>NC_135344.1:20313036-22813036 GCF_023851605.1 Tamandua tetradactyla
TGATATTTTGAATGTTAAATCAATCTCAACCTCTGGAATTGTTGTGATACATTATCCCTTTTCTATACCACTAGTTTTGACTTGATAATATTTTGTTTTGGATTTCTGCATCTATGTTCATGAGAGGTATTTGGCCTATCATTTCCCTTTCTTGTAATTTCATCATCTGGTTTGGTTTCAAAGTTTTGTTGACATCATAAAATAAGTTAGGGTGCTGCTTCCTCTTTCTCTGATTTCTGAAGAATTTGTAATTAGTATTGGTGCTATTTCTTCCTTAGATGTATGGAATAATTTCCCATGAAAGCCAACTGGAACTAGTGATTTCTTTGTGGGAAGAAAGACTTTTTAGTCTTTATTAAGATTATTATATATTATAGATTTTAATTTGTTTTTTTTTTTTTTAGTAAATACAAAATGTGAGTAAAAGGTAAACAAAACTCTTTCAACTTCTACATAGGAAATTAACCTTGGCTTCACTATTTAGTGCCAGTACTGTAGAAACCTGAGAAAATAGAATATCTGCTTATAGTACAAATAGCCCATGATTTTTAAACAGGGGGGAGTCCATGGCCTTGAATGTGGAATAGTATCATAGCCAAGCTTATGCCTTGTGAAATTCCTTAAAGCTAGGCTCATGGGCTGTCAAAAGAGATATTATTCAAGAAATGATGCTGGGAGAACTAAATATCAATATGCAAAAGAATGAAATTAGATGCCTACCTCACAGCATAGTCAAAATTAATTTCACATGGGTTATACACGGTATAAGCTAAAACCATAAAACTTTTAGAAGAAAGCACAGAGGTGAATCTTTGTGATGTTAGGTTAGGCATTCTTGGCTATGACACTAAAAGAGCAAGTGACAAAAAAAAGTAAAACACTTTTGTGCATCAAAGAAAAACATCAAGAAACTTGGAAATACAGTATAATCTCACTAATATGAACTAAGTATAATAAGCAAACTCATACAGTTAGAATCTAGAATGTAGATTACTAGGAGATAGAATGGGGGTAGAGAATGCGGAGCTGATATTTAATTTGTATAGAATTTCTATTTAGATTGATTGTAAATGGAAATAGAAAGAGGTGATGGTATCACATTACTGTGGATATAATTAACAGTGCTGAATGTGGATGAAAGGGGTAGTTTTAGGTCACATATGTTACTAGAAGTAAAGCTAGAAGATAAAACGTGATTGTATAACACAATGAACCCTGTGATGAATAGAATGTTCTTTCATGAATTATAACAAATGTATGTCACTATTACAAGATGTTAATAATAGGGTGGTATATGAGAAAAAATTACACCTAATGCTAACTATGGACTATAGTTAACAGTAATTTTGTGCATATAAGTACATGTATGAGCATATGTTATTGTTAAAATTGAAAATTTTAAATTTTGAAATATTTCCAAGATGCACAATAGAATATATAACAGAAATCTTTGCTTCTACAACCCATGTTTAAGAAATGTTAATATTTTCCCAAATTTCTTTAGATTCTCTTTTTTAAAAAACAAATAAAATGACATAGTATAGTTGAATCTCTGTAACCCTGTCTCCATCCTGTTCTCCTCTGTCATCTACAGATAACCACTTTCATGAAGTAGGTATCTATCCTTCCTGTTCATGTCTAAGTAATATATACATTATTGTTTTCTGTGTTTTTAATGGTACCTCACTATTCATTTTTTAAATGCTTTTTTCCTGCAGTTTGACTTCCAAGATATATCCATATTGATACATACAGATCCCCTTTATTCATTTTAATTTATATATGATATTCCTTTAATTACTACCTTGCCAACCCTGTTTTTCTTATTGTTATTGCTGCTACTGCTGTTGTTTTTTGTTTGTTTAGAAAAATGTGAGTATATTGTACCTTCTGTTCTGGACTTTATGTTTCTTGCAAAATCTCATTGTATTTAAAACATGGGATAGTGGTCTGGTTTGAAAAGAACTATGCCCCCTAGAAAAGCCATGTTTTAATCAAAATCCCATTTCATAAAGGTAAAATGATCCCTATTCAATACTGTATGTTTGAAACTGTAATCAGATCATCTCTAGTCAGTCATCTTTAGTCAAGAGTTGTTGTTAAACTGGATTAGGTGATGACATGTCTCCACCCATTTGGGTGGGTCTTGATTGGTTTACTGGAGTCCTATAAAAGAGGAAACATTTTGGAGAATGGGAGATTCGGAGAGAGCAGAGAATGCTGCAGCACCACGAAGCAGAGAGTCCACCTGCCAGTGACCTTTGAAGATGAAGAAGGAAAATACCTCCTGGGGAGCTTCATGAAACCAGAAGCCAGGAGAGTAAGCTAGCAGATGACGCTATGTTCGCCATATGCCCTTCCAGCTGAGAAAGAAACTGTGACTGTGTTCACCATGTGCCTTTCCAGATGAGAGTGAAACCCTGAATATCATCAGCCTTCTTGAATCAAGGTATCTTTCCCTGGATGCCTTTGATTGGACATTTCTGTAGTCTTGTTTTAATTGGACATTTTCTAGGCCTTAGAACTATAAAAACTAGCAACTTATTAAATTCTCCATTTTAAAAGCCATTCTGTTTCTGGTATATTGTGTTGCTAGCTATTCCAGCAGCTAGCAAACTAGAACAGATACTAAGAAGATTTATTTTGCACCACTCTCAACTTTATGGAAAACAAAAACAAAACATTTTTATATTGGGGGACAAGTTTGTTGTAGTCTTTAATATCAGTTCTTCACAGTGAGGTTTGTACAGATGATGATTTCCAGGCATATTGTGCATCTTTGATAGGTCCCAAGATTTATTGATATTCTATTGAAGAAAAATTATAATAGCCTGACCCCTGATTCTTTGTCTGAGTACTTCATATATAATGCAATAGAATATAATATGATATCATACAATGTAATTAATATAATATAGTAGAGTGTAGTACAATATAATATAGTATAGTATAAATACTTTTTCTGGAAAGTGTTCCTTCTTTCATTCTTCTTAAGACTTCACCTTAGACAACATAGTTAATTAATTTAGTTCCTGAAAGCCTTTTCATCTTTTTATTTAATTTAGCAAATCCTTCCCTGCTTTAAAATGGCAGTGTATAATTCTCTTATTTTTCTTAGTTTTTTTAGATCTGTAATATTTTGATCGCATTTTAATCAATTAAGATTTATTGGTTCATTTTATGTGCTTATGTGCTTAGTACTTTGATAAGTATTATTATGGATATAATGGAAATATAACACATTATCTTTGCCTACATGGAGATTAAAATGTAATTGAAGAGAAATAAGCTGATCATTAGACCACAGTAATGTGCTAATTGTATGAGGTGAGATTTTGAGTAGACTATAAAGAATGAGGAAGGTTTGATTTTGGAACAGGAAGAGGGGAGGATCTTCACCAGAAAGAACTCATATGTGAATATAAGATAGATGAAGAAAGAAGAGTTTAACTGTTATATTGCTAAGGGTATACATTTGGAATAATGGCAAATTAGGTTGAATAGAAAAGTCGTCAATAGTCCCTGAAGTTTAGAATAGACGAAGTAGACGATAAGATACCCATATCACCTGCAAGTAAGTATTATGATGCAATCAATATTTTGAGAAGCTCAATGGATCAAAGTAAGATAGAGTAAGATAGAGTTTCAGACTCTGAAAGATGTCTGTAATGTCTCCCCCTCCAGGTTAATAACCATTGTTTTAAAGGTTTACTTCCAACTGATGGAACAAAGAAGAAGACAGGTTGAACCACATGGAATTACCAGAATTTGATTTAGTAGTTTTTGACATACAAAATCATTAATTTCATGTGAACCATCCTTATCATATCCTTAAATAGCTATATTTGCACTTTTTAAATGTAAAGGTATTTACTTTAGGAATTTAGATTTTAGTTAAATAGTATATATTCGAGTTTGTGTTTAAATGTTAATATTTATTTCAATAAGGTAATTGAGTTTAGTTGTGTATCTTCAATTTTAATATCCATAAACTTAATGCCTTTAGATGTATATAGTTTCAGGTTATGAAGTGTTTCTCAGGAGTATTTCCCTTGTATATTTAAGATTTCTGCTGTGATAAAACAAACACAGAGAAATAAAAAAAAAAAAAAGACAAGTGAAAGATAGAGGAGCCAAAAAAGGCATTTGGTGTAGCCTAGGAATGGCAAGAGTTCGAATTGTACGTTAACTTCAATTGTTGATTAGTCTCTGCCTGGAGCTCTTTGATGGTAAGAATTCTTAGTCCCTGTCCAGGCTCAGGGATCAAAAGTACCTTGTCATGTTTGCCATGTCTGCTGCGAATACAGGAGGGCTGGATGGCAGAACTCATACCATGTGTTTGCTATTCCATTTCTTACTTTGATTTAATCAGAATATCTTTGTTAGTCAAAGTATTATATTTCTTCAAAATGATTGCTTATACAACTTTCATAAGTGTAATTTAGCAGTTCAAACTTAGGGTCAAGAAAATCAAATTAAATTATAAGCTTTTCCTTGGAAGAGTTCACATAAATAACAACTATACAATTTAACTTGAGGTTTATTTCTTTCATTATTTTTGTTTTCTCAATTTTCACCATCCTTTCTTTTCAATTAAGAAAAGAGAATAAAACAAGAAAAAATATAATCGAAATGAGTCTTTTTTTTTTTTGAGAAGTTTTAAACTATGCTGTTTTTTCTTTTATAGGTTACTTTCTGATTCTAAACAGCTCAACATTTTAAAGAAAGCAAGATCTTATATAAAACAGAGAAAGTATGATGAAGTAGTAAGTATAAAGGCCTTCCATGTGTAAATTGATGATCATCATTTTAGAAATGGAGAGAGGCAAGTAATGAAGATAGAAAGCAAAGTGGGTAGGCTAAGGATGCTTTCCTGAGCCCTCAAGAACGGGTTGAATTTCCTGAATGGTTTCATTAAGCCTTGGACATATTTCTCTTATTTCAGATAATACTCTATGTAAATTTTTCTAATTTAACATTGGACTTGAACAACTATTATGCCAATTTTTATAATGAGAAAATATATTCCAGTATATTCCAAGTTTCTGTCACCCATATTATAAATAGGATTTTAGAACACAACATTTTTGTACATTTGGAATTATCTGTCCACTACCAGAATTCTAATTTCTAATTAGAATACATACATTTCTAATACTTACTTTCATTGGTTTTTAAATAGTAAGCTACTCTTCTCCCCTAAAACATTAAGCTCTTTAGTGATGTTTTATTATATGATTTTGATAATTTGAAAAGAGAGCGTTGAAAATTATATATGTTGGAAACTGAATTAGAGAGCCTTCATTTCTTTCATGTGTTATCTGAAGATAATTTCCACAAAAGTGAAAAATTTTAAAGCATAATGCATATCATAGATTATTTACATTTAAAATGCCCTTTCTTATGAAGATTAAAAAGTAAGTTAATTTTATGCAGGAAATTTTTTGTACTCTGCAAGAAGATCCTCAAACAATTAAAATCTCTTCTTGATCTATCATCTACAGTTACTCACTCTAATTTTAATACAATGGTTTGACAGTTAGCAACTTTAAAGTTTTCCTTTCTTTGAAATTTAGTTTTTCTTATTCTTCCCATGTGGCAAGTAATATTTTCCTTTCTCCATAGGTCTCCATTTGCAAGGAGCTGATTCACCTTGCATTGAAAGGATTGTCCTATTACCACACATATGACAGACTCTTTTTGGGCATCAGTGTTGTTCTTGGTTTTGTGGGATGGACATCTTATGCTTTTTTGTTGATCATCAAGTCTCATTCTGACCTTGCAAGAGGTATTAGTAAAGAACTTAAGGTAGGTTCAGAGAATATGATGAAGATGCAGATGATGGTAGAAAATCACTAGGATTGGAGAAAGAAATTTAAGTTGTTAGGCACGGAGTTGTTAAGGAATCCACACGGACCGGGAGTCAAAGCTTAATAGATTTATTGAAGAGATAAAAAGCAGAGAAAAAGCAAGCAGGCAGGAGCCAGAGAAAGGAAAGAAAGATGCCTTCCTCTCTTTGTTCTGAGAGCTGTGTTTTAAAGGGACAGTGATGCCGAGAGGGGAGGGTGCCCACTAGGAGGTGTGCTGCTCTCTGATTGGATGGGGGTTTATAACAGGGTTTTATCTGGATCCTTGGACCTGCCAAGGATGCTGAAGAGGGATGCTAAAGGGGCCCCAGCGTCAAGAGTTCCTTTTGCTAGACCTAACATAAATTAGCTTTAATGTGCTCATACAGTGTGGTCATTGTACTAAGCTAACTCTTATTTCTCTCTCATTTGCGTTTTTTTTTTGTGTGTTGACGTAATTTTCTCTCAGTTTATCTCTATTTCTTGTTGGGAAAAAGATGTATTAATAATAATTGCCCTTTAATTTAAGAAAGCTATAAAGATAGCTGTATAAATAATTTAAATTCTTCTGTTCTTTCCTATAACTGATGTTGGTATTCCATGTCTTTCTGGTACAAATGTTCAGAAAACTACTTCACAACAATATATTTAGCTTTATTGAATTTAAAACTTTAGGAGCTATAAAGCTATACAGTGACTTGCTCAAAATGTTCCTTTTTAAATAATGTATATGTTTTTCTGGAGTTATTTTCACCTTCTTTCAACTTTCTGCAATTTTTACATACAAATTTCCAGAAGTTTCTATGTATCCTTATTTTTAGAATTGGTTCCTAATTTACTGTATTTTCAATGGAAAAAAGAAAAAAACTCTTTAATATTTCATCTTACAGAGAAAATGTAAGCAGTAGTACATATATTGTTTTAATCTATTAGAATACTTCACTCTTTTATAACATATTGCTAACTGCCATTTATTAGGGAAAATATAGCAGTTCCATTTCCTTTGTTTTTTTCTCTCTAATGATTATTACTGTATTCAATTCCTCTAAAAATAATATATGCTGATAGCATTTCCAGTGGTAACTTTATTCCAATTTTATATATTTTTTTCAGTATTGGAAGGAAGACCTTTATTTTATTGTCTACTGTATTTTTTAATAATGTTTTAATACATCTCAAGTAATTTCCACCAAGTACTTTTAATTATTTGAATGTATGTGAAATTGACTAGAACAAGAATTGTTTCTTAATGTAGGAAAATAAACAGAAACTACTGTATTTTGAGTAATGTAATTATATATATATTCTGCTGGTTACTTGAAATATATTTTACCACTTTACTCAACAACTGTGGTTAAAATAGGCATTGAAATTTTGGTTTACAAAAGAGGAAATTGAAGGTATGGGGTATTAAGTAACTTGTTTTGGATCATACAGTGAGGAGGATATGAGGGAACTGAGAATTGAACCCACATCAGTCTTGTACCAAAGACTACCTTTACATCCTTATCTTGATGTTCAGATTATTGAGAAACCAGATGGAGTCTCTGGAGCTGAAATAGAATACCTGAGGCAGGGATACAAAGGGATACAAAGTGTACTGGTCACTCTGAAAAAGGTAAACACACTTAGAAGAGAGAAACAGGGTTAAAAACAGGAGTCTAGAGTAATGTGGCACCCTCTTGACTCTAGTCCTTGTTTTCTCTATATTTGCTCTTTGCTTTGCTAGCCAAAATTAGAGATGAGAATTAAGAACTGGGATTCAGGGAATTTAGGTAGGAAAATTGTTCCAAATGGAGATTAGGCCCACTGTTTAATATGGACTTTTGTGAGCCAGCCAGAGAACTTGATCAATATTTATAAAATTGTTCCTAAGGAAAATATGTTAAGGAGTCCAAACAAGTACTTGCAAACAAACTTTAGGAACAGAATGCACTGTCAATTTGAGAATTGCTTAATTGCAAAAATTCCAGAATAACCAGCTTTTTCTCTTCCAATATTCTTCCCAAATGATAGATACTTAGATTTATCTTTTATTTTTTTGAATGCAAATTAATCATTTAATTGTAGAGGAATTAGAAGAAACAAATACATTTTCTTCACTTTATATAATCTCTTTTAAAAATATCAATTAGCTTGAATTTGAAAGTGTTTCATTGTTTTGTTTGATTTTCAGAAACCAAGCCACCTCCTACTATGCAGTTTTATAACTATTGGCATTTTGGTAGCATTTTTTCTGCTGATTCAAGCCTGTCCCTGGACTTATTATGTATATTGTTTATTGCCAGTGCCAATATGGTATGCAGTTCTAAAAGAGTAAGTAACATATCTTGTTGCCTCATTTTTGTTTTTGTTTTTTGTCATGGGCAGGCACCAGGAATTGAACCCGGGTCTCAGGCATGGCAGGCAAGAATTCTGCCACTGCACCACCATTGCTCGCCCTGTTGCCTCATTTTAAGTCTGTACTTAAAATATGTTGGGTTTCTGTAGCATGGTCATCAAAGACATGTTTATAATACCCTCAAATTTCCAAACCCTCTCTCTTCATTTATGCAGCTGCATCAATGTACAGAAACATCCTTTTTGTTTTCAGTTTCCTTTTGACTTCATCGTTATTGCTGAGGTAACCATGACCTTGTTCTTGTCTTCATGTATCTTCTATAAGAAAATTCTGGGATAAACAAAATAATATCGATTGTACTATGCCTATAGTAATTTACATCTGAAATTTGTGTCATCTTTCCAGATTCCAATTAGTCTTAGTGCTTCGTGAATGGATTTGCATATTTTCCCTCCATGCAGTTTTTGCGTATATGTGGATGCATGGTCTGGGAAGCAAACTGGCATATACTTTTCCTCCTGCCTTTTTGGTCATCATATATACCTAGATAAATGAAATCTTTATTATTACATCTAATATAGTAATGTGTACATGCAGAAATTAATTGACATTATCCACATGTACTAATGACTCTACCTTTAAGAGCTTCCTTACCAGTTAGACCTACAATGGATATTTGCCATTTTAGAAAACATCAGAAGTAAGGCTCCCAAGCAAGTTTCAAGCACTTTTGAATGATACCGTTAAAGCATGGTACTGGCTCATGTTCACAGGAACCAGGGTCTTATTGGAAATCTTGTTGATTTATGTATTTTCATGTAATGTAGGATTCAAACTCAGTCTTGCTCATCAGAGTATCCTCTGAGAAAAACAGACCCCGAAGGCAGACCAAGGAATGAGGGGCCAGAGTAAGGGTACCTTCAGGTGACTAGTATGTGCGTCATGGACCTATGTATCATTTTTTATTCTAATTTTTGTTGATTCCAGCTTTGGCTACTTCTTTTGCCCTTTTAAAAACATTGAGTATTAAAAACATAAAAATGTTAAAAATATCAAAATTAAAACTATATATATTGTTTACAACATTAATTATTGTAAATATAAAGCACAAAAGACACTTACAAAAGAATATACTGCTCCTTCTCCATTCAAAAGGAATAATAGGGTTGCTTGATATATATATTTACATTAGATCTTTTTCTGATCTTAACTCTCATTGAAAAATTTTAGAATGAAAGAAAATTCTACACCACTACAGAACCCCTTCTGAATTTTTAAATGTGGACAGAATATATCTATTTAAATCTCAAGGGAAAACACAATTTTGAAAGTATTCTATGTCCTATCTTATATTTTAATAGATTATACAGAAAATAAGGCATAAAAATTAACTTTTATTCCAGAAAAATAATCTTCAATGATTCTACAAGATCATCTCTTTTCCCTGTGCTTATTCACTACTGAGGACAAAAGAAACATTCTCTTTTTGACTTTGTATTAGATTTTTCCCCACATGACACCTTTTTTTTTGCATGGGCAGGCACCAGGAATCGAACCCTGGTCACCAGCATTGCAGGCAGGAACTCTGCCTGCTCAGCCACCGTGGCCCACCCTCCCACATGGCACCTTAATGGTTTTGATAACAAAACTATTGTCTGCAATTAGAAAAAGGTCATAATTTGAATCATACTGACCTTTTATAATTACCTGTTTAATCATGTCCTATAAATGTTAAAGTTTTTTTTTTCCAATAATGAAATGTTGAACGTGCTCAAGTATTTAATATATTTTTAGTGGTTAAGCATTCACATTTAATTACAATTAGTGTACAATTAATGGCGTCTTAGATCGGGTTTGGAAAAGATTATTTAGCTCAGTGAAAAGTGCAATTAGGATTTCCCCTACCTGTAATTTAACTTGTATGGTTTATTTGAATACCATAATTACATGGAATCTTGAATAGGGAGTAAGATCTTGTTGGTTTGTACAGGTTAGTGTGATATCCCAATACATCCCAGAGTAATTTGGGCAGAGAATTAAAAAAGTATTTTCAAAGTCCCCTTGAGGAACTGGGGAGAAAAAAGGAAATACTCAACTTCCCCATATGGGGAATTTCTGATATTTTTACAGGCAGTGGGAATAATCAAATCAATAGGCTGGGCTCTCAATCTTGGGGCTCACCCCTATGAAACTTATTCCTACAAAAGAAAAGCTAAGCCTACTTATAACTATGCCTAAGAACCACCCCCCAGAGAACCTCTTTTGTTGCTCAGTTGTAGCCTCTCTCTCTTTGCCAACTTGGCAGGTGAACTCACTGCCCTCCCTACTACGTGGGACTTGATTCCTGGAGATGAGCCAGGGCCCAGTATCATGGGATTGAGAAAATCTTCTTCACCAAAAGTGGGAAGAGAGAAATGAGACAGAATAAAGTTTCAGTGGCTGAGAGATTTCAAACAGAGTTGAGAGGTTATCCTGGAGGTTATACATATGCACTATACAGCAGATGTCCCTTTTTAGTTTGTGGTGCATTGGAGTGGCTAGAGGGAAATACCTGAAACTGTTGAACTGTATTCCAGTAGCCTTGATTCTTTTTTTTTTTTTTAAGGGATTAAGTCAGGGTTTGTTTTTTTATTATAAAAGAACAATTCTTCAGAATTCTTAAAGGAAAGGAGTATCTTAAACTCACAGAAAATGACACCAGAAAACAAAATTACAATTGTGTGACTCCAGGCCTTCCCCATCTTCTCAAAGGGCAGAGATTGGGAAGAAGACAGTTGGAGCCAACAAACAATTCTGTAAAACGGAAAGACTTAGAAACCCTACAAATGATTACAATCTAAACTTGTTTTATTTAAAAAAATGTTAATGTGTCAAAAACTCTGCTTTAGTGACATGCTACTCCCACCAGAAAATAACCCTAATTCCCCCTTGTCAGGAACATAAAGTTTAAGTTGACTAGCTAAGTCATATTGCTAAAACCCCTGTGTGTAAGCAAATGTGTATTTTAAACCAGAGCCATCAGGCTCATGTGACTGCTACTGCTAGCAAATTGCTTACCAGACCAATTCCCACTCCCTTCAGAAGACGGGGAGGGCACAGTGAAACTCTAAGTGTTCAGAGTGAATAATGGCCCCAAATAGCCAACTTTTCAAGCAGTGCCTCACCCACCCCCACTCAACAGAGATCCTTACCTCTAACCAGACAACTTACATCAAGTTTTGGCCTCCTGGTAATTAGAATAGTTTTCTCCTTCAGAAAAACATACATATCCACACATCCATATAATTTTTGTGTTGTTTTTACATTTAAAGATAAAAATCTACTCTGCTTTGTGTTATAAATGGAGGACCAAGCAATAGCAAGTTTTTCTTCTTAGGATAGGACTATCCACTGGTTAATACTCTGAGGTTTGTCTTCTAGGCTAAGATATTTAACCTCAAGTGAGGGAAGCATAACAAGAGATCAAGCCTCTCTTGCTGTTATGCTTTTTCAGAGCATAGGGCATTTTCCTCATAGTCTCCCTCACCCTTCCTTTTCTACAAATTCCCATTTCAAAAGGAAAGTTGGTTATAATCTTTCTTAAAAAAAATGGAACTTCCCCACCAAAAGAGGAGAGGATGTATTCTCAGCTAACTACAGGGGAACTCAGCCCCCCCTCACCTTCAGCTAACCTCACGGAAAAAGTCCTGTCTCTCTTCACAAACACAGATGCTTTCTGTCCAGTGTATGCCTACTGGAAAAACACATTTGATTTAAATGGAAGCAGTGGTTATTGTTTTCTCTACTTCCCCTCCCCAATAATGCACTACTTCCTCAGTCTTCCAGAGCTTCTGTGATAGGATCAAAAGGGGGGTGGGGTGGGTGGGAAGAGATTAAGCACTTGACCCCTTCTATCCTGGCCCCAAAATGCAAGAGTTATTAGCTGAGTTTGAGAAATAAAAAAAGACCTTGATATTTTGCCCTTTGAGTTATAGTTAATAGGACAATTGAGAGAGAGGAAAAGTAGGAGTGGGATGAAGAACTGGGAGGTGTTTGATGGCTACAGGTCTAGTCCATTTAGTTCTTGTACTGGAAAGGCTCATCGCTGGTCTCGTTGAGAAGACACATGCACGTGAGGGTTTCTGTCACTGCAAAGGGGTCTCAATTGGCGGAGGGGCGGCAGTCTTCAAAGTAACTCTTCTCATCCAGGCTAGCGGTCTGGGGAATGCAGATACTGGTGCCACAGTTGGCCACACTGACAGAGTAATCATTGCTGTTGGAGGCTCTGTGAAATCCAGTTAGGTGCCAGGCGTTGTCCAGGCCATCCTGGGGATGATAGTTGCGAATGTGGAACTGATGCCGCCTACTTAATTTCTCGAGGGATTCTTCAGTGTACTTTAGGCCATCCTCTTCTTACATGGCCTTGGTGCTGAAGTTGCTATAGCAGCCTGCACCATCCTAGGAATGGGCTTAGGATCAAAGGTTGCTGTCAAGCCAAAGTCTTCACATACACCATACGAGATGAAATGGGCCACCCGGAGATGATCTCCCATGTCAGTTCCTTCACAGGGTCCTAGCTGGGATTCCCACTAGACAGGTATGACATCAGCATTTGCTCCTGTGATCTTAATGTCGTCTACAAGCCAGCCTGGGAATGGGCCTCCTCATTGTCTCAGCCATAGGCTTTGTCTGCTCCCACACCACAAGAATATGGGGTTTGGGGCCCAGGGAAGCTGAAAGGATGTCCATCTGTCCCCATCAGGGTATATTCCTGCTCCATTCCAAACCAGGGGTGCCTTAAATTGGTCTCTACAGGCTTTCAGTTAGACTTGGAAGCTTTATAGAATACCAACTTATTGGGGTCCTTGCAGAAAGTGTCCAGAAACATCGCAACAGGGTTGAGATACATATCACTGTTGGAGCTTTCAGACTGGAAAGTACTAGCGCCATCAAAATTCCACTTGGGCAGCTCTTCTGTACACTTAGGTTCACTGTCCAGGGTGTGGATCTTATAGCACAGTCCTTCTCATGTGCCTTGATCCAGATATGTATGGCTTGGACTTTCGCCCTGAGACAGAGCTATGCATACCTGCTTAATGCCTTTGTTCAAGTGGGAACTTGCTGAGGTGGCTATGGTGGAAGGTGCTCTGTTCCACAAGCAGGGCAGAAGGAGGGAAGGTTGCAAGAGCAAAGTGAAAGAAGGCCGGGTGGATAGCCTTGATTATTGAAGAGGATTATAACTTTTACGATGTAACTGCATGATTGTGAAAACATTGTGTCTGATGCTCCCTTATCCATTGTATGGACAGACAAGTAAAAAAATAAGGGAAAAAACAAATAAATAATGGGAAGAGATAAGAGGTTAAAAAAAATTGGTAGATTGCAATAGTAGTGGTCAATGAGAGGGAGGGGTAAGGGATATGGGCTGAATGGGTTTTTTCTTTTTTCTTTTTATTCCTTTTTCTGGAGTAATATACAACACAAATATTCTAAAGATGATCATGGTGATGAGTATACAACTATGTAATGATATTGTGAGCCATTGGTTGTATACTTTGGAGGGACTGTATGGTACGTGAGGATATCTCAATGAAAATAAAAAAAAATTAAAAAAAAAAAGATTTCCCCTACCCAGATTAGGAAAATATTTCATTGAGACAGCTGAGATTTCAATATTAGGTTAACTTTGGTGAATTAAAATTTTTTTCAATTTGTAAATATTGAGGTTCATTGTATTTCTTTTCTATATTGTAATCATACATAACTATTTTTAAAGATCAAACAAGACTTATTTGTTGTCTGTAATGTTTATGAAAACCATGCAAACCCTTCTAGTCACTATTAAATTAATTCAGAAATTGCGTTTTTCTTAAAATTCTTGTAGTTTCCAAATAAGATTTAATTAAGTAAAGCCATTGGAACAAATCTGTTTAAAGTTTATCTTAGTTTTTCAATAGTCTATGAATTGAAAATTCACTGATTTCTAGTTTTGCTCTACAGTTTTAAATTTTCACTATATTCAACCCAAATTTTTTATTCAATGTAGAAGTCAAATAGTCTGCCTACTATAATCTTTTTAAACAGATTTCAAGTTATTCAAGACCTTATAACATCACTGTTGACCTTTCCTCTGCGTCATTTTGCTGGATATCTGCTGGTTTTTACCTTAGGAATTGAGGTTTTGGTAAGTAATTTATCAGATTACAACATTTTCATATTTCTGTCATATATAGGTAACTAATATCAAATGACCTTTTTTCCGTTCTTCTTTGGAATGCATTACTAGGTTCTCAGCTTTTTCTACCGCTATATGCTTACAGCTGGGCTTGTTGCATTTACGGGTTGGCCATTGTTTACTCAGCTGTGGACTCGAGCAAAGGTATGCATAGCAATTTTGTTACAAGACTCATTAGTAGCTACTTTGTTTTGATATGTACTTAAACCATTGAAATGTTCACATTTTAAGAAAAGAGTAGAATACGACCTTACATAAAGAACCTGGTTTTTTTGGCAGGAGGACTGAGGCTGCCTTTAAGGGTGAGATGATTCACCTAGTCTTTCATGCCTAAGTGAGCCTGTTATGTGATTATGGAAATACTGTATGTAGCAGATTTGATATGTCCTCTGGGAACTTCATAAACCTCAGATATGTGGATGAAGGAGCAGCTGATAAACTGCTGAGAGGAGTGTAGTTTTGTAGGGGTAGGCTCTGAATTTGAGGCAGAGGAGTCAGCTCTCCTGGCCCTGAGCCACCTCCACCAGAAACAACTGAGTGTCTTTCTGTAGAAGTATATACATGGTAGATTATTTTAAGGTATCAGTCTTGATTTGTTCCTTCAGTTAGGTAGGAAATTACATTGCATTCCCTTAAAGAATGCTGTCATGTTTCCCCCTTGATTCTTTTTGATGAAGGTGGCAGGAAGATAGAAATGCCGCAATGTGAAAATTTTTCAAGCTCTTCAATTAATGGTGTTATTGATCATTTTTTTTCTTAATTACTAATTGTCTAAATGCTAATTACATAAGCATTTTTACTTATTTTCCTTCTGGGCTCAATTGTTTTATTAATATTGCAGGCCAATTTTCTTATAGATACAACCAGAATGTGTATAATATAAATTGCATGAAGTTCATGCTTTGAAATATCAAACCCAAGTTTACACCCTGGCTGTTTTATTTACTAATCATAGGCCTGGTATTTATACATTGACTTCTCTAAGTTCAGTTTTCTCATCTGAAATATTATGAGTAATAAAATCTACCTCTTAAGGTTGTTATAAAAATTATGAGATTTTGCTCCTATTATACATTCCTACCACATAAAGGTCCTTCACAGGTAGTACCTATGTTACTTTTTTTATCTTTTTAAAATTTTTATTCTGGTAACATATTTAAAACCCCACATTTCCCCTTTTAATCACAAAGTAAACAGTAAAGTTTTACTTTTTCCTGTTAGTTTCACAATCATCTAGTCTGTGAAATACTGAAGCAAGTTTTCTGTACCATATTTGTCTCACGATAACTCTTTCCTTTGTTTTAGGTCACATCACTGAGTTGGATTTTCTTCTGTTTGCTTCTGGCAATGTTCCCATTGATGCCTGTTGTAGGACGAAAGCCAGATATCTCTCTAGTGTATGAACAATATTGTAACTTATTTTTTTTTAACTACGATTATTTTTCTCAGTCAGCTCTATGAAATATGAACTTAATCTTGGTCATGAATTTAAAATCATTTGTAGCAACTGGCAGTTAAAATATTAATGTCAAACTACTTAATCATGATTTTGGCCTAGGCTCAGAGAGGCATTAAAACTCTCTGGAGATGCTTTTGGGACCTTTGCAAACAATAAAATTATACCAAAGAGCGATAACTTAAAATGCTAAAAACATGAAAACTAGATTATTTTATTTTTTTGTTTAATATTGAGAGCTCTGTAAAGGTTTCATATGTGAAGCAGGGCAAGATGGCACATAGTGAAGTATGGAATTTAGTTCATCCTCCAGAGTAGCTAGTAATTAACCAGGAACTGTACAGAACAGCTGTTGGGGGGACATAAGTGACCATACACACAGCGTACACCAGTCTGGAAGGGGTGGAATGGCTGAGATCCACACAGAACTGTAAGTTTCACAAGCCTTGGAGGTCAGTCCCACTCCTCCATGGGCACAGCAGTTTGGTTCCCCCAGTGAAAAGGAAACAGACTTTACTAGTAGCAAGGGTTTACCTCAACCAAGCTCCAATTGTGGAATTAACAAATTCTGACTGTGAAAGCAGGCCTCCAGCACGGATAAACCTGGAATAAACACTAAAGGAACCAGGAATTTTTGCCCCCGCAGTCGGGGGTGGGACTCACAAAACAAAACAAAAAAAGCACCAGAGACTTTTTGAGTTGGACAGCACAAAATACTGGAATACTAAGAAAAGGGGGTGCATAGAGCCTGCAGATACATAGAGCCACATACCAACTCAGTCTCTTAATTGGCAGACCTGGGGAGAGGGGGTGCAGCACTGAAAAGGCTTTTTGCTTCTTGTTTTTTATACCTCCTAACAGCTCACTAGATAGAACTGCAAGCACTCACAGGCTTCAACATTGCCCCAGTCAAGGGTGGAACTAAGGTGTGTCTGACAGACAAAGTAACTAGTCAGGTGAAAGGGGTTAATTCCTTAAAGGCCATATCTTCCCCAGGAAAAATGGCGTAGGGCCTAGTTCAAGTGGAAGCCCTCCTTCAGGGAATTCAGGCCCTAGGGGCTGGAAACAAGCAACCTAAACCCACCTACTACTGGAGTCTCTCTCAAACATGTGTCTGGTAGGGAGAATCTGCTGAAATTAAAGGCATCACACCACTTTTTACTGATGGGAATCCACGGGCAGACAAGTGCCACATGCTGGGCAGGATAGGAAAAGCACAGAATCTAGAGGCTTCATAGGCAAGTCTGACAACCTACTGGGTCTCACCTTCAAGGAAAACTGGTCTGGAAAAATCTGACTGGGGTTGATAATATCTGAGGAGACCCTCCTCAAAAAATAAAAAAATAAAAAAGGCTCCATGTAGGCAGGTCAAGAAACAGAAAAATAAGGATGGAAAAATTCTGATCAGTTTAACAGAACCTATGCTAGAAGGCTAGAATAAGTTGAACTGAATGCCAAAGAACAGATAGCGAAGAAAGCTATCCAGCAAGAAAATCCTACATAAAAGAGTAAAAAAAAAAATCTCCAGAATAAACTAATTAAGGAAACCAAATGCCTAGACACAAGCAGAAAATGAGTCATACTAGGAAAATTGAAGATATGGCCTGGTCATATCTTGGGCCATATTTGAACCAGCACTTCAATGAGATATAGGAAAGAAGTTGAAACAGCTAATTCAGGATGTTAGAACAACTTTGCAAATTCTCATAAAAAGTCAAATCAACAACTTGCGGGAGGATATAAAGAAGACATTGGGCAAACATAAAGAAGAACTCAGAAGTTTGAAAAAACAAATCACAGGACTTATGGGAATGAAAGACACAGTAGAAGAGATGAAAAAACAATGGAGACTTACACCAATAGACTTGAAGAGGCAGAAGAAAGGTTTAGTGAATTAGAGGGCAGAACATCTGAAATCTGGCACACAAATGAAAATATAGGGAAAAGAATGGAAAATATGAGCAGGGTCTCAGGGAATTGAATAACAACATGAAGTGCACAAGTATATGTGTAATAGGTGTCCCAGAAGGAGAAGTGCAGGGAAAAGGAGCAGAAAGAATAATGGATGAAATAATCACTGAAAATGATCCATCTCTTATGAAAAACAGGAAATTACTGATCCAAGAAGTGCAGTTTACCCCAAACAGAATAGATCCAAATAGACCTACTCCAAGATACTTACTAATCAGATTGTCAAATGTCAAAGACAGAGAGATTTTTGAAAGCAGCAAGAAAAAGAGCAATCTATCACATACAAAGGAAGTTCCATGAGATTATATGTGGATTTTTTAACAAAAACCATTGAGCTGAGAAGCCAGTGGTATGACATGTTTAAGATTCTGAAAGAGAACAACTTCCAACCAAGTATTTTATACTGAGCAAAACTTTCCTTCAAAAATGTGGGGGAGATAAAAATATTTTCAGACAAACAGTCACTGAAAGAATTTGTGAATAAGAGACTGGCTGTACTTGAAATATGAAAGGGAGCACTACAGGCAGATAAGAAAAGACAGGAGAGAGAAATGTGGAGAAGAGTGTAAAAGTCTATCAGTAAAGGTAAAAAGAGAAAAAAAAAAAACATGATGTATATAATCCAAAAGACAAAATGGTAGAAGAAAGTACTGCCTTTACAGTAATAACATTAAATGTTAATGAATTAAACTCCTCAATCAAAAAGCATAGACTGACAGGGCAGGCCATGGTGGCTCAGCAGGCAGAGTTCTCTCCTGCCATGCCAGAGACCTGGGTTCAATCCCCATGCCTGCCCATACAAAAAAAAAAAAAAAAGGGCGTAAACTGACAGAATAGATTACAAGACAGGACCTATCTATATGCTGTCTACAGGAGACTCACTTTAGACCCAAGGACAAAAATAAGTTGAAAGTGAAAGGTTGGAAAAGATATTTCATGCACACAACAATCAGAAAAAACTAGGGGTAGCTATACTAGTATCAGACAAGTTAAACTTCAAATGTGAAACAATTAAAAGAGACAAAGAAGGATGCTGTGTATTAATAAAAGGAACAATTTAAAAAGAAGACATAACAATCATAGATAATATGCACCAAGCCAGAGTACTCCAAAATACATGAGGTGTGGTAGTTAGGTTCGGGTGTTAACTTGACCAGGGGAAGGTGCCTAGTTCTTTTACTGTGGACTTGAGCCAATGGCATGTGAAGCTCATCTGTCGGTGATTATATCTGCAGTCAGCTAGGAGGCATGCCAGCTGCAATAAATGATGTTTGATTTAATTGACTGGATGCTTAAAATGAGAGAGTTCAATGTAGCACAGCCCATGCAGCTCAGCATACCTCATCTCTGCACTTGCAACTCAGCCCAGGCCTTTGGAGATGCAGAAAGGAATCATCCCAGGGAAGGTTGTTGGAACCCAGAGGCCTGGAAAGAAGGCCAGCAGAGACACCCTGTGCCTTCCTGTGTGAGAAATAACCTCAGTTAAAAGTTAGCTGCCGTTCCTCTGAAGAACTGTATGTTTTTAACTAAATAAATCCCCTTTTACTAAAAACCAATCCATCTCTGGTGTGTTGGATTCTGGCAGCTTTGGCAGACTAAAACATAAGGCAAACACTGACAACACTGAAGGGAGAAGTAGACACCTCTACCATCATAGTTGGAGACTTCAATTCACTGCTCTCATCAATGGACAGAAAATCTAGAGAGAGGATCAATAAAGAAACAGATTTTGAATAATATAATAAATGAACTAGACTTAACAGATTTACCTTACACACAACAGAGTACATATTTTTCTCAAGTGATCATGGATCATTCACAAAGCAACTCTCAATAAAAGGTTGAAATCATACGAAATACTTTCTCAGTCATAATGGAATGAAGTTGGAAATCAATAATTGACAGAAGGCCAGAAAATTCACAAATATATGCAGGCTAAACAACATACTCCAAAACAACCAGAAGGTTCAAGGAAGAAATTAAAAGAGAAACCAGTAAATATCTCGAGGAAAATAAAAATGAAAACACAAACATATCAAAATTTACGGGATGCAGCAAAGGCAGTACTGAGAGGGACAATATTGCCTTAAATGCCTATATTAAAAAAGAAGAGAGGTAAAAAATCAAGGAATTAACTGTTCACTTGGAAGAACTAAAGAACAGCAAACTAAATCCGAAAAGAAAGAAAGATTAGAGCAGAAATAACTGAAATTGAGAATATGAAAACAATTGAGAAAATCAACAAAATCATAAGTTGGTTCTTTGAATTGATGGACCCTTAGTTATTGTTCCAGTTTGTAGCTGCCAGAATGCAACACACCAGAGATGGATTGGCTTTTAATAAAAGGGGATTTATTTTGGTAGTTCTTCAGAGGAAAGGCAGCTAGCTTTCAACTGAGATTCTTTCTTACGGGGAAAGGCACAGGATGATCTCTGCTGGCCTTCTCTCCAGGCCTCTGGGTTCCAACAACTTTCCCCAGGGTGATTTCTTTCTGTATCTCCAAAGGCCTGGGCTGAGCTGTGAGTGCTGAGATGAGGTATGCTGAACTGCTTGGGCTGTGCTACATTGAGCTCTCTCATTTAAGCACCAGCCAATTAACTCAAACATCATTCATTGCAGCAGGCACACCTCCTAGCCAACTGCAGATGTAATGAGCAATAGATGAGGTTCATGTACCATTGGCTCATGTCCATGGCAACAGAACTAGACACCTTCCCCTGGCCAAGTTGACACCTGAACCTAACTACCACAGTTATGTTGACAAAAAAAAGCAAGAGAGAGGATACAAATAAATAAAATAAGAAGTGGAAGAGGAGACATAACCACTGACCCCACAGAAATAAAGGCAGTAATGAGAGAATACTGTGAGCAACTGTATGCTAATAAACTAAATAATGTAGATGAAATGGACAACTTCCTAGAAAGACATGAACAACTAACACTGGCTTGAGAAGAAATAGATGACCTCATTAAACCAATCACAAATAAAGAGATTGAATCAGTCGTTAAGAAGCTCCCAAAAAAGAAAAGTCCAGGATCAGATGGCTTCATATGTGGATTTTACTAAGCATTCAAGAAGAAATTAGTACCAATCCTGCTCAAACTCTTCAAAAACATTGAAGAACAAGGAAGCTACCTAACTCATTCTATGAAACTGACATCACCCTAATACCAAAGCCAAACAAAGATACTACAAGAAAAAAAAATTACAGACCAGTCTCTTTAATGAATATTGATGCTAAAATCCTCCACAAAATCTTGCAAATTGAATCCAGCAGCCCTTTAAAAGAATTATATACCATGACCAAGTGGGATTTATTCCATGTATGCAATGCTGATGTGCTGGTTTGAAAAATTATGTACCCTAGAAAAGCCACATTTTGATTCTGATCCAACCTTGTGGGAGCAGCCATTTCTTTTAATCCTGATTCAATACTGTAGGTTGAAAACTTCTGATTAGATGATCTCCATGTAGATATGACACACCCAATTGTGAGTGTGACCTTTTGATTGGATGGAGAAGTGAGTCCACCCATTCAGGTGGGTCCTCATTAGTTTACTGAAATCCTTTGAAAGAGGAAACATTTTTGGAGAGAGTCAGCACTGACAGAAATGACAGAAGCCTCAGAGCTGACAGAGCCCATAGCTGGCACAAATGCCAACACTGGAGAACAGACACACATATATTTGGAGATGCTTGGAGTCCATTTTCATGAGATGTTAAGCAAATCAGAACCTGGAGAGATCCAAGAGAACCCAAGAGATGAAACCAGTTCCTGAGAAACAAGGTGGGGAATCCCCACAGGGACAGAGGCTGAGAGCAATGGACCCAGGAGCAAGGGAACAGAATGCCTTCCTAGTTGACAGAGATATTCTAGATTGATTGGCCTTTCTTGAATTAAGGTATTTTTCCCTGGATGCCTTAGTTTGGACATTTTCACAGAGAGAAACCCTGAACTTCATCAGCCTTCTTGAACCAAGAATTTCCCCTCTTGTCACTATTACAGAGCAAATGATGGACTGGATGGGCTGTGAATATTTTTCAACATTGTTTTTATTGTGAAATATAAGATATATACAAAAAAGCAATAAATTTCCAAGAACATTTTTTTTATTAATTAATGGAAAAAAAAAGAAATTAACCCAACATTTAGAAATCATACCATTCTACATATGCAATCAGTAATTCTTAACATCATCACATAGATGCATGATCATCGTTTCTTAGTACATTTGCATCGGTTTAGAGGAACTAGCAACACAACAGAAAAAGATATAGAATGTTAATATAGAGAAAAGAAATAAAAGTAATAATAATAGTAAAAAAAAAAAACCTATAGCTCAGATGCAGCTTCATTCAGTGTTTTAACATGATTACTTTACACTTAGGTATTATTGTGCTGTCCATTTTTGAGTTTTTGTATCTAGTCCTGTTGCACAGTCTGTATCCCTTCAGCTCCAATTACCCATTATCTTACCCTGTTTCTAACTCCTGCTGGACTCTGTTACCAATGACATGTTCTAAGTTTATTCTCGAATGTCCGTTCACATCAGTGGGACCATACAGTATTTGTCCTTTAGTTTTTGGCTGGACTCACTCAGCATAATGTTCTCTAGGTCCATCCATGTTATTACATGCTTCATAAGTTTATCTTGTCTTAAAACTGCATAATATTCCATCGTATGTATATACCACAGTTTGTTTAGCTATTCTTCTATTGATGGACATTTTGGCTGTTTCCATCTCTTTGCAATTGTAAATAACGCTGCTATAAACATTGGTGTGCAAATGTCCGTTTGTGTCTTTGCCCTTAAGTCCTTTGAGACCAAGAACATTTTTAACAAACAAACAAACAAAACTATAAAGGCTTATAACTGTAAACATGTAACTTATTAAATTCCCCTTTTTAAAAGCTGTTCCAGTCCTGGTATATTCATTCTGCAGCTTGCAAACTAACATGGCTGTTCGACACATGAAAATCAATTAATATAATACACCATATCAATAAGTCAAAGTAGAAAAGCCACATGATCATCTCAGTATGTGCAGAAAAGGTATTTGACAATATTCAACATTCTTTCTTGATGAAAACTCTCCAAAGGATATGATAGAAGGGAACTTCCTCAACATTATAAAGGGAATATATGAAAACCCACAGCTAACATCATCTTCAATGGGGAAGTCTGAATGCTTTCCCCCTAAGATCAGAAACAAGACAAGGATGCCCACTGTCAACATTGCTATTCATCATTGTGCTGGATGTTCTAATCAGAGCAATTAAACAAGAAAGTAGAAGTGAAAGACATCCAAATTGAAAAGGAAGAAGTAAAACTCTTACAGTTTGCAGATGACATGATGTTATATGTCAAAAATCCCAAAAAAATCTATAGCAAAGCTACAGAGTTGATAAATGAATACAGCAAAGTGGCATGGTACAAGAGCAACACCCCAGATCAGTAGTGTTTCTATATACTGGTGATGAGGAAATCAAGAAAAAAAAATTCTATTTATAATAGCAACCAAAAGAATAAAATATTTTGGAATAAATTTAACTAATGATACAAAAGACCCATAAGCAGAAAGCTATTTTTAAAATGCTAAAAGAAATTATGGAAGACCTAAATAAATGGAAGGGCATACTGTGTTCTTGGATTGGAAAACTAAATATAGTTAAGATGTCAGTTCTACCCAAATTGATTTATAGAGTCAATGAAGTACCAATTTAAAATCCCACCAACTTAATTTGCAGAAATAGAAAAACCAATAACCAAAGTTATTTGGAAGGGCAGGGTGCCCCAAATAGGTAAAAACATCTTGAGAAAGAAAAATAAAATGGAAGGTCTCACGCTACCTGATGTTAAAGTATGTTACAAAACTACAGTGCAGCATGGTACTGGCACAAAGATAGATATACTGACCAATGAAATCAAATTGAGTATTCAGAAATAGACCCTCTCATCTATAATCAATTGCTCTTTGATAAGGTGGTCAAGCCAACCTACCTGGGACAGAGCAGCCTCTTCAATAAGTGGTGCTTAAAGAACTGGATATCCATATGCAAAAGAATGAAAGAGGATCCATATCTCACCCCCTATACAAAAATTAACTCAAAATGGATCAAAGACCTAAACATTAGAGCTAAGACCATAAAAATGTTAGAAGAAAATGTAGGGAAATATCTAATAAATCTTGTAATAGGAGGCTCTTTTCTAGAACTTATACCCAAAGCATGAGCACTGAAAAAAGAAATACATTAATAGGATCTCCCCAAAATTAAACAATTTTGTGCATCAAAGAACTTTGTTAGGAAAATAGAAAGGCAGCCTATGCAATGGGAGACAATATTTGGAAACCACATATCAGATAAAGGCTTAGTATCACAGAATATATAAAGAGATCCTTCAACTCAAGAACAAAAATAGAAACGATCCATTTAAAAAGTGGTCAAAAGGCCTGCACAGAAACTATATTTCTCTGAAGAGGAAATACAAATGGCTAAAAGGCACCTAAAAAGATGCTCAACCTCACTGACTATTAGGGAAGTGCAAATCAGAACCACAATGAGATATCATCTGACACCTACTAGAATGGCCATATCGAAAAACAAACAAACAAAAAACTGAAAACAACAAGTGCTGGAGAGGATGTGGAGAAAGAGGCACACTTATTCACCACTGGGAATGTAAAATGGTACAACTGGTCTGGAAGGCAGTTTGATGGTTCCTCAGAAAGTTAAGTATAGAATTTCCATATGATCAAGCAATCCCATTACTAGGTATATATTCAGAGGAGCTGAAGGCAAGGACACAAATGGACATTTGCATACTGATGTTTATGGCAGCATTATTCATGATTGCCAAGAGATGAAAACAGCCCAAATGTCCATCTATGGAAGAGTGGCTAAACAAGCTGTGGTATATACATATGATGAAATGTTATGCAGCTGTGAGACAGGATAAAATCATGAGGCTTGTAACAACATGGATGAACCTTGGGGATATTAAGCTGAGAGAAATTAGCCAGAAACAAAAGGACAGCTACTGTATGGTCTCACTAATGTGAACTAACATTAATGAGGAGTGAACTTTGAGAGTTAACATTAAGAACACAGGTTGGATGGGCCACGGTGGTTCAGCTGGCAGAGTTCTCGCCTGCCATGCCGGAGACCCAGATTTGATTCCCGGTTCCTGCCCATGAGGAAAAAAAAAAGATCATGAGTTATCAGGGGATATCTCTCTCTAAGCCAGCTTGGCAGATGAACTCACTGCCTTCCCCATTATGTGGGACATGACTCCCAAGGATATAAATCTCCCTGGCAACGTGGGACTGTACTCTGTGGATGAGCCAGAATCCAGTATCATGGGATTGAGAAAGGCTTCTTAACTAAAAGGAAAGTGAAAAATGAGACAAAATAAAGTTTCAGTGGCTGAGAGATTTCAAACAAAGATTAGAGGATATCTTGGAGGTAATTCTTATGCATTATATAGATTTCTTTTTAAATTGAGGGTGTATTGGAGTGGCTGGAGGGAAATACTTGAAACTTTTGAGCTGTGTTCCAGGAGCCTTGATTTTTGAAGATGATTGTATAATGATATAGCTTATACAGTGTGACTGTGATTGTGAAAACCTTGTGTCAGATGGTTCTTTTTATCCAGGGTATGGACAGATGAGTGAAAATATAAGGATAAAAAGAAATAAATAATGAGGAGGGGATAAAGGGTAAATAATTGGGTAGATTGAAATATTGGTGGTCAGTGAGAGAGAGGGGTAAGTGGTCTGGAATGTATGAGTGTTTGTTTTTTATTTCTTTTTCTGCAGTGATGACAGATATTCTAAAAATGGTCATAGTGAGTGATACACAACTATGTGATGATATTGTGAACCATTGATTGGATACCATGTACGGACTATATATGTGTGGAAATTTCTCAGTAAAAATCTTTTGAAAAAAAGTTTCATATAGAAAAAATGTTCTGTTGCCAAAACAAAAAAGTCTAAAAGTTAGTGATATAATCACTATCTTTGCCCTCAAAGTATGTCCATATTTTAGATGTCTTAGAAAAATGAAATATTCTACTATTCTCATCTGAGCATAGTATTATTCTTTGGTACCACGTATTAAAGATCTACATTGTAGGAAACTCTACTTTTACCTTGACAACATTCTCATGTGTTATCGTTCATAATTTTTTGTATATAACTGACTTAGATTTCCTATACTACTGTTATATTTATTTCTTCTCAATATGACAGTAATGAGTCTGTAGATAATAGTTGACTACATTTTTTTGCTTTTAACTTTACTTTTAAATTAATGTAGTAATCTACTGGCTCTGTGCATCTGCATTCATTTGTGTGTGTGTGTATTTGGAAGCGAAATGTTTATTTCATTTAAAATTTCCTCTCATTCTAGTCATGTAATCATCTTCTTTACTTTTTTCATAACTCTTATTCAAATGTTTTTTTAATTTCAACCTAATCTTTAATAGATGAGGGTATATCTACTTTAACTTATTTTTTTAAGTATATGCTAATTTATGTGATTCCATACATTTGATCTCATTTGTACTATAATAACAACATGGAATAGATCAGGATTTATTTTATGAAGTCAATTTTACAGAGCCAAAATATATTTGTATTGATTTCTAAAACTGCACTATCTAAGCTATACTTTTATTAGTAGTACTAATCTAATACATTTTGTAGCTGTCGTAAACTACAGTTTATGAAAAATATGAATTCAAATATCTTCATTTATTTCTTACTTCAGGTTGCTTTTTGAGTTCTTCTATTGTTTATGTAAAGCCTCTTTCCTTCCTTTTACTGTCTCTGTATTTATCAGTCCTTTCCAAGCAATATTGATAGTTGAGCAACAATTTTTCATGTCCTTAAGGTTAAAGAAATTGTATAAACTGTTTCTATGCAGATTTTCCACTTGCACAATCTAGATATAAATGTAATAATCAAATAGAACTGTTTAAAAATGAAAAATGTCATTTTTATTTTTAAAAACTATATTGTTTCCCTTTATATATAGTTTAAATTTCTTCTTTAAATTTGTATTGGTTTGCTAATAGCTATACTTGAAACTTTTTTATTTTGACTCCTGATTTATAGAGAAATTTTCTACATTCTAGTTGATATCTCACTGTATCTCCCTCTTTTAGAAAATTACAAAGATAGATATGTGAAACTATATCTGTCTTCCATTGTGTATCCATTTTTCTACTTCATCTTGATTAAATCAAATGACTATGAGGTTCTACATTATAGTAAGATGTCTCATTTTTATATATGTGTTCAGTAAATATCTTAAGAAAATTGTAAATTGTAAATTGTATTTCAAAACAGAATGGGAGCAGGCTGGCTGGTTCTTCTGCTATCTCTGTTAGTCATACCGTCTCTCATAAAAAGAAAAGGAAAGTTTGTAAATGAAGAGCTACTGATACATCTATTACAGGTTAGTTACAGATTTTCAATACTATATTATAGTAACAATATGCCAGATGTATCTTATAGTTGTATTTTATTACATTGTCCTTAAGACATTGTACTTAAAGCACTCATTTCTGCCGGTTGGGAAGGAAGTTCTCTGTTTAGTGTTCTCTAAAACGTAGAAATAGCATAAGGTCGACAGGAAGAAGTTCAGAGATGCTGAGAGAGTGGCAGTTAAGGAAGCCTATGAGACATCTGTATCAAATCCAAAAATTGAACTGCAAAGGTCCTCTGGACTGAGATCCTTTATTGTCCTTATCTGAATCATGGAAAAGTTAAGTTTCTTTGACGTGAAAGAAGCCTCTAGGTTTATTTATAGGAGGAATAGCCAGTTTATGACTTCAGATGATGTCCTAGGAGAAAATAAACTTCGGCTTAGTTGATGACTTTGGTGTGATAAAAAGAGATTTGCACTTTTTTTAGAGTTGAGTCAGTTCCCAGCCATGCTGCATACCAGCTGGGTGATTTTCAGTAACTTAGCTTCAGTTTGGTTTTTTACTCTGTACAGCAGAGGGGTATTAAAATTAGAGATTATATGATATAATATTCTTTAAATTTACAGCTTTTTTTTTTGGTATATAAAGGTGAAAGCAACTTGTTTTTCTTCTTTTAAACAATAAACAAACAAAAATCATATCTAGAACACTGAAAAAAAAATGCTTATATGTCTTCTCAAAAAAGTACCTCACAGCAAATTTGGGATAATCAAAAATGTTGCCAATTACACTCTTAAAAGAAAATACAATACCTAAAAGTTGATTTAAGTTAAATTTGCTCTTGAAAAACATCAGAGAACTTATAAAAGGAGGAAAAATATTTTGTCAACTATCCTGTTAAGCTACTGGAACACGTATTTCATATTACATGGTTAAACTAATTGTCTTTATATTAAAGTTTGTGGTAACTTTAGGCCAGAATTCACCAATAATAATGAGTACTTTGATGGAAGTGAATATTTCTGAATCTTACTCGATAGATACAATGAATATCATGTTAAATTTCTTATGTGCTTTGTTAGAAATACTCGAGTATAAGGTCAATCTGTTACAAAATTCCTTTTTGTACTTAACTTTATTAATTTGCATTTTATTCTTGTTGTTGACAAACATTTGTTTCGTCTCTTAGTTTTTTCTACACATACACAAAAAAATACCTTAAACATTCTTAGATTTCTGTGTTCCAAAATTAAACAATTTACTTTCACAGATAATGATTCTCAATACTTTGAAAACTTCTATTATTTTGACCAATATTAAAGTAATTTTCACTCACCCTCCAGCCCCTACCACAATAAATCTTGATCATATTTTCCCATCTCAACTTTAAACCCCTTCCACTCTTGCATCCTATCATTATGAACAAATATTTATTGCGTGCTTACTATGTGCAAAACCATAGCTTTTAAGCTAAAGAATTTTAAAAATATGAACTGTTAAATCTAGATGCTACAGTACAATTCAACTTTTAAAAGTATTTTTGTTTACTCAGTTTCTCTTTTAATGCTTATGTATTTTCCATATAACATAGATATTTTCTTTCTTTCTTTTTTTTACTGAAATACATACCTTATTTACCAGATATTATATAAGAAGAGTTTTCCATCCTCTGGACAGTTCTCCAGAATACACTAATCAAACTGCATAAAAATGTTCATTTTTTTCACATTTTAACATCTCTGAAATGAGAATTTGTCTTTTAATTGACATATTGTGCCATAGCTTTGCAGACAGCATTTTTTTTCCTTCTTAAGGCATTGAAAATATGATAATAAGTTAAATACATCTCTAGGATTTGATGATGAGAGTCCTTATCTGATCTTTAAGAGTACTGTCTTTCTTCGCAGCCAAAGCTTAACTCTTTCTTTAAAATGGGAATATATTCATGAATTCAGAGGTCAGCAGACTTTTATAAGAAAGAACCAAATAGTAAATATTTTAGGCTTCTGGGTCATATGGTGCCTGTTGCAAATTTTACTTTACCACTGTAGTCAAAGGGTGCTATCGACAATATGTAAATGAATGTGACTGATGGCATTCCAATAAAACTGTATTTAAAAAAAACAGGCTACCACCATACAAGCCATAGTTTGCCAACTCCTTCAGTAGTTTATAAATATTTCCTGGAGAGCACTTATACCGTTTGTATTCCCAGAGCCAGATACAAACTCAGGCTACATACATATGTTGAATGAAAAAATGCATTTTACAGTGGAGGAAAGCCAGCAGTGGAAGGTACTAAACCATACATTAAACTGTACATATTTCACCCTCTTTATTTCCATGATTTAGGCAACCTTTAACAATTATAATGAATACTTCCAAATAGAAGCAGTGTGATAATATATGCCAAAATACTCTTGAGAGTGTAAAATGGATCATTTCCTGCTTTAAAGGAGGATGTTTATTACAAGAGTAGTAGTACTCTGGCTCCAAGACTGAGCTGGTCCAATTTCAACAGCATTTTGGCCAAGTTCTGTTTCTTCACAGCACCCTCCCAAACATTCTTTCTAGTACATAAATTTTTCTCTCACCATTGTCTATTTTATTTGCCTATTTTGTATTTGTTTTCAGCTGCTGAGCCTAATGCTTTCCATGTATGTTGTATATAGCACCCATCACAGTCTACTCAGGAAACAAGGACTGCCTCTTATGAATCAAATTGTTAGCTGGACAACACTAGGTAAGACGTCTCTCAAACCAAATGAGATAACTTTATATCAAGTCAGTTGTCTTAAAATTATCCATTCATATCTATATTATTGGGAGAAATAGTTTTGTTGCAAGAAAATAATAACCAGCTATTATTTCAGTCTCTTGCTGGAATTTGACAAAGAAAATTAGAATTATTGTGAACATGCATGTGTAAATAAGAATTACTTGATAGAGGATTTATGACTTAATAATAGACTGTGTGTTTAATATCTGATAAAATCTATTGAGTAATTCCAGAAGAGAAGAGGATTTGGTGAGAGGTTCTTATGCTTAATTTTCATGTTAATTCATAAATTCTCAGTTTTCTTTACAAAGGGAGCAGGTGACAGTTAAATTTTATCTGTATTTCTTTTGTTTTAAATAAGGTTGATTAGTCACCTCCCAACATATTACACATTTTATAAAACCTGTTAAATGTTTCAAACCTATATCTATATGTAGTACTATTATCTAAGAATGTTGGTATGTGTAAGTGTGAAGGAAACATATTTATTTAAGAATCTGGGCTTTCCTTTCCAAGCAAAGTGAGAGCAGGCTTTAAGCCAAGGTTTTTCATTTTAAAAAGACACTTTATAATGCTTTTGAATGATATGATATACAATTTAACCTTTTGCATTTTCAATGACTTTTGTCATTATTATAGGTGATTATTTGGTGCTCAAATTGTCCTAGAGTTGGCCAGTGGGTGACCCTCAAAGCTGGCTTCCAAGTCTTTGTAACAGATCTCCCCGCCTCCCCACCCCCCACCCCTTTATTTTAGTTTTTTCTTACTTTCTTGCATCAAGACAATGTTCTAGGCTTACCCCTCTCTACCCTGAGGAGCTATGGTTCTTTTAAGTAGGGAATATTAGACACCAAGATCTGGACGCTATGTGTGTTTGCCACTACTAAGACATCTTTGCTTTTGGCCCTTTCAACAGACAGAACCAGGAAATATATGGATATATATTCAACTAAGTTTGTTTATCTCAGTATGATTTCTGTTTTAGGTATTTTTTCTTTCCCATTCTTTTTTACTTAATCTAACTTTTTAGTATGTAGACTATTCATTTCATGCTTTCAAACATAGAAACTATATAAAAAAGCACACTCAAAGAAACATCACAACTATTACTTCCATTGCTGTCTCCTCCCCTACCTACCCTTTGTAGATAATAACCTTCATTGCTTTCTGGTTTATCCTTCAGCTACAGCTCTGTAGGCTTCCATTGTGTGTATATTCCATTGTTTATTTAACCAATCTCCTATTTAATCAATCCTTTGTTCTTTAGGTAAGTCATGATTTTTTGAAATGACAAATAGTGCTGTACTGAATAACATTGAACATATGTGTATTTGTATTGCTGGAGGTGTATTTTCAGGACAAATTCCTACAAGTTAGATTGCTGACTCAGACATTGCCAGATTCCTCTTCAGAGGTATTATACCACTTTTTATTCCTTCCAGCAAGTATCAGAGTGCCTGTTCCCCACTGCCTTCTCTGTAGCTTTTGAATTTATGCCCATCAGTAAATGTATACCAATGCCAATCAATTATTGCCAAGATTTTGAATGTATGCCAGTCATAAGTTTGAAAAATAGTGTCCCCTCTGTTTTAGTCTGCATTTTTCTTATTATGAATTAAGTTGAATATCCTTTTATATGCTTAAGTGCCATAATTATGTCTTTTTGGGAATTGTCTATTCATGTCTTTTCCTCATTTTTCTATAGAATTTTTGCTGCTTTTGTTCTTTTTTCTTTTTAACCTTTTGGTTTATTTGCAATATGGAATATCTCTGAATTGATTACAGAAGAAATGGGAAACAGTGGTTGTCAGAGTGGAACTGAGCAACTTAAGCATTAGAGGGAGATTTACTGTTTTTTTCTTTGTCTCCATTTTATTACACATCTACCAATATACCATACAAAGGGAGTGTCAGTCACAAGGACTTTATAGTCACATGGTCACATGACAAAAACTATGCTGTTAAATAGCCATTTTCAAAGAGCAACACAGCTCAACAATTTCAGGTATTTCCCTTTAGCTATTTTATTATAACAGAGACTGTAAAGATATATCGATATATTGAGTCAGTAGTCATAGTCATTTGCCAAATCCTAATTTCTCAATTATACTACTTCCCACTTACCTGATGAGTCAATCTTCAGAGATGTCTGGGCAATGACTATTTTAACTTCTTTGTGCTGGAAACGGGTATTGATCTGATAGGGTAGGGGAATGAAACTTGTTGATGTTCTTAGAGAGGACATCTGGGTTTCAGGGCTTATCTGGATGCCTTAAGTTTCTGACAAATAAGTTTACTAAGAAAGTCATTTATAGAGTCTAAGAAAGTCATTTATAGAGTCTTAGATAGAGTCCAGATTATTCTTTAGGGTTTTCAGGAATACTGTTGGTTGGGGCTTAGCATACTGTGGCAGTTTGCAATATCTGGCTGAAACTTGCATGAGAGTAACCTCCAAAATGACCTCTCAATTGTGTTTGAAATCTCTTAACCACTGAAACTTTATTTTGTTTCATTTCTTTTCCCCCTTTTTGGTGAAGAAGGCATTCTCAATCCCAAGATGCCAGGGCTAGACATATCCCTGGGAGTCATGTTCCACATTATCAAGAGTCTTTCACCCCTGGGAGTCATATCCACATAGGGGGAGGGAAGGTAGTGAGCTTATTTACAGAGGTGACTTAGAGAGAGACTTTTGCTGCTTTTAAAAATTTTTTATAAATTGGGAATGTTGGTCTTTTTTCTAGTTTTTCATTAGTCTTTTGACTATTCTATGCTACCAAAGATTTTTAATTTTAAGCAATCAGTTTTTTTTAAAAATGTATCTAGGGTATAGTCATAGTTGGAATACCTTTCCTGACAGGTTATAGAGAAATTCATTTATTCTTCTATTACTTGTTTGTATATTTTTAATTTTTGCATTTAAATCCTTGAGCTCTTAAGAGTTTATTCTTCTTTTTCTCTTTAACATTTTTTTATAGTGAAAACATATATGCAGAACAGTGATAAATTTCAAAGTGCGGTTTAACAAGTAGTTTAGAGCAAGTTTTAAAGTATGGTATGGGTTACAGTTCCACAATTTCAGATATTTCCTTCTAGCTGTTCTAATACACTAGAAATTAACAAGAACTATCAATACAATCATTCAGTAGTCACAATCATTTGTTAAATCCTTTCTTACCTGTTACAACTCCCCCCTCACATTTGATCCTTCTCCCAATCTTTAGGAATATTTGGCAATGACTGTTCTAACTTCTTCATATTAAAAATGGGTGTTGACATTTTTGAGTAGGGGAATGCAACTAATTGATGTTCTTAGAAAGACTGATGCCTCTGGGTTTCCGGGCTTATGTGGCATAGGAACAATGTGGAAGTTGTAAGTTTCTAAAAAATAAACTTAGTGAGTTCTAGAGCTTCAGATAGAGCCCTGGGTATTATTTAGGGTTTTCAAATACACTTTTTGTTGGGGCTTGGCACACTATGGCCATTTGCAATACTAGCTGAAGTTTGCATCAGAGTAACCTCCAGAATAGCATCTCAACTCTGAAATCTCTTGCCACCAATGTCTTATTTTGTTACATTTCTTTCCCCCGCTTTTAGTCAGGAAGGCCTTGATGATCCCTTGATGTCAGAGCCAGGCTCATCCCTGGGAGTGATATCCCATCTTGCCAGGGAAACTTACACCCCTGGAAGTCATGTCCCATGTAGTTGCTTCCATAGTTGGGCTTAGAGAGAGAGAGGCCATATCTGAGCCACAAAAGAGGTTCTCTGGAAGTAACACTTAGGCATAATTATAGATAGACTTATCTTCCCTGTTACAGAAATAAGTTTCATAGGAGCAAGTTTCAAGATCAAGGACTTGAACTATGAACTTGGGAGTCCCTAATCTTGAGAGAGTCTCAGGAATTTCCCAGGTAGGGATTTTTTTTCCAGTCCCTCAGAGGACTTTGCTTTTTAATTATGTGCCCAACATACTCTGAAATGTATCAGGGTATTACATTGAGCTATATAGAATTACAGAAAATTTTAAGTTTTGAGTAAAATAAACATCTCTTCCTTTGGTCTCATACTGTAGGTGAAGTTCTAAAGTACAATATCAGCCTTTACCCTGTATTCTGATTTACCTTAGTCCTAACCAAATCAGCTTTGTTCTTATCTTTAATTGAAGGCTGATCTCTTTTTTGGCTTCTTTAACAGTTGCTCTGTGGAGTAATGCTGACTTTCAGAGCTGCAGAACTCTAACTCTTAGACCTAGGTGTCACACAGTTTAGGAATAAATGTGACTGCTATAAGAGCTTACAATCTAGGCCCCAGTTTTCTTAAAGGTATTTTATAAAAGAGATCATATAATATCTGTTTTTTTGTCTTTGGCTTATTTTGCTCAATATAATGTCCTCAAGGTTCACTCACCTTGTTTGCATGCCTCACGACTTTGTTCGTTTCCATAGCCACAGAGTATTCCATCATATGCATACACCACAGTTTGCCCTTCTGCTTCTTAGTCATTATACCCTTCAAACATCTCCATTCATTAGGGATCATGAATAATGCCACCATAAACATCAGTATGCAAAAGTGTGTTTGAGTCTCTGCTTTCAGTTCTTCTGATATATTCCTAGTAATACCATTGTATGATCATATGGCAGCCCTATATTTAGCCTCCATGGATCTGCTATATTACCCTAAGGAGGAGCTGCACCATTTGCTAACCTACCAACACTGGATAGATATACCTCTCTCCATATTTTCTCTAACACTTGAATCTTTCTGTTTATTTATTTTGAATCTGCAGATTTTATTGAGATATATTCACATAACTTGTATTCTATCCCAAATAAACCATGTCTCACAGAATCTTCATTGAGTTGCACAATCATCATCACTCTCAATTTTAAACAATTTTCATTGCTCCAAATAGAAAAGTAACAGACACATCCACACCAAAGAGAAAACCCCAAACACTTTATAAACCTTATCTCCCTCCCCAATTGTTTACCCATAGTATTGTGATAACTAGTGAGATATTCCTGTTTAATATAATCCATAGCATGCAAGATGTGGTTTTTCCCATATACCACCCTATTGCTAATTTTTTGTAGAAGTGTCATACTTTTGAAGTAGTTCACGTGAGAATTTATTTTTATTTGTAATGCAAATCAGTGAGATATATGACTTTACACAACCCCCCTCTATCATAGTCATTGTTTTAGTTTGCAGGCTGCCAGAATGCAATATACCTGAAACCAAACAGCTTTTAAAGAGAGGAATTTATTAAGTTGCCAGTTTACAGTTCTAAGTCTGTGAAAATGTCCAAATTAAGGCATCCAGGGAAAGATACCTTGATTCAAGAAGGCTGATGATTCAGAGTTTCTCTCTCTGCTGGAAAGGTACATCATGACATCTGCTAAGCTTAGTCTCCTCATTTCATAAGACTTGCCTGGAGCCATTTTCCTTCTGCTCCAAAGATCTCTGGCCATATGGGCTCTTTTGATTCTGGTGGCTCTGAAGTTTTTTCCAAAATGGTTCTGTCTTGAAGGGCTCCAGTAAGCAACCCCACCCTGAATGGGTGGCGCTACATCTTCATGAACACCATCTAATCAAAAGTTACCATCCACAATTGGGTGGAATTGTGGAAACAAGCAAAAAGATAACCACCGAGCAATACTGGAGGAGGATTAAAGGACATGGATTTTCTGGGGTACACAACAGATTCAAACCATCACAGTCACCTTCAAGACAGTACTATTACTTATAATCCCACTAATGTACTACCAACACCTCAATCTGTTCCCATACATTTAAGTTCAACTCATAAATAAGTCTGTACATATTAGGTAACTGCTCCCCCTTCTCTAGCTTCTGTCTGTCTCTAAGCCCCCTATAGTGTACATTTTAAGAGTCTGAGTTTACATTTTCTAGGTGGTTCATATTAATGAAGTCATATAGGATCTGTCCTTTTGTGTCTGGCTTATTTCACTCAGCATATCCTCAAGGTTCATCCATATTGTCATATGCTTCAGGACCTCACTCCTCCTTAATATTCTGTTGTATGTATATATCACATTTTGTTTATCCACTCGTCTATGGATGGACAATTGGGTTGTTCCCATCTTTTGGCAATTGTGAATGACACTGCTATGAACATCAGTGTGCCTATGCCTGTTCGTGTCACTGCTTTCAGCTTTTCTGGGTATATACCAAGTAGTGGAATTGCTGTGTCATAGGGTCACTTGTTATTTAGTTTTCTGAGGATAACTTGTTATTTGGTTTTCTGAGGAATTGCCAAACTGTCTTCCACAGTGGCTATACCATTATACATCTCCATGAGCAGTAGATAAATGTTTGAATTTCTATACATCTTCTCCAACATTGGTAGTTTCCTGTTTAATGGCAGCCGTTCTTCTAGGTGTGAAATATTTCATTGTGTCTTTTTAAAAATATTCTTATTGAGAAAGCTTCATACACATTCAGTCCAACATATTATACAATCAGTGACTAAAAATATCATCATATAGTTGTATATTCATCACAACTATATGATGATATTTTGGACATTTTCATCACTCCAGAAAAAGAAGTAACATGAAAAAAGAAAAAATTAATACATCTCATACCCCTTACCCCTCCCTCTCATTGGCCACCAGATTTCAATCTTCCCAATGTTTATCCTTTATCCCCCCTATTATTTATTTAATTTTTATCCTTATTTTTTTGTGCTCATCTGTCCATACCCTAGATAAAAGGAGCATCAGACACAAGATTTTTGCAATCAAACAGTCACATTGTAAAATAGTTATATAGTTATACAGTCATCTTCAAGGATCAAGGCTACTGGAACACAGTTCAACAGTTACATGTAATTCCCTCTAGCCACCCACTACACCATAAGCTAAAAAGGGACAATCTACTTAATGCATAAGAATTGCCTCCAGACAAATGTTAAAATAAATTTAGTTTGAAATGCTAGTGATCAATGAAAGGGAGGGATAATGGGTATGGTATGTATGACTTTTTTTTCTGTTTTCATTTTATTTCTTTTTCTGAATAGATGCAAATGTTCCAAGAAACGATCATGATGATGAATATGCAACTATGTGATGATATTGTGAATTACTCATTATATATGTAGAATGGAATGATCAAAATAGGAATATTTGTGTTTTTTATGTGTTTTTTGGTATTTAAAAATAAATGAATAAATAAATAAATAGAAATGATAATAAAAGTAGGAGAAATTTATCTAAGAGGCTTCATCTTTTATATCATTCAAAACCATGGAACAATATAGTTTATTACTTGTTAAAATCTTTGTAGGAGACAGTGAATGTTTATCTTTTCTACATTGTACACAGTTGTTATGTGCTTTTAAAAATCTCTCAAAGGGTAACATTTGGGAAAAATAAATGTGTTTTATGCCCATGTTAACAAAACAAAACAAAACAAAACAAAAAAGAAGTACCTCCAGGATAACCTTTCAACTCTGAAATCTCTCAGCCACTGACATTTTATTTTGTATCATTTCTTTCTAACCCCTTTTGGTCAAGAAGGGTTTCTCAATCCCATGATGCTAAGTCCTGGCTCATTCCCTGGAGTCATGCCCCATGTTGCCAAGGAGATTTACACCCCTGGGAGTCATGTCCCATGTAGTGGGGAGGGCAATGAGTTCATGGCTGAGTTGGCTGAGACGCCACATCTGAGCAACAAAAGAGGTTCTCTGGGCATGACTCTTAGGCCTAATTATAAGTAGGCTTAGCCTCTCCTTTGTAGGAATAGGCTTCACAAGGGTGAGCCCCAAGATTGAGGGTGAAGCCTATTGAATTGCTTGTCCCCATTGCTTTTAAAAATATCACGGATTCTACAGATGGGGAAGTTTAATATCCCCTCTTTTCTCTGCATTCCCCCAAGGGGACTTTGCAGATACTTCTTATTCTCTGCCTAAATTAGACTGGAATGTACTGGGGCATCACACTAACCTGTACAAACCAGCATGATCTCATGCCCTATTCAAGATTCCATGTAATTATGGTGTTCAAGTAAAATGACTAAACGAGTTAAATTAGATAATGTGTTACCCAAAATATAAATTTTGTACCAAATAAATCTGTCTCCCTTTGGTCTTGCACAGAAGTTTAAGTTTGAAAATATAGGCCATATCACCATTTACCCAGTATTCTGGTTTACCTTAGTCCTATCCAGATCAGCTTCATTCATATCTCTAGGTGAAGTCTGATCACTTTAGCTCTCTTAACAGTTGATGAATGAGGTAATACTGACTTTCATAGCTTCAGTGCTCTAACTTTGAGTCTCACAGGCGTCACATAAATACCTGAAGGGAATGACTAGATTATATACAAATAGCTCAGTAACTCAGAATTTAGACATAACAGTTACAACTCATAAATATATAAGACTGCTGTAAGAGCTTACAATAGGAACCTTTACAGTAGGCCCCAACTTTATAATCCATGCTTTCTCCTTCATTTCTCCGAGTTTCTACTCATTGTGCTTTTTTTAAAAAATATTTTATTGACAAAACAACATATAAACACAAACATTCTTAACATTTTAACAAAAACACTCACTTTAAAGCTTCTTTTTTTCTTAATATGTGATCATTCTATTCTACATATATAATCAGTAATTCACAATATCATCACATAGTTGCATTTTCATCATCATGATCATTTCTTAGAACATTTGCATCAATTCAGAAAAAGAAATAAAAAGACAGCAGAAAAATAAAACGAAAACAGAAAAAAAAATTAGACATACCATACCCCTTACTCCTCCCTTTCATTGATCACTAGCATGTCAAACTAGGTTTATTTTAACATTTGTTCCCCCTATTATTTATTTTTATTCCATATGTTCTACTCATCTGTTGACAAGGTAGATAAAAGGAGCATAAGACACAAGATTTTCACAATCACACAGTCACACTGTAAAGCTATACCATTATACAATCATCATCAAGAAACATGGCTACGGGAACACAGCTCTACATTTTCAGGCAGTTCCCTCCAGCCTCTCCATTTCCTCTTGGATAACAAGGTGATATCTACTTAATGCGTAAGAATAACCTTCAGGATAACCTCTCGACTCTGTTTGGAATCTCTCAACCATTGACAGTTTGTCTCATTTCACTCTTCTCCCTTTTGGTCAAGAAGGTTTTCTCAATCCCTTGATGCTGGGTCTCAGCTCATTCTAGAGTTTTTCTCAATCCCTTGATGCTGAGTCCCAGCTCATTCTCGGATTTCTGTCCCACGCCACCAGGAAGGTCCACACCCCCAGGAGTCATATCCCACATAGACAGGGGGAGGGTGGTGAGTTTGCTTGTTGTGTTGGCTGAGAGAGAGAGGCCACATCTGAGCAACAAAAGAGGTTCTCTTGGGGGTGACTCCTAGGCCTAATTTAATTAGGCTTGACCTATCCTTTATGGGGTTAAGTTTCCTGTGAACGAACCCAAGACTGGGGGCTCAGCCTATAGCTTTGGTTGTCCACACTGCTTGTGAGAATATCAAGAATTCAACTTGGGGAGGTTGACTTTTCCCCCGTTCTCACCATTCACCAAAGGGGACTTTGCAAATACTTTTCTGCTCACTGCTCAAATCACTCTGGGATTCATCAGGGCATCACTCTGGACACACCAACAAAATCTCATGTCCTACCCAAGGTTCCATGTACTTATGTTGTTCAAGCAAGCTATCTACATAAGTTATATTAGGAAATGCACTAGTCAAAATATGAATTTTGTACCAAATAAACATTTTTTTGTTTTAGTCTCACACATAAGTTGAAATTTTAAAATATTAATTACCATCTATTTACAGCACCCTGCAGTAATGACATTCCTGTGGGGGAGGGGTGCCGGCTGCCGTGGCTTGGGGAACTCATGGTTCTGGGGGGGCTTGCAGCTGGTCCAGCTATCCAGACTGGGGTATGTTGTGTGTCCAGTCACTGACATGACCCCAGGAGCTGTTCTGTATTGTTTCTGGTTATTTACTAGTTGTTCTGGAGGACAAACTAAAACGCACACATTGCTAAGCTGCCATCTTGGCCTGGAAGTTCTCCCTCATTGTGCTTTTGATTTGCATTTTTAATAGCTAGTGAAGATGAACATGTCTTTTTAGCCATTTGTATTTCCTCTTCAGAAAAATCTTTTGCCCATTTTATAATTGGGTTGTTTGTTCTTTGGTATTTAAAGATGGTGTGTGACATTAAATGGTTGATTCATAGTTAGATCATCAAAATCTCCAGAGATCTCTTCCAGGCATCAATATACCATAGTCTAGCTCTAATAAGTGTATTTTAAGGAAGTATATATTCATTGACAAATCTTCTCACACATACAGTCCATACATGGTATACAATCAGTGGTTCACAGTATCATCACATAGTTGTGTATTCACCACCATGATCATTTTTAGAATATTTATATCACTCTGGAAAAAAGAAAAAGGAAAATACTCATACATTCCATACTCCTTACCCCTCCTTCTCATTGACCAAAAGTATTGCAATCTACCCAAGTATTTTTATCTCTTACTCCCCCATTATTTATTTTTTCTCCATAATTTTTTACTCATCTGTCCATACCCTGGATAAAAAGAGCATCAGACACAAGGTTTTCACACTCACACGGTCACATTGTAAAAGCTGTATCATCTCACAGTTGTCTTCAAGGATCAAAGCTACTGGAACACAGTTCAGCAGTTTCAGGTACTTCCCTCCAGCCACTCCACTACACCATAAACTAAAAGGAGATGTCTATATAATGCATAAGAACAACCTCCAGGATAACCTCTTGATTCTGTTTGGAAATCTCTCAGCCACTGAAACTTTATTTTGTAGCATTTCTCTCTTCCCTATTTTGGTCAAGAAGGCTTTCTCAATCTCTTGATGCCAGGTCCCAGGTGATCCCGGGAGTTCTGTCCTACATTGCCAGAGAGATTTAAATACCCCTGGGAGTCATGTCCCACTTAAGGGGGATGGCAGTGAGTTTACCTGCCAAACTGGCTTAGAGAGAGAGAGGTCACATGGGGTTCTCTATAACTATTAGGCCTAATTTTAAGTAGGCTTAGCCTGTCCTTTGTGGGAATGTTTCATAGGGGCAAACCCCAAGATTGAGTTCAGCCCATTGATTTGGTTGTCCCCACTGCTTACAAGAATATCAGAAATTCTCCAAATGGGGAAGTTGAATATTTCCTCCTTTCTCCCCAGTTCCCCAAGAGGACTTTGCAAATACTTCTTTATTCACTACCCAAATTTCTCTAGGATATGTTGGGTCATATATATTGGTATTTAAAGATGGTGTATAGCATTAAATGGTTGATTCATAGGTAGATCATCAAAATCTACAGAGATCTCTTCCAGGCATCAATATACCATATATACAATATACCATATATACATATATACAATATACTATATATATACAATATACCTGGACAAATCAACAAGATCTTACACCCTTCCAATAAGATATTTTCTGATAAGCTATGATCACCAAGTACATAGTGTTATGAAACTGGTTCTAACTTATGTGACTCAGAATGGGACTTTTATTTCCCCATTAGTACCTCATCAATCCTTTACACAAAGTAAAATAAGGACAGAAAATATTTTACAGTTTTAACTTTTTTTTTTTTTGGCCTGGGCAGGCTCTGGGAATCAAACCCGGGTCTCCAGCATGGCAGGCAAGATATTACAGTTTTATGTAAGACATCTCATTTAGACTGACTTCTTAATAAATATCGAAATGTTATTTCTTCCAGTTAAATATGAATCAGGTTATGATAACATTATTGGGACCACACATCTCAAAAAATTAGAAACTACTCATCTAAGTTTTAGATGACTTAGTCTTAATATAACTCACATAGTCTTAGATCTTACAGTGATCTGACTCTGAATGAGATTGTCTTTATATTTAACTTAATTTATTAGATAGTGACTAGTAACAATAATAATGACTAACAGTTACTAAGCACCTACTGTGTGCCATGCATTATATTCAAGAAGCATGTAATAGGTGAAATTATACTTAAACCTCACAACTTTTTATTATTACTAGTTGACAGATAAGAGAACTTAGGTGGCTTAACAGACTTTCCCCACAGTTACATGGTTAACAAGTGATTGAGCCCAATTCCATCCCAAGTCACCTGTCTCTATAGTCTGGGAACTTTACCACTGTATTAGTTAAGAGTTCTCTAGAGAAACAGAATCAACAGGAAATATTCATAAGTATAAATTTATAAAAGTGTCTTACGTAACTGTGGGAATGTAGAATTCAAAAGCAGAAGGGAAGGTTGTGAAGCTGATGATTCCGATGGAGGGTCTAGACGAACTCCACAGGAGACTTTCACCCACTGAAGCAGGAAGAGAGCCTATCTCTTCTGAATCCTCCTTAAAAGGCTTCTAGTGATTAGATTAAGCATTGCTCATTGCAGAAGACACTCCCCTTGCCTGATTACAAATGGAAACAGCTGTGGATGTAGCCGACGTGATCATGATTTAATTCTATGAAATGTCCTCATAGCAACAGACAAGCCAGCACTTGCCCAACCAAACAGGTACCACCACCTGGCCAAGTTAACACATGAACCTAACCATGACAACTACCATAACTAGGGGTATTAGTAAATTAGACACATTTCCTTTACAAAACAGAAGTGGGAGAAGTTTATGTTTTGCTGCCTCCCTTTCATATCTCCTTCCCTCACTGAATAGTTGTTTTTCTTATCCTGTGGGGAAAGATGAAAATACTCTTATTAGAATTCACATGTGTAGTGAATCATTCTCTCCTGCTTCTAATTTTCCAAGTGGCACACTACAACTGTCAATGCATACTTTGCAGTGAGAAAACATTTGGAGGGGGGGAGGGAAACGGGGAAGCTTTGGAAAAAGCTATTTCTGGGGTTTAAGTTGTCTTTGAATTAGGATATAAATCCTAATGAAGAAAAGAATTGCTGAATCTTGAGTAATATTTCTTATTTCATTAGAAAAAAATAAATTATTCATTCAAGAGTTCATATTATTACAGTAAACTAAACTGAATATAAATTGAGGAAACCAAGTTATTTAAATTAAAATATAGTTAAAATATTGGAATGTAATTTTAATTGAAAAGGTGAAGTTTCAGATTTCTTACAGAAAAATTGAGGTAAATATAGCCTCATGTTGAAAGATCACAATGCCATAAAGAAAAGAAAAATGGCATAAATACCAATAAATTATTTAGTGCTTCTAAATTAGCATAGTTTGTGTCTCTTGTACTGACATGTTACCTGCTCTATTTTATTGCAGCTTCTTCTTTGGTTGTGCCACTGCTGAGTTCTACGATTCTCTTTCAGCGATTGTTCAGCATACTTCTTTCTTTGATGTCAACCTACCTCCTTCTAAGCACAGGGTATAAACTTTTTTTAAAATTTAATTTTATAGTAGCAAGTTTTAATGATATTTTGACACTTTCTCAGTATTTCACCTCTAGAAATAAAAATATGCTAATTAAATTTTGAGGGATAAATTATAAGTATTTTCTACTCTGTAAGAACTAGATAAAGCTTGGTCCATAATCCTCCAAATTTTATTTTTCTTCTCATTTTCATAGTATTGTTTATTGTCTTTGTCTTTCCATTTATTTCCTGAAGTTGCTAAAATGTCTTCTTCTATAGTGTTAGAAAATTGTGATTGATTGTGCAGGAATTTTAAGACTCAAACAGTGACTTAGCAGGTAAGTTTTAGTTTTTGTTGCCTTTCTTTCAAGCACTCTAATTCTTGAATCTGTCACATTCATTCTTCTTTGAATATAATATTTTATTTGGTTTTGCTTTTACTCTTATATGTATCATAATCGAAATTTTTATTTGATTTGAGGAAATTTTAGAATCTTGACTCAAAAGTTAAAGAATCCATTTTAATTCAGGATTGAAATTTTCTTACCAAAACAATGACTTGACTTATGGCTGATGTGGAAGAATTCTTTAGAATTCAGTGAAGGTGGTGTTATACTCCCCTGCTATTTACCATAATGAATATAATTCTTCTCTCACTTTTAAATTTTATTTCATCTCTGCTTAAATCCTTATAAAGGTTAGAAATATGCATTATAGTAGGCACTGAATAGAACAGACAAATTGAATAAACTTACTCACAGACAGTATTATATATAGGCTCTTGGTCCTAATTAGACTAAACCTAAGGAATTCACAGTTTTACTTTCATCATATTATTTCCAGCTGATTTTTTTTAAGGTGCATTAATTTTTTTATTATGCCTAAAACTGCTTATTTAAATACCAACACAACTTCAAGGGAACATAGTATTTCTTCTTTTTCAAAAATATTAATATATCCTTTTTTGTTATAAAAATTACCACCTATTTTTTTTAACTTTTTTATTGTGAAAAAGTAGCATATATATATATATAAAAGCAATGAATTTCCAAGTACATTTTAACAAGTAGTTATATAACAGATTTTAAAATTTGCTATGGGTTACACTTCCACTATTCTTCACTTTTTCTTCTAACTGCTCCAAGACGCTGGAGACCAAAAGAAATATCAATGTACTGATTCAGCAGTCATATTCACTTGTTAAATTCTGGCTTCTCCATTATACTCTTCCTTCTCTCTTTTTTCTTTTTTGTGAAAATACCATATATACAAAAAAGCAAAAAATTTCAAAGTACATCACAACAATTAGTTGTAGAATTGGTTTCGGAGTTTAGTATGGGTTATAGTTCTTCAATTTTAGGTTTTTATTTTTAGCTGTTCTAAAGTACTGGAGACTAAAAGAAATATCAGTATACTGAGTCAGCACTCATACTCATTTGTTAAACCCGACCTTCTCTGTATAACCCCACCATCACCTTTGGTCTTTCTCTCACTCCTTAGGGGTATTTGGGCTAAAGCCATTCTAATTTTTTCATGTTGAAAAGGGCTGTTGATAATATGGGATGGGGGATGAAACTAGTTGATGTTCTGAAAAGGCTGGCATCTCTTGATTGCAGGACTTATCTGGTCCAGGGACCCATCTGAAGGTTGTAGGTTTCTGGAAAGTTACCCTAGTGGATGGAAACTTTGTAGAATCTTATATAATACCCTAGATATTCTTTGTGAATGGCAGGAATGGTTTTGGTTGGGGTTTAGCAAGTTATGATAGTAGCAATGTCTAACTGAAGCTTGCCTAAGAGTAACCTGCAGAGTAGCCTCTCAATTCTATTTGAGCTCTCTCAGCCACCAATATCTTATTTGTTACACTTCTTTTCCTCTTTTTGGTTAGGATCACATTGTTGATCTCATGGTACCAGAGCCAGACTCGTCCTTCTGAGTCATCTCCCACTCTGCCAGGGAGACTTTCACCCCTGGATGTCATGTCCTATCTAGTGGGGAGATCAATGGTTTCACTTGCGGAGTTGGGTTTAGAGAGAGAGAGGCCACATCTGAGCCACAAAAGAGGCCCTCTGAAGGTGACTCTTAGGTATACCTATAGGTAGACTAACCTTCTTCACTACGTACATAAGCTTCACAAGAGCAAGCCTCAAGATCAAGGGCTTGGCCTATTGATTTGAGTGTCCCTAATGTTTGACACAGTATCAGGGGTTTCCCCAGTGGTGAAGTTTGATAGTTCCATATTGTTTCTTCCATCCCTCAAGGAACTTTGCCAATACCGTTGGATTATCTGTTTAATACACTCTGGGATGTTCCCAGGCATTACATTAGGCTATATACGATTAAAGGGTCTCATTCTTATTCTGGGCTCCCTGTGTTTGGATTGTTTAATCTATCCAGACAGATTGAGTTAGATTATATGCTACTGGAAATTTAGGTTCTGGACAAAATAAGCATTTCTTCCTTTGGTGTCAAACAGTAGGTGAAGTTCTAAAATATAGGCAATGTCTTCCTTACCCCTGTATTCTGAATTACCTTAATCTTGACCTGATCAGCTTTCTTCTTGTCTCTAATTACCAGGTTATACATATATAAAACATTCTCTCAAAATCCAGAAATAACAATTACCACTACAGAGTAAATGTAACTGCTATAAGAGTTTACAGTCTAGGCCCCAGTTTTCTTATAAGTATTTTCTACATGAGATCATACAATATTTGCTCTTTTGTTTCTGGCTTATTTTGCCTCACCAAGTGTCCCACATGTTCATTCACATCATTACATGCCTCACAACTTCATTCCTTTTTGTAGCAGCAGAATGTTCAATCATATGTATACACCATCGTTCCCCAATCTGTTTCTCAGTGTGTTGTTCAGCTACCTCTGATTGCTGGGCCTTGTGTATAATGTCCAAAGTCAACAGTCCATCAATTTTAGCCAAACAAAAATCATTTGTTTGTTCCAAAGAGAAAGCTAGCCAATAAATATACCCTCACGGAATAGAAAATCCAAGCCTCCCCCTAACTCTTGTCCCTTCCTCCAATATATACACCTTATATTGCTGAGGTACTATTGATGCTTTCCTGTTAAACATAGCCCAGAGCATGCAATACCATTTCCTCCTATACCCCAAAATTATACTCTGTACAAGATTCATATCTTTGCAATACTCAATGGAAGAGCAGATTTATATTTGTAGTGTTAATCAGTGGGACATATGAGTCTATAAAACCCCTTTCAATCATGTTCCCCTTCAACATGGTAATATTACTTTTAGGCCCAATAGTGAACCACCTTCACTTCTATCTATTCTCTTAAATTAAGGTCAACCTCACTAGCTAACTGTTTTCGCTCATCTCAGGCTTTTGTGTATCTTTAGGTTCCCTATATTCTCTTTTATAAGCCTCTGATTTTACCTTTACCAAGGTTATGAAAGTGGAACCATACAATATCTATCCTTTTGTTAATTCATTCAGCATTATGTCCTCAAGGCTCATTCATCTTGTCATGTGGTTCAGGACATCATTTCACCTGCTGCATAATATGTCATTGTATGTATATAACACATTTTATTAATCCACTCCTCTGTTGATGAGCACTTGGATTGTGTTCATCTTTTGGTGATTGTGAATAGTGCTGCTGTGAACATCAGTGTGCAAATCTGTTTGTGTTCCTAGCAGATTTTGTAAAGCAGTTTTAGGTTCAAGACTTGTGTTTGCTTTTTGGTAAACCTAGTTGTCAAGATTAGAGGGATATTCTCAAAATCTCCTCATAGAAGACTATAACACGCTAAGTAACCTAGACCCTGGGAGATCTTCTAGTCCTCTGATAAGAAATGATCCAGAGGAACCCTAAACCTCCCTCCTTCACCAAAGCACCCCACACCTCCTGTCTTTTCCCTTTCTCCTTGCAAACCAAATCTGGGCCACACCTGTGAAAATGTGACATAAGCAGCATGGAAATTTTCATCAGTTGCCTAATAAGATCTTAAGATGGGCTTATTTTGGAATTTAAAACTTTGAACTTCCAAATAAAACTTGAAGTCTTCGAGCACTCAGCTGTCTTAGTAAAGAATGATAAAGATCGTGAGACCTTAAATCCCCTTAGTCTTGTCCCCTTTATCGATGAAATTGTAGGATAAATCATTGCATTATATCAGAATCCATGAAAATATATATGAATTAGAATATGCACAAGTCTTTTAGTGTAGATAAGAAAGCAGAAGTTAAGGTCATTTCTATTCTAATCTACCATTTTAGGTTAACACACGAGTTTCATTAAGAGCTCATACCCAGAGATTGGTTTAAAGAAGTAAGTGAAATAAGTGTTTGAGAGACTCTAGAAATATGTGCTAACTTCTACCCAGCCACTTAAGCAATAAACAGATTCAAATGAAAGTGTAGTAAATTCAAAAATACAAAGAAACCTAGAGATAGATCTGGTTCCCAGAATTAGAAAGAAAGGAAGAGAAGGACAGAGTGATGGAGGGAATGAAGCTGGAAGGAAAAACAGAAGAATTAATTCAATTTTGACTGAAGAAAATATTTCCTAATGTAGAGTGAGTTAATTGTGTAACTTACACTGGGGATAAGTATTATGCTATTAAACCATCAACTTAGTAATCATGAGAGATATAAAAACAAGGTAGCATGAACACTTTTACCTTGTTTTAAGAAAATTGACAAAGTGAAAATTCAGGCTTAAAGTCAAAATATTAATGCTGAGTATGGCCTTATTAGTGAAAGCATTAAGAGATATATTATTCAACATCAGAAGGTATATTTAGCTTCACAAAAAATTCATCAGGGATAACTTTAAATAGTGCAGTCTAATTATTTCATTTAATATATTCTTTCAGTATCAGATCAGCTTTCCAAAACATAGTCCACCTATTATGGTTCAGCATCACTATTTTGGATGACCTGGAATGATGTATATGTAAATCAGGGAATATGCAGAATTACAAGATATTTAAAAGTAATGCAGTTCTATTACTTTATAAAAATACAATAATAGTATTTCTAAATTCTAACAATGCATCCTTGATTTGTTGAATAAGGAAGATTCTTTTTTTAGTTAGCATTTATTTTTATGCAAATAGAAGCTATTGTAATACTTGAAAACAGTTTGTTCTCTTAAGTTGGTTAGACATTTTGCTCTGAAATTTTGTTTATATTATCTATTTGCTTAACAAACTTTAATATAAAACTACCTGTACTTTCAGCCTTATTCAATTTGCAGGGAGACCAAGTTAGCAGATCCAATTTTATAAGACTCTCAGAGCCTATTTTGGAGTTTTATTTGATATAGTTGGTCCTCAGTATTGATAGGCTCTGTGTTGGAAAATTCACCTACTTTGTAAAATTTATTTGTAACTCCAAAGTCAATGCTGATGGCCCTTTTGTAGTTATTTGTGGCCATGTGAAGAATGATAAAAAGTATAAGTCACTCAATGTGCATGTTCTCAGCTGAGGTCACACAAAACTAAGTTCTTACTTCTTGTTTCAGTGGACACACTGTAAACAAACGGTATATTATCATTATATCAGCATAACAAATTGGTATATTGTTAAATTTAATGCCACTTTTTTCAGGCTTTTGTGCTTTTTGATGATGATTTAGTATTTAAAATGGCCTCTGAGTGTAGTGCTGAAGTATTATCTAGTGTTCCGAAGCTCAAGAAAGTTATGATATTCTCTACAGAGAAAATAAGTGTGTTAGATAAGCTCTGTTCAGGCCTGAGTAGTAGTGTTGTTAGCTGTGAGTTCAGTGTTCACAAGTCAACAATATACATATTAAATGAGGTGTCTTTAAACAAAAACACACATAAAATGAGATTATATATTGGTAGTTTTAATAAAAATGTTGTGACTAGAGGCTTACAGAAACCTAATCCTGTATTTCCCCTAGAAGCAGTGGTTCAGCTAATTCATTGTTTGTGATGACTTTTTAGAGCATAATTACTCCTAATAATTGACTGTATTTGTTTATTAAATCAAATATATACACTTTATATAAGGCATTATTGTCTTAAGAAATAAACTCCCACAGATCTGTTCATCTACATTTTGCAGAAGGAAATGATCATAGTTTGTAGTTTTTTCAAAGGAAATAAATCTATAGCATTATTTATAGATTTGGAATTTGTGTTTTTAGGATAAGTTCATATATAATTGCAAATATTTAAAAAATTGTAATCCTATTTTGCTCAGCAAATGCTTTCTTGATTCAATAAATCAACAATTGTTTTTTCTTTTACACTTATACCACGGGTGTGTAATGGAGTTGTTAAAGATTGTATTTTACAGTGTTAGACAGTTACAAAATGGAGTGACTGAGTTACTGTGAATTAATTAAGTTGCTAGTTGTATGAGATAAACTTACTAGAGAAGGGATGGGAGGGCAACTGAGATGGTGATCCCAGGGTATAAATGACCTGGGAGAGTCTTCTGCACCACATAGGGAGGGGAGGCTCTGGTTGCAAAAGGTGAGGAACTGAGAAGCAGAGAACTGAACAATGTCTGGCTGGTGCAGACAGCCTAACATGGAAGCCTGGAGCCCTCAGGAGTGCACGGACAGGGAGACGGGGAATAGGAAGTAAGCCAAGTATTCTTGAAAGTGCTACCCTCATAGGCACAGCCCCATGACCCACAACTCATCCCATACCCCATGCACCTGAACCCCTTCACCCCACCACCATGCTCCAAGAGCCCCCACCCCACCAACCCCTCACATATGTACCCACCCCACACCCCCACCCCAATCATGTGCATACCTGCCCCAGCCCAACCCACCTCTCCTGCAAAATAATAGTCTTGACCTTCCCCTCCTGAGCCCTACCTCCCCATCCCTGCCCCCTGCAGGTGGTCAACAGCACATAAAGGCTGCAGGCACTTACCTCCATACCCAGGTTACACCCACCCCCAGCCCATGCCGTTGCACAACCCTACCCTGCCCCCCCTGAACTCTGCACACATGTACACCAGTTAAGGCCCTCTGAGACCCATGCATTCACATAGCCCCAGTCATGCCCCCAGCTCTAGGCAAATGCTGACCTGCGCAGCTGGGCCACACTCATCTGCAACCCACGTGGACTCAACACCAACCTGCTTCCCTGAGCTCTGTGCATGCACACAAAGGGCCACGCACCCTAGACCAGCACACACCAGGGCCCCACCCCTCAGACTTGTGCACCCGCATAGCCACATCCTCTCCACTGCTGGGTGCCCAGTACACCAGTGTAGCATCCCTAACCTACACCTGTACCTGCACTACAATACATCACCACACTGTTATGCCCCATCCTGTGCCCTGCATCCTGCTCCACATCCATCCCACAAATACAAGGCTTTAGATTGCTGAAGGAAACGAACTTCCAAAGTAAACCAATCAAGGTATCTACATACCACAAAAACAACAGAAGATCACTAAGCATATCATGATGCAGACAGATATAGCCCAGCCTAACAACCAAGTTAAAATACCAAAAAAGACACTGGCATTGGAGCAACTAATCAAAGATGTTCATGTAACTCTACTAAATAAAATAAATGGGATGGCTAATGGCATAAAGGAGATCAAGAAGACACTAGAAAGGCATAAAGAGGAATTTGAAAAAATAAATAGAAAAATAGCAGATATCACAGAGATTAAAGATGCTATAGACCAAACAAACAAACAAACAAACAAACAAAAAAACATACTAGAGACACACAACACCAGATTTGAAGAGACAGAAGAAAGAATAAGTGAACTAGAGAACAGGACAACTGATTTCAGATACTGAAAACAGCAAAAGTGGCAAAAAAGGGAAAAATTTGAATTGGATCTCTGGAAAATGATGGACAAAAGAACAAATATAAGAACCACTGGCGTCCCAGAAGGCAAAGAGAAGATTAAAGGGCTAGGAAGATTAGTTGAGTATATATGGGGAAAAATTCCCAACCCTTATAAAGAACATAAATATGCAAATCAAAGAAGTTCAATGAACTCCAAATAGAATAAATCCAAATAGGCCTTCCACAAGACACATACTAATCAGTCTGTGAAAGGCTGAAGAGAAGCAGGAAATACTGAAAATAACAAGAGGAAAGCAATCTACTACAATGCAAGGGTACCACATAAGAGTGAATTCAGACTATTCAGCTGGCACTATGGAGGCAAGAGGGCAGGGGTGTAATATATTTAAGACACTGAAAGAGAAAGACTTCCAGCCAAGAATTCTGTACCCAGCCAAATTGTTCTTCAAAACTAAGGGAGAGATTAAAATTTTCACAAACAAATCCTGAAAGAATTTGCCAACAAGAGACCAGCCCTACAAGAAATACTAAAGGGAGTTCTATCCATTGGTGGGGGGGAAGGAAAGGGAGGTCTGGAGGAGGGCACAGAATTGAAGAGTGCCCGTAAGGGCAACTTAAAGGATAGAAAGAGAAAGAGGGAAAAGAATATATAGATCTGACAAATAAAATCCATAAGATAAGATTGTGTATTCAAGAAACATCTTTGCAGTAGTAACTTTGAATGTTAACGAACTAAACTTACCAATTAAAAGAGACAAATTGGCAGAATGGATTAAAAAATATAATCCAGCTATATGCTGCTTACAAGAGACTCATCTTAGGCACAAGAATACAAATAGATTGAAAGTGAATCAAATAGCAAACTAATAGCAAACAAAATAGACTTTAAATGTAAAGACATCATAAGAGACAAGAAAGACCACTATATTCTAATAAAAGGGACAATTCACCAAGAAGATATAACAATCATAAATGTTTATGCTCCCAATCCAGGACCCCCAAAGTACATGAGACAGACATTGACAAAACTGAAGGGAGCAATAGATGTTTCAACAATAATAGTAGGAGATTTCAATACTCCACTCTCCTCTACATATAGAACAGCCAAACAGAAGATCAACAAGGAGACAGAGAAGAGAAGTTAAACAACTTGATAAATGAATTAGACCTAACAGACATATATGGGTTATTACACCCCAAAGCACCAGGATATACATTCCTCTCTCATGCTCATGGAACATTCTCCAGGGGCACAAAACAGGTCTTTATAAATTTAAAAACATTGAAATTATTCAAAGCACTTTCTCTGATCACAATGGAATGAAGCTGGATATCAATAAGCACCAAAAGAAGAAGAACTTTTACAAGTATATGGAGATTAAATAACACACTCTTAAACAACCAATGAGTCAAAGAAGAAATTGCTAGAGAAATCAGTAGCTATCTGAATATGAATGAAAATGAGAATACAAAATATCAGAACTTACAGGATGTTTCAAAGGCTGGGCTGAGAGGGAAATTTATTGCCATAAATGTCTATATTAAAAAACAAGAAAGAACAAAAATCGAGGATTTAACTGCTTACCTGGAGGAAAAAAGAACAGCAAACTAACCCCAAAGCAAATAGAAGAAGAGAAATAACAAAGATGAAAGCAGAGATAAATGAATGGGAGAACAAAAGAACAATAGAAAGAATCAATAAAGCCAAAAGTTGGCTTTTTGAGAAAATCAATAAAATTGATGGGCCTCTAGCAAGACTGACAAAGAAAAAAAGAGAGAGCATGCAAATAAACAAAATCAGAAATGAGAAGGGGTGCATTACCACAGACCCTGAAGAAATAGAAGAAATCATAAGAGGATACTATGAAAACTATATGCCAACAAACTAGACAATTTAGATGAAATAGACAAATTCCTGGAAACATACAAACAAGCTATGCTAACTCAGGAAGAAATAGAAGATCTGAATAAACCAATCGCAAGTAAAGTGATTCAATCAGTCACCAAAACTCCCAGGGCCAGATAGCTTTACAGGGGAATTTTATCAAACATTCCAAAAAGAACTAACACCAATGTTGCTCAAACTTTTCAAAAAAAAAAAAAATGAGGAAAAAGGAATACTACCTAACTTAATGAAGCTAATATCATTTTAATACTAAAACCAGGTAAGGATGCTATAAGAAAGAGAAATAACAGGCCAATTTCCCTAATGAACATAGATGCAAAAATTCTCATTAAAATACTAGCAGATCAAATCCAACAACACATTAAAAGAATTATACACCATAACCAAGTGGAGTTTATACCAGGAATGCAAGGATGGTTCAATGCAAGAAAATCAATTAATGTAATACAGCACATTAACAAATTGAAAGGGAAAAATCATATGATCATTCTGATTGATGGTGAAAAGCATTCGACAAAATTCAGCATCCTTTTCTAATAAAAACACTTTAAAAGATAGGAATCAAAAGTAACTTCTTCAGTATCATAAAGGGCATATATGAAAAACTGATAGAAAGCATTGTACTCAATGGAGAGAGGCTGGAAACTTTTTCCCTAAGATTAAGAACAAAACAAGGATGCCCTCTGTCACCACTGTTATTCAACATTGTACTAGAATTTCTAGCTAGAGCAGTCAGTCAGGACAAAGAAATAAAAGGCATCCAAATTGGAAAGGAAGAAGTAAAACTTTCATTATTTACAGATGACATGATACTGTACTTGGAAAATCCTAAGGAATCTACAACAAAGTTACTTGAGCTAATTAACAAGTTCAGCAGGGTGGTAGGGTATAAAATTAATGTGCAAAAATCAGTAATTTTTCTATAGACAGGTCTATGACCTAACTGGTGAATCAGTTAAGGAAAAAATTCCATTCAAAGTAGCAAATACAAGAATCAAGTACTTAGGAATGAACTTAACCAGGGATGTAAAGAACTTGTACACAGAAAACTACATAACATTGCTAAAAGAAATCAAAGAAGATCTAAATAGGTGGAAAGGCATTCCCTACTCATGGATAGAAAGGTTACATATAATTGAGATGTTAATTCTACCCAAATTAATTTACAGATTCAATGCAGTACCAATCAAAATTCCACCAACCTACTTTCAGGACTTGGAAAAGCTAGTTACCAAATAAATATGGAAGGGGAAAAGACCCTGAATAGCTAAAAGCATCCTTAAAAAGAAGAATGAGGTGGAAGATTGATGCTCCCTGACTTTAAAATTTATTATAAGTCCACAGTGGTCAAAACAGCATGGTACTGGCATGAAGATAGAAGTATTGACAAATAGAATCAAATCAAGAATGCAGAAATATACCACCAAATCTATGGTCAATTGATTTTTGACATGGCTCCCAGATCCACTGAACTGGGACAAAATAGTCTTCGATATATGGGCATGGGAGAACTGGATCTCAATAGCCAAAATAATGAAAGAAGACCCTTACCTTACACCCTATACAAAAATTAACTCAAAATAGATCAAATACCTAAATATAAGACTAACACTATAAAGCGTCTAGAAGAAAATGTGGGGAAACATCTTCAAGACCTAATATAGGAGGTAGCATCCTAAACTTTACACCCAAAGCATGTACAACAAAAGAAAAATAGATAAATGAGAACTCCTCAAAATCAAATGCTTCTGCACCTCAAAAGACTGTCAAAAAGGTAAAGAGGCAGCCAACTCAATGGGAGAAAATATTTGGAAATTACACAACAGACAAAGGTTTGATATCCTGCATACACAAAGAAATCATAAAATCATACAACTCAACAACAAAAGAACAAACAACCCAATTATAAGATGGACTAAAGATATGAATAGGTATTTTTCTGAAGAGCAAATACAGATGGCTCAAAAGCATATGAAGACTTGCTCATTTTCACTAACTTTAAGGGAAATGCAAATCAAGACTACACTGAGTTACCCCCTCACACCTGTAAGAATGGCTACTATTAAACAAATATGAAACTGCAAATGTTGGAGAGGATGTGGAAAAATTGGGACATTTATGCACTCTTTGTGGGAATGTATGATAGTATAGCCACCATGGAAGACAGTTTGATTGTTCCTTTGGAAACTAAATAACAAGTTGCTTTGTGACCCCGCAATAGCACTACTCGGTATATACCCAGAAGAGCTGAAAGCAGTAACACAGACAGACATTTTCACACCAATATTCATAGCAGCATTATTCATGATTGCCAAAAGATGGAAATAGTCCAAATGCCCATCAACAGAGAATTGGGTTAACAAAATGTGGTATTTACATACAATGGAATATTATGCAGCAGTAAGACGAAATAACATCCTGAAGCACATGACAAAATGGATGAGCCTTGAGGACATAAATGCTGAGTGAAATAAGCATACACAAAAGGATAGATACTGTATGACTCCACTTTTATGACCATGGTAAAGGTAAAATCAGAGGCTTATAATACAGACTATAAGGAACTTAAAGATCCATAGAAGCTAATGAGGTTGAACTCAAATGTGAGGGAATAGATGGACGTGAAGGTGGTTCTCTAGTGGGTCTGTTAGGAATATTACTATATTGAAGGTGAACATAATTGAAAGGGATTGTATAGACCTATGTGTCCCACTGATTAGCACTAGAAATATAAATAAGTTCTTGCAAGAACGACTTCAAAGGTATGATTAATTTACAAAGAAGGTTTAAGTCCAGGGTACTGGGGGAAAACTGCTATTGTATGCCATGGTCTATGTTTAACTGGAAAACATCAGCAGTACCACAGCAGCAACTGGGGTAGATAATGAGGGGAAGGACAAGAGTTAAGGGAAGGTTTAGATTTCCTGTTTGGTGAGGGTATGTTTAATTGGTTATCTTTCTCTTGGGAACAATGAAATTATCTAAAATTGAGAATGTTGGTGGGTTGTGGACTTTGGGCATTATACATGATGCCCGATGAATGCAGGTGGCTGAAGGATACACCAACTGAGAAGCAGATTGGCAAACTGGTGTATGCATATAATCGAATATTGTGCTGCTACAAAAAGAAAGAAAGTCATTAGACATGCAACGATGTGAATGAAACTGTGGGACATTTGGTGAGACAAAATAAGCCAGAAAAGAAAGAACAATTATTGTATGGTCTCCTTTAGAAAACGTTTTTAAGGAAACAGGGTCAAAAGAAAAGAAAACAGGGGGATAGATTGTAAGCTCTTATAGTAGACACACTTAGTCCAGGCTGGTAATTATTGTTTCTGGATTTTGAGGCTGTTTTATATTTCTACTACCTAATATTTAAAGATAAGAGTGAAGCCGATCAGCTCGGGGTTAAGGTAATTCAGAACACAGGGGTAAGGAATATATTGTCCATATTATAGAACCACACCTCCTCTTTGAGACCAAAGAAGAAAGGTTTATATTATCCGGAAGCTGAATTTTTTGTAGCTCATAATTAACTCAACCCGTATGGATGGATCATTTGAACAATTGAAACACAGGGAGCCCAGAATAAGAATGAGGTCCTTTAATCCTTATAGCTTAATGTAATGCCTGGATACATCCTAGAATATATTAAGCAAATAATCAAAAAGTATTGACAAAGTCCCTTGAGGGACGGGAGAAAAAAAATATGAAGGTATTAAACTTTACCATCAGGAAATTCCCCGATACTGTGTCAATTGGCCAAGCCTTTGATCTTGAGGCTTGCTCTTGTGAAGCTTATGCAGGCAGTGAAGAAGCTTAGCCTACTTATAGGTATGCCTTAGAGTTACTTCTGGAGGACCTGTTTTGTTGCTCAGATATGACCTCACTCTATCTAAGCTCAACTCTGTGAGTGAAATCATTGCTCTCCCCACTATGTGGGACATGACATCGAAGGGTAAAGTCTCCCCTGGTGGCGTGGGCAATGACTCAGAGGGATGAATCTGGCCCTGGCACCATGGGATCAACAATTCCATCCTGATCAAAAGGGGGGAAAGAAGTGTAGCTAATAAAATATTAGTTGCAGAGAAAGTTCATATAGAGTCAAGAGGTTGCTCTGGAGGTCACTCTTACATAAGCTTCAGTTAGACATTGCTACCTATCCTAACTTGCCAAACCCCAACTAAAACCGTTCCATCCAATCCTAAAGAACACCTAGAGCAATATATAAGATTCTACAAAGTTTCCATGCACTAGGGTAACTTTCCAGAAGCTTACAACCTCCAGATGGGTCCCTGGACCAGATAAGTCCTGAAATGCAGAGAGGCCAGCCTCCCAGCACATCAGCTAGTTCCAACTCATTACCCCAAGTTATCAACAGCCCCTTTCAATATGAAAAAGTTAGAATGGCCATAGCACAAATACCCCTAAAGAGTGGGATAGAAAGATCAAAGGTGATGGTGGAGCTATATGGAGAAGGTAGGGTTTAGCAAATGAATGTGATTGCTGAATTAAGTTGATATTTCTTTTAGTCGCTAGTATCTTAGAGCAGCTTTAAGTAAAAACCTAAAACTCTGGACTTGTAACCCATACCAACATCTGAAATCTGTTCTATAACTAATCGTTGTGTTGTCCTTTGAAATTTATTTTGTGTTTTGTTTTGTATATGTGTTATTTTTCACAAAAAAAGAAAAGTCAATTGTGATTATAAAAAAATATTTATTCCTTCTAGCCTCCTACATTCTGGAGCAACTAGAAGGAAAAATCTGAGTTGATAGTATGGTAGCCCATGATAAACTCTGGGATCTGTCATGTAACTACTTGTTGAAGAGCTTTAGAAACTATTGCTTTTTTCTTTCTTTGCTTTGTATATATGTTATATTATACAATTTTTAAAAAAGTTAAAAAAAATTCTGTGACTTATAACGGTGTCTCACTCCTGGAATACGTAGAAAGATCAGAGTAAGTTTGAGAAGTAAAAAGGTATGTGGAAAGCCTTCTTGACCAAAAGGGGGAAGAGAGAGATGAGACAAAATAAAGTTTCAGTGGCTGAGAGATTTCAAACACTGTCGAGAGGTTATTCTTATGCATTATTTAGATGTCCCTTTTTAGTTTATAGTGTATTGGAGTGGCTGGAGGGAAGTACCTGAAACTGTTGAGCTGTATTCCAATAGCCTTGATTTTTTAAGATAATTGTATAATCATATAGCTTTTACACTATATCACTATAGTGTGGCTGTGTGATTGTGAAAACCTGTATCTTGATGCTCCTTTTATCCAGAGTATGGACAGATGAGTAAAAAATATGAAGAAAAAATAAATAAATAAGATTAGGGATAAGGGGTAAAATAAATTGGGTAAATTGAATATTAGTGGTCATCGAGAGGGAAGGGTAAGAGGTATGGGATATATGAGTTTTTTCTTTTTCTTTCTCTGGAGTGATACAAATGCTCTAAAAATGATCATGGTGATGAATACACAAATATGATGATATTGTGAACCATTGATTGTCACCTTGTATGGACTGAATGTGTGTGAAGCTTTGTCAGTAAAAATGTTAAAAAAAAAAGGATGAGCAGAGAAAAGTGAATACGGGAACTGGCTTGGTGCCATCAAGGACATATGTAGAACTGAAAATAAGTTTTAAGGAATGGTGAAGATACAGGCATTGTAAATCTTTGTTTTTCAATTATTATTGTTTTTTTAATCATTGTAAGAATAACATAACCACATTTTGAAAAGTAGGGACAGGAGGGAAAATCACTTATTAATCTACCCATCTTGTTGACATTTTGGTGTACTTCCTTCTAGTCTTAGCTTTAAAAAAAAAAAACCACATAGTATTAATCATATTATTATTTCAGAATCATATTGTTATTTCAAAAGCATTTTCCCAGTTTGCTTACAGGCCATCATTTTAATAGCTGCTTAATATTTTGTGTGGATGCACTTGATTTGTATAGCCATTTCTCTATGTTTGATGATTTAATTTAGTTCCACTTTTTAATATCACAAATTATACTTCGATTTGTGTTTGCATGTGTATTAGTTAGGGTTCTCTAGAGAAACAGAACCAACAGGAAATATTCATAAATATAAAATTTATAAGTGTCTCATGTAACCGTGGGAACATAGAGTCCAAAATCTGCAGGGCAGGCTGTGAAGGTGATGACTCCAATGGAGGGTCTGGATGAACTCCACAGGAGAGGCTCGCCAGCCGAAGCAGAAAGAGAGCCTGTTTCTTCTGAATCCTCCTTAAAAGGCTTTCAGTGATTAGATTAAGCATCACTCATTAAAGAAGACACTCCCCTTTGCTGATTACAAATGGAATCAGCTGTGGATGTAGCCAATGTGCTCATTATTTAATTCTATGAAATGTCCTCATAGCAAGACAGGCCAGCACTTGCCCAACCAGACAAATAGGTACCACCACCTGGCCAAGTTGACACGTGAACCTGACCATGACAGCATGCATTAGTTTTTTGCATGGTTTAGATTTTTCCTTTGTTTGCTTCACACATGTAGTATAGATGGTCCAAAGGATATGAACATTTTATTTTACTTTTATTTGTCTGAAGGACAGTGCCCATTTATAGAATCTCCAGCAGGTTAGTGCCATTTCCTTATATCCTTAACAGTATGGTATTTCATTTTTAAGTAAAAATATCAAATGTTCTTTTACTGGTTCAAAAGTGGTCTTCTTTGTACAGTTTTCCATGTCTTGTTTTACTAATATTTTCTCATGTATATATTGTCTATTTTATATTTGGGCACTCTAAATCTTATAGAATGGTTTGTGTATGCTTTCTTGAACCAAATGTTTCCTTCTGCTTAGTGTTTTAGTTTTATGATCTGAGGTAGAGATTAAAGCATTTTGTTTCTTTTACTTTTTCATGTTAGGGAACAGTGTCAAATGTTGTAAAATTCAATAGTTAAAGTTAAAAGGGCAGTACATTTTTGGTTGTTTTATTTCAATTTCCAATTAGTAATTCATTCAACAAATAATTATTTTTAACTGGGCATGCAGTAGTAACAAGACAGACACAGAGTGTTGTCAAGGATTTTACAAACTGGTGGGGAATGCATGTAAGTAAACAAGTAATTAAAACATAGGTTGATAATGGAGTATTTAGAGATTACAAAGATGAAACACTCATCCCAAACTGATTGGGAAGGGATTAGAAAAAGGCTACTATCAGTGTTATCTCATGAGCATTTCTCCTTTGTTTTTATATCCATATTATACTCCAGCCAGCCTATAAGTATATTTACCATGTATTATATAATCACTTCCCTGTATATATATATATATATATATATATATATATATATATATATAGTTTCCTGTTTCTTCCTTCTATAAACAAAATTGTAATAAACATCTTCATTTTTCATCTTACTGCATATATCTTATTATCTTCTCAGTGTAAATTCCTAGATTTGGCATTATTGAATTATAATATAGGAATATTTTTAAGATACTTGATGTATAGTATTAGCTTGCCTTTCAGAAAGTGTATATTCTTATATAGAGAGTAAGAAAATGTCTTTTTCATTTCAGTTTGTCAGCAATTAGTATTTTTTGTATAATGGCAAATGTGATAAGTGACTATGGTATACTCACTATTGTTTTAATTTCTCTATCAGTTATTAATAAGGTCAAATATATTCTCATGAATCTCCCTTTTTTTTTTCTTTTAAGAGGTTCATGTTCCTGTATTCTACCTATTTTTTTTAAATCTTGGATGCTCATCTTACTCTTCTTCTCCTTATGCTAATAATTTTAACTCAGAAATTGTTTTTTTATTTTCGTGTCTATGTTTTCTTTCTTTTTAGTGCATGTATGACATTTACTTTGAGTGATTTATAAATATTCCTACAATTTTAAATATGAAATGATCTCAAAATTTAATAAATTTCAAAAAAGATAGTATTGAAATTGAAATTCAAATGTTAATTTCCTTTGTACTTCTGGAAAGTATAAAGAAAATTTAAATATTTAAATAAAATTTAAATAAAATATTTATTTAAATCACCTGTTTTAAATATTTATTTATTTATTTAAATAATATTTAAATAAATTTTAAATATTCTGATATTGTGATGTAGAAGCTATCAAGGTTCTTTTAATTTTGAAAAAGACTTCTAGTTATAAATTTCCATGTTTATTCATTTGTTTTTTCTTTTCATTTTTCCCCATCCCTCCTCAGATATGAAGCTCTCTTTCCATTGGTACTGTCATGCTTGATGTTTGTCTGGATACACATGGAACAAGAAATCCTACAACAATCTAATGTCTCCTGTAAACAGAAGGTAGCTTGTCAAAATCATTGTCTAATTTATTTAAGAATATTAAATTTTCTCTATTTTATAAGGAAGTTACAATGTTTTTTTCATCAGAAATTCTTTCTACTTTAAATTTTACAGTGTCCAGGGAACTTTAGTAAATTTTATTTGGCACTGATAATTAAACTAAAAAAGTTAATTTGTAAGGAAAAGTTCCACTTATTACAGAAAAGCACAATTTTGTTGTTTTATAATCAATATAGGTTGGACTTTTCATAGCAATCACTTGAGAGAATCACTGATCATTGATATAAGTGAGGGAATAGTGAAGAACTGCTCTTTTTTTTTTTCCCATAGAATTTTTCCTTCAATTTATTTTAGTCAAAAAGATACTCATGTTGCTATAAGTCAATATATGAATTTGATCTTAAGGTAACATATAATTTCCCAGTGATGTTTTTCTCTTTAAAATGCTTATCCTGACACTTTAGGGATTGTGGCTCTGGACTACATTTTAGACTTTCTCTTCAACACAGTATACTCGAATTGGTTAAAAGGCAGCCCAATTTTAAGGATACCTGTATCGTGCTAAGTTAGAGAGTTAAATTGATGTCTTTTGCTATTTTTTAAAACTGTAGATAATTATGAGGCATTGGTGATAGAATGTTTAGTTTTACTGAGGTGAGATAAAATGGATAATGATTAAAACACCTTTATAGTTGATCAGTCCTTAACTGATTCAAGTTGAGTTCACAGACAGTAATTTTTATAATTTAGAAAAATTAAACCTCTGATTTTAATATATACTGAGATGTATTAAATAATATATATTGAGCTATGTATTTTTGAGAAATATTGAATAATTTGGTTTTTTAGATATTTAGTATAATTTGTTGATATATTAAATAATTACTGGGTTTTGTATTTTTAACTTTGATCTCTGAAACATTTAACAATTTGTGAAAAGCAGTGATGATTAGATTCAAGTAAATGGTCAGGAACTATCCTTAATATTAAATATTTTAGCAGGTTCATTGTTTTACTTTATAAATCCTATATCTTAACTGATAGCAAATCTAACTTTTTCTATAAAAAAGTAGTAAAGCATCCCAACAGCTTACTTGAAAATTACTTAGGAGGTGGGGACTGAGGAAAGTTTTCCTTTAAACTCATCTATGATTTTTCTTTTTTTTGTGGAAAGAGAGTTATGCAAATAGTGTGCCTATTTTGTGGGATTGAGTGACTTTCCAGTTTACCAAAGGCAGAAATATTTTCCTTTTTTGTAGCGAGAAAGGAATTTCTTTGTAAATACAATTAACAGAGGAACAAAGAAATAGAGAAATGTTTTATTTTACACTGCTTTTTTATTTTACCACAACTTTTAATTCCATACCATACCTGGGTTTGAGATCAGGACACTGAGAAATCATAGTCTTTGAAAAGGGAAGAATTATATAGGGGTTTAAAAGAGAAGCCTTTATATAGGAGAAGAAAAAGCCCAATTCTCACTTTTATTACACATATGGCAACACTCCAACAACTGTGTCCAGTATATCATTAACAGCAAATTTTACCTTTCCACTGATTTTATTAAGGTACAGTTAAGCCATAGGAAAAGATTTATTGCTGATTTATTTGTCAGCATGGAATATGTTTCTAGCTATTGTAACTCAAACTATAAGTTTTCTTTTGAATGTAGAAATAAGCCAACGGTTCTGTGTTAATATTTTTCTTATTATCTCCAGCTCACCAGTATCAAATTTTCCTGTAATACTGATATAACTCAATTTCGACATCTCTATCTGGATGACATTCGAAGGGCCTTTTTCTTTGTATCCTTTATTTGGTCTTTTCTTTTAAGGGACTATAATATCCCACTTAATGGAGTAAGAAGATGTGAAAGGTGTTTCTGCCTGTCCCTGAATAGTGGCATTTCCTAAGAGGTCATTTAACCTCTCTCAACCCTAGTTTTCTCATATTGTTCACATTACTGAAAATTTTTAAAACTATATAAAAGTATAAAGAATGATATAACAAATGTGTGTGTGTGTATTCCTGCCATCCAGGATATCAACATTAACATTTTGTCACAAATGCATGTATTTGAAAAATTAAAATTTTATAGCTAAAACTAAAGTCTCCTCTCAGGCCCTAACTCCAATCTAATTTCTCCTCCACCCCTGAAGCAGCTACTATTATGAGTTTGGTATTTTTCTTGTCTGTTTTTTTTTTAATACTGTACTTATGTTCTATAATATCTATCTCACAAGGTTTTTAGATCATATCAATATTGATATTGTTAGGGTTTTTAGTACTAAAAACTTGAAATACAATTTATCAGAATAAAGTCCCACCTTGGGAAGGCTGGCTGACTAGCTTGAAAAGCCCATGCGAGGCATTTCCTTGGATTTACTACGATGTAGGTTCTGGTCCTTTCGGGTTTAAAAAAATAAATGTTCTCCTTTTCACTTCTCTATCTCCTGCTTCTACTCTCAATTTTGCGTTTTCCTTCTCTCTTTGCAACTCCTTTTCCTCAACCTATACTAATAAAACACTTCTCCCTTTCAATTCTGTGTCTGCCTAAATTTTAATTTCATCTCATCCTTTCGGTTTACTACCAAGATTCTTGAATGAAAAGTCTACAGTTGCTGTCAGTATTTCCTCCCATTTTGCTACTATCACCACAAGCTTAGAACAGTGCCTGGCATATAGGAATGCTCTATGAATATTTATTTGAATGTCTCTGCTGAAGCTCCTCTCTTGGTGGTCTCTGGGGGCTTCCTGATTACACAGTCTAATTTATTCAGTTTATTTGGCTGCTTTGTAGCATTTGACTTAATTTCCCTCTTTCTTCTCTCTTGACTTCCGGAACACTGTATAGGTTCTCTTCCTAGCTTTTTTATCACCTCTGTTCTCCATCAGTAAAACCTCTTTTTTTTTTTTTTCTGGTCTTGAACCATATGTTTTTCTTCAAGCTCTGTCCTTAACCTCTTTTTTCTTGTGCCTGGGTAATCTCATCCTTCCCTGTAGCTTTAACTGTTGCCTCCTTGCCGACAACTTTGAAATCTACTTCTCTATCCTTGAGCCCTCTCCTGACCTCAAGAGCCAAATGTCCCATATTCTTCTGGGCATCACCAAATGCATGTCCCAAATTGGCTAAGAACTTCCTACCTCTCTCCAAATTCACTCTCTGTAGCAGGTCTCACCTTATTTAATGATATTACAATACTCTTAACTACCCAGACCATCCAAACTTGTCATATTTCACTAGTCCTTGTCTAGTTCTAAAATCCCCAACTTCCCATATTCTCCTTTTCCACTCCCACTGCATCAGTTCCAACTTCCCTTACTTTTAACATGGATGACTAAAATAGCTTCCAAATTAGATTTCCTGCCTCCAATTATTTGTCTCCCTGAACCAAATATCACACCACTGCTATTTCCTAAATATGTCATTCCTCTAAAATATTTGCTAGCTATTCATTGTCTCTGTAATAGACAATAGACATAATAGAGACTGAGGCTTCTTATAAATATGCTACCAATCTATATTTCTTGCTTTATGTTCACTGTATTCTTCTGTAAACACTGATCTTCAGTCACACCTACTTACAATCCATTGAATATATTATCTTTCCAGTTTCTTTAGCTTAAAATGCTTCTCATCCACTTCTGCAATAATCTTGGTCACCATGTGAGCACTTTGAAACATTTTCTTTGTGTTTAAAACCTTAGTGCTTACCTTTTATACTAGACAATAAATAGTGGTTGATTAATGGATTGGTTGAATGGATGGATCCTCAAATATATTTAAGACCCAACTACCAACTCACACACCACTTTTTCACTGAAAGTTGTCATGAGCGATAATTCCTCATGGTTTCTATACCACTCTTTTGTGAGTCTTATTAATAAAATAGCTAACATTTACTAAGCCTTTCAGTGGGTGAGGCACTAAGTACTTTGCTAGCAATAAATTATCTGACACTAACAGGATTAATATCTACTTTTAGTTACTGTACAAATGTAAGTTTAAGAAACGTCAAAAAAGAGGTTCGTTTCCTTTTGTCTCATTCTCTATTGAATTCTTTTTTAGTATAATATCTGATTTCTTTCTGAATCTTTCAAAGAACCTAACACGTGGTTCACATGTAGTGGACACAAAGTAAGTTATATGAACTGAACTTGTATGTCAGCTGAAAACCATCACATGGAGTAGGGCAACATCCTCCTTTTGAAAAAATCCCTAGTAGTCAACTATAATATTCTGAAACTATAATCTGCAGTAATCTGATTCACTCATATTACAGTAGTCTAATTCCTGCAAGTTAGAGAAGAGAAAAATAGTAATCTTCCCTAGGTTACCAGTGACTAAATGAGGATTGACCTCCCCATGCCTCATTGTTGGAACAAAGAGCCTTGCTTCTTCATTCTGGTTCTTTCAAAGTGCATTGATAAGGAAATAAAATATAGCATTCATTTAGAACAAATTTATGATCAAATGTAAAGTTAAAAAAAGCAAATTATCGTTATGGTAAAATTGACCTATCTTGTTTAAATGAAGAAGTAATTTGTTATGAATTTTTATTCATTTTTGCATTTCCTTAACTCCAGTTAGGTTTTCTTCTTAGTGACAGCATTTTTTGGAACTGGAAATATAGCTTCTATTAATAGGTAATTTTAATGAAACATTTTGTGTGGTGTGTGCTGTGTGTATGTGTGTGTAACCAAATATTAATCAAATCTCTATACCTTGTTTTTCACACTAAAAGTATATTTTGGAGATTGTTATGTATTGCTACATACAGATCTATTTCAGTCTTTTGGTGGTTCATAATATTCCTTGATAAAATTTATGGTTATGTTTTAGTAAGATCAGATTTCATAAAAATAGCGTAACGTGCTTTTTTAGCACAACATTCTTTTAAAGCTAGAGTGAATTCTAAATCCTTTTTCTTTATGTTGCTTCCTTAGCTTTGAGCCAGCCTCTGTCTATTGCTTTCTGACTGTGTTCAGTCCTTTTATGATGGGAGCACTCATGATGTGGAAGGTTAGTTTTCTTGTTATTTTTATTAAGCTACTGATAGATTAAGATTATGACTCATAGCATTAACATTATGTGACATTATGTTTATGTGACACTGAGATTATATACTTATTATGACAGAATTAAGTAGCATTGGGGGTGGGCCACGGTGGCTCAGCAGGCAGAATTCTCACCTGCCATACCGGACACCTGGGTTCAAGTCCTGGTGCCTGTCCATGCAAAAAAATAAAAGTAAAAATAAAAAAGAAATAGCATTGGAAAGAAGATACCTCTTCAGATGTGTCATTGATACCTCTGCTGGACTGGAGTTAGCATCATCTAGCTCCCCAAAGTATGGTTAATCCTTTTGTTCTCCTTTTAAGCCCATTTGACTCCAGAAGAGTAAGGATTTCATGATTGTCCTGGATTGTCCTATCAAAGGTGATTAAAGCCTGTGAGGAAGCTGTGGTCAACACTGCAGTGCTCCTAAGGACTCTAAGTCTCCCTGAATGTGGGTGCCCACCATGAGCTGCCAGCCTGCACACGTTCATATCATTTCTCATAACCCATCTGCCTAGAATTGATTCATTTATTCAACATATAGCATTGAGAGCTTACATTCAATAATGTGCCACGCACCCTGCTGGGTAGTAAAGATAAAGATGATAATGACACATTCTCTGCTTTCCACCAACTAGACCGTTTTTGGGAATGTAATTCATGTTCTTCTCTTTCTTCTCTGGGCCATTATTGATCTTATTTCTCCCACCTACTTCACCCCACTGAGAAATTAGGTTTACCATTGGGCTTGGCACAAATTATGTAATTAGTATATATATTTGTTGAAATAACGTGACTAGTACCTGCCTTAAAATCTGACTACCTTCTGTTCAAATCATACAAGTAATTATTGTTATAATTACTTTGTAATTAGAATATATCTTCTCTTAATAGGCTTAATATCTACTTTTTGTTACGATTTAATATGTTTAAGAAATGTTGAAAAAGATGTCCAACATTTTCTCATGTCCCATTCTTTATTGAATTATTTTAAAACATGTTACTGTTTCCTTAATTTTAATTCACATTTTCAAATAGTATTAATTGTTCATATATCAGTCTATAAAAACAATGGGACTTTCAACACCAGAAAGGAAAAAAAATGAAAGAAAAACAAAAGTTTAAATTAAAATGCTAGAGCCAGACACAAAAGAGAAAATATTGAATGATTCCATTTATGAAATATCTAGAGTAAATAAATTCATAGAGATAGAAAGTAGATTAGAGGTTGCCAAGAGCTGGGGAGAAAGAGAATGGGAAATTTTTGTTTAAAGAGCACAGAATTTCTGTTTGGGGTGATAAAAAAGTTTTGGTCATGGATGATAGTGCTGGTCTACACAATATTCTAAATGTAATTAATACTGTTGAATTGTACACTTAAAAACAATTAAAATGGTTAGCTGGAAATTTTGTTGTATATACATGTTACCACAATGAAAAATAATTAAACATTTAAAAATTAGAATACTAGAGCTTTAATCTCCAGTATAATTTTGGTGAGCTTTAATGATATAATTTGCTTGATGGCTTTTGTTTATTGATGTGTCTGGAAGTGAAGGTCCCCAGAACTCTATTTTGTTCATATATCTTAAACTTGAAAAAAAATTACATTGTAGTCTTGAGTATCAATTCTTTTGCATATCTCCTTTGTCTCCTCTTTTGAAATATCAAATGTATGTGTATATACATATATATATATATATATATATATTAAGTTTGTTTCTGAAAGCAATACCTCAAAATATTAAAAGTGTTAGTTCTAGATTATGGATTTTCAACCAGTTTTAATTTTATTATTCCTTTCTCTATTTTTTCAAAATTTTTAGTGAGTATGAATTTTATAATTAGAAATAAATTAGTATTTTCTTTAAAAATAAAAAGCAATAATGTAGCAATTAAATTGTGGTTATAGTATTGTAGTATCAGATAACCAGATGGGTTCAGAGGTCTGTGTATCAAATTATTGGGCTACAGAATTTAGGTTTTCTGTGACTTTTATAACCTTTAGACATTTTCATTAATTATTAGAATGAGTTAAATAGAACAAAAATTTGTAATAGATTTAAATTTGTACAAAATTAAAAAGATAATCTTTTATTTAGAATGTGTATTGATGTTTGCTGTCCTTTATCCTGTGTATGTTGTTAGTGTGGATTTTTAAAATCAGTTTCTTCATTGTTCTGTATGTCATTGCTATTATGTTTTTATTTCAGGACTTGCTCTTTATTAGTATATATGAAAGTTATTTCAGAAATTGAAAGTATTTCTATAAGTGTTTCTATAAGCAGAAACATTATTTCAAAAACTGTTTCAGATGCTTCAGTTGCCCATGATGTTGTTTGTCATTCTTTTAAACAGATTTTAATCCCTTTTGTTCTTGTGATGTGTGCTTTTGAAGCAGTTCAGTTAACTACCCAGTTATCATCAAGAAGGTAAGATGAATGTTTAAGAAGACTGATTTCCATTTTTAGGAAGTGGGAGTAAACATTTGAGGGTATGTCATGAGTCACTCTAACAGATGTTTATTACAAAATGAAAAAAAATGTTTCAATCTCTTAGTCAGAGTTCAGTTGTCATTAGAGGAAATTAGCTGATTAGGGCCTCTAGCAGAATAATATGCCTTCTCAGCAATAAAATGTTATTAGAAAATCATTCAAGCTAGTGGAGAGCCACCCTAGAAAACAGTCAAACATAAATGTTAAATCATTATGGTTGATGATGTTTGATTTAGATATAACTGTGGTTACAAAGACAAGGGATAGCATTCTATTTTCTTTTGGTTTATTTCTTAAATATGTATTGGGCAAATGTATTAACATTATTTCATTTTACATAGCTCGAAATTACTTTTTAAAAGATTATTTTACATAGTATCTTAGTCTTAGTTTCTACACATTTGACAAGTAGAGTTGCAAGTATTCTTTCTGAGTTTTGATGAATTTCTAGAATAGTCACTCTTAAGCAATCAGGACTCTGGAAGAGAAGCTGTTAACTCAACTACTTGCCTTTTTTAACCAATGAAATTGCCTCATCAGCACAGGACTGATCACTTCCCAGAAATATATTCTAGATGAGTATGAAGTTTCATAGCAGTTTTGTTATTCTTGAATCTAACCAGCGTATTTTGAAAAGAAAATACTAATATTAGCATAAATTTGCATGTTCTTTTTGATGAGCTAAAACTGAATTCAGCATATTATGCATATACCATTATTAAAAAAAATTTTCCTTTCACTGTTTAAGAATAGTAGAAATCTCATTTATACTGTAACTTGGTATAATTTGCAAATATTTACATGAATATAACATAAAAGCGGGCGGGCCACGTGGCTCAGCAGGCAAGAATGCTTGCCTGCCATGCCAGAGGACCCGGGTTCAATTCCCGGTGCCTGCCCATGTGAAAAAAAAAAAAATATATATATATATATATATATATATATATAAAACATTAAAGCATTTAGGCCTTGTCCACATCACATAAAAGAGTACTTCTCTCCCCTTGCTTACTTAGGTTCAATAAAAAACTGGTGAATGACATGTAATTATCCCATCTCTGTTAGTAGATACATTTTCTAGAAAGGATTTTAGTTAAAGTTTAAATAATAACAGCTGTAAACCTATGCTGAACTAATGTGAAAAAAACAAAAACCAAAGAGAGAGAACTGAGGTGCCAAGGTGGCAAAGTTGAGGCTTTTAAAAAAAGGCTCCTCTTTTGACCTCTAACTTCTTTTAAGTCACGCATTTCCCCCTGGATGCAATACCAACTCCTCACATTTAATTTGTCACACACTGAACCCAGTGAGCTCCTTTCTTTCTTTTTTTCTTTTTTTTTTTTAAATTGTGAAATATAACATATATACAAAAAAAGCCATAAATTTCCAAGTACATTTTATCAAGTAGTTATAGAATGAATTTTAAAGTTTGGTATGGGTTACAGTTCCACAATTTTTTGTCTTTTCTCCTAGCTGCTCCAAGACACTGGAGACCAACAGAAACATCAGTATAATGATTCAGCAGTCATACTCATTTGTTAAATTCTATCTTCTCTGTTATACTCCTCCTTCTCTTTAAATAACATATATACATAAAAGCATATATACATAAAAGCAGTAAATTTCTAAGTACATCACAACAATTAGTTGTAGAATTCCTTTCTTTCTTTGAAAATTAACTTTTACCTGTTTCTTTAATCTATCATGCAAGCCAAAGTACATCCTTTCCTCACTGCTGGATCCCCTTGCTAAATATCACTGATCTCATCTCTTCTTTCTGTTGCTACAACACATGATTTAAGTGGCCAGACATTTTCTTTTAGCACAGCTCTTGAAAGTGTAGGGATTAGGGGGTGGGGCTTATACTAATGACTTGTTTGTTAGACCTATAACACCAAGGATGATTTCAGTTTGAACAAAAGTGGAGTTGAAAATCTGTGTTAACTGTTTTATTTTGCATACTTGAAGTTAACTTTTCTAAATAGTAATTTATAGTTTTTCACTCTTTGTGTTGGGGGCTCATCAACAAAGCTTCATGTATTCTGGATGAAAGCTGCTAAAAGATAGTTATCTGGGCATGAAGATTGCCTAATGGTTGCTCTGTTAGAACTGGTTTGGCTGTAAGTAATGAAAATCTAACCAACAGTAGCTAAGAGAAATAGGATTTATGTGTCTCACATAACGTGGAATCTAGAGGTTGGCAATCCAGAGGTATTGTGATGCCGTCAGAAACTCTGTCTGCTCTATCACTCTTAGAGTTTGATTCCCATGCTTGTCTCTTTAGGCCTCCATGCATCACATCTGCCATTCAGACATGAAGATGGGACTAATGGGGAAAAGGTCAAAGAAATGTGTCAGTGGATTCTCCCTTTTCATCAGGAAAACAGCGTCTTTCTCAAATGCCCCCATCCAGCATATTTCTCACTATGTCTCTCATTGGCCAGAACTTTATATATTACCCATTCACTATAAACTAGAAGGCATTTAGGGAAAGGGAAGTTGTAGATTGGGGAGGGGTAAAAGAACAGCCAACAAACATTTGAGAAAAGACGTTTTGTGACCAATCCATTCCATAGTATGAGGTGATAAGGACCTTGGAGATCATTATCACCTTGAGAATGTAGCAGAGCATCAGTCTTTATCGGAAGGTAGATGAGTTGTAAAAAAAGAAAGTTTTAGACTCCCAGAAGTATTCCGTAACCAACCAATAAAGAGATCTTAAAGGGATGATTTATTAATTTTTTATTTGATTAAATACCCAGCCATATAAGAAAGCCATAGCTTAACAGCAGTGAGTGCGGGGAGGGGGGGACAAAATACTTGGGGAGGTCACAATATGATCTAGCAGCCAGAAAGCTTGTTTTTTTGTGTGTGCTCTATACTAATTAAATTGAATATAAGGATTTTGACTTTGTTGCTTTTACTATATAATTTTGTTCTCCTAGGTTGGTTTGAGTTACAGAGTATATGTTTAGGGATCCAAATTTGAATCAGAATTGTCTCGATACTAATAACTTTTACTGAGAGTATTTTCTAATGGAAACCCTATTAAACCAACTTAATTTTTTAATTAATTTTACATGAAGTGAAATTAATCTATTTCCTAGTATTTCCATTTTGATTTTTAATTTACTAAAATTGTTTTTATTGAGGTTATTTATATTTATTTAATTTTTACAAAGAAATTATTGTTCATTTATCTGTTTTTCTTCTATCTTAAAGGCTACAAATTTTAACTCCTGCCACTTTAAAAAAAAATGGCTGTTATCTCTACCAGGTCTACTTTACCTAAAGTCAGATACTACAGGTCAGATTTTTGTCAAGAAGATGTAATGTTCATTGAAACTAAAGAAAGAGATTCTTAAGCTGGTCTTCCGTCTAAAACAAATTTTTCATTAATTGTATATAGTATTAGCCAATCCCAGTTTTTTTTTGTATGCTGATTATGTCTACCATTCAGCACATGTTTTGAGTTTCCCTCATGTATTGGTCACTGTTCTAGTCACTGGCAATACACAGGTGAATAGAGCTTACATTCTACTCAGAAAGCCAAGTAATAAACAAATTAAATGCTTATAACAAGAAAATGTCAGGTAGTGTTAAATGTCAGGAAGAAAAAAGAGTGATCCAGAGGACCCTTGGAGGAGGACACATTTCAGCAGAGAGCTGAATAAAGTCACAGAACGAACCCAGCAGATATCTGAGTATGGAGCATTGCAGGGAGAAGAAACAGAAAGTTCAAAGGGCTTGAGATGAAAACATACTTGGTGTGTTTGAAAAGCAGCGAGAGGGCCAGCCTTAAGCATAGCAAGCTAGCAGAAGAATTATAGGAAAGAAAGTTGGAGAGGTAGGCAGAGGCCATGTACTTTGGGGTTTTTCAGGCTAAAGTTAGAGCTTCAGAATTCCTCCCAGTTGTGTCAGTGAAGCCTTCCTCTATAGTACAGATAAAAATTCTAGGGGAGGGTGGACTATGGTGGTTCAGCAGGCCGAGTTCTCACCTGCCATGCCGGAGACCTGGGTTCGATTCCTGTAAGGGAGCAAGAGTAAAAGCGAGGAGTTCAGTTAAGAGACCATCGCATTATAGTGGCTTGGCAGAGGTGATAAGAAGTAATATTCAGTATTAATTGGACAGCAGCCTGATGGCATGGATTTCTTTCTTTCTTTTATTTTTTTGGATTTATTTCTTAATCAAAGAATATTGCTGGGCGAATTCATAGACTATAGGTGTTCAGCAGCTTCAAAATATCCTGAAGATCAAATTATATCATAAAGCCAACCTACTTTTTAATAGCAATGTCTCAAGAGCAAGGGAAGTGATAATCTCATCCTACTTTGTGTTAGACCACTATACATAGTGAATAGTGTATTACATTTATTTCTTCTCATTTGAACAATATGTTAACAGTATATTAATAGACAAGAGTCACAGCCAAAGTTAAGTGATGAAGATGCTGAAGGCTCCTGAGAGGCAGCTGAGTGATGCGATGGGAATAATGGTTGACAGCATAATCTCTAGGGCCAGATTTGCTATGTTAGAAGTCTGTCCTCTTACTAGCTATGTGCCCTTGGACAACTTGCTCCTGTATTCCTCAATTTCTATAGACTGGTTCAAAGAATATAAAGATTTGTCCTGGTAAAGCTTTTTTTTCCTTCTTGTTAAGACTTAGTTTAGTCATTATATTCTCTGATAACTTTTTTACACAATTGCCCCACTCCATGGAACCCTTCCACCTCACATCCCTGAGGTAACTCATACAGTAATAAAAGTCTTCCTGACTTTTTTGCTTTGTACTGATAAGTTCCTTAAGGATAGAGATTGTCTTTCATACTGGTTTGAATTTTTATCTAAAGTTTTTATCACAAGGAGTGAGAAATAGACCAATATTTATTAGCACCCTACCTATGTCAGGCACTCTATTAAATGCTTTACTTATATCACTTAACTTAACTTTCTCAATTAAGGTGGGTATTTTACCATTGTATAGATAAAGAAATAAAAGCTGATAAGTTAATAAGTAGTATAGGTGTGTCTTACTTCAAAAGGTTTCCAGAGCATCATGTGTGCCATGCAATGAAATCATTTACTTTAGAAAACAAAAACAGCATTTAAACAAATCAAGCAAAACTTAAAAAAATAATAATTAAAGGTCTCTGTTGTGTTTATTCTTTTTCTGTTGTTCCAGGAGAATTGGGTCCTTAGGATTGAATTTTTATTGCACTGATTTTGACTCAAAGAAGAAAGCACTTTGTAGCAATTCGAGCTGTCTAAAATGGAGTGAATTCTGTTACTGTAAACATTAAAGCTAGTATTAGACAGTCTCTTCGTTGGGATTTTTCATTTATACTTTGGGGTAAAAAGTTGTATGAGATGACTAATGCATTCTCTATAAACTCTTTATCAGATTAGCACGTTATTGTGTGTCTGTTATATCAGACTTGTATTGAATAGTACCATACTTCAGTAAGATCATATGACTGTGGTATATGTCTGCATGTGAACTATTTAGTTATGTTTCTATATTACAAGTCTATAATCAGAAAATTCTTTCTTAAAAACAATTCATAAAACTCAAGCAAAACTTCACACCTTATACAAAAATTAACTCAAAATGGGTCAGATCTTTGGGACCTAGGGTAGATAGAGTCATTCTTTTTTTTTTAATCACATAGTTGTATTTTCATAATCAAGATAATTTCTTAGAACATTTGCATCAATTCAGAAAAAGGAACAAAAAGAAAACAGAAAAAAATTCATACATACCATACCCATTACCCCTCCCTTTCATTGATCACTAGCATTTCAGTCTACTAAATTTATTTTAACATTTGTTCTCCCCCATTATTTATTTATTTTTAACCCATATGTTTTGCTCATCTGTCCATAAGGTAGATAAAAGAAGCATCAGACACAAGGTTTTCACAGTCACACAGTCACATTGTGAAAGCTGTATCATTACACAATCATCATCAAGAAACGTGGCTACTGGAACACAGCTCTACATTTTCAGGCAGTTACGTCCAGCCTCTTCTTTACATCTTGGATAACAAGGTGATATCTACTTAATGCATAAGAATAACCTACAGGATAACCTCTCGACTCTGTTTGGAATCTCTCAGCCATTGACACTTAGTCTCATTTCACTCTTCCCCCTTTTGGTCGAGAAGGCTTTCTCAGTTCCTTGATGCTGGGTCTCAGCTCATTCTAGACTTTTTCTCAATCCCTTGATGCTGAGTCTCAGCTCATTCTGGGATTTCTGTCCCACGTTGCCAGGAAGGTCCACACCCCTGGGAGTCATGTCCCACATAGAGAGGGGGAGGGCAATGAGTTTGCTTGTCATGTTGGCTGAGAGAGAGGGGCCACATTTGAGCAACAAGAGAGGTTCTCTTGGCAGTGACTCTTAGGCCTAATTTTAAGTAGGCTTAGCCTATCATTTGTGGGGTTAAGTTCATATGAACAAACCCCAAGATTGCGGGCTCAGCCTATTGCTTTGGTTGTCCCCACTGCTTGTGAGAATATCAAGAATTCTCTACTTGGGGATGTTGAATTTTCCCCCCTTTTCACCATTCCCCCAAGGGTACTTTGCAAATACTTTTTAGTCACTGTTCAAATCCTTCTGGGATTTATCAAGGCATCACTCTGGACAAACCTACAAAATTTCATGCCCTACTCAAGGTTTCATGTACTTATGGTATTCAGTTAAGCTGTCCACATAAGTTATATTAGGAAATGTACAAAAAGTCATTCTTGATACCAAAACCATGAACCATTAAAGGAAAAATTGATTAATTTTGACTTTATCAAAACTAAAACTTTTGATCTGTGAAAGACCCTATTAAGAAGATAAAAAGACAAGCTACAGAATGGGAGAAAATATTTGCAAACAACATATTCAACAAAGGACAAGTATCTAGAATAAAGAAGTTTCAAAACTCAGCATTAAAAAACAAACACCTCAGTTTAAAAATGAGCAAGACTTGAAAAGGATATACAGGGGACAGTTAAGCTTATAAAAAGACCTTCAACATCCTTAGTCATTAAGGAAATGCATATTAAAACTACAAGATATCACTGTGTACATGTATCATACTAGTTTGAAAAAACAGTGATATCACCAAATGTTGGTAAAGATGCAGAGAAACTGGATCATTCATACATTGATGGTAGAAATGTAAAATGGAACAATCACTCTACATAGTTTCTTATGAAACTAAACATACAACTGCCCTGTGCTCTGGAAGTTGTTACTCTTAGGCATTGTTCCTAGAGAAATGAAAACTTATATTTACGTAGACACCTGTACATGAATGTTTACGGTAGCTTTATATGTAATAGCCATAAACTGGAAACAACCTTGATGTTGCTCAATGGTTGAATGGCTAAACAAACTGTTAAATCCATACCGTGGGAATACTACTCAGTGATAAAAAGGATGAACTATTGATACACATGACAATCTGGATGAATCTAGAGAGAATTATGTGAGTGAAAACACCAATCCCAAAAGATTACATACTGAATGATTCAATTTATATAATATTTTTGCAATGGAAAAAATTATAGGAATGGAGAGCAGAGTAGTGGTTGCCAGAGACTAGGGATTAGGAGAGGGAATGATCTAAGAAGAGTGGATATGGCTGTGGAATGGCATCATGAGAGATACTTGTGGTAATGGAAATGCTCTATATCTTAACTCTATCAATGTCAATATCCTGTTGTGATATTGTGGTATAGTTTTGCCAGATGTTACCCATTGGGAAATTGAGTAAAGGATACTCAGGATTTCTCTCTTTTTTTTTTCCTTGAAATACACATGAATCCATGATTTGTTTCAAAAGAAAAAGTTTATTTAAAAATTATAATCCATTTTTCTTTATACCACTAAAATCGTTCAAAATGTTCATTATTCATATTATTACTCATTATTCATATTATTCAAAATGTTCATTAACATTTTTTTAAATCCAGTTTATAGCAGTTGGATGGTCACCATTATCTTATCAGGATTATCGTATCTGGAAAGTAATATTTTAAGAAACAAAAAATACTAACAAACTATTAGATTTAATGTGCTTGAAAATATGCTTGTTGTATTATATCTGATTTTTATTTTATTTTATTTTCAGCCTTTTTCTCATTGTTCTCGTCATATCAGACATTATGGCTCTGGTAAGGCATTATTTGATAGTATAAATAATATGGAGAAACTAAGTGATCGGTTAATTTAATCAAGAGAAATACAAACGCATTTCTGTACATGTAATCTTTAGTTATTGAGTTATAAGCATTGGCATAATCTACACACAAAATTGCTTCCCTTTTATATCACCTGTCAAACAGTAAATGCTCTTAATATCTCAAAAGTCTTACTTGATTTATTTAATTTGTCATTTTATACCCAGTATTCCATGTTACATTATATCTAAAATGAACCTTCCATAGGAAATTGATAGAAAAGACTAACTTTAAATTTAAGTAATACATGGCTTTTCCTACTTGAAATATTGGTTATTAACCCTAACCAGATTTTTAATCTGAGAGAAGAAAAGAAAGAAGGAAGGGAGAGAAAAGGAGAAAGGAAAGGAAGAAGAAATACAGCTTTTCAAATGGAAAATGTTGTCAAGACGCTAGCTGTAATAAATGAGTTCTGAGTGAAAAGCATGTAGTCATGCCTCTTTTATGCAGTGTATTATCAAAAGGAAGAATCTATTTTACATCTGCAATTTCAAGGGGTTCCCAAAACCTCCCATAGGTTTGATAATTCACTAGAAGGACTCATAAAACTCATTAAAAGTTGTTATGCTTATGGTTACAGTTTATTACAGCTAGAAGACACAGCCCAATGAAGAAGCACAGAGGGCAGAGTCTATAAGGGTACCAAATATAGATCTTCCAATTGCCTCTTCCTGTAGCTTCAGGACAGCACTGCTTTCTCTGTGTCTGTGTGTGACAGTATATACAGAGTATTGCCAGCCAGGAAAGCTCACCAGAACTTTGGGTCTAGAGATTCTACTGGGGCTCAGTCACATATTGATCTTTAGTTTCCAACTCCTCCAGAGGTGGAACTGAGACCACATGACCCAAAACCAACTTTGTTAAACTGTTCAGTGGCCAGGATCCCCTGACAAAGACAGTCCTGTCAGGCATGACATTTCAAGGACCTAGAGATCACATCCCAGTAATTAAGGGCAAAAGCTAGACCTTTCTTTGGGTAACATAATATCCTATCCTAGAATTGATTAGAGACAGTGATTAGGGTACTTGCCCAAATTGCATCCCCAGCCACTAGATTTAAATGAGAGCATTTTTGTGTATTGTAATGTATATCTGATATATATTTTAAATTGACCCTACTCTATGTTAGAGTAAACCATCTAGGAGTGTTGCTCATTGTATTAGACAGAGTTCTCTAGGAAACAGAACCAACGAGAGATATGTGTAAATATGAGATTGTATCAAAGTATCTCATACAACTGTTGGCATGCACAAGTCCAAATTTCATAGAGCAGGCTGCAAGCTGACAACTCTGATGAAGATCTTCGAAAGTTCCCCAGGAGAGGCTGACTGGCTGAAGTGAAGATGAAAGGTCTCTCTTCTGACTCTTCCTTTTAAAGCCTTCATTTGATTGGATTAAATGTCTCTCATTGCTGAAGACTCTCCTTAGTTGATTGTAGATGGAATCATTCATAGATATAATCAATTTACTGGTGATTTAAGTACACAAAATGTCCTCACAGTAACAGGCCAGTGCTCGCTTGACCAGACAACTGGGCATCATTCCCTGGCCAATTTGACACTTAAACCCACTGTCACAATCCACCTGCTGTCAACTTGGCAGCTATACACATCACCTTAGACCAAACTTAATCTCTAATTTTATAAAAGGGTCTCACACAACTGTGGGGATGCACCAAGTCCACATTCTGTAGGGCAGACCGCAAGTGCACAACTCTCATGAAGTTGAATTCCCCAGGAGAGGCTGGCTGGCTGAAGTGGAGATGCAGATTTTCTCTTCTGACTTCTATTAACGCCTTCAGCTGATTGGGTTAAGTGCCTTTCATTGCTGAAGACTATCTCCTTAGTTGATGGTAGATGTAATCATTCATAAATGTAATCATCTTATCCATGATTTAAATCCACAGAATGTCCTCACAGTAATGGTTAGGCAAGTGCTTGCTTAACCTGACAACTGGGCACCATTATTTGACCAAGTTGATACATAAACCTAACCATCACCCTCACAAATGGCAACTAGACAACATATGTTGATAGAATTAAAGTTTCCTGTGATTACTTTTTTATAAAGAGTCAGATTGCTTAATTTAACTTACAGTACCATTTATGCGCTGGCTTCTGTTTACTTGACTGGCTTCCTGTCTCACCTCTTCCCTCCCTGAATTGTCTACACCAGCCTCAGCTGGAACCTAAGTCTTTCTGGACTAAATATTTATACAGGCTATTACCTCTGCCAGAAACATGTTTTTCCTTCTATCTCCCCAACCTTCCCTTTGACTTGACTCCTCCTTTTCATATAAATCTCAGCTTAGTAACCACTTCCTATGAGAAGCCTTCTCAAATACCCCAAGTAGGAGTACATACCCTCTTCCTGTGTGCTTCCATTGTTACCTGAGTTTCCATAAATAACCTTTATCACACCACTTATGTAACTGCCTGATAATTTGGATGAATCAATCACTAGGGCCTCATTTGAAAAGTGGTTTCTCTTCAGGACCTAACGCAGTATTAGCATATAGTAGACAGCCAGTAAGTATTTGTTGGATGGATGGATGATATAGCTTCTTTTTCAGTGATGTCTTTGGTATTGTTTAGAGTCTTTTATTAAAATTAGTTGATTCTTTATTTCTAGTTATTCACAAATGTCACTTTTGTGTTTGATTGAGTAGCAACACTATTTCTGGCTTTTAGACTATTGCTTATGTTAGTCCAAGCAAAAATTTCATTAAAACAGATATTTTTACTGATTCCAGAAAGATAGTAGTTCTAAGGGATCAGAAATCTGAAATATATAATCTTGAAATAACTTTGGTTTTAGACTGTATCTAAGTAGCCTTTGTTTTTAATCTTTTCTTTTACAGCATTTTTTCTTCTTGGTCAAGGATTATGGCAGCTGGCTTGATATTGGAACAAGGTATGGTATATATTCACACGGAAGTTCTTAAGAAAGCAGTGAAATAAAGTAACTTGGTGTAGAAGGTGCTAATATGATTTTGAGGTAAGCATTGATCAAGTAGTCTCTGAGAGTAAGACACATCGCCAATTCTCAGCATTAATACAGTAGCAAATGTTTTCTTGAGATGCTATGGAGAGGAGGATAGATGTTAAGTCTAGAAAGGACCAGAGGACACTGGGAAGGTAGGTGTAAGAGAAATGTTTGAATCTGGGGTTTCAGAGTAGTTCACTCCAGTGTCCTTGTGTGTTCTCTCTGTTTTTCTCTGTTTCACTGTTACTGTCTTTAAAAAGATAAGATTAATGAAGTTGCAGAGTGAACTTCATGTGGTTGGTAGCTTAAATTTCATGTAGTCATTATCATTATCTGCCTCTTTGAATCTTTAATGCAGGAATATTTTAATATGTGATAACCTACAATATTGTTATTTTAGTGTTGTCTGAAAACTTTTGGTTTCCTCTTTATTGTGATATGAATGTCATAATCTGTTGAGTCTCTTCTCTTTGAGGAGAAGAAAGCAGATCGAATTTTTCAAATGTATCCTGAGATAGCATGCATTTTTATAATCCAGTGTTATTTCATTTGGTCAATACTTATTCAGCACTTTTTGTTGCCGTGAATTGTGTTAGGTTTGGGTGAGGCATTTTGAGTTAGTCTCCTCAAATCATATGTCTTAGGCAGCTCACAACTTGTATTGCCTTGTCATTAATGCATAATCTTTTTCCCCAAAACACTACAAATTCCCTTCAATCTGGGATCTGGTTTGAATCTCCTACATTCTAGGTATATAAAAGATATTCCATAGATCATTGTTTTAATTTCTTTAGTCTCTCATGTTTGAAAGCTCAGAGAAAGTTTAGAATCTCCTCCTTCGTACCAACCCTCCCAAAAGTGTCCACAGAGATGTGGGTGACAGTGTCAGCTTTAGACCAGACCGCCTGTGTTTGAATCCCAGTTCTCCCACTTTTAAACTGTGAGACCATGGACAAGTGATTAAATCTCTCTAAATCCCCCTTTCCCTTGCAGTTGTTCTGAATGAATTAATTCATATAAAAGTATTTAGCTTGGGGATCTGGCGTGTAATAAATATTCAATAAATGTCAGCTACTTTATTGTTGTTCTGTAGTTCTTTTTTTTTATAAAATAGAACTTAGTGTTGCTTAGAATGAACATGTTTTTCCTTACTCTCTCCATAATTTGACTGATTTATTTTCATTTTAGACATAGGTCCAAAATTTTTTTTGGAATAAATTCTTATAAAATATAGCATTTTGGTGTGTGAGACTTTTTCTTGATGGGAGAAATCTATTTTGGTTTTGGCCTTAAAGAGGTGGCATGGATGAAGAGGATATAATGTTCATATGAAAATGTACATCATTAATTTATACACAGCATCATTAATTTATAGTGTACTAAGAATTTCATATTTTCTCTAGATAGCTTGAGGTTTGTCTTTACCTGGCCTATTTTTCCTTTAAGTACAAAATTTTACTGTAATTACCAGTAATAACATATATTAAACACAAAGTACCTTTTCATTCTATGCCCTCAATCTAATCCAATTATTGAGTACCAACTGTATGCCAGGGAAATTGCTAGGGGTGGAAGACACATGTCTGGACCCTCAGGAATTTTAAGGCTGGAGGAAGAAACAGATACTTGAGCAAGAAATATGGTTCAATGTAACAAGCTCTACAGTTTCCTCTTCGGTGCTATGGGAATACTTGGGGAACCTACTTCAGCCTTGCAGGTTAAGGGGAGGGAGGGGCTGTCTAGCACTACAGGCCAGGTTTAGAAGAACATATTGGCTCACAAAATTTAGGGAGAATGTATGAAGTGAGGAAAGAAGGTCCAAATGGAAACTTAGGAACCATTGACATTTGAGACAGAGGATAAGTGTGGAAGTGAGACTAAAGGAAGTGGCCAGAAAGGCAAGAGAACACCAGGAGAAAGAAGTATTGTAGAAATTGAAAGAGCATCTCAGGAAGGAGGGAAGTTGTATGGTAGCAGATGTTACACGGAGATTAAGTAATAAAAATTACAAAAGTATCCATTGGATTAAGCATCAGTAGTCATGGATGAGCTTTGCTAGGGAAGTTTCATTGGGGGGTAGGATCTAGTACTAGATTGCTATGCTGATTTCCATGTCAGGCCTGCAGACCCAAGATAATAATTTGTCTCCTCTCTCCCAAGACTCCAATAAAATAAACAAACCCAATGCCTGTGAAGAAAGTGGGAGTGGGACCATCAACAAATGTGAGCTCAACAAATTCCTAGCAGATGGATAACCAGAGAGAGGAAACAACAGCCCAGAATCTATGGGCGGGTACTGCCAAAGGAAAAGGAAAGCTGAGCTGACTAGCAGAATCCCAGAGGCTCAGACTCAGACACACAGTAAAGTGGAGGGCAGGAGTAGGAAGGGGGAACCAGATGGGATTAATTGAAGGAAGGCTCTGTATAGCTTCTCTACTCCTTTCATCCCTATGCAGAAAGTGCTACAGGCATTTTACTCCCAGGAAAAAAAAAAACAGAAGATACCTCTGAAGAGACAGAAGCAAGTGTCTGGGGAGAATGTCACTGCTATGAGTGCTTCCACCTTAGAATAAAGCCACCCTCTAGCCTAGCGTGTGTAGCCTCCCTCCACCCCTAGATGAACCAACAGAGGCAGAGTCCATTCTGCTTACCCTAAAACATGGTGGTAGCAAGTCCTAACACATATATGGAGCTTCTAGAGGGAGAATAAAATTCATTAAAAAGTACACATCTAAATGCTAACCTACTCCTAGGTATTTACCCTAAATTGTGGTACATTATACAATGGAATACTATCTATCAATAAAAAGAAATGAACAATTGATGAACTCATCTACATATGTACCAGAAACTTTAAACTGAGTGAAAGAAGCCGAGTATAAAAAATATATATAATATTATTTCATTTATAAAACAATTTTAGAACAGACAAAGCTAATTTATACTTATATAAAACTGATCAGAGGTTTCTTGAGGATTAGAGTAGAATTGATTGCAAAAGGCACACTGGAAATTTTGGGGTGATAGAAATATTTTATATCTTGATTATGTTAACGATTACATGACCTTGAATGGAGGGTGTAATTTCAGTTAGGGGACTTAGAAGTTTGGCGAGAGTATTTTAGACAGAGACTGCGCATGAGCAAAGCTATAGAGGTGAGAAGGCGCAGTGCTTACATAGAAGGTGATAAATAATTTGCCTTTCAAAAACCATAGATTTCTGATAAAGAAATTTAAGCAAAGTAGTCTTTTGGGAACCTTAACTTGGAGGACCTTCGATACAAAGTTACAGTGTACATTCCATTGACATTCGATTGAGGAGACATATTCTTAGATTCTACTTGATCTTTAATATATTGAATGTTACTGCTGTATGTGGATCATTGCCAAGAATTTAGGAAACTTAATTGCTTTTTTAATACAAGTTTATTCCATGGAGTGAGAGGGTGAAGTAGGATGTGTGCCTGGAAATGGAGACACTAACAAAATTACATTACAGCATTGTCCTTATATGTTCCTGGCATCCTACCTTGGCGATCAGTTTTCAGTTCTCTTTTGCTCTCTTGAAGTCATTATGTGCCTCCAGGCATAGATTTTTTTCTGCATCCTTCAAGGTCAGTCCTTCCAGGCTGCAGTGAGGTTGAAAATGCCCTTCATAATGCCATAGGGCTTTGCACCAAACCTGAATTGCCAGCTTTACCCTCTCTTTCCTTGACAGTTTTTAACAGATGCTTTGAGCCAATGCAAAGCTTTTATTTAACACCCAAATGACATACTTCTTGGCATTTTTGTGATACCTCCAGCCCTAATCCTTGCAGACCTTTACACAGCCATCATAAGAATAAATTGCTTATCCGAGTACAAAATACTAGCAAAAAGATAGGCTACCAAGCATAAAACAAATAGAATAGTGAGCATTATTCAAATCAGGGGATAGAATGGCACATTATTAGCACTTGGCTGAAAATTCCTTGATAACCCCCAGTACTAGTTACTAAGCAGGAGAAATGTTTGTTAACTCCATTGTCCTGTACTAGAATTGATTTATGTATGCTTATTAAAAGTTATATAATTATTAGCATTATATGGGTTAAATAAAGTATGCTGTAGAAATATTTTGTGGTAACAGTTTTGTTTTGTTTTGTTTTGTCTTGGTGTGAGCAGGCTCTGGGAAATGAATCCTGGTCTCCGGCATGGTGGGCAAGAATTCTGCCACTGAGCCACCGTTGCCCGCCCTATTTTGTTTTTTTTTTTCAATCATGGGAGCTGTCCTATACATTTGGTGACATATGTCCTAGTTTATGTATGTCAGTAACATATTTTCTGGTAATGTTTTTCCCAATCTATGCCTTTTGTCCAGGTATGATCATTGTATCTTTGATTTTTAATGTTTTAACTATATAACATTAAAAATCAAAGATGGATGGGATCATGATGAATGCATAACCAGTTAATAAATTATGTTAAAACCTAATTTATTTCATTCCCATTGTTTCATCTTCAGGAATCCAACTCCCATGGTTAAATGGGTTGCTTGCTCTGAGAGACTCCTAGAAAGCAGGAATAATAGGGACCCCACAGAGTTTGGTTCTGTTTGTCTGAGGGCTTTGGACTATCCTATGTAAATTTTTCACATGCTTTCCTGGTCATTACTGTGCAAATATTTCCTTGCTCTGTCTTCTTTGTTTCTTATTGTATCATACAAAAGATGCCCACTTTAAGAAGGAGAAATGAGGGTGGGCCATGGTGGCTCAACAGGTAGAGTTCTGGCCTGCCATACCAGAGACCTGGGTTCGATTCCTGGTGCCTGCCCATGTGAAAAAAAAAAATAGAAAGAAAGAGAAATGATTGGGGAGAGGAAAGCAGGGAATAGGGTGGAGAAACAAAAATAAATTTGAATTGGTCAGTTAGGGTTCTACATGGAGTTGCCCCTGATTGGTGCTGTAATGTACAGTTTTTGTTGATGCTGCTGCTCTTGTTGTAAGTTAGAATTCTAAATTCTTCTCTTTGCATCCTCTATAGCACGAATGCTTCATATATCTTCATAAGCATCTAATTCATTGCCAGGCCAAGGCTTGGATAGTTGAGGAGGAATGGGGGAGTAGACTTTAAGATTCAAAGCTGAAACACTGCATAATAGAGTTCACATATTAGCACCTCATTGTGTACATTTTTTTTTATGCTTTCTATGGGTGAGAGTGTTGCTTTTCAGTTGTGGATTTCTAATTATTCCTGTATGGAAGTACATTTGAAAAGCTAAGATACTTCTTGTCCTGTTGCTAATCTTAATGGGAACCAGGTTTATTTGAATTGTGCTATTGTAGTGGTTTCCTTTTGTGACAAATTTCATTTTTAAACTCCTTTGTAATAGTAATATCCATGGCTGATTATTCTTAAGCATAGTACTAGAATATTGTATTGTTGTCCTTGCTGTTTTATTGCTTTATGAATACTAAAGTGGTAATAATTGATCTCAGAATTTGAGAGGATTGGGAGCTACCTAACCTCAGGAATGTAATCATATCTATATAATGTTTATAGTATCATTGTGATGATTGCTGTTGTTTTACAAAATAGTTTTGGGAGATTCTTCAGCTACCAGTTTCAGGTTAATAAATAAATAAAAGTTTCTTTAAAAAGAGATGTTGCATTACTAAGACATGAATCAGCATATCTTTTTATGAGTTTAGCACTCTATGTTTAAATTAATCATCTGAGCAGAGTTTACCAAAACTAAATTAAAACTCTTAAAGAAAAACACTGAAGTGAGTAGTCACCTAAAACTGTACAACTGTAAGTTCAATGATTCTCTTTTTTTTTTTTTTCAGGTTTTTTTTTTTATTAATTAACGGAAAAAAAGAAATTAACCCAACATTTAGAAATCATACCATTCTACATATGCAATCAGTAATTCTTAACATCATCACATAGATGCATGATCATCGTTTCTTAGTACATTTGCATCGGTTTAGAAGAACTAGCAACACAACCGAAAAAGATATAGAATGTTAATATAGATAAAAAAATAAAAGTAATAATAGTAAAAAAAAAAAAACACAACAAAACAAAACAAAACAAAAACCTATAGCTCGGATGCAGCTTCATTCAGTGTTTTAACATGATTACTTTACAATTAGGTATTATTGTGCTGTCCATTTTTGAGTTTTTGTATCCAGTCCTGTTGCACAGTCTGTATCCCTTCAGCTCCAATTACCCATTATCTTACCCTGTTTCTAACTCCTGCTGGACTCTGTTACCAGTGACATATTCCAAGTTTATTCTCAAATGTCGATTCACATCATTGAGACCATACAGTATTTGTCTTTTAGTTTTTGGCTAGACTCACTCAGCATAATGTTCTCTAGGTCCATCCATGTTATTACATGCTTCATAAGTTTATCCTGTCTTAAAGCTGCATAATATTCCATCGTATGTATATACCACAGTTTGTTTAGCCACTCGTCTGTTGATGGACATTTTGGCTGTTTCCATCTCTTTGCAATTGTAAATAACGCTGCTATAAACATTGGTGTGCAAATGTCCGTTTGAGTTTTTGCCCTTAATTCCTTTGAGTAGATTCCCAGCAATGGTATTGCTGGGTCGTATGGCAATTCTATATTCAGCTTTTTGAGGAACCGCCAAACTGCCTTCCACAGTGGTTGCACCATTTGACATTCCCACCAACAGTGGATAAGTGTGCCTCTTTCTCCGCATCCTCTCCAGCACTTGTCATTTTCTGTTTTGTTGATAATGGCCATTCTGGTGGGTGTGAGATGATATCTCATTGTGGTTTTGATTTGCATTTCTCTAATGGTCAGGGACATTGAGCATCTCTTCATGTGCCTTTTGGCCATTTGTATTTCCTCTTCTGATAGGTGTCTGTTCAAGTCTTTTTCCCATTTTGTAATTGGGTTGGCTGTCTTTTTGTTGTTGAGTTGAACAATCTCTTTATAAATTCTGGATACTAGACCTTTATCTGATATATCATTTCCAAATATTGTCTCCCATTGTGTAGGCTGTCTTTCTACTTCCTTGATGAAGTTCTTTGATGCACAAAAGTGTTTAATTTTGAGGAGTTCCCATTTATTTATTTCCTTCTTCAGTGCTCTTGCTTTAGGTTTAAGGTCCATAAAACCACCTTCAATTGTAAGATTCATAAGATATCTCCCTACATTTTCCTCTAACTGTTTTATGGTCTTAGACCTAATGTTTAGATCTTTGATCCATTTTGAGTTAACTTTTCTATAGGGTGTGAGATATGGGTCTTCTTTCATTCTTTTGCATATGGATATCCAGTTCTCTAGGCACCATTTATTGAAGAGACTGTTCTGTCCCAGGTGAGTTGGCTTGACTGCCTTATCAAAGATCAGATGTCCATAGATGAGAGGGTCTATATCTGAGCAGTCTATTCGATTCCATTGGTCGATATATCTATCTTTATGCCAGTACCATGCTGTTTTGACCACTGTGGCTTCATAATATGCCTTAAAGTCAGGCAGTGCAAGACCTCCAGCTTCGTTTTTTTTTCCTCAAGATGTTTTTAGCAATTCGGGGCACCTTGCCCTTCCAGATAAATTTGCTTATTGGTTTTTCTATTTCTGAAAAATAAGTTGTTGGGATTTTGATTGGTATTGCATTGAATCTGTAAATCAATTTAGGTAGGATTGACATCATAACTATATTTAGTCTTCCAGTCCATGAACACGGTATGCCCTTCCATCTATTTAGGTCTTCTGTGATTTCTTTGAACAGTTTTTTGTAGTTTTCTTTATATATGTTTTTTGTCTCTTTAGTTAAATTTATTCCTAGTTATTTCATTCTTTTAGTTGCAATTGTAAATGGGATTCGTTTCTTGATTTCCCCCTCAGCTTGTTCATTACTAGTGTATAGAAATGCTACAGATTTTTGAATGTTGATCTTGTAACCTGCTACTTTGCTGTACTCATTTATTAGCTCTAGTAGTTTTGTTGTGGATATTTCCGGGTTTTCGACGTATAGTATCATATCGTCTGCAAACAGTGATAGTTTTACTTCTTCCTTTTCAATTTTGATGCCTTGTATTTCTTTTTCTTGTCTAATTGCTCTGGCTAGAACCTCCAACACAATGTTGAATAATAGTGGTGATAGTGGACATCCTTGTCTTGTTCCTGATCTTAGGGGGAACGTTTTCAATTTTTCCCCATTGAGGATGATATTAGCTGTGGGTTTTTCATATATTCCCTCTATCATTTTAAGGAAGTTCCCTTGTATTCCTATCCTTTGAAGTGTTTTCAACAGGAAAGGATGTTGAATCTTGTCAAATGCCTTCTCTGCATCAAATGAGATAATCATGTGATTTTTCTGCTTTGATTTGTTGATATGGTGTATTACATTAATTGATTTTCTTATGTTGAACCATCCTTGCATACCTGGGATGAATCCTACTTGGTCATGATGTATAATTCTTTTAATGTGTTGTTGGATTCGATTTGCTAGAATTTTGTTGAGGATTTTTGCATCTATATTCATTAAAGAGATTGGTCTGTAGTTTTCTTTTTTTGTAATATCTTTGCCTGGTTTTGGTATGAGGGTGATGTGGCTTCATAGAATGAATTAGGTAGTTTTCCCTTCGCTTTGATTTTTTTGAAGAGTTTGAGGAGAGTTGATACTAATTCTTTCTGGAATGTTTGATAGAATTCACATGTGAAGCCGTCTGGTCCTGGACTTTTCTTTTTAGGAAGCTTTTGAATGACTGATTCAATTTCTTTACTTGTGATTGGTTTGTTGAGGTCATCTATGTCTTCTTGAGTCAAAGTTGGTTGTTCATGTCTTTCCAGGAACCCGTCCATTTCCTCTAAATTGTTGTATTTATTAGCGTAAAGTTGTTCATAGTATCCTGTTATTACCTCCTTTATTTCTGTGAGGTCAGTAGTTATGTCTCCTCTTCCATTTCTGATTTTATTTATTTGCATCCTCTCTCTTCTCCTTTTTGTCAATCTTGCTAAGGGCCCATCAATCTTATTGATTTTCTCATAGAACCAACTTCTGGTCTTATTGATTTTCTCTATTGTTTTCATGTTTTCAATTTCATTTATTTCTGCTCTAATCTTTGTTATTTCTTTCCTTTTGCTTGCTTTGGGATTAGTTTGCTGTTCTTTCTCCAGTTCTTCCAAGTGGACAGTTAATTCCTGCATTTTGGCCTTTTCTTCTTTTCTGATATAGGCATTTAGGGCAATAAATTTCCCTCTTAGCACTGCCTTTGCTGCGTCCCATAAGTTTTGATATGTTGTGTTTTAATTTTCATTCGCCTCAAGGTATTTGCTAATTTCTCTTGCAATTTCTTCTTTGACCCGCTCGTTGTTTAAGAGTGTGTTGTTGAGCCTCCATGTATTTGTGAATTTTCTGGCACTCCGCCTATTGTTGATTTCCAACTTCATTCCTTTATGATCCGAGAAAGTGTTGTGTATGATTTCAATCTTTTTAAATTTATTAAGACTTGCTTTGTGACCCAGCATATGGTCTATCTTTGAGAATGATCCATGAGCACTTGAGAAAAAGGTGTATCCTGCTGATGTGGGATGTAATGTCCTATAAATGTCTGTTAAGTCTAGCTCATTTATAGTAATATTCAGATTCTCTATTTCTTTATTGATCCTCTGTCTAGATGTTCTGTCCATTGATGAGAGTGGGGAATTGAAGTCTCCAACTATTATGGTATATGAGTCTATTTCCCTTTTCAGTGTTTGCAGTGTATTCCTCACGTATTTTGGGGCATTCTGGTTCGGTGTGTAAATATTTATGATTGTTATGTCTTCTTGTTTAATTGTTCCTTTTATTAGTATATAGTGTCCTTCTTTGTCACTTTTAACTGTTTTACATTTGAAGTCTAATTTGTTGGATATTAGTATAGCCACTCCTGCTTTTTTCTGGTTGTTATTTGCATGAAATATCTTTTCCCAACCTTTCACTTTCAACCTATGTTTATCTTTGGGTCTAAGATGTGTTTCCTGTAGACAGCATAGAGAAGGATCCTGTTTTTTAATCCATTCTGCCAGTCTATGTCTTTTGATTGGGGAATTCAGTCCATTAACATTTAGTGTTATTACTTTTTGGATAATATTTTCCTCTACCATTTTGCCTTTTGTATTATATATATCATATCTGATTTTCCTTCTTTCTACACTCTTCTCCATACCTCTCTCTTCTGTCTTTTTGTATCTGACTCTAGTGCTCCCTTAAGTATTTCTTGCAGAGCTGGTCTCTTGGTCACAAATTCTCTCAGTGACTTTTTGTCTGAGAATGTTTTAATTTCTCCCTCATTTTTGAAGGACAATTTTGCTGGATATAGGAGTCTTGGTTGGCAGTTTTTCTCTTTTAGTAATTTAAATATATCATCCCACTGTCTTCTAGCTTCCATGGTTTCTGCTGAGAAATCTACACATAGTCTTATTGGGTTTCCCTTGTATGTGATGGATTGTTTTTCTCTTGCTGCTTTCAAGATCCTCTCTTTCTCTTTGACCTCTGACATTCTGACTAGTAAGTGTCTTGGAGAACACCTATTTGGGTCTAATCTGTTTGGGGTGCGCTGCACTTCTTGGATCTGTAATTTTAGGTCTTTCATAAGAGTTGGGAAATTTTCAGTGATAATTTCTTCCATTAGTTTTTCTCCTCCTTTTCCCTTCTCTTCTCCTTCTGGGACACCCACAACACGTATATTTGTGTGGTTCATATTGTCCTTGAGTTCCCTGATCCCCTGTTCAAATTTATCCATTCTTTTCCCGATAGTTTCTGTTTCTTTTTGGAATTCAGATGTTCCATCCTCCAAATCACTAATTCTATCTTCTGTCTCTTTATCATTGTAGGTATCCATTGTTTTTTCCATCTTTTCTACTTTATCCTTCACTTCCATAAGTTCTGTAATTTGTTTTTTCAGTTTTTCTATTTCTTCTTTTTGTTCAGCCCATGTCTTCTTCATGTCCTCCCTCAATTTATCGATTTCATTTTTGAAGAGGTTTTCCATTTCTGTTCGTATATTCAGCATTAGTTGTCTCAGCTCCTGTATCTCATTTGAACTATTGGTTTGTTCCTTTGACTGGGCCATATTCTCAATCTTCTGAGCATGGACCGTTATCTACTGCTGGCGTCTGAGCATTTAGTCAGATTTCCCTGGGTGTCGGACCCAACAAGGTTGTAAGATTTTTCTGTGAAATCTCTGGGTTCTGTTTTTCTTATCCTGCCCAGTAGGTGGTGCTCGTGGCACACGTTTTTGTCATGTGTTTGGAAGGGATCCCCCCGGTCACCGTTCTCCGCGGCCTGGGGATTTCCGATCCAATTCTCTCAGTTGGTCCGGGGGGCCGCACGTGGTGGAGGCGTCAGCTGCAGCGGCTTGAGGGGACCCTGTGGCTCCTTTATTAATTCCCCTATTGGTGTTTGGTTGGACCCGGTCCCTGCCACTGTCGGAAATTCCCTCCTCTCCCTGGAGGGGTGTCGGTCGCCGGCTGCAGCGGCCCGGGGAACTCGCCACCGGACCAGGAAGCCGCCCACGGGGGAGGGGCGTCAGTCGCCGGCCGCCGTGGCCTGGGGAATTCGCCACTGGACCAGGAAGCCGCCCATGGGGGAGGGTCACCGGTCGCCGGCCGCCGCGGTCTGGGGAATTCGCCACCGAACCAGGAAGCCGCCCACGGGGGAGGGGCGCCGGTTGCCGGCCACCACGGCTTGGGTAGCCCTCTGATCCGAGACTCATAGCCGGTCCAGGAAGCCGCCCGCAAAAGAGGGGCGCCAGCCGCCGCGGCTTGGGAAACTTGCCTCTCCGAGACTCTCAGCCGGCCCAGGAAGGAGGGAGGGAGGTGCTCCGGCCGCCAGCTGCCGCTGCTCAGGGAATCGCGCGCCACTTGGGGATCTCACCACAGCAGAGTCTCGCAGTCAGTCTAGCCAGTCCAGTCTGGGGTACGCTGTGTGTCCATTCCCTGTCGTGGCCCCGGGAGCTGTTCTGCACTGTTTCTGTTCACCTAGTAGTTGCTCTGGAGGAGGAACTAAGACACACGTACCTTACTAAGCTTCCATCTTGGCCCCTCCTTTTTTAGCTTTTCTTAAGAGTATGTTCTTCCAGCAGCTTTCTTCATACATATAATCCCTATCCCACCTCATGCACCAAAATCATTTGATCTCAAACCTTTAAGTCTTGCTTTTTGTGCTGCATACATCAGTGAATCCTCGTCCCACACACCTGCAACCCCTGGCCCAATGATTCTCTTTTTGAAAAAATATTTTTATTGAGGTGTCTTCATGCTCCATACAGTCCATCCAAAATATACCATCAGTGGCTCGCAATATCATCATATAGTTGTGTGTTCATCACCATGATCATTTTTAAAGCATTTGCATCACTACAGAAAAAGGAATAAAAAGAAAAAAACAATATATCCCATACCCCTTGCCCCTCCCTCTCATTGATCATTAGTATTGGAATCTACCCATTTTTTTTACCCCTTAACTGCCCCCCCGCCATTATTTATTTATTTATTTATTGTCCTTATTTTTTACTCATTTGTCCATAGCCTGGATAAAGGGAGCATCAGCCACTTTTTCACTTTCGCAATTACGTGGTCACATTGTAAAAGCTATATAGTTATATAGTCATCTTCAAGAATCAAGGCTTAAAAATAAACGGGTGGGGGGCAAGCTACGGTGGCTCATCTGCCATGCTGGAGACCTGGGTTCTATTCCCAGTGCCTGCCCATGCAAAAAAAAAAAAAAAAAAAAGAGTCAAAGCTACTAGAATACAGTTCAACACTTTCAGTTACTTCCCTCAAGCCACTCCAATACACCATAAACTAAAAAGGGATATTTTTTTAATGCGTAAGTATAGCCTCCAGAATAGCCTCTCAACTCTTATTTGAAATCTCTCAGTCAGTGAAACTTTATTTTGTCTCATTTCTTTCTTCCCCTTTTGGTCAAGAAGGGTTTCTCAATCCTATGATGCTAGGTCCTGGCTCATCCCCTGCAGTCATATCCCACACATCTCCCACGGAGATTTACACCCCTGGGAGTCATATCCCATGTAGTGGGGAGAGCGGTGAGTTCACCTGCCGAGTTGGCTTAGAGAGGCTATATCTGAGCAACAAAAGAGATTCTCTGGGGGTGACCCTTAGGCACAGTAATAAGAAGACTTAGTTTCTCCTTTACAGGAATAACTTTCGTGGGGTGAGCTGCAAAATCTAGGGTTTAGCCTATCAAATTGGTAGTTCCCCAAGGCTTCTGAGAATATCAAGAATTCCCTAGGTGGGAAACTTTAATATTTCCTCCTTTCTCCCCAGTCCCTCCAGGGTGCTTTGCAAATACTGTTTTATTCTCTGCCCGAATTACTCTGAATGTAATGGGACATCACACTGACCTGTACAAACCAACAAGATCTCACTCCCTATTCAAGATTCCATGTAATTGTGGTGTTTGACTAAACTGACCATACAAGTTAAATTAGTATGCTTCCAAAAATATAAATTTTGCACCAAATAAACATCTCTTCCTTTGGTCTCCACAGAAGTTGAGTTTTTAAAATATAGACCATATCATCCTTTACTCTGTATTTTTGTTTACCTTCGTCCTTTCCAGATCAGCTTCTTTCATCTCTAGTTGAAATCTGATCATGATTTCAACCTTTTCAACATTGCTGTATGGGGTAATTCATACTTTCATAGCTTCAGGACTCTAACTCTGAGTCTCAGGTGTCACACAAATCCCGAGGTTCCAGGGAATGACGGTTATACATAAATAGTTAGCATCTCAGATTTTACAAATAACAGTTACAACTTCAGAATAGGTATGACTGCTGTAAGAGCTTACAGTCTAGGACACTTTACAATAGACCCCAGCCTGTTAACCCATGCTCTCAACTGCAGTTCTCCGCATTGGTGTATGATAGTTAGTCCATGTGAGAGAGACAGGATAGTTGTCTTTTTGTTTATGAAATTTCATTCAACATACTGTCCTCAAGGTTCATTCACCTAGTTGAATTCCTCACAACTTCATTCCTTCTTCCAGCCACTCAGTAGTGTGTTGTATTTATACCCCACAGTTCTCCCTTCCATTCCTCAGCCCATATACCCTTAGACTACCTCCATCCATTGCAAATCATGGAGACTGCTGCTAAAAGCACCAGTGTGCAAATATCCATTCATCTTCCCACTCTCAGTTCCTCCAAGTATATACCTAGCAACAGGGTTGCAGGATCATAGGGCAACCCCACCCCTAGCATCCTGTGGAGTCATCACACTGCCGTCCAGAGGGGCTGCACCACTCTTCTTCTGTACCAACAGTGAGTAGGTACATCTCTCTGTCCATATTTTCTGCAGCACTTGTAACTCTCTGTTCGTTTGTAAACAGTTTTATTCACACATCATACAATCTACCCTAAGTATAAAATCAGTGGTTCTTGATATAATCACATAGCCATGTCTTCACCACCCATGCCCCTTCCCCATCTTCCCTGTTAGTTGACATTTAGTTTTGGCATATTGCCTCTGTTTCATTCAATGGACGCATGGTACAATGTTACGATTAACTATAGACCCTAATTTGCAATGATTGTATTTTTTCCTGTATACCATCCAATTTTCAACACCTTGCAATGTTGACATTCATTTGTTCTCCCTCATGCAAAATCATCCTTATATTTGTACATTTAATCGCCACCATTGTCCACTCTAGGCATTCCTAAGTTATACCGTCTCAGTCTTTATCCTCTGTCTTTCCTTCTGGTGTCATACATGCCCTCAGCTCTTCTCCCTCAACTGTACTTACACTCAGCTTCATCCAGTGTACTTATATTATTGTGCTAGCATTGGATAGTATTGTGCTGTCCATTTCTGGATCGTTACAATCAGACCTGTTACACATTCTGTACTCCTTTAGCACTAAAAACCCAATCTCCACCCTCTCTATCTCCTGATAACCTGTGGTCTTAACTTTAACTCTCAAAGTTCACGCATTGGTGTTAGTTCATATTGGTGAGACCATACAGTATTTGTCCTTTTGTTTCTGGCTACTTTCACTCAGCATAATGACCTCAGGATTCATCCACATTGTTACGTGCTTCATAATTTTATTCTGTCTTACAGCTGTGTAATATTCCATCATGTGTATATATATAGGTGTATATATATACACATAGTTTGTTTAGCCAGTCGTCCATTGATGGACATTTGGGCTCTTTCCATCTCTTGGCAATCATGAATAATGCTACCATAAACATCAGTGTGCAAATGTTCATTTGTGTCCTATATCTAGTAATGGGATTGCTGGATAATATGACAATTCTATACTTAGCTTCCTGAGGAGCGATCAAACTGCCTTCCAGAGTGGTTGCACCTTTCTACATTACCACCAACAGCGAATAAGTGTGCCTCTTTCTCCATATCCTCTCCAGCACTTGTCATTTGCTGTTTTTTTTGTTAATGGTCATTCTGGTGGGTGTGAGATGATATCTCATTGTGGCTTGGCTTTGCATTTCCCTAATAGCCAGTGTAGTTGAGCATTTTCATATGCCTTTTAGCCACTTTTATTTCCTCTTCTGAAAAGTGTCTATTCATGTGTTTTGTCCATTTTTTAATTGTTTAATTTTTTAATTGGGTTGTTTGTCTTTTGTTGTTGAATTGTAGAATCTGTTTATATATTCTGGATATTAAACCTTTATCTGGTATGTGGTTTCCAAATATTGTCTTCTATTGCACAGGCTGCCTTTTTACTTTCTTGACAAAGTTCTTTGATGCACAAAAGTGTTTCATTTTGAGGAGATCCCATTTATCTATTTCTTTTTTCATTGCTTATACTTTGGGTGTAAGGTCTAGAAAACCGCCTCTAAATACAAGATTTAGAAGATATTTCCCTACATTTTCTTCTAAAACTTTTATGGTCTTCGTTCTAATGTTTAGGTCATTGATTCATTTTGAGTGAATTTTTGTATAGGATGTGGGATATGGGTCCTCTTTCTTTCTTTGGATATGGATATCCAATTATCCAAATACCATTTGTTGAAGAGGTTGCTCTGTCCCAGTTGTGTTATCTTGACCAGCTTATCAAAGATCAATTATCCGTAGATGAGATGGTCTATTTCTGAACACTCAATCCAATTCCTCAAAGGTTCTCTTGAGAATCTGGGGCCTCTGGTTTCTTGTAACAGCTGTATAAAAAACATCCTGGTCAGGCCTTAAAACTGTACTGGGCTGACAGAACTACTTTAATATTTTCTTCTTTTGATCTTTTAAACGTTAGCTTCTTTACAATATGGTATATTGTAGAGAAAAATTCCTTCAATGTAATTATCATAAGTATAAAAACATATTTAATTAATTGTATGTTTGAAATGCATCTGTAGCGAGGTAAATAGAGTCAGCGTCATCAGTTTGATTAAACTACAGTTTCATTTGATTTGATTGAGGTGTTTATCTGGGTTTTGTTTCCTACATACTATTGTTATACCATATTAAAATACAAATGACAACGAAAGTCTTTAGCATTCCTCTTTAGATGAAATGAAAATGCCTGATTCTGTTAAATAATATTTGAATATCCTCCTAAATTTAAGTGCCATAAAATATCCTTAGTCTTTACAATGAATTCCAAGCTCCTTTAAAATCAGTGATTCTCGATCTTTTTTTTTTTGCCCCAGTACATCTGACAGAGATGACCACTTCTACCACCATCACCACCATTCAGGAGCAGTACAGTCCGCCCTTTATCAACTCCTTGTACCGGTTGAAAAGGCCTGCCTGCTGATTCTGTATATACCTCCACATGCATACCCCATACCTCCCTACCATTACACATGCAACACCATGAGAATCACTGATTTAAATGATATCAGAATAGTCATGGGAAGAGAGTGGGAACAGCTGAACTCATTTCAATTTGAAGTTGAAATTTGTTGGTCTTTTAACTCTGCCATGCTAAGATGACACCAAGGCTTGATTGATGGAAAATATCACAAGCTGAATGCTTTGTAGCTCAATTGCAGGAAGATGATGAGCTTCACAATTGTTTCCTGCCAATAATATTACATTAAATGAGCCAAGAGTGAGTAATTTCCGGCCATTTAAAGAAGATAAGTGATCTGTGGAATACCTTTTATAAATAGACTTTTCATTAAATTTGAGGATAGGTCACCTTCTGGTTTTACAAGTCTTATTTTTTGTTGAGAGATCAAGTCTTAAAATATTTGTCCTAAAAGTGATTGCAAAAATTAACTAGAATGTAATCTGTAGTTTTTTTATAGCTTTGTTGAGGTATAATTTACATATCATAAAGTTCATCCATTTTAAAAGTAGAATTCAATTATTTTTGGTAATTTATGGAGTTGTGCAACCATCAACACAATCTAGTTTTTGAACATTTCCATCACTCAAAAGAATCCCCCATGTCTACTTATAGTCTATTCCCATTCTATACTCAGCACCAGGCAATCACTAATCTGCTTTCCATCTGTATAGATTTCCTTTGTTCTGAAATCAACAAAGGAAACAAATATAAGTGGAATCATATAAGTTGTTCTGCATGTGGCCTCTACTTAGGTTAATGTTTTGGAGATTTGCCTATATTGTAGCATGTGTGATAGCCCTTTTTCATTGCTGAATGGTATTCCATTGTATGGCTATGCCACATTTAGTTTATCCATTCTGTAGTGTAATCTTTTCAGTCTTCATGGCTTGTTTTCACCTACCTGTCTCCTGACCTCCTTGCCTTGGTCTCTTGCTAGAACTGAGGTCAGATTGAGCTTTCCCAGATTCAATCATTAGGCCTTTATGTTGGGCAGTTGTACTTATGTTGGGCAGTCACTCATTTTACTTCTGAGTCTAAACTTCAGTCCTTGGGTTGGTGTTCTAGTTTGTTAGCTGCCAGAATGCAATATACCAGAAACAGAATGGCTTTTAAAAGGGAGAATTTAATGCATTGCTAGTTTACAGTTCTAAGGCCGAGAAAATGTCCCAATTAAAACAAGTCTATAGAAATGTCCAGTCACAGGCATCCAGGGAAAGATACCTTGATTCAAGAAGGCCGATGAAGTTCAGGGTCTCTCTCTCAAGTGAGAAGGCATGTGGCGAACACAGTCAGGGCTTCTCTCTCAGCTGGAAGGGCACATGGTGAACATGGCATCATCATCTGCTAGCTTTCTCTCCTGGCTTCTGGTTTCATGAAGCTCCCCGCAAGGCCTTTTCCTTCTTCATCTCCAAAGGCCGTTGGCTGGTGGACTCTCTGCTTCATAGTGTTGCTCTCTCTGAATCTCTCATTCTCCAAAATATTTCCTCTTTTATAGGACTCCAATAAACCAATCAAGATCCACCCAAATAAGTGGAGACATGTTGTCCCCTAATCCAGTTTAACAACCATTCTTGACTGAATCACATCATCCAGGGAGATGATCTCATTACAGTTTCAAACATACAGTATTGAATAGAGATTATTCTACCTTTATGAAATGGGATTTATATTAAAATATGGCTTTTCTCAGGGGGCATACTTCCTTTCAAACCAGCACAGTTGGGGAGTAAACATTTTATAACATGAAGAAGTTGTGACCATTATATCCAGCCTTTTGGATTGAGGATTTTTATCACAGGAACTGGTACAGATTTTGAAATATCCTATAAATCCACAGAAACCGAATACAGCTGAAGATTTCTGCAGTAATTATTAACTCAGCCTTTAGAGTTCTGTGGCTAAACCTAGCATTGTGTTTAAGCATCACATGAATAGAAATGTATCACAAGCTTTTTATACAAAGTACTGAAAGCATTAAGAAGTAAAAAGTCATCCTTAATTCAGTGTCTCAGTGATAGCCACTGTTAACCATATTGATATATATCCTTTCAGCCTTAATTTTTTTGCAGTTTTATTGAGATATATTCACACACCATACCAACTATCCAAAGTATACAATCAGTTGCTCACAGTATTTTCACATGTTGTGCATACATCCCTGTGATCAATTTTAGAACATTTTCGTTACTCCAGTAAAGAAATAAAAAGAAAAAAGAAAACTCAAATCCTTCCATAGCCCTTACTCCCCGCCATTGTTGACTGTTGTAGTAGAGGCATGGTACATTTGTTACTGTTGATGAAAGAATATTAAAATATTGGTGTTAACTCCTTGTAGTAGTATCACACATTCATTCTAATTCATGAAAGAACCATTTTAACATTTTGTTATATTTATACAGTTAATCACAGTCATAGTCCACCACAAGATTCACTGTGTTATGCATTCCCATATTTTAACTTCCAACGTTCCTTCTGGTGACCAAGGAGGTCAGGAGCCAAGTAGGTGAAAGCAAGCCATGAAGACTGAAAAGATTACAGTACAGAATGGATAAACCAAATGTGTGTAGCCATACAATGGAATACCATTCAGCAATGAAAAAGGGCTATCATACATGCTACAATATAGGCGAATCTCCAAAACATTAACCTAAGTAGAAGCCAGATGCAGAACAATTTATATGATTCCATTTATATGAAATGGTGTCGTACCTGACTCTAAACTTCCCCCTTTCCACCACACTCACACACCATTCAGTGCTATTAATTATTCTTATAATAACATGCTATTGTCATATCTATCCATTTCCAAATGTTTAAGTTCAAGCTAGTTAAAATTTTCTGCACATATTAAGCAACTGCTCCTCATTCTTTAGCTTTGTTCTGCATCCTTCTAAGTCCATAAAACTTTTTTTTTTTTTTTTGACATGGGCAGTCTCCAGAAATTGAAGCCAGGTCTCTGCATGGTAAGCAAGAATTCTGCCACTGAGTCACAGTTGCCCACCCAAAACTCATACTTTACGTCTACTAGTTTACATATTATAATTAGCTCGTATCAGTGAGATCATACAATAGTAGTCCTATATATATCTCCACATTTTGTTTATCCATTCATCTGTTAATGGACACTTAGGTTGTTTCCATCTTTGGCATTGTGAATAATGCTGCTATGAACATTGGTGTGAAAATACTTGTTTACATCCCTGCTTTCAAATCTTCTGGGGATATCCCAGGTAGCAGGATTGCTGGATCATAAGGTAACTTTATACTTAGCTTCCTGAGGAACCACCAAACCATCCTCCACAGCCATTCTTAATTTTGTGTAGACATATAGAGGATTGTTTTTCTTTTATTGTGTCTGGGGTTGGTTTTTTTTACACTTCAAAACTCTTACTTTAGTGCTGATATTTAGCAATTAAGGATCTGATTTTATTGTTTTCTTTTTAGTTCAGGAGCCTATTCTAGATCAGAACAAAATATCTAGCATAACTAGTTCTAATGTTTGCTTTTTAAATAGACAACTATCCTTTTTCTATTGCATGTTTTCTTTGTAAGATTAACATAGAGAAAGTTTCTAAATAATAATTTCCCAACCACTGTCTTTCCCCAAGAACATTTTTTCAAACCATAATTCTTTACAATTAGAGGGTCTTCCTTAAAAGCTATAAAAATTATTTTTTAAAAAAAGAATCAAGGGCCTTTCTTTCCTTCCATTGTGGGGCCTGGCTGATGGGCAAGACAGAGCCTCCCTTAGCTTGACCTAGAGCCAGCAATTTGACATTTGGGGGGCTCCCCACCTAATGGGTTAGAGTTAACTCGCAGGTTGATGCAGGATGGTGGGAGGGGGACATGTAGGTTTTATCCACTTTATTCTAGAGTTAAATAGTTAAATGTAACTGATAGCTATTGTAAATAGATAATAATATGCACTGTAGCTTCTCTTGGGCAATTTTGTGCTGACATCACTGAGTGAAGCCTTGGCTTTATTCTGTGTTAGTCAGATCCATACCTTAAATTTCTTTCCAGTCTTCTCAATTTTTCCTCAAGCTGGGTTCTATGTAGACAGTACATTTGCAATGCTTATAAAGAAAAACTGAGTATGTACTATTGCTAATAAATGAGAATTGGGACTTAGTAATTTTAATAATATTCATTATTCCTCTCTTTTCCCAAATATATGGGAGACAGTAGCTTTGACTGTTGGAATTATAAAGGGATGTATCCTTTTTCCTTCGTTTACATTCCTTGAATAATATTTTCACTTCAGTGAATTTGAGTTTGGGTAACATTTTTCTTTCTTTGGGGCTGGTAGTTTATTAAAATAAATATAATTTATTTCAAAGCATAGGATGACATGCTCTAACATATCAGAAAATTTAATCTGGGGAGTTCTTGGTCAGTCTAGATAGGATTCAGAGGGTCCAAAAATTGGGGGTGGGGTGAGGTTGTCTTTATTTTTCTACAAGCTAACCTTTGATTTTAATTTCTATAGGTGACAAAGTAACAAGTACCGCTAATACCAATAGAAATCACAGACATTTTTATAACATAATACAGTTGTTGCATTTATCTCAAAATATTGTTTATGTTCATCATTACTTCCGCATAATAGTAATTTTCATGTATACCTACATGTCATATTTGTTTTTAAATATTTTGATATCTATTTCAAAATCATTGGACTTTTGTAATCCTTTGTATTTTATATTATGGCACCTTAAAACATTATTTAGAGAAACCTATAGATTTCACCAAACTTCTGGAATTCCATGACACAAAAAGGTTAAGAACCCTACTCTTTGTGGCCTCTTGTAGTTATTAATATATGTTTTTTAGAACTTGAAAAAATGTTATTCAAATACAATCCTTAGTTAATTGATAAATTATTATCTTACGCTTTTACTCATATGTGTTTTCTCTTCCTATAACATGCTTCTTTTTACCCTTCTGCAGCATCAGCCACTACGTGATTGTCATGTCCATGACCATCTTTCTGGTGTTTCTCAATGGCCTGGCACAGCTGCTCACGACAAAGAAGCTCAGACTTTGTGGCCGACGCAAAAGCCATCTCGTATGATACTACTGGAGCCATCATTCAGCATCTGGATCCTATTTCTTATTCTCCTTTTAAACACTTGCATGCCATAAATCCCTTGAAGGATTCAGTAAGAAGTTGGATATTGATACATCGCATATTCATCTCCTGTAAAGGATATTATATTTGGACTTCTGGATTTATAGATTATCTGGAATAAAAGAGTTTTCTTTTTCTTTTATGTTTTGGGTGCACGAATGATCAGCTTTTTGGAAAAGCATAGTAAAGCATTCTCCATTTTCATTTTTTTCCTTTAACTGCCAGTTCTTCCAACTGATGTTTCATAACACCTGCAACAATCTGGCCCCCAAACCTAAACAGCTTTCCGTTTTACCCAAAGGCGAATGCGCTCCTTGAGGCAGGGGTGGGGATGGCAGCACAGCACTGATTGCCTCCAGAATCAGTGCTATGACTAGATGGAAATCACAGGTGGCACCACAATTATTTATCAGCTCTTAGCACTGATTTTCGTGGTAGTTGTAACTACTAAACTATATCACTAAGAAGTAAAACTAGGATGTGGTATCTCAAAGTTACTAAAACTTCAGTAGAAAAAGTGCAAATGTTATCATTTTTCTTCAGTTTACAATAATGCTATCTTAAGTTTCTTAATGCTGCTTAATTTATAGGGTTTCTGTAGTCAGTCAACTAAATGTGGGTTTGACCGTCACAATTCTTTTTTCATATCTGGCTTCTCATGGAATTTCTGACAATAAAAAGTAGAAGATGCTTGGTATTTGTATCATGCCCACGGGGAAAAATTTGAAAAGGAGTACTTTGTAATTGTAGGCTCAATATGTTACTATAGTTTTTGTGTGTATGTGCATGGTTTCCACAAGATTCTTTAAATCAGTGGTTAAACTTTCTGACAATATCATAAGAATTTGTATTAAAATTGCTATTTGTTCTGATTGAAAAATTATAGTACAAAGCCCTAAACTCCTCTCATTAAATTTAGATTCTATTTGTAAACCAATTTTAATGGAAAAAATACTGTGAGAGGAATTTTTATTTGGATTTTCCATAAAGTAAACTTTATATATTATAGACATGGCCTGTGGCCCTGGACATTTATTTATTTTTTGGCTGATGCTAAGCTTCACTGGCATGGGTGTCATTTAAAAAATACAATAGCTTTTGAATTAAATTATAGCATTACTAATTCACATTAATGATTAGGAAGCCATCTACAAATCACTAGAAGTTTCAAATGATGGTGAGTGAACAAATATAATTTAGAAGACTCAAAGATCATTTTGTTAAAATGTGCTTTCTTAGTTTCTATTTATGATGAGCTTTAGTTATAAATTATTTGTGATAATACCTCATGCTAGCAACAAAAGCATTGTAGCACACACAAAAAAAAGTATTGATGTTAATGTAAGATCTCATGCATCAGTCTGTAATATAAATCTAGGTGGACAATTAAGAAGCTATTGTACCAAGCAATGACATTGGCAGATAGAGAATCCATGGGCTTTTATAGTGCCTCCAAGTTTTTTTTTTTTAATTAATATTTTCACTAGTCAGAGACACTGGTTTTATAAACACTTATTTAACTGTTTTTATGTCTAATGTTGTCTTTCATCTTTTGCATGCTTTTCACACAGAGGAATTAATGAATATTACAACATTGTAAAAGGTGCTCAGTACCTTATTTTTACTTTGCTCTTCAAAAAATATTATTTAGAGTCCAAGTGAGTTTACAAATGAGGAAAGCACCAGCAGCTGCAGGCTTACCTTACTACACCGTAACTACTTCTCTGATGCACCTGGAAACGGTTTCCTAGATGGGCCTTTTCTATTGCATGGTTTATTAGGTATTTTAAAATATTTGAAATATATATTTTTATATTAAGAGAAAAATAAGATTTTAATAAAATGTATTTATATTTAAGGCATATATATATATTTCATTCTAACTGTGCCAAACTAGATTTCCAAACTAGTACTTAAGTCATTTGCTGATTAACACTGTCTATATTAGGAATTTCTGTAGGAATTAAAGTGGGCATATCAAGTTCACAAAATGTCAAACATCAAAAAAATATATATTGACAACATTATGTCACATGGATTATGAATAAATCTTAGAGCAACAGTAAACTAACTGCAGCCTGTCCATAATAAGTTGACACTCTATTATATTTTATGTGCAATATTTTGAACGCAAAATGCTTTCTTACTTCTTTAAGGAAATTGTATTGTAATGATAGTTATATTTTCATGATAATCACCTCAAAAGCATAATCAGTGATGGAGCTTAACTACATAACTAGGAAATCTTCTCAACATCTTTAATATTATTTCTCATGGAAAATTAATTTCAAGTTTCAGCCAACTTAAACATTAGGAACATATATGTCAGCCCCTAACTCCCACCTTTAAAACTCTTTTTAGTAGACTGGGGACTCCTTTGCCCCTCTACCTTTTGGTGTAATTTTTGATGGTGCTGGCTCAGAGGAAATGAAAGGTTTACATGGGTTTTGTCTAGAGAGACAGATAGTAATGGACAGTTTCTGATAGGTCTATCTGTCCTTGGGAGAACAAGACATGCTCTTATTGGTCAGGAAGCCGAGAAAGAATGAAGCTAAATCAGTTCAGTAACTTGGAGAGGGCCTCCTTCAACTAATTCTGATGATTTCTTTAAGAGACTAGAGATAACTCAATAGTTTTTCACCTTTTCAGAGCTGTTCATTTTATGTTGGCATTCCCCTTATCCTCTCTAAAATGCTTTCAAGTGGTATTGTTGTAGTCTGTGTTTTAATAATTATGGTAGTATCTTTATAGCATTTTCCCATTTCTGCATTGGTGTGATTCATTAAAAGGGAGGGACGGCATATGATTTCTGCCCTTAATATTTGTTCCACAAAGAATTATTTTAAAAAGCATTTGAGAAGTAATGTATCACTTATTAATTTCCTTAAATACATTAAAATGGAACACTCTCAGAATGATAGTAATTATTTACCAAATAGCAGCATTTTTCAAAGTGTGCCTTGGAACATTGGTTCCTTAGGATGCAGATAGATGCTATAATAAAAAGGGTAGTGTACCCAAATAAAATATATTTGAGAAACACTTGGTTATACAAAGTTAAATGGATCTATTTATTTTAGTACTTAGGGAATTCAATATGAGATATGCATTGTGAAGGGAGGGAGATAATAGTATGTCAAAAGTTCCCACTTGCTTGACTGGAGACCCTATGTTAGAGGCTCATGCTGGATTGACAAACATAATTTAAAAATGCCCCCAAGTACTTTTGCACTAGCATCTCAATTTGTCACACCATTTTGAAAATAGGGTGTTGTGTGGTTAATCTAAACTTTTTTCCTGAGAACTGGAGAGACATTTTCAGTTTAAACCTTAATGTGGGAAAACTTTCAGATGTACTAGCACTTTTCTCTGCTTCTGTAATCACTTATGTCTACTATCATTTAGTCTTTTGTGTAGGAATCTTCATACCACCAGATTGTCATCCTGTTCTTTACAAGTCATTGTACAGCCCTGTACTGTTTGAAGTAAGTCTTTATCCTATTAATTTTATATCCTTTACCTGAAAAACAAATGTATGATATTAGTGTGGTTTTGTGAATTGCCTCCATGGATGCTGACTGCTACTTTAATTTTTTTTTAATGCTTTGTTACAAAGGAATCTGAATGGAATATATCAGTTATTAAGGTTTCCTTAAGTTGACCTTAAAGGTCTAGTATCTAAAATTACTCTTATTATTGGGTAAATTCATAAAAAGATGAACTCTTCACCCCACTTAATTTACTTGTTTTTATCAAATACCAACAGTTAAGTGAATTTTTACTTTCAATAAATAATTTTGGGTTTGATTGCCAGAAGTACCAGCTGAAATAACTGTCACTCTTACAGACATGAACTTTTAACCAGGATATCTAGATATTCCTAGAACATCTAGGAATGGTGTTTCAGAAGTCGGGCCTTACTTGTTGATGAGAGCTAATATCTTTCAAGTTAGAAACCATTCATTTGAAGCCCAGTGTGCTCTATATGCCTTTACTTGCCTTGTCCTATCTCATAGGTTATTGTAATTGGTTTTACATTTACAAAAAGTTAATTGCATTACTCCAGCCAGGTGATCAGTGATAAGTGGTGTCAGTATGCATTATTATGTGCTGTGATGCAGACAGCACTTTACCTCTGTAGTCTTCCTCCCCCAAACTAATCATGAGAAAAACACCAGACACATCCCAACTGAGAGGTGTTCTACAAAATGCCTGGCAAATATCTTCAAAACCTTCAAGGTCATCAAAAACAAGAAAAGTCTGAGAACTGTCACAGCCAAGAGAATTCTAAGGAGACATGACAACTAAATGTAACATGGTATGCTGGATGGGATCAGGAAACAGAAAAAGACATTAGGCGAAAATTAAGGTAATCTAATTAAAGTATAGCCTTTAATTAATAAAAGTGTATCAAAGTTCATTCATTAACTGTGACAAATGTACCTTGTTAATAATAGGGGAAACTGGGTGAGGGGGTTTATGGAAACTCTTCTGTACCATTGCCACATTTTTTCTATAAATGTAACACTATTCCAAAATAAAGTTATTTCAAAATTAATCATAATTATAATTTATTTTTTTTAATTTGTACTATATACACAAATATTTTACATAATGCCTAAGTGGTATTATATTGGATAAATTAGGGGGTTGAGAAAGTGGTTTATGCATTCCTTGGTTTTTCTGTTTTATTTCTCTCTTCCCTCATCTCTTTCTTTGCTCACATCACTTCCCTCTCTCAACCACATTAGCAATCCAGTATGTATATTAATTTATTTTTCTTCATGAATTAATTTCCATAAAGTATGTGTTCAATGAAAATATAATGTGACTGTGTGGTGGTCAGCTATGCCATCGTCTACTTAGCACTTCTCTCTTCTGCAGTAACACCCTTCATTCCAATCTTGTTTCTCTGGCAGGGACTAGCATGATTTTTTATGACTCTTCTCTCAACACAGTAGATTAGAGTAAAAGTACACATCTGATGTGCAGTCTGCTTCCTTGATGATGTAAGAAAAAATAGTCTACACAGAAGATGACAATTGGAAACTCTAAAGAAATGTATCCTTCACTCAGTGTGCTGGTTTGAAAGGAAGCATGCCCCCTAAGAAAAGCCATGTTTTAATATAAATCCCATTTCATAAAGGTAGAATAATCTCTATTCAGTACTGTATGTTTGAAACTGTAATGAGATCATCTCCCTGGATGATTGATTTAGTCAAGAATGGTTGTTAAACTGGATTAGGGGATGACATGTCTCCACCCATTTGAGTGGGTCTGGATTAGTTTCTGAAGTCCTATAAAAGGAGAATGAGATTCAGAGAGAGCAGAGAATGCTGCAGCACCACAGAAGCGGAGAGTCCATTGGAGATGAAGAAGAAAACGCCTCCTGGAGAACTTCATGAAACCAGAAGCCAGGAGAGTAAGCTAGCAGATGATGCCGTATTCGCCATGTGCCCTTCCAGCTGAGAGAGAAGCCCTGACTGTGTTCTCCATGTGCCTTCTCACTTGAGAGAGAAACCCTGAACTCCATCGGCCTTCTTGAACCAAGGTATCTTTCCCTGGATGCCTTTGATTGGACATTTCTAATTGGGACATTTTCTCGGCCTTAGAACTGTAAACTAGCAACTCATTAAATTCTCCCTTTTTAAAAGCCATTCCATTTCTGGTATATTGCATTCCGACAGCTAGCAAACTAGAACACTCAGGCAAGATGAATGGAATAAAATAGATTATGTTAGTGGCCTAACTCCATGGGTCAGTGGTATGAATTAAAATAAGTCATTTTGCATTAACAAACAAATATCCAATACTCCCTATTTGCCAGGGAGAGAGGGGATACAAAGGAAAAGACTTCAGCCTTCCCTTGAAGAGTTTGTGTTGAAATTGAGGAGCTAATAATAATCAGCATTATGTGGGCCAGTAACAAATTCTGAGTGTTTCTCTCTACCAGATTCTTATGCTCAACTCCTTCATGTGTTTCACCTCAAAGAAGATGAGCAATATAAGTAAGACATGGACAGTTTAATGTGAAGTCACTAGAAAACGGACAAAAAGCACTTTCAATGAAGAATAAACATACTGGTTAATAACAGCTCAGATCAGGATTCTTTAAGGGCATGTGGCAACAATTGCTTCACCTGAAATGCCAGTATCCTGCCAGTTGAAGTAGGAAAAGGGCACAATTTGGTCATTGCACATTAGTAGAATGAAACTGGGCCATCTGTGGACAGCTTTGTGGCCCCTTGTTTATATGTCTCCACTGTTTCCCACCTCCATGGCCAAATGTTATGTAAGAAGATTAAGCACTGAAATGTCCTGAGGAAAGAAGAACTATCTATACATTTGTGCCAGTTTGAAGGTGTTATGTACCCCAGAAAAGTCATGTTTTAATCCTCATCTAATCTTGCAGGGTGGACAGCCATTTCTTTTAGTCTTGATTCAATATTGTAGGTGGAAATTAGATTATCTCCACAGAGATGTGGTATGCCCAACTGTGGGTGTGACCTTTTAATTAGATGAGATGTGACTCCACCCATTACAGGTGGGTCTTGATTAGTTTACTGGAGTCCTTTAAAAGAGGAAAAATTTTGAAGAGAACTCAGATCCAACTGAGAGAACCAGGGTAGACATTTGGAGATCAAGACAGAAATAGCCCAGGTGTTCAGCAAGGGCCCTCAGAAATAGCCAGAACCTGAAGAAAAGAAATCTCCAGCCCTGGTAGGTGCTAAGCCAAGAGATGAAACCCCGAGTTTTTTTTTGAGGCAGCTAAATGAGGGACCACAGACATCAAGTGAGGAGCCCTCACAGGAAACAGGCTGAAAACATCAGAGCCCTGGAGTAAGGGACCAGCAGCCGCCAGCCATAAGCCTTCCCAGCTGACAGAGGTGTTCTAGATGGCATCAATTTTTCTAAAGTGAAAGTAACCTCTTGTTGGTGCTTTAATTTGGACACTTTCATGGCACTAGAACTGTAAACTTATACCTTTTTAAATTCCCTTTTAAAAGCCATTCTTGTTTCTGGTATATTGCATTCTGGCAACCTAACAAACTACCATTATTCACTGTTACACTTTTAATTTGGTTGTGGCAAGCATTGCTGGTTTACCTACCCAATATTCATTCTCCCCTTCTTTTTTACAATCAGAACCTTGAAATTGTTTACAGCAGCAATGTGCCCAGCTTTTAAAAATATTCCCAGTCTCCCTTGCAACAAGGGACACTGATATGACACAGCTCTGGCTAACAGGATGTAAACAGAAGTCTCTGGATGGGGCTTCTGGGACTCTCATAAATTAGCTGATGTAATATTTTTCCCTTTTTCCTTCTTCTTTTTTCCTGACTAAATTGTAGAAATGATGCTAGGGGTGCAGAAATTATTTTGCAACCTTAGGATAACACATTTGAAGATGAAATCTTCATGGAAAGGAAGACTTACCTGAAAGATGGAAGGAAACGGGGTCTATGATAGACACTTGGCCACTCACCACAGCAGCCCAGGAGAGACCACATCCAGCTTTGTAACACATGAGAAAAGTGAAATCTCTTTAGCACTTTAAGTTGGGCGATCCTCATGTTCCTGACATACTTGTTGAAATTAGAAATATAAGTACCTAATTTGTAAACAATAAATTAGGTTTCTTAAATAAGGCTTTCTGCATTAATTGCCTGAGTTACCTCATGAAAATATGTGATTGAGCAGCCTGGTTTCTCAGGGGTAACCCATGACTGCTGGAATTTGAACGTCAGGATAGTAAGCCAGGTTATTTTGCTCAGAGATGGCCACAGCCAAGGCATCAGTTCAAATTCTTAGTTGAACTTTACAAACTCAACTGACTAAATTGCTAATTGCTTATTTTGGTGGCATGTTTTATTTTCAGATTATATATTTATATGTCATATGTAGCAAAATATATAATCCTATTAATGACAGTGCTCGACTTTATTGGAAAAACAGGCAACTTGGTATTGATTTTTTTCTACACTGTATTGACTATTTTATTAAGTGAACTGACTGGCCAGTTAATACAAACATTTGGATAGATTTTAAGTATAGATCAACCTTCAAACTAAACATTTATGTTCATGTGGGCAAAAAAAATTACTAGGCTCAGAAAAAAAAAATTATATTTGCATAACTTCCCAGTCATTCACCAAAGGGCTGTAGGATTTTAAAATGTTTGCCATTTCACCCTGTGGTCCCCAAACCTAGACTGTTGCTTCCTCCGAGATGTTACCATCTGCTGAGGGAAAAACAAAGAGATATTAGACTTGATTCTTGTCTTCATGAAACTTATAGCCCAATTTGGGAGACAGAGCTCATATGTTTACTGGTTAAAAGCATATGCTCTAGGTCAGGCCACGGTGACTCAGTGGCAGATTCTTGCCTACCATGCTGGAGATCCAGGTTCAATTCCCGATGCCCCCCGTGCAAAAAAAGAAAATAAAAAAAAGGATATGCTCTAGAATCATACAGCTTATGTCTGGACTCTGCCTCTTCTGAGTTGTCTGACCTTAGGCAAATCATTTATCCTTTGAGTCCCAATGAGCCAAATCATTTATCCTTTGAGTCCCAATCAGTTCATTTGTAAAGCAATGATAATACTGCCTGCTGCATGAGACTTCTGTTTATTTGTTTCAGTTTCATTGAAATTATAGCAAATTAGATTGAATCAAATTGATGAAATTATTTGTGTACAGGCTTTACTGCCAAATAAGAATGTCAGCTCCTTCATGCCTCACATATTTAGAGGTTGTGTATGGATTGTAATTGTTAAATAAAGGCAGCATATATCCGCTCTATGAGTGGTACATGCAATAAATACTTAGAAATCAACAAAGAAAAAACTCAGAACTGATGTGCTGAGAAGTAGGGCAATTGAAGGAGGGTTTAAGCAAAGAGTTCAAATGAACATAGTTCTGCAGTGGAATACTTGCAGACTAATGAGAAAAACACAGGAAACAATCCAGTGGATTTGTGGAATGCAATTTATATTTCAAAAGTAGAGGATTTAATTACACTCATCAAATATTTATAAGAGTTCATGCTTAATGAGCCCTTACTATGTGCTAAGCACTTGCGAAGAATTAGCTGATGTAATTCTGAAAACAATCCCAAAGGCAGGGCCTGCTATTAGACGCATTTAGCAGAAGAGGAAACTGAGACTCAGGTTAACGTGCCCAAGTTCAAGCAGCCAAGATGTGGTGGAGCCTTTGACTTCAAATACAGGTCTGTGTGAGGCAGCCTTTTCATCTGTTGCTTTTTGGCATGGGTAGGTTCTGGGAGTCGAACCCAGGTCTCTGGCACAACAGGCGAGAACTCTGCCACTGAGCCACTGTCGTACCACCCTGAGGCAGCCTTTTAATCACTTCTCTGACCTCTCAATTCAAATGTTCACAAATTAAGGGATGTTATGCACACAAGCCATACTGTGAGATGTCATGTGGTACACTTAAACCCCCTTCTTATTTGGGACGGATCCCCATTTATGGGATTCTTGGGGGCATTCAGTGCCCTGCCTCCCACTACAGAAGACGAACAGGCTTGATGTCCCCGGCACTGCTCGCCCAGGCAGGCAGAGGATGGGGGGTAGGGGTAAAAGGGTAAAGGGTAGATGAGAGTGAAGGGGAGTGAGAGGCCAAGGGTAGGGGGCAGTGGGTGGGGACTGCATGCAAGGCAGGGGCAGAGACCACGGCTGCAGTGATGTTCCCTGCAGGTCCCTTTTGTTGTATCCCCTGCTGCCCAGCCTGGTTCCCCACCTAAAGCTTTTCCAATTATTCTGGGAGCCATTCAAGAGCCTAAAAGTTTTTTTTTTTTCATCTCTGGTACTTGTAACCAAAAACTTTAATTGGTATGCATACTTTGAATGATTTCATAAATGTCTCGCTTCCATTTTTAGGGCAGTTTTCCCGTTATGGCTCTTTTAAATCGAAAATTTATGAAGCATCTAGTTTTTGCCATGTGCCAGGCATTGCTTTAAATGCCTTATAATAGTAAGTAACTGTGATGGTTTGAATTATGTTCCCTAACAAACACATGTTCTTGCTCTTTACCCAGCTTCCTGTGGGAATGAACCCACTGTAAATAGGACCTCTGAGGATGCTCTTTTTAGTTAAGGTGTGGTTCCATTGAGTGAGGGTAGGTCTTAATCTGGATACTGGAGGCCCACAGCCAGCACAGAACACTCTCTGCCCCAAGAGGCAGTGAGCCTGCTAGCCTCCGAAACCATAAGACAATCCATTCCCATAGAGTATTTGTCATAGCAGACGGGCAGACTGAGACAGTGGCCTACTGAATCCTCTTAGCAATCCTCGGATGTAAGTGTTACTGTTATATCAGTACACACGTGGGGAAACTGAAGCACAGCATGGTTATAAATAACTTTGCCCTAGGCCCCACAGCTAATAAATGATGAGGACTTTTAATAAATATTTAAATGGTATTTTCCCCAAATACCATTTCCTGATTTTCGTTTCTAAAAATACACTCACCATAGCTAACCAGAGGATATGAAACTATCCTTTCTCAGTTGTGTGTGCACAATCAAGTGCAAATAGTATAGTTAGGAATCCGTGCCCTTGACCTTGCCCCCATGTGCACAGCCTGCTCAGGGTAGGCATACACCAGGTTCTTCGCATTCGCCTTTGAGAAGCAGACCTCAGCTGTCTTCAAACGACATGTGAAAAAAAAAACCAGTGAAGAGTTTTCCTCACTTTTTTGTTTCATTATCTTTTTATTATCACCAGAGCCGTTGGAGGGAATGTGGCATTGCTGAGACCTGATATTGGACCCTTGGCCTCCAGCACAGTGAAAGGGCAAATTTCTGTTCTGAGCTGCCAAGTTGGTGGTAGTTTGTTATAGCGGCTGCAAGAAACTAAGACGTTAGGGAGGTGATTTTTACAGAATTATCAGCCGCTCCTCTGACTGCTCAGCACTTTGACATAAATCACTCAGGCCTTTATCATAGCAGGTGACTTAGAGAAACATGAAAATAGAAAGAAAACAAAACAGCAGAGGAGAAATCATATTTCCCCTATTTCTTTTGAACATTCATTTTGAGGCAAAATATGGTTGTGTTTGTGTGTTTAGGATTGTCCCTGTTCTCTAGGGAAGATTGTAAGTGTGGACTTTTAGGAAAACCAGTCTTCTTCTTTGAGTCAAGCATTGCTAAAGTTGTCATTTCCCTTCCAAGCAAACACTGAAATGTGTTTCAGTGAACTGAGATGACACCCCAGCTTTCTATTCCAGGATTTCCATTCATATTTTTAAACAAATTTGTCCCGTGAAGTTCCCACAGTCCTGGCTTATGAGGTATGCATAAACGTGTGTCCACGCTTATTAAAGTCATATTAATTCAGTTAGTAGTTAGAAATACCCATACAAGCATGCAGACCACACAGAGAAGAAAAAGATATTTTTTCTCATTTTGAAAGTATGACTCATAATACTTGAGTGGCTAAGTCATGCCATTTACTGGGCTGTGAGTTTAAGTAGTACAGGCCACCCTAACTATGAATATAAAAATGCCAGCACATAAACCCGAAGGGGAGTTAATTACTCTTTAATGTCAAGGTTGTTGATGGTTTGGCTTTCCTGGAACACTCCTGCCATATTTTTCTGGAATTGATAAAAAGGCCATGAGACTTTCCTTTTGCTCTTATGTCTGGATCCAGCCAAACCCTGAAAGTTAAAAGCTTGTGATAAACCTGTTCCTCCTTTAAACCATCACCCTCAGGGGCTTGCTGAGAAGTGCCTCAGCCTCAGTGACTCCTTGGCATCCATGGCCTAGTCCAGAACATAACAGGGAATTTTCCCTCCGGAGCCCTGCACACAAGTCCTCTTGGTCCAGACCCAGACCCCACGTGAGTTAGACTTGCAGCCATCGCCACGGTGACAGGCCCTGGCATCTTCACTGGGACAATCCCTGGATCTAAGCGTGACGCCTCGAGTGGCTTTTCGTTTGTTCAACCATAAGCGAGTCTCACATAATGTAAACTGACACTTCGGTGTATAAGCTGTTATCCCATGCCGGTCTGATGGCTGGAGCTGCTGTTCTCAATGCTGCTAGGGCCTTGGGGACTGACCTAACTCACTGGATATGGGATGGGAGAATAATGAGGTGAGGACCTGTTATCTGTTCCCTGGGTTTCTTGGCATTTGAGAGGCTGTGTGGCCAGGAGGTCGCCAGCCCCCTCATTAGATCCGGTGCACCTACCCCTCCCGCATGCGCTGACCTTCAGAACACAGCCAGTGATCTTGGTGAGTGTGACCCAGGGTACAGATGTGAACTGCAGGTGCATGAGACTCCCGCTGCGCATGGGGTGAAGCTTAATTCAAGTCGTCCCTCCTGCTAAGGACTCTGTGCTCTCTCATCCCTTCTAGTCCCCACCCCATCCCTGCTTTTACTGTTGCTATAGTGACTGGTAGTTTGAAGTTCTGACCTTGCTCCTGAATACATATCCTGGTGTAGCAGTCACCACTGCTTTAAACAACCCATTCCCTCACTCGTTCAATTTGACTTTCCGAGTGAGCCAGTTCAGCCAGCTACCAACAGAGCAAATGTGTTTCCCTCCAACAAAGAAAGGAGTCTCCCTTCCTTCCAGGTATCCAGCTCCACAGTCATCCTTCCATCTCTATCTCCCTATCTCCCTTCAAAGAGCTTGACTTGAACCCTGGTGTCAGCTCTGAGGTTGGATAACAGGACCTGAAATGGTCAGGTCCCTAACTCAGGCCCTCTAGTCGCACTCTCTTTAGGCTGTGCAGGTGGAGAGAAAGGCTTGAGGGAGTGAGAGAGAAAGGAAGAGCGAGGGCACCATCACTAAAAGTTCAATGTGATATAAAGCCGCCAGAAAAATGAAACAGTCTTTCCCCTTATTGCAACATTTCTCACTCTGACATTTTCCGTCCCCAGTCAAAATGTTTTACCACACAAATGAACACCAGGGGAAGAGCACAAAGAAGTAGGAGACTGGAAGTGGCTCATCAGAGTCCCCAGTAGCCTCCATGTCGCCCCATCTGGTGGCTTGCCCCTCGCTGTGTCTTACTTGATTTCTCTGTGACTATTTTTTTTCTTTAATATTTTTATTGACAAATCTTCCCACACATATGGTCCATACATGGTGTGCAATCAGTGGTTCATAATATCATCACATAGTTATGTATTCATCACCACAATCATTTTTTGGATCATTTGCATCACTCCAGAAAAAGAAAGAAAAAAGTAAAAAGGGAAAACTCATACATACCATACCCCTTACTCCTCCCTCTCATTGACCGCTAGTATTTCTATTCTACCTAATTTATTTTACCCTTTGTCTCCCCTATTACTAATTCATTTTTTATCCATGTTTTTTACTCATCTGTCCACACCCTGGATAAAAGGAACAGCAGACACAAGATTTTCACAGTCACACAGTCACATTGTAAAAGTTATATTATTATACAATCGTCCTCAAGAATTAAGTCTACTGGAATAAGCTCAACAGTTTCAGGTACTTCTCTCCAGCCACTCCAAAATACCATATACTGAAAAAGGATATCTATATAATGCATAAGAATAACCTCTAGGATAACCTCTTGACTCTGAAATCTCTCGGCCACTGAAACATTATTTAATCTCATTTCTCTCTTCCCCCTTTTAGTCAAGAAGGCTTTCTCAGTCCCTTGATGCCAGGTTCTGGCTCATCCCAGAAGTTCTGTCCCACATTGCCAGGGAGATTTACACCCCTGGGAGTCATGTCCCAGACAGTGGGGGAGGGCAGTGAGTTCACCTGCCGAATCTCTGGGGGTGATTCTTAGGCCTAATTTTAAATAGGCTTAGCCTATCCTTTGCAAGATAAGTTTCATAGGGGTGGACCCCAAGATCGAGGGCTTGGCCTATCAATTTGATTGCCTCCGTGGAGATCATTTTATAACTGTACAATGTTGTGCCATAATTCTTATGGAGAGATGGTGTTGCTGATACGCTGATCCAAAAACCACACACATGAATTGCTTTTTTAGGAATCACAATTTCTTATCACTGTCCATGAAGACTTTTTTCTTTCTCTCTCTGATGGTACCTTCCTTACCTGATAAACAAAACCTAAATCTTGGACTTATCAGCTCCATATTCTAAGGAGTTAAGAAAACAGAATCAGACAGTCTCAGTAAAAGGAAGAGTGAATCTCTTACTTGGAACACTCATGGGATTTTGATCTACATTTTGCTTTCAAACTGCCACTTTCTTCAGAATTATTATCCTTAACTGCACAATACTTTTCAGTTTGAATAATTAGAATCATAATATGGAGAAGGAGTTTAAACTTGCTTTATAGCCTCCTAAAACTTTTAAGCAGAATTTTCCTGAAGCTTTGTCAAACAGACTGATTTTGCATGTTATGGCCACTGAAATAATGGCATTTCCTTAACTAAAAACATTTTAAGGCCTTTCTGGTTTAATTTCTTCTAGAGCAGATGGTCCAAATGACCTAAGCATATCCCAAGATGGTTTCCTCGTGCTTTCTGTGGAGCTGACCCATTGGCGGAGTGAAAATCTGAATGATTCAAGAGAATGAAACCCATGGAATCCCTGTGCTATTTGCTGTTAGGGATTTCGGTGGTCATAATTGGCAAAGTGACTGCCCCAGGATCAGGTATGTGACAGCATGAAGACCTCACAACTCTCAGGCATTCTTGTCTTTCCTATTCTGGTTATCATTGGGAGCAGCTAGAAAGAGGTGGAGGCGAATTTGCCAACTATTTGGCAGGATATCTCTGTGGATTGTGGGATCCACTGCTAGCAGCACCTTGCTGCAAGTGGGCATTTTAATGATGATATTCAAATGTAATATGTGCAGATGGAAAAGATACACTGGAAAAGAGAAAAGAATTTATCATCCTGCTGTCTTTTTAAAAACTTGTCCCATAGGGGGAAAATCCTTCTCAGGCCATACTGATTTGTACAATTTCAATATTTATGGTCCTATACTGTTCTGTGATGACAAAGGTGTCACCTCCTTCCTCTTCTCTGGCAACTTCTGATGCGCCTGTCACATCCTCACAGTTAATTTGTTGGACTGTCATTTGACACTGTGGCAGCTGCATACTCAGGGCTGTAAAGGCTATTGGTATTCTCTAAGTGCAGAAAGCATATTTGGTGCATTTTGAAGTAATAACAGATATCAAACTTAATATAACTTACCGAAGACATTTTTAAAGTACTCTCCAACATGAAAGACTTGGCTTTTTAAGAGGGGCCTGTGGTTTCCATCTTTCTTTGCTCTTGTGCCAGTATGGGTATAATTTGTCATTGGTATTTATTCTTGGGGTTATAGAGTCCAAAGCAATCGGACATAATAAAACATTTCATCTGCTTAAGAAATTCTATAGAATTTATATCCTGCATCTTATTCAGTTGTCTTCCCAGGCTTTTTTTCTCCCCCTTGCCTACTATAAAATTATCTGTTGAAAATGGATATAAATAGCATTAACTTTATCCTGTCATTTATCTTTCAGTATTCACTTTTCTGGAACCTAGAATACTTTCTTGTTATCTAAGTGACCTGTATAATTCTTTTGTTGGTTCTTAAACAAAGATTTTCTGAGTTCATATTGTGTGTCACTCACATTCCAGTGAATGAAAGAGATATATAAACAGACAATTGGGCTTTCATGAGGTAAGTGATATAATATATAAATGTTACAAGTGCTTTGGGAGCTCAGGAGGGAAACTGAGAACTTCTAACAAGGCAGAGGAGGTGGGTAGAGTTCCCAGATGTGATATTTGAGGTAGAATAGTTATTAACTTGGAGAGATTTAAGGCTAGATACACAGACCAGTTTGAAAGCTACAGCAATATTCTAGGAAAAAGACGAAGTGAACTGGAATTATGACGGGGCAGTGGCAGGAGGTGTCCATGAAATATTTTGCAGGCTTGTTGAACCAACTGGCTGTAGAGGCTACTTGGGATGGAGAAGTCAAAGACAGCAGATATTTCTGCTTGGAGATTGAGTGGATGTGGGTACCTTGGTTGGGGTAAGAAACCCCAAGAGAAGGCGGGCATTCAAGGACTAGATATTGAATTTTATTCTACACGTGGTGAATGCAAGGTGTCCAAATCTTGGGAGAGCGTCCAGCAGAGGTTTGCATAATCAGGACTTCAGAACAAGTTCTGGGCTGAATAGGCACTTACGGAAGTCAGCCTAAGCATGTTGTCCCAAGCATCTTACACTAAGATCTTTTGTGCAGTAGTTCATGGTTGTTTCCAGCTTTATCTCTTGCTACTCACCTCTCTCATTATATTTTCAAAGCTTAATCAACCACACACAATTATACCCTCTCTGGTCTTTATATATACCTTTAATTGTGCTTGAAACACCCTTTCTCTGGAATTGAAAATAAATAAAAAACAAAAGGAGGGGGTGCAAGGTTAGTTCAGTGGTAGAATTCTCACCTACCATGTGAGAGACCCAGGATCAATTCCCGGTCCATATACTTCCCCAAAAAACCAACAAATAAAAACAAACAAACAAAAATTCAACAAATGTTGCTGCAATAGTGGGATATCACATGGAAAAATAATGAAATGTTACCCCGCCATACAGCACACACACACACACACACACACACACACACACACACTAGAAATAAATAAACTATCTTTCCATATGGAAATACATATATACCCTGGTTTATTCATCTAGTAGAATGCCACTCAATAGTTAAAATTGAATGGATCTGATCTACATTTACAGACATGAATAAGCCGCAAAAACATAGCAGTCACTGAAAGCAATCAAATGAAACTTGATATGTACTGCATATTACTATTGTTATGTAGTAAAAACATAAATAATAAAAGAACTGACAACTTCAGAATGTACCTTCTCATCCATGAACATGATGCAGCTCTCTATTTATTCAGGCCTATTTTTCTATTGTCTCTTTTGGGGGGGGATGGGCTGGTGCTTGGTCAGAGAATCGAACCTGGGTCTCCCGCATGGAAGGCAAGTATTCTACCTCTGAACCACCCATGCACCCTATTCAGGCCTATTTATATGACCTTTAATGAGATCACATTTTCCCATAGAAATATTGGGCAATTTTGGAAGCATCTGTTTTAGTTTCTGCTAAAACAAATGGCATGCAATGGGTTGGTTTAACAACAGGAATTTATTGGCTCATGGTTTCAAAGGCTAGAAGGTTTACTTTTTCCCAGGATTGGTATCTTCTGACTCATTGGCAATCTTTGGGGTTCCTTGCTTTATTCTGTTCCATGGCAAAGTACATGGTGGAGTCTTCTCCTTTCTCTTCTGGATTCTGTTAACTTCCAGCTTCTTGATTCTCCTGTGGCTTCTCTTCCTTTGGCCTTAAGATTTCTTAAAACTGCAAATTAAAGCAACTTTACTTTCTCTCTCCATACTCAGTAATAGAATTAAGACCCTTCCTGATTCAGTTGGGCCACATCTTAAGTGAAATAACCTTACAAAATGTCCTATTAACAATGGGGTGGCACCACAGGAATGGATTAAGGTTAAGAAAATGTTTTGGGGTACATGACTTCAAATCATCACAACATCCACTCCCAATCTCCCTCCTACATATCCATCATAATGTCAGGTCAATATTTCTTCTTCTGGGAAGGCCTCTTCCACTTGTTCCTTACAAGAGTGGTTGAGATCCCCTTCTTAAGCCTCCCATGGCATTTTAAAAATAAGGGACTATGTCTTATTAATTGTGATGTTTCCAGTACTTAGCTATGGTCTGGCATGTAGTCAGGTCAGCATCAGTGTTAGATGATGAGGTTAAGTGTGGGGGTTGAAGCCATGGAAGTTGATGAGGTCTTCTAAGGGATGCATATGAAGCCAGCAATAAACAATAGGGAGCCCTGACTAGTACCAAAATTGGGGCCGGGGGGCTAAGGCTAGAGTTGTAGAGGACAAGAAAGTAGTGGAAGAGACTGAGAAGCACTAAAGAAGGAGGAAGAGAACCTGAAGAAATGAGGCCCCAGGAGTCAGGCAGAAGAGAAGTTCAAGAGTGTATTAAGTAGTAGACAGATGTCCCAGAAAGGCCAAAGAAGATGTGGACAGGAGTTTCAACTGCGTGAAGAAAGTGTTGGAGCCTTGAATGAGCAGAGTGAAGGGGCTGGAAGAGAAGCTTCACTGTGAACAGTGAGTTAGAACCATGTTTCTTTGCCATGCCTCTTAGCAGGTACAGAAATCCATAGACTTTCTCTTCTGTGAGGGAACTTTCATGTGTTTGTTTGTTTAACCTCCTTCTTTCCATGTCACTTTCATGAGTACTTCCGTGGTGGACTTGAGTGCCTTTAGGTTTCATTTACTTGTTTATGAGTTTTAAAAAGCCAACATGTGTCCTTCATCTGAATGAATGCTGGCCATAAAAGTGAAATAGAAGGAATTAATAAACATGTATGTGATGGTTAGATTCTGGTGTGAACTTGGCCAGATGATGGTTCCCACTTGTCTGGCCAGGCAAGCACTGGCCTAACCATTACTACAAAGATATTTTGTGGCAGGTTGATTGACCAGACAGCAGGTTTATTAAATCATCAGTCAGGTGATTACAGCTGTGGCTGATTACATGTACAATCAACTAAGAACATGTCCCCTGAAAATGAGATAATCCAATCAGTTTGGGTTTGATCCAGTCAGTTGAAGACTTTTAAGGGAAAAGAGAGAATTTTCACCATTTCTTCAGCCAGCCACCCATCCTTTCCTGTGGAGTTCATTGAGACCCTTCATCAGAGTTGCCAGCCTTGCAGCCTGCCTTAGAGATTTGGGACTCTTGCATTCCCACAGTTGCGTGAGACACTTTTATGAATCTTATATTTACAGATATCTGCTGTTGGTTCTGTTTCTCTAGAGAATCCTACTAATACAATGCATAAGCCTATTAAAGTAGTTTCTAGCTACTTAAATGCTGAACCATTTACATTCTTATTTCTTAGAGAAAAACTACTTTTCACTGCCTTCTATAATCTGGAAGCATACAGGCAGTCCGCTCATTGCACAGCTCTGATATGCATGAATTTCAGTTACCACTCTTCAGTTAAATAACACTAGTCCCCCGACAACATGCTTCAAGTTTCAGTGACCATGATATATTACTTGTAAATAATGGCATAAAGTACAAACTTCACTGCTAACTCTTCAGTCCGCAAATCAATGCTAAATAATAGATGGTTAATAGTTTTGAATTTTGATGAAGTACAATTTATCAATATTTCTCTTGTGATTAGTATTTTCCAGGTCTTGTTCAAGAACTCTTTGTCTATTCCAAGGTTGCAGAGATATTTCTCCTATATTTGTCTTCTAAAAGGTACAGGAATATAGTTTTTATGTTTAGTTCCATGATCTTTATTGATTTCATTTTGGTACAGAATGTTAGGTTGAGTTCAGTTTTTTTTCTTTTTTATATAGATGCCCAGTTTTTTTCACCAGCATTTGTTGATTTTTCTCTCCCCAATGAAATCATTCAGAGCCTTGATTGAAAATCAAGGAAAAGTATGCATCTACTTCTGGATTCTAATCTATCCCATGAATCTCTATAACTATTTTATGTCAATATCACAGTATCTTAATTACTGTGGCTTTATAATAAATCTTGAAATCATATAGTTTGTCTTCCAACTTTGTTCTTTTTCAAAATTGCTTTGTCTATTCTAATGCAAAATTGCTTTGCATTTCCATACACATTGTTGAAGCAGCTTGTTTATTTCTACAGCAATTCTGTTAGGATTTTTATTGGATTTCTGTTGAATCTGGGAATACATTCAATCAATATTGAATTTTCCAATCCATGACTTAGCCAGTCCTCTCCATTTATTTGTTGCCATTATCTTGGCAACAGTTTGTAATTTTCAGTGAAAAGATCTTGTAAATATTTTGTTAAATTTATCTTAAGCATTTGCGTATTTTGATGATGTTATAAATGGTATTATTTTGTAACTATTTTATTTTGAAATTGCTTGTTCCTAAATATACTATGGTGGTTTTCTTGTAAATTTCTTAAGATTCTCCTTGCACATTGATCATGTTGTCTGCAAATAAAAGCAGTTTTACTTTCTATGTTTCAACCTGTAGGCCATTTATAACTTTTCCTTACCTTAATGCCAAGTTTCACTTCCTCCTTGTGTCACAATCAGGAAAGTGCCTCGGTCAGAAGAGGTGTTATGGGATTTTTTTCATAGGGATCACAGTCTTGTGCTGCTTACTGTTCAAATCTGAAAACTAATTTCATATATTTTATCCAGTGTTATAATCGTTTACTTCAGGAGTGCTAATCCAGTACCAGTTCATTTGCCACGATCAGAAGAATTCTAAATATGCCATAATCCTGGTGTTTCAATTAGAAAGGAGCTCAGGGAAGCCTCCCTCAAGACCTGATGCTGACCTGGATGAGAAATGGTGAGAAGGAATGGGTCGCCCAGCTTTCTGACACAGCCACCTCTCACCACCTGACACATGCTCCGAGATGCAACAAAAAGTTCTTGGGATGAATTTAAAGCAAGTTTGTCTTGTTTTTAGTTTTAAACAAACTAGCAAGACTAAAAATGTCTAGAACTAGTTTCTGGTAATTTCCCTCAATTCTTTACAAATTAACCACACATTCAAGATGTTTATTTTTTTAAAAAGGTATTTGTTATGTTATTTTAAAAAGTAAAGACCATAATATGGTTAATAAAGTGTCTTGAAGGAACATCTGAGTTTGCAGACAATGTCCATCTCTGGCAAAAGGTGGAACTTAGCCTTTCCAAGGCATGAAATACATTAGTCATTTAGGCTCTGCGTTTGTGTCAAAGAAGCAGGCTGGAGGAACTCAGTTCAGATCCTCACCAGGCCTTTAGTAACTGTGCACCACGGGCAGACCCCGTGACACCTCTGGGCTGTGCATGTGTCCGCATGCACGTCTTCCCCTGTGAAGAAGGAGTTAGACTACCCCCTTTCTCGCTTCAACATAATAAGAAAAGGGCTTTTGTTATGTGCAAATGGTTTCAGAATCAGTCAGGCAGACCTAGGTTTGAACCTTGGCTCTGTCACCCAAAGTTGGTGAGCCTCTGGAAAAAGTACTGCTCCCACTGGAGCTCCAGGTTTCTCATCTTTAAAACTGGAATAAAGTTATGATTATTAGGAGGATAAAAAATAATACTAATGTACTCAGCCCAGGGCCTGGTACAAGATCCAGGTATGTGCCGGGCTACAGAAATGAAACTCTAGAGCAGTGGGTGGTAGATTAGCACTAGGTGCCTTGTCTGTACTGATAATCAGACTGTACGATAACCATGGGTTGGCCAAATTTTAAATAAGAAGTCTTTAATATGTAACTCTTAACTAGAAAATAATAAATCTAAGCACTTAAAAACTACAGTAGACAAATGATTTTTATTTGTGTATGGCCCCAATGGAGTTGTTCCACCCATTGTGCAAAAGTGATACCCTGGGGGTTGGTGCAGGCGGCCAACAACTGCTTCTATTTAGGTCTCCAACTTCACCTCTCCCACTCCCAGCCTCCCAGCTCTACCAGACCAGCTGGAGGCCCTCCTGGATTGTTTTGTTCAGCTTCCTTTCCTAGAGGAGGAAGGAGCCGGCTCTGCTTTCCTATGTTTCCTATATATATTCTCTGCAATACCTCTGTTCTAATATCCCCTATGCCCATTAGTTCAGGAAAAGTTCAGAGCTGTTGCCAAAGCTCCTGACTGCTCTCTCAACATGGGAAGCAATAAATATGGGAAAGCAGGGTAAACCGTTGTAGTACATGATGTTAATTGCTGACCCCAATATCTATTGTCTTTGTCTTTTTTATTGACAGAACATCAATTTTGTTCAGGTTGGCAGTGTATTCAGTAAAATATTGCTTTCAACCCTTGTGACTAGGCATGGCCAAGTGAAATAGTCTGGCCAATGAGATGTAAAAGGAAGTTGCTGGGTGGGGCTTTGGGGAAAGTTCTTTTTAAAGGGGCATATTGAATGGGTCTGTTCTCATACTTGCTCCCTTCGCTCGCCTGGAATGCGGGAGCACAGCCTCGTGGTACAGGAGCTTCTCATGAATGTGGAACCAGGGGCTGCAGTCTGAGTGCAGCAGAGGCTAGACTTCTAGTGGGATGAGTTCCCGATGGCACCGTGGAGCTGCCAAGCCAGCCCTGGCCGAGCCAAACCAACTTTGGACCCTATATTATTTGAAAATAGTGAAACCCTTGATTTATTTAAGCCATTATTGGTTTTTATTTTGTTTGCAGTTTACTGCAAACCTAACTGATGCTACTTCAAGTGTGAATTAAAGTTAAATATTTGTTTCTGTCCTGGGGACAGGGAATAAAGCCACCAGTACAGGAGGCATTTAAGCAATGGTTAGATGGTCATTACACAGGGATTTCTAAAGGATACCTACATTAGATGAGACATTGAACTTGGCTTATTTGACTACTCCCAACTCTAAGCTAAAGTGGGACCCTAAAATAAGGAAAAATACCCTAGACTTAACCTCTCTGGGGCTCTTAGCCTCATCTGTAAAATGAGCCAGTTGCTGTTAATCAATTAATTAAGCTGATGTTAATGACTTTAAGGTGCATGCAAATCCACTTCAGACTTTGATAAAATGCAGGTTCTGTTCAGCAGGTCCAAGGCAGAGCCTTAGCTCCTTCATTTCTGGTAAGATCCGGGGGATGGTCATGCTACTGGCCCTCGACCACACTTGGATAGGAAGGTGCTAAGTGACCCTATCATGCCTGCCAGCCTTCCCAGCCTGTGATTCTATGGAAACCACCATGGGGTTTTAGAATGGTATACCGTAAAACTTCTTTGGGTTCTTAAAAAGTATATATATTGCGACGGTTCCATAATATATTATTTAATTTACTAGAAGAAATAAAATGTTAAAAGTTTTTTAATACAAAGGCATAATAATGATCATATAGATTAGTAGAAGCTTAAGGCTATGGCCAAGTGCGTGTGATGGCTGATTGGTAAGAACAATCCCATTTGCCATCTGTTGACAATGATGGCATTACTAATTCCTGCCGGCTTTGGTCAGGATTAGTTAAGGCAGGCCAGGGAAAGGGAGGACTGAAAAAGGACCCAGCTATCTACTCCTCTCCCCACCTATTCCTTGGTAGCAGCAATGCTTGAGGGAAGGTGAGGCTTTTGAACTGGAATAAGAGTGCATCATTTAGGCATGGCCCTGTGCCCGCTCTGAATTGCCAGTGCCCAGCCTGTGGGAGTCTGACAGGTTGGTGACTGTGCCATACAGGGTTGTGAAACACTTGGATTCTCATTCCTGCTTCTGGTGGCAATGCACTTCCTCACTGATGGTTCTGAAATGTTTGGTGCCTGCCACATGTCAGGCAGCCATGTCTGTATTGAAGGAGAACCTTTCTTGTCCACTGTTTCCACAGGCATTCTAAGTTAAAAAGTAAATGGGTGAGTGGACCAGAGAAATTATCTGGGGTTTGGAATCAAACAAAACTGTGTTGAATCTTAGATCAGCTGCTTACTCAGGTCGTGACCTAAAACAACTTACTAACAGCTCCGATGTTCAGGCACCTCCCCTGGGTAGGAGGACACTACTTGCCTCATAGGGCCACTGTGAGAAATAAACTTAACACTGTATGTAACGGGCCTGGAAATGTTCCTGGTGAAAAACAAGTATTTAAGAAATATTTTCAAGTTCAGCCACAGAAGAGAAAACTTGTGGTAAACTACAAAGCACGATACAAATGCGAGAAAAGTCTAATATTAGTGTTCAGTGGTTTATAAGTTGAGAGTATAACTGACTGCTCCAGGAGAGGAGGACGGGGAGGGCCAGAACTAGACCCACCCACAGGCCCTTTGAAGGGTTTGCGAGGAAGATGGCAGCAGATGACAAATGGCTGATCATCTTATAAAAATAATAGCCCCCAAAACTTAGAGCACTTATTATGTGGCAGGTATCTCTTCACATATCTCATTCTTAACAACCATGTGGGAAGCAAGGTGAGGAAACCTTGCCCAAAGCCTCATAGCTGGTAAGTGATTAGAGTTGGGATTCAAACCCAGGCAGTCTGGCCCTAGAGTTCTTGCTCTTTCCTCTTGTAGAACCCTATCAGACAGGTAGGTGCGACATGGAATAATTGGGGTCCCATGGATGCACAAGCAGGGGTGCTCCAGGACAAATGTTATAAGCTGACAGAATCTGGGAGTCAAAGAAGCCTGTTTGTAGGCAAGATGGAGGATTCAGCTGGATAGCTAGGGCAAGGTTAGACTTCCAGTCCCAAATGTGGTAGGGGGAGAGGAAGATACCTAACAAGTGTTAGTCAGGGTCCCAGTCCTGGAGAGATGTGGTATGAGCAGTTTATCAAAACGGAAGCAGGATTAGCCAACCCAGGGCAAAGGATCAGGAATGGATTTGGGGCTAATGTGCCTTGATGCTGAAATGTGATACTGAATTGTGAATGATTCACAACTACAAGTGTCCTTGGCTCTACAACTGATCACGTGATCTTAGCTGGCATGGTTCCCCTGTCCATTCTATTTTCCCTTCACCCTCAGCAATCACCTCCCTGTTTTCTTGCATCATGGGGTGACCCAACCTTTAGTTTTATAGCGCTTGTGCCACGGCCAGTTCTGCCTGTGCTGGATTGCTGTAGTTTTCCATTAACATTTACCACAGAACAGGACAGTAAAAAGAAACAACCCAGAAGTTGTCCTGTGTTCCAGACAACTTCCTCCTTATCCCCACTGTGCAGCAGCCATCCAATCTCCTCAGCCAATAAAATAATCCCCTTCTTTTTAGGCTGGTACAGGGTCATGAGGTGATCAAAATGACCAGGTGGATGGTCTCAGCTTCCACTTTAATCACTGACTGCCCCATAGTGGCACATTCTTCCATTGGGAACTAAGAACTCTAAACCAATAGAACCTAAAGTTATGGCGACAGGAACCAAACATTTCATTAGTGGAACATTAAAGAGAATACTGAGAGAAAACACTTCCATTTTCCACTGCTTGATTTCTGGGCCCATGAATCCTGATTATGGGAGAAACAGCACCACATACTGGTTTGATTTCAAGCATATACTGCATCCTGGCAGACTTTACCCCAGCTCTACAAAATATTTCTCCCCAGCTGGCATTGTAACTGAGTCTTCAAAAGGCTATTGCACTAGAGTGATGGGAAAGGCAGTAAGATTGGTGAATTCCTTGAACATAAGCCCCTTGTCATACTTCATTTACCATGATATGAGTTTGCTAATCAGAAACAACACTGGGTAGAATATCACGATATGAAAATATTTCTTATAAGTCCAGGGATAGTGGATTTGGCAGAAATATTGCAGGCAGAGAAAGCTAATTCATATCCAGAATAAGTGTCTATTCTAGTGAAAACAAGGCATTGTCACTTCTGTGATGGAAGTGGTCCAATTTTTGTAATCAGCTACTATTAAGAGGTTGTTAGATTCCCTCTTGGGAAGGAAACCATTAATGTGTATTGATCTCTGTTGCTGCAAGGTTGGGAATTCAGCTATTGCCAGGTGGCCTTGGTGAATGGAAGTCCACATTGCTGAGCTCATGCATAACTCACATTCTTGCTATCGTGGCCACTTTATTCATGAGCCTTTTGGGTAAGGAGAAGGGTGGCAAAGGAAGGAGACTGACTGATATCTACAAAACAGGTCATCTTGTCCTCCTGATTATTAAAATCCTGTTTTACTGAGGTTGCTCTTTGGTGGGCATTTACATGGTACAAAAATTTCCTCACTGTGTGTCCATTAGGAAACTTGATGAAACCCTGAGCTAGGATGGTGAAGGTGTATTGCTGAATATGCCAACACATATCAAACTACTTCTGGCAGGCTTTACTAACAGATACAGGGGAAAAAATACACCAGATCAATACTACATGTTGGTTTGCTCCAGTAGAGAAATCCACAACTAGAATAGCCATGATTGAAGTCACTATTTTACTAAATTTATGATAACCCCCAGTCATTCTCCAAGATTCAGCTGTCTTCTGTTCAGTTCAGATAGGAGTTGGCTCATACATGATTCCAGTCATGATCTCTTATACTTTCTCTATCAAATTCTACATTTTTGAGGGCAGAGCATAAAGAAGCTGTTCAATAAACATTCAGCCAAAGAATGAATGGTGGAATTTCAGATGATAGTAGAAATTCCACCATGTTGGCACTCAGAATTGTAGGACTTTCAAAATCGTTCCACTGCTAAGGAGGTCTCCCCGATGGAAATTCTGTTCTCTAATTAAAGCATACATTATTTATTAGATAATGAAATCTGCCATTCATTCATGAGTTTGTAAGATTTCAATCTGAGTCCAAAAATGCTTGGGCATTAAACTTTTCAACACTGGAGTTTCAATTGAACAATGATAGCAAATAATAGATTTATGTAAATCTATTTTCTCAAAATTAAAAAAAAATTAAACCAAGGTGATTGTTAAAGATTTATTCATATGGAGAAAAAATGACTGGGAAAATTTGTTAAGCTAACAAAAGTCAAAGTATCTTCTTTCTAGCTATTATGCATTAGTGGATAAAATCTTTTACGATTACCTTTGTAACTCTACATAGCTATTTTTCAAGGTATGGAATGAAAACATATTTTTTCATCTCCAGCAGAAAAGTAGGATGCTCATTTATAAAAGAAAATAATTTGAGATAAGGTGGCTTGTGACAGGTGAACTCAAAGTGAAATCCAATAACTATAAATAAATATCTTTTACTGTAAAATAAAATTGTATTTACTGAAAAGAAAATGATTTTATCACCTTAAGAAGGTACAGTTCTATGTGTATGACATATTTATGTTTCCCACATTTTTTTAAATCTATGAAGATGAAAAAACTTTATAAAAATATATCAGTTTAGGAAACACAGCAGAACTTTCAGTGTATAAACTGCACCTTAGTTAAAACATGGATTGTTTCATGGTTACTCTTGTGGAACTTCAATTAGACATGGCAGGTTGAACGTAAGTTTTATCTTGCTTTCTTCTTCTTTTTTTTTTTCACGTGCATTTATTTATTCATTTATTTATTAGAGAAGTTGTAGGTTTACAGAAAAATCATTTAAAAATTACAATGTTCCCATATACCCCCTATTGTTGACATTTTGCATTAGTGTGGTACATCCATTACAATTGGTAAAAAAATATTGAAATTGTACTATTAACTCTAGTCCATAGATTACATTAGGTGTATTCTTCTCCATATACCACCCTATTATTAACACCTTATTATTAGTGTGGTACATTTTACATTTGTTATTATTCATGAAAGAAATTTTTTATACTTGTATTTGGTTCCTTCTTAAAACCTCACTGAAATTAAAGAAAGAAAATTAAAGACATCTAAACCTACAAAAACAAAGACTATAAAAAGCAGTCAAGAGGAGGTGAAAATTTTATAGAAGATGGAGAATGGATGAAAGAGGAGTAGGGAACTTAGTAGAGGAGAAAAAGGTAAAAATTGGTGCCTGCAGATGTCAAGGTCACAACAAGCCAACAGGTTAGTGCTGTAATATCCAGCAAATCCTAAGGAATTGGAAATGGCAGAGATTGTGGAAGATGGGGATGAGGTGTAGTACAGATAAAAAGGGAATTGCTTGAAAGCCTGGAGATGAAGCCCTGGGACTGCCAATTTTCTGCCCTTACTCAGTGCTGCCAGGTGACCTCCCACCTGCTCTTCTTTGGTAACTGGCCAGAGAGATTCTGGACTAGGCAGAGCAGAGTATGGAAAATGAGATGGTTGGCTAAAACCAGAGGGTTTGGGAGACAGTCTACAGCTGAATGGTGAGGATGCCAGTCTCTTTTCCTGCTCACCTCTAAGAGTGCTGGTACTTAGGTATGACCCACCAGGTAGAAAATAAAAATATCCTTCTCTCCTGAAACTGAATAACCCTAAAGAAAAGGTCTCTATCAACTGAAATATCTAATTGCCCTAGAGTAAAGTTCACCTGTTTATAAACAGGTGAGTTTCTTATCTGAACAGAGTTTTTACTGTTTCACTCTTAAATATAAACACTCAAAATGTTTGGTGGAGACTCCAACACCAAATACAGAGACCAAAACCAAGTGAAAAGAAAAGCAAGGGAGATGCAAAGGAAACAGATAATGTAAGGAGTCAAAACAACCTTAAAACAATACAAAATGAAAGTCACATTCTATTATTATTTTCAGAAAGCTGAGAAAATACTGCACCTTAAAAAAATAAAAAGCAGAAGGCTGATTCCTGCTTCAGCAGTGATGGGCTTGCTTGTTTGAGACCAGTTATAAAACTAAAAGAAAATTTAAATATATCTATATGCTTGAACTCATAGAAGAGCTACCACTGCAGAAAGGACTTGAGAGGCCAAGTTATCAGAGGAAAGGGAGTCCCAGAAAAGTACTCTTGATATTTGGTGCCACTTTTCTCCTTGAGGTCTTTGCCCATTTTAAAGTGGCAGTGAAGTTGAGCAGAAGGTGGCAAGTGAATGTCTGAGAATCTGAAGAGCATTTTTATCAGTCTCAAGAATGTGCGTTCATACCCACCTGGTATAATCCAAATGTTCAGATGGGTACAGGAAGGGCTACGCCCTATGGGTAAAGGAGAACCAGGAATAGAACAAATCACACCAAAGACTTTATACTTGTACAGTGTTGAATCAGCTCAGTTTATAACTGAGATTGACGTGATCTTGTCGGGGCAAAAGTAATCTTCTCTGGAAGAAGATAACATTCCCAACCTCAAATTACTCTATGTTCTAGTTTGCTAGCTGCTAGAATGCGATATACCAGAAATGTAACTTTTAAAAGGGGGACTATAATAAGTTTCTAGTTTACAGTTCTAAGACTGAAAATGTCCAAATTAAAGCAAGTCTATAAAAATGTCCAATCAGGGAAAGATATCTTAGTTCAAGAGGTTGATGAAGTTTAGGGTCTCTCTCTTTCTCAAATGGAAAGGCACATAGCAAACATGGCGACATCTGCTAGCTTCCTCTCCAGGCCTCTTGCTTCATGAAGCTCCTCTGGGGAGGTTTCCCTTCTTCATCTCCATGAAGTCTTCATGGCTATCTCGTCATTCTGAAACTTTCTCCAAAATGTTTCCTCTTTTAAGGATCCCAGTAAGCTAATGAAGACCCACCTGGAATGGGTGGAGTCACATCTCCCTTTTATCAAAGGTTAATACCCACAATTGGGTGAGTCATCTCTGTGGAGACAATCTAATAAGTTTCCAACATACACTACTGAATAGGGATTTAAAAAAAACGGTTGCTCCTACAAGATTGATTAGCATTAAAACATGGTTTTTTTAGGGTACATAAATCCTTTCAAACCGGTACACTGTACAATTTCATATTTAATGTCCAGTGCCCAATCAAAAATGACATACATAAAGACCACTGATTTTCTTAAGATAGAGGAATAACAGACAATAAAAATATACTCACTTATTGGAGCTATTCCAGACCTATACTTTAATAAACTGTGATTAGTATGAAATGAAAATATAGAAAATTAAAGCAGAGTACTTGAAATTACAAGAATCAACTGGAAGTACTAGAACTGGAAAATGCAATAACTGAAAAATAAGGATATGGCAGATGGATTAATGGAAAGAATTAATGAATTCCTATTAAGGCACAGATTCAAGAACCCCTATAAACACCAGGTAGGAAAACAAAAAAATAAACCCAAACCATTCCTTGGTACAACATAGTAAAAATGTTGAAAAACCAAAATGAAAATCTTAAAAGCAGCCAGGGAAACAAAGCATATTATCTTCAAAAGGGAAACAATAAGCCTGAAGCAATCTAAGTCAGGCAATATGGAAAGATGTCATTAAAATTCTGAAAGAAAATAACTCTGAACTACAAACACCTACCAATATAGAAATACTTATTCATATATTTACCTTTTCACTGTTCTTTCCTTTATGTGTTTCTAGTTTGTACCATAAATTAACTATATAATGTAATTTTTATGTATATACATGAACTATTATAATGAATTGCATATGAACAAAAGCATTGGTAGGCAATACATTAAAATAATAATAGTATTTATTTCCATTTGGTAGATTTCAAGTGATTTTTGTTTTTCTTTATAAACTTTTCTATACTTTTCACTTTTTCAACAAGAAATATATATTACTATTCTATGAAAAAATATTGAGAGAAAAAATTATTTATTGCCATAATTTCCAAATGCTGATTGAAAACTGTAGTTTAGGTAGACAGCAAAAATAACAGCTGTTTGTCTTCAGTCCTCCTGAGTCTCAGCTGTCCTTCAAAGACAAGTTTTTGGATGAAAGTTCTGTTTTTGAATGTCAGGGTCATCTCCAAATTTAACCTTAGCTTCATGTTGGGACAGATTTCATAGATCGGAACTTCCATCTGCTAGATAGTGAAATAGCAAAACCGTTTCTCTTCCTTGCCCTTTAGGGGAGCCAAAGGCCAGCATGGAAAGGGTCACATGGAAAGAGAGGGTAAGTACTTTCCTTAGGTGGCAAGTAGGAATGTCATAAAGAAATGGAAATCATTGTCTTTCTTCAGTTAGTGGGCAAAAGACTTCCTGTATTAATTCAGGGTTTATGGCTGATGGCAGGAGACATGTTGCAGGGGCGGGGGGACTGAGTTCTTGTCAAGAAGTTGAGCTATACAGATGTGGCCTCTCTCAGCCAACACCACAAGCAGACTCACTGCCCTCCCCCTTGCTATGTGGGGCATGACTCCCAGGGGTGTAAACCTTCTTGGCAATGTGAGACAGAAATCCTAGAATGAGCTGGGACGTCAGCATCAAGGGATTGAGAAAACCTTCTAGACCAAAAGGGGGAAGAGAGAAATGAGACATAATAAAGTGTCGATGAGAGATTTCAAACAGAGTTGAGAGGTTATCCTGGCGGTAATTCATATGCATTATATAGCTATCACCTTTTTAGTTAAGGAATATTGGAGAGGCTGGAGGGAAGTGCCTGAAATGTAGAGCTATGTTCCAGTAGCCATGTTTCTTGAAGATGATTGTATAATGATATAGCTTTCACAATGTGACTGTGTGATTGTGAAAATCTTGTGTCTGATGCTCCTTTTATCTACAGTATGGACAGACAAATAAAACATAGGGATTAAAAATAAATAATAGGAGGAACAAATGTTAAGATAAATTTAGTATATTGAAATGCTAGTGATCAATGAAAGGGAGTGATAAGGGGTATAGAAAAAATAGAGGAAACAGGCTAAAATATATTAGGTAGATGGAAGTACTAGCAGTTAATGAGACGGAGGGGTGAGGGGTATGGTATGTGTGAGTTTTTTTTTCTTTTTTCTTTTTATTTCTTTTTCTAAATTGATACAAATGTTCTAAGAAATGATCATGGTGATGAATATACAACTATTTGATGATATTGTGAGTTATTGACTATATACCAAGAATGGAATGATTGTATGGTAAGAATGTTCATTTCTGTATGTTTGAAAAAAAAATTTTAATAAAAAAAACTTTAGCCTCTTAACAAGAAAAAAAAAAAAGAAATTGAGCTGTAGAGAAATGTTCTAAGGTGAGAGAATGATGTCATAGAACTGGATTTCTGAGGGAAAGGAAAGAGTTTGGACACAATTGAGGACAGCAAGGTTATTCTAGGATACTCTATTAAGGACCTGGAAATGCATAAGCAGGCTCCTGTTCTTATACCCAGAGAAACCCACTCTAAGGCAGAGTCTGGCAGGGAATAGGTGAAGAGACTGTTTTGGCTGCAACATTTCAAACTAACTCAGATATAACTGATACTGTGTTACAGAGGCCAGAAAGAAGGTTGCAATAGTGAACTGTGTTAGTAGACTGCACAAGGAGTCATAGGTCCCTGAGATTTCCCTTCCCCTGCCAGTGTGATATTGGCAGTGAGATGGCCTTGGTACATAAAGAAAGGAAAGAAGGAGGGAGGAAGGAAGGGAAAGAAAAACACTGAGGTGGTACATATCCATCCATCAGTTCAAAACTCTTCCCATCCTTAGCACCTGCTACTACCAATCCAAGGCAAGACACACTCTGTTTTCTTTTCCTCTACCCCACCTCCAGACTCAGGTCATCATGAGACTTTGCCTATTCTTCTTCAAGTCTCTCTGGATATTTGTTTCAATCCTGTTTTGCATTTTCTTGGAATACCTGTAGCTTTGAAAAAGGAAAGGGAGGGCATTGAGCAGAGTTGAGAACTGTGAAGGGAAAACAGTATTTGACAATAGCCAGGACTTGGCAAAAGAAAAGTGAGTTGAAAATGATCTGAGGTTTTTCTGTTAGAAGGTAGCCTTTGGTACCTTTGGTAGCTCCACATAATCAACAAGGCTTTGCTTCTGAGTTCTGACCTTAATTAGAAATGCACTGGATTCATTCATAGCTACAGAAGAGCATTTCCAATGGGTGGACAGAAATATAAGTAAATTAGTATAAGGATTGTGGCCTCTGTAGAGAAAATTTTAGCACCAGATAAATGAATTTCTTCTCAAAAAAAAAAAAAAAAAGTGAAATGTCCTTAGTATTTTTGGGGGTGGGGTGGATGCATGGTTGGAGAATCAAACCCGGGTCTCCCACATGAAAGACAGGCATTCTAACCACTGAAATACCCTGTCCTCAGTATTACAGATGACAATATTTTAGGACATATATGGAAAAACTAAGATTTATGTCTTGATTTGTAGAGTCAGGATATTTCCCCCCATTCAGAGTCCAGCATTCATTTCTAAGATGGATGGAGTACAGAACTCAAGGGGTGGGTGCTTGGCCTTGGTGTACTGCCACATGGTGTTATTTAAGTTGATTGAGAAAATTCTGTTCATAGGACATGGTAAGTCCTAGAAGGCCTGCTTTAGCGAAACTACCTTGAAACAATTGCCATTTTGATGTTTGTGGAAGGCCGCAGAATATTGACGTCTTTATGATTAAAATAGCCATATAGATCATCATTCCAATATCAATGCTTATTAGTTTCTTCACTTCTCTTCAATGATCTCTTCCCCACCCTCCTTCAACCACTCACTCCCATGGCATATCTCAGTCTTTGTCATCAACATTAACAATACCCTCTCTACAATCTCAGTGATAAGAGGTGTACTACTTGTTGTCTATCTTCCAGAACAGTCTCTCTGAAAGCCCAACAATCCTGTGACATCCAGATATTTTATTTACTGCCTATCTACTGTCCCTTACTGTTCTAGTTAGTAAAAGCTGCTGGAATGGGATATACCATAACGGGAGTGGCTTTTAAAAAGGGGAATTTAATACGTTGAACATTTACAGTTCTAAGAAAATAAGTGTCCAAATTAAGGCATCCAGGAAAGATACCTTGGTTCAAGAAGGCTGATGGGGTTTGGTATTTCTCTCTCAGCTGGAAAGGCACATGGTGATGTCTGCTAGCTTTCTCTCCAAGCTTCTTCAATGGCTTCCACTAGACTCTGTCCATTCTGTTCATTCTGTCAATTCTGGTGGCTCTAAAGCTTTTCCAAAATGGTTCCTTTTTAAAAGGGCTCCAGCAAGCAATCCCACCTTAAATGGGTAGAGACACATCTCCGTGGAAACCATCTAATCAAAAGTTACCCAAAATAAGGTGGGTCACAGTACCATGGAAACAATAAAAAATATCCCACCCAGAAAAATTGAATGAGGATTAAAGGACATGGCTTTTTTGGAGTATATAATAGCTTCAAACCAGCCCACTTAACTACTGCATGTCTTCACATCCCTCATTACCCAGCTTACATTCCATGACCCATAATTATAGCATTCCTTTGTATAAGCTCTCAACTCCTTTGTCTCTCTCTCCATTCAAAATATTTATCAAGAAAAACCTCCACTTTGGTTAACTCTACTTTACACGTAGTTTATCCCTACAACCCCATAGCCAATCAAGGCTGAAAAACAACAGCCAACCTTACTGATTGGTCCCATTCTAAATTCATGACCAAAAACTTCAAGTGGGCCCTTAGAGCTGCCTGGCAGTCCTACTACATTTCCTTAGTCAATTCACTATGGGTTCACTCCCCTAGAAAATTGCTTTTATACCTTCTGTTTCCTCAAATCTCCCATAAATCCTTCCACACTTCACTTTCAGTGGAAGATATTTCCTTTTGCTCCAGTTCCAAAACCTTTCTACCTCTATCTCTCTGTCTGACTCCCCTTCTGTTGTAGGGGCTAAACTTTCCAAGTTATTACCTAGTGTCAACCTCTCTACTCACCCAATAGGTCTTATCTACTCTCACTTAATCGGGGACATCATTTCCTTCAGCATACAAATATGCTGTTTTTTCTCCTATCCTAGGAACAAAACAAAGCAAAAGCTTTAATGCCACACTTCTGTCTAGCAATCACCTCATTGCCTTAATATCCATTACAGTAAAACTCCACAAAAGAGTGTGCTTTCCTCCTCTCCATGTCCTCTCCTCCCTTAATCTCTGTATGAAGCCACTCTGATTAGGTGTTTGATCCTAATACTCCCCCTTTTCTGCTTTTGTCAAGGTTTCCAGTGATCTCCAAGTTGCTAAACTTAATGGTCTTCATCTTAGTTGACACATCAACATCATTTGGCACAAGTTATTCTTTTTTTTTCAAGTATTCTATTTTCTTATATTCCAGGACACCATACTCTCCTTGCTTTCTTTCTCCCTCATGGCAGAAGCAGATTTGCCTTGAAACTAAAACAGTGCTTCTCATGGTATGGGCTGCTTCCAAGACTTTGGGAGGGACCATAGCAATGTTTTACATGGTCATATATTTTTAATATTTACAAAGTAAGATATTTTAACTGTAACTGGGCAAGGGTGCTGTCTCTTTCCGCCATTAAGCTTCCCTTCATATAACAGACAATGTTGATGCTCCATCCTAATCCTCTCTGGTCTGTTTTCACTATTTTTGTGTGCCCTCTCTAGACATACACAGACATACACAGAGCTGGTAGTGCCCACTTCTCTTGGAAATTCTTGACTAATCACTGAAAGTCATTTCATAGAAAGTCTCTCACTGTATGTATATGAGAACCCAGATCCCTTGCCTTGAGTCAATACAATCCTGAAGTGTTACCTACACTCCTGAGTTTTCCTGTGGGCTCAGGTATAAACTACCCTCTGTAGGATTATGCCTGGGAACCATCTTCCTTAGCTCTGTCTTCTTCCTGCACAATCCTAGCAGCCTTCCAAGCCACCACATGTCACACTCATAGTAATCCTTTTTCAGGATTTATTTTGGTAACTCCAACCTAAGACAAAATTTATCAACAGCTGCAACCTCACAAAAAGTGCCTCCAACGCTACTGATGAAGTATTTGTGCCAAAAAATATCAAACCTGAATTTTATCAAGATTTTAGACCCTATTTCCAACTCAGAGGAAATATAGAGGACAGGAGACCATGATCAACACATGACACTATAGGGATGTGATTAGAAAAATACAGACTGGGGAAAACTAATAAAATAACTTGTTTATTAAACAAACAAATTATAAGGAAAATAGAAAATCTGTATATTAAAACACTGGAGCTATAGCAATTAATCACAACTTTATTTGAATTCTAATACAAACTCTAAAGATAAATTTGATATCTCATGAGATAATTAGAAATTTGAAGACCAAATATCTGATGATATTAAGGAAGTATGATAATGGATTGTTATTATTTTTTAAGAAGGTTTATATTTTAGAAATGCATATTGAAATATTTGTAGTTAAGTGATATGATATCTAGGATTTGCTTCAAATGTACACAGGAGAGTGATGTCAGATATCCCCTGATAAAAAAAGTCTCTCCAGAGATTCAGCAAATAAAAGGACAAATTCCACTTGCTTAGAACTCTGGAGGATGGTAGAGGCTGGAGAAGGACTCCATAAGTGCTAAACTTGAAAAAAAGAGAAAAATATCAGATAAGAAACTTCCTCCCAAGCCATGATCCTCTTCCTTCCCCATGCACTTCATCCCACACAGCTTGGGAGTTGCTCAGAGGCAGCAGCCTAGATCCTTTCATCTCACCAGCAATGCAGACTGTAAAACTGCTTACAGCAGTGAGTTAGAATAGAAAGCATATTGAGGCACAGGCACCCACATCCACAGAGACCCAGAGGAGAACACAAGCCACTGAGCAGTGCTGCATAAAAAACGCCCCCAGGGTAGACAAAAAAGAGAAAAAGTGGCAGAATAGCAGCTGCCAAATGGTGCACTCACTCAATCCTTTTACTATCGGCTGGACCACCCAAACACAAAATGGGCTTTTCTAGAGTGACCTACTTTTCTGGATTGACCCCAGCTGGCCACCCAAGGTAGGATGCCCTAACAGAGAAGAAACCAGAGGCAGAAAAGCTTCACAGAGGAACAAAACAGGTGGGAGTTTAAACTGAACAGGAGGGTCCCAGAACTGAAAAATGTAAGGAAAATGGGGCTCTGAGTGAGGGAAAGAATTTAAACAAATCATAAAAGCAGGGGAGCAAATTATGTACAAAAACAAGCAGGGGCGGGCCGCGGTGGCTCAGCGGGCAAAGTGCTTGCCTGCTATGCCGGAGGACCTCGGTTCGATTCCCGGCCCCAGCCCATGTAACGAAAACGGAGAAACAAAATACAATAAAACAAGAAAATGTTTAAAAAATGTTTCCCTTTCTTCCTCTCTTCCTTCCTTCCTTCTCTCTGTCTTTCCTTTAAAAAAAAAAAAAAAAAAAAAAACAAGCAGAACAGATCCAAGATTCCTAGAGAAAGAAGAAAGAAAAAGAAACTTTCTCTTGGAAGTAAAACAATTACGCAAAAAGTGTAATCTTAAAAATTATACCACATATCCAGAGCAAGAATCAAATGAATAAGAGCTGAAGAAATTTGATCAGTTAACTTGTTCTATTCTAAAGGTCTAGAATAAGTTGGATCAAGTGTCAAAGAAGAACCTTAACACAAACCCAATCAGCAGTAAAACCCTATACAAGAGGAAGAAACTGACTTCTTTAATACATTACTTCATCAAGATAAATGCCTAAACACCGGCAAATGCCATACTAAGAAACAGGAAGATGTGGTTCAATCAAGAGAGCAAATTAAAACTTCAGAGGAGGTATAGAATTTGGAAGAACTAAGCAAAAAAGTTCAAAAAAATCTGAATCAATTCAACGAGATGAAGGAAAATATGCATAAAGAAATAAAGGATATTGTTTTAGTTAGTAAGCTGCCAGAATACAATATACCAGAATGGAACAGCTTTTAAAAAGGAGAATTATTAAGTTGCAAGCTTAAAGTTCTAAGGCTATGAAATATACAAATTAAAGCAATGCTATAGAAATGTCCAATCTAAGGCATTCAGGAAAGATACCTTGGTTCAAGAAGGGTGATGATGTTCAGGGTTTCTCTCAGCTGGAAAGGCACATGGCAAGATCTGCTAGCTTCTCTTTTCATGGCTTCCCTAGGGCTGTTCCTTCTGTTGGCTCTCTTGGTTCTGGTGATTCTTGTGGCTCTAAAGCTTTTTCCAAAATGTTTTCCTCTTAAAGGCTCCAGTAAGCAACCCCACCTTGAATGAGTAGAGACACATCTCCATGGAAACATCTAATCAAAAGTTACTACCCATAATTGGGTGGGTCATATGTCCACAAAAATAATCAAAAAGATTTCACACAGCAGTACTGAATGAGGAGGGGCTGTGCAACAGTGACGCAGTGGCAGAATTCTCGCCTGCCATGCCAGAGACCCAGTTCAATTCCTGGAGCCTGCCCATGCCAAAAAAAAAACACTGAATGAGGATTAAAGGACATGGCTTTTGTGGGATACATAATAGGTTCAAACCAGTACTAATATTAAAAAGAGAATTGTAAAGATAAGGAAGAATTTGAAAATATAAAAAGAAATATAGAAATTATGGAGATGAAAGGCACAAGAGTAGAGATTGAAAATACACTGGAGGCAAACAGCAGATTTAAACAAAGCAGAAGAAAGAATCAGAAAATGAGAAGTCAGAAGAATCAAAATAATATAGTCAGAAGAACAAATAAAGAATAGAATAGAAAAAAATGAGCATTGTCTCAGGGATTTGAGTGACAGCATGAAGGGCATGAGCACACACATCAAAATGGCTGAAAATGTCCCGACTCTTTTGGAAGACTTAGATAAATGTGTCCAAGAAGTGTAACATGCTTCAAACAGAATAAATCCTAATAGACCTTTCCAAGAAACATACTAATCAGAATGTCAAGTACCAGACATAGAGAATTCTGATGCAGCAAGAGAAAAGAGATTTGTCACTTACAAGGGATCCTTAATAAGACTAGATGCTGACTTCTCACCAGAAACCATGGAGGCAAGAAGGCAGTAATATATTTGAGGCACTGAAAGAAAAAACTCCAAGTCCAAAATTCTTTATCCAGCAAAACTGTCCTTCAAAGATGAGGGAGAGTTTAAAATATTTACAGGTAAATGGAACCAGAGAGCTTGTAAACATGCAAAATATAAAGTGGGACAAAACAACATAAAGAGGGGAAATAGAGAAATATGGGATCAGAAAACATGTATGCTATTGAAGCCAAGTTTGTATCTTTTCAAATTAGTAGGTGTGCTGTTTTGAGGCTGTTATGTGACCCAGAAAAGCCATATCCTTTCCTAATTCAATCTTATGGGGCCAGACCTATTGTTTATGGTGGAAACTTTGATAGATTGTTTCCACGAAGATTGACCCACTCAATTGTGGGGTGTGAACTTTGATTAGATTATCTCTTGAAGCTGTGCATGCCAGATTATGGGTGTAACCTTTTGATTAGATGGAAATGTGACTCTGCCCATTCAAGGTGGGCTTGATTAGTTTAACAGAGTCCTTTACATCATTGATTTTTTTTTTTTTGACATGGGCAGACACCAGGACCAGAGTCCTTTAAAATGTGAAACATTTTAGAGAACGGTCAGAGCTAGCATGAGACCCAGACATTTGGGGATTCAGAAAGAAAATATTCCTGGGGAAGCTGTTTAAAACCAGAAGCCAAACAGCCAGTAGACACCATTCATGTGCCTTTCTAACTAACAGAAGTGTTCTGGACCCATTGGCCTTTCTTGAATCAAGGTATCTTTTCCTGGATGCCTTAATTTGGACATTTTCATGGCCTTGTAACTGTAAATGTGTAACTTAACAAGCTATTTCATCTCTGGTATATATTGCATTCTGGCAGCTTTAACATACCAATACATTAGGTTATAGATGTAGATTATACAACATAAACCCCAGAGGTAACCACAAAGAACTTATTTTTAAAATATACAGAAACAAATGAAAAAGAGATCAGTCAAATACATCACTAAAGATCAACTATACAGAAAAGAAGGTTGCAATGGAGGAAAAGATAGACAAAAGAAAAGATATACAAAAATCAAAGGACAAAATGGTTGAAGTAAATACTGCCTTTAAAGTAACAACATGGATTATTGATGGGTTAAACTCTCCAATCAAAAGATGCAGATTGGCAGAATGGATAAAAAAGCATAAACCAACTATATGTTGTTTACAAGAGAATCACCTTAGAACCAAAGACACGAATAGATTGAAAGTCAAAAATTGGAGAAAGATATTCCATGCCAATAATAACCAAAAAGGAAAAAATAGACTGTAAGTCAAAAGTTGTTATGAGAGCTAAAGGTCACCATAATAAAAGGGGCAATTCAAAAATAAATAAATAAAATAAAATAAAAATTTAAAAAGGGGCAATTCACCAAGAAGAAATAACAATCATACATATTTATGCACCTGTTTCAGTTTGCTAAAGCTGCCAGAATGCAATATACCAGAAATGGATTGACTTTCTCTAATGGGATTTATTTGTTTACAAATTTACAGTTTTAAGCCCATAAAAATGTCCAAACTAAGGAATCAACAGGAGGATACAATCATTGAAGAAAGGCTAATGGCATCCAGGATTATTCTGTCACATGGGAAGGCACATGGCAAAATCTGCTGCCCCTTCTCTTCTGGGTTGGCTCTCTCAACTCCTATGAATCCTTCTGGCTTATGCTGGAGCATTTTTTTTTTTCTGAGCTCTCTTTCTGTCTGTGAGCTTTCTTAACAGACTCCAGTAAAGAATTAAGACACACACCACCCCCCCTTGAATGGGCAGGGCCACATCTTCATGGAAACAACCTAATCAAAAAGTTCCACCCAATGGTAGACCTGCCCCACAAGATTGGATTAGAATAATGTGGTTTTCCTGGGGTGCATAACAGTTTCAAACCAGCACAGCATATAACCATGGTGTCCCAAAATACATGAGGCAGAACTGAAGGAAAAAATAGCTCTAAAATAATAGTTGGAGAATTCCATATACCACTTTCATCAATAGATAGAACATCTAGACAGGAGATCAATAAGGAAAATTAACTTGAATAATATGATAAATGAACTAGACATAACAGACATATAAAGAACATTACACCCCCAAACAGCAGAATATACATTCTTCTCAAGTGCACATGGATCATTTCCCAGGATAGACCACATATTGGGTTACAAATCAAGTCTCAGTAAATTTTAAAAGATAGATATTATACAAAATGCATTCTCTGACAATAATGGAATGAAGTTTAGAATCAATAACAGCCAGAGAAATGGAAAATCCACAATACATGGAAGTTAAATAACATACTCTTGAACAATCAGTGGGTCAAAGAAGAAATTGCAAAAGAAATCAGTAAATATCTTGAGATGCATGAAAACAGGAATACAACATATCAAAACTTATGGGATGCAGTGAAGGCAGTGCTGAGAAGGAAATTTATAGTCCTAAATGCATATGTTGAAAAAAAAAAGAAAGAGATAAACTCAAAGACCTAACTGCACACCTGGAGGAAGTAGAAAAAGAACAACAAACTAATCCCAAAGCAAGCAGAAGGAAAGAAATAACAAAGCTTAATTAGAAATAAATGAAATTGGGAATAAAAAACAATAGAGAGAATTAAACCCAAAAGTTAGTTCTTCAAAAAAGATAAATAAAATAAAAAAAGCCTTAGCTAGACTGACAAAGAAAAAAAAGAGAGAAAACAAAATCAGAAATGAGAGGGAGAACATTATTATCGACCCCACAGAATTAACAAAGGATCATAAGAGGATTCTATGAACAACTGTATGCCAACAAATTAGACAACTTAAATAGGTTGAAATGGACAATTTCAATTTGAAATGGACAATTTCCTAGAAGCACATAAGAACCTATACTGACTCTAGAAGAAATAGAAGATGTCAACAAACCAATCATAAGTAAAGAGATGAAGCAATCATCAAAAGGTACCAATAGCAAAAGCCCAGGAATGGATGGCCTCATAAGTGAATTCTATCCAATCATTCCAAGAAGAATAACTAGCAATCCTGCTCAATCTCTTCCAAAAAATTGAAGAGTAAGGAACACTACCTAACTCATTCTATGAGGCCAGCATAATCCTAATACCAAAGACGGATAAAGGTGTGACAAGAAAAGAAAATTACAGATCTCTCTCATGAACATTGATGCAAAAATCCTCAACAAAATACATACATATGGAATCCAGCAGCACATTAAAAGAATTGTACACAATGATCAAATGGGTTTTATCCCAGGTATACAAGGGTGAAATGCATCAACTTAACAAATTGAAGGAGGAAAAAAACCACATGATCATCTCAATTGATGCAGAAAAGGCATTTGATAAAATCCAGTATGCTTTCTTGATAAAAACACTGAGGAAAAATAGGAATAGAAGGAAACTTCTTCAACATGATAAAGGGCATTTATGAATAGCCCACAGCTAACATCATAATCAATGTTGGAAGACCGAATTCTTTCCCTCTAACGTCTGGAGCAAGATAAGGATGTCAATGTCACCATTGTTATTCAACATTGTAATAGTTCTAGTCAGAGCAATTAGACAAGAAAAATAAAAGATTTAAAAATTGACAAGGAATAAGTAAAATTTTCACTATTTGCAGATGACATGATCCTATAAGTAGAAAGTCCTGAAAAAATCCACAACAAAGCTCCTAGAGCTAATGAAGGAATTCAGCAAAGAAGGCAGGGAACAAGGTCAATATGCAAAAATCATTGACATTTCTATACACTAGTAATGCACCAACTGAAGAGGAAGTCAAGTAAAAAAAATTCCATTTACCATAGTGACTTAATCAAATATCTAGAAATAAACTTAAGGGTGTGAAGGACTTGTAGCCAGAAAACAAACAGTGCTAAAAAGAATTAAAGAATACCTAAATAAATGGCAGAACATTCCAGGTTTATGGATTGGAAGACTAACTATTCTTAAGAAGTTAGTTCTACTGAAAATGATGTACAGATTCAATAAGCAAACCATATAGAAATTCTAACAGCCTACTTTACAGAAATGGAAAAGTCAGTTATCAAATTTATTTGGAAGAATAAGGGGCCCCAAATAGTCAAAAACATCATGGAAAAGAAGAGTAAATTTGAAGGGCTCACATTTCCTGACTTTAAAACATATAACAAAGTTCCCATGGTAAAAAACAGCATGGAACAATAATGATAGAAAAATTGAAAGGAATTGAACTGAGAGTTCAGAAATAGATGTGGACTTTTGACAAGGCTGCTAGATCTACTCAATTGGGAAAGAATAATCTCTTCAACAAATGGTGCTGGAAGAACTGGATATCCATATGTCAAAAGGATGACAGAGGACCCCTGTCTCATACCATATACAAAAATTAACTCAAAGTAGATCAAAGATCTAAATATAAGAACTAGAACTATAAAACTCTTAGAAGAAAACATAAGGAAGCATTTTCAAAGTCCTGAGGTAGGCAACGGTTTCTCAGACTTTATATCCAAAGCACAAAAATAGATAAATAGGATGGCCTCAAAATTACAAAGACTTTGTCACAAAGTGAAAAGAATCCAACTCTCTGTATTGGGAGAAAGTACTAGGAAGCCACATATACAATAAGGGTTTAATATCCAGAATGTATAAAGAAATCCTGCAACTCAACAATAAAAAGACAACCCAATTTAACAATGGGCAATAGAGTTGAATAGACATTTCTCCAAATAAGATATACAAGTGGCTAAGATGCACAAGAAAAGATACTCAACATCACTAACTATTAAGGAAATGCAAATCAAAACTACAATGAGCTATCAATTCATGCCTACAAGAATGGCTACTACTAAAAAAAAAAAAAAAGCAGAAAACTACAAGTGTTAGAGAGAACATGAAGAAATAGCAACACTCATTCACTGCAGGTGGGAATGTAAAATGGTGCAGCTGCTGTGGAAAATAATTTAGTGGTTCCTCAGGAAGCTAAACATAGTATTACCATATGATCAGCAATCCTGCCACAGGTATATATCCAGGAGAACTGAAAGCAGCGACTTGAACAGATGTTTGCACACCAAAGTTCATAGCAGTACTATTTGCAGTTGCTAAAAGGTGAAAGCAAGCCAAGGGTCTTTCAGCTAATCAATGGATAAAGAAAATGTGGTATATATATATATATGATGGACTATTATTCTACCATAAAAAGGAATGAAGTCCTAATATATGTGACAACATGGATGAACCATGAGGACATTACTCTGAGTGATATAAGCCAGACACAAAAGGAAAAATTGTATGACCTCACTGAGGTGAACTAATTATAATAAGCAAACTCCTAGAGTTAGAATCTAGAATATACGTTAACAGGGATAGACTGGGCTTAGAGAATGAGGAGATGGTGCTTAATTTGTATAGAATTTCTCTTTAGGTTGACTGTAAAGGCTTGGAAATGGATGGTGGTGATAATTGGGCATTATTGTATGTATAATTAACAGCCCTGAATTATATAGATGCATGTAGTTAAAAGGGGAAACTTTAGATCACATATGTTACTTGAATAAAAATTAAAAGAGAAAATGTAGGCTTGTATAATGCTATGAGCCCTATTACAGACAATGGTTATAGTTAGTAGTACAAGTACAAGAATATTCTTTCATGAATTATAACAAATGTATGACACTGATGCAAGGTGTTAATAGGGTGGTATGTGGGAGAAATACACCTAGTGTAAACTATTGATGATGGTTAATAGTGCTATGATAATCTTTCACCAATTGTACAAAGGTAACTACTGTTTAAAAATAGTACCATTATAAAAAAGTACTATCATCAATTGTAACGAATGTTCCACACCAATGAAAATGTTGGTGGTGGGGTGGTGTATGGGAATCCTATGTTTTAAGCATGATTGTTTTCATCCCACAACTTCTTTAAATAAAAAAAAAATAAAAAACAATGATACAGGAAGGGGAAAAGCAAGTGGAATTTAGTTGAAACAAGATTGCCCATGAATTAATCATTGTTGAAACTGATTGATGGGTTCATGGTAATTTATTAAATTCCACTTTTCTACATTTGAACGTTTCTATATTAGTTGAAATTTTCTCCTTGTGCCTGATGTTAGGAGAATATTGGAATGGCTATCCCATTTTAGAGATCAAGCTAAGAGCAGGTAGAGTTAGAGATAGAATTAGTTTGGGTTTAGTGGGTTACATTTATATGGTTTGTAGTTTCTTCTGGATACAGTTGAGTTATATCTATTCCTCTGGAATAGGATTAGTTTCCAAGGATACTTCTGCTGCCTGTGCACTGACTTAACTGGCAACAAGACACAAAAGTGCTGTGCCAGAAAATAAAGCTTGATATAAATTTGACTTAGCACATGTAGCACCACAAGTATATGGGAGTGAAAGAGAAAAAAGGTTTGAAAAGTTTGGAGCTAGAAGCTAGTCTTCGGAAAATTCTTCCTATCATTAGATACATAAAATTATAAGCTCTTTTTGCAAAATTCAATTTTCTTTGATACCTCATCTAAATGGAAGTTCTTTTATCATGAATACAAGAGAATATAATTATGGATGTACTGCACTTTTTGAAAATAAGGATTGTTTGAAATAAAATTTAGCAGATGTGGAGCTCAAACCTGAACTGGGACTATAAAAAGAAAGGAAGTGTGTGCATGAAGACAGATTTTATGCAATTTATGCATTCCAACTAAAAATAATTTTTAAATTGTGATAAATCATGCTAGAGGGAAGAATGATTATTTTTCTATTTTCTGTATAGAAAATAATAGTACATAATTTTAATGTGAAGGGTTAAAGTAAATGTATGCAATCAAAAAAACATAGGGATGAAAGTATTAAAGGGGTATTCAGGCAGTTAAAAATATATATTATTTATGGAATTTGTCAGCTTTTAAAAGTTATAATTTGATGGGATTTCCTTTCCCATTCTAAAATTATATTCACTTTTGTATTTAATTTTTATTTGTGATTTTCTGTTCTTTTTCTTTAAGATGACCCCCCTCCCCAAATTTTATAAACTTTAGGATCTACATGAGTAGGATTCCCTGCTTGCTCACTGGCCACTCCTGCTTAGTTTCCTCTGTTGATTCCTCCTTTTCTCTCTGATATCCTAACCTCTGAGTGCCCCATGGCTCAGTTCTACATTTCACTCTCTAGATTCCCTCCCCAGGTATATGAGGGTCATTCAGGGAAGTAGAACCACCATGAATGTGATGGAATGGGATTACTTCAGAAAGAAGCTGGAGAAGGAAGGGTCTGAAGAGGGGAGTTGAAGAGATTAGACAGAGAAAAGCCACTCACCAGCCTTCCTGAGGCACTGATGTGGGAGGATAAGTTGGCGCTTGTGAAGACGCATTCAGCTGCTGAAGTTGGACCATGAGGAGAGATAGGGGAGAAGTCCATGGAAGCCTGTTGCCTCTGAGTCTGGAGGGGACCTGGGGCTGCTGTCAGTCAACATGGCAGCAGCTGGGAAAAGGTGCTAGACACAGAGTGGGCAAGACTGGGGAGAAGCTGGAATGCACCAGTACCTCTGCATCTCTTAGGGCATCAGTTCAGACACCATTCCGGAAGTAATGGTTGCTGTTTTACTTTTTCAATCTCATGCAGATTTCTTTTTTTGGCCAACACTAATCTGGGTCTATATAAGGAAAGAGATTCTGGGATACATAATTCCATTCTAGACAAGTTAATACAGTTCAAAACCTCCATGCCGTGTAACCTCATTTTGTCTCCTGGCTTTAAATTTTACTATATTCTGATGAGTCACAAATTTATACCCCCATCTGACCTTCTCCTCTGAAATCCAGACTTATGTCTGAATTCTGACACACATACTCTTGCTCATTTGTTTAACTTTCTATTCTCTCCCATTAAAATGTGAACTTCATGCAGGGATATTTGTCTGTGTATTCACTACTGTATCCCAGATGCATAGAAAGGCTGTGGCACATAACAGATGCAGAATAGTATTTGCTGAGTGAATAAACTATCCAGGAATACCGAGTTAGTTTTATTTTGCAAACATCCTACTTCATTTCAAAGGTCAGGCACTGAGCTATAATAAGCCCCAGAAAACAGAGCCCAATTCATTCCTTGATTTGTCAATATTCTCTGGAGATAGTATGCTTCACTTTTCAAAATGTCACTCTGGCCAGCAAATGAGCCATATATTGGGTTCAGTTGTAATGGGACTATTATACATTCCAGAAACAGGAAGACTGCTCCCCATTTCTATGCTTTCCCCATTCCCCAACTTTGAACTGGAGGGAAGTGGTAATTTGGCCTTCCTTGATAGGAATTTTCTTGTCTTAGAGTCTTTGACTCTGTCTGTGCGTTTAATAAGCAACCCACCGTAGCATTCATCTCCCTAGCTCTGTGTTCCTTCTCGTCGCATTCTTTCTCTCCCCAGGCACTTCCTGTCAGAGCAATGGATTCAAAATTAAACTCCAGCTCTAAAGCAAATGAAGCAAATAACAAAAGGGAGAAATTAATCTTGAGCCTATGGGAGCAGTTTTGTTTGAAAGCTTGATCAGCATTCTTTGCAAACAAGCTGTGACCATATACAGCAGGATGGGTGTAGAAGGATTTTTTAAAAATATGTGTGATGAACTACAATAAATGCCGGAGCGATGGAGAGAAAGCTCACTAATGACTGGTTTGATGGTAAGAGGTGATTCCTTGAATGTAGTCTTTCTAAGGGGACAAGGTGTTTTTGCATTTTTTTTAAATAAAAAAATCCCTAAGGATTTGCCTGTGGTGAGTTAAAATTCCTGCCATTTATTAGGCAAAGAAACTGGGGACATTTGGTTGAGACTTGTTTCTTGGTTAAAACCTAGATCCCTTGAATTTTAATGTGGTGGTATATCAACAGGAAATTATCTGTACAATGATCTTTTGCCTCTAAGTGCTCATATGCCAAGGGAAGAGTGGAGGAGATATGTGTGTGCATTTTATTGATTGATGCACTCTCTCAATAAATATTGAGTTCCAGCCCAATGCCAGGCACAGTGCTCAGCCCTGGGTGTTAGCTGGTGAACAAAGATATTCACAGTTTCTGTCTTCATGGAGCTTACAGCCTAGCGGGGAAATAGTCGTTAATCAAATGTTGATAAAAACAAATAATAAATAACAATTACGGTTTGTGCTTTCAAGGAGAACAGTAGGGTTTGCTTGGGAGACTATGATGGGAGACCTTAGCTAGCTTGGGGAATCAGGAAAGGCTTCTCTGGAGTGATGATTGACTTGCAGCTGGCAGATGAGCAGGGGGAAGGGAAACCATAGGGTGGGTCAAGGCAGAGGGATGGTGCCTGCAGTGGCTGCCCTGGGGCAGGGTCTTGCAGTGTGTGGAAGGAACTGAAAGAAGGGCAGTGCCTCTACAATACAGAGCATGAGGGCGAGTGTCAAGAGCCAGGAAGAAGAGGTAGGACAGGGTGTGGCTGTGAAAGGCCTTGTAAAGTATTTTTAAAGATCTTGGTCTTCCTGAATAGCAGTGAGAAGTCAAGGTAAGGGAGGTGGGGCAGCTAATCAAGAACACCTCTGCTCTCTCCAACAGCCCTCCATTCTGGGCCACAGCAAAGTAGAAGTAGTAGAAACTGGTTGCATTGAATCATTCTTTCATTTGACTAATGTGAAGCAGGCCTGCTATCTGGCAAGCAGTGGTCTATGTGTGAAGATACAAAGATGAATCAGAAATTTATTGCTCTCCCTCCATAAAGGTTATGGTCTAGGATGCAATATGCATTTATAGATAGTCACACATGAATAAATAATATATTGCAACTGGCATAATACTATGACAGAACAGTGTAGGATGCTCTGAGATCATATAGCTGGGGTCCTAACCTTGGGTGGGGGTGACAGGGAGCTTCAGAGGAGATTACTACTGGGTCAGAAGGTTGCCTGGGAGTATTGGTATAATCATCGGGAAGTCACTAGGAACTTCAGCTGACTCTTCTATTTTCTACTCCCAGTGCTTAGTTTATTAGGTAATCTTGACTTTCATGCTTTCTCCCTCTGTATATGAATGGCAGTGATTGGCAGCAAGGTACCAGTGTTTCTGGCAGAGATGCAAAACCCGCTTGTTCAGAGTGCCGTTTCTGTCAGAGGTATGTGGTAGTAAATGATAACAATAAATTTTCAGATCACTGGAGAGCTCCTATTTTTCTGTCTATATATTATCCTCAGGAAGGTGGTAGTATTGATATTTCTAAATTAACACCCTTTTTCTTACTAAACCAATTATTCCCGACATGTTACAGTTCATCACCTCAAACTAGGCTTGTTTTCAATCAATCGAAGACAGAAAATCCATAAGCAGTTTATCAGTGTGTGATACTATTTGCATTTCAGTTTTGTAAATTCACTTTCGAAAACTGAGTTTCAAATTTTCTTCCTTTTCTGTTCTCTCAGCCCAATCTCTTTACAAAGTAATGTATTTATCTGAAAACAAGCAACTCTTGTTTATGCATGTGGCCTAGAAACCAGCCAAAGGAGACTTCTCAGAAACACTGGGTATGGTGGCTTGTTCCCAAAGATAAAACCCAGTAAGTTGTTCTGCTGAATTGACCAGCACCCCAACACTTTGCCTATGACGGGACCATATATGTCCACAAAGAACAATGTATTTTGGATGTGAATTCCATCTTAATCACTTAATAGCATATATTCTTGGACAAGTTACTTAAGTTATCTGAGTTTTTCTTTTCTTCTTAGTAAAGTAAGAATAATTATATCTACTCTTCCCTTCCCATTGAGTTTTAGGATTAAATATGTGTGAATATACTTTGTAAACTCTAAAATCAATATTTATGTGTAGGATGCTATTCTTTTCCATATGTGATAGAATTGTATCACTTACCCCCAATTCTTCCCCCCTCCCTGTAGCTATGCCCTTTGTCATGACTTTTAACCAGGGAGGGTGTGTTTCTCAATCTTTTGACTTTATTTTAGCTACATTACTTGTTTTTGGCAATTGAATGGGGCAAAAGTGAGAATGTACAGTTCTGGGCCTAGGCTGTTAAGACATCTGGTATGTTCCTTTCATGTGCTCTGCCAAGTGCCATGAGCAGAACATGTCCAGGCTAGGCCTCTGGTCCCGGGAGAGGATGAGAGGAAATGTGAAGCAGAGCCAATCCGGTTCGGCTGCCCTAGTGGAGCCCAGCCTAGACTAGCTGACTCCCATCTGACCTACAGACACATGGGTAGATCCACACAAGATCAGCTGAGTATGCAACCAAACCACATGAACAAAATAATTGTACTGTTGTGTGGTACTGAGGTTTTGTTGTTCTTTGCTTGCGGCATTAGTATAGCAATAGTTGACTGACATATCATTCATCTAGTCATCCACCTGTGCAGCCAATCAACCATCCATTTGCTCACTAAGCTATGATATCTTCCAGGGACAAAGACAAGAGACTTCAGTTTTTAATTGTCTTTCCTCTTTTCCTTTCTTCCCCATTCTATATTCTTCCCTGCTTGACCCAGTTTTCAAAAATGAATTGTTCAAGAGTTGTAAATATGAAATTCTTTATACAGCACTGAGTCACTGAATAAAAGGCATGTCAGAAATCTAACAAATATTTTTTAATAAATTCATTTCTAACTGATATGTAGATAGAAAGTCTGTTAGGAGAACATTTTTTTCCTCCTTTTTATCTAATTTATAGATGAAAGTGATCTAAGTAAGTATAAGCAAATGACTAGACAGACTATAAAAAAGCATTTCTATCAGATGTCAAAAACAAGAATTATTTCAGCAGGAAAGGGTGATGTTGGGATCTGAGCACTCTAGGCCAATTGGTTCCTAAAATTTCTATCACCAGGGAGTACTTTTCTTACCCATCCCCTCCCCATCCCATGAGACTGGTTATAAAAAGGCTATGATTATGAATAATTTTGCAGTTATTAAGAGGTACTTCTCAATTTGATCACAAAAGTCATGTATTACTGTTAATCAGAGTTTCTAATCAGATGAGTTCATTAGTATTCCCATACTGAATTAGTACTTTGGGCCCAAAGCCAAGAAATATAACATTTTAGTTAGTCAATGAAGTTATTACCCCAGGGAACTGTTTCATTTCTATTAGGATTTTTTGAATATTCATAAGAATTAACCCAAGGTGTCATTCTACATGGACCGTGCACCATAAAGAAATACAGAGACATAATACCCACAGGTTGTGATTCTTAGTATGGCTTGCTAAGTGCTTTCAACAAACGAGAACATCAGGGGAAATGAGATATGAAAGTATGAGAAGGCCAGCTCATGGCAAGCCTTGAATGTCACATTTAGGAATCTGGACTTTGTTTTGCAACCGTCACTGAAGAAGTCATTAGGTTGAGTATAAAAGGGTTAATAGTATGAATTTGCTCAACGAAAGAACCCCTGTACATCACAGCCCAAAGTAAAAACTGGATAACTAAATTTCCACCAAAAGAGCACAAACATGTGAAAGCTTGTGTGCTCATGTAACTGCAGTAACTGCCAACAAGCCAAATGTGGGAGGAATGGCTGATCTTCACCATCAAGTTTTAAATGAGGTTCCAAACAACAAAAGAGCTTGAATTTCAGTCAGACCATCTGGCTTTACTACGTGTTCTCGCTTTATTGCATTTTAGCCTTGTGGTGTTAGGCGTATTACTTAAGATCTTTGACTTTTAATTTCCTTCTCTGTGAAATAGGAATAATAGCATCTATATTAGAAGATATTTGTAAGGATGAGATTTTAAAAAATTGCAAGTTGTCTGGTATGTAATTAGCAGGTCTTAATAATTAATTTCTTTTAGATTTGCTTGAAAGTCCAAATGTCAAGACATCGTGGTAGCATAGACATTCCCTCTTCCTGTCATCTCATAAGATGACAAACTGGCTGGTAATCAAGACCCTAAGGAGAAAACATATACTCCAGAGACCAGCTCCATCCTGGAAATGGTCTGCATTTAACTTGACAGTAAATAGGAGATGACAGCTGAATCTTGTATGGAGATTCCAAGGGGATGGTTTTCCTGGCAGACTTGAATTGGAAGTTCACCCACTGCAAATAATTATCATTGCTGTAAATGCTTGAGAGTAGGAGATAGAGGAAGTGTCTTGAAAAAGAAAGTCCTGGAATTCTGGGACAGTGCTGGAAATGGAAGGTTGAAACTACCGTAGCTTAAAGTCCTGTTGATGAGACTGTGATGCCATCCCACTAGGGTCAGGCAAGCTTTTTTTAGCAATTCCTTTTAATCAGCCATTTGAAATCAGTACTGAAAAAAATTTTTTTTCTGATGAATGTGCTTAAATATGCTGAATAACAATTAAGCCATATCTTTGTCATGTACTTTTGGAATTTTTAATGTGCACCTATAATTTTGTTTTTTGGGGCGGCCATGGTGGCTCAGCAGGCAGAGTTCTCGGCTGCCATGCTGGAGACCCGGGTTTGATTCCTGGTGCCTGCCCATGCAAATAAATAAATAAATTTTGTTTTTCACAATGACCTTTTGAGGAGAGTAGGATATTGCCACTGCTATTGTAACAAAGTATCACAGACTGGTTGGCTAAAACAAGAGGAATTTAATATCTCTCAGTTTGGGGAACTGGAAGTTCAAAATCAAGATGTCAACAGCCGGTGCTTTCCCAAAGCCTATAGTGTTCGGTAGTGGCTTGTTGACAATCTATAACTCAATTCCTGCCACTGTCACCTGGCCACCTGTCTCCTGTCTGCTCTGGTGTCCAAATTTCCTCTGCTTTTTAGGACTCCAGTCATACTGGACTGAGGCCTCCCCTGGATTCAGGTGTGGCCTTAAGGTTAACTAATAGCATCTTCAATGATCCCATTTACAAAGGGGTTCGTATCTGCAGGATGGAGGCTTAGGACTTGAAAATGTCTTTGTGGGGGACTTGATTCAGTCCATAACATAGGGTAAGTATTATTATCCCTCCCTTTCCAAATCAGGACTCTAAAACCCCAAATAGCACAAGGAGCTTACCTAATGCTCATGGTCAGTAAGCAGAAAGGACCCCTATCTTTTGACTTACACTTGAAGATTTGTAATTATTTTTCCAGTAGATGGAGAGTCGTGACCCATGCCTTTTTGGAGATTATTTTGTCCCCATTTTATATTTTCTTACTCAATAGTACTGTATAAGACCATGTTGCTTCTAGGGTCAAGAGAGACTAACTTTTACTATTCTGCATCCTGCTTACTTTTTGGAGGTTGTTATGGAAAATTGGCAACATATTACTTTCTTCATCCAGTTTGAGCCAAGGCTTTCTGCAGATGGAGACTTGAACTTCTTGTCTATCTGAATGAGATGAGGGTTGAATTATTGAATATTTGGTCAGAGCCAGGTCTCATTTTTAAAAATATCTTAAATCTGTTAACCTTCAAATCTGTACAAACTAGGACATCAGTTATAATACAATCGATTCCCTTCTTTTTTCTTTTCCAGGGGCTATCAAACACAATAAAATCCTCTGTCCTTCACAAGAAACAAAACTCTCTCCTTGGGTTTGGGGAATTTCACATTCCCTCCATATTATTCAGCATTGTAAAGTCATTTTGAGGCAAAGACAAATGAGTTATTTCCTTCTCATTTTAGACAGGAAATCACCTCTCAGAAACCCTTGGGTGAAGAAAAGCAATTTAATGAAATTATATGTAGGAATCTCATGAAAATTACAATATTTTTGCAAAAACCTTAGTATTCTCATGCTGTTTTATTAGCACTTCAAATTGATGAATAATCAATTCCCCTCTCCAATGTTTCAAAAGAACTGTTCTGGTTATCTATACTGTCTAATAAACCATCCCAAACTTAGTGGCTTAGACCAACAACCATTTATTTGCTTATCGTTTTGCAATTTGGTAGATCTCAGTTGGACAGAAATTCATCTCTCCTAGAGTCTCCCATGCAGCTGCAGTTGTCTAGAGGTTTAATGGGGGCAGGAATGTTCCAGATGGCTTCATTCACATGTCTGCACTCTAGTTGGGATGGCTGGGAATGCTGGAGCTCAATCAGCCTTCTCTCTTCTCCATCAGAGTAGAAGGACCTCTTTATTTGGAGGCTCAAGGTTCCGTGAGAGTGAAAGTGGAATCTGCAAGGCCTCTTATGAGTTATGTACAGTGCTATGACTATGTCATTTCTGCCACGTTGTATTGGTGAAAGCAAATGACAGGGCAAAATTCAAGAGGAGGAAATTGACGCTGCCTGTTGATGGAGGAATGGTAGGTGCACACAGGGGTGAGAGGAATTGTTGGTGTTCGTCTTTGGAGTTTGCTAGCCACAAGGACTATGGCTACCTGAGTTTGAGTATTGTATTACATTACAGAACCTCTATGATGGGTCACTTTACAGGCTTAATGAGACTTCTTTCACTGATGGTCTTCTGAACTTTCAAGTTATGTCTTTGATGCTAGCCAGCCCAGTCAGTACTCATGTCTGCTCCTACCAGCTGAACAAACAAGGGTCCAGGAGGCAGCCATACTAGATTCTGGGATCTAGGATTCAGTGTGGAAGTGGCTGAAGTTGGCTGTAAGAAATATATTGTGGTATTCATTGTGGAAAAAGTATTGTTTGTTTGAGGTAACTTCTGATCAAACTCTCAAACTAGGGTTCGCAGGATGATGGTGCCTTTCTTGAAAGATAATGACTGCTGACGCAATCACATAAATGCAGACGAAGGAGTATAAAAGGGCAAGAAAGAGCTATAGCAATAAAAATTAACAGCTGAAACTTGACTTGAGAATATTAAAGGCTACAAGTATTGAACTTAAGTTGGTTTGAGTCTAAATCCTTGCTCTTTTGAAAGATGGGTAAACATGTAAGAAATAACGATGCTATTAAGGAAATGGAATGATACTGTATGGTAATATAATAGGATTCTTTTTCTCAGGCAGCTTGATTTTTTTCCCCTTAAAATGCTTTTCTCTGTAATATCTGATATATCCATATATTTATATAATATATGTAAGTTATGAAGCATAATAATAATATAAACTCGGGAATACATCACTTAAATGCAACAATGACAGTATTATCACATCAACTTTCTTCCTTGTCACTCTCTCTGTCTAGAAGATCTCTAATTTTCTCTAACTACTCTTCTCAATTTTGAGTTTATCATTCCCTTGCTTATTAGGCAACTAGGTCTTCAGATTTGAATCAGAAGGGAAAACTCTAGCTTGGCTTCTCATAAATTCTAAAGCAATTTTCTGGTTAATTATGAACTTATTGGCAGACTTGCTTCATGTATATTCTATGAAAGTGTGACCCTTGAATGATGAATGGCATCTAGAAGCAATAGTGATTTCTTGAATGCTGCTGGGTTTGTGTGATAATGCCTCATAGTTAACCAGATGTAGTGGTTTCCCTTTGGTTTTCTATAGGCATTATGAGCCCAGAGACTTTCAAATCCCCTTCTTTTCATTCTTCTGCTCATGAATTGCACCACTTTGCCCTTTTCTGTGTGGATGTCAGAGTCATCTGTACTGGGACTCGAGTCTGTGGCTTCTGGGGGTCATGAGAGTCTAAATCCTTCAGTCCAGAAAATGTGGCAATGGTGGAGCTGTACCAGCAAAGGTGGGTGGAGCAACTTGCATAGTCTGTTCCCCAAGAGAATACCAGATGCATAGAAAGGTTTTTTCAGGGATTCATAGTATCTCGAAGGTGAAGATTCCACTTGGGGCGTATTTGCTGTTGAGTTCCTTCAGGGGTATATAAATCATGCAAATTATGTAATGATCACTTTCGTTGCATACAATTACTTTTTTTTCCAGCTGGTGTGTTTTTAATTTCATTTTCTTTTTAACAAAGTAAAGTTACATGCACATAGTTTATTTTTGTTTTGCAGAATATTTCATAATTAGGTACAATGGTACTTTTTTACATCTCCAGTCTGCTTTTCTAGAGTCAAACACTTTTAACAGTTCCCATTTTTAGTTCTTCTGGTGTCTACTTGAACATTTTAAAATAATATGTTATTTCTTGATTTATCAAAAACATTATTCGTTCATCCCTACCTGATTATGATATTGAGTTTTTCTAATGGTTATAAGAACTTTAGACAACATACTTCAATTTTGTTTTTTTATCAAGCCCTACTTTAGGCAATGTCTCTCAGCAACCTGTGATAGTAGGCAAATATATTTATGCTCCTACCCTCCATCCATTTCTGTTTACCATATATGCAAAATCTTCATTTACTTATACTTTGTTGGTGATTGTGATAGGCAGAATTTCTAAAAACTCTCCCCACCCCCCCCAGAGATATCCACCTGAAACCCCAGACTGTGAATATGTTAAAATATCACTTCTGTTACGATGCCATATTATATGTACAGTTGACCTGAAGATAGGGAAAATGGTGGGCTAAAGCCTAATCTAATCACACGGGCCCTTCAAAAGCAGAGTGTTTTTTCTCACTGGTGGCAGAAGTCAGAGAGACTCAAAGCATGAGAAGACTCAACATGCTATTGTTGGCCTAGAAGTGAAAGGGGTTGCATGAGATGTAATGCAGGCACCTCTAAGAGCTACAAGTGACCCTTGGCTGATAGCTACAAGCCAAGGGGAAACTGTATCCTATAACCACATGGCTGAATTTTGCCAACACTCTGAATGAGCTCGGAAGTGAATTATTTCCCAGGGCCTTCAGATAAGAGCCCAGCCAAGCAGACATGTTGATTTTGGCCTCATGAGACCTCAAGCACAGAAGCCAGTTGGGTCTGCCAGACTTCTGGCCTCCAGAACCATGTGCTAATACATGGGTTTTACTTTAAGCTGCTGAGTTTCTGGTCACTGTTATATAGCAATAGAATACTAATACAATGATCTTAAACTTTGCAGAAGACTCACTGTTCTTAGCACTTTACATGTATTAGTTTATTCAATTCTAATAACAAATTGACCAAGTAGGAATTATTGTTATCTCTGTTTTGCTAACAGGAAACTGAACACAGAGAGTTGTCCAAGGTTACATAACTGCTGCTTGTGGGTCTCACTAAATTCATGATATCTAACCTCAAGTGGGCCCTTATTGCTGCTCATCAGTCCTACTTTATTTCTCAGTCCATTAACACACACACACACACACACACACACGCACGCTCCACCACTACTCCCCGTGAGTATTTGAGACTCCACAAATTTCATCTCTTTTCCCTAATCCTCGTTTTCAGCTGGCAGCATTACCTCCTATTTCCCTGCGAGAAGGAAAGCATTCGGCACAGAATGCCCCTGTGCACTCATCACTGCTGCAGCTCATTACTCATCCTCGTCTTAGATAATGGCAACTCCATCCTTCCAGTTGCTCGAGCCAAGAGCTTATGGTCAACTGCTATGATAGGCACAGCAAAGCCCTTCTCTACTGAATGAACTAACTCTTCTCCTAGCTAAGGGCAATGCTCCCACTTGGTTCGATTCCACCTCCTTGCTACTGTTTGAAGGCATTACAGTTTCCCCCTTTTCTCCAGCATTGTCAACTTTTCCTCTCCACTGGATCATTCCCAACATCATACTTACATTTGATTCTCATTGTTGGTACTTTTTATGTCCTATCAAGTCACCTGAACTCTGAATTAGTGAATTCTGAACCATTGCTCCTGTGGGAAATATAGGGCTCCTATGGGAAATTCTGTGGCCCACCAGTCATAACATTATCATCAAGTGATCAACACATAACCTTGCTTTATGTGAGTTTCTGATTAAAGATACTTTATTTGATAAAATGTGTTGATTCACTAACATTGAACTCACAGCCAACAGCACTGCAATTCATGCCTGAATGGAGCTTATCTAACATACATGTTTCTTCTCTAAGGCACATCACAATTTTCTTGCACTGAGGACCACTAGACAGGGGCCATTCTAAACAGTGAAATCACCAAAGAAAAGCACAGAAACACACACAAAAAATGTGGCAGGAAGTATACTGTGAGAAGGACACTTATTTACAGTATAAAAGAAGGCAGAGCATCACCTTGTTCAATCATAGCTGAGAATCTGCACTTTGGGAGACTCAAGCTTTTTTGTTCATGTCCACAAATAACTGTGAAAGTGCTGTGAGTGTTGATTGTGACGTCATAAATAAACATTAGCACGTAGTTGATGCAGGTTCTGTCATCACAAAAATGCCTTCTTCTTACCCTATTTGCTGCTCAAGTCACTCCCCTGTTTGCTCTCCTTCCATTTAAAACAAAACTTGACAGAGTTTTCTAAACTCACTGGGTTTGATTTTTCTTCTCCCATTCACTGTTGAACACCCTCCTATCAAACTTTCCTCCCATTTCTCTGTTGAAGCAAAGGCAAAACTAGAAGCAATAACCAGCTGTTGAACACACAACTAGACTCCATTTCCTAACATTCCCAGCAGAAGTTTGGTTTGGTGAATATATATTGTCTCTGTTTTATCTCAGTTTCTATGGATCAGGAATCTGGGTAGAGCTTAACAGGATCCTCGACTTCAGAATCTGCTCCGAGTCTCTCTCAAGACCCCAGATGAGATTTGCCGGGCAGGATCTGCTTCCAAGCTCACTCAGTTGTTGGCAGGACTCAGTTTCTCGTGGACTGTTGGACTAAGAGCATCAGTACCTCCCTGGATGCTGACAAGAGACCACCCTCAGTTCCTTGCCATGTGGGCTTCTCCATGGCAGCGTGGTTCATCAAAGCCAGCAAAAGAGAGGACTTGCTAACAAGATAGAAGTCACATTCTTTTGTAAGCTAATCACAGAAGTGATGCACCCACAACCTTTGCTGCTTTCTGTTGATCTAAACAAACCACTAAGCCAGCCCACATTCGAGGGGAAGGAGTTACAGAAGATCACTTCATGATCTACCTTGTTCTTTCTCATCTATCGGTGGAAGAATCTAAGACATTAAGAGATGGCAAGATTCAGTGGATGAAAGGAGGTCCCTGAATTACGTCGTGAATTCCCCATATTAACTCCCATATTAACTGACCTATCTTGGACTGTGATATCTGTGAGAAAATTTTATTGATCAAGCCACTGAAATCTGAATGTTGTTTGTTGCATCAGTTAGCCAATCCTGACTAATATAGTCATTAATGTCCTCTACAATCCTAAATCCAATTGTTAACTCTTAGTTCTCTTCTGACTTCACTTATGCACTATTTGACACAGATAATTACTCTTGAAATCTTTTCTTCTGTTGCATTGTGAGATACCACACTCACTTGGAGTCTTTCTGGCTGCTCTTTTACAGCTTCATTACTGGTTTCTTCTCATCTTTATGACCTCTGAAGTTGATGTGTCCAAGGACCTGGTCCTTGGGCCTCTTCTCTTCTTGGTCTATACTTACTGCATAGGTGAAGTCCATTTCCATGGCTTTAAATATCATCTAGGGACTGATGACTCCCAAATGAATATCCCTAGCCAGGTCCTCTCTCCTGAATTCCATACTCAATTACCCTGTTACCTACAGGCCATCTCTACTTGGATATATAATAAGCATCTCAGACTTAACACATCCCAACCTGATATATCCCCAAACCCGCTTCTTCCTCAGTCTACTCCATCTTATATAATGAAAACACCATTCTTCCAATTACTTAGGTCAAAACCCTCATGATATATCTTAAAAATATATCAGCATTTGATTGCTGCTTACCATTCTACTTCTACCTCTGTGTCCCAGGCACCATCATCTCTTCCCTGGGTTATTGCAACAGTCTCCTAAATGGCTTCCTGCTTGGGTTCTTTTTTTTTTTTTTTTTTATTAATTAAAGAAAATTAACTAACACAACATTAGAAATCAATCCATTCTACATATGCAATCAGTAATTCTTAATATCATCACATAGGTGTATGGTCATCATTTCTCAGTACATATGCATCGACTTAGAGAAAGAAATAGTACGACAACAGAAAAAGAAATAAAGTGATAACACAGAGAAAACACAAATAAAAATAAAAAGTACAAAAATATATAAGAGAAAGAAAAAAAAACAACAACAAAAAAACTATAGATCAGATGCAGCTTCATTCAGCGTTCCAACATAATTACATTACAATTAGGCAGTATTGTGCTGACCATTTTTTTTTAGACATCATACCATTCTACATATGCAATCAGTAATTCTTAACATCATCACATAGATGCATGATCATCGTTTCTTAGTAGTACATTTGCATCGGTTTAGAAGAACTAGCAGTATAACAGAAAAAAATATAGAATGTTAACATAGAGAAAAAAATAAAAGTAATAATAATAAGAACAAAACAAACAAAACAAAACAAAACAAGAACCTATAGCTCAGATGCAGCTTCGTTCAGTATTTTAACATGATTACTTTACAATTAGGTATTATTGTGCCGTCCATTTTTGAGTTTTTGTATCTAGTCCTATTGCACAGTCTGTATTCCATCATCTCCAATTACCCATTATCTTACCCTGTTTCTAACTCCTGCTGAACTCTGTTACCAATGACATATTCCAAGTTTATTCTCGAGTGTCGATTCACATCATTGGGACCATACAGTATTTGTCTTTTAGTTTTTGGCTAGACTCACTCAGCATAATGTTCTCTAGGTCCATCCATGTTATTACATGCTTCATAAGTTTATCCTGCCTTAAAGCTGCATAATATTCCATCGTATGTATATACCACAGTTTGTTTAGCCACTCGTCTGTTGATGGACATTTTGGCTGTTTCCATCTCTTTGCAATTGTAAATAACGCTGCTATAAACATTGGTGTGCAAATGTCTGTTTGAGTTTTTGCCTTTAATTCCTTTGAGTAGATTCCCAGCAATGGTATTGCTGGGTCGTATGGCAATTCTATATTCAGCTTTTTGAGGAACCGCCAAACTGCTTTCCACAGTGGTTGCACCATTTGACATTCCCACCAACAGTGGATAAGTGTGCCTCTTTCACCGCATCCTCTCCAGCACTTGTCATTTTCTGTTTTGTTGATAATGGCCATTCTGGTGGGTGTGAGATGATATCTCATTGTGGTTTTGATTTGCATTTCTCTAATGGCCAGGGACATTGAGCATCTCTTCATGTGTCTTTTGGCCATTTGTATTTCCTCCTCTGAGAGGTGTCTATTCAAGTCTTTTTCCCATTTTGTAATTGGGTTGGCTATCTTTTTGTTGTTGAGTTGAACAATCTCATTATAAATTCTGGATACTAGACCTTTATCTGATATGTCATTTCCAAATATTGATTCCCATTGTGTAGGCTGTCTTTCTACTTTCTTGATGAAGTTCTTTGATGCACAAAAGTGTTTAATTTTGAGGAGTTCCCATTTATTTATTTCCTTCTTCAGTGCTCTTACTTTAGGTGTAAGGTCCATAAAACCGCCTCCAATTGTAAGATTCATAAGATATCTCCCTACATTTTCCTCTAACTGTTCTATGGTCTTAGACCTAATGTTTAGATCTTTGATCCATTTTGAGTTAAGTTTTGTGTAGGGTGTGAGATATGGGTCTTCTTTCATTCTTTTGCATATGGATATCCAGTTCTCTAGGCACCATTTATTGAAGAGACTGTTCTGTCCCAGGTGAGTTGGCTTGACTGCCTTATCAAAGATCAGATGTCCATAGATGAGAGGGTCTATATCTGAGCACTCTATTCGATTCCATTGGTCGATATATCTATCTTTATGCCAATACCATGCTGTTTTGACCACTGTGGCTTCATAATATGCCTTAAAGTCAGGCAGTGCAAGACCTCCAGCTTCGTTTTTTTTCCTCAAGATACTTTTAGCAATTCGGGGCACCCTGCCCTTCCAGATAAATTTGCTTATTGGTTTTTCTATTTCTGAAAAATAAGTTGTTGGGATTTTGATTGGTATTGCATTGAATCTGTAAATCAATTTAGGTAGGATTGACATCTTAACTATAGTTAGTCTTCCAATCCATGAACACGGTATGCCCTTCCATCTGTTTAGGTCTTCTGTGATTTCTTTTAGCAGTTTTTTGTAGTTTTCTTTATATAGGTTTCTTGTCTCTTTAGTTAAATTTATTCCTAGGTATTTTATTCTTTTATTTGCAATTATAAATGGGATTCGTTTTTTGATTTCCCCCTCCGCTTGTTCATTGCTAGTGTATAGAAATGCTACAGATTTTTGAATGTTGATCTTGTAACCTGCTACTTTGCTGTACTCATTTATTAGCTCTAGTAGTTTTGTTGTGGATTTTTCCAGGTTTTCGATGTATATTATCATATCGTCTGCAAACAGTGATAGTTTTACTTCTTCCTTTCCAATTTTGATGCCTTGTATTTCTTTTTCTTGTCTAATTGCTCTGGCTAGAACCTCCAACACAATGTTGAATAATAGTGGTGATAGTGGACATCCTTGTCTTGTTCCTGATCTTAGGGGAACGTTTTCAATTTTTCCCCATTAAGGATGATATTAGCTGTGGGTTTTTCATATATTCCCTCTATCATTTTAAGGAAGTTCCCTTGTATTCCTATCCTTTGAAGTGTTTTCAACAGGAAAGGATGTTGAATCTTGTCAAATACCTTCTCTGCATCAATTGAGATGATCATGTGATTTTTCTGCTTTGATTTGTTGATATGGTGTATTACATTAATTGATTTTCTTATGTTGAACCATCCTTGCATACCTGGGATGAATCCTACTTGGTCATGATGTATAATTCTTTTAATGTGTTGTTGGATTCGATTTGCTAGAATTTTGTTGAGGATTTTTGCACCTATATTCATTAGAGAGATTGGTCTGTAGTTTTCTTTTTTTGTAATATCTTTGCCTGGTTTTGGTATGAGGGTGATGTTGGCTTCATAGAATGAATTAGGTAGTTTTCCCTTCGCTTCGATTTTTTTGAAGAGTTTGAGGAGAGTTGGTACTAATTCTTTCTGGAATGTTTGATAGAATTCACATGTGAAGCCGTCTGGTCCTGGACTTTTCTTTTTAGGAAGCTTTTGAATGACTGCTTCAATTTCTTTACTTGTGATTGGTTTGTTGAGGTCATCTATCTCTTCTTGAGTCAAAGTTGGTTGTTCATGTCTTTCCAGGAACCCGTCCATTTCCTCTAAATTGTTGTATTTATTAGCGTAAAGTTGTTCATAGTATCCTGTTATTACCTCCTTTATTTCTGTGAGGTCAGTAGTTATGTCTCCTCTTCCATTTCTGATCTTATTTATTTGCATCCTCTCTCTTCTTCTTTTTGTCAATCTTGCTAAGGGCCCATCAATCTTATTGATTTTCTCATAGAACCAACTTCTGGCCTTATTGATTTTCTCTATTGTTTTCATGTTTTCAATTTCATTTATTTCTGCTCTAATCTTTGTTATTTCTTTCCTTTTGCTTGCTTTGGGGTTAGCTTGCTGTTCTTTCTCCAGTTCTTCCAAATGGATAGTTAATTCCTGAATTTTTGCCTTTTCTTCTTTTCTGATATAGGCATTTAGAGCAATAAATTTCCCTCTTAGCACTGCCTTTGCTGCGTCCCATAAGTTTTGATATGTTGTGTTTTCATTTTCATTTGCCTCAAGGTATTTACTAATTTCTCTAGCAATTTCTTCTTTGACCCACTCGTTGTTTAGGAGTGTGTTGTTGAGCCTCCACGTATTTGTGAATTTTCTGGCACTCTGCCTATTATTGATTTCCAACTTCATTCCTTTATGGTCCGAGAAAGTGTTGTGTAAGATTTCAATCTTTTTAAATTTGTTAAGACTTGCTTTGTGACCCAGCATATGGTCTATCTTTGAGAATGATCCATGAGCACTTGAGAAAAAGGTGTATCCTGCTGTTGTGGGATGTAATGTCCTATAAATGTCAATTAAGTCTAGTTCATTTATAGTAATATTCAGATTCTCTATTTCTTTGTTGATCCTCTGTCTAGATGTTCTGTCCATTGATGAGAGTGGTGAGTTGAAGTCTCCAACTATTATGGTATATGAGTCTATTTCCCTTTTCAGTGTTTGCAGTGTATTCCTCACGTATTTTGGGGCATTCTGGTTCGGTGCGTAAATATTTATGATTGTTATGTCTTCTTGTTTAATTGTTCCTTTTATTAGTATATAGTGTCCTTCTTTGTCTCTTTTAACTGTTTTACATTTGAAGTCTAATTTGTTGGATATTAGTATAGCCACTCCTGCTCTTTTCTGGTTGTTATTTGCATGAAATATCTTTTCCCAACCTTTCACTTTCAACCTATGTTTATCTTTGGGTCTAAGATGTGTTTCCTGTAGACAGCATATAGAAGGATCCTGTTTTTTAATCCATTCTGCCAATCTATGTCTTTTGACTGGGGAATTCAGTCCATTGACATTTAGTGTTATTACTGTTTGGATAATATTTTCCTCTAACATTTTGCCTTTTGTATTATATATATCATATCTGATTTTCCTTCTTTCTACACTCTTTTCCATATCTCTCTCTTCTGTCTTTTTGTATCTGACTCTAGTGCTCCCTTAAGTATTTCTTGCAGAGCTGGTCTCTTGGTCACAAATTCTTTCAGTGACTTTTTGTCTGAGAATGTTTTAATTTCTCCCTCATTTTTGAAGGATAATTTTGCTGGATATAGGAGTCTTGGTTGGCAGTTTTTCTCTTTTAGTATTTTAAATATATCATCCCACTGTCTTCTAGCTTCCATGGTTTCTGCTGAGAAATCTACACATAGTCTTATTGGGTTTCCCTTGTATGTAGTGGATTGTTTTTCTCTTGCTGCTTTCAAGATCCTCTCTTTCTCTTTGACCTCTGACATTCTAACTAGTAAGTGTCTTGGAGAACGCCTATTTGGGTCTAATCTCTTTGGGGTGCGCTGCACTTCTTGGATCTGTAATTTTAGGTCTTTCATAAGAGTTGGGAAATTTTCAGTGATAATTTCTTCCATTAGTTTTTCTCCTCCTTTTCCCTTCTCTTCTCCTTCTGGGACACCCACAACACGTATATTTGTGCGGTTCATATTGTCCTTGAGTTCCCTGATACCCTGTTCAAATTTTTCCATTCTTTTCCCTATAGTTTCTGTTTCTTTTTGGAATTCAGATGTTCCATCCTCCAAATCACTAATTCTATCTTCTGTCTCTTTAAATCTATCATTGTAGCTATCCATTATTTTTTCTATGTTTGCTACTTTATCCTTCACTTCCATAAGTTCTGCGATTTGTTTTTTCAGTTTTTCTATTTCTTCTTTATGTTCAGCCCATGTCCTCTTCATGTCCTCCCTCAATTTATCGATTTCATTTTTGAAGAGGTTTTCCATTTCTGTTCGTATATTCAGCATTAGTTGTCTCAGCACTTGTGTCTCATTTGAGCTATTGGTTTGTTCCTTTGACTGAGCCATGTTCTCAATCTTTTGAGCGTGGACAGTTATCTTCTGCTGCTGGCGTCTGGGCATTTATTCAGATTTCTCTGGGTGTTGGACCCAGCAAGGTTGTAAGATTTTTCTGTGAAATCTCTGGGATGTTTTTCTTATCTTGCCCAGTACGTGGCGCACGTGGCACACGTTTGTCTCAAGTGTTTGGAATGGGTCTCCCCCAGTCACCGATCTCTGTGGCCTGGGGATTTCGGATCCAATTCTCTCCATTGGTTCAGGGGCCGCGCGTGGTGGGGGCGTCAGCTGCCGCGGCTTGAGGGGACCCTGTGGCTGGTTGTGGGCCGCAGCGGGCCTGGGGGATTCCCCACTGGACGAGGAAGCCTCCCGTGGGGGGGGACTTCCGCGGCTTGGATAGCCCTCCTATCCGAGACTCGTATCCGCGGACTCGAAGCAGAGACTTGAAGCCGCCCGCAAAAGAGGGGTGCCGCCTGCCTTGGCTTGGGAAACTTGCTTCTCCAATACTCTCAGCCGGCCCGGAAAGGGGGGAGGGAGTAGCTCGGACCACCGCAGCTGCCGCTGATCGGGAAATCCGCGCAGCTCGGGGGTCTCACCGCAGCCGAGTCTCGCAGTCAGTCTAGCCAGCCCAGACTTTGGATAGCCCTCTGATCTGAGATTCGTAGCCGCGGACTCGAAGCCGAGACTCGAAGCCGCCCGCAAAAGAAGGGCGCCGCCTGTCTCGGCTTGGGAAACTTGCTTCTCCGATACTCTCAGCTGGCCCGGGAAGGAGGGAGGGATTAGCTCGGACCGCCACAGCTGCGGCTGCTCGGCATATCGCGCGCTGCTTGGGGGTCTCGCCGCAGCCAAGAGTTGCAGTCAGGCTTGCCAGCCCAGACTTTGGATAGCCCTCTGATCCGAGACTCGTAGCTGCGGACTCGAAGCCGAGACTCGAAGCCGCCCGCAAAAGTGTGGCTCCGGCCGCCTTGGCTGGGAAGCTTGTCTCTCCGAGTCTCTCAGCCAGCCCAGGAAGGAGGGAGGGATTAGCTTGGACCGCCGCAGCTGCGGCCGCTCGGGGGTCTCGCCGCAGCCAAGTCTCGCAGTCAGACTTGCCAGCCCAGACTTTGGATAGCCCTCTGATCCGAGACTAGTAGTCGCGGACTCGAAGCCGAGACTCGAAGCCGCCCGCAAAAGTGTGGCGCCAGCTGCCTTGGCTGGGAAGCTTGCCTCTCCGCGTCTCTCAGCCAGCCCGGGAAGGAGGGAGGGATTAGCTCGGACCGCCGCAGCTGCGGCTGCTCAGGAAATCGCCCGCCGCTCAGGGATCTCACTCACCGCAGCCGAGTTTCGCAGTCAGACTAACCAGCCCAGACTGGGTTACGCTGTGTGTCCATTCCCTGCTGTAGCCCCGGGAGCTGTTCTGTACTGTTTCTGTTCACCTATTAGTTGATTTGGAGTCGGAGGAACTAAGACGCATGTACCTTACTAAGACGCCATCTTGGATCTCCCCTGCTTGGGTTCTTGATTCTCTTTACTCCATTCTCATAACAGAAGCCAGACCTGCTAAAATCTAAGTCATATCAAGTCTTTCCTCTTCCCAAATCCTTCAAGTGGCTTACTCAGAATAATAGCCAAAATCTTCATGCTGCCCTGCAAAAGGCCCTGTGTAATCTGGTTCCTCATTACCTCTCTGCAAGAGTTTAGCCATCTGGACATTAGAGCATAGTCCACATGAGACCCTCTCACTTCTGATACCAATTGAAAGTTCAGGTGGTTCCAAAAACCAATCTCAAGTTTGCTAATATGCCAGAAAGGGTACAGAATTCACTGAAAGCTTTTTGTGGTTATGATTTACTGCAGGGAAAGAGTAAATCTGACTTTTACAGATTAAAGTCAGCCAAAGGAAGAGATGCATAAGGCAGAGGTCAGGATGGAGGGTAACAAATGCAGAGCTTCCCATAAGGGCAGCATTACTTTCCTGTAACTATGTGGGACAATATGCATGGTATTGTATCAACAAGGGAAGCTTGCCTGAGCCTTGGTGTCCTAAGCCTTTAGTGAGGCTCCCTCACCTAGGCACATGACTACCCACATGGCTTATCTCAGTCTCCAGGCCATTAGGAGGTTGAGCTGATACTACATAACCCAAAGCCTCCACCCTAAATCACATTGTTACTATGTGGCTGACCCAAGGACTGCAGGCAAACAAAGACACTCTTGTCAGACATGTGATTCCAGAGGTTTAGAGATTACCTCTCTGAAGCCAAGGACAAAGGCCAGAGCTCTCTTTGAGCAAGATTAGATTCCTTACTACACATTTTTCTGACCTTATATATTATTATTCTCCTCCCTTGAGAAACATGCCTTACCCCAAGCACACCAGGCTTGCTCCTGCCTCAAGTTCCTTCTATTTGCTGTTCCCACTACCTGAAATGCTATTCCTCCAGATATGCTTGTCTCATTCCCTCTAATCCTTACCTAAAAGTCATCTCAATGAACCAGAGCCTGGATTTAAATCCAGGCAGTCTAGATTCAAAGCCCCTAATTAAAAAAAAATTTTTTATGTATTTTTATTGTGATATCTTCACACATTATATAATCCACCCAAAGTAAACAGTGTTTTTGCAATGTCATCACATAGTTGTGTATTCATCACCATGATCATTTTTAGAACATTTGCATTGCTCTAGAAAAAGAAATAAAAAGAAAAAAGAAAAACTCCATACATCCCGTACCCCTTTCCCTTCCCTCTTCTTGACCACTAGTATTGCAATCTACCCAATTTTAAGACTTGCAATAGGTTGCTAAGGGAGTGTAGTATTGACAGGAATAGTCATATATATTGCTATATCTCTGTATCTATATCTATCTCTCTCTATCTCACTATATACAACAACCATGTTTGGATCAACACCCCTTTCCAGAAACTGATACATATTTATCAGTAGAACAAAACAAAACATCCAGAAGTAGAGCCATACAAATACAGGCAACTGTTTTTTTTTTGTTGTTGTTGTTTTGCTTTTTTGCAATATAGTTATAAAACCATCATCAAAGTTCAGGGCTACTAAATTACAGTTCAACAACTTCCGGTATTTCTTTCTGTTTATTTTAAAACATTAGACACACTAAAAAGAAATATCTATTTGTTAAATCCTAATTTCTCAGTTATGCCTCCTTCTTCTCATTTGATCTCTCAATCTTCAGGCATATCTGGGCAATGACCATTTTGATTTCTTCCTACTGGAAAGGAGTTTTGATCTCCTGGGGTAGCAGGATGAAACTGGTAGTTATTCTTGGAGAGTATGTTACCTCTGGGTTTCAGAGGTAACATACTCTTTGACCTAGGATCAATCTGGAGGCCTTAAGTTTCTGAAAAAATAAACTTATTAAGAAAAACTTTTTATAGAGACTTTGATAGAGCCCAGGGCACTCCCTAGGGTTTTGAGGAACACTGTTGGTTGGGGCATCGCATTCTGTGGTAGTTTGAAATATCTGGCTAAAGCTTGCATGAGAATAACTTCCAGAATGACCACTTGACTATTTGAAATCTTTTAGCCACTGAAATTTTTGTTCCATTTTTCCCCCTTTCCACCATTCTCAATCCCATAATACTAGAGCCAGGGTCATCCCTGGGAATCATGTCCCACGTTGGCAGGGAGACTCATACCCCTGGGAATCATGTCCCATGTGGGGGGAGTGGGTAATGAGTTTATTGGCAGAGTTCAAAGCCCCTACTCTTAAATAATGTACTATACAACCTCAAGCCAAGGTTGATAACAATACAATTTGTTCCAGAAACATATTAAAGACTTCCATGGGTGGATTCTTAAAGTTTGAAGACCAACAGTCTGCTTCTACACTGAGTGCTATGATTATTGTTCCTCTTTCAGGTCCAAAGTCATGATTCTTTTGCCAGAGCCCCGAGGAGAAAGTCGCTAACTGTCCCTTCCCTTTAAATACCTTTTGTTTATGCCCAACGCTCTGCTTTCTGATCCTCGAGCCTCACAAGAGTTGAGTCAGTCAGAGCTAATACCTCCTCCAGTGAAGTGTCCAGTGGAGGTCCTCTCCCATTTTCTTCGCTGTTGTGGACTTATTCCTTTACTACCATTTGCTATGGATCTCGGGAGTAATCAGGGGTGTGGCACAGAGAGGCAGGGTGAGGGAAGCTAAACAATTACCAATGCTCAGTCCTCCGTTTTGAATTGAAAGCCCCCAAATATATTCTTTTTTTTTTTTTTTCAATAACATACAGGCAAAAAAGCTATAAATATCCAAGGACAGCACCACAATTAGTTGTGGAACATATTTCAGACTTTGACATGGGTTGCAATTTCACAATTTTGGGTTTTGACTTCTATCTGCTCTAAAATACTGGAGACTATAAAAGAGATATCAATTTAATGATTCAGCGTTCATATTCATTTGTTAAATCCTATCTTCTATGTGTAATTCCACCATCACCTTTGATTTTGAAAGCATTTAAATCCCTGCTTCACCTCTGTAGAATTGTGTGATCCTTGAGCAAGTTACTTAACTGCTTTAAGAGTAAATTTTTTTTTATTTTTATTTTCTTATTTTTTTATTAATTAAAAATTAACTAACACAACATTTATAAATCATTCCATTCTACATATGCAATCAGTAATTCTTAATATCATCACATAGATGTATGATCATCATTTCTTAGTACATTTGCATCGATTTAGAAAAAGAAATAGCAAGACAACAGAAAAAGAAATGAAATGATAATATAGAGAAAAAAATAAAAATAAAAAATAAAAAAAATATATAAAAAAAAAACAGAAAAAACCTATAGCTCAGATGCAGCTTCATTCAGTGTTTTAACATAATTACATTACAATTAGGTAGTATTGTGCTGTCCATTTTTGAGCTTTTGTATCTAGTCCTGTTGCACAATCTGTATCCCTTCAGCTCCAATTACCCATTATCTTACCCTATTTCTAACTCCTGATGGTCTCTGTTCCCAATGACATATTCCAAGTTTATTCTCTAATGTCGGTTCACATCAGTGGGACCATACAGTATTTGTCCTTTAGTTTTTGGCTAGTCTCACTCAGCATAATATTCTCTAGGTCCATCCATGTTATTACATGCTTCATAAGTTTATTCTGTCTTAAAGCTGCATAATATTCCATCGTATGTATATACCACAGTTTGTTTAGCCACTTGTCTGTTGATGGACATTTTGGCTGTTTCCATCTCTTTGCAATTGTAAATAATGCTGCTATAAACATTGGTGTGCAAATGTCCGTTTGTGTCTTTGCCCTTACGTCCTTTGAGTAGATACCTAGCAATGGTATTGCTGGGTCATATGGCAATTCTATATTCAGCTTTTTGAGGAACCACCAAACTGCCTTCCACAGTGGTTGCATCATTTGACATTCCCACCAACAGTGGATAAGTGTGCCTCTTTCTCCGCATCCTCTCCAGCACTTGTCATTTTTTTGTTTTATTGATAATGGCCATTCTGGTGGGTGTGAGATGATATCTCATTGTGGTTTTGATTTGCATTTCTCTAATGGCCAGGGACATTGAGCATCTCTTCATGTGCCTTTTGGCCATTTGTATTTCCTCTTCTGAGAGGTGTCTGTTCAAGTCTTTTTCCCATTTTGTAATTGGGTTGGCTGTCTTTTTGTTGTTGAGTTGAACAATCTCTTTATAAATTCTGGATACTAGACCTTTATCTGATATGTCATTTCCAAATATTGTCTCCCATTGTGTAGGCTGTCTTTCTACTTTCTTGATGAAGTTCTTTTTAATTTCATTTTAAAATAAGAATCTGAAACAAAAAAGTGTGGAGAGGGGTAAAGGACAGGAATTAACAATTACTGTCCTACTGTCCTATTACCATGTGTTGGACAACTCTCAGTAGTACTTTTCACAAACTAGTGAATTGAATGCTATCAGTCCCTTCATCATTTATGAGGATACGTCCATATCCACTTTGTATATGGGGAAACTGAAGCTTACTTACAGGTTAAGAAACTTGCCCAAGATCACAGTCCAAAAAGCTAATGATCTAATGATGGAATGAGAAAGGAGTTCTAGTTGCTTGAGTCCTTTTCCTCATACCATTTGTATTAGTTAGGTTTCTCTAGAAAACAGAATCAACAGGGAACACTCGCAAATATAAATTTTATAAAAGTGTCTCACGTGACCGCGGGAACGCAGAGTCCAAAATCCGCAGGGCAGGCTGTGAAGCTGACGATTCCGATGGAGGGTCTGGACGACTGCACAGGAGAGGCTCACCAGCTAGAACAGGAAGAGACTGTCTCTTCTGAATCCTCCTTAAAAGGCTTCCAGTGATCAGATTAAGCATCACTCATTGCAGAAGACACTCCCCTTTGACTGATTATAAATGGAATCAGCTGTGGATGCAGCTGACATGATCATGATTCAATTCTATGAAATGTACTCATCGCAACAGACAGGCCAGCACTTGCCCAACCACCACTTGGCCAAGTTGACACATGAACCTGACCGTGACACCATCCATGTTACATGTCAGGACTCCTCTCACAAGGGTGATTCCGGAAAGAAGAAATAGAATAAAAATACTTGTGCACATTTAGGTATCTGGACTCCTTGAGGGTGGGCCTTATTTTCTGCACAGAGCCTCCTGGATTATCTATCAGCTCATAGGTAAGCAGTGGCTTTGCATTAGTGTTGCAATCCGAAATAGAAGATACAGGTCCTTGTGTCTAAGATTTTGGAGGGATATTTAGCTTTTACTTTTGAGGGGTTATGGTAGACTGAATTGAGCACCCCAGTTTGGACATGGTCTTGGCCCACATTCTGGTGACCAGTTATTTACATTTCCATTGTAAATTTCCCCTGTAGATAAGAGCTTTTCGAGATACTGCTTCAGTGAAGGTGTGGTGCAGCTGAATCAGGTTGGGCTTTAATACAGAAAGAGAGGCTCCACAGGGAGCAGCCAGAACCTGGAGGAGAAAGTAGCAGATGCCATCATGTGCATTGCCTTGTGATGGAAATACCAAGATTGCTGACCAGCCAGTGATACTGACCTGGAGAGGAAGGCAGGCCTTCTCACCTCTGAAACCATGAGCTGATAAATTCCTATTGTTACACCAACCTACTGTATGGTATTTGTTTAGAAACTAATCCAGGGGTAGAGAAAAGTAAATGATGGCAGAATACATTTTTGAATGATAGAAATTGTCAGGATGCATCCTTGGACTTCCAAACCCTAATATTTTCTGAAATAATTTCATTTAATGATTAATTTATAGGCTTCTAAAAGAAGACTGAGAAAAACTACCGATAACACACATTTTTAAAGTTCTCTGGATTAGACCACTGTTCAAACTTTCACAGAACAGACTAAAAAGACTTGAAACTCCTAAAATTATGGCCAGGTTCAGTCATTTCTGTTATCTTGACATTTTCTGAATGGCACTGTGAAGAAGCTTGGATTCATAAGAACTGACCTAAACTGCATAACTTTCTTTCCATGAAGATTTAGGATGGGAAATGCCTTGCCACAGACACAAAGGAACAAAACTGCTAGATTTTAGAAAACCCTTCAGGCAACTGCAGAATTATATTTTGTAGCAAATACATTAAAGTAGCACCTAATCCATGTGTTATGGGGAAAATGAATTGCCTCTGTGCTGTCTTTGGAAATTCAAATTAAGTCTTTCTGTTTTCAAAAGGGAAAGAAGTTGCATAAATGCTAAGGCTGACTACTTCCTAAAAAGCTCTATTACCAAGCAGATAAATACATTGGAATTACTTTAGGAAGACTGGTTTTCAGTTTTTCCTTGTTTTGGTCTAAATGAACTCTGTACATAAAAAAATGTTCCTGGTTTAGACCTTGGCAGTTGCCAGTTTACAAATGGATTGAGTTTCCCAAGTTGAAGTCTAATCCAGGTGTTTGGAAATATGGATACATTTTCCCAGTGAACCAGTGTTATACATGATGGTTGCAGTCTCAGGCAGGCACCCAAAACTTTAACTCCCCATGTTCTAAAAAGAATATTATAGACCAGTGTTTTTCAAACTGAAGGCCACACTGATTGGTGAGTCCTAAAAGCAATTTAGTAAGTAGTGACAGTATTTTTTAAATAATGAAATAGAATAGAATGGAAAAGAAAAATAACAGAGTACATTTATATGAAGTCATGGTAAGTGTGGTTTTGTGGAACTTCTGTTTCAGATGTATATGAATGTGCATATGTATGAATTGGGTAACAACGCAAAATGTATTACTGTGGAACTGGTTAAAAAATAGTTGGGGAAACATTGTAATAGATCAAAACAATTACTGCGAAGCTAAATGTCTCCTTTTAAGAGTCTCTCAGAATCACAACCCTTGGTATCAAGACGATGTTTCTTATATGTTCTGGAATTTAAGCTATTTGAACTACCTCCTGTTAAGTAGAACATTGCTTATAGCTGTGTGGAGGGGCTCACGTGTGTGTTTGTAGCTCTTGAGAGACAAGCTGGGTTGCGGGAAGGAGACTGAGAGGAGCAATATGTGCTGGAAGAGAGGGAAGTTCTGACTGGGATTCTAGGGTGGGAGTTGGCAAACTCTGTACAACCTGTGAACTGAAATGGCTTTTACGTTTTTAAAAGGTTATAAAAATAAAAAAAAGAAAATGTGACAGAGACCATATGTGGCCTACAAATCCTAAAATATTTACTACTAGCCCTTTAAAAATAAGTTTGCAGAATGCCTTTTATGGAGGAGCAATGAGCAAATAATTACTAGGACTCTAAATAAAAATAGGGATAATTAAAAGTACACTTCATTCAGTTCCGGGTGCCTGCCCATGCATTAAAAGAAAAAAAAGTATGCTCCAACACGAAGTCAGAAGAAAAATGATAAATTCTCACCTAGTAAAACCATGAAGGTAAAAGCTATCAGTGAGAAAAGACAGAGTGTCTAAGAAGAAATGGCCTTCAGGCTGACAGCAGACTTTTCATTAACCAAATAGACTCCATAAGCAAAGTGTCGATTTAAAATTGTTGTCAATTTGGAATTTTATGCCAGCTGAATTATCTTCAAAGTGTAAGAATCAAATAAAGACGTTTTCTAACATTAAAAGTTTACTATGTCCACTTAATGGGGAGAACCTAGGTATTTTACCCCTAGATTGGGCACATGGGAAGGATGTCCCCTCTCACCACTTTTACTCAACATTGTGCTGGAAGTCCTAGCTAAAGCAATAAAACCTCTCAAGGAAATAAAAGGTATACAAATTGGGAGGAAGGAAAAAATAAAATGGTATTTGTTTACAGATGACATGATTGTCTATGTAGAAAATACAAGAATTAACAAAGGTACTCCTGGAACTCATAAGTGAATATAGGTGATGGGTACACACATTAAAATACAGAAGTCAATTGCTTTCACCAGCAATGAACAATTGGAATTTGAAATTATAGATACTACGCCATTTACATTAGAACTAAAAGAATGAAATACGTATATATAACTGATAAATTATGTACAAAATGTTTATGAGGAAAACTATAAAACTCTGAAAGAAATCAAAGCTCTAAATAAATGGAGAAATATACCATGTTCATGGATAGAAAGACTCAATATTGTTAAGGGGTCAGTTCTTCCCAAATTGATCTAAATTTCAACAAAATCTTAATCAAGATTCCAGCACTTATTTTGTTGCTAGTAATAAACTGATCCTAAAGTTGATATGACAAGGCAATAACCAAAAAAAAATATTGACAAAGAAAAGTTTGAGGACTGCCATGCCCAAATTCGACTTCAAGTTACAGTAATCAAGATAGTGTGGTATTGCTAAAGAATAAACAAATATCATACATACCTATTATTTTGTTGTTGTTGTTTTTTGTTTTTCATACATACCTATTAGATAGACCCAGTCTAGTCAATTGATCTTTGACAAAGGAGCAAAAGCAACTCAATGGAGAAAGGATAGTCTTTTAAAAAAATGGTGCTAGAATTACTAGACTTCACATGTGAAAGAAATGAATTTAGGCAGAAGCCTTACAACTTTCACAAAAATTAATTCAAAATGGATCACAGATACAAATGTAAAATACAAAACATACAACTTCTAGAAGATAACGTAAGAGAAAACCTAGGTGACCTTGGGGTTGACAATGACAAGACTAAAAGCTCAATCCATAAAAGAAAAAAATTGATATGTTGCACTTTATTAAAAAAAAAAACAAAAAACTTCTGCTTTGCAAAAGACACCGCTAAATGAATGAAAAGGCAAGCCACAGACTGGGAGAAAATCTATTATAAGGTACATATCCTATGAAGGATTTATATTGAAAGTATACAAAGAACCCCTAAAACTAAACAATAAGAAACAACCCAATTTAAAAATGGACAAAGGAATCTGAACAGATGCTTTACCAAAGAGGAAATGCAGAGGGAAATAAGCATTGAAAAGATGCTCAAGATAATGTCATTAGAGAATTGTACATTAAAACAAGGAGTTATCACACATATCTATTTGAACGGCTAAAATCCTAAACGGTGGCAACAACAAGTGCTGGCAGATCTGCAACAGGAATTCTCATTCATTGCTGGTGGGAATATGAAATAATACAGCCACAATGGAAGACCAGCTTGGCAGTTTCCTACAAAGCTAAACATAGTCTTACCATATGATCTAGCAGTCATATCCCCAGATATTTACTCAAATGAATTGAAAACTTATATCCACACAAACAGAGAAAACTGCACAAAAATGTTACAGCAGCTTTACTCATAATTGCCCCAAGTTGGGAACAATAAAGATGTCCTTCAATAGATGAATAAATAGAGTGGTGCATTCATATAATGGAATATCATTCAACAATAAAAAGAAATGAGCTATCAAACCATAAAAAGACCTGGAAGAATCTTAAATATATATTGCTAAGTGAAAGAAGTCATCCTGAAAAGATTACTTACTCTGTAATTCCAACTTTATGACATTTTGGACATAGAGACAGTGAAAAAGAACACTGATTGCCTGGATTCTGGGGGAGGAAGGGAAGGATGAGTAGGTGGAGCACAGGGCATTTTTAGAGCAGTGAAACTATTCTGTATGATATTGTAATGGTGGATTCAGAGTACTATGAATTTGTTAATAGCCATAGATTTGTACAACACAAAGAATGAATCCTAATGTAAACAATGGGGTGTAGTTAATAATAAGGGATCAGTGTTGGCTCATCAATTGTAGCAAATGTACTACCACAATGCGAGATCTTAATAGAGGAAACTGTTTTGGGGCAAAGGGAGTATAAAAGAACTTAGTTCATTTTTTCTATAAACTTAAAACTGCTCTAAAAAATAAAGTCTATTAATATTTCAAAAGTTTATGATAATTTTCTACCTATAATCCCTCCATAAAATGACTTTTAAAATGAAAATAAATAGTCAGCAAGAAGAAAAGAGAGCCCACAGGGGAAGCAAAGTATAAAATAAATAATGGGGATCTAGAAATGAAAATATGTCTGAAAATTTAACTATTTTTAAAAATTTTACTAATAGGTGAAAGTATATGGCTAGAAAACAATTACATGGTGAGAAAGGTGTTCAATGATACTTAAAAGTATGTTGAGGTTCTCATAGTACTTGAGAGAATGATGGAAACATTGACTACATTTTCACTGTTAGAAAATTGTGGTTTTAAATGCATATGTTTAAAAAAAATTGAAATATAAACCCCAACTTCCAACTTACTGGAGATGAAGGAAAGAAATAAAGATGCCTGAGGCCCAGGTCTAGGACTGGGTTCAAAGATAGAATCCAGATTTTGTTAGACATATATGAGAAGAGCACAGAGAAAGTATCCAGCTGAACCAATGTAATTTCCCCAGTGTCCCCACTTTTTCCCAGTAGGGAAGCTTTGAGAGCAGTGGTGATGTCCAGTAGTTCTCAGAAGTGAGGGATTCAGCAAGCCTGAAAGGGTTTGGCCAAAGTGAATCCCAGGTTTTATTTATTCATTTTTCTCAGGCAGGTAGACCTGATCAACAAAATTCTGCTCTTCAGCAAACCCATCATTCAGTCTTGATATAAAGGTTCTGGGCACTAAAATTCTTGCCTAGCTGTACTTGTACAATCCCCCTGTATTGGTTTGTTAAATGCTACTGGAATTCAATATACCAGAAATGGAACTGCTTTTAAAAAGGGCACTTATTAAGTTACAAGTTTGCAGTTCTAAGGTCATAAAAATGACTGAATTAAGGCATCCAGATAAAGATATCTTGACTCAAGAAAGGCCTATGTCTTTCACAAAAGGCACATGGCTGGCATTTGCAGGTCCCTGTTCCCGGTTCCATTGCTTCCAGCTTCTGATGCCACTGGTTTCCTCACTAAGTATCTGTGGGCCTTCACTTAGCTCCTCTGGGACACAACTCAGTGTTCTGGTTTTCTTAGCATCTTGTGGGACGGTACCTGGTGATATTTGCTAGGCTCTGCATCTTCAAACATGTGTGTCTAGGTGTCTGCTCTTTCTGTCAGCACTCCAAGCAACTCCAAATGTCTGCATCTCTGTCAACTCTGAAGCAACTGTCTAGCTTCGGTCAGCTCTATCATCTCCTGGCATCTCCTGGGGCTTCTTCATTTCCAAACATCTATGTCTGCACCTGTATGTCTGTTTGCTCAGAAGCAACTGTGTTTTCCCCAAAATGTCTCCCCCTTTAAAGGACTCCAGTAAACAAATGAAGACTCACTTCGAATGGGTAAAGACACATCTCCATCTAATCAAAAGGCCACACCCACAACTGAGTGGGTCAATCTCCATGGAAACAATCTAATCAAAGGTTTCTACCCTACAGTATTGAATCAGAATTAAGGAACATGATTTTTCTGGGATATCCAACACTTTCAAACGAACACACCCCTCAAACTAAGACTACATTCTCAGTTCCTGTGAGGGAGGATCCAGGTTAATTTCCAGGTTTGTTCATTTCCAGGCTTTTTATGGGGTAGACTTTGCATGATCTGCCACATGAGAAAACAAAACCCACAAAAAGTGGGAAAGGAGAAAAAAGAAGCAAAGAAAAATGTTGGGAAGCAGAAAATGCAAAGAAACCAAAGAAAGCAGATGAATCTTTATAAAAAAAGTAGATCCCAATCTACGTTATTCAGAAAAATAAATGCTAGTAGTATTTGTACCATAAATGTGAACAGCAAAACTTGTGCAAGGAAATAGAAGGGAGTATTTTTATGACCTTGCTATAGAGGAGAATTTTGTAATCAAGACATTAAAAGTCCACAAACTTTAAATGAAAAGATCAATGAAATTTACAGTGTGAAAACATTTGTTTAATAAAAGATTCCATAAAGTTAAAGAGCATGTTCAGATTAGAGAAAGATATTTTTAAAGGATTAGTAACTAAAATTTATAGATCAGTTCTGAAAATCAATGAGAAAGATAGTCCAATGCAAAACAAACACTATAAACTGGCAATATATAAAAGAAGATATCAGAATGGCTGATAAACATGAAAAGATGCTTTCCCCAACCCGCTACCAGGAAAATGAAAGTAATGTTGTAACATCATTTCACACAGTAGAAACACAAAAGGTAAAAGTCTGACAATGCCAAGCATTAGCCAGAGAGTGAAGCAGTAGAAACTCTCACGTTACTCCTTTTGAGGGTAATTTGAGAATATCTAGCATAATTGAAGATGAGCCCAGCCCATGACTGACTTCCAGAAAGCTCTCAGACCTGCGTGCAGGACATTAGAATGTCCACAGCAGCTTCCCTCGCAAAGAGATGAGCCTGGAGATGCACAAATGCAGATGCTGTATGAGAATCCCTGCATGATGTTAGCAAAATAATAATTTTGTTAAAAGAAAGCAACCACACACCAGAAAATGGTGAATAGGGGGTTCTGTCAACACAGAATCCCAGGAGACATTGGGCCCAAGGTAAGTGCTCTCAGAACAAGACCAGGCTCAAGACTGCTGATTTCCTGGTAGCTAGAGATTTCTGCCCATTGTGAAATTTGGGGTGAAGAGAAATTTTGTAACTGAGAAACCATATTGAAATTATGGATGATATTTGTTTATTTAATTTTACAAATTTGTATTTCACCCATAATTCCTTTGATTCTAAAGTTTGGAGACAAAATATCCAAGAATCCCATTTAGGTGTGGTTAGAATGGGAAGCCCTGGGCTGAGCTGGGCCCTCTCATAATGATTTCACTGTTTTGGCAGAGCCTGCCTTACAAACTAAACACAGTCTTTATTAGGTGGGGATCACGGATGGAAGTTCAAGTTAACTTACTAAGACAGACATCTCTATCTAGTTATATACATCATCCATTCATTTACTCATTCACTCAAACCGTGATTACCAAATCTTTACAATATGACAAAGAACACAAAGAAGAATAAGACAATATGATTTGAAGGAGCTCATAGTCAAAGGAGCTAAAGGAAAGCGTGCGTGGACATACACACACACACACACACACACACACACACACACACACCACTCTATTCTAAATGGAGGAAGCCAAGTGCTCTGGGAGCTGGGATTCTTGAAGAATGAGCCAAAAGTGTCCATATTTTTATCATATTTACACGTGAAAAATTTTCCAATACTTAGGCAATACACTATTGCCATTTGGAGTAGATCATTCTTAGGTATGGGGGGCTGTCCTGCGCATGATGGCTTTTTTTTAGCTATCCCTGACCTCTGCCCATCAGATGCCAGTTGACCCACCCTCCATCCTCCATCCCCTGTTGTGACAACTGAAAACTGTCAAATTTCTGGGGTGGAGGAGAGACAAAATCTGACCCTGCATTGAGAAACTCTACCTTCACTGATGCAGCTATTATTTATGCTGTTCTGGTTCATTTGTTTTTGTCCTCCTATCTCTGTGCATTGTCCAGTTGGAGAAATGATTTTTTTTTAATTGCACCACATACAGTATCTCAGCTCCCCTTTACTTCACCTTCCACTAGGCTGGGTTAAACTGAGGTCCTGTCTTGTACTGTCTTGAGGTTCTGCCCCTTCAAATTGTTTATCTGTCCCCTAAGGATAAGTCCCAGGCTGTATGGCTCCCTTGGGAACTTAACCTTGGTCTCTTGGCCATAAGACAGGAGACATCATCATAGCTACTCTCTGGATTTTTCCTGCCCACCTTTGGGAACATATTTCTCAGTTTTTTTCTAACTTAAATTTTGTTGTGTTTCACACTTTGGTGTTGTGTTCTGCACGTTTATCCTGCCTCTACTGTTTTAGGCAGGAAGCAATAGCTTATAGCCGAAGTGCTGCTGCTATAACAACTTCCCCACTAGGAACAACGAGCTCCTTTTTCTGCCCCAGGAACTTTCCCTCCAAGCTTTCTTCTTCCACCACTGCTGGCCTCAGGACAAAGTGGCCGTAGTTACTGTGCATCTGCTGCAGCCCTCTACTCCCATGCAGCCCGCCCACCAGAAAAGCCCTCACCAGCCCCATTAAACTTTTTGGCTCGTTTCCTTCTCACTAGGCGTGGACTACTTTTGCTCTTCCAAAAATCCCTATATAAAAACATTTAAGTCTTGGTAGCAAAAAACTCAACACAATTGATCATTTTTCCAGGTTCTATATAGTCTGACATTTAAAATTCAAATACTCCTAATAATGAATGCACAACTCTGTGATTATACTAGAAACCGTTGATTGTTTACCTTGGTTGGGTTTTAGTTATGTGACCATGTCTCAGTAAAACTGGCATCAAAAAAACCCACAAGCAACTCCTGATAAGAGTGTCCCTCAGTTAGACAAATACATAAATCATTATTTTAAGAACCCAGGTATCAGGGAGCACAGGTAGTTTAGTGTTAGAATGCCTGCCTGTCATGCAGGAGACCTGGGTTTAATTTCTGGACCACACACACCCCACCCCATCCCCCCAAAAAAGAACCCAGGTATCTAATAAAAAATATTCTACTCAGAAGACCTAAATAGATGGAAGGGCATACCATGTTCATGGATTGGAAGACTAAATATAGTTAAGATGTCAATTCTACCTAAATTGATTTACAGATTCAACGCAATACCAATCAAAATCCCAACAACTTATTTTTCAGAAATAGAAAAACCAATAAGCAAATTTATCTGGAAGGGCAGGGTGCCCCAAATTGCTAAAAGTATCTTGAGGAAAAAAAAACGAAGCTGGAGGTCTCACACTGCCTGACTTTAAGGCACATTATGAAGCCACAATGGTCAAAACAGCATGGTACTGGCATAAAGATAGATGTATCGACCAGTGGAATTGAATAGAGTGCTCAGATATAGACCCTCTCATCTATGGACATTTGATCTTTGATAAGGCAGTCAAGCCAACTCACCTGGGACAGAACAGTCTCTTCAATAAATGGTGCCTAGAGAACTGGATATCCATATGCAAAAGAATGAAAGAGGACCCGTATCTCACACCCTATACAAAAGTTAACTCAAAATGGATCAAAGATCTAAACATTAGGTCTAAGACCATAAAACAGTTAGAGGAAAATGTAGGGAGATATCTTATGAATCTTACAATTGGAGGCAGTTTTATGGACTTTAAACCTAAAGCAAGAGCACTGAAGAAGGAAATAAATAAATGGGAACTCCTCAAAATTAAACACTTTTGTGCATCAAAGAACTTCATCAAGAAAGTAGAAAGACAGCCTACACAATGGGAGACAATATTTGGAAACGACATATCAGATAAAGGTCTAGTATCCAGAATTTATAAAGAGATTGTTCAACTCAACAACAAAAAGACAGCCAACCCAATTACAAAATTGGAAAAAGACTTGAACAGACACCTCTCAGAAGAGGAAATACGGATGGCCAAAAGGCACATGAAGAGATGCTCAATGTCCCTGGCCATTAGAGAAATGCAAATCAAAACCACAATGAGATATCATCTCACACCCACCAGAATGGCCATTTTCAACAAAACAAAAAATGACAAGTGCTGGAGAGGATGTGGAGAAAGAGGCACACTTATCCACTGTTGGTGGGAATGTCAAATGATGCAACCACTGTGGAAGGCAGTTTGATGGTTCCTCAAAAAGCTGAATATAGAATTGCCATACGACCCAGCAATACCATTGCTAGGTATCTACTCAAAGGACTTAAGGGCAAAGACACAAATGGACATTTGCACACCAATGTTTATAGCAGCATTATTTACAATTGCAAAGAGATGGAAACAGCCAAAATGTCCATCAACAGACGAGTGGCTAAACAAACTGTGGTATATACATATGATGGAATATTATGCAGCTTTAAGACAGAATAAACTTATGAAGCATGTAATAACATGGATGGACCTAGAGAACATTATGCTGAGTGAGACTAGCCAAAAACTAAAGGACAAATACTGTATGGTCCCACTGATGTGAACCGACATTAGAGAATAAACTTGGAATATGTCATTGGTAACAGAGACCATCAGGAGATAGAAATAGGGTAAGATAACGGGTAATTGGAGCTGAAGGGATACAGACTGTGCAACAGGACTGGATACAAAAACTCAGAAATGGACAGCACAATACTACCTAATTGTAATGTAATTATGTTAAAACACTGAATGAAGCTGCATCTGAGGTATAGTTTTTTAATTTTTATTTATTTTTATTTTTATTTCTATTATCGTTTTATTTTTCTGTTGTCTTTTTATTTCTTTTTCTAAATCGATGCAAATGTACTATGAAATGATGAATATGCATCTATGTGATGATATTGGGAATTACTGATTGTATGTGTAGAATGGAATGATTTCTAAATGTTGTGTTAATTAATTTTTTAATTAATAATAAAAAAATATTCTACTAAGTTTTGGATCGGTGATTCTCAAACTTGGCACCTTCCATCTAGACGTTGGAAGAAGCATCCATAGCATTTTTGTGTCAGGTGGTTGAGGTATAGCTATTAAAGTAAGCCTCAAAGATTACTACTGTATCATCTTTTCTGAATTATAGTGGAGGATTTGGGCTACCTGTCATGGTTATGTTCATGTGTCAACTTGGCCAAGTGGTGGTACCTGTTTGTCTGGTTGAGCAAGTGCTGGCCTGTCTGTTGCAATGAGGACATTTCATAGAATTAAATCATGATCATGTCAGCTGCATCCACAGCTGATTCCATTTGTAATCAGTCAAAGGGGAGTGTCTTCTGCAATGAGTGATGCTTAATCTGATCACTGGAAGCTCTTTAAGGAGGATTCAGAAGAGACAGGCTCTTCCTGTCTTGGCTGGCGAGCCTCTCCTGTGGAGTTTGTCCAGACCCTCCATCGGAATTGTCAGCTTCACAGCCTGCCCTGCGGATTTTGGACTCTGTGTTCCCGCGGTCACGTGAGACACTTTTATAAATTTTATATTTGCAAGTGTTCCCTGTTGATTCTGTTTCTCTAGAGAACCCCAACTAATACACTACCCATGTGGACATATGCCAGAGGTAATTTTTAAATTTTACAGAAATTGTACACACACACGTGCATGCGCACACACTTATAATAAAAAAGAAAAACACTGTTCAGGGCTGAAAGGGGCTTTCAGACCTTACCACATTATCACTACCTGATTATTTTGTTTGGTTTTAACTTGTATTTTGGACTTTGCCCCATTGAATGGATTCATCCATTTTAAACTCTGTCATCTCCGGTTGCCTCCTCCACTTGGTGACCAGCTTAGTCTACTGCTTGCTTTTCAAGCACTCATGATGTTAGAAAAGGGAGTAAATTTAACGAGACCAGTAGTGACAGGCTCCGGGAAGCATATATACATAAACCTTCTTTTCCAAATATGCTGATAATTTGAGTTGCTTAACCATGTTGGATTTCCTGATTTTATTACCACCAAAGTAGTATTTAATTTTTATTAAATATTTTAAGTTTAAACAATTTGGAGAGGCAGGACTGGGTTCAGTGGAACATATGCTAATAGAAAGAAAACTAGGCACATACATGTACCCCTATTTTTTGCAATTCATCTTTTTCACTATTAGCTAAAGAAAACATGTACCTCACATGCACGGATGTGCCTTGCATTTCTTTAGGAGCTAATTCTTCAGCTCTTTTAAAGTCATTTTTCTTCCATTTCTTTTTTAGAACATGAATTAGAGCCATTATTTCATTGGCAGGAATAACTGGTCATCAGTTACCCTTACTGAACTGTTCCTTTAGTAGGGAAGTAATTACCACAAATAAAATAGATACCAATATTTTCTTCCATTAGTTATTTTTGAAATCATTTACTGATGTTCAGTTCTCCTTCTAAAAAAACTATCTTAGGATTCAAATGTATTCTTTCATGAAAATATCTTGACTAATAATATTTAGAGAAACCTGGAGGGGAAAGAAACTCTTGGGGTCTGTTTTCAACACACATCTTTTGGATACTACTCTCCTTAGGGCAGCAGGAGAAAAAGCATAAGTCAGCTTTCAACCTGCATTCTGAGTCTCCTTGTGGAAAATTCTCCTGGGGCCCCTAGACAGAGTATTTCTTACCCCAAAATCCCCCTTTTCAATCTGTTTTCTATGCTTCCTGCTGGCCCTGGGTATGCCTGCTAATTGCTCTTTTATATCATCCCATCTGTCACTGTCCTTCTTTCTCAAAGTCTCCCTCTTTATCTTCTGACCACAACCCTCTCTTCTGATCTTACCCCTCCAGAAACTCCTTGGAGATAAACTGACAATGACCTTGTCTTCCAAAAGGAAGGATATACGATAAGAAAGGAAATGACAAGGCATGGAGTATATGTGGCATGGTGGAAAGAACTATAAAAAAGGAGGAGCACAATAGCCAAAAAGGGGAAGCTGCCCAAATATCCTTTAATGGATGAACAGATAAGCAAAATGAGATGTATCCATATGATGGAATAGTATGTTCAGCCATAAAAAGAAATGGAATCTAACCCATGCTACTAACAAAAATGTTATGCTAAGTGAAAGAAGCCAGACACAAAAAAAGTCACATACTGTGTGATTCCATTTATATTAAATATCCAGAATACGTGAATCCAAACAGACAGAACGCAGATTGGTAGTTACTAGGGGTTAGGGGAGGGAAGAATGGAGAGTAACTGGTTACTGGGTACAGGGTTTGATTTAGGGGTGGTGGAAATATTTTAGAACTAAATAGAGGCAGTGGTTGCACACAGTTGTGATGTATTACATCCCACTGAAGCGTTCACTTTAAAATGGTTAATTTTATGTTATGTGGATTTTACCTCGATAAATGCTTTAAAAATTAGGAAAAAAAAAAAGCAGGACTAAAATTTTTTTAATTAGGAAAAACAGGAGGGGGAACAATGCATAAAAATTTCCAACGCCACTGCTCTTTGATTTTTTAATTTTATAACCTTCATATATGCCTTTTTGTTTAATTACATCTCAAAGAAAGTTCTGCATTTAATTTAGATACTGGGCCCTGAGGAAAGGTCCTGCACTGACCTCCAAATCTTTGTAAGTATTGTATCAATATTCAATAAAATAAACCTAATAACAATGGGAATGATAAATCCATCCTATGAGTCAGTGATAAAACTGGGAATGGGTCCCAAGGAGCATTACCTTTTAGTCTCTTCTAAATTCTGTTGATATCGCTCCATGTCCCAGAAGCTCCTGACATAATTGAAGATGACTTGTCAATGATGTCAACCCACATAACCAGGAGAAAGAGCAAAGAGGAGCCTTGAACATAAGTTTGAGATAGCCTTGTCCCCTGGAGACTGCTGTATTCAGTTTCAATTTTGCCCTTGGCCACCTTGTGACGCAACATAAAATTTGTATGGGTTGCTCTTAGCCCTCTCCTTTCTAGATCCTTTGACCCTCAGTGGGGCCCTCCCCTCTGTCCTTTAGGCACCAAGGGAAAGTTCTCCCTTTCCCTCCTTTTCTTACTCTTCCATCTATACCAGTATTTAGAAGAGGAGCTAACATTATTTCTTCCCTGAGTGTGAATTTTGCAGAAGTATCTCCAACTAACACTGTCACCTTTCCTCCTTCCCAGAGAAGCAGATCCCCTGGGATCCTGGCTGTGGACGGTGTATCAGGGTTGCTGGGGTCCGCAGCATCTGGAGGCCACTTGAAGAACTCTGGGGTTTGCTTCAGGAATAATTCCTCAGCTCAAATCACTGTTAAGTTTGTTTGAAGTCTAGGCACCAAAGAGAAGTAATGAAATACAGCCATGGTAGCCCAGCTATTAAACTGACTTTAAATAGAATTATAGAAAATTATAAATCTATAAAAATGATTATGACATTAGCTTTTTTTTTTTTTTGCAGGGGCTGGGGGGTGGAGGGTGGGGGGAATTCCTTGGTCTGCGTTGGGAAAATTACTCTTGGGACTGATGCCAAAACCTGGGTGACTTTGAAGTCTAGACAGCACCAAACTACACATATCATGGCCCTTTTGCTGCTGTTTGCATGAATGTCAGTTGTGTTCAGAATCTTTGGAAATCAGATTGATTCCAATGAGTACATTAACTCAATGCTGCACTGATAAAATCAACTTGATTTTGACTACTTTGGGATGAACATTTTGTAAATGCACTTTTAAATTTCTAAATTGCACAAGCTGTAGAGGTGAAGTAAGTAATTATTTTAAATCTCTTATCAGTGCCATTTGAGGTGATCTCAGAGGTCAAACTGAGTTTTAAAAGTTTGGAGTAGATAAGTTTCTTAGAATTTTTATAAGGCTAATTACCTGATATTGCCAATATGGGTGGTGGAGATGGTATTCTACTTGCTAATTGCCTTCTGATTGTTTCTACTCATCTAGACCTGTAATATAGATTGGCACTGCTACTCTGCCCTCCTACCTCCAGGATTTATCAGCTCAATCCTGAGAGGATAAAATTGCCTCAGTGGAAAATCATGACTGACAATACAAGGGTATTATCTCTTCCAGGTTTTCAGAGCAAGTCTATGTATGTAAAGGTTTCTCCGTATTTCTACCTGTGGTTGCCAGGGATTTTGCCTGAATAATATGCATGGTATACTGGTTATCTATTGCTGTATAAGAAATTTCCCCAAAACTTAGCAGCTTAAAACAATGCCAAGGTTTATTATCTCATACAGTTTCTGCAGATCAGTAATTGAGGAGCAGCGTAGATGAGTGGTTCTGGCTCAGTGTGTCTCATGAGGTCAAGATGTCAGTCAGGGCTGCAGTCATCTGAAGGCTTGACTGGGGCCTCGAGGCTCCACTTCCAAGAAATCTCATTCACAGGGGTGGAAAATTAATACTGGTTGTTGGCAGAAAGCTTCAGTTGCTCACCCCATAGACTTCTTCATAGGGATACTTGAAAGTCCTCATAACACAGCAACTGGCTTCTCCTAGAGCAGGTAATTCAAGAGGGAGGCAGAAGACCCAGTGTCTTTTATGACCTAGCATTGGAAGTCACAGACCATCCATTCTGCAACATCTTGGTAACACACACAAGCCTCTTTGCAGACTTTCAACTTGCCTGTTTCCTAAGGACTCTCTCGTAGTTATGTCTGTCTTTCTCACTGGCTACCTACTTGGTTACTTTCTAAGCCTTTGAAGAGTTCCCCTCTAGCTGAACTCTAACCTTAAAACTTTCTGGAGTTAAAACATGGCAGAATTGGAAAGGTTAACAATTACTTGATGCAATACCCTCCTTTTATAATAAGGAACCGCCATAATTTAGAAGACTAATCCAAGACAGCTATTAGACAAGTTACCTATGATAGCTCATGGCCTTTAGAAATTCCATGTAATGACTTGGGTTACTAGGATTCAGAAGGTTGAGAGTTTAAGCGTTACCTTTATACCTTTAATATTTTGCTATCTGCAATATTGCACATTCCCTCAGGATGCCTAGAATCAGTTTGAAATAAGGAGATGGGAAAATTGCTGATGGCCTTGATGCCAGGGGTGTAGAGACGGTGAAGGACTAGAAGGCGGTTGAGGACACCTTACTAAGCACAGGCCAGTGTCTGCTCCTCTTCCTCGTTTGGGAGGCTGTGGGTCATGCCAGGATTGGAGGAAAAAGACCAAACCCCTCGTATGCAAATCCACTTTTGCTCAGAACCCACACTCTCAAATTTCCAAACCAAACATTTACTCTAAAAGGGGGGTTGTGGAACTCCCTGACCCTTACTCCCTTTGCTGTCCCCACATGCAGTTTTCAGCAAGGCCCACCAGACAGAACAGAAGTCACTTATTACTCCAACAGCAGGTAGAAGATGGAAAGGTAGCCGCATTTCTGGAGGAAGTGGGATTATAGAAAATAATCCGAATCAAGATAGAAGTCCTTTGAGGCTGAGCAATTGTCATAGTCTCCTAAATGTCTTCTCCTGTCTCCTCCAGCCCCATTCAAGTCCATTTTCCAATCTGCAGTCATGGTGCACAACATAATTATAATCCTGTCCCTGCCACCCAGCACTCCCACCCCATTCCCCCTAATTTAATGTCTTCTCATTTTTCTTACAACATGATTGGGACTCTTTATTGAGGCTTGGATGGCCTTGTGCAGTCTGCCCACCTCTTCAGCCTCATCTCATCCATTGTGTCTCCTGCTCTCTGCACTCCGGCTGCTCTGACTTCCAGCAATCCCTCTGCCTCTCTGCTGTCACCTGCCACAGGACCTTGACACATGCTGCCCTCTCATTCTGATAGGTTTTCCCTTCCTCTCGTCACCTAAGTAACACCCCTGCCATCCTTCAGCTCTCAGCTCAAGTTCTAACTCCTTGGGGAATGCTTCTCTGATCACCCTGACTGGCTCAAGTCCTTTAATAGCAAGTCCTCATGGCACTGCGAACCTTTCCGTTTTATTTTCTGCAGTTGCATTTTGTGTTTATTCATATGACGGTGTGATTACTGTCCACCTTCCACACTGCACTGGTCATATGTCCATCAAGACACACAGTCTTTGCCCACCATTGTGTCCCAAGGACTTAGCAAGGTGCCTGCATATAGGAGGCTCTTAATAAGTATGAGGAAACCAACCTGATAATATTATTTCACTCCATGGCATGAGTGATTGAGAGGATCTTAGAGTGGAGGTTTTTAGCCTGAGGGCCGTGCAATATATACACTTCTAGAAAAGATAAGCAAGCCCTTGTTTGGGTACATTTTTCTGAGGGAAAAGTGTTCATATCTTTCAACAAATTTTCAAAGGAATCTATGAACTGGTCTCCTTTCTCTAAAAAAGTTAGTAGAAATGGTCCTGGAGTTGTTTGGATTTTCAAAGGAACTATTTTTTAGCCTCATGATTCTAAATAACTAATAGGAATTAGTCACACACATGACAAGGTAAGGCAAAGCCAAGGTCTGACTACTTCCATAAGCTATTTTTAGATTCCTCCAGTGTATTACTTCCATAGCTGGTGGAAGGAAGAGGTGCCAAAGGGACCCGCTTCGGTGGTGCTTGTCCCACACAACAATAAGGACGACACTGAAACGAAAGAGCCCAGGGCTCCCCTGAGTCATCAGGGGTCACCTGGCAGGGGTCCTAGGCCATAGCTGGGGGGCCTCACAGTCTTCAGTCTCTTCTGGTAGGAGCAAGACAGGGAACCCCCCACCCCTGCAGAGCCTGGGGACGATGGGAAACTGTCACTTCACAGGCTCTTGTGGAGGATGGGGAGGCAAGTGGGACTCACAGCAGCCCCCCCAGGCCTCCCAGGCCCTGGTTCTGTTCTGCCGAGACTCACATGAGCTCGATTCAAGCCTCACATGCAACCTGAGGATGATATTTCTAGGCAGTGAGAAAGGGGATAATTTCGGGCAGTCAGGGCACTTAGTGCACAGCCAGGTTAGTTGAATGGAGACTTCTTCCCTGGCATTGACTGCCCATGACTTTGTCTGCTTTTCATTCCTCTACTCTAAACACATAGACACTCTAAACACTCTAAAAGCTTGCACACTTATTTGTTTCCCCATAGTGGTTCTCTCAACAATAGCAGTGGGGCCAGAGCTGTTTCACTGTAAGAATAAATATTCTCCGAATCCAGGGCTGGTTTGAGTTTGGACAGGGTAGAGATGCATTCCACATTCCCAACAGTGGCCTTAAAATAAACCCTTCGCAAGTTGAGGATTATTTGTACTTAGGAGGCTGTGGCGGGGTTGGAAGGGGCTGGGTTTTGCTGCTGAGAAGGCGCTGTGCTGATGATTCATGGGTGCCCGGGGCAGTACCTGCCCTCCTCTGGGTCTCTGGAGAACTTGCAGTCCCAAGGCTTCTGGTTAAGTTGTGAGTTGTCAGAAGTGAGGACAAATCCCAGGAGGCTGAGTGAAGATGTGGATTGCGTTCCTTTACAGGGCACTGACTTAGCCCTGGGTTCTAAGCAGCCCACACTGTTATTTTAATAAGCTCGAGGGTTGGTACTTCTTAGTAATGAACAGACTTTGAAGGAAATGAAAACAACTCATGAGTTTTAGTTCACTTGTTGTGTAGCAGGAAAGACCCCGATTAGTGCTCAGAATAGCAGTAGGTAATGTCTTGGAACGAAGTGACAAGTTAAAAGAAAAGGATTTGGGTAGCAGACGAGTTCTCTAGCCTACTTTTTAGCTGATACAATCTTAGCCTCTCTATTCACAGACCAATGTTGTGGATACTTACCTGATCACTGACTGTTCAAGGCAATGCCTAATCCTAACAGCATTTAGGAAGTTCCTCCTTTATGGGGGGGGGGGGGGGGCTATTTCACGGTTAAAGCCATTGGAAGTATTACTGCCAACAAACCTGGAAGCTTTTTTTGAACCCTACTTAACCAGGAGAACATGTGTTGGGGGGGAACGCAGCACCATCCTGTAACTGAAATGAATGTTCATGTGTCTCCAGGCAAATGGAGGGAAGTGCCACCGCCTAACATACTTAACTGTAAGCAGCAGACCCAGAAAAGTGGTAAATGGCAAAAAAAAATTGCCTCTTGATGTTGAAGGAAAACCTAAAGCTCACAACTGGCTGTTGAGTTCTTTGCTGAACACAGGGAACCCTGCCTGTGCATCGGGCAGGTCCCCCAGGGAGCAAGCCCAGCAGAGCCATTTTGGGGTGCTGCTCTACTGGAGAGACCCGGGCCAGCTGCTGGGGCGGCAATGAGTGTGGAACCAAAATGTTTTGTAGGACTTAGAAATGATGGCATGGACTGGAAATTCAAGTCCTGGGTTCCGTGAAGCTTTTTCAGCTATGAGACTGTGAAATGACCTTGACTTTTTGTTTTCTCACCTGTGAAATGGGAAAACAACTCTACTCTGACTTTCAAAGTTGCCCTAAGGACTGAAGAACTAAAATAACATCAATCCATTTTTGAAATATAAAACTCTGATGTAGCTGAAGAATAATGTGTCCACCCCACACAGACTATGCTCAGAATTAATAAGGATGCAGAAAGCCATTAGAAATGACCAACTGTACATTTCTATTTGGATTTTTATTTTGACTTGGGGCTTTAGGAGAGAAAACACTTGACTGATTGAGGACAAGGACAATAATTTGAAGAGAAAAATATGACTTTGAAAATCACTTCCAATGCCTACACCTCTCAAGGCACATATCAGGTTTCAGGGAACATGGCCTGGTCTCCAGGGAGCACAAATGCAGAGATGTCCTCTGCTAGTGCTCTAGAGTATGAGGCCGAAATAAAACACAGGTGACTGTTTGCCTTGAACCTCGGGGATGTTGTAAGGGGATCTTGCCAATAATTGGAAACCAGTGGGAAACATTCCCCTGCACCTTTCACAAATGTTGCCCCACTGAAGTGAAAATCTATCATAGTGCTTCTCCTTTAATACGGCGTGGCATATGAGCTGGCAAAAGACATCTTTAAATTTCCCTCTTTCCTGCTAAAGCATATCGAATCCAACGCCTAATGGACTGATAGCATCCCTGTCCTGTTACTATGTACGCAGACAGACGCTCACTGAAAACCTACATCAAATCACCGTTCTTTCCCTCTCGGGGCAGGGAGGACGGGAGAAGCACAGATGAGCCCTCAGCGTGCAGAAGGATGCCGGGAGAGCCGAGTTCTGATTCCAGGAGTGGCCGGGCTCTGGGATTCGCAATCCTATCACATCCAGTGACCCAGGAGTAGGGTATGCATTAGCACTAGGGAAGATGACTAATAAAGAAAATAAATGGAATAAAGCAGACAGCCGAGTGGGCAGGGCAAGTTCCAGAAGGTGGCTGCACAGTCAGAGGCAGTGGGTGGTCTGAAGGTCAGAGGGCAGCAGGCTGGGGCATTTGTTTCAGAATGGGCATGAGAAGAGGGAAGGCGCGGAGGGGGCTCCCCCACCACTGCGTCATCGTGATGCCAACTGCGCTGCAGCACGTGGGCCGCGAGGAGAAGCAAAGGCAGGCCGCAGTGAGCACGGAGAGAAGGGCACCAGCGGCCCGCGTCCAGCGCTTCCATGTGGGTGGGGCAGGAATCAGGTGAACAGAGAGCGCCCACCCCACCAGAGGGCCCACGAGCACCCCGCTGGGCTCTCCAGCGAGGGAGGGGGCAGGGAAAGGTCCTTGTCGGCCCAACTTCAGAGGTAATGTGTGTGAGTGGTGGCTTTTAAAAAACTTTTTTTTTGAATTAAGGTTATTGTAAACAGTAAGTCCATTTATATAAATCATATGCAAAGTGTTCAGGATGAGCAGCATTTCCTTTCTATCTGGATTTTCATTTAAAGCAGGGGCTTTGTGAGAGAAAACACCTGACTGAGCAAGGACAAAGACAGTTACTTGAAGAGAAAAACATGGTTTCATAAATAGATCTATCTGTATCTATAAACAATAACACTGAATAACTGTAGAATGTATTGAATGCAAATGTATTGAATTTTTCGTAGGTAATACTTGGGCACCCAACCACCATTTCTTCCACCCCTGGAGCTTCCTCCTGCTCCAGCTAATACCGCCACCCACAGTCAACTGCTTCCTAATTTCTGTCATCATAGACTAATTCTGCACCCTTGAACCGCACATAAATGGAACCCTAACAGTATAAACTCATTTGTGACTGCCTTTTTTTTTCACTCAGTGCTTTGTATTGAGACCCGACCACGCTTTCTATTTATGAGCAGGTAGTCATTTGAAGGCCATGTTTTTTCCTTCCATTTCAGTTGGCGGCTGTCGGTGTGGTTCTTGGTCAGAGCTGCTCTGCCAGCCTCTCTCTGGGCGCAGGGCCGGAGCGCTGCGTGCTGCCGGAGGGTCTGCTGTGGGCGCCTCCCTGCTCCTTCTGGGGCCGGAGCCTCTCCTCCCACCTTGCAGAGGTTCCCAAAGCACCGCAGAACTGCTATTGGCTAATCACAGGGCAGTTAAGGTTGGGATTGAGATTTAGGTGACAGTGTTCAAGGTCACCTTGGATGATTTAAAATGACACACAGGTAAACTGGAGTCCCTCCATAACAGACAGCCTCATAAAGACTCAGTTTTGGGTTGTGAGCGTGCAGGGTCTTGCTGCTATTGACCCCTCGGAGAAGGATATTTTGCTCGGAATAGCAGTGTTCCCAAGGAGATAGTGGCTGGGTGACCTCACACAATTCAATCTCTTTTATTTTATAGAGAATTTGAAGCTCCTAACCATTAAGCTGACCAAGAATAGCAGTACTTTTTTTTTTTTTTCCTTTTTTTGCTTTAGCACATTCCAGGGGAGCAGGGCTGTGCTTCCTGAATGTAACTGGGACAGTGGCTTATGGAAATGTAAAAAGACAGGGGATGTACAAAGTGAGGTTTACAGATGCTACCCAATGGGAAAGTCTGCATCCCTGAGCCAGCTGTACAAAAGCTCCCCTTACATTTAAAGTGAAATAAACATCTGCGTTTGCATCGCCCTTCTCCTGCAGGCCAGCAGCCCCAAACAGCTGCTTAGCCCTCAACAAGGTCACAGCATCTGTAGGTGTGCTCCTGTAGCAGTGAATACTGACGCCTCTGGCTTTGATGTCCTTGCAGAGAAAAGGAGGCAGCAGTAAGCTGTCCCTTTTCCTGGTGGGGCATTGTCACATGGCCTTGTGAAGAAATGCTCAGCTCAGGTCAGGGACCCTAGGCTATGGAAGTGCCTGGTTTTCACAATGTGGTAATTCACTAAGAGACAAAAGCATTTAGAAAAACAAAGGGGGAAATCCACTTGCAAAGAAGTGATCAGATTTCAAAAGGACTGACTCCCTCCCAAATAAGGAGTCAAAGAAAGGAAGAATACCATAGGTTTTCAAGTTGGTCAAATTTACATTTGTTCGTGGTGGAAAGCAGTAACTCGAGCACATGATTGTGATATTCACATGCATCAGCATTGTGAAAATAGGGATAAAGTCATTTTTTATTTAGGGAGTTCAGGTTATAGAAATTGCTCATGTTTTTATCATCTTGGGACCAGACACACAGTGACCCTATTCATTTTGGCTTGTCTCAGAGTACAAATGTTTTTTCTTTCTTTTTCCCATCTGTGATATGTTATATCCTTCATCATAACAGAAGCAAACAAGGTGTCAGTTTTGCTTCTGGAGTCCTTCCTTTGTTCAAATTCATGCCCCAAAGGTGCAAATCTGATCACAAAAGATGTTTAGTAATTTGCTGATTCAGTACAATTAAATCAATGTTTTGCTTCGTTTTTGAGTTCTATTTTCATAGGAGTAAGTAGTGTTTAATATACCCAGACCCACTTCTTGTACATGCAACATGATATTAAGGCTTAAGAATTAACTTCCAGCTGGAAATTTATAAGGCCCCTGGGGTGTAATTTACTTTTATGTCTCAGAAGCATTTTCTTTTCCTTGTCAGTTTGTCTACTGAAATAAGGAATCGATGGCCATGTAATTCACTTCCTTCTACCAGGATTTGCCTTCAGCAGCTCTAACTTTGGGCTGTGTCAGGGCTTCACCTTTTTCCTAACATCTCTTAATTTGCCAATGTTCCTGGCCTTCATTTTGTGTGAGGACAATGAAGGTATTATTTCCGCAGGTGAAGGCGTAACCCATGAGCTTGTCTTACCTAATCAGTGAGATTTCTGGCGTGATCATGGTGTGATCATGGTTATAGTTTTGATTTATCCAATTAAATCCTGATTGGAAAAAGTGCATGTTCTTATTGAACTATGCAAATAACTTCATGGTTCTGGAAGAGTAAAGAAACATAGTAGAGGCACTTTGCATAATAGTTAGCCATTACTACTACTGTTCTAGTTCATTATTTTAAAGTTTTCCCTCATGATTTACCTTATGATCTTTATTAAAATCTTCCATAAGATTGCTTTTTCTGATTTTCTGAGAGTTCAGTTGTGTGGTAGTTAGATTCAGTTGTCAACTTGGCCAGGTGAGGGCACCCAGTTCTGTTGCTGTGGACATGAGCCAATGGTATGTGAACCTCATCTGTTGCTCATTACATCTGCAGTCAGCTAAGAGGCGTGCCTGCTGCAGTGAATGATGTTTGATTTAATTGGACGGTGCTTAAATGAGAGAGCTCAGCATAGTACAGCCCAAGCAACTCAGCATACCTCATCTTGGCACTGACAGCTCAGTCCAGGCCTTTGGGGATGCAGAAAGGAATCACCCCAGGGGAAGATGTTGGAACCCAGAGGCCTGGAGAGAAGGCCACCAGAGATCACCCTGTGCTTTCCCACATAAGAAAGAACCTTAGTCGAAAGTTAGCTACCTTTCCTCTGAAGAACGAATGAAATAAATCCCATTTTATTAAAAGCCAATCTGTCTCTGGTGTGTTGCATTCCGGCAGCTAGCAAACTAGAACAGGTTGGAACAAGATTCCATTTAAAGAGGATTTCCTGCCACTCTGAACCAGTGTAACCTGTATAAGTTGAGATCAGTGATAAAGAAGAAAGACAGGATTTTCCTTCCATGTTTACTTAAAATAGAACACTGGCCACAGTTGAATCAGCTCATTTCACTCATTTAGTCATAGGGAATGAAGCTGTGCTTTGCTGACCTTAGACTAAATAGCCTTTTTCCATGAGTTGTCTGCTTTTGGAGTGGGAAGGTTCTGGAATCCTGATCCAGTCTCTAGCTACACCCCCACAAAAAGTATGTGATGATGATGTCAGGTCATCATGGGAAGCCTGTCATGACTCCATTCCCTGGAGCTTCCACAGTCAGGAGTGGCTGGTTCTGCCTTCATGGAGGCTCTATTGACATTTCTCTCAGAAGACTCCAATTCTGATCTGTTCTTATAGCAGGGACTTTAGGTGAGTGTCAGGGAAAAGCAGAAATACCTATAGATTATAAGGCTCAAAGGTTCTGGTTAACTTTTGATAATAATCTACAAATATCAAAATGATGAAAAGTAAACTCCTCTGCTAAGTTGCAGTAATAAGTGATTTGTAAGGATTTAGTTAAGGCTTACCCTGAGGGTAGGTACCTATAAACAGTGAGGTCATTGTCAAACCTCCAGGGTTATTAATTTATCCCAGAAAGTATATTCTAATTGGCAAGGGTATTTATATAGAAAACAGGATAGGTCTTTAAAAAATAAATCTATTTATTGACAGTTGTGCCTATATTTGTACGTGAACAGACATGTATTTCTATCTGAAATAAAATTTAACAATCATTAAAATGTATTTATATTAATAACATTTTTACATAATATAAAATTATGTAAAAACATAATATAAAATTAATCCAGAAAGGTTAAGCTGCTCTTTTTTGATTTGCTAGTATTTCATATTGTAGACATAATAGTGTTGAACATATTAAAACTAGAGAACGTCAAATTGTTTCTATTATCTCTTTTCTCAGAAGGTAAATTTTGCCCTTCTGACTTTGGGTCCTGAATTTGAGAAAGGCAATATCAAAAAGAGGTGTCAGAGGAGATGAGAGCTGAGCATTAGTCATAGATGCCTAAAGGTAAGATGTGATTCCAGGCAATATTTAAAGGAAATGCAATAGGTAAAAATGATTAAGAATTCTAACTTTTTCAAAACTGAAAAAGTTTTGTTAAAATTGACTCAAAGTTATGATAAAAAACATGAGTTAAAGAATATTTTTGTAAAATAGAACTGACACAGAACATCTTTTAACTGTTCTCTTTCTTCTTTCCTTGCTTTTGTTAAGAACATTGTATATACACAAGGATCAATGTGTTTTTGCTTGTTTGTTTGGTGCCAAAACCCAGGAACGAACCACAATGTATTGTTTTAAATAAAGACACCCAAATTCTTCTTTTGCCCTTTTTGATTACCATCATGTAACAATTTGCAGTAAAGGATGTACAAGCATTTTTTTTACCTTATGAGTAAACCAACCCTCACTGAACCAACCTTGCAATAATTTTAACATTGCTTTCCTCCTTTCAGACTCACTACTTGTAAGTATTATTAAATGCAGGCTAATATGTTTACTTTTCTGTCTTTCTATACTTGAAGTATATTCTCAAATTGTCTTCACTTTCATGTTCTGTTACAACAGACAAATATATGTAACAAAATCATCCTTCTTTCGCTTGTGTGACACAAAATACACCTGTTATTGTAACCAAGAAATCAAGATTTAAGGGATGATTTTGATTAGTAAATCAATTGATAAAAATTCTTTTTTGCTTTCTGCAATATTGGAGGAGACAGGGAAATACCTGAGATCTCTGAATTGTAGTTCAGCTGCCTTGATATCTGAAATGAGTGTAAAAAGCCCTTATCCTGTGCCTTTGTGATTTAAGAACTGGCCATTCTCTTGTAGAGCAAAGGTACTAACTCTAATGGAGGTGACCATTAACTACTTCCTTCTGGTTTACACTTTTAGTACTGAAGTGATAGCTGCCGCCTCTCCTTTCAGCTTATGTTCTCCTATTGAAATGATAATGGTAACACTGTTTCCTTTTCTGCTTGGAACTTACTATCTGAAATAGCCTCATCGCCCCTTGCTAAAATCCTTAAAAACTTGAACCCCTTAAACTAGAGGAGACAGATTTTGGGCTGTTAGGCTGTCTGTTCTCCTGCTACATGTGTAGTAATAAACACTCTCTCTCTCTTTGAAACCCTGATGTCTCAGGAATTGGTTATTGAGCAGGTAGGGCAGGAGAATCCATGGCCTTTGTCTGGTAACATTATCTTGCATGCATATCTCCCTACAGTCAGATAAATGTTGTCTGGGGTTTCTCTGTCACCTGGGAAGGTACCTGGCAATGTCTTCTGTACTTCTTTCCCAGCCTCTGGTTTCAAAAGGCACTGATTCCAGTGACTTTCTAAGTGTCTGTGAGTCCTCACTTAGTTTCTCTGGGGCACCTCTGGATTTTGTCTTAGCTTAGCATTTCCAAATGTCTGTTCCCACAAGATTGTATTAGGATTAAAAGAACATGGCTTTTCTGGGGTAATTAACAGTTTCAAACTAGCACATTCCCTATTCTTCCCTACCCCAACCCCTAGCAACCACCAATCTGGATCTGTCTCTCTGGGTTTATGTATTCTAGATATTTCATATAAATAGAATCACATAATAGGGGATTTTTGTGTCTGACTTCTTCCGCTTAATGTTTTTGAGGTTCAGCCACGTATGAGTACTTCATTCCTTTTTCTGGAGAGTAGACAGACTGCCAGACAACTGCCAAAATAGTCTGGCAGTTCCTCAAAAAGTTAAACATAAATTTAAATTTTAAAAATTTCCTTAAGCAGTAAATTTATACATCAAATTTAACCTAACTGGTGGAAAGAGTATATTAAAACTAGTGTTTTCAGGTGTATCAGATTATGTACACTACCTCAATTTACTATTAGTTCAAAGTCTCAAAGTTAGCTAATGTTCTGAAAATATTATTTAGCTAAGACACTATAGAAAAATAAAAGTTTTTCAAAGAACCATTCAAAGGGAAAAAAAATAGTCTCTTCAACAAATGATGCTTGGATAACTGGATATCCATATGCAAAAGAATGAAGTTTGACCTCTATCTCATACCATATATAAAAATTAACTCAAAATGGATCAGTGAATGGCCTAAATCCAAAAGCAAAAGCTATAAAACTTTTAGAAGAAAACACAGAGGTACAACTTCATGACCCTAGATTTGGCAATGAATTCTTAAATATGACATGACACCAAAATCATGAGCAATGTAAGAAAAAATGATAAATTGGATTCATTAAAATTAAAGACTTATTTTTGCATCAAAGGACATTATCAAGAAAGTGAAAAGACAAACTATAGAATGGGAAGATATACATCCAAATAATTTATATGTCTAGAATCTGGAAGATATAAAGAAGTCTTATAACTCAACAACAAAAGACAAACAACCCAATTTAAAAATAGCCAAAGGACTTGGATATATATTTCTCCAAAGAAAATATACAAAAGATACCACTTCATGCCCATTAGAATGGCTATTTAAAAAAAAAACTATGGAAAATAAGTGTTAATGTGAATATGGAGAAATTAGAACCCTCATACATGGTAGGAAAGCAAAATGATGCAGTGGCTTTAGAAAATAGTCTGGCAGTTCCTCAAAAAGTTAAACATAAAATTGCCATAAGACTCAACAGTTATGACCCTAGGATGTAACCCAAAGAACCTAAAACGGGTCCTCAAACAAAAACTTGTATACAAGTGTTCAAAGTAGCATGATTCACGATAACCAAAAGTTGGTAACAACCCAGTGACCATCAAGGATAAATGAATAAACAAAATGTCTGTCTACTCTCCAGAAAAAGGAATGAAGTACTCATACGTGGCTGAACCTCAAAAACATTAAGCGGAAGAAGTCAGACACAAAAAATCCCCTATTATGTGATTCTATTTATATGAAATATCTAGAATACATAAACCCAGAGAGACAGATCCAGATTGGTGGTTGCTAGGGGTTGGGGTAGGGAAGAATAGGGAATGTGCTAGTTTGAAACTGTTAATTACCCCAGAAAAGCCATGTTCTTTTAATCCTAATACAATCTTGTGGGAACAGACATTTGGAAATGCTAAGCTAAGACAAAATCCAGAGGTGCCCCAGAGAAACTAAGTGAGGACTCACAGACACTTAGAAAGTCACTGAAATCAGTGCCTTTTGAAACCAGAGGCTGGGAAAGAAGTACAGAAGACATTGCCAGGTACCTTCCCAGGTGACAGAGAAACCCCAGACAACATTGACCTTTTCTTCAGAGTCAAGGTATCTTTCTCTGGATTCCTTGGTTTGGACATTTTCACAGTCTTCAAACTGTAAATTTGTAACCTAATAAATCACCTTTATAAAAGCCAATCCATTTCTGATATATTGCATTCAGGCAGCTTTAGCAAACCAAAACAGGGAATGACTGCTCAATGGGTACAGTGTTTGATTTTGGAATGATGAAAATGTTTTGGAACTAGAAGAGATGGTGTTTGCACAACACTGCAAATGTACTAATTGCCAGGAAACTGTATACTTTAAAATAGTTAACTTTATGTTATGTGAATTTAACCGCATAAAAAATAGGTATTTCCAAACTAAAAATAATTGTCAAAGATAAGATTAAAAGTTTTATCCAGACAAAATAACTGGAGTATAGACATATAATGATATATATGTATATGTTGATAAACAGAATCATAAAAATTTGACAACAGTAAATGTTGTAGTTTGAAGTTGTTTGTACCCCAGAAAAGGCCATGTTCTTTTAATCCATTCCTGTGAGGGTATTATGGGTGGGGCCTTTTGATTGGTTATTTCAATTGAGATGTGGCCCACCCTATTCAAGGGAGCTCTTGATCTTCTTACTGGATTCCTTTATAAGAGGATAAAACACATATATTAATTAAGAGATGAAATACCAAGAGAAGTTTAGAGGAAAAGTCACAGATGGAGAAGCCAGAAACTGAAGCTATGGAACCCAGGAGATTGACCAGCAGTGTTGACATGTGCCTTGGTATCTGACAGAGGAGCCCAAGGTTGCGGGTAACTGGCCTTCAGAGACACTATTGTCCCATTGATGTCTTCACTGGGACATTTTCATGGCCTTAGAACTGTAAATTTGTAAGCTAATAAATCCCATTATAAATGTTAACCCATTTCTGTGTATTGCATTTCATCAGCTTTACCAAACCAATATGTAAACTTTTTAAAAAGACATCAGTTATTATAATTTATTTAGTTGGAAGAATAATTTTACATTTTTATAATGATAACTTTCTTGACTCAAAACTTTAGGCATTCAGAATAATTAGGCTTTCTATGTGAAAACAAATCCAAGTTTATATAAACTAGCATATTATTTTCTTTTGTGATAAAATAACAAATATAATTGTTTTGAATTAAACTTTTCACCTTTAACAAGAGTATTTCGTAAGCTTCTAAATATATTTGTACTTTTTAAACCTCTATATTTACAATCAATACTACAAATTCTTTAACTTGTATTTGAAGTCCCTTAACATTCCTTTGTTTTTATTCTGTAACTTATAATCAAGGCTGTTAATTTATTTCACAGTTAAATGTTTTTTGTTCCTCTGAGTTATAGATTCAGCAAGCTGTTGCAGACCTTAGAGAACCATCACACTGAAAGTATTTAAGGGTTGCTATTCCTCTTTCTTTCTGGAATTACTTTTCAATTTATTTTAAATATTTGAAATTATTATTATAAATTTATATAAGTTCTTCTTAGTTTCTTTTGTTAATCAAAACAACTGTTCCTTAAAATATAAGTAACTTTACAATCAAATTTGTTACTCTTTCTCTCTTTGAAATTAGGTCTACCTGCCTGAACTAGTTGTTCATAGAGTGCCCACAAAATGAAAGGTCTTTATAACCAATTAATATCCAAAGTTTTCAGAGAGGAAGAGAGAAAGAGAAGAAAAGATAAGGAGAGGTGGGGACGAGAGGGAGGAAGTAGCTGCAAATACAGAAAGCGTCACAGTGATAAGCAAACCATTTTTTTTAACATTCTTTTTTTCATCACATAGTAGTATGTTCATCATCATGATCATTTCTTAAGAACATTTGCATCAGTTCAAAAAAAGAAATAAAAAAAACCAAAAAAAAATCGTATATTACCATACCCCTTACCCCTCCCCCTCCCCAATCACCAGCATTTCAATCTACTAAACTTTCTTTAACATTTGTTTCCCCCCATCATCTACTTATTTTTAATCCATAGGTTTTATTCATCTGTCCATAAGGTAGATAAAAGAAGCATCAGACACAAGGTTTTCACAATCACACAGTCACATTGTGAAAGTTATATCATTATACAATCATCTTCAAGAAACATGGCTACTGGAACACAGCTCTACATTTTCAGGCAGTTCCCTCCAGCCTCTCTGCTATGCCTTAACTAAAAAGATGATCTGTTTAATGCATAAGAATAACCTTCAGGATAACCTCTTGACTCTGCTTGGAATCTCTCAGCCACTGACACTTTATTTTGTTTCATTTCATTCTTCCCCCTTTTGGTTAAGAAAGTTTTCTCAATTCCTTGGTGCTGAGTCCCAGCTCATTCTAGGATTTTTGTCCCACGTTGCCAGGAAGGTCTGCACTTCTGGGAATCATGTCCCACATAGAGAAGGGGAGGTAAGCAAATCATTTTAAGAAGCTAATTGTCTTTTTTCCTCAAAGTAGGGGAAAATTTTTTTTTACGTGCAAAAAGAACTATTAATTTCAGTTTTACAATCTCAGCTGGAGGTTGAAAGTAGACACAGAATACAAAAACTCACTGGTCCAGCCATTTAAGATCTCAAAAGGCTTTTCTCCTTTCCAAGAGGCAGAAGAAATTTTCCTGAGTTAAATGAGCTCATAGAACATGTCTTTGTTTTCAGGCTGCTGTGCCATATACCCCACATGGGTTGGCTTAACAATAGGAATTTATTGACTCACAGTTTCAGAAGCTAAAAGGCTTGTGTCCTCCTGGGGTTAGTAGCTGCTGGCCGGTAGTCCTTGGGTTCCTTGGCTTTCCTGTCACATGGTGATGTCCTTTCTTTTCTCATCTGGATTCCTGCTGGTTTCTGGCTTCCAGCTCCTCCCTGTGGCTTTCTCTTGACAAGGAAGAGGATTAAGACCTACCATGATCCAGCTTAGTGACTCTTTAACTAAAGATAAACAATCTTCAAAAGGTGCTATTGACAATGGATTCACACCCATGGAAATCGGACTAAGATTGAGAGGATGTTTTCTTCTGGGGTACATAATTCAGCCAACCACAGAAGGAACACAGCTGTTCCTAGCTGGTGACTAGCTATTAAACTCAGTCCCTCCACCCCTACCTCCTGCCTCCCAGAGAGTCTGAGAGCAAGAGGCTCAGCCAGCCTTGGTTGTCTCTGCACCCCCGTTAATCTTCATAGGGGCCCAAGAAAAGTGGCTCTTGGTGAGGTAGGTGCATCCTGTACAGAGCCTGATGTGATTCTTCCCATATCAATTCTTATTGCCAGCTTTGAATATTCCTAAAACATCACTCCTCATTTTATAGGGTGTGTACTAACATTTAAATAACAGATGTCAGACTCCCCAAGTCAAGCAAATCAGCAGACAAAAAAAAAAAAAGATTTTTGAAACAGTCTCTGTTCTTTGCCTCCTGACAGAGAGCCCCAGAAACCTGGATTCTGTATCTTTCATCCATGAATAGAGACTAAATGACTGGGCACATGCAATCCAGAGCTGCAACCAGACTTGATCCAGAAACACAAATAGAAGCAAAGGCAGAAAACTTCCAGGTTGGTGGGGGTGGGGTGCAGGGTGGCAGAGGTCAGGCAGTGATGCTAAAGCTGTATTCCTGCAAGAGATTCGTTTTGGAAGCCAAAATGCACTTCTTAGGAGAAGCAGTTTAATTGGCTCAGGTAGGTGAAGCATCCTCTACCCAGACGAGCTTCAGTGGAACCTCCAGAACTACAAAAAGAAAACTCAGGTACAAAAGTGTTGAAAAAAACTTTTTTTTCTTCACTTGCAAAAAGATGCGAGGGAATCAAACTTCAAAAGGATTGTTGTGCAAAATGAAAACACAACAGGAATTCAATTGGGTAAAAAACAGACAAGTTTAACAAGATTATCAAGCTTATATTAGTCTGTTGATAGGGCAAAAGAATAATTTGATTTCTCCTGCTCAGTTTGTGTCAAACCTTCAGACCATCACCATTATAAAAGTCAAGGAAAAAGTACCCCCTCCTTTTCTTTAAGAAAGTCACAGTTTTTAGAACATGCTCATGTTTTTACTATCTTGGGGCCCATGATAAGGCATAGTGACTATCACAGTTTTGGTTTCTTTCTAGGTGCAAATGTGGTGGTGGTTTTTGGTGATCACATGATGTTATCTCTATAATTACAGTGGACCCAGGGGAAGTGCCAGTTTTTGTAGATATGACAATACACAGTGTTTCAGGGAAACTGTGAGGTCTCCAGTTCTACCCTGCAAGCTTCCCAAAGAACCATCAAGTCCTGCAAATGAGGTAGGGTGGCAGCTGGCCTTTGGGACTTATAGCTGGGCTTTTAGGGCAGTGCTTCTCCATCCTGGCTGTGCAGTGGAAATACCCGAGGAGCTTTCATAACATAATTCTTGATCTTACGTCCAGAACATTATTTAAGTCACCTGTGGAAGGACCTGCATATCAGTGGTGTTTTCTTTTTTAAGCTCCCCAAGCTTTCTAATAGGCAGCTGGGGGTGAGAGCCTCTGCGTAGGGCCTTTTTCAACAACTCCAACCCCAAGTTTTGCAGATTCTTCTTTAGTCTACCTAAGCTTCTGAGTTAGAGTGTATGCTTTTTAAGCTGCATCAACATATTTTCCAGATCCTGCTGCAGACAAAGGAAACCAAACTTGTGTTCCAATTTGTAACCCTAAAGTAGGGCATCCTAAGGGCAGCAGACAGAGGATAGTTTCAGGAGCTGGGAAAAAGTGGTTTGGCTACATACTTGAACTACAAAGAAATCATTTTTAAAAAATCCATAAACTACCATTTCTTAATCTTTGAAATGGATTTATGCTTTTCTATGGGAACTTAACATTTTATAATTCAGACAGCAGGCATGTTTGGATTATCTTCTCTGTAGATGCCTGTATTAAACCTGACTTTTTCCTCCTGGAATTGGTTAAGGAGAGAAAACAGGCCTTTGGAAACCTCTATAGCAAATTTCGGCCATTGAAAAAATGACTTGCATTTAACTAACTCTGGGAAATACTGCAGCCTATATCCTCTGTTAGTGATTCATAATCCACTTGAGCATTTTAAAGGCTCTAAGAAATCCCACATTAATTAAATCAGCAGTTTCCAGACTTAAATGATCAGGAATTTGCCTCCCTTTTTTTTTATTCAGGTGGCAGTCTTTATCTTCTTGCATTGATCCATGGGTAAAAGGCTATATTACACATTTATAACTACAATTTTTTTTGGGGGGGAGGGGGTAAGCCTCCAATTTATTTGGGAAATAAATGGTTCATGCTAAAGTATTTCCCAATTTTCCAAGCTTGATTTAGAAGGATACGATGGGTTGAATTTTTGTCCCCCCAAACATATACTTAATTCCTAATCCCAGGACCTTAGAATGTTACCTCTTTTGGAAACAGAGGCATTGCTGATGGAATTAGTTAAGATAAAGTCATACTGGAGTTAGGTGGGCCCTTAATCCAATATGACTGGTGTCCTTAAAAGTGAGACAGCTTCTAAGTGAGGGTCATGGCTGCTGGCAAACCACCAGAAGCTGGGAGAAGCAAGGAAAGATTCTTTCCTAGAGCCTCTGGAAGCAGCATGGTCCTGCCAACTTCCAACCTTTAGAACTGTGAGGGAATAAACTTCTGTGGTTTTAAGCCACTCAGTTTGTGGCATTTTGTTAGGCAGCTCTAGGAGACTAGGATGCGGGTAGGGCCGGGGCTTAGGGAGGAGATACCTCCCTAGCACTTTGTCCGCTGCCTCCTACTGTGGTCCAGGTCTCTGCCACTAGCCTTTGAGCTACTGGAGGGTGTGCTGGGTGCCCTCATGTGGTCAGCAGCTGACACACAATAAATACATGTTGAATGAGTATAAACAGATGAATCATGTTTTTACTATGCTGAGTCTCATGTATCAGGCCCCCTCTCCAGCATCCTGAATTTCTATGTCCTAAAGATTAATGTATCTCACTTGTGCTGTCTACTGCCCCCAGGGGCTTGGTTGAAGGGGAGCTCGTCTTAGCTGGTGACTAGCCATAAAGCCAGTCCTCCCAGAAGATCTGAGAGGGAGGGGCCAGGCAGGGCTTCATCTTCTTTGCCCCACTTAATCTTGAATAGGGGCCCAAGAAAATTAGCACACTGCAAGTTAGGTGTATCCTTTCCCAGGGCCTAATGGTATTTCTTCCTATATAGAATCTTGTTGCCAGTTCAGAATATTTCTAAAACATGTCTCTCCTTATTTTATTGGATGTTCGTAGTTACATTTCAACTGCATAACATTTTCAATGTATTCCTGCAATGACTTTTTGTCTCCCACACTGTTTCAGTGACAAATGGTTTGCAAGATTATGAATGTCATGAAACAGTGATGTCAAGATGACAAGAATCTTATGAAAAATTCATACCTGGTATCTGGAAGAAGTTGGCCATTGGGGACAAGGAGTTAAAGAGACACTGTTATGATTATTATCATTAAGTACTACAGGTGATTATTATTAAACAATCTTCCCGATGTTTTTTATACATTTACCCAAATAATTAATTGCTGTGAGTTACCTAGTTACTGTACATGTATTCAGTGCCTCTTGAGAGATCAGCCCTACCACTAGACAATAAAATAATAGACAAAGCAGACCCTGCCCTTGGAGAGTTTCCAATCTAGCTAACAAGGCTAACTGTGAAGCAATGTAAGTGTCCAAAGACAACTAAGTACTAAATGATTCAGGCTAAATGATTCATTTGTGCTTAAGACCTGTGGAAAAAAAGAAGGGTCAGGAGGAGGTGAGCTCAATCAGAACAGATGGAAAGATGAGTTTTAAAGGATGAGTCAAGGAACTGTGCATTTACAGGTGAGAGAAACAGACCTCTAAGAACCTAGGAATCAAACTCATAAAGAACTAATAGGTCTATTAAGTGAATTCTTTAGACTAGCACCTGTAAATCAAATTAAAGGAAAAATATGTTATTTTTCAAAGATTTACCCATGCCTTGAATTTTGAAGTGGATAGCTGGTTAGGGTCTTATGTATGTGAGTCCTGGTGCTTTCATATTTGATGTCTAATGAGGAGTGAAAAATGCCTAAGTGAAATGATTAAAATAATTTATGACCTTAGGTCCCATCCTGTTGGCTAAGAGTGGGGAAAGCACTGGACTCTCAAGCAGGAATGTACAGCCCGAGCCCAAATCTGCATTTCTTTCTAAAACTCACACAGGAAGAAAATATTTCTCTCTAGACCCAGGATTTAATGCACCAGAACTAGGGAATGGTTTAGTTCCTATATTGAGGAACTGCCTAATCCTTTTAAGACATTGATAACTTTCTAAATTTGGTCTGTATAAGGTGAAATTCTGCTAGAGGAGAGCAGAATTCACTCGACCCTGTGACACTTTGAAACATTTACAGTCAATGTGTTCAGGTATAACTTTGATCTTTAAGTGAAGAAAAAGAGTGGGAAATACCATGAAGGGAACCTGATATGGGGTGGGAAGGAAGAAAAATTAGGAGGGAAGAAGTAAAAGCTTTCATATTTGAATCTGCATGTCTTTACAATTCCCTTCCATGCAGAAATCCAACGAGCAAATTCAGGAAGGGGTTATAAGCTCTGAATATATTGGTTTTTCCAAATAGTTTGACATATTGGGAAATGCTAAAGCAAATTCTATGCAATTCTTAGTAAAGAATATTGGATTCAGAAAAAGAGAAGATTATTAGCTGCTGCTTGATCAATTGCGAGGGGATTAGACAGAACATACTTCACAGTAACTTTATCTTTCTTGACACAGGATTGCAAAGGTCAAAATGACAGACACTGCAGTTTTGTCTTTTCTGCAACTCCATATAAATGGAATGCATGTACTTCTTTCACTGATGTTGCTGAGCATATTGGTAGTTTCTTCCTTTATATAGTTATAGTTGAACAGTATCCCCTTGTATGGCTGTAACACAATTTGTTTATTTATTCGCCAGTTGATGGACATTTGGGTTGATTCTAGTTTTTGGCTATTATGAATAAAACTGCTATGAATGTGTGAGTACAAAAAAAAAAAATCAGGTGGTCATAAATGTGAGGGATGATTCCTGAGCTCTCCATTTTGTTCTATTAGTTTTTAAGTCTTTTCTTCTGCCAACATCATTGGCTGTTTTAACTATTGTTGCTTCACAGTAAGTTTTTTTATCACGTAATTGTATATTCATCATTACTATAATTTCTCAGAACATTTGCATCAATTCAGAAAAAGAAATAAAAAGAAAACACAAAAAAACTCCTACATACCATACCCCTTACCCCTTCCTTTCATTGAAAACTAGCATTTCAATCTACTAAAATTTATTTGAACATTAAAAAAAAAAAATGACAGAAAAAAGAGTAATACATAAAGAATTGGTTTCTAGATCATTCCTATTCTAAGTGTCCAGACTACTAAATGTCATGGCTAAGGTTAACTTAAATCTTGGGACCACTATGATATCTTTCCTAGTGTCCTCTCTTTGAATAGCCTTACTATTGGCAAATCTCCAACATTGGAAGGGTTATTCTGAGGATTAAAGAAAATATTATTTCTAAAGCACTTAACGCAGTTCTAGCAGTAAATAAGTGGGGGACATACGATTTTTAATTTTGACAATTATTAATATTAGATTTGATTTTTGCAAACAGTTGAGGTGACTTACGGCCTTTTGTGCACGGGGCATGTGAGTCTGGGTGCTCTGAGCAGTCCTGCTGAAAACTACACTGCAGTCAAACATCTTGCTCATGGGTATTTGAAGGGTTGGAAAACTACACTAGGCAAAGGACTTGCATCAAGATCAGGACTGTGACACATTCATGTGGGAGATTTAGCTAAAGAAGGGAAATGATCGGATGGCCATGATGAAGAGTGTGATAATCCCATCTTGGATGAAGATAGAGTATTTGATGAGTTAGGAAACCAAATGAAAGAAGGTAGAGGGACTGCTGATTATCATGGCTGTGATTTCTTCCCTGAAGGATGGTTTCATATAGTTTTGTGCTGCAAACAGATAATCATGAATTGTACCAAAGACTTGAAATAAGAGGTTATAGTGAGAAGAAACTACAAGACAATATTCAAATATTGTGAATGTGAAAATAGTCAGGCTTTTAATGAAGAGGCCATAGCATTTTGCAGAAAGGAAATAGAGCATCAGCTGCTCAGGAATAATCCAGAAGAGCTAGAGAATAATATAAATCAGATATTGAAATAGATTGAACAATGGATCAGATATCATAGCTCTTAACTTACAGGACTGGCCACATTTCACTCTTGTGGATATTCCTTTTTGCATATCAAAGAAATCATCCAAGTATCAGAAAATTGTACTGCAACACAAGACCAGCAGGTAGATAGTATAAAAGTCTATTCCTGGGCTTTTTTTTTTTTCTTAACTCCATGAGAAAGCTAAACAATCTCATATTTAATGCAACACTATTAAGGATTGAAAACAAAGACTCATCATTTTATGCTTCAACTGCTAAAGAATAACTAAATCTGACCAAATGGGTGGATGCCTGTTAAGTTTATTTCAGAGGAAAATGAATATGATCTCTTAAATTAAACTTAAGGTTCAAGATAGAGCATCAGAGTATTCCTTTTCTTTTTCTTCTTTAAAATAGTATTTGGAATTGGTAATATTTGAACTTTGTACAAAATTCAAAAGGCACCAAAGATATACGGTAAATAGGTTTCCCTTCTAAAACTCCAGAGGGCAAGGGGTTTGGGTAGTCAGACATACCTGGGATTGATTCTAGCTCTACCATTTAATAGCAATCAGGCAAGTCATTTAGTCATTCTGAGTTCACTGACCTTTTCTAAGAATGGATATTTAAAACTTAACCTCCTTCAAAGGAGTTTCTAATTTGTTTTAATTTGTACTATGAAAAATTTCAAGCATTTCAGAATTAAGCAGAACAGAATAATAAATCCCACGTATCCATAACCCTCTCCCACAGTTACCACCTTAATTAAGCCAATCTTATTAGAGCTAAGCCAGCCCCCCAAATTATTGTCAAATAAACCACAGGTATCAGGTCACTTCTTCCATAAGTTTTTCAGTATGAATTTCTAAAAGATAAGGTCTCTTTGAAAAGTTATAACTACAATTCCATTATCACACCTCAAAAAAATTATCAGTAATTCCATAATATCAAATATCAACTACCACATTCAAATTTCCCCCTTGCTCTCCTGACTAATTTTGACATAGTACCCATGGTCTTTGATTGCCTCCTGTTTTTTGGCATCAGAAGAGTTCCAGGCTTATATTATAGATTTCCTAACCCCAGACCTGGAATCAGCCATATCTCCAGGGAGACCTGCTTCCTTTTAATAGGAGTTTATGTCTAGAGACCACAAGCTCATTCTTCTTAGTGCTCATTGCTTCCAAGTTGGTCAGGAGTTGGTCATTGTTTCTAGATCTTATCAATGGATAGAACAAGGAAATACATATTTAAATAATTGGCTTATATGCTTATTGAGTCCTTTTACCCATAGGTTTCCCCCTTCATCTTTTTTTTTCTTACCTAGATACATTCTCCCTTCAGTTTGCTTGTTGTGTTCACACTGACACTTCCAACTAAAATTCAGGCTGTCAGGATTATTTCCTTAATTTTCCCTATAATTCATATGTATCAACATTTTCCATGTTGAAAATCCTGGGTCCCAACTCAAACATATTTACTCATTTACTTTACTTCAACATATACAGACAACAGTCTCAGAGTAACAATTGCAGCAGCAGTGCCACCAACATTATAACTGAAAATGTGTTTTTTTTTAATTGTTCTTTTTGTCTTTAGGTTATATTTCACTAAAGGATGTTCATTTAAATTCTGTGTTTAGAGTCACCCTAAATAATCTCTCTCTGTGTGGTTATATGCCAGTTCGGTTCTCCATCAGGCTCATTGTTATATTTTGCTTAGATTTTTAGGAATCACATATTTTTAAAATTTAAGATGCTTTATAGTCAAGATATATCAAAGGTGGCTAGTTTTTATCTCAGTTTTCTCTGCCCTGTTCTCCCCCTCCCACCACCATTATTTTAGTTTTTTATTGTTTTGTTTTTTAGTATAAGCAACTTTAAAAATATATGAGCAAACATTTGTTTCCCTCTACCCTTCTAAGATAAAGGTAGTATGCTGACTTATATACCCCACAAAGACATGTTTAAGAACAAATCCACCCCTATACCTGGTCCTATGCGTGTGGACTCATTTATAAATAAGATCTTCTAAGTTCTTGTTTAGATGAGGCCATACTGACTCAAGGTGGGTCCTAATCCAGTATGACTGGAGTCCCTAGAAGCAGAGGAAGCTTGACATGAAGTAAAGGTTCAGGAAGAGAGAAAGAGATCACAGGCAGGTGACAGGCAGAGACTGAATGCTAGCAAGTCCCCACCAGAATGCTGCAGACTTTGGAGAAGGCATGGCCTGCAGATACCTTCATTTTGGACTTGTGACCTCCAAACTGGGAGCCAATGGATCCCTGTTGTTAAGCCAACCAGTGTGTGGTACTTTTCATAGCAACACTGGCAAACTAAGACACTTACTGTATATGCATTTCTCCACATTGCTTTTTTTCACTTCATATATGCTGGGGATTATGTCATGGAGTATTTTAAATGCTAAATAAAATACAAGCCCATAGTACCTTATCCACAATTCTGAAATCCTCAAAGCTCTGAAATCCCAAAATTTTATTACAAGCTTGCAGCAAACTCATATGGAAAAAAAATGAGATCCGAACTCATGTAAAGCTAATTATTGTCTTTTCATGCTTATGTTGCATATTGATAATTTTTAATGTTGGGATATTGAATATACTTGATTATGGTCCCAGCCTCAGAACTTGATAGAACTGTTAAATCATATAAGGTGTGTGCATGTATTACCTTTTTAAAACCTGAAAAATTATGAATTCTGAAACATATATGGCGCCAAGGGTTTCAGATAGGGCATTCTGAACCTGTAATATATAAACTGCTTATCAGTAGTTTTTATTCCCTTCATTCTCCCAACACCTGTTTGGGGAATTTTTTTTTAAAGTAGGATCAGGACTGTAATGCTCAACCTCACATTTTTGTTTAATGAGGTAAAGAATATGATTCCCTCAGTATGAATTGAATGGGAACCAGAAACCTGTGAGTTCCTGCAGGAGCCAATAACGGGTAGGGCTGTCAGGCAGAGTCGCTTCAGGGATATAGACTTCTGGTTAGAGGCTTAGAAGACCTCTGCTACTATTTCAAAGTTTCAGGTATGCTGATGAAGTAGACACATTTTAAAGACAATCCTGGCTAGAATGTTTCCACAGAATTTCCAGACTTTATTTACCCCTGCTGTGTTACAGCATTTGAGGCGGAAAGTATATTCGTCCTTGTGGACCAGCATTTTCCAAAAAAACAAGACCGGCCACGACTTGCATGGCAGCTTTTCCTAACTTTGCCTGCTGCTTTTATGAGGAACCATTGTCTTTATGGTGTTTATAGCTGGCAGGTATGAACTCTAATTATAACACAGTCTGTTGCCAAATGGGCTTCAGAATCATTACATCATAAACTTTCTCTGGGAGGTCACTGAGGCCATGCTTTTTCACAAGTGAGGAAAAATGAGGCCTCTTTTGTGGTAGGTTGCATGATTGCTCACAGTATATTCTGCCCCTCCTTGTGAGAGGATTGTACTCCACAGCCATTGGGCTTACACCGGCCAATAAATAGGCCCTGGATGCAAATGGCATGGGCCACTTCGGGGGAAGAAGCTCAAGAACTAGCAAGGTATTTTCTATGATCTCTTTTCCCTCTGCCAGAAGAGCAGCAAGGTCCAAAATAGAAATTGCCCCCTGAGCCTGGTCTGAGCTTGAAGATGATGTGAAACAAAGCCACAGCCACCCCAGGATGGACAAGTAGCATGAGTTAAACTATACCGTTGTTGTTGTAAATCCCTGAGATTTGGGGGCTGTTTGTTACCTCAGCATAACCTAAATTATCCTAACTGATATCCTTGCCTAGTGTCATGTAGTTGACAGTTAGATGAGGTGGAAACTCCTGTTGTCCAGATGAGATCTCCATGGCTTAGGACACAGCAATTTTTCTTCGATATTCTAAGGCTAGCTTTCTTTATCTCTTCCAATTTTTGAAATAGCTTGAGACAGCTAATTAGCTTTCATGGAGTTCTTTGAGATGCTCTGCACACAGAGATTATTAAGTACCAAAGTGCCAGAATCTTTAGATCTAGCGAGTATTAAGTATTATAAATACACTCACCATCAGACAGGGAGTGAAAACAAGGTGACTAAAAGATTAGTAAATGGAAAGTAAAAGAAAGATGAGAAGGAGACAAGAGGTATATTATGATAGAGAGATTTTCTTGGAATTTTAATTACTATTGCTCTAAACTGACAGGGAAGACTTTTGAAAGAAAGATGTTTTCATCAATCTTTCTCATTTCTTTCACCAGCATAAGGAGGTGGGAAAGTCTCATTACATGAAGAAAAAAGCCCATTCCCAGAATGGAATTTTCAAAAGTTTAATTTTGGCATTGCATCTTTTTGTTCTTACATGGTGATATGAACATGCTCAGTTTCAGATATATGCTAGTCCCCAGGGCCATGGGGGAGAACCCTTGTAGCTCAGGCAGCAACAAATATTGGATGGACTCTATTGAATTCTGTATTCTAGTGGACTAATTAACCGTAAGACTCCAGAGCATTTATTCTAATCTTGGTGGGTCTGAGAAAATCTATCCAAAGTATGATAATAAGTATGATAATAAGGAAGCTGGGAGAACTCTGACCCTTGCAGAAATTCTCTTTAGTGTACCTGTTATCAGTCAACTTTGGATCAATGTGTCACATGCCAGGAACATCTAGTTTCTACTATCTATTTGAAATAGAAATTGCTTCAGTAAAGAAATAACATGTATATATACCAGGATTCCATAAACATTTGTTGAGTGCCTACTGTGTGCCAAACTTTTGAATACTCCTTCCTAAGATTAGTGTATTTGGAATAGCTGCAGGACCAGCACAAGATTACTGGATCATCTTAGGTCCAATTCTGAACTACAGAACAATGGAAGATTTTGGAATGAGTACTTGAAATACTTCAAATTGGCTTGGCTTATAAAACCTCAATTTAAAATGTGAGTTGGGGAGGGAAGAAAGGCACACAGGAAAACATGCAAATAGAAGAGCATCAAACTAGGCACTGGGTTGGGGGCACCTGGGTATTTGGATGGCTTGTCAACTTATAGGGGGCTAAGTGGCCAGGATCAGAGGTGCAAGTCCACCAGCTGAAATGCTCATGAAGTCACTGACCTACTTGAGAATTTATTTTACCAAGTGAAACATGTATTTCTTTTGAAAGATGATGACAATGACTGTGATGAGCCACACACTAATTGACTTGGAAGTTTCAAATAATGCAGGCAATTTTTTTAAGACCATGAAGCACATATATTTGCACCCATCACCACCATCACCCTATTTTACTCTCTAGTGAGCTATAAATATAGGAAAAACCATCCTTGCATCTATCCTGGTGTTGGTAAGAATTCAATTCATTAGTCACCTACAATTTGATGACAGCAAAAATCCTTTCCTTTCTATTAGCTTTTTCTCATCTGGTAGATGTTTGAACAGGAATGTGAAAAATAAGCTCTGGCAAGCAATAACTTGCAACTGCAGCTGTTTAGAGAAAGAAGAAAGCAACCTAAGTTCAGTCCACCACATTCTCACCACAAGAAGAAGCCTATTGGCTGTTGTCGGTGAAGAGGATAAGGGACCAAAGGCTACCTCTCCACCCAGCCCTAATTTACTGTTTTATTACTTTCCCACAGGAGTCTGGAAGGCTCTAAAAACCCTTGCCTTACGTCAGAAATACTTCCCTGCTTAAACACTAATTGGCCAGAGTCAATGGGATTGGCTGGGGCTGTTTCTGAATGTTTTGCTCACAGGGCATCCAAAGACAGGATGGTACTTTTATCAGCTAGAGTCAAAGTAGTAGGTTTTAAATATATTGGTATTAAAATCCATTTGGGTGTTCTAAGATTGACCATGGTGATGAATGCACAACCATGTAATGACACTGTGAACGTTGATTGTATACTTTGGATGGATTAGTATGGTGTATAAATATATCTCAATAAAATTCTATTTGAGAGAAAAAGAGACCATTTGGGAATGAGGCTGGGAAAAAAAAAAGATGCAAAAGAGAATTAATGCAAGTATATAGTAAAGCCTTACCTGGACACCCACTCTCCTTTCCCCCTACCACAAGTAGGAAATTTTTTCTGTAGTTCTTCAGGCAAATTTGTAGGCCCATTCTTTGGTGGGGTTTAAGTCCTGGTGGTGCAGCTATAAGCAGACTTAGGTAGCATTCACATTGCTGAGATTTGGCGAAACGGGTAAAAATATGTACAATTCAAGAAATGGTAATCGAAATTTATTGATAAAAGATTAGGATTTCATTAAGAACTACAGGAAAACAGAGGTTTCAGGGCAATGAATCACAAGAAGGCATTTTGCCACTTTGAAGCAAAAAGCTGACAGACTGGGATTATCTAACAAAACCAATTGACCATGCATTCTTCCATGTATTGGTTATCTGTTGTTTGTACAATAAATTACTCCAGAATTTAGCAGCTTAGAAAACCCGAAATGTTTATTATCTCACATAGTTTCTGAGGACCAGGACTCCAAAGTGATTTAGCTAGTAGTTCTGACTCAGGGTCTCTCATGAGGTTGTGGTCAAGAAGTCAACCAGAGCGACAGTCAACTGTAGGCTTGACAGATCTGGAGATCTGCTTTCAAGATAACTTGCTCACCTTGATACTAACTGGAGATCTCAGTCTCTTTCCCTGGGGACCTCTCCATAGGGCTGCTTGAGTGTCTTCATAACATAGCGGCTAAAAGAGTGATCTGAGAAAGTAAGAAGGAAGCCACAATGTCTTTTATGATCTTTTCTCAGAAATCTCATGTGGCCACATCTATCAGATTCTCTGTGTTAGAAATGAAGCACAATGCACACTTAAGGGGAGGGAAATTAGGCTCCATCTTTTGAAAGGAAGAATAGAAGATAATTTGTGGACATATATTTAAACTACTACAGTAATGAATCACAGAAAAGAATTTCGTCACTTTGCAAAAAAAAAAAGCTATTTTTTGTTCTCTACCAGGAACAATTATTCATGCATTCCCCATAACTTAACTTTAGGCATACCTCTTTTTCTTATATAATATGGCACTGAAGAAGAACAACCTTTTAGGTAACAGATGACTAGTAAAGAGTAAATTTATATGTACTTTATAAAGAAATCAGAATACCCCCGTTGATTTACCTGGGTATGGTTATAACAAAAGCCATTCAGTAGTTTCAGTAGACATGTTACTTCAGAACCACCCAAAATCCTTTCCATTTTTGCTGTTTTCCTTAAAATACTCTTCACCACCTTCGTGGTCAAACCCAATTATATTTCCTTCTTCAGTGATGAAATGAACAGTGATGGTGCTATTCTGGGTTAGCATGTGCTTTCTGGGACCATAAATTTGGGGAATAAGAAGGTAGGACCATGCATGGAGTGTCAGGTTTAGTTCTAAGATAAAGAAAAACTAGATCATCTTATGAATCAGGATGGAAGACCCCAGGACAGTTTGACATGTCCCCTTTGGTCTTATTATAGAGTGTGCCAGCTGATTTCCAGCCCATGAAAATTGATGGTCCTCAAGAAGAACCCTCAACTAATAACTGATGAGAGTTGGTGTATAAATCCCAGCTCCTTGACCTCTCAGGTTGGGTAGAGTTTGCCAGTAGGATTGCGCCCAGATTGCTCACAGTCGTAATTGGCTTGATGATGCATACTTTATTGACTGACTTCTTTTCCCTCTCAATTCCCCATCCCCTACTGGTATTTCCTAGAATCACCTCCCAGATAAATAACTTGCATTTGAACAAATCTTTCTGATAGGGTCTGCTTCGTAGGGAACCCAAATGAAGACAGTGGGTGACAGGACTACTGTTTTCAAATGTTTGGATGACCATCATATGGAGGTGTGATTAGATTTATCATTCAAAGGGAAGACTTAGGACCACCAGATAACAGTTTGTTATTAGGAGATGGATTTTGGTTTAGCGAAAGGAAGAGTTCTATCCCAACTCAATATGCCTGAAAATGGAATGGGCTGCCATGGGAGGTAATATATTCATTGTCACTGTGGGTTAAACAAAGGCTGGCCAACCATAGGGATGAGTGATTGCTATCAGGCCTAAACTAAGTGATATCCAAGTTCAGAGGCAGGTTTACTATGAGGCTAAGGAAGCTTCAACTTTAGTTTCCTGCTTTTGCACAGCTCCCTTTCAACGCCCTGACAATGTGTTTATAAGGTCATGCATTTCTGTAAATTTGCAATCTTTGAACCACAATTAATTCAGATCCTGCCTGTTCCCACCCCAACTTAATTTTTTGTGGGAATCTCTTAAAACAGAATTAATCAGAATTCAAGGGTATAAAGGTGGTTATTTATTTAGAATGAGAAAAGAAATCTCAATATATAAATTTTAAATATCTTTCAGGTTACATTTTAGGTTTCCACCTAGATACCTTCCTGTCATCCTTGAAATCTTGTTTGGTTAATAATTATGAAAAATATATTAAAAATATTTTAAAATTAAAGAATGCACAGAAATAATTCAGATAGGTAACAGATGCAGCAGAGCTGAAAATGAGAACAAATCTGTGTGAAGTTGGGTATTTTTTTCATCCCAACATATTGCATTGAATTTTAGCATATCTGACACACCTTGTCCTGATAAAATATGGTGGTTCCAGATGAAACAGCATGCAAAACTGCCACCAACATAGCAGAATAGTCCAAAAAAACAACTGACAAAGGCAAAAAAGAAGCTCCATTGACATAACTGGAGCTAAGAGTAAGGGTAACTTAATAAAGCAATTATGTAACTCTGTATGGTATACCAGCAATTGTAAAAGTATCTGAATTATTTCTGTGCATTCTTTAATTTAAAAATATTTTTATTATATTTTTCTTAATTATTAACCAAACAAGATTTCAAAGATGACAGGAAGGTATCTTAGTGGAAACCCAAAATGTAACTTGAAAGATATTTAAAATTTATATATCGAGATTTCTTTTCTCATTCTAAATAAATAACCACCTTTATACCTAATTTTCCATTCATACTGTGCCCCCTCCCTTTCTTTTATTTAAAGAGGACTGTTCTAGTTTGCTAGCTGCCAGAATGCAATATACCAGGAACGGAACAGCTTTTAACAAGGGGAATTTAATGAGTTGCTAGTTTACAATTCTCAGGCCGAGAAAATGTCCCAATTAAAATATGTCTATAGACATGTCCAATTTAAGGCATCCAGGGAAAGATAGCTTGGTTCAAGAAGGCCAGTGGCATTCAGGGTTTCTCTCTCAGCTGGAAGGGCACATGGCGAACATGGCGGTGTCTGCTGGCTTTCGCGTGGCTCTACCAAAAGGGGACTCTCTCCAAAATGTTTCCTCTTTTAAAGGATTTCAGCAAGCAACTCCACCTTCAGTGAGTGGGGACACACCTCTATGGGAATCATCTAATCAAAAGTTACCACCCACAATTGGGTGGGTCACATCTTCATGGAAACAAGCAAAATGCTCCCACCCAGCAATATTGAATGAGGATCAAAGGGCATGGCTTTTCTGGGGTCTACCACAGATTCAGACCAGCACAAGGACCCACACATAAATGGGACCCACCTCCATCTGAGTAACTTTGGGTTTCTAGGATTCCAGAAGTCACAAATCTTCCTCCTTCTATGAGCTGCTTGGTAACCATATTCTTTCCTTACCTGCTTAGGAAAATTTTTTAGAGTATAATGAGACATGTGCCCCCCAGCTCAGAGGTGCAGAGCAATTCCCAGTCATGATCTTAAAAAAAACTTAAAATATAAAGCCAAGGCCAGCGAGGCCCTCTGCTCTCCCTCTGTCTTCATTCTCTGGTCCCCTTAGGTGATGATTAGCTTGGATGCCACACTTTCCACAAAGAATCTAAGCTGAAAGGGCTCTATTAGTGTGCACTAGATAACCATGATAATGAAAATGGCAAAGCTATTCTTTGAGATGCCTTCTAATCCATATAATACTGTCCCCCAGGATGCAAGATGGTTGATGATTACACCTATACTTATGAAAATATTAATCTGAATGATTAGTGTGAGGAGAAAACTGAACAGTAAGCAAAATTGAAATTGACTGTTTACAAAAATGGACCAAGTATGGCTTGGGTTGCCAAGGGATAAGATTATGTTGGTCTAGAGCAGGAGTCGGCAAACTACGGCCCACAGATCAAATTCCTGCCTGGTTTTATAAATAAAGTTTTATTGAAACACAGCTATGATCACTCATGTACATGTTGTCTATGGCAATTTTCATGCTACTCCTGTGAAGTTGGTATGACAGAGACTGAACAGACTGCAAAGCCTGAAATATTGACCATCTGGCCATTCATAGAAAAAGTTTGCCAACCCCTAAGCCAGAGGTCCTCTTTGAGTTGATGGGATTCATCTCAGTGGAAGTCTGTAACACATAGCTGTGTAAAGGGGAAAATCCTTTTTTCATAAAGAACATTTCACAGTTGGGGGGGGTGTTTCTTAATTCCACATGACACTGGAACTCAATGAGACTACTATTCCTCTAGTTACAATAATTTTTTAATTAAAAAAATTTCTTTTAGCAGTAAAAGTTGTGAAGCTGCTCTGCGTTTAGGCAGCCTGTTAGTGGTGACAGCAGAAGGGGAAAATAACCCCATTTAATAAAAAAGATTTAATGTTACTTGGCATCAGATGTTAGCTTAATAGGGAAAGCCTCTTTAATTAAACTGCAGTTAAAACAGGAAAAGGTTATTTTCATCATGCAGGGCTAGGTGTATTTAAAATGCAGGAGTAAATTTATGTATGATGGGCTTCTTCCCAGACCACCCTCCATAGGCCACTCCATTCCAAGCCACAGAACCCACGTGCCCTCTTGTAGACAGGTGAGCTCAGCTGGCTACTCCCCATCTGCCTTTCCAACGTCATCAAATGTAGACATGCATGAATACAAATAAATGCACACTCAAATGCACACGCACCCACACGCATACTGGGCTCTGACTGCATTAACCTTTTAGCTCTTTGTTATGGATTGAATTGTGTCCTCAGAGAAAATATAAAAAGGTATGAGGGACAGTGCGATGGTGGCTCAGTGGCAGAGTTCTCGCCTGTCATGCCAGAGACCCGGTTGGGTTCCTGGTGCCTGTGCATGCAAAAAACAAACAAACAAACAAAAAAAACCCAACATAAGATCACTGCAGTTCTTAAGATGATTAGGAGTGGTTAGAAACTTAAGGTAACTGTTCACACCACTATTTATTGATTAAAGGAATAAACTAAGCCCTAGGGCTTGAAACCCTAACACCAGTGCCTCAGAATGTGATCTCATTTGGAAATAGGTCATTACAAATGGAATTAGGCAAGTTAAAAATGAGGTCAGGCTGAGTAGGGTTAGCCCCCGATCCTATATGACTGGTGTCCCTGTAAGAAGGGGAGAGGAGAGGAAGCACAGCAGAGGAGGGGAGAAAGTCACAGGGCACTGAGGCAGAGAATGCTCGGGATTTCCAGCAAGCCAGCCCCAGAAGCCATGAGAGGAGGGTGGAAGCCATTCTTCCCTACAGACTTCAGAGGGAGCATGGGCTTGTTGACACCTCGATTTCAGACTTCTGGCCTCCAGCACTGTGAGATGACAAATTTCTGTAATTTTAAGCCACCCAGTTTGTGATGTGTTGTTACAGCAGCACTAGGAAGCTAAGGCTACTGTACATTCTCCAAATACTCATGAACTTTCATGCCTTTTGAAATATCATTTATCTGCCAAAAAAATCTGTTTGTAGAGGACAGTAGCCCAAGTTAATTTCTCTTCCTTGGAACATGCTTGGTAAATGTGCTTCTCGGCTTCATTCTCCAGTTTCTGAACTTCTGTCCTCCATACCCACGGTTCAATGAGAATAAATTCAAAGCCCCAATGAATAGGCCACTGCTACCTGGGTCTCCTGAAATACATTTTAATACCTAGAAGAAAATGCCAAATTCATAAAAAGCCAAAGTCTGCAAACTACCGGGAAGTTTTCCAACCCCTGTTTAGACAAGAACTAAAGTCTATTTAACTTTTCCACCACAGATTCTCTGTGGTCTCTATCAGGGAGAAGCTAGTCTTATTCCATGGGTGGGCCCTAAAGCACCCAAGAGAGTGGTTGACCAGTGAAAGCACCTAATGTATGTTCTCCATAGGAAAGAATGAGTGAACAAAATTGATATTGAGGAATGCTTGGTAAGAGTGTGAACTATTATAGTCAGATTGCTTCCTGCTATTTTAGTGGGTATCATATTAAACAGCTCTCATTGCCGACATGCCTGGCAATGTCTCTCTTTTTTTTTTTTACATGGGCAGGTACCAGGAATCGAACCTGGGTCCTCTGGCATGGCAGGCAAGCGACCTTGCCTGCTGAGCCACCATGGCCCGCCACCTGGCAATTTCTCTTAAGAGAACTTGTTTGCAGTAGTTGCGTTACCATGATGCAGGGCTGGGCTGCCGTGTTGACACTCACGGACAGTTCAGCATGCAGTCTGACCACCATATAATACAGGCAGCGTGAGGCAGGGCTAAGAACATGGGTTTCAATGTACATTCGTGGATTTGATTTCCAAATTCAACATGCAGCATTTTATTGACCTTGGGCCAGTTACCTGAAGTTCCTCAAAACTCTTTTTCCTGATGTTTAAAATGGGGAGACTTATACATCGCTGTGTTGGAGTGAGGATTAATGAGTTAAAGAGTGACGCTTAAAAAAATGACAAGTGCTTAACAATCATGCATTTGTTGTGTGTGCCTGCAGTGAGGTGGGACTCTTTATTGAGAATGTCTATCACTGTCAGCTGTCTCAGAATTGAATGGGTCTTGACGCTGTTCCACTGAACGTGACCATGAACAGTTTAGGGTCATGGCAGGGAGAAGAAGATTCTCTCCGGGAAACTGCTCTGTGACCTTATACAAGTCATTTGTCTTCAATTTCCCCTTCTGTATCATCTGTGGAGTGAGGAGACTGGATAGCATGCTCAGATTCCTCAGCCTTAATATTTTATGGTTTTGTGAAGTATCTCAAATCCTGAATTAACTGAACTTGAATTCATGAGGTTTCTCTGTAATTGGACCCGTTGTCCGGCAGGCCTGGTGGCGGCACAGGCTCATTTCCATGGGACAGCCCCAGCAGAGCTCTGCCGGCCTTGCTCACCAACTCTGTATCCGGGAACGGCTCCCTAATGGCAGCCTTCACATGGTGGGGACCATCTTTCCAAACAACCCAAAGTTGTTCTTCACTCCTTCCTTTCATTCTTAAATGACTGGCATCTAGATTGATTTATTATTTTTCTAAAACTGGCCTCAATTTTGGTAGATTGCTATGGGCCTGTGCCAATTTGAAAAGGTTTATGTACCCTAGAAAAGCCATGTTTTAATCCTAATCCCATTTTGTGGGAGCAATGGTTTCTTCTAATCCCCATTCAGCACTGTATGTTGGAAACTTCAATTAGATTATCTCTATGGAGATGTGACTCACTCAAGAGTGGGTGTTAGACTGGATTGGGTGGAGACGTGTCTCCACCCATTCCAGACAGATCTTGATTGGTTTACTGAAATCCTTTAAAAGGAGAAGCATTTTGGAAAAATCTAAAGAATGATGTGAAAAAAAGCCATAAGACTCAGAGAGAGCAGAGAAAAACAATAGAGACACAAGAAAGGCACAACAGAAAATGCTGCAGAACTACGAAGCAGTGAGTCCACCAGCCAGTGACTTTTGGGGAAGAAGGAAGATGGCTCCCAGGGTGCCGGAGAGGAAGCTAGCAGATGATGCTGTGTTTTCCAGGTGCCTTTGCAGAAGAGAGAGAAACCCTGACCTTCTTTGGCCTTCTTGAACCAAGCAAGGTATCTTTCCCTGGATGCCTTAGATTGGACATTTCTATAGATTTGCTCTAATTGAGACATTTTCATGGCTGAAAATCTGTTAACTTGCAACTTGTTAAATTCCCCTTTTTAAAAGCGGTTCCATTTCTAGTATATTGCATTCCAGCAGCTAGCAAACTAGAACAGGGCCCAACTTTATTTTAATCACTGTTTTGTTGTCAACTTTTAAACACTGTTAAAGTCAGGATAAAACTCACATTTTCTTTTTTATTTTGAAGAGAGAAGCCCACAACGGCCGACTTCCAATATATTTGTATTCATCCCAAGTTTTTAGAGGCTCAAATCTTCCAGTGGGACTGCTGATTTCCATATGATTTGGTGGTTAAAATGGACCTAGAAATAATACATGTGATATGAATCTGAAATAAAAAAATTCTTAATCTAGCAAATATCCCATAAAGAAGGATATTTGTTTCATACTTATGAGGCAATTGAATATATCTTATACCCTGGAAGAAAGAAACCCTAGGGTCTCCCTGGAGCTTTATTGTTAAATAACTTTAAAATTCCTATGCCATTGGAGTCCTAGAAGTTGCCATTTTTATGAATGATATCATTACCTAGGAAATAACCACCAGAATCACATTCTTGGTAAAGACTATTTTGACTACACCATAAAAGTGTAGTTTTTTTTGTATACGTGCATGAAACAATAAAAAATTGCAAATATTGATGAGGCAAAGTTTGAAAAATAAACTAACCAAAGTATGTTGCTGTCTAAATATTTCTATTGTCTATACTCTTCATTACATATTCTAAGAACATTATTTGGCCTTTTTATTAAGCTTTGCATATATGACCTAATAATAGAAATAACAGCCAAAATAGTAGTGCAGAAATTTTAATCAAGGATAATAAAGTGCTCTGGAACCCAATACTGAATAAATATCATGACCATGCAACTAATTGCTTTTTTTATTAAAAATGGTTTGCAAAGGTAAAATTCAGCATGGCTTCTCTTAATTTAATACTGATTATGAATTTGTGGCATCTGAATTATTGAGGTTTTGTTTTAAGGGAAACTTTTTTAAAGAAAGTTTGTTTGAGTTATATTAATTTTTTTATGATTGCATCCATGATGTCTCTGATGTCTGAAATTTCCCACTAAAGGTAAAATTACCATTTTGCATTAATGGTAATGTAAATTATCAGATTAAAGATCATAATATCAGGGGCATAATTATAGAAGACCTGCCTGATTCTTCTATTATATGTGATGCTGTAGGTTATTTAATCTTGAGTCAGTGGTTTGTTCCACAGCCCACTATTCATGTGTCTACTCCATCATGATGCCAGGAAGTGGAGGGTTGAAGGGTAAAGAGCTTGCACCCTGGAGTCAGGCAGACCCTGTGTTCAAATGTCATTTCCAGTTCTTACTAGGACATGACCTTGGCCAAGTTCCTTACCTTCTGTATACCTTAGGTTCTCCCATCTGTAAAATGGATCCTGCTTCATAGAATAGAAAGATTGAAAGAGATAATGCAGAAAGAGCGCTTTTTAATGTACTGTATAAATGTTAGCTGGTGGCATTAGCGAGTCCAGGTCTTACTCTCTTATAGCAGTGTCCAGCACTCTCGACTGGCTTATATGAAACATTTATCGAACAAAAAAAGGTTTAAATAAATATATTTGTTGGGGCCTTCACAGAGGTAAAATGGAAACAGGCCTCATTTTATCTCACTGTGGAATAATGGGTTTGGATTAGATGATGTCTCATAGACCTGTTAGTTTTAATGCCAGGTGAGTCTGTGCTTTAATTTCCTAGCTGCTAAAACAAATACCATACAATGGGTTTGCTTAATGGGAATTCTTTGGCTTATGCTTTTGAGGCTAGCAGAGGACCAAAATCAATGCGTCAGCACAATAATGCTATCTTTTCCAAAGACTGTGTCATCCTGGGGCTGACTGCTGTGGCCCTTGGTCCTTGACTTTTCTGGCACGTGGCAATGCACGTGGCGGCCTCTCTGGGCTTTTCTTTCTGCCTAACTTTTCTTCTGCCTATAAAAGAATCTAGTAATCTAGATTAAAACCAAACCTACTTCAATGGGGCCACATCTCAACTACAGTTGCATCTTCAAGAGATGTTATCTGTGATGAGTCCACACCAACCAGAATGTGGGCCAAGAACATCCCAATTGGGTTCCAAAATTCAACCCACCATGGACCATAATGACCATTCCTGAGAAGCTTTGCAACCAATCCATCTGTGTTTCTTCTTGCTAAACCATTAACCAGAGGGGGTCACTGGGAAATTTCCACACATGAAGGTCAGCACAGAGGAGAGGTGTGTGTGTGCTTCCTTCAGTGCATCCACTGTGCATGTGCAGCGGGTTGTCACTCACCTCTTGGTTGCTGTCATGAGATGGGAATTTGAAGGTGAGGAATTGGTGGCCTAAATGAGCAACTATAAGACCAAGAGTAAAATTAAAATATATATATATATATATATATATATTGAATATATATATATATATATATATATATATATATGGAGGTTGATTGCTACTGCCAAGGTCAACACTTCTTGACCTGCAGAAGTGGAAGCTGCATGTAGGACACCTCACTGACCACAGGTAGAACATTTAATATTTGCAGATGAGTTAAAAACACTGCCCAATCCAGACTAAAAATACTCCCCTATTCTCCAGGACATTCTTGTTCCCTGCAAATCCATTTTAGAAGTGGACAGAGTATAATAAACATATAAATAACCCCATAAATACATCTCATTTTCATTATGTTGTACTATCACTAGGACAAATCTCATTCTAAATAGCTTCCTTGCCCTCAAGAATCATGTGTCTATTCCTGCGGTTTATATTTTCAATTGTGAAATGCCTTCCCATGTACCATTTTCTTTCAGGTTCTGGGCCTCTGAAGCGAAATTAAATTACTTGCCTCCTTTCTGTGGTGTCAGCTCAGCCCTGTAAAGTTGGATGCTAGAGGACATGCATTAGAACACTCCATGAGAACTAAAAAATGTTTTCCAGCTTGTAAATTGCTTTTTGTTTATTTAATTTTCTTTCACAGACTACATATTCAGCATATGCCTCTGGGGCCTTTTATATGTTAACAATTCAAAAACTACTGACCTATAATCATATTAAAACTCCCATTTTATCTTCTGTTTACACATAATAGAGTCCTTTTACATGAATTGGGAGGAAACCTTATGAATAGATAATCTTGCCTCTAAAATACTAGAGCTTTATGGAGTAAGTTGGAATTGTAAATTCAAGTTGGAAGCCATTTTATTATTGTAGATACATTACATGCCATTATCATGAAATTGCAAACCATTCCAAATTTTAATAGTCTATTTAGCCATCATGTTTTTCTTTTGGTTAGGGTTACTGACCCTTTTCTAATAGGTGAAAAGGAAAGCAGTTCAAAATGAAAGAGATTTGCTTCCACCTCCCTACCAGGTGATGAGTGAGATCTGGGGGTCTCAGTGATTCAAAATCAAGAGGCCATTTCCAAAATGACTTGAGGGTTAGAATACATCACTTAAGCATCTTGTCCTCTCAAAAAGCAGCTTCGGTTTGGGACATTTGAAGGCTTGGCTGCAATTTGTTTATTCAGATAAACTTTGTCCTTAATCTGAGTTTAGTCCCTTTGCCTGTTTCAAAGTGGCAAACTGAAATTTTTGTTTAAAACAACAATTACAATCGATGTTGGGTTTTGATTATCCAGACAAGTCATAATGTCATATTAATGACAGTTTGATCTAATTAGTGGCTCTATTTCATTATGCCCTTTTATTGGGAGCTATGAGAATGGGGGGGGGGGGCAGGGTAAGTTTAAAACTGCAGCTATATATGGCCATCAAATCAACCTTTGTGTTGGCCACAATTATTTTCAACAAGTTATGGTTGATTTTTGCACAATTATTTGGATTGCCATGTGGTTAAGCCAATTCAGGCATTACAGCTGCTAAAGAAATAGACTATGTAACAGCATATTTATTTTGGCCACATGAGGACAAATGGGATGATATTTTAAGGCTACGTGAACAATTTATTAAATGGAATGAACAATGGAGACAAGTAGGACATGGCGTTATTTATTTTTCCCTGCATGGCTTTGTCAGGCCTCACGTTTGGGTTAGAGACTCAGTGGGGAGGGCCCAGTTTCTTCACCTTTCCCTGTTCTCCCACCATCTCCTCAAAGACACCTCCAACTTCTGTGAGTGGCCCTTTAAGTGGACTGTTTATGGCTTGTGGCAGGAGAGAATACTCCCGCTTCCACTTGATAGCTTTCTCCAATTACTCTTTCCTGTTTCAGGTCTTTTCTTAAATACCCTGGAGTAGATGACAGGAATTGACAGTGGCTTGAATTCTGTCTTGTTTCCAAAAGCTGGGCACAGACATGTCTCACACCTCTCATTTCTCTCCTTCTGTTCTCATCTCAGGGTTGGGACTTCTCCATATTACCTGACAACAAGAAAGTCCCCTTAAAAAGCTTTTCACAGGTACTTCTGTCACAGCACAGGTATATTCCCGTGTGGAAACTTCATACAATCAGATTTCTTCAGAGACCAACATAATCGCTAGGAGTTATTTAATTTACTATAAAAAAGAGACCATAGAAGTGAGTGTAGAAAAGAATAGCCAATATTGAGCCTCAGATCTAGTTGTTTTACCCTTAAGGGCCTGGGTGATGTGGGTGTCCTCTGACGTCTCCTTCCTGAGTGCTGCTAGATGAAGTGAACGTCCGCACTGCGCCAGGACCAGTGCCCCGGGGCTCCTTTTGGGTTTTAGGTGACCTGAATAATGTGGAGAGGAGTCCTGGGCTTTGTGCTTTCTCTATTTTAATTTGTTTTTATTTTCATATAACTATTCTGTTGGCAACACTTCATCACTGTGATGATTTCTGAAGAATGTGTAATCTAGAAAATTCAATTACTTAGTGCCTGGAAGGGTTTCAAAGATTAAAATGCAGTGTAAAAATGTGTATTTATTATTAAAATTAAATAAATGTTTGCTTCATGCCATTAAATTGTTAAAATGGTTCGTATAAGTCTTCAAAACACATTTTGCGTTATTTTTGTTTAGTCCTAATTACCCCAGGCAGAATTAGAAACTACTTTCATCTGTTGCTCTCGGAGCATTAACTTTATACTTCCATTTTAGCTAGATTCAGTATGATTTGATTTGATTTCGTTTCAAATAACATTTAAGTGCAAACTATATGCTAGTTACATGCTAAGCCCAGAGGAACAAAAAGTTGAATTGTATTTTCCATCAAGCATCGTGACAGAGAGAGAGAGAGGATGAGAACTTTAAATGAAATTAATTCAGTGGTAAGAACAACATCCAATGGGAACAGAAGGGGAAATGGAAGCCTTGTTATGGTTCCAAGTGCTGAAGACTTCCTAGGTGGCTGATTTTGGTGACACTGAACTGACTAGGAAAACTTTCAGCAAAACTGTGTCTCCTCTGAGAAGGACTGGAGTCGCTGTGGACGGGTGGAGAAAGTGCTTCTCCTCCCAGCCCCACGAAAGAGGCACAACTGAGCACTATGGTGGCAAAACTTCCCTTTCACTAGTTTTGCTCTTGAATTTGGTGGACACAGTTCTGCAAGCTGGAAGTATTTCTTAGGTTTCCATGTGCTACAAGTTTCCAACAAGTGTGCCAAGGCTGATGGCAATCTTCTTGCTCTCATCCAGACTTATCTTCACTGGCTTATAACTTGGGCTTGTTTACTGGGGAGTTGATCCTGAAAATTAAACAGTTGGTATGCAAAAAAATTTTTTAAAGTGTAAGAAATGGCACTAATTATTATAGAGCTATTGCAAATGTAAAGATAAGAATGTCAAGGTTTGGGCTCAAACCTTTAAAGAATTAACAAAGATTTTATGGGGGAAAGACATTAAATAATTAAAGACATTAAGTTAAATAAACTAAGCCAAAATAAATTAAAATAAAAAAGACAGTTGATAACCATAAACCATTTGGCTATTGTTAAGAAAAGTGGGGTGTGTGTGTGTGTGTGTGTGTGTGTGTGTGTGTGTGTGTGAGCCACATTATATAATTACTGAAATTTTCTGATTCTAAGGAGAATAAGAAAAATAACTTCCTGTTTACTTCTCGTCTGTAAACATGTTTCACAGCCTATTGAAAGCTCTTCAGAAGCAAAAACACTTTTTGAACTATTTTGTTGAGGAAGCAAATTGGATAGAGCATGGGGTTAACTGGGTGTAAAAGGCCAAAAACATAAATAAATGATGACAGATTGGGGTAAAAGAAAGCGAAGGGAAGATTACAAAATGAATGGAGTAATTTCCATTCTTACATGCTCTGGAACAAATTACAGAGGAAGTGAATTTCCATTCCTTGAGAAGCTGAAAGAATTCCTTAGTAAAATGACCTGCTCTGGAGCTTTTTGGGGGAAGTAGTTCTTTGATTTTATTTTTCTTCAATTTAGTTTACTGTTAATGCTCCAGGCCATTTTAGAATTTCTGGTTTCAATTTCAAAAATTTTTATTTTTCAAGTAATTATCAGATTTTGGCATTTATTTGCATAGAGTTTAACACTGAATGTGAACTGCAGTCACAAGTCTATGCTAATATATTTAAAGTGGTCTCCATATTAGTTGTTGCAAATTTTACCATTTCTAAATGTTTCTACTATTTCTATTCTTCCTTCATTTAATTTTCCATACATGGCCTGTGTTGCTGATTTACCCTCAAATATAAGGCTCTTTAATTTGTTCCCCATTTCCTAATCTTATTAGTTTGGGATTATTTTCTTCTTTCTCTTTATTTGCAGTATCTTAGCATCTCTAGCTTCAAGATGCAAATAATTCATTTTTTTTCAATCTTTCTTGAATAACAGTGAAAGTTTTAAAACTATTAATTTGTTTCTATGTACAATTTTGGCCAGATTCCCATAGCTTTAATATGTATGGTTCTAACTGCTGTTTCTTCTAAATAGGTTGTATTTTTGTGTTAGCATAGTAGGATGTTTACTAGTTGCCAAGTGATGGAGCATTTTTTGTTTAAATTTTTATTACTTTTTCTTATTTGTGTTAATTGTTGTTCTGAGAGAATGTGACCTATACAATTCCTGATGTCTGGAATGTATTGCAATGATCAGTTTTGCCTACTACTTATTTAGCCATCTGTATATAAGTACCATGGATGCTTATAAACTGTTATATTCTTAGAAGAATAAGGTTATTAAGTGAACCTTATTAAAAATACTAGTCAAATATATAGTTCTACACTATCTCCCCCCTTCTCAGTCTACAAACACTTCTGGTCTCCACTGGTCTTAAAAATCTCTTCTCTTAATGCTGCTATTTTTCCGAGGTAGTCCTGGCTCTCAACTTACCTGCACTGGTGAGTGTTTAGAGGTGCTGGCTATGCTTCCTAGCTCCAGTACCTCACTACTCCCTCCCTCTTTACTTTCTTAAAAATCAAATCCTTACATATTCACTGAGAGCCAGTTGAGGTAGATGGTAGAGAACCCATGATCTCAAAGGGCTTGCATTGGGTTTGAATTCCAAAGTTAGAATCAAGGCTTTTTGACTTAGCTTGTGTTCTAGTTTGCTAGCTGCCGGAATGCAATATACCAGAAACAGAATGGCTTCTCAAAAGGGGAATTTAACAAGTTTCTAGTTTACAGTTCTAAGGCCGAGAAAATGTCCCAGTTACAACAAGTCTATAGAAATATCCAATCAAAGGCATCCAGGGAAAGATACCTTGGTTCAAGAAGGCCAATGAAGTTCAGGGCTTCTCTCTCAAGTGGAAGGGTACATGGCGAACATGATGTCATCTGCTAGCTTCTTCTCCTGGCTTCCTGTTTCATGAAGCTCCCTGGGAGGAATTTTCCTTCTTCATCTCCAAAGGTTGCTGGCTGGTGGACTCTGCTTCTTGTGGCTATGTCATTCTGCTCTGCTCTCTCTGAATCTCCTATTCTCCAAAAAGTTTCCTCTTTTATAGGACTCCAAAAACTTATTAAGACCCACCCAAGTGATGGGGACATGTCATCACCTAATCCATCTTAATACCCACTCTTGATTAAATCACATCTCCAGGGAGATTATCTAATTACAGTTTCAAATATACAGTATTGAATAGGAATTATTCTGCCATTATGAAATGGGATTTTGATTAAAACATGGCTTTTCTAGGGTCATTACATCCTTTCAAACCAGCCCAGCTTGGTAGATGTCACCTTTATCCAAAGCTAATTGGTTAGGAGAACAAAGGGAGGGCCCCAAGGTTTCTCCTTGCAGACACTTGCTTACACCTTCCTCTTTTTCTCCCCTTTGACCAAGAGAATAAGAGTGGGGAGGGAAAAGGACAGGCTGGCATCCCTTCAGGGTTGAGCATCTCTGGTCTTGAGGGTAGAAGTGTGGAGAGCAGGACCCTTCTCCATGAGGCCAGGAGGTGAAGCCATCCACAGAGCTGCTGAAAGGTTTGGTTTCTTCAGCTGATCTCAAGATAGCTTTAGCAAATCAAAGTAACTAAAATTCCAGAGGTACTGTGGCTTCAGGCACTGCTGAAACCCAAAGCTCAGGACAGGTTTGCTCTTGATTTCTACTTCCCTCAAGGTTGACTTCAGTCTCTCCATGTGTGTTAGTTTCCCAGGGCTGCGGTAACAACGTCCCATGAACTGGATGGCTTAACACAGCAGGAATGTATTTTCCTACAGTTCTGAGGTTAGGAGTCTGAAATCAAGGTGTCAGCAGGGTCATGCCTCCTCCAAAGTCTCCAGGAAAGAAGTCTTCTTAGCCTCTTCTAGCTTCTGGTGGCGCTCAGTAATTCCTGGCATTCTTTGGCTTGCAGCTGCAGCACTCCAGTTTCTACCTTTGTCTCCATATGGCCATGTCTGTCTGTCTGTCTGTCTCCAAACCTCTCTCTGTTTATAAGGAAACCAGGCAGTGGTTAGGGCCCTTGCTAATCCAGTATGACCTCATCTTAACTTTATTACATTGCAAAGACCCTCATTCCAAACAGGCTCACATTCACAGGTACCAGGGGCTTAGGACTTTGAACATTTCTTCTGGGAAGACACAATCAACCCACAACACCATGTCATGATAAAAAAGCCTGTGGCAGTTCCAGGCCTCCATGTCCATGAGCTCAGAGAGAGGGAGGAACTGTTTTCTATTAATTCCACTAAAATTCTCCTAGAGATGGCTCACATGGACCTAGCTTGTCATGTGCCTATCCCCTGAGAGAGACAGTGTCCAGGACATATGCCCAATTCTGAGGAGGTGGGAAGGACTCATTGCTACCCAAGCAACACAGAAAGAGGGGCTCCACTGTAGAAGAGGAGGAAAGGGTGCTGGGTACAGCAAAGGTGAAGCCTTCCCTGACTTCCTTAAACTTAGCTACTTCCATCTCTGTCCTTGCATTGTGCTTCCTTCATTTCTCCATTATGGCACATACTGCATTGTATAGTAACATCTATCTACTTGTCTTTTTTTTGCTCTTTGTGGAGTTAAAAGCAGGCTTCCTGTCTTACTTCTAGACAGGACAACATAACATACCTGATAGGTACTTCGTAAAATCTTACAGAAAAGCAAATGAATTAAAAGTCATAAGCTTGAATGTAAGAAATATTATTGTAAGTGCATGTGGTATTTTAAAATATGTCCACAATTCTTTGACACTCTTCCATTCAAAAGATGGAGCCTAATTCTCCTCCCCTTGAGAGTGACCTGGACTTAGGGATATGCTTCTAATGAACAGGAGAAAGAGGAATGATGGTATAACAGGATACTAGGTTATAAAAGGCACTGTGGCCTTCTGCTTGCTCATTCTCTCTAGGATTTCTTGCTTGGCAGAAACCAGTGCTATAATGTGAGGACACTTAGGCAGCTACATGGAGGAACTGAAGTCTTCTGCCCACACCCAGTGAGGAACAGAGCCATCCTGCCAAAGGCCATGTGAATGATTTATTGTGACAGCAGATCATCCTGTCCCAGCTGAGGGTGAAGGCAACTTCAGTTGGCACCCAGTAACTTCATGAGAGGCCCTGAGCCAGTAGCTCTACTAAGCAATGCCTGGATTCCTGATCCTCAGAAACTGGATAAGATAATAAAATATGTGTTTTGTTTTTTTTTTAGCATTATGTATTATTTTATTTTGGAAAATTTTTTTTTAATTTTTTAAAAATATAACAACAAACAAACGCAAACATTCTTAACATATGATCATTTTGCTCTACATATATAATCAGTAATTCACAATATCATCACATAGTTGTATATTCATCATCATGGTCATTTCTTAGAACATTTGCTTCAATTCAGAAAAAGAAATAAAAAGAAAACAGAAAAAAATTCATATGTGCCATACCCCTTACCCCTCCCTTTCATTGATAACTACTAACATTTCAATCTACTAAATTTATTTTAACATTTGTTCCCCCTATTATTTATTTTTGTTCTGTATGTTTTACTCATCTATCGATAAAGTAGATGAGAGGAGCATCAGACACAAGGTTTTCACAATCACATTGCAAATGCTATATCATTATGCAGTCATCTTCAAGAAACATGGCTACTAGAACACAGCTCTACATTTTCAGGCAGTTCCTTCCAGACTCTCTGTTATGCCTTAACTAAAAAGGTGATAACTATTTAATGTGTAAGAATAACCTACAGGATAACCTATCAACTCTGGAATCTCTCAGCCATTGACATTTTATTTTGTCTCATTTCACTCTTCCCCCTTTTGATCGAGAAGGTTTTCTCAATCCCTTGATACTGAGTCCCAGCTCATTCTAGGATTTCTGTTCCACACTGCCAGGAAGGTCCACACCCCTGGGAGTCATGTCCCATGTAGAGAGGGGGAGGGCAGTGAGTTTGCTTGTTGCGTTGGCTGGGAGAAAGAGGCCACATCTGAGCAACAAAAGAGGTTCTCTTGCGGGTGACTCGTAAGCCTAATTTTATGTAGGTTCAACCTATCCTTTGTGGGGTTAAGTTTCATATGAACAAACCCCAGGATTGGGGGCTTAGCCTATTACAATTACTTTTTATTCACTGTTCAAATCACTCTGGGATCTATTGGGGCATCATTCTGGACAAACCTACAAAATCGTATGCCCTACTCAAGGTTCCGCGTAATTTTGGTGTTCAGTTAAGCTGTCTACCTAAGTTATATTAGGGAACTGCACTAGTCAAAATATAAATTTTGTACCAAATAAACATTTTTTGCTTTAGTCTCACACATAAGTTAAAATTTAAAATATTGATTACCATCTATTTTCAACACCCTGCACTATTGACATTCCTTTGTTCTTCCTCATGCAAAAACATTTTTAAATTTGTACATTTAGTCACTATCATTATACACTCTAGGCATTCCTAGATTATACCATCTCAGTCTTTATTATATATCTTTCCTTCTGATTTCATTTGGCCCCCAGGCATCCTCCCTCTATCTTTCTCACATTTGATTTCATTCAGTGTTCTAACATTATTGTATTACAGTTAGGTAGTATTGTGCTATCCATTTCTGAATTCTTACAATCAGTCCTGTTGCACAATCTGAATCCCTTCAGCTCCAGTTACCCAATATCTTACCCTATTTCTATCTCCTGTTGGTCTCTTTTACCAACTGAAATTCTCCAAGTTCATTCACTAATGTCAGTTCATATCAGTGAGACCATACAATATTTGTCCTGAGTATATATCACTCATTATAATGTCCTTCAGGTCCATCCATATTGTTGCATACTGCATAACTTTATTCTGTCTTATAGCTGCATAATTCTCCATTGTATGTATGTACCACAGCTTGTTTAGCTACTCATCTGTTGATGGACATTTTGGCTATTTCTATCTCTTCATGATTGTAAATAATGTTGCTATAAACATTGGTTTGCAAATGTCTGTTTGTGTCCTTGCCGTCATGTCCTCTGAGTAGATATCTAGCAATAGCATTGCCGGATCATGTGGTGATTCTATACTTAGCTTCCTGAGGACCCTCCAGACTGCCTTCCACAGTGGTTGTACCATCTGACATTCCCACCAACAGTGGATAAGTGTGCCTCTTTCTCCACATCCTCTCCAGCACTTGTTGTTTTCTGTTTTATTGATAATGGCCATTCTGGTGGGTGCAGGATGATATCTCATTGTGGTTTTGATTTGCATTTCCCTAATAGGCAGGGAAGTTCAGCATCTTTTCATGTGCCTTTTGGCCATTTGTATTTCCTCTTCTGAGAAGTGTCTGTTCAAGTCTTTTGCCCATCATGTAATTGGGTTGTCTGTCTTTTTTGTATTGAGTTGAACAATCTCTTTATATATTCTGGATACTAGACCTTCATCTGATATACTGTTTCCAAATATTGTCTCCCATTGGGTAGGCTGTCTTTTTACTTTCTTTTTTCTTTTAAATTTATTTATTTATTAATTTAAAAAAATTAAGAACAAACAAAAACATGAACATATCATTCTGTTCTACATATATAATCAGTAATTCTCAATATCATCACATAGTTGCATATTCATCATTTCTTAGAACATTTGCATCAATTCAGAAAAAGAAATAAAAAGACAACAGAAAAAGAAATAAAACAATAACAGAGAGAGAGAAAAAAAAAGATTATACATACCATACCCCTTACCCCTCGCTTTCATTTATCACTAGCGTTTCAAACTAAATTTATTTTAACATTTGTTCCCCCTATTATTTATTTTTATCCCATATGTTCTACTCATCTGTTGACAAGATAGATAAAAGGAGCATCAGACACAAGGTTTTCACAATCACACAGTCACATTGCGAAAGCTATATCATTACACAATCATCTTCAATAAACATGCCTACTGGAACACAGCTCTACATTTTCAGGCAGTTCCCTCCAGGCTCTCCAGTACATCTTGAACAACAAGGTGATATCTACTTAATGCATAAGAATAACCTCCAGGATAACCTCTCAACTCTGTTTGGAATCTCTCAGCCATTGACACTTTGTCTCATTTCACTCTTCCCCCCTTTTGGTCAAGAAGGTTTCCTCAATCCCTTGATGCCGAGTCTCAGCTCATTCCAGGATTTCTATCCCATGTTGCCAGGAAGGTCCACACCCCTGGGAGTCAAGTCCCACATAGACAGGGGGAGGGTGGTGAGTTTGCTTGTTGTGTTGACTGAAGAGAGAGGCCACATCTGAGCAACAAAAGAGGTTCTCTTGGGGATGACTCTTAGGCCTAAATTTTAAGTAGACTTGACCTATCCTTTGTGGGGTTAAGTTTCATATGAACAAACCCCAAGACTAGAGGCTCAGCCTATAGCTTTGGTTGTCCTCTTTTTACTTTCTTGACAAAGTTCTTTGATGCGCGAAAGTGTTTAATTTTGAGGAATTCCCATTTATTTCTTTCTTCAATGCTTGTGCTTTGGGTGTAAGGTCTAGGAAACTGCCTCCTAGTATAAGATTTATAAGATACTTCCCTACATTTTCTTCTAACAGTTTTATGGTCTTAGATCTAATGTTTAGGTCTTTGATCCATTTTGAGTTAATTTTTGTATAGGGTGTAAGATATGGATCCTCTTTCATTCTTTTGCATATGAATATCCAGTTGTCTAGGCACCATTTATTGAAGAGACTGTTCTGTCCCAGGTGAGTTGGTTTGACTGCCTTATCAAAGATCAGTTGTTCAGAGTGGGCCACAGTTCAGAGCAGAGTTCTCGCCTGCCATGCCAGAGACCCAGGTTCGATTCCTGGTGCCTGCCCATAGAAAAAAAAAGATCAATTGTTCATAGATGAGAGGGTCTATATCTGAACACCCTATTCAATTCCATTGGTCAGTATATCTAACTTCATGCCAGTACCATGCTGTTTTGACCACATAGCTTTATAATATGACTTAAAGTCAGGTAGTGTGAGACCTCTGACTTCATTTTTCTTTCTCAGGATACTTCCAGCTATTCAGGGCATCTTGCCCTTCCAGATAAATTTGGTTATTGGTTTTTCTATTTCTGAAAAATAAGTTTTTGGGATTTTAATTGGTATTGCATTGAATCTGTGAAACAATTTAGGTAGAATTGACATCGTAAGTATGTTTAGTCTTCCAATCCATGAACACAGTATGCCTTTCCATTTATTTAGGTCTTCTGTGATTTCTTTTAACAGTTTCTTATAGTTTTCTCTGTATAGGTCTTTTGTCTGTTTAGTTAAATTTATTCCTAAATATTTAATTCTTTTGGTTGCAATTATAAATGGGACTTTTTTTCTTGATTTTGCTCTCAGATTGTTCATTACTAGTGTATAGAAACACTACAGACTTTGGAGTGTTGATCTTGTAACCTGCCACTTTGCTGAACTCATTTATTAGCCTAGTAGTTTTGCTGTTGATATTTTGGGGTTTTCAGCATATAGTATCATATCATCTGCAAACAGTGAGAGTTTTACTTCTTCCTTTCCAATTTTGATGTCTTGTATTTCTTTTCCTTGTCTAATTGCTCTGGCTAGAGCTTCCAACACAAAGTTGAATAACAATGGTGATAGTGGACATCCTTGTCTTGTTCCTGATCTTAGGGGGAAAGTTTTCAGTTTATCCCCATTGAGGATGATGTTAGCTGTGGGTTTTTCATATATTCCCTTTATCATGTTGAGGAAGTTCCCTTCTATTCTTATCCTTTGAAGTGTTTTCAACAGGAAAGCATGTTGAATTTTGTCAAATGCCTTTTCTGCATCAATTGAGATGATCATGTGTTTTTTCTGCTTTGATTTGTTGATATGGTATTACATTAATTACATTACATTCATTACATTAATTACATTACATTCATTACATTAATTGGTTTTCCTATGTTGAACCATCCTTGCACACCTGGGATGAGTTCTACTTGGTCATGGTGTATAATTCTTTTAAGTGCTGCTGGATTTGATTTTCTAGAATTTTGTTGAGGATTTCTGCATCTATATTTATTAGAGAGATTGGTCGGTAGTTTTCTTTTTTTGTAATATCTTTGTCTGGCTTTGGTATGAAGGTGATGCTTGCTTCATTCGAATGAGTTAGGTAGCTTTCCCTTCAATTTTTTTGAAGAGTTTGAGCAGTATTGATATTAATTCTTTCTGGAATGTCTGGTAGAATTCACACGTGAAGCCATCTGGTCCTGGACTTTTCTTTTTGGGAAGCTTCTTAATGACTGATTCAATTTCTTTACTTGCAATTGGCTTGTTGAGGTCATTTATTTCTTCTCAAGTCAATGTTGGTTGTTCATGCCTTTCTAGGAAGTTGTCTATTTAATCTACATTGTCAAGTTTATTAGCATACAGTTTTTCATAGTATCCTCTCATTACTTACTTTATTTCTGTAGGGTCAGTGGTTGTATCTCCTCTTCCATTTCTGATTTTATTTATTTGCATCCTCTCTCTTCTTCTTTTTGTCAACCTCACTAAGGGTCCATCAATCTTATTGATTTTCTCATAGAACCAACTTCTGGTTTTGTTGATTTTCTTGATTGTTTTTATGTTCTCAATTTCATTTATTTTTGCTCTAATCTTCATTATTTCTTTCCTTTTGCTTACTTTGGCATTAGTTTGCTGTTCTTTCTCTAGTTCTTCCAAGTGGACAGTTAATTCCTCGATTTTTGCTCTTTCTTCTTTTTTAATATAGGCATTTAGGGGAATATATTTCCCTCTTAGCACTACCTTCACTGCAGCCCATAAATTTTTATATGTTATGTTTTCATTTTCATTTGCCTGGAGATATTTACTGATTTCTCTTGTAATGTCTTGTTGCGCCTCCATATATTTGTGAATTTTCTGGCACTCTGTCTATTATTAATTTCCAACTTCATTCCTTTATGATCTGAGAAAGTGTTTTGCATGATTTCAATCTTTTTAAATTTATTGAGATTTACCTTGTGACCCAGCATATGGTCTATCCTTGAGAATGATCCATGAGCACTTGAGGAAAAGGAGCATCCTGCTGTTGTGGGGTGTAATGTTCTTCTATAAATATCTGTTAAGTCTAGCTCATATATAGCATTATTCAAATTCTCTTTTTGTTAACCCCACAAAGGATAGGTCAAGCCTACTTAAAATTAGGCCTAAGAGTCACCCCCAAGAGAACCTCTTTTGTTCCTCAGATGTGGCCTCTCTCTCCAGACAACAGAACAAGCAAACTCACTGCTCTCCCCCTGTTTATGTGGGACATGACTCCCAGGGGTGTAGACCTTTCTGGCAATGTGGGACAGAAATCCTAGAATGAACTGAGACTCAGCATCAATGGATTGAGAAAAACCCTAGAATGAGCTGAGACTCAGCATCAAGGGATTGAGGAAACCTTCTCGACTAAAAGGGGGAAGAGTGAAATGAGACAAAGTGTCAATGGCTGAGAGATTCGAAACAGAGTCGAGAGGTTATCCTGGAGGTTATTCTTATGCATTAAGTAGATATCACCTTGTTGTTCAAGATGTAGCGGAGAGGCTGGAGGGAACTGCCTGAAAATGTAGAGCTGTGTTCCAGTAGCCATGTTTATTGAAGATGATTGTGTAATGATATAGCTTTCACATTGTGACTGTGTGATTGTGAAAATCTTGTGTCTGATGTTCCTTTTATCTACCTCATCAAAAGATGAGTAAAACTTTTTATATGGAATAAAAAATAATAGGGGGAACAAATGTTAAAATAAACTTAAACTGAAATGCTAGTGATCAATGAAAGGGAGGGGTAAGGAGTATGGTATGTACGAATTTTTTTCTGTTGTCTTTTTATTTCTTTTTCTGAATTGATTCAAATGTTCTAAGGAATGGTCATGATGATGACTATGTAATTATGTGATGATATTGTGAATTACTGAGATATATGTAGAATGGAATGATCATATGCTAAGAATGTTTGTATTTCTTTCTTGTCATATTTTTTTAATTAAAAATTAATTTTAAAATTTTAAAAAATTCTCTATTTCTTTATTGATCCTTTGTCTAGATGTTCTGTCCATTGATGAGAGTAGAAAATTGAAGTCTCCAACTATTATGATAGATATGTCTATTTCTCTTTTCAGTGTTTCCCTTATGTATTTTTGAGCATTCTGGCTCAGTGCATAAATATTTATGATTGTTTTATCTTCTTGTTGAATTGTTCCTTTTATTAATACATAGTGTCCTTCTTTGTCTCTTTTAACTGTTTTACATTTGAAGTCTAATTTGTTGGATATTAGTATAGTTATTCCTGCTCTTTTCTGATTGTTATGTGCATGAATATCTTTTCCCAACTGTTCACTTTCAACCTATGTTTATCCTTGTTTCTAAGATTTGTTTCTTGTAGACAGCATATAGATGGGTCCTGTTTTTTAATCCATTCTGCCAGTCTATGTCTTTTGATTGGGGAGTTTAATCCATTAACATTTTGTGTTATTACTGTATGGACAGTACTTTCGTCTACCATTTTGCCTTTTGAATTTTATGTCATATCTAACTTTTCTTCTTTTTACTTTTACTGATAGTCTTCATTTCTACACTTTTCTCCACACCTCTCTCTCCTATCTTTTCATATCTGTCTCTAGTGCTCCCTTTAGTGTTTCTTGCAGAGCCAGTCTCTTGGTCACAAATTCTTTCAGGGATTTTTTGTTTGAAAATGTTTTAATTTCTCCCTCATTTTTGAAGGACAGTTTTGCTGGATATAGAATTCTTGGTTGTGCAGTTTTTCTCTTTTAGTAATTTAAATATATCATCCCACTGTCTTCTCACCTCCATGGTTTCTGCTGAGAAATCTACGCATAGTCTTATTGGGCTCCCTTGTATGTGATGGATTGCTTTTCTCTTGCTGCTTTCAAGATTTTCTCTTTCCCTCTGACATCTGACATTCTGATTAGTAAGTGTCTTGGAGTATGTCTATTTGGATCTTTTCTATTTGGGGTATGTTGCACTTCTTGGATCTGTAATTTTAAGTCTTTCATAAGAGTTGGGAAATTTTCAGTGATAATTTCCTCCATTAGTTTCTCTCCTACTTTTCCCTTCTCTTCTCCTTCTGGGACACCCACAAGACAAATATTTGTGCACTTCATGTTGTCATTCAGTTCCCTGAGTCCCTGCTCATATTTTCCCATTCTTTTCCCTATAATTTCTTTTGCTTGTCAGAGTTCAGATGTTCCGTCCTCCAGTTCACCAATCCTATCTTCTGCCACTTGAAATCTGTCATTGTAGGTTTCCATTTTTTTCTCATCTCTTCTGCTGTGCCTTTCATTCCCATAAGTTCTGTGATTTGTTTTTTCAGACTTTCAATTTCTTCTTTTTGTTCATTCCTTGCCTTCTTTATATCCTCCCTCAATTCATTGATTTGAGTTTTGATGAGGTTTTCCATGTCTGTTCGAACATTCTGAATTAATTGTTTCAACTCCTGTATCTCATTTGAAATGTTAGTTTGTTCCTTTGACTGGGCCATATCTTCAGTTTTCCTAGTGTGATTTGTTATTTTTTGCTGTCATCTAGGCAGTTAATTACCTTAATTAGTTTATTCTGGAGATTGTTTTCACTTCTTTTACCTAGGATTTTCTTGCTGGATGACTTTGTTGTCTATCTGTTCTTTCACATTTAGTTCAGCTTATTCTGGACCACTAGCTTAGGTTTTGTTTTACAGATCAGAATTTTTCGGTTCTTGTTTCTTGTTTCTTGCCTTGCCTGTATGGTGCCTTCTCCCCACCACTTATAGACCCCAGCCAGATTTTCCCAGACCAACCTGGCCTCCTTTCAGGAAGAAAGAGTCACCTGTGTCAATTTTCCCTGAGGGTGAGACCCAGCAGATGGAACGACTTTCCTATGAAGCTGCTGGACTCTGCGTTTTTCCTGTCCTTCCCAGTGTGTGACATTTTCCTGCCTGAAGATCACAACAGCATACGGTAATGCGGTACCTTTAACTTCAGCAGACTCTCCCTGCTGGGGGTGTGTTTTAGACAGAGGAGAGGTTGTAGGCTAGCTTTAATGTTTCACTTTTCCAGACCCTGGGGTCTCAATTCATTGAGGGAGGGAATCCCCCTGAGCTGGGCCCCACCCCTCTCTCTGAGAAGGCACAGATTCCAGACAAGCTCTCAAACAAGCTTAATTCTGCCTATGCCTGGGACAGTTGGAGCCTGAGAAGCCTGCAGCTGTATCCAAAGGCAATTAAGCTATAGAAACACAGCCGCAAAAAAGAAAGAGAAAAATCCTTTTCAGAGCACAACCTTATTTCTCAGGTTTGCCAATCAAGAGCTGAAGTTGGTACGTTGCTCTGTGTATCTCCAGGTCCTATGTGCTCCCTCCTTTCCTTCAGGGTCCAGGCCCTTTCAAGTAGTATGTGCTATCCAACCCAAAAAACCTCTGTTTCTTTTGTTCTTTTTTCTTTTTCTGTCAGCCCTGCCTCTTCTGTGCTGGGGCTAAATCACCAACCTCTGCTTTGACTGGAGGTTCAGCTGAGCTGGGGGCCTATTTTTAGTAGTCAGAATTTGTGAATTAATTCCACAATTAGAGCTTAGTTGTGCTCAGCCCCTGCTGCTAGTAAAGTCTCTTTCCTTTCCCCTCTGAGATGCAGCCTGAGGGGGAGGGGCACTGGCCCCTGCAGCTTGGGGAACTCACAGGTCTGGTGGGCTCACAGCCGGTCCAGCTGGTCCAGACTGGGGTACGCTGTGTGTCTGGTCACTGATGTGGCCCCAGCAGTTGTCCTGTACTGTTCCTGGCTATTTACTAGCTGCTCTGGAGGACAAACTAAATCCCATACCTCACTAAGTCACCATTTTGGCACTCTCCCCTCAGCATTGTTATATGTGTTTATTTAAGGTGTTCCATTTTGGGGTAATTTATTACACAACAATCGATAACTATTACAGTGCAGAAGAGCATCACAAAGATGTGCAATGAAGATGAAAGGAAGGAGAGGTCACATCCACGTGGGAAGACCTCTCCAAGGAGATATGTGGCATAAGAGATGTCTTTCAGAGAACTGGGCAATTATGTGCAAATGGAGTAGAGAAGAAACATCTTAGGAAAAAGAACAAGGAGATGAAAAACTGAAGGTCATGTTCAGGGAATAAGGATAATCTCAGGGATTTGCAGCTATGGTGTAAGCAAGAAACTGGAGGGAGCTAAGGCAGGAAAGGTGGGCTGGTACTAAAACCCTTTAGTGAAACACCTTTATAGTTCCTTCTCACCCAAACCCCCGAGTACAGCTATTCTCCAAGTTTTTGTCCTTGGATCTTGTTCTAGTGTGCAAGCTGCTGGAATGCAATATACCAGAAACAGAACAGCTTTTTTTTTTTTAGAACAACTTTTAAAAAGGGGAATTGATTAAGTTGCAAGTTTATAGTTCTAAGGCCATGGAAATGTCCAAATTAAGGCACCAACAAGAGGTTACCTTCACTCAAGAAAGGCTGATGAAGTTTAGGGTTTCACTCTCAGCTGGAAGGGCATGTAGTGATGTCTGCTAGTTTTCTCTCCAAGCTTCTTGTTTCATGAAGCAACCCTGGGGGTGTCTTCCTTCCTCATCTCCAAAGGTCTCTGGTTATGTGGGCTCTCGTGCCTCTGAAGCTTTTTCCAAAATGGTTCCCTCTTAAAGGGCTCCAGTAAGCAACCCCGCCTTGAGTGAATGGAGACACAGCTCCATGGAAATCATCTAATCAAAAGTTACCACCTACAGTTGGGTGGGTCACATCTCCATGGATACAATTTTAAAAGTTCCCACCCAGTGATATTGAATGAGGATTAAAGGACATGGCTTTTTTGGGGGGTACACAACAGATTCAAACTGGCACAGACCTCTTCTCTTTCTTTACTCTGCTCCTTGGTGATCTCATCTAGAATTTTCACTAATTTCTACCAGGTTGCTTTAAAATCCAATCCAGTGGGTGGTGCAATGGCGGCTCAGTGGCAGAATTCTCACTGGCTGGAGATCCAGGTTCGATTCCTCGTGCCTGCCCATGCAAAAAAAAAAAAAGAAAGAAATCCAATTCAGGCTTAACTTCAGTGATTTGGTCTCACATCTCCAATTATTTGCTGTTCTTCTCCGCCTGCATATGCTACTAACATCTCAAATACTTCATTTCCTAAATTCATCTTCCCCTCCCATCATCCTCTGTTACCTGAAGGCCTTAAATCTCAAGGCTGTACTACTACCATTTGGCATCATCCAGGTTGTTCTTTCCACAGGCCACAAATCTGTGGCTAGTTATGGGATCTGAGAGGAAATCTCTCTCATGGAATTTTCCTAAGGACACAATTTAGTACAACTGAATGGAAGCTGGTGTATAATCCGGAGGAAGCAGTGTCTATATCACTACATTTAGAGCAAAACATACCCCCACATGCACACATTTGTTACCATGTGAAATGATTATTTTAGATCAAGCCTTTTCCTTTGATTCTAACCCTGAATGCAGCTGTTTACAGAAGTACTTATGTCCCTTCTCAACTGGTGAAAGGATGTCCTTGAGAAGGTTAGCCCTCAGGCTGAAAACCTTCCTAGCATGTTGGGCACCTCGATGCACTCAGTTAAGTCTTGTCGGTTCCATCGGGCCTCTGGCTTTGAGCTCTTCCCATCCGGTCAGGGCCCTGCTGCAGCTCAGAGGTTCCCAACCTGGCTGCAACAGGAATCCCTAGGGAGATTTTTAAAACTCCCTTCCCTGGGCCTTGCCCAAGACCAGTCAAATCAGAATACCTGGGGTAGGGCCTAGATGTAGGTCATGTTCAAAAGTCCGTCAGGTTATTCTGGTCAGAGGCTCTCCACCAGTGATGAGAAAAAGCATTGCCCGTGGATCTAATGATGGGCTGGTGTGGATGGACTCTTGAATTACTGTGCCCAGGGGAAATAACTTCCACTTTCTGAGAATCAGTTTTCAATTCTAGAAAATGTGATAATACATTCCTAGCAGGATTATGGAAGGAGCAAATGAAACAGTGGTGTGAAAAGGCATGATAACTAGGAAGCACTAGGTATTATCATTGTGATTAGACACTCTTTCTGCTCAGTCTACTTACACCTTTGTGTGGAGAGGCTCATAGCTTGCTGGCCGTGTGCTTGCCTCCAATTCACCTTACATGCTGTGGCCATTGCAGCTTTTCTGAATCACCCTTTTTCTCCTACCAAACGAAGTTCACTCTAGACCTTCTCAAAAGGAACCCAAACTACTTTTGTAAACTTGTCTTTGATTTTCTAAATACAGCTCATACGCTTCCCCCCACCACCCAGCCACCCAGCCAGCCAGCAAATGTCTGAGTTCCTATCATGCGAACGCATTGTGCTTAAAGGTGGGAAATTCACCCAGGTGAATTCAGGGTGCATGAAACAAGAGGCTGACCATCTAGTAGCCTGGAAAGATAGTTATTGTTAGTTAAATATAATCTCCAAAGACACCTTTAATTTTCCCATTGTTCTACCTCTGTATTCTCTAATGCAAAGGCATGCACAAGGCACACTGGTCCTCAAATAGCTCTTGAATGCGCCTTAGAAGAAGAACAAACATAATGTCATTTTAAGAAAACAGAATAACTGACATGTAGTTATTATATATGGTTGGCAGAGCTGGTTTTAGGGGCAGGTGGTCTGTGCTAAAAAGGCCTCACACTTGGTTTTATGCTCTGTCTTGACATCCTTAATAATTTTGGCACAGGAGCCCCCATATTTTCAGTTTTTACTAAGCCTGTAAATTATGTAGCCAATCCTGATAGTGGGTGATGATGTCTGATTCTTCATTTGTTCTATTTTTGTTTTCTTGTTTTAAAAAGGATTTGAGGCAGCTTAAGAGATGACTAAAACAGAAAAAAAAATACAATTTCAAAGTAGTTTTTAAATGAGGCAAAGGGGAAATAAGGTTCGGAAGGTAAAATGGAGCTGAGAACAAGTTTGTCACTAAGAAAGCACATCAGGAGGGTCACTTCGCCAGCTAGCAATTGCCCACAAATGTGGTTTTTGGCTTTCTAGCAGCCACTGTAAAGAGGCAGAAATGACCAGCTATAAGATTTTCAGTATCATGATCAGTGATGACGAAGAAGCACAAATATCCCTGGTGGAAAATTGTGGGAAATTCCCCTCGTGGGTCTTCGTAATTGGTCTCCAAGATGCCCCTTAGAGACCACGCCACTGCAACATCCTTACGGTGAGCCCAGCAGCAGGGGTCACGGGCCAGTTCCTTTAATGCCCCTCACCCCAGTGGCAACACACAATTCAGTAGCCTTGCTTAGCACAGAGACTTGCACGTGGGAGCAGCTCAAGGCATACGTGTCGAATGAATGAAAGAGTGAATGAATGCTAGGGGGTTCACATGAATCAGAGTAGAAGTCTTGCACTGGTGGTCCAACTTGATTCAGGGATAGATTTTAGAGTATTTTGGAAAATGGATAGGCTACGTATTCTTTAAAGACTCCTCCAAAAGAAATATTGTTCCTCTCTTTGTAACTGCATGGCAGTGAATTTGAAGTTTCTAATAATGTGATAACTAAAGACTATTCTTACTATGAAAATCAGAGCATATTTGTAATCGTAATATACTGGGATGGTTTCAGCTGCAAAGAGCAGAAAACAATACAAAACACCTTAAACAGCAAGGGGATTTATTATCTCACAAAATAAGGAACATCGAGAGAGAGAGCATTTTCAGGTTGGATGAACTCACAGGGAAAATGATATCATCAGCCCTGCTTCCTTCAGCCTCCTTCCCTCGCTTTAGCGTGTTTCCCTCATGGAAACTGCCCTGGCTGTTACACGGTGGTTGCTGCTGTGCTGATCTCACACGGATTAGGCAACACGCAACAGAAAAACAGAAAAGGAGCTGCTGCTTCTTTGTGCATGCCCTTTGGATAGTGAAGAACTCTTTCCTAGAAGCCCTCCAGCCGACCTCTCATGTCTCACTGTCGAGAACCGGACTGACCCCTAAACCAATCGCTGGCAAGAAAGATGGTGCCACCAGGAGTGACGAGTCAGGATTAGTCTAAGTCGGGCAGGGTGGGCTGGAGGCTGGAACAAAAGAAGGGATGTGTCTGCATGGAAGAAGAACAAATGCTGTTTTTTGTTTTTTTTTTGACTTTTAGAAAAGGGGAATTTAATAAGTTGCTAGTTTACAGTTCTAAGGTCAAGAAAATGTCCCAATTAAAACAAGTCTATAAATTGTCCAATCTAAGGCATCCAGGGAAAGATACCTTGGTTCAAGAAGGCCGATGAAGTTCAGGGTTTCTCTCTCAAGTGGAAGGGCACGTGGTGAACGCAGTCAGGGTTTCTCTCTCATCCGGAAGGCACATGGTAAACACAGTCAGGGTCAGGGTTCCTCTCTCATCTGGAGGGGCACATGGTGAATACAGTGTAGCTAACTTCTTCTCCTGGCTTCCTGTTTCATGTAGCTCCCCGGGAGGCATTTTCCTTCTTCATCTCCAAAGGTCACTGGCTGGTGGACTCTGCTTCTCGTGGCTATGTCATTCTGCTCTGCTCTCTCTGAATGAAATGCTGTTTTTACAGGCGATCAATAGGTCACAGCAAAGCCTGGAATCCTGATTAGAAGTCTGGTCCTGGGCAATTTATGTGTCTCAGAACCTCAATTTCCACAATCATGAACTGAGGGTAACAATACCCTCCTCAATTGAGATTCTGTGGGGATTAAGTGAGATAACGTTGGAAAGCACCTAGTAAAGCACTTTATGTACATGATTGCATTTAGCATGCTCTCATTACCGGCAACATAAAAAATGCTTCATAAATGGTAGCTATCATTATGTGTTTTCTTCTCCCAGAGATGTGAATGCACAGTTGCTCTACCATCTTCTTTAGCTTCCTCCTGCAGATGAGCACTCAGGAATAAACAACACCTAAATATTCCACTGTGGGTTGTAAAATTCAATCTTGTGTGAACTGGTGTTCTAGGGCAAGGACCTTTTGGGACAGAATCCATATTTTCCTGCAAAGCCCAGAGTGAGAATTTTTTTGTCAGTCCTTTACCTTACCCATACCCACCTCTCCCCATCTCTTTATTTTAAATGGATTTGGAAACAATCTTAAATCCACTTGGGCAGAGCTGCGGTAAAGGGATTGTAACAGGTTTGTGAAGAAACAACTTAGAGTTGATTCCCTGAGAGAGGACGCTGGAAGGGAGAACAGACTCCTGGTTGGTCATTTCAAATGAACATTTATTAAGCACCCACTGTATGCAAGGCATGGCCATTTCATTATGCATGATGCTGTGCGGTGTTGGGGTGTAGGGCAGATGAGGAGAATTAATGACAGATCCCATCTTGAGGGATCCACTGATGCCACATATATATGAGTGACCAACTCTGATGAAAGGCAGACTGCAGCCAGTGCTAAATAAAAGCACAATCAATGCTCTTAAGAGTGTGAAGAAGGTAAAAATGGACCTGGCTGGAGATACTGAGTGAGCTTTGAACGGAGACAAAGTCAGGGTAAGAAGCAGAGACGTAATCTTGGAAACTTTTAAAGTATCACATCTCCAGGGACCGCAATTATAAATGTAGGCCATGAGCTGCATACAAAAAGGTAGAAAGAAACTGAGAGTGAGGAGAGGAAGTAGCAGATTCATTTAAAATCTTGGGGGAGCTCTGGAGCCCAGCAGTTTTTTTTTTTTTTAAGAAATATTATATATACAAAAGAGCAATAAATTTCAAAGTACATTGTAACAAGTAGTTATAGAACAGATTTTAGAGTTTGATATGGGTTACAGTTCCACAATTTTAGACTAACAGAAGTATCAATACAATGATACAGCAGTCATACTCATTTGTAAAATCCTATTTTCTCTGTTAGAAATCCTCCTGCTTTGATCCTTCTCCCAGTCTTCAGGAGTATGTGGGCTCTATCCTTTCTAACTTTTTCATGTTGGAAAGGGGTGTCAATAATATGGGATAGGGGGTGGAACTAGTTGATGTTCTGGAGAGGCTGGCTCCTCTGGGTTTCAGGACTTATGTGGCCTAGGAACCCATCTGGAGGTTGTAGGTTTCTGGAAAGTAAACTTAGTGTGTGAAATTTTGTAGAATCTCAGATAGAGTCTGGGTGTTCTTTTGAGTTAACAGGAATGGTTTTGGTTGGGGGTTGGCAAACTGTGGTAATCAGCAGTATTTAGTTGAAGCTTGCATAACAGTAGTCTTCAGAATAGCCTCGCAATTATATTTGAGCTCTCTTAGTCATTGATACCTTATTTTTCCTGTTTTAGTCAGGACGGCATTGTCGATTCCACAGTGCCAGGGCCAGGCTCACCCCTGGGAGTCACATCCCACGCCACCAGGGATACTTTCACCCCTGGATGTCATGTCCCACGTAGCAGGGAGGGTAATGATTTTACTTGCAGACTTGGCCTTAGAGAGAGGCAACATCTGAGCAACAAAAGAGGTCCTCCAGAGGTGGCTTTTAGGCATACCTATAGGTAGCCTAAGCTTCTCCGCTATATACATGAGCTTCACAAGAGCAAGCCTCAAGATCAAGGGCTTGGCCTATAGACTTGGGAGTCCCTAATGTTTGAAACAGTACCAGGGGTTTCCTCAGTGGTAAAGCTTACAGCCCTGCAGTATTGAGAGCCACTGTGTGAGCTTAGAAGCCACTTGCTTACCATGAGCTAAAACGGGAAAGGCTTGACGAGACCGAGATGCATTTTAAGTTAGAGCAAATTAATTACCAGGATACCGTATTCTGTGAGAGGAATCTCAATGTAGCAAAGTACAAGGAAGTGCTCTGAGTTCAAGAGACCTAGTCATAGTTCATTGAGCAACTTAATTTCATAGGCATCAGTTTTCTCATTTGCAAAGCAGGGATGGTGATATTACTTAAAGGGTTCTTTGGAGGATGAATGGAAATACTACAGGCCATAGTAAGTGACACTGTCTGGTATTCAGGCTCAACTAAATTCACTAATGAAAAGAGAGTTATTCTAATCCCTAGATTTTGGACATAGTTGATATCCTGCAGTTCCTTTGTCCTACAGCAGAATATTTTGTGTTCTTTAAAACAGTCCAATATGGGAACATGCCAGACTGCTGTGGACTCTAAATAGAGTTATGAAGATATTGGAGGAAAAAGTTGAGAATGGAGTGTGCATGTGTTGGGGGTGGGGTGAGGTGCTTTACTCTTCCACCACCACTACCCCTCCCTGGGAAGGGAGGTAACTCATAGCAAAGGAAAGATGTAAACATAAGAAGGGGTAGAAAGTATGTGGAGAACCTGCCATTTGGCATTATCCTATGCTGTCCTCTACAAGGGTCTGACCGCTGAGGAATATCCAGAGACTGCTGCTTCTTTTCTTGACCACCAGGGGGGTGCCATGACTAGATCCTGTAGATCCAGAAGCAATGAAAATCCATGTTTGGTTCCTTTGAGTTTGACTGATTAGGGAAGGAGTGGCTGAGAGAAGAGACAGTAGAGAGAAGGGGTTGGGTGACGCCTAGGACCTGGGAGAGGGATAGGGGTACAAGATCGTCTTAGGTAAGGGGCAGGCTAGGGATGGAGCACAGCAGAATGGCTCAGAAAGGGAATCTTGGCCGGCTTCTGTAGACCAGCAGGGCAAGGCACTGGATTCTGGATTCAGGTCTTACAAAACGATGCTGGATCTTTCTCGTTCTTTCATTCCTTTTCTCTTGTCTCGAAGTTGTGCCATTCCACTCTCTGCTTGGCAGCTGGCCAGATGAGGGGAGGAGCCAAGCAGATGCTAGCAACCTGACCCCTGATGGGAAGGAACATCAGGGAGGAGGGTAGGAACTGTGATGGATAAGAAGGTAAGGGTGCTCCTCAAGAGAAAGAGCACAGGACAGACCATGGTGAGGTGAGGGACGGGGGTGGGAGTGGAGCTATCCTTTCCAGGCCTTCCCTGGCTGATCAAAAGTGGCTACTCCAATCAATTAGGCAGTGAGAATACTGTCTCATGGCAACTGTACAAGGACTGGGGTTCAGTTTATAATGATTACCCTCTACCATATTTAAAACAAAGACACCAGCAATTTACTCACAGATGTGAGGCTCCTATTTAACCTCAAACTGTACAAACTTGATAAAAAAACAACAAACACATGCAATTGAAGTGGGTATCCAGAGGAAGTTGGCATAATAGAGCTGACATTCAGCCAGGACACACCAGAATGGGCATATTGATTATTTATGACCATCATCTACACTGATTGGTGGATATCATGCCTCCGGCTTGTTAAATACATTAACTGCCTCCTTGGGCCATGGTCACACAACTCGAGCCAGCTGTTCTGGAATATCTGCTGTACATCAAAGATGCAGTATTTTTATAAAGTAGAGATGGCTTCGTCCAACCCATCACACTGTGAGAAAAACAATCTGGTTATTCCTATTAAAACTCTATGGAGTTTTCAAAACACTTCAGCATTTTGTTCCAGACTAGGCTTATTGTCCTCAAATAGGTACTTTGTACTAAATAGGTAAAAATTAGACAATGTTCCATATACAGTACCTTTCTCACTCAGAACAATTTACCAGAATAATAAGTCTGTTGGGGCCGATTTATGTGGCACTCCAAAATAAAAACCAATTTTGAAATGTGTACTATCTTTACAATCACTATTAGTAAACTATATTAGAATATGGAGGCCAGAAATATATACTTTAAGATGGCTAATATCACATGAGGGAAAAGTAAATTTGCAAATCAATTAGGTCTAAACATCTATTAAGAAGGATGAAAATGCGTTGGTTAAAGGTTCCTCTTTGGCTTATCATTGACAGCATGTGAGAGTCATCTAAATACGGAATCCTATAGCAACATTTCAAAGCAATTTCATTGAGGAATAATTTACATACCATAAAATGCACTCCTTTAGGTGTAGAATTCAGTGCTTTTTAGTAGATTTATTGGGTTGTGTGATTATCACCATAATTCGGTTTTCAACGCAATTTTTTTAAAAAGCAGTTTTATTGAGATAGAGTCAAAGACCATACAGGTGATCCAAGGTGTACAATCAGTGGCTTTTAGTACAATCACAGAGTTGTGCATTCACTACCACAATCAATTTTAGAGCATTTTCATTCCTCCCAAAGAAAAGCCCCAACCCCTTAGCAGTCACCTCTCATCCCTCTATCTTTCCCAGTCCTTCATAACCACTAATCTATTCTGTCTCTATAGATTTATTTATATTTAAGGAATGCTAAAATATTATTGTTAACTATGGCCCATAGTTTGCACTAGTTGTATATTTTCCCATATACCACCCTGTTATTAACACCTTGTACAGTGATGTACATCTGTTATAGTTCATGAAGGAATGTCTTATATTAGCACTATTCACCACAGGCATCATCCCCCACAGGGTTTGCGGTGTTAAATACTCCCAGGTTTTACTGTTTAGTTTTTCTTCTAGTAACATACATAACCTAAAACTACCCTTTCACCCACATAATTCAGCACTATTAATTATACTCACAGTAACATGCTACCATCACCTCTGTCCACTTCCAAACATCAACAATCAACCTAAGTAGAAATTCTGCACAAATTAAGCATCGACTCCCCATTCTCTATCCCCATTCCATCTCCTGGTAACCTACAATACAGATCCCAACTTTATGAGTGGGCTTATTATACTTAGTTCCTATTAATGAGGCCATGCAAAATATTTGTCCTTTTGTTTCTAGCTTATTTCACCCGACATCATGTCCTTCAGTTACTCCTACATTGTTGCATGCATCAGGGCTTCATATCTTCTTATGGCTGAGTAATATTCCATTGTGTGTACATATACCACAATTTGTTTAGCCGTTCATCAATTGCTTCCATCTTTTGGCAATTGTGAATAATGCTGCTATAGAACATCCATGTGCAAATATCTGTTCGTGTCTCTGATTTTGGCTTTTCTGGGTAGAGGGATTGTGGGATCATGTGGCAATTCTATATTTAGCTTCCTGAGGAACCACCAAACTGTTTTTCACAGTGGCTTCATCAGCAGTGAATGAGTGTTCCTATTTCTCCACATCCTCTCCAACATTTGTATTTTTCTGATTTTTAAATAGTGGAATAGGTATGAATAGTAATTCTAGTAGATGTGAAATGATACCTCCTTGTGGTTTTGATTTGCATTTCCCTAATTGCTAGTGATGTTAAATATCATTTCATGTGCTTTCTGGCCATCTGTATTTCCTCTTTGGAGAAATATCTATCCAAGTCTATTTGTTAATTGGGCTGTTTGTCTTTCTTGTTGTTGAGTTGTAGGATTTCTTTATATATTCTGGATATTAAACCCTTATCAGATATGTGGCTTCCAAATATTTTCTCCTATGGCATAGGCTGCCTTTTCACTTTCTTGGCAAAGTCCTTTGAAGGACAGAAGTTTTAAATTTTGATAAGTTCCATTTATCTATTTTTTCTTTTGTTGTTTGTGCTTTGAGTTAAAGTCTAAGAAACCATTGCGTACCACGAGATTCAAGATGCAATTTCTTTTTTTTTTTTTTTTTTTTTTGGGTGCATGGTCCGTGAATGGAACCCGGGTCTCCCACATAAAAGGCAGGCATTCAAACCACTAAACTACCCGTGCACCCAAGATGCAATTTCAATATGTAAAATTCAAACATATCAAACAGAAAACCCATCCTCATTATTGGGTTGGATTAAAATCTTTTGGGGTCTTAAGCACTGAACAGGGTTTGTTTGCTTCCTTATCCCAATTCCTCACCCTTCCTCCCTAGCATTAGGTGCTCAGGGTACAGAGCTGAGAACAATTATGAAGAGATCATCACATTCTACTGTGGCAGTGTCATGGGGGGAGGGGATGATGGGATCACATTTATCTCAGCCCCACCCAGAGTCTCGAGACTTAAGGACTCAGCTCAATGCACGTTTATTGGGCACCTGTGTTCCATGCTGCAGGTACAGAGATGAGTAAGAGCTCATCCCTGCCCTGTTCTAAACAGCTTTAATTCAACTTCATGCATCTCAGCATCAATCAGTATTGCTGGTCTGACGAACCTTGTGACCCAATACCTGTTATCTAGACCTTTGTCTGTGGTTAAGTACAGGTCAAATTCTTGCAAGCTCTTCTGATAACAATGTTTTCTTACTTATTGGCATTGCTTGCTCCCTCCCTTCACACTCTGAAGGAACTTACCTATTCTGGTTGACTTTCGATGGCTGCTCATCTAAAATTTCTACTCTCCTCCAACACATAAACTTCATAACTCCTTTTCCTGCTTTATTTTTTTCCCCTTAGCATTTGCCACTCTCCAAAATGCGATTTACTTTATTTCTTTATTATTTTGTTTATTTTCTGTTCCTTCCTTAGAATGCATGTTCAGTGAGGGCAGTAATTTGGGTGTTTTCTTCTCTGTCAAGTACACAGGGTCAGGTTCCCAGTGTGGTGTAGTCAGACTCAATGGAGAGTTGTCAAATGAATTCATGATTAGCTAGATCTTTATCTTGTTCCCCAGGGCTTGAGAACATGCTCAGAACCTTAGTTATTCAAGACCTGGGCTGCTGCCTCTAGCCCATTTCACTCCCACACTTGCCTGAAGACATTGCTGCTGGCTTTCTCCCCTCCTTCAAATGCTGTGTGGTCCCCCCAGCTTCCTGCAATCGCCTCCTGAAGAATCTGTTTCTGCTTGTTATTGCTTGTTCCTCCACTGATGCAAACTGTTCCTGCTGGCCTGGGTTTTGGCCCCTAACTGCTCTTAGGAACTGGCCTCTCCCAGTCTGCCCCAGTTAATTACCCTTCTCTGTGTGATGGCTTTACAAGACAGGACAGAATGCAGAACACCCATGAGACTGTGAGAATTAAAATACATGCTGCTGGATATGAATGACTGAGTTTGGAAGAGATGACCCCATACCATCCTTGGATGCTCGAATCCTCTAAAGAACTGTTTTGAAAGTAACTGAAAAAGAGTTCAGACATTTGGAATAATTCCGTATCCCTGAAATTAGCTTCTTATGAGGAGTCTTTGAGATCAGTCTTTTGCATGAGCATAATATTTCTAGGATAAACTTTCCTAGTAAAATCTCGGGGCATTATAACTCACCTCCTTCATTCCAAGCTTCTGGTCGATATCATGGTTTTCCATGCTTTCATGAGCTTCTCAAAAAAAAAAAAAAACTGAAGACTAGTGTATTCTACAGCGAGATCACCTTAGGTTTTTAAAATCCACAGGATATTGATACAGCTCTCACTCCTGTGAGGTGTACTGAAAAGAAGGCTGTAAATTTGCAGAACAAATGGACAGAGGTTAGCGATGTGACTAGAGGAGGCAATACCTTAATTGGGATCCCAGAAACCACTGATACCCATTGAACTTTACCTGCCTTCCAGGGGCCGATTTCCTAAAAGTGCTTTATTGACTGCACATCTGGCAATGCCATCAACAAGTTGTATCAGTGGGACAGGAAAGAAATGGCCGCTGAGTAAAGCACGGATTTTAGTAGGTCATAGAGAGCCCCTGTAGGTTCATTGGGTTTCCTTTTCTCCTAATGATCTTAGCAGAGGTTTGGGGAAAGGTGACCGGTTGTTCTTTCCTTGTGGCTCCAAGAGTCATGGGACATAAAGCTAGGTCTATTCCAGCAGCTGGGGAAAGGACTGTCTGCTAGGCTGGGCGATTTAAGGACCATCCAGTGGAGGCTTCATAGTGGAGACCCGGTAAAGTTAGCAGGCTTAACCCTACCAGAGAGTCACAGGATACAGCAATAGGTTTTCACTCTGCATAAAAATCCTTCAAAAGGCATCAGAGGGCGTGGAAACCATCGTCGGCGACCTCCATTCTTTCTTTTTTTGCAGCTGAACTCAAGAGGCGAGGAAATCATTTCTTCGGGCTCTCTTGAGGGCACAAGACTCTCTAGGCAGGTCCCCCGAGGTTTGAGGGCGGGGACTGGGGCGGGCGCTTCCAGGTAACCTCCAGGCACTTCCCTGCTGCCCGCGCTCCCCGCACCCTCGCGAGGGGCTCCCCACCTCCCCCGCGCGGGACCCCGCCCTTGGCCGCATACGGCCAACTTTTAAGGGCAGCCAAAAAGTATCTGCCGTGGCGTGGATGCTGGGCAGCTTCTGGAGTCGCGACGGTCTAAAGCCCTCCCTCGCCCGGGTCCGCCAGCCGCGGCGCCCACCGCCGCCTCAGCCCTCCCCAGCTGCGCTCGGCCTCGGCTCGCACCTGCCTCCGGCCCGCGGCCCGCGGGGAGCCCACGTCGAGGTCCTGGCCGCGGCGGGCGCTCGGGGCCCTAACCCCGGGGGAGGCTGGCCATTCCTGACCGACAGACGGACAGCCCGGGCCCGGGGGTGGCGGGGAGGGGGAGGAGCCGCCGGGGAGGGGCGGTGCCGCGGGGAGCGGAGCCCGGCCTCCCGCCCCCACCCCTCGGGGCCGCGGTCGCGGCCGGGACACAAAAAGCTCCCGCTCGGCGCGGAGCGTCTGGCGGCGGCGGCCGTCCCCGAACGCGAGGGCGGGCGCGTGGGGGCGCTGCCCGGGGTCGGACGCGGGGCGGGGGACGCCGGGGCCGCCGCGCTGCCCGCGCCCGCTCCGCAGCAGGAGGCCGGAGGAGCCCGCGGGCGCCGGGACCACCCCGCGATGCCGCCGCCTCTGTAGGGTGCGCCCCGGCCCGCTGCGGAGGAAGGTCCGTGAGTTTCGGTTTGTTTCGCTGCTCTGCTCCCTCCCGGGTCGGGGTCACAGGGAGGGGCGCGAAGGGATGCCTGCGCCCTCGGGGCGGGCTCCCTCGGGGGCCGGGGACGTGGGAAAAGGGAGCTGCCGCCTGCTTATTTGGGGGGGGGTGTGTGTACCCCGGGCATCCGGGCGCAGGGGTCCCCGGAGTGGCGTTTCTCCCGAGCGCCGGCGGAGTGGGGCGGGCGGAGGGCGCTGGCGGCGGCTTTGCAGAGTCCTCGGATGCCCCCTGGAGCTCCGGTCCCTGGGAGCCCTCCGCGTGCCCGCGCCGCGCGCCCCCGCCGCGCCCCCACCCCGCCCAGCTCCCCCACGCGACCCCACCTGGTCCCCGGTTGGTGCGCCTTGCCCACCCCCCCGGAGTTGTCCTGGCGCGCCCCTCTGCATCGTCGGGGCCCCTCCCGGGAGGAGGGAGTGCAGTGGCGGGCCAGATGTTGGGGTCTTTTGTGCGGACCCTCGCGCGGGGGGCGCTCGCTCCTGGAAGGGCAGCGGCAGGACAAAGCAGGCTGGACTCCTGGGGCGCTGCTGGGGAAGCGGCGGTCCCCGCGTCCCGCCTAGGGTGGGGGTGGGGGTGGGGTGGGGGAAGCTCTGGGCAGTTTGGGAAAGAGTAGAGAAATCGGCCAAACAGTGACGGGGACTTGATGAGGTGGAGGGCAGGCAGCGAAAGCAGGGGAAAGGATGCCCGCGAATGCAGCGCTGCTCGGACTGTCTGGGTGGGTGACTAGGCGCCCCGCATTCCCTCTCAACCGGGGTTACCTCGTTTATCTCGCTAGTGTGTGTTTGCCCCAAGATGCTATTCTCCACCTTCTCCATTTCTTTCTTTTTGAGGGATTCTTTTTGAGTCGCTAGTAGAGGCTCTACCACCGGAGGAGAACTTGGGGCGGGGGACACTGCAGAGGAGAGGAGGAGGTGGTTATTTAAACCACGGAGACAATTAGGAAACGTCACGCCCCTTTCTCGGCCGCCAGCTCTCTATACCTCGGCCACCCTGCGTCGCCAACTGCGCGCCCACACCACCGCCGCTGGCCCGGGAGCAGGCTGTGCTTGCTTTCTCTGCTGCGCGTATCTAACCCTTCTGCATGTATTTCACTGCAGGCTGAACAAAGCTCGGTCTCAATCGTGCTGTGCTTCCTGCTTGCCAGCGTCTTGCCTTCCAAAGGCGAACCATTTCCACTTGATGTCATCACGCAGCAGGGGGTGAAAGGGACTCAATGACAGATTCAGGTAACCACCAAAAATCTGGGTAGCTGCCTTGGGTATCTCTGGGTCATTTGGGCAAAGAGTGTTTGCACAGGGCTGTTTGGGTGGTATCTGCACCAGCAGTGTTCTTATCTGTGTGGAGTGGGGGCTGCTGAAACTCCTGGTTCAGAGAAAGAAATTGCAAATGACTTGAAACCTTCCTTTTGAAGAAGTCAACGGGGGCAGGGTGCTTTATGGTTGCATAAATTCTGGCTGGTTTCCTTCACTGGAAAATGTGATATAATCAACACACAAGGCAGCTGAATCCGAATGTTGGGTTGAAGCTATGCCTGCTTTTTTATCTGTAGTCATATATTCTGGCTTCGGTCTATAAGTGGGATATTGTCTGTTGAAAAGGTACCATTTTAAGGTTGATTATAAATTTGATCAGTGCTCATTTAAGAGCCTTGGTCAAATGTAATGACCTTCTTATGAAATGATGTCTCTTGCCTACCCCTTTAGTGTAATAGTGTTTGTCATATCGAGAGAGAGAGACAGACGCGCTGGCAGTTAAGTTACCGGGAGGTGGAAGGGAGACTGTGGGGAGCAGAAAGAACAGAGAAAAGAGCTATAGTTAAGTTTCCATTTATAGAGCCATGAACCATTAGGCTCTGGTTCTGCATTTTATCTTTAGGTGGTTGGTTCTCTTCCAAAAATTCTGGCCTATTCTTTTCTTTCCAAGGATAGATCTGTTTTGATGTCAGTTTAACCAGATCTGGGGTTACCTTGGTAGAATGTGATGGAAACGTAACCTTCAGACTTGTCGGGACTCTCGGCACTTGCAGATTTCTCCTAGAGGGAGAGGGCAGAGTCCTGTGCTTCCTGCACAAGTAGCGGGGGCTAAGGTCGGGCATAAGAGGAGCCCCAGGTTTTCTCATCTGAAGATGGGGAATGCTGAGTGTGGGAGGCTGCTGGTGCTTTCTCTTGCACTGCAGTAAAGGTATCACGGTATCTGTGGCAGTCTCTCTTCACTGTTTTTATTTTGTCCCAAATCCTCGAATAATAAAGCAAAAAAAAGAACAAACAACTTCAAAGATTCGTCATTCACCTGTAGGGTAGTTTTGTTTTGAAAGGTGGCTTTAAAAAACATAAGTGACACTAGCATTTATCCTTCTGCTCAGGACTTGGCAGTCACTAGGACTAGGCAAGTTACCTGGTCCCAGCCGGAACAAAGGCCCCCGTTTTGGAAAGGTCTGATTATTAATATAGTGATGGGATAGAGAGATTTGGACGAGTAATTTTTCACGTCGGCAGTAATGCTGGGTGTGTACTCTTGCTGTGAGAAGAAAAGCCACGTGATGGATAATAGGAGTGTAATAATGCAATAGAAACAAAGGGTGTGGTTTTATTAAATAGAACAAATAAATACCTCACATACAGAATTCCACATGGGAAAACAGCTGCCTGCACATGTAAATGCATGTCCAAGAACAAAGATCGCCACAGTGCTACGTTCAGTTTCATTGTGGTTTAATTGTATACAGTAATACATTGCAATAAAGTGATGTGCTGATATTTAATTTTTTTTTTTTTTTTCTTTTAAGAAACAGGCTGTCCACTCCCGGAGGGCTGCTCTAGTGTGTTTGGCTTTAGGTTGGAGGAGCCCTGGAGGTTATTTAACCTCAAGTACCCAAATCTTTTCTACAGTGTGCATTAATTCATTCAGCAGCCGTCTGTCTGGCACCAGGTAGAAAAAGGCTCTGTGATAGATGCCCAGGGGTGGGGGGCACAGACACAAAAATGAACCCCCTCAGGGAGCTGACTGATGGAGAAGTGATGGCCCGATTCTAATTCAGTTCAGTGGAAGCTAGAGAGAGAGGAACAAAGAGCAGTCTTGGACTTCTGAGGAGGAAGGAGCACGCCTGCCATATATGGTCATCCAGCCTGGACTTGAATGCTTCTTTCATTGGGGAGCTCACTCCTTAGTGGCCTGTTGTCAGGAGATGGCCTTTTCTTAGCCTTTAAATTCTTTTGCTGCTGTTTGAGCTGAACACCACATGAATCATCATTTAGTTTTCATTGCTAATTCCCTCAGTTGAATGCATCTTTCCTGTCAGCACCCTCAACTTCTTAAAGTATTGATCAGTCCTTGCTGCATTTGACTTTTGAAACAAATTCTGATTTTCTGTTTTATCTGACTTAGGAAACAGGTTGGAGGAGGGGTGATGTTTCTTTTACAGATTTCTCTCTTATTCCCTTTTTAAAAATAGTGATTTATTAGCAATCCAGGTTAGGTTATGCTGTAGTTACAACCTCCAAATTGCAGTGACTAAATATAATGCTTTTCTTTACGGTGCTGCTTGTCCACTTTGTGGTTGGGAGGTGGGCTTTCCTCTCTAGTTCAAGAACCCAAATTGGTGGAGGCTGGATCCTGACATGTGGTTATCAGATCCCTGCAGCTTTGGAAAGGAATCTAGCAATTACATGATCTGGCCCAGAAGTGACTTAACATAGCTTTGGCTAGAACTCGTCACATGTTCCCATTCAACCACAGTTCAGTATTTCTTGGGTTGAGAAAGGGAGAACTGGATATCGGTGAGCAACACTAGTGCCTTCCCCACGTGATGTGGCCCAGGTGAGGTTATGAAGGACGCCCCCACAGTGCCTCACTCAGCTTCGTAGCGAGCAGGTGCTACCCAAGTATTTATTGAACAAATTATTAAAGAATTCAGTGCTATGCCAGCCTTTTATGTACTAATCTGTAGGTTTCTATTTATTAATATAATCGTATGCTGGTCATCAAATAAAAAATTATAATTCTCTGACTTTTCTATTGTTCTCCTCCGGTGGTAGAGCCTCTACTAGCGACTGTAATCCCTCAAAAAGAAAGAAATGGAGAAGGCGGAGATAACATCTTGGGGCAAACACACACTAGCGAAATCAACAAGGTAAACCCGGTTGAGTGGAAATGTGGGGCGCCTAGTCACCCGCCCAGACAGACCCAGCATTTTTTGAATAAGTGCTTTCTCAAGTGGCAAGCCAGTAGATGTTTCCAGGGCTAATGCTAGGAGGTGCCATGCTTAGCGTTATATAATGGAGAGATATTGTTTCTATACTTCTTCTCTTACCATCTGCCTCCTTATCTTAGACTTTCTGAGTTTGTTTGGAACAACCTAGGAGAGAAAAAGAGGGACATTGGGACTGGAGTCACCCAGGAGAGGCCCTGGCAGCAGAGACTACAAGAAAACAGAGAAGATCCAGAGGGGGCAGGTAAACATTTAGGATAGGCTTGGATCACCCTCTGGTTACTTTGATGTTTAGATAAGTTGCTTTATTGAAGGCAGTTTAGAGGTTTTCCTTGCCACAGGACTAAGCATGCCCAGAGCGGGTGACCCCCGTGCCTCCATCAGCAGCCATGTCAATGAGGAGGGGGTAAGTTTTAAAGCCTTTCTTACCACACTCTCTCTAAGGGAGCTGTGGTACTAGGCGTTGCATGGGGCTATGGATTAAGCAACTGGTGGCTACCAGAGAGATTCGCTCTGGGATGGGCTGGCTGCTCATGTAGTTTGGTTCATCTTGTAAGAGATACATGCACAGATTGAAAGTTTTAGGATTTGCTGAGTACTTTAAATACAAGCATGACATTTAGTGCAACAGTGTTGCTTCTGGCTCAGTAATCACCTTGAGGAAGTCATTTTTATAAGGACAGCTGGCCAGAGAGAGAGAGAGAGAGAGAGGTAGTTTGGTTAACAGCCTATGCTAAGTTTCCCCAAATCACAACTGAGGCGCCATCAATAAGGGCCTAAGAACATAGAGGCACCTCTGATCCCAGCTTCACTTGAGAGACAAGATATTGCCCCCAAAGGGGTTTTAAATTGGAAGGTGAGCAGCTGGGAGACCAGCAGGGAGGACCAGATGTAGATCATTCAAGGAGAACCAATTCAGGAGGCCTGGGGTTGGTGAGGCCCAAACGGAGCCTGAGGGAAAATTAAGCCCTCAAGGGGCCTTAGCCTTGAAATATATTTGGGAGGCTCCAAAATATATTTCAATGTTTTGCTTGGCCTCAGCCCCTACTCCTTAACTGTCATGACAAAGTTGGCCTTTCAGGTGGTGGACACTTGGAGCAAATGTGGTTTCTGGCACTGCCCGGTGCAATGTCATGGAAACCAGAGTATAGGAAGGTGTTGGTTTTCCTGGTCCTTCTCCCCTAGCTTTGTGAGTTACAGTGTGCCCTAGCTGTCTGCCTCAGTGGTGGAAATCAGAATTTGGAGAAGATAAATATGTATTTTATGTTCAAGGTATTTCTCTCTTTGGTTGACTTACTGGCATGGTAAGATCTAGAGGTGGTTGAAATCTGACCTACATCTCCTGGGGTGGTTTTCCAGGCCTGTGATTTCCTCCCTGGACCACATATGGTTGCTGAGACTGGAGTGCATTTTTTGTGAGGTTGGGGGGTGGGTATACAGCCCATCATCTACTGTCTATAATCTTGAAAGTAGAGTGGATAAGTGGAAAAAGATGCATTCTTTACCACTTGATTTAGTAATTCTTGCATAGATAAAACTCACTGCAAAATCTGGCATGGTGAAACCTTAGTCTAGCATCACCTGGGCTTCCCGTAGTATCAGACTTGCATTCGGAGAAGGGATTGATCAAACGCAGACCTGCCGCTGGTAGGGACAAGGTTATGGAGAAGTACATAAGTACATACATATGTAGAAGGAATCTACAAATGCTGTGTTCTGGCCATGTGTTTTCTGTTTCCCCCGCTCATTCCCACCTACCAACTAAGTACAACTTTTCTGTCTTGTAAATCCAGATTATCATACATACTGCACTCCTCCCTGAGCTTCTACCAGAATCGAGATTTTGCTAAAAGTGTTGATAGACACCTTGGAACTAGGGAGCTTTATTATTAATATCGTTATTCAGCTCGTTAGCAGATTAACTGTCTCTCCTGAGTGATGGGAATAGTTCGCACATATCCCTTAATTTCCATCCCCACTAACACATCCCTAACTAAGAACCTTATTTCATGCTGGGCTCATAAGTGGCCACCCTTACCTCCAGGCTTTCCCAGTCCCAGGCCACATTACAACATAGTTATTAATAGGGCAGTAGGCTATTTTAATCGTCAATTTCCTAGCCTAATAACCTTCAGTGGTTCCTGCTTTTTTGGGATGAGCTCCACATTCTTAAGTATTTTAAGTTTTTCCCAACTTGTTCCCTTCCTTGTTCCCTTCCTTCCAACCTTGGCTTTCCCTGTGGCTGACTTTAAAACAGCATAGTAGCAGCTATAGTTCCCCATGGATCCTCCAAGCTTTCTCATAGCCTCTTGGTTAATTTCGGCGCATTCTCTGGCCTAGACTGTCCCTCCTCTTCCTCTGCTCACATCTCAACTTAGTAAATGGCTCAGTTCAGCCCTTATCTCTTCTGAAAGGCCTTAGCCTTTAGCAATCTCTCACTCCTCCATAGTTCTCTGGCAGAATTGCTGCCATACCTCCGTTCATCATTCATTCATTCAACAAAGGGCACTAATCATAGCTTGTCTTGTATTATGGTTGGAACATCTTTTCCTGTCTGTTTAATTGCCAACAACAGAAACCTACTCATTCACGTTCACATAACAGGAAGTGTATTGAAATGACGTCCCAGGACATATTTTGTCATTACGCCACATAGCACAGGAGTCCTGGTGGATGTGATCCTACCGGCAGGCGCTCACTCTGGACCTGCTCAGCGCGACCTGCTCAGCCCGGGGAGTTCTCTTTTGAGGGGAGCAGGTCCCTCCAAGGGGACCTATGGGCTGGCAGATGCAGCAAATGAGACCTGCAGGGTCTCTTCTCTTGAAAGCTTCTTAAAGATGAGGATTGGAAGAGACTTGACACAGTTTTGTATTCCCCACCATGCTGTTAAAAAATAAGGGTTCAGTAAATGAGCATCGTTGAATCTTCGACAGCACAGAAATGATTTTGACCTACTGTGATGAAGGAATTATAGACACTTGGGGCCTGTTTTCATAAAAGAAAGCTTAGAAGAGAGAAACTCTTAAGAGCTTCTCATGCTTGCATTAATAATGATTGTTATTATTGCAATAATACAAATAAAAATTTTGATGAAAATTAGACTTGCCAGACTGCAACACGCTTGCCAGCGGTTAAGTAAAACCATTCCCATCAAGGGTTCCCCACCTTGATTTAACAAAATCATTGATTTAACAAAATTAGTTGTCACTGACAGCCTTTCTGGTTTTCAATTTCTGTTTGCCATGTGCATCCAAAAAAAAAAGCCAAAAGCCCCAAATGTCTTTGTTGGCGGCATGGAGCAAGCAGCATTAGGACTTTGCACCCATCCCATAGGCACGCCACAGCCTAAAGGGGCAGAGCTGTGCAGTTTATATTTGACAGGACTGTGTGAGGTGCTCCGTCTCCCTTCCATAATTAACTAATGCCCATAAATGCCTCAGTGGCAGACATCTGGTATACATCACCTCTTGATTTCAGAATTCCCATTCAGGGGCTAGAAACTCTTCTTCTACACTTGGAGAGCTTGATCATTACGGATAGTGTTATATGAAAGAGGGAAATGTGTTCAGCTGCTTGGAGAAAATGACCAGGAGCACATTAACATTAAAATAACATTCTATCTTGAATGATAGTGAACGAAGCTGAGATAATCGGCTCAAAAACAAGCAGGTATTCAATGAGATAGCCTTTTGCAGTTGTGTTGCTCTGGGGTAGGTTTGCAGATTGCTTTTTTGCAGCTTATTATATTAAAAGTGGTTGGAGGGCAGATTGGTAAGTCTCTGTATCCTGTTTGGAGAATTTGTTTCTGTTGGACGAGACATAGGGATTCCTGGCATTTTAAGTGAGTGGTGCCTAATTCAGCCTTGCAGGTAGACTTCCCGCCCACTGACACTTCAGAACTGTGAGGTAGGAATAAGGAATCCTTCTATTTACCTGTGGTGGTGGATGAAATAGCTTTTGAAACACTGAGCATCAGTGATTTAAGCCACATATTTGGTAAAAAAAAAAAAAAAAAGATTATTAAATTCATTCAACAAATGTTGAGTGCCTACCATATGCCAGCCAGGTGAGTCCTATAAAAACCCCCACCTTGTAGTTTCTATTCTAATGAAAGTGACTTATGTATAAAACTTAATTCATACTTAATTTGGTTCTCTGCTTTTTTTTGTTTGGCGGCAAAGCTAAAAGGGGAGAGAATAAAATAAATGTTATCTGAAACTGTTCTCTCAGTTCCTGACTTGATAGCCATATATCCCATGTTCCTCGGTCCTAATTCAGTTGAATGGCTAAAAATATAGATGGTTTGAAGTGAAACAGGCTTGGGTTCAAATCTCAGCCCCGCCATAACCTTGAATAAATAAGGTCTGACGGGACCTTAGTTTCTCCATCAGTAAAATGATAGATATTATCAAAATCCATGGTATTCAGCATCTGCCACCTATTAGGCATTGTGTGGGTTCTGGAAATGCAAGGACCTATAGGCATGGGCTAACCTGAAGAAGCTCTTAAGCTAGCCAAGGAGATAGCCATATGAGAATGCTGTAGTCTTTGGTGTTTACGTGATTTCTTTGATATCTGGGGTACCAAAGATTTCTCTGGCATGTCCTTGTAATGGAGGCTTGTCACTGGAAAGTAAAGCTTTGTTTACATGGTGTGGAGTTTAAATTTATGGGTGTTTTCAGAGGAAGCTGGAGGAAGCAGAAAGAAGCTGGGGGAAAGGAGTCTGAGAGGTTCTAACATAGCCCTCAGGCCTCCTGAGCCTTCCTTAGCCAGTACCAGACTCCAGGCTTCTAGGACCTCACTCTTCCTTTAGCCGAGCCCCCTTGTCCTCAATTCTGGTTTCTTGGGGGTAAGGCGATCAACAAGGTACAGGACTTTGGGACTTTCGAATTTAAAGCCAGAACAACCCTAGGCAAACCAGGCCAAGTTGAGGACCCCTCTTAGGGGCCCTGTACCTATCTGATCAGCATTGGGTATCCTGGAGAAGACTTCGTTGATGTTTAACATGGTTAGAGAGAAAGGAGAGGAGGAGAAAGGACAAGAGAGAACAGGAGAAGGCAGCTTGGCTTTTGTCAATCCCTTTATTGATGACCCTTCTTTGAGGAACAGAATCTTTTTTTAGTTCCCCTTAAACAGTGATGGGACCTGGATTCCAGTTCAGGCTGGGTCACTGACTGTTGTAGGAGTTGAACTAGTCTGTGCCTCAGTCTCTCAGGCCCTTTGCTAGCTAATTTGAAAATGAGTAGAGTTAGAGGCCCTCTAGGCTCCTTGTGGCACTGGTATCTGGGTGTATTTATTTATGACCCTTTGTCTCTTGGGCTGTTGTAGTCCCCTTCTTGGTGGAACCACATGCCACTGGTAGATTGGTCACCTGGTCTTTTGTTCGTAGCTATGATGCTTCTGGGACAGTCCCAGTGGTAAGCCTGACTGTGGCGTAGACTGTGATGGGAAATCCTGGGAACATCCAGTGCCCACTGCTTTCCTCCTAAAGACCCCAGAGGATTAGCAATGAGTCTGTTAATACAAACTGGGGTTTGGGAATAGAACCAGGCTTGGTTCCGCCCTCCACCGTGTAGAGATTTTCAGGGCCTGGGGACTCCTTTTTCCCCTGTTTTTCCTCTCTCTCATCTCAATTACTAAAACCCCAGGTTGGTGGAGATTCTAAGGCCATGGATTCTTCTAATTTTGTGTCATGCCCCAAATGACAACCTTTTGTGCTCTGTTCCGCCCTGGAAAGTGTAACTGTTTATCAAAGGATGTTAGGCTGGTGCACAGAAGGCCTGCAGCAAATTGCCAGAAACAGTACTTTTCGCTGGCTGCCAGGTCTGTAAATCCCCTGCACAGAGCCCCCAAAGGCGCCTGCCGGGTGTCTTCCTCTCAGTCGTCTTCCCAGGTAATTGTTATGTATGGCAGGACATCATATTCACTTCCATTCCTGATGAGCCAGGCTTCTTCACAACCTATTATTTCACCTAAGGAAAAGATAAATAACTTTCCTATTTGTCTGTGGAAGGGTGATCTTTTAGGTACTGAATTCATTTAATAAATTGCCTTTTTTCCTACATGCAAAATGCTGAATTTTAGTTCAAAATGTTTAGTCAGTAGTCCACTTTTTTGGGGGTGGGGGGCAAACGATGGAGTCAGATCTTTTTAAAAGTAGTAATTTACACACCCACACCCTTGAGAGTTTACGACAAAGTAGTAAATAAAGTATTTGAGAATGCATCTCAAGGCAATCATACTTCTCTACATGAAGTTTCTTCACTTACAAGGAAAAATGTTTTTACTAAGATGGATAAAAGGATGTGTCACACGTTACCCCAAGCTTATTTCACCTTATCTATAAAACCTGTCCGCTTTTCATAAACCTTCTCTCTTTTATTCCCTAAAAATAACGTTCCCTTGAATGGACAGAAGTGGTGGTAGCCTGTCATTATGAGAATAACTAACAGTGCTGAATGGAGTGTGAATGTGATGGAAAGGGGTGTTTGGAGTCATATTTGTCACCAGAAGGATGGTTGGAGGTTAAAACTTGGGAGTGGATAAAGCAGTGAATCTTGTGATGGACAATATCCATGATTAACTAGACAAATAGGAAAAAAAAAGTTCTTTTGTGAACTAGAACAAATGCTTGATAGTATTATAAGGAGTTAATGATAGAGGGGTATATAGGGAAAACGTACCCATTGCAGACCATGGACTATAGTTAGTTACATTTTAATACTCTTTCACCCACGGTAACAAATGTACTACACCAATACTAAGGGTCAACGATGGGGGCATAAAGGGTTTGGGAGAATTTGGATGATCTTTCTTATCTTTTTTTTTTCTTTTCTGCTGTAGTGCAAATGTTCTAAAATTGATTATGGGGTTGTATGCCCAACTATGTGATATTACTGTGAGCCAATATGGTGTGTGAATATATCACACTAAAACTGCATTTAAAAAAATAACGTTTCCTTGCTGTCATGTCCAGTCGCCAATGGAAATTGAAAAAGGGATACTGTCCAAAATTTAGAATTCCTTGTAAAGTAGGAGTAGAAGTGATAAAGACTTCATTTTGAAGTCTAAACTGATTGAGCATATTTCTTCCAGTTGCCTCAGTTTTCATCTTATTCCGTGTCCTTAGGGCAGCACCGTTAGAGTCTGTTGTTACTACTCTCATAAAGGTGTGGGGACGTGGCTTCATGTACTCTAATTAAAACCCTAGAAATAGGTCATTTCCTGTCATCTGGAATTCTTGTCTGACCACGGGAGGAAGCAGTTCTGGGCAGGCCGACTTTGCTCTAAGTTCTCGACTCTGCTTCTGTCATTTTCACTTCTCGCTTGAGTTTCTGACTTGTAAAGAAACAAATTTCTTCCTTTTATGAGACTTTTTAGTGCCAGGTGACTGGTACTGTTCAATATAATCTATATTATTTAATAGCTAAATAACACTCTGTTGTCCCAAAGCTGCTCACAGTGAAAACAAAAAAAACCGGAGCGAGAGGATGGTTTGAGGGTGGAAGAGTGAGGAAAACGGATGAAATGGGTAAATACTTGTGTAGGAGTGCAGTATTTTTTATATTAATTTTTAGCTTCAAAATCAAGAACAACTGTTGTTTACATGGTGATTTTTGGCTCCTTAATGAAAAGCGTCTTGGCCAGAGCAAGTGGGAGTTGTTATTAATAATGTTCTGCAAAATGACACAGACATTTATCAGATATTTTTCTTCCCAAAGGATAATTTAGTTTGCAGTGTATTTTATCACAGGTAAAAGACAATTCCGAAGGGTGGGGAGATAATTACAGTACAAAGATAATAGATAGTGCTGACTGTGTGTCCCCTGTGCTATGCTAGGGCTTTAATCTCATTATCTGGGGCGGCAGTAGAGGCTGGAAAAGTTAGGTGACTTGTCTAAGATCACACAGTTTCTTTCAAAGCCGGGATAGAAACCCAGACACTCCAAGACTTCTTTCCCATTTCACCCTCTCTATGGTCCCTCCCCTAACTCCCTCAGGCAAATATTAATCTTCTTTCTATTTGATCTTTTTAAATCCCACTTACTCGTGGATTATAATTCTTTATATGGTTGCCTCCCCTGCTCCATTGTGAACTCTCTTACTGTAGGGATTTCTCCTGTTCAGAAGTTTGGATGAAAAAGTTCGGATGAGTGAATGAATGAACAAGCAAACGAATGAACAGACTATGGGCATCTGAGTGTACGTTAGTGGGAAAATGTTGGTAGACTGGAACACTGGCATGTCATGTGATTGTGGCAGACACTGACTAGATGTTCACCAAAGCCTTGGCATTATTGACATTTGGGGCCAGATAATTCTTTATTATGGGGGTACTGTCCTGTGCATTTGTCAGATATTAGTAGCATCTTTTGCCTCTAACTGTTAGATGTTGGTAGCCCTAGTGTGACCATCAAAAATGTCCTCAGACATTGTTCACTGTCCCCTGGGGAGCCTAATTGTCCCCAGCTGACAACTACTCTACTAGAGCACTTTCTGTATCTGTGTGGGGCATGTGACCACTCTCTCAACATCATGAGTGGAAATGAGAGGCAGTTAAGAGTGGGTATGCCTTCTCCATGCTCACACCCCGTCTGACCTGCTGGCTACCTGCAGGAAGTCTGGTGGAGAACCTTGAAGCCCTTGGGTATGATGGAACCACAGGATGGAAGGAGCCTGGGTCCCTAAATAATCTCATGGAGCAGAACCTCCCTCACCACCACCTCCACCCACCTGTACTGAACTGCAGCGTGGAGAAGAGATGTGCCATTATTGCGTTAGGCCACTGGGATCTGGGGGTGTTTACTTGGGTAGTCAGCCTGCCCTGCCTAACCATCCCTGACCCTTGGGATAAAGAGCATTTGCTGAAGCAGCCATGTCCATATTCTAGGCAACAAGTAAAAATTGGGATTCTAACCAATAAATAAAAAGGAGAGAGCTTTTTTGTGTGGGTTCTTATATAGCAGCAGACTTATTGCTATAATTCTTGTCATTTCTGTATTTGATCAGAAAATAAGATGATAAAATATGAATTTGTTTTTCCTACCACTCTAATAATGTTGGTAGGCGAATAATGAGCAGCTTTGAGCTATAAATAATTTTAGTAAAAAGCAATAAAATATCAAATGTACTAGCATTTCTCATTTCACTGTGCAGATACATGTGCTCTGCAACACAAGCTCAAATTGAGATGTTTGTGGCAATTTATGTTTAATGCATTGAACATTTGGGGGAAAATGACAGATGTTGATACCTTGCAGTCACAGCTGTTCCCATGCCATTAATAAATCATCGTATGATATGATGGCCTTTGAAGCAGACTCATATATGCTTGGTCCAGTTGCATGCTGTGGACTAGTGCCCCTTAAAAAGCTGAACCCACAAGCTTGCTAAATTCAGACTAAATTCAGCTCATAGTTCTAGGTTTCTTTCGTGGCAACCAATTATATTTGTGGCTTGTCTACACAGAGACACGGACCAAAATGTGTAAGTCAAACGGTTTCATTTGGCACCCATCGGGATGGTAGTGGCGGAGGTGCTGCTGGGAGACAATGGCTGCTTGTGGATGAGCCCTTGGAAGGCTGAAAGCTTATTGTTTGTTGCAGTGGTCTCTGTGCCTGCTTGTTTGCACAAGTGTCAATCCATTGTACAAAGAGCCACCCCTAGTGAATTTCACTCTACCTGCCAGTCAATCAAAGAATCTGTGTCCAGAAATGTGGCAAATCTGGATTGGTTATTATAAAATGATAAAGTCTCTCTTTCCAGTAAAAATCCTGCCAGGCATTTTAACTACCAAATATCTGATTCTAGTGGTTTTTATCCCCATAGTAAACATTTCCACAGTCATAAGAACAAAGAGAGCTAACACTTACATAGCTCCGATTATGTGCCAAGTGTTTTGCATACAGTAACATTATTTAATCCTCACAACAATCTGGTGAGGAAGAAACTATTAATATCTTTACTTAGCAGATGAAGAAATCGAGGCACAGAGAGGTTAAATGACTCACCTGACATCACACAGTGAGTAAGTGCTGGAGCTGGGATTTGAACGCAGCCATAAATGGCTCCAGAGTTTGTGCTGTAAACCACTGCAGTATGCCGTCTCAGATTGTTATTCTGTCAATGATATCCTGTTTCTGAGATCCCCTGTATTTTCACACACATCTGTATGTGATGGCTAAGAACAGTTATTGATTTTATTCCTTTATATTTGTATGGGTTGAGCATATCATTTTTCCCAACCAGTCTGTCAACTGATGCTCTTTTGTGTCTTCTGTAACTCTTGGCGTCATACTTCTGTGGAAGTAAAAAGGTACTAGATTAATGTGTGGGTTTGATTATTTTTGTACAGAGATGCTGCTTTAGCAGGTTATCTCTTGTTGAAGAGAAAACACATGTGCATAGGAACTCAAATGCCAGCTAGTATTAGGTGAAGTGGTATTGAAGTTTAGAGGAGGAAAGATTTCTTCCTGCCAGAGAATTTAGAGTGACTTCACAGAATAAGTCTCAATGATAGCTTCCTTGAAGGGGAGATGGTAATTACCTGGACCCAGGGACAGAGGGGATGCCATTCCAGTGCAGAACCCAGACTGGTGTCAGCATGGTGGTAGGGGAGGGGTGGATCTTGCTCTGTGGCCAACAGATAATGCTTTAGGACTAGCAAGAGTGTATTATGGGGGTTGGTTGGGGGCAGATTATCGTAGGCGTTCAAATCCAGGCAGGAGACTCTGGGATTTATTTGGCAGGAAGTCATTGGTGGTTGGTGGACTGGGATATGAAGCTGTGCTTTTGAGAGCTTAATCTGGCTGGCGGTATCATTATGGTCAGAGCAGAGACAAGTTGGGATCCAGAGAAGACCTGAACCCCAGGGGATGGAGGCTGGAACAGAAGGGATATATGAACGCTAGAGAAATTTCAGAGACAGAAGTAGTATTATTTTGGTGACTAATTGACTGAAGGGTGGGAGGTAAAGGGGTTTTCAGTCCTAAAGTACTGGGTGAATAATGGTAACAAACATAAAAGTGCAGGGAAAAGATCAGATTTGGGGAAAATGAAAAGTTCATTTTGGAAATGACATTTAGTAGAGAGGTCAGAGCTGAAGTTGTGAGAATAATCCACACCCAAGAGGCCATTATGGATCTGAGGTTGGACTGTGTTGCCAGAAGGGAGAAGGAGCCTCTGGAGAGCTGGCTGGGAAAGGACACAGGTTGAAAGGGCAGTGGGAACAAAGACAAGAGTTTTATTTTCTGGAGCACAGGACCCTTGCATATAATGAGAATTCAAAATGATCTGTTACTTAATATTATGGTGTAGCTCAATCCATATTTATTGTCCCCAAATTGGTTATGATTTCTCCTGGATTTAAAATATTTTACAGACCTTAATATGCATGAATTCTGTTTCATGTGGAGGTAGTGGCAATACTCTTATCCAAACTGGATAACTCACCAACCTCCAGACATGCTCAGGGTTGGCCAGCCTCAGTACTCCACTTCAAGCCCATCTCTGAAGCTCTGATGACTCCAGCTGAAAATGCCTTCACCTGCTTCTGCCGTGTATCGCTGACCTTGGTACATGCCCTGTGAATTGGCCAGCTGCTGACTGATGGTAGACGTGGGTTCATGGAGGGCTGGATATCATGTTCCTCATCTTTCTGTCTTAGTTTCCTAGAACTCTTATTGAAGAGTACCACAAAGTGGGTGGCTTAAAGGAACAGGAATTTGTTGTCTCAGGTCTGGAGACTCGATGTATGAAATCAAGGTGTTGGCAGGGCCACGCTTCGTAGGACGTCCATAGGGAAGACTCTGTTCTGTGCCTCTTTTCCGGCTTCTGGTTGTGGCTGACGGTCTTTGGCCTTCTCTGCCTCAGTCTCCCCATGACCTTCTCCCCTCCTCTGGCTGTGCTTCGCCTCCTTTTCTTACAGGGATACCAATTATATAGAATTAGGGGCAAACCCTTATCCAGCCTGACCTCATTTTAACTTGCTTAATTTCATCTGTAATGACTCTGTTTCCAAATAAGGTCACATTTGGAGGCACTGGGGATTAGAATATCAGCATATCTTTTGGGAAACACAGTTTAACTCATAACACTATCCCAGGTGCCTTATTTATTCCTTTGATCAATGAATATTGGTGTGAGCAGTGACCTTAAATCTCTACTTAATCCTTAATCTCTTTAAGAACTGCAGTGATCTCCTGCCTTTTTACATCCCCCATAGTATTTTGGATATGTTGGGTCTTCAATGGACTGGTTGGGGGCTAAGGGTTGTGTCATTATGAACTTCTCTCTTTGTGTGTAGGGCAGCCACGTCCTGTATCTTCAATCAGAAGTACAATAAGTTGATTATAATAATTGGCTTTGTTTATATTTATCTACTATTCAAAAGACATGCTTGACTCAAGATATTCAAGATATTCGAGACTATCTTGATTTGATTCTTCCCTTTGGACAGTTAATGCTGTGTTAAACAGGGTGAGAGCAAAGAGATAGCATTGTAAATTTCCATGTAGTTCTGCCTTTGGCTTCATGTAAGATCTTTGGGTAAGTTTTCAGGAGCCAAAATAAAGTCAGAGCCCAAATGGGTAAAACAGTAGTAGAAGCCTGAAATTAGTTTTTATATTTCTAAAATTAAATTAATTAGACAAAATTCACTTAGTATGGTAGAAAGAATGATCACGAGTCAACAGAATTAAACTACACTGATTAAGATAGATTAAGAAAATACTTTGGGGAATGCAACGGCTTTAATTTTCCTTTCATGAGGTTTGTTTACTAATAAAATCTCAGCTTCATCGGCCTCAAAAACCTCCCAGTAATTAGTACCGATTAGTTAGGATCTGCTGTCCTAGGCTTGGGCCTGTGCCATTTTCTCAGAAAACACATCTTTGGGTTATGGAGAAAACTTTTATTCCTTCAGAGCATATGTTAGTTGGACTGACATTCGTAACTGACCTTTAGATCATCAGAGTTTAGTATGTTGGTGGAAAGAGAAGCAAATGATGGTGGTAGTCCAGCTCCCGTGAGATGCGGGAGCTGCCAGATTTTAAGTATGGAGGTTGCAGAATTTTGAGTAAAATTTAAATATGAGATGTTATTAAATTTTGGCTTGTGCTTTTATAAGTTACAAAATTAATAGCTGCTATCATGTATTTGGCAGTAACTGAATACTAAGCATTTTGTAGGGCTCTTTACATCAGCTATCCAGTATAATTCTTACAATAACTTAGCAGTAGGTTTTTATCCCCGTTTTTTGAGATGACCTGACTGAGGCACAAAGAAGCCAGTAACTTGTTCAGATTACGCTGCTTTTAAATGGGGGAAATCAGGATTGAAACTCAGCGTCCAAGCAGTAGCAGCAGTGGCATGTCGGGTCATTACAACACAGCAGTCTGTGAAAACTTTGCTGTAGTAGTTATCAAAAACTATCAGTAGAAAGAACAAGCTGGCATCAGAAACAAATATGCTAACAAATGGTGTCTTTTCGGTAATTATATACTAACTGCCACAATGAACACAGTATTAAAAATGAAATATTTAGAAGTTGTAGTTTTAACTTCCACCACTCTATGCTCTAATCATAATAGAGTTGTAATTAATTATCTTATTGTGGCTATTTTGTTTCTACATCAGAAATTCATCTGGAAGTTATAGTGCACCAAATAGCTGCTGAAATCATGATGGGGTAATTATGTCATTGACATTATGCAAGTACATAACAGTAAGATTATGTTGAGAGAAGACCCCACTTTAATGCAATAGTAAATGCTTTTAAAATGTAGGGCAAACCAGAAAGGAAGGAGGGATAACTATAGATTTATAACACGTAATGGAAATAGGTGGGTTTTTAGGAATATTTTAAAGATTAAAAATTGGACTGCCCAGGCGGGCCGTGGTGGCTCAGCAGACAAGAGTTCTCGCCTGCCAAACTGGAGACCTGCGTTCGATTCCCAGTGCCTGCCCATGGGGGGAAAAGAAAAATGGGACTGTCAGAGTTAATTCAGAATTTTTCATCAGACAGTATCAAGGTTATTAGCAAAATTGTTGGCTCTGATAGTAAGTTTCCTTTCTGAACTTCATTAGTCTCTAGCATGTTGGCCTCTGATGTCTCTGCTTCCAGCACTGGAAGGGACTTAAGCACCCAGGCTTGCTTCCCTTCTCCATGCAGGGCTCCCTCTGGAGCCTCTGTGCAGGAGATTGCAGTTCTCTCTGTGAATACTTCCAGGTGCCAGGAGTGTACCACCTCCCAAATCAATCATTTCCGTTTTATAGTTGGGAAAAGCTGAGACTAAAGGAGGTGATCTGATGGCTGCAGGGCCACTTTGCAGTTCAGTCGTGGGTATTGAATTAGCCCTGCTAGAACCTTGCATCCTGGTCAACTTCCTCCATGCTACAGAAATCACCATGTGCCCACTCCAGCCAGCCAACCTCCCCTGCTGAGGGCATGCCATCCACATAGCCCAGAACTCTCTCACCCCACAGTCCAGTTGAGTAGTCCTAGTTTTACTGTTAGACCTTCATTCCTTTTGGAAAGCAGGGTGGCATGGTGAAAACGGTGTGGATTTGGTTACCTGTTAGGGTGAGGACTGTCCCTCCTCTATTTCTCATCAGCCTTGTGATCCTGAGCTAATTCCTCAGCTTTTGGAGCCTTGGTGTCCTTGTTAAAGAAGAGACCAGCAGTGGCCGTCTCAGGAGGTCAGAGCGAAGACTGATGATGACTTATGTTTGTGGAGCACTTGCAAGGTGGCAGCTGCTATTTGAAGTAACATATGTGTGATCTTATTTATTTCTTAGAACAAAATTCTGAGGCAGGACATGGAGGCAGGCCCAGAGAAATTAAGTGACGTGTCTGAGGTCCAAAGCTGGCAAATAGACAATTCACTATAAATTAGTCCTTTCCTCTTGTCCTTTGGGTCTCGTATCAATGAGTCTCGTGTTACAATGGATAGGATGGCAGGCTCGGGAAGGTTATAATGACCAGGTGTCTAATAACCCTTCTGGGAAATGAGGGCAGTTCCGTGGGGTCCTGGAACTCATGATGAGGCCAGGGGAGTTGATGGAGTTAGGAGAGGGAACCCGAAGTTGTAACATTTTCTGGAGAGATCAGCTCTCTTCAGACATGGAATGGGGTAGTGGAGGGATCCAAGTGGGAAAGGGGTGAGGAAGAAGGTGTCTTATTTCCTGGGGCTGCCGTAACAAAATCCCACAAAAAGGGCAGTTTAGAACCACAGGAATGTATTGTCTCCCAATTCTGGAGGTGAGAAGTCTAAAATCAAGGTGGCAGCAGGGCCATGCTCCCTCAAAACCCATAGGGGAGAGTTCTTCCTGGCTTCTGGTGGCTTGCACACCCTCCTTGGCGTGCTGTGGCTGAAACTGTAGCCCTTGGTCTCCTCCTCTAGTGTCACATGGCCATCTTGTCTCCTGTGTCTGCACTCCTTCTCCTCTTCAAGTAAGGACCCCAGACCTCCTGTCTGAAGGGCCCACTCTACCTCCAGTATGACCTCATCTTGACCAATCGCATCTTCAAAGCCTTGTTTCCAATAAGGTCGTGTGCTGAGATACCGGGGATTAGGAACTCGGTGCATCTTTTGGGGACATACAAGTCAACCCATAATGGTGAGGATCAAAAGCAGGGAAGGAGGCAGGGGCACTGAGGGAGGGTGGGGCTCTCAGTTTAAACTGGACCTTTGTGCTCAGCACTGCCCTGCCTTGATTTGAACTGGAGCTGGCACATTTCTTTGGCTTCACTTCCTTTTGTTGTTGGACTTGAAGAAATGAGATCTACAAACACACCTTAGCACTCTGATAGGAAAATAGGATTTTCATCCTTTTTCTTTCTTGGTTAAGTTTAGAAGACCTCTTCTTCTCTCCGCATCCTACTCTCTAAAAGAAGAAATGAAAGAATATTGATTCCCTGAACCTAAAAAGGATGAGTTTTGGGTACATACCTGGCCAAGAAGCCTTGAACTGGACTTTGAAGCCACATATCTGGCAGAGATTTGGCTGAGCAAGCCAGAAGGAGGGACAAAAAGGTGAGGTGACAGGTGTTGGGAACGTGAAAGGAAGACGTGGTCACCACCCTTTCTTCGTCAAGCGGAAGAAATCCAGTATAGTTTTGAGCCTATGGTAGGAGGGGAAGAAACAACGTGGGAGATGAGATAAAGAGAGCAAATGTTTTACTAATAAAAATTTTTTAATGCCACACTGGTGATTTTGCAGTAGGTCCCATTCTTAGAAACTGTGAACAGTGTCTTAGTTTCCTAGGGCTGCACAGCAGTGTCCTACAAACTGGGTGGCTTAAAATAAGAGAAATGTGCTCTCTCACAGCTCTGGAGGCTAGAAGTCCAAAATCAAGATGAATTCAGGACCGTGTTCCCTATGAAGCCCGTAGGAGCAGCTCCTTCCTTGTCCCTTCTAGCTTCTGGTGGTTTGTTCACAGTCCTTGGAGATCCTTAGTTTGCAGCTGCATCACCTCAGTCTCTGCCTCCGTCATCACAGGGCATTCTCTGCTTCTATGTCTGGGTTCTCTGAGCCCAAATTTCCCTCTTATAATGATACCAGTCATACTGGACCAGGGCCCACCCTAATCTAGTTTGGCCTCATCTTAACTAATCACATCTTCCAAGACCCTATTTCCAAGTGAGGTCACTTTCCCAGGACTGGGGATTAGGACTTGAACATAGCTTTTGGGGGGATACAATTCAATCCATTACAAACAGTAAAGCCTGCTTCCCTTTGGCGTGTGTGGGCCTCATCACGGCTGCAATGACATGTGGCCCCTTTCAGTTTCCTGCTGGGTGTGCCACACCCTGCCGTCACTCTCTAGCTTCTCATTACCCTCACAAGCAGGCCGTTATTGTTCAAACGTGAGTTCAGGAAAATATTCCCCATCTTCAAATTATTTCTTTCCAGGAGGGGGCAAGGTTTAGAATAAATGGAAATATCTTTCTAGCTATAACAAGATGTATGATTATGTCTTACTTGAGTCAAACTTGTCCATCTTTTCCTTTATGGATCAAATTCATGGTGAAGAGGCCCAAAGTCTAAGTTTATATCAGAAATATAAATGCTTACAGTAAGTACTGATTACGCTGTTTCTTTAACAGGTATTACACTGTTTCCTTAACAGGGTTTCTACCCAAAGTTCATTTGCTTATAAACTTTCTTATGTGTATAGAGGCAGAAGCTAAGGGATTGGAGAGAAATGGCTTGTCTGAGGTCATGAAGATAATAAGCTTCCAGGTGTCTGTGTGTGTATGTGCACATGCTTTCCTCTCACTAAAATTCTTGGTGCAAAATCTACTGCATCATTTGTTGAAAGTGTGAATAAGGAAAAAAAAAAAAGAAAAGAAAAGGAAAGGAAACAGACTAATTGTTTCAATTTGCTAAAGCTGCCGGAATGCAATATACCCAGGACTGGCTTTTGCAATGAAGATTTATTGGCTTACAAATTTACAGTTCTAAGCTATAAAAATGTCCAAATTAAGGCTTCAGTAGGGTGATACCTTCTCTGAAGAAATGCTGCTGGCAGTCTGGACTGCTGTTACATAGGAAGGCACATGGTATCCGCTGATCCTTCTCTCCTGTGTTTTGTTGCTTTCAGCTTCTGGCTTGTATGGCTCCCTCTCTCAGCTTCTGCGGGTGTGTCCTTATCTCTCAGCTTCTCTGGGCTTCTCTGGGTTCTTTCTGTGTGTGGGTCCTTTATCCTCTTATAAAGGACTCCAGTATGAGGATTTAGACCCACTCTGGGCAATTCCTCGATTGAAATAACTTAATCAGAAGGTCCTACCTACAACAGGTCTGCACCCACAGGAATGCATTAAAAGAACATGATCTATGAAACTTAACCCCACAAAGGATAGGTCAAGTCTACTTAAAATTTAGGCCTAGGAGTCACCCCCAAGAGAGCCTCTTTTGTTGCTTAGATGTGGCCTCTCCCTCCAGCCAACACAACGAGCAGTCTCACTACCCTCCCCCTCTCTGCGTGGGACATGACTCCCAGGGGTGTGGACCTTCCTGGCAACGTGGAACAGAGATCCTGGAATGAGCTGAGACTCAGCATCAAGGGACTGAGAAAAACCCTAGAATGAGCTGAGAATTAACATCAAGGGATTGAGAGAACCTTCTCGACCAAAGAGGGAAGAGTGAAATGAGACTAAGTGTCAATGGCTGAGAGATTCCAAACAGAGTCGAGAGGTTATCCTGGAGGTTATTCTTATGCATTGAGTAGATATCACCTTGTTATTCAAGATGCAGTGGAGAGGCTGGAGGGAACTGCCTGAAAATGTAGAGCTGTGTTCCAGTAGCCATGTTTCTTGATGATGATTGAACAGTGATATAGCTTTCACAATGAGACTCTGTGAATGTGAAAACCTTGTGTCTGATGCTCCTTTTATCTACCATATCAACAAAAGAGTAGAACATATGGAATAAAAATAAATAATAGGGGGAACAAATGATAAAATAAATTTAGTTCGAAATGCTAGTGGTAAATGAAAGCGAGGGGTAAGGGATATGGTATGTATAACTTTTTTCTCTGTTATCATTTTATTTCTTTTTCTAAATCGATGCAAATGTTCTAAGAAATGATGAATATGCAACTATGTGATGATATTAAGAATTACTGATTATATATGTAGAATGGAATGATATCTTATTTTGTTTGTTAATTTTTTTAATTAATAAAAGAAAAGAACATGACCTTTTCTGGGGTACATAACAGTTTTAAATCACCGCACTAATATACATTAGTTTGTGTTTTTGCTCAGTGTGGCTGAAATAGTTGGCTTGATTGATTTACTTTGTAGATTGGATCACTGGGTTTTAATTTCCAGTGGATTTACCTTAGTTAGTCCTGCTTACAAAAAAATTCATAGAAGAGACAAATTGCTTGCACATTTTTTTCACCTTTGTTGTTTATTACACAAGGAATACATGTTCATTTTAGAAAAATTAGATAAGCAAAATGATATATATCAGATCATTTGAAATTCAGTCTCTCAATATAGTTGGTCATAACCTTTAGTATTTTGTTATCATCTTCTGGATTTTTAAATATTCAATATATATGTGTGTTTTCAGAAATACTACTGGTACCCAAAATCTTTTGCAAATATTTTGTAACCTGCTTTTCAAATGAAACAAAACTCCTAAAAATTTCCCCATTTTCTACAGTACAATTTTAAATATCTGGGTAGAATTCCTTTGGAAGGATGCACCACTATTTATTTAATGGGTTCCCTAATATATGGCATTTAGATAATTCACAGTTTTTTTCCCTCTTAGAAATAATACTGTAGTGACTATCCTTTTGACCACTTATTTGTACTTTTTCATAATTCAAATTTTAGGATAACTTGGGTCAATGACGCTGCAAAATTCTAATGCTTTTCAAAAGAAAGGATAGATGCTGCTTAGTGTAGTTTTTTTTTGTTGTTTCAAATATGTTTGCTTTAGATATATTAGGATATATTCAGAAATTTAAGATGATTTATTGCCTTGTGAAATATATAGTTCATTATCACTGTCTGTTTATTCCAGTTCTCTCCCAATTTTTTTTTTCTGATTGTGTATGTCTAATTCATGTTCATACAAGAAAGTTTGTAGGCTACGGAAAAATGCTCATTGGGAAGAAAGAGAAAAGTCTTCTATAATGTCTCTACTGAAACAAAGTAATTTCTTCAGTTACCTGTCGCCCCTCCCCAGATTCTCCTACTGCCTTTGGCTTAGATAGTCTTTTCCAAAATGCCATTTGTAGACTTCAGATTAGGAGGATGCTTTGATGGGGCTTCTCAGTGTTGGCTGCTGTTCAGGAAGATTTTTTATCACTTTTCCAATACTCAGAAATGTTTTATTTTTATTTTATTTTTTTAAACATCTGTTATTATGAAATATAACATATACCCAAAAAAAGCAATAAATTTCAAAGTACATTTATAACAAGTAGTTATAGAACCGATTTCAGAGTTTGGTATGGGTTCCTGTCCCACAATTTTAGGTTTTACCTTCTAGCTACTCCAAGACATTAGAGACTAAAAGAAACATCAGTATAATAATTCAGCAGTCATACTCATTTGTTAAATCCTATCTTCTGTAACTCCTTCTCCTTTGATCTTTCTCCCCCTCTAGAGGGGTATTTGGGCTCTGCCCTTCCTTTTTCATGTTGGAAAGGGCCGTCTATGATAACATGGGATGGGGGGATGAAACTAGCTGATGGTCTTGAGAGGTCAGCCCTCTGGGTTTCAGCATTTATCTGGCCTACGAACCCATCTGGAGGTTGTAGGTTTCTGGAAAGTAATCTTAGTGCACTGCACGAGATTTTAAAAGAAAGTTAAAAAAATATTTTTGAGAGCCTCGAATGCTTTGGAAAGACCAGTGTTTCTATAAATGATGAATATTTTTTAGATACGCTATTTAATGAGTAAAGTGGGAATCCAAAGAACCTCAAGTGAAGGCAACTCCTTATCAACCTGCTTTTAAGTGATGTGTGACTAACTATATGTCATTGACTTTTTCATGAAATTGTTTTTTAATGCCCATTCCTGACTTACCCACAAGGCAAAGTACTGATTTGTGCTTTTCACACATTTACTGAACGGTTTTGAAGTCCTTCTAAAGTCCGTCCTTATTCACGTGGCTTGTGGTGACCTTCCTGTGTGCCCAGGGCAGGGAGAGTAGCCTGCAGGTCAGTCTAGGGGTGGCTAAACTGCGCTTACCTCTGTTTTGTGGGCGGGAACTCAAACCGAACAGGTGTTGCTGCTCTCGAGACTTGAAATAAACTGGGAGGAAAAGAGAAATTAGGGTCCGCCTTGCCTTTTACAAATGCCCTCTCTGGGAGAAATGCCCTGAACGTAGCGCAGATCTGTGCTGTATGCCTACGGCAGCACTTGCAGGCCAGCCTCCCAAGTAACTTGCTCTGGATGCTTCTGCTGGCCACGTTATTGGGAGAGAAAAGAAAAGCCCGGCTCCACGTGCTGCCAGGAAACTCCAGGTGCGGCTTCCTAAAGGTGGGGCCCGGGGTGTCCGATGGGAAGCTCCTTAAATTCTGAGAAGGTGAGCAAAATTAGATTAATGATTTTTTTTAGCGGCGTATTAATTTAAAGGTTAAATTGACCCAGTAGTAGAGGTGTACTTTCATGTGCGTTTTGGGTGTTTTTTTACAGTGCGGTGGGGTTCCCCACCAAATGTGCTCTGGGCACGTGTAGCCATTGAATGGACTTTAGGAGCATTATCTTGCCTTTTAAATGACAATTGTGGGTTGCAGCTGTTATCTTTGCTCTCCATGATGCATCGCTGATGCTCTCTGGGTTTATCTGATGCCAGCTCCTGGCCGGGACTTTGTCCCCCAGCTGGGACACTTCTGGCGTATGCATGACTGTCCTGTGGCCGGGTGGCCGGAGCAGCTGCAGGCTGGTGGTGTGGTCCCCTGGAGGTGAAGGAATCCGATTACCTTCAAACGTCTCTTTGCTCCTCCTCCCCATGCCAAGAAACAACAATGCAGAGTGGCCCGAGTTCAAAATGTGTCACTTTTTTTTCAAGTTTGTCATTTCTTTGCTTTTGTAATGCACAGATAACTCTTTTGAGTTCCCACTCTGAGGATTCCCTCTTGCTGATTTTCAACCCCAAACAGGCTTGCTCAGTCAGCCCGTTGGCCAGGGAGCATCTAGGTGTTCCTTCCCTCACTTTGTTGTGGTTTATGGATGCTTGGTTGAAAAAAAAAAAATCCCTGTCCAGCAGAGTTCATAGAAGTACGTGTAATCCGCTCAACCTAACTTCCCCATATTCGGTCAGTCTGGGGCAAGCCCCTAAGTCTGGGTTTTGTTTTTGTCTTTTAAGTTTTACTAATGCTTTTCCGTGGCGCATTCATTAATTAAAAAAGTCAGGGACCATCAGGAGCAGCAGAGGCCAGAGCGTCGCCTGAGCACACCCCTGCGGGGAAGAGAAGCACCCCCAAGTTCCCCACGCCCCCAGTGGGTAGGATCCAGCAGTGACCACAGCTGTGGAAGGGGCAGCAGAGAGAAGCCATCTGAGGGGCTTGGGAAGCTGTCCCGAGGAGGGGAGGCCATGGAACCGCATCCCCAAAGGGTGACTGCAAGTGGTTTAGAAAAACTGGACTAGGTAGTTATGGTTTAAGTTATGTTTCCCCTAAATATATTCCCACCCTAATCCCCAGTCCCGTGAATATGGCCTTATTTGAAAACAGGGTCTTTGAAGATGTTGTTAATTAAGATGAGGCCACACTGGATTAGGGTGGGCCCTGGTCAGCATGCCTGGTGTCCTTACAAGGAGAAGACATTTGGATCCAGACAGAGACAGAGGGGAGAGGGCCATGTGGCGACTGGGACAGAGGCCCCCCGCATTGCCGGCAACCACAGAAGCTAGAAGAGACGCGGAACAGATCCGCCCTGGGGACTTTGAAGGAGCGTGGTGCCAACGACACCTTCATTTCAGACTTCTGGCCTCCAGAGCTCTGAGAGAATGCATTCCTGTTGTTTCAGACCACCACCCAGTTTGTGGTCTTTTGGTATGGCAGCCCTGGGAGACCAAGGCAGGGGTGGATGGGGACAGGTCAAGGGTCGGATGAGGCTGACCATGCAGCCAAATTCTGAGCAAACCGGAATCAGTAGACCCTGCTGGGGTATGCAGGCCTCACGCCCTTGGGAATGGTAGATTAAGTATTTTAGACTGTGGTGTGGCATCATCAGATGGTTCAAAGCACAGACGATTGGGCAGAAAGTTGGGGTTCAAGTCCTGGCTCTGTCTTGTTCTCAGGCACATTGTTTTGGACCTCTGCTGCCTTGTCTCCTAGCTGTGTGAATAAGCAGGTCCCCGTGGTAAAGCACCTGGCCCAGTACCTGGCAGGCAGCTGTGCTCCGGGAGGGCAGGCAAGGGGCGGAGTTGATGTTTAGAAGCAGGTGGGTTGGAGTCAGGGAGAAATTGGAGTGGGGAGAGCCTATTTGTGGGGCTTTTGTAATGGCCAGGGGTTGTGTTTCCCAGGGTACAGAGTCTCAGTCCTCTGGGCTCTTTTGGGTCTGTGGTGCATGGTCTGGGGTTATCCCTGCCTAAGACCCAGATATCCTAGGAATATAGGAACAGACACAAGGAAACTTTAGGATGCAGAATAACCTGGGCTTGATGACATTTAGGAAGCATCATATTATCTTATCTTCTGGATCACATGGCTATCTGGGTGCCCAGTTGTTCTAAAAGGGAGGTGTGTAAATGCATCTCAGTGGCTCTCAGTTCTTACAAACAGAGAGAAAATGGCCATTTCTAGGGTTTTCTGGGAGATTCTTGAGGTGGGTAGGTGGAGAAGTTAGGGGCAGATATTGTGGGGATATTTTGCCTTCAATTTAAAATATATCCTTGGAAGTCCTTTGGGTTGTATGTCTAAGCTCCAATGCCAAGAAAACTCCGGTATAAAGTATTAGTCCATTACAAACCTCTTTTCAGCAATAGAGACTCTAAAGCACTAAATTCCACAAAGGAATAGAGGCTGCTAGCAGGGGATTATCTAAGACTTTGGTTTAAGCAGTTTACAAAACAATTCAGCAAAGTATATAAAGGCACATGGGGAAAATAGCATTGCTTTTTTGTGCTGCCAACAGGTTGGTCACATGGGTTTGTAATTTAGATAGGGACAGCCATGAATCACTGCTTAGAGTTTTGCATTTAATTTTATCCTGGAAGCAATTTCCTTTCAAATTCTAGAGCTATAGTTATCATTAATGAATTAAACATTACTAAACCCAGAGAACCACTAATTCATTTTGAAATAAGTAGACATTTAGCTCTGAAAAATAAACCCTAATTTTTTTTTCTGTGTTGTTTAATATTTTCTAGCTGATAAATTGTGGACTGTCATTTTGTAAGATGCAATCTCCCAGAATGGTCGGTGGTAGGTTTTGGGGGCATGTGAGCCAAACATCCTGGCAGTGGGTTTTAGGGCCACATTTTCTTGGTGACCAGTGGCTGGGTGTTTTCCAGAGAGGGAGAGACTTAAATATATGGGAAAGGCAGTTGATTGGAGCTGCAGCTCTCCACCGAATTTCCATCTTCAGTGCTTCAGTGCTTTCTGTTAACCCTTTCAGTGCCATCTCTGCTTCAAACACCTACCAGCCCACTCCAGCTCTGCCTTCTTGCCCCTTATCAAATGTTGCTTAAAAGCCAGATTCCCTTCAGTCATCAGGTGCTTATCTGTCCATATTCCATCCAGCCTCTCAGACACACAATGAAGATGAGTCCAGGGCCCACTGGGTACCTAAAGATGGCTGGAAGATTTGGAAGCACAGCGTTAGAGAGACTGAAAAGACAAAAGCCCCTCATTTCAAGCCTGGGAAATGTACTCAGTTATTTCCCCAAAGTATACATACATGTAAAAAGAGCAGGTCAGAGAATCAGCCTTTCTGCAGACTGTGACTCTGTAGCTGCCTTGCCTGATAACTGATAAATGTGAAGGGATTACTTTATAAGAACAGATTTTTTTTAATGCTGGCAAATTTGACTTGTTTTGGACATGGGATAATGTCTAGAACTATTGTTTGACCTGTGGTTTTTTTTTTTTTTTTTTTTTTTTAGCAGACGCTATTTGGGGCTGTTTTTTACAACCACCTCCCCCTGTTTTTGTTTTGTTTTGTTTTTTAATTAGAGAAGTTGTGGGTTTACTGAAAGAGCATGCATAAAAACAGGATTCCCATATCCCACCGCATTATTCCCACCTGTTTTTGAAAGCCTATTGACAGAAGTTCTTTTCAGCATGGCCATCTTGGCTGTGGACAGCATCTTACCCTGTCTGAGCCTCAGTTTCCACACAGGTAAAATGGGGATGCAAATGCCTGCCCTCATTCCCTGCCGCGCAGGTTGTTGGGAAGATAAGTGAGCTTATGGACCTGAAATCACTGTATCAAGTGCTTTTCTATAAACATAGGAGGCAGAAATGAAATAGGGGAATTGGGGTGGAAGAGGCAGGAATTTTTTTTATAAAGAGGGAGAAAAAGGCCTCAGTTCTTATGTTCTGCCCTACGCCTTCCACTCCTCAGGACATGAATTAAATAAAATGTCCAGCTTCTTAGGGGCGGAAGATTCTTTCTGAGGGCTCAGGGCCTTGTCCTCCTCCACTTCAACCAGGGAAGCAGCCAAGGGCTGGGAAAGGGCCCCTTCACATAGCGTGCATTTTCTCTTTCCCCCTATTTGGTGATTCTTCTAAATAGAGAAGTTGTGATTCCTCAGCTGCTCATCCCTTTGCCCCACCCCCTAGGGCAGCTTTAAACTCAGTTTTTGGAATATGTCCTGTTCAGTGTCTCCCATTTTTGGCGTATGCCTTCCTGGATAGGAACGCTGCTCCCCTGACTCTTTCCAGAACTCCTGGCTGTGCCTTGTGCATCTAATGACTATGGCGTGGAGCCCCGAACACGGTGCTCGTATGCTTCCGAAGCAACTTCGAGCTTCAGTTTGCACCAGAACAGCTCTCTCATGCTCTGTTGCCTCCGTCACTTGAGTCAGCTAAGCCTGCAACCAAGAAGCTTAGATGGTACCGGTGGAAAGTACAGAAGTCCTTCCGGCTTTATTTGAAACAGTTGGTTTTATCAGAAGTACTGAAGTGGGAATTTGAGAAGTGCTCAGTCCTCTGTTCCATTGTGTAAGGTGGAATGAGAGCGCGCGGGCTTTTCTGAATGGTGATGCGTGGAGCCGCGCCTGGGACCCCAAGAGCACCCCTGCTGCCCCGGCAAGCAGCCGTGGTGGCCGAGGTACGGCCAGTTGGCCCTTGGGGTTTGGGGTGTCTGAGGTTGGCATGGCCCGTGCAGAAGAACCAGGAGGTCCCCCTAAATATGATCCTGTAGTAGGAATGAGGTTGGGGGTTGGGGTTCAAGCGACTCCAGGTTTAGTTCCAGCTTTGTCCTAGACTTACTGACTGAACATAACATTTCTTATTAAAATGGGATCCCAGTTTTCACAACTCTGAAAATAATGAAACTTGCTGCATCATGATGCCTGCAAGGCAATTAATAGGTTGCTATATGCAAGCCACAGGCTGCCCTCGAGTTAAGTGGAGGGGGTGGGTAATGAGGGCAGCCCCTCATAAGTTTTATCTCCTCGGAGTAGGTAGATTTTAGGCTAGCACAGGTGTATTTAGGTAAAAATAAGGTCCAAGAAGTGGAGGGTGGGGAAGAGGGGCTGCGGGTCTTCTCAGGGCCCAGCCAAGCTCAGGAGGAGTGCCGTAGACTTGCCTGGGAGGGACCCAAAGTGTGAGCCCACCTGCCAAACACAGTGGAGGGGCCGCTGCAGGCTTGAGCCACCCCAGGATAGCAACAGACTGGCCCTTGGGGAGTGAGGTGCTCCCTCAGAGTGCCGGGTTGCCATGGGGAGTCTCAGGAGACAGTATTGGGAGTATTTCCAGATCCCCGTCCTAGGATACAGGTTGCCGGGGAACCGGGTCCTGGTGGCTTGGAGAGGGAGGGGCAGGTGAAGTACAAGGGCTGGAGGTCAAGACCAAAGCAGCAATTGGTGGGACTTGGTGTGGAGTCCCAGGGGCCTCCCCAGACCTAACCTCCACATCTCCCATAAGGTTAGAGCTGGTCCTGGAAACTGGGCTGGGGTGAGCCTGCAAGTGGCTGGACAGGGTGACTTCAGGTGCTGAGAAGAGATCTGTGGCAGCCAGTCTCCAGATTGGGGCAGCCCATATCTGGAACAGGGCAATTGCCTTCTCCAGTCCCTTTCAGGGTCTCAGTTCTGCTTCATTTGTTTCAATATTTATTTCTGCTACTTCAGTCAGTAGCAGAGAAGATCCCAAAACTCACTACCTGATTATTTACTATCACAGGGCAAATCACTACCTGATTATTTACTATCACAGGGCAAGTATGTTATGTTCTAAAACACCATTGAATGGAGATGCTTATATGCATCCATGACAGATTTACTTTAAATGACTATCAATTAATGGGGCCGAGGCAGAAGGGGGTTTTGTGATATGGTATTGACCAAAAATAGAATGTACAGAGGCCCACAGTCTTATTTTTTATTGCTGGCCAGACCTCTGGAAGCCACGGAACCACAGTGTGGAATTACTTGCTACTTTTGTGCCCCTGGTCAGTCAGAACCTGGTGGTAAAACATAACATTCATTTGTTCTTTTTGAAAGGGGAACGGTCCTAACGCAGACAGTGGGACAAACATTCTCTTGCCTGCTGGTGCTTGGGGAGAAGTTATTGTGGTTGTGACTACTGAAAAATTGCTTCATTTTGGCAGGATTCAAGCCAGAATATTCTGAGGCCCTACAGGTTCGAAAGCAAATCCTAGGCAAAAATATATTTGATACCTCAAGGTATTTTAATTTCACCAGGAAAATAAAGTCCTGTAGACACAGAGTGGTGTCCTGGGGAGGGCATTGAAACGAGGCCTTTGGTGGTAGGAGGTTTTGTCCAGGCTTGATGTTCTTGAGTCTCACTCTTTCTAATAGAATGATTTCTACACTTTCCCCTTCTTATAGGGTTGGGGATAATCAAATGAATAAGATACATGTCTCCACAAAGGTGAAAAGTCAGATTCCCTTTTATGCCTATTCCCTGCATCTATTTTAATTGCATTCACTCTAGAGTGCTGATTGAAAAATGCTGCATTTTCCTTGTTTTGCAACTTAGTCAATTTAAAACGCTATCCTGAGTAATGACACTCCATCTAACTGTTAGAGGAGGTGTGCGAGGACGTTTGTAAATAATGCTGAGGTGACACTATTGTGATAATTATGGCTTTTTGAAGATGAGTTTTATAGCCAGCCTTCAATTTTCCTGTCACTTTTTCCCTAGGCGCTCCCACTTAAGCAAGCACATTTGTTACATGGAGCTGTTCGGGGGAATTAAGTCCCAAGAGAGGCCCCCAGCTCCTGTGAATCCACTTTTCATTCTGTGTGACTAATTTGGCAGATCCTTCAGACGACAAAGATTGCACTCCCAGTTCCCCTCCCCACACCCCTTCCCCCTTCCCGAACTAGGACATGTAACTTCTGACATCAGGGAAAGAGGGTAGGAAGACTCCTCAATCCTCCATTTTCCAGCTCCATCGTCAGATCAGAGTGACCTTAAAGCTGTGCAGGGCCTTCAGTGGCCAGGGGGGCCTTAGCAACCAGGTTCCTTGTGGGACCCCACACCCCATGACCATCTCCTCTCCCCCGTCCCTTTCCTGTGTGTGGGAGGCTCTGAGTGCCAGTGGTGCCACGAAGCAGACTCTCCTGTACATAAGTATAGCCCCACGGGGTCTTTGAAATAAACACTTGCGTGTTGCCGTGGGTGTCCCAGTGTAGGAACCCCCAGGTGATGTAGCTCTGCCAGGAGAAGGACTTGCTGGACATTTCACCATGAAGTTCTCCAGCTTAGAAGGTTTTAGTTTTTTAGTGTCTTGAAGCTTCATTGCTTTCGCTTTTACTCACTCACTCAATTGGAGTCTAATTTCAGATAGACGTCAGCCAATAAATTTGATAATGAATCTTTGGAAGCTTTTAGAGTTGGAATTGAAAGAGACGTTGGAGGCCACCTTGCCCAGCCCTCTCACTTTACAGTTGAGAACCCTGAGACCTAGAGAAATTGAGGGACAAGTCCAGGGTTTCCTAGCAAGTTAGGGGCAGAATCAGGACTGAAACCCAGGACTCTTTAAATACCTAGTTATAGGGAAACAGCGAATGGCCATATTAAAATATATGGAGTAATTAATGCTTAGCAGGTGTATGTTCTTTGTTTATCCCATTTCATATGGTGATGTTGCCAAAATAATGAATCCATGGAATACATTTTTATGGTTGACTCTTAGTAAACCAGAATTTCCTTATGATTCCCCCCTTGTTGCAAAGCTCTACAAGATGCATTGTTTTGCTCTTCTAAGTTAGTAACCAGAAAAACCAACTCTTTTTGAAATGTCAGGGAATCTTGCTGTCCATTAGAATTCCAAACACTGGTTAGAATAGTCTAAGATTATAGCTTTAGAGCATGGATTTGACATGAACACAAGCCCCAAAACATTCTAGCAACTCCCTCTTCCTTTCACCACCATTAGTTTATGTAAAATATAATATTCTAGTTGATCGAATTCTTCTACATGACCTTTAAAAGCATTATTTCTAATTTAATAATTTTGGAGACAGCCAGTGAGTTATTTGAAGTTTACCAGTTGCATTTTAATGTGGCACTGACACCACCCTTCCCCCACCATTTCCACATCAGTTTGAACACAGACACAACAAGGTACAAGCTTGGCAGTGAAATTTTGCTTGGCTTGTTTTCTTTCTCCCATTGTTAAAGTGGCTATAATTCAGCGCTGGTTTCCTTTCTCCCTGCTGTACTAGCGAGAGGACAGAGATACGAAATTCTCAGACATCATCACAAGTATGATCATCATATTAGAATAGCCTGCATGTGTAGGAATCCTTCCCGCTATCTCCTGATAATCACAGCTAAAATACCACCTTCCAGAAGATGACTGACAGGTTCAGCTGTCTTTCATCCCTCATTTGAGAGAAAGAGAGAAATGAACCATGGCAAACCCCTGAAAGGAGGGTTTCTGATGTCATTCTGATAGACTGTTTTAAACATGGTGGATGTAGATGTCACCTATTATAAAATTTCCTCGAGATCGTTGGTGGGTATGTATATGGTTTACTAAATTCAGATTGTTTCACACTCCTAAAATTGAGAGTTTGCTTTTTCCCCATATGCTTTCTTGTGTGACTAATTATACATTGTTGTTGGTATGATGGATTGCTATCTCAGTGGGCTTGTTGGTTCTGTTGGACCATAAAGAAAGGGTCTGGCTTGAGGTAGACCTGTAATGGTGGATGGAACTGGCAGCCTCCACTTGGTATATGTTGGCTGAGGAATAGAGATAACAGTTGGAACAGAATGAAAACACTCCTCATTAGCAGTAGAGTGAAAGCCTAGGAAAGAAAAAAATACATTGCCAACATCACCTTATCATTAGGAGGCAAGAACGTGTGGCTAAAAGAAAGTAGAGCTTGGATTTATAAGATCAGGTTTAAGTTCTGCTTTACCCTTGATTTGGGCCTTGGGCAAATCATGCAGCCTGTAGCCTCAGTTTCTTCAATGGTGAAACTGGGGTGCTGGGCGGGTGGAATGGGCATAGGGAAAATGGTGGTGATGTTTGCCTAACTCTGCTGAGTAATGCCCTCTACCAAAGATGTCCCCCGAACCTGTGAATATGTTATCTTTGCAGGTGTGATTAAGTGGTGTTGAAATGGGGAGATGATTGTGGTTACCCAGGTGGACCCAATATCATCATAAGGTTCTTACAAGGGAGAGGAGGAGGTAGGAGAGTGGAAAACAGTTGTGACAATGGAAGCAAGAGGCTGGAGTGATGTGAGGAAATGAGCCACAAGCCAAGAATGTAGGCAGCCTCTAGAAACTAGAAAAGACCAGGAAACACATTCTTCCTTCAGCGCCTCCTAGAAGGATCCAGCTCTGTTGAATCTGGACTTTATCCCCTGGAGACTAATTTTGGGCTCCTGGCCTCCAGAACTGTACAATAATAAATTGCTGCTATTTTCAGCTACTAAGTGGTGGGAACTTATTGCAACAAAAAGCTTTACACTTAACTACTGCATAGTTTTTGTAATGGTTAAATGTGACATTGTACCTAATATATTGTATAAACAGCAAAGTGCTGAATAAATGTTCCTTTTTCAATGGATTTTTATATTCATATAGATTTCCAGGTTAAGTTGGTCACCCTATGTCACGAAGACTGGGAGAACAATCACAACGACTTCAATGTGAACCCATGTTATTGAATGACTCCTCATTGCAAAATTATTCATGATAGTTAGCACTTTTTAGGGGATAGGCAGATACATGCCTGACTTTCTCTATCAGTAATTCAGAACTTTGGTCATGCGTTGGAATCACCTGGAGAGCTTTTAAAAGTCAGGTGTCAGGCGGGCCACGGTGGCTCAGGGCTGGCTATGGTGGCTCAGCAGGCAAGAATGCTCGCCTGCCATGCCAGAGGACCCAGGTTCGATTCCTGGTGCCTGCCCATGTAAAAAAAAAAAAAAGTCAGGTGTCCATGCTACACCCCAGGATAATTAAATCAGAACTTGTGGAGATGGACCCAAGGACTGGTCTTTTTAAAGCTCTCCAGGTGATTGCAGTTCCCAGTCGAAGTTGAGAACCATTGTAGAGCCATCTTGTCTGCTAAACAAGCTTATAAATCAGTTCTTTTTGACACCTTTGATGATCTAGGTTTTTTTTGTACTCCTGGGGAAATGCTCTATTGATGACTTTATGTCTTTCTTTTTTTCACTAGTTTTTAAATTAGAGAAACTTTTGGTTTACAGAAAAATCATGCATAAAATGTGGTTCCCATATACCGCACTATCTGTCTGTTTCTTTTCATGACATGCACAGAACAGCTTATGAGTTATGGTGTATTTCTGGCAAGAGACACAGAAGAATTAGTTGGCCAACACTCCTGCAGACTGGTGTGTTCTGATGACAAATACAACCTACATAAGCAAACACTTTTCTCCTCTTATTGCCCAGAGGTTTTAAAAAGCATGAATGAGGGGAGAGAAAGGAAGATGTCAAGGTTTTCTCCTCAAATAGGTGAACCCCTTGAGAAGTAACAATTACTGTTTTTATTTATATAAAATGTCCCCATGTCTCCCGTTTGGAGGAGAAAACAATCATTTTGAATTTCTTCCTCTGGAACCACTGTTGTTGGAAGCTGTGATCTTTGAAAACAGCCCTTGCTGCCTTCCTTGTGCTTCTGTGGCCGACCCTGGTGCTTTGAGCTGGACATTGTGCCATCAGGGCCAGCTCTGGGCTTCCTGTCACAGAGAGGGCCCTGGAGCCTTGGCAGCAGCAGGTGATCTTATCTGTCTTAAGTATGTTACAGGGAAGTATCACAGATAAAATTGTTCCTGTAAATCACAAGGCACTATGCAAATGTTGTCATTGCATTTTCAGTGGAAATTCTGGATCAAGGTCGGAAAGTCAGTAGAATAAGCTCATCTTATTCATGTATAAGGACAGTCAGGGGTCTTTATTTTCTAGGTTTCTAAGGTGATGACCAAGCAGAGGTACTGGCTGTAGTACCACGTGACCTTTGACTTGGCATTTAACCAATTGGGTTTTGTTTTCTCACCTGTAAAATGGAACCTTTGATACTGGGCTTTCTTAGGGTCATGCTGGTGAATTTGGGTGTCCAGACAGTAGAAGGGTACTGGAGTTTAGCTCTGATTGTGTTATTCTGGGTTTAAATCTGAGGGACACTTGGGAAGTTATGGAACCTACCTATGCCTCAGTTTCCTCAACTGTAAAATGGGTGAATACCTTTCCATGGGGTTGTTGCTTAGGTAAGGCATGTAGAAAGCTTGGCATAGTCCTAGTTGTTCCATCCTAGCTTCCCTCTGCCACATCTTGACGCCTGAAGCTGGGACAGCTCAGCAGCTTGGCTGGGAAGTGTTTTCTCCTTTCCTCTCTCCCTCTCTTCCACAAATACTTGTTAATCACCTACTACTCATAGGAGCTATGCTGTGGGTACTGTGTTTATGCAAAATACACACTCTTGTCAAGATTGTTAATGGTTTAAAAGTTTAATTTTAAATTAATTGGAGCAGAGTGGTTGGGGAGAGATGGGATGAGGAAGGCCTGGGTCAGAAATTTAGGAGCAGAATATCTCAAATGGCTTCTTTTGTGTAACCAGAATAGGATCTCAAGCTGTTTCTTATCATTGTGGCTATCAGGTGGTGATGGAGACAGGGTAGAAAAAAGTCCTTGGCATGTTGCTGATGTGCCCCGTGGCTTCCCAGGAGAGTGGACGTGGTTCATGGATCTGAGTGGCAATACAGTCCATCCTGCATCAAAGCAGACCTTTATCCTCCATATGCCGGTGCTGAACTAGCTGTTGGGGATGCCTTGTCGCTGCCCAGATGGACCTTCCAGAGTCTCTAAGAGTGAGGCGTGTTGTCCGAGTTTGCTGGAGCAGCAATCAAAATACCAGAAGCTGCTTCTAGCTTATCAATATGGATTTGTTGACTTATGGTCTTGAGGCTTAAAGAAGTCCTAAATCAAGATATCGGCAAGACTTGCTTTCTTCCGGAGCCTATAGCATTCCACTGCTGGCTACCAGCAGTCCTTGGGTGTGCTTAGCTTGTCACTCTGCCTCTCATCCTATGGCCATGTCCTCTCCTTTCTCTGCTCTTGTGGTTTTCTACTGACTTTTGGCTTCTGGCTCCTCTCCTGTTTCTCTATCTTTCCAGTAAGAGGAATTAAGACCCACCCGCATTCAGTTGGGCAACACCTAAACTAAAAATAACATGCTCAAGAGGTCCTATTTACAATAGGTGCACACCCACTGGAATGTGGATTGAGATTAAGAACATGTCTGTATTGGGGACATAATTCAATCTGCCACAAACACACAGTGCTAATGCTGCGTAGGAGTTTGAGGGAGTTTTCACCAGATTCCTGAGCGCAAAGAAGTACTTAGGGTAAACCATGATATTGTACATGTTTCATGTTGTTTTAGGGTAGTGTTCAGGAACAGGTTTACCCTACTCTCAAGAATTTATACCTATTTCATTGAAAACAGATCTAAACTGAAATCCACTTTTTCCAAGATTCCCTGGGCACAAATCTCTTTTTCTCTGGTGACGTGTATGTATGTTGGGTCTGCCTTTCAGACAGTAACTTGGGTTATTTTAGAGATTAGAATCCTTAATCAGGTTTTGTGGTGATAGTAATAGCTAATTATATTATTTTTAAGTCTCCTTTTCAAGACTGCAAAAGAGAATTGTTTTGAGGATGTGGAATAAGTCTAGAGACTGCTCAGACATTTTGTTCTTTCACAAGAACAAAATCTGTTTTAAGATTTACTTAAAAGAGTTTATGAAAAATGACAATGAGCATGATGATGAAGATGATGCTAGCAGCCTGCTTTGGGCTGGTTATTCTATGCCAGAAAATTTGCTATGGGCTTTGCATGCATATTCTCATTTTATTGCCAGCAACTGTATGAAGCAGTGCTTTTTAAGTTTTCACATTTTACAGAGGAGAGAGGCCTAAGGGGCAGAAAGGTTGAATAACTTGCCCAAGTTCACCCAGCTGTCAGTGGGTGGTTGACTGTTTGATTCTAGACAGATCCGAATCCTAAGCATTTTCAGCAATACTGTGTTGTTGCATCAGGCAAACTCACAGGAGGATGGAAGAGAAGAGCCTCTAAAACTGACAGAAGAAGAGTAGATTAACTACATCACCTCAGTATGTCCCTGTCATGGTTGAGTCAAATCCTAACATGGGGTCCCATCACTGACTTTATATAGAAATAGGATCTTTGAAGATGTGATTAGTTAAGATGAGGCCACACTGAATTAAAATGGGCCCTAAGCCAATGTAACTGGTGTCCTTATAAGAAGGGGAGAATTGGACGCGGTCAGTCATGGGAGAAGGTCATGAGGCAGTCCCAAAGAATTGCTGGCAAAACACTAAAAGCTGGAAAGAGGCAAGGAAGGTCTCTCCCTCACAGATTTCAGACTTCTAGTCTCCAAACTAAGAGACAAAGGTCTGCTGCTTTAAGCCATCCAGCTGGTAGTACTTGGTTATGGTAGGAAACTAAGACAGTCCCTGAAAGGTTTGGATGAGGAAACACCATATTCATTTTAGAGAAAGTGACACCGAGCTGCTGAGAAATTGGGATTTGCATCAGGTCACAAAGCAAATCATTGATAAAACTTAGTCTGGAAGCCAGGTGCTCTTCAAATTCATTCAGGGAAGACTCAATGCACACAATATATACTTCCAGATTAATTGACAAAAGAAAGAGAAATCCATTAGTTTTGAGTAATCTGAAATCTTGGTTTGGGAATTTTGGATTTGGATTAAATTCTAAAACTTCCGTTTACATGTTGTGGAAAACTAAACGTACTTTGGTACCAGCTCTGTGGTCCCCTTGGGCAAGTTGCTTCCACTGCAGCCAGCACCTGTTTGCGTGGCTTTTGGGAGGGATGGTGCAAATGGCACTTAGAACTTTCTAAATATCAGCTCAGTGACTGGCCACTTATCATGCATTTGCAATAACTTTAGAAAAGGGAGCCAGGTCCTAAAAACTGTAATTATGGAACTAGGGGAAATCGTCAGGGTGAACTTCAAGGTAGCAAAAGTAGAGATTTTATAAAAAGAAACTTTGTGGCCATACAACATAGCAGTTGCATCTCCAGCTTTTGCCAGTGTTAGGTCCTGGGAAACCATTTGGACAAGGACCCTAACACTAGGGTTATGAACCATTAAACCTCCTGGGACAGGACTTCCCTGACATTCCATCCATCTCCCTTCAGTGGTGAGAGGAAGCCACAACATTGGTTGACCCAGACTTGATTCCTAAGTCCCACTGGGCTCACATTGGTGGTGGTGGTGGGGGGGCTCACTTCTCCCTCCATGCTTCCCTCCATGTTCTCCCTGAACTGGTCAAGTTTCCAATTTCCATTGACCAACGAAGGTTTCAGGGTACCCTCCACTGGCCCCTCCAAATCCATAATCCATGCCCCTGTCTTCTTTGGTCTCTAGGACCACTTGGGCTGGCTCCCATGCCCTCTGGCACCAGGTTGAGTTTGATCACTGGCAGGAGGAGAGTGAAGGACAAGGGACAGAGAGGTCAGAGCATTCCCTCCACCTGCCCCCTTCCCCTGCCCTTCCAGCTGCATTTCTCTTCCTGTGCACCTGTGGGGCAGGCCCCCTTCCAAGGCACATGCTGATTCTGGTGTCAGCTCCCTGCCTTGCCCCGTCAGCCCCAGGTTGGGAAAGAGCTTCCCCTAAACCCTCCAGGGACGTGCCTTCAGCCGGGACTGGCTCCTCAAATACTCTGTATCAGCACAACTGTTTCCAGCTGAGACCTATACGCACTGGCTCCGTTTATAAAAATGGGAAGCACATGGCTGCCCCTTGCTATTGTTACTGACTTCCAAGCTCTTATCTGGGGGAAGGTGATGGTAGAGGAGGGATGTGGAATTTTTTTTCCCCTTTGACTGAACCATTATAAATCTTACAGCTTCTCTCTTAGGATATGGAATCATTCAAACATGTGGTGTAATTATTAACGGTCGAAAAAAGTATGGAAGCACTGATATCTCTTGCAAAAATGTTGAGAAGCATACCAAACTTCAGGGCAGAGAGAGAGAGATGGAGGACAGGGTTACTAAGATTCTCTCCCCCGCCCCCCGCAGGGCTTTGCTGGCTTATTTTTTACATCAGGTGTCTACTGTGTGCCTGGCGCAATTCTGGATGCTGGGGAACGAGCACTGAGTAAAATACATGTGGAGCTTAAGTTCTGGGGAGGAAGGAGGTGACTCTAAGCAAAATAAAATGGGTAAACCACACAGGGTGTTGGACACTGCTACGTGTCTGCAGAAGAATGACCAACAGTGGGGGCGGGGAAGAGGCAGTGCTGGGAAGGCACTGCAATTTTTTAAAAGGCAGTCAGGGAAGGGCTTCTTGGGAAAGTGGCTTTCAAACCCAGACTTAGAGGTGAAGACTTGTGAATATCTGAGTGGGGAGCCTTTGGGCACAGGACCTGAGCAAAGAGGGCATATCCCAAGGTCAGTGCCCAGGGGGAGCGAGGGGGACGCCGGGGGACTCACCCTGTGGGGCTTGGAACTTCTTGGGAACTGAGTGACTGCTGGAGGGGTCATTCCCTCTGACATTCCCCCAACCCCATGCCCCCGCCCTAACCCCGTCTCCCCACCCTAAGCCCATTGCCCCTGCTGCCCCACGGGGAGGAGATCCTGGGGCCATTGCAGAGGGTAGGGTGAAAGGAGATGGGCTAGAAAGAGGAGGCACAGGATGATTCTGGGTTTTGGCCTGAGTGACAGGCAGGGTGGCGCTGCCATCACTGGAGGGGCTTAGGGCCATGGAAACGGGGTTTGGGGGTGGACTGGGGGAGACCAAGAGCCCTGATCTGGACACGTTCACTTGGAGACCTGTGTTACAAACCCAGGTGTGGGCTCAGGTGTGTGACATGGCCGTGTTCTAACAGTGGTTTTCAGCTGCTGTCAGTGCTGTCACCGATGGCGGCTGGCTTTCTGTGAGGTGTGTGTTGTAAGAAAAGGAAACGTTGAGGCCATGGTTGTGGCAGCGAGTTTGAGAGTAAGCCTCAGGGCAGAATGTGCAATGCCTGCATCTAAAAACCTTCCAGTGAATCCAAACCACTTTGCTTAGTTAACAGATTCACCGACACTGGGAGAGGGACAGGGGAGCAGTTTTTTCTGAGTCAAGAGACTTGCTCCACTGTTTGGCTACAGAGCGGCATGTTATGACAAGAGGCGGCGAAGATTTTAAATCCCCTAGGAACTCCGGCCCCGTGCACATGGAAATATCACTTTCAGCAAAGCCTTGACTTGCTTGTGTGTTAAAATTTTGTTGCTCTTTTAGATGTATTTTTGCTTTTAAAGTTTGTTGTGGTACCTCTTTCTTGTACATTTTTCTCCGGTTTATTTGTTTGTTTGTGGAAGTAAACAAACTCCCTATAGTGAAGTTAGACTATAAATGGTGGACAGGGGCACCAGCATTTGTGCTGGCCTGGGATTGTACTTGTTATCCCACATAATCCTCAAAGCAGTATTTTGAGGTAGGTGGGCTTGTCCCTGCTTTACAAACTGTCACTCAGTAAGGCTAAAAATCTTGCCTAAGATTAATTCGTGACAAGAGTCGTGATTTAAATCCAGTCGGATCAGTTTTCAAGATCCAAGGCTCTGCTCTGCTCAGGCAGGGTTCCCTCTGCAGGCGGTTTGGTGCTTTTCGAAGCTTGTGCTTCGCTTTGCCTGGTTTTCTTACTATACTGACCGAGAGAGAGAGGTGTTAATGGTTCCCAGCCTGGTACTTCTTTCATTAGTGTTGCTACAAGCCTACCGGAATGTAAGCCACAGCCTTTGTGTGCCAGGTGTTTGCTCTGGGGTGAGGCTGCCGTGAGGACTCGTGGGCTTACATTGCAGCAAACATTAAATAAGGAATTACAGGGAAGAGTGGGGAGGTGAGGCTGGGCACCCCACCAGCAACTGTTGGTCTGTTGGGGACCACCTTTCACCCTCCCTCAACCTCTAAGCCAAAGAATTGTGCAGGCTGAAGGAGTAGAGAAGGGACCTCTTGGTAGCAGAAACAAAGAGCTGGGGTGGAGATGAGACGGAATTGTTGAAGACTGCACAGGCGCAGTGGGTAGAATGCGAGGCGACACGGACCTAGGATACGAGGGAGCCCTAATTCTTTCATAGACAACTGTTTTTCATTCCACCATATTTATTGAAACTTTTATTGTATCAGGAATGGAACTAAATAGAAATAGTCCTTTGTCCTCCTGAAGCTTACAGTCAAGTCGGAAACACAAACATTAAACAAATAATTGATGATTCATAGATGACTTTTGCCCCTTGACTTTTTATTTCATGACACTTTAGTGGCTCTCCTAGATAGCGTTTTGGGACTGTTGGAGAGTGGGAGAAAAGCCAAGAAGAAGAAAGAGTGTGGCTGGGTTAAGAATTATAGTGTGTGCATTGGCTAAGTTTTTGAGCAGGCATATGGCCAGGTTCATCAAATGAAAGTGATTACCAAGAGGTAATAATTGGAAGAACTGGCAGCTGGACTGCCTCTGCTATGGCCGATGTGTCTCTTGAGGAGTGGGCAGTGCTTGAGTGCATTCCAGGGGAGTAATCCTTAGCCTTCTTTTGGTGGAAGATTGACTTCATGTAAACTCAGTGAGACAGCATTATGTCTTAAGGTACAATTAAACCCAAGGCAAGATAGAATGTATTGACCTATCTGAAATTATATAAAAACTCTTGAACCCTGCTTTAAGGGAAGAAACTTTTTGATTATAAACTTCAAACTTCAGCAACAACCTAAAAGAAAGTTCAATGCCATGCAGCAGAGAAGCTCCCATATGGCCACTTGGTTTAGGTGAGTCCCTGACTGTTGGCACCATGTGCCCAGCTGGTGTGGGTCTGGGGTAGGGGTGGGCTGGAGGTCTGGAACTCTGTGTTGTCTTCGGTGTTTGGGGAAGTTTTATCTGAGCCCTCTAGCATTTCCCTTCTTATTCACCACAGCCCAAATTGTCTCGTCTCTAAGTGAATAAGAAAATCATCCTACCCCAGCCTCCCTACTACTATAAAAATCTTATGATGTCACCAACAGCTTCAGCTCTCGTGTCCACTTATGGTCCTCAGGAGGAATAGAGGGAATAAAATTAATGGAACAGGCTCTTTGTTAATCACTAGGGTGACTAGGTGAATAAATGTGTTTTTGCAAGGCCGCTGTGAAAATCTAAAGGTCATCAGAGTCTTTGAAAGCTAAGTTAAAATGCATCTTGTACATTCCCTTGAGAAATCAAGTTTCATTGCATCTTAATGCCCTAATTCATGATGCACGTTTTAAGCACATACTATTTGCAGTCCCAAGTGATTGCTGCTTTTATTCTTCTGTGACCCCAGAATTATTGGATAGGTACATGGTAAATAATTTATTGGCCTATTTGTGCTAATAACTTAGAAAAAGAAGCGTACCTTCTAGGTCAAAAATGGTACTGTGACTCTCCTATGGTCTGGACTGTGTTTCTCACACATAAACGACAATAAAAATAAACACGAAAAACACAGCCTGAGTGGCTTATTCCACGGGATCAAGATGATGAATGGTTTCCTTTTGTCCAGGCAAAGGATACAGATAGCTTTGCTTTTTATAATTTCTCAGTATTCTGTTCATATGTCTTTTCAGGTTAGTTGTGTGAGATTTTATAAAAGAAGTGCCATAGTTTACTGATCTGCTGTCATGAATACCACAAACCGGTTTTGGCTTAACGGTGGAAATTTGAGGGCTCACAATTTTGAGGCTAGAAGAAATCCAAAATCAGGACCTCGGCAAGGCTTGCTTCGCCCCGGGGCCTGTGGCATTCTGGTGCTGGCTGCTGATGGTCCTTTGGTGCCTTGGCTTATATCTCTGCCTCTTGTCTCGTGACCATGTCTTGTCCCATGACCATGTCATCGCCTTCTGTCTGTTCTTCAGTGTCTACCGACTTCTGGCTTCATCCTGTGTGGCCTTCTGCAACTCCCAGCTTCTGGTTTCTTCTCTTTATAAGGCCTCCAGTAAATGGATTGTGACCTATCCCCATTGAGTTGGGTCACATTTAACTAACAACAGCATGGTCAGGAGATACTACTTACAGTGGGTTCACACCGTCAGGGATATGGATTAAGATTAAGACGTGTTTGCTGGGGTACATGATTGGACCTACCACAGACATTTGTCATGAATTTCACATTTGGCTGTCATGCACAATGATATGCATCATTTTGTGCTCTGTAGAGTTATAAACTTGGGGCTTTTCTATGTACTGACCTTCTACAGGTTTTCAAAAAGTAGCAGGCAATCCTGAAGAAAATTAGTATCTAATTTGGTGACACTTGACTTGAGAAGCCAATGAGCATGACCAAAAATATACCATCGAGCTAAATCATTGCTAGCAAGGTTTGGCTTTTTCATTAGCGTGTGCATGGAGTTTAAAAGAAAATAGATTTCTCAATCACTCAGAAATTGTTGCCAAGGTGCTCCTTTTCGCAGAGCAAGTGGGCAGGCACCTGGCCAGGCCTGAAGTTTGAAATGCAGGACACCTGGGGGTTAAAATCAGCTGAACCACTTCCTTTCTGTAGAGCTACGTGGTGCAGTTCCATTCGGTGGCTGAATGCAGTTCCATTCGGTGGCGCTCCCCCAGGAAAGCACTCGATAATCAAGCATTTGACCTTGTGCCGTGTAGCGCGGGACAGACCAGAGATGAGCCTTGTGTGGGTCCTAATGTTTTGTGAAAACAAGTTTTCAGGGAAACAGCCCTTGTCACTATTGCCCTGAGTCCAAAGCAGCCAGAACCATGAAAGAAATGACAGCCAGCCTCCTGGCCCTTGGGAGACGAAAGAATGTCTTCTGTTTTTACCTCTGTTCTGTGGTCAGCTGTCAATTAATAGAACTGTGCTGTGAGTTAGAAAACCAGACCACAAAGGGTCTTTCAGGAAGTGTTTATAATGTAGTACTATTCTGATGCAAAATGGAACAATGTCTTGTTCACAAACAAATTGCTCAGTAGGAAAAAAAAGTGCAAATAAAGGGGATTGCTGATGAAGTAAATAACAAAGTGAGTAGAATAAACTGGTGGAAAAATAAATGTGGATCCTTAAAATCAGAACTGAGTAGTTTTGTGTTTTGCTGTTACATTCTGTGTGCTAACTTTAAAACGATGCCTTGGGCCAAAGCCAGCCCAGCCACCTGTTTTTGTAAATAAAGCTTTATTGGAACACAGCCATGCCCATTTGTTTACATATTGTCCCTGGCAGCTTTCTGCTATAATGGCAGAGTTGAGCAGTTGTAACAAATACTGTATGGCCAACAAAGCCTAAAATATTTATGATCTGTTCCTTTACAGAGAAAGGGTATTAATCCTTTTTCTAGAATCTTGCCACTCAAAGCAGCATTGCCATTACTGAGGTGCTAGTTAGAAATGCAGAATCATAGGCTCTGCCCCAGCCTTCCTGGGTCAAAATCAGCATTTTAAGAAGATCCCCGATGATTCATGAGCACATGGTAAACGCTGGCCTAGGACAAGGGTTTTTAACTTGGGGTTTCAAGGAGAGTCTGCAGAGATTGAACTGCATGAAGTTATTTGCAAAATTCTGTTTGTGATCCTGTGTGCATTTTTCTATGTAGAGAGTCAGTGCTCCTTGCCACTTTCTCATAATGGCTTGTAACACCTAAAAGTTAAAGTCACTAGGCTAGAAAAGGGAGGCTTGATTCCAGTGGATTCATGTTGGAAATGAAGGTCCCTGAGTTCTCATAACTCAGGGTTCATCCTTATTGTTGGGTACATCTGAACTTCATTTCTTCTTACAGCTGAATCCTATTCCGACGTATGTATGTACCAATTTTGCTTATTCATTCTTCAGATGGACACTTGGATTGTTTCCATCATCTGGCAATTGTGATAATTCTGCTATGAACATTGGTGTACAAATGTGTGCTTGCATCCCTGTTTTCAGTTCTCCTGAGTGTATATATATATATATATATATATATATATATATATATATACCTTGTAGCAGGATTATTGGATCGTATGACAGTTCTATACTTGGTTTCCTGAGGAACCACCAAGCAGTCTTCCACAGCATTTATACCATTTTACTTTCCCACTAGCAGTGAATAAGTGTTCCTTTTTCTCCATATCCTCTCCAATACTAGTAGTATACAGTTTGTTTAATAATGGCCATTCTAGTAGGTGTGAAATCATCTCATTGTGTTTTAATTTCCATTTCCCTAATAGCTAGTGATGTTGAGCATCTTTTCATGTGCTTTTAAGCCATTTTTGTTTCTTCTTTGGAAAAGATGTCTGTTAAAGTCTTTTGCCTTGTCTTTTTATTGTTGAGTTGTAGGATCTCTCTTTATATTTTGGATATTAAACCATTATTGGATAAGTGGTTTCCAAATATTTTCGCCTGTTGAATAGGCTGCTTTTCATGTTTTGCCGGAGTCCTTCGAAACACAAAAGTTTTCAGTTTTGAGGCATTCCCATTTATCTGTTTTTTACTTTTCTTGCTTGTGATTCGTGTGTAAAGTCTAAGAAACCACCTCCTACCACAAGATGAAGAAGATGCTTCCCTGTGTTTTCTTCTAGGAGCTTTATGTTCCTGGCTCTTATATTTAGGTCTTTGATCCATTTTGAGTTCATTTCCAAATAAGGTGTCAGATAGAGGTCCTCTTTTTATTCTTTTGGATACAGATATCCAGTTCTCCAAGCACCATATGGTGAAGAGACTGTTCTGTCCCAGTTGAGTGTACGTGGCAGCCTTGTCAAAATTCAGTTGACCATAAATGTGTGGGTCTATTTCTGAACTCTCAGTTCAATTCTGTTGATCAATATGTCTGTCTTTATGCCAGTTCCATGCTGTTTTGACCACTATAGCTTTGACAGATGGTTTAAAGTGAGGACATACGAGTCCTCCAACTTCATTCTTTTTCAAAATGTTTTTTGGCTATTTGGGGCTCCTTACCCCTCCAGATAAATTTGATGATTGGCTTTTCCATTTCTTCAAAGTAGGCAGTTGGAGTTTTAATCAGGATTGCATTGAATTTGTAAATCAATTTAGATAGAATTGACATCTTAATGATATTTAGTCTTCCAATCCATGAACACAGAATATCCTTCCAATTATTTAGGTCCTTGATTTCTTCTAGAAATGTTTTGTAATTTTCTGAATATAGGTCCTTTACATCCTTCCTAGATATATATATATATTTGTATGCTGTATGACAGAGGCCATATTTCATTCTTTTTCCATATGAGTATCCATTTATTGCAACACCAGTTGTTGAACTTTTGGTTGTTTTTTTGTTTGTTTTTTTGTTTGTTTGTGAAGTGCATGGGCCAGGAATCAAACCTGGGTCTCCCACATGGCAGGCAAGAATTTTATACTGAACTACCCTTGTACCCCCTATTCCTAGATATTTGATTCTTTTCGTTGCTATTGTAAATGAATTTTTTTCTTGATTTCCTCTTCAGGTTGCTCATTACTAGTGTATATAAAAAAAAAACACCCTACATATTTTTGTGTTTGCTCTTGTATCCATAGCAGCTTTGCTGAACTTGCTTATTAGCTCTAGTGTCTTTGCCATTGATATTCCAGAACTTTCTAAATACAGGATCATGTCATCTGCAAACAGTGAAAGTTTTATTTTGTTCTTTCCAATTTAGATGCCTTTTCTTTTCTTGCCTAATTGCTCTAGCTAGAACTTCTAGCACAATGTTGAATGCCAGTGGTGACAGTGGATGTCCTTATCTTGGTCTGATCTTAGAGGGAAAGCTTTCAGTCTTTCACCATTGCTGTGGGTTTTAATGTATGCTCTTTCTTATGCTGAGGAAGTTTCCTTCTATTCTTATATTTGAAGTGTTTTATCAAGAAAGGATACTGGATTTTGTCAAATGCCTTTTCTGTGTCAATTGATTTTCTTATGTCGAGCCACCTTTGCATACCTGGATTAAAACCCACTTGATCATGGTAAATAATTCTTTTAATATACTGTTGGATTTGATTTGCAAGTATTCTGTTGAGGATTTTTGCATCCATGTTTATTAGAGAGATTATCCTGTAATTTTCTTTTCCTGTGATTTCTTTATTTGGCTTTGGTATTAGGGTAATGTTGGCCTCATAGAATGAGTTAAGTAGTGTTCCCTCCTCTTCAATTTTTTGGGACTTTTTGAGCAGGGTTGGTATTAATTCTTCTTGAAATGATTGGTAGAATTCACCTGTGAAGTCATCTGGTCCTGGGCCTTTCTTTGTTGGTAGATTTTTGATGATTAATTCAACCTCTTTACTTTTGATTGTTTTGCTGATCTTCTATTTCTTCTGTTTGTATATTTCTAGGAAATTGTCCATTTCATCTAAATTGTCTAGTTTGTTGGCATACAGTTGTTCATAGTATCCTCTTATCTTTTTTTTTTTTATTTCTAGTCAGTAGTAATGTTCCTCCCTCTCATTTCTGAATTATTTATTTGTATCATCTTTTTTTTCTTTTGTCAGTCTAGCTAAAGCGGTCTGTCTTCTTGATCTTCTCAAATAAACAACTTTGGGTTTTATTTATTCTCTCTATTATTTTCTTGGTTTCATTTATTTCTGTACTAATATTTATTTCTTTCCTTCTACTCATTTTAGGATAATCTGTTCTTTTTTTAGCTCCTCCAAATGTGCACTTAGATCTTTGATTTTAGCTCTCCTGTTTTTAAGAAGGCATTTAGGTCTATAAATTTCATTCCCATCAGTAACTTCTCTGCAGCCCATAAATTTTAATATGTGTTGTCTTTTCGTTTTCATTCATCTTGGGATATTTACTGGTTGCTCTTACAGTTTCTTCTTTGACCCACTGATTATTTAAGAGCGTGTTGTTTAACCTCCATGTATTTTTGAATTTTTCCAATTCTCCACCTACTGTCCAGCTTCATTCCATTATGATCAGAGAAAATGCTTTGTATAATTTTAATCTTTTACATTTATTGAGACTTGTTTTATAGCCCAACATGTGATCTATCCTTGAGAATGATCCATGAACACTTGAGAAGAATGTATGTCTTGCTGTTTGGGGGTGCAGTGTTTTGTACATTTCTACTGGAGCTAGTTCATTTATCATATTATTCAAGTCTCTTTTCCTTATTGATCCTCTATTGATGAAAGTGGTGTATTGAAGTCTCCACTTATTATTATAGAGGCACCCATCATTCCCTTCAGTTTTGGTAGTGTTTGCCTCATGTATTTTGGGGTACCCTGGTCAGGTGCATAAGTATTTATGATTGCTATTTCTTCTTGGTAAATTGCCCCTTTTATTTATATATAATGTCCTTCTTTGTGTCCTATAACATTTTTGCATTTAAAGTATTTTGTCGAGTATAAGTAATAGCTACCCCAGCTCTTTTTTGGTTACTGTTTGCATAATAAACTTCTTCCAGCCTTTCATTTTCAACCTATTTGTATCCTTGGGACTAAGGTTGAGTCTCTTGTAGACAGTATAAAGATGGATCAGACATTTTTTATCCTTTCTGCCAGGCTGTCTTTTGATTGGGGAGTTTAATCCATTCAGTGTTACCACTGTAAAGACATAGTACTTCCTTCAACCATTTTATTCTTTGGCTTTTATAGGTCATATCCTATTTTTGTCTCTCTCTCTCTCTCTCTTTTTTTTTTTTTTTTTTTACCTTTTTTAGGTACTCTTACTGATACTCTTCATTTCTATACTCTCCTCCAAGCCTCTCTGTCCTGTCTTTTCTTTTCAGTCTGCTGAATTCCCCTTAGTATCTCCTATAGGACAGGTCTCTTGTTAATGAGCTCTCTCAGCTTCCACTTACCTGTGAATATTTTAAATTCTCCCTCAGTTTTGAAGGGCAGTCCTGCCAGATAAAGTATTCCTGCATGGCATTTTCTCTTTTAATATCTTAAATATATTATACCACTGCCTTCTCACTTCCATGGTTTCTAATGAAAAAGCATCTAGTTCTATTGAGCATCTCGTGCATGTGATGGATCACTTCTCTCTTGCTACTTTCAGAATTCTCTGTCTTTGGAAGTTGTCAGTCTGATTAGTATCATGTCTTGGAGTAGGTCTATTTGGATTTATTCTGCTTGTAGTATGCTGCACCTCTTGAATATGTTTATTTATGTCTTCCCTAAGAATTAGGTAGTTTTGGCCAACATTTCCTCAAATATTCTTTTTTCTCTTTCTTCTTCTTGTATACCCATGATACATATGTTTGAGTGCTTCATACTGTCATTCAATTCCCTGAGACCCTATTCAATTTTTTCCCATCTTTTCTCTGTTCTTTTGTCTGTTTGATTTCAGATGTCCTATCTTCTAGCTTACTAATCCTTTCTCCTGTCTGTTCAAGTCTTGTATGCCTCTAGCATACAGGTCTCATCTCTCTTGGTCTCATCTATCATGCCTTTCATTCCCCATAAGTTATGTTCTTCTTTGCATGCTTCCAAATTCTTCTTCATGGTCACCCAATTTTTTAATATCCTTTCTCACTTGAGCCATATTTTTCTTCATCTTCTAGAATTGATTTAGGAGATTTGTTTGAGCATCTTTAGTTAGTTCCAAACTCTATATCTCCTCTGACTTACTCATTTATTCCTTTGACTGGGCCATATTTTCCTTTTTAGTATAGTTTGTAAATTTTTACTGATATTTGGACATCTGATTTTCTCAATGAGCTGATTCTGAAAGTTGGTTTCTTTCTCTTGTCTAGGAAATTGTTAATTGATTTAGTTTGTATTAAGGCTCTTCATTGACACTTGGCTCATCAGTATTTCCCAGCGAGATCAGGACCAGGGACCCAACAGGGGCTGCAGACCAGTTCCAAAGGGCCCTGGAGAGAAGATCAGGAAATACACCAAAACACCTTTTTTTTGCAGCTCCCCAAGGCTGCTCTTTCCTGGCCTACCCAGCAGATGGTACTTTTTAACAACTGATTCCCTGCAGCCCTAAGAAGGCAGAGTCATTTTCAGTTTTCTGTTGGTTCCAGCTCTGATGCAGGTGGAAGCAATGACATGGCAGCACCTGTCTGAGGTGGACTAAAGCAGCAGGACCCAGCAATTTAGGCCAATAGCTGGATCATACTAGGCCATGTCCCCTCTGTTCTTGGGCAGGAGAACTTCCACAGTCCTCCCAGTCCACAGCAGTCGGCCAGGCATAGACCAGACCAACTCAAAGCTGTTTGCCTTGAGGGTGGGGAATGGGCACCAGGAGCTGCAGCCCCATGAGTTACTCATAATCCTTCACAGTTTCTCTTTCATCCACTCTTCCCCGGATGCTTTATAACACTCCCTCAGTCTCCAGAGCCCTAGAACAATGATTTTGAACATTTTTTTTCCTGTCCACTAGCTGTTTTGGGAAGAAGGGTAAGGCCTGCAATTCCCTACTCCACCGTCTTTTCATTTATTCTTAAAGAATATAGAATTTGAGGTCCAACACAGGTTTTGGAATATGACATTTTATAACTATTATTAATGGATAAAGGCCTATTTCATGGATATTGGTTCCTTGAACCTTAATAGCTAGTGTCACCTCACACTGTGGTCTAGAGATTTTTATTTTATGCCTCTCCCACCTTGGAAGGATGAAAGCACTAAGGTCCAAAATTACAGGCCTTTGTATTTTATGGGCATCTATTAAAAATCAGTGCCTGTTAGCCTGACGACATTATAACACATCCATCGTCTAGGGAGTCCTGAAGGAATTTCTGAAAAGCAGAAGATGGAATCTAAGATGGACTGACCCAGCCTTCTGAATCCCTGCCCCCTGAGTGATGTTCCACACAGACTGCTGTTTCATGTATCCAGTGGGTCTTTCTCACCCCATACCAGGCTGCTGGAGTAGGAGGTAGCAGAAGATTGAGAAGATTGGTGTGTGATTTCTGTGTTGCATAGGTGGACAGATGATTCTGGGGGAGGAAGCTGGGCAGAACAGTAAAGGGAAGAATAACTGTGGTGCCTCTAGAAAACTGTGTTTTCAGATGTAGAGGAAGGAAAGAAGCACAGAAATACAGTATTAGCTGAGTAGAAGTGACCTTAAGACCAAAACATCACTCCCACAAACAGAAAAAGGTACACATCACTCTGTTATATTATCTAAATTAAACTTTTGTAATCTATGAACAAATAATGTAAGGTAAGATGGACTATGTCTATTAAAAATATAACTAATTTTTGGTGCTATTTCTCAATGGGACAACTCTCTTCTGAGACACACAGAGGCCCAGTGTGCTAGGCCTGTCCCAGGTTGGGCTCTGGGTTCTGGGAGTTGGGGTGGAGCTGCGAGATGGGTAGGATTGGAACCCAAGGGAAGTGTGAAATCCTACATATGGAGCCAGACATTAGAAGCAAACACACAGGTCAAACACCAGAGTAGTATAGCAAACATATTGGCCAAAGATGATGCAACCAGATGGAACCAGGAGCTCTGAGACCCCAGTATGTGGCTTTGGAAGAGGAAGTGGAGTACTGAGAGACAGGCACACTCACCCCTTGTAGCCATAGTCCTTGGGGTTGTGGGGTAATAAAGACAGAGACCAGCCAATTTGCAGGATCTTAGATTTTACTGACATGGAGGCTTGTCTGCTTCGTGGGAGCAAAGTGTCATTCATAGGGTACATGTATTTCCTAACTCTGTCCACAGACAGACCTGGGAGTAGGGATACCTGGTGGTAGTCAGCACACCTGTTAGCTGGATACTGGTTTCTAAATGCCATGCTGTGCTAACCAGAGCTGATTCCACGCCTGGGCAGGAAAGTATAAGATAAGCCTAGAAGCTCTTTTTTGTGCCACAAAGAAGGGCCCAAAGAAGGATGGGGATACTTGAAAAGGACCTGAGAGCCATCTCGAAGGTGCTCCCGCTGACCCGACTTTTAGCATCAATAAGTATAGCATTAATGGACTATAACTGATTGAATATGAGCTCTCAAGTCCATACTAATATAAATAAGTAAGGAAAAGAGACCATTCTACCTTCAATAGAATGCCAATCAATAAATGTAGAAGAAAGAATGGAATTAAAACTCATCCTTTGACAACCATCCTGGTTATAATTCAGGTAAGACATTTTAAAGCATGCTAAAATGAGTGGGTGAAGGTTTGATGCGGACAGGATATTTACAGAGCCTCAGAGTCTCTCTCCACAAAATACTTATTAAATACAAACAGGGGGTGAGCAGCGTGTTAAAGAATCACTCCCCAGTGGAGAAACCCTGGAGACAAAAGTATTCTGGGTTAAGTGAGGACCTGTTCCAGACTGAAGAAGTCTCAAGCAACATGATGAGCAAATCAACACGTGACCCTGGATCCCTTCCCTTTGCTTTGTGAGGATGGTTGCTGAAATTGGAATGGAGCCTGGGGTAGTGCACCAGTGTGAATTCCCCGATTTTGATGGTTATGCAGTTATGTAGGATAGCATCTCACAGGTAGGAAATACACAAAGTATACAGGAATAATAGGACATTCCGTCTGCCATGTACTATCACGTGGTCCAGGGGTGGGGAGGGATTTTTTGATATTTTCTGCTTTTTGTTCTTATAACAAATTAGAAGCCTGTGGGTGATCTTCGTGGCCACTGAGGTCATAGAGGGTGACGGTCAAGGTCAGCTGGCGTTGCAGAGGAGGGAGGAAGGTGAGCATGCACGGGCGGCTTTGGTTGTCTTTAGCAGAAAAGCAAGTTCCGATAGGAGGACAAGGGACTCCCTTCATCCAGGGCATGGGTAAGTGAGTAATAAAATAAAGACAACCCTCCCCATACACACATACACAAAGAAAGAAAGAAAGATATAAATCAAAACTAATGGAAATATAAGGAAAAATAGATAAGACCCAATCATAGATAAAGACTTAAATCAACAGATAAAACACGCCAATAAAATATGGGGGATTTTAATACTAAAAATCAGCAAGATTTATTCTGTGACTGCAGGTAGAATCTGTCACCAACAGATCTGCAGTATTCATTCACAGAAATGTCCCCTCCATCAGGCCACAGGCTACCTTCTCTACCAAGTGAAATGAACAACGAAAGGTAACAGAACAAGGAATATTACCTGCTTGGACATTTTTAAAACCCTGTGAATTAGCTGTGGAGAAATAAAACAGAAAGTTAAATGTTGTGAAATAAACAACGAGAAAACTACACAGAACATAGAACCGTACATCTCCTGTGGGATATAATTAAAATAGTTCCTAAAGGATAGTAATAAGAAAATAGGAGTGTCTTAAAAAGGGAGGATGAGGGAGATTGGAAATAGAGTTTTAGAATAAAGGAGCATCAGACTTCAAAACTCAGGGCAAAGCTTCCCCAGGAGGGCCTGAGTGGGCAGCCAGGAGGAGAGTTTTGCAAAAGGATGGGTTAAGACTGATAGAAGTGAATGTGGAGGTGAATGCAGCGGCCTCCAGAGGTGTCAAAGAGCCTGCATGCGGAGACCTCAGTACTGTCCTTTGCTGGACACCCTATGCCATCTGGAGAAAGGATAGCTCTTCTGTGTTTTCCTGCCCATGAACATTAGCACTCTCAGGGCACTATGTGTAGATGCATCGGCCATGCCAAGGCCAGGATGGGATTGCCAGGGTTTGGGATTACAAGGGCTCATTTTGGAAGGGGACGTTGGCTTAAGTTCATACTGAGGAACATTTCATTTAATCCTGGTTCTCCGAGATTTGTTTCTCCTAATGCCAGTTAAAATCCCATTGGCTCAAAGTACGGGTCCAGAGGTGAAGATTTAAGGATTAGCCTTTTGTCTCCAGATATGGGGCCGATCTTCACAGATTTTTTTGTGATGGCCAAAGCACGTGCAAAGCTAGAAAAGTGTGAAGTCGAACATACAGGATCATTTGTGTTTCATATGAATTTAATCCGCTGAAGGTCTGGACGCCTCGCACATCTTCGATGCTGTGGTTTATAGCGATAAGTGTGCTTCCAGCTGCAGAGGAACCAAGTTCTGGTGGGAGAACTGTGACTGAACAAGTAATTATAATGCAGCCTGGGAAACTGTTCAACAGGGGCTGATCTAGGCCTGAGGAGTTAGGAAGGAACCTCCAACTTCATAAGGGGTGGAGAAGGAAACCTTCAAGACTGCAGGAGCAACTCATGTGTTTCTTCAAAGAAAGGCACTGAGGTGGGTAGCCAGGAGTTGGGTGGAGCCTAGCGGAGCTGCTGGGGTGGAAGATGGGGCCAAGCAGACCCTGTGCCAGCCTGCATTTGAGGCCTGTGAGCCAGGAACTGTGCAAAATAGCGCAAAAAAAACTTCCTGACCAGAAGTTTACTTGTTTTTTGGAGCTTCTCATGTGTCGTTTAATGAACAGTCAACAGTTTTTATAAGTGTTAGAAACTTCCTAATGCTGTATTGAGGCTTTTTTCCTGCCTGGTATCTTATAAATCAGAAGAATAAGCAGGTAGAATGGACACCTGTACAAGTTATTTTACTGCGAGGCAATGCATATGTGTCTGGAATAAGTTTGTTTTTTTTAACTTTTTTATTTTGAAAAAGATCTGCAGAAAAGTGGGAAGAATGGTAGAAAATCACCGATTTTAGGATTTGACTACCTCGGCAGGCATCCTGCCGCGTCATTGCTGAGTACTTCCAGCATGTGCCTCCTGAGAACAAGGACGTTCTCCAACATAATCACAGCACTATTGTCACAAGAAATTCACCATTAATTAAATAGTATCACCTAATATACAGCTCATACTCAAAAATGGTTCATTGCTGTTTCACCTCAGGCCTGGAACCCATCATGGTCTGTGCACTGGTATTTGGTTACTGTCTCCTTAGCCTCTGTTTTATTTGGCATGGGCAGGTTCCAAGAATTGAACCCCGGTCTCCAGCTCTTCAGGCAAGAATTCTTGCCACTGAGTCGTTGTCGCCCCAGCCCTATCTCCTTAGCCTCTAACAATCTAGAATGGATTCTTGCTTTTTTTGTCCTTTTTGTGACACTGACAGTTTTGGGGACTTCAGTTCTATATGTCTCATTTGCTTACAGTTAAGATTCAAGATGGATATTTCACCAAGAATCCCCCATAAGTGATATGCTGTTCCCACTGAGTCATCAGGAGCCACATGGCATCCCTTTGCTCCTTGATTGGGGGCGCTGAGTTTGATCCTCGGCCAAGCGATTTCTGCCAAAACTCTCCATTGTAAAGATAATTTTCCTCTTCGTTTAGTGAGCCATCCATAAGGTGATATCTTGAGTCATCTGCCAACCCTCCCCCTAATGATTAGTGTCTGTTGATGGTCTTTGCCCAGTTCAGTCACTACACTAGAGAGTACAAAATGGTGATTTTTAAGCAATTTAATCAATTGCTTTTCATTTATGGTCATTCTTTAGTTAAAAAAAGAAAAATCGGGCAGGCCATGATTTTTAAAAAAAGAAAAACTCGGCTCAGTGTCAGAGTTCTTGTCTGCCATGCCAGAGACCTGGGTTTGATTCCTGGTGCCTGCCCATGCAAAAAAAAAAAAAGAAAAGAAAAGAAAAATCCCCTTCCTCATTTTCCTCCTTTTTCCCCCTTCTCAATGTGTGTTTTTTTTTTTCCTGTGAGTATCACTATAGATTCATGGATTTTTCTTTTTATTTGGTCTTATAAACTTTGTCATCTTTCTTTCTAACGTTCAAATGTTGCCAAGTTAGGCCAGTGGAGCTTATACAGGCCAGCTCCCGAGTGAAGTGTCCCCAGCATTCTTTGAACACTCACTCTCTTATTTGTTCCAGGCTCACCTTGTTATTTCCCCTGTCCCAGAGGATTTCCTTTCCCCAAAGATTTCTGGTCCTTTTTAAAAGGAAATAGTATTGAGAAACCAAGATCTGGGAGGTAAGTGTGCTCATTGTTACTGGAATATCATTATTTCTACACCATTGAGTGAGCAAAGCTTAGATTATTTATGATTTTAAACTATGAGTATATTCTGATGGTTCCAATTTGAATTCAACACAACTTTCTTTCTCTTCATCCCTTATTCTCATATTTTTATCTCCCTTCTTCCATAGCAAGAAACTTGCTTCCTGAAACATCAGTATAATCGTGTCTTAGTTTTGGCATATAGTATATACAGAAGTTTCAGAATTACTACTGCACTAGCACTATTGCCAACAACAAACCATTGACGTTTTATTATTAGTAATTATGTATTATTTACAATGATTATCATTTTATTTATTATTATTATCTGAAGACTATATCCTACTAAGAGTGTACAGAGTGCTTGTGTTCAGAAGTTACTCGAATGTGGTTGTATCATCAAGTTGAGTTTTGGTTCAGTTGTTTCTCTTTGAGTTTAATTTTAGGGTTTGATTTTGTTCATCTTTTTTTTATTTTCTGAATATGTAAAATAGTTATGTGGCTCAAACATCCGCACTCTGTAAAAGACATGGGCAGAGATGTGCCCAGCTCTCACTCCCCGCCTCACCCCCAGCTCTGTCTTATCCACCCTCTTATTGGTGATCAGTTGGTTGATCTTTTCTATGTTTATTTTGCAAAAATAAGGAAATAGCTTTATTCCCCTTCTTTTTTTCACTTAAATAACCTGGCAGTCATCCTACAGCGATTCTTTTTTAGCACCACACACTCTTCATTGTGTGGCCGGGCGCAGTTTAGTTGGTTAGTTTCCTATGGAGGGTCATTTAGACATCCCCGCCCACCCCGACCCCAGGATGTTGCTGTTGCAAATAATGGTGAAATGAATTGCGTTGTCATATTGTGAGGCTCTTTATATAGCTAATCAGGCACAGCAAGGACAAGGACAAATGACACCAAAGATGTGTGAAAGAAAAGTTTCATTACAGAGAGGCCCAGTGGGCCTCCCAGGGTCACGGGGAAACACGGCAGGTGCGTGGGATTCAGCCAAGCAGGTGGGGAGCGAAGGTTACATTGGACCCCGGGACCACCTGGGATTCTTTGTGGTGTTAGGAGGTGGAGCTGTAGCAGTTGGTCAAGCAAAAGTTGGGGAGTGGGAAGTCTGTATTTGTATTTGACTTATGTGGCAGGTGAGAGAGGGGAAGCTGTTTGTCCTGTGTAAGGCGGTGTCAGGGTGGTCACTGAGAGACCTAGCAATAGGGTTTCAGATGCTGAGACACCAGGACAGGGCAGAGGTCCCCTGTGTCCCCACTGACCTCAGGCAGGCCAAGGCAGTGTGGCAGTGTGAAAGTCCCTGTTTCATTTCAGTTCATTGCTCTTGTGAATATATTATTTTTGTTGTTATGTAAGTGTATTTCCAGGGTGAGTACTTAGAAGTGGAATTGCTGGGTCAGGAGGTAAAGTCACATGCAGCTTTATTAGATAATGCCAGTTTCCCCTCCCCAGGAGAGCTACTATCTTGTACTCCCATCGACGCTGTTTGAGAGCGACGGTGTTTGGGGAAGTTTGTTAGGACCATTTTCAGGCAGGGTAAGGAATTGTCAGTGGGTGACATCAGAGTCACCCTGGGAGCTCTTTGAAAATATTTACACTGGGACCCACTTTGAAAGCTTGATTTACGTGGTCTTCAGTGGGACATTACAAAGCATGGATTCAAATAATCTTGTAGAAGTAATTCAACAATTAAGTTTAGTTTCTTTTAACTTACCATTCTTAGGAGAGGTCAATAAAAGTGTAATATTAATGCAAGAATGTTATGCTCATGATTTTCGAATTGCCTACAAATACAAATATGCTATGTAGCTTTAAATTTTTTTAAATGACCTGATTTCTGTGAGTTTTCATTGATTTTACCAACAGTTACTTACCAAGAGCCAGTTATTGCCTGGGTCCTGAGGACCTAGTAAAAAGCCCACCAGCTCCCTGGTCTTCGCAACCCTCGAAGAATTTGCTCCCTCATCTCTCCTTTTCCTGTAGGTTAAATGTATTAAGTCCATCAATATCTTGAGAGCATTAGAGAATTATTTTCTGAACTAGACTGGCTTTCTCAATAAACCAATTTAATCTGATTCCAGTGACCTACATTAGCTAGTGGTTTGTGAGAAATCTATTTTCATTTAGATCTGTATCTGTTGTTTTTACTCATGATTGCTGCATCTCTATGAAGAGTTATCAGTATAGAAATATCACTGTGTTCTCTTTTGGTAACCCAGTCTATGAATTTTAATGGAATCATAGAATCAGGATGGAACAAAGCAGGCTGATACCATGTAACTGACACAGTAACTTGAAATATTCTTTACTATTTCTTCTGCAAAGTTAAAATTTTGATATGAAGCGGATAATAGAGTTACTATGTTATTATAGGTACTTATAAGAGAGCCTGCTGTCAGAAATCACAGTAACATCTCCTCTGAGATGGAGGGAGTGATGCACGGAGTGGTAAAATATTTTATCATCAAATTAATATTTGGTGATTGAGAAACATATTTTGCGTCTAACAAGACCTAATGCAGGTACATTCTAGGGTGGTTTTTAAACTTCTATCGATTTGATTTGCTGGTCTGAACAACCCCATTTTAGTTTATTTTCTGCTTGCAAAATGCATGCTTGTTAAGTCAGGCTGTATTTAAAATTTAGAGGTAGAATTTGGATAATTTCAAAGATAGTAGCTTACTGTTTTTAGGTGTACTTTTTGGCTATTCTGAGAAAGGAGATTTTTTTTTTCCAAAGGAAATTAAAGCCGAAGCTCTAATTATTGATATATTAAGCAGGCTTAATTCAATAAGGTTAGTTCATGGATATTTGGGGAATATTTTTGCCTTTCTGAGATAGAAGAGTTTTCACCAAATAAATCATATGTTATTTTACTTAACTAAAACTACTAGCTTAGGACACCTATTCTGTACTGAAAAGGTATTTTTGCTTTAAGTAGTTTTAGTTAAGAACTATGTATATAAATGTGCACTTAAAACAAAAATTGAATATTCACATTGTGAATGACAATACAGACTTTTCCCACGTGTTCAAATCCCAAATGCTTTAGAATGAATTCTCAACAGGAGAAATGTGCTGGTAGAAATGGTGCTCAAATGGATTAATTCAGATGTTCAAGGGACTCTCACTAGTTTACAAATATGACTTGAATATTTTATTTCCCCTAAGGTTGAATACACTTAATGTTATGAAGGATAATTGCAATACCATAACAAAACTAGTTTAAGAGCTAGGAATTGTCTGCTTCTCAGTTTTAAAAAAATGAGTTGGCTGCTATGTATAAATATATCTACAGATTGTGACACACACACATATATAAACACATATAAACTATGTTTAGAATATGAATTTATGTTTTTAAAAGCTGTTAATATTTTGGCAGTAAATAGCTTCTTATTTGACAAGACATTTAAGCTTTAACATTTAACAAGAAAATTTGTTATGAAAGTCGTTTACACATAAAACTTTTGAATTAATAAAATGAAATATTGGTTTTTATTAACTTATAAATTTTATTTTGACAGTGAGAGTAGGGGTGAACATTGTGTCCTAAGCATCTTTTTTTCTTACAGCTTAAGTACTTTGTGTGCTTTCTTGAATATAAATTTTTGAATAATCCATAACCTCACATTTCAATTTTTCTTATTCCTTAGAAAACTATGTTATTATTATCAAGAGAGTAGGACATGCATTTTCATTCAGGTGTGACATTGAATGAGTGCCCATTCTGTGGCATCGACTATTCTAGGCAAGCTTCATCCATCTGCAAAGATGTGTCCATCTAAATAGGAGGAAGGAGTGCAAACCAAATAAACAACAAAGGAAAAGATGATGCAAGATAGCATTTACCACGTTGACTCTCTAATCAAAGCCCAGTGTTTAAAGAGAAAGGAATTTACAAGACAAGACATAGCTGTTGACCTAGAGACCAGTTGGTCTAGCTAACCCTGTGATGATGTCATGGCACCACAGAAATTCATCCATGCATTTTACTGTAACTTTGCAGAGACACGTGCCAAGAGATGGGTTGAGATGAATTTGCACACCATTAAGGTTTAATGTCTATAAACTTAAAAACGTGTGAGTCATAGTTCCACCACCATTTTTTCTAAAAGGCCTAGTCATCAAAATAACTACTTTTTGTTGTCTAGTGATCCTCTTGGTGGAATATATCTTCATATAAATAAAACTAAGTGGCAAAACTAGTTTCCTAATAGTTGTCTAAATTTAGAAGTTATAGAAGTCAGGACTTTGGTAGTCAGAAACTTCGAGATTCAGAGAGTGTTGGCCACCTCATAACCTTCCAGACTCCTGCTCGTCGCTACATTTCATCAACAGAACGTTGCAATTCAGAAATGGTATCTCTGTCCCGTTGTGGAACCAGAAACCTGGGAGTCTGTCCTACATTGCCCTCTTCCTCCCTTGCCTTGCCCACTTCCCCCCACTGCTCCAGGCCTCTTGGTTTGCTCTTCGTCTTCCCCCTTCCTTCCATCCCCATGGCCTTGACTCAGGCCCTACCTATCCCCCTACCTCAAGGCCAGTTCACCTGGAATCCTGATCCATCCACTTCCCAGCCTGATGCTAGATGAGCGTTCAGAGCAATGCAGTTCGGATTGTTGCTCTCCCCTCTGCCATGTCTCACAAGCCATTCCTTGGATTCCCACCTCTTCCGCAAAGAACTTTTGTCTCTGCTTTTGAGGAAGCTTCTGCTTTTCTCAGCATCCTGGGCTTATGTTTAGGATTGGAAGAGGGGGGAGGGTCCTGCTTTGGCTAGGCTTCTTTCTTCCTCACCCCATCATCTCATGCCCCTTCCCTATCTCCTCCCTCTCTTGTCCACCCCTCCCCCCCCATTCCCCTTACCCCACACGCACTTTCTGAGACCTTTTCACCTTCCCATGATACAGTTTTGTTCTGTGCTCCTGCTGCCTTCTGGCCACGTTTCTCAGCCTGCAGAGAAAGCTGCTTGGGGTGGAGATTGTAATGTGGAAAAGGAGGAAGCTCCATTTTGGCATTGGGGCCAAGCTGTTCCTTCCAATCCTGAGCCGTGTGCTGAAGGCCGTAGTTCACACCTCTCACAGTTCTAGGTGAGCTTCTGCCTTGGGATCAGAATGCAGAGGGAAGGAGGATCATGCTTACATAGTTGGCTGGTTAGTGTTGCTGAAACCCTACCACCCTGCCTGGCAGACCCTTCCATTTCTCTTGCAATTGTGATATTACCAGTAAGACTAACATTTATAGGGTACTGACCACATGCCAGGTACGGTTCTTAGTGCTTAACACGTGTTAACATGTTTCATCTTAACAACCCTATGAGGCAGGTGCTGTATTCATCACCTTTTTATGGTAAAGTTTGAGTCATTTGCTAGGGGTCACTGGCCGAGTCTTTGCTCCTCCCTACTGCACTCTGCCACCTCCTCCCGGTCTCTGTGCCTTTGCACGTGCTGTATCCTCTGTTTGGCAAACTCATTGTCCATGGAGTTAGACGTTCACGGACCCACCCAGCACTGCTTGCTCCAGTTCTACCCAGTGCTCACCCATCAAACCCAGTTCAGCTTGTGTGCAGCCTGGCTGCCTGCATACCCACCCGCTTTGTCGGGGGGGGGGGGGGGAGCATTTTTCCTGTTAGTTCCCCCAAACCTAGTACTCAATTTGCCAGGTACTCACTATATATTTGAATGAATGCATTAATAGTATTTGTTTTTCTAGGGTTTTCTCTGGGAATATGAATGTGAAGTTGAAGGAAGACTATTTCCAAAAACACAATGCTAGTTTGTTTTAAAAGTACATTCAAGTACACAAGTACACAAGAAATTCAAAGAAATTTGTAATTGGAAAGTAGAGCAGTGGGTACAGGGGTTGATTGACTGGATGAGGCACAAGAGGACTTTCCCGGGTGATGGAAATGCCTTGTCTGGGTAGTAGTCACATGGATACATACATTTGTCAAATCTTATCAAACTGTACACTAAAAATACCTGCATTTTGTTGGAGGTGAGTTTGAGCCCAATAAAATTGACTTTAAAATAAATGTAATAAAGCAAGAGGGTAAGTGTTTTGGATTTATTGTTAGGCTAGGAGAGGTGGATTAATGATTGATGACATTTGGTAGCACCATTGTACAACCAAATGTTTTGCGGTTTGTACTTTTTTCTTTCGTTCTTACCTAGCCTTAATGGAAAATCAACCCTCATTGAGTTACTGCAGCTGGGAGTAAGAAAAAGCAGAAGTAATGAGCAGACTGACAGCTGACTGACTCCCTGTGGTGCTTAATTTTGGTACCAATGCCTTTAGGAATTCTTTGCAACTTCAGTTTGCAGCTTAACTGGTGCAATGAATCATCGGCATTGGGATGAGGTCGGGAGATTGCAGCAATAAACACTCTCTGCTCAAAGAAAATAATCTTATTAATGGTTTTTGAATAGACTTATTTAAAGAGATCTCACTCAAACCCACCAGGTTTTTAATTTGCCACTGCTTTCAAATGTTTAATATAGACTTTTCCCTGGGCAACGTGGAGAAATTTTAAGAAATATATTTTTTTAATGTGTGAAAGTAGATGCGTCATAACAATTAAGTTTTTGCGCCCTCAGCCCCCCCCCCCCAAATTGAGCCAAGACTTTTCTTTTCCTGCATCTCCTTCCAGCCTTAGGATGCCTCAAATTAATGGCGCTCTCGTTGTCATAAATCATACAAGTTCTGCAGCACTTTGAAGTGAAAGAATGTTCAATGTGTTTGGGAGACTTATCCAATATCCCTTCTTGGTAAAGGTGAAGCCCCATAAGATGTGGCATATAGAAAGCTAAGATTAAATTTGCTGAATCTAGATGTGTTCACCTACTTCCAGATCTGCCTTAACTATGCAAGTGAACACAGGAGTGGTGTCCAAAGTACACTCACCAGGAGGTATTTATCATCATGTCTCTGTGAGGGTCCATCGAATAAGGAGTTGCCTTTAACTTGGAGCCACCCGTGGTGACGAGAGTTTAGAAACTTCCTCGTGTTATTCTCAGTCATGGTTTGGTACTTGCTGGTGGTTTGGCTGGAAGGCAAGTGATGGTCTTTGACGGTGTTCTTTGCTGAACTCTCCTCCTCCTGTTATCTGAAGACAGTTATTAAAGAGACTGCATCTGTAAAGCTAAATATTCACTTATTTTTCTTCTGCAAATATTTTGCCTTCTGTGACTTGACACAAGACTCAGCTAAGGTGACTATGATTGAGTTCCAAGCTGATGTGAGGATAGGTGTCTCCGGAGTGACTCAGGGCAGGGCTGATGGGAAATGATGTAGACCTAGGGTCAGCAAATGGTGCCCTGTTTTTGTAAATGCAGTTTCATTGAAACATAGCCTGACCCGTTCCTTGACATCTTGTCTGTGTCTGCTTTCGCTTTGGCAGAACTGAATATTTGCAGAAGACAGTGTCTTGTCTGCAAAGCCCCAAATACTTACTCCTGTTCCTTTACAGAAGTTTGTGGGCCTGTAAGGTGGATGAATAGAGTGGGAAAATATTTTTAAAACAAAACAAACCAAATTGACTTAAGGTCACAATTTATTCTGGAGTTTGGTTGGGTAAGTAAAATATATTGATCAGGGAATAAAAATGGTCCATAGCATGGAAATGTAAATATATATATATAAGAAAGTTTTGTTTGGGGCCTTCTAAGCTCCTCTGTCGTCTCATGAAAAGTAGGGGCGATGGAGGTCTGTCACAGAGAGACCTTTGCTCTCGGGGCAGCTGGTGAGCTTTAGTAAACAGCTCCTGGCCCTGAGCCCTCTTTAGACAACCCCTTGAGATGCCACCATAATTTTTTTTTTTTTTTTTTACATGGGCAGGCACCAGGAATCAAAGCTGGGTTTCTGGCATGGCAGGTGAGAACTCTGCCTGCTGAGCCACCGTGGCCTGCCCCACCATAGTCTTTTGCCACTCTTAAGGCTTGTTTACTCAGAGCCTGCCCACCTGCCTGGAGTGATTCCAACATGGGTCAGCTATGATGCTTCATCAAAGGTAATTTCCATGTCCTTCCCACTGACTTGGTTATGCTCTCCAAGGGTCTCTGGAATGGAAAGAACAGTGGAGCAGCTTGTGGGTCCCTTGGGTTCCAATAGCTTTAACAGGTGATGACAGTTCCTTGTGTATGATCTGTCTAATCCCTATACATGCTTCATTAGGGAAGAGTCTCCTTTCACTCTTCTGTCTGCCCTTCTCTCTTGCCTAGATTCTGTCTGCAGTGATTGCACATTAGAACTTGAGGGCAGGGACTCAGTCTTGCTAGCCTTGGTATCCCCACTGCCTTGAAGGAGGCTTGGCACAGTGGCTTCCTAGTAAATCTTTGTAGACTTTTCACACAACACTGCATGCCTTAATAAAGGTCTGAAGGTTGATGAGACTTATTTTTATTTGTTTTTTGTGTCTTTGGCTTTACCTATGTGCTTGACTTGAGAGTTCCTTCAATTTGATGCAGAATTTTAGCAGTTGGGATAATTGATCATTTTCCTTTTGCTCTGCCAGTCTTTCTGTCAGATGGCACCTTCTGTCACCCCCACCCTGCTGAGAACCTGGAGACCCCCTGACAGTCTCTCATCCCTCTTCCCTGCTTCTATGACGGTCAGCATCTTTTCTTTGCCATTACTGGGTGATCAGCAAGTGGAGATGAGTAGTGTGACTGATTGCTGTCAGAGTGCACTTGGGTGTGCTGTGTGAGCAAGACAGCCATGCAGGCTTCTCTTCAAGAGAGTGTTGGGACCACCCTCACCCAGTAATAGATTTGGGTAATAGTCTGTTCTAGTTTGCTAGCTTCCAGAATGCAACACACCAGAGATGCATTGGCTTTTCATAAAAGAGGATTTATTTCATTAGTTCTTCAGAGGAAAGGCAGCTAACTTTCAACTGAGGTTCTTACTTACGTGGGAAGACACAGGATAGTCTCTGCTGGCCTTCTCTCCAGGCCTCTGGGTGCCAACAACTTTCCCTGGGGTGATTTCTTTCTGCATCTCCAAAGGCCTGGGCTGAGCTGTGAGTGCGGAGACGAGGTATGCTGAGCTGCTTGGGCTGTGCTATGTTGAGCTCTCTCATTTAAACACCAGTCAATTAAATCAAACATCATTCATTGCAGCAGGCACGCCTCCTAGCTGACTGCAGATGTAATCAGCAACAGATGAGGTTCACGTACCATTGGCTCATGTCCACAGCAATAGATCTAGGTACCTTCACCTGACCAAGTTGATGACTGAATCTAACTACCACATAGGGATATCTTATTTGAGCTGAGAAGGATAGTAATTTAGACATAAGATAATGTTCCTTTTGATTGTTGCTAAAAATTGAAGTTGTGGCTTTATGTGTCAGGGGGTTAGTTCTAACCTGTTTTAGTCATTAAATCAAAGACATAAAAGGAAGAAATTTCTAATCTAAGTTGCCTCTCATTTGATTTAGATGCCCACCCTTGTGTAAATGTTCATGTGTGTGAACTCATTAACAAATAATTTTTATAAATGATCTGTTGGATATGCTAAGCATAGATCATAGAATATTTTTACTAGAAGTTTCTTTAGGGGGCCATCTAATCCAGACTTCTCATTTTACAGGTGAGGAAACTGCCGCTAAGAAACTGCAAATCATTCAGAGGTGATTTGCTTAAGGGCAGAAATAGAGCTATAATCCTTATCTCCTGATTCCTACTAGCACTGATAGTCTGATAGGTATTAACACAAACAAACAAAAACCAGTGGTTATCACACATGGCAAATCAGCACTGAAGTTTGGGCTTTAATTCCTAACATTTTCCAGTATATTTGGTTTTAAATACATATCACTAAGCAGTGGATGCATCAAACTCATTCTTTTTCTGTCTTGGAGAGTAACACTGAGATTTGAATGAAATGGCTAAAGAGCAGTAAAATAAATACATCCCTGTGCCCTTGGGTCCGTTTCAGCTGCTTGGTTAGTTGTGTGTTTGCAGCAGCAGGATTGGCAGGGCCAGTCCTCTGATTGTGTATGGCAAGACCCTGGGGTGTCCTTGGCATTCTGGTTGCCTGCTGTTCTCTCCCTGCTCAATCACTGGTGCTGCTCCTGTGCCACCCTGCCAGCCTCTGTTGTCAAGGCCAGTCTGCATCCAGCACTGCCACCTTACCCCCATCCCTACACCCTTGGTCATCGAAGACTTTTAAATGAGTTTCCCTTCTCTGAATTCTTTGCATCATCAAATACAGTAAACCATGATACTCATTGGAGGAAATGGCCCAAGTATTAGAGCTTGGGCTGAAGGAATTCTCAACTGAGATTTGTCTAAGTCCTGGAATCACTGCCTTCTTTGTTAAAACAAAGACCACAGTTAACATCAATTGGGCTGTTAATGTATTCTGCAAATGTCCTGAAATGCCTCCTCTCGGCTACAAGTCAGTGGTCCATCTGTCACGAGCAAGGCCATTCCTGTCTTTGCTACTAATCAGAGCATTTGCCAAGATCCAGCATAACTAAGTGGTTTTGCCACCACCTGAAATACCAAATTAAATGGAATTGTAATTATTTTGTTTAATCCCATTTCAGATGTGTCTATTTTCTGAAGAATTCAGTAAGTGACCTATTTCAGAAAGACGTGCTATTTAAACAGAAAAATTAAAGTTTTTATTCAAAAACTCATGAATAAAACTGGAAGTTGGCTTTGTTGAAAAATGATTGCATGGCAGGTCCTGGGGCAGGGCCAACCAGAGGACACATGAATTTTTCCTCCCAAGACATTCAGAATGGCAGTCCTGTGCCCACCAGCGGTGCAATTTAAAAGCTTAAATTACAGCACCTAATTTAATTTCTGATATTTTTCTCAGTGACAACCATTAAATTTAAGGCCCTGGTATAGACCATCAAATGGAATAATTCAAGGTCAGCAGATATCATATCATATCATGCCACCATTCCACAGATAAATTCACAATTAATGCATCTGCTGGTGTAAGTCCAAACGTATGAGGATTCCTAATAGTACGTGCATAGTAAAACCATCTGGAGTATTTATATCATTGGCTTTTTTATCCTCAGGCTCATGCCTGGATTTCTAAAAGCAACTGAGATTATAAATTCAACATTGGAGACATTTGCTATTTTTCCACCTGCTAAGTTCATGGGAAACACTTTACCATCCCTGTTATAAAGATGCATAAAATTACATAGTTTTTAAAAAGGAGAAATTATTATTTTGTGTGACTGTATGGATGTCAGAGTTATCCCCAGAGCATCAAATATCCACTATCCTAAAACAACAGCAACACACACTCACATTAAAGACCTTCAATCATTGGCGTTTCCCATCAAATTACCCCTCCCCCCATATACACAAATCTTAATCCATTTTTTAAAATACTGATTTAAAACTAAGACATGTGCTAATGTCAAGTTTAGTGACTATTCAAGGCTTTTGGTACGAAATGCATTTTGTCAGTATATTGTACAAATTCTACTATTTATGAAACTAAGTACCATTTTATGAAGCTAATGTTTGAAAATAAGTTCTATCTTGTAACTCATAATTGCTTTGAGAGTGTCCTCCCTTAGCCACTGTTCCTTTTTGTGTGCTCTGTTTTCCTTTTTGAACTTGTCTTTACATTTTTTTCCAAATAAAGTGCAGTGGCATTTAAACATTGTTCCAATATATTTCAGTACACACTTGTTCTTCTGCATTCTACCAAAGTGCTTTCCATTTAAAGTGAATATTTTATTTGAGCATCACATCTTGATCTTGTAAGAAAAGTGACACCACACACAGGTTGCTAAAGCAAGATGTGTCCCCGTAAAAATACACTTGAAAGGAATTTTTAGTTTTCTTTTCGAACCTAGGAAGACATTGTTTCCTTTTCCTTGCTTCTATAGTGGACTCGGTCTTTCGAGTTGACAATGTATGGGGCAAAAGAATGATTCACCATTAGCATCAGTCCATAGGCTTATAATTTTCCTTCTCTTTATATAACTATTCCTTACTAATTATGCTCCAGAAAATTAACTGGAATGCAGTACAGCCTGGCTTAATATCAGTGTATAAGCCAGAGAGTCTGCTGTCAAAATGGCCTGAGTGGTTAAGCCTCGAACATGGGAACTGTGTTTCCTTTCTGCGTTTGTGCTCAGCCTGGTAACCGGGCCTGGGACCCACTTGGGCAGAGTTGAAAATTGAGTAGGATAATCTAATTTTAAGGGATTTTAACAAAAATTAATAGAACATTACTTGGAAAAAAACTCATGAATAAACCTGCAAGTTGGCTTGGTTGAAAAATGATGGCCTGGCAGGTCCCAGGGCAGGGCCAACAGGAGGACACATGAGTTTCTTTTCCCAAGACATTCAGAATGGCAGTCCTGTGCCCACCAGCGGTGTTTCAGGACAGATGACACCCAGCACTGACCCAGGTCGGGGGTAAGGAGAGAAGCTCGGTTCGCATCTTCTGGGCTCTGCCTCCATGACCTAGGTGCACGCTCACTTGATGCTCACCACAACTCCATCCCTCTTGGGCAGGTTCAGAGACCTCAGGTCCCCTGCTCACGTGTCCCTGCTGCTGGTGACAGAGCTAGGATTTGAATCCAAGATTCTTTAAGGCCAAAGACCCTCTTCTTCCCACGCTGCTAGGCTACCTTCCACCTTGTTCTATAGAAAGGAAGGTATATAAGTAAATTGTTGGGGTCATTATTTCAACATTGGTGTCAGGAAACATTTTTGTCCCCAACTCTATTTACAGTGAGGTGGGTGGTTCTGGATACCACTAGGGAAAGCCCTCTGCAGGAATCTGTGCTTTTTTGTACCCCTCTCCAATTGTGTTTTGCCACCATAGTACAAGGTGATCAATCCTCTCCTCCCCCCATACATACATTCAGATCTCCCTGTAGTCATAATATTATGATCTCTGTCCATGGGCTTTTTAGAGATGAAATTGAAAAGCAAAAAACCTAAAATACCATCTTAAAAATCTAACAATAAATATCTGGGAAACTAACAGTATAACAGTAAAGATAGGTAAGACTATTTGTGGAGATATACCAACAAACCCTGTCTTTTTTTTTAAGGAAAAAAAATGACATATTACCTAGGGTTTAGAATTAGAAGAATTCTACCCCAATTGCTAGCACTTTGGTGCCTACTGCTCCCATTCCACATTCCCCACTGCAGCAATCTGTACACTCCCTTTCTAAGCACCACATGCTGCTCCCACTTACACCTGTGGGTAGTGGCCCCCAAATTAGACATACAAACCAAATCACCTGGCTTCCCTCCTCTGCTGCCCATTTCTCCCCCATCTCAGAAGGACTTTCTTCTCCTCAACACTTCTGACCTCTCACTTCAGCCTTCATTGCATCCACTTAGTGCTGCCATCAATTATCATGATTCTCTAACATAAATTATTCATTCTTCTTCTTTTTTTTTTAATGCGTTCCTTGATTCTCTTCCCTCTAAGCTACCATCCTGCCCCTAAACGTCACACCACAGGGAAGCAGACTCTGGAATACTCACAGTCCAGCATCCCTCAGTTCTCTTTACACGCCTGGCACTCAGCACAAACACTCACAGATACTAGTGACCTCCCAGTGGAGTCTCCTCTCAGTGTTCTCTCTCCACAATCTCGTGCATCTTTTGACATCATCACCCTTGGAGCTCTCTGGCCTGCATACTGGGCTGTGTTGCTGGGTCTCCCACTACTTCGGCCCTCATCTTCCTTTCTCCTAGGCTTACAGATAAATTCCCCAAGGGGCTCCCCACTTTTTGTATTGTCCACATCTGGCTGATCTATCTTCTCTGTGGGTGACACCTGTGTCGCTCATATCCACTCTTGACTTTTTTTCTCTGCAATAATGACTCCACCACATTTTCAGTCTCTTACCTTCTTTTGGATTCTTAATATATTCCTGAAGAACGTATCTTCCCAGCCCAAGTGGAATATTGCCTAACCAGAACTCTTTATATTTCCCTTTGTGGTCCCATTTCTAGTAATGATAGCGCTGCCCTCTCAGGACTTCACTTTGCCTTCTTCTCCCTCATGACCTGGTGACATATACTGTTAGATCCTACTTGGCTTCCATGAGTCCTTGCAACAGTTTTCATCTCTTCATCCTGATTAGCCTCTATTTACTTTGGATACCTCTTGTCTGATGTTATAACAACCTCCCGACAGGTCCTTCCAATCCGTCCTGAATATGGTGACCTGCTGAATTGTTCTCCTCTTTTACCCTTTTTAGTGTCTTCCCATCACCTGCTGAAAAGCCCCAAATCCTGGGCCTGGCACTTGAGGCCGCCCTTGGCCTGCAGTCTGTGCCTGACCAAGCTCATCCCCCCTGAGGATGATGTCCCTGCTGGGCGTGGGGGAATGTGCTTGCAGCTGCTGTGAGAATTTTCTTTCTTTGAAGGCAACTATAAGCCATAGTCAAAGCTAAAAATTAGAAATATTTTTATATTTGCTCACTTCTTTCCTTTGCATGCTTCTTTTCTGCAGCATCATTTTAATTACCTGTGAGAGAGGAACAATGCTAGTCATATGAATCAGCTACATTTGTGAAGTTGCCTGAATCTGGCAATTAATACAGTAAGGTAAGTGTAGTCAGGAAAAATGTTTGGAGGCTCTAAGGAAAGACATTTACTTCTAGGAAATGCTATGAACTATTGGAAGCTGAAGAGTTTCTCCAGTGTAGTTGAGAACAAACAGTGCAGGGTCCAGAAATGTAGAAACAGAGAAACAACACACTCCCTCTTTATGAAATATTGGGGTTGCCTACACCTCTTGGAAGTATTGGAAATGAGCAAAGTATTTGCTGTGATGAGCTGTCAAGACAAATTCCATTTAGCTTTCACTGGCCGTTACTCAATGGTAACTCATGGTCTCATGAGTAGGAAAATTTTGCACCTTTTGTCTCTGTGTCAAGACTTAAGTGATGGTACAAATCAATTCAATAGGTTGAAATCTCAGCCTGCTCAAAATAACTCGCTTTGCCTTTTTTATGTCCTTCAGAAATGAACACCGATGAGAATGCTGGATGCCTGTGAGCTCCCAGGTCCCTCCCTGGTGTCCAGAGAAGGCAGGTGCAGGAGCCCCAGTCTCTGAGAAGCTCCTACCCCTCCAGCTTGGACTTGACCTGACCCGCCGCGATGGAGACTCTGTCCCAAGACTCCTTGCTGGAGTGTCAGATCTGTTTCAATTATTACAGCCCCCGGCGCCGACCCAAGCTGCTGGATTGCAAACACACCTGCTGCTCCGTTTGCCTCCAGCAGATGAGGACCAGCCAGAAGGACGTGAGGTGCCCGTGGTGCCGGGGCGTCACCAAGCTGCCCCCGGGCTTCTCAGTGTCGCAGCTCCCGGACGACCCCGAGGTCCTGGCCGTCATCGCCATCCCGCACACATCGGAGCACACCCCGGTCTTCATCAAACTTCCCAGCAACGGGTGCTACATGCTACCCTTGCCCCTCTCCAAGGAGCGCACGCTGCTGCCGGGAGACCTGGGCTGCCGCCTGCTGCCGGGGCCCCAGCGGAAGGCCGTGACCGTGGTGACGGTCCCTGCCGAGCAGCAGCCGCTGCAGAGCGGGGCGCCCCCAGAGGCGGTGGCAGCCGAGGCGCAGGGCCGGCGGGGCGCGGGGAAGAGCTCCACCTGGTCCGGCGTGTGCACCGTCATCCTGGTCGCCTGCGTCCTGGTCTTCCTGCTGGGCATCGTGCTGCACAACATGTCCTGCATCTCCAAGCGCTTCACCGTGATCTCCTGTGGCTGAGGCGGGGCGGCGGGGGGTGAGAGTCCCGCGTGGGTGCCAACTTAGGGGTGAGCAGGTGTTGGTGACGGGGTGTCGATGAGAAGATGGGGGTGGGGGTGGGTGGGGAGGGTGCTATCCTGACCATTTGGTGCCGAGCCCTGGCCTCGTGGCCACGCGGTGAACCCGGAGGCAGAGAGGAAGGGAGCGCAGGACGGAGGGTCTCCCTCGGCGGGGCCGGGGCTGCCTGCTCCGCGTGCTGCGGGCATCGGCTCTAAGACGATGGCATGCCTCCTCCCAATCATTCAGCCAACGGACTGTAACTTAGGATTTGCGCCACCACGTTGCGACGTCGACCTGTTCCGCTTAGACGTTAAGCTGTGCCAGCGCGTCCCACGTGGTCTCTCGATGCGGTAGATCAAGACAAAGACGCTGTGTAGACCGTAGAATTAAGCCTGAGAATCCACGTGCAAATGCAGCACAAGGTAGGCAGCGCTGGAGTCCGTCTTTTTCTTTTTTATGAAATCTAGTCCTCACCTGGTTGCTGGAACTTTTTATACATTTGGAATCCCAGCAGACGGAAAATGCGTTAAAACGGACAGTCATGTTTTGGAGGAACTATTCGAACAAGTGTCTCTGACGTGGTGTGGTACCTTCATTTGTCATGTACCTTCATTTTCCTTCACTGGTGATTAGAGCTCGCTGCGTTTTTATGAAATGGAAAGCCTAACAGGGGAGCAATCAACTGACTATTAAAAGAAATGCCTAATCCCACAGGAAACCTGTAGGCCAATTTTTCTCAAGCCATCTCACAAAATAAGAATTTAAAATGTAAATATTGTGTATTCATATGTGTGTGTATCTGTGTGTGTAGTTTGATTTACCTCAGGTTTTTAAGTCTCTTCAGAAAGAAGGCTGGAAAAAGATATCGTGGGCGCCTGGTGAGATGCCACCTTCAGGAATTCTTCCATGTATTCAAGTCCTGTATTGAAAAAAGGCAAACATGGAGAGTAACAAAAGGTTCTGTATTTCTCCCAGTTTGGGGTGTCAGCGTGTATACTGTTAAGCCGTGACAAACCCTGGACGTGCGTTTTTATAGACAGGCAATGATTGTTATTTGAAAGATGTCGTTCTAGGAGTTAAATCATGTTCAATTCCAGTTTCTTCTTATTGGTGTAACCAAGAAAATCTCGAGTATTTCAAGCTGTTTTTGTTGAGAAAAGTGGCAAGGTAAACTAGCAATTCACATTCCCTTTTAAATGGTCCGGTTCTGATTATAAAATCTCAGATATTCTTAAGTGTAATAGTTTATAGATGCTTGTGAAAAAAGGTCTTCTAGTATTAAATGATACATTCCTGTCACCAGGCCTGTGTGTCTTCAGAAATAGCTTTGAGCTTCACAGCTCTTGTCTGATTTTTTCGATGGAATTCCTGAAGCAGGTGGTGATAAGGATTCTACTCATAATGTATCTGTTTCTATGTTCCACTGAATCAGTAAACATGGGGAGAAAAATAAGCTGTGACTGGTTCCAAAAAGCAGAGCTAGAAAATACCCCTGAAAGATGGAGGTGTAATTTAATTTATATGCTATCTATTATCTTTAAGCAGCAAAACAAAAAAATGCACTGTACAGCCATGGGATTAATGTCAGCACAAAAATATGTGTAGAATATAGAGCTAGCACTGGTTAATTTGCATGAAGGTTCAAAAAGAGAATGTAAACTCTGGTTTTTCAAATCTTTCAAATTTGTCATAAGTCCGTTAGGAAGTTTATTTGAAAGCTCAAACTAGAAATTAGGTTAAAATGCTATTTTACTGTATGAGCTATTGGACATTATACAACAAATAATCTAGGATTTATTTGGTATTAATAATTTAGGTCTCATTAGCTGAATACTATCCTCTATTATGTAACATGGAATACTGTTGGAGTAGTGTTAATTTATGAAACTCTCCCAGGCTGCTGTAATACTTGTCTGACCTAATTTCTTTTCCTCTTGGGGGAAAAAACAAAAACACAAAAAAAACATGAAATGTTGTATTAAGAATGCTGCATTTCAAATGGACTTTGCCCTTTCGATTTTAAGCCATGCCACCTTCAAATTAATTGTGTGTGTGATATCTGCATATGTTAATGTACAGCGTGACATGACCGACCCTGTAGTGTAGTGTGGTAGGATTCTACTTGTTAGGTAGGTTATATATGGACACTAATGTTGATGTGATACAGTGCTCTGTGTATCTTAGTGCAAGGCCCTAGAATAAAAATGCCCATGTAATTTTTACTTAAATGCAGTGCCATGCTAGATCTGCAATTTAGCGGTGCAGTATTAATTGGCTCTGTGATAGATTCTTGACCTCACACTTCAACAATAACAACCCAAATCAGAATTTTTGTGTGTGCGAGTCTTATTGATGTAAGAAACGCCATTTAAATTGTCGAAATGGATTCTGCCTGCAGTTATTTGTGCACCTGCCTATTAGGACGTGCTTTCCTCCCTGTGTGAGTATTTGTGCGTTGTGTCTCAGCCTGCCAGACAGATAGAATTTTTATAGGCTTAATGATGTTTTGTCATGCCATCTGGCATCCCGTTGCTCTGGCCTCTTGTGGCATTTACCCATCTTACCCACTAACAACCCAACACGACAAAAGTCTAGTAACACGATGGGCTGGAATGTATAGTTGGGCATCACTGAAAAAAAATCACAACTGAAAGGACTAAAAGCACAGAAAGTTAGAGCTGCAAGCAACCTCTGGTGTAGGCTTCACTTTGCAGATGAGCTGATAGAGGCCCGTAGAGGTTTGCAGCAGCTTTTTATATCCTGAAGCAAAAGGGAGTGGAGAACTTGGCAGTGCTGAGTCCACTTACCTCTTCTTCCTGGGGCCTCTTGACTGTATGACCTTTGATCTTTTTTAGAATGGATGAATATGCATTACTGACTCAACTACTGCTTTAACTTTTTTTTTCAAATTTATATATTCATCTTAGTTAGCATCTACCTCTCTGGGAAATAAAAGAAGGGTGGATTTAGGGATGAGTATGGACTTTTAAGGAAAACTACCAAACTATGTGATTTGGATGTTTAAAATTGCAAAACATTGGTTGCCGCCACCCCTTATATGTAAAGGATCATGACTGTTGTGTAAATAATAAACTATAAGCATGAATTTTCATCTTTATTAATTATCTTGACATTATCAAGAGAATGCATAATATGTTAAAGCAGAGCCAAAGCTTCTACCAAAAGGCATTGTCTTTGGAAAGTTTTTAGAAAATGACTTGGTGCATAATTTGTGATGGAAAGGCAAAACGTTCACAGTTCCAGTCATACCTTATGATCAGAAAGCTGTAAGGTATTTTCTTTTAAAATATGATTAAAGTTAATCTTCTGCATGGCTTATAGAGAGGGTCCCTTAAAGCTTAGCTCCGTGCTGGTGCTGGCCTTGGGAACGTTTAGATCAGCCGTGTTTGACAAGACTTTCTGTGATGATGGAAATTGTTCTATTCTCTGTGCTGTCTGGTGCCTTAGCCGCCAGCTAAACTGGCCAATGAGCAATTGAAATGGGGTTAGCATGGCTGAGGAACTGGATCTTTTATTTCACTTAATTTTAAGTCATTTAAATTTTAATAGCCCTGTGTGGCTAATGGCTACCATTTTGGACAGATGGCTGTGTGAGGGGATGATGCGTTAAGGTGTAATGGAGTAACAAAGTGAAGCAAAGAAGAGCACTTGTCTGGTAACATGCAGGTGGGGAAATTTTCCTTTCTGGGCTTAAAAAGCACATGATCCCAAAAACGACACAGTTAGAATTTATTGATTGCCCTTTGAGGTTATTACTTAGATACTTTGGGCCAAGAAATGATCAGTGAAGCTTAAAGAGTACTTTATTAAGCCTGTTTTCTGGGATCTTTAGCTGCATGTGAATCTCATGTCCAAAAATGATAGACAGTGGCTGTCAAATATTTGACTTGCAAGCATGCATGACCTGTGCTGTGAAATCATGTTTAGGGTCTTGTGGCCAAAAAGTATATGTTATAGGGGGGAAAAGGTATAATGAAAACCCTCTCTACTTCCACCATCTTACCCAAATTTCATCTACTGCGTTAGTAAGGTGTGGAATGTGTAAGAGTAAGCATGTTTTGTGTTGTTCATAGATAAGAATTTTGGGTTTTGCTTGCCCTTGATGTCCTCCAGCTTGTTATATTGGTGTGGGCATGTATGAGCATCATTTCTCAGATGCCAGTCTAAAAGGTAGGTACTATTTTTAGAGTTAGATTTGACGTTGTCTTAGTCTTGTTCAGTTTTTATTTTAGTTATCACTGAAGGAATTGAAGATTGGAAGCCTGGCACAAAGGTACTTTTTTTTAACAGCAAAAACCTTGTCAATGGAGTTTAAAGACTTAGGAGTTATTAGAACTACTAGAATTTTCTCTTAAGTGAGTCAAGGAAAGAACAGTTCACTTTGAGATATTTTCATATCAAGATCAGACCTTTTCTGATAGCCCAGTATGTATCCCAATCTAGATTTTTATTTGAAAAGAAGAGTTCCTGTCTCTTTATTTGAAAAATCTGCTGTGTAGACATTGATAACTTTTCATTCTGTACCAAGTGCAGTGTAAACCAAATGCTTTTGCTTCAATTTAGCAAAATTGGGTTGATTTTTTTTTCCTGGAACTTGTCAACGAGCGAGACTGTTCTTTTATAGCTTGTCTTTCAAAATGGTTTTTTAAATTTCTACAAAATGTGGTAGTTTTTCTTTAGATTTAAGAGGAAGTTAGATGTCCAATGTTATTGGCATAAGAGGCGTGATATACAAAAGATTTTAATTTCTCTCTTCTCTTCGAAAAGTGCCACCAACCAGTCACCAATTTTTTCCCACACAAAAAATGTCATCAGTCAGTTATTTTGTCATCATTGACCTAGATGAAGAAGCTGCTCCCTGACCTTTCCATCATTCTCAGTAAAACTTTACCCCCACGTCATCCTTACCTAAACAGAAATCTCCAAAGACAGATAGTCAAGATGCTTCAGTAACTGTTTTGGAAGTGTAGTCTAATTCAAAAGCCATGATCTGTTGCTGAATTTTTTAAACCTGAAACACTTCTAAAAAATGTCAAAAAAAAGTCAAGCCATTGAGGTTTTTTTTTCCCTGACACAGTCGTTTCACAATGTATATATGCACACGATTTAACTGTAAGTAATTGGAGTAATCAAGTTAAAAAAAAATGTCATCAGTCATGTCTACCAATTTATAGGTTACTCGATGTTGAATTTAGATGTTAATTTCTTAAATGCTATGAGCTACATACATTTTGCCAGACCAACTCCCTTTTCAAATGTCTGTCACTAAATTCTTGTGCACTTTCAAATAGATGAAGATGTGGGTTCTACTGTATACCTTTTTATTAGGAAGCCATTGATCATGGAAGAACATAAGCAGGTGGGGCATTTAATTTCTGTCATCCAGTGGCCTGTTATTTTTTGGCTCTGCTCAAGTGATCAAGGTTAGAGCACCATTATTTCTGAACTCCTGGAGTGTGGCTCCTATTTTTCTGCACAAGTCTCCTTGCTCAGTTGGGCCAATGATTATTATTATTATTTATTTTTTTTCAGGATTCACTGCCTGGGGTATCCCACTAGGTGTATCTCACTTACGATGTAGTGGTGCTTGAAGACATTCATCTTGTTAGCTAGACTATTATTCTAATGTAAAGTTTTTTATATACTATTCATATGACATTTTTAGGGACAATCACTTATTTATGCCTGAGGCAAAGTACTGAGGGGCCTCTTAAAGTCTATTTTCTTTGTGTTTGAGAGGGTGTTCTCCTATAATCCATGTTCTCCTAGAATGTTGCTCTAAATTCATCACCATGGGATGCAGGGCTAAAGCCAATGTGGAAGATGTCTGCAGTCTCCCTAGTGTGTGAGTTACTGGGTTATTCTAACGAGTTTTACAAGAGGCACACAGTTTTTAACTTGACATTTGCTTTTAGAGAATCCAGAAATGGATTGCTGGGCATGACGATGGAGAGGGCCATATGCTGTGAGAGGAAGGAAATAGATGAGTCAGATGCCCCTGAAGGGGGATCAAGTTGGTGTCTGTGCTATCTCTATTTACATAGTGGAAGAACACAGTAGCTGGCATCTTACACTGTGCTTCAGAAAATTCCTGGTAGGATCTTCCTGACTGAAAGACATCCCAACCAAGAGGTGGAGCTGAATAAAGGTCAGTCATGGCAGAACCCAGCTCAAGAAGGGAAGGAAGCACAGGAAAACTAGAAATAACTTAGTCAAGCACACAATCTGTCTTTCCAGAATGGATTACCAAATTCAGTTCAAGATGTTTAAATTGAAGACATACAGAATGTGCTCAGCTGAGGAAGGGGTTCCAAGGAGGCCCCATTTTCCCTCTCATCCTATCCTGTTGTCTTTGCTTAGGTTGCAGGGCTGTAGACAATTTCAGAGGCTGCTCTAGAGTCAGTTGCCGATATTAGTATGGAATCACCAACTCCAGTGACCTGAACGGTGGAATGCAATCCCTATTCCTGTGGACCAGTCTTGACCCAAGTATATTAATACTGTTGGGGGAACGCCTTTAAAAATATTTTGGTCTATATTCTGGTTGTTTTTCATTTATGATATTTTTATTCCACCACTTGTTCATCTTTGCCTTGCTGGATAGTTGCAGATGTGTGGTTGGTTAGTACTCCCTACATAAGCCATGCACTCACCGCACAGGGTCCTTCCATGCTTCCAACTCCACTGGGTGCTCCCTGACCCTCCTGATAACAAATACTCTAGGCCAATGGCTAGATTAATGCTGCTCAGAGGCTCTTAATTCAAGCCCTTGATGTGTTTCATTTACAATTATATGGATTATTTATTTTAGGAGCTTTTCTTTTAAAGGGCCAAGTAGGCCCTTCAGATAAATGAGCTGCTGGGCTGTGTAGAAAATATTATCCAAATGTTGCCAAATATTGACTTTGTAAAGGGGATATCAAGCTGCTGTTTATAAATCTGAATGTCTTAAAAAGCATTCTTGCTTGCTCTCTCTGTTATAGATGGTGTCTTAGCAAGTCCTGAGTTTTTCCAATGAACCCAATTTTAATATATGGTATTTTTGTATGCCAAACTAATGTCTTGTCCTTTGTATATGTGGTAATGTTGATTTTATGACTACTGTTAAAACACATTTGCTATGATTAAAATTCATAAAATGATTTCAAATAGACTCACGTGTTGGATTTCTTTTTCCCCCTACCCCCAAAGACTAAAAAAAAAATTGGCTGGGATTTTTCATCATCAGTTACACCAGGGATTTTAATAGATTTGGGCAATAAAGCAACAGTGAGCTCCTGAGCCAAGGATTTAAATGGAGGTGATTTTCAAGTGGCCTCTCCGAGAAGCTGAAGGATGCATTTCTAAGAAGTGAGTGTATTTGTGGTCCTGCAAATTGGGTTTTCATGGCTTCTGGTGGCCCCACCTTTACTCTCCACTATTTAGGAATAAAGCGGCCTGCACCAGGCCCCTTTATTTCTTAGCCGTGTGTACCACAACTTGACACAAGCCCTTGGCCTGAGTCAGTAAGGGTGCCCTTCAATAAACACCCTCCTAGGTAGGACAGAGAGCATTTGGAAAAGCCTTTTCTTTTTTTTTCTTTTTTTTTTTAATTTTATAAAAATCATCTTTCAATAACCCTTGATCACATCCAGTTCAGTTTGGTAAGTGCCTAATCCTACTTCAGGGGTCCTCAATTATCTGATCTGCATGCATGCTGGTGTAAACAAGCTCTGGGTCTCTCTGGGAAATAATGAAACAATCCCTAGAGTTTTAAAAGTGGGAGGTTACAGTGATTCAATGCCCGTTTCTTGCACCAAAAAACAAACTTAAGGGAATCCAGATTTTTGAAAGTGTGAAATTTTTTTAGCGTATTTTAAAATTTCTGGCGTGAATTTCCCTGGTCTTGAAAACAGTGCAGAGGGGTGGGTAAAACAATCCCTGGTTAGAGCTGAGCTTTTCTATCAAGCGTTTTGCTGGTGCTTGAGCTTTGTAGCAGCTACAGGTGGCGGCCGCTGGGAGGTGGAGAGGCATTTAAGGCCTTCTGCGTAGTTGCTCCTCCAGGTCAGCACTGGGTCTTTACAGATTTGAAGAGGGCAGGGCTGGGAAGAGGAGGTGATGGGAGAGCCCACAGGTGCAACTTACCTAGATATGTCCACGTTGGCGACCTCTTTAGGTGACAGTCTTCTCGGCTGGTGCAGGTATTCTGTTACTGGGTATAGGGCTGGAAGGAGAGGGCCAGACTTTTTCAGGTCCAAGATCCTGGTCGTTCTGGCTTCTCCCTGCAAAAGGGGGTGAGTGTGAGTCACTGAAGGCCTGGGAGGGAGCGCCGGAAGGTGCAAGGGGCAGCGTGTGCCTCGCAGCCCCAGCATTCACTGCTTGCCACCCTCACCCTCAACCCATGCGTCCACCCCTTCAAATACTTGGGCTGATTTCCTGAAAAGAAAGCCTGGATATCTGCCAATGCATTGGTTTTCTTAATGTCTTGTTTCCAATGATAATTTTTGGGTAAGAAACCCATCTTCAGTGTACACAGTGTAGCAGTCGGCTGGGTGAATGGTTGATGGGGGGAAAAGATCTGATCCTGGAGTTAGATTGAGTCTCTGCCTTTCTTTTTATAAGTTTGAAAACTTTTGCACAATTCTGCTTGACCCAGAAAATTGTACAACTGTAATTGGATTCAGTCTCTGTCATTCCTTACCTACTGCTCCCCTCTTTGTTCACACTATAGTGCTTGAATAATGGTTATTTGTTCAGCAAGAGTGAGTGGATGCACAGATGAGTGTATATATTTATATACATGCTCACGTGTATGTTGTGTGTGTATGTGCTTATATATATATGAATAATTCATGAACTCAGCAGATTTTTTAAGTATGTTAAAAGGGTGAAGATATTTAAGGAAAGCTAAGAGTACAGAAAAATACTCTGATTTAGTTACAAAGAAAGGAGTATTTATGTAGAATCATGAGGAAGACTACGGAGAAGGGAGCTCCTCTTCAGTCATTCTTTCCTTCCTTCCGAGCTCCCCCTTCCTGGGTGCTAGGGGCTGCTGAGATGAACACACCGAACCTCACAGTCTTGTCAGAAAGACAGGCATTAATACACAATTTGTAAACCCACGGTGGAAGTGCAGAGTGTTTGAACACATAGTAACACAGGAGAGGGTGGGGTTACCCGGTAGCATCAAGGTAGGGGATATGGTCAGAAAAAGGCTTTCTGGAGGAAGTGGCTTCTAAGATAAAATCTGAAGGATGAATTAGGGGTTGTGAGTACCATTTGTAGAAACAAATTCCAGAAGGGATAATAAAGGAGGCATAGCGCCTTCTATTGAGGTGGAGAGTTGGCTTTTCCGGATAGGCTCCGGCCACCGGTACGTTGCTTTGTGCCGTGTTATGTTGCAGTTGAAAATATTTCAGTATTACCTCCCAGTCCCCAGGACTATCTCCAAAGGAGCATTTTACAAAAGCACAGCTATGGGGTTGATTTCACAGGTTGGTGTTTTCATAAGAAATCATGATGTGGGAAACTGGCTTCACAACAGACATTTTGCCTCATTGCCCTTGCATAACATGTAGTTGTTTTTCTTCTGTCTATGCATGTGCAGAGGAAAAAGGACATGTGGGATTTCTCTTCCATTATTTGTGCTATTGGTTTCTGAGTCAAACGTATTCAGAGCCCAGAATTGGTGAAATACGCTATAGATAAACTTCTAAGGTATAGGCTTGAGAAAAGCATTTCCCAAGCTATATTTTGAGATATTAGTAGGTATTTTATTAAAAAAATACATATTTTTTGGGGGGTAAATAAATTGGGATTTTTTTTAAATTATAGAACTTTTCAGAGCGTCTAAAGGGCCTTGAAAATCGCTAAAAGAGTAATGTAATATGTATTGGTTCATTCTAACTTTTTTGAGTAAAGAAATCATAATTTTGAAGAACACCTATTATTGTGTAGTAGAACACAGTTTAGGGAATATTGGCTTTGACTAATGATTCTCAAACAATATTGACTGAAATTGCCTTATCACACTTATCCTGTGTTGAAATGATAATCAAAAACTGCAAAAAAAAACATACAAGTAATTACTAGTCATTTAATGAGGTTAAACCATTAGCTCATATGTTTGCTTTCTTAACTTGAAAAGTGTCATGCAAACTTAAAATAACTCATAACCGTAGGAGTGTTCATGTAAAATAACCAAATAATTAGATTTACCTTGATAGTATGTCATAAGTAGTTGGCATGATAAAATTTCATGCACCTCCCACATTAAAAATGAAATGTTGCCACACAAGAAAAGTATGGGGGAAATATGTTTCAGCTGCTTTAGAGATAAAGCTATGGATGATTCATACTTAAACACAGTGCATGCATATCGAAGTCTAGTTTTGGAAAATTATAGTCTAAAATTCATAAATATTCATTACTACATACTGTGTGATTCAAAACAACCCACAACAAACTAAATTGATAATGATGAGCAAAGCTAACAATAATTTGCTATTAAGAAGCAAGAGCAAGAATTTAAAAACATGATCTATCCAAGGCATTGCTGATGATGAATAACAGTGTCCTTCTCCCAAATTACAGGAATTTCAACTGTCTGCATATGTACATGTGCAGTAGGAGCCTTGCAATGTTCAAAAATACCAAATTAGTAAAATACTGAATTGGAGCCATCAAGAAAGTTTAAAAAGCACTAATTTTAGTTTTAAAACAAATTTAGCAAAACATAACTCAGGCAGGCAGTTATTAGTGAGTTGATCTCTTTCAGGCATTCAAGAAAAAGTCCTGGGATTGGCAGGCAACCCATTTGAAGACACTGCTGACCCTCTAGGGAGCAGAAAGCCATACTTTGAGAACCACTGCTGCCTGGAGGGTTGAACAAACAAACAAAAGGAGCTTGTGAACACGTGCAAAACAAACAAAAAATAAAAGTTTTCCATTTCATAGCGCCTCACTTGAATGGAAATATAAATTTCATGGAAGAAAATCGATAGTTGCAATATTTACTTTCAACTATAAACTTAATATATAGGCAATATAAGAAACTATGTAAAAATTTCCATCGGTTTTTACGTACTTTACCTTTTTATGAAATTCCCCCTTCCCCTCGAGTTAGGATACTCACCCGGTATCTTAGTCTGCCAGGCCTGCTAGGACAAAAATACCATACACTGGTTGGCTTAAACAAAGGAAGTTTATTGTTACACAGTTTTGGAGACTGGAACTCCAGAATCAAGGTCTCGGTAGGCCGTGCTTTCTCCCGGAATCTGTAGTTTCTGAGTGCTGGCTGGCTGTTATCCTTGGGCTTGCTTGGCATACAATCTCTGCCTCTGTGACATGGCAATATCTTTCTCCTGTGTCTGCTCCTCTGGTTTCCTCTGACCTCTGGCTTCTCCTCAGTATCCAATTTCCTATGCTCATAAGGACTCCATTAACAGGGATCAAGGCCCATCTTGATTCAGTTTGGCCTCATCCAAATAGGATCTTTGAAGATCCAATTCATGAGTAAGTCCACAACTGAATGACTAATTTCAAGTTCAAGGGCCTATTGACATGTAGGGGACATGATTCAATCCCCAACATACCACCTTCCTAGCTTTATGTCGGACAACCCAGAATGGTCCAGACTTTATTTCATTCTATTTTGCCTCATCCATCAACTTTTGGAAAGCTAAAATCCATTTCAAGTGAAATGTTTGAGCTTGTTTTCATTTCAGCCCAGCTCCTCCAGTCTTTTCCAAAATCTTTGATGGGTTCCATTTTTATGGAGAACTCTACTAACTTCAGAATGACTTCAGTTTATATCATTCTGGAAAATGGTGTTTTGCTTAAAAAAAAAAAAAAGGTAGAGTGGCTATGCAAATTTTGAGAAGAAGGAGAATTAGTGAATGTGGGCTTCAAAGGGCAAGATTTCCTAAAACAGATTTTGAACCAAATACAGAGAAGAGCATGCTTCTCCTCCGTGGTATCCATCCCTGGTCAACCATGACCTTCCTGTGCTTTGTACTGACCATTGCATTCCCCAGCACCTGGTAGAGTAATTGATGTTCGATAAATATTCACTGAGTGAATGAGTGTATGAGTCATCTTGTCTACCAAGATAATTTAGTAGCAGGAGGCTTCAGATGCACTGACAGTTTTGGAATAAACAGGGTGGTTGAGACACTCTTCTTTGCAGATTCATCGCTTTCTGCACTTAGATTTTTGCTATTTCTGTGGGGGGAATAGTTGGTTTTCTCCTTCCTGCCCATCAAACCCATTTTAATGAGCCGTTCCTGTTCAGCTGTCCTCCTGCAATAAAGTCATTTCCTTTGCTCCAAAAGGCTCATGCTCAAAGCTGACTGGACTGGCAACTTCGCTTGCTAATCAGACTTAACTGATGTCAAATCTACACCATCCCTCTCACTTTTGACCCCTAGAGATGCTATGCCTTTTTCCCATCTTCCATTAATTTGAATGCCTTCCCATATTCTGTTTTCTTGCATCTAATTGTGGTATGTGACATGTATTTAGGAGAGAGTGGGCAGGACCTGAGCTAGAGTGATGCAAATAAGGGGTCTAGGGCAGAACTCTGGGAGGGAGGATGGGTGTGTGTGAGTATGTGAGTGTACTCGTGTGTTAGTCTTGACCATAACCACATTGAAGGTATTATCCAGATACACATAGTTGGTTGTCCCACAGTCGCCGAGGCAGACTTCCACAGACAGGGAGTGCTCGGTAAGTACTGCGTGCCGAGGTAGCCAATATCAGATTACAAGGGGACACTTTGTCTTCCCAGTGAAGAGCTCTAAAAATGAAAAATGGAATTTAGACCAACTTGATTATACGAACTTTCATAGCTGCAGATGTCAAATCTCTACTTTAAAAAATGATTTACCTTAATCGCGCATTTTAAATCTAAAAAAGAACAAAATGATTCTATCAGGTGACACTGGTAAACATCTGGCTATAGCATTTTGTGAGGATTAGAGGAGTTAATACATATAAGTACTTAGGAGAGCACCTGCTATATTGTGAGCTCTCAACAAAGAATTGCTCTGTGTATGTGTGGGTGTGTCTTTTTCTAGCCTCTGTGTCTAACTGAAATAGAGCTTTGTTGTTCAAAATATATGCACTTCACAATAGGAAGACTACAAGGTTCTGAATTAAGGCTACTTATTCTTTGCTGAGGAATACATTTCTTTGAGGGGAAACAACCTTATCTTCGTCTTGGTAATGTGCAATATTAGTCAACTAAATTGCCACTGACTCCATTTTTGAAAAGACCCATGTAAGAATCTCAGTGGAGAATTCTAGACATATAAGATTAATTGAGGTTTGGAAAAAGGCAGGTGAGAGACAAAACCTCAAAAATAAGAGCGACCAACTTTCTGTGCAAATATGTTTCCTTGGTATCTTTAATTTTTCATGCCTTTTGAGTGAGGTTTTTTCCCTCCTCTTGCTTTTCCTCAAACAAAAAGCATCATTGTCATTTTATTACAGTCTTGTCCCACTGTGTTCTTCAAGACTGAGTGACTTTAGATACATCTAATTCAACTGAATTTATATGAGAAGCTCAGGGACTAATTTATTTATTCCATTTATTTTTACAACATGCCCATTTACCCAGGGATGCTGGGCACCAATAAATAATCTGCTTTGGAATAGCCAACAAGAACTGGTGATGGATGGATAGTAAGCAAACAGCCTAAAACATTAGTCAAAGGGACTCTTCCCTTCTAGAAATGCTTGGTTAAGCAGATTGGCCTTGCAGTTTTCTTGTATCTTGACATTTAAGGTTCGCATCACTTGCCTTTTATTTGAGATACACAACAAAAGGAGAAGCGTTCATAAGTCACTGGGTGAGAGTGGATCAGTCAGAGAGGAGCTGGGTGCGGGGCAGGGAGAGGAGAGCCAGGAGTTCAGGGGTCCTCACCATTTACCCTGCATTCTGCAAAGGCCCGCGCTGTTTGCCTGGAGGGCTCTTTATGTTGTGATTCACGGAGGGGAAAGGTGTGTGTGTCCTCAAAAGCACTCTAGTAGTTTGAACACAGATTTAAGGAGAAGAAACAAAAGCTGCTAGTCCCCACTCAGGGAACATCAAAAAGGAATAAAACAGGGATGAACTGAATTGCAAGATCATTTGAAGATCCCCACTCAGAAGAAAAGCACTAACATCGAAACCACCAAAAGAAGACCTGGAATTCCATCACTCCTCCTTCTCTGAAGTTTCTCCTCATCTGAGGAAACACCAATAAGGGATACAACACTTGTCCCTGTCACTTGTGGTGGGACCTTGAGCAAGTCACTCAACCTCCCTGGACCTCAGTTTTCTTGTTAGAAAAACAAGTGAGTTGGTCTGCAGTAGAGATTTTCGAAGAATGTTCCCGGGAGCACTGGGTGCACTAGATAAGGATAAGAAGGAGGCACAGGCCACACCAAACAACCCAGCACATATTTTGCCTGAATAAAAGGAGCTCTACAGACAAAAAAACAAACAAAAAAACCCTTTGAAATCATTCTTCTTGGTGATTTCAGTTCTACTCTACTTTTTCTCCAACCATTCATTCTCACTAAATTGGTTGACTCTCATTTGGATCTGAACTTGAGGCTTTGGCAGCCTCTCCCATGGGGGTACAGGAAATAAATTGCCAACATAGCCTCTGTTAAAGCCATTCCCAGTACCAGTTGATTTTTGATATGGGACCAGTGGCCTTCCATTACCTTTATAGTCAAAACTCCATGGGAGAAAGTAGCTGCTTTTTTTAAAAAAACAGCGTCAAAGCAGTGTGGCTTTAAATGGACCTCTCAGCCCAAAGTGCTCTCTAAATGGAAAATATTATTACAGCAGGACTAATCTCTTTTTACTGCAATGAAATGCAGACCCAGCCATCTAAATATATATGGGCTAAATCATCCAGATTTAACTCTGAATGGAAAATGCTTTTTGACAAGCAGGTCTGGGAGCAACAAATAAATGCCATACTTAACAGGAGGTAGGTGCTGTGACCTTGCCTTTTTGAAGGCAGTCATGTTTAGGATGCAAGATGCTGGAGATACCTAATGAAATTAGCGAATATTAATGTACCTCCTACCTCCTTCAGATGGCAGAGAAGCAAATTAAGCCTAAACATGCCACCGAATGCTCTTTGGTTTCCTTTAGTGATCAAGACAGATCTTCATGGCCCGTTTAGCCTTTCCATCCAGCTCAGAGATTTTACCTAGGCAAAGCCAACCTGTCAGGCATCCCATAAATCCTCGTTATAAACAGCAGCAGAGCTGTGTACATGTAGAAGTGGATTCACTGCGTATTTTAAAAACAAACCAGAAACAGTCCTGTGTTCCTTCCCATTTGCCAGGCCATTTGTGTCCAGATCAGTGACTCTGAAAATTATACAATGTGCTGAAAGTTTCAGCTTCCTTTGAAATTTTTCATTCCAATAATGATAGTCCATTGCCAAGCAGATTTCCACTTCCTGGAGATGTGTAAATAGGGAAATTGTTTTGAGTTGATGATACATTGGAGTTGGAGTGGAGGTTATACCTGGACTGGAGTAAGAAGAATTGGGTATGAATTCAGGATTTTCCATTTGTTGTCTATATAACCTTTGGGAAATGAGCTTACCTCTCTGAACCTCAGTTTCTTCTTCTGTAAAATGGGGATGCCAAAACCTACCATGACTACCTCCTCTTGTTTGTGGAGATCAAACAAGGTAATGTTTGTGAAAATACTTCAGAGAGCTTAAAAGTATAACATATATGAATGAAATGCTTCTGTTAACAGTGCATGCTCACTAAATACTTGTTAAATGAATAACTACAAAGACTATAGGGAATAATGAAAGAAATACCTCATTAATTTTTTCTTCTCTATCCTTCTGTCCACTGCCCTGATTTAGATGCTCAGCAGGAGATTCCAATAGCCTCTTCAATAATGTCCCTGCCTTCTGCTTTACCTCTACTATCCATTTTTTTCTCTTCTTCACAAAAGTTAGTATGCTCTTTGAAAGAAAACCCAGATCTCTGAGCATGCCCCTCTGCTGAACAAAACTCTTTCATTTGCTTCCATTCATCAGTAAGACTGGGTCCAGGTCCCTTAGCATAGCACACAGGGTACCTCTCAGACTAATTTTAAGCCCCAGTATGCTGAACTACTCTTAATGTTTCTCAAAGGCATTTGTTCATACACTGGCTCCCCTTCCTCTCAGTCTGATCTGACCGGAAAATCCTACTCACTTTTCAAAATCCAGTGCAGATGGCATGTACTCCAGAAAGCTTTTCTGACCCTGCCAGAGAGAGTGACAAGTCCCTCCTCTTGGTCCCTTGGTAGCCAGTTCATCTCTAGTCTTGTGCTCAGGACTGTCATATAACATTTGCTCACATGCCTCTCCTCCCATCACTGGGGGTCTGCCTGCAAGAAGACCAGGTTCTTACTTATGTCTTTTCTCCCAACACCTGGTAGTAATATGCTTGGCCATGGAAAAGGTCAGCACTCTCAGGGCAATTAGAAGGCACGGCAGGATTTCTACTCCAGATTGTTCTGTCTGGATGGCCATTTTACTTTCTGTCCTCCCTCCTTGAACTTGCTCCCAAAGATTTTCCTGCTGAGACTGTCCCTGGGATCCTGTTGTATCGTGTCTAGTCTGCTTCCAGCCTCCCGTGCGAAGGCTGAGGGTGGACCCACTGTATGTCCTATGATAAAAGTGCATGGACTTTGTGACAGCTCTCTTTCTTACCACTAATAGTCCTTTAGTGATCGTGGGTCCCTAGCTATATTTCAAGGAAAAGAAATTCCAAAACGTTTTCTGAATAAATTAGTGCCACTGTGTTCATGTTGGGTATCAGCATGCAAATGAATTATTATTCTCCTGGATCTTCAGTTGAGACATAGAAAGGTTAAGTAAGTTTCCTAGGGCCATACAGGTAGTTAATGATACAGGGCTCAATGCCAGCAGTCCAAAAGCCATAGATTCCGATAAACCAGGATCCTTTTTAAGAGAATTAAAGCTTTGAATGATATATAATTAGGTGATTTTAATGCTAAGTATTTCTATTTATTCTGAGTTGCATTAATTTATGTTCTCTGATTGGTCCCCAGTGCACATTTGAATTTCCTATCTTAGATGCCAGTCTTACCCTTTTGTTTGTTTGTTTGTTTCTCCTCCCATTAAATAAAACTGAGTTTCTTCAAGTGATGATTATATAGTAAAGATGCCTCGTTAATATACTGTTCTAGTTTGTTAGCTGCTGGAATGCAATATACCAGAAATGGAATGGCTTTTAAAAAGGGGAATTTAATAAGTTGCTAGTTTACAGTTCTAAGGCTGTGAAATTGTCCAAATTAAAACAAGTCTATGGAAATGTCCAATCCAAGACATCCAGGGAAAGGTTCCTTGGTTCAGGAAGGCTGATGGCATTCAGCCTTTCTCTTTCAGCTGGAAGGGGACATGGCAAACATGGCAGTGTCTGCTGGCTTTCTCTCCAGGCTCCTTGCTTCATGAAGCTCCCAGGAGGCATTTTTCCTTCTTCATCTTCAAAGGTTGCTGGCTGGTGGACTCTCTGCTTCATGGTTCTGCAGCGTTCTGAAGCTTTCTTCAAAATACTTCTTCTTTTATAGGATTCCAGTAAACCAGTCAAGACCCATGTCAAATGGGTGGAGACATGTCTCCATCTAATCAACTTTAATTCCCACAATTGATTGAGTCACACCTTTGTAGAGATAACCTAATCAAGTTTCCAACCTATAGTATTGAATAGAGATAAGAAGAAACCGTTGTTCCCACAATATTGATTAGGATTAAAACATGGCTTTTCTAGGATAAATAAATTCTTTCAAACCAACACATATACCAACTTTTATCTAAAAATCTAGCTTCAAGGAGGAGGAATAGGCAGTGAGTATAATTGCTTTGAGTGATGCAAATTTTAAAAATAAGCAGTCCTCATTCATTCATTCATCAAATATTTGTTGCATGTCTCCTATAAACAAGGTTCCTCATCTAGGTGCTGTGATATAGGAATAATCAGCACACACAAGGGCCCCTGTCCTCTTGAGCATGTGTTTTAGTAGGTGTTATGGGTTGACTTGTGTCCCCCTGTCTTGGTTTGCTAAAGCCGTGGGAATGCAGTATACCAGAAATGGATTGGCTTTTACAAAAGGGATTTATTAAGTTACAGGTTACAATTCTAAGGTCATAAAAATATCCAGATTAAGGCATCAATGAGAGTGTACTTTCACTCTAGAAAGGCTGATCACTTCCAGTGTTTCTCTGTCACATGGGAAGGCATGTGGCATTGCCTGCTGACCCTTTGTTCCCAGGTTTCCTTACTCTCAGCTCCTGGTTCCAGTGGCCTCCCCTCTGCACATCTTTGGGCCCTCACTTAGCTTCTCCGAGGCAAATTCTGGATTTCATCTCTTGGGTTAGCATCTTCAAACTTCTGTGTCTTGGTTTCATTTCTCTGCTCTCTGTGTCAGTGCTCCAAGCATCTCCAAATGTCCATGTTTAGGCATTTGCACTCTGTGTCAGATCTGAACTCTTTCCCTCTCTGTGAGCTCTTTTAAAAAGTAATGGTTTTTTATTCTGAAATATATATACAAAGAAAAGAAAGAAAAAGCAATAATTTTCTAAGTGCATTTCAACAAGGACACCAATAAACTAAGACCCACCTTGTATGGGCAGGGCCACAACTCCATGGAAATAATCTAAACAATAGGTCTGTACCCACAAGATTAGATTAGAATTAAAAGGACATGGCTTTTGTGGGGGTACATAACAGTTTCAGACCAGCACATCCCCCAAAACAAATGTTCAAGTCCTAACTCCTGCCCCTGTGAATGTGACTTTGAAGATGTAATTAGTTCAGAGAGAGGCCAGACTGGATTAGGGTGGGCCCTGCACCAGTTGGACTCGTGTCCTTTTTTTTTTTTTTTAACGTTGTTTGTTTTATTGTGAAAAATAACATTTATACAAAAAAGCAATACATTTCCAAGTACATTTTAACAAGCACGTATGTTGGCCTGGCCTGGGAGTTTGTCTCAATTCGCTGAGACTAAGAATTGAAACTCGAGTCGAAGTTGGGTGAGCAAAGTGATTTATTAAAAGCAGCAAGTGAAGAGAGGGAGAAATACATCCTAAAGAAAGATGGGCTCAGTTGGTGAAGAACCAGACTGGCCCCCACTACAGTTTAGTTCAGGGTTTTATGGGGCCAGCTGATGGTACTATCACACACACATTATTAGGGCGCTTTCTTCCGATTTCTCCTGTGTGGCTTTGTTTCTTGCTCTAACAGGGTGTTCTGACTGTACTTTGCTTAATTTAACCAGTTAGCCATCTGTTAAAGGTGGTTTCAGCCTTCTGGGGGGCCTTGTGTTGGTCCCCTCTCCCCATGAGGCAGGTTCAAGACTTCCTAATGACCAGTTATACAACAGATGTTAAAGTTTGGTATGGAATCCAGTTCCATGATTTTTCATTTTTTTCTTCCAGCTGCTGCAAGACACTGGAGACCAAAACAAATACAAATATATTTGTGCTGGTTTGAAAGGATGTATGTCCCCTAGAAAAGCCATGTTTTAATCCTAATCCCATTTTGCAAAGGCAGCCGTTTCTTCTAATCTTCATTCAGCATTGTATGTTTGAAACTGTAATTAGATCATCTCCCTGGAGATGTGATTTAATCAAGAGTGGTTGTTAAACTGGATTAGGTGATGACATGTCTCCACCCATTTGGGTGGGTCTCGATTAGTTTCTGAAGTCCTATAAAAGAGGAAACATTTTGGAGAATGAGCGATTCAGAGAGAGCAGAGCAGAACGACACAGCCACGAGAAGCAGAGTCCACCAGCCAGCGACCTTTGGAGATGAAGAAGGAAAATGTCTCCCGGGGAGCTTCATGAAACAGGATGCCAGGAGAAGAAGCTAGCAGATGACGCTGTGTTCGCCATGTGCCCTTCCAGATGAGAGAGAAGCCCTGACTGTGTTCACCATGTGCCTTCTCACTTGAGAGAGAAACCCTGAACTTCATCAGCCTCCTTGAACCAAAGTATCTTTCCCTGGATACCTTAGATTGGACAGTTCTATAGACTTGTTTTAATTGAGATTTTCTTGGCCTAGGAACTGTAAACTAGCAACTGATTAAATTCCCCTTTTTAAAAGCCATTCCATTTCTGGTATATTGCATTCCAGCAGCTAGCAAACTAGAACAATATTGATTCTGCAGACATATTCATTTGTTAAATCCTATCTCTTCTATTATACTCTTCCTTCTCTTTTTTTTACTTTTTTTGTGAAAAATAGCATATATACAAAAAAAGCAATACATTTCAAAGTACATCATAACAATTAGTTGTAGAACAGATTTCAGAATTTGGTATGGGTTGCGATTCCACAGTTTTAGGTTTTTATTTTTAACTGCTCTAAGGTATTGAAGGCTCTAAAAGAAATATCAGCATAATGATTCAGCGATCACACTCATTTGTTAAACCCTGCCTTCTCTGTATCACTCCACCATCACCTTTGATCTTCCTCCTACTCTTTCGGGTATTTGGGCTGTGCCCATTCTAACTTACTGGTGTCCTTTTAAGGAGAGAAAACTGGGACACAGACACAGACCCCGTGGAGAAGGCTGTGTGCTCCAGCTGATGCAATGGAAGTGCTGTAGCCACTGGCTAAGGAAAAAGCCAAGAAACTCCACACAGCCAGCTGCGGCCAGAAGCCAGGGGAGGCCAGGAAGGGCTCTCCCCTGCAGGGGTCCAGGGGCGCCAGGCCCTGCTGGCCCCTTGACCCTGGACTTCTTGCCTCCCAAAGTGTGAGAAAGTACATTTCTGCGGCTATAAGCCACCCAGTCTGTTGGGACTTTGTTATGGCAACTGAGGAAACTAAGACAGTGGGAAAGACAAATAATAAGACAAACCAAATTTCAGAAACTTCAGATGATCATTAGGTGTCATGGGGAAAATAAGGCCCAATGAAGAAGTACAGGGCGCCGGGGATTGGCTGAGCCACTCAGGTAGAGTGCTGAGGGCCGGCCGCGGTCAGTGTGGCTTGGAATAAGAAAACATTAATACATTTTCATTCAAAACATTTTTGAAAACTAGACATGGAAGGCACTGTGGGGTGTGGGACTAGGTAGGTTATGATATAGATTCTGCCTTAAGGGGTTTTGCACTGGAGAAAGGACATAGAGGAAATACAAAAAAGACTATAATATAAAAAATGTGATTTTTTTAAAAGGACAGTTAATATTTACCAAATATCAACTCTGTACCAGGCTGTGTGCTAAGTACTTTTCATAATTTAACTCATTTAACTTTCACAATCCTTCAGTACTACATTTTCCAAAACAAATACAGTCTGTGATTCAGAGAGTGAAAATGATTTGTCCAAGTTAACAACAGCTAAGAAACAGCAGAGCTGGGTACAAATCTAGTTCTCTGCCTCCAAAGTCATGCTGTTAGCCATCGTGCACTGCTGACCTTGCTAAATGTGCTAATATTAAAACAGAAATATAACTGAAAGTGAGAGTTTACTTCTACTTAGGAGAAGGGAGACTAAGGAAGCTTTCTTGAAGGAAGCAGCATTTGACTGGGGCTGAATTAGGATTCAAGGAGAAGGCATTCAAGGAGGAGCTAGCATAAACAGAGGCATGGAGTTAAAGTGTTGGGCTGGAGCAAAGAATTGAATCAGAGAATTGGTAGACAGTAATAAGTTTAGAAAAAAATGTTGAGGTCAGATCATGGAAGGTCTTAAGTGCCAGGCAAAGGAGTTTGAACTTTGTTGAAAAAGCAATAGTAGCTATTGAAACTTTGGGGCAGAAAAGTGGAATAAGGAAAGATCGTGTCTTAAAATGAATAAACTGGCCAACTGTGTGAAGTGTAGATTAAATCAGGAGCAGCCTGGTCAGGGAGACCAATTGGGAACCCTGAAAAGAGCAGTCACAGTAAACTGGAAAAGCATGAAATGAGTAGGTGCTTTAGAAGTAGAATGGATTGCATTTGTAATATACATGGGAGGAAAGGGTCGGGAAGAGGGAGGAAGGAACAGAAGATAATTCAACCTGGTGAAAAGTCGAGATAATTCTTTATTTTCTTTCAATTTGCACTTTGTGTCTGCTTCTAACGTTTATCTTTGATCTCCAGACAGGAGTCAAGAAAGGAATTCTGCTACAGACTCCTTTTGTTAAATTCAGTGAATATCAATGGTACAAAACAACCTAATTTATGAGCTGTAAAGCCTTAAATCTCTTTCCTAATGAAAATCTCATTAGCCCACTATTTGAAAAGTAGCACATTCAAATCTGACTTTGGCTTGTGTGGTTTGATCACTTTAAAGTGAAGGTTTTTCAGGAGTGTGACAGGGAGCCTGAAATTTCAATTAGATAAGCCAGAGGTTTACCTATTGGGAGGAGAGAAGGTATTATCTTCCTGTTGCTAGGTGATAGGTCTCTAAAGTGGTAGTTTGGTCTTAAAGGATCAGAGCGCTTTTTAAAAATATTTTTCTTTTGAAAACAAACATCAGTTTAAAACTAACCCCCAATGCCCTGCTCTGCGTATGTAAGAAGTAAGACAGCCTGCCTCCTATCCATTCACTAAACCTTCCTCTCACGCTTCCCCAAACTAGGTAGTCCCAATTTACAGGGATCATCAGCCTTTACTCTAATAACAACTACTATAATTGGGTAATAGTAATTATGACTAGGACTAATGCTAGGAACTGTCCGCATTGCTTTATATGCATTGTTGCATCACAACTCTATGAGGTAGGTACTGGTTTTCTTCCCATTAACAGATGGAGAAATTGAGGCTTGCATATAGCTAACTTGTCCAAGGTTAAGCAGATAATAAGTGGTGGAAGCAGGACTTGAGGGAAGTCTGTTTGCAAGTGCCTGCTCTCCTGCACAAGGAGACCTAGTGACTCACAATCACATTCAGATTTAATATCTAAAGCCCTGACAAGCAAGTTTAAATGAATTTTATCAAATTTCAGACAAGGAGATATAGATACTAGGCTAGATACTTCCCCTTGTCTCTAAGCTCCAATATGAGTCAAGCCAAAAGGTAAATATTTCTCTTTCCCCTGAACCTCTTGTTTGACCCTGTGTTGGAACAGGAATTCCAAGCCCAATCCCCTACAAGTGCTTTTCTGGTAATGATGGTTGACTCATACTTTGACTCAGGAAAGTGGAAGATAGTTTGGGTTTGAGCCCTAGGAGAGAGATTGTCCTAATGGCAGCAGAATATCTTTCTCCTCTGTTAAAGCTGCAGGGACTTGACCCCCTATATATGACACTGGGGTGATCAGAAGCCAAGAGAGTACTTTAAGGTAAAAGACCGAGCTCCCCGAGCTGGAATTTCATGTGGTTTAGGGGATGGAGGCAGTGCACGCCTCCAGAATCCAGGGCTTCACGAAGGGAAAGAGGGCAACAAGGTGCCAAGTTCCCTGCACTGTATTCCATGGGAAGAGTGAGAGCTGAGTGTTTCTGGGGTCAGGACCAAAGTGAGAACTTCTACCAAATAGAAAGTCCTCAGAGATTGTCACCTAAAAACCTATGCCCTAGCAATGAAACACTGGAGTAGACGGTTTTTATGACTAGTCACAGTTATTGCCTCCTCTACCACACTACCTCTGGGCTTGGCCATGTGACTTGCTTAGTCAATGGGACAAAGCAAATGTGACACAAGCAGAGACTTGAAAAGAACTTGAGCACTAGGGCTTGTTCTCTCTTGCTGAGATTTGGGACCCTGAGACCACTACATGAAGAAGCCCAAGTTGCCTCATAGAGGATGAGAGGCCATGTGGAAGTGGAGGTAAGTCATCCCAGCAGGAGGGTCCTCGACTAGCCAGCCTGCTGATCGACTGCTGGTCTGACAGTGAGGCCACCCCAGCAGTGGACCATAGTATGTTAGAGAGCCTGGTGGAGATCCTAGCGGAGCCAGTCTAAAAGAAACTCCCAGGCAACTCACAGAATTGTGAGCTAAATAAATAAGCCACTAGGTTTCAAGGTTTGTTTGTTATGCATCAAAAGCTAGCTGATATGTATCGCTCCCCTTCATTAAATAAAGATACCATTTCCTCCCAGCAAGATTCTAAAATAGAAGTCGATCAACTTAGATTCAACATAGCACACAGCTGATAACCTTTTAAAAAAGAACTTGAATCAATTCCTTTCTATGCAGTGCTTTGTATAACATGATTTATACAACCCTATTGTCACAGCAACCCAATAGCAAAGGGAGCTAATTTTTTCTAAATCAAAATTCTACTATTGGGGCATTTCACAGTGATCTTACAGTTTCCTTTGTTTCTTGATGCCTGTGCAATTAAATGTCAATATTAATGACATTTAGAATTTCCATAATATTTCACATCTCCAAAATGCCCAGCTATTTCTAATTAGTCAGTTCAAACCGGATTTTGATAAATGGAGGAGAATACATTCTAATACATCACTGGAAAATAAGCCCTACAAGGGCAGCTCTATTGCCTGTTTGGTTCATTGTTATATCTACAGTACCTAGAGATGCTCAATAAATATTTGTTTAATGAATGAATGAATTATTATGGACTCAAAAGTCTCGGTTAAAGTGTACAGCTCCCTTTAGGCTACTGTACAACATTTTTTCATATTTTCTATTCTCTGCCAAATGGATTTCTGCCTTCGCTGTACTTAATTATCTTTCTGGCATGACTACTAATGTTAAAAAAAAAATTCAAATGACTCCTTTTTTAGAAGTAATATGTTAATTTTCCTTGAGCTCTATAAACCATTGACTATTCCAAAAGAGCTACAGTCTGCCACTGCTTAAATTATCTCTATTTATATTCCTTTTAATCTAACAAGGAAGAGAACCCTCCAAGACCTGCAATAACTGATAAGTCTATTCATTATGCAACCTGAAGTCACAGGAATGGTGAGCAGTCACGTTCACAAGCTTGGACCAGTATTTTAAGAAAAAATAGTGAGAAAATCTGGAAGACTTTGGTCTTTGGTTGAATCAGAAATTACTTAAAAAGGCTGGTGGATCCCAGCTGGATAGGCTGTGGTTGCACTAAAACTGCATTCTCAACTCTGCTTGCACGTTTGAAGTACTCAGGGAATTTTAGAAAGCACTCATTCCTAGTCCCCACCCCAGACCAAAGGAATCACAGTCTCTGAGGGTAGGGCCTGAGCATCAAGATTATTCTTTTTAATTCCCTAGAGGCTTCTAATGTGCGACCAGGTTTGTGAAGTCTTGCCTGAGAGGTACCGCAGGTTTTCTGGCTAGGGAAAAGCAGCATTGGATAGCAAATGGGTAAAGGAGCTTGATCTGCTTTAAAATGTCTATTTAGCTGTTGAGTGGGAATGATGAATAGAAGCGTTACAGGTCCAGAATTGAGCTAATGTCTGGAAATAGGGACATACTATTAGCAGTGCATACATCATAATTGCACTTAAACTCGGAGCCTCTAAGAAAGAGCACTATTGAAATTAGCAATCACCTCATTTTACTGGAGCCACAGCTGCCTGTCCACGAGAGAAAATGGGCTTGAATTTAGCAACCATGAGCTCAAGGGGTTCGAGGAGCCAGCTCCCCACCCCTGTGTTTACAGTGAGGTAGTCTGCGCTGGGCTCAGGATCCTAATTATGGTAATAACCGCGTATCGTTCATAATAAATTGCCGGCAGGACCCTAATTGATGAGCTCAATTCATCTGAGACAGACTCTGCCTCCTGCGCAGGAGAGAGACGCGGATCAATCAAGGCCGGGTGGGACGAGGGACCTGCAGAGCGCGTCCTATTAATGCAACAGGACGTCTTTATCAGTGGCTCTCAGGGCACTTTTTAAACATTAGTTCCCTGCACGCTCGGGAAGGTTACCGCTACCAGCGCCGCCCAGCGAGACTTATCTTCGGATCACCCTGGGAGAGGCGGCTCCGGGCAGCTGCCTAGGACTCGGGGGCCTTCGGGCTCTGCCCACAGCCCAGGCCGAAGGAGGCCCGAGCAGGGCGCATGCAGGGGTCAGAACCGTGAGAGAAAGTGTAGAAAAGGGTGTTTCTGGCCCACGTTCTGACTCCCACTAGGACCTGAGGTCAACCTCAGAAGCTCTGGGCACCTTGCGCCTCCACTGAGAAATGAGGACGAAGCCCCATCGTGCCCGCTTCAAATTGCTTGGAGGGGTGCTCTGCTCTCCTAGGGGCTCCACATACTCTCTCAAGCCCCAAACTGTGATTTTCACCTGGTGCAAAACAGTATCACAGTAAAGCGTTTGAGTGAGCCATGCCTGGGTTCCAATTCTAGCAGTGTGGCCTCCAGCTAATCTCTCAGTTTCCCTTGGCTGCCTCTTTCCATGCCCCAAAATGCAGATTATGATACTTCTCTTGTCACAGGGCTGCTGTGAAGATTAGACCCTTGGCAGGACCCTACCTGCAGTTTTACACACCATGTGAACTGCATGAGACGGTGGCAGTAACATGGTTCTCAGTGAATGTGACTGTTTTGCTTTCCTCTTAGCCCCTGAGCGGGGAAGTCCAGTTAGGAGACCATTGTAGAGTCCAAGCAAGGTGACATGGAAGCCTAGTTCAGAGAAGTGGCTGGCTCTGAGAGGTCCTGCAGAGGTCATGGATTGGTTAGACTGCCATTTAGTTCTGCAGTGTGCAGAACTGTCTCCCAAGATGACATGTTGACATCCTAAATCTGGGGACCTGCGAATGTGACCCTGTTTGGAAATAGATCTTTACAGATGAAACCGAGTTAAAATGAAGTAGTGCTGGATTAGAGTGGGCCCTAATTCAATGACCAGTGTCTTTATAAGAGGGAGATTTGGACACAGAGACACAGAGGAGACACACAGGGCTGAAGGATATTAGATGATGGAGGCAGAGATGGGAGTGACGCGGCTATAAGCCAAGGAGCATCAAGGATTGCCTGCAACCACCAGAAGTGGGAGAATGGCATGGAATGGACTCTCCCCTGGAGACTTCAGGGAGAGCATGGCCATGCTTACATCTTGATTTCAGACTTCTGGCTTCCTGGATTTTGAGAAAATAAATGTCCATTGTTTGAAGCTGCCCTGTTGGTGGCAATTTGTTATAGCAGCACTAGGAACCTAATACACCTCACACTGGCTCTTGATTCAGTCCCACCAGGGAACATTAAGAGGTCTCAGTCACAGCAAAGACAACTCAGTAGCCAAAGGTAGTTTTCCTTCCATGAATTTAATTGCCATCACCCTCTAGATACCTTCTTTACCCCAGGTGGGTCATATATTTCAAGTCTCAACAGATTTCAAAGTGTGGGCTTTCATGCGGGCAATTTTCTCTGTCAATGGTGTGATTGCATTAGAAATTAATTACAACAATAAAAAGACCTAGAAAAGCTCACATATTTGAGATATACTTCTTACAAAAATGTCTAAATATTGATAATTGATGAAGCTGGGTGATGATTCCATAGGGGGTTATAAGTCACTTTATTTCTGATGATTTTGAAAATTTCCAAATGAAAATAAATATACGTACTTATAAAGTAACCTGGTCAGGTAAGACATCAGAAAATGTATAGAATTGAAATGATAATATGTCACACATCAAAACTTGAGTTATATGATTAACATGGTACTTGGAGAGAAATTTTTAGTCTTAAACATATATTAGAAGAAAGACTGAAAATTAACAAACTAATTCTCTAATCTAAAAATTAGAAAAAGAATGGCATATCCCCCCCCAGATACCATATGGGAGTTGTCTGCATAGGTAGGGTTTGTATTTTTTTCTGTCATCTTTTTTTTTTTTTAAATCTAACAGAAAGAGAATGTGTTAGTAAAGTAGAAAACTTACAATAGAAAAGATTATAAAATATTAATTAAATTGAAGTCCTGCTGGAAAGATCAATTATGAGATGGTGAGTGAAGGCAAATGCCAGAATGCCATGTCCTGCTTTAATTGGGGACTTTAGTCTTTTGATTGCCAGTGTGAGAAAAGTATTGGGTGATCAGTACACAGAAAGCTAGTGTGAGAAAAGCATTGGGTGATTAGTACATTGAGAGCTTAGGGCAGGTGGTCTGCCTGGGGGAGGAGCTGTCTGAAAATAGCAGCTGTTAGTATCCAGTGACCTTGTGAGAACTTGGGTTTAGGCCATTGAGGAAGGAGCTCTGGGGTTCTGGGAAGTTGAGGTTCGGTAGAGTGATATCCACTGAGGAAGTGATACATCTTTTACCTGGCAATTTGAACACCTGGATTTGTCACTGGGCAATACAAAATGTCTCTCACCATATTGACCAGTGATTATAAATGTGAAAAGGCACAAGGATCATGCTAGGAATACAAAAAGGGTTAAAAATATAAGAAAACAATATGAAAAGCTTTATCTTACCATATTTGGAAATTTAGATTAAATGGATAAGTTCCTAGGAAAATATAACTTACTGTTTCAAAGAAAATTTTTAAAAAAGAAAGAAATAGAAAGCTTGTTAGGACATCTAGGGCCTGTCTTTTTAGATCCTAAACAGAAATTGATTCAGTAGTTTAAAAATCTTCCCACAAGGAAAATACTGTGCCCAGATAGATTTTTCTGAAATTTTTGCTTAACATTTAAATAAGAAATAATAGCTATCTAATTCAAAATGGAAAGAGGGTTTACTCCTTGTTCTAGTTTGCTAGCTGCTGGAATGCAACACACTAGAGATGGATTGGCTTTTAATAAAAGGGGATTTATTTCATTAGTTCTTCAGAGGAAAGTTAGCTAACTTTCACCTGAGGTTCTTTCTTATGCAGAAGGCACAGGGTGGTCTCTGCTGGCCTTCTCTCCAGGCCTCTGGGTTCCAACAACTTTCCCCAGGGTTGTTTCAGAAAATCCAGAAATTTCAGAAAAATCTATTTGGGCACAGTATTTTCCTTGTGGGAAGATTTTTAAACTACTGAATCAATTTCTTTCTGCATCTCCAAAGACCTGGGCTGAGCTGTGAGTGCCGAGATGAGGTATGCTGAGCTGCTTTGGCTGTGCTACATTGAGCTCTCTCATTTAAGCACCAGCCAATGAAATCAAACATCATTCATTATAGCAGGCACATCTCCTAGCCAACTGCAGATGTAATGAGCAATAGATGAGGTTCATGTACCATTGGCTCATGTCCACAGCAACAGAACTAGGCATGTTCACCTGGCCAAGTTGACATCTGAACCTAACTACTACACTCCTAAAGAAAGATTTATTCAAAGAATGCAAAGTTAATTCAACATTTGAAATTCAATCAATATAGTTCACCACATTAACAAAATAAGGAGAAAATCATACGTTCATCATTGTATCTACAAAAGGGTATTACAAAAACAATCTATAATAAAAAGTTAAAGTATTGAAAATATTCCCTTTAAGGTCAGAAAGAAGATAATGGTAGATAAACTAGTCAACCGAATGAGAATTGAAAAGAAAAAACAAAATTTTCATTTTATGCAAATGATATGATTGTATACATAGAAAATCCAAAAAGAATCTACAATAAATTATTATAATTCATCAAAGTTAAAAGACTGTTTATTATAAAATCAACACACGAAATTAATCTATTACTATACATGCCATAAGCAATTAGAAAATATAATTTAATAAAAGATACCATGTATGATAGCATTAAAATATATATAAAGTACCCAGGAATAAAACTCTGAAAGATTAACTATTCTTTATGGACAAAAATACTATGCTTCATGGAACTATATTTAAGATTATGTCAGTAAATGAAGAATATACTATGTTAATGGATGGGAAGAAAAACAATTTAGCAAAGAATTTAGTTGTCCCAAATTTATCTCCAAAAAGTGCAATTCCACATAAAATACCAATAGCTGTTTAGGTTTTGTCTTGTTTGAATATTTATATCAAAGAGCAAAGGACCAAGAATAGCTGAAACAAGTTGGGTGCTTTCCCGGAAGCATATAAAAAATTATTGCAACTATTGGTCCACTTTGGAAGGACAGATTGGCCAGTGAAACTGAATCAAGTTGCTAGAAACAGGTTCTCATATGTAGAGAAACTTTGGACACTTCTGGTTGGTAGGTATTTACAATGGTGCTAGGGCAATTAGTGATTTGCTTGCGAAAAAAAAGAAAGAAATTGAACCTCTGTCTCACACAATTAATTACAGATGGATTAAACACTTACATAGAAAAGCAAAACTATAAAACTTTTAGAGGACAAAGAAGGAGAATATTTTCATGACCTTACAATAGGGAAGGATTTCTTAAACGAAACAATCATCAAGTTTTGGTAAGGGTATGAGCAATTTGGAAACAACTTGGAAACATAAATACTGCTTATGGATGTGTCAATTCTTGTAACTACAATAGAGAATAACTGTCATTATTTAGTGAATTTGAAAATATGAATAGCTGATCATCTAGCAATTCTATTCCTAGATAGATCCCCTATAGATATGTTTGCATGCATGTAACAGGAACCTTATGGCAGTGCTGTTTGTAATAGCAAAACCTTGAAGTAATGGGCATCGCCAGTAGAATCAGTAAATATGTTGTGGTAAAGTCATATAATAGAATACCACAAAGCAGTGATAATAAAGGAATTATAGTTATACAAGAAAATATGGATGAGATCTAATATTGAATGAAAAAAGCATGTCAGAGGAATACCTCCAATATGATCACATTTATATAAAATTCTAAAATACTAGTTTAGATGATATATTGAAAAGGGATAAAAATATGGAGATAAAAGTATTTTTTTTAAATCGCCAAGGCGGAATAGACACAAAATTGAAAGCAATCCTTCATCTAGGAGAGGACAGAAGAAGACGGGATTAGATGGGGGAGTCAAGGTACTTCACAGTTAATGGTAATGTTCTTTTTCCTAAATGGGTTATTGTGTTGTATTTTTTTATACCTTATTCATATACTATAATATTGTTTGGATATACATAAGGCATTTAACAAAAAACAAACAACACAAATAAAATCTTTCAAATAATTGCCAAGACAGGAAATAAACTGACAGACCCTGGCGGATAAGGGGGTTTGCCACCAACATGTATTAGGCTGTTTTTAGCAATTGAACATACATCATTTCAATATATTCTTACAGCATTCCTTTGAGACAGGTATTGTAGAAAAGGGAAATGGAAGCTTAGAGTAGTTAAGTAACCTGACCAAGACAAGTAGTAAGTGGTGGGATGGGAATTTGAATCCAACCCTCTCTGACTTCAGATGAAAATTCAACATCTTGTTAAGGGCTACATCAGATGGGAAGAATTGAGATATGGAGCGCCTCTCGGCAGCCTAGAACAGGGGAGTCTTGTTACAATCAGAATAAAAGCCAGGCCTCGAAGGCACTACCAGGGCAGCCACTGAAAACAGCAAGTTTCCAAAGGAGAAAGAAAACAGGGTTAAGGAAAATGAAGGCCACAGCAGGAGTGGAAATACAAGAAGGGATCGCATGAGATTTCCAAGGTGAATGATTTTGGTAAGTAACATTGTTTGCACAGCCTGGTATAAAGTGGGGTCAGTCATAGACAAAATTCAGCTGCAAACTGACTACAAATTTTGTTCTCTAATTAGAGGCTGCTTTCCACATATAACATGCTAATCAATGCAGGCTTCCTTCCTCTTAACTTGCAGAGGAGACCAATTAACATCATTCATTGAGAAGAAAACTTCTCAGAAGGTAATCTTTCAACAGCAGGGCTGGGATGAAAACAATTTAGCAGAGGTGATTTAAAGCATACGAATGCAGCAAGGAGCAAAGATTTCTGCTATGGAATGTTTACTAGAAACCTTGCAAATGCTTTTTCCTTTGGGCTTATTTTGTGTGGAAAGTTTCAGAAGTCTATATTTTCTACTTTCTCTCTGTGGCCCATTTTATTTCCAGTAACCACCTCCTCTACACTGGCTTCGCTCTAAGGAGTGGAAGTGTGACATTTCACAAAGTCGTGGCCTTAAAACACTTAGGTTTTGAAATGTGACTTGTGAAATATTCAGTGTTAAGTCTTCCAAGCAGCCAGTTGCCCAATTATCCAGGCAGTAAAACCTCAGGATCTCTGGGAAGTAGAATTGCTTGAGTCTCATTTTCTTACTATCTTCTGAAATTTCCTTCTAATTAAAACAAACCCTCCAAGCCCCAGATCCAACGTGGTAGGTCCCTGGCATCCTCCATTTTTCTTTCTGTAAGGCCGCCCTCCGTGTGTTGTGCCAACTTCCAAACATCGATTTAAAACCTGGTTCTCCTCGCCACCATCCTCCCAATAGAAAACATCGCTCCAGCCTACTTCGCACTGTGTAATTGAACTTTCTGGATGAGAAGTTGCACCCTAGATATTTAGTCTTGGTGTTCACAGTCAATAAATGAATAAATTAAAGCGCTCTGTGACAGCTGTGGCTTCGACGAGTAAGAATCATTTTGCCTCAGACATCTGACTTCGCTGTCCACCCTTCTCTTTTCAAGTTTAAGTGAACTTGGTGGGTGGAGCCAGAAAATTAATCATTATGATCAATCAACCACAATTTATTTTACCATAGTAATATTTGTCAAACTTAGAGAATTTAACAAGTAAGAATCAGATGGAATTGTGGGCATTTTTCATGCCACATCCTATATTTTTCAAGAAGAAACTAAGAATCAGAAAGAACCAATTGTTTTTTTCAAGATTACACTTACTGAAAATGTCTGATCACTATAATTGTTCTCTTTTTTCACAAATACTTCTTCCTACCTCAAAGTATCTTGTGAAATTTCTAGTGGGCAGAGTGCTTAATTCATCTTTTAATCCCCAGTGGCTCACAGAGCCTGGTGCATGTTCCCCATTCCAAAAAATATGAGATGCTTATGCATCAGGATTTTAAAATGAGACTCTTACAGAAAACTGACAGGTGGCAAGCATGTTCCCGGTCCAAGATGGAGGGTGCTAGACTGCCTATGCAAGACTTACAAACTGTTATGACCATAAATGTATAAAACAATTGAGGTTGAAGACGTCAGAATATCTTTGGATAAAGTCTTTGGAATACTGTGGCATTTTTCCTTGCCCTGAGGTGGTGCTCTGAGGAGTAGGCTCGGCTTCCCCAATGGCCAGGCAGAAGGGCCCTGAATTAAGTGAGAGGCAGCCCGCTCCAGATGGCTTTGTGCCAGGAGGAAGCTGAAAGTGGCCTTTGGATTGCAGAAGCTGACAAGGATGTCAGCTGGAAGAGAGGCCCCGAATTTTCTGTAGAGAGAGCTGCAGTTGGATGTTTCCAATAGGGGCTTTTCCTTCTTACACTTCTCTTTCGTCCCATGGCCTCCCCTATCACACCCCTAACCTCTAATCCTGAAGGACTCAGAAATATAAGCTACTCAGCTAAGGGAGAGGAAAGAAAAGGCAGGGAAATTGGTTAGAAATTCAACCAAGTCAGCCTGTCTCCCCGTAGGCTCCTCTCTGGGGAGGTACGAAGTCTTAATTTCAAATGAAGTTTGTAGTTATATTTATTAAGCTGGAGAGGACCTTTACTTACTGAATGGAGGCTCTTCTTGGTTATAAAAGTGACTAGCTAACATTTACTTATCTAAGGTACTTGATAAAGATATGGGAGCTAGTCAACAGTCCAAGAGGGCTTGGGGCAGAAACAGTCCACCAATTAAGTTTATACAGACAGCAAGGGGAAAGAAAAAGGTTGCTTTCTGCTTACATCTTATTGAGTTCCTCTTTTTGAGACTAAATTTAAATTGCATTAAAATAAGTTTTGTTTCGAGGTGATTATCCATCATACATTTACTCAAGCTAACAAAAATGGGAAATTTATTTGCTTCTAACTATAATTTAGTTGACTGGCTATGATAACACTGCCTGGCTTATCAAAGTAAGAAGACTGTTTGCTATCTGGCATCCAGTTCATCTCTTTCTGGGAATAGCACTTCTGTTTCCTTTTGGGAAATTACTTTTCCCTGACTTAATATAGTTTGGTGAAGCTGTTACTCAAGGTGTGCTGTCTTCCCCTAGCCAAGTGCTGGGCTCACGGCCTAAGCTGTCCTAGAATTTAAATTTTGAGTAGAATGAGAAAAAAAATACTTGATGCCCAGCACTTCCAGGAAGAGCAATCTGATAGGTTCTAAATAGCAATCGAGATTCTCTGACCTACCCTCCCCACTCCTGCTTCCAGATGTAGGTCTCCTCCACTCTCTGGGCCATCAGATATCAGGCCAATACATCAAGACATTACCCTGCAAATAGGTTAATCATAGTCAGCTTCTATTACTTCTATACAGAGAAACCTGTATCAGAAGTTGATATACATTTACTCATGTCATCAATTAATATTAACTACGAAATAGTTTTTATTTAATATAAACAGTTTGGTAGAAGGGGAGGCTTTCAGAATGGATGATGAATGGGGGTGAGTGCTGTAAAAATAAGTGGGATCCTGGCAGGCATGGGAGAAATGATGAATAATAAGACAGATATATCCCTATTTACATGGCTTTGTAGTCTAAGGGGACATGCACAGTCATAAATAGCTCTTGCTTCATTGAAGATTAATTGCCTAGGACAGGGAAACAAATAGAGGCTATGAGAAAATATAAGAAGACAGGCAAGGCTTTCTGGAGCAAAGGAGACCTGTGGGATAAGAGATAGGAGTCATTTAGGCAAAGTAGAGACTGGGTGGTGATAGGGATTGGACAGAAAATATTTTTCCAGGCTAGTATACTAAAGATCTGATGGAAGATCTCTGTTGCTAAATTATGGAAGCTCAAAAGCAAAGAGGCTCACTTTTGACATTGAATAAGAGGATGGCAGATGGGCAATGCCTTAATGCCAGGGAATGGAGCTCTCTCCAGTACAGGGGAATTTGGAAACCTGGGCAAGCTAGTGAAAATAAGGAGCTACTCATTTTGTAATTGTGTTGAAGCGAACATTTCAAACACCTATAATCACTGCCTCTTCCATTTGCACTTCTAAAATAGTTCTATCCAGCTAAATGCAACCAGAAGCAGCAATTACTATAATTATCCCTGGACTAATAGATCCAGCCATTTTATTTCAGTTCAGTAAGTTTGCATAAAATGATATTAATAATCTAGGTTTGAGGAGATGATGATGCTTGTCCACAGCCCCACAGATAGCAAATGACAAATCTGGGATTCCATGACACTAGGTGGTGATTCTACTTACTGCCCAACCTAATGAGAGGAAAAGAAAACTTGAAAGCAATGACTAAATTAAGGTTCCCAAATTTCTTACCTCATCAATCCCTTTGGAGACCCAAGAATTGAAACCTCAAGGTGGGAACCCCTGGGCAAGGTGTCCTTTATAAATATTAAGAATATCTTGAGACTCTCTATGATTTATTTTGGAAATGCCATGTAACTAATAAAAGAGAACATCTGGACATTTGGAGACACATTTACCAGTTTCCATAAATACTTATGAATATGCTGCACAACTAATGCTGTGATTGGCTCTCTAGAGACACAAAGATGAATAACAAGTTCTTTGCCTTCAGGGAATGTATCTCAGAGAAGGGCAGTTGGGATCATTGCCAGATCTCTTTAATTTCTCTTGGACAAATTACCTACAGTATACATTGCCCCTTACTAGGAACATGTAACTATATTATAATGAATGGAATAAGCTAATCATTGATGATATGGAATAAACCTGATATACCAGTGTAAGAAGAATTCAAGAGGAGAGAAGATGTTTATGGCCTGGGAGATTGAGGGACTTCATTTCATTTAATTCCCCCTGCAACCTTGCCAAGTTTACATAATGGCCCTATTTTACAGAGAGAGAAGCTCAGTGAGGTTAAGGAACTTGCCTACAGACACACAACCAGTAAGAGCAGGGTTGGGCTAAAGCCAGCATCTTTGGATCAACAGTCCCCATGTGTTTCTTTCTTTTTTTTTTTTTTTGACATGGGTAGGCACTGGGAATCGAACCCGGGTCCTCGGGCATGGCAGGCAAGCACTCTTACCTGCTGAGTCATCATGGCCCGCCCTCCCATGTGTTTCTTAATGTGCCACGTGGCTTTTTACAGCTTCAAACAGAAGATTCCTTCTTCCCAGGATTTCAGTAGATCCTTGCTTGTGCTATTTCAGTGTTTTTGAAACAGACAATTGAGATCGTTTACCAAAAGTCTATAGGAGAGAGATTTCCTCTGCCTATTGCTTTCATGGGCCTATCCTAAGTAAAAACCAGAGAGATTTTGGTCTGACATTTTGCTGTTTTTGTGTGTCTGTGATCTTTCACTCTGTTGAATCACCACTTTATGGCCCTAAAAAGTCATATTTGACAATAATCATTGATTATAATTAAGGAAGGAATAAAACTAATGCTAATTGAGTGGTACATTTGGTGCTGTATGGGATTTAGATGATATATACTCTACTGTGATGATCCCTATGTTTTGTAACACTTCTGGGCCACCCTTCTTCCCACTAGTCCCCAGGGAAGTACAGAGTCTGACAGCTGTCAGCCCCATAGCAGTAGGAGGTTGCTAGAATTGCACATATCCAATAGCACAAAAAAAAATTGAGTCCCTGAGTGCCACAAATCAGGATACTTACTTCCTTGGACACTTACTCTCCACTGCACCCCTAAGGAGTTGTTATTATCTGTATTTGCAGTTGAGGAAACTGAAGTTGACAGAGATGAGGAAACTAGTCCAATTCCCACAGTTAGTAAATGGCAGACCTGGGGTTCCATGATGCCCTCTGGTGAATCCACTCACCTTTCTGCTTAAGAGGATGTGAAAGAAGGTACTGGGGTCCAGAAAAGCCTGGGGAAATTGACCAAGAATCACCAGGCAAATTCCTATAAAGAGCTATATAGAGTATGAGACAGATGTCAGTTGGCCATAAATACATTTGCCATTTATTGCCCCTCCGTGAAAAGACCTCTGAGCTCCTATTCCCAGGGGGCTGGTCACATTTGATAACGTAGGTCCACCTTTGCTCCTGCTCTCCTGCCGCTCCCCGAGTCCCCTCCTCCCATCTGTCAGATGGCCCTTTACAGCCTGAGAAGAGGTGCTCCTGCAGAGATTTCCAGTCCCTTCTCCACTGTGATCCTTGCAGCAATTACTTAGATTTTCTTTCCTTTCTTCCACTCTTCCTGTATCTATGATGTGTTAGACCCTCAAGTAGTTCATGGTCAGACAGAGTGACAGATATCCAGACAATTCATTGTAAAGTGCCTTACGGATAAATTCAGCCACAGCTTTAGAATTTCATTAGGAACCATTAAGTGTTGGTGGAATCTCTCATGATTATAAGATTCAAGCCCCCAAGCTATTATCTTTAGCATCCCCAGATGCTTCCTGACTGGTCAGAAGAGATGAATCTTTTTCTGCAGTTCCTTTATCACTGAAGACTTACTGCTTTTTGTTTTCAACAACAAATAATCTTTCTGCGACATGTCACGCTCCCACGTAGCCACTGGTGGCGGTGTGACTGTATATAACGCACATCCTTTTAGGTGCAGTAAGGGCCGTGGGGTGCTGTAACCCTTAGTGTTTTACTAAGGAGATTCGGAAGGAATACTGCCACATGAAAACAGGCTTGAGTTTTGTTTATAGCTTTGCCTAATATTTGCTCTAATGTGCAGCACTTTAAGCGACATAAAAAGTATCTCTGGATTCCTGGAAGCAACTGCCTTTTTACTGATAGCGCTTGAGAAATTGATCTGTCCTGCAATAGATTTGTGAACAATAGTGAAACAAGGTGGGCAGGGGAGAGAAGGAAGTCAGTAACAAGCACATCTTTTCACTTTCCTCTATGGAGTTATAAGCAGTCTTGTTTTCATTCGAAGCATGGAGCTGAGACTGTGGATGTTAATAAGAGACTTGAGCGGGTATTGGTTGAATGATCTCCAAGCCCTAATTTATTTAAATATTAAAGCTATTTTACAGAGAAGCCAGAACCTGCAATTCTATTTACTGAGCAAATCTCATCAGACCATACTATACCATACCAGGAGTCAGTAGAGAACATCCATTTCTTTTCTCCCTTACAAAGGCGGGAAAAAGGAATAAAAGATTAGGGAAGCAAAAATGCAGTTAGGTTATTTTTTTAGCTAAAAGACAGGTTTTTGCCATTCTTTGTCCCTGATGTCTGGAAACAGCCAATCTCTGAGCCCCAGAAGAGCCAGGGCCGTTACTAACAGCCCTGAGGTTCCAGGGTACCCTAACAGCATCAACAGGCTGTGCCTCAGTTTCTCCAACTGTAAACCAACTCTGTGGCTGGCCTGCTCTTTTCTCGCACCCTTTCTTATCAGAAAGTCATGATTAATGATGTAATTCCTGGAAAGCTCTTAGAGCTTCTCAGGAGAAAAATGATCTTCAAATGAATTACAACACAATATAAGACTTTAAATGGTCTAGATCCTTCCAATATCTGGGTTGCTTCTCCCCAGTGGTAAACTGGAGTTCTTTAAGTGCTATGTTAACTTTTTCATAGCACAAAGGTGCTACCAGGACATTTCAATAAACCATGAATTGAATTCCTCGATTCAGTCAGTCATTCAAGTAACATTTATTGAACACATGTTAAATGCCAGACACTAGGCTCGCCACAGGGTTAAGAGCCCTGTGGCAGATTGAATTATATGCCTGCAATTTAATTACATGCAATTAAAAGCATGGTCTCGATCTCAATCCCATTCTTATGGGTTGAAATTGGGCCTTTCGAAGATGTTACTTTTAGTTAAGATCTGGCCTTATTTCAGATATTGGAGGGTGCTAAAAAGAGAAAGCCACAGGGAGAAGCCGCAAGCCGGAAGTTAGCAGAGCCCGGAAGAGAAAGGAGAGGACATCACCCCGCAACCAGAAAGCTAAGGACTCCAAGGATTGCCAGCCCGCCTGACTCTACAGACCTGCCCAGGAAACCTGCCCAGGATGGAAGTGAGCCTTCCGGCCTCCCAAATCTTCAGACAGTGCAGGTACTTCTTGTTTCATTGCACTTCGCTTTATTGTGCTTTGCAGATAATGCTTTTTGTTGTTGTTGTTGTTGCAAATTGAAGGTTTGTGGCAACCTTACCTTGAACAAGTATATCAGCGCCATTTTTCCAACAACACATGCTCACTTTGTGTCTGTGTCACATTTTAATTAAGGTGTGTACATTGGTTTTTTAGACATAATGCTATTGCACACTTAATAGACTATGATATAGTGTAAACATAACTTTTATATGCACTGGGAAACCACAAAATTCATATAACTAGTTTTATTGTGGTAGTCCCTGTATTGCAGTGGTCTGGAACTGAACCCACAGTATCTCGGCAGTAGGCCTGAAAATTCCCATTGTTTAAACCAACCTATTTTGTGGTGATTGTCACAGCAGCCAGGGCACTTAGACAAGTCTGAAGTGGTTCCTGGGCTCAGAAGTTCTCCTTGTGGTGAAGTGTTTTGGCATAAAATGTTGCATTTATCCTCACAACAACATTAGCTGTAGTTTTACTGATGGAGAAACCGAGCTGTGCCCGACCAAGGCAGTCTACATAAAACTTAAATCCAAATTTCTTTCTATTTTCAATATTTTATGCTGTAGTCTCAGTTTATATGAACTTTAGCTACTAGATTTTAATCAAAATGAACCAACCAAAGTAAATATATAGAGTAGACCCTTGGCATTTGCAGATTTTACTTTCATGGCTTTGACTATTTGCCAGACTGTTCTTGGACACCATTAGCAAATGCCTGGGAAGAGCCATGACTTGGCAGTTTAATTTGCTGAGATGCAGTCTGAATCTCTTGCCGGGAGAGACTGGGGAATGGAGGCTAGTCATTCACACAGAGTAGCTTCAGGATCTGAATGTGGCTCTGTTTCCTCCTATCTTGGTTTCCTCTATGTATTTAATGGGAAATGCTGCAGTGGCCTGCCAATTATCAATAGTATTTATGAATTTGGGATTTTAAGAGAAAGTCTCTAGTGTTTGCCCATCACAAATATCAATATATTAAAACTTGCTCATATGGGAATAATTCAGGGATTCGGAGATGGGATTTGATATTCCCGAAGGCCATAGCTCCTCAGCCACTTGACTCACCGCAGGCTCTTTCCCACCCTCTCCTCCACTTAGGAATGGTCCGCAAGGGCTTTGCTTCATGTTGCTTTGGATGGGAACTTTAGCAGTCAGGCCCTGTTGTGCAAGACTTTCAGTGAGATTTCTGCATGCGTTCATTGATCCAACTGTAGTTTTTCTAAGTTTGGAAAGATTACCTGGGATGCGTATTCAGGGAATAGATGGTTTCCTGCAGCCTTGGAGGACTGCGATAATTTTCTGCAATTATTTATCTATCATGAGATTAGTAGAATACACAGGTCTTTCTCAGATTGAATTGCTGCACTCACATCTACTTTGTACTCCTTCTCGCCAATAAGAACCTAAACCTGAGATCAGTCCCTCACCTGCAGTCTTCATTAGATGTTGCATTTCCATAAAATGCTCCATTTGGAAGAATTCTGATGTGTTGAAACTTCAAATAAAGAATTTCAAAAGTCTCTTTTTATTTGTAATAGGTTTTATTAAAATAAAAAGGTATTTATCAGTAAAGGGGAATTTTAACAGAGTAGAAGAAAGAGAAATGCTGTTTGCAGAGTTCTAGCCCCAAAATTACAAAGCAGAGTATGAGATGGTGAGTTTTGGAGCAGAGAAGCAATAGCTTAATAATAGCTTAATGCACAATCTTCACTCCCAAAACTATCTCAGTGAGGAGAACTCATGGCCCCTAGATACAACAAGGCCATGTGCTTTGCTGCAATGAGTAGTTTGGGAGGAGGGGGGGGAAATCTCTCATTTTTCACTATTAGTAACATATGAGTTTAAACATTAAGTCAAGAGTCTGTGAAAATATCCTACTGATCATATGCTAATTTTCTTGTAACTATGGAATTTTAGAGTATAGATGTGATCCTTCTTGATTGTGAATGAAGATGGTACTTTGATTTTTCATCTTTAAACCTCCTGCTTCACCATTCATTCCTAATATACATAGGAATTGAGAAAGGATCTTCAAAGGTCAAGGGTGAGTCTGTGTCAGATCCTGGAATGAATCGTGAGCTGAATAACTTCTGCTCAGCTTCTTTGTTCAAGAGAAGGAAAACCAGAATTGATCTAGCCAAAATGAACTTAAGAAGAAACAAAACACATTGGTTTTGTATGGCACTGTTCTCACCCTCAGCACATTATAGAGTTTCAACACTGGATCTGAGTGCTCTAAAAAATTCTTTAAGAGCAAATAAAAATACTGCTTCTGAAAACGTGAACACCTAAATACTAATCAAAGCTTTGCTGCAATCCTGTGGAAATGCATAATGAGATTTTCCAGTTGTCAATCATTGGAATTCTGACAGTTGTAATGAGATTCTAGCTTAATGGGTACTTCTCAATAACTTGGGGCCTGAAGCAGACAACTTGCAGACTGTCAACCGATTTTTTTTCCCATCTGGAAGCAGGGAGGCAGTCTATAAATCGGTCCAGCATGAATGAGGCCTCACAGGAATTGGGGCAAATAAGGTGCTTTCCTCTCCACTTCACCCATTGTTCAAAGGAATGATGACTTCCACCTGCAACTGGTCTTGCAAATGTGATGCTTCAGTATAAGACTGTCTAATCAGAAAAGGCAACGTGCTTGAACTTGGTGATTTTACTCTAATTCCAATGGAAAGATCTCCAAGAATAGAAATTAGTGAAGTGTCTGTTCTAGATAACAGAGCATATTTATCGCCACCTCTTTTGAGGTAATGAAATGCCATTTAAATTACCCTCTCTCTGTGGTAGATCTGAGCAGAAAGCAAGCTCACTCAGTTCCCTATCATTGTGCAGAGCCTGAAACCATATCTAGTAATCACTTTAAGTCTCACTAGGGAAGAACAGCAGGTAGGAAGCTATTTGGGATTTATAGTGCCACTTACTTCTAGAGGCAAAACCAGAGTCATAAAAGGCAAGAAGAAAGAGTTCTCAGGGCCTCCAGGGGAACTAAGGGAATACACTTGAAATTCTTGATTTTTATTACTCCAGACAAAATAAGACACCTTAGCCCATGGAAGCCCTGGAAGACTGAATTTCAACCTTCCTTCGAGGTTGTTATTCAATCGAGTCTCTCCCTATCCATCTTCATTGATCTCAGACAGGTTTAGTGCTCCCTCTCCCTGACTCAGTTTCTTCACCTCTGCAGTGGAGCCACCAACAGCAGCCCAGGCCCTCGGATGATCTGGAGGAGACTTAATAATAGAAGACGTAACCTTGGGGCTCTAAAATTCTATCATGGTGACCAAGAAACACTCGAATGGCTGAAAGTCAAACAAATAAACTAACATTTTTCTAACTTTTTTGTACTGAAGTTGGGCCAGGCTGAGGTCCCTCTGGGCTCCCAGGTTGTTGAGCTCCCTCCCTCCTCGCTGACAGTATCCCTCACTAGATGGCTATTGAAGGTCAGTCGTAGACAGGGAGCAAGGCCAGAGCACCGAATCAGTAACACCTGGGTCTTTCTAGATGCACTTGGCCATGACTCAGCAAAGACACCCTAGAGAGACCTCTCTGATTGACACCTGTTGGAGAAAATGCCAACCTGAGGCAGTGGAAAGGTCCGAGTTGGAGGCATTTCAAAACATTCTAAGTGGAGAAGCAGCTCTGCTCCTTTACCACCCTCCCATCCTGCTCTCTCAGCTCTGGGAGGAAAAGCCCTTCTTCTTACAGTCCCCTGCATGATCACCTGTCCTTTTGCTGAATCCTAAAATTTCCACTTGCTACTAGCTCCTTGCCCTCTCCGACCCATATACATGGCAAAGATCACCTGCTGAAATTGTTGGCCCTTCAAGACACCGCCTTGCTGTCCTTCCCTCGCCCCACACAGGTAGCCAGGCCTGTCGGCAAAAGCATGAGCTGGACTTGGATTCAAACTGTGACTTTCTCCTTAGCTGCATGTTTCGGCGAAGTAGTTTACCCTCTTTCCTTAGCTGAAACAGCAACAAGAGGGGTGACAGCCATGCCCCTGAGAACTATAAGGCTGAAATGAGAGTATGGATTTTAGTGCCCAGCAAAGGGCCTGGAACATAGAGGTACCAAAAGTGTCCTCCTTTCATGGCCAAACTTGCTCAAAAAGTGCTGGAACCTGCACCCACCCTTACTCCCCACTTGCTGCTCCTGCTCGTCAGTGAGTTTCACTTGGGTTTTCCTTGTGTAATAAGGAGGTACACTGCCTCTGTCTGGAAATCTGGCCAGTGCTGGTTTCCACGATGCAGCGTTATCTTGGTGCAGTTTACAAGGCAGCTCACAGAATTCTTCCTAAAGTGTAGAGTCATAATAGATGGCCATGTTTTCACCTGAGATCCAGCCGTCTGGGCTCACCCAGGGCCCCTACAGCCTTGGGTTTCATCCCTGGAATTCTGGACAGCCTCATTTTGGGGACCATGGTAAGTGGCTTCTAAAGTTCTTTTAGTGCTTGAGGAATGCGCTGTTCCAATCAGAAGCAAGATCAGGCGTTTCCCTCCCGGAGTGAGGGGCTCGCTACAGATTTAGTGATGCTGTGCCTGGTATATCGGGGGTGAGTGGATCAAACCGTGCAGTTGGCAAAGGAGTGTCTGCTCACCCTATTCAGAACCTGTGACTCCCATTGAGTGCCCAATGATGTCTTCATTGTCCAGTTGGGAAACTGAGGCTCAGAGGGAGTCAGTCACACAAGGCAAGGCTGTTAGGCAGCTGCACAGGAGGCTGTTAGGCCTCCTGGCTAGCCACCTGGGCCTCCCCCGCCTCAGCTTGCACGCATTTTACACACCTGGCAAGCTCTGTGCATTCCGTATAAACAAAGGTGTTTGCAGGGAGAGAGCAGGAAGTAGAGGCTTGGATGGACTGGTTGCTCCACTATGGATGGAAACAGAGACTGGAAACCTGGCTTTGTAGGCAAGACAAGGGAAAATGGGGGGTAAAAAGATAAATAAAAGGTGCAAGGACCCTGGCCAGACAGAGAAGGAGACTGCAGAGGGAGTAATGAAGTAGGTGGTAAGTGGCCACTGGCCAGGGTGATGCTGAGGTGGCAGGCTGCACATGGGGACCCATGAAATTCTGCCCGGCTGGCTGTCGTTACACCAGAAGTTGAAGCCTTGCTGGCTATGAAATCAGCAAGCAGGTCTGAAAGGGTGGGAGGGCCAGCATGTGGCACCATCCTCTGTTGTGACTCGGAAAAGAGGAAACATCAGAGGGGGAAACGGATACAAGGACTATTAGAAGCAATGATCTCATTTAATCCCTTTGTTGTACGACAGGGAAGCTGCAGCCCCGGAGGTTCAGTGTCTCTGAAGGTCACTGAATTTATTTGCCAGAATCTCTCTGGTGCCTCCCTTGGGTCTCCACGCCAAGGAAGCCAGGCCCACGGGCGGGGCAGAACTTCTTAGAAGAAATTCAGCTGCCTTCCATAGAATCCGGATCCACAGATGGATTCACCATCTACAAGTTCTGGGCTAAGCGGGAGGCCTGAGCAGTCGTGGAGAGGGGCAGGGGCTTGGGGAATGGAGCCGAGAGGCCAGGCTGGGTGCTGGGATCGCCTCCTGGGTTGATCTGAGCTGCGTGAACTGGCTTCCTGCCCAGCGCGCCCCCGACTCTGCAACTTGGCCCTTGGCCGCGACCCAGCCATGCGCGCCTCACGCCTTAGCCCCGTGGGTCCCGTGGGAAAAGTGGGCTCTATGCTGAGCCCTCTCTGAAAGGTAAAATGTGGCCACTCCTCCAGCAGTGGCACCATCGTGTTCAGACCCTGGAGGCTCCAGGCTGTCCTGGGCGCCAAGGCCCCTTCACCGAGGAGGTGAGGATGGAAGGGCGAGGGACATTGTGGAGACACTTCCTCATGTCCTGGAGGAAAACTTGTACTTCTGCAACCTGGGCTGGGAGGAAGAGGCTGGGACTTCAAGAAGATCCCCCATCAGGTCCCTCGGGGCAAAGCAGCTCCCGTGGGGAAGGGTTGAGGTTCCCAGAGCCCTGCCTCGACTCCCCCCCACCCCCCAGCCTCGGGCCCCAGACCTCAGTGCCTTCCCTCAGCCCTCTCTGTCACTCATGAGTTCTTGTGCTGCCTCTTCAGGTCAGACACTGCCATGGGAGGAGAGACCATTTTGTGGGCTTCATTACTAAAATTCCAAATTCCTGAGACCTCCCCCCAGGGATTCTGCTCCGGCAGCCGGGGTGTGGCCCAGTGTCTGGCACATTTGAAGCAGCACGCTGGGTGTGTTTTCTTGTGTGTGGCCCCCACCCCCTGGACATCCAGGCTTGGCAATGCTGGGAGTAGCATCAGGTGGAGAAGGGGCCTCTTCCCACAGCTCAGCTGTACTGACAGTGGGGACCTCATCAGTGCACTGGGCTTTGCTCCCGAGCCGGTCCCCATTACCCACTGCAGATAGGAAGGCAGCTGCTGGGGCAGTGACCTACTGTGGACAGCATAAGTGACTGGCTTGCAAAAGCCACCAGGAAGGCCCTGGGCGTGCTCCTGCCAGCCCCTCTGGGTGGCTGGCTGCCTGTCACCTCTGTGTACACACGCCCGGCCTCCCAGCTAGCATGGGGCGGGGAGCCAGACCCCATCTCCTACTTGGTCTCCAGGGGATGCTGTTGGAGTCGCTGCATGCCCAGGGTACTCTACGGACTCGGCGCTTCACGCGGGCATTGCCCCTTAACAAAGAAGGGTGAGCCCACGCCATCATCATCACTCAAGTTTTTGACCTTAGCAGTGTCTCCTGTATTCTTTTGAAAAAGGAAACACAGCCGAAATGTAAAGCAAAATGCAGGCTGGCCCTGTTCAAGTTACTTTAGCAGTTGCTTTGCCTCTGGCCATTTCCAGCTCAAATCGGAATCCTTGCCTAGTTATATTTAGAACCCTGCAACAGAGAATTGGGGACTGGGTTGAAGAGATATATTTTGTTTTAATTAGACATATGTCTCACACATCGCCTGGTGCTGACAGCCGCCACCCTAGATTTTCTTGGCCCTGACACTGGGAGGCAAACAAGGCAGAAGCTGCCTGCTCTCGTTTGGCTCAGCCTGTTGAGTGAGCTTTGTGTTTCATTGAGGTGTTTGCTTAATCAGTTCTGTAGAGAGGCAATATAGCATCTTCATTGAGAGCACAAATCCTGGAGCCATGCTAGGTCTGAAACCTGGCCATGCTCACTGGCCTCTGACTTTTGGCAGCTGGCTTACCTTCTCTGTGCCTCAGTTTCCTCATCTATAAAATAGGGCTAATAATGAGCTCATAGGGCTGTAGTAAAGGTTAAATGAGTTAACCTCTTAAAGAGCTGAGAGTTGTTCTTGGCACATCATACATGCTTAGGATGAGCTAGCTTTATTTCAGTTCATGCTTTGCACGTCTTCCCCATCTTTTTCTGCTTTTCAAGCTGCTATCAGCAAGCAGCAGGGATGACCCCATTGTCAAAGTAACAAACTGTGGTTTGATCTGCAGCCCCTGCCTTCTATGCATGTAAAACACGGCTTAAGGAAATTCTTTTTGTAAATGTCTGCAAAATATTCTTCCTCCAAGACCCTCCTGCTCCATTATAGCCTTTCTGAGAGTGGAGGAACTGATAATTACTTGTACAGTGAACTCGGTAAAGGTGTCCAGAAAGGAACTGGAATTCTACCTCTTCAGTCCTTGTCCCTGGGTGTCTTTAGACAAGATGGACTTCACTTGTCCCTGGGTTTAGAGGTTTGTCCTGAGCATCCAGTGACATTATGCTCAGGAAGCACTAGCCCTGGCAACTTTGGGACCTTCCGTGGAGATGCATTCCCACTTGCTCCCTCCGCCGGTGGATCAGCCTTAACAATCATGACAGCCTGTAAGCTGCCAGCACCACCCCCCCAAACATGATGATGACAACATGAACACAAGTGTTTTACAAATACAGTCTATGAGCAAGGAGGAAGGAAGCTTGATGATATGACTTTAAAAGGAAAATTAGCCCCAAGACCAACAATGGAGGCAAAGCAGCATTTAATTTATGGCCCTCGTTCAAGAACTGCCATCTCAGACAATGAGTTTCTCTTTGCCAATTCCCTTTTGGGGGAGGAAGTTGCTGCATCGGTGGCAAGGGTGGCGCCTCATAATGGTGACCGACAACCTGGCCTACTGCCCCCACCCACTATCGGAATCAGGAGGGCCCTTTTGACCCTTCAGTTGCTTGTCCTAGGATCATAACAAATGGGGTCTGCTTGTAATTTCTTTTCGCTGAAGCCACTGAGTGCTCTCCAGGGCTGACCCTGGCTGGGTCTGGGAGGCACGCAAACAAATCTCATCAAAGAAAGTAGGTGTCCGTGAACTCATTCATTGTTGTAAAACACACATCACATGGTTTTCAGCAATGAATGATATACAGTTCACTCATTTGTAAATCCTTTCACACATGCAAACCCCAGTGTTCACGTGCTCACTCACATAGCACTGTAAAACACACGTTACACAGGTTTCAGAATGTACACGTTGGTTTCTTAGAACTTCAGGGAAGTGATTTACCTCTACCCTGCCAGGCCCCTTGTCAGTAAAGAATAGGGTAGGTTTACAGAGCTCAAGGAAAATAGAACTGTCACCTAAAATCTACACCACTTAGGTCTGTCGTGGAATGCCGTCCTCCTTTTCTGTAATGGCTAAATACTTGAGGCACTAAACCAATTATTTGTAGGCACCCGCCCCTGAGGACCTGGCTTCTGAAAAGCATTTACTCCAAAGCTGCCCTTTCTGCCTCTTGCTTTCTCACTGGGAAAAGCTGTCCCTTTAAATAGAGCTCATAGAACTTCCACCTGCGCCAAGATATAGCTCTTAAAAGTGCACATGATCAGAAAAATTTTTATATAAACACGGCAGCTCCCCTACTGCAAGACAATGGCCAGATTTCCTACATCCCAACCTTTTCCATATTCTGGCACTGGTGTTGGACATCTGTGGCCAGTTTATTCAGTTGGGGAGGGGGTCTGAATGCTCACGTGTTTCTTCCTGTAGTGTGCTCCAACGTGTTCCCTGCCTCCTATTGTTCTTGTTTGCTCAGGGAATGCCTTCACATTAGACCTCCCAAACGAAAGGAACAATGGCCCCAGGAATTGGAGCCAAGGAGTGCCAGAGGGGCCAGATGGCTCTCCCTTTCTCTGGTTCCAAATCTGTGGCGTTTCTCTGAATGTAAGACTTTCACACAGAAGCTAGAAAATTATTGCTTGAGCAAAGAAATTTGTCTTCTTTTCGGAAACCATAACTGGTTATTGCCAGGGCTTTGCAAAAAAGTCTGTGCCTTTTTGCCTTGGTCATTAAGTGGACCTGGCTAAAGCCCATGAGATGATCTGCCTAGAAGGCCAGGGGAACTTTGTGGCTTCCAGATGGACCTCAGCTCATTCTTGGGTGAGCAAACATATTTGTGGACATGCTTTTTGAGTAGGAAGTAGGAAACAATAAACTCTGAATATTTCATGAATCTAATCTTAGCTTCCTAGGAAGGTTGGTTTTGAGATTCTTCTATGCTCTGCTCCAGATGAAGAGGAAAGAGTTGTCTGAAAAGCACGTTATGTGTCTAAGAGACATTGATCATCTTTCTGTATTCACATTTATGTGTTAAACATTTTTAAGGAGATACAAGCACTCTGAGGAAACCATTCCAGTTTTCTGGAACATTCCAGAAAAGCTGGAAATTTTCTGACTCAAGACTAGGTATTAAAGGTTTTTGGTTGTCAAAGAAATTGGGCTGAATTTTGGTTTGAATAAGAATTTCCTCTGATACCTGTGGAAATGACCTTATTTGGAAATAGGTAGCTGCAGATGGAATTAGTCCAGGAGAAGTAATACTGGAGTACGGTGGGTCCTTAATCCAACATGACTGGTGTCTTTATAAGAAGAGAAGAGACACAAAGGTAGAAACACAGGGGAGATGGCCATGTGAAGACAGAGACTGAGGTGATATAGCTGCAAACCAAGGAACACCAAGATTGCTAGAACCCCAGAAGTTAGATGAGACAAGGAATTATTTTCTTCTACAGGTTTTAGAGGGAGCCCAGCTCTGCCAGACCCTTGACTTTGGGCTTGCAGCCTCCAGAACTGTGAAGCAATGCATTTCTGTTGTTTGAAGCTGTGTAGTTTGTGGTACTTTGTCACTGCAGACACTGGAAACTAATACAGTCTGTTCCCAAACTTGTATACTGGCAAGACAGCTTCTGATTGAGGAAAAGGTAGGCAAGTGTACATTGATGCCCAGTAGACATTCCAGGGTCAATCACTATGTCCCACCATGGTTAGAGGACAATCAAGTTAGCTGCTCTAGAGAAGGGATGTTAATTGGAAAATTATAGAGTCATACTGAATGTGTAGGAAAACCAACAGGATTAGAGTTCTTTTACCAGGGAAATCATAGCATAGAAATAAGGAGTATATATACTGGTGTTCTAGTTTGCTAGCTGCCGGAATGCAATATACCAGAAACAGAATGACTTTTAAAAAGGGGAATTTAGTAAGTTGCTAGTTAACAGCTCTAAGGCCGAGGAAATGTCCCAATTAAGACAAGTCTACAGACATATCCAATTTAAGGCATCCGGGGAAAGATACCTTGGTTCAAGAAGGCCGATGACGTTCAACGTTTCTCTCTCAGCTAGAAGGGCACATGGCGAACATGGCAGCGTCTGCTGGCTTTCACGTGGCTCTACCAAAAAAGGGACTCTCTCCAAAATGTTTACTCTTTTAAAGGATTCCAGCAAGCAACTCCACCTTCAATGGGTGGAGACACAACTTCCATGGAAATCATCTAATTAAAAGTTACCACCCACAATTGGGTGGGTCACATCTCCATGGGAACAATCAAAATGCTCCCACCCAGCAATATTGAATGAGGATTAAAGGACGTGGCTTTTCTGGAGTCCACCATAGATTCAAACCGGCATAACCAGGGTCAGAAAACTTTCTCTAAGGCTCCACCAGATGATACTAACTATTTTAGATTTTGCAGGATGTACAGTCTCTGTTGCATCTATTCAACTCGGTCTTGTAGCTGAAAGCAACCATAGATGATACGTAAATGCATAGGTGTGGCAGTGTGCCAATGAAAGTTTTAAGGACACTGAAATTTAAATTACATATAATTTTCACATGTCACAAACGATTACTCTTCTTTTAGTTTTTTCCAACCTCTTAAAAATGTGAAAATCATTCTTAGCTCATGGGCTGCGCAAAAACAGGCTGCAGACCAGACTGGATGGTGGCTTGACAAACACCGTTGTGACAGTAAACTGGTGGGAAGCAGCATAGGCCACCAGAGCACAGGACTCCAAGACAGGGATGGAATTCTTCTTCAGAAAAATGTGTTGTACTCAAGACTGTGCCTGAAACTTGGATGATATGAAACAATGAATGCAGCATTTAATGACTGTGAAGAACCTGCCAAAATTCACCATTTATATCTGCACCCTTCCCCACCCCCTACCCCTGCTCCCCGGTTTAAAGACCTGCATGGTCCAGTATAGTGATTCCCAAAGCGTGGTCCCCAGACCAGCATCAACTGGGAGCTTGTTAGAAATGCACAGGCTCAGCTTTCACCCCTGACCCCCTGAAGCTCTAGAGGATGGGGCCCCAGGAATCTGTTTTAACGAGCCGTCTCAGTGACTCTGAGGCTCACTCAAGTTTGAGATCCCCTGCTCTAGGGGAAGAGCAGAGGGAGTCAGAGCTGGATTTTAATTGCAGAGTGGCTACTTTTCAGCAGATGATCCTCAGTAAGTTAACAAGCCTCAGCCTCAGTTTCCTCACTGAAGTGGGGGTGTGAGTATGGCAGAGAGAGAAATTGTAGTTGTGGAACCAAAACCAACTAGCTGTTTTTGCTTTTTAAAGGGGATATTACCATTTATATCAAAGAAAAAAATATTCTTTATACCTCTCCATTCCTTTTGTGGCAGGCTGGTGAAACCCAGGAGAAAGCAAAGGCTGAAATTTCTAAAGGTATGCTGGTTCAAATGGCTGGACAGCTGGCCCTTTGCTGTCGTGGAGACACTAATTTGGCTACCAGAAGAACCCCTGAGTAGGGGTGAGGAGCTAGATTGAATCTTGGGAGGGAGGCTCCAGGGGCAGAGTGGAGGGCTGGAAACCCCTAGTGTTTGGAGGGGTGGTCAGAAGACTTGGAAAACACAATGGCTAATCCCCAACTTGATAGAAGCAGGCGAATTAGATACTGTGCTGTTTCAAAGTCAAGTGCCTCCATTGACTTCAATTTTCAGTGAGGTCGGCTTCAGACACAAAGCAACTCTGTGAACGTAATTGGAAGGAAGTCTCTGGTCTTGGGCCGCAGCTGAAGGAAGAAAGAAGAGAGCTGTGCAGGGGGACGGAGAGGGGCAAACTGCACAGCCAAAAGTGCCTGAGATTTTGGTTCCTGGGAATTTGCAGAAATCTTGGTGTCCCCCAAGAATTTAAGATGGAGGGGGCGATGCCAATTTTATTTCAATCTCAAATGACACAGTGGCCTCAGTGACCCTTGGATCACAGAGGTGTCGACAACAGAATGTAGCAATGGGGATCAGAGGTGAAAATATATGTGAATCCCTTCTCAGTGGAATTTGATGCTTACTAAGTCCTCAGTGGTTGGGAGCAATTATTAGTGTTGTGGCTGTTATTATTTTTAAATATACCTAGCTTTTCTTGTTTAATATACGATTCCATTCCTTGTTATGAAGAATCGGATGAAAAATTCTGCTTCCTCTTCATCGGGCCTCTCTCTCTTGGCAGCTCTTTGGATCACGATATCATTCCCCAGACAGGGCCACTCAGCTGCTAGCAGCTCATCTGAACTGGGGGCTACCTGCTGAGGAAATCGTCACCCTGACTGTGCTGGCCTTCAGAAAGACCAGGGAGTATCACAACCGCGTCAGCCAACTGCAGGCCAAATCGCCCACTGCCCCGACAAGGATGGTTTTTACATTTTAAAAGAAAAAGAAAACAAAAAACCATGTGATATAGATTGTATGTGGCCAGCAAGGCCTAACCGGTCGGTGTACGGTCTGATCCTTCACAGGACTGAGGCCACAGTGACAGGCGGCCCCTGCAGGCGGGGTGGCCATGGGTGGCAGGATCTTGGGGGTAGGGTCAGCGCCTTCCACAGCTCTGATCCCAGGGACGCAGATGGTGCTGCAAACCTGGCAGTGTGTTTAATCCAATGCAAGGACCCAGGATCAGAAGTTTTCCTGGGTGCTCACCGCGGCCCAGCAAGCAAGGTCCAAGAGGAAAAAAAGGAGTCCCGGTCTCGGGGCTGGGCTAGGAGAAGCTGCAGCTGCCACTGCACAAGCCCCTCTGCCCCTAGAAGCTGCAGGAGGAAGCCTCTGGGAGGGACAGTTGGCTCAGCCCATGGAGGAGAAGGAGAGGGGCAACCTGGGGAGAAGGCCATGGTCTGTGCAGGATGCAGGCCTGGAGGAGAGAGAGGACTCAGAAGAGAGCATGCTGGTCCCACTGAGGTCAGCAGCACATATCTACAATACGCCAGGCGGGGCACCACGCAGCCGGCCTGGCCCCCGCCCTCCATGCACGCACGGGTTCACGGTTCCCTGCCCAGCTCGCTGGGCTGTGCACGCTGCTGGGGGTGGGGTCCCAGGCTCCTTCACCCCCTGCCTACCCTAGTTCAAACAGCAAAACTGGGATGTGTTTCTGATCTCCACTTCCAGGATTTTTGGGGGTTCTGAGTAAGAAGGAAAATGAGATGGGAAAACTAGACTTCACAGCAAAATACTTTGTTTTCTTTTTTTTTTTTTTTGGTCCTTTTCCTTTTTGGCACCGTGGGCACTCCTGCAGAGTAGAGTTTGAATAGAGGTCTGTTCCTTTTAGGGGAAAAGAACCCAATGCCCCTCCATGCCCCCACCCCCCCAGGACTGAGCTCTGAAGCCAGAGCATGCAGGGTTGTGGGTAGCAGAGCTGACCCGGAAGGTTTGCCTGGCCCCGGCTGCCTTGGGAAGTCTGAGGCTTTCCTAAACAAGCTCTTAGTGGGAAAGGCGAGTAACTGCCCTGGGGCCTGTGCTCTTGGTGGGGGGGGGTGCTGGTGGTGGGCAGATGGGCCTGAGCAGGGGGTCTAGATGATGGGCCCACGCATAAGTGCCCATTGTCAGAGCTGCGGGTTGTCATCTGTCTGGCATTTTTCAGGAACAAGAGAGGTCAAATTATGGGTAGTTTGCTCCACAGGGTCTCACAGAAGGGACCTTGTCTGTTTTGTTCCCCACTGTATCCCCACTGCCCAGAGCAAGCCTCAGGGAAGACACTCAACTATCTGTTGCTGTCAGGCATGTTGGAAATCCTTTTTTTTTTTTAAAAAAAAGGAAACCAGATCATTTGGTAAGGGAAGGATGAATCACTGTCTGGCTTGGCATAGATAGTGCAGCAGTCTTTCCTGGAAATTCTTTCCCTCAAAACTCTAATTCTGTGAGCCCCAACAGTGTGTTTAACCTGATAATGAAAACAGAGAAACTTAATTGACTGGGATAGTTACACTCCAGATGGAAAAATAAACCATGAGTCCACGCTCTGGCTGACATACCTCTCCATCTGGATTGCACACTATTCTGTTCTTGAACTTTAAATTTCAGCCCCACTCAATTGCTTGACTGTAGTTCCTGAATAAGGGTGTAGTGTAACGTCTCCAGAGTCAGAAAGACTTGGGTTCAAATTCCAGCTCTGCCATTTTCTAGCTGTAAGACCCTACAAAAGTTATTTCAATGTTCTAAGCTTTCATCAGTAAAATGGACTTCATTATACTATCTATCTCAGAGTGTTATGAGGAGTGAATGAAATGATACACTTAGAGTGTCTGGAACAGAGTAGGAGTTTAATAAATTTTAGTTACTATTGGACTGCCTTCCTTCCTCTCTTCTTTTTTGGCTCTTCTCTCCCCTGCCTAAGTACTCCCGGTACCATATCTCTCTGCTTATTCTCCAAGGATCATCTCAGCTACTGCAATCCTCCTCTAAAAGGAAGCCTCCTCTGACATTGTCCCTCTCAGGAACATCTTCTTTTGCTTCCGTTGAATCTGTGCACCCACCTCTCCTCGGATCATCCCCTGCCTTGTATGATTATTCCAATGCCTGCCCTTCTCCAGACCAGGAGCTCCCTGATGGCAGGGACACTCTTTTACTTATCTCCTCCCCTCCAGGCTTGCATAATTTTTGGTGTTGGGAGTTTCAGTGTTTGCTGAACACAGGAATGGAAAGATAACATCACATCATTTCAGGGACGGAGAGGCTTACACATAATCAAGCCTTACTTGAGGTCGGAGGAACAAGAGAAATGAGTCAAATCTTGTGGAATATGTTCAAAGAGAGGAAGGACATTTGACAGTCTCAAGTGAAAACCTATACATGGCATTTAAATTTACTTTAAAGCGGCTCTATTTTTACAATGTACTGGTGATACATATTTAGGTTTGTTTTTTGTTTACTTGGTACTCCCAGCATAGATATTTAACATGTAGAATTTCCTGAATACTCTAGGGGTATTTAAGGGTAGTTCTCTTATATTCATGAGTCTGATGCCAACACTTCTGTTGTATTTATTTCCAATGAACCCCGAAAGATTTATTATTTAGTGTCGTGGCTGTTAGATTTTATCTTTACATCAGTGAAATGAGTGGTATTTGTTGGATTGGTTAGTAAATTGTATATGCATCTTTGCCTTAGTATGAACAGGGTATAAGCAGCTTATACCCTTTGGAATGGCCCCTGTGTCATAGAATTCCACTTGATCCTGTGTCAAGCTGTTTAAGGGGAATTCTGTCATCTGACCAATTAACAGAATTTTGCTGCTAGCTTCTTGTCACATCTGCTTTGAGTGAAAGACAGAGAGCTGGGGCTTTGCTGAGCTCACAGAACAGGTGGTCTGCTGTTTTCCTGCTTGCTCATAAGTGCTCGTGTGCACGTCAGAATCTCACTGTAACGAACCAGTTAGTAGAGAGGTAGAAGGAGGGTATGTCCCCCCCCGCCACCATCACTTTAACCATTCAAGGCTGCCATTATCTAACTAAGAGCCTGGTCCTGTGACAGTGAGTGAGCAGTTGGCTTAGGTTGGTCTGAAGGGGTAGGTTTGAAGTTCAGTGGCGGTAACGAAAATGGAAAAGAAAGACTGTATGGGAAGAGGAGATAAGACCCAGCACGACTTGGTGACTGATGGTTGTGGCGGCAAGTGAGAGGGTATGGCAAAAACCAGACCATATGTATGCAGATACAAATAGATTTACAAAGTACATTTCACACAGCTCACTAGGTCTTCACAGCTGCCCCGAGGGTGGACTGGGCAGTTAATAGAAACAGAGGTAAAGAGGTAAAAAAAAAAGCCTGAGTGACTCTCCCGGGAAAACTGTGGTCAGGAAGTCACAGTACCAAGACCCAGACTCGACTTTTCAGAGCCCAAACCAAGTTCTCTTTTCCTTAACCCTCACTGACTCAAAGATTTGAGTAACTGGGGAAAATAGGGAGGTCAAGAGAAAAAGCAAACAGGACTGAGGTTAAGGAAAGGAAGAGCAGTGGAATGAAGTAGAATTTGAAAAATGGTGGAGCAGTTGCCCGCAGGTGGAGGACAGAAGGTGGGGCCTTTCACCCAGGAGCGAACATGTCCTGACATGGACACCTCAGGCAGGAGAGGCCCCCCTCTCAGTCCACCAAGAGTCAGCCTTGCCAAGGCTCCTTCCTAAACCTAAGGACAAGTCTACATGGCATTCCAAAATGTCCCAATAACTCAGTCTCTGGGTTGCAGACTTCTTTGGATCTTCCCTTCTGTTAGGTCCATCTACTTCGCCCCCATATTGCCCTTATGCAGAAACAAAAAGAACTTTTTTTGTCCTATAATGTAGCTTGGGAGAAAGAGTTTTCCATGCACCAAGGGAAAGGAGAGAACTAAAGCTGTGGAACATATTTTCATTGGACACATCACTGTTGATACTCGGTGACTCTTCTGAGTGCAATACAACAGGCCCTCTGTAGTCATTTAGAGCTGCCTTGTGGAACCCAGTCTCCTCTCTCAGCATCTTCCTGCAGGGTTGAAGGATAAATAAAAAAATCAGATAAATACCTCATTCTCTATTGTCAATGACCACAACACACATGGACAAAAGCTAACACAAAGCATACTACTTTGGTTTTTTGTTTGTCATCACTTTAATTTAGGCCAGTGGTTTCCAACTCCTCTGGGGAACTTTTAAAAATGCAGATTCTGGGCCTGGTCCCTCTGATTCTGATTTTGTCGACATGAAAGAGGGATTGTATTTTCCTCCAGTGAGTTGACTATGTTTGTGTTTAAGGAACCTTTGCTCCTTTGTTCTAGGATAGGCTACATGCTTAAGTGAAAATAGAACTTTCCTTGTGCTCTTTGCCAATGTCCCTTTGGTCTTGTTTGATTGAAGCCACTCATCAGGTTAGTAACAAATTGCCTTCCAGCCTAGGCTAGTTCTGTTCTACATGAATGCATCCCCAACTTTTCCATTTGGTTTTATCCTTCCATTTCTAAGTTGGCCTTGACTGATTTAGAAGGTGCCTTAGAGACATTCTTGTACCCAGTGAACAACTTGGCATGGGACTCTGGACCAAAGGTTGATGGAGAGGATATGGTCTGGGCTTCTGAAAGTAGTACATGACTAAGAAAATTACCAGGAATGGAGGCTTTAGGAAAGAAGTTTTCAAGATTGTCTGAGAGGTGCAGCCAGAATCTGATTATGAGCTTCACCCTCTTTGATTTATTAAAATACTATCTGGGGAAAACAGTTGGAGAGGTTTCAAGCTCAATTCCCATTTCTATATTTTCATTCTCCTTGCTAAGAGCTTAGTTTCTAGGCTGTGGCAGATTAAATTATGTCCCTGAACAAAGACATGTTCCTGTTCTTCACCTGGGTTTCTGTGGTGTCATCTCATTTGTAAATAGAGCCCTTTGAGGATACATAGTAGTTAAGGTATGACCCACCTGGATTTCAGGGGACGGGTGCGCCATGCTCATGTTACTGGAGGCTTCCTCAGCAGAAGAAATTTGAATGCAGAGTCAGGGAGGAGCAAGAAGTCAGCAGCAAGCCTGAAGAGCAGACACAGGCAATAGAGAGTACCAGGTGACAGGAGGTAGAGATGCAAGCCAAAGAACCCCAAGGGCCGTGGCAAGCTAGCACCAGAACCCCACTGACTTTAGAGAGAGCAGCACTTAGCTGTTGCTTTGATTTTGAACTTCTAGCTTCCAAGCTGTGAGTCCATAAATTCCTATTGTGAGGCCAACCCACTGGGTGGTATTTGTCAGAGCAGCCTGGCAGACTGAGGCACAAGGGAAATGTCAATAACCCTGGGTGAGGTATATAAATCCTAGGCCCTTCTACCTTCGTGTGAACGAATATATTAGAGCCTCTCCTCGATCAGGAAAGAAAAAGAGAATGATGACTGGATTGGGAAAGCAGATGCAGGGATGGTTGAGGGCCAAGAAGGCAATTCTGATCTTGAGCAACACAGCCTTGGATGAAGTACCTGGATGTGGGGAGGGCTCAGGGCATGGAGGCCGAGGTAGAGCCTGAGGAGGCAGGATTTGAGAGGATGTTCTTGAGAAGAGCAGGTACAGGAAGGACTCCAATTCCTTGAAGTCTGTGTCTTTTTGGTGTCCCTCTGTAATGCTTTACCACCACTACCCCTTTGGTAATGTTTTTTAAAAACATGGTGAAACCTCAGTAGTAGACCATATGTTTAGATAAATTTTTCAGGAAACTACATTGCCATTGCTGGTGCTAAAATTTTATAATATTGATCCTCCAAAGTACAGATCAGTTGCTCATACCCTATTCCCCTCTTTTCTAGGATGGTGCTTTTTGACATTTTAACAAAGGGAGGTGAGTCTCAACTGTGTCTCCAAGAGCCCTTCAATGGAAGGTTGTTTTGTGCCTCACTCTTCCTAGCCAGAAAGCCAAACCTTCTTATGTCTTCAGAGAAATCCATGGGTTTACAAGCCAGGAGTGGAAGAAACTGGTTTCTCCCAGAAAGGCCCCAGAGTTGAGGAGACTCCAAATAAGTTCCTGAAAAGTGGCTCTTATTCACTGGGTCAATTGTAGGTGTTACCTTTAGATTTTCCTTCCTTTCCACTTCCTCCCCAAGAATCTGATAAACAACAGCAACAGATGAAACAGCTCTGGCAATTTCTATGTCCTGAGCCCTCTCTGCTTCTGCTTTTGTTCCCATCCTGACATCTCCCACCTTCATCTGGTGGGTGTTAAAGGAAAGAGTCCAGGGCCCACCCTTTGTAGTTTCCTTGGGTTAGTAGCTGCGTGGTTTGGCAGGTAACTGGTGTGGGGCCTGGTAATCTGATTATCCAGGAGATGTTTCTGGGCAGCTCCCATCATTTGACCATGTTCAGGAGGACCATGAACCAGCTGATTTAAAAACCACAATAAATAGCAAGGTCATCACTCCAGCTTGGTTGTAAATTGGCTCTCACTTCCCCCTCTTGCTCTTAGGGAGGCTGGTTCAGGGTGGCTAATAAGTAACTTGATTGTGACTTTTATTTAGTTACATGAATTTAACAGGCATCTTAATTGCAGTTGCATAAGTGAAGCATGTAATCACACTCTGGGCCCTCTACATCTGTCACCTGCCACCAAAAGAAATGCTCTGGGTTCGGATCCTTTATTTTGTTTGGGTTAAGACTGAATCAAAGAGGTTTTTAAAGCAAGAGAGCAAAAGAGGGCGAGCTTCTTTTTTTTTTTTTTAACTCAGAAAGCTTAAGATCTAGCAACTCCCCTGTTCTTTTCTGGATTCTACTGTTAGCTTGTCAATGGGTGTCTAAATCCCAGCTAGTGGATATTGATCGACCGCCTAGTTTAATTACCTAGCAGAGTGTATTCTCTACCAATCAGTTTCGCTCCTGAAATGCCAATGTCCTGCTTCTGAAGAAGGAGGGGATCAATAAATCCTTGTTTGCTTTTTGATTCCTGTTCCGAACAGAGTGCACTCACATCCAGGTTAATTTTTAAGTCCACGCACCTCCTACTTCACTGTTTGTTTAATTCACCTTGAAAACCTCAGTGACACTAAAACCCTATCAACGATTTCTTATTGCTTATGCAGCCTCATTAAATAGCAAATACTTGACTTGGTCATGTCCCAGACCTCTGCTGGTAACAATGGTCCAAAGTCCCTTACTATTTTTCTGTTCTTGTCTGAAGTCCCCAGGGCAGAGATTTTCAGAAACTCCATCATAACCTCTAAGTGGGGAGAGAGGGACTTCTCTCTGTGTGCCATTCGAGGTCCTGTTCCCAGGTCCTCTCTCTCATCAGATCCAGCAAATTTGTGAGCCCAGGTCCCATTGCATGCTTAAAAACCATTTTTATTGGAGTAACATATATACAACAAAAACTTCCCACTTTAATTACTTTCATATGTACAATTTGGTGATATTAATTATATTCCCAATTGTGTACTACCATCGCCACCAGCAATTTCCAAAACTGTTTTATCACCCCAAATAGAAACTGTAGGTATTCAGAGTTGGGTATTCAGGAGAACCTCCCTACCCGCAGCCCTCATAACTTTTCTGTCTCTATGAATTTGCTTATTCTATGTATTTTATATAGGTGAAGCTATACAGTATTTGTCCTTTTGTGGGTGGCTTACTTACTTCACTCAATGTGATGTCTTCAAGGTCCATCCATGTTGTCACATGTACCAAAACTTCATTCTTTTTCATGGCTGAATTATATACCATTGCATGGATATACCACATTTTATTTATCCATTCTTCTATTGAATTTTAAGGGATTACTTATTGTCTTGGTTTCCTACAGCTTCCATAACAAAGTACCATAGGCCTGGTGGCTTAAAACAAGAGAAAGGTATTCTCTCACAATTCTGGAGGCTGAAAGTCTAAAATGGAGATGTGGGCAGTGCCAATGCTCCCTCTGAAACCCATAGGGGAGAGTCCTCTCTTGTCCCTTCCTAGCTTTTGGTCCTTTGCCAACAGTCCCTGGATCACTTGGCAGCTTGCAGCTTCAGCATTTCAATCTCCCTTGTGTTACCATGGCTGTCTTCTCCTATCTCTGCATCCAAATTTCTCCTTCTTATAAGGACACTAGCCATATTGGATTAGGGCCCACGTTAATCTAATTTAGCCACATTTAGCTAAACATATCTTCAAAGACCCTATCTTGGGAGTTAGGACTTGAGCATGTCTTTTGGGGAGCACAGTTCAACCCAAAATGTTTATGAAGTGAGAGCATAATGTTACCTCAGGAGCCTATAGACTCATTGGCTCCTGAGTTAAGTGAACAGAGCATTGGCATTTTTCTTTGGTCATCTCAAGATTGGCAATGACGTTTCTAGGCATGTAAACAAAATCTCACCCTTCTCATTTAATGCTGATTTTTAAATTTTTTTTGCATGGGCAGGCACCAGGAATCGAACCCAGGTCTTCAGCACAGCAGGTGAGAATTCTGCCACTGAGCCACTATTGCACCATCCTAATGCTGATTTTTATTTAAATTTAGACTTGGAAAGTCTTGATGCCATCAGGAATGACAGTATGCAGTCGACAGAGGGGACATACACTCTGAGAACTGAGTCTCTTGTACGCCTGACAGGTTATACCCGACCGTCCTACCCAGCTGGGAACCCGAGGGCTCCATGGGTTGGAGGGTTAGATTCCCTGGGCCTGAGCACTTGCTCCGGCTCTCAGTCAGCCTGTTAAAGAGCTCTGTTGAGGGTCTCGACTGGTTTGATTCCGGTGAGCTGTTAACCACATTTGAACACATCAGCTTCCAGTGTAGTTTGCTTCCCCATAACCTTGAAGTGGAAGATCAGTCAGAACAGCGTTAAGGAGCTCTCCTGGGAATCTTTTATTGCATCTGAACAGTCTGCCTGTATTTGGCTAATGTGTGCTTCCTTTCGCCTGATAGAGTGCAAAATGTCTGCAGACCCAGGAAAGGCTCCCCTAGGGATGGTGCCTTCCATTCTTTCCAGGGATATTAATGCCGTGAGACTTGGTTGCTTTAAACTTCCTAATCAGTGGGGCTCCAGCTAGGAAGCAGGCATCTGACCTTTAGGCTCTTTCAATCATGTGTTTTTCTGCTGGGATATTTAATATGCTAGTTAAAAATAAACAGACTAAAAAAAAAATTAAAAATAAACAAACTAATGCATTTGTTTTCATAAGGCCACTCATAAATATCAGAAAATGCCCAGGAACAAACAACTTCCAGTCTTTCTAGAATCCCAGAGGGAGGCCAAGTGGAGATTGCTTGGTCACATGCTCCCTGATCAGGTGAAGCTGCTCCCATGTCACATAAGCCAAGACTGATGCATATCTGACCCCATACAAATTGTTCCAGAAGGTGCCAAAGCATGTTAGAGATGTAGGACAGGTTGCGTCATGTGTGGAAACACACATTCAGCTAGAGGATAGACTGATTCATGAAGCCAGAGCTCAGGGGAGGTGGAAGCTTCCAAGAAGAAGGGGCTCTTCTCTTTCAGGTTTATGGGGCTCCTGTGTGGTTTCTCACCGCAACAATGTATACGATTTCTGGGGTGTTTGTGTCTCTACTCATGTGTTTTTCTTTGCCATTGTATCATTCAGATTTTGTTCAAAAAGCCACCAGGATAGACAAAAGTGTAGAGCCAATTATAAACCCAAGACAATTGATACAGAGAGAAGAATAAAATGCTAAATCCTATGAACAGGGCCAATTTGTCTTCCATTGCATGAGAAAGCATTTTGGTGACTTTAATAATGAAAACTGTTTTAGATGATATTATACACATGAATGTTCAAGTTACTGGTTTTGTGCCTTTAAAATCCAGGGTGATAATTTAACAGTAGTTTTGACTTGTACAAAACCTAAGTGCCACAAAACTGTCTGGAAGGGGACAATTACATAAGCTGGGATGTAATGGTGTTCAATTATTGGTGATTGGGAATGAATGTGTCAGTAACTAAATCAAAATTAGAAGAATAGGGGAAATTGATATATTTATGTAATAGCCTTTCTTTTAGCTTGGATTCTTCCAAATAAGACCCTTAACCTGCCAGTAGTTTGCTTGGGGTGTGGTCCCAGGAAGTAGGCATGAGGGACAGAGGACATGGCAGAGGAGGAAAAGCCAAAGCTAGAATGTATCATCTGGTTGGTCACTGCTCCAGTTCTCGGGTGCTCAGCGCTGCTGGGACCTTCGGAGAAGCCTCATGAAATAAATGCTCTCAGAACCGGCCACCCAAGGAGCCGATGGGGAGAAGCATTTATCCAAGTGTCCTGTGTCGCTGGTCATAGGGGGTCCCATCTGCTCCTCCTCAAACACTTTGGGGTTGCTGGTATGCAAGTACAGTGTAGTAGTCCCATGTTGGAAAAACTCAGGTACTGGGAGCAGGAGAAGGCCTGGGGTGAGGCTCTCTACTCTGAATCTGCAGAAGCTGGGCAGAGCCTGAGTGGACCTGGTTACCATAGCAATGCTGCCGTAAGAGATGGGGCCGAGAGGAATTCGGAGTAATGATGCCTAATACGCCCCTTCTCCTAGAAAGTGTGGGGAAAGAAGAAGCCTGGTCTAAGGTTTACAGTGGAGCAGAGCAGGATACTTGTGGACGGAGAGACAGAAGATTTATTTGGTTAAAGGAACCCAAGCTCTAGGAAAACTATATTAAAAATGGAGATTATCTGGGAAATTTGCAGAGACTTGCCCTCAGCACCCAAAAACGATACCCGTTCGGTTGTTAACTTAGTCAGTGGACTAACTGGGGCTGAGTAAGGGAGCAAGACCTGGAGCAGCCGTTGGGAAGGACCTGGGATGTTGGCTGATCCCAGTCTGGCCTGACCATGGCCTCAGGGTTCCCTGTCACCAGAGATACCTGATCCCCCAAAACGTTGTTGTACTGAATAAGAAGTGATGCCTTAGAATTACGGTATCTTTCTGCTGGAATGGTTCTTAGGCATTTCAGGCCTCACCTCCCTTGCTTATGGATAAGACAAAGGAGAAACCTGGGACGGGAAGTCCTCTCCCCGAGCCCTCACAACCAGTCAGCACAAAAGCCAGTACCTAGAACCCAGGCAGTTATTCAGGGATTTTGTCCAGCTGCAAGAAAGAGAACTGAAAAGCAGCATACTGGATGAATTTGGGGTTTGCTTTTCTCATACGACAAGAGGTTCGGGGTAGACAGTTGCTGGAGCTTGTTGAGTGGCTGAATGGAGTCAGGCCGTGAGGTCTCTGTGACTCTTGGCCCTTTCGGGCGGCTGTGGGAAAGACAAGGGCTCACACGCTCCTTGGTGACTTCTGCCTAAATTCTATTTCATCAGCATTGTGTCCCGTGACCACCCCTAGCTGTGAGGAAGGCTGGGAAATAGGATTTCTTCAGCTGTGCATGTTACCACCCTAAATGAAAGTGGGTCTCTCTTGGAAGGAAGGAAGGGTATTGAACACGGGTATTGAACATCTGTTGCTCACCTGCAGTGGGCCACCAGACTTCTAGTCTGCTACTTGTCAGCTTGTACCCTCTACGTTTTCTCTGCCTTAGGATATTTGAGAAGATCTAGGTCTGATAAAGCTGTAAGAAATGAACCGATCTCTGGTCTGCCTGCAATGCTTGGCTCCCCAGTGAGCCTGCTCGATGACAGCGTTATTTACCTTGGGCTTCCTGCAGAAAATCTTCTCTGTGGGTTTGGTGCTTTCATGAAACAATGGCTATCATAGGCGTCCCTTTCAGATTGGAACTTTCACCTTCCTACTTTCCAAAAGGCCCCAAAAGTCAGAGAGTCTGGCCCTTAGAAGAAGCCAGAGGTAATGGTCTAAAATGCAGAGGCTGAATTAGGAATGGAACTATTAGGAATAATTTCCAAGTGAGCTTTTTTCCTTCTTGATGTTGAGACTATATTTTGGACTCACTATTGTCAAAGAAAAAATTGCACTGGATGATGTTAAACCAGCAAAGATGGCTTTATTCAAAGCTATACACAACAGGGAAGAGAGACCAGCTGGGTACTATGATAGAGAGAGAGACCAGGAGTCTATCTCAATAGGGGAGCGAGAGGGAGCTCAAGTCCCCTGCAGCAGGGGGCAGGAAAGTTCTTAAGGACTGGGGGGAGCTTGTGGGAAAGTACTGGAGGGGGAGATCAAGCACCAGGCTGTGTGGGTGACATGGAGTTGTCCTCTGATAGTCATCCTGTCGAGGCCAAGGGGAACATGCTCTATCTGGATTCTGTAAAGGCCAAGCTGAGGGAGGTCAGCAGCCTAGAGACAAGGAGAAGCCTGTCTAAGCTTTAATCAAACTAAGAAAAAGTTAAGGCTATTTTGGCAACCACAAAATGTGGGAAATTTCTTAACCTATGCTGTTTCCCAGGGTCACAGGGTCCAAGTAAAATTCAGCATTGATATACAGAAGCTGGATGTTCATTTTCATCAGGAAAGAAGCAGACAGATTTCATATACAGTGTAATATGTATACATTACATGTACATTTCTGTCCCAAATGACAAGCACTATAGAAAGCAAATAACACAAGGAAGAAATAACTAGAATAAATAAAATGCTAGAAAATCAAGAGATGGAGGTGAAAGCAGAGAGCAGCTCTTTCTGAGGCCAAATTATAGAACATGGAGTTGTTTATTTCCCTGCCCCAGCATCTGGCTGCTGCTCTGCAAAAGTAAATAAACACAGTGCACTGGACTGCATTTCCACTGATTGTGAATTAGCAAATTCTTATTTGTCAAAATGCAATGTCCTTCTCAAGCCACAGACTAGAAGAAAATATTTGCAAAACCCATATGTCATAAAGGATTAAAGAACCCTTATAACTCAATAATAAGTTAAACAACTCCATTAAAAAATGGCTTAGAAGCTGTGGAAAGCACTTTGGCAGATTCTCAAAAAGTTAAACATAGAACTACTGTGTAACCTAGCCACTGCATTCCTCAGCATGTATCCAAAAGAATAAAAAACAAGTATTCAAATGCCTGTATCTGAATGCTTACAGCACCATTATTCACAATTGTCAAAAGGTGAAAACAGCCCAAATGTTACCAGTGGATGAATGGATAAGCAAAATGTGGTCTATCCTTATGATAGAATATTATTCAGCCATAAAAAAGGAATGAAGTACAAATACGTGCTTCAACATGGATAAACACTATGCTGAGAGAAAGAAGCCAGACACAATAGGTTACATATTGTATGGTTCCATTCATATGAAATATCTAGAATAGGTAAATTCAGAGAGAAAGAAGCAGACTGGTGGTTGCCAGGGCCTGGGGCTGAGGGGAGAATGGAGGGTGATGGCTTACTGGGTATGGGTTTCCTTTTGGTGTGATAAAAGTGTTTTAGAATGGGTGGTGCAATGGTGGCTTAGTGGCAGAATTCTTGCCTGCCATGCCCAGGACGTGGGTTTGATTCCTAGTACCTGCCTATGTTTTAAAAAAAAAATTTAAGAAAATGCTTTGGAACTAGATAGAAATGGTGTTTGCACAACATCATGAATGTAGTAAATGACACTGAACGGTTCACTTTGTTATATGAATTTCACCTCAGTTTAAAAAAAAAAGCAGAAGGTCTGAATAGAGACTTCACGAAAGAAGAAGTTACAGATAGTAAACAAGTACAGGAGAAGCTGTTCAACATTGATAATTGTTAGGGAAATGCAAATTAAAACCACAATGAGAAATCCTTATACACCCACTAGAAAGCTAAAATGAAAAGAGACAGACAATGCCAGGTGTTGGTGAAGCTATGGAGCTACCGGAACTCTGGTGCTGCTGGCAGGAATGCAAAATGGCACAGCCACTTTGGAAAACAGTTTGGCAGTGTCTCATAAAGTTGAACGTATACTTACTCTATGACCCAAATCATTATAATTCATAATAATCCAAAACTGAAAATTACACAAATGTTCAATTGATGAATGGATAAATTATGGTAAATCTATACAATGGAACACTAGGCAGCAGTAAAAAGTTATGAACCACAAGTACAGAGAAGAACCTCAAAAGCATTATGCTATGTGAAAGAAACCAGACAGAAAAAGATTAAATACTGCATGCTTCTATTTATATGAAATTCTAGAAAATGCAAACTATGGTAAAAGAAAGCAGATCAGTGGCTGCTTTCTGTCTGGGGGGGCTGACTGTGGAGGAGCAGAAGGGAACTTTTGGTGGTGATGGAAATGTTCTGTATCTTGATTATGGTATAACACATAGCACATCACCTTGATTGTAGAACAGCAGATGTTCTATACCTTGTTTGTTCTTCACCTCAATTGTGGCAGGCAACTACAAACAAAACTCATCAAACAGTACACTTAATATTGATGAATTTTATTGGTCATAAATCATACTTTAATAAAGCTGATTAAAGATACCATGTCCCTTCTGAGCATTGTTTGAGACCTCGGCTTTTGGATAGAACATCACAGAGGAGCCCTCTGTCATCCCCACGAGTATGGTATGGGTTTCCTCAGGCTTGAGATGGTGTTTGCACACCAGAGCTTGGTGGTTGAGCAATTTCACACTTTGGAGCACAGTTCTGAGGGCAGGGCCAAAGGCACGTCTACCCTGGGGAATTCTTGGTCATAGGGTATTAAAAGATAATTTTCCAAAATGCAGAACTGTCATAAGGATAAAAAAAATGAACTTACGTTAAAGATTTTTATTTTACTCATAATGAGAGAATCAGACAGATGTCATAACCAGTAAGGAATAAGATAAAGAGTTTAAAAAAAAAAAGAGTAAAGGAATGTCGAAGTATATATGCCAACAGTGGCAAAATTGGTTTCTCCACAGCAGAGGGCTTATGGAGGTAGGGGATGTAGATGTGCTTCCACCAAACAGAATTCTTTTCCATATCTATAGACAAGAACTATTTTTTGCATTGCTGTCAATTACCTACAATTTACAGAGTTGTAAATAGCTCCCAATGAATCCAAATCAGATCATTGAATAAGGTATACTAGAAACAAGGCTCAGTTTTCCATTGAAGCACAATTTTTTCCTTACCTAGGGATTCTGGAAAGCCTCCTGGAACCACACTGCAAAAGCAGTTGCCTTTCTGTTGTAGATCTTGCTGCTGATTTTATATCTCTTTCAGGCTGTATCTCAGCTCTTCAAGTCAGCAGTGCTGTAAAACTCTGTTTCCCCTGCAGAACACATTTGTTAAAAAGCACATCAGTGTGACACAGATTTATTTTTCTGAACATCTTGAATAATTTTGCTGCCCCAAGTCATAAGTGGCCTCTTGTATATCAATCACGTCCATGTCACTTTGGATCATCACACCTTGAGAATGAATGGGCAGATCTATCCCAGAGCACAGTAGTTGCTCAAGGTAAGGGTCTTACCTCTCACAGCCATTCCATCCCTCCATTCTCCAGGCTCCAAAGGCTAGAAGAGAGTGATCAATCACACTAATATTCATACTTTTATGGCTTTGGGGCATAAATGCTCAATTGCAAAACTTCTATATTTTCTTATATAGAAAAAAATCAATTTTTATTACAAATCCTCCTCCCCATACTGATAGTACTGCCTATAAAAGGGTCATTGAAATAAACCCAATAACCAAATATCTGAATAGAATATAAGTGATTTTCAAGTTAAATTTTGTTATGGTTAAGAGTTTCTTGATTAAGAGCAGAAAAACTGATCAGACTGATTTTGGACTAAATCATTGCTCCGTCATGTACTGTACAACTTTGAACTATTACTTCCTCCAAGAGTCTTTGTTTTCTCTGTAAAATGGGAATAACATCAACTTCACAGGGTTGTTATGAGGATTAAATGGGAATGCATGTAAAGAGTTTAGGATAGTGCCTGGCATATAGTAAAAACATATCGAAATGACCAACTGTAAGTTGTATAAAAAGGGTGGAGATTGGGGGGACAGAATCATCTGTGTTTGTTCATTGTGTTATTACAGTGCCTGCCTAATTTGTACAGTATGGTTTAAATATTTAAATATTTATGGGTGGAAAACTCAATGAATATAATTGTTGTTGCAATCTTATACATAGTCTATTTATTTGATGAACTCCATCTCCATGCCTAATATCTTGAACTTAAAGCTTCTCTCTTTCCATAGAGCATCCTCTTTATTTCTTTTTTTGTAATCTCTAGGACATTGGCATTTCTCCGTCTTTACTGTGTTTTTTCTGCTCATATATCCGAAAAAGATTTATTCAGTACCCCTCTGTGACAAGGCACTGGGTTAGACTCTGGACAGATCGATGAACAAAATGTGATCCTGCCCTCAAGTTGCCCTTAATTTATATATTTATATAGTGAGTCAATAAAGTCAAGACAAATAATGAATACAGTGTAGGGTGACTATTCCATAATATGGGTGAGAACAGAGCACTTGGTATCTGTTCTAGTTTGCTAGCTGCCAGAATGCAATATACCAGAAACAGAATGGCTTTTAAAAAGGGGAATTTAATCAGTTGCTAGTTTACAGTTCCAAGGCTGAGAAAATGTCCCAATTAAAACAAGTCTATAGAAATGTCCAATCTAAGGCATCCGGGGAAAGATACCTTAGTTCAAGAAGGCCGATGAAGTTCAGGGTTTCTCTCTCAAGTGAGAAAGCACATGACAAACACAGTCAGGGCTTCTCTCTTAGCTGGGAGGGCACATGGCGAACACAGCATCATCTGCTAGCTTCCTCTCCTGGCTTCCTGTTTCATGAAGCTCCCCAGGAGGTGTTTTCCTTCTTCTTCTCCAAAGGCCGCTGGCTGGTAGACTCTCTGCTTTTTGTAGCTATGATGTTCTGCTCTCTCAGAATCTCTTTCATTTTCCAAAATGTTTCCTCTTTTATAGGACTCCAAAAACTTATCAAGACCCACCGAAATGGGTGGAGACATGTCGTCACCTAATCCAGTTTAACAATCACTCTTGATTAAATCACATCTCCAGGGAGATGATCTAATTACAGATTCAAACATGCGGTATTGAATAGGGATTATTCTGCTGTTACAAAGTGGGATTTTGATTAAAACATGGCTTTTCTAGGGGAATACATCCTTTCAAACCAGCACAGTATCTTATAAGAAGGGCTGCTACCCTAGCTTGAGGGTGAGCCAGAGGGAAGACTTCCTAGAGGAGGTGGTGCTTGAGTTGAGTCTGAAAAGATGATAGTTTTGGGCCAGGAGTAACTGGTCAAGGGCCTTAGAGGTAGAGGGCATGCTGAAAGATAGAAAGTCATAGAGAGGTCTTGTTTGGATGAAATGCCATTGCATTTTGGGATGTTGGGATATGAGACCAGAGAAATAATGAGGGAATCATGGTGACCTTGACAGTCATGCTAAGGACTTTGAATTGTGCACTGAAGGTAGCAGTGAGCCCCTGAATGATTTAAAGCTGGCAATGCCATAAAGCAATGTGTGCTAGTTTAGAAACAGCATTCTAATGGCAATATAGATTAGAAGGGGACCAGTAAGAAAGGCCATTAGGAGGCTATCTTGGTCATTGGTGAGAAATTATGAGGGCCAGAACCAAAGTGTTCATAGATAGACGAGTCTATTGTCTTAGGAAGTAGAATTTGGTAATGATTTTGGGATAGATGAGAGTAAGATAAAGGTGAAGGAGAAATCAGAAGGGATTGCCAAGGTTGTGGCTTCACTATTTATTGCCATAAACAAGGAAAGGTAGCATTAGAAGTATAGATTTGAGGATAAAGAAAACATTTAACCCTAAACACATTGCTTTTGTTGGGTATGTGAAACATCTAAGTAAAAACTTCCTATAGGCAGATGACAAAATAAGTGTGGAGCCCAGAAAAGAAGATCATAACTAGAAACTTGTCTACCATTTGGCAAAGTTGTCTTGTGGTAAAGAAGACTTTGAGGATAAATGATATTGCCCATGATATATATGGAGGACATGGGGAGGGGAAGCAAGTATGGAACTGAAGGGGGACCCTAAAATGTGGGAGGCACATGGAAGAAAAAGAATCAGTAAATGGAACAGAATGAGAAGCCTGAGTAAAGGGAGAAACAGTGTGAAAACTAAATGGGAAGAGATTTTCAGAGTAAGAAGTCATTAAAAATCTGAATTGTTTCATAAAGGTGAAAAAAAAAAGTAAGGCCTGGGAAGAAGCCAATGGATTTGTTAGTGATTATTACATCACTAGTCATGTTATCAAGCATAATTTTTTAAAATTTTTATTTATTTTTTTATCAAGCATAATTTAAATGCAATGATGGGGAGGGTGAATCCAGGGTATAGAGAGTGAATTGAGATAAGGTTGTAGATAGCAAGTACAGACCACCATTTCCAAAAGATTGGTTGTGAAGATCAAGGAAAGGGGGAAGCAGAGAGCTAGATGAGACGTGGGGTCAAAGGAGGGTTGTTGTTGATATTGGTGGCAGAGACCTAAGGATGTTATCAGTAGAGTGGGAAGAGCCATACTAAGAAAGATAAATGATAGAGAAGAGTGAGAGGACAGATTTATAGGGTGAATTCTTTTCAACAAATGGAATCATAGAGGTCGAGTTGGCATCCTTATTTCCCTGAGATGAGCAGTTGCACCATCAGTTGATGGAAGAGGGTTGAATTTCAGGATATTTAATACTGATCTTAATTTTATTTTCTTATGGGTAGAGAAAAGGTCATTGGTTAAAAGGCCAAGTTGATGGGGTAGAAACTCTGGACAAGACTGTGAAAGTTTGAAATAGTTGCTGTGGATAATAAGAAATAGCTAGTCTGGATCTCACCAATGGATTGCAAAGCACCATGAAGTCCAACTGAGGCTGGAAACAATCCTCCCTCGTTACATGATTTAATTTTTCTTTAATGGTATTCATGTTCAGAGTAAGAACAAAGACAGTGGCTGAGTGCATCCAAGTTTGGGGAGTTGGGAGTTGAAAGCTTCTTATTCTTAGGAAGTCCAAAATGCAAGTGTTTGGTTTTCCCTATCCATATTGCTTTATGTCTGAAAGGGCTACGGCCATTATTTTAGACATCCAGGCTCAAAATCCTGGAATAATTTGCCCCTTCTCTGTATTTGTCACTGGGTCCTGTCAATTTTCCTCCTTGAGGTATTTTGGACTAATTTCCTCTTTCTAGGCTCCCTGTCTTCATTTTCCATGAACTCTGACCTACCCATGATCTCCCATGGGTCTTCCTCTTCGATTATTCAATATTGTCCTGAAGGACAGCTCCAGTCACATGATCACCTGCTAATAAACCTTCAATGGCTTCCATTATTTGTAGGATTAAACAGTAACTTTAATGTACATGTGGGGGCCTTCCTAATGGGGCTTCAACCTACTTTTCTAGTGTTTGCTCCTACAGTGCCCCTCAAGCAAGGTCTATTCCAGCCAAAACGAGGGGGTTATCATTCACTTAATCACCCTCAGCCTTCCTGCCCCTGAACCAGTGCTCTTTTTGAAAACCCTCCATTTATGTTTCCCAGGTTACTCAAAGGCTGACCTTACCACCCCCAGGAAATTCCTTGATTTGCACACAGACTGTAGTCAGATGAGCGCTCACCCTCATTTGAATGCCAGTAGTTGTTTATTGTACCTCCCTTGTGGTCCCACCCTGCCAGGTTGCCTATATAGATACAAGTTTGTGTTTTATCCTTGCTTATGGACCATAAGAATGGGGAAGGCAGGAACAGTATCTTATTCATCTTGGTGTCCCCCATACATCCTAATCTTGTGTTCTGCACAGGCAGATGCTCAACTACTATACAGATCAATTGAGCCATAGGTAACAGTTCTGTGCTGCCCTGGCTAAGGCCCTTTTAAGTCAAATCTCTGTTTTATGCAAAGTTCAGTAAGAGCCATCGCTAAGAGAAACCAAGTGGGTGCAATATGTGACAACTGATGGCCTATGGCTAGGACTCTAAATCCCAATTGTTCCTGCCCTAGGTTCTACGTTTTCTAGCACAGAATGTGTACTGGATGATTTGGGTGGGAGATTAAGGAGTAGGGAATCAGTTATTCCTTCTTTTCTTGACCCCACTCTGATCTTGAGCAGGCCTACATACAAGGAAGAGAAGCATATCTTTCCTCCCTTTTTCCAGAAAGGTGGCTGAGGAAGGGTGGCAGATGCTCAGACTAAGGGCAGTGTCTCAGGCTTGAACTTGCAGTTGAAGTCTGAAATAAAATAAGGCACAATTCTGCTTATGGCAAGAATCCAGGGAAATGGTGAACCCTTGAGGTAGAGCTGATGACTCTGGAGGAAGAAAAAGTCCTGAGATTTTCGTTCCCCCCATTCAAGCCAGTGTTGAAAGATGGAGCACAGTGCTGAGGGATGACAGTGCCGCTGGTCTGAAAGACTGTGAGTTCTGGGCTTTTCACTAATACCCTCTAAGAATCTGTTCTTACACAATGCAAGGTTTGTTTGGGAGCCCATCAGGCGCCCCTGGCTCTGTACATGATGTACGTGATGTAATCCTTGCTCCCTGTTCCTCAGCATAGTCTGAAGCACAAAGAAAGCATTTTCCTCCCCTGCATGGAGGTCCTTAGCAGAAGTGGAGGTACTGTTTTCAGGCAGGTATGGAGAGGGGATTATTCAAATTTTACTTAGCCTTTGGGATAACAAGATCCTTGGGTTTTATGAGGACTTTTTGGAGTAATTTCTAGGTAATTATGGAAATCATAGCTGGATTCGGTTTTCAGACTGAGAAATTATTCATAATTACTAGTATTTTGGCCCTGTTGCCATAGCAAATTGAAACAGTTCTAATTATCAGTTGTTGGCAAGAATCTGGGCAATAATTCCAGGTGGTAGATGCTTAATATCAAAAATTGCAATTTACCTGTGTCACTGGACGGTGGCATGGGTGTTCACCATACTTCTTGATAAGGTCTGGTTGGTGTTTTCAGTTGATAGTGTTTTTCTGCCGTCATTTACTTGGAGCTAAATGAAATCATATATGAGCTGCTCTCTTGGTTCTGAAAGGGATAAGAAAAACTGCAGTGACTTTGTTTTCCAAGGAACACTGTTCATTAGGTAGCTCAGAGCTTCCATTGCGCTGCCAGACCAAGATTGGCATGATGGCCAATAATCCAGCTAACTCAGGTCAAGTTCCCACAGGCCATAGAAAGCCGTAGAAGCCTCCCAAGCAGGATGACTTCATACTGGGGGAATCCCAGAAACTTTCAGGCATGATGCTGCGAACTGTGGGCCTAGAACATCATACATATAGTTTATGTTTTACAAAAAAAAGCACTTTGCTGGGAGTGGCAGGATGGAATTCTAGGCCTGGACCTGCCCTCTTCTTGCCCTGAGCCTCTGAACTGATGTTTACTCAGATGTAAAAGGGGCTATTATGAAGATCAAATGAACTCATTCCTCTTGTCATCAACTAAAGTTTGTTGAGTGCCTTTTAAGTACAAAGCATTGGACTTGAAAGTGACAGGGATATAATCATGACCAAGACAGGCATGGTACCTGCCCTTGTGGTCTTGACTATATTGCACTTTTCTATCAGGTATGAGATTGCATTGGCAATGGATTTGGACTTGATAAGTTCGTAACTTCTGGGTATGCTGCCATAATTAACAGGAGGACTTGATGCCCCCCCAGGTGTTGAGAAGGTGATCTGAATGTCTTCCTTCATATGGGCTGATAGATTGCAGTGAGCTGGTCAGATTCCCACAGGCTACTATTTGAGGAAGGAGCATGTAAGGGCCAGGGAGTGGGGAAGGGGTGGGGGGGAGGGTGGACTGATAGTTAAGGTTCATTCTGGGCACATTTTCCCCTGAATTCCTCTGTAACAGATGGGCACTGCAACACAACTGCTTCGTGTACTAATGTTGAGAAAGGCCTTGGCACATAACACATACAAAGGGCATCTTCTCATCTGCCCAAGAGCCCTAGACCCCATGTTATAGGGTCTATTGAAAATAACTAAAGGCCCTCGTTCTTCTAGATTTGTCTGACATAAGGAGATGATTTGGGGAACATTCATGTAACAAATTTAAAAATTATCTCAAGGACAGGCCACAGAATTCCTCCTAGGGAGGATTTGGTAAAATATCTTCATAGATGGTTGGGTAGAAAAGCCGGGGACTGCTGATGTGCTGCTGGGATGCAGTAAATGGTCGCATGTTAAAATATTGAAATACTTCCATGCTGTTGTTAAATAGCCTTTAGAAGGTTTTTATAATTGTTTTTAGCATAACAATAAATTTTACACAAAAAGTAGACTGGTGAAGGTCTTTGGAGAAAGTGGGCAGGGAGAAGGGAAGGCATGTTCAGAGAGCACAGCCCATGGGAGGTACAAAGGCGGCTGGACTTTGGTGTAACAGAGCCGCACAGAAACGGTGGCACTGCTCTGTTATGAATGGACGCAGGTAACAATGCGGAAATAAACCAGTACCTGCAAAACCAGTTTCCGGTACCGGCACTCTCCCACGTTTTACACTGTGCAGCTCTTCCATTCAAGTCTGCGGTGATAGAAACTGTGAATTTCGTTTCTTATCAAATCTTCGCTGTCTCTAGTTCACATTGCACCTTAAATAATTATGTTAGTATAGACTTTCAAAAACCTGTTTACCAATTTATGTAAAAAGAAAATTAATTTATTCCCTTAAATTTAATTTAATTGCACTGTTAGTTGGATTTCATGGTAGAAATTTTTTCTTGTGTGTCTAAAAAAAAAGAACAAACCTGTCAGTGCAAATGATGATCTCTCGGTTATTAAATTGATGGTCTCTAGGTTGTTAAAATTTAATGTCACCCACTTGATTGTGTATGTGGTCACTATTAAAGCTTTCCAAAACAGTAAAAATGTGATAGCAGCAACGGTGGCAATTAATAGCTATAACCCCTGATAGTTAGAGCTTACATTTACAGAACTTGCTATGTGCCAGGCACTGCTCGAAGCCTGTAATAAGTATTAAGTTTTCAATCCTAATAAGAACCTATGGAATTTCGATTATTAGTATCCGCATTCTAGGTGAAGAAGTTCAAGTACAGAAAAGGTTAAGGGTCCTGCCCTGAGTCACACAGCTCGTCAGTAATAGAGCAGCATTTAAACTCCATCTGGCTCTAGTTCCTGCTCTTACAGAGTGAAATTGGAATCAAACTGTCATGAAGCCCCAAGCACATCCCTGGGACAATTAGCCCAAGAGCAGGAACCATTGTGCTGCACCTGAGCCCTGCAGGTGCGGCCTTCCCCAGGGGTCCCTGCCTTCCCTTGGCTTTCTCTCTCACCTGCCCAGCTCTGAGCAACAGGTTCCTGTCTGTTACTTAGGCACTTGATTCGCGCTGTTGTCAATTTTACTTATTTTCTTTTTTTATTAAAAATTATAATGATAGCAAATTTCCATCTGAATAACATGATAGAAGAAATTTGAGCATCTAGAATCAAATTAATATCCTTTTCACTAAACTCCCATTTTATTAGCCCTTATTTTAAAAAAACTAAAACTCCCCTTTTTTCTTTTTTTTTTTAAATAACTTAAAATGATAAAAAGAAGTACATGTTTATGGAAACACATTTCAAACTGTAGAAAGTAAAAGGGAGCTCTTGCTTCTGGCCAGGTCATCCCAAGCCACCTTCCCAGAGGTGAAATTTGCATATGCAAGTGTGTGTGTAAGTGTGTGCATATGCATGAATACTTTAGAATTCTGTTCTGTGCTTTGATATTTGTGTTCTGTTGCACTATTTGTGACTACATGGTGTCATCATATCATACTTGATTTAGTCCGCGTCTCTTGGATGGATGTTTAGGCTGTTTCAATTTCATTGTTCTTGTTTTGCCATTATAAACACCACTCTAATAAATATCTTTTGAATATACAAATAAGTCATTTTTGATCTTTGCATTTAGCACCTTTCTTTTTTTTAATTAAAAAAAATTTTTTTAAACATAACAACATACAAACACAAACATTCTTACCATATGATCATTCCATTCTTGGTATATAATCAGTAACTCACAGTGTCATCATATAGTTGTATATTCATCATCATAATCTTTTCTTAGAACATTTGCATCAATTCAGAAAAAGAAATAAAAAGAAAAAAGAAAAAACTCAGACGTACCATACCCCTTGTCCTTCCCTCTCATTGGATGCTAGTATATATTTTAGCTTTTGTTTCCCCTACTTTTTTCTATACCCCTTACCACACTCCCTTTCATTGATCACTAGCATTTCAATCCACTAAATTTATTTTAACATTTGTTCCCCTTATTATTTATTTATTTTTAATCCATATGTTTTACTCATCTGTCCATACCATAGATAAAAGGAGAATCAGACACAAGGTTTTCACAACCACACAGTCACATAGCAAAAGCCATATCATTATACAATCATCTTCAAGCAACATGGCTACTGGAACATAGCTCTACGTTTTCAGGCACTTCCCTCCAGCCTCTCCAATATACCTTAACTAAAAAGGGGATATCTATATAATGCGTAAGAATAACCTCTAGGACAAACTCTTGACTCTGTTTGAAATCTCTCAGCCATTGACACTTTATTTTGTCTCATTTCTCTCTTCCCCCTTTTGGTCTAGAAGGTTTTCTCAATCCCTTAATACTGAGTCCCAACTCATTCTACAGTTTCCGTCCCACCTTGCCAGGAAGGTCCACACCCCTGGGAGTCATGTCCCTTGTAGAGAGGGGGTGGGCACTGAGTTTGCTTGTTGTGTTGGCTGAGAGAGAGAGGCCACATCTGAGCAACAAAAGAGGTTCTCTGGGGGTGACTCTGAGGCCTAATTTTAAGCAGGCTTAGCTTATCCTTTGTGGGGATAAGTTCATATGAACAAACCCTAAGATTGAGGGCTCGGCCTATTGATTTGGTTGTCCCCACTGCTTGTGAGAATATCAGGAATTCTCCACATGGGGAGGTTGAATTTTTCCCCTTTCTCAGCATTCCCCTAAGGGGACTTTGCAAATACTTTTTTATTTGCTGTTCAAATCACTCTGGGATTTATTGGGGCATCACTCTGAACAAACCTACAAAATCTCATGCCTTACTCAAGTTTCCATGTACTTATGGTGCTCAATTAAGCTGTCTATGTAAGTTATATTAGGAAATGCACTAGTCAAAATATAAATTTTATACCAAATAAACATTTTTTGCTTTAGTCTTACACATAAGTTAAAGTTTTAAAATATGAATTACCATCTATTTTCAACACCCTGCAGTATTGACATTCCTTTGTTCTTCCTCATACAAAAACATTTTTTAATTTGTACATTTAGTCACTATCATTGTACACTCTAGGCATTCCTAGATTATACCATCTCAGTCTTTATTGCCTAGCTTTCCTTCTGATTTCTTTTCTGCCCCAGCCCTCCTCCCTCTATCCTTCTTACATTCAGCTTCATTCAGTGTACTAACGGTATTGTATTACAGTTAGGTGATATTGTGCTATCCATTTCTGAATTTTTACAATCAGTTCTGTTGTACAATCTGTTTCCCTTCAGTTCCAGTTATCCAATATCTACCTTATTTCTATCTCCTGATGATCTCTGTTCTTAGCTGAAATTCTCCAAGTTCATTCACTCATGTTAGTTCATATCAGTGAGGCTAATCTCACTCAGCATAATGTTCTCAAGGTCCATCCATGTTGTTACATACTTCATAAGTTTATTCTGTCTTACAGCTGCATAATATTCCATCATACATATATACCACAGTTTGTTTAGCCACTCATCTGTTGATGGCCATCTCTTGGCAATTGTAAATAATGCTGCTATAAACATTGTTGTGCCAGTGTCCGTTTGTGTCCTTGCCCTCATGTCCTCTGAGTAGATACCTGGCAATGGTATTGCCGGGTCATATGGCCAAAAAAAAAGAATTCTATACTTAGCTTCCCAAGGCATTTAGCACCTTTCTGATCTTGAATAAAATTAAATTGTCCAGCTTCCGCAGTTTGCAGTAGAAAAGAACTGTGACAGAGAAGAAGGTCAGTTAGACAGTGGATGAGGTCATGGCTCTGAAAGAGGAAAGCTTTTTAGTGAAATGTCAGTTGAGAAACACACTGACAGCACCATCTTTGCATAGATTCCTGAGTCAATATGACCATAGTTAAAAAAAAATCTGTTTGAGAGAAACCTGAAAATTCTCCTCTGTTTTATGCATGAACAAGTGGGGAAAGGTGTTTTCTATTTAAATGCTCCCTCTGGGAGGGAAACCTTCCTTGCTGATGTTAAATATGCCTTTGGAAGGCTCTCTTGAAGCTTAGTCCTGGACCACTGGTTGTGTTCAACCTTCTCGGCAGGGCCTCATGGCAGTTGGAAAGGAAGGTACTAGAAGATACTGTGGTAGTTTGAGGCTGTATGAATCCCACAGAAACTTGTTCTTAAAACTAATCCATACCCACGGTTTGAACCCATTATAAGCAGGACCTTTTTAGTAGGCTACTTCAGTTAAGGTTTGGTCTACCACAGTCAGGATGGGTCCTCATGTTATTACTAGAGTCCTTTATAAGAGAATGAAATGCAGACAGAGAAAAACACCACAGGAAGCAAGAGGCTGGACATCACAGGAAACTGGACAAGGGGAGTGACCAGGAGAGGCTGCCATGTGCTTTGCCATGTGATGGAGGAGCCAAGGATTGCCAACAGCCAGCCCCAGAATGCCACAGTCTTTGGGAAGAAACCATCACCTTGACAGTACCTTGATTTGGAATAAATTCCCATTGTTTAATTAGACCCATTTCATGGTATTTGCTTGACCAGCCCAGAAAACTAAAACAGATGCCATGGATTGAGTTTTGCAGCATCATTAACTGATTCCCAAATGAAGTGTATTTGTCAAACCCCTGCTCACTCCTACAATCCCTTACCTCCAGAATTAGACCATTTCCCCACATAACTGTCATGGAGTTAAAGGCTATGTATTAGGATTGAAGCAAGAAAGGCAAGAAGAAACAAGGAGATTACAGCTGTATGTAGAAACCCAGAAAGTCTTAGGCATAAAGGTAGCAGATACCTTGGGAAACAGAAGTAAGGATAGAACTGAGGACTGGAGCACTGGCCAAAAGTTTTCATAAGGCATATTGAAACCCCCCAATCAGGCACCCCACTCTCCCCATCCTCCACTGGTTGATGGCACTAAGAGTAAATGCTAGAAAATTTTTATCCAAGAAAAATATCATTCAGGAGTCAGGGTTACCAGACACACAAAGACTGGGAGTGTGCACTATCAGAGAACCTTGCTGAAAGAACTACCAAAAGACATACAATATAGAAAGAAGGCAAACCTAGAAGGTATGGATTGGAAGAAGCAAAAGTGAACAAAGAATTTGTTAAAACATGGTGATTGACTGTAGAAAATAGTAGATTTTTTTTTCTGTATTTTCAAACCCTTGGGCATAAGGTACTAGATAAATACTTGGAAGATGGGAAGTGTTTATGGTTTGGAGAGATGTTAAAGTAGTTAAGGTCCTTGTCTTGAGAGGAGGAACTTAGAGATTCTGATTAAATTTAGACTTTTTTAGAAAAACATGTGCTGCTTCCTCACTCTTGGTGGCCTAGATTGAATTAAACCTTCTCCACTGGTCCTTTCTAATTACCCCAGAGCTCTTTCATTTGTCTTCTAAACTCCTCTAGCACTTACAGCCTGTCCATGCAATTTAGCACTTAACTATCTGGTGCCACTTGTCTGCACCCTGCTGAGTGCTTGACTCTCAAATCCTTGTTGATTAATAGGTAGGAGATGCACAGAGGAAAGAGCATCCAGCTGGGGCACTGCTTCTGACAATGTCACAATCTAACTTGAACTTGGATGGTTACTAACCTCTCTAGGTTTCCATTTTCTCTGTCTGTTAAATAGGATAGGGATAGATGATCCCAGGACTCCATTCCAATATCCAGAATGTATGATGGGTTCATGGACTCCTTTCCTTCATTTCCTAGGAAAGAACTGTCCAGAGAGATCATCACAGGAATTGACAATATGACAGAGCCACTGGGAAAATGTTTACAGCCACCCCTTTTCCAGTTAGGAGCTCTCATTCCTCTCCTGGTAGGTTCCCCACCAGCCTTGCTCGAGAACTGTTCTCTGATAACTGAAGTGTGCACCACTGAGTAAGCTGGGGCCAAGGGCCATCAAGGCCTTTCCTTCTGCTGGCTCTGGGATTATTAGTCAGGGTTTCCAGCTAATTCACTCCTCTGTTGCACTTTCCCTTTGTCTTCTTGTCCACTATACACTGACTTTCTCCTTAATTCTGGACCCAGAATCTGATCCTTTGAGCCTGGAATGGACCCTGCATCTGGGCACTGAGGGCGTGCAGTCAGATGCTTACTTTTTTTCCAGCTGACATCTCCCCAGGCTTGGGTACGCCTGTGCGTTTCTCTCTTCCTGGGCTGTCAGCCTCTTCTTAGCTCTCCAGAACCTAAATGCCCACTCATTGTCCATAATACAAATTGAAAGCAGGAAACATATAATTTTCAAAAGACTTTAGTAACGATTTGGGATATTGCAAATTGTTTCAGAAATATACAAGGGGTGACTCTTTAGTGGCCTGTTCTCTGACTGTGGTTTTCTCTGTAGCCTCGAGGTCAGGTATCAACAAGGGTTAGGAGAATTATGCTACGAGCGGGAACAGTAAACCCTGTCCTCACAAACATCACAGCACTCATTTGTCTGCCTACCTCCACCTACACTCCCTTTGATGATTTTATTTCTGGTTTTTAACCAGAAACAATGGTAATTGGTTTTCTCATTTAGTGACAACTTCTGATGGGCCAGATTTATATTCCAAAGTAAGCGTTACAGCAAGAGGCAGGGCATTAGTCACCACTAACTGCATAAAAAATGACTACAAACTTGGTGGCCTAGCAACACACACTTATTATTATTTCACCGTGACTGTGGGCAAGGAGTCCAGGCATGGATAATCTAGGTTCAGCCCATTTCAGGGTCTCCCACATGGCTGCATATAGAGTCTCAGCCAGGGCTGGGGTTTCATCTGCAAGCAGGACTTGGGAAGGAGCTACCTTCAAGCTCATGTGGTTGTTGGGAGGATTCATTTAATAGAGGGCTGTTGAACGAAGGGCCTCAGTCCTTCCTGGTTGTTGGGGGGACGCTTCCCTCAGCTTCTTAATGTAACACAGTCATGGAAGTCACATTCCCTTGCTTTTGCCACATTCCATCAGTTAAAAGCAAGTCACAGAACCACAAGGAAAGATAGAGGATAAAGACTGAGATGGTATAATTTAGGAATGCCTAGCATGGATAATGATGCTAATTAAATGTACAGATAAAAACATTTTCTCATGAGGGAGAACAAATGAATGTCAATATTGCAGGGTGTTGAAAATGGATGGTATATGGGAAAAAATACAATCAATGCAAGCTAGGGTCTTCAGTCAACAGTAACATTGTGATATGCTTCCCCTGAACCCCTGAATGTGCCAAAGACATTATCCTAAAACTAAATGTCAACTGGGAAAGGAAAAGGGGTATGGATTCTTTATGAAAGGAAAGTAAATGTCTTCATATAGATTATGGTGGTGAAAGCATGTCTATATACTTGGGTTGGATTGTATGATGTGTGAATAAAACTGTTTAAAAGTGAACAGAGAGAAACAAGTGCTAGAGAAAAATGCAGAGAAAGAGATGTACCTATTCACTGTCGGTAGGGAAATGAGAGGTGCAGCCCCTTGGAGGGCAGTATGGTGGTTCCACAGGAGGCTAGGAGTGGGGTTACCGTATGATCCTGAAATCCTTTTGCTCAGTATATACCTGGAGGAACTGAGGGTGGGGACATGAATGGATATTTGCCTACTGGTGTTTATGGTAGCTGTGTTTGCAATCCGCAATGGATGGAGAAATGGAAAGGGGAAATATGGTGTATACATACCATGGACTACTGAGCTGCCGCAAGAAGAAATGAAGTTGTGAGGCATGAAACTAGGTATGTGAACCTTAAGAACTGCATGCTGAATGAAATGTCAGAAACAAAAACACAAATATTATCATGCCTCAATCATATGGAGTAACCATAATATAAAGACTCTGTGAACTGAAGTCGAGAGCATGGGTTATCAGGTTGGGGGCTATTGTAAAGGGTCCTAGGCTATAAGCTCTTACAGCCGTCACAAATATTTAGTTGTAACTATTATTTCTAAATTCTGAGATACTGAACTATTTGTGTATAACCTGGTCATTCCCAGAAACTTCAGGTATTTATGTGACACCTGAGACTCAGAGTAAGAGTTCTGAAGCTATGAAAGTCAGCAGTACCCCATACAGGAACTGTTTAAAAAGTTGAGAAAGGGACCAGACTTCGACTGGAGATATAAAGGAAGTTGATCTGGATAGGTCTAAGGTAGAATAGAATACAGGGTAAAGGATGATATCGTCCATATTTTAAAACTTCAACTTCTGTGTGAGAACAAAGGGAGAGATGTTTATTTGGTGCAGAATTTATATTTTGGGTAGCACATTACCTAATTTAACTAGTATGGTCAGTTTAGTTGAACACCATAAGTACATGGAATCCTGACTAGGGCGTGAGATTTTGTTGGTTTGTCCAGCTTAGTGTGATACCCCAAATATCCCAGAATAATTTGGGCAGTGAATAAAGAAGTATTTGTAAGTTCCCTTGAGGGACTGGAAAGAAAGGTGAAATATTCAGATTCAGAAAATCTCCATTTGGAGAATTTCTGATATTCTCGTAAGCAGTGGGGACAACCAGATCAATAGGCTGAGTCCTTGATCTTGGGGTTTGCCCCTATGAAACTTACTTCTGCAAAAGGTAGGCTAAGCCTGCTTGAAATTATGTCTAAGAGTCATCCCCAGATAACCTCTTTTATTGCTTAGATGTGGCCTCTCTCATGCCAACTTGGCAGGTAAACTCACTGCTCCCCACCCCTGTACATGGGACGTGACAACCAAGGGTGTAAATCTCCCTGGCAGTGTGGGACAGAATTCCCAGGATGAACTAGGATCCAGCATCAAGGAATTGAGAAAGACTTCATGACCAAAAGGGGGAAGAAAGAAATGAGACAAAATAAAGTTTCGGTGGCTGAGAGATTTAAAACAGAGTTGAGAGGTTATCCTGGAGGTTATTCTTATGCATTATGTAGGTATCCCTTTTTAGATTATGGTGCATTGGAGTGGCTGGAGGGAAGTACCTGAAACTGTAGAGCTGTGTCCCAGTAGAGCCTTGTTTTTTGAAGACGATTGTATAAAGATATAACTCTTACAATGTGACTGTGGCTGTGTCTGATGCTCATTTTATCCAGGGTATGGACAGATGAGTAAAAAAAATATGGATAAAAAATAAGTAAATAATAGGGGAATAAGAGGCAAAATAAATGAGGTAGATGGAAATACTAGTGGTCAATGGAGAAGGAGGGGTAAAGGGTATGGGATGTACAAGTTTGCTCCTGTTTTCTTTTTATTTCTTTTTCTGGAGTGATACAAATGTTCTAAAAAAATGATCATGGTGATAAATGCACAACTATGTGATGATAATGTGAGCCATTAATTGTATACCATGTGTGGAATGTATGTGTGTGAAGACATGTCAATAAAAATACTTAGAAAGAAAAGCAAGTCATAGGTCCTGCTCACTCTCAAGGGGAAGGAATTGCAAAAGGACGAGAATACCAAGAGGCCGCACTTAGTGTCCGTCCGCACAGGCAATACAATCTAGTGGTGAAAGCATGGACTTGGGAGCTGTCTACATGCTTTCAGATTTCAGTTCTGCCACTTAGTGTCTGTTCCTGAGTTTCTTCATATATAAATAGAGGTAATCATAGTACCTCCCTCATAGGATTGCTATAAGGATTAAATGGGTTATTATGTTGAATATATAGCCTGGCATAGAGTAAGTGCCATATAACTATGAGCCGTTATTACTCTTTTTCTTGGTTGATTTTATTCTCGAGGGGTAGGGATGGCACTTGGGCAATGTTTACCTTCTCTCCAAGAAGATTTTCTAATCTTAAGCAGTGGCGCTTTTCAGTCATTTCCATATACATATCATGTGCACACAGTGGTTTTAAGATAATTACAAATAAGCTGCATGTTTTCCATTTGACAAATTGCTTCCTATTGATTTATGTTGGGTTTCCTCAATAGGAGGGTAGAATGCCACAAATGATAAGTAAAGTGCTTAAGAGCCAACTATTCAGATAAAAGAGTCTTTGGGGACAGTTTGATGCTGTACAAAGTGGTTTCATCTTTAGGAACTGTTAAGATGAGACTATGAAATATTTATGGGCCCTAAGCAGGAAGCTTTGTCATTCAGCTAGCTTATGGAGTCTGTTACAAGAGTTCTGAATTCAAACTATTGCCTACAGGGGGCCTTTGGAAAGGGTTCTGTGTAGAAGATGGTTTGGGGAGATATTTTAGCTTTGTAATTGAAAGAGTAAATAGAATTAGTCCTTATGTCAGTCTCCAGATTGAGATTATGAGAACTTTGTTTATAAAAAGTGATGCTGGTATTAGGAAGAAAAGAATATTTGGGACAAATTGCAAATCATATCTTACCAAGTTAAGAAAGCATGTAAGGTAATGAAGAGTTCAGAACGTAAAGAGCAATCTAAGCTGGAATAATCACTGTGATTCATTATTTTCAGGAGTTTGGTAGAAAACAAATGCTGTCTGGAACCATAACAATGGTGCAGGCATGGAAGGTGTCAGTCAAGGCAGACACCAGCACCTGTCACTAGGATAAACTGAGGATGACAAGGCTGAACTAGCACGTGTTGAAGGCTCAGACTAAGTCATCCATTAGGATTGCATTTAGCTGCAAGTTACAGAATACCTAATTGGCAGGACTTAAGGAAGGGGTTTATTTGTCTGGGGACATAGATGATCTTGTATAAGTACAGCAATTCCAAATGCCACCAAGGACCCAGTTCTATTGATGTTCCTCCTCTCTAGCCTTAGAAAGTGGCTTTCATTCTGATGGTCTCCAATGCTGCTGCACCTCCAGGTTTCATACCTGTTTGGGGAAAGAAAAAGGGAAGGAGAAGGGTTAAAGGGCAATGGGCTGAGAAGCTGTATTAACTGAGTGTGTCCCTTCAAAAAACTTTCCTTAAAGCTCAATGACTTTTCCTTTCATCTCATTGGCTAGAACTGTGTTACATATCTACTTCTAGCCACAAGGAAGCCTAGGAAGTAAAATTTACCTTCCCAGCCCTTATTCTAGTGGAAGGCAAGGGAGAAAGGGTTTTGAATGAGTTTCAGATTTCCAGTTCATAGAACCTGCCATAAAAAAATCTGAAACTCCGTGCACCCCTTGTCACTCTTGCTTATTATACGTCTCCGTTTTGATTTTCAAGTAATTTCCTTGGTCTGTTATCAGGGAGCCAGTTGGAGATGTTTTTGTAAAATATCAGAGAATTATAATTTGATGCTAGTAGTTGACTGAAACATGTTTACAAAGAAAGACTTCATATCTGACCACATCCATCTTAGTGGCTAAATTCCTATTTCTAATCCTGAGTGCAGTCATTTAAACAATACAACATTTGGTAACTTGTGCCTTCCTGCCTTGTAATCAAGGGGAATGAACGTAAGTATTGTCTTGCCCAGAAGAGCCTGTCCTTGTCAAGGAGAGAGTGTGACCTGTTTTTATTCTTCTGGAGAAGCCAGCGACAGCTCACTGGCTCATGGGAGGTGCTCAAGAAATACCTGATTCAGCAAGTGCATGGTCCTCTCCTCTCTGTGCTTCTTTCCCATCACCACGAGGCCAAACCTAATAAAGCAACCCACTTGCATGTAACATTCACCCGCTAGCATAACATTAAGATTCTGCAGGCTGCAATGCTCCTGTTTAGTTTCCCCTGGAAGGCGAGATGTGCTCATTAATAAGCCCAGTGTAAACACCTCGCTTCATATCCTGGTTCAGTGCCTGCCCAGTTGTCTGTATCACCACATTGTCTGTCTTACACAGGAGCATTTGCTAACTCACTTTGACCATGGTTGTTCTCATTTTGCACAAGTAATCAAGGTAAATTGCGGAGTTTTTCTTGATGGAATGGTGGGAGGACAGAGGAAAGGGGCCAGGATCTGATTTTCCTTTGGGAGGAGGCCCCCAAGCTTGCCACTGTCTCAGTGGGTGATGGGGGGTGGGTGGGAAGAGGAGTTGGATTGGAGGAAGAACTAAGTCTCTGTGTCTTAAATAAATGCCTTGGCCTGATTCCACATCGGGAAATGCCAAGTCTTTGAAGAAAATACCCAGCTGATCAGTAAGCAAGTTCACAGTGTGTGCATTGAGTCTGAAACCAAGTGTTCACCTCAATGTTTGTTCAAATCACTATGACATTTCATTGACAAGGAAAATGAAATGCTTAAATGAACCCATCCTAGGTATGGAAGGAGAAAATTTTGAAAATGTTTTTTCAAAAGCACTATTTTGTCAAGGTAGTATTACTTCTCTTGTCCCACCCTTCCTCTGGGAACTCTAATCCTTTGAAGGTTATTGATTTCCTTTTGTTTGATGTGGCAAGGCATGCTTTCTCATGACTCAATTAGAACACATTTTTCCTGTGGGCAACGATCTTGATCACATTAACATTCATGAGATGAGCCTGTGTCCCACTTGTTATTTAATAAAAGAAATGGAATCCTGAGATATTAGTCAGTTGTAGTAGCCTATCACCCTGGGACAACATTACTATTGCAATTCCATTAAAAGCACTAGCAATTGGAAAGGAACTAGCAATAATAAAAAATTGTTGCTTTTAGGCAACAACTAGAAAATGTTTGCTTATCTTGAATATCCTGTCTTGGCCATTTAATCAAGAGTAGAAGCAGACACACTCCAGGTAGCTGGAGATGCTGCAGTGGCAACCAAAGGAACGGCCACTTTTTTTTTTTTTTCCAGTGGATGGCTAGACCAAAGTCTCACTCCTTACGCTTGTCTATGCTGTCGTCTAGAATTTCCTTCACCCGCCCCACTCAGGAAGGCCCAGCTGTCATTAACACACCCCTCCTCTCTCTTTTTGGGATATCAAGTGAACATTTTGCCAAGCGTTATGCTAGATGCCTTATATATATTCGTGTGTGTGAGAAAATTCTTACTCCATATCTAAGAGGAAGGTATTATACCCCATTTTTTAAATTGAGGATAGTAAGCATCTTACCCAAAGTTATATTGCTTGTAACTCTATCTTGGACAGTGCTAAAGTGGCAAGAGCTGAAAAAGAGCCAGGTAGTTAGACTCTTCCTGGGAAGGGCAGACAGTGAATGAGAGACTCAGGTGAAAGGTGGCAACTGGGCTGCTGATTGGCTGGGTGTTCACAGAGGAACAGAGGACAGGTTTAATACTCCTTTTCCTGAAGGAGTGTTAGTTATTGTCTTTTCCGGGGGCGGGTGCATGGTTGGGGAATCGAACACGGGTCTCCCATATGAAAGGCGAGCATTCTACCACTGAACCACCCGTGTGCCCTTCATTGTCTTTTTTGTTTTTAGTCTTATGGAAGATTTCACTGGGCCTTGCTCCCTGGAATGGAATTTAAACATGTGAAGAGTAAGCCCTTGAACGTTTTTAGCCAGAATGTGTGTACAAGAGAAAATAAAGATGCTTAGTTCTTGCTTTCCCAGTCACTTCCTGAACTCCACCTACAAGTACCCCATTTCATGACCCCTTCTCAGCAATGAGACATTGACAGAGTCTTTCTCAGACCATTTGCTTAGGGCACAACACAATCACTTTCCAGGTGAGAAACCCCAGTGGGCATCAGGAGGCCAGCTCAGGTCTGCAAGGCTGGGGCAGCGTTCGGCCTCTAGGATGAGGCATCTGACATGGATACTCTTAAGGGCTGGATCCTAGATAGGCTCCTAAGCCTGGCCTCTTCCTGTCTGGTGTCTTTTAGTGGATATCAGATTTCTCCTGGTTATCCCTTAAGCCCCAAAGTGAATCGTACAGCTGTCTTCCTGGCTGAGAAAACACCATCCCCTCTCTGCCATATGCTGGCTGTCTCCTGAGTCAAACTGAGCTCATCCCTGAATGGTAACCGTCCTGGTCCCTGCCCACAGAGTGCACCCCATCCTCGTTCACCCTGATGAGCCTTCATCTCACTCAGTCTGCAACATCCTTCTCTTTGGGCTATGTGTTAGTTTCTTTGTCACTAAAGACAATACCATGCAATGGGTTGGCTTAAACAGTGGGAACTGGCTTAGGGTTTTGAAGCTAGGAAAAGTCCAAATCAAAGCATCCTTAAGGTGATGCTTTCTTCCAGAATACTATGGTGTTTTGGGGCTGGCAGCTGACAATCCTTGGTCGTTGGTTTTTCTCACATGGCAGTGCACGTGACAGCATCTCCTGGCTTCTCCTTTCTCTTTCTGGTTCCATTGACCTTTACCTTCTGGCTGTACCTTCTGGATTTTTCTCTCTCTGTGGCCTTCCCTATAAGGCTTTCAGTAATAGGAGTAAGACCCACCCTGAGTCGGTTGGGCTGCACCCTAACCAAAGTAACCTCATCGAAAGGCCCTATTTACAAAAGTTCACACCCACAGGAATGGATTAAGTTAAAGTACATGTTTTTCTAGTGTACATAGCTCCAAACCGCCTCAGGCTGCTTTATTCTGACACTTTGCCTTCTCCTTGAGTCCCTGGGTTCATTTTCTCATTCTCTGTCTTTCTGTTTCCTGGCTGATGTTCCAACCACCATAACTGTACTTCTATATAAAATTCAAGTAAAGAGACCTTCTATTAAGTAGAAGGCTTTTCATCCATCCTGTAAATGGATTTTTATTTAGAATTTCTGTCTTAACCAAAGAACACTTAGTTACTACATAACGAATAATTTAAGAGCCTCTTCTCCTGATCAGAATCAGGAGTTTTTCTATGTTCAAGCTAATCCATTTCCTCTGGCAAAGGAAAACACTTATAAAGCATAATAACAATATTGCATTTCTAGTTAATATGGACTCTCAATTTTTTTTTTTTATTCACAGGTTCAGAAATAATCATCCTTTCTCTTAACCAGGTAGTTGAAAAGGTAGAGGGAGCAATATTAATGACCTTGAGGCCTTCTTGGAGTTAAGAAGGCCAGTTCAGGCTGGCCACCCATGTCTGGGGCCATTTTGGAGTCATCGGATACAGTCCCTCAGAAATGCAGGAAGAGGACATGAATAAGGACAGGGGAAACTTAGCCTGAAACATGGTGCTTTTGCTTAATGAAAATTACTGCTTTCCCACTTCTTTGAGCATTCAAAGGCCTGGGGTGATTTCCCTAAATAGTTTCAGCTAACCTGAAGAAGAAGGAAAGATGAGAATTAATGGCACCATCACTAGAAAGTTTAAAGCCCAATTAGCTTTCAGGCTGCCTCAGTTTTGTTATTCATTGATAGGATTCTGGGAAAGTAGGCTGGCCAAGCAGGCAGTGAAAGTTAAGTTAGAATGAAGAATGTAGGGGAAAGAAGCCAACTAAGGTGATTTGCTCCACATTTTGACCCACCTGGCACTTAAACCATTGCTGATTTTTTACCTTGTTAACAGGCTCTAGGAGAAACTTGGTATAGTGGCCCACTTAGACTTCTGATTAATTTTCTATAACTCAGGATGCTGTAAGTAAGTGGATTAAAGAACCATTTGATCTTCAAAAAGAGGTTTATGCTTGCTTTGATGATTAAGTACCCAAGGGATACAATGGATTATCCTAGATAATGGATTAGAAGTGGGATATTAAAAATGAATTTTTCTCCTTGGCCATAGATAGATGGTGCAAAGAGGCTGAATGGGGACTAGGCTAACTCTGTCATGCAACTGAATAGGAGAGCTAAGCAGAGTAAACTCATTCAACCCAAGGAGACTCACTTTTCCCACTCCTGGGAGGAAAATCAAGAGTCTTATTGATGGGGCTTAGAAGCGTAACTTCCATTATCTCAAGATGATAAATTTTGATGGAAGTACCTTCAAAAGTGTAAGCACTCTGAGAAAATTAACCTTCATTCGTTTACCAGAGGTTCACCGCTGTTCATCGCATCTCTTGTGGTAAAATATCAGCCATGGAGAAGGGCTCCCATAGATATGCCTCCTTCATTTGGTTCTTCCATCTCCACTCTCATCTTTGATCTTCTCATGGCATTGCAGCTCATAAATAGAGGATGAGAATTGGACCAACGTCCCTGAGTGACAGCTATAGGTGAGAAAAATGGTGGGAAAAGAGATTGTTTCTTGATGTAACCTAGTGACTTATTATGATGCAATATTTTCTATTTGGTCTCCTCTCTGGAAATGACTCTCCCTGCCAAAAGGAAGCAAGTTTAAACTGCCCCCCACCTGTCGTTCCAGCTCTTGCAAGAGAACATAACAGGAATTTGACTTGCCTGACCTTTATAGACAACTACCACTGAAGTGATCATTTGAAGTTGGGGTATATTTGTTGGCAACTAATTTGTTCGTCAGATTTCTGCATGCAATTTGTAGCTTTGCTAGCAAGTTTTATTTTGAATTTCATCAGACAGATGCTGTGCACTGAGTTTAATATTGGAACGTCTGTCTTTTGTGGCTGTGTAATATTGGAAAGATCACTTAACCTCTCTGAATTGCAGTAGCCTTATCTGTAATATCTTATTCTGCATATTCTTCAGGGTTATTGTGTGAAATATAGATGAGATACTGTCAACTGCTATGATTTGAAAGCCATTAAGTATTAAAGAAATGTGAGGGGCAATTTTACTAGGTATTTGTGAGGCCAGAAAGGAAATATTAAGCATCTTACCTTGTAACTTTTTTTTTCTCTCCCCTCCATGGGCAGGCACCAGGATTCGAACCCTGGTCTCCAGCATGGCAGGCATGAATTCTACCTGCTGAGTCACCATCACAATGCCCTGAAACTTTTTTTAAATAGCTCATTTAGTTATGCAAAAGTCCTCCAATACCACTTATTCTGCTTTCTTCAGTTCCCCAGGGAGAAACAGTTGGTGTTAATGAAGTGTCACAGAACGAGGACATTTTGGGGTGAGGGGGAATACACACATACATAATGCTTCCGCTATGTATGGTGGGGTGTGGTTAACTAGAGAGCATGCCTCTTCTAATGGGTGGCCACTACTCAGCTCAAGCTAATTGTTTCCCTGTAGGAGTAGAAGGTCAGATGTACTATATTTCCCAATTTTTTCAAGAGAAGGTGGAAGTGTAGGTGTTTTAATGGGAAATGCTACAGGCTGAATTTGTCCTGAGGGAGTTGAGTCCAGTTTATGATTTTTCCTCAAGGGTTAGTCAAATAAACCAAACTAAATTGATGATGAAGTTATGCTACTAATAATTTATCATTAAAAAGGAAGAATAAATGAAATATTTAGCTATAAATCTAACAAAATTTGTACAGGATTTATATGCTGAAAGCTAGCAAAACACTGATGAAAGCGACATATGACGTTAATGGGTTGGAAGATTCAGCATAATAATGTCAGTTCTCCCCAAATTGAGATATAGGTTTAATGAAATTTCTATCAAAATCCTAGCCTGATATTTTACAGACATATAGACAAGATTATTCTAAAATTGATATGGAAAAGCTAAGGAGCTAGAATTGCTAATGCAATTGGGAAAAAGAAGAAGAAAATAAGAAGATTCAGTCTCCCTGACTTCAAGACTTATTGTATAGCTACAGAAACTGAGACTGGTGTCGGTGAGGCTTTGAACACACAGTCACTGGAACAGAACAGAGAACCCAACAATAGATACACACCAATCTGACCAGCTTGTTTTTGATAAAGCTGCAAAAGCAATTCAATGGAGGAAGGATAGCCTCTTCCACAAATGGTACTGGAACAATTGTATATCCATGGACCAAAAAAAGAAAAAGAACCCTCCAACTTAAACCTCATACATTATATAAAAATTCATTTAAAATGGATCATAACCAAATAAAATGGATCATGGATTTAAATGCGAAGTATGACATTATAAAACTTTTAAAAGAAAACATAGGAGAAAATCTTCAGGCCCTAGACCTCTGTAAAAAGTTTCTAGCCATAACACCAAAAACATGATCCATAGAAGAAAAAAATTGATCAAACGTCATCAAAATTAAAAACATATTCTCTGAGAAAGACCCTGATAAGATGAAAAAACTGGCTACACACTTGGAGAATATATTTTCAAATCACAGTCTGACAAAGAACTCACGTCTAGAATATGTAAAGAATGGTCAAAATTCAATGGTGAAAATGTAACTGAGAAATCAGGATTTAAAGGATAATTTTGATTATTGAATATAGATATTCCTTTTTGCTTTCTGAAGTATTAGACAGAGGGGGAACACCCGAAAGTCCTAAACTTTAATTTAGTTGCCCTGATATCTGAAATGAGTGTAAAAGCCCTTATTTTGTGCCTTTGTGACGGTACGAGCTGTTCCACCCTTTATCTGGTTGTTCTCTTATAGAGCAAAGGCCTAATGCTAATGCAGCTGGTCACTAACTGCTTCCTTCCTTTTGGTTTACACCTTTAGTAATGAAGTGATAGCATTCCCTCCCCTCCTTTCTGCTTATGTTCTCCTACTAATTATAATGATAACACTGTCTTTTTTTCTGCTTTGAACTTGCTATTCAAAATGACCTCATCTCCCCTTGCTAAAATCCTTAAAAACCTTGAACCCCCTAAACTCAGGGAGACATTTTGGGCTGCTAGACCATCTGCTCGCCTACTATGCACATGGTAATGAACTCTCTCTTTGAAACCCTGGTGTCTCAGAAATTGATTACTGAGCACATGGCGGAGGCGGGGGAGAATGCTTGACCTTTGTCTGGTAACAAAAAGAAACAATAATCCAATTAGAAAATGGGCAAAAAACATGAAGAGACATTTCATCTAAGGGAGTACACAAATGACAGATATCCTGCTAGCCATTAGGGAAATGCAAATTAATGTCACAGTAAGATATCACTACACATCTAGAGTTAAAATAATAGGGACACTACCAAATGCTAGTAAGAATGCAGAGAAACTGGATCTCTCATACTTTGTTGGCATGAATTTAAAATGATACCAACACTCTGGAATATAGTTTGGCAGCTTTTAAAAAATCAAAAAATCAAAACATACACTTACCATACCACCACTGGGCATTTATCCCAGAAACATGAAAAGTTATGTCCACACAAAAACCTACATGTGATTGTTCATAGCAGCCCAGAAGCAGAAACCCACACAAATAGCCTACAACAGATGGTTAAACAAATGGTGATATTTCTCTATACCATAGAATACTACTCAGCAATAAAAAGGAACAAACTATTGATAGACTCAAATGTATTAGGCGGAATAATGGCCCCCCCCAAAAATGTCCACAGCCTGGTCTCAGAAACCAGTGACTGTGACCCTACCTGGCAAATAGGACTTTGCAGATGGTATTTGAATTAAGCGTCTTCAGATGTCGTCACAAATCACCAATGTCATCACAAATCCTTAAAAGAAGGGGAGGCAGTAGCCAGAGTCAGAGAAGGAGATGTGCTGATGGAAACAGTGGTCAGAGCGAGGTGGGTCAAGAGCCACGAGATGGGGGCAGCTTCTAGAAGCTGGAAAACAGTAAGGAAACAGACGCTCCCCTAGAGCCCCCAGAAGAAATGAAGCCCTATTGACACCTTGACTTCAGCCCAGTGGAAATGATTTCAGACTTCCAACCTCTAGAACTAAAAAATACTATATATATACACACATTGTTTTAAGTCACTAAATTCGTGGTGATTTATTAACAACAATAGGAAATTCATTCATTCGGCAGCTTGGATGGATCTCAAGGGCGTTATGCTGAGTGAAAAAGGTCAATCTCAAAAGGTCACACCCTGTATGATTCCATTTATACAACTCTTGGTTCAATAATCAAAATCATCCTTTCAATCCTGATTTCTCAGTTACATTTTCGCCGTTGAATTTTGATTGTTCTTTATATATTCTAGACGTGAGTTCTTTGTCAGACTGTGATTTGAAAATATATTCTCCAATGACAAAATTACAGAGATGGAGAACAATTTTGTGGTTACCAGGGACTGGGATGGGAAGAGGTTGGGTATGACGATAAAGGGGCAGCCTGACGGAGAGCTTTAGGGTAATGGGGTAATCAGGTCCTTGCTTGTGATGGCAGGTAAATCCACACATGTGATAATTATGTGGACCTATACACAGGCATTGTAGCAATGCCAGTTTCCTGGTTTTGAGACTGTACTGTAGTTATGTAAGATGTAACCACTGGGGAAGCTCAGTAAAGAGTACATGAGACCCATCTGTACTGTCTTTGCAACTTCAGGTGAATCTATAATTATTTCAAAATAAAATGATTTTATAAGCAAAAATAACAATTAAAAAACACAGCTATTTCAAAACTTATAACAACTCATCTTTTTTTGACTATGTCATTGATTCTAAGTATCTGTGTAAACAATGTGTATGGCAAGTTTTGCTGTTTGGAGTCTCTCAGTATTGTGATGTACATGTAGTGAGCTTTAAAGTAATACTTTTATTTTCTGAATACCAAATCTCAGTTACTCTTAACAGTTTACTACTGGGTAGCTCATCACGGTTTATAAATTATCTTATAAAAAGAGCCTTTGCATTTTGGGTCCAGCTCTTGGGCCTAAGCTGTCTGTTAAGAATCTGCCTAAGACAGAAAATTGAGGTTCTGTGATTGTAAAAGCCTTGTGTCTGATGCTCCCTTTATCTACAGTATAGACAGATGAGTAAACAATATGAGGAAGAAATAAATAACAGGGGGAACAAAGGTTAAAATAAATTGAATAGATTGAAATAGTAGTAGTCAACGAAAGGTGGTGGTAAGGGGTAAGGCATGTGTGATAGTTAGGTTCAGGTGTCAACTTGGCCAGGTGAAGGTGCCTAGTTCTATTGCTGTGGACATGAGCCAATGGCATGTGAAGCTCATCTGTCACTGATTACGTCTATGGTGGGCTAGGAGGCGTGCCTGCTGCAATGAGTGATGTTTAATTTAATTGGCTGGATGCTTAAATGAGAGAGCTCAGTGCAGCACAGCCCAAGCAGCTCAGCATACCTCATCTCAGCATTCGCAGCTCAGCCCAGGCCTTTGGAGATGCAGAAAGGAACCACCCCAGAGAAAGTTGTTGGAACCCAGAGGCCTGAAGAGAAGACCAGCAGAGATTGTCCTGCACCTTCCCGTGTCAGAGAGAACCTCAGTTGAAACGTAGCTGCCTTTCCTCTGAACAACTATACGTTTTTAACCAAATAAATCCCCTTTTATTAAAAGCCAATCCATCTCTGATGTGTTGCATTCTGGCAACTTTGGCAGACTAAAAGAGCATGTATGAGTTTTTCTTTCTTTTTCTGGAGTGATGAAAATGTTCAAAAAATGATCATGATGATGAATACACAGCTATGTGATAATGTTGTGAGCCATTGATTGTAACCATGATAAGAATGTTTGTATGTTTGTTTGTTGTTTGTAATAAAAAATATTAAAAAAAGAAAAGAAAAGAGAAGAATCACAACACTGACGGATTTAAGCAAATGAAATGGTATCTGAAGAGGATAGTTCCCTGGATTAAATTCAGTAGGACCCTGGAGTAGATATTCCAGTCTGAAGGGACAAGAAGGGAATTACGATTTAAATTCCTCAAGAGGTGGATAGTTTGGAGCACATCACCCTAAGGCAATATTCTGGGAGCTTGTTGGGGGGAAAACCACCGATAAAGGGAAATACCTTAACAATATAGACCATTTTCAGTTCAGCTGTGTATTTTTATGAGGATTTTAAATTTAAGAATATTCATACATCCAGTGTGGTTGAATGGAAAGTCTTTGAAATGAAACCTGGGTTTAAATATCCCTACTCTGTGTATCTTTGGTGCATTGTTTAATTTAGCTGAGCCTTCTTTTCCTGATTTGTAAGAGGGAATAATGCTGAATATTTGGATTGTTTTATGTGTTCAGTGAGATCACATGTGGAAGGCTGTGGGTATTGTTTAGCCCAGTCAAAGTGTAATAAATGTCAGTGCCTTTCTTTTCTCTCTGAACTATTATCTGAAAATTATAGTCCCTTTACTGGAAAGTATGGGAAGAAAACTGATGAAGATTCAAAGCAATGGGAGAATTGTAGTAGGAAGAAAACCAGCAATAAATACTGAGGCTCCGCAGAGGTCAGCATCGCAAGCAAGAACGATCCCTGAAAACTGCAGGTGACATAGCACATACAACATTTCCTACCTGAAGTGACCCCCAGATTGTCAAGGTCAAAGATATTTTAAATTACCTTCCCTTGGCTGAAAAACCCAGATACCACCCACAGTAAATTAAACCAAGTTGAATAAGCTGCTGGGGCTTGAAATGGAAACACTATTTCAGGTATCAACTTTTTTTTTTTTTTTTCAATTTGAGACAGAAACGAAGTCATTTCTTTCTATATCCCTTAAATGCCTTTATTTCTTCCAATAGACCATCATTACTGTTTTCACACATTGTAGTGTAGGCTTCACCAGGCAAACTAAAATCGCAGGCAGAACAAAGGAGAGTAGAGAAAACAATGGGAAATTTGGGATGAACATTTGTTAGTCTGGTATTGCATTTCACTTTCTTTAAAAGCTAATCCAGAGTCATGACTAAATAAAAATGTAGAAGCAGCTTGGTGCAGACCATGCCCATGCCTTTTTCCTTTGCCTAACATCATTGTGTAACCGAGCTCACGGGGCTTTGTCACAGGTGTGCTCTCCAGAGAGTTATCAGGGCATACTCCACCCTATAATGCAAACACAGCTTTTTCAAATAGTGAACTTACAGAGCTACCACCACTTAGTTTAATCATTTCATTATCTTTGAGTGAGTTTTTAAAAATTCATGCCAGATACCAGTTATGCTTTTTGTAGAGCATCATATGCTCATCTTAGTAGTTATTGATCATTATATTCTATAGTATGTACATTTTCCTTTATGCGTGGTAGGTATTCAATAAATGTTTCATTTGGATTGTGTTAGTTACACACACTCAAAAGGCCATTTGCAAGTGGCAGTATTTACACATAGAACTTTAAACCATTACTATGAAGTGTCCCCAACCTACATATTAAAGAAGAGCCTTCATTTCCCTTGCCATGTGCTTCCATGTGGAGAGACCCTAGCCTCTCTTCTCATGTGCAAGAGATCTCTAGTAGGTGACTTTTGTGAAAACAGAGTATGCCTGTCCCAGCCCTTTGTGAGGTTTTTCTCTTTCATGTTTGCCTCACTGGTGAGAGGCTGGGTTTTGTTCTGTTCTCCACCATGTGGTGAGTATACTGGAACAGGTTTGTAGGTTGGGGATGTAAACTCATTCCATGGGGGATGTGTTATGTAGTCTATTTAGCTGCAAATCCAAGCCACATTAGAGCTGTTATCAGAATCAAGTTTGGAGACTGTGGAACAGGTAAACTTTTAGATTCATGTGATTTGTCTACAGGTTCAATAAATACTATATAAACTCTGATCATAGCTTTAATTTCAAACACCCAGACCCTGGCTTAATCCATGGATGGATTGCACTTCTATTAATGCATTGCCTTTTCTATATTTTAGATTTGATTTGGTAAAATTTCATTTAGAGTTTTTGCATCTATGTTCATGAAGAATATTGGTTTGTAGTTTTGTTTCATATAATATCTTTGGTTTTTATATCAGAGTGTGATAGTTTGAAGCTATCTGTCTGTATCCCAGAAAATCATGTCCTTAAAGATAATCCAACCCTGTGGGTATAGATCTATTGTAGATGGGAACTTTCATATTTTAAACTTTTTTATTGTATAATATATATACAAAACAAAGAAAGAACAAAGCAATAGTTTTCAAAGCACTCCAACAAGTAGTTACAGGACAGATCCCAGAGTTTGTCATGGGGTACCATACAATCCTCTCAGATTTTTCCTTCTAGTTGCTGCAGAATACAGGAAGCTTGAAGGAATTTTTTTTTTTATCATCACCGTGGACTTTTTTTTTCTTTTTTGTGAAGAATAACATATAAACAAAAAAGCAATAAATTTCAAAGCAGAGCATAACAATTAGTTGCAGAACAGATTTCAGAATTTGGTATGGGTACAATTCCACAATTTTAGGTTTTTACTTCTAGCTGCTCTAAAATACTGGAGATTAAAATAAATAACAATTTAATCCTTCAGTAATCATATTTGTTTGTTAAACCCTACCTTCTCTGTATAACTCTACCATCACCTTTGATCTTTTTATTCCACTCTTTAGGGGTATTTGGACTATTGCCATTCTAACCTTTTCATGTTGAAAGGACTGTCAATAATAGGGTGTGGGTGGGAACTTTTTTGGGGGGGGTACTGGTCCAGGAACTGAACCCAGGTCTCCTACATGGAAGGTGAGCATTCTACCGCTGAACCACCCATGCACCTGGGTGGGAACTTGTGATGAGATTATTTCAGTCGAGGCATGTCCTGTGTGGGTCTTAATCCTCTTACTGAAGTCCTTTATAAAAGGATGACATTCAGAGAAACAAGACAGAAGAAGACAGGGAGAAAGGCACAGAACACAGAAAAAAAGCCACAGAAACAGAGGAAACCACTGAAGCCAGAAGCTGGAAGCAAAGAAACCCAGAAGAGAAGAGAGAGACCAGCAGACACTGCCGTGTGCCTTGCCATGTGACAGACGAGTCCCGGATCACCAGCAGCCAGTCTTCAGGAGGAAGGTATCATCTTGACAATGACTTCATTTGGACATTTTCATGACCTCAGAACTGGAAGCTTTTAAACTAATAAATCCCAATTGTTAAAAGCCAGTCCATTTCTGGTATACTGCATTTCAGCAGCTTTAGTTTAACTAAACACACTAATTTGAAAATTTTCAAATTTTCCTTCTTTTTCAAATTTATAGATGATATTGTATAGAATTGTTTCTTTCTTCCTTAAATTTTAATAGAATTCACCATTGAGGCCATCTGGTCCTGGAGTATTCTTTGTAGGAAGGTTTAACTACAAATTCAATTTCTTAAATAGATATGGGATAGAGAGGTTATCTGTTTCTTCTTGATAAACTCTGGTTGTTCTTATCTTTCAAGGAATTTATTCATCTTATACAAGGTGTCAAAGTTATTGGCATAAATTTGTTCATAATGATTCTTATTATCCTTTTAATATCTGTAGCATCTGTAGTGATGTCATCATTTTTCTTCCCTATATTGGTAAGTTGTAGGTTTCTCTCTTTTTCTTGATCAGTCTAGCTAGAAGTTTCCCCATTTTATTAAACTTCTTACAGAATCGGCTTCTGATTTTATGATTTTCTCTATTGTTTTTCTGTTTTCTATTTCCTTAATCTATTTCATCTTTATTATTTCCTTTCTTCTACTTACTTTGGATTTTATACTGTTTTACAGTATCTAGTTAGTGTTTAATTGATGAGTTGATTTTTTCTTAATGGTTATATTTTCAATTTTAGAATTTTTGTTTCTTTTTCAAGTACTGTGCTTTTTTAATCATACCTTCCTATTCTCGTTTTCTTTCTTTATATTTCTTTAAACATTTTAAATATTCTTGTATTTATGTCTCTTTCACATTCTTCCATGAACTAGTTTTTGGACTACAGATAGCCCATATTTCTGCTTCTGCTGATTCTTCTTCATTGCAGATTTTTTTTACATGTTTTGTATTGTTAACAATGAGCTCGTCTTCTATAGGAGTTATTTTTCATGGGAGTCTTTTGTGTTCTAGATCATGGAGGTCAGGCAGTTCCACTTTGCCCTTGTTGAAATCCTGGGGGCCTCACAGGCTCTGGGACAGATCCTATGTCCATTTATGAGCTAGATATTCCCTTTACTGAGTCATTAATGTGAGTTGGGATACCACATCTGTAAATTGGGCAGGCTAGATATTTTGTTTCCTTGCAGGAACTGCAAGAATATCCTCCCACAGCCTGAGCAAAATACCAGTTTTATTTCTGCTTTTTGCAGCTTTGGGACAGAATTTTTCTATTTTGGTTCCACTAACAGGAAAATTTTTTTAGCTATGAGTTTTACTCAAAGAGATCCCTGATTCGTAGAGGCTAAGAGGTCTTGACAATTGTACCTTAGCAGTGGTAAAAACTCTAGTCTCCAGCCTACCAGTTTGGGTTTGACAGTTTTCTGTTCATTTTCTGACATTTGGGTTTTCTTTCTTGTTTTCAGGCTTTGCTCCATATGCAAATAGATATAATAATATTTATCCAGCAGTTTTATATACTTTTTTGCAGAAGGGCCCTTCCATGTCAGACTGCATATTCATCAGAATTCTAAGTAATTTTTTTAGACTTTACAGGACCCAAAAGTCTTCTCATATAACTCTTAACAGCCAATTGCATGTGGGTCTCAGAGTGGTACCTTAGCAAAAAGTAAGCTCACTTTTCAGGAAAATCATCATGTTTATATAGTTATCAGATATTTATTGAATACTCATGAAGTGTCAGCTTCCAGGAATAGAGGTGAACCACCATCGCTTTTCTTAAGAACTTCACAGTCCATGAAATTTATATGGACTTATATTTTCCTTTTCTAAATTAACTCCATTGCTGATAAGTTGTAATTAGGCTTTTAATAAATTAAGCTATTATTAAAAATAATTCCATATGTATTCAATTCTTTCAACAGCTGTACAAGATAAGTGTTGTCCCCATTTTGCATACAGAGAAATAGAAACTTAAGAAAATTAACTAACTTGCCTCAAATGTCATAACTAATATGTTGCAAAACTGTGGTTTCTATGATTGCAATTTCTACAATCTTTCTACTTTGCAAACGCTATCTTCCTTATTTCAGAAGCTCTAATTTTGTATGTTTTAGTACCTCAATAAAATTGATTGTATTTGATGTATTAATTATTGCTGAGCAAATTGGATGTTAAGGCCTGTACTGGTTAGTTTCCCTGTTCTTTCAGGTTCATTCTCTAATCTTCTCTGCCCTGCTCTGTGTCCTGGGGGACATACCTGTGGACTGCCCTATCAGGACCCCTTGTCGAGTTGGGTCTGGTTGGGTTTAGCAAATGGCACTTACAGCAGATGGGGAGGGTGAGAGGGAACCCTGCATTGCTGGCTGCCCTTTTTTCTTGGCTCCAACACTTCCCAGGCTCAGGTAACGTAGCTCTCTCCATGATTAGGGATGGTAATAGCTTCCTACTTGTATTAGTTTGCTAATGCTTCCAGAAAGTAATATACTAGAAATGGAATGGCTTTTAAAAAGAGAATTCAATAAGTTACAAGTTTACAGTTGTAAGGCCATAAATATGTTCTAACTAAGGCATCCAGAGAAAGATACCTTGGCTCAAGGAAGGGCAATCTGGGAAGACATGTGGCTGGCATCTGCTGGTCCATGTTCCCAGTTCCATTTCTTCCAGCTTCTGATGTCAGTGGTTTCCTCTCTAGGCATCTCTGGGCCTTCACTTAGCTTCTCCTGGACATAACTCTGGTTCTGGGTTACTTAGTATCTCATGGAAGGCACATGGCGACATCTGTTGGGCCTTGCATCACCAAACATCTGGGTCTTGTGTCGGCTCTCATGTTAGCGCTGTTGGCTCTGTCACTTCTGCTCTCCAACTGTCTGCATTTTCTCTGTGCTTTCTCCAAATTGTTTCCCCTTTTAAAGGATTCCAGCAAACTAATCTAGACCCACCCTGAATGGGCAGGGTCACATCTCCATCTAACCTAAATGCCACACCCACAACTGGCTATGCTACATCTTCCTGAAGAAAATCTCATCAGAAGCCACAATCACAGTTGGGAGCACTGCATCTCTGTGGAGATCATCTAATCAAAGAGGTTCTGCCCTACAATATTGGATCCGGTTTAAAGGACATGGCTTTTCTGGGGAGCACAACACTTTCAAACCAACACACCACTGTGGTCAACATTTGGGTGAATCAACACTCTTTATCGAGTCCCTTAATCCTGCCCACCTTTGCAGACAGTACCTTCATTAAAAGGTCTCTTCAAAATCCCAGCTGAGGACCTTCAAAATCTTGTTGGAAACTTGATGAAGATAATGCCATCAAGAATCATTTATTGAATTCCTATTATGGACCAGGCACTCTGACAGGTACAGTAGTATAAAGCCATGTATAGACTTCTTTATGTATTCAATTATCAAATGAGATGTTTACAACACAATTGTAGAAGGCTTTGCCCTGCATTCCCAAAAGTCATTCAGAAAGAAATCTTAGGAGGTTGGTATCTCCCAGGCAACTTCAGCTATAATAGAATTGGGTACCACATGCAGTTACAAGTTTTGGTTTCACTTTCTATAAATCTGGTTACATACATCCACAGTTAACTTTCCGCACTCCAAGCACTGAAATAACATCTTATTGTAATTGCTCTATGCTCAACTTTCTGATCTGAGATGCAATGTTCTACAAAGAAGTCTGTTTATTTATAGTGCCTCTGGGATTTGGAAAATATCTGATTATGAACCTGAAGTGATTTGGCCAAAGAGGCTAGAGTAAGGCAAGGCCGGCTTGAGAGCATAATTTTGTGCTCCATGATTTTCATGGGGCTGATGCTTATTCATAAAATGGAAAAAGGATCCTCAGATTGTGTTGGGTTTTAAGCATTGAGGGAATCAGTGTTTTTCCTTTACTAGAGGTGGTACATTTTAGGATTGAACTCTCTGGTTCCCCTGTGGCCCATGTAAGTATTTTCAGGCCAATGAGCTGTGAGCAAAAGTGACATGTACCACTTCAGAACTGGAACATTTTTAATTGCTGATCTGAGACCCTCCAAATCCTCTATCCTTCTGCCTGGTAAAGTTCAAGGTGAAGGCAACACCTGGGTTCCAAATGAAGAGATCTGCACTAAAGCCCTTAGCTGACTTGTGATGGACATGTGGTGTGAATAAGGAACAAGCCTCCTGTGTAATAAGCCTAGCCTTTCTTAACTGATATGTACACACACATCAGCCGCTGGGCAGAACTCACAAGGATTGCTTGTTTTCTCATTTGTGAACAGTCTTAAATCATCTGATCCTGACTTCTAATAGCAATAGAATTTCTTTTAAACTCTTTATTCTTTGGTAACTGGGCATTTATTTATTTTACCAAACACTAACAAAATTGATTATATAGCATTTTACTTTTTCTTTTAAGAATAAAATCTCTTACCTCCTTTGAAACCTTTTATTTTGTTTATGTTTTTCTGTTCAAAACAGACAGACTGGATCTGTCACTTGCTCATAACCAAGGAGGCCTTTCATATTAAGAAGAAAAAAAAAAAAAGAAGGAAAAAAAAGCCTAGTTTCCTAATTAAGGGTACTAGTGTGCCCTCTGAAAGAGGGGCAAGGTTGCCAAAACTCTCCGAACAGTTTCTACTTCTTGCTGATAATCCTTCCTCTAATTGTCAAAGACTCTGCTTCTAGTTTAATTTAAGGAAACAAAAGTTAAGTGCTGACACTGATCACTTTTGAAGGTTATAGCGAGGTCAGCAAGTCTGCTGTCCTAATGAAAGGGTTCTAGACCGAAGGAGAATGAAAAGAGAAAAGGGGAAGAGAAACTAGTTAATTCCCACCCCCAACTTATTTTTAAAATGTTGTAAGTAATGCATCCAGGTAGTTTTTAAATAAATAAATAAATAAAATGGGGCTAAAAGGCTTATAAGGAAATGCATCAGGGTATTATTTTACTCTTCTCCACCCCCTACACCCATCCTTTCTCCTGAGACAACCAGTTACACCTCGGAGTAAGTAATATGCTTATTAATAAATAGCATGCTTCTGTTTCTGCTTGTTGAGATCCATTGTACACATTTATCAATATTTCATTAATTAAGGAATTTGTTTCTTATATGTTTCTAATCATTTCCCCTCTCCCGTCCTTTCAAAATAGTTTTATATAAAACAATTTTTGGTAAAATCAAAAGTCAGGATTTAGATTGTCATGAAACTACATAAATATTTTTGACTGCCGGGCCAAGTTAGGTACAACAAGCACATTTCCTTTTCTCCTATAATACTGTGTTTTTCCTGGAGTTAATTTTTTTGGTTTTCGTTATTTGCTGAGTTTTCTATGTGCAGATGCCATGTTTCTTTTCCAAATGTTCCAATACCGATTGCACATGTCAAAACTTTTTTCCAAATGCTTAAATGTAATTCCTAAATACTACGTAAATCCTCTCTACCCGCGCCTCCCCACGTTCCCCAAGGCCTCTGTTTTGAACGTCTCCTTCTCCCTCTTCTGATGCAGACAGGTGACGCTTTAGGCTGCTACATTTGTCCTGACGCTGATTTTCGTGCCATTCTCTCCGGTTTAGGTCTTGATGTGTTCTCTTTTTCTAGTGGAGCACATCTTCCAAGAAAGGAGCACGGTGGGATCTTTATTTTACCCTTATCCACGACTGGTCATTGACTAGCATGATTGTCTTTGTGGCTGGGTGATCTGTGTAGCCGCTCAGGGCCTCAGAAGGACGCCGCCTTGGTCACTGCCCATTGCCTCCATCTTGACATTCTTAACAATTTTCGAACAAGTCTCACAGTCTTATTTTTCAATGGGCCTCACAAATTTTGTAGCTTGCCCTGTTGGCTAAATGTAGAAACCTAGGTTGAAATAGTTTTCCCTCATAATTCTGTTGTCCGATGTTGCTATTGAGAAGTCTGATACCATTTTGATTCCCTTTGTATTGTGTTTTGCCCTCTCTCTGTCTTTCTGGAAGCTCTTACTAGCTTCTCTTTATCTCCAGAATGAACAAAAATGTCACGATAATGTGACTTGGATTGGCTCTTGTCTTCATTTACTGTATTGCATACCTGGTGGGCTCTTTAGATCTTGAGCCTTCTGTCTTTACATGTAGAGAACATTTCCTATATTATTATTTGGATAATTTTATTCATTCTATTTTCCATAATTTTTCTTTATGGGACTCTTATCATTTGGATACTGAACTTTTTGGATTGATCTTCTAGTTTTATTTTATTTTATTTCTGATTGTCTGTTGGCTTGTTTTTATTCTACTTCCTGGGAGATTTCTTTGATTTTATTTTCCAGTGCACTATTAAATTTTATGCTCTGTTTTAGAGTATCATATTTTAAATGACCAAGAGTCCCTTTTAATCTCTGACTGTTCCCTTTTTGTAGCCTACTGTTATTTTATTATGGAGGTCTAATTTCCTCTCTTCTCTGTGAACATAATAATAATGAATATTTAAAAGGATTCTTCTGTTCCCTTTATTTTATGTTTCCTCTGTGTTCTACTTTGTTTCTTTTGGTTTTTGTCTTTCCTGCTGTAGACTTTCTTCAAATATCTGTTGACCCTTGACTCTCAGTTCATATTGAAGAGGGACCATAAAAAGCTGACTGGAGGGTGTGAGTCGTGTGTCTGTGAGAGTCTTTGTGGGTATCTTGTCATCATCCTTGTTGATTGATGGGCTGAACATGAAATGGTTTGGCAGCCACGTTGTCTTTTCTCTGGGGAAACCCCAAGTCAACATCCACACATCTTTTCTCTGTGGTACCTCAGTTTCCCCATAGAGAAGATCCTAGAATAGCCTATCTGAGACCTAAATCCAGCTACAGGCCTTGTGAGGGCAGGCAAGAAAAGAGGGGGATAGTATTTCTCCACCATTTAACATGTAGACTTCCACCGAACCGTCTTGTTTTCAAATCCGGCCTCACACCCTCTCTCTCCACTGTGCCAAGTGTGAAATTTAGATTCAGATTCTTCAGAGAACTAATCTGTGATGTCCTGTGGTGAGAGAGGGAGCTAGGAGTGTCCAGATGTAGTCTTGTCACTAGCCTGTGTCTTTAGCTCCAGGCCATTTCTCAACCTTACATGATGCTCTGTATGTCACAATCCCAAGTCTTTGCAGAATTTGCAAAGCAGGTGGGCTTGCTTCTCATCACTGCCTCCTATGCGGGCAGGTAGATTTATGCTGCTTCTGCTCAAATAAGTGTGTTTCATCCCTCTGTCCATTTTTAATCCTCCTAAACTTCGTGACATCCATTTTTGGCTTTCATCCCACTCCTGGTTCTCTTGTCCTTCTGAGTTTATACCTATGAAAATTCCTTCACTTATATATTAGTTGTGTTTCCCGAGGGAGCAGAGGCACGCATTTTTCCCACCACATGTAACCAGAGTTCACACCTAACCTTCCAAGGTCTTTTCTAATTCTAATTCTATGGCAAAATTGATGATAGCAATGAAATAGTATGGAAGGTATCCAAAAATGAAACAAAAAAAGATAAAGAGAGAAACAGAATGCTGTTGTTTGACAAGGAATGTTCCTAGCTATATAAATAGATCTTTGATACCAAGGACAGCTGGGGGACAATTTTTTTCAAGTTTACTCAGCTTTCCAGCTTCGGCAAATATAAATAATCAGATGTGAATGTGGAGAAAACCCAGCTCTTTTGTATGAGAGGAAAAGAGGAAGTTATATGTAGTGAGAACAGCTCTGCAGAATGGGGAAACGGGTTGATTTGAAAAGAACATTCTAGTTCTGATGTTTTGTGTAAGTTTATTCTTAAAAAGTATTCATAGAATAATCTTCAGTGAAAATTGTAAATGATAAAAACCTTTCAATTATCTAGTCAGTGACTGGGAAGGGAAAGAGCATTGGAGAAAAGAAGAGTTTAAAATGAGGGCTACAGGGTGGATCGGTGGCTGAATTCTCGTCTGCCATGCCACAGACCCAGGGTTGATTCCCGGAGCCTGCCCATGGCAAAAAAAACAAAAACAAAAACGAAAGAGGGTTATGGGCTGATGTTTGTATTTACTTCATATATATATATATATATATATTTATATGCTGTATGGCAGGGGTCACATTTCATTCTTTTTCCATTTGAGTATCCCCTTATTGCAGCACCATTTGCTGAATTTTTGTTTGTTTGGTTTTTCATTTGTTTGTTTGTTTGGGAAGTGTACGGACTGGGATTCGAACACACGCCTCCCACATAGCACGCGAGAATTCTACCACTGAACTACCCTTGCATCCCTGAAATATATGTTTAAAATAAGAAGGATGCATTGAGGAATGGGTAGATGGATAGGTATATGATAAAGAAAGTAGTGAAAATATTAATGGTAGAATCTAGGTGGTAAGTATATGAGTTCACAGGAAATTCCTTCAACTTTACTGTACGTTTGAAATTTGTCATAGGCTACTATGGGGGGAGGGGGTGTATGAAAATTGCAGTGATAGGACAGAGATGAAAGAAGCAATATGTCTAGACATATACCCAACTAGCCAAAGCAAAAGAAGCCCAGAGAAGTCACTGCCACTCAGATTTTCTTGGAGAAACATTTCTATGTGTACTTTTAGAATTTTACCTCTAAAGACTCTGAAGCTGGTGTTGCATTCTCATAGCTATTGGTATCCAGGGCATTACACCTTCCTGACATTTGCCCTTCAAACCTTCTAAGATTAAGACAAGTGCAAAATTCAGCTCAAAAATTAGAGGCTCCCAACCCATGGGCTGGGCACTCAACAAGGAGGAAGTGATATTGATTCTGATTGTCATAGCAGAGGGTTGAGTTCCTGATGTGCCAATCCAGGAAAACGATCTTTAGATTGCACTCTTGATCATCATATAATATCCAACCTTGCAGTTTCAGTTGGCAAGTTCTGATGACTAGAGCAGGCAGGGTGCTAATGAAATCCAGGGAGTACTGGCCAAATGGCCTTTAGCCTAAAGTAGTATAATTCTGTCTTGATATCAGAATTATGTGTTCAATCATCACAAACATGCCAGTTCGCTTGATGTGAAACCATTATCCAGTGGTCATAAATATAACCCTGTTCCTAGAGTTATCATTTGAAACTGTGCCTTTTGTGGCAAGGGAAAACTGAGAGCAAGTCTATCTGAGGCATACTTATCACCATTTTTGGAAAAACAATTCACTTATGGCCACAGGAGATGTTTGATCGGATTAACTTTCTGGGTGTGTGTGAGCTCATCTGGGTGAGAAGCAATTTTCCTTTTAGAAGGAGAGTAGTTCTATACAATGCTTTAACAGTTGACAGTGATCTTGAAAGAAGGCAGAAATATTGCCACAGGAAAGATTTCTGCATAAACAGAAATATTGAATCTAGGTGTGTATGTGTTGTACATAATCATTATCCCCATGTTGAAAGACACTCTGCTGTTACTTGGAATATTGTTTGTACTGCAATTCCGTGTTATCAGCACTAGGGAACGGAGCAATCACAGGGCTGCAGTGGGTAAGGTTTTCACCAATATAAATTCATTGTGAATAACTTCCCATGGGTCCTCTGATCATGTTGATATCTACTATTTTTAAGGAAAATAGTTTCAACTTTCTTGAGTTTGAATTTTTTCAGACTTCAAGAAAATCAAATAATTTTTTAAGTCATTTGAGCATTCAAAGATGACGTATTTTCAAGGATCTATGTGTTTACTTTAAACGTTTATAAGAAGGAATTACAGGTTGGAACCTGAAAGGGTCTTGATGACTTTAGTGCAATCCCTTATATAAAATAAGTGAGGAGATGAGGTCCAAGGCTATATGTGAATTATTTAATAACATGTAGGGAAAGAGGAGCAATGGGAGCATTACATTCCAGCTCTCCGGATCTCTGGTTAGACATTTTTCGCTTCACTATATTATTAGTCCTGTTCAAGACAGTTTCTGCCCCGCTTTGGAAAAGGCCTCTCCTGAGCTGTTAATCATTTGGCAGAGCTTCCTAAGTCCCAAATTAGAAATACTTCCATATATACTTGTTAGACAAACAAGCTGAGAAAAAGTATGAAAATTAAAGTTTGTGGTGATAAGACAAACAACCCATTTTTAAAAAAAGGGCAAAAGATTTAAACAGACACTTCACTATATATTTATATATATATATATAGTGAATATATATATATATATTATATATATATATATAGTGAAGTGTCTGTTTAAATCTTTTGCCCTTTTTTTAAAAATGGGTTGTTTGTCTTATCACCACAAACTTTAATTTTATATATAAAATAACTTTAATATATATATATATATGAATGGCCAAAAAGTGCGTGAAAAATGTTCATTGTCATTTCTTGCCCAAGAAATGCAAATATAAACTATGAGATACTACTGCAAACCCATTAAAATAGCTTAAACTAGAAAGACTGACAATATCAAGTCTCGGTGAGGAAGAGGAACTGTAGAACTTCATACCCTACTAATGGAAAGGTAAAATAGTACAATCGCTTGAGAAAACTTCTTGACAGTTTCATGTAAAATTAAATATGCACTCAGGTAAAACACATTTACCAAGAAGAAATCAAAGCACATGTACACATAAAGGCTATACACAAATGAGCATAACAATTTTATTGTAGTAGCCAAAACCTGGAAAATCCAAGTATTCATCTGCATGTGAGTAGATAAATAAATGTGGTGTACCCATGCAAAAAAGGGAATGTATTCAGAAATAAACAGAAACTACTGATAAGTCTCAAAATATTATGCTGTCTCAAAATATTATGCTAAGTACAGGAAGCCAAACACAAAAGAAAATATACTATAAGATTCCATTTATATAAAATTCTAGAAAATTGTTAAAAAAAAGAATAGATCAGTGGCTGCCCAGGCCTAAGGATGGTGGGAGAGATGGACTGCAGAGGGGGAATTTTAGAGGATGATGGAAATGTTCTGTGTTCAGACTGTGGTAGAAGTTTCACAGTGAATACATTCATCAAATTACGTTTTAAACAAGTATATTTAATTGTGCATAAATGATATCTCAAAACATTGACTTTTAAACGGCAGTGATTATTTCCTAAACACAAATGATCTCTGGAAACAGAGAAGATCGCTGGGAGAATGCATGGGGACATGTTTTTTATGTTCTCTTCAATCCGTCCTCTCTGTCCCTGGGGAAGCATCACGCTGCCACTGCCAGTTTGACAACTAGACAGTAGATGCACTGCAGTTGTCTGGTCTTTGAATTCTGTAAGAATGTTAAGTAAATGATAGCAAGGGCGTTATTTTGTTAGATTACTTATGTTTATGGTGTGTTTTGTTTGCGTGTTTAACTGTACGAAGTTCGAAGTTAAGATTGGATCATTTATATAGAAAGAAAAGGAGCCTCAACGTTGTTCATCAATTCCAGCTGTTTATCCCAAATAGGTCAGCATGCCTAGTACAATTAATCCTTACTCTGCACGTGCGTGTGAATTTGTAACGTGTCTCCGGAGAGACAGGGTAGACTCCAGTGGGGTAAGACAGCCCTTCCTATCCTTCAACGCTTGGACATTTCTCAAGCGGACCCATTCCCACTACTTTCCTCACCCCCCGCCAAATTCCCCACAGGGAGCTGTTCGCATTTCCCCCATACACCAAAGAACTTGATGCAGAAGACCTAAAATCCTCATTTTCAACACAATTCCTGGTTCTGATTAGGAAATCCATGAGCTAAATCTTGAGAAAAATGTCCTGTGTATTATAAGAACACTCCCCAACTTTATTGTTGGGATTTAGGAATTCCACCCAAAACTGTGTCGTATTTTCATGAATCCTCTCTGGAACTTATGAGTCTTATCCATCTTCAGGGTCAAGTCTTTTTTCGGTCAGGGAATTTTTTCCCTGCTGTTTATGTCATTATTCACTTCCCTCCCTCTCTTCCTTCATTGTCTTCTGGACCTCCTCTATTCACACGAAAAGTCTTCTGACCTGCCTTTAAATTGCTTAGTTTTGTCCACTGATTTCTATCTTTTTGTGTATTTATCTGTGTGGCAGCATATTTCTTCCTGGCCTCTGAGTTCATTCTTGATTGTGATCTAATAGACATAGTAAATAATTAAATGATAATTTTTAGTTTTTGAATTAAAATTAACATTGTTTGCCCCCTACCCAACCCCAGTTCTTTTTTATACCATAATTAGATATCTTTGAGGTCTCTTGTTCCTTTTCTGTTAAAGTTTTTATCTAACTAACTCTTCGTCCATTCTTTTACAACTGGAACTGCCTGTATGTGTTGTACATAATCACTTTTGTGATTCACTTTTTTTTAATACAGTTCTATTGAGATATATTCCTACACAGTACAATCCATCGGAAGCATGCAATTGGTGGCTCATGGCATCATCACATAGTTGTACATACATCACCACAATCAATACACCTGTTCACTTTTATCTTCCTGCCCTGCCTGCTAAATCCTCTCACCCTCTTTTGCCTGCTCAAGTCTTTCTTTTTTGCTTTTCTCGAGTCTTCTGAAATCAGGCTGGGTTGTAACAGTCTCTTCAGTTCTTTGAACCCCATTGCTTCTCCGCCCCCCTGAAATTCTCCATTTAGAAGCCCTGAGGTGGGTTAAGGATACAATTAGCCCACAGTGCTGGGGTGTGGAGCAGCAGCAGAAAGAAACAGAAGGCTTAAGGTTCTTGTTCCATTGTGGATTGTTATCCTTCTGGGTATCAGACTCCTTGGACTATATAACTCTATCCCATGTGCTTGTGTATGTGTATGTACATGTGCAAATGCATGCAGATGTGTATGCATATTTTTTGCCTCCCCCCCTTTTTTTCTTTATGCTGGACCCAGGAATCCCTGTACCTGGGAAGAGCCCTCTGACCTAAAAGTCCTCATGAAGGTGTCCAGGAAATGGAGGCATGAATGGTGCGTAAGCGTTCTTCAGCTCTAGACAGAAGGGGTCTCCTTGCTCACTCCTGGTCCCAATTGGTCCCGGCTGGGTAGGTACCAGTTGGGGGTTCATGGCCAAAGCATTGGCCAGTAATCACGTGAATTGTTTGCATGTCAGCTCTGCTCTTGCCATATCTTCAGGAACACGTGGCTGCAGCTGGCAGGTTTCAAAGACCCTGACCCATCTTCCCTTTTGCTCCCCTAAGCAGCTCTAGCCAATCCAAGGATGGATTGCTTTGTCCTTTCCAAAAAGAACTCTTCCTCTCCAAACATCTTCTAGTCTCTTACTAATCAAATAATTGAAAGCAGCTCTCTGGGAAGGGCTGTCCTCCACTACCCAGTTCCCAATTCTCTATCAGGCTCTCCATCGTTAGTTCAAGTCTTTCCCGTGTTCCTAGGGAAAAGTTCAAGATTCTTATACATAAAGGTTTCTTGTGAGCCTCACACAAGCCCTATGAAGTAAATAAGAAAAGTCAAAGTCCCTCTTCAAAGACGAGGATTAGACACTTTCCTAACCTTGTGCAGCTTCTTAGAAACAGAACTTGGAGTAGACTCCACCTCCCTAGATGTGGCTGAGACCAATGGGAACCATGTCCGTGGGTCTGTCCTGCTTTGGGTTAGTCCCTCTAGGTTCCTAGGACCCCCTGAGAGCAACCAAGTGGTTGAATGCTTGGAAACTCAAAGTCCAGTCTGGGCTTATGTGGAAGACATTCAGCTCCACATGTGGGAATAATATTTCAGTCCTGCAAACAGTTGAAATTTGTGACTGCAAGTGATATTTGTGGATTTTAATTAACATAGAAAACTTAGAATCACTTAGAGGTCACCTTGCATTGGCTTTTTATCTCCTTTCTGTATACTCAGCCAAGCCTTAGGAGAGAACATGGTGAGTGACAGCTCACAGCCTTAAGGCCTAACGGTCTGTGCATGGACCAGGAGGCTAAGTTCTAGACACTTCTTCACTACTACCTTGGGAAAGTCATTTGCATTTCTTGGCTCTCTTCTTCCTTTCCTGTAAAATGGAAATGTCCCCTCCACTTCTAATAGTCTCCTTCTCTGCTATTCCCTGAAGGGTGAAATGTGCCACCTTCTTACTCGGAGGTATGACCTATAGCTTTGTATTTCACAGGCACAGCTTCTCAAGAGGATTGCATTAAAATCACCAATCTTGTATGGCTGAAAACAGCTCTGAAAAAAAACAAACAAACCTTTCTATGAATTTTTTCAAGTGGCAGGACTGAAATGGCATTAAAAAACACCTGCTCAGGGAAAATTCATTGAACCTTCCCCCTTTGCCCTGTGCTTATTTTCGTGTCTTAGTGTGTTTCGATGTACAACCAAACTGTTAATGTTTTCTGTTTAATAAACAGAACATCTATAACCTCTGCACCCGATGTTCTCAGCCGGCTGGGCTATTAGCTCACTAGTTTGAACCGCAGGACTCAAGGTCACTTTCACTGCTCTTTCATTTGCATCCTCCATGTAATTCACTGTGTTAATGCTCTCTCTGAAGAGACCCCGCTTTAAATATATCATTACTTTCTCCCTGGGGCTCTGAACAAATAATACAGCCCACACCATCCAGGGCCATTCCCTGGGTTAGCACAATGATTCATATTTGGTGAGCTTTGTGTTCCTGGGGCTCAAAGAGTGACATTCATTTATACCTTCAGAAGTAATCCTCAGAGCACCAGCAAATTAGTCACCCGGCCCCGCTGGCAGCTCACTGGCCTCGTTTGGCACCCAGACCCGGAGACGGCAGGAGCCTTAGGGCATCCAGGGTTCTGCTCTGGCTTCAGGAAGGCCTGGAGCTGTTCGAGGAGTGTGCTATGTCCCGGATGTCATCGAAGAGGGAGGAGAGCGCTGGTTGGGCGCCCTGCCTATCACTGGGGCTCTTGGGGCTCCCAGAAAGGACATTGTAAGGTTATCCCTGTTTAGTTAAAATAAATCTGGCAAAAGACACATTGAAGGCCAAGGCACAAGACCTCCTGTTCCCCGGAGCAGCGCCTCCTCCCCTTTCTGCGGTTGGTATTTTCTATCCCCAAACTGCCACCACTGTCCCCTGCCCAGCCACACACTCCCCCATCCATGCTCACTTTGATGTGTTTGCTACTTTTTTCCTCCTGTATTTTTCTTCTGAAGTGTTTCCCTGTTGGTTAAAAACCTCAAGAAATCAGTGATAACAGTTTGTTTTCTAAAAGTCTCTCTTCATGTGATTTTCCAGTCTTAGGGGACTCTAGCCTGGTCCAACAGGAGCAATTTACAAACATTGAATATTCTTACTTCCTTCCCTTCCATTTGGGTAGACACATTATTGGCTATTTTCATTAAACAGAAAATATGGTAGAAAACCTTTAGAAGGTCTACAGGAAGTAATATGCTAGCAATGCAACCTGTACTAAAGGTAGAACATGTAAACTGGCATGAAATGGTTAAACTGTAAAAAGTATATAAACAAAACAAAATTCAGAGCTCAATAGCTACTTGCTGTGGGAAGGACGGATTTGGGGAAAAGAGGAATGCAGATGTTGTAATGTAAGAACTAAACATAGGCTAAAGGTCTTGGACTAAGCAGGAAAGAGACTTTAATATGGCCTAAAACCTAAATTAACTCTTCCTGACCTTGGCTTCTACCCTATTGCCAGTAAGTTTATGCTGAATTGCAAACAGCCAGGGAGATTTTCAGAGACTTTGATCCTTGATATGCAATCTAAAGATTGAAAGATTGTATATTCTCTCTAATTAAATCTTCCTGTAACCTTGTACTGAGAGACTGCAAGGTGAACAAGCAAAACCCAACCCGCTGTGTTGAGTAGATTCCCAGGCACTAAAACAAGGGCTTTCTGTGCTCTTAGGTAAGCAGAGACATTCCTAAATTTCCTAAAGTGCTGATGTTGGTTACTAACCATAAGATAAAAATGTATCTTCCTTTGAAAGGACAATCTGTTGGGGAGTATACTACACTGCCAAGGATTCTACACTGGCACTGCAAGCATAAAGTTATACTATAGCTAATGCCCTGGGAAACACATGGGTTCTAAGCATTTGTAGGAGTTATTTTTCCTTGGGGAGAAAGTACTCAAGGTCCCAAGAGTTCTTCATGGTCTTCCCCATTATTTTCCTCTTGGTCTTAAGGCCATTATTTGCCAAATAATTGTATGATATTAGGGAACTTGAACATGTATAATTCAACCACTTTATTTTGAAACAGTGGAGGCCTCAAAGGATTAAGTAAATCATCTCCTTTGCCCAAGGTCATACTGCTAATTAGTGGCAGAGAAACACTTCATCTATTCTTATACCCAGTATAGTGCTCTATTTACTGGACGAGTTATACTTGGGGACTTTGCATGGCTTTCCTTGTACTCTTGCTGCAACCTATATGCTGGAAAGTAGTGATAAGGAAGAGCTATTATCTTACAAGAAATGTTTCTTCCTTTGTAGGGAAAGGGGAAGCCCATAGGAATAGTGAAGTGGGCCATCCCATAAGTGGGGTGATTTGAGGGGCACTAAAAAATCACCATTTATTCACAGTAGTCAAAAGTGGAAACAACTCAAATGTCATTCAATAAATAAATGGATAAACAAAAGCTGATATATATATATGCAATGGAATATTATTCAGCCATAAAAAGGAATGAAGTTCTGATCCATGCTACAACAAGGATGAACATTAAAGAATCATGTTGGGTGAATAAGAAAGATACAAAAGTCAAATATTGTATAATTCCATTCAGATATCTAGAATATCTAGAATAGGCAAATTCAAAGAGACAGAAAATAGATTAAAGGTTACTTGGGGCCATGGGAGGGGAAATGGGGAGTTATTTCTTAATAGGTATAGAATTTCTGATTGGGGTGATGAAAAACATTTGGTAATGATGGTGATGATGGCAATACAATAGTTTACATGTAGTGCCATTGAATTGTACACTTAAATATGGCTGAAATGGCAAATTTTATGTTGTATATATACGTGCCATTTGAAAATATTATGGATCGCAGAAAAGCCATCTTTTAATACTGATTCAGTCTTGTGGAGGCAGCCATTTCTTTTAATCCTGATTCAATAATGTAGGTTGGAAACTTTTGACTAGTTTATCTCCACGGAGATGTGGCATACCCAATCCTGGGTGTGACCTTTTGATTAGACGGAGATGTGATCCAACCCATTCTAGGTGGGTCTTGATTAGATTTCTAGAGACTTTAGAAGGGGGAACATTTTGGAGAAATGACAGAAACCTCAGAGCTAACAGAAACAACAGAGCCGACAGGAACTTCAGAGCCAAGCTGTACAGAGGCCGACACTTGGAGAACAAACACAAGGATGTTTGGAGATACTTGGAGCCCAGCAGATGTTGCCATGAGATGTTAAGCAGTCAGAACAGTCAGAACCTGGAGAGAGCCAAGGGAAGCCAAGAGGTGAAAGCCAACCCCAGAGAACCAAAGTGAGGAACCCCCACAGGAACAGAGGCTGAAAGCAACGGAGCCCAGGAGCAAGGGAGCAGCAGATGCCAGTCACATGACTTCCCAGCTGACAGAGCTGTTCCTGACACATGGGCCTTCCTTGAATTAAGGTATCTATCCCTTGATGTCTTAGTTTTATTTTATAGGCTTAGAACTATAAACTTGTAACTTATTAAATTCGCTATATAAAAACCATTCCAATTCAGGAATATTGCATTCCGACAGCTTAGCTTGCAAACTAGGACAATATGTTACCACAATTAAAAAAAAAAAGAAAAGAAAACCAATCACTATTTATTCTGAAATACCTCCCCTGTACAAATGCTCTACTGGCTGATGTTCAGTCCTGAACCTTACCCTGAATCCTGGGGAGGTAGCACACAAAGTCATAGACACTTCCATGACAGAGAACAAGACCCTGATTTCAAAGCACATGGAAGAGAGAGAGAATGCTGTCGTAAAATACAATAGAAATTATGGGTGTGTATCTGGGAACAGCAACGAAAATCAAGTGAGAAGTTGAAAACAACTTTAATTTTTGACCAAAGCTAGACTCAACCACCAAATTTTGTCTAGTAATTCTTGAGCTCACTAATAATTAGCAGACTAATTAAAAACCCATTTCCAAAGCTCAAGAATAGACTCAACTCTAGATAGACTAAATTAGGTGGCTGGTTCTATTGCATGGTCATTTATTAAGACCCACCTATAAACTAAACTTACAAAAATGTGGATGCTAGAGTATTTGAAAAAAAAATCTTACAGTCTAGTTTGAAGGAGGAAATTCATGCACACAACTGCTAACTGGAGACTTTTCTAAAGCATGATATGAAAATGAGGAAATAATCTTTATAAAATCTTGTAATGGTCCAACCAGAAATTCTGCATAGGAAAGACTGGAAACTAATATTAAGCACAAACTCAATAAAGCTTTATGATGATAATATGTTTTTAGTATGTTTTTTGGTGCCAGGCATGGTAGTCAGTGATTCACATGGACTATCTCATTGAATCTTTTCAAAATCCCCTTAAAGCTTGAATCATCATCATCATCCCCATTTTTAAGTGAGGAAACTGAGGTTCAGCAAGCCTGAAGAACTTTGTCAGCCTTATACTGCTGAGCTCTTGATATCCACCTTGGCTGCAGGGCTTTGTAACTCTGTGTGCCCCCTGTAACCTGAAGCTCTGGGATCAGAGCTGAAGAGAAGGAGGAACTGCAATCACTGCGTGTTGAAAATATCAGTAATGAGGGCTCCAGATTTGATGGGTCTGGTGATTTTGGATTGGGATGTAGAAGTAAGACCTGATCTTTGGAGGCTGTTCTAGTTTGCTAGCTGCCGGAATGCAATATACCAGAAACGGAATGGCTTTTAACAAGGGGAATTTAATAAGTTGCTAGTTTACAGGTCTAAGGCCAAGAAAATGTCCCAATTAAAACAAGTCTATAGAAATGTCCAATTTAAGGCATCCAGGGAAAGATACCTTGGTTCAAGAAGGCAAATGACGTTCAACATTTCTCTCTCAGCTGGAAGGGCACATGGCGAACATGGTGGCATCTGCTGGCTTTCATGTGGCTCTACCAAAAGGGACTCTCTCCCAAGTGTTTCCTCTTTTAAAGGATTCCAGCAAGCAACTCCACCTTCCGTGGTTGGAGACACACCTCCCTGGAAATCATCTAATCAAAAGTTACCACCCACAATTAGGTGGGTCACATCTTCATGGAAACAATCAAAATGCTCCCACCCAGCAATACTGAATGAGGATCACAGGGCTTGGCTTTTCTGGGGTCCACCACAGATTCAGACTGGCACAGAGGTCAACTGGTCAGCCTGGGTGGGAGACTGCTTCATGTCTCCCATCCAGCACGCACAGCTGGGTGACCAGGGTATATCACTTAATCTCCTTAAAGCCCACTTTTCTCCTCTGAAAATGGAGATATAGTACCAAACCAAAATAGTCAATGTGGGGATCAAATGAAATTCTGAAGGATGTGTTGCCTAGAGAACTAAGTAAATGTGACTCCTGTTATTACCACTGTCATTCATGACAGGAGCCAGGAGCTGGGGTCATGACTAAGGTGACAGCATGTCTTTGGAGTCTGAAGGCAGATGAGTGTGGTAGCTATGGTCTCTGCTCAAGACTGAAGGGGGTGTCAAGTGCCCCTGGCAGCATCCTTTCAGGCCCCATGGTTGGGTCAGAAGCTCTGGCTGCACATTCAGTATCTTCACAGCACACTGGCCTGAAAAGGTAGTTCACAGAACTGTGAGGGACCTTGAAAGATCATCTCTTTTAAAATTGTCATTTTAGAGATGAGGAAACCAAGGGACTGAGAGGCTGAAGGACTCAAGGTCATGTAGCTCAGCCAAAATGTTCACAATTATTAAAGTTCAGTAATTCTTCATACTCTTGAATGATCAGTACAGTATATGAGGCAGTATCACACAGTGGTTAAGAATTTGGGTTTCATAACTAGACTATGGCATTAAGCTACAGTTCTGCCTTGGTCAAGTCCCCACTCTCTTTGTGCCTCAGTTTCCTTATCTATAAACCGAAGATAATAGCATAACCTAACTCATAGAGACATTACATATAAATCACTTAGAACAGTGACTTGCATGTACCAAGTACTCTATAAGTATAGACTATAATACTGCCAGGCAGGAAATACATGTTAATGAATCAGAGAAAAAAATGTATCCCTTTTCCCTCCCCACCTAATTGATAGCTGGAGAACATTTTCTTTCATAACCTTTTCTATTCATAAAAAGCAAGTGAATCATATTATACATAATCTATAATTTCATTTTTACTTAAGATTTTCTTCAGTCATTTATCACCTTTAAATGAATAAGAACTTTTGAAATCATTTCAATTTTGAAAAAATATGGAAAAGCTAAGCAACAAAATGACGACATTTTATATTTACACAAGCATTAAATATGTAAGCAATTAAAAGCTACCTGTGTTAGAGACACCAAAAAAGTCTTTTTGACTTGTTTAAAGTCACAATAACAAATTTATTTGTCCTACACATAGTCCAGCTCCACTCTAGGATTCTTTCATCACAAAGAAGAATATTGTTTGTCAGGAAACACTGCTTTCCTAATGTCAAGGAAGAAAAATAACAGTGTGGAAATTTCTGCTCACCTCAGTGGCAAACTTCCAGTTTTCCAATTGTGAAGTTGCAAACTGTTGTTTTTAGCTGTTATGTCTAGAACCCAAAAGAGTTGGGTAAAAAAGAGATGAGATGACAATTATATTCAATTAAAGGATCATTTAATTAAGTTTCTATTATGTGCCAGGTACTGTTTAGTCTGAAGTAAGCCAGATAAAAAAAAACATCATCATGAACCCCATGGGTTTCCAGTCTAGCAGGACAAACAGATGCCTAGAGCATGACAAATGGCATGGCAATAGATGTTGGAATACATCAGAAGAAGCATTTAATTGTGACTGGGCTGGGTAGAAGTGGAGGTGCTGGAGCTAAGCCTTCAATGGTTTCTGAGGCACACCAGCACAGAAGGCACCTACTATATGTAAGAGGAAAGTATGTTGCTATGTGAATGTCAAGGATTGTTTTATTGCAAGAATGAGCTGCTGGATCAAGGCTGGCAAGACAGTGCCATGATGGCAGTGTCCCAAAACATTGCACTATGACAAAAAAGACTCCTTCTGATTCCATTTTGGGAAGAGACCTAATTGAATAAACTAATAATATCTGGCATTTACAAAAATACTTCTTACCTTTGTAGAAATGTTTAGGGTCATCAGCTTAATTTGTACTTAGAGCAACATAATGAGAAAGGCAGGATGGGTGAATAAACCCAATTAAGGAAAACGATTCTGAGGTCGGGGTCATAGTGTCAGCTGGTAATGCCAGGCTGGGAGCAGAATCGTGACCTCCCCTAATTTCTATCTTAGGACTGTTTGTCCTCCATCTCATAACCACTTAGCTTTCTTCCTTTCTTTCTTTTTAATGAGCAAGAATCTTCAAATTGCCAGGCACACTGGCACCATTTACATTATAAGAGGCTTAAATTTTTAATTTTCTTTTCCATTTCATTGGAACATTTTAGAAGGTTGTACTGCTTTTTATTATGCTGCGTTCTAAACACATCCATCCTAACACTTTGACTCTAATCACTGCTGAGCCCGGGCAGGGTTGGACTTTCAGAGAATCAGTAAAAATAATGAGAAGTTCAGCAGATTGAGAATATTCCATCAAGCAGAAGTGGGTTGAAGCCCTCTGCCTTGTGAGATCCCATTTTGAAAAGGAAGCAGGAGATGGATTTGGATTACTGGATAAACAGCCCAAGTACTCCTGCTCACCTATCATGCCCTCTAGAGCTTGGGACATTTTCTGCATGCTGTCCCCCAAAGTGTTATCAAACATTTGTGTCCTCCTGTGGCCTCAGACTGCTGAGTTGGGTTAGGCTGTGTGTCATTGCATTCCGTGGATGACACTGATGGTGTGTATCTGTTGAATTTCCATCTGAGTGCTATTCTCGTTAGATTTCAGGAGGAATGGTTAGTGGCGCCATTAAAATGTCCTAACTTATTTTGGTTTCACCCTTAAGCAACTGCTTAATTGGCTTGTTTCCCTTGAGACCAAACATTTTCCTATGGTAAAAGCAGAAAAAATTAATAGCTTCTGGAATATAGAACAATTAGGTAAGGAGTTTGGAAAGAATTCTCCTTTTTCTAAAGTTCTTCTTGGAAAGGAGTTTTTATTATCACCTTGGTTAGCCTAAAGTCCTGCAGCATCAATATTGCCTGAATTTACCTTCTGATTACTTCCAAGCCCATCATTTAAAGGGATCAAAAGTAAATCAGAAACAAAGCCTACCCTTCAAAGAGATGAGGTCTACTGCTTTGGGAAAGCACTGAACACCCATATCAGCCACATATGGCTGTTTCTCAGTAGCCATTTCTTTGTCTCTGTCATCACATCATCTCCTCCTTTGTGCTTGTAAGCCCAAGAAATATGCGCAAAAGGGATTTATGTATGAATGGTGAGGAAATTCTTTCATCTAAGTGTACTTCAAAAATTTTTTTTTAATTTTGAAATAATTTTAAATTTACAGTTTAAAAACAGTTTCAAAAACAATACAAGCACCATAAAGAGAAATTTGTCATATCACTCTATCTATCCAACTATTCATCTATCCTTCCATCTATCTCTCTGTCTATCTATCAATCTATTATGAGTACATTTTCAAGAAACTCTTTTCCAAAATGGCCCTACCATTTTAAATTCCCAGCGGTAATGTATAAAGGTTCCAGTTTCTCTATATCCTCGCCAACTTAATTCTTCTTTTGAGTTCTCTAGTATGAGTGGTATACTAACCAGTTGAAGAAAATCTGTGGAAAATACTGTTTTAAATAAAAATACCTGGTTTTGAATTTTCCTGCATCTCTTAACAACTGGTTAAGTATTGTCTTTCTTCTCCCAGGAAAATCATTACCTTGGTGGTTCCTGCTGGGAATTGTCTGTTTCCGCCTCTTCCTTTTACCTTCTCCAGTCAACCATGTATGTTCATCTCTTCACTCATTCAACATGTATTTATTTAGCCCTTTCATATTGTATGTACTCTGGCAGATGCTGGGTATGTGGTGAGAAACACGAGGTATGATTCCTTCCTCCTTAGCGCTGACAGTCTTGAGAGAGACAGATTTATTTTTAAGTTTATGTATTCATACATATGCAATATACATGGAATACATACATAAACTGTGATAAATACTATAAAGAAAAAGAAGTGAGAGACCTGATTTAAACTGGGCAGTTGGAAATGACTTTCCTGATGCAGTGACTTTGGGCTGAGACCTGAGAATGGGTAGGCCTACAAGGTCCTAGAAAAGGATTCCAGGGAGAGTCCAAGCTGTGTAAGGCTCTCAGACACAATGGCCTGTTTGAGAAACTGAGAGAAGCCACCCCTTCCGGGCCTTGAAGGCTGAGCAAGGGTGCTGGAGTTTTGTAACTGAAGAGTTAAAGCAGTAGCGTGAGATGATGCAATTTTGTTTAAAAGGATCCTACTGGCTATTGAATGGAGAAGCAGTTGGAGGGAACCAAGACAAGTGTCTGCCATCAACATGGAACAATGCGGGTGTTGGGGAAAAGGGAAAGTATGTGCAGGGGATTCAAGTTCTATCTTTAATTGAAGAATTGACAGGACTTGTTGATAAATTAGGGATGGGAATGAAGGAGAGGGAAAGGAATGTATAAAAAATGACTCACTGCCCTCTGATTTATGCTGTGATTGCTCAGTTAATTCCACTTTACGTGACCTTTCTCTTGTAACTGTGTGACTTGTTGCACTCCCAGAGAGAAATAAGCTGAGCTAGTTTTTCCACTCTGGGCATAAAGACCTTCACTGTGTAACAGGCAAGTCAAGTCCATAGAAGGTTCCTCTCACTAAATAAATATGTGGGGAATTATTGTTGTTGTTTTAACTCTATATCTTATTTAAAAAATCAAATAATTAGGAAGTGATTGAAACCACACTTGGTATCACTGACTATTTACAGGCTTTATGTTACATGTAATGAACTATTATAAATTTTATATTTATAATATAAAATATTATTATACATTTATAAAATTTATATAAATATATTTCTGTTACAAATATCAATTCTGTTATAATATCAGTTCTGCTATAAAGAGCAATTCCGCCTCATTCAGGAAATGGTTTAAACCCTTAATTAGTATCAACAAGGAAACTGCATTGGCCTGGAATTTGTTCCTCCTTCAGGTCTCGGGATTTCTTGTTTGTTTATTTGCACCATATTGGCTTGCCTCAGGATATCTGGGTAGGAATATTTATTTCTTGGCTTGGGGCCTCTTATTACTGAGTGCTTGCTCTCTGCTTATGTAAACACATAAAGTGCACTTAAAATGACAGAACTTTGTTTAATTGACTTCCGTAGAATGTTTTCTTTATCTTCAAAATGCTTTTAAATTCTTATTCTGATTTATTAGTAAATAATTATAATTAATAACAAACATAATAGCTACTATGTATTAAATGCTAAGAAACTGGAAGGCTTGCTAGATAAAATCTCCTAAGGTGGGTTTTATTGCCCTCCACATAGGCATGTTGTTGGTTAGTGGTAGAGAGGGAACGTGGCTCCAGATGGGGCTGGTTTCACAGCCAACGCTCTGGAAAAGCTCAGAAGAGCTGTGTGAAGCTCTCAGCATCTTGAGTCCTTTGGGCTGAGGTCCTCTGTGATGGTCTCATTCTTGGGTGGGATCTGTGACCTCCACCTGTGCTGGCAATAGGAGGGACATTTTCCTCCTTGGCGCCCCAACTGAACTTCCTGGTCTAACTTCCTGTCGATAACTACACATTCTCTTTAATTTTCTTTTTCTTTTCAGCTTTCCTCAGTTACATTAAGAAAATCCTTTTCCCCAACTTGTCGTGATCATTCCTTCTCTAAGCCAAAAAGGACAATTGAGTCATCATGACTAAAATAAATAGGAATTAGTGATGTGCTACTATGAAAAGAATGTCTGTTTTAGGCTGGTCCTGCCATCTGACAATTGTTTTCTAATTTCTAATTATTGGTGTTATCTTAGATAAACCATTAATTCCTTCTTCATGTAAAAGCAGTGACTGGTACTAAGCAAAAATATACTACTTGTCCATTGGTGTTGAATCCTTAGTAAGGGAGGGGTTAAACTTTCATGCAGTCAACAAACATGGGGCTCTCCCTGCAAGGCACTGTGCCAGGGAGTGGGTGGCCAAGCTGATGTTGTGACTTAGAATATCCAGAGTCACCAGACTGGATTCAAATAAACTCTGCCCTGCTCTGATTGTGAAGCTTGGCAAATGACTTTTATCTCTTTAAGCCTCATATTTCTCACCCAACAACTGGGGCTACATGCCTATTTCATAGGCCTGTTAGGAGGCTTAGATGAGCGTGTGTATAAAGCACTTAGCACAGTGTCTAGCACATTGTTAGCACTCAGTGTCACCTGTTATTATTATGGAAGGGAAGCTCTGGGGAAGGTGAAGTACACCCCCTAATGTATTTTATTTCAACACACATACATGGATACACACACGCCTACATGGGAGATAGTGATTGTTAACGGGGAGGAAAAGGGTGACTATTCTGTATAAAATTATTTTTGCAAAACCAAATGATGTATTTTCTGTATAACACAGAACTGTGAAAAGAAAAACTTAGCATTCTTTTTGATATTGTAAATATGCAGAAGAGAGCAGTGATTTTCAAAGTGGAAGCAGAAGGGGGAACAGGCAATCCAAGACAATCTCTGGAGTGTAAAATTTCTGTTTGTCAAAAGAGATGGCTAGGTACAGAAAAAGCAAACTTAAAGGCTCTCAATATCCTTTGATGTTTCCATAGTATATGAATCTATGAAAAGGGGAGAACTTCACTTTTGATATAAATTTCGATAGTATTGCAACCCAGTGTTAATTGGCTTTTCAGAGTGAAGCAGACATGGCCAAAACTGCAGACAGAGGAGGTAGGTTGGGCAGAGCCAGGCCTTGGAGGTGAATCTGCCCACAAAGCATCAGACAACCAGCAGCCAGTGCTGGGCTGAGGTTGGGTGTGGTGTCCAGGGCAGAACATTTCAGGCAGATGATGAGAGAGGATCAGAGATTTTGTAGGCACTCAGCGTGGGGTGGGTGGCCTGACTCCAGGAGTCAGGACATTCCAACAGACAAGCAGAGCATGACAAGGAGAATCTGGGGGAGGCACCACTCAAAGTCCAGTGAGACTGGCAACTGACGACAGAGAAATCCATTGGCAGGGATCAGGGTCTTTGCTCCCTGGGCTCAGGAAAGGCAACTGACCAGAGCAAGACAGATCTTATTTACTGACCTTGAACTCCAGTCCCTCTGCTAGAGATCCTGAGTGGCAGAACTCAGGGCCCAGAACCTGTCAGGGCAGCCTGGAAGGAGTCCAGCACCTCTGTGTAAGAGCCTCTTTGACTGGAGGTGGGTCTGGGCCTGTAGGAGAGGCATAGATGTTACATGCTGTGAGCAACGGAGAGGGATCCTTCCAGAATCTGTACAGATGAGTCCTACTTCCTTTTCATCTCCTTATCCCAGTTATATTTAATTACTACTAGAACAACTTGTTGCTTCAGTTAATTAAAAAAAAAAATCCAATATATACTATCAGAACTGCATCCTGGATATAATAACTATATAATCTAAAATGTTCAAGGCAACCCCACGTTTCAACCAATTTTATCGTGATCAATACATGTAAGTCATAAAACCAACTTAATTTTAAACAGTAATTGTATATGTTTTTTATAAATTGACAAATTGAAGACAATCCTTTGCATTTCACATTTTCCAATTTGGGGTTTGGGAAGCAGTCCTCGTATTTAGAAGTTTCTGTGGTGGAGCTGGGAAAATGATCACATTGGTGACATTTTTTTCTAATGAAAAATGCATTCTAAATTGAAAACAGCCATACTGGAAGCTTTTTTCCAGGCACAGAGTCTTCTGTGGAAATGGCGCTCAGTACATCTTAAATGTGGCTGAAAGGGGTACACAGATAGTTTAGTGATAGAATGCTTGCCTGCCATGTGGGTCTAGGAAGAACTGGGTTCGATTCCTGGCCCATGCACTTCCCCCGAATAGAGAAAAAAAAATTGTGAACAAAATTCCCATTGATATACATATCACATATCTGCCTCTGTGTGTGTGTCTATGTATAGATATAGAAATGCATATATGTAAGGAGACACAAAATATGTGGCTGAAAGCAGGGGAAAGCTCTTAAAGCAATGCCTGCAAAAGATTGAAGCCACTGAGTCTGGGACACTTTAACCTTGAAATTAAAAAAAGACTAACTCTGCCCAAGGCAGGGTCACTGATTTGTGCATGCGATTAGCCTCGGATGTTTGGTCTTTTATGTCTATCCAGTTTTAATACCTGATCATTTCTTTGAAGTGTCCCCTGTTTGGGGAGGAGAGGTTCCTCTTAATACCTTCCAATATTTGCTTGGGTGGTGGAATGGACACCAAGATGTGCCCAGCCACACCTTCTTCAGGTGGAAGAGTTAGCTACTGAAATGTGACCTAGGAAATTTATCATCCCTTCTTCTCCCTCAACCCTCCAGAACCTCCCATTTCCCCATATTTCCAGCATGGTGAATGTCAAAGCCATCTACCTCAGTGCCCAAGCCAGACATTTAGAGAACATTTCTAGAGGACATTTTCTAGGGACATCGCTCTGTTTTATCTGAGTCTATGGGACTATTTTAGAGGTCTATAAGTTGTAGATAACTGATCCCAGTGCAATATAATTCTTGACTATAGGTATGCAAATTCCATCCAATCTAGTAGAGGTTCAAGTATGTTCTCTTTCTCATTGTTGAAGATGCTAGTTTTACTACCTTTTGCACATTCATTTCAAAATTCTTGATCCATTAATGTGTCTGGTTTTCAACTCCTTTGAATTGGTTATAACATCCATCTGACTCATTATGAGAAAAATAAAATTTCCCATGCATAGCATCTCATCCCTCATTTTGTTCAGTCGGATCTCTTTTTTTTTTTAATTCCTTTCTAGTTGATCTCTTTTCGCTGCCACCCAACAGCTGCTATCCTGGTTGAAGTCACTGCCATTTCTCACATAGACAACTATACCAGGTTCCTCACTGGTACCCTATCTCCAACTTTGAGCTCCTAAACATATGCACACAAACACATTCTCTTCTACATACTATAGCTTCCTAAATTGCAAATCTCATCCCATCCCTTTCCTGACTCTTTGTATCAACTTTAGACCATTGGCCATGTTCAGAAGATGGGCCTTTAAGGCGTCTTGTGACCTGCGTCCTGCTGGGGCCTCATAACTCTATTACCTCACTCCTGACATTTCCATCTGAAGGTCAACCACAATTAACTTCTTTTATAAAAATTTATTTGGTAATTATATCACATAAAATTTGCCATTTTAACATGTGTTGACGTGCACAATTCAGTGGCATTCATTACTTTTGCAATGTTGTACCACTATCAATACCATCCATTACTACAACATTTTCATCACTGCAAACAGAAACTCTGTACCCGTGAAGAAACAACTCCTCATGCTCCCCTCCCTTTGGTGACTTCTTGTCTGCTACAGTTAACTTCTCATACCTCTTAATACTGAGCTCACTTCTGGGCCATCTGGGCCTTCCCTTGTGCTCTTTCTTCTGCCTACTTCCCTTCCTCATCCACCTTCCTCAGACTAGCTCCTAGGTACCCATTAGGCCTCAGCTCAGATATCACTTTCTATGGGAAGCCTTCCCCATTATTTGTCTGCCCTACTCTTTCTCAAAGATAGAACTTAGAGAAAGCTACACTGTAGGCTCCATGGTGGCAGAGATTGTCATTGTAAGTCTTATAATCCCCCAGGGCCTAGTTCAGTGGCCCAATAGATACTTATTGGGTGAGTGTGATTTGGGGCCTGGGAACTAAATGTGATCTGGAATAGCAGTGCTGACTTTTTTTTTCTACTGGGGTTTTGCATGTAGCAATTGTTATTAAACTATAAGATAAGCAGCATCTGGAGACCATTCTCTCCCATTTCTCAGTTTAAGCAATGAGGTTAATCTATGTCCTTGGAGCACACACTTGTTTCATTTTTGGTAGAACTCGTATTGGAGCTTGACTCTGAAGGTATAACTAGGGAGGGCTGAGAATCCCAGGCCCTACCACAGACCTCCTAAATCAGAATCTGCATTTTAATAAGATGCCCAATGTCTTAGCTAGCCAGGGCAGCTATGACAAGTACTACAGGCTAGTTGGCTTAAACAAAGGAATGTATTGGCTCAGAGTTTGGAGGCTAGAAGTCCAGCATCAAGGTATTGGGAGGCCATGCTTTCTCCCAGAGTCTATAGCCTTCTGGTGTTGGGCTGCTACCTGTCCTTGGGGTTCCTTAACTTGTTGATGAATCTTTGCATCAGTCACATGACAATATCTCTCCTTCTCTGGATTCTACTTCTGCTTTTACAAACTGACCATGTGCAAGTTTCCTCGTTTATGAGGACTTCAGCCATATTGAATCAAATAGAATCATTGACGGTCCTATTTACAAATGAGTTCACATTCTCAGGACCAGGGCACAGGACTTGAACATGTCTTTACAGGAGGACGCGGTTCAACCCTCAATGCCCAGGTGATTTGAATGCACATTACGGTTTAACAAGCACTGCCTCAGGGCTCCACATTCACTAGCTGAGTGATCTTGGGCAAATTACTTAACTTTCACAGACACTTCCACAATTGTAAATTGGGGCTCCTACTTTATACATACCTCATAAGGCTGTTATAAAGATTAAAAGAGTTAATATAAGCAAAGAGCTTTGAATAATGGCATTTAGTAAGACCTTGACAAATATTAGCTCTTGATGACATGACACCAGACTGCAGAGTGAGAGCCATCACTGGGATGTTAGATCCCATCTGAAGGATCAGCCTGATGATGGGCGTTCTTATGAGCCAAAGCTTCAGAAGCCAGCTCACGAGATTTATTTAATTAATGTGTGTCTCTCTCACTTAGGAAAGTGCAGTTATGTGTGGTCTCATCTTCAGATAGGTCTTTATAACTATAGCAAGTTCAGATTTCGGTGAATTATTTTATGTGTAAATATAGATTCTTGTTTCTTCCTAATTGCTCTCAGAAAATTTTCCTCTCAATCATGTGGCTTCACATGACTCACTTTCCTTTCTTTCTCTTTCCTTCCCTTTCTTTTACGTTCTCTCTCTTGCATTACTTTCTCCTCTATTGCACCTCTGCTTTGGCCATTGTCCCCTTTACCAGATATTTATCTGGTAAATATATTTAGTTTTGAGTTTCAAGGATTTCCTTGTTAAGTGGAGTTGAGAACCTTCAGCCTCAAACAAGCTAGGGAATGCTTCCTTGCTTCCTTCCTTCCTTCCTTTCTTTTTTTACTTGGTAAAATATATAACATAAATTGTCATTTTAACCATTTGAAAGCATACAATTCAGTACCATTAATTACATTCATAATATGGTGCAACTATATCACTATGTAGCTCCAAAATGTTTTATCACCCCAAACAGAAACTCTGTACCCATGAAGGAACGCTTTTTCTTTCAGTCTATTGGTGATGTGCCTGGGGGCAGCACCTGTGGTCCCTAGGAAGGAGAAACTTGAAGCAAACTTGGGGTGGGGTTCCTGCTGCCTTATACATCTGTTTTCACTAAGCTATTTTGTAGCTTAACTCTGAGAGTATTACTGCAGTGGAACTTGACTCATGGTAACGCTACTTTGCCCTCTACAGCTTGGAGTGGCGAAGTGTCAGCCCCCAGGCTCTTCAGCAAGCACTTACTGAGCCTCCCCATGGTGCCAGTACTGAGCTAGCTGAGGAAACTATAGGGATGAATATCTGAGATCATGACTTTGAAGAGCTTACCCCTATCATCTGTGGGGTTATGTGATGATCTGGGATCCCTGGGACAGGCTATTTTTGGAAAAGTCCTGGTCTTAGTTTCAACTGAGCTGCTACCACAAATACCACCCAAACATTATCGGCTCATGGTTTCAGAGGCCAGAAGTCTAACATCAAGATATTAACAAACTTGCTTTCTCCCGAGAGACTGTGGCATTCTGGTGCCAGCGTGCTAATGATCCTTGGGGTTCCTTGGTTTTCCCATCACGTGGGATGGCCTCTCTTTTCTCTTCTGGGTTTCACTGACTTGATGCTTTCATGCCTTATACCCACCCCCCACCCCCCACCCAATGGCTTTCTCTATATGAGGCCCCCTTCCTGATTCAGTTCACTACACCTTAACTAAAAACAACACTTTCAACAGATCCTATTAACACTGGGTTCACATCCACAGAAATGGAATTAAGATTAAGAAGTTTTCTTTTCCCCCTGGGATGCATAACTCAATCTACTAAAGTCCCATAGCACAAAAGGGGATGGGAAAACTTAAAATACATATATGATGGTGATAGCTGACAATGTTGAATTTTACCTGAACCCTATGACCCTGGAAAATAGCATACATTAAGAAATCCCCCACTCCTTGTTATTGACCAAGATGGCCTTAACTATCCCTTAGCTTGACTAAAGCTTGAACAGTCTTTTTCTTGACTTTAGGACTCCGACGTCTTCTACTCTGGTGTTTACAGAATCCAGATAGAGCATGTTTCCCCTGACCTTGACAGTAAACTCAGTCACCAACACACCTATTGCTTGACCCACCCCTCCATTACCTTCCCACGAGCTCCGCCCAGGCCTTAAGAACTCTCCTACCCTCTAGCATAGGGGACATATAAGCCCTCTTTCTCTCCCCACTATTGAGGAAGCCTTCTGATCTCCACCACAACAGCCTTCTGTTCTCTCTCGCTCTGGTCTCTAGTGCATATTGCTTTGAATAAAGTTCTCCTTGCCATTTAACACTGTTCAGTGACATTTTTTTATTTCAGCAGTAATGCTTTATTTTAAAAATACATCTACTAAGTGTTTTGGATTACTAGGCAAGACATACTTGTGAAATTGTTGAATGACCTCCTTTAAAAGGAGGTTTGTTGGCTAAGCCATTCACACTAGATTGAGTTCTCCATATTTGGAGTAGCTCTGCAGGTATTCTCAGTCATTTGATTGTTTTCAAAAGACAGAACTTACCAAAAAAATCTTAAAATTTTAATGTGGAAGAGGCATACTAACAAACTGTTGTAGCTGTTTTTTGGTGTCAGGTGTAATTTGAGCTTCCTGTTGGCAGGATTCCATATCTGATCATCTGCCCATCCCACGCCTAGGATAGGGTTTGTCCAGCGGGTGTTCCAAGACATGTTGCCTGTAAATCCAGGTGCCAGGTGTTTGGGGACTCATGGAGAAGTATAAGAGGCCTCTCACGGGAGTTACCATGAGAAAGCAAAGAGGTGGTACAGTTTACGGAAGTAAAATTAATGACGGATGAAACTGGCTGATTTTAGAAACTACATCACAGACCAAATCAAACCTCTCAGCACCTGCCTCTGTGGCATTTCCCCTGCCCACACGAGAAGCTGCCTTCTCCCAGCCTTCCTCCACCTTTCCTCTCAATGTGTCCCGCTTTGGCAACAAAAGTGACCTTTTGAAGCAAAGACATCCTGACTACTCCATGACCTTCTTTCTTAATATCCTGAAGTTCTCAAAGAAACCAAATCAGAGGGCAGTGTTTTGGAGGGCCCAAATGGTCTTGGTATTTATGAGACCTCATGCCCATGGCCTGAGGTGAGCCCCTGGCTGAATTAAAGGTAGACCCTGAATGGCCTAAAGTAGGTATCTAGTCCGAATGAGCTTGGGGATCTTAGCTTTAGCTGGGCCAAGACAGTTGAAGAACCACAGAGAATTCTCAATGTCTCCTCTAATCTAGGGCTTTCTTTTGGTTTCTGTTTAGGAGCCTCACCAAGCCTGTTATCCCTAGAAATACCCACTTCTTCTTACTCCCCTCTTCCCTCGGGCTGGCTAAGTTGCTCTTCCTTTCTACAGGAGGAGATGAGAGTAAAACATGATGGAAACATGAGGATAGGGTGTTATGCAAGTTAGGAGCAACGGGTTAGATAAATACCTAGGAACGTGGATGGATCTTAAGAATATAGTGTTTACTATATATTTTAAAAGAACCATGAAATAACACAATAATTCTTAGATTAATTAAATATATAATATGTCTATCTTGATTGTTGTGATAATTATACAAAACCATATATGTAATAAAATATCATAAACCTATATACCAAGACATCCCCCCCCCCCAAAAAAAAAGAGTACATGCAAACAAAAACTTGTGAGATCTGCCTAAGGCCTGTACTCTAGTGAATAGTATTAAGCTGGTGTCAATTGCCTGGTTTTGATAATGATGGTAGTTCCGTAAGCGCTTCCTTTGGAGGGCGCTGGGGGAAGCACAGCTGGGACCTCTCTATGCTAACACTGCATGAGACCTCATTTTCAGGTTGAAAGAGTGGGCAGATTGCTCTTCAGAAGGGGACCTCAGTCAGTTTAAAACCCAGAGAGGAAACCAAGAGAGGCTAGCTTTTCTCTGGAACCTTCCACTTCAGACAGCTTCAATTTTCTTGTTGGCATTTCAGCATTTCCAGTACCAACTTGAGGCCATTTGGTAAAGAAGAAAGGAATTTACCAAAGGTTGTTTTCAATTTTTAAAAATCTAAACAAAACTCAGAGAAGGTTGAGCCAAGTGTTGTAGGGTGCCAGTGGGAGACTTGAGGGCTGTTTTGTTTTTTACCTCCATGTAAGTATTTGGCTTCTTTCAAATAAAGACTACTTTGTCTGAAATCAACTTTAATAGCACATTTATCTGAGTCTTGGAGCCCAAAATGCTGTGTTTGAAAGGCTGACGTATCCTCCCAGGGGCCTGTAACAAAGGACTGATTTCCATTATTTACATTACAGCAGGGACACTTGCCTGTTCTGTTTTACTTAGGAGAAAAGGACCTGGAAATCATCTGAACCACTATGTTTTGTTGTGGGGCTATGGGGTTTTTTGTTTGTTTATTTTTATCTGCTACACATTGCCTGTAGCAGGAGGGGCTGTTGCGCTATGACCCAGTTGAACCAGCCCGGAATGGAGGGTGGGGTCAGCAGCCTCGCCCCTCCTGACCTCAGGAAGCCACAAACTCCCAGAGTTTGCCTCTTCAAACCTGCAAAACGACTGGGCTCAAAGGTCACCTCCAGGAAAGTCAATTTGCTCTGGAGGAAAGGAATTCAGAGATTAGAGGCACAGTTTATCATGGAAATTTACAGGTGATAAATGCCCCACAGAGGGCACCCTTTTTTCTTTCTTAGCACCAGCACTCAGATTTAGAATAACCAGCAACATTAGCTAGAGGGGGGAATAAATAAGGAACTCAAATTCCATTTCCTAATTTACTCAAGAGCCTGTTTTCAGCCTATAAGTCCTCACTTGCTGTTTTTTTCCATTTAAAAAATTGTAAAAATGAAATGTAGAGAATAATGAAGATGCATCTTTTGGAAAAGAAAAAAAAACATGATATGTGTTGCATTTCACTAATCCCCTCATATCCATAATCTTCAGTGCCACTAGAAAACATAAAATATGCAAAACAGCACAGTTACGTAAAAATATAACACAATTACCATTTGTCTACAGTAACCTGAAGCAGCTGTTACACAGAAGGCATGGGAGGGGATGGCTAAAGAACTGTAGTAGCTGGAATTTGCACCAATCGGGCCCATAATTTTTAGGAAGTGTGAATTGTGCAGGCACAGCCTCAAGCCAGCAGCGATGGACGTATATGCCTCCTGGGCTGAGATGCAAAGGACTGGGACAGAGAAGCCTGTCAGCCAGTTCACGCGGGAGCACAGACATGCACACACCCTTGCACAGGCACATACACATGCTCACACCTTCACACAGCCCCCTGGGCCATGCTTGGACGGCCAGGTTGGTTCTGGGCCTATCTCAGAGCAATGTCCCCAGTGCTTTGCTTGATTCCTCTGTGAAAAGTGCCCTGTGAGCCCTAGGAGAGAGGCACTAAGCTGCTGAAGTGGGATCAACAAAAGGATTGGGCCATGTGCTCTTCAGAACACAGCTCCAAGAGGCTGTCACAGTATCTCTTTGAAAAAAAGGGAGGAAATGCTGCACTTCGTTTGGGAAGGTCCTGGCCCTGTGTGTCCCTCCAGGAAATGTATGGGGTCCCTTAGTATGCTACCTTATTGGAAGTTTTGCAGCAAACAAGGCTGCTTCGACTTGGGTTTGAACTCTTGACATGGTTTATAAATTAGCCGTTCATGAATCTGCAGTTTGGAAAATGCTCATGGGGATGCGGGTGGGGAGGGGGGCGGGTTTCCTTGGCTTGAGGAATAACTGCTCCCTAAAAAGTGGCCCAAAGCGTCCCCAGGCGGAATCCCATCCTCTCCTTTCCCCCTCCGTGCTCAGGGAACCAGCGGCTCTGCGGGTCTTGGGAGGCGGCAATCACGCCCCCAGCAGGCCCAGGCTCAAGATATTGTCTACAAGACGCAGAGGCCCCCACAGGCGCCTGAGCGTGCACCGAGCACGCACCCAGCGCAGACCCGGGCTGGGAGCTGCCCCCAAGGCTGCAGACGGGAGGCTTAGGCGAGAGGCGAAGAGGGGGCACGGCCTAGCGCCCTGTAGGCTGCCCGAGTCTTCCCGGTTTGCTCAGGACTCTCCCAGGTTTAGCACTGGAAGTCCCCCTCGGTACTGGACAAAACTGGTTACCCTAGCATTCACTATAGTTTGTTTGTTTGTTTGTTTGTTGGGGGGGGGGGAGAACTAGCGATCCTTTACGGAGGATGTAAAAACCTGGGAAATTTTCCTTGTCTTGGTAATTCCCCTCTGCTTATTTTTGTTACCTTCTTATCTATTTCGTGGTGGTAAATCTCGTAGAAAGAAAATGCCCTGCGCGTGTGCCCGGCTGGGGAGGGCCCCTAGCTGGGACCTCGGCTCGCTCTGGGGCCAGCTGGGAGGAGAGGGAATCCCTAGAGCTGGAGAAGCTGAAGCAGCTTCAAACCACAAAGGAACACGGCTAAACCCTGGGGCAGTGGGAGTTAACAGGGTCTGGTGAGAGCTGGTTTGGGCGGGGAGGGCCCCGGCACTGAGCTCCCTCCCGCAGGACTGGATTCTCGCTCCCTGCTCCCCACTCCCACCCCTAGGCCCTCTCAGGTCTTCCACGGAAGTGGTCTCAGCCTCGGAGGGTACTTCCAGCCCCATCAGAGCCTCCTCCCGGTATTACACCTCCATGGGCTGGTTCCATACTTCCTTCTCCTTGATGCTGGGACCTGGGCAAAAACCATCAACATTGGACCCCTCTTATACCACCCTTTTTCCCTCCCTCCTTCCCTCCCTCCCTAATTTTCTTTCTTGCCTTCCATCAGCTTTTATTTCCCCCCCCCCCCCCCCACCACCACCCTTTTGTTTTTCTGGTGTTCAATTTTGTCATAAAAGCCCTATCCCGGTAAAGCCTGAGTGCCACCGCTGCCCCCTTGTGTTCATTCTTGGAGGCGTCAGCCCACAGTGCTGGCCACCCCTGAGAAAAATTCAAAGTACTTGGGAGATAAAAACAGCTGCTTGGGACTGGCTGAAAGGGCAATTGGAAAAATACGATTTGGAAAAAAAAAAAGAACACATGCCAATCAAGGCAAAAGTCTAGCCCCACCATGAGATACACCCAGGCAAATACATCAGTGATCTTGGGGTACATAGATTTTGCCTGTTTTGATTCTTCTCTTTTTATTCTGAGTTGTGGTGTTATTGTCTCAATTACTTACTTTGCTTGGGTCAATCCACTTCTTAATATAGTAACTGTCTATGCTAGAGAAAGAAACTGTGGGAAGGGGGGCACTGGATTGAGAGAAGAGGGTGTGGTTACCACACCTATATTTGCTAATTGTTTATGGGTCTCAGCTGCTTCATTTATGGAGCCATATGACTAGTTCAAATATCTTTATTTTTCCTTCTTAAAATGCTGTTTCTTAATTGAGGTACAATTCATATATCTATAAAATATAAAGAGGGAACAATTCAGTGTTTTTTAGTATAGTCACAAGGTTGTATAAACATCACCATTATTTAATTCCAGAACATTTTTGTCATCCCAGAAAGAAACCCTGTACCCATTAGCAGTCACTTTCCATTATTCTCTCCTCCCAGCCCCTGGCAACCAGTTATCTACTCTCTGTCACTGAGAACTTATCTATTCCAGATATTTCATCTCAATGAAATCATACAATATGTAGCCTCTTATGTCTGACTTCTTTCAAACATGTTTTCAAGGTTCATCCATGTTGTAGTGTATATCAGAACTTCTTTCCTTTCTATGCCTGAATAGTATTCCATTCTTTGGATATACCACATTTTGTTTATCCATCCATCGGTTGATGGGTGTTTTGTTTGTTTCCTTCTTTGAGCTAGTATAAATAATGCTACTAAAGAACATTTGCATGCAGTTTTTTGCATGAACATATGTTTTCAGTTTTATTGGGTATATAACTAGGAATGGAAATGCTGAGTCAAATAGTAACTCTGTGCTTAACTGCTTAACTTTTTGAGAAACTGCCAAACTGCCTTCCATGGTGGCTGCACCATTTTACATTCCCATCAGCAATGTATGAAGGTTCCAGTTTCTCCATATCCTCACCAACACTTGTTATTGTCATCTTTTTTATTACAGCCATCCTAATGAGTATGGGGTTGTGGCAGCCCAGGGGTTGAGAATCCCTTCCTTAGGGAAAAGGGTAGAACCTTGAGCATATAGCAGGTCAGGTTACCAGAACATAGACTTTGAAGGTCGCTGAGTCTAATCACTGTTGGAAATCAACTTTCATAAGACTCAGCTGAGACTTCTTTGCAGTCAGGTCTCATGAGGCTCAGCACTCCCCTTCCTCTTGGTTTTTTTTTTTTTTTTTGTGGATCACTGATTTCCATTCCCTGACTGGCTACCATCAGTAAAAGCCATCTCCTGTAAGTAAGTCCCAAATTAATCTCATAAGGAACTTTTTGTCTGATGTATTTTTTGGTCTCAGGCTTGATCTGGGCTGGAACATTTGGTGAGCCAGTCAGGAGACCAAAGAGATGCTGGCTGTAAAAGCCATGAGTGCTGGGAAAGGAAATGCCTCAGGAGGAGTCCTAGGATGGCCTGCAACATCCATTTGGGAAGGGGTGGCTCTTAGATTCATTCTCTTAAATGAATGGGGACCACTGAGGGAATATGGAGATGCTTATAACTTCCCAGCTGGACTAATAGCCCTCCTGCAACAGGCTACAGGACAGTTGGGATTTCATAAGAACAAGAAAAGCTGTGTGATCAGCTAGGGAAGAGGCACTGTAAACTAAAGTGGCAGTTTGCCTTCTGGAGAAGAAATTTAAGTTAGAGAGGGATATATGGGTAGCCCAACTGGAGTGGAAAGATACTTTAACTGAGAGGCTATGCTGAGTAGATGAAAATTTGCAAATATTAGCATGCTGTTACCCTGGGGTAAGGGGGTGGTAGTTACTTAAGGCTCAAGTAAGATGTATTTTAACTCCCCCCCAATTGGGAATCCAAAGTCTGGGCCCGGTGGATTTTTCTTCAAGTGACAAGGATTGTCAGTCTGACTGGGAGAAGAAGGATGAAGGTTGTAGATTGGTTCACCCTCTAGTCCAACATAAGATTAAGTCAGGGCATGTCCCAGCCCCTCTGGGCCTTCAGGCAGACAGTGATGATACAGTTGATGAGGTCCCAAGCACACCTGCTGAGCAAATAATGCATGTTATAGAATGAGATTTTACTGCCTCTGAGTTGCAAGAGATTGGGACTCAGTATAAGCAAAAACCTAAAGAACTTTTATCATATGGGCTACTACAGCTGTGGGATACTGTGCAGATGGTATACTGCTCTCAGGGTAGAGATGAGCAAATTGTCCTCTCTCACCACCCATCCTTCTTTGTGTTAGTACATATATTTGTTAGCCCCTAAAACAGAAACAAATTCACTGTTGAATTGGCTCATATTCCAATGTAAGGAGGTGTGGCCCAAGGAGGGGGATTTGCCCCATCAAATACCACAGTGGAATACCATTGATGAGCTACACGATGTATTGAGGGGGCTAAGGATGAAGCATGCAATTTATACCCCAGGTGCCATCAGACCAAACAGTGTAAGTTTCACCACAGGAATTAATGAGATAATTCTACATACTGCTCCCAATCAGTGGTATGGGACTTTCATGCCCACTTAGAGGACAGCTCATCTCATAGGCTGCCCAAATGATTGCACACCCTTGAGAGACAGATCATCTAAGGCAAAGGGGAGCTGGAGTCAAAGCTATGGGTCACATCCCATGCCCAAACCTGGTGTCATGCAGACAAATGTGGACAGACCTAACAGCTGTTGGAACTGTAATTGAGGCTATTAATGGGCAGCCAAATGTAGTTAGTTAGACTGGAACAGGCTGCCCAAGGAGCAGAGGTTTACTAAGCTTGAAACCAGGTTATTAAAGTAGGACATGGATTCTGACTGAAAGATGAAAAGGAGAAAAAAGGCATTTTGGAGGCAAGGGGTGAAGTGATATACCTTTTGTGTGCACTGGTTCCAAAGGTTGCTTCTTTATTACACAGAATTAACACTCAAGTCTTTAGTTTTCCCTTACAAGAAGCCAGTCAGCCTGTTTTCATCCTTACCCGGGAAAAAGAATAATGGAATTTTGTTATGCTCCAGCAAGGCTACTTGTATGGCCCAAGCATCTGCCACAGTAAAAGAAGCCATAGGCTCATTGTTTCACCTTGGGAGTCTGGGATGGGCAATTGAATAAATTGCAAGGCTTTGGCTGCCCTGTCAAATTCTTGGACTGTTGGCATATTGGAAACCTTTCGTTCCTCACTTAGCCCAAATGTTAAAACCTGTTTCTGCTTTGATTAGGAAAAGCTATCCCTGGGAATGGTGGGAATGGGATACCTCCCAGCAGTCTACTTTTGAAAAAGCCAAATGGGATATTGTACTGTCTCAGGCTTTATGGGAGAGGGGAGAGGGTTGTGAAGGTGGATCCAGATGTGGCCAGTACCAATATTGGCTTTAGGTGGGGCTTGTAGCAAAGATAACAGGTAGAGCGAGTTTCCGTCACCTTTTGGGCTCAGGTCTAGAAAGGAGCTGAACTGCGGCTGTGGTCAACAACAGCCCTTTAAGCACAAAGATGCATGAATGAAAACTATATGGTAGGAAAATAGGAATATACAAAGCAGCCAATAGGTCAAATTAAAGGTTGTATGGATGGTCATTGTTCATGAACCAGGAGATGCATAATCTATTTGTACTGACAACACTTGGACAGACAACCTGTCTGGGGCTACCCATTTGTGGAAACCACCTGGTGGTAGCTAATCCATCTGAAGCCAAATGACTGCCATCTAAATACCATTCATTGATTCTAAATGCTGTAAGCCTTGATCTACCCCTGTTGCCTGATGCTTGGGGTTTGAGAACAGAAGTTGATTTTCCTATGGATTTTAAAACGCAGCATGTTCCTCACCATTGCAGTCACAGAGACAATGCCTATCCTGCAGAGAGAAGGCTGTTAGTAAACTAGGCTGGGTTTGTGCTAAGCATTGGCGATGCTTGTTGACCAAGGCAGGCACAGATACACGTTATGTCTGGCCCTCACCAGCTTCAGTTTGCAGCCCCAGCCAGCTGCTTCCACTCCCATTAAGTTAGTAACTGCTGGACCTATGCAAGCCCTGTGAATACAGACGGTAAAGGGACCAATGATGCTATACCTACAACAAGGTAATGAAAATAACTTGCTCTTGCCTGTGCCACAAGCTTTAGATATTGGGGAAAATAAAGTCGATTGGTGGTTGTCCTGGCCAATGCAGCTGTATGTTTAGGAATCAGAGATCTATGGGGTAATAATATTCTTATATAGAGATGGGCAAAAATTATTTTCTCACTTTTACTGACTAAAACATGTTTTGGAATTGCCCTTTGTTAGTCCAAATGATGGCAATTGCATTGGGTGGAGATGGGGTGTTTAACTCTCTGTTTATAATATATTGGTGCTGTCTTGCTAGCTAGAGAGTATAAACAAAAAATATTGCTCTAGAATGTGTCATCATGTTCTCATGCTCCCTCTGAAGAATTCAGTTTGTTAGTGTCTGTCTTTTCTTTTTTTTTTTTCCCTTTTTTTGAGCTGGTCCAGGTATGTAATAGAGAATGATCTAGCAAGTGAGTTTTAGGGGAAAAAAATTGAAAAAAAAGTTTGGCTTAGCGGGACCAATGTTTTTAAAGGACAAATCTAAATACAAATAGCAACAGTATTTTTGTTAGATTTACTAATGTCTGTTGATAAGAACTCTGCCACTGTGTTGGGATCATATTGAGACAACATGTTCATTCTTATATGGTGAAGCTGAGTGAGCACTGAGCTGCCATTGTTGGGTGCTGCCCGCCTGCCTTGGGCTATGACCCCTGGGATTTGGACTGCCCTGCTGGCCTGGCAGAATTCCGCACATCAGAAAATCTAGAGGGGAATCTGGGCATTTAGGACTGATTTCACAGGTTTCGTCCGTTGTCAGTGGAATGGTTTGGTTCCCTTTTTGGCCCTAGTGGCATCATGTTATAAAGTTGTTGTCTCTGTGTGTGGGACACCTGAATTTCTGTTGTCTCTTGCACTGTTCTTGTGGAATACAGATACGATGTCTGGGGTCATGCGGACTGCTGCATGGGGGTGGACTGTGGCAGCCCAGGGGTCAGGACCCCTCCCTTAGGGAAAAGGGTGGACCCTTGAGCCTGCAGCAGCCTCGGTGACCAGAACGCAGACTTTGAAGGTCACTGAGCCCAATCACTGTTGGCCATCAACTTTCACGGGACTCTGCTGAGACTCCTTTGTGGCCAGGTCTCATGAGGCCCTGCTACATAAGGCACTGCCCTTCCTCTTGTTTCTTTGTGGATCTCTGATTTTCATACCCTGAGCAGCCCCTCTCAGGAAACAGCGTCTCCTGTAAGCAAGTCCCAAATTAAACACATGGAGAAATTTTGCCTGATGTATTCTTTGGTTTTGGGGTTGAGCTGGGCTAGAAGAGAGGTAGTCTCTGGCTGTGCCAAATGTCTTTTTGAAACTAATCTTTTGGGCAATTTGCAGATATTTCTGTAAGCATGATTCCCCACCCCCACCCCTGTTTTTCTTCTTTTGGCTTTGCAGCTTACTACCGTTATAACTCTCACAACCCTAGGAGAAACACTTCCATCTCTACTTTTTAAGCCAATAACTAAGTGTGGTAGTTTGAAGTTGACGGCCTCTCGAAAAGGCCGTGTTCTTTTAATCAATCCCTCTGGGTGTAGAACATTTTGATTATGTTATTTTGTGAGTAGGACCTTTTGATTAGGTTATTTTAATTGAGATATGGCCCACCTCATTGAAGGTGAGTCTGAATCCTCTTACCAGAGTCCTTTATAAGAGGATAAAACATATACAGAAGCTAAGAGATGAAATTAAGAGAAGGTAACAGAGGGAGAAGCTAAAAGACAGGACATCAAAAACAGAAAGGAAGCCACTGAAACCAGAAGCTGAAAACAACGAAACCTGGGAGAGAAGGCCCAGCAGATGTCAGCTGTGTGCCCTCCCATGTGACAGAGCCGTCCCAGACACTGGCAGCCTGTCTTCGGAGTCTAGGTATTATCGTGGATGCATTGAATTGGACATTTTCATGGCCTAAGAGCTGTAAATTGTAAGTTAATAAATCTCCATTGTAAAAGCCAACCCATTTCTGTTATATTGCATTTTGTCAGCTTTAGCAAACCAAAACACTAATCATATAACTTTATGGAGTAATTTCTTTATATATGGAGCATATATCTTTATCTTTGAAAGCCCCCAAATAAAGTTACTGCTGGTTCTTAGTGATTCTCCTTCTTTGGTGGCATGGAGTAATTTTGTCTTGTCACATTCTATATGACAAATGTGTGACCAAATCTTACTCTGTTAATAACTTTACTTTTTAATTGAACTTTTACCCGTCATGGGCTGAGGGGCAGGTTATATAGCTGGTTCTGAGTTAATTACAACTGCCATTATTTTTTATTTGCAGTGCCTGAGCAAGCAGTAAAACAGCAAGTTAAGTCACATTTGCAATGGGACCATGACTCAATTAGTGTTTTTGAATAATAAGCAATAGTAATTAAGGTCACAGTAGCCCTGGTGGCATTGCGTGGTAGCCTGGCTTTAACAAAGACTATTTTACAAGTCTCCAAGTAGGGGTTGAAAGGAGACAGGACAGATGGTGTAGATGCTCTTTCCTTCATGTCTTTTGCAAAGTGAATGGGAATTCTCATGTATATCTAAGTAATTTTTCAACATCAATTTATCAGCTTCCATTCAAGAAGTTCAAAATTCAACATAGAACTCATAAGTCCTGTAAGGTTCTACTTTTAGTCCAGTTAGCCCTGCCTATGAAAAGGCAGACATCCAAGATTGAAAGCCACAAGCAGGTATTATTATGTTTCCAGATCACAGGGTGTGCAGAGGAAATGAATAGCTCTTTTAGAACTGGCCTTGCAAACCCCAGCCTGTAAAATTCCTTCCAGTCCAAGTGTGAACATGCCCATTTTAAGGAAAAGAGAAATACGGTGCTGTGTGGTCATGTAATTTGGGTCATTTGACCCCTCCGGGAGGGGTCCTAGGTAGAGCATCTGATTCTCTCTCTCTCTTTTCTTTAAGTTACAACCACTTCAATCATTTTAAAATATGCAACAAAACAAAATTATTATCGAAAATGAGAATGGCATACTCCTGCCAAGTACACACTTCTCTTCCAGAATTGAGACTCAAGACAGGGCAGAGGTGGTGGGGCTACAGGTCATGATGTAATAAAAACACTAAGAGAACTGTCACCATAAGAGCATCATTGTTGAAGAATGAACATGCTCAGAGTGAAAAATATTCTACTCGACCAAAATCTGTCTTTATTAAAGGTAACAAGTTGTCAGAGCACTGTCCAAAATGTAAGGACAGCTGCAGTGTAAATTAGGCAGATGCCAGCAAATAGTGCCTTGTGGTCACCCTCATGATCGCATTTCAGAAAGAATCACCTCCATATTTGTAAACATTATTTTAGAAGATGAGAGACGGCAAATTTCAGTGCTTTTAGTGAACCAGTATTTTCACTAAGCATTTTCTGAGCAGCAAGGAACAAGAATTTTTCCAGAAATCCTAGAATTGGATATAAATGTTGGCAATAGACAATCAATAAATATCATACAATTTCTCAGATGAAGATTTCCCCAACAGGGACTCCTTCTCTAAAGATACAGACATAATATATCTATATAAGATGCATGTCCCCATCCTCCCGACTCACTGGAGACCAGAGCTCACCAACATGAAGCGTGTCAGGTAATGTGCAAAAGGGCTGAGGGGAAAGGCAAGAAAAGTAAATCAAGTCAGGTTCAACTTATGCTGCAGGGGAACTTCACGTAAAGGGTCCGCCGCCTGGACCTGCTGCACAGACACCCCTCACCAGAGCCTCGGAGTCAGCAGTGACACAGCCACAGGGATGCGGTGTGAGAATCTGGCAGGGTTAACTCCTTCCCCCTCCTCACCGTGCATCTGCCATGGGGGACAGGACACCAAGGAGCGGGTGTCCTATTGTCGTCTAGAGGCAATGTTGACCGTTCTCTGCTCTCCTTAGTTACAACAAATATTTCTTCCTCTAGACTCAAATTTTCCTCCCTACCTGTATTGACTTCCTGTAATTCCATTCATTTTTATTATTGTAAACCACCGACTTTGAAAATGCTGAATATGGAAAACTGTAATTTCTGGAAAAGTCAACCTTCTCACCAGTGGTCTTACTTTTACCTACTTAATGTGTTCACCTCTAGAACCGCCTGGAGGGTAGTTACTGGTACACGATCAGAGAACAGACAAACTGCCACCCCCAATCCCATCTCAACATCCCTAAATCGCTGATAACCCCTCCGAGACCTCTCATATGTCTGAAGTATGTATGTAACTATGGGGAAATGAAGCTATCAACTCAACATTAATATCAAAACCTACTATATGGGAGGCCCCGGGAAAGGGAATTTGAAAGGCACCAGGTGTATAAGATGCCCTCTGTCCTCTGTAGAAACAAACAGTTTAAATGGGTTAAGATGACTATATATAAAATAGCAATACAAGGAGTCAATTTGTGCATTGTGCCCAAGGCTTAATATACATGTGTGCTATATAGATTGGAGGGAGACCAGGGAAGGCTTGATGAATGGGATTTCAGGCATGGAGATGTAGTTTTGCTTTGTTTTAATAAGAAAGGGAGGCAATGGAGAGGGGAGTATGTAATGGGATGAGTAAAAACATAGAGGCAAGGAATAAAGCATAGAGGCATTTGATTATAATGTTCGATAGCATCAGAACTACAAGATGAACATCTGTGAAAAGACACTGAAGCAAGAGTTTTGGAAAACAGGTGGGCCATATTGGCTCCGTGGCAGAGTTCTCACCTTCCATGCAGAGACCTGGGTTTGATTCCCGGTGCCTGCCCATGCCCCTCCCCCCCAAAAAAAAAGAGAGAGAGAGAGAGAGTGTTGGAAAAACTGGTATCAAATACCAAGGCAGAGGTTTTGAACCATTAAAAGATCTTAGAGCAAGAGAGGAACATATGCAAAGGGTAATTAGGGGCATCAAAACCCTGAGGAACCACAAGGAAGAAATGGGTCCGGAGCAGATTTCAGTAAGGAAGTGACAAGGTATTTGGTTTAGTTCCGAGTGAGAAACAGAAGTTGAAAGGTCTAGGTTTAATCAACTTAGATATTTTAAAAGAAATACTGCGTTATGCATTATCATTCTTTTATATTTTTCTAGGGTTTAAGGCAGTGATTTCCCTTTTGACTTTCAGGACTCTCTTTTTTTTTTAAAATTTAGTGCTAAAAACCATTCAGGATGGTTATCACATGATTTCTAAAAGAAAGGACACAGGTTTCCTGTACTGAGGGCTAAGTGTGGGAGGATGAGGCAAGTTTCCATAAAATTTCCCTGGAGACCGGAAAGACTTCCCGGCCTCTCTAAGGCACTCTTACCCATTCCATCAAAGAAAATTAAATGGGCAAATAGCTCAATTTTACGGGCCAACCAGCTCTGATCCTCTCAGAACTAGCCCTTGCTTGTTCTAATTTTTTCTAATTCTTTCTACTTAGTCCTAACCATTATTTCATAATCCCTAAATCACTGAGGAAGAGTGAAGATGGGTCTTATCTTGAAGTCTGTGAGAGCAGGTGGTCCTTTGTTTTTCCTGGAGATACAAAATGGTGTGTGGGGGGATATCTTTTCCTTCCCTGCTTCCAGAGAACACAGGACTCGGGTAAAGATCAACATCATCGCTGGAGAAGCGGCCTCTGAATTATTGTCCTTATAAATTTGGGGGGGCATATACTCCTTGCCATATATTTATTCATTCATTTATAAATCATGTTCACTACAGTCGTGCTTCATTATGTATGTTGTGAAATGTGCAAAAATATTTAACAATGAACGAAATAAAAATAAAGAAGAATAACAGTTGTAATAATTTCCTCCTACTTTTTACTCTGGAGCCCACTGTCCTAGAGTAGGTGACTTTGGACAGGGTATAGGGGAAAAAATGATGAATTTGCAGCCACTGATTTTAAGTCGTGGTTCTGCACTTATCCATCATCTCATCCCCTCTGAGTTTCTGCTTTTCAGCAAAATAAAAGACCATGAGCCCCTCCATAGCTCTAACAGTCTAAGGTTCCTGGCTACATTTGGTCTGTTCTTTTTGTAAGTGTACAAAAAGCACAGCTTTCTAGCAGCTCCACGTACAGAGGGGAGGTGGGAGGTGGGGAGTTAGTACAGGAAGAGGGTTAGGTTTTGATTTTATCTTTGAAGAGCCTAACTTTGCATTCAGAGCCAAAGCTTGCCCTTTCCTCAAGAAAGTTTCACACAGCCCCTGTTGTCACTGATATTAAGGGCAGTTAGGAGAGGAAAGTTAAATTGTATTTACATGCAAATGACGCCGGCCTCCAGTGGCTAGAAGATGCAAACCCAGCTGGCCTTCCAGTCACTTAGATGTGAATTAAACTCCCACACCCAACAGGCTGCATGGTTTAAATGGTGTGTCAATGTTGCGCCTCTGCAGAGCCCTGGGGAAAGAAAGGAAAAAGGCCAGGGCCGCGGGAGTGAAGTGACTATTGTCATGCTAGCGTCCCCTGTGCAGGTGTGCGTGCAGCATCCATGCAGGTGTGAGCTGTTTGGGTTTGGGCTCTGGCTTTCCTTCCATCAAGTTTTGAATACGTGTGGCCAGATCACAGGGAAGGGTCCAGTTAGGTACTTTCTCTGATTGTTAAAAGCGAATTTTCAAAGAAGCACAAAAACGTGGCTGACCCAGATATAAACATGAATGTGTGTTAAAGATTTTATTTACCTGATTAATCAATAAGGTGTTACAACCAGTGCAACAGAAATGTCAACAAAGCACAAACTATGGAATGAAGGAATGTTGAGGTGAGTTTGCAAAAGTGCCCCAAATTAGGTTCTTTCACAGTAAGAGAGGGAAGCCAATTGACAGGACAGAGTTTGCCTATCTATAGCCAAGAATTATTTTGCTTTGCTCTCAGTCCTAAGCAATTGGTAGAAATGTAAAATAGCTCTCATACAATCAGATAACCAGACAGGGGTCCTCTAGAGTCTAGAAAATGCAGTTCTCCACCAGACCCCCCCAATTTTCCCCCTGCTTAACTCCCAGGGTCAAGGACAATGGTGCCTCCTGGGGCTGTGCAGACAGATGCTGCAGGACATGCTTTGTGCCTGTTCTCTGGCCTGTTCTTTCCTCACAGCGCTGCTTCCAGGCTGTAGCACCTGCCCAAAGGGACTCCCCCCAGTTCCCTAGACTTAGAATATTTTTCCTTCTCTTACAGAAGCTTTCTATAATTGTAACCATGAAATTAAGAACTAACAAACAATCAGTATTACTGAATTATTATATAGGTTTTTCTTTCTATGTTGTAGAATAGGCAGACTTTAGGACCTGAAATTACTGAAACCCACTGGGTCTCAGCCCTGTGCGTACTTGCTATTGAAATGGGGATCCTGGTCTAGTCTCAGCCCTGTTCGTAGTTGATATTGTAATGGTAACAATACCCTTGTTGGAATCTGTAAAAACCCAGAACTCCTTAGGCTCAGGAAGACAGGTTTTTGGGCTGACAGGACCCCTGATCTCTTGCTTTGCGTGTAGCATTAAGCTCTTTCTCTCTTTGAAACCCGGATGGCATGGACTGTGCATTGGCCAGAGGACCCGGCCTTCGTTTGGTGACACTACTTCTGCCACACCTGGAGAGAGAAGGGAGTAGGAGGAAGACGCTGTTGGATTTAAAGAAGGCTCGGAGACAGACTGACCACAGGCAAAGGAATTTATTCAGGCACCAGCAATGTGGGAAGCAATCAGAGGGTCTTTATACCAGAGGGCCTGGCCTGGGTGAAAAGTTAACCACCACTGCAGCGCCCAGGGCTGGAAGGCGGATGCAGCGCCTGAGATGGGTGTAGGATCGATGATGGAACTGCTGCGGGAATATCCTTTAAGGGCTAGTCACAGCATGGTGGAAGGGGTCTTACCTAAAGACACGTCATCCTTTTTCTACTTCTACTAATGGCCTCTTTTTTCTGCATTGACCTCTTCTTTTTTAGCTGAGCAGGGTGCTCTATTGATACCAAACAAATGGGGGGTTCTTTGCCCAATGCAAATCACAGCGGACCTATGCCACCAGGGTTTCAAAGACAGAAAGAGTTTATTGCTATGTGTGAAATGGGAGATCAGGTGGCCTAGTAACCCAAAAACTGTCTCTCTGAGTCTAAGGAGTTCAGGGTTTTTACGGAAGCAAACCAGGAGGGCTGGAGTCCTTACCATCATGATGGCAAGTATGCACAATCCTGAGACTAGGCTAGAATGACCATTATGAAGGTATCAACAGGCCTGAGACCAGTTGAGTTCCAGTAATTTCAGGTATTAACTTCTGACTGTTCTACAATATAGAAAGAACAAACATCTATATAATGAGTCTGTAATCATAATCATTTGTTAATTCCTAATTTCTCCATTAGATGTGAGAGGGCTGGAGAGAGGAAGCAGAGGAGAGTATGACGCAAGTTTTCGAATGGACACAGCTGGATGTGCTTACAGAATTCCAGGGCATCTGACAAGAAACCGTCTCCAAATGCTGTGCCATTTTACTCCCCTGGCCTGCCAATCTGGAGAGGTGGGGAGGAGAGGGTGCCCAGTGGAGAAAGCAGGAGCAGAAAAGAGCCAGGAATAAAGTGGGGGGAAGGGGATGGAGGAGGGCCCACGGGGGAGCCACCAAGAGTAAACCTTAGAACCCAAGCTCATTGTTCTCCAAACCCATCTAAGCTTACATAAGCTCATTATCTCTATCCCTGTAGATTTGATTTTCCTGGTCAACTTAATTTTCAGAACAAAACAAAGAGGAGATCTCTGCCTTGGCAGAAGGAAATCTGGTGGGAGGTGGAATGGTCACCACCCAGACCAAAGCAGCAGCCAGGCCTGGGGCAGAGGCAGTGCTGTTGGTTCACCTGGCTGAGATCAAAAGAGATGTATTCAATACACTCCGGTCCCAGAGAATTCAAAATCAACCTCATCGAAAGGATTAAGTCCTTCAGGGATCAGCTTGTGAAGCATTTTATTGACCTCATCTCAAGTAGGAGTTGTTTTTCCACATTGGGTTTAGTCAAGGCCACTCTTCATTAGCTGAACAGCTGTGTTATTATGGCCTGCCTTAGTGTTGGGTATGGGGTTGACGTAGGAGATGTCACTCACAAACATCAGCCAAATATGATCCTTGCCCTTTAGCAGTTTACTAGTAAATGGTAAATTATTATTGAGGAAAGCTGATCTTTGCATCACTAATGGTCCATTTCAAAGGGTCATCCTTTCAAATCCTGTTTGAAGGTCTTCAATACTACTATTTTTTTTAAAGCAGTCACAGGTTTATAGAAAAAATATGCAGAAAGTATGGAGTCCCCATTACATCCTCCTCTCCCTCCCAAGTTTCTTCTGTGCTTCCTTGAATTTGGGTTGAAGAGACATGGTATGTAAGCAGACAGAAAGCACAGGGCATCAGGTCAGACCTAAGCAGAAGGAAAGGTGTGGAGCTTTCTCAGCTGCCTGAACTGTGGCAGACCCCAAGAACACAGGCAGCCGGCCATGCGCCATCCATCTTCCCAATTCAGGGGGAGTTTCTGTGAGCACCACAACATCTCTTTCCAATCTAGATGGAACTCCCTTTAGCCATGTCATGCCGGCACTCAGAAGGAAAGTAACATCAACTTTACTACGATTTATGTAACTTCCAAATAAATCTAGACTCAGGTTAGGGCATGTTCTCAAATGCTAATTGCAGTAGGTTGACTCCTTGGCCAGGCCAGGCAAAAGACTCCAGGGGATCAGAGAAAAGGTCCCTGCTTGTTCCAGCCCCACCCTCCTGACTCCTCACCTGGGAAACAGTTTGTCCATCTCATCCTGATGATTCAACTCTAATGCTAGATCGCCTTAGTGCTCATTAGAACTGGTTATCCCCTGGCATTATGTATTCAGCATTTTGTCTGTGTTCAAAATTTCAGCTTAAGAGGAGCTCTCCAAATTGTACAAAACATGATAGGCTCTTTTTTTTGACAGCCATGGTCTCACTGGTTTTATGCTTTGTTGAAGAGAAGGCAGCTAAATTCTCTTTCTTTCACAGAACAGGGTATGGGGGGAAATGGGTCTTAAGAGCAAGCCAGAAGCAAAATAACAGGTACAGCAAATATTTGAGAACTTATCAAAGAGTTCTTTGGGCAAAACCTGTGCCCTAGGAAAAGAGATTCCAATCGATGCAAATTAATTTTCCAGGACAAATTGTTAATATTTTCTTCCTCCTTCATTTCAGCTTTGGTGGGTTGGCTGTAGAATTCAATTCATGCCCCAAGAACAGGATTTCATCTGATGTAAGTCTAGTTGGGAACTGAAAATAAAAGTGGGTACTAAAAAGATGTCAATACCTTAATGGAAGAGAAAGAGGAAGTTCTTCTGGTGCCTTAGTCAACTTGATGTCCCTGACATGGCAAGCCCAGTCACATGAACATGTCAGATGATTGATAGAAGTTTCTTGAGCTGAATTATTGATGATTTGATGTGTGCTCTTAATCTTTTGAGGCAGTCATCAAAGATAAGCATGTGAATTCATTCTTGTTTTTAGCTGTACTCCCAAAGCTTTGGACATAGCTATTTAATCAAAATGGCTAATATCCAAGGAAATAGCTCATTTACCTTCTGTTTATTTAAATTAGACTTAAGGAAAGCCTACTTATCGCACTCCATTATTAATAAGTAATTACTATATTCAGAAAGGAGAATTAAGTAGTGGGGTGAGGGAGAGCTAATTCAAACCAGGTAGACTTCTACCATTTTGGTGAGTTCCAAGCACTACAAACATTTTGTGTTAGCATGTTATAAAGTCAGGGTTAATGTAGGCTTGGGTTAAGGCAGTGAAACAGCCAGATCACTGATGGATTGTCCCTATGTCTAAAAGCTAGAGTCTCTCTTTTTTTGTAAAGTCGGACAGTAAAGAGCTGTGCTTTCTACCAAACTGGAGACAGCTACTGTGATGTTCATACTTAAGTGAAGTGTGTTGCAAAGTAAAGTGGGTGATGCCGGCTGAGAAAGAGCGGTTGGCTTCTCCACTCAGGTTTATTTCGTTGTTTTTACGTGAGAAAATAGATGTAGAGATTTCTCAGACAAATACAGTTTCTTGGAAATACAAGTAATTGCTCCCATTGGTGTGCTCTGAAAGCGCAGACTTACTTTCTGGGATAGATCATGAGACAACATTACATTTCCAGAGTGCTGGCCTTTGTCACAGCCTCAGAGGAAAAGGAGGCTGAGATTGAATAAGGCTGAAAAGGTGCTGACTACTATGACCTTAGTATATAGATTTGAGGTCCTTTAATAACATAAAGTGGTTTGTGCACATTAAAATTCTACATGAGACATTTGCCAGCTGGAGATGCCCAGGTGAATAAGAATGAAAGGATGAAAAAAAATGAGTTAATTAGTTCTTTGTAGATTGTAGTTAATTTGAGCCATAGAAGATGCTGCAATTTACTTTAAAGATCATTCTTTGTGACTCTTTTCCTCTCCTTGATTTTATATATACAAACTCATGAGTAGTGTTTGAAAATGAATTCCAAGCTTATACATCCCCCTATTTAGTTTTCCTTTTTGCAAGACTCCTTCAATTCAGAGGAAAATTGCAAGGCATGGAGATTTTCCTAGTGGGAGAGTTGGGGCCCCTGTGGAAGTGAATGTGCAGAGAGAGGAAAGATCCTGAAATAATGAGAGCACAGCAGAGGTGGGATGATGGAGCTGTCTGAGGTCTGGACAGCAGAGGAATGGAACTGGTGTGAGGTTAGGTCGGAGGCCAGGCTATTTAGTTTTCCATATGTTCTTGGTCCTTGGATGCAGCAAGGGGAGATCATTCTTCCCACAGTTTCCCCTCTAAGATTTCTAGGCAAATTTGGATCAACAGCTTACTTATCTCAGCAGTTGGAATTGATTCTTTGGATTTGCCTGTGGACAAGGTGGGTCAGTTGGAAGAATCCTGGATTGGACCATGGCCAAAGTCAATTTAAGTGTTTCTGGCAGGGCAACAGATCTGTTTGAGTCAAATTCTAGTGGGTAAGGGAAGAGGGAAGAGAAAATTCCATTTTAATGCAAGATGATAGATGTAAAAAATTGTACTTAAAGCAGGAGTCAATTCTTAAGAGAAGCAAAGCCCAATTAGACCTTGTGCGTCTCTTTTTGATCTTCTAACATTCCTTAATGTTCTTTTGGAGCTGAGAAGATAATAATTAGCTAATTCTGAATCATTATAGAAAATGATTCAAATAATAATAATTACAATAGCTAACATTTAATGAGTGCTAACATGTGCCAGGCACTGATCTAAAATGTTAACTTTTGACTTCTCTACACTTCTGTAAACCAGGTGGTGTGGATACAGACCAAAAAGTCAGGTAGCCGGGCAGTTCTGTTTTCTTTTTCAGTTTTTTTTTTTTTTTGACTTAAAATTTGGAAGAATCCTTTCCCAAAGCCCCCCCAATTCATAGCTTTTTCAAAAGAGGTCCTGGCAAGGCCCAAGTGATATTCATGTTTATAAGCATTATAAAACACAGCATTTCATAATTGACTAAAGTAGTGAATCTGACAAAATTTCACTAATGTGCCAGAACACTTACTGGCAGCCCTAAATTACTGATAACATTTCATCTGGGCTCATGGTATCTTTTTCATCTCTTCAGGCAACTTGCTTTGCCTCTTTCTTGTCTTTATTATGATACTCTCATTCTCTACTAATTGAGACACAGGAATGCAAGCTTTCTTTTCTCTCTCTTTTTTTAGAAGAGAGAGAAGGAAGGAAGAAGAAGGAAGAGGGTAAGAAGGATGAGAAATAGAAGAAGCACCAGCTGCCAACGCTACCACCATCACTGCCTCTACTATAGCAAAAGTGGGAGCACCAGAACTTTTATGACATTTAACTTGAATAGCCAAGGTTAAGTAGTCCCGTATAAGAAGGGCCTGAGCTGCTGTCAAGGTGACTTTGGGAGCCTCTAAGTATAAGTGCATGATTGATTTCTGTATTAGTTTCCTACTGTGGCTGTAACAAATTGCCACAAACTCAGTGGCTTAAAGTAACATAAACTTATTAATGTTCTGGAGGTCAAAAGTCCAAAATGATCTTATGGGGTTAAAATCAAATGTGTCAGCAGGACAGATTTCTTCTGGAGGCTCAGGAGGAGAATTTGTTCCTTGTCTCTTGTATCTTCTAAAGGCTGCCCAGAGCCCACTTGGATAATTCAGGATAATCTTCCTATCTCAAGATCCTTAATTTAATCACATCTGCAAAGTCCCTTTGCCATATAAGGAAACAGTCACAAGTTCTAGAGATTAGAACCGGATCTCTTTGAGGGTCTTCACCCAGCCTCCCAGTTGGGCTGAGGAATCATCCAGCACAGCTGCTGTAAGCTCCTGGGGTCCACAGCCCCTGGAGAAGAGTGGTAGCGACATGGCCCTTTCCCTCTGGGGGAAATCGGATCAACCCTGATGATCAGCTCCTGAACTTTTCCCTAAACTGTTTTAAATCTATCCCTAGATTTACCTGGGCCAAGAGAAACCCAGTTGTATTATGGTCTGAAACATATACGAACCCCCCTGGGCATCAGAATAAGGAAGATGTATAACAAATTAGATGATAGAGGAGTAAAATCAGGACAGAGGGCAGACTGGGCTGGGAATCTGTAACCCACACTTCAATATCAGAGGGAGGTTTCTTTTGGATAGAATCTGTGCAAGGCCTTAGGCCTGGCCTCCTGGTCTGGTGGTAGGTTTCTGCTGAGCTTCTTAGGCGTAGAAGATCCTGCCAGTGAGTCCTACCCACCTCCTCCCTGCTCTGGGCCCTGGGTTACCTATCACTCTTCCCTGCACCGGCGTGCACAGCTGGTCAGCTCTCCTGGTGTCCCCTGTAAGGATTTATGGGTTAAATTGTTCCACTAAGTGATTAAAAGGCACTTAGTTAATAGGGCGTATGTGTAAAATCTTAAGAATAGAGTTTAAAAATCTTAGAAAATCTTCCCACTTTCCTTGGGAATGCCTGAGCAGTGAGTCAGCAGAGAACCTTCTGGGCAAGGGCATATGCCGGGTTCCTGGGCTCATTCTCTGACAACACTATCTCTACCCTGCAGACAAGTCAAGAGGTGTCCTTCAGGCTGAAAGTGGGATCCGAGTGGGTGGCCCCCAGAAGTGCACTGACTTTGAAGCAGAAGGAAGGCAGCTACCACAGCATGCGGAAGGGTTCCAGGTAAAGGTAGCTTCTGCTGTCAGGTGGCACTGTGGAGGTGAAACAGAAGTTCTCATTTAGAACATGAAGTGAAGACTTGCTTCTTTTAGCTGCTACCCCATCCCACAAGTCCATCCAGCCAAATTCCAAATCAAAGGCTCTACTCAGGGCCTCTTTTGCTTTATTGTTCATCGCTTGAATGCTGGCTCCCGTTGCCACCAGGCTACCGGAAACCTCGGTCATCAGCTCTGAGAAATAACTCTCTTATCCCTCCCAGCCTCCTTAAAAGCAGATAATGCCCATTTCTCCTTCTCTGAGGTTGCTAATCCTTAAAATATTGTAATCGTGCAGGCTTCTGGTTCTCTGTCCTTTCTGACAATTTCTCTCTGACTTACTTTCTGGCTCCTCTTCCCCTTCCTGGTCTCTAAATATGAGTATAGACTTTGTATTTAAGAGTCTCTGTTTCCTGTTCTCATAGCTGATCATCTCACTCCTGTCTAAGCTTCAGCTATCACTTCAACACAAATGGATTGAATTTCAAAGTTTAACTTTCTGCTGAATATTATCAGCCTGGATGCCCTACCACCATATTGAATTTTTACATCTAAAACAATTATTTGCTAATATTCTCCACCCCAGGCCAGACTTGCTTCTTGTTTTCTTTTTGTAACGCTTGGGAAGCTGTACTTAGGAGCCCGTTTGTAATGACAAAACAAACTGGCAAACAAACACAATTAAAAAAAAGTTAAAAACAAAACAACGGGAAGGCCAGAAGCAATCTAATTCCAGCAATATTTTCAATAAATTAATGGCCTCTATATGTGATGGCAGACACTTAGAAAAGAATGAGCTGACAGATGGGCACAAATAAAGCCACAGGAAAACGGGGAAGGATGATAAATACGAGCTGCAGGCCATTTTTATCTCCCTTGTTAATTAACCAGATTGCGTTACTTACAACAGCTAAGCTTAATTTTCTTTTTACGCTGAAATTTTTTGATTTTGTATTGTTTCCTTTCATACTTTCTCATATTTCCATCCTGCATTCTTTTTTTCTACCCCAAGCCTGCTTCTTTTTCAATCCTGTGTTCCCTTCCTCATCTCTTACACTGAGGATTTTGTGGGGAGACAGCAAGGACGTTTCCTTCACCTCTTGTCAGCTTCCTAACAATTTTCTTGCTATTAATGTATAACAGCTTTCCAGCCCCAGGGAACACAAATACCTTTTCCTTTTCTATAAATCGTTCTGTGCTGTTCCAAGTGCCCATCACTAAAAATACAACATGGCAGTAAGTATTGATCGCTCTCTCTTTTTTTCTCCTTGGAAGAATTTTACAAACCAGTCAGTTCTGCCCTGAATCTTTTAATAGTTTATATGTCTAATGCCCACCTTGACAGCCTGGCAGGGTGGTTAGGTTGAAAGAGTAGGGACTTTGGAAATAGCCCTCGGTTCATATTTTGGTTTTGTCATTTGTTAACTGGGTGACCTTAGATAAGCTCTCCACACCCTCTGAGCCAGTGTCTTTATTCAGATAACATTCCCTACCACCTGAATTTGCTGAAAGGTCTCAGTAAGATTTGGTGCAGGTATCTACTTGCAGAAAGAAGGAAGGTCATGGCCAGCCAAGGGGTCTTGGGGCCAATCATGATTTTCCCTTCTGCAGGATTTAATACCTTGCTCCCTTCCTGCCACCAAAAAAGCACCGTTGCTGAGTCAAATGAGATCTTTCTGTTTTTGAAAAGATTTAACGTGTCAGAATTTCCCAAAAAGGCTCTCTTTTGGCCAGCTGTGTGGAGACAACCAGATATGTGGTCCCAGGGTCCAGCAGGCCCCTGCTTCCAGGGATTCCTGCTCTATCCTTTTGTTTTCAGCCCTCTTGTAGGGCTGTGGGATGGTGGAAGTGGAGGAGGGAACACGACAGCCCAACAATGGAGGGGGGTGAGGCAAAGAACTATAATGAACCCCCTGAGGATTTGTTTAATTAGTGTAATTTAGATGTCAGTCAATTATCACCTCCTCTGAGAAGCCTTCTTTGACTATATAATCAAATGTAGTTCCTCAGCCACTCTCTAGTCACCACTCTGCTTTATTTTCATCACAACACTTAACACTATCTGAAATTACTTGCTTATTTATCGTGCTCACTCATTTATGACTTTTGTTTGTTTTTTCCACTGAAATGTAAAGTCCATGACAGCTGGAAGTCTACTTATCTTACTTCCTGCTATGGCCTCATTGTTTAAAACACTACATGACAAAAAATAGGCCCCCAGTGAATATTTGTTGCATAACTTCATTAGGCCAGAGTCTTACTAATGTTGGAAATTACCCTGGTCTCTATAAAAGAAGGAATGTAGCAAAAGATCTAGCTCATGCTGTTTTAACTGTGTCTGCAAGTAGGCTGGGAGGCAGTGGGGCCTGCTTTTTTTGTTTCAGGAATCTAACTGCATCCTCTTTGAATGCAGTGGTGTTAGTAACGGTGAAGGCTACTCAAGAACTGGCTTAACCAGTAATGAGGCAATTATCTCAAAGAAGCCCGGAGGCAGGGGGTGCTCCTTGCTCTATACCTCTGTGATGCTTTTTGCTCTGCCCTCTTCTGAGTGTCGACTTCATTCTCAGGCTGGCATCTAGATGGGCTGTGGTTCCAGGCATCATATCCAGGCATAAGCATATCGAGATGGGCAGACAGACAGAACTTTCATCCTATTGTCTCTCGTTATGAGGAATGTGGAAACCTTTTCTGGAGCCAACCTCACAAACAGACTTCACCTCTTATATCATTGAATAAAAATGGCTCACATGTCCATTCCTCAGACAATTGCAGGCAAGGGGATAGAGGCCCCTTTGATTACCTTAGACTTCGCAGAATCTTCCTCTGGAACTAGGGATGGGGTCACCTCCCCCCCAAGTCACATGGGGGAGAGATGGGTACCTGACCAAATTAAGGTTTTGTTCAGAAGGATAGAAGTTGGGGAAACAACTAGCTGTACATGCTACAGATCCCAGATCCAGAAATTACCAAGTTTGATACATAAATGGGAAGTGAAAGTGAAAGTTCATCTATTCTAAATTTGGGTGATGGCTGGCTTGAGTCAACCAGAAGGAGGACCCACCCAGGTTATACCTGAAAACAGTATCAGTTTCTGCAAGTCTAGATTGTGTGAACTTGAAAATACCAATGCAAGCCCACTAACGTCTTACTTCACGTACAAAGGCAAAATTGATATCGGTCTGCCAAATTAAAAAAAAAATGTCAAGAATCACATAATTTCAAAGCTGGTGGGGGAGAGTGAATATTGTAGACCTAGTTTATACTTGTTTAAGAAAATTTATTTTGGAAGCAATTTCAAACTTACAGGAAAGTTGCAAAAAGGATACCTCCAATGTACCAATTACACAGATTTACCAAAATTTAGCATTTTGCCACATTTGCATATCATTTTTCCTATCATCTGTCTATTTATAAGTCTGCTGTCTACTATCTTTCTAAATAGTTGGAAGTAGGTTGCATAGACCATGCTCCTCTAACACAACTTCCATGCACATTTCCTGAGACCTATTTACACTATTATAACATGGTTTGCCAGTTTAGTTTACAAACAAAAGTACCAACTGGGCTTTGCTGGATTCTCTAAACCATGCTGTTTAATTATGTACAATGGGAGTCCTGTAAATGATTTTGGTTACTATCATGCTATTGTTTTCATATTCATTGTTATTATCTTATAACATTTTTTCCAACCTGTAATAATGTCATTCAAGTGTTCATAAAATAAGAATGCAAGAGCGCACATGCTGAAAAATGCACCCCTAAATCAAAAGCTTTTAAAGGAAAATTCTTTGTGATTAGATGCCAAGAAGGGCAGACAACCATGATGAAACACGGGGCTGATGTGACGGGAGGGAGCCCTCTGTGAAATATTAGATATAATGCTGGGAACAGAAAAAGTGGCTTTACAGCAAAAATATGTTATGACCTGTAAATATGTTTTAAGAAAAATCTGTCTTATTTTATAGTTATTCCTTGAGAAAATCATTCTTGAATTATGAAAGTCTGAATTATACAACGTCTTCAGAAATGCATCCTTTGTATGAAATAACATCCTCCCACATTTTAGAACCAGAAATAATCGAATTAAAAAAAAAAAAGTCAGTGCTGCTTGGCATTTAAATAAACAAGTTTCAGGTGGTCTTTTAAATAGGCAAACTGCATTTTTAGATTATATAATCCATCATCTTGAATTGCCTAGAAAGTGCTTAGCAAAGTTCCATGTGCAAATAGGTGTAAAGGAAATGTTTTTAGTGATAGGAATCAAGTAGTTAATATTTCCAAAGCATTTTGTTCAGACATGGAAAGAGCTAAATGAATTTCCTTGAAATGTTTAGGAGAATGCATAGTTATTAATCTAATTCAGCTTCTTATTAGTGGGAAACTCACTGAAATGTTACAATGTAATGGTCAGCTGTCAGGGATGATTTATGCCATTTATTATTTTTAAAAGGAGGAAAGTTTTACTTTTTTTTTTTTTATTTCCATGTGATAACCTCAGCAGAATGAAATCCCATTTCTAGTTTCCACAGTGTAATAAAACGGGTTTGGCTTTTCAAGTTCAGCGATGTGATTTGTGTGTGTAGTTTCAATTTGTGATGTGTCAGCCAATGAACAGCTGATTTAATAACAGTTAAGAACCTCTCCTACACGAGAATGACTGAAGTGATGTTTCGGTAGATCAATAGTATTGCCTGGTTTACTGAGGAAATAAATCATTTTGCCACATTGGTGCCAAAATGTAAGGGATTTTTGGATCAATGGCACAAACCTATGTTATCTGTGGAGACATTTTGAGACCTTAGTCCACCAATCAAATCAACTTTAATTAAATCTAATTTAATGGCCTACTGCCTAATAAAAAGAACACATAAAAGAAATTCATTGTTGAATCACACAAGGGCTTTTCTTTTCCCAAGGAGGAGCTGATTAGCCTAAAAACAAGGCTACGTATCGGTGGGGCTGGCTGGCAGAGTCTCCAGGCAGGTGAATTTCTGACAGTGGCTTCCTTTCTGATTTTCCTCCTCAGTTCTTCCCCCTTTAATGTAAAAAAGGGAAGCTGCTGGCAGTAGCCAGGGACCAAACTGGTCTTTAATTAGATCTTAAATGTTTAAAAATAGAGATTGCCAGGAAACTGCTTCCCTTTCCTTAGCCTTGTTCATGCAACCATACTGTGAGAGGTGTTTTGCCCTTGATCTGGAAAGCATGCCCTTCACCCATGTGTCTGTGAACTTAGCTTGAATTTCACCTCCTTGGAGGTGTCTTGGTCCATTCTTGGCACAGCTAGACCTTGCTTCACCAATGTCCCTGAAGGCCTTTGCAAATGAAGGCATTTGGGCATGTTCTACATCGTCTTGTAATTGTGTCTAGATGTCCATGTCCCCTGCTGGACAGAGAGCTTATCAAAGCACCAATGTGTCCTATCCACCCAGCCTTCTGCCTACTCAGAGGAGTTGTTTAATCAGTGCTGTCAAATGTTCAAGCCCATCCATACCTGCATGCGCCTCCTGAGGGAAGCCCTCTCCACAAAGGACAATGCAGACCAATGGCCTGGCCTGCTCTTCATCCGTCCCTTCCAGGGCTGATCAGTGAGGCTGTTTGGGGATTCACAGTGACAAATTCCTGGGGTTTTCAGAATTCAGAAGCAGAATTTATAAGGTGAATTTGCAAGAAGGGAAGGAAGAAGAAGGCAAGACACTTTAACATTCCCTAGTTGGTGGTAGGAGGGTCCTTCTGAAGACTTGGGTGGCCTGGAAGGACCAGTATCAGAACTGGACATGCCCACTGGACAGGGCAGTGTGAGGAAGGCTGGAGTAATGGTGGAATAAACAGGCCAAGCTATTAGTGATGGCCCAGTAAGGCCTGAAGGAACATGGCAGAGGCAGCCATCTGTCCAGCAATGTTTTGCTCCCCTCCATAGTAGAGGGTCATGGGGAAGTATGAGGGCCTACCTTGCCCAGCTCTCTTTGTATCCAAGTGGGTCCCTCATTAGCTCTCACCAATGGAACCTGGGTGGGAGTGATGTGTCACTTCCAGGCCAGCTGGTAAAAGCAAGGGTATCTTCTTGACCCTCAGCTCCAAGAAATGGATGTAAAAGTCTAGAGGATGATGGGTCCATAATACAGAGAGAGCCTGAGTCTCTGAATCTTTCTATCTGAAATGCTGTCTATCAGACACCCTGGTGGTCTTCACATCAGTGAGAAATAAACATATATCATATTAAGCCACTGAGATTTTATCTGATATGGAAGCTAGTATTACCACGGCAATTTAGAGAAAATGCCAACAAGTCTAGACAAACTGTTGCCAGCAGGCAATCCAAAAAGTGCAGTATTCTCAAAGATGGAGCAGTAGCACATGAGGTGTGTATGCTGTGATATCTTCCCCAATACCCCCTTCACTGAAGGACGTGGTACCCCAGTCATCAGCTGTTAGTTATGCCAGGGGTCATCTCAGTTACAGAGAGCAACCTTGCCCAATGCAGTTGGCAGAATGCTAAGGTGGACCTCAAGATTCCCAACCCCCTGGTGTGGATGCAGCCTGGAATATGATGGGGTCATCACTCCCTTGATTAGGTTTCATTATACGGCAAACTGTGAAGGGCTGACTACATGGAGTCGACCGGAGGGCAATTTGGGAGTCATAGAAATGTGTCTCAGCTGTCCTGGAAGACAGCAGACATCCCTGTTGTAAACTGCTGATGAGGGACCATGTGGCAAGGAACTGAGGGTAGCCTCTAGGAGCTGAAGCAGTCCTCAGCTGACAGCTAGCAAGCAAGTGGGGACCTCCGTCATATGCTGCAAGGAAACAAATTCTGTCATCCATGTGAGTGAGCCTGGAGGAGGTCCCCAAGCTCCAGGTGAGAGCCGCAGTCCTGCCGACACCATGGCTTCAGCCAGGAAAGACCCTGGGGAGAAGATCCAGCTAAGCTGCTCCCAGACTTCTGAGCCATGAAATCTGTGAGATAATAAATTTATGTTGTTTAAGCCACTGAATTCATGGTGATCTGCTACACAACAATAGAAAATTCAAGATCCTGCCCCTTTCCCAGGAAGCCCGCATGACTGATCTGATCCCTGGGAGTGTGGAAACCTGACTGTCATGGCCTAACTTAGCCCCCACTGGGATAACTCTGAAGGGCTTTTAATCCCTGTAGGATTGGCTGAGGGCCAGCTGTTGGGCCCATATCATAGCCCAGCTTCTTCCTTGGCCAATCCTGCTGCCTTCCCTTCCTTCACAATAAGCCTCCTGCGCACCAAATTCCACACCAGAGTTTGCTTCCTGGGGAAACAGCCTAAGACCCACAATGATATGACAGTAGAGGTGGGGCTGTCATGGTGTGGAGGGTACATAGACGATTTCCTCGAGGGAGTAATGTATGTGTACTGCTCTGAAGAGTGCCAGAATTATCTAGGCAAACAGGAGAGTGAGGAGCATTCCAGGGAGATGGAAGAACATACAAGAAGACACAAGACATGGTGGTAAAAAGAAGCAGGAGACCTTTGAAGAAGTGAATGAAGGTCGGTCTGGCTGGAAAACAAAGGGCCATGGCCAGAGGGTAAGAGGAGAAAGGTGCTAAATCATGCACAGCCCTTTAGGCTACACTAAAGATGGATTAGGAGGAGAAAAGAGCTGGATATGAGAATGTTAGGCAAGAGGTTCTTGTGCTTGGACTTGTATAGAGAAGTGGATGGACTTAAGAGCTGTTGTAGAAGTAAAGGCAACAGGCTGTGGTGATGGGATCTGGGCAGAAAAGAGAAAGGGTAGCAAAAAGTTTTAGGCTCTGGCGAGTGGGTAGATGGATCCCTAAGGAAGAAACTAAGCTTGTATGGGGAGGATAATGAGTTCAGTTTTGCACATTTAAGGTGCAGATATTGTTTATTTAAGTGGACATATAGATCATGGGCCTAATGGAGAGGTATGACCATCAGAATGTCCTATAACGATATCTTGGTCACCAGGCAGGAGATCAGTAGCAGCACTTGAGTCCTAGGAGGAACTGGCAAGAGCCATGCAGGGTTTCAGCCATAAAGAGTCTGTTCAGGCAAAGAGGCCTCCAGTTAATAGGACTGACTTTTGGAATAATAAATTAATCAGAATTGCGATATCAGGTCAAGGACAGACAGAAGCCAGGATGACTTAATGGTGAATCTGAGAGGATCGGCTTAAGCATTGGTCTGGACCCGAGGATTAGGTAGGCATAAGTCTCTGCAGCTGGTAGGAGGGAGCTAGGGGAACACAAAATGTTTTGGGGAGCTTGGCAGACTTCAGGCAGGGCTGGCTCTTTTATATGTTGACTCTATCCAAAGGGGATTGCTGCTGTTCACCAACTATGGGCTGACATGGCAGAAACAACTGTTTGTTCACCAGTCATTGTGCTCTTTCTGGGCTCACAAAAAGGCTACATTTCCCAGTCTCCTTTGCAGTTAGGTGGTAGCTGTGTGACTGGGTGCGGGCCAATAGGATGGGGGAAGATTGATGCTCACCTCTTCCAGGTCTGGCCCCTTAAAGATCCTATGGTATCCTCATCTTTCTTTTTCTCCTCTATACTAACGACTCTAGATGGTTTCTGGATGATGGAGGGCATGCTGCAGCCCAGATTCTGGAGTCATCGTTTGGAGGGCAGGCACCAAGAAGAAGATACCTGAAGTGGGTGGGAGAGAAATAAACATGAATTATATTTAGCCACTGAGATTTTCAGGGTGATATAGTATTACAGTAGACTAATGCCCCCCACTCCCCCCAACCTGCCAAAAAAGATGTCCACATTCTTATTCCTGGAAATCGTGAATATGTTAATATTGTCTTCAGAGAATAATAAAGGGGGAAGGTCAGAGAGATATGATGTTGATGGCTTTGAAGATGAAGGGCCAGGAGCCAAGAAATGCAGATGGCTTCTAGAAGATGGAAAAGGCAAGGAAACAGGTTGTCTCCCCTGGGTCTCCAGACAGGAATGCAGTATTCCCAATACCTTGATATTAACCTAGTGAGACCTTTGTCAAATTTCTATCCTGCAGAACTACAAGATAGTACATTTGTATTGTTCTAAGCTTCTAGGCTCATGGTAATTTGTTATAGCAGCAGTAGAAAACTAATACGTATAGTCTAGTTTATCTTGACTAATGCATACATATTTTATAATTTAACTTTGCCATCATGCCCCAAAAGCTGCCAATTAGAAATTCCTTTGGCTAGACCAAGCTCTGCTCATAACCAATATTTTTGCAAAAATTAAGGCTTAGCATGAAATAGTTCAATCAGATGGCCTCCTCCTTACACTTAAGACAATTTGGCTGCATGAAGGAGTGGAAATGTGGCCTGGAAGCAGCTGGTGTACCATTGGAGTAAGGGACAATGAAGGCCTTGATCAAGCTAAAATGTGGGTACATGGGGGAGTGTGGTGGGAAATGGATTGGGGGGTGGGGGACAGAGTACAGCTCAGACTGTAAAGAGCCTGCTAGGCCACTTGCCAGGCCACCTGCCAGGCCATGCCAAATACTTAGTACTTAACTTGTACCTGGCACTAAAGATGAGGATCAATTTACTGAAGTTTATGCAGGAGTTTAGACACTTAGATTGTTGCAGTCACAAAAATGCAAATCATGTTTTTATTCGATGAGTCTGATATTTATTTCAGAATTGTTTCTGTCATCGATTCACACAGAACATCACCTTCCATCAAAGCACAGCAGGGGCTGAGCGAAGCATGGAGCTCACAGAGACAGTCAGGTTGCAGGTGTCGGAGGGCAGCGCTGGCAGCACAGTGCTGGGAAGCAGCCAATTTCTACGACTCCATTTCATTCGCTTTGACATACACCATTGCCCGGCAGAGTTAGTGGAATCAGTGGAGTCACGTGCTTCTCCACGCACCTTTCCCCCCAGATGTATTCACTCTAGCCTCTCCCTACACTGGGGGGTAGATATGTCCATTGTAGCCTATGCCATTAATAGAACATGTTAGTTTGGAAAATCCAAATTTTGGCAGTCACAAGTGTGTCTAATTCTGCAAAGTTATAGGTTCAAGATCTACCAAAACCTAACCCATTTATTATGATAATGAACCAAATTTTATTCCGAAGTATCTACAGCACATGGGTAGGCCTGTTTTTGCTCTGACTGTGCCCTTGTGAATGACGCTGTAAAGCAGGTTACTGCAGAAGGCAGGGGCAATCTTAAATGCTTTGAGGGTTACATTCTTGTGTCAAAGAAATTACGGACCAGACTAAGAATATATAATGAAGGTAAAACCGCAACATCTATAAACCCTTATCATCATTATAAATAGTAAAATTATGCTCTGGGTCATTAAAAAGGCATAAATGTGTTGTGTATATTGATTATAAAATATACCCTATGTTGTATTAAAATGCTTTATCATATCATAAATTTGACTCATACTTAATTTGCTAGCTGTAATAAACCTATAATTAACATTAATTTTGGCTGATTTATAATTCAGATGTGCCTTTGAGGTGTGCTGTGGAGAGCCTATTTCTCAAAATCTCTCAATAACACTGTTCAGGGGAGGTGGAACTGACATTTTTTGTTTGTTTTTCTTAAGAGGTATCTCTTGTAATTAATCAAGGAGGTATTACACTCAAAGTCGGGTTCATCCTTTTCATTGCAGCATCTTTATCTGTTTAAAGACAGCCTACACAAACTGGGGAACTTGAGATTAGCCATTGGCTGAATCTATCACTTCTGTGCCTCGGATTTCCAACATCACCGAAGGACCTATTCCTACCTTCAGAACCCACCCCCTCCTTGTGAGTCCTGGGGAGGGGGGGCAGGGTCCTCCCCCACCCCAGCTGCTGAGAGCTGCCCTGTACCTGCCCCTTGGCTGCCAGAGTGAAGGGAATGTCTCAGGCCTGCCAACCTGATACTCCAGCCTGGGACGCGACTCTCTAGGCAGTGATGCTAAGATGCAGGGACAGCTGAGAAATAAGCCCACGGTCAGCCTTGGCATTGTGTCCTTGATACCACACGTGGCTCTTTCTGATAGAGGGACCCTCCCGGTCCACACTGCAGAGGAGAAGCATGTGTCTCAGCATGAAGCTGATTTCTGGTGAGCGCCCCGACAAGGAACTGAAGGAAACTTCCCCAAACCAGTTGGAAGTGGGGATGTGAGTGAGGGTCTTTATACGTGAAGGAAAGCGGGTAGGGGTCAAAAACTAAGTAATGGCTGCAGGAGCCATTCTTGGCAGGTCAGCAATGACGTTGGATCATTGTGAAGAGGGCATGGGCCCGTTTCTCCATCTCGTGGTGTCTCAAGCACGTCTTGTTGTCCCAGCTTCAGTGAGCAGATTTAGATGTTGATGTGGAGCTCTTCCATGTGGGACCTTCATGACACTTTTCTTAGCTGACCGCTCAGGAATGTCAGACTTTTGTCTTTGAAGGAGGAAGACCCCGAGTCACTGAGCCATGGGGTGCTCTCGATGCTGTTCTGAGACCGGCTCCTTAAGCAGAATGAGAAGGTCTGTTACTGTCCTTGAGTGACCTAAGTACAACTGCTCAGCTCAGCCAGGGCAGGCATGTTTTTCAGCTCTCATCCTGGGGCACCGGCGGGGAGGGGCCCACGGAAGCAGGGCCAGCAGCGGTGTCCCGAAGCAGGTCTAACCGCTGCCTGGCCTTGCTGCGGCCCTGACAAAGAGCCCACACCCACGTTTCCGATGTCCGGCGGCACCTGCGTCCTTCTGGCATCCCTCCAATAATGTTCCCTTGGCTTCAGTGAGCCCCAGTTGGTCTTGGTGGCTTGCAGCTCTCAGTGGCACAGGGCGCCCCGGGGCCGAGGTAGCCTGGGCAGGCAGAGGCACAGGTCTGCATGAGGAGGGGAGCAGATGAACCAGGCTGAGAGGCTGAAACGCCGTTCTCAGGTTTTTGTCTTTCCACACTGGCTGCCATTCTTGTAGTAGTCACTTGGGGGATTTTTTCATGTGAAGATCCTCATGTTGTGCTTTGACAGGGGGTGCGAGGTCCCAAGGACAGCTATTCTTGGTGGCCAGGCTCTTTCCTCTTCTTCTCCCTCTCTCTCTCTCACTTTCCCCACTCCATGAGCCCCAGGTCATGCCTGTGCTTCTAGATCAGCTGGGTCACTTCAGGTTTTGGCATCAACCAGGCATCGCGTAGGCTCCTGCCCTCTGGAGCAAGCACTGCACCTTGGGTATTTGAATCTAGGTCACATGTCCAGAGACCCCTTTCCCCTCTTATGCTGAGCTTCATCCTGTACGCCCTTTATTCCTTCTAGCAGTTGGTCTCACCTGGGAGACCATGAGTGCAGAACACCCATTTGAATCTTAAGAAGGAGTCATGGTCTCTATTTCCATCCCCAGGAGGCCTGTGCAAGCTTCCCCACCCTCCCCCAACAGAGGAGGGTGACCAGTTGTACATTTAGCTAAAGGGCTGTCCCTTTAATGACTAATTTAGAACAAAATGTCAGCTCCCAAACTCCAGAATCTAAGATCTACCAATAAACCTTAAATGACAGTGTTTTGAGAAAATAAGACAAAGGTAGTTGAGGGTCCCACACATGAGCATTAACTTGGCCTTGGGGAGGCTTTACTCGGTGTAACCACTGGGCAGGGGCTGGCGCTCTGGCAGGTCGGTTTTCCTTAGGAATCCTACACCCAGCGGGGAACATGCACTTTACTGCATTTTTAATGGAATGAATGGCTCCTGCCTTCCTAGTCTACATGCAGGAAATTCATTTCCTTGGTTCTCAAATCTGGAGAGGCTCTAGAATAGTGAGGGCTAACCAAGCCAGGGCGTCACAGAATTCAAGTCCAGCAACACTCCACCTGTTCCTTAGGTTGTTTCAGCATTGGGTCTTTGACTCCACCACACTTGCAAAATCCACAGGAATTATAATCATATAAAACCGTCAATTGATTAATATATAATGTGTGATTACCTGGGGCAGCTGTCAGCAAATGGTGTTCTCTTCCAGGGTATTTCCCAGGTAACTAAATTCAGATCAGAACACTGTTGGGTGAATATACAATTAGACTCCAAAGGGTGTTGTATGTCCCTAAGGGATATTTCTAACAAGCTCTGGTAGCTTAACAGAAATACTTTTCTCACTCTAGGGAGAAAGAATTTTTCTAGTCAGAGATTGTCTAAGAGAAAACAGCACAGTCGCTAAAACTGGATTTTGGAGTATCCAGCTTTTATATTATACACATTTAAGTTTTTCAAGGCCCAGAATTTTCCTGAGTTCAGAAGAACTCTACTACTTACAGCAGTATCAGATAATAGTTATCTTTACCTTGATATGAATTCAGATACATGTATTATCTTTCTATGGTATTTTATATTTTGAAGTTCACTTTGAAGTGTGGGCCTCAAAGTGTTACTTCTTAGAGAAGGAAATCCAAGGACCAGGAAGTGTGGTTTGGGGAGGGGGAATGGGGATAGCATTTCTTGGTCAGAGGGTGATTTGTCTGTCACCATCCATGTCATATCACCCCATATGCTGGTTTGAAGGTGTATGTGTCCAAGAAAAGACCATGTTCTTTTAATCCATTCCTGTGGGGGCAGATCTGTTGTGGGTGGGACATTTTGGCGAGGTTATTTCAGTTGAGATGTGACCCACTCCATTCAGGATTGGCTTTAATTCTTTTACTGGAGTTCTTTATGAGAGGATAAAAAATTACAGAAAAAGCCAAGACAGCATAGAGAGAAAAGCCCTGGAGAAGCTAAGAGAGGATCCACAGAAGTGCAGAGAATTGTCTACTGGAACCAGAAGCTGAAAGCAATGAGACCTGGGAACAAAGGACAAGCAGATGTCACTATGTGCCTTCCCATATGACAGAGGTGTCCCCAATACCAGCAGCCTGTCTTCAGAGTCCAGGTATCATCTTGTTAATGCCTTAAAATTGGGACATTTTCATGGCCTTAGAACTGTAAATAATAAGTTGATATAGCCCCATTGTAAAAACCAGTCCATTTTTGGTATACTGCATCCTGGCAGCTTTAGCAAAACCAAAACATCCCACATGGCCAGCCTCCTACCCTGTCTGTAAATAAGAAAATACTGATTCTACTTCATTGATCCAGCACTGCTTGAGCGGAATTATACAATCGTTGGGCGTGTTTGGTGGGAGACACACTGGCATATTGTCCCTCAGCTATGTTTTTCTAAACTCCATGAGGACATATACCCACCTTTGTCTCTTGACTCTCCAACTTCCAAAGTACATTTCCACATTAAGGTCTCTGCTGTTTCTCTTCCTTTGGCCAGAAAGCTCTTCTCTTAGCCACAGAGTTCCCTTCTTTCCTTCAAATCTCTGCTCAAATAGCATCTCTTCTGCAAGACCTCACCTCTCAACCTACAATGGCAACCCATCCTCTATCTCTTTAACCTGCTTTATTTATTATTTTTTTGCATGGGCAGGCACCGGGAATCGAATCCAGGTCTCTGGCATGGCAGATGAGAATTCTGGCACTGAGCTACCATTGCACCACCCCCTGTTTTATTTTAGTTATAGTGCTTATCACCACCTGCCCATATATTATATATTTAGTTTTCAAATTATCTTTTTCTTTCTTTCTTTAATGGTGGTAATATATGTAGAATATTAAACTTGCCATTTTAACCATTTTTATGTGTACCATTCAGTGGCATTAATAACATTCAAAATGTTGCGTTATCATCAACAGCATCTGTACCAGTTGGAAAGTATTATGTAGCCCAGAAAAGCCATTTTAATCCTGATCCAATATGATGGGAGTAATTATTTCTTTTAATCTTGATTTAACATTGAAGGTAGAAATTTTTGATTAGATTATCTCCATAGAGATGTGACACACACAATTGTGGGTGTGACCTTTTTCTTAGATGGAGATGTGACCCTACCCATTCCAGGTAGATCTTGATTTGTTTACTGGGATCCTTTAAAAAAGGAAGCATTTTGGAGAGAGTTAGAAAATGAGAGAGCCAACAGAAACTGCAGAGCAGAGCTGACACTGGTGCTGACACTTGGAGAACAGAGAATCAGACGTTTGGAGATGCTTGGAGCCCAGCAGATGTCACCATGAGATATTAAGCAAGTCAGAACCTGGAGAGAGCCAAGGGAAGCCACAAGGTGAAAGCCAGCCCTGGAGAAGCAAAGCGAGTAGCTCCCACAGGAAGAGAGGCTGAAAGCAGGGGAGCCCAGGAGCAAGGGACCTGCATATGCCATGTGACTTCCCAGCTGAGAGGTGTTCTTGACCCATTGGCTTCTCTTGAGTAAAGGTAACCTCTTGTTGGTGACTTAATTTGGACACATTTACTTCCTTAGAAGTAAACTTGTAACTTATTAAATTTCCCTCTTAAAAGCCATTCCATTTCTTGTATATCACATTCCAGCAGCTTTTACAAACTAAAAAACATCTATTACCAAAACTTTTTCATGACCCCAAATAGAAATTCTGTACTCATAAAACAATAACTAGCCATTCCCACTCCCCAGCCCCCAGCCCCTGGTAACCTCTAATCTATTTTCTGTCTCTATGAATATGTTTAGTCTAGATATTTTATATAAGTGGAATCATAGATATTTGTCCCTTTGTGTCTGGCTTACTTCATTGAGCAGAATGTTTTCAAGGTTCATCTATGTTGTAGCATGTATCAGAAATTCATTCCTTTTTATGGTTCAATAATTATCATCTCCCTTGAATGCTAGCTTCACGAGGCAGGGGCTTTTGTTCATCTCTGATTCCCAGATCAGTGCCTGGCACGTATTAAGCTTTCAGTAAATATTTGTCAAACAAGTGGATGAATGATTGAACACACCAATCCCAATAATCAATCTCGTGGATTATATTGCCAACTGGCCCCATCCCTTTGTTTTTCTCCCTAAAATAAACATTTACTGAAGCACTGATATCCCCAGTATGAAAAAGGATAATTCTGGAATGGTTTTCTATGGACCAATAATATTATCCATGGGTTCTCGCCAGCTCCTTTCCTACATAGTGGTCTTTTTTTGCTGGCAGGTTCTCATATCCTAGGAATTTAATTTAATTGGACCATCACTCTGTCCAACTTGAAGGACAACAATAGAGCAAAGACTGAGCTCATGCACACAGCACTCGGGTGGGTCTTATTTTCCATTGGGGCCCCGTGCCTGGCACATGGAAGTTACTTGGTAAACATTTGTAGGATGAGAGGACGTGAATGAACAATAGGACTCCAGATTAGCAGACCTGTAGGTAAGGCTCCAAAGCATGGGAAAATCCAATGCCCTGCCAAATGGTTTTTAAAAAGTTATAGCCAGGATTCATGTCCTTTTCTTAACTCAACATCCTTTTCCTACTGCCCTTATTTTGATACAAAGGGAAATGAGAACAAATGGGCCAAATCATTGTTTAATATCTGATCATTAATTATCATTTATCCAACACATAAGGTCTGTAATTTAGTCTTAGACATGCTATCATTATAGCAAAGCAGGAAATGTATTTATCATAATAATGTTACTTTCCCCTTATGGTTAATTTTTTAAATAACCAATGTACACCCGTCTGTTAAAGAATTAGAAAAAAATTTAAAAACTGGTGAAAAGTAGTCTCTCTTTCATCCCTGTCTTAGCACTCCAAGTTACTCTCTCCAGATAGAACCACATTTCCCAGTTTCTTATGTGGCCTCCTAGAGTTAGTCCATCACTATAGAAACATATATTTAGCTATTCTTTTTCAAAAACATAAATGGTACATTCAATACTAGATAAAATTACATACAGTAATGGCTGCTAATACTCCCTGTTCTCTATTTAGTATACAATTTAGAGATCATTTCATTTTCCCCCACAGAGAGCTGCCTCATTTCTTTAACAGCTGTGAATTACTCTATTGTATAAATCTAGGATAATGTAACCTGTTTTCTATTGATAGGTATTTAAGTTGTCTCCAATTATGGTGAGATCACAAATGACATCATTTTACGCGTGGGCAAGAATAACTGTAGGATAAAATTCTAGAAGGGGAATTCTTTGGTCAAAGGGAATGTATATGCATTTGCAATTTTGACAGATAATGCCAAATTGTCTTCCTTCAAAGTTGTACTGTTTACACCTCACCTGTAAATGCTTTTCTTCCATGATAATTATTATTGGTATGAAGTTGCCGCTTCCTTTTATCTTCCCTAACAGTGTGTCATTAAACTTTTTGATAACTTGCCCATCTTTTAGGTAAAAAAAAAACTTACTGTTTTAATATGCACTTCTATCTTTATGAATAAAGTTGAACATCTTTTCATAGGTTGAAGAGTCATTTTTTTCTCCTGTGCTGGGAACTTTTTGGTTTCCCACCCCACCCTCATTTTCATAGTATGTTCTTTTTCTACTTATTTCCATTTGTTAGAGCCTTTTTATATGTTAAAAATTAGCCTAAATGATTGTTGCTGACACTATACTAGAGTTAAGGTCATTGGGGGAGGGGGGCTTCCCCCTGGAAGGGCCGTATTCAAACTTCTCAAACCTCATTGGATCTTTCTAAGTCACATGGCCCCTCCTGAGCCAATCACTGACAAGGGGATATCTCTCCCTCGGACCAATCAGTCCCCGCCCCCCCAACCCTGGGGCTCGGTCATAGGGGCTGTTTGGGGTGAGCCTGGGCACCCCGAAACAAAATCAGCAGTCTATGATTTATATGATAGGGTTAGCTAATTTCTCTTTATTGCTTTAATTTAGAAAACGTAAAAAATAAAATAGGTTCACCTGTAATCTTTATCCCGCGATTTCCTTTCTCTCAGTGTTTCTACGTTCAAATTTCTTTGGTCTGGATGGTGGTGGTTTTAGAAATAAAAGCCTTATGATGAGGATGGGACTACCTTAAAAACCACAGTTTTTCAATCTAGACCACAGGGTCCATACAGACGTCCCCAGAGGTGCCCGCGTTTTGCAGATGGGAAAGCTACCCCACTTACTCTGAGCCGGATTTGACCCACAGTTCTCGGAAAGGGTGGAGACTGGACCAGGGGTTCTTTGAGTGTTTGCAGTAGCATGGAAGGCAGCCTAAGTCCCAGGAAGTGTCCCCAATATTAGACCACAGTTTAGTAAATAAAGGGAAGAAATCAGGATTAGAAACGTTGAACTGCAGATCTTATCAGAGCCAGCCTGCTGCCTGATAAAGCATGTATCCCATGATGACAGCCACTCGTTCCACAGCACCAGGAATATATACAGCAGGCTTTCAGAGTGTGACTTGATAAATATTCTGGTATAATTTATGGGATTTTAGCTCAATCTTCTTTCACACTATAAATAAGTGGCTGGTTTTGGGTGTTAGTGCATTGTTATTAGATTACTTCAAAAATATTTTCATATCTGAGATCTTCCTTTTCGGGAGGTGAATCATTTTAGTATTCTGATAATTTTTGTTTTTACATGCTGTGATAGCTCTTCTCGCCCATCTCAAAGTTTAGGAAAGGCAATTTTAGGCTGTTTCTGCACAAAAGCCACTCCATCCCCTCGGGTAAAGCAACATCATGGAAATCAGTTACTCTTAGGAGGCAAATACTAAAACAAACAAACAAGCAAACAAACAAAGCCATCCCCATTAATTCCTAAAGGGAGCTTTGGGGAAAAGCTCCTGATTAGCTATCAGAGCTTCACCCTGCCTTATCTTAAAACATTCTTTCTAGTTCATTAGAGACAAATAATACTGGGTGGCAGTGGGTGAGTTTGTTTACAAGAGGGTGTGGAGGGAACAAAAGGACTTTGGGGGGCAGCCAATTTAGTGCAGTTTAGAAATTCTTGCCTTGTGCAGAGCCAGCCTGAATAGTTTCCTTCCTTCAAGTAACTTAACCATGAATTGTTAAAACAAAAATAAAGGGTGGCTGCTTTCCTCTCTGGTACGTCTCCAATCTGGAAGCCCCAGTGCTGGTTGAAGCCTCCCGTTTCCTCTCCTTTATTGGGAGCCCTGAGCACCACACCAGAGGCCTCTGGGAAGGGATGGTGTGGCCTGCGACGTCCAAGGGTCGCCACCAAATTTTAAGCCTGGGATAGGTAAGACCTCGCGCTACTGCCAGATAAACAAGCTCCTTCCACCTCCTGATGGTTGTGACCTTCAAGTCTGATAGAGTCTCCTTAGGAATTTTCCAAAATTTATTTACTCCATAGCATGCACTGATGATGTGAGAGGGTGACCATCCATTCTAGCTTGCTTTAAAAAGATGCAGCGTTGGCATTTGGGCGTGGCTCTAGCGGGTCCCACGTTCCCCCGCCGTGGGTGTGACGCTTCCAGGCTGCGGCGTTTGCAGCCCCAGGCGCCTCTTGGGCCCAGGGGCGCGGAGGGCGCGCAAGGAGCAGCGCGGAGGAGCCGCGCCGCCTTGTGGCAGGAAGCGACATTGCAGGCAGGGAGAGGAAGTGTTCTCTGCAAATCTACCTACCTGCAGATGCAAACAGAACAAATAATGCGCTTCAGCTTCTGCTGCAGACCCCCCCCCCCCCCCCCCCCCCCCCCCCCCCCCCCCCCCGCTTTTCTCAGAGAGGAGAACGATGAACGCCGGGTTTTTCCCTGTGGTTGCAGATGGCTGTTTCCTAGCGTGGATTTTCACAGCCTTCCCCACCCATCAGTGCTCGGTTTATTCAGGAGTCTGAATACTGTGCGTGCAAACATCAGAAGGTCTTTTTGCTGTTTTCAAGAACTGCCTTCAACTCTCCTGCAGCTCCCTCCACCACGACGCTTTGTCACTGGCAGCAGCTCCTTTGAAGACCTGACCCTGTCCATAACTTCCCTGCTGTTTTAGGTGATTAGGAACTGGCTCATTTCAGTCCTGCTCATTATTCAAAATCTTACTTCAAACTCCATTCAGAGTTCATCTTTTCACCTCACAGTCTGGCCCTGAGAACCTTCTTTCCTATATTTTCCTAGGCCAGTTTTTCAAACTGCAGGTCATGGATAATAAAATCAGTTTAGGAAGTTGCCGTCTGCATTAAAAGAAAAATGAAATAGAATAGAATGGAATACAAAATTCAGAACATATTGAACATACTAGGAATATTATTACATAAAAAAGCTGGTTCAGTTATGTGTGTGGGTAAAGTGTGATGTAAAACTTATTTATTCTAGGTCATGCACAAAAAAGTTTGAAAGTTGCTGCTCTGGATAGGTTCTCCAGGTGTGAGGCAGGGAGAAGCTGGTATTGGGGGGAGGGGATTGGGAGAAGGAAGGAGAAGGGTGGAATCTCAGGAGACAGTCAACAATCAGATCATTGTGGAAATATGTCTGTCCCAGGCTTGCGCTGATTCATCCCAGTTGCATCTGAAGCTGGTGGCCTCTGTTGGGGCATTTCTGCGTGGTTGGTGTTGGTGGGTGTTTCCCTCAGCCAGCCCGAGGCGCTACCACACTTCCATGTGGCTTCTGCCTCTTCTGGTTGGGCATCTGCCCACTGCCTTCACGGCTGCCTGGCAGCCCCGCACCTCCAGCTCTGCCACTAACCTCTGCGTTCACTGGGACCCTTGAGTGTGCCCTGGTTTTCTTTTTCCTCTGACATCTCTGATCCTTCAAGGCCATGGGCAAAGCTCACCCCAACAGAAGCCTCTGAACCTGGATTGGACACGAGTCTCTCTTTAAATATTCCCGTAAACGTACAGAGGCAACTATTCAGTAGACCCTGTGACAAGGACAGCACATGCCTCTCCCAGGCTTCCAGGACATCCTCTCAGGAGTCCTCGTGGCAGACTACATTCTGTCAGTGGCACTAGCCTAGGCACAGGGTTTGGTAGTGCAGCAAGCATCCAGCAGGGAAATAAGGTTACAGTTTTCTCTTCTTGCAGGCGTTTCGCCCACTCCCTCTGGCCCTGTATTTTTAGGCAAAAGAGAAACTTTCCTCCTCCTTCCTCCATAGGAAAGGGGTTTTCCCCAAAACTGTTACATTCTCCCGAAGTTCAAACACCACTGTCCCCTGGTCCTCTGGGGGTGAGGGAAGGGGGCAGTGCAACTGCTTCTGAACCCATCTCTCAGTAAACCCTGCAGGGAGTTGCCAGCCCCCAGCTGCTGATATCTGCTTGAAGTTAGAGCATGAGGCTCTTAGGACCACTCTGTCCTTAGCTAAGGGACTTTGCTGTAACTCAAGGAAAAGAGGAAAAAGACCCCGCTTAATATCCTGTCACACAACCTTTTCAGTACAATGTCGCCAGTCTTTCTTCCATGTACCTTTTCTCCATGCTAATCTCACACATATTTGTCTTCCATTTCTTCCAACTTGTGCTTTTCCTATTATCCAACCCCCTGCAAATTTCTTTTTCTTTTTTTCCAAAGTTGAACAGGTTTATTGGGGTGAGGAGCAGGGAGAAGTTAGGTGAGAGAGCAAAATAGGGAAAGCAGGTGGGAGCCTGAAAATGGCTCACACCTGGGGAGCCAGTGAAAGGAAAGAGAACACTCTACAAGCTGCCTTGGAGCAGCCACATGGGAGTTGACCTCAACCCCCGGGGCCCCCATATTTGACCTTCTTGATCACGGGTTTTGTTTCATTTTGTCTCAGAGTGAAAGGCATGGTTTATTTGTCTGCTATGTCCTAGAGGACCCAGAACACATAAGAGTTATCCCTGTGTCCCATATAGAACTTTCCATACCGAAGGTGCTCAGCACACTGAATGGCAAAAAGGAATTTCCTGATTATCTGGGAAGAGCCCTATGTCTGGTTGCAATTTAGGATTGTTAGTGTGAACCAAGAGCTGTGATTGATTTCAAATGTTGGTTCTACCAAGTCTCTCGAATAACAATTTCTTACATTTACTTAAATTTTATAAAATGTTCTTGTTCACATGGTTTCTTTGGAAATATTCCTTTTATCCTTGAAACAGCTGAGTGAATGGACAGGTGTTGCTACCCTTATTTTTAACTAAGAAAAGTGTTCAGAAAGTGTATGTGACATGCCCCAGATTACCTCTTAACTCTTTTCCCAGAACTCTGACATTCTTCTGTCAGGTCAGCTTTCAAGCTCATGCTCTCTGGTTTAGTAAGTGGCTCTACTTACTTTCCAAGGGTCTTCAGTGAGTTGCGGTAGCTATTTTCTCCCATCAATTGTGGTCCCATCCCCAGCTGGGTGGTGACTCACTGACTGTGTGAGTAACATCAAGCAAGTTATTAACCTGCGCCCAGATCTCAGTTCCTTCATTCCCAAAATAAAGATGACATTGAAGATGACAAGGGATTGTGAAGATGAATGAGATGATGCAGGGGATGTGCTCTGGGCTCCTTGGATGAAGGGCTTAGTAGAAGCACAGTTTAATTATACTTTCTTAACAGTTTCAAAGGAGCTTCTGGGAAGGCTATTTCTTGCTTCTAAATTTGGAGAGGTTGCCTCCTGGCATGGATGCTTTCCTCTCTGCTGGCAGCCAGAGGTCTCCTGCTTATGCTGCTCTTGATGGCTCTGATTCAGGGAGCCTGGTCTACATGGTGAGCTTATGGTGAGCAGTAGAAGGTAGAGCCCTCTAAAGGCATTGTCTCCCATCTTTCATGCCCATGGAAAGCAGTGAGGGTGACCCTTTGGGGCAGGCATCAGAGGGCGATCTGTTAATCTTAGGGAATTTGGGCAGTCCTTAGTCTAAGTGCATGTGTGTGGTATAGTTATGAACAGCAAGAATGTAAAAAGTCTTCTGGGACCTTCAAGGACAGATTTTTCCTCTTCAGTAAGAGGGTGGTTTGGGGAAGATCCTGTCCTTCCACCCCTGTCCTTTGCTTCCTGCCTTTGAACGCAATGTGAGGTTGACCCTTGGAGCTGCTGCCGCCATCTTTGACCTGAGGGGAAGCCAGGAGACTTGCCACCACATTGGCTCTGATAAGCAACATGGGATTTCTTGTTTGTGACTAAAATGCTTAAGCCACTGTCTTATGCTTTTCTGCTACTTAAAGATAAATATTCCTGATGAGTACACTGCCAATGCCCTCCAAGGGAGTAGTTCAGGCCCAAAGGGTAGTCACTGGCTCTCTGACCTGAACTGTTTCTGTAGAGGTTTTGGAACATTGGAGTTTTTCGCAGAAAATCTTTGACTTTGCTTGCTTTCTACCCAGCTTTGACATCCTTCTGGTCATTCTCTTCCCCAGCTACTAGTCAAACAATCCATTGTGAACGTAGGAAGAAAATCAGTATGAGCACCAGCTTCTTAGAATAAGTAAGTGAGTTTTGTCTTTGCTCTTTCCCCATTTCCCAGCCTCCTGACCCAGATATCCAGAGCCCTTGGCATCCCTGGCCGTCTGCACCGAGTCTCACTTCCGTCTATGCCTCCCAGGCCAGCCTCTGCTCCCTTCATCCAGCTTCTCTTTTCTGTGTCCTAGTTCTTCACAGCCCATTGGTGGTGGCTTGATGCGTGACCTTCATAGGTGGTGCTGGCATTTTAACATAATGAAAACAATTCTAGGCAAAATTGTGAAGGCCCCAGGTTATTTTTGGCATCTTCCCATGGCCGCTTTCTGTTCTCCTCTATCTTTATAAAAATTTTCAAATATCTAGTACCTTCTTGTTTTTCAACTAGGTGCCACTAATTCTAAAAGAATCAGTTGTCTTGTTTCTGAAACGGGGATTACAATGTTTTGTCTCATCAGAAATGGAGGTGTCCATCCTCTGCTCCATCGGGACCCCTCTGGCTCTGTATTCCATGCCTGCCCAGGCCCTGTTTGGCCCCTTTTCTTTGTAGCTTTGACAAAATGGTCATTGCTTCAGTGCCCTGATCACTGCTCCAGCAGGAAAAATTTCTTGGTAAAGGTGGTTTATCTCATCCAGGCTCTTAAAGTGTTTTCAGAGAGGATCTGGGTGGGCAGTGCTGTAAAGTTTTGAGCCCAGGGTGGACAGTCAGCTGTCCCACCTTTGTGAACAGTCCATTCCTGACAAGTACAGAACACCCATGGTCTGGCTCTCTCAGTTGACTTCTCTAATTTTGGATTCAGTGTGGATTAGGGTATGCAAGAACTTTAACATTTAGTAATTAATTCTGGAAAGGAAATAAGAAGTTGAAACTGCTTGTCTCAGAAGGCAATAGAATTTTGAAAGCAAATATAGATTTCTAAGCCATCTCTAGAGATGGAGTCTGTCTTCCTGAAAGCTATGGGTCTCAGAAGCCAGCAGACACCCTGAGATACTTAAAGGAATGATAAAGTGGCTGAGCTAATTAAAAATACCCCCCAGCTACCACAAATAGGAAGATTAATGGTGAAAGAGATGATTCCAAGGACCATTTGTTTGACCATAAGGGATATGATTTCAAATGATAAAGTTGCCTAGTCAACCTCCCAGGCATTAAGTGGCTTTGGAGAAGATCTTAAGTTGGCTTTCTATCTGTGTGTGAGATACAAATCTGTGTTTTGGTTGCATTCCAATACAGAGAAACTTGGTCTTAATGAGATTGAAATGTGCTGGATCTTGGGTAATTAGGACTTTTTCCCAGCCCAAATGAGAAAATTGACTTTGCCTTATATTTGGAAAAAAAATCAAATCTATATGGAAGCCAGTAGATACCTAAACTGAAAGCCAAATCATTAAGCCTAATAATAAATGAATAAACAAAAATTCTGTTGAGGGATGTGGTATGTGCACATGGAGTCTCACTTGTTCACATTAGTAGGGTAGTTTTTTGTTTTTAACTTTTACCTTTGCCTCTTAGGTTTTAGGCTTCTCATTCTGTCCTCACTGATTAATGACATTCTTTTACTTTGAATACCCTAACACAGTTCTGGTTGACGTGGTCATTGAAGGAAAGGGCATTAATGGACCATGGGATAACTGGCACCCATGGTCTGATTCAGATTGACCACTAAAGTGACCCAGTTCATGGTTTGGTAATTGTCCATGAGATGAACCAACACTAACAAACTCAATTGATCTAAATTGTTGTTTTGTTTGAGATGATAGACACAGAAAGAATAGGAGTAAGAGCCAACCTTAGTTCTATAATGTTCTCAAGAAATACCACTGAGGCCCTGCTGTAGGCCAGGTGCTATACTAGGTTCTGGGAAGGTGTTGGAGAAGGATTCAAAGATGAACGAGATGTTACTTCTGATCTTCATGGGTTTTCATTGGGTGAAAGAGAAAGTTTAGGTCGTGTACCAGTTTCCCTGTACAAAATACCACCAAGTGTTTTAAAACTAGGGAAACGTATTCTCTCGAGTTTTGGAAAGCAGAATTCTGAAATCAAGGTTCTGATTTCCCTCCTGTAGGCTCTAGGGAAGGCTTCTTCCTTGTCTTTTACAGCTTCTGTGGTCCCAGTAGTCCTTGGTTTGTGGCAGCATCACTCCAATCTCTGCCTCTGTCTTCACATGGATATCTTCTCTCTGTGTGTCTCCATCTTCACATGGTGTTCTCTCTGTTTGTCTATGTATGTCTCTTTTCCTCTTATAAGGTCACCAGTAACATTGAACTAGGACACACCCTAACCCAGTATGATCTCAGCTTAACCTGATTACACAAAGACCCTATTTTCAAATAAGGACACATTTATAGGTACTGGGCATTGGCACTTCAGCAGTGGGAGACATAATTCAAATTTTACTCCATTCAGGGAAGCGATCTGGAAAGCATCAATGTTTCAAATGCAGAAAAGTGCTGGACCATGGTATAAAGAGTCACCATAAAAATGCCAAGCAGGCTAAGGAGTGGTAGAGAACATACAATTAAGACACCAGAAATTCCACTAAGGAATGTTGACAAAATCAGTAGGACAAGATTAGAAGGATATGAAGCAATATATTCACAAGAAAGAAGCTAAGAGAAAGAAAACATTCTTTTTTCCTACTCTCCTCCCTGGAATTCAGGACACATGCCCCATACTTGAAGTAGAAGTGCAACAGAAGTGATATGATTATGAAGTTCAAAGGCAGATACTGGGACATTTTATATCACAAGGTAGATGTATTTTACTTTGTCCTGCTTTTTGTGTCATTGGGGGGTACCCTAGCATGGGTTTTTACCTTCACACAGGAGAAATTGAGGCATAGGATGAGCAAAGAAAGCAAGGATTAGGAAATTTGGGTTTAGTTCTTGGCTCAGGAAAATGCAGAAATGGGACCTTTTATGTTTTATTCTGACTCTGCAAGAAGAGCTCACTGGGATGAGAGGAGCCAGAAATTCAGATGTCTCTCCTGGAACAAAGATGCACATTTGGTTTCACTTCTCCTATATCTCTAAGATCCCTGAAAATGTTGTGTCTAGAAGGTTTCCACTATACCAGTAGATGTAATGTGAATACCAGGGGAAGAATGCATGCTGTCTGGAGCTCAGAAGATGTAGGAACTGCCACTGCATCAGAAGGCTTCATGAGGCGGAGCTTGAAGAAAAAGTATACTTTTGATAGGTGAAGGTGAGGGAGAAAAGCCATAGACTTCAATCCTATTTTGTGTCTGTAATCTTGAAAATGTGTGCTGTTAATTTTGAGGAGAAATGGAAGGTGAATTGGCCGATAAAATCCATTTCTGTGGGACAAAACAACTGAGGAAAATGCCTTTTTTGATGGGGCCTCAGTAGCCATCATTCTATTCAGACCCATCATACCAGTTGCTTAGTTTCTCCTCTTAAAAGAGAAGTCAATAAGCTTTTGTTTTGTTTTGCTTTATTAGTCAAGATAGGTTAAATTATGCCACAGTAATAACTCCAAAATATCAGTGGCTTAATATCACAAAAGTTGATGTCTTGTTGTGTGATTGCTCTCATTTGTACCTTATACTGTAGGCCAGCGTAAGCTCAAAGTTCAATAGAGTCAATCAGAGACCAAAGCAGGCAGAGGCTCCATCTTGGCACCCACTAACAAGATCACCCCAGTATGGGGAAGGGAAGATGAGAGTCCTGCAGTGTTTCTAAGCCTCCAGCTCACTTTACCTTAGGTAAATAGAGGCCCAGGGCCATGCCTAACTCTGAAGAGCTGGACAAATGCTGCCACTACTGTGTGCCTAGAAGGAGGAGAACTGGAACATTTGTGAACATCCCTCATGTTGGCAACATTTGCGATGCAGATTTCTTCAGCTCTAGAGTTACTGCGTATTAGCATCATTATTCCTTTCAGTTTGGGAGAGGAAGAATTTTCCTCTGCAGGATGGAACTTTGGTCAAGCTATGGGAGATATGCTGAGCAAACTCTCAGAACACAGCGACGTGTAACAAAGCCATTTAAAAGCCAAGACTTAGAAGAGAAGGACAAAGGATATATGGCCATCCTTGAATAGTCTTATGATTAGTATTCGATAATACTAATTTAGGCTCCCAGGTGTGCTAGTTACTATAGAGGAAGTAAAAATGATTTCTCTACTTAAACTTCCTATTTATCTAGATTATCTATTTAGGCTTTATTACAAAACTTGGCCAAGGACAGTCAGTAAAGCAATGAAGTGAACCTCACTGAGATGACCACGTTTCTCCTGTATTGGCAATTTAAAGTCTTTGGCTAGAAAGCGTATAGAGACTTCTTCTATGTCGTGGTCTCCTATTTCTATAATCTCATATTTCTCTTTTTTTTCTTTTAAATTAAATTGGAAGTTCTCATCATTTTATTTTTTCTTATAGGAAAATGTTTAGACAGAAGGGAAACAAACAATTAAGGTGATACGAAAGGATGACTCCCAAATCAAGTTATATTTTAAGATTTGCCAATGAATTCTAATAGTGAAGATGGCACCAAAATGAAAAGACATAAGCACTAGCCTTCTGTTTCAAGAAGCCCAGGAGCCTTGTCTTTTTTATTTTTTCTTTCAAAAAGGGATGATCTAGTTAATAATAGCAATAGATTTTCCACTTGCACTGTTTTACATCTGCAACAAAGGAGCAACTTTGAATAATGAATAGTCTACCTTTACGGTGGAAATTGTGCTATGGGGAGGTCTTCAATAGTGGTATATTTAATAATTAGAAATAGAAATAGGAATTGACCTTCCAAGTTGGAGATATTATAATTCAGTTTGCCTGCCTGCTGTCACAGCGGGTGCTGTCACAGAGACTGTGACTAAAAACCCTGATAAAGCCTTCTCTGCCAAGTCCCACATATAACCTGCTTGCCAAATGTGCATGAGCAGCACATGGCATATGCTTAGATCCATGTGGGATTCTGGATATGGAGAGTGGCCTTGAGTTTACTGAGAATTTGTACCCGGTTTGCAGGTATAGGACACAATGTAAATATAATAGTGTGTCAACATCCTCTAGAAACAGCCTCCTGCTTTTTTGAAAGTAGATTAACCTGGGTTTTACAGGGTCCCTGATAATGAAGTCCTATGCAAAGACAGCTTTTTAAATTTTTTGACCTTTATATATTATCATGCTTTCAGGAAGAGCATAAGACTGGAATTTCAAAAACACAGTCACTCACTTTTCCAGATGATTAGTGTGAGGTGTCCTCACCTGTTTTTTTTCTGCTCACTGTTCAGATCAGCCTTCAATTCACCAGGGTTAAAGGTGTAGAACGGATGTGGTTCCAGGATTCATTACATATGTAATTAATCTTGAAGGAGCCCCTGCCATCAGCATCCAAAGTGAGTATTTCAGATGCAGCCTCTGATTTCTTTTCTTATGTTTTAATGGGAATGTGTGTATAAAAGAACTTGGCACAGTGCCTGCACACAGTTAGTGCATAATAGTTGACTGTTTCCTTTTCCCTTCCCTTGCCTAGACTCTGTGGCTCAGCAGCAGTGATGTCAGCCTGGAACCAGCTGATGAGTCTCCATGTCCCCTCTTGGGTATAATTAACATTCATCTCGGGTAATATTCTCATTTGGGAATCTCATCCGGCACCAGCCATCGTATTGTCCATCAGTCAAAGTCCCAAGGAGTCACTGGCAAATGTAAAAATCCAAGGGTGATGTGGCTAATCCTGGAGGTAAAGCACCAGCCAGACTGTGAGTGCCCCTCAGCAGGCTAGAGAAGAGCAGCAATTAGGATTAGTGGATTTCATTGCATATGGGCCTGGCAGGGAAAGGAAAACAGAGGATTGCTTCAGGTTCCTGGGGCATCCAGGGAATGCCAAGTGCGAGAGACAGAAGGAAAGCACACTGCCTGCTCTCTGGGTTAATTCTTTCACTTTGCAGTGAAGCTCTTCACCTAGAGATTCATGGCAAAGGGATATTCAGTGCCATGATGCATATGTTCCACATCAAAGCAGAATGTGGGACCCCTTTCTAGACACTGTTTCTTTGCTCCTATGGCCTGAGACCAAAGGACACGCAGTGCTGTTTTCAGCAAGCTCATGTCTCTCTCCATTCTTTGTGACCTTTCTTCTCTGGACCACATTAGTGCAGTCACATGAATGGAAGTGTCTCTTCTCAGCCATCTGGTGATTCATTCTTCCTTACCCCCTGCAGGGAACTGCGAGAAAGCTGCTCACACATTGCCAAGGGAGCTAGAGATGACTGCTGCTGCCTGTGACCTAGCAGGCACCAGTGGCATATTCAGAAGCCACCTCTATACACCCAGGCCAAGTTCAATGGCTGAGTTGAAATAAAAATTCCACTAAAAATGAATGCACTGATTGGTTAGTTAATTAACAGGCACACTGTGGACAAATGTGTGTATGCGTTGTAGATTCAGTTAAGGTGATAGGGGCCGTAAAAGACTCAGACTTAGTTATTTTTAGGTTAAAATAGGTTTTTAAAAATGTATAAAGTTCAAAGGTAATGCAGTGAAGACAGGAAAGTCTTTTTCAATAAATGGTACTGTCACAATTGGATGTCCATGTACAAAAATAAATAAAAAGAGATCTTGACTCATGCCTCATTATCTATAAAAAATAGACTCAAAATGCTATGCACCAGCAATGAATGATCCAAAAAGGAAATCAATAAAACAATTCCATTTACAATAGCATCTAAAAAGAATAAAACATCTAGGAAGAGATGTAACCAAGGATGTGAAAGCTTGTACACTGAAAACTATAAAACATGGCTAAAAGTAATGAAAGAGGGCCCAAATAAAGGGAAAGACATCTCATGTTCATGGATTGGAAGACTTGATATTGTTAAGATGTTAATATTACCCAAAGCTATTTACAGATTCAAAGCAATACCAATCACAGTTTCTGCAGCCACTTCTTGCAGAAATAGAAGGGCCAATTATCAAATTCATATGGAATTTTTTGCTATTATAAAGCAAAAAAAAATCTTGAAAAAAAAGGTGAAAGATTTACACTTTTTTATTTTAAAACTTACTTTAAAGGTCATAGTAATTAAAAAGTATAGTGGTGGCATAAAGATAGATATATATAGACCAATGAAATAGATACGAGAGTTCAGAAATAAATCTACACATGTATGGCAAAATGATTTTTGACAAGGGTGCCAAGTCCACTCTATGGGTAAAGGAGAGTCTTTTCAACAGATGATGCTGGGAAAATGGATATCCACATGTAAAAGAATGAAATTGGACCCCCTACATTATACAGTATATAAAAATTAAACTAAAATGGACCAAGGACCAAAATGTAAAAGCTTAAAACCATAAAACTCCAAAGAAAGCAGAGGGGGAGATCCTCAGGACCTTGTATTTGGCAATGGATTCTTACAGACGACACCAAAAGCAAGAGCAATAAAAGAAAGCAACAATAGATTAAACATCATCAAAATTAAAAACTTTGTGCATTAAAGAACATTTTTTTTCAGAAAGTAAAAAGAAAACCTTCAGAATGGGAGAAAATATTCGGAAATCATACATTTGATAGGGGGTTTGATATCCAGATTATAAAAATAACTCCTACAGCTCAATAACAAAAAAAAAAAATGACAACCCAATTAAACAATGGGCAAAGGACTCGAATAGATATTTCTCCAATGGAGATATATAAATAGCCTTTGAGCACATGAAAAGATCATTAGTCTTCAGAGGACTGCAAATCAAAACTAAATGAGATACTGGTTCATATACATTAAGATGGCTATTATTTAAAAATGGGAAAAAACAAAAGATGTGTTGGTGAGGATGTAGAGAAATTGGAACTCTCCTGAATTGCTGGAGGGAATGTAAAATGGTGCCACCACTGTGTAAAATGGTTTGGCATTTCCTCAAAACATTAAATAGAGAATTACTATATGACCTGTAAACTCCACTCTTAGGTATATATTCCAAAGAATTAAAAGTAGGAACTCAAACTTATACTTGTACACCAATGTTCATAGGCACGTTAATCACAGTAGCTGAAATATGGAAACAGCCCATGTGCCCACTGAGAGATAAATGGATAAACAAAATGTGGTAGATACATACAAGAGAATATTGTCCAACTGCAAGAGGAATGCAGTTCTGATACATGCTACATGACAAATGAGCCTGGTAAACATTATGCTAGGTAAAATAAGCTAGACACAAAAGGACAGCTATTGAGTGATATTGCTTATATGAAATATCTACAGTAAGCAAATTCATAGAGATAGAAAATAGATGAGGGATTACCAGGAGCTGTGGGAAAGGAGAATAGGGAGTTAGTGTTTAATGGGTACAGAGTTTCTGTACAGCCACTGAATTTGACATTTAAAAATGGTTAAAATGGCCAAGTTATGTTATCATATATATATATTACCATGAAAAATAAAAAAAAAAAGATGGAGACTGAGAAAGAACATGAAGCAGACTCATGAAGGGAGAATGCAGCTGTTTGGATAAAGAGTGTTGCAGGAGGAGAATATCTGTATTCACATCACTTGCGGAACCACAGAACAGCCTGGCAGAAGAAACTGAAAACTGGGTGCCTCTAGAGAGTGGAACGAAATGGATGGGTGACAGGGGAGGGAGTGTGCAATTTCACTATACTCATTTGAATTGTGTACCATGTAAAAATAATACCTGCTCAAAAAATAAAAATTAAAAAGTTAAAAATGGTTTATTGACCTAAATGTAAAATTTAAAACTATAAACCTTCTAGAAGCAAATGTAGGGAGAAATTTTTGTGACCGTGTGCTAGGCACATCTTTCATAGACATGACACCAGAAGAACAATTCATAAGAGAACAAATTGATATATTGAACTTCATCAAGATAAAAACTTCAGCTCTACAAAAGATATTGTCAAGAAAAGGAAAATACAAGTCACAGTCTGGAAGAAAATCTTTGCAAAGAACATAATATCTGATAAAGGTCTGTGTCCAGAAATATAAAGGACTCTCAAAATTCAACAGTAGGGAAACAAACAACCCAGTAATAAGTGGGCAAAACATCTGTACACTTCATCAAAAAGATGTATGGATGGGAAATAACCACATGTAAAGATGTTCAACGTCATTAGTATTAGGGTAATGCAAACTAAAACCTCAATGAGGTACTGCTACACTCTTACTGTAATGACTAAAATGAAAAAACTGAATATATTCTTATTGTATAGGTAGATTGTTCTCTGAAGCTCAGTTTTATCCCTACTACATTACTTTCAGAAGTAAGTGAATATTTCAGGATAACACCTAGCAAAATTTCTGACATAGAACACATATAAAAACTGTTGAAGAGATATGGAGAAACTAGCACTCTCATAAACTGCTGGTGAAATTGTAAAAACACTTTAGAAAATAGCTTTGGTTTTTATTTTTAAATATATACCTACTTTGTGATGCAGCTATTCTACCCTTAGGTATTTACTCAAAAGAAAAGGAAATTTATGTCCATACAAAGGCTCATTCATGAATGTTCATAGCAGCTTTACTTGTGAATGGCCCCAAACTTGAAGCAACCCAAATGCCCATTGAAAGATTTAGGAGGCAAAAGGGTGAGAAAGAAGGAAGGTAGACCAGGAAATTTAAAGTGGGCGGGTTTATTTCTGCGCTCCCTGGCAGAGGTCACTGAATCCAACATGAAGAGAGGTGAGTCCGCGTGGGCTTTGGCGCTGGCAGGTTTTAAGGATGGAGGTCAGGTGATGACCGGAAGGGGTGGTTCATTAGTTCCGGAAGTCATGTTGGGAGGGGCGACACAGCCTTTGCAGCTCAAATTGCAGTGCCCTTCCCCGTTCCCCCGACCTAACACCCATCAAGAGACAAACAAATCGTGGTATATCTGTACAACAGAAGACTATTCTGCAATGAAAAGGAATGAACTTTGCTACACACAACAACATGGATGAATCTCAAAATAATTATGCATAGTGAAAGAAGCCGAGAAGAAAAGTATGTACGGTATGATTCCATTATTTAAACTCAAGAAAATGCAAATGAATCTATACCATATGATTCCATTTATTTAAGCTCTAGAAAATGCAACCACATCAGTGGTTGCTTTGGGGTAGGAAGATAAGGAAGGCTCAAAGGGACAGAGTACAAAGGGGTGCAAGAAAACCTTTGACATGCCTCAAGATATGCTCATATGGATGCATACATATGGAGATGTTCATTATGTTGACTGTTGTGATTTCATGGAGGTATACATATGTCAAAACGTATCAAATGGTATACTTTCAATATGTGTAGTTCATTGTATGTCTATTATACCTCAATAAAAATAGATTGTATGTGTTATATGTCAGACATTTTGCTAGGTGTTTTCATGAAGTATTCATTCTGAAAGTATCACTTGATAGGGGTAAAACAATCTTAGGAAAGAAAATGTACTTATAGATAAGTAGATATTCTATAGAGAGGAGTGGAAGAGAGGGAGAAAATGATGAATTTCCTTCATGATTCTTGGAGTAGGTGGGAGGAGTCTAGGTAGAAAAAAGGAAAAGATTATGTGACAGATGGTATTTTCCAACAATGGGCACGGTATTTCTTCTTATGATGTGGCACTGACATGCTTCCCTTTGAGATGTGGAGTCTATGTATCCTGATTTTCCATATTATGAAGCTTGTGCTTACCGTGGAAGTAATGCTGCATGACTTCCAAAGCTAAATCACAAAGAGCGATTCAGCTTGCACCTAGTTTTCTTGTGGTTCTTGTGATGGTTTCTTGTGAGGGTTAACTCTTGGAACCTGGCCCCCATGCTGTGAGGAAGCCCAAACTTCCTCTTCCTGAAAAAGGTCACACATCAAGGTTCTGGCTGACAGTTCCATCTGAGGTCTAGGGGAGAGCCAGACAGACTACCAGACGTGGGGGTGAGCCAGCCTTCAGAAGAGTATATTGCCTGGTCCTTGATCGCTGCCAACTTTGAATCTTCCCCAGATGTGGTGGAGCAGGGGCAAACTTATCATTAATTTGCCCTTTGGGAATTCCTGACCCACAGAATCTGTGAACATAGGAAAATGGTTGTTGTTTTACCTCACTAAGTCTGGGTTAGTTTAAGCACCAATGGCAACCAGGTGATAGGAAGGAAGTGAAGAAATGGAAATAAATAAAAGAGAAACTAGGATCCAGTCCTCCTGAAAAATTAGAAAAGGTTCTGTAGGTAGTATTAGTAGTTTTTGAGATTGTATACTCTGGGGGAAGCAGTCTAGGTCTCTCTGGGATGGGAAGTAGAGCCCTTGACATCCTGGGTCCCAGGAAGGTGGCCATAGTAGCTAAAGGATTTGTGTGGATGAATCTCCCTCGTCATGAACCACCTGACAACCCTAACACAACCAAGGGTATAAGCACACAAATGGGGAAGAATTTGCCAGTTTCCTGCCCCAGTTAAATCACTTTGTTCAGAATAGTTTCTGACTGAGTCTTATCAATTGATTTGTGCAGATGTTTCTGCTCCCCTCCAGCATGTAAATTACCAGCCAGCTGCTTTACCTGTTAACAACTACAATGACAAAAATGGCTGAATGACTTTACAGCTCCCTTGCCTAATCTGACCACGCTGCCTGCATTCTGAATGGTGGTGGCGATGTTTTCTTTTTAGAGGGACGGGCATTTGTGGTAAACTGTGGCAACGGAGAGAGAATTTTAAAACTCATTTTGGGAGAGGTGAAAATGGATCTCCTCTTCCATGCCGCTCACACTTCCTGCACTACCCCGTTCAACACCCTCCTGGGGACCAGAAGCTCCAGGAGAGGCTGTTCAGTCACTTCATGCCCAGTATCAGGGGGACCACATTTGCAGAATGTTGAGCATGATACTCCCTGTGGTTATGGTAACTGCTATTCCCAGTCCCAACACATACAACACAGAGGGAAACAGTTCCAAAATTATCTTCACAGCTAGTGGTGGGAAGGAAGAAAGTTATGGAGGTTGATTTGCTCACATTCCCATAATGGGTATGTTGTAGAGCCTAGTTTGGACCCAAGTTTAGGCCTTTTCTTTTGCTAAGTTTATTTATATTTACAGCCCACTTACCCTCAAATAGGGTATGTGAGAACTACTCTTTAGGCAAGAAAGGGTTAACATGCTGAAGGCTGAAGATGAGGATTCTTTCTTCTGATAGTTAACCAAGTAAGGAAGCACAAAAGTGTGCCCCTCTAGCTCCCAGGCCTTAATCTTTAGCCTTTTCACACATTTCTACCAGTCTGTCCTTTTTCTTGGAAAAGAAATTCACAATACTACTCTACTGCTGGGGTACCTTCCCTCCTGTCCCCCACCGCCCGCCTCCCCCATCCCTTGCCAAGCAAGTGGGCTGATAATGGATCTACATCTCATTTGTTTGAGAGTGATTGTACACCTGGACGGGCAACATCATTATCTGAGAACTTGTTGAAAGTGTAAATTTCCCTTGATCTACTGAGTAAAAAAATGCGGTGGTCCAATAAACTAAAGCTTAACAAGTCCTCTTAGATGATTCTCATACACATTAAAATTCGGAACCCCTGCTATACACCAAGGCTCTCAAAACTATCTTGTTCCCAACTTTGTTCTCAGTTTGTAAAATATTCTTTAGTAACAGGATGTTAAAGTAAAGATGATGTTCAGTCATCTACCAACTAAGCATTTATCAAGCACTTACTGGATGCCAAGGAATACACTAGCTGCTGCGGGCAAAGGGAGGATGAATATAATATGGCACCAGCCTTCTGTGAGCTCATCTAGAGTTGATGAGCTGAACATATGGGATTAACCAATAGAACAGAGATGAAAGTGGCATGGTGGCCCGATTCCTTGTTGGCCATGAACAACGCCCTCTCATAAAATAAAGGATATGGGCTAAATTCACATTGTACTGTTGATGTTATTAAACTCTCCTCTGCCTCTTTTTTTCAGATGGGGAAGGAAAAGCGTTCATTAAAGCTGTTGATTTGAACCATAGCATTTACCTGGTCTGTGACTGAAATAGAATGCACAGCCTCACATTTCTTTGCCATTATCTTTGCCTTGTGAATAAACCCAAGCCCCCGCCTAAGAACCTGAGACTTAGATCAGGATCACAAAAAAATCATCTTCTACTGGCTCAGCAATTAAACACATTTGCAATGACTCTCCCTTCTATTTAACTTTTATTAAAAGAAGTGCTAAGGTACTGAGATGCAGTACATCATATTTATTACCAAAATTATTAACAAATATACAAAATGTATACATGTAATTTTCTTACATCCATTCTCTATAATACTGATTTTTGTTCAAGTAGGTTATCTACAGTATGTAAACATCCCTTGGATTGACCTCACACAGATTAGGAAAGCCCTCTAACCCATGCTTTTATCAGATACTTCTTTTTTATTTGGCTTTCATTTGTAGCATCTAATCTTCACATTTGGCACATGGAAGAGACATCTACAGTGCAAAAGAGGCAGATTTTCTGGTTTCATTCCGGACAATTTTGCAGGGGCATAGTTAAAGAGCTGAGAGGAGAACAAGAGCACTCTAATTTTTGAAGGAGCTGGATTAGACGTAATGCCAACAAGTCCTGGTTCAGCCACTAAAAGAGCACAGTCAATGTCTCTTCCTTCTCCCACCCTCCCACCCATTCCCCATGCAAGGCCGATTCAGTTTTAACCTTGTCTCAAAAGGGTTGCAAGAAATTCCATCCACCCCAGAACAAGTAGGTTAACTTCACCGAGGAACCTGTTCCGTGGTTTGGTTCTGAGAAACATGTTCTTCTGCGTGGGTTGGTTTCGGCGGTTTGATGAGCCAACACAACTCTTAAAATGGAGTATAAAATAAGATTTTAAAAAAGGAAAAAAAAAAACCATAGTGAGAATAGAATTTTCCATCTGCTTTTTCAATTTTCACCTCTGCACTTAAGATCAGGGCATCTTCGTGGTGGTGAAGTGGCAAAGACCTGGGTAAACGTCAAAGAAAAACCAATACGCCCAGACATCCTGGACTCCAAGCCTTTGAATCCAGTGTCTAAGAACTAAAAGAAAAGGAAAGGAAAAAAAAAGTTGTAGATTCTGCCTTCCTCTTCCTCTGTTTCTTTTTGATTAACTTAATCTAATCAAGTAAAGCTGATCCCGAGAGAGCTCTGTCCCTCCTGCTCACCCCCATTCACGCTCTCCAGCACAGTATTGCTCTTGTGGGTAGCGGCACCTCGTCGGTCCGCGAAGCATCTGCCGGGAACGCGCCAGGCTTGGCCCACGTGCCTCCCGGCTTCCGTCACCACAGGGGCGCGGGCCCCTCCGACGCCCCGTACAATTCCGCCAGCTTCCGGAAACGCGGCCCCCAGTCCGTCAGGAAGTCGAAGCTCTGCTCTGAGTCCGACGTGGCTGATTGCAGGGAGCTCAGCGAGCCGGCTATGGAGCCATCCCCCTCGAACATGTACGTCTGGAGGGAATCGAAGGGTGGGGCCCACAGGTCCATGTCGGCCTCATAGAGCTTGGCCAGCACGTAGCTGTGGACTGTGCTGTTCACCGCGCACGACTGAGGCACGTAGCGGGACAGGCTCTCAATCTCTGGCAGCATGTCCTGCCGCGTCTTGGGGGTGGCTCCTGTCTGCGCCTCCCGGGGGTTCCACATGGCGGCGATGTCAAAGGCCTCCGTGTCTTCCTCGCCGCCGCCCTCGTCGTCGTACCGTACGATATTCTCATGGATATTTTCTTCGTCATCAATGATATAGGGCTGTTTCCGATGCCGCCGCATGGACAAAATGAGAAGCACCAACACTGCCGGAAATAAAGAGTACAGGGTATTTACCAGTGAGAATTGGTGGTGGGTGCCATGGATAGAAATATTCTCGACTAACCAAAGATACGGCAAGCATCATTTTACTAAATGGAGAGCTCAGAGATAGCATTTGTATATTTTAAACCACGAGGAGTTTTATCTTAAGGCTACCTCGTTCTCTTTCTGCCCTGTCAGATTGACTGAAAAACAGGACTATAAATACATGGAGATAAAGGCTTAGTAGTTTGTCGGCAAAATCCTGTGTTTTTTTCTAGTAGTTTAATTAGAAGAAGTTGCACTTCAAGTTTCCGTGTTAATGTGCTGATTTCAAATAGTGTGTTTGCCTGTGTGTTTGTGTGTACGTGGGTACAGTCAATCACCCAATCAATATAAAGTCCCATTAACAGAACACATCATTGAGTTAGATATTCTAAGGAGCAGGTCATGTTCTCTGACTATATAATGATGAATATACATTTCTTTTATAATGTGGAAATCTTAATGTAGGTGGAATCTTGTTTTCTTACGTAGGGTTTTACTCAAAAGATATATTCATTTTGATGCATAGTCATGCAGACTTATGTGCCAAATATGAGACAAAGTCATCATCTTTTGTATGTCTTCCAAAAAGAAAAAAAAAAAAAAGAGCATAAATGTCCTTTGTCTAACAATCTCAGAAAAGCCTTCCATGAGAGAGATGGTTGTGGCTTTCTGGATCCAAAGGTGTTCATGCAAGGGTGGAAATGAGCGGTGACATTTTGTATACTCATCATGGTACCAAATAAACACTGCACTGTTAGAAATGGGATAAAATTGTATCCCAACAAATGCATTTACCCCCCCTAGGATATGTTCACTGGGGTTTAAAGGAAAGATAGCGATAATCCTATTGAGCTGTTTATCTCCCTGACTGAAAACGTTTTCCAGGAAGTGTGTTGAGATTTTAGCTATAGAACTGCTATTGATTTTTTTTTCTGGTGTGCTTTGTTATAGCTGGTGAGCGGTGACAGCTTGACAACACTGCAGAATAAGACCCCAGTTTACTGAAAGAGAAAAAAAAAATTGAGTACAGTCTTGTGCGCAGTAGGAGATTAAGGCATGACTAAGAAAAACTCACAGGGATAACTTTTCTTAATTGTGAATGCAGAATGAGCTCTTTGTAAGTTGCAATTAAAGTTGTTAATATCTAATATTTTCCCCAGTGTCTTGGGAGACAAGATGCACACATGAAAATAATTATATACTCACACATTTTTTGTGAGTACAAAAGTAGAAGGCATGGACGACAAGGAAAGTGGGATTTCATAGAAAGAAACTAATGGGGCTTTAAGGAAGTGGGAGGTTCAACAGGGCATTGAAGCTGGAGTGTGATTTGGATGGATGTAGGTTGGAGAACTGCATTCAAAGTGAATATGGCATGTTTGTAGGATTCAGGAAACAGTGACTAAACCCTAAAAAAATACTAGGCGGTATGCTAGGCACTTGGGAAACAAAGTTGAAGATGACATGGTTTCCATTCTTATGACCTTGAAATCTAAGGAGATTATAGACACACTAAAATTAATTGATACAAGTCAGACAGTGATAGAGGCTGTCATAGAGTTACAAGTATTGATAAGAGAGTTCAGAGGCAAGGCCATTCGGTTCTGTCTGGGGAAGTGGGAAAGGCGTCACAGAAGTGGCAAAGGAGTAGTAGGTTGGAAAATGCTAGGAAGCAAAATTAGAGAAGTATTTGAGTACCTGCTGGAGAGAATTCTGACTGTGATGGAGAAGTAAGTAGTTTATAGAACTGTCCATCTCTTGAAAAATAAAGATTGCTATGCATCGTATCTTTTAGGCAATCAGATTTAAATAATAAGTATTGCATAATGCCCTGAAAATCAGATTTTGAGAAAAATGATAGTATTTAGCTGAAAGGCTTCCTGGATAGAAGAGTATCAATTTTAAAGATTTTTATTTCTTTGAGGCACTATAGGCATAGTGCATAGTACATAGCGCCTGTGAAATTTTCTAGAAATTAGATACATATATGAGACTTGGGAAAAAAATTAATGTTCATTTAATTGTCCACAAAATAAAATATGGTATTTTGAAACAAATAACTGCAATTCAAATCTTAACATGAGTTTATGAATTATATTTAATATAGGATGTGTGCATGCATTCTATGTTTGCTAATTGTAGATTGGGGACTAAAGCAATGAGGATTTTACAACGGTTTTGCTCAGTTTAGCTTCTGGAAAAAAGATCTTATTTGCAATGGTCAAAAGACAAGGCATAATTGCTTTGGGAATGGCAAAATAATTGCTCCTTGCGCACATCACTTCTAACTGTGAGTCTCCTCCAGGTCAGCCTCTTTAAATCAGTCTTTCTGTACTGACGACTTCTGCTTTTTGTGGGTCAGGGTGAGCTTATAACTTTGGTGTTGTTCAGATGAAGAAATTCCAAGCCTGGAAATTTCTTCTAGGAGCAAGTTTCTTTAAAGGCCTCTTGCAGTTTGTCCCGTTCTGCACTCAAGGACTCCCATTGCCACCTTAAGGACATTCAGGGAATTGCAGGAAGGTTTTATTTTCCAAACAGACAGGGAATAGAAACCGTAACAATTTTCTCTGATGCTAGGGATCTAAGGACTCAGAAAGGTTATTTATTTTTACTTGTCTCCCTTCATATAGGACTGAACTGACACAACAAAATTAAACTACATGTTGTAATTAAAAATGTTTTTTTGAGAGGCATATTCCACACACCTACCTAAAAATTCATCCATATGCAGATATTTCAGTCAAAACTTCTTTCTTTTGGTCCAATTCAGTCTCTTGGTGGAGAAATGACATGGAATCCTAGCTGTCTGCTTGGCTATTCTAATTTAAATTTCAGATACTCTAATTTATCCTGTATAGAAAGCTAGTATTTTTTTAATATTGAGTTATATTATTATTTTTATTAATTTTTTATTGATAAATCTTATCACACAAACATTCCATACATGGTGTACAATCATATATTGATTAATATCATTATTTATGAAGTATTTTCTCTAAGCAAGATATGTGTGCTGTGGATTAATTCAGTCGAAAGAGATAGGTTACAGATATTTTCTTAGTTTCAAGATGACTTAGTTTTTGTTTCTTTTTTTGAGCGTGGAGTTGGAAAAAAATTGCATGTATGACTTTATGTACAAAGATGCTGGTAAGTGGGATGGCTGCTTTTGCAGTATGATTTGAAGGAAGGAAGGGCCCCCTAATCCAATAGCACTCTTCCACTAACCTTTTTATTTCACCAGTAGAGGCAGACTGGTTCCTGTTCTGTCACTGCTCCTTGTTAGATGGCCACAGTGCCTGGGAGGAGTGTTAAGGGCCCAAACAGCTTATTCCCTTAGAAATCCATGTGGTTTACTCCATCACTTAAAATCTCTACTCCAATCCGTGAGATGTTCCCTGATTCCCCCTATTTAAATTCCCCCCTTCTGCCCCCCAGGATACTCCAACCCTCTTTCCTGCTCTGTAACATTGTCACCATCTGCTGTGTCATTTGTGTGTCTATTGCCTGTCTCCCACATGGGAATGTACATCCCTTGATGGTAGGGATTTTAGTATTTTTTTGTTCACTGCTATCTCTACCACTTGACTAGTGCCTAATACAAGAGGGCTCTATAACTACCTGTTAAATGAATGAATTGTTTTAGAAGATACTCATATGAGCAAAGGACAAAGGAAATGGATATTTTGATACAAGGAGAGTAAGAGTAAGGAGGTCAGATTAGAGTACAGTGAAGGAAGGCTTGCATGAAATAATTTGCAATAGTCAGCAGTCTTGCAGTGGCATGAAAGCACTGGGAAGGTGGAATGAAGGAAGGGAGAGAAGAATTTTATGAAGGAGAGCAGAGCTCTGAAGTGGAGGTGGGAACTTGGCAGAATTCGAGCTTATTTATAATTTTGCTCAGGTATTGCTCTGTTACTTGGTACATTTGAAGTCCTTTTGCTTCAGCAGCACTTTCTCCTTAAGCATGTCCTGAGATATCCTTGCTTAGGAATCATGAGCTCTTTTAGGAACTGTATCTAATGCTTTATTCTGTTAAACACCTCATTGCCTGGCACGGTGCCTGGCATGATGACAGGCAGCTTGGGGACACCATGATATCAAATAATGACAACAGGGGCACCTATTCCCAGAAAACCATGAGCATGAACTTAAAACAGAGAGATGGCATCGAAAGCTACCACTGACTCAGAAAGTCAAAGACGATCTATCTGGGGTCTGGGAATCTTTCTGGAACTGGAGTATTGGCTAAAAGGCACAGAATCTGATTTCCAGCTGCCATGGACATAGGAATGAATAGTCTGTGATCTGGAAGCGGTTTGAGACCAGGTGGCAGGATACACCTGATGCGTTTCTAGATGAGATTAGTGACTTCCTACCATAGCTTTGTTCTGAGGCTCAGTTCAACCACGTAGCAAGTCATTTTCCTTCCCAGAGCTACTTTTATAGCGTTGCTAGAGCAGAATTTACTTTCCGGGTAAAGTGAATAAGGGGTGAATGAAAGTGTCTAGCACAGTGTGTTGAACACAGAGCACTCAGTGTTGATTCCTTCCTGCCCACTCCCATGCACAGAAAGTCAGGTATATCCTGTTTCCTCTCTCAAGCCTAAGTTCAAGCACAGTTTGCTTCCTAGACTAGTGGTGCCTTTTTATGTTAGTAATAATGTTCACAAGTTTTCAGAAGGGAAGAGAGGTGTCATTCCCTCTCCTGATCATAGTAGTCTAGAGGCCATTGTGTTAGGGCACCCCACAGGACTGCTCAGAGTAGATCTCTTGGTATTGCCCTACTCAGTGGCTTGTGATTCCAGAATATAGGGATGAACAGTTAGGAGAAGGCGGGACCCCAGAGGCACGGGGATGCACAGTGTATGTACTGCCTCATGTCAGAACTGGTTCTTCCTCATTACTTTGGGCCTGACACTTAACCAATTTGTGCTTTGGCTAGTATTTATCTGAGACAAAGGGGTTAGAAGAGGTGATCACCATCTTGTCCAAAACTGTATTTTCGGTTCTATGATGTTAAAATGAACTTGCTTTGTTCTGAAGTAAATTCTGTGAAGGCTGGGACTTGTCTGTCTTGTTAAGACCAGTCCCTAGCACATTGCCCCAGCACTGAATAGCTGTATTAGTGAATAGGAAGGGAGCCACTTACCTAAGAGGACAAAGATGCAAGCCAGGATGGCGATGAGGGCACCCCGGCTCAAACTGACTGGGAGCATGTAGGCCTCGGGGCTGCAGGACATAACATGGCCGCCGTCGTCACAGCTGCACACCTGGATCGTCAGCGTGCTTGTGCTGCTCAGCTCTGGCTGCCCGTTGTCTGCTATCAGGATGGGCAGGTAGAAGACACTCTGCTCCTGCTGCCGGAAGCCAGACCTCCTGGTTAGAATCCGGGCAGTGTTATCTGAAGAAGGGATGGGTTCCAGGATTGAAACAGGGAAGAGGAAACATGAGAGGGATGAAGAAAATGGAAGAACTGACAAGCAAAATTAATGTCTTGGATTGAGGTAAGCAAAGTGGCAAAAGCAGCAAGTAGGAAGGAGAGATAGGGATAGAAGAGCATTTCCTGGAGGTGTTTACCTGCAACCGTAGCAGGTTTTGCCTGGATCAGCATTTGGATCCAGAAAACAAGATTTTTGCTTACTTCTAGACAAAACCCTGAGGCCTAGGAAAGAAACCTTTTTAGAGTTTGTTTTACCGTTTGTGATATAAAGTACCTGGGGTTAACTGTTTGGCTTCAGATCTAACTAAAATGTCTCCAGGAAAGCTTGACAGAACTGAACAATCACTGACGACTTGTGGTCTCTGTTTGTTACTGCTCAGCAGCTTTCAAAACCCTGGTTTCTACTTTGTGCCTCCAGGACAAGAATGCTGAGGAGTCCTTGTCATTGTGGCAGATTGCTTATTTTTGCCACTTTCCACTTTGGCTGGAATGAATGCCTTTTGCTGTTTTCTTTCATGCCTCTGAAACGCAGTTGCCAGTTCCTTCCGTGCTTTTTAATAGCATGCACATTTAGCAGAACCTTATTTGAAATTCCCTAATCACATGACACACCCCGTTATTCCCCCCTACTTGGTGCTCTGAGCTTAAGCAGTTAATATGAACTTGGTGAAAATTTGTCCCTGATCAGCAATACTAGTTCCTCCCTGTCCCTTCACATATGCATGCACACACACACACACACACACACACACACACACACGCACATACGCACAGTTTTAAAGGGAATTAGCCAAATTATTTCTACAAAGCTACTGTGTGTGTTTGCATACATTTATATTTGCCTAATATCGTGGTCTAGATTTTTAATTTTTTAAATCTGTATTCTCAAATTTCCTTGAGTGTGTTTGAATTCTAAAGCAGACATTTTTTTTTTTCTGGTGAGTTGCAGTAAATTCTGCTGAAATCACTTATTTATTTTCATCACATAGTTGTGTATTCATCATCATGATCATTTCTTAGAACATTTGCATCAATTCAGAAAAAGAAATAAAAAGGAAACAGAAAAAAATTCATATATACCGTACCCCTTACCCCTCCCTTTCATTGATCACTAGCATTTCAATCTACTAAATTTATTTTAACATTTGTTCCCCCTATTATTTATTTATTTTTAATCCATATGTTTTACTCATCTGTCCGTAAGGTAGATAAAAGAAGCATCAGACGTAAGGTTTTCACAATCACGCAGTCATATTGCGAAAGCTGTATCATTATATAATCATCTTCCAGAAACATGGCTACTGGAACCACAGCTCTACATTTTCAGGCAGTTCCCTCCAGCCTCTCTGCTATGCCTTAACTAAAAAGGTGATATCTATTTAATGTATAAGAATAACCTCCAGGATAACCTCTCGACTCTGTTTGGAACCTCTCAGCCATTGACACTTTATATTGTCTCATTTCTCTCTTCCCCCTTTTGGTCGAGAAGGTTTTCTCAATCCCTTGGTGCTGAGTCCCAGCTTATTCTAGGATTTCTGTCCCATGTTGCCAGGAAGGTCCACACCCCTGGGAGTCATGTCCCGTGTAGAGATGGGGAGGGCAGTTAGTTTGCTTGTTGTGTTGGCTGAAAGAGAGAGGCCGCATCTAAGCAACAAAAGAGCTTCTCTTGGGGGTGACTCTTAGGTAAAGAAGACATATTTTTGCAATGCTCAAGTTATTTTCAGCAGAGGAATAATTTGAGAGATGTGGTAAGATATACAGGAAATATAAGCCTCCCTCAAAGTTACTATATTTCAAGCAGAAGGAAGATTCTTTGGATGTGTTTTGTATTGCACAAGAGTCTAGAACTTCACAAAAATTCTGGGAGCCTAACCAAAGGAAACAATGACCATCAAGTATTTCTGATTCTCCTTCCCTTCCTGAATATAGGAAGGATTATACCTTGCTATTCTCTTGAAGGTAGGCATGTCTCTGTGATTTGCTTTGTTGATGAAATTAAGCAAAAGTAATCTGTGTCAGCTCAAGGCAGAAACATATAAGAGCCTCTGTGTGATTCTCCTTGCTCTTTTACCTTTCTGAGGTAATTGGGTTGTAGATCCACGCAGTTTGAGGCACATGGTAGATGACTACCCTGAGTCACTTAGATCTGAAGTGGGCTTTATGAGAGCAAGAAATTAACTTCACTTGGGTTATGCCACTGAGATTTGGTGGTGTTCGTTGTGTGGCATAGCCTAGCCTATTGTAATACATTTTCCCTCAATCTATTTTTCTTCTTTCTTCTCTTTCTCCTACCTCTGCATGGTAGCAGCTGTTGTTTTTTGAGTGCTGATATGCCAGGTACTTCTATTTTATATGCATTAACTCTTCACAGTAACTTGGTGAGATAGTGATGATCTCATCCTTTCATAGTGATCAGTATCTGAAGTCACTCACCTAGTTAGTACCATCAGGAATTTGAACCCTGGTCTCTCTGACTCCAAAGCATATACTCCTTCCATTGTGCTATATAATCTTTCATGTAGTTTAAAAACATTACTGTGAAAAATTTATCCAGCTAATCTAAATCTCTTCCTGATTTGGCACAGGCTTCTTTCCTCTTATTTTCTTCTCAGTAGAGAAAAATAACAATTGGTTGCCAATTTGAGGATTATATTTAATATTTCCACCTACCACACAATCCACCCGCCTGTTTGCTAGACTTAAAAGCTGAGTACTATTATTAACTCTGCTTCATAGTCTGAAATTTTTCATTTTTTTTTAGAAACCAGATTTTCCTCTAGACAGAAATATTTTAAAATTTTGTTTTTTTGGTTTCATGCAGGCTTGGTCATAAGACTTAGAAAAACTGACCAGAGCTGGATTGCATAAAAGAATTTTGTCATACCTACTACTGTATTATGTATTTCTTGATCTCATGATTATTTAAGATGTAAGAATATCACATTAGTGAACCCAGTCCTGGAAGGGGTTTGTCATTTAGTAGCCACTATGAAAATTTGTGAACACAGTGACTAGAGCTCTAGTACCCATTTAGAACTAGCGTTTGTGGAGAGATCACAGAGAGATTTTTTTCTTTTTTCTTGTGGCTAAAGTAGGACCTAACTTCTAATCCCAGTCATAATGCTTTCTCACTTTCTTTTCTTTCCTTTTCTTATCTATAAAATAGGACAGTGAGAATCAGATGGGTTAGTAACTTCCTTACAAACCTTACAGGCTTATTATAAATATGACAAGGTTTGGGAAAATGCTTTTGATATTATAAAGTGCTTTTTCATAAAATACTTTTATGAAGTATTACAATCTTTTTCATAAAGTTTTGGGGATAGAAAGTGAAAAAAAGACTTTACTTGAGATAGTACCCTATTATGTTGTGAAAGAACATCATATTTTGGGCAGGGAGTAGGGGACTTGACAGTAGATCCACATGTCACATCTTGGTCAATCTTAGAGTTTGAATGAGCCTCAGTAAAGGGACCTTGTGGGATAAATTGTCATGAGGAGATTAAGAATTCATTCTTTCTGGGGAAGCTGTGTTGACTTCTGTTTTGGGAAATCAACCAAGAGATGAATCATTTCTTTTTATAGTCTTCATGTTCTAGTAGCCCATCTTTTTAAGGTTTAGCTCCGTGAATTTGTGCCCAGTCATCTTCAAGAAATTTGTAGCATTTTGTTGCATATTGTTTCAGTATTGATTCTGATAAATGCCAGTATGAAGGAGGAGAGTGAAAGCCTAAAATTTGAAAAAAACAATATAATGTGTTATTTATAACTCCCCAGGGTTTCCTTTGTAAAACCACTTCTGAGAAGGCTAGACCTAAAACCACTGTTTTCAGAAAGAGTTTCTCTGTGAAGCTGAAAACGAATAGTTCAAAACTTTGACCTTGTAAAAATCTTAGGATACTTAATTATAGTATTTCTGCAGTTACAGCTATAATAGTCCTTCCAGACTTATCACAGCAATTTTATGATAGCATGTAAAAGGTCAAAGGGAAGACTTGGAAGAAACCTCCCCATTTAAAAGAAAACAGTTTTGAGATTCTCAAGTTTCTTAGCAGAGGAAAGTGGTGTGGAATTGAATTAATTTTTTAAGTCTTTAGGTCTCAAATACTTGATGTTTGAGACTGAGGTCAGTCATGCATAATCATGAGTTTTTGTTATCCTTTGTTTAGATTGTTATAAAGTGGAAATTAACTTTTTTTTTTTTAAAGAATTGGAATGAAAATGAGACTGAAGCCCTGAGAAGTGATGACTTCCCCAAGGCCAGATAGCTAGTTGGTAGCAGAATTAGCAACAGAAGGGGTCTGTTTGACAGATTTAAATTATTTTTTCCATTGCGTTGACCTTTCTTTGGAGCAAATCATCTGGCTAGAGAACAAAAGTCTCTCATTTTCCCATCTGTGCCCCAAGAGAAGTGTGCTATGTCTATAACCTTAAAATCCTTAGTGCAGGTCCGAGTGCTTATTGGAGAAGAGATGTCTGGAAATCTGTTTCAGCAAAGCTGTAGTGGGGAACACTTTCTGGAATAAGGAGCCCCATATTGCTGAGTCTTTTTAACTTATTCTAAAGGAATAAAGTTCTTTCAGTGCTGAAACTGCCATGTATTTTCCTATATTTGCTCTTTGCTATCTCTATAATTTATCCTTTGTCTCCTTTTTTTTTTTCACATGGGCAGGAACCGGGAAACGAACCCGGGTCCTCTGGCATCGCAGGGAAGCGTTCCTGCCTGCTGAGCCACCGTGGCCCGCCCTGTCTCCTTTTTGTTCTGAGACCTTTTCACTGTTTTCCCTCCCTCTCTACTCCTTGCTTAGAAATGTCTCCTCAGGTTTTTCTCTTTATCTAGGTTACTTTCTATCATTTTGTCAGATTTTTCCTGTTACAGAATATGTGTGGGAATGAAGAAAGGAGTGCCTCTGGTGCTTCACACAGAGCAGGCACCCAGTAAACATCTGTCAATGGTGTGAAAGTTTTAGAGTCAGGAGAGGACATTGTCTTTGATGTTCTGAAGCAATAATGACCTCCCCGCTTTTACAGAGCAGGTGACCTTTGACATTCTTTGCATGGTACAGTAACCAAAAATATTCAACCCAAGTGGTAGCAAGGCATGGAAAGCCAACCATCCACTGATTACCTTGATTGTCCCTTACGGTGAAGTTAGGGTTGCTGGAAGCCTCGGGAGCAATGCTGTAGTAGAAGCGCTGACCTGCGCTTGGGTCATCTTGGTCCACCGCACTCACTGTCTGGATCAGCTAAGGGAGGGACATGAATCAGGGAGTTGGAGTCAGAGGAAGAAGCTTCAGGGCCCTTGTTGCATACATTATACAACACAGGGTTTAACTTGGCTTTATTTTGTTGGGCCTGGGTACATTAATAGGCACAGGGTAAATTTTACTTAAGCATCTCTGAGGTTAGGCATTAACATAACTTGTGCTCTCACACCCAGCCTAGCCATTTTTAGGTACTCTAAATAGAAGACTTTGAGTAAAAGGGTTGTGGGGGAAGGGTCAAAAAGTGCTGCTTTGTCCCCCCAGTTTTTCTTGCTTCTAGCCCACCTATTTAACCTTATCATTTAAGTTAATTTTTCAGGGTTAAATTCCTATGTCTGGGAAAACCCTATTTAAAATTACCATTATGTGGGAGGAGAACAAGCAGGCATAGCAGCAGTGGCTGTGTCAGATCAACAGAAAACAGATCTACAGGAATGAGTCACAGGGCAGAAGCAGTTTGTTTGGGGTGTTTGTAGAGTGAAGCTAAAAAAGATTTAGAACCCAAGACCCCCTGGGGTTGGATACATAGACAAGGCTAGAGTCAGAAGCTCTAGGGGTGGAGAGAGCAAGAGGTGGGGTGGTTCCTCTTGAGCTCTTTGGCCAAAGTTTTGCCTTTTCCACAATGCTTGTAAAAAAAACAGAAGGCTGCTGCAGTGGTTGTGGAGACTGTGATGAAAAAGTCGTTAAAGAAGCAGCGTGAACTAGACCATTGCCATAGCAGCAGATGATAGACTGTGGGAGAAAGAGAAAAGGCGTAGAGCCGGTGGTTTCCTTCCTATGTGTCTGCTCCTCTGGCAACCAAAAGCATAGGCTGCTTCCACCCATCTGCCGGTAGACTTGACCCTCCTGCTGTTAAAACCTGACTATACTTCTGCCAAGGTAGAAACCTGCAACACGAGAGGGCCGCCTAAGGGCCAAGGCAGACTTGCTTAGTCTTTATTTCTTCATTTGGAAATTAAGGGAGATAATGCTACCCTCACAGCATGCTAAAGGTTATAACTGTAGAAGCTTCCAGTACAGGCCCTTGTGGTGGATGTGGTGCTGCTCAGATCCCTCTTCAGTGAAGTACTTGATGTCCCAGCCTTCAGCTATCAGTCCCAAAGATTACCTTGGTTGCAGAGCCAGATTACTCAAGGTTACTACAGCCTTCCTAGGGCAACCCACAGGAGGGACTAATTGATAAGTTAGTGTAAAGGCCTGTTATAGTGCATCCCAGTTTCAGAGTTCTGGAACTCTCTGTGAAGTGAGTTGAGGCTATTAGTGGTTCCCTGTCTCAGCTGGGCCTCTCCTTTTGCACAGTCCTGCGTCCCTTCCTTCCCTTCCACAGGTACTGACCCCGAGGCCTCCTTAATAAACACCTTGTATAGAAAACTCCATCTCATATGTGCCTCTGCCATCTGGCCTCTGGCCTCTTCGTTGAATCTAGAAGTAGGGGGAATAGAGTTGCATAAGGAGAGTGGTAGGAAGAGTCCTAGAGGAAATGTGCTCCACAGTGTAGCCTGGTAGCAGTCCTGCTCCCACATTGTTCAACCTCTTGTCTTATCTCTGGCCGAGAGACAAATCCTGTATGTTTTCATCTGCTTTTTGGTGCCAAACATCATATAAAAAGATAACATATTTCTTGATGAGGTTTAAATAGGTGACTACATATAATTTTGCAAACAGGGTTGGAAGAGTCATTCCAGAACATCTGACCTGAGAATTGTGTGTATATTGGTTGGTTGGTTCCGGGGCTCTCAAGAAGGAATGGATAAAGACTCTGGCTTGCTGATCAGAGGCACCTGTAGCTTGCTCTCTCACTCTCTACCCTTCTGACAGTGTCAGCCCACATACCAGGGAATAGTCACAGCAGAGTTCATTCTATCCTCAGTTGCCCATAGCTGTTGTCTGATTTCATTGTGGCCCTCCTTCATGTTTGCTTACTGAGAGGAAAGTAGTTCTCCTGACTTGGGCAGATGCAAAACTGATGACAATGTCTGGCAGTGAAAACACATGTAAGCCTGAGGTTTTAAAACCCAGCCATACCTACTGAGCTGAGTGTTTCTGAAAAATTTTAGAACCAAAATCAAAAGGTAGGATTTTCAGTATCTTGGGCTGAAGATGACAAATGACAGACTTGTGCCTCATGCCCTGAACACTCCTTTAAGTCACAGAGAATCTGTGCTTCAAAAGACTGTCTAATAGAGCATTGAAAGATCCATTTAGAAATTGGGTATATGTTTATGTGACTCCAAAAATAAGAGAGGTGCTAAAGTCCTTTAAGAAATGCAGAGAATTTCTATCATAGATTAAAATTAGCCCTCCTCATCATATAACATGAAACAAAAATAAAGGCCCAAATCCCTTCCCTCAAAATTCACCTGTCTTAGCCCAATAACTTGTTACTTTTGCTTCTGCCCTCCCAGTCATTGTTCACATACAAACATGTCACATAACTGCAAGCAGTACATGTAGGTTTTGTACCTCCTTTCTTTACTCATATAACATGGATCATTTTTTAAGCTATAAAGTCTTCAGCATTACTTTTATTAGCTGCATAATGTTTCACATTTTTCTAGACTAGAAATTCAGTAAATGTGGAAGTACAATCATCCTATACTTGTTGAAAAAAAATTGTAGCACTGAATTTCAAGAATCAGTGGATGAGGTAAGTTTAGATTAGAATCATAGAAGACACCTATTTTCCTCTGGGGGTGGGAATCACTTTTTGCTCTGACTGGATAGAATGGTAAAGATGTGTTGAGTCAATATTTGTTGAGTTCAGGAAGATGATGTAAGTTTTTGTTAAGCAGATACAGTCTTTCTGTGTAGCAACGTTCTGGGGGTGACGCTCCAGGTGAGTGAGAGAAGGGAAGGCAAAAGCCCGTGAGAGTTGGTGTGCCATATATGTGTGTATATATACATGCTTCAAAAACCTATAACCTAGAGAAGATCCTTTCATGGTAAAATGGCCCCCTACCCATTTCCCCACTGATGGGATCCACAGGACCACAGGATATAATCTGAGGGAAATAAATTAGGGCTGTCAGGTAGAGGAGGAAAGCGTTTTACAAACAGGAGCAGAATGGGGGACTTTGCCTATGATATGAGGTGCAGAGGGATGGATTATAAATGGGCAACAGCTTGAAACATGCATTAGCACATAGCCATTCCAAACAGTTCTGGATGTTTTTCAACTCTGCCATGTGGAATTTTATCAACTGAAGATTTATTTAGGTGTAAAAGCATACTTAAAAATATACAAGTCTGAAGATTATGGACTTTTCTGGGATTAACGCTAACCTAGGGAAAAGGAGACCTCACTTCTGGGAACCAGACCACATGTTGTTATGGTTGTTACTATATAGTTAAGTTACAGAGCGGATAGATACCTTTTTAGAGGTTAGCATGTGACTCATGCTGCCAGTAAAGCATTCTTTAGATCATAAAATGTGATCTAGGTTCCAAATAGTTGTCTTAACTAATAAACTATTGCAACATGAGATACAGAAGTTAGGGACTCTGTTTTGTAAACTGTTAAAGTTTCTGGAATCTAGATTACCCTGATGGCAAATTTGGTTATCTCTAAACACTTGTTTCCGTATGTTGTAGGTTAGCCAATGTATGCACACCTCACACAGTGCCTTCCTTACCTGCCCTGCTTTGGCATTCTCACAGACAAACGCTTCATAGAATCTGGGGAACTCTGGAGCATTGTCATTCACATCTAAGACTTTGATTGTGACAGAAACACTTCCAACCTGGGAGGGATTGTCTAGAGAAAGCACAAGGAAAACCAAAAGTGAGGTTCGACAGTGCAGGAAGAGCAGCTCTTTGCACTGCATTGCTCCTTGTCAGTCTGTTTTTAATGGAACGGATAAAATACACGGAAATGGTAACATGAATATAGAATGTGTTTACTGCCTATTAAGAGGGTGGAGAGAAGATAAGAATCTTGGATCCCAATGGGATGTGTTTTGGAGGGTGTGCACATGATCAGATGTAAGAGGGGAAGGGTGAAACTTGAGCAGGAGCAAGTGTTATGGAATGAATCATAAAACGATTTTGAATCTCTCATGTGGCTCAAACTCAGTTTCTGAAATTAAAGGCATGTTTATTCTGTATTCTGTACTTTAAACCAGCCTATTTCTAATCTGATGCATACTGTGTGGCATGGCTTTGGCTTTATTTCTGTGATATATCCATTTCTTTGAGTTATATTTGAAAAGATTTCAAGTTATCCACTGCAATACAGATAACACTGCATGTCTGTTTCTGCTTAGGAATTAAGAGGATATTGGATATTACAGGATCAAACACATATCAAATCCATATCACTGTCTGGAGCAGGGGAAGACACCATAGTCACTTGGGGAAATGTGTCTTTTTTGGTATCTGTCTTTTGCTTGGCACTGCCACTCACAAACAGTTTTACAGCCCTACCAGTGCCCTTCCTGAATGTGCTTTCAGTTTTGGTATCATCCCAAAAAGACAAAATAGAAATTTCAAGATATATAAATTACCCTTAGTAAATAGTTTTACTAAGTCCCAGAATGTCTTGTTCCCTGGTTTATTTTTTTTCACCTTTCCCGTTAACTTTAATCATTATTAACTTATTCCAACTGTGACCTTATTAGGCCATAATGAAAATGATCTTCTGGTTCATTTTTTCTTCCTCTTTTTCTCACAAGTATCTATGCTGTACTGTGATTTTCCCTGAAATAATTCTGTTCCTTGGTTACCAGAAAGTGCCAACACAATTAAAATTTTTATCTCATAACGGTGGTGCTTGTTCATAGAGGGAATAATGGAAATGCCAGAGAAACAAAATAAATATGATCCACAATTATACCACCAGAAAGAACCATTATATGTCTTATCATGGGACATTTAGGTAATTCCTATTTTTTTCCTGTGTTCTTAAATAACACTGCAGTGGATATTTTGGTAACTAAATCTTCATTGATACCTATGATTATTTCCTTAAGTTAATTACTAGAAGTAGAATTCTTGGGGAAAAAAGTATGGATACTTTGGGAAATTTTAATTGCCAAATTGTGCCCCTGAATTACTGTACCTTGTTATGTCTCTACCAATTGATTGGGGGACTGCCTTTTCCCTGAACCTTTGCCATCTCTAGTTATTATGAAAAAAAAAAATCAGAGCAAAACTTAATGAAGTAGTATATAATCTAATTTTTGTTAAGTCAATAGAAGGTATATAATCTAGTTTTTATTAATATTCCATTGCACTTGTAAGTTTACTATGTTAGTAAATCTGCCTTTTATTCTGAGATGTCTCAGATTCTTGTATGTGTGAATATATATGTGTGTGTGTGTGTATGTAATAAGGGTGCTATGTTATAAATGTTTCCTTTCATCTAATAATAACATTTTATACTATTTGCACATTTCCAGTTTTATTAAAGGTTGAAGCCTCTTAGATTTCCCAGAAACCATCCCTTTCCATCATAAAAAGTCTAGCTGCTTGGATTAAGAATGCTATCTTTTACTGGTTTTGCATGTTTGTTTTCATATCTTGCACAGGACTAGGTATACACAAGATGCTCAGTAAGTGTTTGAGCTGAAAGTTTTCACTTACTTGCATAAATTATGATTTCCATTTCTTCCCCTAGATCATGTAATTCTTGACCTCACAAGTTCTAGAAACTTCTATTTTCTACAAGACTTACATATTTTGTCATTATATGGGGACTAATTCATTGTGTTACTTACTCATTTCCATAGCAAGGACAGTGATATTATGCCATGAAAATTCTTCCCGGTCAAGGGGTCTTGCTGTCATCAGGGCACCTGTTGTAATGTCAACATAGAAGAATCTTCCAGGGTCACTGCTTCTGTCAATTGAATATCTGCAAAAAACATAGCTTAAATACATCATTTGCATTTGGATAAACATATACACCTTATCACCTGAAAGAATTGAGTGCCATACCATTTGAAAACGTGACTCTGTAAGTTCTGAGTTACGGACACTTGGAAGACTACATTTACTGTTTAATTATATTTAAAAATGAAAATGAAGAAGAAAATACTATTGCTGCTTCAATGTTCTCATTCTTAAGTGAAATTAAACAGAGTTCCAAAAGCGTTAGTGCAGTTTTAAGCTTTTTAAAGGCCGATTTATGATATTTAAAGCTTCAAAATGCCTGAAGGGCTTTTGGGATAATCTGAATATCTACCACTATATATCTTTTTTCAAAAGGAATTTTATTCAAATGAGTTCTCAAATGCTAAATTGGACTTGGAAAAGGTGTTTTTTAGTGTCATCTGTTGGAAAAGAAAGGTTAGCTTCAGGCCCTTTGTAATAGGGGAAAAAAAAGAGGACCAGCCTCTGGCAAATACAATAAGGGTATTTACTAGCTGGAGGGGCCTTATCTGTGGAATGCTTTTAGCAGGATGAGCCTGATCTGTCTAATGTGCTTATTGTAAGTAAACCTGGAGTTTATGAATTTATGGGGCACAGCTTGCTGGAATGTGTCATGAAAGATATGAAATTAATGGGGTATAAAAAGAAATTGTTCCATGAGCAAAACGACCCTTTCTGTTTAGGCAGTGTACTTTGTACACTTCTTTTATCTTTCATATTCAGTCTGGATCAGTGCACATTCTTATGTGGGAAAAGAAGGATATATTATAGACACCTGCATTTGACAGTTTTAGATCTTCCCAAGGAAAGAATGTTTGGCCCATAACTTTCTGTTTGTATATCTTTTGAGTCATGAGTAAAGTTGGTATTATGTGAGATCTATAATTCCTTTTGAACTGGATTTGGCAGTTTGACCCTTTGTATTATTCCATATCTGTCTTATCTGGTCTCTATCTTATCTGGTCCCTATCTTGGGAGATTCAGTAAGTATGGAAGGAGGCTCAGGTACTTGTATGTCTAAAATTCTCCATAGCAGATTATGATATATAGCTATGATTAATAAGGAAATGGATAAAGAAGCTGAGGCTTAGAAAAGTTAAGTGACTTTCACACAATTATACAACTAATAATTTGTAGTGATAAGATGGAAAACCATATGTAATTCCATATATGTATGTGGTTATATATATAGTTATGACTGGTTATAACTATGTGTTCTTCCAAATTGTTTGAATTGAATTGGGAAATATATTTGGTTTAAAATGCCATTTTGAAGTTGCTATTAGTTACAGTCTGTATCTTAAAGTTGTTGAAACTGGAAAACTGCCCTTTTGGTGGGAGAAAACATTTTTAGTCTAGTGCATTGTTTTTTAAACTGCAGGTTTGTGGGTCATGACTAGTATTTAAAGAAAATGAAATAGAATAGAACATATGCATGACAGATTATCAAATGCAGTAAGATCAATATTGATGGTTAAACTTCTGTTTCAAATACATATATAAAGTATATACATGTATATATAGTTGGGTAAAATATTTTGTTTCAAATATATATATATATTATATATAATATGTATATATATTATTTTCCTATAGTGATTTAGACTGATTGTTTAAGAGATGTAAGAATTAAAGGGAAAGTTGACCACTAAGCAGTAGGGAAGTTGAAATCATATCACTTATGACTGTCTAAGAGTTAGGAAATGAAAGGAAGCAGTTAACCCCTCTCTGCTTGTGACCCTGTTTAAGGAACAAATGCTTACTGAATGCCAGGCACTGTTCTTCACACTTTATATAGTTTCACTCATTTACCCCTCACCATATCCTGTAGGGTTGGTACTATTATCCTCATTTTACATGTGAGAAAACTGAGGCATAGAAGGTTAAGTGAATTGCCCAGGGTCATAGATCTGGGAATCAAGCGTTGGCAGTCCTGCTTTAGGATCCTTCTCCTAACCACTATTCTCTGTTGCCTTACTGATGTGTGGAATGTGTGAGATTCTTTAAGGGGAAAAAATAACAACAGCAGATTTATGTGTTCTTAAAGGCAGATTAAGCAACGATAACAAAGAGTTTAAGTAAACTTTAAAGAACAAATACATTCCTACAAAGTTCATTTAAAATTAACTGGAGCACTATTGTTTTTCCAGGTATAGTTAATGATTTCATTTTGAAGTTTACTGGCTGTTTTAAGAGTTGAATTTTCTTATAGGAAAAAAATCCTGGTTGGATCATGACAATCTCTTCTTTTAACCCCCCCAAACATGAGAAAAACCCAGCCGTTTGGCCCACGGAGCCTTAGCCCATGAAGCTGCTTTAACCCAACGGCAGCTCTCCAAATTGTAGGCATAAAGCCCAGGGGAGAGACAGCCTGTGATGAACCAGCTTTCACACTCAACCCTGCAACTCCTCAGCAGATGTCACAGATGGTTTGGGGAATGGAGTGATAGAAAGACCCAACTGACAAAACCCATGATATTCCTGCCTGGCAACACACTGCAAGGAACACTGCTAGCTATCTCTGAGAAGCCTTTCTCATCAAGTGGCATCCCTTTCAGATTTCCCAAATGGGGTCTGAATTGAGGAAATAATAGCATTCATCACTCTGAATGGGATGCCAGGCCAATTTTCAGGAGGCAGGAAAACAAATTAAAGGTGTAGATGCAGATGGAAAATGAGGGCTCTGGGACACACTAGTGAATTATGTAGGTTGTTTTCCTTTCTTTCACTGTAATATTCTTACCTACTATGAACAGAATAGACATAACACGTTCAAAACTGCTGTAAGTGAACAATAGCTGGTGTTTGTTGGGTTTCCTGCTTCTTCACTTGTTCTCTGAATTTGGAAGTGATTTGGAGGTAGGGTATCATGCACAGGTTGGCTAAATTCACATATACTCTAAGATGGCACTGGAGGGCAGGCTGTTTCCACACTGTAGAAGTCTGTTTCAGTTGCCAAATGGTTCAGTGTCTTGCTTGCCAGAAATTCCTTGGGAACTTATTAAAAATTAAGGAGATGCAAGCATTGCATTTTTCATGTATGTTTAACTAAACCTAGAAACTTAGTTTTGGGATTTACAAGTAAATGATAGCTAGTTCCTATGCCTGAATATACCATAATCTTTCTAGGAAAGTCCTAATAACCTTTACAAATGTTAAATGGACTTTTAGCTATAACATTTTAACTTCGGACAATATGTTGATTTTTTGTTCTGATTTGATATGTAATTTCCTTTTGGGAATATAAATCTCATTTATTATTTGTAACAAAAATGCAGATGATGAATTAGATAGCCAAGGCACATATAACATACACAAATTATTTAAAAGAAAATAAATTTTATATGAAAATAGGAATGAAATGAGCAAATTGGGGAACGATAACAGGAAAGCAATTTCTAAAAAAGCTTAGTAATTGATAACCAGAGATTTAACTTTTAAAAGTGCTTTTCCATCTGATAGTTGAAGATCCCTGATGTTCTACTTGCTGTCCATGGACTGTTGCTTGTTGGTATGGGACCAAAACAGAGAGTCAGGAATATGAATTCTGCACGTTTGCAACAGAAATAAAAGGGAGGAATTACCACCAGTTCTGATTTAACTGGAATTCTGCTTTGCTCCCTGTGCTTTAGCCCTTGTCTTGTTATGGCCAGCCCTGTGGCTGCTGTCTTTTTTTGGCCAGTTTCTCTCTCAGGATGTAGTCTTGCCCCTGGAACAAGCCTAGTGGTCCCTGCCTTCTGCCTCCTGCCTGCTCACTCTTGGGTCCTTCAGACTGGGATCTCTTGGCACGGCCAGGCACTGTATTATGGGCCTTGCTGATCCTAACTGCTGTGCCAGTCAGCTGATGGTTTTCAATTGGGCTATCTTCTGAAGCAGTGTTTTCTTTTGGTCAGACAGGATTCTCCTCATTTTGCTTCATGTCAGTAGTAGATCTAGACCTGCTGGCATTTTTCTTTCATTCCTAGATATGTCCTGAGATAGTGACCTTTGTCCTGAGTACTCCACATGCACTCTAGTTGTGTGTGTGCGCGCGCACATGTGTGTGTGTTTCTTTCTTGATTCTGTTCAGGCTTTTTTGCTCATTTGTCATTCAGTGGTGTGACTTCTAACATGCTCATATTTCCAGGACTTACCACATAGGAGTCCAGAGCCTGAATCTGGACAAAAGATGTAGAAATATCCATGTGGTTACTGAGTATTTTAGAATTGGATCTGATTTTTCTCAAACTTGCAATTGCTTTATTTCAAACCGTTTTGCCATAAAATTTTATTCTCCAAAGTTTTCCCCATAGTAACTCTTATATAAATAAATTATTTGATCAGAACCTATGTATTTTTTAGTTTCTGAAAATATAAATTTACAATAGAATCTGCTTCATTTTTGTAGTTGTTGCTTGGGGGATAATATGGTTTCTTCCCATCCTGCTTTACATTTTAGAAGCTGGAGGTTGAAATATCGTTCCTGTAAAGTTGTTATAATTTACAATGGAAAGATTATTTGCCTTCTTAAAATCAAATATTAAAATTCAAACAAAATCATTTTAGGCATTTAATGCCTGAAAATGCAAAATGTTTACTGGCCGGTTAGAGGATGAAGGTTTTCTCCTAGGACAGATATTCTCTGGAGAGAACCGTCCTTGTTAAACTGCAAAAGTACATATTCACTAAATGCAAAATAGCACTAGGCTAGGGAAGTAGCCAGCTGACAGTAAAAGCATTTGATAAATTGGGGTATGTTTAAGATGTGTTATCTTTACTAAAGCCCCAGATTCATTTAACTGTGGCTTTCAATAATTAATGTGACAGATGGCCTCAAACAGCCTTGAATCCTGATCATTTGTTTCAAGCTTCAGAGGCTTGGCAGTTGCTCTGCAAGGTTGTGGTGTCAACCTGTCCACCAGCTGTTTGCACTTGGGTCCCAGAGTTGATGGGAAATGGCCTTGGCTGTAAGGCATTTCTCCTCATTCTCTTGTGGGGGAGGTAAATTTAAGTTCAAAACATGCCTTGGAGAGACAAGTATGCGGGGTTGCAATACAGAACCCTATCTGGCCAGCACACGACATCGAAGCCATTGACAGTAGGAGTAGTTTATATATATCTTTTCTTTTTATAATATTTGGTCATCTTATCTTTTGTCCATTTTTTTGAAGTAAAAAGCGTTTTTCTTTTTCAACATCATAGAAGTGTAAAGAATGTACAATGTACAATCATCAATTTTATTGACCATTAAGGTAAAACAATTTTTAATGTTTTGACATCTGTATAGTATGTCTATACTTTATCTAAAGCCGTGGTTCTCAACTGGGAGTAATTTTATCCTGCTAGTCCCCTAAGAATATTTGTCAATGTCTGGAAACATTGTAGGTGGTCACTACTCAGAGGGTGCTATTGGCATTTACTGGGTAGAGGTCAGAGATGCTGTAAAAAATTCTACATAGGACAGACCCCTCCCCCCCAAACAAGTAATTATCCAGCTAAAATATCAATATTACCACAATTGAGAACTTAAGTATCTGTGTTTAGCTGAACCAACTAAAAGCAAGTTGCAGACATAATGGTACCTCATTTTTAAATAATATGGCGAGACTGTGCTGATTAAAGAGAAAGAACTGAAAGAGAAAATCTCCAGAAATGGAATGGGAAAGAAGCATCAAAGAATAGGGAAAGAAGAAAAGTACTTTACTAGAAAAGTAAAATTACATACAAGGGAAAGGAAGATTCCAGGATTTAAGGTAAAAGATGAAATCTGTTGAAAGACCTGATTGAGTTGTTGGTCACATCTGGGTCCTTGGCAGAAATGATCTGTATGGTGGTTCCAATTGCCACATCCTCAGGTACCTCCACAAAATAAAAGCCAGGCTCAAATACTGGTGGCTCATCCACATCTTCCACACTGATGTGCACCGTTGTTGTATCCTGAAATGGACCCAGATTCAAAAACCGCATCTCTAGGTGAGGGTTGGCACCCTCCACTTTTAAGGTGTAGCTTTTCTTGCTTTCAAAACTCAGGGGCTGAAAAGTAATAATAGGAAAAATGATTAATCACTAGCATTATATGTCAAAGTTCCAAAGGATGGTTAATAGTGATGGGTGACTGAAAGATTCCCAAATTCATTAGAATGACAGAAAAGAGGTAAAGGGAAAAGAAGGCAAGTTTTTCCTTTTTCCATGGCTGTTTGCCTTAATATCAGTGTGAACACTTTAGGTCATGAAGATGTTAGAGACTTCAGTGAGACTTACGGAACCACTTTGATGATTAAGCTGTTGTACTTGGGCAAACTTGACTTTACCTTGACTACTCTTTTATCAGCATGGTCTTTCATTGGGTCTTGGGAACCCTTTCGGTCCAGCAGCCTCTTTACCTGGGACTGCCTCAGTTTTAAAACAATTTCTTGTGTCCTGGGAACCCCTCTAGCCCCAGGCAAACCATGGTGTTTGATCACCTTATCTTCAGTGACACTTGAACATTTGAAAAGATGTCATACAATTAAGATCAAGTTCCAGAATATCCATGAAACTAGGGCCTGTGATTTTCTATTTCTTTCTTTAAAAACATTCTTCCCAAATACAAAACCAATACTGATACTTTGCAAGAAACTGTGATAAAGCAATTTACAAGGATTCCTAGTGTCAATATCTGTGCATATTTGGGTTTATCACAAATTATTGCTTTTAAAAAACTAATTCAGTGCCTCATTTTATAGTTGAAAGAAACTGAGGCCTGTTGAGCTCAGGGGACTTGAGTAATGGCTACATAGTGTCAAAGTAGGAATGCTGGCCTAGTTTTTGTTTGTTTGTTTGTTTATTTGTTTTCCACATGGACAGGCACTGGGAATTGAACCTGGGTCTCCGGCATCGCAGGTGAAAATTCTTCCTTCTGAGCCACCGTGGCTTGCCCTGGCCTGGGTTTTTTAATACTTCATCCAGGGCTCTTTCCCAAGACTTTAGCTTTGTCTGGTAAAGTATAAAATATAAGATATTTTATGTCAATCATAAAATATGATTTGAGGGGATGCTTCCTTTTTTTGATTCATTTTTACCTTTAGAATATTTTATTTGAAAATAAATATAGCACTTCAGGGCAGAAAGTAAATTTAAAATTCTTTTTCTTAAGAATAATACATTTTTTTTTTATGCTGACAAAATGTTTAAATGTTTTAATCAACAGTTACCTCCAAACATCAATAATCTGTAAAAAAATAGTCTTGGAAATTAAGTCCACTGAAATAATTGCAATGGATAGCATAGCAGTTATACTTAAGCTTAAAAGTCACATGTCAACATATTGATGACAAAATTTCCCAGCCAAATATTCATTTGCTCTATTTTTCCATAAAATATGCTGACTGTCAGCACATTTCATGTGAGAAAGATGTGCCTATTTAAGCAACTGCTTTGATTTTGATAACTATCAGTAGGATTTGCTCTAACTAAATTTGTTATTTTTTTTCAAGAGAGGAGGAAAAAGGCTTTGAAAGATAAATAAGTTATCTAAGGTTGCACTAGTTAGTAAGTAGTAAAGCCACCATTCAAATCCAGCTTCATCTGACTCCTAAAACATTTGCTCTTAAATCTTGAGCTCTGCTGTCTCTAAGAAGCAGCTTGCCTTGTTGATGTTACTGTCCTTCAAGAATGGAGCAACTGGTTTTGTTGTGTGCACTGGTAGGGAGAGCAGGGTCTCCTCCACATAGAATATGAAAATGAGATTTGTCTTTGATGGTTCCTTTATGCATGAGGTGCAGACAGTGTTCAGTGTCCCAGCTCCTTGTTTCATGGGTTATCAGTCATTTGCATTCAAACTCAGCAGCCTATTTCCTCCCTAGTTCTCAGTCAAAAGGCAGTGTTTTCTTAAATAGAAATCTTCAATTCAGATTACAGTATCTTTGAAGGAATAATTTGATCAGTTTATTTCATTTAATACTTGCTCTCTAAATGTAATCGTCTATCTTTCCTGTGAAGTTTATCATATTCTCTTGAAATTCTTTCTTTCAGTATGGGTAAACCGAAGTGGACCCAGTTATTTATGTTAGGTTTGAATGAGACAAGATTTGTTTTTCCTGTGATATTAAGTCATTTTTCCAGTTAGGTATGAATTTTTAATTTGTTTTAAAAATTAGGGTGTAATTTACATACATTAAAATTCATCCTTTTTTAGTGTAAAGTTCTACAGGTTTTGATAAATGTATGCAGTCATGTCTACCATCATAATCAAAACACAGAACAGTTCTGTCTACCCCAAAATCTCCCCCTGCCCCATGTCCTTTTGTAGTCAAACCCTCCTTCACACCTAACCACTGCTCTATTTTCTGTCTCTGTTGCAAGGATGTCATATAAATGTAATCATACAGTATATAGTGTTTTGCGTCTGACATTTTTCACTTAGCATAATGCATTTGTGATTCATCCATTTTGTTGTGTGAGTGAGGAGTTTGTTCCTTTTTATTGCTGAGTAGTGTTCCATTTTGTATAGATGTGCCATAGTTTGTTTATCGATTCTCCACTAAGGGGACATTGCGTGGGGTTCCAAATTCGACCATTATGAATCAAGTTGCTACAGACATTGGCACACAGGTTTTGTGTGAACATAGGTTTTCATTTCATTTAGGTAAATATCTAGCAGCGGAATTGCAGGATTGCATGGTGTGGATATGCTTTACTTTATAAATGCGTGTACCATTGTGCATTCCCTGAAGCAATCTATGCATGTTCTAATTGTTCCATGCCCTTGTCAGCACTTGGTTTTATCAGCTTATCTTTAGTTTAGCCTTCCTGGTATATGAACGTGATAGCTCATTGTGGTTTTTATTTATATTTCTCTAATGTTTAATGATGTTGAGCATCTTTATGCCACATTGAACAGTATATATCCTGGATTTAAGTCATTTACCAGATATATGTGGTTTACAAATATTTTCTTACAACCTGTGATTTGTCTTTTCATTTTCTTAACAAGGTCCTCAGAAGAGCAGAAACTCTTAATTTCTATGAATTCTTATCACTTTTTCTTTCATGGATCAGGATTTTGGTGTTGTTTCTAAAAAATGTTTGCCTAAAATCAAAGTCACAATGATTTTCTCCTATCTTTCCTTCTAGAAATTTTGATTGTTATAATTTTTGCATTTAGGTATATGACCTATTTTGGTGAAGTATAAATTAGGGTTTGTTTTTGCACATGGATATTCAGTTGTTCCAGCGTCATGTGTTAAAAGACTAGGGTATGTTTTTAATTATTGTTCAAATTACTTATTAAAGAAAATTTTAAATAATTTTAAAGTACTTAAGATTATTGCCTCCCTCATCTCCACTGTTAAAATTAAGAGAAAACATTGCCCCAAATACCTAAGAATGGTTTTCTCTCTTGAATAGTTTTATATTCATTTTTTCTAACGTCACATAATTGGTTGCATTTTAATGATAGTAAATCAAGGAGCAGTTAGGTCTGAGAACCCATGTTCCAAATTCTAGCACAGAAAAATGAAAAAATTGGTATATGCTTGAAAATTGAATCATGGATATTATGGCACAAAATAGTAATACAAGTCTTCTAAGCAGAATTAATTATTCCCTCCTCTGTTCTCATAGCGCTTCATCATACTTCCATTAGGAGGCTCACCAGGAGATGAAATGTAGCTGTCATGAACTGTGCAAGCCAAACTTAAAGTTGTTCATGTTGTTGAACTTAGTTGAGTTCTGCACAGTGTTGGTACTGCATGTGTGGAACTTCCTTGCCTCTCAGCAAATATTCAGAAAGATTGTGATTATGCCATTATGATATGGCATTGAAACCAAAGTTGCTGGATAGGTAGAATATCATGGAAGCAAAAGCAGGGAGTAAGTCTGATATTGATGAAGCAAATATGTCTAAGTATGTCTACAAGAGCTCTTTCAATAACTGTAAACTAAGAAATAAGAAAGCATTGTATCATTTAAATTATTAACAAGAGTTTAGTTTTCTAAGTGGTACATTGATGTATTTTATAATTCATAGTATCTTAGATTTGATGAAATAAAAAATTTTTGTTCTTGTGACCTGCCTCAGAAGAGACTGGACTCTGAACAATTGAGTTTTGTATGCTGGAAGATGGAAGACATGTTGAAGACTGGAAAATGGCATAACATCATGTTCATTATATAATAATATTTTGAAAATTAAATGTCTCAAGCTATATTTCTAACATATAAGTTAAGAGAATGAAAATCAATTACTTAAAAGCCCCAAAAGACTTAAGGTACAGTGGAGTAATTGGTGCATTTTTAGGAAGACCCAATTCTATCAATTCAGCTTGATTTCTTTTTTGAAAAAGTACATGTTTTTGAAAAAGTGCATGTTTTTCAAACAAATAATAGGTCTTAGAGAAATAAATCAAAAGCAGAACTTTTGTTTTTTATATGATGTTATTAGTGACAAACTAGGAAGATGGGTATGGGTATGGCATCTGAGTGACTGTTGTTCTAAAGTATAGACTGAGCAGCCAGTCGATAATGTCTGAAATATTTATGACATGTGACTTGTCCATCTACTCCACTTATTGATCTCTTTCTTAATTCCATTTTATGACACCTCATAAATTCAGAACAGGATTCAAAATGACCTTGGCAAAATTGATATATATTTTGATTAAATGTGGAAATAATAAAATAGTGTTCTGTTTTATGAAGTTTGATCTCTTTTCTCTAGGTAAGAACCTAGGAGAAAAAACATTTAAGATTCCTTTCAGATACAGAATTGTAGTAGTTAATTTGTTTAAATGAATGGATTATAATAAGGTAACCTATATTGTGATAATTTTACATAAATTAACATATTTTATTTGTTATTTAGAATTATCTAAGAATATTATTTTAAGATGTGAAATAAGATTTAAAATATATTGATAATCTCAGAAGCTCTTTTTATGGTTGTTGAATTCTTTAAAGATAATTTTTACATTAAACAATAATTATCCAGCATGTCAGAGATTTACCCTCGTTAACTTGAGGCATGCTGCATAGTAGGGGCATGTTCTTAATCCCATGTCATAGACTAGATTGGTGATATTATTTTCTTTCATAGACCTAGCATGCATTATTAATTATGAAAGGATGAAAAATAACGTAAGACACAACACATATTTGAAAAAATAGCAGTTTTTAAATTTTATTTGGAAGTTAATCTCAGCATTTTGCACCGTTTTGGGGTCAGTATGTGCTGATTTTGAAGATATCTGGTAGGTAGAATGCTGGATACATTTGTTCTTTTGCTTTATTTGATTCTACCTTAAATAGAGGACAAATGTGTGCTCTTTCCTTTTCCCCTTGTAAAGCAGCGTTAATTCAGCTCTAGGAAACAGCATAAAGTTATTATAAACACACGTTAACTTGTGTCACTCTCTGAGTTATGACTGTGTTGCTTTTGTCAAGGTCATTATGTTCCCAGAGTTCATGTTTTCTTTTCAGTGTTGTTATTTAACCTTCAGTAGCATTTGTCATAGGTGATCACTCCTTTCTCTTAGAAACACTTTCTTCATGTCTTCCAGGAAACCACACTCTCTCCTGCCTCTTATCCCTCCTTCTTAGTCTTCTTCCTTTTCCTTGCTCCTCTCCATGACCTGTTAATGTTGGGGTGCCTCATGACTCATTTCATTGTCCTCTTCTCTATCTGTACTCACTTCCTTGGAATCTCATCTAATATTATTTGTTTTAAGAACCATTTATATGCTATGACTCCCAAATTTGTATTTCCAACCCGGAACTCTTCTCCAGACTCCAGATTTCCATATCCTGCTGTCACTACATGAGACATTAAAAATGTAATATGTCCAGAATGGAATCCCAATATTTGCTGCCTCCTGTCAGTCACCTGCTCTTCTTGCAGATTTTCCTATCTCAGTTAATGGCAACTCCGTTCTTGCTGCTTAGTTGACTCCTCTCTCTCATATTCTTACCTAATCTTCCAGGAAATGCTGTGGCTCTACTTTCAAAACATATCCAATTTCTGATAACTTCTCACTCCTTCCATTCCACTACCCTTATCTAAGCCACCATCGTTTCTTACATGGCTATTGTAATAGCATACAGCTGGTCTTTTTTTTTTTTTTTTCCATTGGTATCAGTTTCCTAGGGCTGCCGTACCAAAGTATTACAAATTGAGTGGCTTAAAACAACAGACATATATTCTCTCATGTTTTTAGAGGGTGGAAGTCTGGAATCAAGGTGTCGGTAGGGTCATGCTCCTTCTGAAGTCTCTCAGGAAGACTTCCATGCCTCTCTACTGGCTTCTGACAGTAGACAGCAATCCTGGTGGTCCTTAGCTTTTGACAGTGAAACTCCAATCTCTGCCTGTTTTCACATGGCTATTTTCTCTCTAGTGTCTTGTCTGTCTACTCTTCTTATAAGGACCATAACTCATATTGGATTAGGGGCCCTTCCTATTCCATTATGACCTTGTCTTTTTTTTTTTTTATTAATTAAAGAAAAAAAAAGAAATTAACAACATTTAGAAATCATTCCATTCTACATATGCAATCAGTAATTCTTAACATCATCACATAGATGCATGATCATCATTTCTTAGTACATTTGCATCGATTTAGGAAAAGAACTAGCAAAACAACAGAAAAAGATATAGAATGTTAATATAGAGAAAAAAATAAAAATAATAATAATAGTAAAAAAAAGACACAAACAAACAGACAAACAAAACAAAAACCTATAGCTCAGATGCAGCTTCATTCAGTGTTTTAACATGATTACTTTACAATTAGGTATTATTGTGCTGTCCATTTTTGAGTTTTTGTATCTAGTCCTGTTGCACAGTCTGTATCCCTTCAGCTCCAATTGCCCATTATCTTACCCTGTTTCTAATTACTGCTGGTCTCTGTTACCAATGACATATTCCAAGTTTATTCTCGAATGTCGGTTCACATCAGTGGGACCATACAGTATTTGTCCTTTAGTTTTTGGCTAGATTCACTCAGCATAATGTTCTCTAGGTCCATCCATGTTATTACCTGCTTCATAAGTTTATTCTGTCTTAAAGCTGCATAATATTCCATCATATGTATATACCACAGTTTGTTTAGCCACTCGTCTGTTGATGGACATTTTGGCTGTTTCCATCTCTTTGCAATTGTAAATAACGCTGCTATAAACATTGGTGTGCAAATGTCCGTTTGTGTCTTTGCCCTTAAGCCCTCTGAGTAGGTACCTAGCAATGGTATTGCTGGGTCGTATGGCAAGTCTATATTCAGCTTTTTGAGGAACCGCCAAACTGCCTTCCACAGTGGTTGCACCATTTGACATTCCCACCAACAGTGGATAAGTGTGCCTCTTTCTCCGCATCCTCTCCAGCACTTGTCATTTTCTGTTTTGTTGATAATGGCCATTCTGGTGGGTGTGAGATGATATCTCATTGTGGTTTTGATTTGCATTTCTCTAATGGTCAGGGACATTGAGCATCTCTTCATGTGCCTTTTGGCCATTTGTATTTCCTCTTCTGAGAGGTGTCTGTTCAAGTCTTTTTCCCATTTTGTAATTGGGTTGGCTGTCTTTTTGTTGTTGAGTTGGACAATCTCTTTATAAATTCTGGATACTAGACCTTTATCTGATATGTCGTTTCCAAATATTGTCTCCCATTGTGTAGGCTGTCTTTCTACTTTCTTGATGAAGTTCTTTGATGCACAAAAGTGTTTAATTTTGAGGAGTTCCCATTTCTTTCTTTCTTTCTTCAGTGCTCTTGCTTTAGGTTTAAGGTCCATAAAACCGCCTCCAATTGTAAGTTTCATAAGATATCTCCCTACATTTTCCTCTGACTGTTTTATGGTCTTAGACCTAATGTTTAGATCTTTGATCCATTTTGAGTTAACTTTTGTATAGGGTGTGAGATACGGGTCTTCTTTCATTCTTTTGCATATGGATATCCAGTTCTCTAGGCACCATTTATTGAAGAGACTGTTCTGTCCCAGGTGAATTGGCTTGACTGCCTTATCAAAGATCAAATGTCCATAGATGAGAGGGTCTATATCTGAGCACTCTATTCGATTCCATTGGTCGATATATCTATCTTTATGCCAGTACCATGCTGTTTTGACCACTGTGGCTTCATAATATGCCTTAAAGTCCGGCAGCATGAGACCTCCAGCTTAGTTTTTTTTCCTCAAGATACTTTTAGCAATTTGGGGCACCCTGCCCTTCCAGATAAATTTGCTTATTGGTTTTTCTATTTCTGAAAAATAAGTTGTTGGGATTTTGATTGGTATTGCATTGAATCTGTAAATCAATTTAGGTAGGATTGACATCTTAACTATATTTAGTCTTCCAATCCATGAACACGGTATGCCCTTCCAACTATTTAGGTCTTCTGTGATTTCTTTTAACAGTTTTTTGTAGTTTTCTTTGTATAGGTTTTTTGTCTCTTTAGTTAAATTTATTCCTAGGTATTTTATTCTTTTAGTTGCAATTGTAAATGGGATTCGTTTCTTGATTTCCCCCTCAGCTTGTTCATTACTAGTGTATAGAAATGCTACAGATTTTTGAATGTTGATCTTGTAACCTGCTACTTTGCTGTACTCATTTATTAGCTCTAGTAGTTTTGTTGTGGATTTTTCTGGGTTTTCGACGTATAGTATCATATCATCTGCAAACTGTGATAGTTTTACTTCTTCCTTTCCAATTTTGATGCCTTGTATTTCTTTTTCTTGTCTAATTGCTCTGGCTAGAACCTCCAACATGATGTTGAATAATAGTGGTGATAATGGACATCCTTGTCTTGTTCCTGATCTTAGGGGGAAAGTTTTCAAGTTTTCCCCATTGAGGATAATATTAGCTGTGGGTTTTTCATATATTCCCTCTATCATTTTAAGGAAGTTCCCTTGTATTCCTATCTTTTGAAGTGTTTTCAACAGGAAAGGATGTTGAATCTTGTCAAATGCCTTCTCTGCATCAATTGAGATGATCATGTGATTTTCTGCTTTGATTTGTTGATATGGTTTTACATTAATTGATTTTCTTATGTTGAACCATCCTTGCATACCTGGGATGAATCCTACTTGGTCATGATGTATAATTCTTTTAATGTGTTGTTGGATACGATTTGCTAGAATTTTATTGAGGTTTTTTGCATCTGTATTCATTAGAGAGATTGGTCTGTAGTTTTCTTTTTTTGTAATATCTTTGCCTGGTTTTGGTATGAGGGTGATGTTGGCTTCATAGAATGAATTAGGTAGCTTTCCCTCCGCTTCGATTTTTTTGAAGAGTTTGAGGAGAGTTGGTACTAATTCTTTCTGGAATGTTTGATAAAATTCACATGTGAGGCCATCTGGTCCTGGACTTTTCTTTTTAGGAAGCTTTTGAATGACTGATTCAATTTCTTTACTTGTGATTGGTTTGTTGAGGTCATCTGTTTCTTCTTGAGTCAAAGTTGGTTGTTCATGTCTTTCCAGGAACCCGTCCATTTCATCTAAATTGTTGTATTTATTAGCGTAAAGTTGTTCATAGTATCCTGTTATTACCTCCTTTATTTCTGTGAGGTCAGTGGTTATGTCTCCTCTTCCATTTCTGATCTTATTTATTTGCATCCTCTCTCTTCTTCTTTTTGTCAATCTTGATAAGGACCCATCAATCTTATTGATTTTCTCATAGAACCAACTTCTGGTCTTATTGATTTTCTCTATTGTTTTCATGTTTTCAATTTCCTTTATTTCTGCTCTAATCTTTGTTATTTCTTTCCTTTTGCTTACTTTGTGGTTAGTTTGCTGTTCTTTCTCCAGTTCTTCCAAGTGGACAGTTAATTCCTGAATTTTTGTCTTTTCTTCTTTTCTGATATAGGCATTTAGGGCAATAAATTTCCCTCTTAGCACTGCCTTTGCTGCGTCCCATAGGTTTTGATATGTTGTGTTTTCATTTTCATTTGCCTCGAGGTATTTACTAATTTCTCTTGCAATTTCTTCTTTGACCCACTCGTTGTTTAAGAGTGTGTTGTTGAGCCTCCACGTATTTGTGAATTTTTTGGCACTCGGCCTATTATTGATTTCCAACTTCATTCCTTTATGATCCGAGAAAGTGTTGTGTATGATTTCAGTCTTTTTACATTTGTTAAGACTTGCTTGTGACCCAGCATATGGTCTACCTTTGAGAATGATCCATGAGCACTTGAGAAAAAGGTGTATCCTGCTGTTGTGGGATGTAATGTCCTATAAATGTCTGTTAAGTCTAGCTCATTTATAGTAATATTCAGATTCTCTATTTCTTTATTGATCCTCTGTCTAGATGTTCTGTCCATTGATGAGAGTGGTGAATTGAAGTCTCCAACTATTATGGTAGATGTGTCTATTTCCCTTTTCAGTGTTTGCAGTGTATTCCTCACATATTTTGGGGCATTCTGGTTTGGTGCATAAATATTTATGATTGTTATGTCTTCTTGTTTAATTGTTCCTTTTATTAGTAGATAGTGTCCTTCTTTGTCTCTTTTAACTGTTTTACATTTGAAGTTTAATTTGTTGGATATTAGTATAGCTACCCCTGCTGTTTTCTGGTTGTTATTTGCATGAAATATCTTTTCCCAACCTTTCACTTTCAACCTATGTTTATCTTTGGGTCTAAGATGTGTTTCCTGTAGACAGCATATAGAAGGATCCTGTTTTTAAATCCATTCTGCCAGTCTATGTCTTTTGATTGGGGAATTCAGTCCATTAACATTTAGTGTTATTACTGTTTGGATAATATTTTCCTCTAACATTTTGCCTTTTGTATTATATATATAATATCTGATTTTCCTTCTTTCTGCACTCTTCTCCATACCTCTCTCTTCTGTCTTTTTGTATCTGACTCTAGTGCTCCCTTTAGTATTTCTTGCAGAGCTGGTCTCTTGGTCACAAATTCTCTCAGTGACTTTTTGTCTGAGAATGTTTTAATTTCTCCCGCATTTTTGAAGGACAATTTTGCTGGATATAGGAGTCTTGGTTGGCAGTTTTTCTCTTTTAGTAATTTAAATATATCATCCCACTGTCTTCTAGCTTCCATGGTTTCTGCTGAGAAATCTACACATAGTCTTTTATGTGATGGATTGTTTTTCTCTTGCTGCTTTCAAGATCCTCTCTTTCTCTTTGACCTCTGACATTCTAATTAGTAAATGTCCTGGGGAACGCCTATTTGGGTCTAATATCTTTGGGGTGCGCTGCACTTCTTGGATCTGTAATTTTAGGTGTTTCATAAGAGTTGGGAAATTTTCAGCGATAATTTCTTCTATTAGTTTTTCTCCTCCTTTTCCCTTCTCTTCTCCTTCTGGGACACCCACAACACGTATATTTGTGTGCCTCTTATTATCATTCAGTTCCCTGATCCCCTGTTCAAATTTTTCCATTCTTTTCACTATAGCTTCTGTTTCTTTTTGGAATTCAGATTTTCCATCCTCCAATTCACTAATTCTAGCTTCTGTCTCTTTAAATCTACCATTGTCGGCATCCATTGTTTTTTTCCAGCTTTTCTACTTTGTCCTTCACTCCCCTAAGTTCTGTGATTTGTTTTTTCAGTTTTTCCATTTCTTCTTTTTGTTCAGCCCATGTCTTCTTCATGTCCTCCCTCAGTTTATCGATTTGGTTTTTGAAGAGGTTTTCCATTTCTGTTCGTATATTCAGCATTAGTTGTCTCAGCTCCTGTATCTCATTTGAACTATTGGTTTGTTCCTTTGGCTGGGCCATATTTTCAATTTTCTGAGCATGAGCCGTTATCTTCTGTTGGCGTCTGGGCATTTAATCAGATTTCAGTGGGTGTAAAACCCCGCAGATTGGAAGATTTTTCTGCGAAATCTCTGGGTTCTGTTTTTCTTATCCTGCCCAGTAGGTGGTGCTCGTGGTGCTCATCTGTCTGTGGGTCCCACCAGTAAAAGATGCTGTGGCTCCTTTAACTTTGGGGAACTCTCGCTGTAGGGGGAGGGTCGCCAGCCAAAGCGGCTTGAGGGAATGTCTATCCACCGTTCCCAGCCGGACTGGGTAGCCACGTGTTTGGAAGCAACCCTGGTCGCCGTTCTCTGCGGCTTGGGGATCTCCGATCCAATTCTCCCAGCTGGTCCGGGGGGCTGTGCTTGTGGGGCGGGCGCCAGCCACCGCGGCTTGAGGGGACTGCCTGTCCAATTCTCCCAGCCGGCCCGGGAAGGAGGGAGGGAGGGACTCCGGCCGCCTGCCACCCCGGGCCGGGGAAGCCCGCGCCCCTCGGCGATCTCACCGGAGCGGGTTCTCCCAGCCAGTCAGCTGTTCCAGAATGGGGTACGCTGTGTTCTTGGTCTCTGTCGTGGCTCCGGGAGCTGTTCTGTATCGTTTCTACTTCTCTAGTAGCTGTTCTGGAGGGGGAAGGAAGACGCGCGCGTCTTACTAAGCCACCATCTTCTCCGGAATTCTCATGACCTTGTCTTGACTAATTTCATGTACAACAACCCTATTTCCAAATAAGGCAACATTATGAGGTGCAGGGGTTAGGACTTCAGCATAAATCTTGGGGGACGCAATTCAGCCTACAACACCATTTTTTATACCTTTTGGTCCTTTCTAGACAGCCTAAAGGCTGTCCCTATAGAGTAATTTAAAAACTCTACAGAGTAATTTAAATACTCCATAGAGTAATTATTTAAAAATGAAAGTCTAGTTGTGTCAAACATCTATTAAAACCGTCCAGTGACTCCCACTTCACTCAGTAAAAGCCACATTTTATACATTAGCCTTTAAGGCCCTACGCAATCTGGCTTCCTTGTCACATTTCTTATGTCATCTCCTATTTAGTCTTCCCCTTATGTAGCCTTAAAAGCCTCCTTGCTGTTCTTGAAACATACCAGGCATGTTCCAGCTCAGAGCCTTTGCGCAGGTGGCTCCCTTTGCCTGGAACACTTTCTGCAATATCTGCATAGCCTGTTACTTTTTCTACAAGGTGGCTGTGTATAGTTCTCACCAAAGTCATTTCAAAGGCATCTTCTAGGGCTATGCATTGCCAACCAGCTCAACTCTGTGTAGTGACTCTGCTCACTTCCATTAAATCTTTGCAAATGTGTCACTTCTCCATGAGGCCATCTCAACCACCCAGTTATACTGGCCTTCCTGACCTCACCTATTTTGTTCTATTTTACCCCCATAGTACTTTTCACCTTAAATACATTACTTTATGGATTTACTTGCTGTTTTGATTTTTTTCTTTCCCTCTCAAGAATGTAAGCTCCATGAGGGCAGAGATTTTTGACTGTTTTATTTATTTTCTAAATTTAGGCCTAAAACACTGCCTAGCACGTTGTGGGCATCCAATAAATAGTTTTTGAGTTAATGTTTCATCAGCTGTATATTTACTATGATGTTAAAGCTTCAATTCTGTTTAAAATTTTATATTCTAACTTGTTTATGTTGATGTGCTTTATGTCACATTATAAAATAGTAGTTTATGTTTGGAAAACCTGGGATTTTATCATGAAAAGGAATTTTAAGTCAACAATCAGTGAGCAACTTATTGTGTAAAGCCTTTTCAAGTCTAGTTAGCGTTTATGGATGTTCAAGTAAGAATTAAAAATCCTTGCCTGTTACTTATTGAGTCCTAAATAATACTCTGGCTTGCTTTACTTTTATTTATGGTACACTAGAGTAAAAAATGGAGTGTTAAATGTAAATATTGATTAAATTGTAACATCATTAGAGAATTAAGCTGTAACATCTCTTAAAGTGGCTAAATAGTGGCCTAGGAGAAATGACATTTTTATAATATATTTTCATCATGACCTAGTATCTTTTGCCTAAAATGATGACATAAGCCAGTGTGTACATGTAAGCAAAAGGAGTAAGAGATTTTTTAATAGGAAGGATATTTTTACCATTGGATTTGAATTAATACATATCAGTGTCACGACAGTCCTTACTGGCATTTCATATACATTCAAAGCATCCTTTAAAATTATTTGGAAAAGGAATTGGACTACCTTCTTCACAGTTATGATGCCGACTTGGAAATTGGGATCTGTGTTAATGTCAAAGGCATCTGCACCATCTCCATCCACAATAGTGTACTTCATTTGTGCATTGATTCCTTCATCCAAGTCCTTGGCAAATACTCTCCCCACAGTGGAGCTAATTGGAGCTGATTCCAGCACACTCATCTGATAATGTTCTGTGAAGAAAGGTAAGAACGTGAATACTTGAGAATCGTCCTATCAGGCAGTTCATCTGTGGTTTGCTAGCTGTACAAACCATCTTTTTCATAGTTCAGAAATAAAAACTACAGTTCGATTTTGAAGATGAAAACCTGAGATCCACAGAGGCTAATGAAATTGTATAAAGTTATAGCTTGTACTGGATGCGAAATAAGGAAGAGCTAAAATAGCTTGACCATAATCCTAAAGGTAGGACAGGATGAAAAAAAAAAACTTTTCTCATCCCAGTGACTCTACCTTCCAAGTGATAGGAAGGACCTTCCTTTCCAAATTTTCAGTACTTCCTATTGAACTGAAATGTTTTCCCAAATATCAGTTATTTCTAAGAAAGATAGAAAAACCATTGTGGTCATCAAGTATGTTTCAAATGCCCACATTTTCCTTTGTGGGATGGTTGTTTTGCAATGTGCTCATTTCTAAGACCAACTGCCCAAAGTTGGTGGTGACAAGGGATTTATAAAGAAGGTACAGCCATACAGAGCAAGCCCTACCAGGTCCACTGTATCCTTGCATCTGAGACTGCCCTCTGGCTACCTTTTCATGGGCAGACCCCTGAGGCTACTTAATCTCTTTTTCTAAATAGAATATCAAAAAAAATTCTTACATATAGAGGAAACTCAGGATTGGTAATGTTTTCCTTTTCAACTTGATATCCTGGATGCACAATTTAATTTTCGTCTCTCTGAAGTTATGTCTTTGCTAATTTACCTTCTCTGTGTCTCAGCTTTTTGATGTTCTTCTGTATTTTGTCAATCATAACATGACTGATATACATAACAAAGAAAATCACACAATCACATTTTCAATATGCACATGGTCTCTTTGATTCATTTAATGTGTATTGCCAGCTTAGAGGAAGTGGGATATGAGGGCTTGAGTTTCACAAAGATTCTCTAGTGTCTGTGCTAAGCTGGCAGGCACTTGGATTTCATGATCTTTTTCCGCTCACTTCCAAAGAAGTTGATGGATTAGATTTTACTATGCAGAACTTTTTGGAGAAACAGATAAGCATCTGCCTTGAGTTCTCCCCATATTAGGAAAGCTACATGTGTTTAAACATAGACGCATAAGTACAGTTTCTACACCATACTGTATGTTTCTGTAATATGCTAGAAATAAATAGAGATCTTGGTACTCCATTATATTTCATTCAATTCAAGGTGACAGCTTATTCAGTATAAAATAGTAGATGTGTTGTTTTGTCAACATCTCATAATCAGTTATGGTAATATTTGTGAAAAAAAGGAAAATGGAGCAGTAAGAACAAAGAATCAAAAGATTAATTAAAGTCAGAATTTATCTAAGGTAGGCTTATGGAATGGTGAAATCATCTAAACTTAGATTTAGCAACTAGAGGGGGAATTATTTAATGGTGAGAGAAAACAAATTTTTAAAAAGTCCAAAAATAATGATAATTTTAGAGGAAGCAGGGATGAACTGAAGAATGCTTGGAAATAGAGATTTAAATTACTTTTATACATTTCTATTGTGCCTTTATTGCAACATAATCTATACTTACACCCTATCCTAGATTCTCCATTATTACTCTATTTTGAAAAAGCAGCAACTCAATGTATGATTTAGAATGATGTTAAGATGTTGGTTTGTTAGGACAGGACTAAAACCCCTGTTCTCACTGTATTGCATTGTACCATTATAAAGCTGCCATGTTTTGGATGAGATGACTTTCCTATCGTTTGTCCAAATCCATGTACTTATGAGCTGTGTAATAATTTGCTACACTTTCTGTTACCATCAGAGACATGCATCTAGTGTCAAATTAAAAAAAAACAAATAGGGTAGTTGAAACATGTTCAAGAATCTTTAATCCACAGTGTTTACAATGTGTACCAGGCCTGAAGAAAGAAGATGGAACCTATGGGATCAGCAAAGCAATTAAAATCCAATAAATTATGACATTTCACAAATGGTTCCATAGTGCTAGGATTCTGTATTGTAGGACCATTCAATTTAGTAGTCTACTCGAACTATTTGCAAAATGCTTACGTAATCTGTTGCCTTTTTATTTCCTGGATGTTCTTGGGGACTTTATGTGCAACAGTTATATGTAAATATTGAGCTTGCTTTCTGCATCTGGATGGATAAAATAGATGGTTCCCTTGGGTTAGGCTGACCAAGTCTTAGTTTAACTTAGTCTGGTTTAACTGTTTGTGATTTAGTATTTTCTTACCTGACTTCCCTGGTTAAGTCTTTGTGCTTTTCCACCTGGAGATGTGTCTTCTGCTCTCACTTCTCCAGTTTTTCCCTTTAGGCATCTATTTTTCAAATTCTCACTTCCATTCCTGGGCTCCATTGCAGTTACAACTCTATGTAGCCACCCGCCTTAAGGACATTTAACCTGATTGTCCTGTTGTTACTTCATATTCAAAGTTGAATTTATCTTCTGCTTCCCTACCACTTCCATAGTTCTGTTATGAGTTCTGTTTTTATCAGCAATACTTCTTTCTCCCTGTCATCCAGACTTTAAGACATCCTTGTCATCTTTGTTCTCCCCTCTCAGATCCCTCATCTAAGAAACTAAGAGACAAAGGTCTGTTTTGTTTTCCTTATTTCTCCCATTCTATTCCTTCCACTATTTGTTTAAGTCCTTATCACTTTAAATCCAGGCTACACAAAAAGTGTGCATTCCTGCCAATTCATCCTGTACATGACGATCAAATTAGCTTTCCTTTATCTCTTTCTCTTGTTCAGAAGCCTTCAAAAGTCTTCCAATGACTCTCATTAGAAATACAATACATTTGAAACACCAAAGAGCAGGTCTAGATTTGGGAGCTCTTCAAACATAAAATTACATTTGCAGTTTTATTTCCACCTCATCCTCTGCATGAATTGTTTTAAACATATTTAACCCCCTATTACTGCAACATGCTTTGTGTGTTCTATTCTTTATAGAAATATTTTTTTCTTTCATACATGTTCCTACAGAATGAGCTCTAGGTGAGTGGGGATTTTGTTTGTCTTATACAGTGCTTACATGTTCCATACCTAGAATGGTACCTGGAGCAAGTATTTTTTGACTGAAAGGATGTCTTCCCTCTCCAGGGATGTTTTCCTTTTTGCCAATTTAAATCCTTTTTATTCTTCAATCCTTTTTAGAAGTCTCATCCTTCTATGAGACTTTCATTCATCTAAGTTTTTTGTGAAGGCATCTTTCTGCACTGTCCAAATCGTAACCACATGCTACTTGCTGGTTAACTTTTTGTGTGTATTAAATGTATGGTCTGCAAGTAGATTTTAAGCTTCACAGGGCAGGGATTGGGTGCAAGCATCTTTGTGTTTCTCTTCCCTTTGCTGTAACAAAATAGATGCTCAGCACACAGTTGTGAAGTGTTTGGATAAGATGGTCAGATGGGTTAGTATGTTTCTGTACAGCTTTGTTTTAGTTTTAGTGTGTGCAGTCTAGGTGGGGACATTATTGTCCTCTATGTGGGTGGGTAAAAAAACTTAGATATTACAATGGTTTATGACTCCCTAAAGTTCAACCTTATCCTTCAAAAATCTTATTCCGTAGTATTTAATTTCATGGCGGGAATGGGGAAGTTGTGCGATCAGCAATTAGGGAAAAAAGTCTGTAAAATCTCTGCAGGGAGGCAATGATGAAGAAACATTTTTTTTTTTTTTGGCGTAGGCACCGGAAATTGAACCCGGGTCTCGGGCATAGCAGGTGAGAACTCTGCCTTCTGAGCCAACGTGGCCTACCCAAGAAACACATTGGTTTAGTGCCTTGAGAAATTGGGACTTAGAAGGGAAAACTGAGAACTGTATGTGATACATTTAGAAAAGGAGTACATGAATAACTTAATGAGGAGCTCATACTGGCCTTTATCTTTCACCTCAGTGGCTGGTGTGTCCCTCTGGCCTGAGGTCTTTGTGCTCATGGGTTAGGTACTCACTCTGAGGAAAGCGTGGTGGGTTATCATTGACATCCGACAGGGTGATGTTGACCGTTGTTGTCCCAGCCAATCCACCAAGCTGTCCTCCCATGTCCTTGGCTTGGATAATCACTTCATAGTACTCCTTGGCTTCTCTGTCCATGTTCATCAGTGCTGTCCTTATTACACCTGCAAGATAGAAATACTTTGTTTTTGAAAAACAAAACAAGCCCAGCTGCCTGGTTTTCAAAGGATTAGATTTTAGGTTTTTCTTCCTTGGGCACAGTAATGTCTAGAGTTGAAAGGCAAGTCATTTATGTTTTATTTAACTTGAGCATCCCTGCGTCCAAAAAGGTGCTTCCTTTAATGATGAATAAACACCATTCCAGCAGAAAGCACTCAGAGGCAGATATCACTGATTGCAGCATTGCTGAAAGAGAACGGGAGGTGGCAGCAATGGTTCTTTTAAAGACTTGTGGAATCATAGTCCAAGGCAATTTCAGGCTGCTCTGTGTAACCAAAACTGGGTTTTGGGTCCTGAAAACAAAGCCTTATATCTAGAATCTCTTTTTTTCCTCCAGCCCCTAGGGCTCTTATAATGTGAATGTCTCTTCTTTAGGGAACTGATTTATAATCTGCGTTTTCCTGCCTCCCCCAGTGGCTTAAGTAGGGATTGGAATTGTGATTTGATTTTCCTTTTGTTATATTTTCATTCTGTTTTATGTTCTGCTTACCTCTGTGCTTCACTGCATTTGTGAGCTATGACATGAAAGATGCTCTGCGAGTTGTTTATTTTAACATTCATAGGGGATGAACTTCCCCAGACAGTAAGAGCTGCTGCATTGCAGTGTGATGATGCAATTTCATTTAAGAGGGTTCTAAATCAGAATCCATTGAAATGTGTTGTTTTGATCCTACCAAGGATGTGCGATAATATTATATCTCCCTTTTAACCCTTTAACTTAGAAAACTTGATTTCTATACACTCTAGACAAAGAGTAAAGACTTAACTACTTAAGTTTACAACGTGACCCTTTGACATGAAAAGGGAAGGGATTAGGAACAGCAACCTGTCCCCAGTTAACTCCTATCATGTATATATTGTGCTATAGTAATAATGTTCTAAAGTGAATATGCAGCATTTTTTGCACAACAATTGCTATCTTTTCATGATTTTTGACCTTACAGAAGCCCCCTGGGAGCTGTCAAGATTATATAAAGTTCTTCTTAGGCTATAAAGGACAAATTATCCTCTTCCTGCCTGTATTTTCCTATCTTACTCTCCCTCCTCCCCATTTGTAGAATTGGTAAAGTTACTGTTTTATAGAAGGCCTTAACTGCAATCTGTTTACTTCTCTCCTAATAATTTATACTTTTTCACTTTCTGCTTTTTTATTTTCAGTTTTTTTATTTCTTTGCATGGGCAGGCACCGGGAATCAAACCCAGGTCTCTGGCGTGGCAGGTGAGAATTTTGCCACTGAGCCACCGTGGCCTGCCCACACTTTCTGCTTGTATGACATATTTTCTGAATGCCTGGTTCCCCTTAGGACTTCTGAAATTTTTTTTTTTATCAGATTGCTAAATATGGAATTGGATCTTTTCTCTTTCAGATAAAGGTGACTTTGATGGGTGCATAGGTGGTTCAGTGGTAGAATGCTCTCCTTTCATGCGGAGACCTGGGTTCGATTCCCGGACCATGCACCCCCCCCCCCCCAAAAAAAAAGTCAAATAAAGGTGACTTTGAGTGTTCACTAACTTACCTTTGTGACTGTAATCTTTTTTACTTACGAGTTCCTTATTAATTATTCTTAGGCCCCTAGTTTTCTCATATACAAAATAGGAGTAATAAGACTTTCTGTATATTTCACAAGTTCACAAGATTGTTGTGAAGTGCAAATATGGTAATGCTCATGAAAGTATTTTATAAGTGAGAAAGCCTGGCACAAATGCAAGATAATAATGATATAATAAATATTCAGTCTAACTCAAAATATTAAATTTAGGGCATCATTCATGGATAAACATATGAGTTCTATAATCATAGCTCCTGTATAAAACTGAAAGAAAACTTCTGTTTGTCTTTCTCTGCCCCTTTACTCTCTACACAGAAACATCAATTCTGTTCTCTATGTGTTAAAGCACCTTCCTCAGAATCTGCCTTTTGGAGAGAATATCCCATGCTCTGTGATGTTATCTCCTTCATCATAACCCATCTGCCCCAGCAACCATTAATTCTGGCCTTGTTCTCTGATTAGAACAGGATGGTTCGTTGGAAAGAACACCAGACCTGGTGTTAGGGCACATATCCACAACAAGATCAATTTTGTTAGGTCTCAATTTCCTTATCCATTAAATGGATAGGGATAGACTGGATGATTCTGCTTGTTCTAATTTCAAAATCATTGATTCTAATTCTATAATGAACCCAGGTTAGTGTGTTAATTCTCCCAGGTTGTCTTGAAGTTATAAAATACCTTATTCCCATAAAGTAAATATAACCATAGGAGTTTTAGAGGGCTGTTGAGGGGATACTTTGTGCAGGAGGGCCTTTCGGTCTCACCAGTGAAAGACTTGTACACTGGCTATGGATTGCACTGGTTTTACCCACCAAGGTAGTGTTTATTTACTCTCTTAATCCTAAAGCCTATGATGGTCTCTGTAATACACTTCCCTGGAAAGTCCTTGAAAAGGAGAGTTGGGCCTATCATAAATAGTAGATATAAATTATTAGGGAATAAAGAACACCTTTGACTCTTGGATCATTTACCTGTTTTGGAGTCCACAGAAAAATATGGCTGGCCCTGGAGAATGCTGTACACTACCCGGGCACTGTTGCCGTAGGTGGGGTCATCAGCATCTGTGGCTGTTACCTGGATAACAGAGGTACCTGAGGAGGAGAGACAGGGGAAACCTGTTGACGTTGAATTGCTAAAGGCCGGGTACAATCCTGAATGGTCAGTTTTGCATTTGCCAGTGTTGTGCAAAACTTCCTGGGGAGGGTTCTCTAAGTTAAGTTTCCATGACTCCTGTCTTTTGTCTATTTAGTAGGGCTGAGAGTTATTTTTGTCTTAAATTATTAATAAACAGTAAGGACAGCAAATTTGGGCTCTTTTCATGAATCCAAAATGTTTCTCCTTCATGAATCAGACATGATATATTGATCTATATCTATCTATCTAACATCTCTCAATCATCTGTCTTTTTGTTTGTTTTAAAATCAGGGCTGAATAACACCATGTTTGGTTTAGTTTTATAATGTGGGAGCTGTTCTGTACATTTTCTCCTTCTCTGTACATATATTGAAAGATCTTCTGTAGAGCAATAGCTATTTGTGAAAATCAGTTCACCACCTTACCCACTGGTGACATTTCTGGCACAGTGGCAACATAAGGTCCATCCAGGAACTTGGGCTCATTGTCGTTGATGTCTTGGATTTTGATGATGAACTCTGACTCTGGCTCCATTGGCCTGCCTGTCCGCCTGTCCAGAGCCTGAGCCCTTAAAGTGTACTGGGCCCTCTCTTCTCGGTCGAGCCTCTGAATGGCATGGATGTCTCCAGTGGTGTCATCGATGGTAAACACCATGCCTGCACCTTCTCCAGAGAGGATGTATTTGATGGATCCATCTCCCCTGTCCATATCTGAATGAAGCTGGGGAAAAAAGCACCCGAATCTCATTTATGAATATGAACGTGTATAGGAAATAGGTTGATTTTTCAGTTTGATTTAAACTTGTGACCTCCCTTTAGTTTAAGGAAGATATATATGTATTTTCACACAAACATTTACAAAGTCTGTTTGGAACTAGTATGCATGGCACACAGTTGTATCAAAGAACAAATATAGGTTTGTGAGTAAGTAGTGAAACTTTTCCACATCACATTCAGTATGGCGAACTTAATATTACTTTTTTAAGTTCCTCTTTCTCAGAAGTATAGTGAACAGGAGCCCTGGAAGGTGTAGGTCCCCAACATAAGAATAGGGGCAAGTTTAGCAAGGAAGAACTAGCCTTTTCTCATAAGCATTTCTGCTAGCCAGTAAAATAGTTACCATACAACATTTTAGGAAAAAAGAAAAGACAAGCCTATACATTTTAAACTTCAAAATATTTGCTATAAATTAAGTTTTTGAATTTCAGATACTTTATAAAGATTCAAGTTGACTGAAAAGCTGATGAAGCAATTCATAAGTGAGTTAAGGCCACTGTCCTGGAAATGCTAAATGACCTCCAGGGGTTCTTGGATTTCTGTGATTCTGTGACCCAATTCCATAGTAAGACTCAGTAGGTCTATACTTGTTTACATTTCAGGTGTCAAAATGGAATTTAACTGCTAGATATTATTCCTTGCCATCGTCGTCGTAGCTCTCCTTTTCATGGGACCGGTTTCTGGGCTCATAATTGAATCATGTAAATCTAAACGTGAATTGTTGAGTTAGGATTATGCTTTTATATGCTCCATCTATTTTTCCCCTAGATTATTTTGTAATGTCTCTCTTTTTTTTTTAACTATATAGTATTTTTTTTATTAATCAAAAAAAAGAAAAGAAATTAACACAACATTTAGAAATCATTCCATTCTACACATGCACTCAGTAATTCTTAGTATCATCACATAGATGTATGATCATCATTTCTTAGTACATTTGCCTCGATTTAGGAAAAGAACTAGCAAAACAGCAGAAAAAGATATAGAATGTTAATATAGAGAAGAGAATTAAAATAATAATACTAATAAAAAATATATATATAAAAAAGGAAAAAGAAAAAAACAAAAACAAAAGATACAAACAAACAAACAAACAAACAAAAAACTGTATTTCAGGTGCAGCTTCATTCAGTGTTCCAACATAGTTACATTACACTTAGGTATTATTGTGCTGTCCATTTTTGAGTTTTTGTATCTAGTCCTGTTGCACAGTCTGTATCCCTTCAGCTCCAATTACCCATTGTCTTACCCTGTTTCTAACTCCTGCTGGTCTCTGTTACCAATGATATATTCCAAGCTGATTCTCGAATGTCGGTTCACATCAGTGGGACCATACAGTATTTGTCCTTTAGTTTTTGGCTAGACTCACTCAGCATAATGTTCTCTAGGTCCATCCATGTTATTACACGCTTCATAAGTTTAGTCTGTCTTAAAGCTGCATAATATTCCATCGTAGGTATACGCCACAGTTTGTTTAGCTACTTGTCTGTTGATGGACATTTTGGCTGTTTCCTTCTCTTTGCAATTGTAGATAATGCTGCTATAAACACTGGTGTGCAAATGTCCGTCTGTGTCTTTGCCCTTAAGTCCTTTGAGTAGATACCTAGCAGTGGTATTGCTGGGTCGTAATCCATTCTGCCATTCTATGTCTTTTGATTGGGAAATTCAGTCCATTAACTTTTAGTGTTATTACTGTTTGGATAATATTTTCCTCTACCATTTTGGCTTTTGTATTGTATATATCATATCTGGTTTTCCTTCTTTCTACACTTTACTCCATACCTCTCTCTTCTGTCTTTTCGTATCTGACTCTAGTGCTCCCTTTAGTATTTCTTGCAGAGCTTGTCTCTTGGTCACAGATTCTCTCAGTGACTTTTTGTCTATAAATGTTTTAATTTCTCCTTCATTTTTGAAGGACAATTTTGCTGGATACAGAAGTCTTGGTTGGCAGTTTTTCTCTTTTAGTAATTTAAATATATCATCCCACTGTCTTCTAGCTTCCATGGTTTCTGCTGAGAAATCTACACATAGTCTTATTGGGTTTCCCTTGTATGTGATGGATTTCTTTTCTCTTGCTGCTTTCAAGATCCTCTCTTTCTCTTTGACCTCTGACATTCTAACTAGTAAGTGTCTTGGAGAATGCCTATTTGGGTCTAATCTCTTTGGGGTGCGCTGCACTTCTTGGATCTGCAAATTTAGGTCTTTCATAAGAGTTGGGAAATTTTCAGTGATAATTTCTTCCATTAGTTTTTCTCCTCCTTTTCCCTTCTCTTCTCCTTCTGGGACACCCACAACACGTATATTTGTGCACTTCATATTGTCATTCAGTTCCCTGATCCCCTGCTCAAGTTTTTCCATTCTTTTCCCTATAGTTTCTGTTTCTTTTTGGAATTCAGATGTTCCATCCTCCAGTTCACTAATTGTAGCTTCTGTCTCTTTAGATCTACCATTGTAGGTATCCATTGTTTTTTCCATTTTTTCTTCTTTGTCCTTCACTCCCATAAGTTCTGTGATTTGCTTTTTCAGATTTTCTATTTCTTTTTGTTCAGCCCATGTCTTCTTCATGTCCTCCCTTAAGTTATTGATTTGGTTTTTGAAGAGTTTTTCCATTTCTGTTCGTATATTCAGCATTAGTTGTCTCAGCTCCTGTATCTCATTTGAACTATTGGTTTGTTCCTTTGACTGGGCCATATCTTCAGTTTTCCAAGCGTCATCCATTATTTTCTGCTGGTGTCTGGGCATTTGATCAGATTTCCCTGGGTGTGGGACCCGGCTGGTTGAAAGGTTTTTCTGTGAAATCTCTGGGCTCTGTTTTTCTTTTCCTGCCCAGTAGGTGGCGCTCGTGGCGCTCGTCTGTCTGCGGGGCCCACCAGTAAAAGATGCTGTGGCTCCTTTAACTTGCCAATCCGAATCTTGCAGTCGGCCCGGGAAACCGCGCGTGGAGGGGGGGATCGCCGGCCGCCGCGGCTTGGGGGAGTGCCGGTCCAAATTGCCCAGCTGGCCCGAGACGCCAAGCGTGGCGGGAGGGCCCTGCTATCCAACGTTCCCAGTCAGACCGGGGAGCCATGTGCGTGGAGGGAACCCCAGTCGCCAGCCGCCCCGGCGAGGAAAACGCCCGCCCCTCGGGTATCTCACTGCAGTGGATTCTCCCTGCCCGTTCAGCCGTTCCAGAATGGGGTACGCGGTCTTTTTGGTCTCTGTCGTGGCTCCGGGAGCTGTTTCGTATTGTTTCTGTTTCTTTAGTTGCTTTTCTGGAGGAGGAACTAAGACCCGCGCATCTTACTAAGCTGCCATCTTCTCCGGAAGTCCCTGTAATGTCTCTTGAAAGGAGTCCAGAGCTGTTTTATACAAGGCTTAGATGTACATTTCTGTATCCCTAATAATAAATATTGTGTATGGATGGCAAGAACCATGACATTTTGTCCACTACTGTAGGTTACAGTTTCCTTCTAAAGGGGACAACAAAAACTTGGTTAAATTATTCAGCTACCACTAACTCTCTTGTCTGGTTGTTAGTACTTGGCATTAGGTCAGTGACCAAATTCATGAGAGTAGCTTATAAAGCAGACTAACAAGTGTGTTAGGCCTAGGCCAGGGTCCAAATTATATCCTGCCTCTTCACTATGTCAGTTACAGATTGAGTGCCCTTTACAAATTACTTCATGTTTATAATCCTCGATTTCCTCATATTATAAATGAAGAGAAAAATGCTGATACTTGCCTTCATGGATTATTGTGATCACTAGAGATTAAAGTACGTAAAGCACCTAGCACAGTGCTTTTCCCATAATAGGAACTCTATAAATTGGGCCAATATGATGATTCATGTGCATAGAGAAGAGACTATTAAGACCAATACTGTGCTCCCTTCAAACTTCTGCTAGCAGAGAGCTGAGAAAGCAACAACCTGTTGACTTTTCTGTTACTCATAATCCAAAGAAAATGCTGCAAAAGACTGCCTAGAGCCCTGCTGGTCCAGTATTACTATTAGGATTAAATGGCACAGATGTCAGGAAGATATCTGAGAGTATTTTCAGAATATCTCCGTGCAAGGATGAGCCTGGGGGGTGTGGCTGACTTTGAGTTGATCTCAAATTGACTCACGGCCAAATCATGCCTGCAGCAATTTTGTTGCCTCGAGGAATTCAGCTGTGTTTTATCTAGAGCAGGACCAGTAAGAGAATAAAATGGACCGAAAAAATAGCTGTGGATTTGTTTCTACTTCAAGAATTCTATTTTGGATATGAAGTTCTCACATTTCCTCATTCCTCATATGGTATTATTTTTTCCCTCGCATTTTGGGGTCATGTCTGAGTGCATACATTTGCAAGAAGGAGAGAGAACAGGACAGAGAGCGAGAGTGAAATTGCAGTGACTGGGTAGGGCAAAAAGAACACTTATTCATTCCACTCCTGTTTCCTTAGAGCAGGAGAGCTTTCCCTCTACTTTCCTGTTTTTCTTCCCCTGCCCCTTTCCTGGGAGGAGGAACCACTGATGAATTACTGGAAGCCTGGTGTGTCACTGGGTCACATTGCCATGGGGGGCAGCCCAGGTCTAGTGCTCAGTCTCTCCTCAGATCGAACCAAGATTCAGGACCTCTGCACTTGGCACTTCCGTTTCCATGTGGTAGTCTTGCTTCTTCTCCCTCTTCACCTTGCAGAATGGCAGGGGCTCTGGGGAGAGGGACTGCCCTCTACTTTATCTACCCATTCCTGAGTAATGGCTCAGAGTCTGTCTTGCTTGGCAGAAGCAGCTCACAAGGTCCAGACTTGGAGGAGATGGACGGTGGGCCCAGCCAGCCTTGCATCCCTGCTGTGTTCCTGAGACGGTTTTACCATGGAATCGATGCCCCATTATTGATCCCTGATCCTGTGCTTTCTGTCTGTGTTCTTTGCTCCTGGGACACAGAAGGAGGAGTCAGTGGCTATCACTTTTAGTCTCCTACATCTCCTTTTTCTCTTCACTGTCTCCTCTTTCTCTGTTATTTACTTCTTTTCTATTTTATAGAGTTTCCTCCCATCTATCCGCTCCCTCAGAATCCTGCTACTTTTCTTTCTCACAATGAAAGTCTAGTGTCCAGAAAAGATGTGAACTATACTCAGGGCAGTTGAACTCTTTATCCCTCATTGTAGAGTAAAAGACTTGGTAATGACTGAAATTGCTGAGAAGAGGAGGAGCTGGCAGAGGCAAGAGAAAGAAGGGCCCTGGTCTGAAATCTTAGATTCGCAAAACTAAGCACTGTGGGCCTGTGCACCCCCTGGGCATGGACCACCCTGGAGAGGTGGCTGAAAATCCCCCTTGAGCAGGGCTTTGGCAGTGGATCTTGTCATGAGGCACCCACTCAGCTTTTACTGTGTTTTTGAGTCCAGTAAATGGAAGTTAGGCTAATGAATAGTGCCAGGTCTCCAAATAGCTATTTTTCACCTGCTCTACTTAGATCAAAACTCCTTGGTTTTCAGACAGTACCACTGGCAACATAGCAAAAATCATCTCTCCAGAATGAAAATGATTACCTGATTGCATTAGAGAAGACTAAAGGCTTCAATTACTTAGAAACCTAAAGTATATTTAAGATAATGGGAGTTTTAGCTAAAATTTAATCTTGACTTTTCAGCGTCCTGTAATTTTATTCTCCCTTTTTGCATGCTAGTTTTTTGAATATTTCCTAGTCATAATCTTCTGTTGATTACTAACCATACATAGTTTTTTCTTAATGAAATTTGAGAACGGTGTCTGTCCTAGAAAGGTCAGCAGAGGATGCAGGGGAGCTGGTGAGTAGAGGAGAGAGAACATTATTGAGGAAGTAAAAAGAAGGAGGCTTGAATTAAAAAGAGGTTGGGCCTCTTTCTTCATAAAGAGCTTTCTAGATATGCGTCTCTCTCTAAGGTTCTTTGCTGCATTTCTGGCCAGAGAACCTTGCGTTGACCATAGAATTTTAGCAAGGTACCTCCAAATATTGGTGGATTCTCCAAAATCCATCCCTGACTTTGAAGGGGCCAGGATCTGTTCAAACAGAACTGATAGCTGAGGAACATAATTGCTTCAGTTCAGGATTTATTCAGGGGCCAAAACTCACACTGGTTATTTTAACGGAGAAGTCCAGGAAATTCCAGCCACTGCCTCTTGGGTTGTGGGGACAGAGAGGGGCCCTTCAAGGCTTGATCTGAGACCTCTGAGAAGGGAGTGCTGCCCTCCTGGGCTGGTGCTTCAGGATCTTAGAGGAGGCGTCCCTGTCCCCCACTTCCCATGGAACTGGGATCCAGACCTCTGAGAAGGGAGTGCCAGCCAGTCATGCTGGTGTTTCTGAGGTGCTGTGATGAGGCTGGTTCTGGAAGTTTGGTAAATCAGCAGAAACTAAAACCAACTGCTGCAAAGTCAAAGAGAAAATCCCTTCTCCCTCCTCCCAGCCTCTCTCTAGTATATTCATTTGGCAGAACCTACCAGGAGTCAGTTGAAGAAGGAGAAATTTTGATTTGCAGAGTCCCAGCCACAGCATCATAAAGCAGAGTATGGAAAGGTGAACACAGAGCTGAGACACTCGCTTAATTATCAGCACAGTAATACATATTTAATATTAGGGTACACCAGCTATAGAATACACATTTGGTAGAGAAAATTGCAAAGAAAAGACATACACAGTTTTTCTCTAAGTCACTCAGCAAATTGGCAGTATAATAAAAATGTTTTTTATTTATCCATTTTATTCATGTTTAATTAGTTAACACTGATTGAGCACCAGCTGTTGGGAAGAAGGTAAGGAGTTTCTGGAGTGGAATTAGCAGCATATACTTATATAACATCTTGGGAAAACATTTTTTTTTATTTCCAGAAAGCTAGACAGAATAGGACAGGTGAGCATCCACTTATTGTAATAATTCATTTGTCATTAAGATGCTCCACTAAAGGAATAGTGAAGGAAGGCAAGTACATTTAGAGTATGAAAAACTCAGTTGATTTAGGATTTGAAAAACAATGGCTATTTTCATTTGTTGTCATCTTTTAGTGCTACACATAGCTCCAGGAAGGCAGTAAGTGCTTACAGTTTGTGGTGAGACAGCTCCCATGTAGTTGTTAACCTCAGTATGAATTGGAACCACAGATTCATGCACAAGCACAAGCTCCCTGCATCCCCCTCTTTGCATGTGTCAATATAATCTAGCTTTAACACGACACTACCTTGTCCCTAGAAAGCCCAGTGTGGATTTTATAAGGCCATACCAATTAGAGCTGATAATTGTTACCACACTCCTTTCTGAAATAAGCAAATACTCTGGAAGGCTCTCTAAATAGACATCTTCCAGAGCTCAAGGTGACAAACAGAATACCCCTGGGTTAAAAGGAATGAAAGGTGGCTGAATTGTCATTCAAAAGAAAGTGAAGGGAACAGGTGCTTGGGTAAATGAATATATAATTATCTTCTTCATGTGGAGCTGTGCACCCAATACAGAGTAAAATCTTACATCGGTTGCTGGTGTGTTGGCTGGACGAGGTGACTGTAGAAAAGCATGTGTGTACTGAGTCCTGGACTTGAGTAATTTTGAAAGGGTAGACACTAATCGTGGTTTCTAGAGGGTGTCACACAGCTAAACACTCCCCAGGACTGGCAGTAAAGGTTCAGGAAGCAGTCAGGCTGGGTTAGATTCCAGATCCCATCTTAACAACATCAGCTCTCCTGTGTATTTCTCAGGCTAAGCCCCAAATCACTGGCCACATGCAAGGCAACATAAAGGAAAGCTCACAGCTTCAGTGTCAGTGATGTATTTTCAGTCCTGACTTATTCTCTTCCCTTCTGTGTAATTTAGGACAATGAACATAACCTCTCTGAGCCGAGTTCCCCTAGGTTAATTATGTAAAAGTAGTTAATTATACTTACCTCACTTTGTTATGATGCTTAAATGGTCTGCTGGATGTGAATGTCTCTGGCACACTATAGTAGTCACAATTGGTGGCCCTCCCAAAATGCTAGATAGCCTAACTTTCTACACTTTGTGTGCCCAGTTCTGTGCCAGGCACTCAGCATCAGCGAGGCATAGAGAAGGCTGGGGAGGGGCGTCTCAGTTTCTGTCCTTGGCGGGAGGAAGAGAGCCCTGAGCTGTACAGGCACACAAAGCTATTACTGAATATATTCATTCTTTTCTTAAATTTATTTTAGCAGTAGCCACTTATGTCTAGTTGGAAAAAAATGTTTTATAAATATCAAGTAGCTAGAAATCTTTGGAATTCTGAATAGGCAGAAGACATCTTTATGATGGAAGTAGCTTTAAATTTAGGGCCCTAAAGAATTTGAATGTGGTTTACAGAGGGAGGCAACAGCGTGTCCTGGGAAGGGCAGTGGCACAGTCACAGGTCTGAGGAAAGGACAAATGTGGTATGTGTTTTAGGGCTGGTAAGGAGAACTGGCTTTGATGATAATCTGCTTTGAGAAATTGTGAGATGGGGGTTGGATGAGGGGATAGACTTGTTGGAAGCCCTTGCACTATCTGAGAGGAGCTCTGCTAAGCATTTGAAAGCTATGGTGTCCTCTTAATCAGAGGAGTGACATGATGGAGAGGGTGTTTTAAGGAAATAAAGGTCCTAAGGAGTGGGGGAGGGGTGGGAAGCGAGTCTCTCCATTGGGAGACCGGCAGGGCCTGCTCAGTTAATCTAATCATGTAAAAACTGAAAGACCATGTAAGGACAGGGAGTCTGGAGAAGAAGAGGTGAATCTGAGAGAAACTGGTAAGGAAATACTGACAGGACATGGTGACTGATTGCTCGTGAAGAATAAAGGAGAGATGGAAAGGAAAAAGTCAAAGAAGACACAGATTTTGACTCTGGGGATCTGCAACTGCTTTAGGTATGCATTACTGAGCTGCTAAATTCCCTTATTAAACTTTCTACACCCCCATCTCACCCCACCTTACCCCCACCACCACTACTATTACTTGGTAACTATTATTAGGAACTTATTTTGGACCAGTGCTGTGCTAAGTGCTTTACATGTATTTATTTAATCCTTACTACATCATGAGGTATTCTTTTGTTTATTCATTGTGTGTATATATATATTTTTTTTTTTTAGCAACTTCTGTGCTTAAAAGATCATGAGTAGAGAACAGATTAGAAGTAAATGAGGGTGAAAGTGTAGAGACCAGCTGGGAGTATAGGTATTTAAGAGAGAATGGTGGAGTGCCTGGTTGGTTCAATGGTAGAATGCTCGCCTGCCATGCAGGAGACATGGGTTCAATCCCTGGCTCATGCACCCGCCCACCCCCCACCCCCCACCCCCACCAAAAAAGTAGAAAGAGAGAATGGTGGGAGGGGAGATGAGAGACATGAAGGATTAGGGACTTGTTTTGGCATAAAATTAACAGACTTTGCACATGGAGAGGATGGGGTAGGGGTGGGGCAAGCAGAAGGGAAGAATGATCACCAGTTTTTTGGTTTTAGTGACTGGGTGGATGGCAGTGCTAATATAGGGAAGATTGGGGGAAGTCTAGGTTTGGAAGAAAAAGCAAGACTTCTTTACTAGATAATGCTACATTTGGGATATGTATGAGCCATTAAGGTGGAGATATCACATGGGCAGTTGGATTTATGAATCTGAAGCTCAAACGATGGTCTGCACCAGAGATGGTGGTTTTGAATTCATTGACAGACAGATGGTGTTTGCCATCCCAGGGGTGGTGAATCCACCCAGGCAGTGAGTGGGTAGAGAAGAGACCCAGGGCAGAGCTTAGAGACTGGCAATGACAGGTTGAGTGGTGAGAGAGGACTAGCAAATGAGGCTGAGAAGGAAGCAAGAGAACAAGGGGATTATGAAGGTCATGAAGCTCAGAGAAGAGGGTAAGTTAGTGTCCCAAGCTTTTGGAGAGGTTTCATAAAATGAAACCACTGAAATTGGTAGAAGGGAGCACTGGAAGCACAGCTTTAGTGCCATGGTGGGAACAGAAGTCAGAAAACTGTTAATCAGTGAGTGAAAGCTGAGAAAATTAGTTTGTGCAGTCAACTCTTGAGAAGCAGTAGTACTTTTATTATCTCCATTTGACACTGGAGGAAATGGAGGCACAAGGGATCTTGTGACTTGTCCAAAGCTATGCTGGAATCTTGGCATAGCTGGATTTTGAACCCACATGTGTTTGACTCTGAAGCCCATGCTCTTAACTTCTAAGTCAGACAAGTGTTTAAGTTATCATTTGAATGAATTATTTATTTTCTAATTAGTTCCTTGTTTCCCATTTTCTCTCACTTGGTTGCGTTCACAAAATGGTCTCTGATTAACATCCAAATAAAGTAAACACAGGAGAAAGCCTAGGATTAAAAATGAAATGATGATAGATAAATCAAAGGAATACTAGTGTAAAGTTTTAAAATATATTCATTGATTGTCTCTCACTAACCTAAAGCACATGATAGGATCTTATGAAAGGAGAATATTTTTATTATTTTTTCCATTAAATTTAGCCTTTAGGCAATACCTGTGGAAATGCTTTGGGAAAACAAAGAAACAAAGCAAATACAAACTTTCTCTCCTCTTTTACATTTCCCAGTTTCTTTCTTCCCCATCCTCTCATTCCCAGATGCTGCCACTGCCTCTGTGGGGACTGAGTGGCTCTTGCAGGGTTCAAGATTCTCTTGCAAAACCCAATGCCGGTTTTTTCCCACTCAGAGCAGAGGCATCAAAGAAGAGAATGTTTCCTTTCTGATTGGCATCTGACAAAGAAAAAAATGTATTTCTGCTAGCTGTCAAGTAACATGCCACTAGTTAAAACTTTTCTCAGGCTTCAGACACAGGCTAGATGAGCTTTCATAAATATCTGGTACCCCGACAATGTATCTTTATATTTGGTGGTTCTTACCTTGCCAACATACAAAGGATCGGTTCCAGTGTACTCTTCCAAAACAAAGAACTGGTTCCAAACCCAGCTTCTCTTTGTTCGTTGGTGTGACTGTGGCTTTTCTGACAGGTGCATTTCTAACTTGCTTGGTGGCGTAGGTATGCCTGAGAGAACAGTTGTGGTTGTAAGGTCCATCAATCCCCAGAAGTATAAGGACATGCTGAGTCCAAGCCAGCTCTTTGCATTGCTCATTCTACCCGAAGTCCACATGGGCCAGGTTTTCAGAAAGTAAAATACAGGCTATAAGCCACTGGCACTTGAGTTTTTTTCCAAATGAAAAAGACAGTAATACAGTTTATTGGACACTTAAGCTTCACAAATGCGATTCCGATTCACATCAATCTGCTTGAAGTTGACTTCCTGTCAAGTTAAGGAAAACATAGTGTGATGATGTCATATTCTTTCCTGTGGGCTTGTAGCAAGTTTTCAAGAAATGTCAGTAAAAATTCAGTTTTCTACTTGATGAAATGAAGAGTCATAACATGTTATTGCTTTAGAAATGTTTAGGTAATAAAAAATATTTTGATAAAAAGAAGACAACTTATTTTGCTATAATCAATCCCAAACTTTTGAATATGGATTTCAGTGGGAATATAACTAGTGAATGAATTTCTTCTCATTGTAACTTAGCTGTAGGGTTATGCTGTATTATTGATTGGCTTGAATTAATGGTGTGCTCTTTGAAATATTTATGACCAGACAGCCTCCTAAACTTTAAAAAATAACAATTATTTCCAAAATTTATAGCTAATAACTGATATTTTCATTAGCCCACTTGTTTTTCTTGGCTCATTAAAAAAAAACAAAAGCAAAAGCAGACTGTATTTTTGCCATCTACCATTATCTTGTGCCTTCTCCTGTTATTGATAATCCTAGGAATCTTGGGCTTCATTTATAAGCAGCCATTGATTACTTCTGACTTTGATTATTCTCTGAGCCTGTGTTGGAATTCAAGTTTCACACTCTGTTTTTTTCCTGAAGTGCTGATAAGGGCTGCTAATGTGACCTTTCTAGGATTTGAGTGGTCAGTTAATCATTATATCATTCACAGTTGACTTTAAAGAGCTTTTAGTCACATGCCACTGGGAGCAAGCTAGAGGAGCCTCACCAACACATTTCCTTTCTGGATTCAAAAGACTCATCAAGGGAAAGAGAGATTGTTTCCTACCCTGAGGACACCATTTCATTGGTCAAACTTCTTTTGTTGCAATGAAGTCAGATTATTTGGTGACCTCACTCCTGGGCTTTGACCACATCAACATTTTTCCTCCTTGCTTGGTTGACTTGAATAAGGTGACACAATAATCAAGCTACTCTGTCAAGACAACCAAAATGTCTTCTGTGGGCTTATTTTCACTATTAATTTGGAGAACTGCTGTCATCCTCTTAGCAACATGTGTATTTGGGGCTTTCAGACCCATGCAATTAAATAATGCTCCATTTCTACAGGTGGTTTAAAAATTGAATGGATTGGTGCTTACTCAATAACTATCTTCCATCTGTCAGCATCAGAACTGGTTTTAGCTTTATCTTAAATACTACTGAAATGATTAAAAGAATTAAAAATTTATAATAATTTCATAAAATGTGCCATTTCATTTCTGAATAAGAAATCACTTAAATGAGAACTGATAAGTAGAAAATGCTGGAGAACAGTACAGAGTTTTATACCAGAATGGGAGACTGTGTCTCTTAAGAGTTCTAGCTTGAAAGGCAGATTGATTATTAAGTAAAAGCAAGGCAGGTGTGCCTTATTTAGGGTTGCCTGTTTGTTAATAAAGAACAGCGGTACTGCTGGAAGTTGGATTTGGTGGCTTGGAGCAGTGCACCCCAGAAAAACATGGTCTTAATCCATTTCTTTGTGTGTGAACCCATTGTAGATAGGTTCTGAGATGTTATTTTTAGTTAAGGTTTCTGCAGCTGAATCAGGATGGGCCTTAATCCTATTATTGGAGGCCTTATGGAGAAGGCCAGAGAGAGAGAAGCCATGGGGAGCAGCCAGAAGCTGGAAATTCATGAAACTCAAAAAAGAAAGAAGAAAACAGGCCATGTGCATGACCCTGTGACAGGAAATCCAAGGGACCCCAAAGAATGCCAGGCAGCCAGAAGATACTGACCTCTGGTGAAAGCAAGCTGTCTAGCCTTCAAAACTGTGACCCACTACATTCTTATTGTTCAGCCAACCCATTGCATGGTATTAGTTTTAGCAGGTAGGAAAGTAAGTTACCAACGATTAGCATTTCTCTGTTTCTTTGGACAGGTGGACAGAAATCCAGGTCATGTTTCTCTGGTCTCTAAGAGGAGAAATTCTGGAAGAAGTAACCTTCCAGGAGTTGAACTGATGAAAAAAATTGGTGAGAAATAACTGTGCTGTTTTAGGAACCTTGAAAGTGGACCATGGAGCATTACCAAAAAAAAGTTATGGCTGCAATACTGTGATGGTAAACGATGAAGGTAACATTCCATATATTGTAAGACTCACATCCATCTGTGATTTCCTTCAAATAGCACTGGATAAAGAGTTAGAGAGTTTGGCTTCTGGCCTCTCTTCATTACCTCTGATTTGTTCACTTCTATGAACTTTTGTTTCCTCCTCTATTAAGCAGGGACAATAGTTCTTCCTGTCTCACAGGATTACTGTGAGGACCCAATGGGGTAATGTAAGTGAAAGTGCTCAGTAAATGACAAAGGTACCAACTGACGTTTGAGTGGTCATCAAGAGAAATTACCTGGGTGATGTGTATGTGTAAAATTGATGGGGCTGAGCCTGAAACATATATTTTATGAGCACTTTTTGAATTCTGAAAGGCCTCAATGTAGTAAATTATTTCACAGATCTCCATCTGTGATTAAGTACTATTTGGTAGTAGGTCTGGCCCAGCCTAATTATGTAGTAACCAAACATTGTTTTTCTATGTGAGGAAACTTAAAGAAGGCCTAGCCATTAGAAAACTCTTCAGCAGCAGAAAAAAAGTCTTCTTTGGATTTTGTTTATCTAAGATGTAACTGAAGATATATATTCTGTTTAACTGCATCTTTTAATGTATGTGTTTCACTGGGGTATGTTTTTGCCTGAGCACACATGTTGATTATTTTTCTCTCGCTAATTTTGCCTCTGGCTTTGGATTCTGAGTACACACGTGCACATGTGTGTGCTGAATAAATGTCCCCTGTCTTGCTTATGCAGACTAAACCTTGACAGAATGAGATTTGAGTGATTTTAGGAATGACCCTTATATTTTTCCATTTCTTATAAACTGGACCTGCATTCTTGCAAATTCAAACTTCCTGTCTTTACCTATAGGTTTGATCCGAAAAACTCAAGGAAAAAAGTGTTCTTTGGAAAGTTTGTGATGAATATTTTTTATTTTTAAGTTTTATTAATAAAACCAATCAACATACAATATGAACGTTCTTTTTTTCATCACATTGTGATGTATATTCATCACCATGATCATTTCTTAGAACATTTGCATCAATTCAGAAAAAGAAATAAAAAGAAAATAAAAAATTCATACATATCATACCCCTTATCTCTCCCTTTCATTGATTACTAGCATTTCAATCTACTAAATTTATTTTAACATTTGTTCCCCCTATTATTTATTTATTTTTAAATCCATATGTTTTACTCATCTATCCATAAGGCAGGTAAGAGAAGCATCAGACACAAGGCTTTCACAATCACACAGGCACATTGTGAAAGTTATATCATTATACATCTTCAAGAAACATGGCTACTGGAACACGGCTCTACATTTTCCGGCAGTTCCCTTCAGCCTCTCTGTTACACCTTAACTAAAAAGGTGATATCTGTTTAATGCATAAGAATAACCTCCAGGATAATCTCTCGACTCTGTCTGGAATCTCTCAGCCATTGACACTTTATTTTGTCTTATTTCTCTCTTCCCCCTTTTGGTCGAGAAGGTTTTTTCAATCCCTTGGTGCTGAGTCCCAGCTGATTCTAGGATTTCTGTCCCATGTTGCCAGGAAGGTCCACACCCCTGGGAGTCATGTCCCACATAGAGAGGGGGTGGGCAGTGAGTTTGCTTGTCGTGGTAGCTGAGAGAGAGAGGCCACATCTGAGCAACAAAAGAGATTCTCTTGGGGATGACTCTTTGGCCTAATTTTAAGTAGGCTTAGCCTATCCTTTGCGGGATTAAGTTTCATATGAATAAACCCCAAGATTGGGGGCTCAGCCTATTGCTTTGGTTGTCCCCACTGCTTGTGAGAATATCAAGAATTCTCCACTTGGGAAAGTTGAATTTTCCCCCTTTCTCACCATTTCTCCAAGGGGACTTTGAAAATACTTTTTTATTCACTGTTCAAATCCTTCTGGCATTTATTGAGGCATCACTCTGGACAAACCTATAAAATCTCATGCCCTACTTAAGGTTCCATGTACTTATGGTGTTCAATTAAGCTGTCCACGTAAGTTATATTAGGAAATGCACTATTCAAAATATAAATTTTGTACCAAATAAATATTTTTTGCTTTAGTCTCACACATTTTAAAAATATGAATTACCATCTATTTTCAACACCCTGCATTATTGACATTTCTTTGTTCTTCCTCATGCAAAACATTTTAAATTTGTACAGTTCCTTTCATCGAACACGTACAAAAGTGGCTTTTGGTTCTTTAGGACCTTCAGAGCCCATGGTGATCCCTGGGAAAGCTGGTGGTCCATGCACCCCTCTCAGTTTCTCCCTCAAAAACCCAAAGTAACAAAGCAAGGCAGTGGCTATAAACTCTTCCTCAGTTAAATAACTTGATAGCTTCAATTCATGGAAAGCACTTTATTCCTGCTTCCTCGGGGCAGAATACCTGAAAAACATTCCCTTTCTAACTTCTTAGAAGGTAAAATCTGAGTTATACAATAGTTATATTCTTTTCACAATTAGACCTATTTTCATACAGCTGAAAGGGAAATCCGTTCTATCAAAAATACTAACCAGTTAATTTATAACAATTACAAATTGTATGCTTCTCACATTCATGTTGTTTTTTCCTAAATGATCTGAAAAGCAATTATGTGTTTGGGGTGGGTTGATTGCTGTTGTTTTTATAAAGGACGATACTGATACTTGCATGTCTCTACATACAGATCTGTCTAGAAGACCACATATGCCAACAAGAATACATTAGTGGAAATTGACTTCTGTGTTAAATGTCTTCTAAAAGTTTTTTCTCCTTGCCTATCCTGCCTAAAGAAAGCAAACATTTTGGTAATGAACACAGTGGGAAAAAATTAAAGTTGTACATAAAGTGTGCTCTCAGTGAATCGTTTATTTTGTTACTTAAATTTGTTGTGATGTTTAAAATGTAGCGGGGAGTGAGGAGGATGGTTACTGCTTTCTCCTCAAAATGAACTGGGCCTTTATGCTCTCCCCTCTGATTTCTTCCCTCATTATTACAGTTTTCCTTAGCTCTTCACGGGTAATGGAGAGTACTGAATAAAGCTCGAATGACGTCTCTATGGAAGCAGTCAGTTGATTCTGGCTGTGATTCCCCTATGATGGTTTAATTTTCTGATGTGGCCTAATGCTTTTACAGAGTTAAATGGGGAAAGTGATGTCTTGATTTTAGACAGTTAAAACTTCTGAAGCTATCACTTCTGCATATAGAAGGGGCCTCAAAAGTGTACTTTGGAAGAAGAATCAAATGTTTAAAATCCTAGATATTAGAATGAAACATGACGGTGCCCCATATGGTGCGCCAGTGTTAAATCAGAATACAATTCAAGGTCACAAAGTTATTTCCACTTCCCAATCTAAGGTCTGTCAGGAAATATGAACAAACTCATTTTATTTAGTAGTCAAAACCCTTCACTATAGAGGATAGAAAACCCATAAATGAATAACACCTACTCAGATGGGCATGGGTATGGATTGGAATGAAAAGTTCATATGATGGTTACTACTTGGATATGTACAGTTCAAAACAAAAAGATTTCCATTGTGGAATTCCATAAAGAAAAGACTTACTGTACCTCTGTAAACAAACTTACAACATCTCCAGATGTATATGTCTGTGTTACTGACCAAAGCCTACCACTGGGCATCTATTCTGAGGAAAGGCATGTAGTCTGGTTTTGTATGCTAAAAGATGAGACAATCCTTTGATCCTAAAGGTTTCTTTCATTTTTCTACAGTAGTTGCAATCATCAGTTTCCTCCCAGGCAGGAGTAGAGGCTCCATCCTTTCGTTGGCCAACACAGCTGACTGTTCAGAGCCAGCCATCTGCTGAGGCACCAACTCATAACAGAATCAGAAGAGGTCAGCCAGGTACCAGATTTCCTAGATTTTGAGCTCCTGCCTGAAACCTCCCTCCACCCTTACAACCTCCCTTTCCCATTTAACATTTCTGAAATGGGATATATCTTACAATCAATGTGTGCATTTAATGTGGTTTATTTCCTTCCCCTGTCCCTCAAAGAAGCTGTTAATAGGTTGATGGTATGTCTAGAACTGAGGAATTATGGCATGAACCTTTTTTTTTTTATAGTTCCCTCCACTATATTTTAATGCAATTTTATTGAGATTGAGATATATTATATATTCACATACTATATAATCATCCAAAGTGTACATCCTGTGGTTCACTATATCATCATATAACTGTGTATTCATCATCAGAATAGATTTTTGAACATTTTCATTGTTCCAAAAAAATAAAAATAAGAATAAAAGTAAAATAGAATACCCAAAACATCCCATAAACCCCATACTCCCCTATTATTTATTTATTTTTTGTCTTTTTATCTTTCTTCTTATTCATCTGTCCATAATTGGATAAATGGAGTGTCAGTCACAAGGTTTTCACAACCACATGATCACACCTTAAAACTCTATAGTTATTCAGTCATCTTCAAGAATCAAGGTTATTGGATTACATTTTAGCAGTTTCAGGTATTTCCCTCTAGTTTCTTCAATAGACCAAAACCAGAAAGGGGTTATCTATATATTGCTGAACAATAACCTCCAGAATGACTTCTCAATCTATATGAAATCTCTCAGCCATTGTAACTTTATTTTGTTCCATTTCTCTTCCTCCTTTTGGTCAAAAGCTTTCTCAGTCCCACAGTGCCAGGGCCAGGCTCCTGCCAGTGAGTCATGTCCCATGTTGCTAGGGAGATTTACACCCTTGGGAGTCATGTCCCATGTAGGGGGAGGATGGCAGTGAGTTCACCTGCAGAGTTGGCTTAGAGAGAGAGGCTGCATTTGAGCAATAAAAGGGGTTCTTTGGGGGTGACTCTTAGGTATACTCATAAGTAGGCTTAGCTTTTCCTTTGCAATAACCTTTTTTTGAAAAAAATTGAGCAGAGGGCAGAACAAAGAACACTTAATTTCCATGGAAATTTCTTAGAAAAGTTGTTCATCACTCTTGCTTATTTACTTTTCTATGAATTCCTTTTCTAAATTCCCCCAAAAATGATGGAATCTTTATGATTCAGCTCTTAATAGTGCTCACCCAAGCTATTACCAGGTCTCTGAAATTGTTCCTTTCCTTCCACTACTTCTTGGTCTCCCTTTCCTCCCGTAACCAAGTCATTTATGAGAGGGTATAAGGTTTTATGAAGTTTATGGATGGAACCATGGAGCTGATAAGGGTTAAGGGGAAGGTACAAGGGGCTTAATTGCAGAGTTCAGAACAATATCTAGTTTTATATGAGGGGGTGTGGATGAGGAGAATGGCACAAAAAATGATAGAAAGCTTGAATTATATAATTAAGAGCTGGCTTTGGAAAACCTGATCAGTCTAATAATAAAACCTGCTCTGTGTGTGTGTGTGTGTGTGTGTGTGTGTGTGTGTGTGTGTGTGTGTGTACTCCCATCCTTTAGCTATAATATTTCTAGCACTGGTCAAGAATAAAGGAATTTCTACTTTAGAAATTCTGTCTCTAGAACTCATGCCCAATTCCTCTTTGCTCTTCTGTTTCATTATAATCAGTTTTTCCAGTTGAGGATACTCTGTGTGTCTTTCCATATCCTCCAGGGTTGGCAAATAGATTCTTACGGATCCTTTCTTACATACTTAGTATCTAGTGAATGTTTTAATTCTAAAGGAGTCAGGAAGTTTTTGACCTACTTTACCCTTCCTTCAAGTTTTCACTTTTAATCAGGCTAATGAAACTTCAGCTCAGTCCATGGGCAATTTCTTTGACTACAGTTAGACAAGAATGACCTATTTGGATTTTTGTGAGTTGCCCTACATGCTCACTAATTTCCAGTTGTATGTGACATTCATAATTGTATTAAATTGGAGCGTGTTCATTGAGAAAGCATGTCTTTAAAATTTACTTATTTGGCTAAAGTTATTCTTGATAAGAAGTTGTAAGTAATTACTACTCAGTATTTTCCCTCATAGTCTTGCCTTTGTCCAGAACTTTAGCAATGCAGGGCAGTCCTGTAAAAACCATGTCTTCACCAGACCATGACGATTAATCTATAGGAAGAAGAATTTTTGGCAAAAGTAAGTTTGCTATCTAAAATTAAGACTAGATTTATTACTTTGATAAATACGTGCATATCAAACATGTGTAAACAAAGAATGGATTTTGAAGCCAAACTGGAATTTGAGTTTCAGCCTTACCGCTCTGTGCAGCATTGGGCAAGTGACTTAAACTCTTTCAGTCTCAATTTGTCATTTACAAACTAGAAATAACTGTAGGCTCTGCCTTATACAGCTGTTGTCATTATTAAGTGAAAAAAAAAAATGGAACTTTTAGCATAGTGCTTAAAACCTGAAAATAGAAGATGCTCAGTTAATGTTAGTGTCATTTCTCTCCTGCTAGGAGTTTGTAGTTTAGTGGGGGAGAGGCTACCAGTAAGATTAGTAGTAGGAATGGCAGTAGGAGTAGGCGTAGTCATCACCCCACTGTTAGTAGTGGTTGAGGAAGCAGCAGCGATAACAGGAACAATAACAGCAGAAGTAACAGCATGGAGTGTTTGCTCTTGCCAGACTGTACTAAGTCATTTACATTCACTTTTGCATTTAATCTTTACAGGGCTTCTGTGGGAAGGTATTATATTTCCATTTTACAAAGAAACAAACAGTGATGTGCTGGTGTCAGCTCCTACTGGCCCTCAGAAGAGCTGGCTCCTCAAACCTGGCCACGAAGTGAGTCTTTACTCCATGGAAATTGGCAGACACTACAAATCAGGACTCTTCCTCCCCCTGTCTCGGGAGAGTCAGTTTAGCAGCACACCACTGCAAGCAAACAAACAAAACCAAGGCCCAGAGATTAAGCTACAAAAGGTTAATACATAGCTACAAGAGGATCAACTGGGATTCTTCCTCAGGAATGACTCCACAGCAGGTGCTTAGGACATAACTGATTAGAACACAGATCTGCTCTGTGATAAGGGCCACAAGAACATTATAACAAGATGCTAGATCAGGCAGAGGAGGGAGAAATGACTTTTGTCAGGAAGGAAAAACTTAAGGTAGCACATGAACCACACCTGAAGGATAGGGAGAGGGACATTTCAAGTGAAAGAAAAAGCAGATGCAAAGGTGCAGATGTAGGCTGCAAAGGGCCTATCTGGAAGAACAGGATCCATTCAGGGAAATAATGGGAGATGAGGCGGGAGAAAGAGGCAGAAACCAGTAGCTAAGATCTTTTGCTGTTGGACTAAAATATTTGAAATTCATTTAGTAGTTCCTGGTGAGCAGTTAAAAGTTTGAACATGCAAATGTAACGATCATACCTCTGTTTAACAGCATTGTAGGAGAGGAGTGGGGAATGGGTGAGACAATCAGTTGAGACGCTACTGGAATAGTCCAGGCAAAACTGTTAAGGGGAATTGCAGCAGGGGAACCAGGGGAGGAAAAGAGAGATGAGAGGTCTGAAATACCGAGGGGCAGAGTCTTCAGCACCTGCAAATTAACTCGATGTGAAGGCAGGTGGGAATACGTGGAAAGATGAATCAAAGAAGACTTGAGTTTTTATGCTTGGGGTGCAGCAGGAAGTTGGGAGTGAGGCACTAATTAGAGGCAAAGTGATAAATTCGGTTTAGAATTTGTGATAAAAATTTCATCTTTCTACATCTGATTATTTAAAGAGGTAAGAACTTCTCTTCCTCTTTCAGTCCAAGTCTTCAAGGCAGCTTTGGGCTTAAAGAATGTGAGCTCTTCTCCCTTACAGCAGTCCTTGGGGCTCTCTGAGTGCACCCTGTAAATTTGGCTCACTGATCTAGTGTCTGTGGACTCCTAGTGACATCTCTGTGGCTTACAGTATAATTTAGCCTAGAACTTGAGTTCAGTTAGAGACTCCTGACTTAGTTCTCAGACGTTGCTCTTACACAATATCCACTCTTTCATGGAATAGTGCATTTTGTTTTTCAGTCTTTGAATGTGTAAGATATACACACAAAAAAGCTAGCTGGGTAATCTCTTCAAGGAAAAGAACTATTTGCTTTCTAACTCGTAAACAAAACCAAACACAAATCTTGCTGTCTGTTATTTACCCTGTTAATTGAAAAGAAAAACTTGTCTTTTAGTATATGCTTTCATGAAAGTCTCTTTTGGAGCAAGGTATATAATTTGGAATCAGGTCATTTTGGCTTAAAACCAGTTCCAGCTCTGATCCTTGATGTGATGTTGAGCAGTGTGCTTAACCTTTTGGGTCTCCCAAATATGACGATGATAATCTTCTTTAAGGGTTATCAGATTTCATGGCTGAACCCTATAGATGGAGTTTTTGTTTTTCATTTTTTTACTTCCTGTGTGTTTCCCTTTTGGTCTGTCTTTCCAAAGTAACTTGTGCACTTCTCTATGACCGCCCTTCATTACTGAGTATTGCAGTTGTTTGCCTCTTTCCCCCATATGGGAACTCCTTAAAGATACAAGTTGATCTTTGTCCATGTATTCGTAAAACCTTTTGCAGCATTTGGCGTATATTAGGTGCTTAGTGAATATTAACTGAGTGCCAGTGTATTTTTAAAAATTTGTTCTATTTTGTACTGATTTTTTATTTAGAGAAGTTGTGGGTTTACAAAACAATCATGCATGTACACGGCCCCACCACCACCTTCTATTGGTGTGGAACATTTGTTAAAAGTGATTATAGCGGGCCACGGTGGCTCAGCAGGTAAGAATGCTTGCCTTCAAGCCCGAGGACCTGAGTTCAATTCCCGGTGCCTGCCCATGTAAAAAAAAAAAAAAGTGATTATAGCACTTTTTAAAATAATTGTACTATTCTTTAACAGTCACCTTTGTTACAATTGATGAAAGATTTTAAAATGATTCTATATATCATCCATTATTTACATTAGGCGTATTTTTCCAATAGACTTCACTATTATACCACCTTGTGTTAGTATCATATATTTGTTATAATTCATGAGAGAACCTTATATTCATACCATTAACTATAGTCCATCATATCTACAGTGGGGCTCCTCTGTTGTACAGTCCCATGTTTTATCTTTTAATTTCTGTTCTAGTAATATATATATCCTAAAGTTTCCCTTTTAACTGCATTCACCTATATATTTCAGTGCTGTTGATTTCATTCCCAATAATGTGCTACCATCATCACCATCCATCGTCAAACCTTTTCCATCAGCCTAAATAGAAATTCTATACAAGTTAAACATCAACCCCCTATCCTCTACTCCCTATCCTCTAACCCCAGTTTATCTCCTGGTAACCAGTATTCTAGATTTTAACACTATGAGTTTGCTTATTATAATTATGTCATAACAGTGGAATTATGCAATGTTTGTCCTTCTGTGTCTGGCTTATTTCATTCAGCATAATGTCCTCAAGGACATTATTCATCCACATCATGACTTCATTCCTTTTAATGGCTAAATAATATTTCTTTGTATGTATATACCACATTTTATTTATCTATTCATTGAATGATGAACATCAAGGTAACTTCCATCTTTTGGCAATTGTAAATAATGCCGCTGTGAACATTGGGGTACAAATATCTATTCTGGTTCCTGCTTTCTGCTCTCAGTTCTTTTGGGTGTATACTTAGTAGTGTGATTGCTGGATCATGGTAATCATATACTTAGTTTCCTGTGGAGCTGCTATAGTGTCTTCCACAGTGGCTGCACCATTTTACTTTGTTACCAGCAATAAATGAGTGTTCCTATTTCTCCATATCCTCATCAACAAATTGCAGTTTTCTGGGTTTTTTTTTTAAACAGTGGCCATTCTAGTAGGTGTGACAGGATATTGCATGGTGGTTTTGAGTTGCATTTCCTAATAGCTAGTGATGTTGAGCATCTTTTCATGTGCTTTTTGGCTATTTGGATTTCTTCTTTGGAGAAATGTCTATTAAGTCTTAACGCCCATTTTTAATTGGTTTGTCTTTTTATTGTTGAGTTGTAGGCTTTCTTTATATATTTTTGGATATTAAATTCTGATTGGATATGTCATTTCCAAATATTTTCTTGCATTGCATAAGTGTTCTTTTCTCTTTCTTGATAAAGCCCTTTGTTGCACAAAAGTTTTTAATTTTGAGGAGGTCCCATTTATCTATTATTTCTTTCAGTGCTTGTGCTTTGGGGTGATGCCTGTGAAACCATTGCCTATCACAAGATCTTGACAAAGCATCCTACATTTTCTTCAGGAGTTTTATATTCCTGATTTTTGTATTTAGATCTTTGATCCATTTTGAGTTAATTTTTGAGTATGGTGTGAGACAGGGATCTTCTTTCATTCTTTTGCACATGGATGTCCTGTTATCCCAACACCATTTATTGAAGACAGTATTCTGTCCCATTGGAGTGGACTTGGACCTAGATGTGAGGGTCTGTTTCTGAGCTCTGATTTTGATTTTGTTGGTCAGTATATCCTTGTGCCACTTCCATGCTGTTTTGACCACTGTAGCTTTATAAAATGCTTTAAAGTCAAGAAGTGTGAGTCCTCCAACTCTGTTCTTCTTTTTCAAGATGACTTTAACTATTCAGGGCCCCTTCCCTTCCAAATAAATTTGATAATTGGCTTTTCCACTTCTTCAAAGTAGGCTATTGAAATTTTGATTGGGATTGCATTGAATCTGAAAATAATTTTGGGTAGAATTGACATCTTAATGATACTTAGTCTTCGAATCCATGAACAAGTAATGTCCTTCCATTTATTTAGGTCTTCTTTGATTTCTTTTAGCAACATTTTATAGTTTCTTTGTACAAGAACTTTACATCCTTGGTTAAATTTATTCCCAGATATTTGATTTTTTTAGTTGCTATTTTAAATGGATTTTTTTCTTTATTTCCTTCTAAGATTGCTTATTACAGTCTTACACAGAAGTGTATAGAAACACTTCTGATCTTTGTGTGTTGATCTTATATCCTGCCATTTTGCTGAATGTATTTATTAGCTCTAGTTGCTTTGTTGTAGATTTTTTGGGAAACTTTCTCTATATAGGTTTATGCCATCTGAAAGTAGTGAAAGTATTATTTCTTCCTTTCCAATTTGGATGCCTTTTCTTTCTTTTTCTTGCCTAACTGCTCTAGCTAGAACTTCTTGCACAGTGTTGAATAATAATGGTGACCTGAGGTATCCTTGTCTTGCACCAGATCTTAAAGGGAATGCTTTCAGTCTCTTAGCTGAGGGTATTTCATATATGTGCTGTATCATGATGAGGTATTTTCCTTCTATACCTATTTTTCAAATTGTTTTTGTCAAGAAAGGATGTTAGATTTTGTCAAGTGCCTTTTCTACATCAATCAAGATGATCATATGGTTTTTCCCTTTTGACTTGTTATTGTGGGATATTACATTAATTGATTTTCTTGTGTTGAGTCACCTTTGTGTGCCTGGGATAAAGCCTACTTGATCATGGTGTATAATCCTTTTAATGTGCTATTGCATTTGATTTGCAAGTATTTTGTTGAGGATTTTTACATCTATATTAATAAGAGAAATTGGTCTGTAATTTTCTCTTCTGGTAGTATCTTTATCTGGCTTTGGTATCAGGGTAATATTGGCCTTCTTAATATTAGGAAGTGTTTCCTTCTCTTCAGTTTTTTTTGAACAGTTTGAACAGGATTGGTATTAATTCTTGGAATGATTGGCAGAATTCACCTGTGAAGCCATCTGGTCCTGGGCTTTTTCTTTGTTGGCAGGTTTTTGATGACATCCTATGTTTCCTTATAATTGGTCTGTTGAGGTCTTCTGTTTCTTCTAGAGTCATTGTGGTTTGTTTGTATATTTCTAGGAATTTGTGCATTTCATCGAAGTTGTCTAATTTGTTGGCATAAGTTGTTTATAGTATCCTCTTATGACCCTTTTTATTTATGTGGGGTCAGTAGTAGTGTTCCGCATTTCATTTCTGATGTTATTTATTTGCATCTTCTCTTGACTTTATCAGTCTAGCTAAGGGTTTTTCAGTTTTATTGATCTCCTTTCTATTGTTTTTTTGTTCTACATTTAATTTATTTCTGCTCTAATCTTTGTTATTTCTCTCCTTCTGCTTGCTTTGGGATTAGTTTGCTATTCTTTTTTTAGTTCCTCCAGATGCTCAGTTAGGTCTTTGGTTTTAGCCCTTTCTTCTCTTTTAAATATAAGTAATTATGGCTATAAATTTCCCTCTTAACCCTACCTTCACTGTATCTCATAAGTTTTGATATGTTATGTTCTTATTTTCATTTGTCTTGAGGTATTTACAGATTTCCCTTGCAATTTCTTCTTTACTTACTGATTAAGAATATGTTGTTTAACTTTCTGTATATTTGTGAATTTTCTAGTTCTCCAGCTATATTTTCATGCATCTCCTTAAATTGATTTAGGAGATATGGACATCTTTGATTAGTTGTTTCAAAGATTGGGTCTTCTCTGAAGTTTTAATTTGTTCCTTTGACTGGGCCGTACTTTCCTGTTTCTTAGTATGGCTTGTAATTTTTTGCTGATATCTAGGCATCTTTTTATCTTGATATGCTTACTCTGCAGATCATTTTCTGTCTTGCCTAGGGCTTTTTTGTTGATTGTTTTTGTGTTAAGGCTCTTCTTTGATGCTTGGTTAAACTTATTCCAGACCTTTGTAATGGCCCATGTTTAACTGATCAGATTTTTTCAGTTCTTCAGCTTCAACTTCTTGCCCTGGATATGTGGTACAATTTTTAAGACTGCACTTATTGTCCATTTTTTTCACCTCCAGGAGTAAGCATTTTTTTCCTCTGTACTATCTCTGGAAATCTTGATTTGTTCTATTTGCTTTTGTTCTGCCTCTATAGTTTTTTAAGATTCTTTTTCTTCCCTGTAGCTGCTTTTTCCTAGAGGGGCAAATTCTGGGAGGAGGGTCACCCCAGAGGGGATTTTCCCAAGTCATAAATTGGGAAATAATTACTCAGTATTTCCCTTCCAAAACAGGGCCAGGGATCTATGAAGGGGGTGCACATCTGCTCCAAAGTACCCTGGGGAAGGGACCAGGAAGGATGCCAAAAGCCTCTTTGACAGCTTCCCAAGATGGCTTTCATGGCCTCTCAGAAAATGAAGCCCTTCAGCTAACTGTTCCACATAGCCCTGAGAGAAGCACTGTGTCTTTAAGGCTCCTTCATCTAAGCCCCTTTCTGGGGTAGGATTGAAACAATGACTGCCACTGCCATTGTCCAGGTTGGCTTGTAACAGTAGCTCAGAGCCTGGATCTGGCAATCTGACTTTGCTAATCAAAAACTGTGATCAGTTATTGGCCATGCCCACTGCTATTCTTGGGTAAAAGGATTTTTATGTCTCTTTCTGTCTCCAGCAAGCTGGCCAGGAACTGGTCCCCAAGGTGACCTGCTGCTAGAATGGGAGATGGGCACTGGCAGCCACTGTATAAAGAGAGTAACTCAGCCTTCTCCATCTTAGTTTATCAGCCTCTTCCTCATGTTCTTTCCTAGATGTTGTACAGTGTTCTTCTGGCCTCCAGAACATCAGAATAGCTGTCTCAGACAGTTTCTCCCTGTTCAATAGCTGTTTTGGTAGAAAGAGTGAGTCCTGGAGCTTGCTGCTCCATCATCGTCCCGGAAGTCCCCCCGAGTGTATTTTTAAACTATAAAGAAGTACTTAACATTTTGTTGTTATTATTCTTTTTACCTTTAGTATTTAGATTTGATTTAACTAATATTGATTTTTTCCATATTGATTTTAATATACGTTCTCACCATCAACACATTGAAAAGTATATTAAGAGACCTAGATAATCAAAGAGTATAATGTCAACAAAAGTCAAGAAAACATGGAGTTTTTACAAATTGTATTTTTGTTCTTGGACAGGAATTATAATAAAGTGTTAAATGTCAGAGGTGTTTTAAAACTGTGGTATCATTTGTTGTAATTTAAAGTTAAGACATTCTTTGTAGAAATGCTTGGAAACCTTATGAGGGAATTGGGATATGAATAATTACAGTGGGACTTAAAATTATGTGACTCTTAAAAGTTGTTTAGTTAAAGGAATATGACAAGCAGGTATCTCTAGCTGTTTAGATTTTTACCTCCTTAATTCAGGGGGATTCGGGTCTCTTTTCTGTAATTCCTTTCAAGGTCAGCCTCTACTTGTATCAATGAGCTTATACTTCTTGAGAGTTTGTTTCTTTGATAATTTGTTTCTTTGAATTCAGAACCTCTTTATTGGTTCAGACTTCACAATATGACTATACTTAAGTTTCATTTGAATAAAACAACCCTTTCTCACATCTCCTTCCTCATCATGCTATTGCTTTGCCTTTCTCATCCATTCATTTATTTTCTGACTTTACTATTCATTTAAAAGACATTTACTGAAGGCATGTTATGGATGGGTCAACAGTGTGCTAGGTGCTGAGAGTTTCATGGTGAATAAGACATCCTCACTGCCCTAGATGGTTGGAGATGCACAACCAAACAAGCAGTTGTGTTAAGTGCATAGAATGAACATTTATAACTTAGAAACCCTGAGAAGAGGCACCTGACCCAGCTTGAAATTAGGGAGTGAAATCAGGAAACATTTCCTGCAAGAGAAGATACAGTGGATTGTTTTGAAGGGATAACTACATATTAGACAGCCAGGCTGGAGGGCAGGAAAAGAAGGGGAATGGGGAAGGCACCTTAGGGGAGGCAAATACCTTTTCTGACTTCCTAAACTGTACCCTATCTATTAGAGGAGTAAGACATAGAGGAATGAATCCCCAGAGCAATTTGCCCTCTTTATTTACAGATTTCATATTTGTGAATCCATCCATGTATTAAGAATGCTTAACTTACTTCGCTAGCCTTTTGCAGACATGTGTATGTTTGTTTGTGTGTGGATTCTTAGTTGAGATGGAACAAGGCTTTGGTGTTCATTAATTCAGTGTTCCTGGGAATGGTATAGAACATAACTACCACAAATAACAAGGTTACCTCTGTACTTGAAACTGCTGTTCTGTTCTAGTTATATTATTGTGATGTATAACAATATATATATATATATATATATATAAGAAATAGCATGGAATTATAACTTCATTACAGTGAATTGATATGATTGGGCATCAACATACATGCAAATACTGTTGTAAAAAAAATTCCTGACTTGGTCTGGCTCTTCATTTCTTCATAAAGATTGTGTTCTCCAGGAGGTATTCAACACTAGAAGAGGTTTCAGTATTATTGAAAAGCAATGGGCTTTTGAAATTCCACCATAAATCACAAATAGTCTTATTTTGTGTTCTCTATAGAGTGTTCCTTGAGTATAGTCAAAGTACTTAAAGCCTCACTTGAATTTATGTAGAGAAATACCATGATCCTGGATGAGAAAATTGATTGTTATAAATACATTAACTTTCTTCTAATTAATGTTTATCATAATTTTAATAAGAATTCCAACGGAATTTTCTTTAAACTTGACAAAGTGGTTCTAACATTCATTTAGAAGAAAAAACATGAAGACAGTGAACACAAGTTTGAAAAAGAACAGTAAAGTGGAGGATTTGGCTTACAAAATGTAATAAAGTTACACTAATTAGTGATTTTCTGTCTCATTACAGAGTTGGCTCTACTCTCTCTGTAAGTAAGATTTGAATGCAAGAATAGAATTGTGCAAGAATAGCTTTCTAGTTTCATATGAGAGGTTGAGTACACACATTGTTTTCCTCTCTCTCCTTTAATTCTCTTAAAGTAAAATTAAAGGAATATAGAGGTCCATAGCTTTGTCCCAAAATCATATAGTATTGGATAAGAGACAACACAGACAAGAGGTATGTATTAATAGCTTTTGGAAGATGGGAAGTAGACCTAGGAGTGGTAAGTCACTTAGAATAGAAAGAGCTGAAACCTAAATTTTTTGATCACCTGACATTTGATGAAATCTTCCAGATATAAAACACAGAGACCAAAAAGCAAAACTAAAACAAAGTACAAATAGCTAAGCCAAAATTAAAAAAAGAAAACGATAAAAATACTAAGAGCAATACAGACAATAGAGATATCAGAAAAAAAAATCTTAAAAGCTCTCTTATTCATATCCTCAATCAAGAGAAAATATGACAGGCACCTGAGATAGGAATAGGATGTAAGAATGAAACAAAATGAAATAATAAGAAGCAATGTTTGGTTCTTAAGAAAAAAAGATGGAAACCAAACAAACAAAACCCTCAGGAGGCAGGGCAAGATGGCAGTATAGTGAGGTATGGAACTTAGTTCATCCTCCAAGAGCAGCTAGTTAATATCCAGGAACAGTACAGAACAGCTGCTGGGGGAGCAACAGTGATCAGACACACAGCATATACCAGCCTCTACCAGGTGGAATGGCTGAGATCCCACACAGAACTGTAAGTCCCCCACGCTGTGAAGGCTGGTTCTCCTACCCCATGGGCACCACAGGCTGGTTCCCTGTGGGGAAAGGAAACAGCCTTTACTAGTAGAAAGGGCTTAGTTCAGCCAAGCTCCAATTACTGAATTAATTAACAAATTCTGGTTACTGAAAAACAGGCCCCCTAGCACAGCTAAACCTGGAATAAACACCAAAGAAACTAGGAGTTTTTACCTCAGCAGTGAGGGGGCAGGGCTGATGGGAAAAATCCAAACAAACAAAGCAGAGGCTTTTGGAATTGGACAGTATAAAATATTGGAAAAGTGCTTGACCCCAAGAAAAGGGGACACATAAGCCCGGAGATACAAAGAGCCACATACTAACTCAAGTTCCTGATTGGCAAACCTGAGGAGTGGGGGCCAGCTCTGAAAAGGTCTTTTGCTTTTTTTTTTCACTTCTTAAACAGCTCATTAGATAGAACTGCTCGCACTCTCAGGCTCCAGCACAGCCCCAAGCAGGGGTGGAACTAAAGTGTGACTGAGAGACAAAGCTAGGTGAAAGGGGTTAATTCCCTAAAGGGTGGATCTTACCAGAGAAAAGGGGAGATGGGGCCCAGTTCAGTGAAATCCCTCCTTTGAGGAATTCAGGTCCCAGAGACTGGAAAACAGAAGCAGTCAAAGGCCGCCTACTCCCTCTGTCTCAACCATGCCCCTGGCAGGGAGATTCTGCTGAAATTAAAGGCACTCCATCACTTTAAACTGGTGGGAAGCCATGGGCGTACAAACACCACAAGCTGGGCACGATAGGAAAAGAACAGAGTCTAGAGGCTTCATAGGAAAGTCTGAAAACCTAGGTCTCACCGTCAGGGAAACTGATGCTGGCTACTCTCTATTCCTGAGACTTGGGCCTGTCTGATCTGGGAAAATCTGACTGGGCTGTATAATATCTGAGGAGACTCTCCTCAAAAAAAAAAAAGACTCCATAAAGGCAGAGCAAGAAACAAAAAAATAAGAACTAAAAAATTCTGACCCATTAATGCTGGAGATCTAGAATAGGTTGAATTGAATGTCAAAGAACAGATAGAGAACAAAGCCATCCAGCAAGAAAACCCTAGGTGAAATAGTGAAAACAACCTCCAGAATAAACTAATTAGGAAAATCAAATGCCTAGACACCAGCAAAAAATAACAAGACATACTAGGAAAATTGAAGATATGGCCCAGTCAAAGAAACAAACCAATTCTTCAAATGAGATACAGGAGTTGAAAAAACTAATTCAGGATGTTTGAATAGACATGCAAAATCTTATTGAAAATTAAATCAACAACTTGAGGGATATAAAGACATTGGGCAAACATAAAGAAGGACTTGAAAGTATGAAAAAAAATTGCAGAACTTATGAGAATGAAAGGCACAATAGAAGAGATGAATAAAAAACAATGGAGACTTACAACAACAGAAGAAGACTTCTTACAACAGAAGAAAGAATGAGTGAACTAGAGGACTGGACATCTGAAATCCAGCACACAAAAGAAAATATAGGGAAAAGAATGGAAAAATATGAGTAGGATTTCAGGGAATTAAATGATAACATGAAGCACATGAATATATGTGTTGTGGGTGTCCCAGAAGAAGAGAAGGAAAAAGGAGGAGAAAGACTAATGAAGGAAAGGATCACTGAAAATAAAATTACAGATCCAAGAATTATAGTGTACCCCAAACAGAATAGATCCAAATGACATACTCCAAGGCACTTACTAATCAGATTGTTAAATGTCAAAGACAAAGAGAGAATTTTGAAAGCAGCAAGAGAAAAGCAATCCATTACATACAGTGGAAGCTTGATATGGTTATGTGTGGATTTCTCAGTAGAAACTGTGGAAGCAAGAAGGCAGTGGTATGATATATTTAAAAAGCCTTCAGTGGAAGGATTGAAAGAAAAAAAATGAGGTAGTTTCCTGGTAGTGAAAGAAAATAGGAGCAAAAGATAAGAAATTAGAAAATTGTTCTCAGTGGTGGAAGTCTTTAAAGAGAATAAAGAAGACAAAGACAAAGGGAAAGAAATCTTTTAATAAAAGAAGAATATGGTAAAATTTATCAGGCTTACTGAAGGTGCCACAAAATAAACCAAAAGATCACAGTAAGCCACATCATTAAAGAATTTTAAGAACACCAGGGATAAAACAAAATTTTAAGAGTTTCCATAGTGGAGAGAAGGGAGGAGGGGGTTGGTCACATACAGAGAAATGAAAAGCAGATTGGTATTGAACTTCTCCATAGTTATTGGCATGAATGAGACATAGACTTCTCTACATAACCAAACTCTCATTGAAAATATAAGGGTAGGATAAAAACGTTTTTTCCAGCTCAAAATACTTATCTTCCTTGTATCCTACCTTTGGACATTATTTGAGGATCAATTTTTGCAAATGATTGAATAAACTAAGAAAACATATAAGAGCCAAGAGAGAGGGGATCCAACACAGGAGAATAGCAAAGAGAAGAATTAAGATCACAGTTGTACCCCAGCCCTAGATTGCAGCAGCTAGACTGGGGGAAAGAGGTTCCCAGAGGAAAAAAAGAAATGAAACCTAGAGGACAATGTTTGAGAAACTCTTCAGTATTTGGGGGAAGTTATTGATAGGGATGGGATACATCTTTTGAAGCATTTGGAAAAAAATTATTGGTATACAACATAGAGAAGGGTAGAAAAGACAATACTAACTATCAGTTAATCAAGAAAAACAAAGTTCTAAAGAAAGGACATAATATTTTAGCATGCAACTTTGCTCAGTAGTAATCGACATTTATTTATAATAATGTAAATAATGGCTATTCTTTTAATGAAAATAGAAATGTAATGTTGAGAGGGCAAGGTATTGGAAAGTGAATGGTAATGTGTTTAAAAACAACTAGATTCTAGTCTACCCTACTGGAATTCAACTGCTAATGTGTAGAGTGGCTATTTCAAGAATATCAGTATAAGAACATTACTTAGAAATATATTGGCAAATGGTTGAAGGAACAAGAACAACATTTGCAGTTGCCTTTGGGGAGTTGGTTTTAGGGTTGGGAAGAAGACTGCTTTTTTCTTGCCTTATAGTTCTTTCAGTGCCATCTTATTTTTTTTAACCTCTGCAAATAATTTATTATTATTATTATTTTTTGCATGAGCAGGCACTGGGAATCAAACCCAGGTCTCTGCATGGCAGGCAAGAATTCTGCCACTGAGCCACCATTGCACTGCCCAATAATTTACTTTTAATAAAATAAAAAGTAATTCAAAAATTTAAAAATGTCTGTTAAAATAAGTATAATAAATACTGGAGAATTGAAAAGAAAAGAAAGCTTCTCAACAGATCTTAATGAATTTATTGGTTTTTTTCTTTTTTTCTTTTTCAATTTCTGGAACAGAGTGGATTGTATAATAATCAAGACATATGTTTATGTATTAGTGGGTTTTGTGCACTCCCATAATTGCAACGATTTTATTTATGGTGTCTCTCAGTTGTGTTTGCATAGGATCAAGGAACTGGGAATTCTTTAGCACAGGGTTTTTCAGAACTGTGCTCTTTTACATCCTAGCCTCTTTAAGGTCCACTGTGGAATTGCTAGACTCTGCCCTCTTCTTATTTCCCCCTTTCCTCAGGAAACTCCACCTTAGTCTTAATTTGGCAAAGAAGACCTCTTCAGTAAGTTGGTTAGCTGTGGGTTAAAAAAAGGTTATACCCCTGACCCTCACTATCTACTGCTTTAATGAAAGTCTTCATTCATCAAAGAGTGAAATGGGAAAATTAAACTGTACATGTTAGTACAATACAGGGAAAAACAAAATAAAAAAAATAATAAGAGAAGATATAGGTGAATATTATTTTTACAAGACTGAATTGGAGAAGCGTTTCCAAAGCATTATCAAATGATAATGTGATAATGCTGAAGAAAAATGCTGATAGTTTGAACTAAATAATTATTAGAAATGTTTACATTTTTATGTATAAAAATTAGGCAACATACATAAGAAAATAAAAGGTTATTGTCTTTAATGTATTAAGGAAGCCCTGAGTTGAAAAAAAAAAAAAGATGATCATTCCAATTGAAAAATGATCAAATAAGAAATTCAGAAAAGAGGAAATAAAGTGACTAAAAATAGTTGAAAAACATTTACTCTCATAATCAACTGAAGTACACAGTGATAAAATATCATTTTAACCTATTAAATTGGCAAACATTAAAAACTAGCAAGGCTGAAAAAAAGAACAAAAGTGAATGTATCAACCTGTCATGAGGGAGCAATTGAGTCCACTCTCTAGGACTCCCTGTGGACTGTTGCATGAAGGAAGAAACCAGAGAGAGCAGGGAAAGAGAGAGATCAAGCACCCCACAAGCTCTTGGTAGTGCTGAAACTACAAATCACATTGCCTAATTTTTACTTCATACTCTGTGGTATCACAGTGTCTCTGTGGGCTAAGAGAATCATCACTTCAAGATAAGGGAAAGGTGGGAAAATGGCTGGGAAGTAAAAGTTATGGAAATGAAAAGATGGAAGGAGAAAAGAGACTGGAGGAATTATAAAGGAGAAAGAAGGTAAGAGAATGAAAAGAGAAGTGGAAAATGGTTTGGCCAGCATCTCCGTCAACTTTTATCTACACAATCAATAAACTGAGTTTTTTCTTATCAAACTGTGAAAAGGTTCTAATATGAATTTCCTGGTAACCAATGGACATTCTTATTTCTTAACACTAAAGTTACATTTTCTGTAGGAAGGTGGATAAGAGGGTAACTGAGAACTGGTTAATGAATTGGAAAAAAGATTTTAAGAAAAGTGAATAAATCCGGTTTTAAAAAAGTAAAAGGAGGAAAAATTATCATGAGTATAAGGGCAAGGAGGTAGAAGAATCAGAATCTCTCAACTTCTTACCAGATAAGTTGATAATTTGATTGTCTCATTAGGGAATTGGCTCTACTCTCTCTGTATCCTATATCTATGATGAGAAGGTGGGAAACTGGAAATTTTCATATACTTCAGATGAGAATTTTATTGGTCCAGATGGATAAAAGCTTTCAGGAAGGTAATTTGTAATATCTATCATGCCTTTAAAATGAATGTGTAATTAATTGGTCCTAAGGAAGTAATAGTGATATATATGTAGTTAAATTTATTTTTATATTTCTTAGAGAGTATCATTATAGCAAAAAAAAAAAAATACAATGATCCAGATTTCTGACAGTAGATGATTAAAAAAAATTATGGCATATCAGTGCAAGGGGATACCATACAATTAACTCTGCCTTTGAAGGACTTTTGAGAGAGAGTTGGTTTTAAAGCTGTTCTCAAAACCATCTTTTTTTTATCAACTTCTTAACATATTGTTGGACCACACCTTTCAACTGGAAAAACAAAGAATTTAGCCATGTCTTAGTTTTATCAGAAAGCAGAAAAACTACCAAGATATATATATATACACCTCAAAATGAACTAATACATATGAGTCAAGTTTGGCTAGCATTAGTTGACCCTAGACTAATGTTGTTCTTATTTACAGATCCCAAAATAAAGGTCTTTGTAGAAGGCGACTATAGAAGGCATTGTTCATAAGCCTGACATTCAGTATTCTTTTTTCTTCTTTAATACACTGTCTCTTGCATCTGCCCTACAAACCATGCCCAGCCATATGCATGTGACAAGAGGGTTTATTTTATCTGTAGCCTGCAGCAACAACCTGACTCTCTTTACATCATAGTATTAAAACCATTAGGCAGGGATTGGTTAAATGTCCTTATTTTTCTGGGCTGTTTTTATTGCCTAATATTTCTTTGCTAGAGTCCAATCGCTCAGCAACTGGAACCTCCTTTCAGAAAGTGTCTGCAATGGTTTTAATTTAGGACTCTGAACACATTACAGAGTCCCTCCACTCTCTATCCCCCAAAAAAGTTTAATCCAATTAGCCTTTGGTAGGGTCACTGAATATATACTTTAGTTTTTAATTCTTCTTTGGGAAGTTCTACCATGTTCACAAAGGGATTTAGGAAAAAGGGAATTCCCGAGTGGCCCAAGACAATTTGGCCCCAATCCAGGTGCTTCTAAGCAAAATGGCAACATGAGATCTAAGAAACAATGGCACTCATGAGGAAATGTGAACTACTATGTGTCCACAATCTTCTCAGTCACTTCATGCTCATCAAATCCACCTCATTTCGGCATCAAGGTTACAAAGTAGACTGAGGCCTGAATGAAGAGACAATTGTGATCTGATAAATGAGGAAAGGGGGATCTGGTTGTTACATTTTTCTATCATTTGGCTTTGTATGAGATCACTGTGACACTAATTATTGGTTTTCTGGCTATTTCTGTGAAACAACTCACCTCAAAATGTGGCTTAAAGAAGCAATAATTTTAAACCCTAAGGGTAGCTAAGTGGGAGAATATATGCTTGACATGCGAGTGACCTGAGTTTGTTTCCCGGAGACTACACATGCTAAAGAAAAGAAAAGAAAAAAGCATTAATTTTATTGTTTTTGTGTTTTCCATGGGTTAGAAATTCAGATGTGTCTTGGCTGGGTGGTACGGGCCTGGGGTTTCTCAGGCATATGCAATCAGATGGTGGTTAGAGATGGAACAGCTGGGGTCTGGTCTGCTGGAGGCTGCCTGGGCATCTCCCTCTCTCCTCCTGAAGTCTTATTAGGACCTTTATGGCTATTTTCACACACACTAATTTGGGCCTTCTCACAGTATGACTGCTTCTTCAGTGAGGGGGTCAGGTCGCTTCCATGGCAGCTTAGAACTCCAGCGTGGGTGTCCTGTTCTCAAAGCAGGAGTCATATTGCCTTATGATCCAGCCTCAGAACTCACTCCACATCATGTCTGCTGCATTCTTTTGGCTATGAGGCACTCACATGTCCACAGAGCAGGAAGGGAATAAGACCACCTCCTACACAGGGTACAGCAAGGCTCTAGAAGAGCATGTGGGATGGAGGATATTGTTGTGGCTATCTTTAGAAAATACAATCTGCTGCACTGGGAATATCAGTCAAGCCATCCAGCACCACTAAGTTCAATGTTAAAGAACTTTGGTCTTGAAATAGTAAAAGGCTAATCCCTGTCAAGGTTGAAAAAGGCTAGTTCTTGCATTTAGAAAGGGATGGGGGAAAACAGTTATTCTTTGATTTAAAAAATAATACATAGAAGTTTTTTAGACCGTGACAGAGATGGGTAAAGCTAAAGGATACTTAAAGGATGGTCTACATAAGCTATACATACACAAATGTTGATTACGTTGATGTTTTTAACTTGACAAAATATAGAGTGAACATTGTCACTTAGAAACCTGGCTACAGAGGAAATGTCCATGAAGGAAATTTAAGAATAGTCAGAAGAGGTAGAATGAAACCTGAAAGAACAAGATGGTGTGGGTCTCTGCAGAAACACTGAACACAAGTCATTGTAGTTGAATTAGAATAAGAACCTGCAGTGCTGGGAGTCACACTACATTTTCTGCATGAAAAGCATGAAAAGGATGTGTTCCTCTTAAAACCCACTGCTTGTAAAGAGAGAAATGAGTGGTACTGGAACATGGAGCAGTCAAGAATTACCTTCTGGTTTCTCTGCAATTTGAAATTGTTGTTTGGAAATTGTTTCTTTGTGTATGCATATCATAATAGATGATTTATTGAAGAATTGCTTTATGCCTAGTCATGTGCAGACATCAACTCTATTTAAACAGAGGACAGAACTCTATGAGGAACATCCTCATCTCCATTTTATGCAAGGGAATGTAGGTTCACTCCTGTGTGACTATTCTTTATTCTCCTTCATGGACATTTCTTCTATGGCCAGGTTTTTTAGTGACAATGTTTCCAGGTCTCCATCTCTGTCTTCTTGTAGTGTAAGTCAATATAAGTTTCCTTCTGCTCCCAGATCTGGTCTCTTAGACCTACCAAATGCTACCAATTCTACCTTCTAAGCGTTTCTCAAATCTGTCTTTCCACTCTGTTCCTACTGTCATTGCCTTGGTTCAGACCTTTTATTCTTTATGCTTTTACCCATGTGGCAGCCTCCTACTGCTGTCCCTATTCTAATCTATGCTCCTGTTATCTGCCAGAGCAGATCTTACCAGGTTGTTCACCTGCTTAAACTTCTCTAATGGTTCCTCATTTCTTAACTGATAAAATATAAACTCCTTGATAGGGCATTTAAGGGCCAGCATGATCTGGCTTCCACCTACCATCTAGCCTCATCTCTTTGATCCCCTCATATTTCTTGGTCCATCAAAAGAAATTCCAGACCCTCTCTCCCTGTAGTTTTAACACCTTCATGGTTTTTGTTTTGTTTTGTTTTATTAAAGAAATTGTAGGCTTACAAAATCATGCAGAAAATGCAAAGTTCCCATTATCCATCCCAACCCCACCCTGAATCATTGACACCTTACTTTAGTCTGTGTTCTAGTTTGCTAGCTGCCAGAATGCAGTATATCAGAAACAGAATGGCTTTTAAAAAGGGGAATTTAATAAGTTGCTAGTTTACAGTTCTAAGGCCAAGAAAGTGTCCCAATTAAAGCAAGTCTATAGAAATGTCCAATCAAAAGTATCCATCCAGGGAAAGGTACCTTGGTTCAGGAAGGCCGATGAAGTTCACGGTTACTCTCTCAAGTGGAAAGGCACATGGCGAACAGAGTCAGAGTTTCTCTCTCATCTGGAAAGGCACATGGTGAACTAAGTCAGGGTTCCTCTCTCATCTGGAAGGGCACGTAGTGGACACAGCGTCATCTGCTAGCTTCTTCTCCTACTTCCTGTTTCATGAAGCTCCCCGGGAGGCATTTTCCTTCTTCCTCTCCCAAGGTCACAGGCTGGTGGACTCGGCTTCTCGTGGCTGTGTCGTTCTCTGCTCTCTCTGAATCTCCCAAAATGTTTCCTTTTTTATAGGACTTCAGAAACTAATCAAGACCCACCCAAATGGGTAGAGACATGTCATCACCTAATCCAGTTTAACAACCACTCTTGATTAAATCACATCTCCAGGGAGATGATCTAATTACAGATTCAAACATATAGATTTGAATAGGGATTATTCTGCCTTTACAAAATGGGATTTTGATTAAAACATGGCTTTTCCAGGGCACATATATCCTTTCAAACCAGCACAGTCTGGTACACTTTTGTTCGAACTGTGCCCACCATTGAGAACACCTTTTGTAGACTCTATTGGCTTAGCAATCTGTCTTCCAGAAAGCACTTATTAACCCCAGGCCCATCTTCTGTACTCCCATGACCCCATAACAGTCTGTACATTATGCTTGCGTAGTCCACCTCACCCACTAACCTTTGAATTTGCTAAGGGTTGTCATCTCCATAGCCTTTGAATTAGCAGAGTCTGCCCCAAGGAGGAGTTTAATACAAGTTGGAATATAATTAGATTGAATCAGAAATGAACAATAATCCAGCAACATAACATTCTAATTTCAAAGAGAACTTTGGCACTCGTGGCAACATTAAAAAAGAAGAATCCTAAGGATCCATCAGGTGGGACTGGGGATGCTCACCAGAGCCTTGTTAATCTCTGAGAGCTACTAGCAAAAGGAACTTGAGGAATGAAGGTGGAAGCTTGGAGCAGGTTCCGAGGAGGGCACAGGACATAAAAGATGAAACCTTCCATGCCAGTGGAAAGGAGACCTTTCAGGTTAGTGAAGAAAAGGTCAAGGTACAGTTTAATAATGACATCCACATTTTTGAATTTAACTTCACAGAAGATGGGCATCTCCTAGGAACTAGGAATAGGGAATGTGGCTTTAGTCAGTAGTAGAAGAGATTTAAAAAAAGACAGATTTCCTGACAGTGAAGTTTATAAAGTGGGACAGGTTGTTCATGGAGGTAAAGAAATTCCCTGCCCTTTTGCAGCAAGGGGAGGAGATAGGGGCAGGAGATGGCAGGGAAGGAAGTTCCCCATTGGCTTAAGTAAAGGCCCACCAAAGATGGAGGATAAAATTAAAGAAACTCAAGGTTTTATACAAATCCTACAAGTCAGTGATACTTTAAAATGCTGATTTTATATAATAATAAATGTTTAGAACATTTCACATTTTTGCCTAAGAGAAAATGTTGAATTTACAAGCATACAATGCAAAGAATAACTAGTTGGGCATTTCTAAAGTATAGTCAACTGATAATGCTTGATTCTAGCTGTTTCTACTTTTTTTTTGTTTTTCCAAGAAAAGTTTTATTGAGATATAATTCATATAACAGAAAGTTCATATTTTAAAAATGTACACTTCAGTGGTTTTTAGTATATTCACGAAGTTGTTCATCGATCACTATATAATTCTAAAACATTTTCATCACCCCCAAAAGAAACACTGTACCCACTTGCTGTCATGCATTCCTGCTCCAAACTCCCAGCCTAAGGCAAACCACTAATCTACTTTCTATCTCTATAAATTTTCCTCTTCTGGGTGTTTAGGTTGTTTCCACTTTTGGCTATTATAAATAAATGCTGGTATGAACATTAATTTGCAAGCTTTCTTTTTTTTATAGACACATGTTTTCATTTCTTTGGGATACATATACCTCAGATTGGAATTTCTAGGTCATATAGTATAATTCTATATTTCTGTGGAACTGGCAGACTGATTTCCAAAGCAAGTGCATGATTTTACATTCTCACCAGCAAGGTATGAGGGCTCCAATTTTTCCACCTCCTTATGACATTTGTTATTATCCGTATTTTTTATTATAGCCATCCTAGGGGATGTGAAGTGGTATCTCACTGTGTTTTTTTTGTTTGTTTGTTTTCCTTAACGTTTTTAATTGTATACTATAACATATATACAAAGCAAAGAAATAAAAAAGCAATAGTTTTCAAACCACTCTTCAAAAAGTGGTTACAGGATAGATCCCAGAGTTTGTCATGGGTTATTGTATGATCCTCTCCTATTTTTCCTTCTAGCTGCTCCAGAACATAGGAGGCTAGCAGACTTAAATACTTTTTTATCATCACAATCGACTTTTTTTCCTTCTTTTTTTGTGAACAATAACATATATACAAAACTATAAATTTCCAAGCACAGCACCACAGTTAGTTTTAGAACATATTTCAGACTTTGGCATGGGTTACAATTTCACTATTTTAAGTTTTTACTTTATTTGCTCTAAAATACTGGAGACTAAAAGAGAGATCAATTTAATGATTCAGCATTCATAGTCATTTTTTAAGTCCTCTCTTCTATGTATAATTCCAACATCACCTTTGATCTTTCCATACTCTATTTGGGGTTGTTTGGGCTATGGCAATTCAAAGTACATTGTTGGAATTTTGATTGGTACTGTGTTGAATCTGTAGATCAGTTTGGGGATAATTGACAGCTTAACTGTATTTAGTCTTCCTGTCCATGCGCAGGGAATGTTTTTCCACCTATTTAGATCTCCTTTGATTTCTTTTAGCAATGTTACGTAGTTTTCTGTGTACAAGTCCTTTATGTCCCTAGTTAAATTCATTCCTAAGTATTTGATTCTTTTAGTTGCTATTTTGAGTGGAATTTTTTCCTTAACTGACTCCTCAGCTAGCTCATTGCTATGTATAGAAATGTTACTGATTTTTGCACATTAATTTTGTATCTGTTGAATTTGTTTATTAGCTCAGGTAAGTTTGCTGTAGATTTCTCTGGATCTTCCAAGTATGGTATATCATCTGCAAATAATGAGAGTTTTACTTCTTCTTTTCCAATTTGGATGCCTTTTATTTCTTTGTCCTGCCTGATTGCTCTAGCTAGAACTTCTAGTACAGTGTTGAATAATAGTGATGTCAGTGGGCATTCTTGTCTTGTACCTGACCTTAGGGGAAAGACTTTCAGTCTTTCTTCATTGAGTATCGATGCTGGCTCTTGGTTTTTCATACATTCCCTTTATCACATTGAGGTAGTTACCTTTGATTCCTATCATTTGGAGTGTTTTTATCAGAATTTTGTCAAATGCTTTTTCAGCATCCATTGAGATGATCGTGTGATTTTTCCCTTTTGATTTGTTAATATGCTGTATTACATTAATTAAGCTCTAGCTAGAGCAATTAAAACATTAATTGATTTTCTTGTGTTGAACCATCCTTGCATTCTGGTATAAACCCCACTTGGTCATGGTATATAATTTTTTTAATGTGTTGGATTCGATTTGCTAATATTTTATTGGGAATTTTTGCATCTATGTTCATTAGGGAGATTGGCCTGTACTTTTCCTTTCTTATAGCATCTTTACCTGGTTTGGGTATTAAAATGAAATTTGCTTCATAAAATGAGTTAAGTAGAATTCCTTTTTCCTCAATTTTTTGGGAAAAGTTTGAGCAGGATTGGTGTTAGTTCTTTCTGGAATGTTTGATAAAATTCCCTTGTGAAGCAGTCTGGTCCTGGGCTTTTCTTGGTGGGAAGATTTTTGATGACTGATTGAATCTCTTTACTTGTGATTGGTTTGTTGAAATCTTCTATTTCTTCCTGAGTCAGTGTATCTTGTTTGTATGTCTCCAGAAATTTGTCCATTTCATCTAAAAAGTTGTCTAGTTTGTTGGCATATAGTTGTTCATTGTATCCTCTTATGATTTCTTTTATTTCTTCAGGGTCTGTGGTAACTCACTCCTTCTCATTTCTGATTTTGTTTATTTGCATCCTCTCTCTGTTTTTTCTTTGTCAGCCTTGCTGGTGGCCGATCAATTTTATTTATTTTCACAAATAACCAACTTTTGGTTTTATTGATTCTTTCTATTGTTCTTTTGTTCTCCCATTCATTTATCTCTGCTTTAATCTTTGTTATTTCTCTTCTCTTATTTGCTTTGGAGTTAGTTTGCTGTTCTTTCTCAAGTTCCTCCTGGTTTGCTCTTAAGTCCTCGATTTTTGCTCTTTCTTGTTTTTTAATACAGGCATTTAAGGCAATAAATGTCCCTCTCAGCATAGCCTTTGCTGCATCCCACAAGTTCTGATAAGTTGTATTCTCATTTTCATTCATCTCCAGATAGCTGCTGATTTTTCTAGCAATTTCTTCTTTGACCCACTGGTTGTTTAAGAGTGTTACTTAATCTCCATATATTTCTGAGTGTTCTTATTCTTTGGTAGTTATTGAGATCCAGCTTCATCCCATTGTGATCAGAGAAAGTGCTTTGAATAATTTCAATATTTTTAAATTTATAAAGACCTGTTTTGTGACCCAGCACATGATCTATCCTGGAGAATGTTCCATAAGCACTAGAGAAGAATGTATAATCTTGTGCTTTGGGGTGCAATGACCTATATATCTGTTAGGTCTAATTCATTTATCAAGTTATTTAACTTCTCTGTTTCGTTGTTGATCTTATGTCTGGTTGTTCTAGTTATAGAGGAGAGTAGTGTTTTTGAAGTCTTCTGCTATTATTGTTGAAACATCTGTCACTCACTTCAGTTTTGCCAATGTCTGTCTCATGTACTTTGGAGCTCCTTGGCTGGGAGCATAAACATTTATGATTGTTATATCTTCTTGGTGAATTGACCCTTTAATTAGTATATAGTGTCCTTTGACCCTTTAATTAGTATATAGTGTCCTTCTTTGTCTCTTATAATGTCTTTAAATTTAAAGTCTATTTTTTCCCAATATTAGTATAGCTATTCTTGCTTTCTTTTGGTTACAGCTTGTGTGGAAGATCTTTTTCCATGCTTTCACTTTCAATTTATTTGTATCCTTGTGTCTAAGATGAGTCTCTTGTAAGCAGCATATAGCTAGATTATGTTTCTTAATCCATTCTGCCAATCTGTATCTTTTTTTTTTTTTAATTTTAATTTTTTATTTTTTTACATGGGCAGGCACCAGGAAATGAACCCGGGTCTCCAGCATGGCAGGCGAGAACTCTGCCTGCTGAGCCACCGTGGCCCAATCTGTATCTTTTAATTGGTAAATTTAGTCCATTAACATTCAAAGTTATTACTGAAAAGGCGTTTCTTGATTCCACCATCTTATCTTTTTTATTTTATTTATCAGATCTATGTATTATTTTCCCTCCTTCTCTTTGTATTCTTTAAACTACCCTTAGTGGTACTCTTCAATTCTGTGCTATCCTCCAGACCTCCCTCTCCTGTCTTTTCTTTTTCAGCTGGCAGAAGTCCTTTGAGTATTTCTTGTAGGGCCGGTCCCTTGTTGACAAATTCTTTAAGGACTTCTTTGACTGTGAAAACTTTAATCTTCTCCTCAATTTTGAAGAACAATTTAGCTGGGTACAGAATTCTTGGCTAGAAGTCTTTCTCCTTCAGGATTTTGAATATATCATGCCACTGCCTTCTCGCCTCCAGGGTGCTAGTTGAGTACTCTGAACTCAGTCTTATTTGATTTCCCTTGTATATAGTAGATTATTTTTCTCTTGCTGCTTTCCGGATTTTCTGCTTCTCTTTAACATTTTACAGGTTGATTAGTGTGTGCCTTGGGGAAGGCCTATTTGGATTTATTCTGTTTGGAGTTCTTTGGACTTCCTTGACTTGTATATTTATGTCCTTTATGAGGGTTGGGAAGTTTTCCCCCATTATATCTTCAACTACTCTTCCTAGCCCTTTACTCCTCTCTTTTCCTTCTGGGACACCAATGATTCTTATATATATTTGTGCGCTTTGTTTTGCCTATCATTTCCCTGAGTTCCCATTCAGTTTTTTTCAATCTTTTTTGCCATTTGCCGTTTTGAGTCTTTGGAGTCAATTGTCCTCTTATCACTTATTCTTTCTTCTGTCTCTTCAAGTCTGGCATTGTGTGCCTCTAGTATGTTTTTTATTTGGTCAGCAGATTCTTTAATCTCTGTGATTTCCATATTTTTCTATTTATTCTTTCAAATTCCTCTTTGTGCTCATCTACTGTCTTCCTGATCTCCTTTATGTCATTTCCTGTCCCACTTATTTTATTGAGTAGAGTTGCATGCACATCTTTGATTAGTTGCTCCAACGTCTGCATCTCCTCAGATGTTTTAATTTGGTCCTTAAGCAGGGCTATATCTCTCTGCATTGTGATATGCTTAGTGATCTTCTGCTGTCTTCGTCGCATGTAGATATCTTGATTGATTTACTTGGGGAGTAGATTTCTTTCAGTAGTATAAGGCTTTGTGTTGCAGGATGGTTGTAAAGTAGGAAGCAGGGCAAGGGGTGGAGCACTCAGTATAGTAATTTGTTTCAGGGCAAGTATGAGCGCAGGTTGGGGATGTTATACTGTTGCTTGCGAATGTGGGTGCCCAGCAGTCAGGAAGGATGTAGCTGTGCGGGTGCACCATTATGGGGGATGTAACCCTGGTGTGCACTGGTCTAAGGCACGGGGCCCTTTGTGTGCATGCTAGAGCTGTGGCAGCAGGTCTGCGTTATGCCTTCGTGGATTGGGGGCAGATGTGACCTGGCTGTGCAGGTCGTCGCTTTCTCAGAGCTGGGAAGTGAGGCTGAGGGCTGTGCGCATGTGTGGTTTTAGGAGTGCTGTAACATGGCAGTTCCCACAGCTGAATGACGTTGATTACGGGTCTGTGCGCTTGTGTGGGCCTGGGAGTGCCCTAAACAGATTTGCTGAACTCAGGGAGGGAGGGTTGAGGTTGTGCGACACTATGGGCTGGGTGGGGGTTTGGTGCCGCGGGGAGGGTAGCCTAGGTATGGAGGTTAGTGCCCACAACCTTTCTGCGCTGGTAACAGCCTGCAGGGAACAGGGAGGGTGAGGTAGTGCTTGGGAGGGGTGTAGGAGAGGTGGGTTGGGGTGCACTTGGGGTGGGGTGTGGGGCAGGGACGTGCACTGGGGGCTGGTAGGGTGGGGACACATGGAGCACGGGGAATGGGAGCGGTGACGACGGGGTTCAGGTGTGTGGGGTGTGGGTTGAGTCGCCATTCACAGGGCCACGCTGGTGACGGTAGTGCGCCCAAGGAACGTGGCCCAGTGTGTTTCATAGACCCTTGTACCCGTTTGTGCACTCCTACCGTCTCTGCTGCTCTGCACCTCTTTTGGCCAGGCTCCAGCCCTTTGCCTCTCAGTTGCTCGGGCTCTGCAACTAGGGCTGCTGCATCTGGTGCAGAAGACTCTCCAGGTCAGTCGCACTCCTGAATTTCTGCCTCAGTTGCCCTCCTGTCCCTTCTCAAACTTTTCCGTTTGAAGCAGACGCTAATCTCAGGCAGCTCTAGTCGGCCATCTTCCCAGAAGATTGGCTGTTTCTACTTTTAATCACTGTAAAGTACTAGCAAAAAAAATATATCCTTTTTTGTCACTTGCTGATTAATCTCAGGTAATACTTGTGGCAAGACAAGATTGCAAGCTCTGCTGTCTGGAAAAATTATTGTTATTTGGGAATTACAGTCAGCCTCTCCTGCTTTTATGCTGGCAGTTTCTTCCTTTCTGATATTTAAATACCATATAATGGTGCCACAATAATGTTTAAATGTTACTGGTGGAAACTGTTAGCAGTTAAAATTCCTGTATTTATCTTTTCTATGTCAGTAAAGGGTTTGGGTTTCTTAGAAATAGAAAATGTTCTTATGTATTTTTTACTAAATTTAATTTGCTATCTCTTTCTTCTACATCCCTTTCATCTTTCCCATACAGTAAAGAATCATTAAAATAAATCACATAAACTCTAGAAGTTTTTGTTCTTATACTATAAGGCTAAGAATACTTTAATAGGAACCAATCCAAATAGTTCAATCTATATTAAAGAAAAAGATGTTGCAAATGTTTCTCTTCAAAGTATTAAAAGTATATGAAGGTTAAAGAAGGAGGCTAAAAAGAAACCCTTATTAGTGGAAATACATTCCGATACATCAAACTGATTCCAATCTTAATAGTCAATTTAAATGACAGAATTGGTTAATAGCATCAAATTAGGATGAACGAAAGAGATAAAAAGCTATTTCCACAAGTTGTTTCAAAACAAGACATTCACTGGCTGATGCCATATTATATCAGTCTGATTATACTGTATATAAAGCAGGTCCTATGATAAAATCCTGCTGGGAAATGTGTTTAATCAGATGTCTTTGATATTATTTGAGTGAAAGCTGCTCTGGATTCAAAGTAATCAAAGAGAAAAATTTTTTACTCCTGCAGTCAATCTTTTTTTTTTTTTTTAACATGGGCAAGCAACGAATCCTGCAGTCAATCTTAATCTGCTGTGGGAGCTAGTAGTCTATGCAAATTCCATCCTCATCTCCCAGACATGAGCATGAGCTAAATGGTTGGGATTTCAGGTTCATCTTTTCAGATGCCATAAACAAATTTGTTTTGCTTAATCACCATGTTCCACATCCACATCAACTGTTCATTTATACATTTATTAAAAATGAAGTCAAGCTGAAGATTTTCCATTGATAGGAATTTCAGTGGACACTGGTGATTACAATTAACAGCCACCCAATAATAATATAAAATAACTATCTTGGACAGCTTTGTTTAGCTCTGTCTGGAACTAAATTGACACATTGATTTCCCAAGAACATCTTTCAATTTCATTAGTCAGTTCTAAACACTTTGTGAAGATAGGTCATAGAAATAACAGATGATATGAAAACTTTCATAACTTACTTTTCTCCTTCTTCCACGGGGTGCACTATTTTTGCATTTTCCTGAGCTCACCACTTTAGTTGTGGAGTTCACTTCATGCTGCCACTTCCCACTGCATGTCAGAACAGCCTAAAATGGTTTCTCTGTGCCCGTTTGAAATTGAACTTTATAATCAGCTCTGTAGGAGGCTGTTGAATGTAGGGCATTTACTCCAGTGTCTTTAAAGGGAGAAAGCTGTACCTGGCTAAGGCTTTCCTCTGTCCCCTGCCAGTGCCAGGGGTTGGAATGCCTCTCTAGGGAAGGAAAGATGGAGCCAACCACCAAGTTGCTGCAACCTAAAGATAACTTGGGAAGGGAGGGAGAACAAAAGGCTTCACTTACATTGAGATGATAAGTGGCAAATGATGTATAGGGGTGTGGGGGTGTGGGAGGGAACCTGGTGTCTGCAAGGAAGGAGAACTGGTAGTTGTCCTTGTCTAGAAGGGGAAAGGGCAAAGAGTGCTGTCCCTGAACAGTTGAGGCCCTGGGGAATTTCATAAAGAATCAAACTACAAAGGATTCTCAGCAGATTTGTACTGTAAGAGCTTAAGGTCTTTGGACATTTTGGTCCCACAGACAGCTGAAACTGTCTCATGGCAAATACCTATCAGCTACTTATGTATTTCAGAGGCAAAAGATAATGGGGAAACTAACAAATCACATGTATTTTCCACTTATCATTGCTTAGTGTCTCTAGTAAGTAAATGCAGTTATCTCAGCTGAGCTACTCTTTAAAATTATTGTTAATTAAATAATACTCCCTAAGGAATCTGTCGTTACAGCACTCAGGAATGGGTTTGTTGAATTTATCTGAGGTGGTTAATGCTCCAACAAACGGATTTTTAATTGTCATAAGAAATATTTTTGATGGGGATTCTCATTCTCTTTTTCCCAACAATTTTATAGTATATTTTCTGTCTTAAACTTTTCCTTTTAGCTTCTATGTCCAGAGTTCCATAAGGCCAGAAGGCTCGTTCTCTAATGATTCATCTGTCGAATTAGCTGTTTTCCATAATGGGAAAAATGCATATTGTTATTAGATATATAGTTCTATCCCCTTCTCCTGCCCCATTTCCATTATGGCTAAAGAGAAGCAACTAATAACAGATTTTAAAATGAACTTAATTTCCCCCTGCTCATTTCATTACTTATCCTTTGAAATAAGTGACTTTTGCTGGGAGACATGATTTCTGGTATGTCATAGGTCTAACTGTGACATTATTTCTTGTCAACTGTTTTCTTAGAAGACAGGTTTGTTGGATGGGTAGAACAATTATCATTAGATGCTGTTGAAAGGGGTAAAGATGAAGGCATTTGGTTCCAGAGAGGAACACGTGCTACAGCCTAGAATTTGAAGTGACCTTATCTACAAACATTTTTCTTCTGTTCATGAGCAGAGAAATAGAGAATAAGGACAAGCATTAAGAAAAAGCTGCATTTTTTTTTGGTGTTATAAAAGTCCTCATATGCCATTTCAAAAAGAAGTGTTATTTCAGCCTTTTCTTAAATGACCTCTTTTTCATCATAATATAATATATTTCTTTCACCTTTTGACTGGTACTTTGGTTTTTTAATAAAGTTACATGCTTGTTTCAGAGGAATTATACTTTAGAATGCATCTCAGTGGTATTTCATCCTAACAGTTTCATTTGGTTGAATTAATGTGCAGCTGTGCTTTAGCAAAGTAGGGGTTGGGGGTGGGAGAGAGAAAAAGAGAGAGGGAGAGTAAATATAGAAGAGTGAGGCTCATATAACCTAACCTCCAAGCAAAGATTTCTTTAGTTTCACATATCACTATCATTACAGTAACCTTTATCTGTTATAAAAGCATCATTTATCTAGGTAGTACTAAAACATCTATATCCATATCATATCAGTGATTTACTGTTCTGTAAAATAGTTTCCTTTCTTCCTCTTCACCAAGTTCATGTTTTGTTTTTATCTCTTCTCTCGCTGTCTGGTATTGCTTGATGATCTTTCATTCTCTTTTTTCAGGTTCTTCTCTCTTTTTCCCATTAAGATGTGAATAGGCAGGCATCTCAGTCAGTATCTCTATACATGGCTGAATACACTTGGAGAAAAGCAGGGTCACCTTTTGTCTGGACCCTGGATAGCTATGTGTCGTTCCACACCAATAGGCAAAGCCTCCCTCACAATAAGGACTTTGAAATAAATGCCAGAACAAATTGAGCTCAGACTAATCAGTTCCTTTCCTTTTTCAGCTGGAAAATGGAGGAATGGGGTAACAAGACCATTTTTGACCAATGACAACACAGCATAAAAATAGATTGGATACAGCCAGTGCCCAGTCATGTTGCAGACGACAGTCATGGAATATATTGTGTACGGGGTGATAAGAGGTGACTCCGTAATCACCCAGGTAACCGAGCATTGTTCCCTGCCACTTCTCTGGGCGTTCCAGTATGTATGAACTGCACAGCTGTGGCAGTAGGCAGGAAGAGTATTGGGATACACATTAAGCCAGCCAGCAGAGGAGAACACAGATTGATAGGACTGATTGGTGCTTGTGGTCTTTTTGCATTTGGTGAAGACCAGCAGAGGCAGCACTCAAATTTATTTAGCCAGGTAATAATGAGAAACCTGGTCTCTGGTAAGAAACCTGAATATAGGAGAAAAAAACTCATTTAAAACCACTATTACATTTTTCCTACACAAGTCTATATAAGAATCCCCCTAAATCATTGGCATATTTCATATGTGGCATCTGTGGTACATCTACATCCTTCTCTCTGTTAGATATATATTTATGTGTGTTTGAGTGTGTATGCCTGTATGTGTACTTACATGTTTTTATTCATTCAGTCTACATGCATGTAAGTAGCAGGGAACTAAATATGTATATGTATAAAGGTAAATGCAAACAGATATAATAGTATGTGTGATTTTCCTCTTTTTATATACATATATACACATAACATGTTCATATTCCAAAGATTGATTCTAAATCTACAAAATACCACAGGTTCCCTTCCAGAGATCCTTCCCCATTAATGAGAGATTGTGCTGGACCCAAAGGTTGCGTATACAACCAAGGTTGTATCTTTGTTGTCACTGCAGGGTGACTGAGAGGAGAAAAGAAGCAAGACCTGTGACAAACTGGCAGACTTGCCTGATGTGTCAGGTAGCCAAACTACCTGTCTGTGTGGCAGCCCAGGCTATATATTTTTAATAATGTTATTTATATAAACACTTGGAAAGGTGTATGTGTGTGTTAATTCTCATTCAGTAGGGGTTAAGCTTTCCTTAGCTGCTTCCGAAGCTACTGAAGATGTGTGAAGGTGCTACAGCCAACTGAACGGCTTTCCATCCTCCCTCTGCTTTGCTTGGAAATAACCAGCCAGCCCAGTGGCTTTAGCTTTGTTTGGCCCTTTTTTTCTTTAATCTGAAGTAGAGGCTGACATGAAACAAACATGGCATTTCCTTTTCGAAATTGGATTCTGAAATTGGCTTCATTTTTCCAGAAGCACGGTGCTATTGCAATTTTTCCTCTAGCTTTGTGAATGCCATAAACAGATTGTGTATAAAACTCCAACTCTGGAGGCAATTACCAATTAGGCTTTTGTGAATTTTTTTTTCTTTCTTTTTTTGGTGTTTGGGTTTGGATGGTCATGAAGGGGTATTTTATGGTGGGACGAATAGATATGATTTCTCCTGTACAGAAATGGATGAAGGAAATGTGGGAACAAATTCATAATAAAGGAACTACTTGCCAGTCTTTTGTTAGCGGTTTTTAAGGGGACATAGCAGAATGTGGAGTAATGCAAATGTGGCTTCATGAGGAACTTCATTAGCATCATCCACAAGCTATAGTTCACAATAAATGGCCATGAGGGCTGCCACAGGTCATGGATTATGGCCAGCTCACTGTAGTTGAAGTGATGCTACTGTAAGGCAAGTCCTCTGGACATGATGTGTGAGGCATGGATGACAATATGTTATCTAAGCCAGTTGCAGTGTAGTGATTTGAAATTGGAAAACTTTTAATGGAGCAAGCAAGAAATAAAAAAAGATACTTGGAGGAGAATAGTTCATTAGAGGTCTGTATGCTTAAACAGAGAGGTAAAAGGAAATAAAGTAGAAAATTCTTGGAAGAGAGTTACCAATATTCTTTAATACTGTGTCCTCCTTCCAAGACATATGACCACACACACACACATATATAAGCACACACACGCATGCACATGTCAGTTGTGCAGAAATGAAAAGGGATTTTCCCTCACTAGTAACATCCTTAGCACATCTCCATATCTTGGACCATTAGAGGCTGAAAGGAAGGAGAGCTGATTTAGGATGAAATAAGGATTTGAAAATCCTGGCTACTGAGATTGTCATTTCCATTTTTTTCACACACACATGCAGCGAAAAGATAATTTAATAAGTTAAAAGGTAATTTTAAAAAGTTTATGATGGAATCAAGACTGTTCTCACAGACGCAGTTGAGGTATGTGAACCTGATGACAAGAATAATCACAAAGAAGGGACATACGACATATGACATCTGCAGAATCAAATTCTCCAGTGGAAGCAACTTGATGTTATGTGCAGCTGGACTCCTGGTTCTAATCTCAGGTCCACTATTTGTAGTCTCTGTGAATTTAGGCAAGTACTTAATATCTTTGTGCTTCCCTATCCCCATCTGTAAAATGGAGATAATAGTACCTATTTCAGACATCTATTCTGTAAGTCAATGTGAAGCACTGGAACCAGGCTTCGACATACTCTAAACGCGCAATAAATATTAGCTCTTCATACTAGTAAGTGACACAGCAGAAGCTTTGGGGTCAGGCAAAATCAGGTTTAGGTTTTAATTTTGTGGCAATTGGCAAATTGTTTAATCTTTCTGAGGCCCAGGCAGCTTTTCTTATCCACAGAATTGCAGTGTTGCTATACGGATTAAATTACTTCATGTATGCAATATGCAATGCACAGAGTGTGAAACTTAATAGGTGCTCAACAAATGTGTAAATCTTTGTAAAAGTGGAAAAGTCAATTACTCTTATGGTACAAACTATAATACTAGCTTTTTCTGATAATTGTTTTGATCTTTTCCTTCATTTTGGGAGTGTGCACGCATCTTCCAGTTTGGGATTTCTTATCAGTTGTTGGTCAGCAATGGTGATTTTCTCAAAGTTATTGCAATCACAAACCCATATTTAGTGGATAGTGCCAAATTGGAAGCCTGTTAGTAATGTGATGTAAAATTCTACCAGACTTGTCAAAGCACACTCTATTTTTGATATTTTTTTGGGGGAAAAAAATGCCAAGAACATGCCTTTTCATGGTGACTATGTAGAAAGTGTCATATTCTCAATAAGACAGTAAGGAAAATTATGCCTCACAAATCTCTGTAAATATAGAAAAAATATGGAACATAATTTTCAATAAAACAATTTATACATAATTCTAATGAGAAAATCTGACTGGGGATATCTAGCAATATGTCTCCTGGTGGCAGACACACCATTATGTATGTAGACTGTTATAGAGACTATCAGGAACTTTTGAGGGTACATGCCAAGAATATTTCTTGTCTAAGAACTACTGTCCTCCCCAAAGGATGGGTCTCTGTAGCTTTGTGCTTCTCCCCCAGGCCCAAGCTGTTTGGAACAGGGGTGAATGTTGACCCAACCTGGGCCAAGCAGATTCTGTTCCCTGGAAATAGACTGCAAGGATGGGTCAGTTGGCTGGGTTGCTGTGCCCCGCAGATGGAAAGGATGGAAAGTCAGGTAGAGAAGAGAGAGACCAGGAGGGCAGGGGAAAGAGGAGACTCTTGCTCCCTGATTCCAGTCCTTGGGAGGCTGTTCTAGTTTGCTCTGCTGGAATGCAACACACCAGAGACGACTGGCTTTCAATAAAAGGGGATTTATTTAGTTAACGTATAGTTCTTCAGAGGAAAAGCAGCTAACTTTCGACTGAGATTCTTTCTTACGTGGGAAGGCACAAAGCAATCTCTGCTGGCCTTCTCTCCAGACCTCTGGGTTCCAACGTCTTTCCCCAGGGTGATTCCTTTCTGCATCTCCAAAGGCCTGGGCTGAGCAGAGTGCCGAGATGAGGTATTCTGAGCTGCTTGGGCTGTGCTGCGTTGAACTCTCTCATTTAAGCACCAGCAAGTTAACTCAAACATCATTCATTGAAGCAGGCACGCCTCCTAGCTAACCACAGATGTGATCAGGAACAGATGAGGTTCACATGCCATCGGCTCATGTCCACAGCAATATAACTAGGCATCTTCACCTGCCCAAGCTGAAAACTGAATCTAACAACTGCAGAGGCTGAGCTTAAAAAAAATTCTTTTTTTTAGGTGCCGTAAGATGCCTCTGCAACCATGCACCAACATTCAGCCTTTTCCTTAAAGCCAGCTTGAGGGAATTTTTATTCTCCTAGACTAAAATTTTACTGGGAGAAATAATCTCTATCTCATAAAAAACTGGCCCCAAGTTGTGAACCCAGGGGCAGATTGTTTTAAGACTATAGAGTTAATAGCCTCCCTCTCCTTCTTAGGTTGCTATGAACTCCTTTATTAATAAAGTGAACTATGGGTGATAAGAGACAGAATAAGATGGCTGTAGGGTATTGAATTCTAGCCCTCATAAAGACTGCTCAAGTCCTGATCCCTGGGCCTTTAGATGTGGACTCATTTGTGAATGGGCTCTATAAAGATCCTGTTTAGATGATGCCAAATTGAATCACAGTGGACCTTAATTCATAGAGAAAATTTAGGCAGACACACAAATGAGTTAGGAGGAATAGAAGCCAGAGGACAGAGAGTTTGCCACGTGATAGAAGTTGGGATGTATCTACAAGCCAAGGAACCTCAAGATTGCTGGCAAGCCATCACTGGAACTCTACAGACTTTGGGACTAAGCGTGGCCTGGAGATATTATGATTTTGGATTTCTAACCTCTAAACTGTGAGCCAGTAAATAGCTGTTGTTAAGCCAACCAGCTTAGAGGTATTTGTCCTAGCAGCTCTGACCAACTAAGACTTTGAAGAAATGACAATGACATCATGACCTGCAACTGTCTGTGACTATAACATCATGTCATAGGATTTATGAATACTAATTTTTAAGGAAATGCACTTTGAGACAGCATATAAGTGAAATAGTTTCTATTGTAAATGTTGGAAAATACATTTGCACATTTTTGAGATAACTAAAATAGATTTGTGTGTGTATATGTGTATAAAAAGGTGGATAGCCATTCTCAGAATTATTTACCTACCATGAATGTTTGTATTTATTTCAAAGAAGTAATGGATTACTATTCACAGAGTGAGAAGAAGCTGTTTTCTTCCCATAAGGAATATGCCTTCATTAAGCTTTCTGTTGCTCATGTGACTTGTACATTGTGCTTCCTAGGGCAACTTTACATATCTGGGTGGGTCACTAAGGCTGTCTGTAGAATGATAATGAACATAGTTTTTATTTTCTTTGTACTAAAAAATATCCACCTTTATCTGTTTTCTGGGTGCTTCTGTCCACTGTGCTTTTAAACATTCTTGTTTCATTTCAATGTTAATTTTTAAAATTTACCTGGTTTGATAGAATTCCAGCCCATGTAATTCTTTCTGAAATTTGAGAATCATTTTATTTCCAAAATATTAAAGTTTAAAAGTGCTTTGGAGATGAAATGTTGGTTCATCTTTGAAAACATGGTTACAGTAACCAACTTCAGGATTCTTATTGCCATTTCTATTTTAGTTTCTTCAGTGTGATGGGAAATGTGTGCTTCTGGCAAAAGGTTCACACAGTTAGGAAATGGGAACGGTGCCATTCTTTATAAGAAATGGCAATTGTAACTAACAGATACCAAGTTATAGTTGAAAGACTCTGGGGGTGCAGTGAGATGGGGTTGGAGAACTACTAGAGTTAATAGGTTTAGTGCTGTTCTTCCTTTTTATAGTTTGCTTTTTAGCAGCTTTAGGGGTACATGTGCAAAAAGTAATATGTGTTAGGCACCTGTTAACAGGGATCCTATTTCTAATTTAGATTTAAAACAAAAAGCAGTTATCTACCTGTCTGTCTGTCTGTCTTTCTGTCTGTCTGTCTATCTATCTATCTATGGATGTTCTTGGGCAACCAGGTCAACTGGTTTATTTCCAGTGAACTCTGTATAATGAGCATGTTTAAAATGCTCTCTAGGATTTAGTTGGGGACTGAAGTTGTTTGATATCACAAGACTTATTTTGAAATGCTTGATTCTATTTATGGCTGGTATAATTTCCTAAAATTAGTTATGAAACAAGATTATTGTTATGCAGTGATGGATACTGTTGATGGTTTTCTAAATGGCTTCATAGATTTTTAGTAAGAATAGTTCATATCCAGACTGTGATGGACGGTTCCAGCTGGTTTTACCACAACCTCAGTTTGAACCTCAGCACTGGGGTTGGTTTCTTACCATCAGGGTTCAAGTTTGAGAGGTCTGGCTATTTGTCACTCTGATGCTAATATTTCCTCCTGGTCCCAGATAGTGATAAATAGGTGTGATTGCTTCCAGCTTCTTCTGGCATTAAGCCACAGTCTGTTCACTTCCAGCCAGCTTTTCGATGCTTCTGTAGTGAAGATAATTTTGACAGGGAACTGTCAACCCCTGCAGCATGCTCTACCCTGGCTGGTGTTCCAGACTGATAAGGTTGAATTGCTTAGTAAATTGAAGCATCCAGAAACAGATGGAAGGGGATATTCCTGGAGACTTGCCTGTCTTTGCTAGCAGTGACAAGTGAGGCTTTTTAAAAAATGGGGGAAGAGGGAAGGAGAAGCATTAGTATCAATGTTGTGTGGTGGGTAGAGAGTTGCAAGTTTGTCAGAGTATCAGAGTTGAGGGCTGGGGCTGGGTCCAGAAAGGAAGAACAAAGAAGAAAATGGTATTTCACACTGCAGGAGATGTGAAACTTTCTTACCTTATTAAGCTTTGGTAAACCACTGTTCTTCTCACAGATGTTCCCTTGAGGTTTTTTGAATGTCAGGAACAGAAAACCATGCTGCATAAGCAGAAAAACTCTTAAGCTTACGTAAAGCATTTAATGATGCTATCAGTAAAATTTAAAAGCAAAATTACCACAGTGGCACGTATTTAATTATATGCACACTTCTCACTACGCTGTATGGTAATAACGGCAAGCAAATCAAGTAAATGTTGTAGCCGGTGCTACTTTTAATAGGGAAGAGAACTAATATTTATTGAATTCCTAATATCTGCTGGGCTCCATGCTGGGTGCTGTATATATGTTATCTGATTTAATATATAGCTAAACAAAACATTTCTAGGGACTAGTGTGGGTGGAGGGAGGAGAAATGAGCCCTTCTGAAGACCCAGGGTTCTCTTTTCTTTGGTAAGGATACATATTTTCCTGATGGTCCAAGGACCTTTACCATCTGCCTGGTTAGGACTATGGACTCCATAGACTCTGGATCCTTAGTGACACTTGGGTTACACTTGCAGAGCAGCTCCCTGGTTGGTATTCAATTTTGCCTCCTTTCAGTAAGGGCTGGAAATGGACCTGACAGCTTGCAATCCAGCTCCAGATTGGATTCTGTTTGAATCAAGGCAGCAGAACCAAAAGCAGGTTTTCTTTCGAGTATTAGGGAATGTGAGTAGGAGGTCCATTGCGTCCCCAACTCTGTTCTTCTCACTTGATCCCAATGAACAGCCTCACAAAGGGAAAGGAGGAGAGATGCTGGTGGGCTGTGCTTTAAGAGAAAATCCCTCCACCCCTACTCCTGTCATTCCCTTTGAAACATTTTCACAGACAGTGCCTGGCATTTTACTGTTTAGAGCATGGCGTATTTATCTTTGGGGATTAGGGGATTCTTTGGAAGTCCAATAACAATTTTGCCTCTTTTCCCCAGAAAATTTACTGATATTTAGACCTCAAGTTGAGACTTCTTGATATAGAGATTCACACAGACCAACAGGAAAAATCTCTGGAAGTATGGGAGAAGATTAAGGGAAGTCTGTTAAGCATCACTTGCTTACCTGAGATGTACTTTAGGCAAGAAGAGCTGATAGAAAATAGTGGTTAAGAGACCATTTTGAAGTATGAGATATTACAGAGGAAGGCAGGCCCAAGTGGGGAAGATGGAGCTTCTAGTAAAGGACTTGGTGGACAGTTCAGTGTCTGGTCTGGTTCTGCAAAGCATGATCCATGGACCAGCAGCATTGGCAGCACATAGGAGAGTGTTAGAGATGCAGAGTCTCAGGCCTGACCTCAGACCTACTGAATTAGATTCAGCATTTTAACAAGATCCCCAGGATGATTTGAATGCACATTCAAGTTTGAGAAGCACTGGTTTATATAGAGAATGCTGGGTTGTGGCAGAGGGGTTTAGATTAAAGGAAGTCAGCAATCAGGAGAGAGTTGCTTCCCATGAAGGTACATGTGAATACCTACAAGAAATAGGAAAGGAACCCAGACAGCAAGGCAGAGAGAGACCACAGAAAGGGCGCTTGAAATGATACTCACAGTGGGACAAGTTGTATGTAACTAAGTGTGGGTTTTAAATACAGGAACCAAGTTGGAATAACAAAAAGATGCTGTTTACTACAGTATGTTAAAACAATAATGATACATAGCTTGGTGTGACTTTTCTAAACATCCAGCTGGTATCAAAGGATGGCTAATTGCCATGCTTAATTATTTATATTTATGGAGTAAATTAACTCTAGTTAGATTTCTGTCTCCCCTTGATGAATCTTTTGAACTTACCATAACTTTGTTTTCTTGAAGCCTGTGCCTGCCAGGCAGACAAGTTACTGGAGAACCTCAAGGATCTCAATTATTAGCTCCTGTTATTGGTACTGCCCCATTGACACACCTTAGGTGTCCTTTTCTCCTTTCTTAGAGAACTGTTGCCAAATACTTGTTGGGCACATTATATAAGTAAACCATTGCTTGATTGCTTTTTTTGTGAAGGCAATTGAAAATAAAAGTTATTTTAATTTCTGGAATAGAGAAAGAATAATAGTATCATTTTTGGTAAAGTTATAGGCTACTTTCCATCAGTGAGAAAATTCCAGCAATGCTTATCTATTTTATTGTAGTTAGTGATCATTTTGATCCTATTTTGAATGAGTGTAACAATTTTCTATATTCTTTTTGAGATGGGATAATCATAAAAAATTTTATCTATTTTCCCAATTAATAACTAAATACAAATTCCTTACTTGCATAAGTTATTTGTATAATTTTATATACTCTATGACTCAAATTTACCTTTTCCCAAAATGCAAAAATTCATATTTGCTCTTAAAATTAAATTAAAAAAAACATTTTATTATCCTTAGTGAAGAGAAAATATAAATCACAACATTCTGTAATTTGTTGACACTTATTTACTGAGAGATTCTAAATAATGAATCTAATTAAAAATAATGAAATGTAGATTTACTCCCTAATTATTAAATTACTTAAAAATAAATGGAAAAGAGTATTTTAAAATTTGCCTGTTTGGGACAGTCTTTGGTGTTTAGAATATTTAATTATTGAAAAGAAGGCATAAGTATGAGGAAAACACAAACAGTTAAGAAAAAAGCCGAACAGCTTATACAATAAACAAACCATCCAGTAAAGGGATGTCAAACATCTCAAATTTATTTTGAGACCAGTGTCAGTCTGACCCTGCAAATTGCCTTCAGGATGTCTGAGTTACCCCAGTTACTCCCATGATGACTGTTTAAACTGCCACGAGAACTGCTGGTTCAAAGACATGGTTAGCTGGGTAAGTGCACCTTCTGTCATGGTGGTTGCCCATTGATGTACTTCCCTCTTTATACTGCAGGAGGTTCCTGGGATGTGGTTCTCCAGTAAAATCAGATGAGTTTGGGACCCTGCTATACTTCAAACTTTTTGTAGTTGCCTAAGTGAAATTTAGCGCGTAGTTGTTGTTTTGAACTCATTACCAGGAAGATTAGTTACAAAGGTACTAGAAAAGCTTATTATAAGATGGTGCTGAGATGTGCATATCATGACAGAATTATGTCAAGGTCACCTTGTATTTATTTTCTCCTAAACAGTTTCTTGACTTTAAAATGCCTTTGGAACTTCCAACTCAAAATTCTAATCCCTTGCAATGAGCTCAGTCTATGCAAAACTTGCTTCTCGCCTGCCAAATTGAAAGCATCTGGATGGAATACTGAATTCAGGTCATTTTTCCCCCCAGTGTGTCCTTCTCTAGAAGAAAGGAAATCAAATCCAATAACATCACACAAGGAAGAGTGTAAAATAGTTCCAACAAGAGCTCTTTGTTTCAACAGTTGGTTAGAATTGTATGTAACACTTTCCCTCTTCCTTTTACTTACCTCCCTAGCTACCAGATCTCAATGGCTGATTTGAAATTTTAAAAAGTTGCAGCTTTTTCATTTCAGTTATCACTATAGCATTATTCTATAAGGTGCTAAGAGGAATGGCTAGAGTTGATGATGTTGAACAGGGGTAACTTTCCCTTCTCAGTGGAGGCTCAGGGCTGGTGCAGATGGGGCTTCTTAAATTGAAAAGTGCATAGCAGTCACCATCAGGGCTTGTTAACGTGCAGATTTTTCTCCAGTTGGCCCAGGGTGGGGCCTGAGATTTCGCATTTCTAAAAAGCTCCTAGGTGGCACAAACATAGCTGGTTGGTGGAGGAGGTCTTGAGTAACCAGGGGTGGCATACTTTGGAAGAATATAGCTTTAGGCCAAATTTCTTGGACCAGTCTTTCTCCCAGTAGCTGGCCATTTAAGGGCTTAGTGTATGGCATGCATATAGAATTTAGCATTGAGTATTATCTAGCCACATATGGATGTAGTCCCACCAATTTCCCTTTGCCTTCATACCAATTCTTTCCCCACTAAGTGCACTAATGTTTTGAAAATCAGTGCACACAGAAAACTTGCCATTACAAAGGAATCGTTTTTTTATAGAGTAGAGAGAAAACTTGCCATTGCAAAGGAATCATTTCTTTTACTGAGTAAAGTACATTTTCCTTGAGAAACAAGGAAATAAGTGTATCTACACTGAACCCATATTCTGTCATCAGAAATCAGAATATAATTTTACTAGAAGTTATAGAATGTCATGAGTATTTACTTAGCACTAAGGTAGGTAATAGTTAGAGTGATAACAGAGTGAGGCATTTTAAATTTTCAGCTTTCCCAATGCTCTAAATACAACAGATTATAACAATATGACCAAGGCTATTTTATCTGCAGCAGTACTTAAGACTGATAGATACAATGTTCCACTTAGGAGCTATCATGGTACAATTAACTAGATGGTATTAAGAAGAAGTTTCTTAAAACACTTAAAGTTGTGAAGCTATTCAGCAATAGATCTCTGCTTCTTAAGTAAATACAAATAAGGACGGAAGCCATTTTAGTGGATAATAAAATAAATCAACAAGCCCCAACCTTAGCTCCCCATGGATGAGATTTAAAGCAACAAATCTATGATACTTTATGCAGTTAACATAAAATATACTTAAATTTGGAAGATTTACTCTGCCATCACCTTCTCACATGCAAATTCTGGGCTAATTTGCCTTCATTAATTCACATACAGTTGCAGGGCTGACTTCTGCTCTCAGATGTTTATGCATAATCTACCTTCAAGTTAACTTACTGCATATTGGCCCTTTAGCTTCTGTTCTGGTCCTGCAGGAATTCCAAGTCATACGCCTTAGGAGTTTCAGCCTGATTTCCTGGCCCTGAGGAAGGCATAAGTGATGTATGCAGAATCAAGAGATTTTTGTAGAAGAATTTCCTGCCTCTTGTTTGGCCCAGACCCAATTGCTTGGCTCTGAAAAGGAGAGAGCTCTGGAAGGTTGTCCAAGACGAACAACTTTCTTGACCTCTGTCTCCCAGATATTTCAAGGAGTGGGCCTGTAAGATCCTGATTGAGAGCCAAATTAATCATTAGCAGCTTTCGGTGTTTTGGAGTTCTTTTTGGAAAGGGACATTTAGAACTACTATTCCACTTAACCAAAGTTAAGAACTAAAGGAAATTCTATTCTGAGATAGAGCAAATAATGAGTAATATGAAAGGGGAAACAAAAAGGGGTAGAGAATGAAAAGGCCATTAATGGAGGGGGCTTATACCCACAAAGAGGAAAACACAGAGACAAAGACCAGAACAAAAGACAGAGAGGCAGAGGAAAGACGTGCTGTCATGTTTGGTTGAACATTTGTGTTATGTTCAGTATGTGTTTTCTTTAAAAGTGCCCAAAAGAAGACTTATTTCCTTTACTTATAAAAGAAAAGGAGTTGACTAGGAACCCAGATTGTTCATTGGAGAATCTGCATTTATGGTTAGATATAACATATATGAGAAGGGCAGGAGCAGTGTCAAGGTTGTTCAGGAAATGACAGTGCACTGCCATGGCAGTGGAGGCTCCAGGACAGACGCTGGAGATCCTCAGCTTCCTCTGGTTTGAGGTTGGTTTGACTCCAGAAAGCACTTAATCTACTTCCACCCCCCAACCCCCCCCAGAGAGCTAAGATCTAGCCACATTAGTCTTATATTTTTTAGAACAGTTTTGAAGACAAAGCAAAATAAAACAAAACCCACTTTTTTCCACCATTGTATTTGCCCTTCCCAACAAGTCTGTGCGGTAGATGGGACAGGTATTGGTAGACCTCATCTGTCAAATGGTAGATAAAGACACTGAGACTGGGGGACTGGATCCCTTGGGGCAGGCTACCCAGCTAGGGAGGAGAGGTATTGTAGTGGTTATTGGGACTATTCAAACCAAGTGTTGTGGATTCCCATCTACCACTCATTTCAGTAAATTGTGGATAACTAACCACTGAGCCATACAGTGAATAATCAGTGGTTAGCACCTTATTTCAGATTCTGGGAATTCTTCAAATCTGGGAGTGATGCTCCAAGGAGGAAGAAAGCATAGAGGTTTCAGGCAGAACAAAGGATCTGTTTAGGAGGTTTCTGATTGGAAGATATTCTACAGGAAGTAGATTCATTAATCAAGGATTATTTTATTTATTTTTTAAAGCTAAAATGTTTCTATTGTGAAATGTCTCCTATCCAAGCCTACGTTCTTGTGGCTAATATTGTCTTGTCCTCAAGAGATCTACTAGACTTTACATTTTGTTTAATAGTTATGTAATTATTTAGTTCTGTTTAAAAATACATAATTTATTACTATTTTTTAAAACATAAAAGCAAGACTTTTTATTAAGATTAAAAGTCCCAGGATCCCTCTAAGCACTGAAAGAGATTTGGTGTATAGGCATTAGTGCCAAGCATGAGAAGTACCTCCTCTAGTGGTTTAACCCTGGAATAATAAATAAATACAGTCAGATCTGGGAAAACCTCAGAGAGTAACCTCCAAAATTCTGAGGAGAACACAGGCTATCCAGAACAGGTCATACTTTACATTTGATAATCTGAAAGAAGAAAAAATTTGAGCTTACTGCTATCAAATATGTTACAATTTATTATCTGGCAGCTACTTGGTCTCCATACTACCCTATGAGTAGGATAGAGGATTTAGATTAGCAACATATGGTGAAATGCGGCTGCTCCAAACTGAGAAGCTTATTGAATTCTAGGGTCATAGGAGTTCATCTTTTAGGACTCTGAAGTATACAATAGCGAAGGAAGGTCCAGAATTTAAAATTAGGTCTCTCGTTTAAACTTTTTTCAGTAATTGAATTTCAGTAATTGACTTTTCTAAAAAGGATGTTCAAAATGAAGAGGGTGGTTCCTGTAAAATTTATGTAACAAGTATTAGAGATAAAATTAAAGGGTCAGCTTTTCAATTGTTATTTAACATAAATAACAAGTCACAGAATTGTATGGTTCTTGTTCTTCATGGTAAATTATGGTTTTTGTTTGCTTGTTAAACTTGAGTCCTCATAATATCTTCAAATTCCCACATCTGACAATAATTTTATACTTGCAGAACCTCTTTGAAGATGGTTATATGGCTAAAAAACAGTTATATTGCTAGGATAAAAATATGACCCTCCAGTGGTTTTATAATTAGCCATATTGAAGAAACCCAAAACAAGAAATAAATGATTCGAAAGCTGTGACATCCTAAGATTATTTAAAAAAGAAGAGGTGCCCTGTTTTCTGAAAAATAACTTCATTGATGGCTCAAGAAACTTTGCTTGCACACTGTCCTATTAAAAATTTTACTCATCAATCATGCTTTTTTCATTTTATTAACTAAACTACAGACTTTACTTACATTTTCCAATTTTTCTGCTAATGTCCTTTTTCGATTCTAGGATTTAACCCAGAATTGAATTTTAGAATTCAGTTAAACAGATGAATGTTTAAACAAATGGAATACTACCCAGCAATAAAAGGAACTACTGATATATGCAATAACCTGGGTGAATCTCCAGTTGTTCTTGGGAGTGAAAAAAAGCCAATCCTGAAAGCTAGATACTGTATGATTCCATTTATATAATATTCTTGAAATGAAAAAAATTATACAAATGAACAAATTATTGGATGTCAGGAGTTAAGGAGGGAATGGGGGCAGGAGAGAAGTGGAAATGGCATCAATGAGGGATCCTTGTGGTGAGCAAATGTTTTCTGCCTTGCCAGTATCGTGGGTGTGCTATCCTGCTATAGTTTTGCAAGAAGTTACCATTGGGGGAAGCTAGGTAAAGAGTACACAGGACCTCTGTACTATTTTTTACAGGTGTATATGGATCTACCATTATCTCAAAATAAAAAACTTAATTGAAAAAAAAATGATAGCCTGGCATTAAAGAAGGAAAGGGGGCTCACTTTTTATTGAAAATACTTTTGTTTGAAATTTTTATGAACAGGATATTCATGCATTACCAGTGAAATAAAACATCACCATAAGAGGATAACATAAAGTAGTGTGTGTGTGTTTTAACTAAGGAACTGTTAAGACTGCAACTTGGCTCTGTTTCCTTGTAGTCACAGCCAAGGGGGAAATATGAATCAGAGCTGTCAGGTAGAAGGAAAAATACAAGCAATTCAAGGACTAGTATATATTTGGGGCTTAGTTTATTTTCTTTTTCTAATTTATTTTCATATTTTATACTATAGGTTAAAGTTTTAGAGATCCTACTTACACCTGTTTGTATATGATCATTCCTGATACACATAAGTACATTGGTACTTTTATTGGTATTTTGAAACAGGTTAACATTCTACAACTCAGCTTCTAATATAACAACCCATCCTTTTTCTTTTCTCCTAAAAAAAGAAAGAAAAAGAAAATATATAACCAGTTTTTAATGGATGAAAATTTAAAAGGCCAAACATAAAGTTTATAAAAGACAAAAATATAAAACACCTAGAATTTTGGAACTAGAAATATGTAGGATATCTATGAGGATAATTATAAGATTCTAACAAGGAATAGAAAATAAGACCTGAATGAAAGGAGGAGTATATCATTGGAGGACTATTAAAGGGAGGTTGAAAAAGTTTTTAAAGTTTTTCTGAAACAGCAGGGTTCTCTGGTTGGCAGGGTGAAGGGATGGGGGAGGGGAAGAAAGTAATATGCCCTTACAGATACTAAGTGCACTTTAAAGCTATAATAATTTAATCATTATGGTACAAAGACCATAACAGCAGAAAGATCAGTGGAACAGAACACAAATTCCAGAAGCAGTCAACTATGTGTAGAAACTTAGCACATAATGCCTGTGGTATTTCTGTTCCACTTGGAGTTTCATGTGGAAACCCTCTCTAAATATGACTACTACATAATAGTGTACCATTAAATAATTAACAGCCACCTCTCTGAAAAAAATGTATTTATGTATACCTATATATGTACATAAATTTATTATAAATTCTACTGATATAAAGGATGTAAGCATACAATTCACAAAATAAAAATACACAATATTCTTTGGTGTAAATTCCATATCACTAATTTATTCTTGCAAAATGCCTTTTGTTTTTTTTTTCCTATCTTTGACTCCATAACAACCTTCAACCATGATTTGACAAATGGAGTTGCATTCCAACCCACTAGCTCTTCTCTGAATAAACTTATTGTTATTAAATCTTAGATGTGACTTATTGTTAAACTGTTAATTACCCGTGTATAAATGATTAATTAAACTAAAAAATGCTTTCAGCTTCATCACTAAATCAAGCCCTGATTTGTAGCATTTGCTGATTTCCAGGGTATAAATACCCCCCGCCATGACCAATTTCAAACTCCCAGTGGGAAGTTGCTGAATACAGGCTTGGGAAGAGATGCATGGCAGCACATTACTATATAGTATTTCCACTATGCACGTAGCAGTAACTGACTTCAAGAGCATAGGTAATAGTAAAATGGTGAAGTAATGAGCATTGAGTATTTATCTTTGGTTTTAACGTAATTATTAATTGTAGGTTTATATAAACTTTTAATAATAGCTACATTTTATAACTGGTTCTCAAAATTCCTGAAATTTGCAATTGGCTTTCATAAGCTTTGCAAACTTCCTCCAGCGCATTGCTAACTCTAAGACAGAACTACAAAGTAAGAGATTTGAAACTTCCTAAAGTATTTAAACCATAAAGAAAGTTAAAAAAAGATATAAGTAACAGGAAAAGACTAATATCTTGAGAAACTCTTGTCAATACATATGACATAGTTGAATATTCCGAAAGAAAAATAGTCAGACATAAGTAAGTAATCACAGGTGGCTGATAAGTATATGAAAAGATGTTTAACCTCATTATTAATCAAATAATTGACTCTTATTTTTAGCCGGAAAATTGTCAAAAGTTAAACAGAATAATACACAGGGTTTAAAGATTTGGTTAAATGCACTGTCATATAGATATAGTTTCAGAGTGAGTAGAAACTGGCTTAGTCTTTTTGGAAGGCAATTTCACAATACATGTCAAAATATACAAGTCCTTTGACCAAACTATTTCAGTTTTCATCTATCCATTAATTCAGCAAATATTTATAAAGAGGCTATTATGTACCAAGGATTTCTAAAAATTAATTTTATAAGCATCTAAAGATGTATAAGGAAATGAGGATTACCACAATATTTTTATGGCAATGTTTTTTGTTTGTTTCAACAAAACATTGAAAAATATATACGTTCATCAATAAAGAATTGGTTAAATAAATCATGTTTCATTGATATAATGGAATACAATGCAAACATTATGAACGAAGCTATAGATCAATGTAATGGAAATATATCCATGGTATATTTAAAGAGCAAACCCAGCAGGTTTTAAGAGCGTCATATAATATGATTACTTTTTGTAAAGTATAATTATATCTCTATACATGTACATATATATGTAGAGGGATTTTGGAAGGATATGCATAAAATATTAATGGAGGCAAAACTTTCTATGCTGAATGAATGATATATTAAACATGTATTACCTCTATAATAAAAATATGAAACTCTTTCCTTTAAAAATTGCTGTGATAAATACTTTTATCTCATGGGTAAAATGTGTTCTAGGAATAGTGCTTTAGAGTTGGAACTGAAAGCCTTGGTTTGGAGTCATAATGCCATTCCTTCTAATTTGGTATCTATTTGAGACTTGCCATAATAAAAAGTAAAACATTAAAAAAAAGGTTTGAATTTCAGCCTCATTTGTTATAGCTATTGTGACCTTGACGTAAATAATTACCCACTCTGAGCCTTACTTACTTTATCTGAGAGGCAGATAGACTGTGTTTTAATTCAGGCTCTCAAATGGTGAACTTGGGCCAGTTACTTAAATGCTTTGTTTTAGTTTCTCTATCTGAAAAATGGGGATGAAAGTAATAGTAATACCCACCTCATAGAGCTATTGTATTAAAAGAATTAAATATGTAAAGCACCCCAAACAATGTGTGATATTTAATTACAGTTTTGTTTATTCTAATTATCTGCCAAGTGGGATGATGCTGGTCGTGCTGTTAAAATCTGCCTCAAAGGTTTGTTGTGGGGATTAAACTAAAAATACTTGACACCTAGTAAGTATTCAACACATGCTAGTTGCATCTACCCTGGAAATAGTACAACAAAAGCACAGCCTGAGTAAGTTTTCTTTAATTCTAGAGAACAGCCAATATAATTTATCTAACATCACATCCAGCACATAGATAACTGAAGAGTGAATGCAGGGCTCTTGATTTTGATTTATTGAACAAAATGTCCCCTTTCTGTTCAATTAACCAATATATTTTCTTATGTTAAAATCTGGACTGTCATATTACACCACACAAATATTTCTGTATAATTTGATTTTCAGAAATCACTATTGGATCACTGTAATTTTTTATTGTTTCATTAACTTGAAAGAATTTTTACTGCATTGCTTGATATTCCCTGTAAATGGAAGCAATATACTTATGCTATTTTAAATAATTTAAAGTGCTACATTCCCTACCACCTATCCATTTGTACAGCTGGTTATTCTGTATACATGGCTATCAGATGCTAGTGTGCTTCCTGGTCTTTTAATGCAGAGCCATTAACCATGTGAGGATCAGAGACAATATATATATGTATTAATGTATTTTAATTTAACACATGACAGCAAATGAAGGCTGAGTGACAGATCATATTCAGTTACAAATAAGGGGAGAACTTATTGCTTAAGAATGTTCAAGTCACAGGTGAATAGCAAAAGGTTTTTATTCCTTCCCTGACAGAATAAATTTATCTCCTTAAAAGTCACCTTTATGCTTTCTACTTAGCATTAGGAAGGCTGCTTTCTGTATTTCAATTTTGTGTGGACAAGACATTAATTTTAAGTGAAAGACATTGTTCTGTACTGGAATTAAATGAGGTCGTTATTGGTTTGAGTGGTAAAGGTGGAAGGTTTAGGTTCATGTTTGGCTTTAATGAGAAAAGTGCTATGTGAATGTGGTCCTCAACTATTTTTGGCACTGAAAGCAAATTATAAATGGGGCAATGAAGTTGAAAGCCATCAGCAGGTTCTCTAAGTACCCGGAGTCAGGGTATACATCTGATATCATCAAATGGGAATGTGACAGGAAAACAGAACAGTCCTTTCTCAGTCAAGCGATTGATGTGGTCACAGAATTGATTTTAGGTAGAGGAACCCAAAGGACATTGACTTCTGCTATTGATAAAGGAACTTCAGAAGTCATCTAGTTTAAACCAAAGCTTAATCCTTTTGACAATTTCCTTTTCTTAAATACCTCCTGAAACAGAGATTTAGCCACTTACCCTGAAATGTAAATGTCATCAGATTGGCAGGATAGAGAGAAAGCTGGTGATTAGAGGAGAATGCATGAATAAAACGACCTTAACATGGTCCATATATGAGTCAAAACAAATAGAGTTTTGCTGAAATGAGGCTGCGAAGACCAATTCACCTCTGTTCAGGAAAGTCTAAGGGATTGTAGAGGAGCACAAGTTAATAATGATTAGATAATGTCCAATTCTCCCTCCTGTCATGACCACGTTCCCTGAAAGGGAGGCTGATAGAATTTTCACTTTCTTCCTTTTCATTCACTCCTCAACCTAGTGATATTTGATTTTTTGCCTTCTCTACTCAATTGAAATGGATTTTGAAATTCACTAAAGGATTTCTTGCCTAGTCTACATACACTTTTCAGGCTCATGTTATTTGACCACTCTGTTGTGTGTCTGAGAGAAAAAGGAGGTTCTCTTAATTATTCAGAAATATGTGGTACCCTAGTGCTCCTTTAAATGATACAATAGAGTGAGGGCTGAGCTTTCTACAACTTCCCAATAATCCCAGGGAGGCCAGACTGTCCTAAACACATCTCTCTTCTCTTTCTTGTTTGTTTTTATGTTTAATGAGAATTATGTCAAGCATTGAGCTATCTGCCCACAACTGATACCTGATTTAATATACTATAATACCTATCAGTATATGGATAAGTGTTTAAGGTTATGTAGCTGGTAAGTGGTAGAGCCTGGATTTATAACCAGCACTGAGTCCTGGAGTAATGGGGGACTGCAGAGAGAAGCATTTATGGGGGCAGAAATGGTCTGCTCAGGATGTAGTAGGTTGCAGGGCAGAACAAAGTATAAGCGTAGGTGAAGCAATGCAGTTGGGAAGGGTTGGTTGACTGTGAAAGAGCAGGTATATTTAAGTGTGAGTGAGGGTCAGTCAGATGGGCTGTATAGGGAAGCAGAGAAGAGTGACCAATTTATGAGGTGAACTTAGATTTAAATGTCTCTGCCCAAAGAGAATAGTTAGTTTAGCTCATCAGACTGACTAAATGATTGTTTGCCCCTTGGGTCCTAGACCTTGCTCACCTTTTTAGTGCTATATCTTCAACCCTTAATATGAAGGCAATTAATGAATATTTATTGAATGTTAGGAGCCCCTTTCTACTTGAAATTCTCTGGCATCTATGAAAGCACACTCTCAGGTTTTCCTTCCAACTCACTGGCTGCTCCTTACCACTCTCTCTGTGAGTTCTTTTTTCTCTTTGGCTTCTTGGTGTTTCCTGAGTACATCCTCACATGCATAGCAATCCACTGGATATATTTTTTAGTAGGTATAAATGCTACCCAAATTCCTTTACCTATCAGTTATCTAATACTTCCAAACTCTCCAGTTCAACTGAATTTCTTCTCTGAGCATGATAATTAATGTGTTCACTGTCTACCAGCGTACTCCACTTTGGAGTTCTCAAAGCACCTCCAATTCAATTAATAATATTTATGCCTCTCCTGTATATACTCTTTGCAAGGGGAAGGTCTAGAACTTTCATTAGATACTTTAAATTTCCATGGTACAGTACAACTTTTGGGCGCTATGCATTCTTCTTGAGAAAACTCCGTCACATGAATCACAATCCTAGTGGCTGGGGCAACCAATCGCTTAGGATTCTAAGCCAACAGACTTAGAAATGTTGGCCATTGCAGGATTTCTCATCTCAGTCTCATGCCCTTTGTGGGGATCACACAATTAGTGACTTACATATATGCAGCTTGCTTTGCTGAACTCTCATCTCCTGTGTGCTTACACTCAGTTCTGCTTTTAGGACTAGTCTTCCTGTCAGTTTGTTTTGGGCTACAAACTGGCTTTCTAGTTCTGGCTCCTTTCAGTCTTTTCTGTTAAATTGAAATGAATTGAGATAAGGACAGACATATCCCAGGATATTAAAAAAAGGGAAAGATTTAAAGGAGAGAATAGGCAAGCATGTCAAATGATGGAGAATAAGGAAAAATAAGGAGACTGAGAAATGAGGAAAAGGTTATTAGGGGGATTAGTAGCTAATTGGTAACTTTTGAGTGAATAGTTTGAGAGCAGTAAATAATTTGGGAGAGGAAGACAGACTACAAGGTGATAAAAAGGGAGAGGATAAGTGAATTATAAGTACTAGAAAGGGTACATATCAGTAAAATGCCTGATGAAGGAGCCCAAACTGAGGGTTGAAGGGCTTGAAGAATATGGAGAAAGTGTTTAGAGTTCTTGTTGAAGAAGACTAAGTTTAGGAGCTGTAAGGAAAGATAGGAGGACATGGTTAAGGAAGGTGAGCTCCAGGGTCAAGATCCTGTGTTCAGTATCCTCTCCAGTGATAATAAGGTGCATTTGAGGTGTGTCATTTCCAAGGGTAGTTGAGTCAAACGAAGGTGAAGTGGCTGAGGTATTGTGTGGCAGTGTGTGTAGTAGTTTTAAAACATGACCACAAATTCTTTGATAGTCTCCCCTTACTTAATGCAGTATTAATTCCTCTCTCATTAAATATGGACTGTGCTTAGTGGCTTGCTTCTAGTGAATAGAATGCTGTGGAAATGATGCCCAGCATCTTCTGACTAGGTCATAGAAGGTGATGTAGCTTCCACCTGGTTCTCTCTCAGGATGCTCATCCTTGAAACCTTGCTACTCTGCTCTGAGGAAGACCGGGTTATGTGGAGCGATCTGCGTAGAGTGGAACTGAGGCCTCTGATCCTCAGCCTAGGCTGAGCTCCCAGCCAAATGCTGGCCCCATCTTGGCAGTTCTGTAGCGTGCCATCGTGAAGGTAGAGCCTCAAGCCTTTGGTTGAACCATCCCAGTGGATGCCAAGTGAAGCAGCAAGAAGCCTGCTCAAATTGCAGATTGATGAGAAAAATAAATGATTATTGTGTTTAAAGCCATGGAGGCTTGTATGCCACTGGCAGGAGCTGGCACAGAGTTTTAGCAAGGTAATCAACAGAAGTGTTTCTGTATCTGTCAAGTACGGTCTGTCAAAAGAGCAAGAATTTTGGACTTTGAGAGACCTGAGTTCAAATTTGTATCCACCTGTGTGCAGGCTATTTAACCTGTCTGAGCTTCACTTTTCCTGTTTTTAAAGTGGGAATGATATTAACCTTGAGGGCTTGTTGTGAGACTTAGAAATAATTTGTATAAAGCAAATGGCTGTAATGTAGTCTTTCAAAAACAATGTTAGCTAGACATTATTACAGAGGCTTGTATAGAACATGGGTTGTGGGGTCAGTTAGACTTGTGTTCCCCTTCTGGCTCCATTGCCAACTAACTGACTTTGGACAAGTTACATAACTTCTTGACTCACATTCTTGTGTAAATGGAGGATAAAAAGCTACTTTGTTAGGGTTGTTACAGACTAGAAACAGTGTCTATAAGACAGCATAGAGACTGGCAAATGATAGTCACTCAGTAAATGCAATAATAAAAATAATTTTAAATAAGTTATACTATAATGTTGAATTTATTGTGGCTAATGGCAGGAGTGGAGCTGGTAAGAAAACTGAGTAAAATATTAAAGCCTTTGAAGGAACTGGAGGGAGGTTCTGGATAATATTAGAAATGGTGATAAAGCTTTGGAAAGGATGATATTAATAAATGGTATATATTTCAAAGAAGAAACTTTTGAGTGATGAGAGTAGAATAAAAATTTCAGAAAAGGCATTTAGAGCAACCCCTTTCTTCTACTAGTACTGGAAATAGGAGGAAATAGGCTAAGGAGACTAGGAAAATAATGGGTTTCTAAATATTAGAAAAGGCCACAAAACTCCAACATAATGGATCTAAAATTATGAGAGAACAAGGGATGTTCAGAGAATGGATGAGAAGTGATATGACTGATGGGCAGGATTAATTTTAGGAATTTTAGGGAGATTTAAAACTTAACCGTAGCTCTGTTCTCTAATATTGGCCACACACTTAGGCTTGCCCAGATTCAGGTTGTCCACTTGCCCTCCCATGTTGGCTGAGTCTCTCTTGGAAGTTCTTCAGACAGATGAATCTATTTTCACTTTAAGGCTATCAATCGGTAGTTTATTTACTCAATGTTGGAAAATCCTCATCCCCAAATTCTTATGTTGGCCATCAGCCAAGAGCAAAAGGATCTTGGTCTTCAAGCATCTTCTACACCATATTTAATGGCTATTCAGCATCCCATTTGGCCTGAATATAGAAACAAAGCATATTCAACACTTCCTGAAAAAGGTTTGTGTCAACCTCTGGAAAAGTTTTTTTTTTAAAGTTTTCTCTAATTAGTACAATGTGGACACATGTCTCATATATAGTTAGGTTCAAGTGTCAACCTGGCCAGATGAAGGTGCCTAGTTCTGTTGCTGTGGACATGAGTCAATGGCATGTGAACTTCATCTGTTGCTGATTACATCTGCAGTCGGCTAGGAGGTGTGCCTGCTGCAATGAATGATGCTTGATTTAATTGGCTAGAAGCTTAAATGAGAGAGCTCAATGTAGCACAGCCCAAGCAGTTCAGCATATCTCATCTCAGCAATCGCAGCTCAGCCCAGGCCTTTGGAGATGCAGAAAGGAATCATCCCCAGGAAAGTTGTTGGAACCCAGAGGCCTGGAGAGAAGGCCAGCGGAGATCACCCTGTGCCTTCCTGCTTAAGAAAAGAACCTCAGTTGAAAGTTAGCTGCCTTTCTTCTGAAGAACTATACATTTTTAACTAAATAAATCCCCTTTTATTAAAAGCCAATCCATCTCTGTTAAGTTGCATTCTGGCAGCTAGCAAACTAGAGCACTACACCGCTGATAGAACATTATTCATCTAATATCTACTGAATATCTGCTATGTATTAGACAATGGTTAGGCGTTCTGTCTTTCTAGAGTTTGTGGTCTCTGGTTGGGGCCAGGGAGTGATGAGGAAACAGGCAATAAACAAACCAGTGCCATTAGAAAGAACATCTGTTATATGCAGCATTTCTTGATCATCTATAAGCCCCAAACTCGGTTGAGTATGTTAAAAGAGTGAAATAGTAAGTGACCTGGAGATCTGATTGTCCACCTTCCCAAGTGTGCACTCTGATCCACTTACAATACAGGCAGACTCCCACTCCCCTCCTGAGTCACAACATTGCAGACATGACTGGTGTTCTACTCTCTGCTTTCCCCATTTCATCCTTCACAGGGTACTGCTGGTTATCTATGTAGCAGTGCACCATAAGAAGAGTCCTTTGAAAGTTTCCTTAGGGTGCAGTGCTACTCCAAATGTCACACACAATGAGATAAGGAGCTTACACCTGAATGTAAATCAACACTCTGCTCCCTCTATAAAGAGAATCAAGTCAGATGGAAGTGAGAATTGCCTTTTTCACAAGGTAGCACCCTCAAGGATCCCAAGGGATCCATTTGATTTCATTCATTTTGATGCTTGCTGGCTCCTATATGCACCTGATTTTATAACCCCTAAGGATCGTGGGACTCTCTGGGCAAGCATGATTGTATTGCATCTCTAGGTAGGAGGTGAACTGGAGTGTGGTGTGGCTAAGAATACACCTTCCCTTCCTTCCTTTATTCTTTCATCCATTCATTCATGGAGTCTTTTCTTGTATCCTTTCTATCACATCACAGCATTTGGGTTGAGATGGCTCAGTGATGAGACTGGGAGAGGAAGGTAGAGGCTAGGTTAATATACAGCAACTCTTTCATCACAGCAAAGTCACTAGTAAGTAGTTCCAAGTTTCAAGCATGCATTGTCTTTCCAGGAACCTGGAGAAACTTTAAATTTGTAGACCTGGGGTAATTAACAAGGGACTCTGAAGGTGTCTCAGAGGATGCTTAAACGGCCAGACTTAGTATCACTGCTAACTACTCAGAGATGAATTACTATTTGCTTTCCCAAGAGAGTGGGTTATATCGAAGCACTGTTTTAGAAAGTACCTTTTGGTTTTCTAATGGTTCAATGATCTTCTTTTTACAAAGACTCATTTCACTGCTCCCTCTAATCCTTACAAATTTTACAAAATGGTGTTTGATCTGACTTCTCTAAAAGCTAGCAAGTAGTTCCAGTTTTAATCAGTTTTCTTAATGCCATTTTTCTCATCAGTTTAAAGCCTTGAATAAGATTTCCTGTGCCATATGAAGTATAGTTATCAAAACTGAAAATTATAAGTGAGTACTTGTGATGCATGAGACTTGCTGCTGGTTAGTCCTCATTTAGCCAGGTTTGGGTTGAGTTCCAAAAACAAACAAAACAAAGCAAAAAAACTCCACTGTGATGTTTTAAGATACCTTGCCTGGAAAATTCCAGTGACTAATGCTTTGCTTGGTGATTCATGAGTTTTGTTTTGCATTTTTTCTTTTTATTTATATATATGCTAGCTATAAAATATTTATAAGATTTGATACATCCCGAATTGAGAGTTAAAGGAGGATAGCTGGTACCAGGTTCTCTTTTCCTCCATCTGAAGCCAACTGAATTCAGAATTTTATGTAAGGCATGATGGGTGGAGAATATAAAAATAGTACAGTTTGTGAGCTCCACGGAACAGCTACCCTAACTAGAGGTGGCTTGGCAGAGAATTTGGGATTGTATACATAAAGATCTAAAAAGCACATTGTAATTAATCTAGATCATACGCTTTGGGGTACAAAATGTATAAGTGAAAAAATAAAGCATCCTCACTAAATGCAAAGCACTACAGTATAAACAGAATATAGGAATGTTGGGGGACACAAAATAAAGGAGTGATCAAAGTTGAGTACAATTAGATGCTTAGCGGGAAGTGTCTTTACAAAAGGTACTAGGCCCCATCACTATCAGATGACTATATTTTATGGGCATAAAAATGAATCAATGTTTCTTAACTTCTGTCTCACCATCTTAAATGTAATTTATTGGATGCCTTCTGTGTGTGTACAAAGCCTACATTCATTGCTTATTTGTTCACCTAATAAAAAGTACAGCAGTAGCTGGATGAGCTCCATTCTTAATTTAAGTTCTTTTTTAAATTCTATAAACTTGATTCATGAGAATGTTTACAGGAATGAGATATAAATGTGATTCTTTTAGTTGATACTAATACGATGAATGTAGGGAGGGAATTTCAAAGGTAAAATTATGAAAAAAATTGAGAAAATAATAATTAGAACACTATGACTGAGTTGGAGTAGTAAACCCAAACACAACTGTATTCCAAATCATCATGCTTTCCTCAAATAGGAAATCAAGGCCAGTTTTAAGAAAAATAAGTTACGCAAAGGTGAAAGGATGAAACCTTACAGGGCTATCATATGATAGGGAACTAATACTGTCTGACTCTATTATGATCTATCCATGTTGAAAGCAGGAAGATCTTAGATCAAGAACTATTAATAGCAGTCAGTTATTGCTCACTCAGGAAATGCTCACTTTATCTGTTTGGGATTCTTAGTTTGCTATTCCATCCATGTGTTTAGGAATTGTGTTAAATTGATTGCAAAAGTGGTTCAATTCTTCACCTTTCCCTATATGCACACCCTCTGCAATGTGACTTTGCAGCTCTGCTCATGATGAGTAGAATCTGCCTTCCCTCTGTGAATCTGGATTGGCTTTGTGACATGCTTTGGCTAGTGAAAATGCCACAGAAGTGATAATGGGCCAGTTCTAAGCATAAGCTTCAAGAGATCTTGTGGGCTTCCTCTCTCTTGAAACTCAGACCCTCCATGAGAACAAGTCTGAGCTAGTCTGCTGGAGGAGAGAGTCCTTGTGGAGCAGTACTGAGTAAGCCCATTTACCCCACCCAGTCAAGCCCTGACACGTGGAATGGTCTAGCTAAGATCAGCACATGTTACAAAGTGGCCTGAAGCTGACTACAGATGCACAAGAAAGTTTCATTGACCCCACCAAGGCCAGAACTGTCCTGGTGATTTTAGTCTTGCTTGCAATAATATGCAGTTGTGGTTTTAAGTCGTAAGTTTTGTGTTGTTTTGTTACACAGCATTATGATGTTAATAGATAACTGAAATGGAGTGTATTAGCATTATTGCAATAATGCTAAATAGCAAACAGGCTTCCAAATCCTAGTGGCCTACATTTATATTTCTTTTTTATTTCTCTCATAGGTTTCAGGTTGACTATGACAGCTCTGCTTCAGGTTGTGGGTAGGGTTCAGGTTTGTTCCATGTGCCTTTTATTCTGAGATCAGGGGCCACCCAAGTTATGCTTTACTCATGACAGATGGAAGAAACACAGGCATCAAGTTAAATGATGCAAGCAACTTTATTCTTCATTTACATCTTGCCTGCTAACATTCTGCTGGGCAAAGCAAGTCACATGGCCAAGTCAAAAGTCAATGTGGCGGTGTATACTTTACTTACACTACTGGAGCCCTGGAAAGTCACATGGCAAGGGGAGTGATACGTAATCCTATTAGAGAGAGGAATGAAGAATTAAAAACACTAATTGACCACAGGGAGAGCAATTCAGAAGGCAGAATGGGGAAACTAATTTTTGAAATATTCAATGAAAGTAATTAACGCAATAAAGAGTTTGCCCCAGAAAAAGCCAAAATGACTCATCAAAGATCTGTGGCAATTAAAGTTCTAGTTTGCTAGCTGCCGGAATGCAATATACCAGAAGCAGAATGGCTTTTAAAAAGGGGAATTTAGTAAGTTGCTAGTTTACAGTTCTAAGGCTGAGAAAATGTCCATAGAAGTCTATGGAAATGTCCAATCAAAGGCATCCAGGGAAGGATACCTTGGTTCAAGAAGGCTGATGAAGTTTAGGGTTTCACTCTCAAGTGAGAAGACACATGACAAATGCAGTCACAGTTTCTCTCTTGGCTGGAAGGGTACATGGCGAGCAAGGCATCATCTGCTAGCTTTCTCTCCTGGCTTCCTGTTTCATGAAGCTCCCTGGGAGACATTTTCTGTTTTCATCTCCAAAGGTCGCTGGCTAGTGGGCTCTCTGCTTCTCGTGGCTATGTCGTTCTTCTCTGGCATGCTCTTAATCTCCTTCATTCTCCAAAATGTTTCCTCTTTTATAGGACTCCAGAAACTTATCAAGACCCACCCAAATGGATGGAGACATGTTGTCACCTAATCCAGTTTAACAGCCACTCTTGATTAAATCACACCTCCAGGGAGATGATCTAATCACAGTTTCAAACATACAGTATTGAATAGGGATTATTCTGCCTTTACGAATTGGGATTTAGATTAAAATATGGCTTTTCTAGGGGACATACATCATTTCAAGCCAGCATAGTTAGTATTAATATGGCTAAGTTATATGGAATGGGAACATGTCAAAATTGTTTTCAAGTTTTTCGGCTGATTCACCTATCTGGCCCCAGTTCCTCTTCATGTCCATGATCTGGGCTATGGGATGCTACTCCTTCTCTTGGTTATATAATTTTATCCACCGTCCTTTCAATGAGGTTTCCTTGAATATGTAGTATTATAAAAATAGAAAAATATCTTTCTTCGACCCTAAAAATTAGTGAAACCTGCAACAGTCATATATGCTTGTATAGACTAATAGGTACTCCAATTATAAAAATGCTTTTTAATGTGAAATGTAAATTGACTAGAAAGAGCTACATCAGAGCCTAAATTCATTTGTGATAGAAATGCAGGACTCTGTCTTGTATACAACATGCACACAGAAGAGTGCTCTAAACACCCCAAGTGTGGATGGTACATTACATTGTTCTCTGAGGGTTTCAGAATCTTGATTCTCTTTATGTGGTTGGCTTTTGATAACACTTCTTTTTTTTTTGACAGGTCTTCCCTTGAACACTGTCACATTATATAAGTATGATAGTCCTCAAATAATTTTCTTTGTTAAAAATGAACATATGTATATATATATATATACATATATATATATATATATATATATATATATATATATCAGTATCTAAGTGTTTACCACCATTTATCAGTAGAACTGTTTTGAAATAACATTTTTAAAAGAATTGAAGGATGATGGATATTTTTGGTATATTTGCCTTACGGACTTGTTCTTTAATGGTCACCTCTGTCTGCCTGTCTTTCTCCCTAAGTGCAGGAGTGGGGCAGGAGCACATGTGCATGAGAGTGAGGTTCCTCTGCAGGAATCATTCCCCACCTCCTCTGCCTTCTCTGAACCAGCCATCTGACAACTGGACAGAAAAAAGAAAGATGTCTGCCATTTGTTTTGTTCTGCCCAAAGGCTGAACCAGTCCCTCTTTTCTTCCTGTCCCTTCTTGCATACCTGAGCACATTTGATGCCAGGGAAGAAATATGTTATGTTCATTAGGAACTATCAGTGTCAGAGGAGTTGAGGAGAAAGAGAGCAGGAGATGTAGGCAGAGAGGAAGTAAAGGAGAGAGAACTAACACAGAGAGCAGTGTATAAGGAATTAGTAGAAACGGATATCAGCACTAATAGGAACTTGGGGTGTGGATGAGGTGGAAACCTTCCAACCATGCTGAAATGTGTCTCTTGAGCTACCAATGATTCTACCTTCTAGCCTCGAAATATTTATTCTTGGTCATCTAAAATACTCTAATGCCTGACTCTTCTTTCTGGGTTAGTAGGGACATCTGTAAAAGTAACTGAGGCAATTCCACCTTGAGAGTCACCAAGTTTAGTGTTTCATCCAACCAAACCTGAAAATACAGCGTGGATGAAATGAAAGAGAACTCACTAAGGGGAAAAAGAGTAGTAGAAATAAATTCCAGACTGTGATGGTTTGAAGCTGTATGTATCCTAGAAAAACATGTTTTTAAATCTAATCCATTACTATGAGTGTGAACCCATTGTAAGTAGAAATTTTTGATGGGGTTACTTCAGTTAATGTGTGGCTCACCTTGATCAGGATGGGCTTGAATCCTATTACTGGAGTCCTTTATAAGAGGATAAAATTCAGACTAAGGGAAAGAAAACCATGGAAGCCAGAAGCTGAACTCAATGGAAGCTGGAAGAGAATGGAGAGGCCAGGAGAGGACACTATGTTCCTTGCCATGGAACAAGTTAAGGACCACCGATTGCTGGCAGCCATTCCCAGAATACCAGTCTTCAGCAAAAAAGCATCTGCTTGATGATTCCTTGATTTGGACTTTTCTTTTAGCCTTAAATACATAAACATATTCCCATTGTTTAAGCTGATCCATTGCACTGGTATTTACTTGAGCAGCCAAGGAAATCACAACATAGACAGAATATCTTCATGGAATCAAAGAATGCAGAGCTGGAAAGGAACCTAGACATGTACTGTCCAACCTTCTTATTCCATAGCTGAAATTGACACCCAGAGAAGTAAATCGACTTGCTCAAGGAGATGTGAGTGTCAGAGCCAATATTTGAACCCAGGCTCCTGACTCCTGGCTTGGTACTCTTAACTCAGAACTTTGTTTTTGCTCATTCCCTTCAGGGTTTTACAATGCTTTTTGTGTAAGGAGAAATCAAAGAAATGTTACAGTTACTTTTTATGGTTTCAGCAGGGTTAACAAATCCTTTCAGCATGCAGTCATTTTAGTGTCCCTATTCAGTCCTTCATTTAACAATATTTAATAATGTCTGTTGTACGTTCTGTATGTTATACAGTAAGCACACAGGGCCAATAATATTTTATGCATTCTCATCAAGAGTGACTTTGTAAGGGCCATAAATGGACTGATGGAAGAAGATGATGAGCATGGTGGCACACAAATCACGTTTACTCAGCTGAAGTAGCTGAATGACGGTGGACAAGAATCCTTCCTGTCTGACAGGCCCACAGAGAGCCATCTGGCAATTGGGCAGAACAAAGAAAGATGTCTACCATTTATGTTTTCTTCTGGCCAAAAGCTGATGGGAGCACTGGAATGTGTGCCCTTGCTGCACGTTAATCATTACTGCTTACAAGTATGGCATATCTCCTGTGACTACTGAATCCTTACTGAGTGCAGGACATGGTGCTAAGTGCTTTTTATTCATTCATCCATTCAATCATTATTTATTAGATGCCTACTATGTGTCGGCCCCTGTTCTACTTATTTTTTATCATAATAATGTTAGGTTGAATGCTCACATTTGTATTCCTCATTTACAGAAAAGGAAACTGAGACTTAGAGAGGTTAAGTAAAATGTCCCTAAGTCGCACAGCTCCTTAGTGTGCAAGTCAGGATTCACATGCCTAAGGTGGGCTCTTAACCACCAACTATGTGGTGTCCCCTGCCATCAGAAAGTTTCTCTCTAGACATAACTCAAAACAAGAAAAACTTGATTATAATTTGTTTAGCCAAGTCTAGTCTTGGATCAGAATGGAGTTACTAGTTACCATGTGTCCTAAATAGTTTCCATCTAATGCTATAATGTCTAGAACCCCACAAATAGAAATACTGATTTTAGATAATTATACTGATGACTCCCCAAAGTAAAGATAGCATCTGTCCCCAATTTATACTTTCTATTGAACTTAAGCTGAATTTCCAGAATTTTCTAGATGTTTCACAGGCATTTCAAATTCAATCTTCATTAGTCACAGGAAATGCAAATCAAAACCACAACGAAAAGCACTCTCGCACATACTAGGATGGTTAGCATCAAAAGACAGACAATAACAAGTATTGGCTAAGATATGGAGAAAACTGAAATGCTCATCTACTGCTGGTGAGAATGTAAAATGATGCAACTGCTTTGGAAAAGAGCTCACCAGTTCCTCAAAAGATTCAGCACAGAATTGCCATATAAGCCAACAATTTCATTCATGCTTGAATAAAATGTTGAAATATTCTAAAATTGATTGTGATGGCAGTTGTACAACTCCATGAATATACTAAAATCCACTGAACTGTACACTTTATGTTTGTATGTTTGTCAAGATTTACAAAGAACTGTACACATGAATCAGATCTCAATGAAGCTGTTATTTAATACGAAATGAAACAATTTACTTGTTGCATCTCTACTTCATCCTCTGCTTCTGCTAGTTCCTATTTCTAGGACAACCGCATCCCTCCCACATTCCCTCGCTAAATTGTACACTCTTTGCAGGGGCAGCGTCTCAGTCCTGTTTGTCCACCTGCATACAGAATCATGCCTGATTGTATTAGGTCCTTTTTTGTCACGGCCAGGAGAACCTGAACAACCTAGAACCCTGGGAACCTGTGGGAGGAGGGCATCCTGAAAGGAGGGAGGAGGCAGGCCAGGAATAATGAAAGATACTGACACCATCTGCCTACTTCACAGTGTTGTCTTGACTTGGCCCTATAGGTAGTACATAGTGGTAGCATGAGAGGCAGAATATCAGCTCTGCCCAAGAGATGGTAAGTGGTGCAGCCAGGGTGTAAACCCAACTGGGGCTCTTTAGTAAGTAGTCTCCCTCTCTGAGTCTCTCAATTTCTTGATGTATAGAAAAAGGATCCTAATAATTATAGGAATTGTGTAGATATAGTGAGAATCTAGATAAAATTGTTTGTAATATGTTGGAAATGTTTTGTTTTGGTTGTTTTGATAATATTATTAGACTTTCAGTCCTGCCCCAGACACTGTCACAGTGCAGGGGTGACATGTGACTTGTACTGTTTTTCCTAGGAGAAAATATTCTGTAAGAAGTGTGAAGTTGTATAACAACTAGAAATAAATTAAATTAATATTCATTTTGTGGGTCAAATATCCACATACCTCATGATTTTCATTTGTATTCTGTTAATACTTTCTTTACTCTTAGGTCAATGATTATTAAGCTGCAGGAGAGAAACTGAATGACAGATGAAGGCTGAGGAAGGAAGTTCTGATTCAGGGTGCTTGGGGTGGGGCCCCGGAAATCTGTTCATGAATCACTCCTTGATAACTACCACAGCAGAGAGATGTGGTAAAGAGCAGGGATTTTTGGTGTTGATCTCCCTCTACCATGTCTTAGCCATATGGATACTGAGCCAGTCATGCAACCTCTCTAAGCCTGAGTTTCTCTGTAAGAGTCAGGTTATCATAATAGCTCTCTCACAGAGTGTCTGAGGGGTTAGAGTTGAGGTCAGCATATAAAACAGTTATTACAGTCATTGCTCCTTAGTAAGCATGTGATAAACATGCTTCTTTGGGAAGGATACTTTGAAGACACTTTCCCCAAAAAACTTGTAACCCAAATACAGAGTTCTATGCTACATTTTATTGCAATTTACCTTCAAATCAGTTCACCAGGTATTTATCATTACCTGCAGCACCAGGGACTGTGCTAGCTGTCTCTCTCAGGGACCTCATGAGATAGACCAGTTAACCCGCAAGAGGATTTACAACATCATTGCTCCTTTAATTAATACCTACACATCAGGGGCTTTATCACATAGAATGCTCTGTGAAAATATGTTAAAAAACATGCAGACTCCTTATGAATACATTCACATTTCATTTGCAAAGACTGTTACTACTATTATATTAGAGCCCTGCAAGAGTACGTATGCATATGTGTGTCCCCAATTAATCAGCCATACTTTTTTTTTTCTCTAAGGAAATCTAATCAAATACCCAAGAACTCAAAACCTTCTCTTTGTGTCATATTGATTCTACCCCTGCACTTGTTTCCAAGGTTCTGTTTAGTTTCTGTAAACAGAAACTAAATTTCTATACTGTTTCCTGGTTTCTTATTTCACAATTATAAAAGATAATACAAGCCTACCACTTACTCTTGAACACCACTAAGCAGCAACAACTACAAACATTCTCCAAAACAGTGCAGCATATGTCAGAAGATAAGGTACTGTTCAATTAAAATTAAGAAAATAAAACCTTAAATTCACACTTTAAATTAAATTCATACTACTCCATTTACCTTAGATTATTCCTGCAAGCTCATTAGAACTCGAGACTAGTTTCATTTCCTAATGTATATATGGTTTGTAGAGCCAATGCCCATGGGAGCAAGAGGCTTCCAAAGGTATCGTTGGCCCAGGCTTTTTACTTTAAAGTGGCCCTGTTTGTGTGCATGAGTCTGAAATAAAAAAAATAATGATAATTCATAGGGACATGATGATAACCAGAAGGTTTCTAAGTTTGTGGTAATATATGATGTTTATTATTTTTTTTACCTTTACTTATATTTATTTATTTTACACTCATTATATTTGAAAATGAAAGATGCAATATAAGCAAAATTCTATATTCAATTACAAAGAATTCTGTATTTTGTTGAACAAAAAAGCATGTACCAATAATGCAATGTATTATACAATCTCACTTTTTGCTCAAAACATGTATTATTAATAACACCTGCCACTTATTGGGTACCCATTCTGTTTTTGGCACTATGCTAAATGATTTACATAAATTATATTATTTAAACCTGACATAAAAATAAAATGGTAAAAGTATAAAAAATAGATAATTTATCCCCATTTTACAGATGTGAAAGCTGAGGTTTAGGAAAGTTAAGGAACTTGTTCAAAGTAACATTGCCAGTACGTGCTGGAGGCAGGAAGCTCCTGGCTCCAACAACAGTGCTCTCGACATTGTTATACTGCCCCTGATATAAACCAGAAAGGATATAGGAAAATGCTAATATTCTTAACTATGGGTGTTAGGATATATTTTCTTTCAGCTTATCTCTATTTTCTACTTTTCTTCAATGAACTTATACCATTTGTATGATAAATAAAGGGGGGGTCATAAATTGAACTATGAACAACTTCCTCTTGCCAAAGAAGAAGGTGGGGAGAAAGAAAAGAAGGAAGAAAAAAAAAAGATGTGAAAAGGAAAAAGGGGAAAGAAGGAGAAAGGAAGGAAGGAAGGAGGGAGGGAGTGGGAAGAGAGAGAGAGAACGTTGTCTTCGTATTGTGGTTGCAGAGAAGACAGTGCACACAACTCTGTACCACCACGCTGCCTCTAAGGCGTGGCATTGAATCCTGTCCAGCACCATGGATAGGAGTGGAGGAAAATGTCCTTCAAAGCACACATTTGTGGAAAGGGACCTCTACTTCTATACATTTAGATTACTCTGTTCCCTCCACCTGTGAAGGCTTAGTACTGAAGTACTATGCTGACTTGCAATTTACATGGATGTTTATATCTCCTTCAAATATGGTCATTTAGCAAAATGTCTGAGTTATTAGCTACCAAGACACTTATTCAAGGTGTGTTTTGGGTAGCAGTAGTGGGGGGGGAAACAGAGAAAAAAGCAGCAGCAGGGATGTTATACAATTATGTGACATGGGAGAATATGCGAACAAGATGGCAGCCAGGCACCAGTGGCTCACAGGAAGGTGATCACATCATATACTTTTCTAAATGAAAGGGGGTCATATCAATCATTGCCTAGAACAGCAGACATAAACCAGGACTGTCTCTGACAAACCTTGGTAAGTCATTGTGCTGGTTTGAAAGGAAGTAAGCCCCCTGGAAAATCCATGTTTTAATCAAAATCCCATTTCATAAAGGTAGAATAATGCCTATTCAATATTGTATGTTTGAAACTGTAATCAGATCATCTCCTTGGATGATGTGATTTAGTCAAGAGTGGCTGTTAAACTGGATTAGATGACAACATGTCTCCACCCATTTAGGTGGGTCTTGATTGGTTTATTGGAGTCCTGTAAAAGAGGAAACATTTTGGAGAAAGAAATTCAGACAGAGCAGAACGGCATAGCCATGAGAAGCAGAGTCCACCAGCCACTGACCTTTGGAGATAAAAAAGGAAAACGCCTCCCGGGGAGCTTCATGAAACTGGAAGCCAAGAGAGAAAGCTAGCAGACGATGCTGTGTTCGCCATGTGCCCTTCCAGCTGAGAGAGAAGCCCTGACTGTGTTTGCCATGTGCCTTCTCACTTGAGAGAGAAACCTTGAACTTCATCGGCCTTCTTGAACCAAGGTATCTTCCCTGGATGCCTTAGGTTGGACATTTCTATAGACTTGTTTTAATTGGGACATTTTCTCAGCCTTAGAACTGTAAACTAGCAAATTATTAAATTCCCCTTTTTAAAAGCCATTACGTTTCTGGTATATTGCATTCTGGCAGCTAGCAAACCAGAACAGTCATATAAATCAAAAGAATCAGGAAGCTACAAAAACCAGGTAAATGCAAATAGTAAAGACTACCTTTAAAGAATTTCAGCTTCATTAGTAATCAAAGAAATTAAATTAAAACAAAAAGTGTTTATTTTCACTTTTCAAAATGGCAAAGATCACTTAAAAATAATACAACTACTATTTATTGAACTTCTACATATGCCAGGTACTTATAAGACCTTTTTAACATTTAATAACTTTTCCTAAATTTTAGACTAGTTTTAAATTTACAAAAAAGTATCAAGAATTTATTAGAACGAGTTCCCATTTACCCTACACCCAGTTTCCCCTGTTGTTAAAATCTTACTATGGTACATTTGTTACAACTGATGAACCAATACTAATGCATCATCAACTGAAATCCTTACTTTATTTGAGATTCCTTAGTTTTACCTTAATATCTTTTTGTTCTGTCTCAAGATGCCATCCAGGATGCCACATTACATTTAGTCTTTTTAGTTTCTCAGGCTTTCATTGTTCTTAACGACCTGACAATTTTGAAAAATACTGTAGTCAAGTATTTTGTAGAATGGCCTTCAATAGGACTTATCTGATGGTTTTTTTTTTTCCATAGTTAGATGGGTTATGGGATTTAGGGCGGAGGACCACAAAGGTAAAGTACCATTCTCATACCTGGTTGAGGTAGTGTTTGTCTGGTTTCTCCACTGTCAAATTACCCTAAACCCTCCCTTTCCATTCTGAACTCTTAGGAAAGAAATTAGTATTCAGCCCATATTTAAGAAATGGGGGTTTTGTTCTACTTTTTTAAGGATGGACTAGCTACATAAATTATTTAAAATTCTTCTGCATGGACATTTGTTTCTTTACCCTGTTTAATTATTTATTTAATCTCTATTATGTATCCTTATGGACTCATGGATATTTATTTTGTATATTTGGCTATGCTGCTTATTTTGCTGTTTAAATTATTCCAGCTTTAGCCATTGGTAGTGTTTCACATGGGCTCTTATGTCCCTTTGACATTCCTCTATCGTTTTGGTTTCTAAGTACTTTCTTAGCTTTTGGCACTATAAGTTGCTCTGGGTCATATTGTATATTTCATGTGCTAGCCCTAGAATCAGCCATTTCTCCAAGGAGCCCTGGTTGCTTTTATGGAGAATGGTATTAAAAGCCAAAAATCTGGGAGCTAGGTGTGCTTGAAGCTACTGCCCTCTCAGCGGACAAAGCTAGGAAATACATGTATATGCTAACACATGTGTAACTGTATCTATAAGTATTTTTCTCTATCTAAATCTATATTAATCTAAACATAGTTCATACTTAGGTCTCCGACTCATCCCATACCACATGGTTCATTCTAATCTTCCTGCCTTGTTTATCTGTAACCTCCCATTCCAGTTGTGAGAACCTTTGCTTCTACCACCAGCCATCCATTTACTTTTTTACTTGATTTTGGTGAGAGTACTGGAAAATTGACATTCTTACATTGTTGGCAGAAGCTTGGCACATGCTTTGTGGAAGACATTCTGTTAAAATGTATCAAGAGCCTCAAAAAATCAGCTGGCCAAAGGGCTAAACAAAAGAGTCTCCAAGTAAGAGGCACAAAGGCAAGGGAAGTAGACGCAGATTCCACAAGACTGGGTGGGAGGGGTGTGTGTGCAGAAATAGGAGGCAGTGTGTGGTCTCAAACTCAGCTGCTTTCATTCCCCCCCGCATCCTTAGGAGAGCCAACATTTTGACAAAATCTTGCCTGAAGACCTATGGCCAAAATAATAGGAAAACAAGGCATTTGATGGGTGTATGCAGCAAATTCAGTTATCAGCCATGTTTTCTTGACGTTTCCCAGGAGATTTGCTCATTGTTTATGTCTGATATTCACTGTCTTGTAGATACTAAGAACCTATTATTGCCCAGCATTATTTGAAATAAAAAAAGAAGAGATATATTCCTGTTCCCAGAGAGTTAATCTAGATAATATGAGATTTATGCCTATGAACATGACCAACTTCCAAGACAACTCAAGAATTTTCCTTAAAAAAAAAAATGACTAGGGGTAAGGTGGCAGTAACCTGGAGCCCAGTGTTCTGTTCTATACTGAGCCTTTCTGTAGAGCCCTGAGTGGTGGGGGTGACTTGTGTGGCCCTCCTCTGAAGTTATAGCTTCTTTGTAGCCATACTGTGATATGTAACACAAAACACTGGAACTGAAGGGTAAGGATTCCACTGTCTTTTAAAAAATTTTTCCTTCTTCACTCCCCCACGGTGAGAGTTTTCCAAAGTTAAAGGACCCACAGCACCTTTTACTGGTGGAACCCACAGACAAACGTGTGCCACGAGCGCCACCTACTGGGCAGGATAAGAAAAACAGAACCCAGAGATTTCACAGAAAAATCTTTCAACCTGTTGGGTCCAACACCAAGGGAAATCTGACTAAATGCCCAGATGCCAGGAGAAGATAACGGATTATGCTAAAAAAATTGAAAATATGGCCCAGTCAAAGGAACAAACCAATAGTTCAAATGAGATACAGGAGCTGAAACAACTAATGCTGAATATACGAACAGAAATGGAAAACCTCTTCAAAAACGAAATCGATAAATTGAGGGAGGACTTGAAGAAGACATGGGCTGAACAAAAAGAAGAAATAGAAAAACTGAAAAAAACAAATCACAGAGCTTATGGAAGTGAAGGATAATGTAGAAAAGATGGAAAAAACAATGGATACCTACAATGATAGATTTAAAGAGACAGAAGATAGAATTAGTGATTTGGAGGATGGAACATCTGAATTCCAAAAAGAAACAGAAATTATCGGGAAAAGAATGGAAAAATTTGAACAGGGTATCAGGGAACTCAAGGACAATGTGAACCGCACAAATATACGTGTTGTGGGTGTCCCAGAAGGAGAAGAGAAGGGAAAAGGAGGAGAAAAAATAATGGAAGAAATTATCACTGAAAATTTCCCAACTCTTATGAAAGACCTAAAATTACAGATCCAAGAAGTGCAGCGCACCCCAAAGAGATTAGACCCAAATAGGCGTTCTCCAAGACACTTACTAGTTAGAATGTCAGAGGTCAAAGAGAAAGAGAGGATCTTGAAAGCAGCAAGAGAAAAACAATCCATCACATACAAGGGAAACCCAATAAGACTATGTGTAGATTTCTCAGCAGAAACCATGGAAGCTAGAAGACAGTGGGATGGTATATTTAAATTACTAAAAGAGAAAAACTGCCAACCAAGACTCCTATATCCAGCAAAATTGTCCTTCAAAAATGAGGGAGAAATTAAAACATTCTCAGACAAAAAGTCACTGAGAGAATTTGTGACCAAGAGACCAGCTCTGCAAGAAATACTAAAGGGAGCACTAGAGTCAGATACGAAAAGACAGAAGAGAGAGGTATGGAGAAGAGTGTAGAAAGAAGGAAAGTCAGATATGATATATATAATACAAAAGCCAAAATGGTAGAGGAAAATATTATCCAAACAGTAATAACACTAAATGTTAACGGACTGAATTCCCCAATCAAAAGACACAGACTGGCAGAATGGATTAAAAAACAGGATCCTTCTATATGCTGTCTACAGGAAACACATCTTAGACCCAAAGATAAACATAGGTTGAAAGTGAAAGGTTGGGAAAAGATATTTCATGCAAATAACAACCAGAAAGGAGCAGGAGTGGCTACACTAATATCCAACATTAGACTTCAAATGTAATACAGTTAAAAGAGACAAAAAAGGACACTATCTACTAATAAAAGGAACAATTACACAAGAATACATAACAATCATAAATATTTATGCACCGAACCAGAATGCCCCTAAATACGTGAGGAATACACTGCAAACACTGAAAAGGGAAATAGACACATATACCATAATAGTTGGAGACTTCAATTCACCACTCTCATCAATGGACAGAACATCTAGACAGAGGATCAATAAAGAAATAGAGAATCTGAATATTACTATAAATGAGCTAGACTTAACAGACATTTATAGGACATTACATCCCACAACAGCAGGATACACCTTTTTCTCAAGTGCTCATGGATCATTCTCAAAGGTAGACCATATGCTGGGTCACAAAGCAAGTCTTAACAAATTTAAAAAGATTGAAATCATACACAACACTTTCTTGGATCATAAAGGAACGAAGTTGGAAATCAATAATAGGCGGAGTGCCAGAAAATTCACAAATACGTGGAGGCTCAACAACACACTCTTAAACAACAAGTGGGTCAAATAAGAAATTGCAAGAGAAATTAGCAAATACCTCGAGGCAAATGAAAATGAAAACACAACATATCAAAACTTATGGGACGCAGCAAAGGCAGTGCTAAGAGGGAAATTTGTTGCCCTAAATGCCTATATCAGAAAAGAAGAAAAGGCAAAAATGCAGGAATTAACTGTCCACTTGGAAGAACTGGAGAAAGAACAGCAAACTAATCCCAAAGCAAGCAAAAGGAAAGAAATAACAAAGATTAGAGCAGAAATAAAGGAAATTGAAAACATGAAAACAGTAGAGAAAATCAATAAGGCCAGAAGTTGGTTCTATGAGAAAATCAATAAGATTGATAGGCCCTTAGCAAGATTGACAAAAACAAGAAGAGAGAGGATGCAAATAAATAAGATCAGAAATGGAAGAGGAGACATAACCACTGACCTCACAGAAATAAAGGAGGTAATAACAGGATACTATGAACAACTTTACGCTAATAAATACAACAATTTAGAGGAAATGGACGGGTTCCTGGAAAGACATGAACAACCAACTTTGACTCAAGAAGACATAGATGACCTCAACAAACCAATCACAAGTAAAGAAATTGAATCAGTCATTCAAAAGGTTCCTAAAAAGAAAAGTCCAGACCAGTCGGCTTCACATCTGAATTCTATCAAACATTCCAGAAAGAATTAGTACCAACTCTCCTCAAACTCTTCAAAAAAATCGAAGCGGAGGGAAAACTACCTAATTCATACTATGAAGCCAACATCACCCTCATACCAAAACCAGGCAAAGATATTACAAAAAAAGAAAACTACAGGCCAATCTCTCTAATGAATATAGATGCAAAAATCCTCAATAAAATTCTAGCAAATTGTATCCAACAACACATTAAAAGAATTATACATCATGACCAAGTAGGATTCATCCCAGGTATGCAAGGATGGTTCAACATAAGAAAATCAACTAATGTAATACACCATATAAACAAATCAAAGCAGAAAAATCACATGATCATCTCAATTGATGCAGAGAAGGCATTTGACAAGATTCAACATCCTTTCCTGTTGAAAACACTTCAAAGGATAGGAATACAAGGGAACTTCCTTAAAATGATAGAGGGAATATATGAAAAACCCACAGCTAATATCATCCTCAATGGGGAAAAATTGAAAACTTTCTCCCTAAGATCAGGAACAAGACAAGGATGTCCACTATCACCACTATTATTCAACATTGTGTTGGAGGTTCTAGCCAGAGCAATTAGACAAGAAAAAGAAATACAAGGCATCAAAATTGGAAAGGAAGAAGTAAAACTATCACTGTTTGCAGACGATATGATACTATACATTGAAAACCCAGAAAAATCCACAACAAAACTACTAGAGCTAATAAATGAGTACAGCAAAGTAGCAGGTTACAAGATCAACATTCAAAAATCTGTAGCATTTCTATACACTAGCAATGAACAAGCGGAGGGGGAAATCAAGAAACGAATCCCATTTACAATTGCAACTAAAAGAATAAAATACGTAGGAATAAATTTAAGTAAAGAGACAAAAAACCTATATAAAGAAAACTACAAAAACCTGCTAAAAGAAATCACAGAAGACCTAAATGGATGGAAGGGCATACCGTGTTCATGGATTGGAAGACTAAATATAGTTAAGATGTCAATCCTACCTAAATTGATTTACAGATTCAATGCAATACCAATCAAAATCCCAACAACTTATTTTTCAGAAATAGAAAAACCAATAAGCAAATTTATCTGGAAGGGCAGGGTGCCCCGAATTGCTAAAAACATCTTGAGGAAAAAAAGCGAAGCTGGAGGTCTTGCACTGCCTGACTTTAAGGCATATTATGAATCCACAGTGGTCTAACAGCATGGTGTTGGCATAAAGATAGATATATCGACCAATGGAATCGAATAGATTGCTCAGATATAGACCCTCTCATCTATGGACATTTGATCTTTGATAAGGCAGTCAAGCCAACTCACCTGGGACAGAACAGTCTCTTCAATAAATGGGGCCTAGAGAACTGGATATCCATATGCAAAAGAATGAAAGAAGACCCATATCTCACACCCTAAACAAAAGTTAACTCAAAATGGATCAAAGATCTAAACATTAGGTCTAAGACCATAAAACAGAGGAAAATGTAGGGAGATATTATGATTCTTACAATTGGAGGCAGTTTTATGGACCTTAAACCTAAAGCAAGAGCACTGAAGAAAGAAAGAAAGAAATGGGAGCTCCTCAAAATTAAACACTTTTGTGCATCAAAGAACTTCATCAAGAAAGTAGAAAGACAGCCTATGCAATGGGAATCAATATTTGGAAACAACATATCAGATAAAGGTCTAGTATCCAGGATTTATAATGAGATTGTTCAACTCAACAACAAAAAGACAGCCAACCCAATTACAAAATGGGAAAAAGACTTGAATAGACACCTCTCAGAGGAGGAAATACAAATGGCCAAAAGGCACATGAAGAGATGCTCAGTGTCCCTGGCCATTAGAGAAATGCAAATCAAAACCACAATGAGATATCATCTCACACCCACCAGAATGGCCATTATCAACAAAACAGAAAATGACAAGTGCTGGAGAGGATGCGGAGAAAGAGGCACACTTATCCACTGTTGGTGGGAATGTCAAATGGTGCAACCACTGTGGAAGGCAGTTTGGCGGTTCCTCAAAAAGCTGAATATAGAATTGCCATACGACCCAGCAATACCATTGCTAGGTATCTACTCAAAGCACTCAAGGGCAAAGACACAAACGGACATTTGCACACCAGTGTTTACAGCAGCGTTATTTACAATTGCAAAGAGATGGAAACAGCCAAAATGTCCATCAACAGAAGAATGGCTAAACAAACTGTGGTATATACGTACGATGGAATATTATGCAGCTTTAAGACAAGATAAACTGATGAAACATGTAATAACATGGATAGACCTAGAGAACATTATGCTGAGTGAGTCTAGCCAAAAACTAAAGGACAAATACTGTATGGTCCCACTGATGTGAACGGACATTCGAGAATAAACTTGGAATATGTCATTGGTAACAGAGTCCAGCAGGAGTTAGAAACAGGGTAAGATAATGGGTAATTGGAGGTGATGGGATACAGACTGTGCAACAGGACTAGATACAAAAACTCAAAAATGGACAGCACAATAATACCTAAGTGTAAAGTAATCAAAACACTGAATGAAGCTGCATCTGAGCTATAGGTTTTTTTTGTTTTGTTTTTTTTTTACTATTATTATTACTTTCGTTTCTTTTCTCTATATTAACATTCTATATCTCTTTCTGTTGTGTTGCTAGTTCCTCTAAACCAATGCAAATGTACTAAGAAATGATGATCATGCATCTATGTGATGATGTTAAGAATTACTGATTGCATATGTAGAATGGTATGATTTCTAAATGTTGGGTTAATTCCTTTTTTTCCATTAATTAATAATAAAAAAAAATTTTTCCTTCTTCAAAGTATCCACTACAGAGGAGCATAAATCTATTGAAGTAAGAGGCAGAAGGGTAACTATGATTCCAAATAAGTAATAGTAATTGTAAACCATCACCGTTTACCTGAGAAGGGATTAGTGAGGAATTACTTTGTAAAAGGAACTCCCAAGAGCTTCTCTATGTTCTTGATTTGATAGGCATGTTGCTGGGAATTGGAGAGAATTGCCATGGTGGTTTAACTTTTATGCTAGAATCAGGGTAGGAGAAGCTGTCTAGAAAGCCTGGAAGGGAGGGGAATGGAAGTATGCTATGCACTTCACCAGGTGGTTTTGGGAAGATAAGTCAAATTTGGAAAAGCTAAATATTTTTTAATTGTGTGGCATCATGTGAAAAACAGCATTTCTCTTCAAAGCAGAAAGTCATGGGCAATGTTGAATTGGCTTGCTATTTATTTGAACAACAAACATAATAATTGTGATTATTTTGAGGTTATAAACAATTGAAAGGGCAGAAGAGATGAAAAGCATCTCTCTTCAGAAAGCCAAGTTTTAGGTAAGTTGGAACGATTGAGAGAAAAAATACAACTCTAAGATGTACTGTAGGTGGTATGCTGTAAAATTCCCAGATGTAGACATAGAATAAGCAAACAGTGCAATAGTCTGTTTGGAAGAAGTACTGTTAAGAAACAAAAGTCAAAAGACAGAAGAATTTGGACTAAATCAATCCAGCACATTATGATTTTCCTAAAAATTTCCCTTGTTTAGAATGAAAAAGAAAACCCTGAATATGTGCAGCCAGGAAGTCACAGACCTCTGATTCACAGCACAACCCCCATCCTCCCAGAGATTCTGAAACACCACCCTCACCACCCAGAAACTCCTAAATATTACCCTCTACCCTGGCATATAATAAGATATATGATTGGGTGTAGTGGTATGGAGGCTAATTAAAGTTGGGAATCACCACGGCATAGATAAATGGTGATCATTAAAATAAAGAAAAGGGAAGGGGATATATTGTTGAGCCATGGGTATATTTCTGAGTAGGAGTTCTCGCTTAAGCCTGGTATCAGGCATGTCTGGAGGACTGATAGGTGGGCCCACCATGGGTCCATTTTACTGGAGTGAATGAAGGAAGTGGAACAGTTTTATCTTAGAGGGAGAGTTGAACACATTAGAGGAAAAGTTTGTTTCAAGAGCCGTGGACTAATGTCTGAGAAGTATGGTTTTTCTAGTATACCTGTCTGTTTCCTTCCAGCCCAGATTTGTTTTCTAGATGAGAGAAATGAGGCAACCACAATGGAAGGGGAAGTAAAAACTAAGAGAGCCCAGTTATTGAGAAGCAAGGCAGGGTACTGATGGAGCTGTTCTATTGCTGTGGCACGTAGTTCTCAGCCCTTCAGCAGGGCCATCAGTGTCAGGCCCAAGAGATTCTACGACCACCAGTGGCTGAGCATCACCTGTGGCATATGCAGGGCAGGGGATATAGCCACAGTTATCCTGATCAAAGAAGAAGAAAATGGCTATAATGTTCCTTGGGTTCAAGAGGATTAGTTAGAGTACACATGAGACATCTTGAGACCATCTGGACTCTTTGGTAGTAATATAAAAGCTGGAGATGGGGTGCAGGTAGAGCTCAAGTAATACTCTCACAGCTGTTACTTCCCTACCCTGTACTCAACTGGTAAAAAGGATAGCTTAGGAAACACAGGTTTCATTCCTTTTTTACTTTGAAAGGGGCTGAAGGGAGAAAGGGAAGGATATCTCTTCCTTTTGCTCTTACCGCTTCAGATGTCATCAGCACTTGTGTCAATGTGGTAATCTTTGATATATTCTTTTATCTTCCCTGCTAGACTCAAAAGTTTGTTAACGGTATTGTATCCTTATCCATCTAACCTTGGTACCCAGTACAACACTAAAAATGAAGTAGGTACTCAGTAAATGCTTATACATGAATAGAGGATGTCTAATACACTGTGTTAGACATTGTGTTGGGGGCTTTATTTAGATTTAATTTTAATCTCTCCTGGAATTTAGGTTATGTAGAGAAGAGGGGAAACCTGGACAGCTTTTCAGAATTTGTCCTTCAGAACCCTAGAGCTGGAAGGGAATCTAGAGATCATACAGTCTAAAAGTTCTCGAATTGTGGTGCATGGACCAGTGCTGGTCCTGAACTATTTCTTACTGGTCCATGATAAGGGAAGTACAGACATTAGAAGCATTTAGAAACTTTTATTGTAATTTGACATTGCTCCAACATCCAATCGTGTAGAGTATTTTTCTAGTACATCATCTTTATGGTGTTACTACAATAATATTGGCTTATGAAGGAGTGGAAAGGAAGAAAAAAACCTGTCCTTTTGAAAGTTTGAGAAGCATTTTTGTGGTTGAATTCTCTGCCTCTTCAGAGTGGCAGTACACAGAAAGGGTAAGCGTGTGGCTGTGGGAGCTACGCTGCCTGGTTGGAAGCCTGGTTCTTCTCCTTTCTAGTTGGGTTAATTTCTCTGTACCTCAGTTTTATCTTCTGTATAATGGGTTATGAGGATGACAAAATATTAGTCCCTACCTCATTGAGTTGTTGTGAAGTTAGAATGAGTTGATACATGTAAAACAGATTTAGCACCTGCCATACAGTCAAAGTTATATGTGTCAGTTGTTATTTTTACCGATGAAAACCAGACTCAGAAAAGTGAAAAGAGTTGCCATAAGTTGCATGGCTATTCAAAGAGGGAGCGAGGTCCCCAGTTCTCAACAGATTCTGTTTTCTCACTACTTTCTCTATCTACCAAATCACTCTTTACTGACAATAATAATATTCTCTTAATTCTGGCATGTTCTTTTCTCACTCTGCTCAGACCCCTAATTTATTCTGTGTCCCCTTCACAGTGTTTATTCTTAAAGCACGTTTCCATCATTGGGTTCTCAGTCTGCACCCCTTTTGATTGGCCACAGACCGACCCATCAATGCTCTGCTTTGTTCGGAGGCTTCCCTTTCCCTGCTGGAACCACTGCATAGATCACCAGGGCTGGCTGGTGGCCTGGCAGAGCAAGTGGACTGTGCTGCTTAGCAAAACAAGGAGGACATTACATGAACTCTGCAGAAAAATAAGCAGTGATGACCAGTGTTTATTAAAATTATGCCTGACTTTCCCGCAAAGAAAATCATAAGAAAGTGAATCCTATTATATGTTGCTGATGGCAGGCATTAAGTCAGGACTTGTAGGACAAGCTATATTGACCTGTCACAGGAACAGTGGACAAGATGTTTTTATTCTTAGACTCCATCCAATGAGGAGCTGATTTACCTAGGAGACAGGCGTTAGAGAGCCTTACTTATGTTTTGCCAAAAAAAAGAAACAAGCAAACAAACAAACAAACAAAAAACCCCGCTCCCTTACCTGTTGCTAGGCGTATTGCAAAACTTTATATTTTGAGAAATAGAGAACACTATTTTTTTTCATATATTTCTTTCCTCCCCCAAGGCTTTGAAAAGCTTTTTCCAAGCCCTTTCTAACCTTCACGTCCTTTGCCCTGTTATATGCCATATTGTACTTTTTGGAAAAATGATTTATTGAGGGCCTGTTGTGTGCCAGGCCCTCTTCTAAGAATCTGATAGATGTTAACATATTTAATCCTCCTGAAGACCATTAGATGTTGGTTCTCTTTTTATCCCCATTTTAAACTGGGGCAAAGAATGGTTAAGTGAGTGGTGGGGTGAGGAGGTTCAGGGCAGGCCCCTGCTACCATTGCTGCTCCAAGGGGAGGGCATCAGGGGAGGCCCTGGGCAACCTTCACAGCTTTGCCGTCCTCCATTGTCCCTCACACAGTATCCTCCCTGCATTCCATCTCCTTCCTAGCTTCTTCTTATCTCTGGGTTTATGAATATACCTTCTGTTCTATGGGGCAATGACAGGGTTGTCACTGGAACGCCACCACTTACTGGTCCATCTTCCTCTGCCTCAGAACAAACCTGAAGAGTAGTTAGGCTAATTATAAATTATAAATACAGACCCTACACATCTGACCCAGCCTCTGTAAGACTTTAGTTTTTCCCTCACAGATACAATCCTCACTTTTATCTTGCATTTTCAGTAAGCTATTTAAAAAGTGGCAGGAGTGGGGGTAGGGGGCTGAGTAATGGAAGGTATTTTAGAAGCTTTAGAATGTAATTATTAATTCTAACATTGATTAGTTTTTCATTGCTTCTAACCTAAAAAATTAGGGTGAGAATACTGAGAAATTCCCCAAAATGGGCCCAAATTCTTGTATCATTCTTAGGTCATTTCCTTTACTGCTGGAAAGCAAAAACATTGAAAGAAGAAGAAATATGTGAGTTAAGATTGTATAAGCAGAGGATAGGTTCTCATATCTAGTAGGATTCCAGTATTATTCCAATGATACTAAGAAGGCTACCTTAAAGTAAATGTCAAAAAAAATTATGCATGTTGGGAAATTTTTTTTTCATAGACTACATTGACTAATCCTATATCAATGCTAGTTGACATTAAATAAAATTAGTATATATGAAATTCTAGATGTATGAGATCTCAGTTCAGTCATCACTGTATATTTTATAAGCTTCTATAGTGCAATGGATTTTGTATTGATTAGGAAGGGCATAGTTCCTATGCTAGAGCAAATTAAGCCTAACTTAGACTTGAATAACAATCACCACTAATACTGTTATATTCCCCAGTGCCCAGAGAGATAAGATTTTTGGCTTCAGTGGGCCTCACATTTAATACATATTGCACAAGATAGCAGGAGAATTTCTGGTTCTTTGACACACTGTTTGTAAACACAAGTTGAAAGACACCTTCACATATGCTCAAGTTTGCATTGGATTCAGTCCTAGCGGTCATCTCACCCACCATTTTTTAAAAAGTATTTTTATTATGAACAATGAACAGACACACAAACATTCTTGACACACAGACATTTTTGACATGGTTACAGTCAAGTGGCTCATAATATCATCACATAGTTGTGTATTCATCACCAAGATCATTTTTTGAACATTTGCATCTCTCCAGCAAAAGAAAGAAAAAAGAAAAAACTCATACATGCCATACCCCTAACCTCTCCTTCATTGACTGCTAGTATTTCAATCTACTCACTTTATTTTAACCTTTGTTCCTCCTATTATTTGTGTATTTTTATCCATAGTTTTTACTCATCTGTCCATACTGTAGATAAAAGGAGCATCAGACACAAGGTTTTCACAATCACACATTCACTTTGTGAAAACTGTATCATTATACAATCATCTTTAAGAAACGTGGCTACTGGAACACAGCTCTACAGTTTCAGGCACTTCCCTCTAGCCTCTCTAATATACCTTAAACTAAAAAGGGGATATCCGTTAAGAATAACCTTCAGGATAACTTCTTGACTCTGATTGAAATCTCTCAGCCACTGACACTTCATTTTGTCTGATTTCTTTCTTCCCCCTTTCAGTTGAAAAGATTTTCTCAATCCCTGGTGCTGAGTTCCAGCTCATTCTAGGATTTCTGTCCTATGTTGTCAGGAGGTTTACACCCCTGGGAGTCATGTCTCACATAGAGAGGGGGAGGGCAGTGAATTTGCTTGTCGTGGTGGCTGAGAGAAAGAGGCCACATCTGAGCAACAAAAGAGGTTCTCTGGGGTTGACTCTTAGGCCTAGTTTTAAGTAGGCCTGGCCTATCCTTTGTGAGGATAAGTTTCATGGGAACAAACCCCAAGATTGAGGGCTCGGCCTATTGATTTGGTTGCCTCACAATTTCCTTGTGAGAATATCAGGAATCCTCCAAATGGAGAAGTTGAATTTTGCCCCTTTCTTACCATTCCCCCAGGGGGACTTTGCAAATACTTCTTTATTTCACTGTTCAAATCACCCTGAGATTTATTGGGGCATCACACTAAACTGGACAAACCTACAAAATCTCATGCCCTATTCAAGGTTCCATGTACTTATGTTGTTCAATTAAACTGTCCATATACGTTAAATTAGGAAATGCGTTAGTCAAAATATGAATTTTGTACCAAATAAACATTTCTTGCTTTAGTCTCACACAGAAATTGAAGTTTTAAAATATGAATGATCACGTATTTTCAACACCCTATAATACTGACATTCCTTTATTCTTCCTTGTACAAAAATATTTTTTAATTTGTTCATTTTGTCACTATCATTGTACACTCTAGGCAATCCTAGATTATACCATCTCAGTCTTCATCATCTGTCTTTCCTTCTGGTTTCATCAGTGCCCCCAGCCCTCTTCCTTCTATCTTTCCCACATTCAGCTTCATTTAGTGTACTTACATTGTTGTGCTACAATCAGGTAGTATTGGGCTATCCATTTCTGAATTTTTACAATCAATCTGGTTGCACAATCTATCCCTTCAGCTCCAGTTACCCAATCTCTACCCTGTTTCTTTCTCTTGATAACCTCTTTTCTTATCTGAAATTCTCCAGGTTCACTCATTAATGTGAGTTCATATCAGTGAGACCATACAGTATTTGTCATTTTGTTTTTGGCTATTCTCACTCAGCATAATGTCCTCAAGGTCCATCTACCTTGTTCCATGCTTCATGACTTAGATTGTCTTGCAGCTGCATAATATTCCATCATATGGATATACCACAGCTTGTTTAGCCACTCATCTGTTGATCTGACTTTTGTCACCTACCATTTTTTGATGAGTCCAGAAAGAATAAGCTAAAATTATATACTTACCAGAGAAAATAGAAAAAAATCACAGACTTTTAAAAATAATAAGAATGTTTGAAAATGAAATTATTATCTCTGTGTATGAGTTTCGGTTTGCTAAAGCTCCTTGAATGCAATATACCAGAAATGGATTGGCTTTTATAAAGGGGATTTATTAAAGTTACAAGTTACAATTCTAAGGCTATGACAATGCCCAAATTAAGGCACCAAGAATAGAATACTTTCTTGGAAGAAAGGCAGCTGGCAATCTGGGTTCCTCTTTATGTGAGAAGACAGGCTTTTGGTTTCAAACAGCTCTCTCAGCTTCTGGCATCTCCTGGACATTTTCCTTCTGCATTTCCAAACATCTGTGTCTGTACTTTCTCCAAAATGTTTCCCTTGTAAGTGATTCCAGTGAGCTGATTAAGATCCAGCTTGAATGAGTGGGGTCATATCTCCATGAAAACAATCTAACCAAGAGGTTCTATCCACAACTGAGTGGGCCACATCTCCATGGAAACAACCTAATTGAAATGTCACATCCACAATAGGTCTGTACCCACAAGATTTGATTAGAAGAACATGGCTTTTCTGGGATGCATAACTGTTTCAAAACAGCACAATATACTACATCTGTGGTAGTTAGATTCAGTTGTCAACTTGGCCAGATGAAGGCACCTAGTTTCGTTGCTGTGGACATGAGCCAGTTGTATGTGAACCTCATCTGTTGCTGATTTACATCTGCAGTCGGCTAGGAGGTGTGCCTGCTGCAATGAGTGATGTTTGACTTAATTGGCTAGTGCTTAAATGAGCGAGTGGCAATGTAGCACAGCCCAAGCAGCTCAGCCTACCTCATCTCAGCACTCACAGCTCAGCCCAGGCCTTTGGAGATGCAGAAAGGAATCACCCCGGGGGAAGTTGTTGGGACCCAAAGGCCTGGAGAGAAGGCCAGCAGAGATTACCCTGAGTCTTCTCACGTAAGAAAGAACCTCAGATGAGTTAGCTGCCTTTCCTCTGAAGAACTAACAAAATAAATTCCCTTTTATTAGAAGTCAGTCCGTCTCTGGTGTGTTGCATTCCGGCAGCTAGCAAACCAGAACAACATCTTTTAAATGTTTTTGGTAATTTAGGAATTCATAAAGCACTCTTAGGTTGAGAGAATATTTTTTGGTGGTGTTGTCTTTTTTTTTTATATTTTTATTGACAAAACATAACAACATACAAACATGAACATTCTTAACATATGAATATTCCATCCTTGGGATATAATCGGTGACTGACAATATCATCATATAGTTGTATATTCATCACCATGATCATTTCTTAGAACATTTGTATCACTCCAGAAAAAAAAAAGAAAAAGAAAAAACTCATACGTACCATGCCCCTTATCCTTCCCTCTCATTGACTGCTAGTATTTCCATCTACCCCGATATATTTTAGGATGAAAGAATTTAACCTAACCTTTAAAAATGACACATAGACAACCCATTTTGTAGCATTTGGAAAGTGAGACATACACAGCTTAAGTAAAAGAATTTTATAGATGATCAGATTTATAGAATAAGATTACAAAGCCTTGAATTTAGGGATCTTTATGGGGAAAGGAGGGAGGGTCTGGGGAATCTGAAGAACATCATGATTCAACAGTGGCTCTTGCTGGCCAGATGTTGTAATGCAGAATAGGGTTATTAAGAAGAAAAAAAATGTTTCTGGAATGAGTCACCAGTGGATTTAACAGGTCTTCAAGCTTGTGATACATTGTCATATCCAGGGTAGTTGGGGTAAAGGGTGGTGAAGCAGAGATTATTCATGGACACATTAATGGGATTAGACTACAGAGTACAATCCCCAGAGGAATGACTTTTCACCCAAGGAATGAATCCTCAGACACACTTAGGGAAGCCCCGTATTGAAGGAGATCCCAGCACACTGAGTACTTTGATGGAGACTTCCCTGGCAGGGTGGACCCTGAGATAGCAGCGATCTCCTCCTCAAACTACTCTTACTGTCCTGGGAGTACCTCCTGCCCTGCTCCTTTGATGTGAATTGGAACCTGTTTACCGCATCTCTCAAGGTCCACATTTCACTAGATTCTTGACCTCCAGGATTTGCCCTTGTTCCTGTGTCTCCCACTGGACCAAGCCACTGTCTAACCTCCTTGCTTGATGATTAATTTTAACAGTTGCCTGCTTTACTGATCTTCAGCTTAATTTACAAGTTATCCAGAGCCAGATAGGATTATCAATTCCATTAAGATGAGTCCTGGGGGTAACCCTTGTATTTACTATCTAATGCTGATTGTGATGTTGGATAAAAAGAACAGGAAGAAATAAAATAAGTGATAATTATAAAGTTGTGTTTTTAGTTACTATGTATATCAGTCACCTATCCACATGACTTGTCCTAAGTTACAAAACTAACAATTGTATTTTTTTCTCTTTTTTCCTACCACTTCAGAGAGTTGACTTGCCTAGAAGAAGGGAAAGAAGAGTTGCAAATATTTTAAATACACAGAAAACATTTCCTCCATTGCTAATTGTTAATGTTTAAAGATTCTGGACACTAAATCTGCAAGAGTAATAGAAAAACACATCACTTTCTGTACAGGAAAGTATTCCCATCTGAACATAGTTGAAAGCAAAATATTCTAATTGTTGATACATATTTCTCCCTACTGTTTCATAGAGTAAGTTTATGTTAAATAAATGAGTCATAGACAGTTTTATTTATTAATTATAGGCCCTTTCATACTTCGGACCATTTATATAAGTATATTCCTAAATATTTATATATTTGATAAAATATTTAAATTTATAAATATGTAACATTTATATTTAAAAACATTTAAGTGTATACTTATATAAATATAACACTTGACATATATATATTTTTGTTCTTATTTATGTTGTATGCTATGAATAATTTCCTATTAAAGCTCTTATAATCTAAAGCTCACAGTGTAATGATCTATTTCAGAATCTTGGCTCCCATACTGAGTAATAATAGAAATTCCTTGAATGTAGAAATAGTTTGAGGGTTTTTTTTCCTTGTAATTTGCAGTTTTAACTATATAGTTCTCTTCTAATAACAGCATCTTACAAAAACACAGAGCAAGGGTCAAGCAAAATGCTTGGCTAACTAGAAAGCAATTAGAGAAATTCTCATTAGGTTGGCTATTTAAATTTTTTTTTCTTGTAGCAACATTGTTCTTTTTTTCCAGTAAAACACTAATTTCTAATTCAACAAATAATATCAAGAAAGAGGGAAAGGTGGAAAGATCAAAAGAGAATTTGAAAAACCATAAAGCAGCTTATAAAGAATCAATAGATTTCCTTTTGACTGGAAACTGTCAATTACTTTCCCTGCAGCTGTATCAAACATGCTCAAAAGAATATTCTTGAAAGAGAAATGAAATATATGTTTAATTATGTTTTTAAGCTTATTCAGGAAATCACTTTCCTATCCCATGGAGCTAAAGAAGCACACATGTTCATTTATATTGCATTTCATGATTTAAAAAAAATATATTACCATCCTGAATGCATGGGTTTTAAAACCAAATTAATCCCAAGTCAATGTGCTTCTTTTGTTATTTTAGGTATTAAACATGGTAAGGGTAATAGTAGTGGGTAGATATTTGGAAAGTGCCTGAATAATGAGTTCATCTTATGTAACAGACCCTGTTGAAATGGAATTTGTGACTATTTAGATGGAAAACTATTGTTTTTTTTCTCATTGGCACTAAACAGTGATGAAAATAATCCAAACTTAGCTCTTCCAGTGGCATTGTTAATTCTGTTACCATGCACCCCTCTGAAGAAGCAATGCTCGTGACAGTTTATATTTGTGAGAGACCCACAAATCCACAAAGAGAGTTGTGCATTTTTATAGTTGTAGACTACATGATTAAAAAAATGAAACATTTAAGTCTGGTTGCCAAAGACTCAGAGATTTAGAGGCTGTACTTAAATTTTGGAATATGAAAGTAGGAGTTATTGCTTTGGTGATAATAGTGAATGTGCAAAGATAATAGGAGAGAATATTATGAATTTCATTAAGCGAAATTTATCTTCATGTTCAATGGATTAGATTATACTACTTTTTAATGTCTTGAGTTTGCTTCAGTGTTCTTGCTATTCTTTGTTACCATTCTCTGCTTCATTTACTCACAAATAAAATGCTTGAATATTCTCTTAGACACCGTTTTAATCTTTACTCATTTCTTACTATAGCTCAAATAATGCCAATTTTTCCAAAATTAATTAGCTATTTAATTTTGGAAAGATCAAGTAATGCCCCTGACTTTATAGTTGGCAAAATTTTAGATTGATTATTAAACAGAAGTTTTTAATCACTCAAGTGTTAAGGATTAAATTATGGATTGATATGTTGAAGTCCTAACCCTGGGTTCTGTGAATGTGACCTTTTTGGAAACAGGGTCTTTGAAGAGGTGATTAATTAATGAGTCCAACCTCGATTAGGGTGGCCCTAATCTAAAATGGCTGTATCTTTACAAGAAGAGAAGACAGAGAAAGATACAGAGAGAAGACAACCATATGGAGACAGGGGCCAAGATTGGAGTGATGCACTTATAAGCCAAAGAATGCCAAGGATTACCGGTGTTTTAGTTTCTTTGGCTGCTTAAGTAAATACCATAAAATGGACTGAGTTAAACAGTGGGAACTTCTTAACTCATGGTTTTGAGGCTGGGAAAATATCCAAATTAAGGCATCATCAAGTCTACCCAAAGACTGAGGCATTCTGGTGCTGGCGGCTGGCGATCCTTGTCACATCTCATTACACATGGTGGCCTCTCCTGGTCTCTCTTGTTTCCTTTGTGTTCCATTGAATTTCAGCTTTAGCTGCTGCCTCTGGCTTTCTCTCTCTCTCTCTGAATTCCATTCTCTTTTAAAGGATTGCCGTAATAGGATTAAGAATTATCCTGGACCACACCTTAACTGAAGTAATCTCAACAAAAGGTCCTACTTACAATGTGTTCACACCCACAGGAATGAAATGTTTGAGAACATGTTTTTTGGGTACATAGAGCTCAAAACTACCACACTCCACCTTCTGGACCCTCCAAAAGGCATGTTTTTTCTATATGCAAAATAAGCTCTTTCCATACAACCTCCCAAAAGTCTTAAGTCAATTCAGAAACAATGCTAGGTATGAAGTCTCATCACAATCAGTTATGGGTATGGTCCATCCTGGGGCATAATGCTTCTTTGTCTCTGGACCTGTGAAACCTAGAGAACAGGTTATCCGCTTCCAATGTACAATGGAGGGACAGGCATAGGATAAACATTCACATTCCAATAGGGATAAATTGAAAGGAAAACAGGGATCATAAGTTCCAAACAATTCCCAAAACTACAGGGCAAACTCATTAGATTTAAAGGCCTGAAAATTTTCTGTGGATTGACGTTTTATCCTCTGGGCCTAATGGAGTGGCATTGCATCCTTTCAAGTGCTTGTGCAGTGGCTGGGTACTCCCTGAACCCCAGGGCACAAGCTCCATCCTCTCTGATCCTCTAGTTTCCAATAACTCTTTCATTATTTCCTTCTAAGGCCTCGTTGATGATAACTTCAGCATCCATATTTCTACCAACAGTCTCTTCAAAGCCATCTACATTTTTTCTATAAAGCACCTCACAGTTCTTTAGCTTCTACCCCTTACCCAATTCCAAAGCCATTTCCACATTTTTGGTGTTTCACTAGCAGCACTCCACTCCTAGTACGAAAATCTGTTTTAGTTTCCTAGTATGCTCAAGTAAATACCATGAAATGGACTGGGTTAAACAATGAGAATTATTAGCTTATGGTTTGAGGTCAGGAGAAAATCCAAATCAAGGCAGCATCAAGGCAATGCTTTATCCTTAAAGGCGGGGGCATTCTGGGATTTGCTGTAGGCGATCCTTGATCCTTAGCTCCTCTGTCACATGGCAATGCACATAGTGGCCTCTCCTGGTCTCTGTCGTATTCCAGGTTCTGGTGAATTTTAGCTTCTGGCTGCTCCTGATGGTTTTCTCTCTCTCTGAAATTCATTCTCTTATACAAGACTACAGTAATAGGATTAAGACCCATCCTGGACCACACCATAGCTGAAAAAACTTCATCAAAATGTCCTTACAATGTTATCACACCCACAGGAATGAACTAGGTTTAAGAATATGAATGCTTTTCTGGGATAGAAAGCACTCCAAACTACCACAGCTGGCAAACACCAGATGCTGGAAGAAGCAAGAAAGGATTGTCATCTATAAATTTCAGAGGGAGCACGAACCTGTTGACACATGATTTCAGAGTTATATCCTCCAGAACTATGAGAGAATAATTTTCTGTTGTTTTAAGCCATGTTGCTTATGCTACATTGTTCTGGCAGTCCTAGGAAACTAAGACACCCAGCAAGGGATGTCGTGATGATCAGGGTGATCATGGAAATCCCTCATTATTTTGCTGTTCAGGTCACTAAATTGATAGACAAAGGGAAACCTTGCATCAAGTATGCCTGGATTTCAACAAGGACAAATGATCAATTTGCACATGATATCCTTGATTATGTATTACTTCACATCACAGTTATTCCAGAGCTGGCCCAGAGTGGTCACTCAGAAAATATTTGTTGAGAAGAAACAAAGGCCTCTGGAGAAAGACTGGATGGAATGTCATTGTGCTCCTATTTACATTTTTTAATTGAGATGAATGAAGATATTCATAATTAGATGACAGCAGACCTATGGTTCACAAAGAATTCAATAGGCTGATATAATAGGCAGAAATTAAAAAGATGAAACTTTTTAAGAAAAATGCAAAGGCTCAGCACTTAGGTTCAAAATGTATGAATAAATATAATCTGAGAAAGGTTAAATTTTACAGTAATAATGTAAATAAGACTTGAAATATAGTTGATTGCAAACTCAATGTGAATCAACAATAATGAGATGTGTCTACTAAAATATAAATGTGATTTAGTACTGCATTAATAAATAATTAACCTTGGGTCTGTTGTTCATGAAACCTCTGATATTGTATACATATTGTATGTATGTATGCTTTTTGTTTTTAAGAAAAAGATTTCATACCTTTTATTAAATTCTAATGAGAACAGTGACTTAAAATATTAAAATCTTTAGGTTAAGAACAAGATAGGCTGTTGTCCTATTTTATACATGGGTGAAGTCAGAGTATACTTGTACCATTATAATCAGTTTATAGAAATACGTTTTAAGAGGGATGTTGATAAATTGAAGTATCTCCAGGAAGCAGACTGAAATAGTGAAAGGTCTGAAAAACATGACCTATAAAAGGTAGGATTGATGTAACCAGAGGAGAAGAGATTTATCCTTGGAGAAGAGATTTTATAGAGATATTGCGTATGACTTAAAAAAAATGATTGTTTCAGGTTGGGAAAAACTATGAATAATGATAGTATTTAGTACTGGTGAGAATGTGAGGAAATAGGGATTCTCATAATCTGTTAATGGGTGTGAAATGGTTTGGTTGTGTTGGATGATGGTGGGTATGATCAATTTTTTAAAATACAAATTTGTATGTAATATGGAGAAATTTTATATACAAGTACAAATAAATACACAAAGACACATATACAAAGACATTTACAAGGATGATTACTCTAACAGTTTTTTAATTGCCCCAAATTAGAAGATTTCAAAGGGTTTTCCATAGTTAAGCAAACCATGATACAACCTTGTTGTGGACTTCCATGTGGCAGTTTAAAATGAAAGAGGCAGATCTCTACGTTCTTACACGCAAAACAATCAAGACTTGTTAAGTTAAAAATGGCACATCTTAGATGTCAGGTAGGTATTGTTATTTACAGAAAAATATCCACAAAACAAAATATGTTTTTCTATGTACATAGGAGATAAAGATGTGGAATAATTCATAACAAGCAGACAATAATATGCATATTATTCATAACTCTGTGGGGTTCAGGGAGAGTAAAGGTTTTTTATTTATCTGTATAGATTTTTTACATTAAAATGTATTTGAATGGTTCTTTTGAAGTTACAAATGAATAATAACGAATAAATAAAATGTTAGAGGGCTTATATGTAGAAAATGGTAAAATTACCTTTTCTTCCTCTCAGAGGGGAAATTGAAGACCAAGGTAAGTTAATTAGAAGATTTATTTTAATTCCACATGAGGAAGCATTTCCTAGTATTAGAAATGTTTTAAAATGGAAATGGTTACTAACTATTTTGTCCATCTTCTCTGGAATGGTTGAAAACAGCTTATATAACTAGGTTCTAGGGATGTTTTAGAAAGAGTGATCATAATCAATGGACTAGATTACTTCTAAAATCATTGTCAGTTTTGTGAGTTTGTGACTCTTTAACTTGGTGAGATCTAAATGCCCTTTTAGACATAAATCCCACAATTCTAATATAAACTTCCTTTGCCTAACAATCAAAGTGCTATAACCTCCTTATCCTCAGTGTACCTCTGTAACCTTATCTTCTTTCATGATTTCTTCATTTTAGCCTAACTTTTCTCAAAGTGCCAGATATACACCACTAGTTATTTAGGAAGTAATACTGGACATTAATATGAAATAAATAATACTGAACCACTGAATTTTCAGATCTCTAGGAGGTCCCTTTCAATGCTTTTGATTGTGGTCAGGGAGAAAATCATTAACATTTTTCTAGCAGTTATTTCCTCTTTGTAGCCAAGTGAGTTCTTGGGCTTTGAAACTTCATTTGTCAACAATATTTACCTATAGTTGAATCCTATTATTTTGTTTTTCTTGTATATGTTTATGGTTACTTTCTGTTTTTGGTAGTTGTGGCATAAACCATTGATTGCCTACGCAATGCCTATTATTCCCTTCCTCTTTCCTAAAGGAATCCTGGTAGTACTGGAGGTGGTAATGTGCCCAGCTAAGAGACCATCACTTCTAGGTTTTTACAATGAGGTGTGGTCATGTGTCTCTTAGTTCTGGCCAATGAGAGAAGCAGAAATGCCACATGTGCCGTCCGGGAAGGATATTTCAAGGGAACTGATACATCTGGGAGATGCTTATTTTCTGCCCAACCCCCTTTCTTGCTTTATGCTGGCACTATAGCAGTTGAAACAGAATATAAGGCAATCTTGTGACCAGAAGTCTCATGCTATGAATGGTAGAGCAGAAAAATAATACTGGGTCTCTGATGATCATGTAGCTACTATACCTAAGACTGAACTGTCTATCTCTGGATAACTTTTACGTGAAAGATTTATCTGTTTAAGCTATTGTAATTTTAAGATAGGTTATATAAACAGGCACAATCCTAACTGGTACAGCAAGTGGTACTGGTTTTCTAATTATGCCAGTAATGCAAAGTTTATTTCTAAAGAAATTAATTGATGTGACACCACATTCCATTGAGCCCAATTTTGGTTTTGGAGTTTATTTTTTGAACAGTTCTATTTATAAGGACTGATACTTCATGACTTTCATTCTTTCTTGAGGCCTTCCAAAGAACAAAGAAGAAATTTATCATTTCTTCTAAACAGAATAAAACCCATTCATCTTGCAGTTACTACATGAATCCATTAAATCCTTTTGTATATTTAAGATGTATTATCAGATCTTAATGATCTTATTATTTTTAATATCTTGGAACATTGTGCTAGTTCATTATCTTAGGAATTATTTCCTCATTGCTAAACTGACTAAAATAATAAGAAAACACAGAACGATGGATAACCTAAATTTGAGGCCCTGGAAGAATTGTATATACGAAAATAAATGATCATCTTTCAGCTTTCTTATGGTAGTTGCCTAAAGTTTTGTATTGTCTTTTAAGAATGGTATAAGAAAAGACTCAAGATACCATCTTAATAATCTGCTTCAGCTTTCATTTGGGATTTCAAAGTTTTTTTGTTTTTTTGCCGAAATGGCAAAGAAAGAAAATAGAGAAAGCCAGTTCACAACTATTATATGAATAAGAAAATAAATGCAAAGAGGCAGATAGCATTCTAGTTTTGAGGGTTGATGGTGAGATAATGACATAAACAAAATTTGATATTATGAGTTTTCAGATGATGATATCCTGGATGAATTTTCTCAAACTCAAGCACTGATGAGTGAAGACAAAGAGCAGGCATTCTTATCTAGTTTGTCATTTAAAAGGAAGGACTTCAAAACATTTTTTCCAATAAGATCGACAAAAAGGATATATAACAGTACTCTTTCATCTTTCCTTATGCTTGTACACAAAATTTGCTGGATTCAAAAATGTTTGCTATATAAATTCTTATAAAATTTTAAAGTTTTTTTTTCACTAACCCTTTATTCTTCTTTAAATTATTTGTAAAATAAATTTTAAAATATAAAAAGGGTCTGTTGGACCCAGACAACAATGATGACAGCTGTTTTCCTGGTATACTGAGAGTTAAATGAAAATAGTGAATTAATCAGATGATAAATATTAAGTTAATAAAAGCACTATCTCATTGGCAAAACTAAAAGAAGCAACAGATGTTTCAACAATAATAGTGGGAGACTTTAGTACCACGCTCTCTACGGATAGAACAACTAGACAGAATCTATAGGTTATAGAGAATTTAAATAATGTGATAAATAGATTAGACCTAACTGATATATATATGTATAGATTGTTATGCCCCAAAATATCACTATATACATTCTTCTCTAGCGCTCAGGGAACATTCTCCAGGATAGATCATACGCTGGGACACAAATCAGGTCTTTATAAATTTAACAAGATTGAAATTATTCAAATCACTTTACCTGAGCATGATGGAATCAAGCTGGAAGTTAATAATCACCAAAGAACCAGAACTTTCACAGATATATGGAGATTAAACAATACACTTTAAAACAATTGTTGGGTCAAAGAAGGAATTGTTAGAGAAATGGATAAGTACTGAAGATGAATGAAAATGAAAATGAAAATATATCTGAACTTATGGAATGCAGCAAAGGCAGTGCTGAGAGGGAAATTTACTGCCATAAATGCCTATATTAAACAAAAAAGAACAAGCAAAAACTGATGACATAACTGCTCACCTGGAGGAACTAGAGAAAGAATAGTAAACTAACCCCAAAGCAAAGAAGAGAAATAACCAAGATTAATGCAGAAGTAAATGAACTGGAGAACAAAAAAATAATAGAAAGAATCAATAAGGAAAAAATCAACAAAACTAAAATTTGGTTCTTTGAGAAAGTCAATAAAATTGATGAACCCCTTGCTAGACTGACAAATTAAAAAAAGAGGGTTTAAATCAGAAATGAGATGGTGGATCATATCATGGATCCTGAAGAAATTTAAAAATCATGAGAGGATAATACAAGCAACCATACACTAACGAACTAGACAATTTAGATGAAATCGACAAATTTTTAGAAACGTACAAATTATTGACACTGACTTGAGAAGAAATAGAAGATCTTAACAAACCAGTTACAAGTGAAGAGATTCAATTAGTTTATCAAAATTTTCCTACAAAGAAAAGCCCAGCGTCAAATGGCTTTACCAGGGAATTTATCAGACATTTCAAAAAGAACACTGGTTCTGCTGAAACTTGTCCAAAAATTGAGGAAATAGAAACACTACCAAATTCATTTGATGAAGCTAATGTCACTCTAATACCAAAACCAGATGAGGCTACTTCAAGAAAGGAAAATTACAGACCGATCTCTCTAATGAATATAAATGCAAAAATTCTCAACAGAATTTTAGCAAATCGAATGCAATGATATTTTAAAAGAATTATGCATGACAACCAAGTAGGATTTATAACAGGGATGCAAGGATGATTCAACATAAGAAAACCAATCAATGTAATACAACACATTAACAAATTGAAAGGGAAAAATCACATGATCATATCAATTGATGCTGAAAAAGCATTTGATAAAATTCAGCATCCTTTTTAGATAAAAACACTTCAAACTGTAGGAATCGAAGGAAACTTCCTCAATATCATAAGGGGCATATATGAAAAACTCACAGCCAGTGTCATTCTAAATGGTGAGAGATTGAAAGCATTCCCCCTAAAATTAGGAACAAGACAAGGATGCCCATTTTCACCGCTATTATTCAACATTGTACTAGAAGTTCTCACTAGAGTGATAAGGCAGGAGAAAGGAATAAAAAGCATCCAAATAGGAAAGGAAGAAGTAAAATTTTCATTATTTGCAGATGACTTGGAAAATCCTATACTTGGAAAATCCTGAGAACTCTACAACAAAGCTATTTAAGCAAATAAATTCAGTAAAGTGGCAGGATACAAGATTAATGTACAAAAGTCAGTAGTGTTTCCATATATAAGTAATGACCTCATGAGGAGACAATTTTAAAAAATCCATTTAAAAAAAACACTAAAATAATCAAATACTTGGAAATAAACTTAGCCAGGGATATAAATGACCTGTACACAGGAAACTGCAAAACAATGCAAAAAGAAATTAAAGATCTTAATAGATGGAAGTATATTCCATGCTAAAGAACAGGGAGGTTGAATGTCACTAAGATGTCAGTTCTACCTAAATTGATCTGCAGATTCAGTGCAATACCAATTAAAATTCCAGCAACCTATTTGAAGATCTGGAAAGGCTAGTTTTCAAATTTATTTGGAAGAGAAAGAAACCTCAAATAGCTAAAGATATCCCAAAAGAAAAGAGCAAAATGGAAGGTCTAATGCTTCCAGACCTTAAAGCTTACTATAAAGCCATAGAGGTTAAAATCTGGTACTGGTGAAGATAGAGGTATTGACCAATGGAAGCAGATCAAGAGCATGGAGTTTGACCATCAGATCTATGAACAGTTAATCTTTGACAAGGCCTCCAAATCCACTGAATTGGAACAGAATAGCCTGTTCAATAAATGGGCTTGAGAGGACTATTTATCAGTAGCCACCTTATATGAAATTAACTCAAAATGGAACAAAGACTTAGTAAGGAAGAGCCAGTACCATAAAACTCCTAGAAGAAAATATAGGGAAACATCTTTAAGACCTAGTGATTAGAGGTAGCCTCTTGAACTTTACACCCAAAGCACAAGCCAGGAAAGAAAAAAGTAGATAAATGGGAACTCCTCAGAATGAAAAGCTTCTGTGCCTCAAAGGAGTTTGTCAAAAAACATGAAGAGGCAGCCAACTCAAAGGGAGAAAATATTTGATAACCATACATTGGATAAAGGTTTGATAACCCATGTATATAAAGAAATTATACAGCTCAACAACAAAAGAACAAACAACTCAGTTATAAAGTGAGCAAAAAATATGAATAGATATTTTTCCGAAGAGCAAATACAATGGCCAGAAAGCACAAGTAGAGATGTTTATCTTTATTAACTCTAAGAGAAATGCAAAACTAAACTACAGTGAGATATCATCTCACATCATAAGAATGGCTGCTATTAAACAAGCAGGAAACCACAAATGTCGGAGAGGATGTGGAGAAATTGGAAGACTTATTCCCTGTCAATGGAAATGTGTACTGCTACAGCCATAGTGGAAGACAGTTTGGTGTTTCCTAAGAAAACTAAATATTGAGTTTCCCTATGACCCAGCAATACCAATAATAGGTATATACCCAGAAGAGTTGAAAGCAGTCACATGAGCAGACATTTGGATACTGATGTTCATAGCAGCATTATTCATAATTGCCAAAAGATGGAAACAATCCAAGTGCCCATCAACTGATGAATAGATAAATAAAATGTGGTATATACATACAATGGAATATTATGCAGCAGTAAGATAAAATAAGGTCCTGAAGCATATGACAACATGGATAAACCTAGAGATATAATGCTGAGTGAAATAAGTCAAGCACAAAAGGTTAGGTATGGTATGATTCCACTATTATTACTGGTAAAGAGAGCAAACTCCAAATCATACAGCCCAGGAAGAAAATCTGTACTCATATATAGCAATGAACTAAATGTTGCATCTCTGCAGTTAGAAGATGCAAATAACTTTACATGCAATGGTTTCCATATGTTTCTCATTTTTAACATTGACCACGTATAATAAAGATTCTATTAAAAAAAAAAAGACCCAATCCCTACCTTTAAGAGACTTTAGTCTGGGGAGGAAGTAGAAAGAGATGAGGGGCCGGGGACTGGAAGTGTGTAGGATAGAAGCAGGCAGCCTCAAAGCTCCATATTATTGTTGTTTTTTGGGGGGGGGTGGGTTATGGGGTTAAAAAATAGTTTGTTCAAAAAGAAGTAAAATAAAAGTAGTATCTTACAGGGATATGGCAAAAAATCGCAAAAGAGGCTATTATATGTATATTTGTATAACATCAAATTAAAACTTTTTAAAATTCTGATATTGACTTGCTAAAAGATATTTTTGTATACTTGTATACATTTTTCCTCTACTTAAAATTTCTTACCTCCTCTTTTCTGGCAATCATGTATATTAATCAAAGTAAAATTCAAATTGAGTTCTGTAGAATGTATTCATCAGTGATTGATCTCATTCTTGTACCCTTATTTTGGGTTTTCTGCACATTTTTGGACAGAATTTGTATTATATGGATATTATACTATATGGAAGTGCTCATCTGAGAAAGCAAGTATAGCATATCGCATTCTAAAACACCCATTTTGACACTTGTCAAATATAAATTTGAGCACACTGTATTACATTGTTTTCATTTAATATCTGTCATAATTAATATCTAATTAAACTAGCAAATAATTAAATACCTTAGTTTCCATAGTTCTTTTGGAACTACTGTTTAGCAAAATGGGAGGGTCACAGGAGGCTAATACAAATGTATGGCTGAAATGAATTGAATTGGCTGAGAAGCTTCCTTTGTGCTTCTCTGGTTTCTGAGTCAAGCTGCATGTAACAAGATTCTGAGCTCTTCTTCACTTGAATAATAAGGATTCAAGACCCCCTGGAGTCCAAAATTTGCATCTGTTCCTTACTTCTTTGGTTTCCCACTGGTTTGATTTCATACCCACACTATTCATAGTTTTATCTGCAACCACCCTTTTTCTTAAGTTTTTGGAATGTGTATGGAGGGACCCAGGAAGTCCACATGGAAACTCATTTATAAGAATTCAAATAAAGACAAGTTTTATTAAGACCAGGGGGTCTGAGAACAATGGAATGGAGTGAGGGAGAAAACTATGATTACATCAAAATTGTTTCTCTTGATCTACAGAGATTTATTTTCATCAGGTCATTGATGAACTAATTTTCATAAGTTTACTGAATTACACTAAGATGTATGGACTGTTACATAATGAACTGTTATATAGGAAACATCTTTTTTTTTTGGCATGGTCAAGTACCAGGAATCAACCCGGGTCTCCAGCATGGCAGGCGAGAACCCTGCCTGCTGAGCCACCATGGCCTGCCTGACATAGGACACATTTTATATGTCCCCTTTGAAAATTTCTATTAGTATGCCTAAAGTTACCATCACATTTCTAAGCAGACTCCAGTTTTTCCTAGGAAATGGTAATGCTTTTGTGCTCTGTTCATTTCAGGATTTTCCTGCAACTTTTTAAAAACATTTCCACCAATGGGATCCTTTCAGAACACCTACAGAGGATATAAAAAATATATTGTAGTGCATTGTATTGATGTCAACAGAACTGTGTGTTTTCACCCTGGTGTGATAGAACAATGCAGAGCATCTTTCACTGTGCCAGCTCGCTGGAATAAAAGGCCTATTCAGTGAGAAACCTTTGGATGGTTACGGTTTTTAGGAGTTTTTATGTATGGCCACACATGCTTATAACTTTAAACTTATCCTTACAATACATTATATTCTCTTCCCATTGCAGCTGAATTTTCACTTTGAACAGTGAATAATTTTATATATAACAACTGAAACATCTGTTCATTCTTCGGTTAAAAGATTAAAAAATAAATGTGCTTTCTGGAATGACTGCATCCCAAGGCCAGGGTTAGCAAATTTCACTCATGCTACTTTCTAAAACCCATGATATGAGATTAATGGCAGAAGTGGACTTCATAGATATCATCATACAAATTCTGAAATCCTAAAAATTAGGGATTGACAGATGGGATGTGGTTGGTACTGTAGAGACTTCAGAGATGAAATTAAACATTTTGTATTAGTGTATGTGTGTATATGCAATATATGTACATATGTAATAAACCTGAAACATTTCTTTTTAGGTCATTGGGGGTTAGGGTTTGGGGAGAAAGATAAAATAAGAGAGAGAGATAAATCACTTTTCTTTAGTTCAGGGATTCTTTTTCTTCCTTTCCCATTGGGGTATGTGTATATATACATATATATTATTGGCTGAGAATGTATATATGTTAAAAATATAGGTCATGATGTACATATGATTTTATAATCTCCTAATCAATATAACATGAACATTTTTCCATTTAAATAAATACTCTAAAGCTCATTTTTAGTGGCTATATAAAGTATTCCATTATAGATGAACCATAGTTTAAAACAATAGCTAGAGTGTGACATGTTATTTTTGTTTCTTTATTGCTATTTTAAATTCTTTCTTGATTCCACACTCCCTTTCAGATCACTTTATCTGTGTCCCACTCATATTCCCCAACTGATGGGCTATTGGGATGTTACTTTTTTTCCTATTAAAAAACAAAACTGCTGTAAGCATCCTTGAACATATATCTTTGTATACATATTGAGTATGTATGTAGAAAAGCTTCCCAGAAGAGAAATTTCTGTGTAACAGGATGTATGACTTTTTATTTTTCAACAAATATTGCCAAATGGTTGTTCAAAAAGTTGTACCAATTTATACTCCTAACATCAGGGTGAATTCTCATTATAACATCATAAATAATGAAAGTTTGCCAATCTTATAGAAAAATTCATATATTATTTTCATTGCCTTAATAATTTACACAATTGAGCATCTTTTCAAGTTTGCTTCCCATTGCATTTCTATTTCAGTGAATTTTCTCTTTGAATTATCTGCACATTTTCTGCCAAATTATCTTTCTTTCTTGATGATTTGTAGAAACTTGTAATCCTTTGTTTGCCATATGTCTGGCAAATGTTTTCTTTCATTCTGCCACATCTTTCAGTTGTATATATGGTATTTTTTTTGCCATACAAATAATTATAATTATAGTCTAAATTTCAGTCATTTTCTTTATGAGATCTAGGTTTTTTGCCTTTGCTAAGAAAGGCATTTTCTTCTCAAAGATTATAAAATAGTCTTCCATTTATTCTTCCAGGGCTTTTATGTTTAGATGGTTAATCTATTTTAAATTCGGTTTTGCTTAATGGTATGTGGAAGAGAGAGCTGTGATCTTCCCAAAGAATATCTAGTTGTTTCCAAGCCATTTCTTTTTCATTCCATCATTTTTTCACTGATTTCAGATAATCAACTTAATAACTGGTCATATCAACTTGAATCTATTTCTCTGTGCTGTTCCCTGGTTTAACAATATACTGTTTTAATTATTAAGCCTTATAATGTGTTTTGCTCTCTGGCAGGAGATGAAAGACATAATTTCTGCATCCTAGTGGAATTAGTGGATCAAATTGTATGCATGATTCTAGGGCTCTATGAAGGCTGTACCAGTTTACACTTACTAACAATATTTATGAATGCTTACTTCATTTCACCTTACTAATACTTGTACATATATATTTCATGTATTTTACATATATATTTTTCTTTTCTTTTTTATTGTTTTGGGTGCATGGTCTGGGAATACATATATATAGTTGCCAACCTGATAAGTAGTATATCATCGCTTTATTTAACATATCTTGATTTCTACAAAGGCTAAATTTTTATGGAGTTATTCACTTTTGAAATGATTTTTTTCAATATTTTTATGTACTTGTATTAGAGGATCTGTATGTTTCAGTAACAACTCATGGCTTAACTAAGAAGAACATAACAGTTAATCCAGGAGAGGACAATTCTGAAACTGAGTATTAAGGAACTTCTACCATTAAGTAGACAACCTGGAAAGCAGCTTTATATTCCTTGGCTTATTAAATCTTCTCAACACCATGAGGTGGCATGTTAACCCCCACTTTCCAAGGAAAAACTGGGCCTAAGGAGATGCCCCCGATCACATGCTAGTAAGTGGCCAGGCCGGGGTGTTAACCCAGGCAGTGTAATTTCTGAGTCCTAATGTTTTCCCAGCACTGCAGTGTGAGACTGTAAAGGGTCTCCTGAACCATGCTGCCCTCCCACCAGGATAGCTGCAGACACTCCAAAGGAGCCCACCCCAGGCTCAGGTAAAGGAAGACAGAAGCAGTTGTCACTTCCATTAAAAACCAGAGTCTTCTACATCCTTCAGATGGGTCCCTGGACCAGTTAAGTCCTGAAACCTAGAGCACCCAGCCTCTAGAACATCAGCTAGTTCCATCTCCCTACCCCATATTACTGATAGCCCTTTCCAACATGAGAAAGTTAGAATGGTCATGGCCCAAATACCCCTAAAGAGTAGAAAGATCAAAGGTGATGGTGGTGTTACACAGAGAAGGTAGGGTTTAACAAATGAATATGATTGCTAAATCACTACATTGATATTTCTTTTTGTCTCCAGTATCTTAGAACAGCTAGAAGTAAAAGCCTAAAATTGTGGAATTGTAACCCATACCAAACTTTGAAATCTGTTCTACCACTAATTGTGCTGTGCTTTGAAATTTATTGCTTTTTTGTATATATGTTATTTTTCACAAAAAAGAAAAAAAATGTTGATTGTGATGATAAAAAAATATTTATTCCTTCTAGCCTCCTATATTCTGGAGCAGCTACAAGGAAAAATCTGAGATGATGGTATGGTAGCCCATTATGAACTCTAGGATCTGTCCTGTAACTACTTGTTGAAAACTGTTGCTTTTATCTTTCTTTGCTTTATGTATATGTTATATTATACAACAAAAAAGGTTTAAAAAAACAACAAAAACAAGGTCTTTGGCATCCTGCTGTAGCAACAGGCCATGGACAGCCTGCTCCCCCAGGACCAGGCTCTCAGCCTCAACAAGGGAACAATCCCAACATGGCAAGTATGACTCCCCAGTATAGAGAGATGCTGAGGAGGTGGTAGCAGCAGCAACAGCACAAAGAAGTGCCTGCATAGTGGGTGGGGGTCAGGTGGGCATGGCAGGGCATGACAAGTTCCAAAAGCTTCAAGGACCCAGAGGCTACCCCCAGCCATGCAGCAGCAGCGCATGCAGCAGCAGTGCATGCAATAGTATCTCCCCATCCAGGACAGCTCCATTGGTCAGATGGCAAGTCAGATGGGACAGCTGGGACAGATGGGGCAATCAGTGCCGCCAACATCCAGCAGGCCCTGCAACAGCAGCAAATGAAGTTGCAGATGGGGTCCCCGAGCCAGCTGAACCCCATGAGCCGCCAGCAGCACATGCTCTCAGAACAGTCCCAGGCTCCTCATCTCCCCAGCCAGCAGATAGCTATGCCCCTTAGTAACCAGGTGTGCTCTCCAACCCCCATCCAGTTTTGGTGGCCCCAATCTCAGCCACCACATTCAAGACCGTTGCTGAGGATACAACCCCAGCCTTTGCCATACCACGTCTCTCCCCAGACTGGTTTCCCCCAGTCCCCGTGGCCAGCTCCTTCAATCAGGGACATTTGGGTAACCTGAACAGAGTGGAATGCTTCCATAGCTCAACACCCAGGTCCAGTGACCTGTCCCTGGGTGGATACGCCACAGGAGACACACTGAGAAGTTCAGTGTAGTTGGAGGGTTGTAGCATTGTGAGAGCATCATGTTCCCCCTCATGTCCTTGGGCCTTTTGTACTGAAAAGTCCAGGCATCTAGGTTCTTTTTATTCCTAGATGAAACCACTACTTCTGAGCCATGGAAGGATGGATTGCTGTTTAAAGAAACAATACAAAGAATATATTTTTTTTGTTAAAAAACAGTTGATTTAAACATCTGGTCTCTCTCTGTTTTGTTTTGTTTGGAGGGGGGATTTTGTTTGATTCTTTTTGTCATTGCTGGTGACTCGTCTTTTTTTAATGGGAAAAACAAGTTGATTATATTCATATTTTTATTTCTATTTTCAAGACATTAAACATTTATGTTTAAAAGTGAGAAGAAAAATAAAATTCAGAAACTGATTCCTGTAATAATGCAAGCTTATAATGTATTCCGATAACTTTCTGACGTTATGGGAAGATTTTTTTTTTCCTATAGTGAGCTCTGTGTGGGCTCTCCAAGTATTACCCTGGGCGATAGGAATTGACTCCCATGTTGCATTCAGCACACACACCCACACGCATCTATCTATATATATGGGCTTAAGCCGAACTCTTGTCTTGCAGATGTAGAAATTGTTGCTTTGTTTCTCTGATAAAACTTGTTTTAGACAAAAAATAAGGATGATCATTCTCTTAGACCATGTTAATGTTAATAGAGAAGAAGCATTCTTTTCTTTATTCTATATGAAACTTGAAATGAGGAAAAGCAATTCTAGTGTAAATGATGTAAGCAATATAATTACTATAAATAAGAAAATTCAAGATTCATTCACTGTATAGAATGGTAACATACCAGCTCATTTCTTATATCATATTGTTAAATAAACTGTGTGTAACAAAAACAACAACAACAAAAACCCAGGGTCTTAAAGTCTCTGCAGAAGTACAGGTGAGGATGTGGCATTAGAAAGGACATCAGATGTACTGTGGAGAACATATGCATTGTTTTGGTGACAAAAGCATGAATCCATGAATACATTTCTAAGCAACCACTTCAAATTCTCCCTCCATTGCATAAGTTCCTTTTGAAAAGTAGTTAAATTCTCAGTCTCTGAAAGAAGTCATCCTTACCTGGAAGGGGCAGGATATAATTACTAATTAACTAATTAATTAAAATACAGGGTAGTATGCTACTACTTTATCAGGTAAAATTGTGCTTTTGTTTTGTAACGTGACTGCTAAAGAGTTGGTATCAGAATTACAAATGTCAGTTCTGTCATTTTTCTTATTGGTTTTATCTTTTATCTACTATTGTCAGTTTTATGAAGTTTAGTTTAGTTAACACTTGGTAAATAATCGATAAGTCCACATAGTGCAATATGCTTCTTTAAATAAAAAGTAGACAGGCGGCCATTTTCTTTTGGCTTCCACAACTGACTAAATTAAGAGGACCAAAACATTTGGCCCATTTCTTACTAGTTGGCTCTCAAGTGTTGGGGGTGATTTGGGGGCAGGGAAGTGAAAGAAAATTAATATAAAACTGAATATTGGTAAGAAACAAGTACTAGACATGCTGGTTGGGCCTCACTCATAGGTCTAACCTTTTTTGAAGTGTTTGTGGCTTCCTCCATGAGGAACGATGTGGTGTTATTAGATGTGGCATTATTTCCAAGGAGCTGGATCTACCAGTGTGACTTTCTAGAGGAGAGGTTGGGACTGAAGGTTATCTTGCCTCCAACTCTGTTCATTCTAGTTGTGAGCAAATGGCTTACCCCAACCAAGTTTTTTATACCAAACTCCTAGAAATCACCTGTCCTTCATGTCTCACATTCTATAGATCTCCAGTACTGCCAGTTCTAGCTAAAAAAGGCATCTTGATACCAAATTTTCTCCATCTTCAAACTGTTACCTTTTACCTGGATTTTTACCCCCTGCTAACCTCCTAATTGTCCTCTCCACTTCTATTACCCACTCCCTTCAGTCAATTTATTCATTTGGCAGCCTAAATGATTTTTAAAAAAAATTTTTTTATTTGCTTTTTACATTTTCATATTGAAATAATTTTGACCTATAGAAAAGTTGCAAAAATACTGCAAAGAGTTCCCATATATCCTTCACCTAGCTGTCCCAAATGTTAACATTTTACATAACCAGTTTGGAAACCAGAAAATTAACAGTGATTCAATACTATTAACCAAGTACTATGAACTAACTATTAATGAACTAACTACTAATTAACTGTTACTAACTATCAATAGTATTAACTAATTTTATTTAAATTTCACCACTAATGTTTTTGGTCCAGGATTCCTACAATATAGTTAGTTGTCATATCTCTTTAGTCTCCAATTTATGTTGGGTTCCCAGTCTGCCTTTTTTTCATGACCTTGACACTTCTGAAAAGCACTGATCAGTTATTTTGTAGAATGTCCCCTAATTTAGGTTTGTCTGATATTTTCTATTATTAGACTGAGGTTATGCATTACCACAAGAACTGTCCTATTGTACCTTTCTCGGTACATCATACTAGGGGGCTAAACCTCTTGTTAAAGATATGCATTAGATCATGCCACAACACTGCTTAAAAACCATCGGTGCATTTCCATTTCTCTGAAAGTAAACTTCAGATTCTTCTAACACCATGCGCAGCCTATCTCCTGTCTACTTTCATTCGTGCCAGTTCACCATTGACTCACTATGGCTTTTTTTGTGTGTCTTAAAAATGCTAAGCTGCTTCCCTCTCTGGGCTTTTGTACTTGTTGTAACCTCTGCCTGAAATCCAGCTCCTACACTTCTTCACATAAGCAGCTCCTTCCATTCTTCAGAACTGAGCTCAGAATCTTCCTAAAGAAAACCTTCTCCACCACTCTAAGAAATTCACCCCTTCCAGAGAGTCTCTACCACATCGTCTTGTTTACACTCTCCAGAGTACTTATCCCAATCTATAATTATTTTATTAATGGATTTGTTGACTCCCTCCCCCCTCCCCCCTCCCAGTCTGTCTTGTTCACAGCTGAATCCTGTCTACCCAGAACTGTGCCTGTTGCATAATAGGTGCCAGGTGAATATTTGTCATGAACAAATGAATGAGTGAATGAATAAGATGGAAATAACCAGCAGGTAGCCAGTTAGATGTATACATCTGCTGTTATCATATTCTTTATCAACTTGTAAAAGTCTCAACAAATGACAGTTTTAGCACTATTTGGATTTAATGAATGCATAAAATAATTATATAGAGGAAGTAAGCCATGAAAAATTCACCTGTATACTTGCATAAAATGGGCCCAAATGCTTGTTTTTCAATAGGAAAATCTGACATGTTTTAAAAAAAACCACTCAAATATTTTAGGAAAGTTTTCATGTTAATTTTGGATACAGCTGGGGCTCTTTGAATTGTAGCATTGACTAATTGGCCAGTCAATTGATGGCCAATTAGTTGAACATCAATTAATCCTGAATAAAGATCAGGAGATGACTGCCAAGAGGGAGGAAGTGGAGCTTCAGATCATTTAGAGAATTTACTAGAAATCTGCACCTCCTCATGGGCAAAGATGGAAGCTTCTAAATGACCTTCCAGGAAAGAGGAATCCTCAGGGGTTTTGCTGACCTTTGAAGGAAGGCTTAAAGTAGTGATTCTCAAAGTTGAGCATTTATATAAATCACTGTCCACTGGAGGGCTTATGAAATACAGCTTACTGGGTCCCATCTTCAAAGTTGAGCCTGGGGTTGGGACCCAAGAATTTGCATTTCTAACAAGTTCCCATTTACTCCCAAAGAATTTAGGCTGCAGGATGGTTTGATTACTATCCAATGGCTCACAGCTGGTCCTTAATAAAGCTGGACTTTCAACAGGGTTATCTGACTTCAGGTTAGGCCTTCTCCCCAATTTAAGGCTAATTGGTATAACAAACACCTTGAGGTGTTACAAGACTGAGGTGGAAGTTACTCATTAGCTTGAGGCGAGCTGAGCTTGATCTGGCATAGAAAACTGGTTAAGATTAAAAATAAATCATAATGTAAAGTATGGCATTTAGGTGCTCTGCCATCCACAAAAAAGATGGTGGCCTTGCTTACCAAGAGGGTTTAAGTAATTTAAAGTTAATTCAAGCAAAGCATCCATTTTCCATATATGAGTCTGAGTAATTTAAGTTGAAAAAAACAAATTGATACTTTTTTCTCTCTCCCAGTTGCTAATGATTCAATGAGTTCTTTCAAGAGACATCAAGACAAAAGAGTTTCTCCTTGATATCCCAGAAATGCATGGATCACCTTGAAAATCTCTTCAAAACTAATAACAAGAAGCAAATGATGGACTTCGTAATTGTTTCCCTTTCTGTAAGCCAAAATTGATGGCCAGTAGAAAGGCATTGAAATCCAGTGCATACTGACACTATTTATAAGGTCTTGATATCTTTGGCTCCTATTGCACCATTCATCCTAGGGTCATAAAAACGGTTGTTAAAATTTACACCATATTAGTCTGATTAACAGTAAGATGCATAAAAATAAAGGATTGAGGAGAAATATTTATTTCACAAGGGTAGGGACTTTAATATACAGAAAGCTGCATAAATCTGCAGATGTTCTAATTAGATTCCGTTGAATTGCTTCAGAATGCCGAATAACATGGATTTACTCTGCCAACAACTAAAGAATAACTTTTCTGATGCTAAAAATGTTCAAGTTTCAATATTGTAACATAAAATACCCCTGCCCAGGGGATAGGTTCTTTTCACATCAATTTCTTCATTGGCTTAGATTCCTCCGGCATTTAAGTTACTCTTTTATTGTACGACTTAAACAGAATTTGCTAAATGGTACCCTAATAGTACCCTTCTGGGCTAGTGTACCTGGGATCCTATTTTCTGTTAATAGTTAAACATTAACCTTAGATCACTAAAATACCATCAAGCAAGTTATTCATATGGTGCTTAATTTACAATTAGGGTAGTTCAGCCATGAGAAAATCTGGCTGGTAACGAGGGTGACATTAAAGAATCAAGGGATGTATTTTATGCGGTATTTTTTGTCAGTCGATTTCAATTTTCTTTCTTGAATATATGCTGCTATTTTTAATTTTGGGAAAGTTATTCCTGTATGCTAACAGGGTAAATCTGTGTTGTCCTGCATTCCAAAGCCATTCAGGGAATCTAACCAGAGCATTTATTGAGGCCCAAATTATGCCCACGGCGAGGCTTTAACCCACCCACTGCATGGGGATCCCACTTATGATTCCATTTGGTGTCTAATTTCAAAAAGGAGCTGCAGCACCAGAATGCTTTACACTTAAACAGAACCTGGCTTTCAGATCCAAACAGATTTAACTGTTTCTAGCTCTTAAAAGGCAAAATGAAGGGCGGTGCAGTGGTGGCTCGGTGGCAGAATTTTCCCCTGCCACGCCGGAAACCCTGTTTCAATTCCTGGCAAACGGCAAGGTCATGTCAAGGGGGAATATGAGAGAAGCTGTCGCTAGAACCTCAAGTTCCATTGACTACACCTTAGACAAACCTACCTTTTGTCACCATTCTCTCAATTACACCTGATAAGCCAACCTATTCTCCATAATTTAAATGTTGGCAGGAAGTCTTCATGTGAATTTATGCCAAGGATTTATTATAATCTCCTTGTTTTATGATTTCCCATTTTGAATAGTGAAGGGATAATTTTATAAATCCTCCTGAAGGAGAGTCTCTTGTAAAAGCAATTTTATCTTGTTCATAATCATTTTGGATATCTGCAAATTTGTGTGGAACAAAAAAAATGCATCGCTGAAATATGCTGTTTTAATTTGTTAATCAAAACAATACAGTGTGAAAGGCATTTGCAGGAAATTGATTTGAAATAGACGTTAGAGTAGCATAAGCATTAGTTTGTAACTTAAGAACCATGAACATAGAAAATCGACTTTATTAGACTTACCATCTACTTACTGTAGATGTGTTTACTGTAGAATCTGACTCAGGGTATCACAAAATATGTAAACCCATTTCCCAGCATTTACATTTAACCCTTGGTTATCCAGCATCTAAGTCACTAGCATGTTTCCCTGTTACACATAAACTAGATCACTGTCATAAAAACCCTATCAGTGCCTGGAGTGTAAAAGGAACTCAGTAAATGTGAGTTCTCTCAGCCCATACTATATCCTGTTTCTCATTTCCTTATCTTCTCTTTTCCATCAAAGGGTAGGACCGGAATAAAAAGAAGATGGAATTAGAATAAGCTTATTAGAATGCTTCACAGCACATCACACAAGGAAATACTGGCAGATGAGTTTGAGCGTGGGTAAAATGAGTACAAGAAGGATTAGTGCCTTTCCTCCTTCCGAGACTGCTTTTTCTCAGCGTAGATGCTGGAGACACAGATGCATGAGTGGTGGATTCTGATATGCCATAGCTGGGACATTATCCAGGAAGAACAAGCTCTTCAGCCATGATCAGATGTTAGCCTGAGGAGGCTAATCCCTCAACTCTAAGGGATTGTCATGGCAGACACTTCTCCTTCCTCACTTACTAATGGATTCGCATGACTCAGGGCCGGATTGGAAGGGCTTCCATCCTGGGATGATAAACTTTCAGTCTTTAATTCCTCAATTCATATTTAATGTCATTGGTACATCAAAGACTGACACCAATGTCTCCCCTTGAGTCTCAATTCTGAGATTAATTCACTTAGCCAGGGGTGGGACACTGTCCTAGCTGAAAATATAGAATTGTATCTTGATCCTATGCTCCAAGGTGCATAGCTTACCCATTACTGTCCATCATTTGATACCTCTAGACAAGAACATCTGGCCCCCTGAATTGAACCTAGAAATAAAATTGTGCTGGTATCAGGGTGATATATGCACTTGAATTTGGCAGAAGCACTGTAGAAATTTCCAACATCTTTATGGGAAGAAAGTAGCATAGAGGTTGTGCTCTCTTTGTCTCTTTTGAACTAATGGAATTACATCATGGAGCAGGAGTTCCTTCAAATTTAGTTCTATATACATCTATTCCATCTCCCTTTGCTCATTTTCACTTGCACGTAATCTCAGTTGTGTTTCACACAGAGAAAAGAGCTCTGCTTTTGCCTTTAAGTCTTTTACAAGTTAACCAAAGAAGTAATTAATTTTTAGATTGACCATTAATCCAAGCTCATTAATCACATCTACCCCCAATGTAACCAGTATTTTCTTCACTTTGTGCTGTTTAGATCTGACAGTCTAGACAGAGTTAACACTCATTAGCAGGTTGAAGAGGTTCTTGGCCGACTAGTGTGATGTCATAGTTTTCCTCCTCTGATAGGATGTGGAAAGAGACTGGGATCACAGGTCAGGGAGAGGGACATGCAGCAGGAAGCAGCCCTATTGTCCCCTCACTTGGTAACAGTCTCACAGTACAGCAACACATTCAGCTCTCAGGATAAAAGCAGGTGTTTTGCTTTAATTAAGACCAACAAAGACATTTCTGTTCTCAATAGGCTTATATTTTTAGACACTAAGGTAAGGTAGAAGAGAACATTATCCCATTCTGTGCATAAAAATAAAGATTCAGCATGAACTGCACAATTAAGAACTGAAAGGGGGAAAATGCAATTCAATTAAATCTGACAGAATAATACACGGAATCAATAGCTTTATTTGGTGTTTAATGATGATACTGTTTTCATTTCATTATACATGAGTCATAACCAGCTTTGCCTTAGTTTAATTGTATTCCTTACAGAGTAAACTGAAGTATGTAATTTGCAGTAGACTCATCAATTAAAAGGAGGCTTATTTAAGATTATCATAAATTGATCCCCGAGACTGAAACCAATTTGTTTTCCATTTCAGCATATCAGTTTATTGGAATCATGAACAGTTTTAGGTAGGGGTGGAGAGAAGAAGAGCAGTGTGCAAAGAGAAAGCCTGATTTCCATGCAAAAATGATGACAGTGAGTATGTTTTCCAGTAGGGAAAATGCTAGGTTAATACATTTTTTGATCCAGTGAGCTGAACAAAACACCATGCTGTCTTAGACTGGAGAGGAGACGCTAGATTGAGCTGCTTATATGAAATGAATCATGGTGTTGGCACAAAATCCGGAGTAATAGGGAAGATATTATTTCTATATGGCCTTACAGTCATAGAGATTTTAAACTGGGAACTGGGACACAAGGAAAGCACACAAAAAGGGAAGTTTTGGAATTTGGCCACTTGAACAACTTCCTGGGAATGATGGTGGAGTATAGAGTATTTTGTTGTTAGGCACATGCAGCTTTTCAGTGGTTCTAGTCTATAGGGAACATACCCTTGCTGGTGCTGTATGAGCCCAGTTGAGAACCCAACGTGAAAAAGCAGTGAATACAGAAGGACTCTCTTTTAAGCCTCCAGCTAATTAAATTAGGTATCACTCATTGCGGAAGGCACTTCCCTTAGCCGACTGCATATGTAATCAGCTACAGATGAATTCCACATGCTAATGACTTCAGTCCACAGCAACAGAGCAACTGGGCATCATCACCTGGTCAAGTTGACACCTGAACCTAACTACCACAGCAACTAAAACAAGTTGTGTGCTCCACAGACGTGGTAGATAATCTTAAGATTATGAATTTAAATTTATAATAGTGACTCATCTTTAAAATTGTTTTTATATCTTCTTAAATTCCTTCAATTTTCCTTTCCTTTTCTTGTTGTTGTGTTTTAAGATGTGGAAAAATGACAACATGTGGATCAATAGAAAGGTTTTCAGGTATTTCCATGGACTTTCCCTTAAATACTTGACTCAAATTTTGATCAATGTAACCAGATATATAGGTAAATATATACATATAGACATGTATTAATTTTACACATATAGAAATAATTTTAAGGAAACTGAATTAAATTGCCTTTTCTTTTTAGGTTCTAGGATTATTGTTGGCAAATTGCACAGTTTTCATAGGATGATTAAAAACAAGAACTTTCATTCACAAAATAGATGAAACCATAAAAAACAAGAGTAAACAAAACATGTACCATGGTTTGTGTAATAGTTGTGACAAATGGACATTGACACACTTGGCCTCTCTTACTCTGCAGACCGTAAAGAATGCCAGTCAATTGCTGGATGGCTATGTACGCTTAGAGATGTAGTTAGTTGCTAGAATTCAAATAAATCACCTTATTCTTGTTGCATGACGCTTTAGCCAGCCGAGCAAGCAAGTTTCAGATGTGAGACTGTACATCTGTTAGGAGTTACAGTAGTCATCCATCCATTCATTCTTTCATTAATTCCTGTATTCAATAAATATATTTTGAGCATCCCCATATGTATCACAAATTATACTAAGTGCTAGGTACTTTGTTGAATAAATACCTTATAGTTTTAACCTATGTGCCAGACATTGATTCATTTAATTCTCACAAAATTTCTATAAGGTATGTTTCTCTCATTTTACAGATTAAGAAACTAAGTCACAGAGAGGTTGAGTAAACTGGCCCAGGGTCACATAACTAGTAAGTGGGAAAGCTGAGGTTAGAATCCAGGCATGCTGGGTTCCAAATTCCATGCTGTTAACTACAAGACAGATATAAAACATTTTGCCTCCTGGAATTTACATTCTGGAGGGGATAGGGTCAATAAATTAGGATACAAAGAAATGAAAAAATGATGAGTTGTTACAGGATTATGAAGGAAACAGAAATGGAAGGTAATGGGTGGCTGCAGAGGGTGATCAGGGAAGGCTTCATTGAGGATGTGGAATTTAAACTGAGGCAGGAAAGATGAGAAGGCCCAGCCAAGAGGAGGGCCAAGGGGAGTATCCAGGCAAAGGAAGTCCTGTCAGTGTTCAGGCAACTCAACAGGGTCAGTGTGGCAGGAGCAGCTGGTCTTGTGCTGGTTGCCTCAGGAGGGGAGTGAGACAAGAGAGAGGACTCCAGACAGAAAAGCTGGAAGAAACATCATAAAACTATTCTCGTACACTAGAAAAAAATATTTATTTGAGTACATAGGGTTTTGGTTGTGATGGGGAAATATATGGAAGGGAAGTATGGAGGGGAGACATTTAGGTGTATACCAGAGAAAGCCTTAGGGAAGTGACAATTCCTAGGAAACCTGAAGATGCTGAGCTCAAGAAGGATCCATTCCCTCCAACCTGGGTTAGATGTCCATGGAAGCAGAACTGGCACATGTTAGGTCTAGGCACGAGGGGCCATGGATAGTTTCACAGAGCCTCTGGTGACCTGGCATGGCACTGAAGCCAAAACAGTTCCCAGATCCCTGGGAATACAAATAGTGGTGAGAACTGCCAGACTTGAAGGGACGATGCAGGCCTCAATAAAGATGTCTCAGGGGATTTTTTGTAGTAGGATGGCAAATACCTTCAGCAGTGTCTTGCTACTGTGAAACCCCCCTCCCCAGAAATAGGCCAACTCTAGGAAAAGTGGGGTTGCTGATGGCCAGGGATTAACTCCCTACCATCCCTGTAGAATGGAGGCTCAGGATGGAAGTGAGAAATGGAAAAATAAAGTTGGTGTCTTTGTAGACTGAGGTTCCTACCTGCTTCACATGGCAGCCTCTTCCAGGTTTGCTAAAAATTCAGCTGCAGCAAATATCTGCACTGCTGGTTGATGACAAGCCCTAGGATTAAAGCCAAATCATTTGGAGGCAATATGTGTCACCCTGTGAGAGAAGTGCTGAACAGAAATAAGGCGGACTCTCAGAAGTCTCAGTTGAGTTTGGAAATATCAATGGACTTTGATCAGGCTGAATTTGGAAAGTACAAGAGAATGTCTTCAGCCCTCTGGCTGAATTTGGAAAGTACAAGAGAATGTCTTCAGCCCTCTGGGCAGATAAAAGGTGGTCGTCAGAAGGAGGAGAGAGAAGGTGAATGTATCTTTAGGGTTTTGTTTTGTTTTGTTTTAGCAAATTAAATGATTTACAAAAAAAAAAACCTAGAGAGAAGGGAGTTCTGAACATGATTTTTATGGCTCCCAACTGGGCCTGGGACTCTTCTAAAGGAACTGATACTCTTTTAGGAAAAGAAAGGGCTCTTTTAGCAGTACTGGCTAAAATGGGGATACTCTTTTTCGGTCTCTCTAAGAAATGACCATCAAGGAAAAATTGAATCAGATATCCCCACAATGGGCTTGCTCCTCATCTGGCAATGATGTAACATGCCCCACCCCCACCCCCCACATAGGCACTTGTGGGTGAGGATCCCCTGCCTGGGGAGATGGTGGGAATGGGCGTCACTTTGAGACAGTCGTGCAGTTCAGAGGGTGTGGGTTTCTAAGACTGTTGGAAAGTCTCATGTTCTTCTTCTTCTTTTTTTTTTTTTGCTTTGCTTTTATAAAAGAAAATGATCATTTTTTTCCATAGAGTATGCCCATAAAGAGATCCCACAGCTGGCAGTGTAAACACAAAGAGTTTTCTGGGGATCTTAGGAAACAAGGAAAGAACCTGACAGTGGAGCTTTTTTACTGGTCCCTCAAGAGGCTGGGCTTGGAGGCTGCCCTGTCCCCTCTTGCAACAGATATCCATTATCAGCACTGTGATTTGCAGCTGGACTAGGAACCTGCAGCCAGTTTTGTGGGACCCATCAGAGTTATGCCTGTTAATGCATTTAATACTGGCTGTTATGGAAGTGTATGGACAAAACTGAAGGGAGGGAAGTATTTAAAAAATTAACCCCATTGTACCAGTTTAAATGGTTTTATTTTCTCTAGTGTTGTCCACTTGGCTGAGTACAAGCATGGAGCAGAAGAATGCTAGAGGAAAATGAAGTTGCGGGAGGGGGATTGATGAATACTGAGAATGCATCTACGAAGATTGAAGAATTTTATAGTGAGAGGACTTGAACATGCAAGAGGGAAGGATTGGAGGTTGTAATCAGAATATGGGACATTTTTAATTTAACAAGTTGGAAGTTGTATAGTTATTGGAGCCAATAAGGCTGGAATATGATCGGGGCATCCATGGCCCAGATGACGTGAAGAGATTATTGGAGGGAAGGAGATCAAGGAAACAAAAGTCCAGAGTTGGAATGGATCATCTGCATGAACTTAGAAGGTACAGAGTAAGGTGGAGATGTAGATGACAACTCAGACCTAAAACTAGTATAACAGCTAACATTTATTCAGTGCTTACAAAATGGCAGGTACTCTTCTAAGAAGTTTATCATTATTATCATTTCATCCATTTTATAATTGAGAAAAATGAGGCCCAAGAAGGTTGAAAAACTTGACCAAGTGAGTGTCAGAGCTGGTTCTCAGTTCTCAGATGCAGGCAGTCTTGCTCCAGAGTCAACATTCTTAACCACCCTGCTCTACTGCATCAGTGGATGGTGGGGACATGGCAGGGGTCAGGTGGGCAGCAGGTGAAGTGTGAACCTTAAAGAAGCAGGAGATTTTACAAGGGGAAGAGGAGGAAGTTGTCTTGGGCAACTCCTGCTTGGCCTTGGTCCGGGAGGTATGAATGACAAAACAACCTCCTCTTTAGTTGCTGGGGAAGCATTTCTTCTGGCGAGAGCCCAGGTTTCCATTAAGGCAAGGAGGTGAAAGGAGTATTCTAAGAAAAGGGAAGGGTATTGGGGAGATCCCAAAGGCTCAGCAGGAGGATTGGAAAGATAGGCAGGGGAAGGGATGGGTCAGATGAGGTAGATATACAGAACCATATGGAGATGAGGATGTCGGGGCTAGTGGTGGAATGAGATTGGACTTCAGGCAGTGACTGTGTAACCCCTGGGATTCATCACAGTAACTCCCATTGAGGCAGTTAAGTGGTAGCACAGTAGGTGTCAGGCATGGCTCACTCCTGGCTGCTCCAGTTCAGGTCACTGTTCTGAGCATTCAAGCATCTTTTCTAGATAGAGGACTTTACTAGGTATAGCCGGAAATATACAGATGAGTGAAACAAGATCCTTGGCTTCAGGGACCTGGGGCAGGGGGAAGTGGAAAGAGTGGGTAGATTTCATGAAAAACTTAGATAACCAAAATGCAAAGAGGCTTTTGTAAGTACTAGGAATGAGTTATAAGCAGACTGCTACATAAAGATTATTCGAGGTGAGGAATGGGGGCTTAGGCCTAATTTGGCTTATTTTTTCATTTTATAAGTAAGGATTCTTGGTTCCAAATATAGTAAATGTCCTGTTGAAGGTCTGCCAATTGGAAGTCAGCTCTTTCAACGATACTGTGTATATAAACATGCTTGAGGACCTGTTTTCTACCCTGTGAAAGGTCTTTGAAATGTTTTATGTTAAAAATTATTTTTATATTAAAGGGTTAAGAAGTAGATTCCATGTGCTTGTGAGCATGAAGTGGAAAATGATGTTTAAAAGAAGTGATAGACATTTATATCTATAACAAAGTGACTGAGCTGTTGATTAAATATTGACTGTAACTCTTCAACCACCCACTATCCACAGGTGCCAATCTGCCTACAGTTACACACAAATTATATAATATGTATTTGATGCCAAAATACACAGCAAATTTCTTGGATCCTTTAAAAATGAAACTATTAGCCACCTGGAACCACTAAAGTCTTCTTCATCAATATTCTGGTCTTCCTAAGTGACATTCGACTAACCCAACAGGGAGAAATGTCTAAACTGTACACATGGGTCCATATTCTTCACTACACTATAGGAGAAATGTTTGTTATTGTCAATATAATTCCAAATGAAAAAAAAATACAATGTGGAGCAGGGAGGCATGGAAGGAAATTTGATTAATGTTGTGGAACAAAACGTTTGCTCTGAGTTTCCTAGGTGGTGATGGATGGATTTGGTGGGCATTATGGATTACGGTAGAGACAGTTCAGGTAAAGAGAAGGTGAAGAGGGAATGAATCTTTTGTATTTTGGCTTATAGTGAAATTTCCTTAAGAAAGGGCCATGACAAGATGGAGTGAGAAGTAGAAATCTGAAAACAACCATTCAGTAATGGATATAGAATTTCTGATTTACTGTATGCAATTTCGGATTTACTGTATGCAAATGAAAAATAAAACTGTCTTTGTTACTGAAAACATTTAGGAAACGAAGGATCTGCATTAGAGACAGGTCTGGTTCTTAGCATCAGACTTTCTGAGGGCCTGTTTGCTTGACCCAGTTAGCAGTCCTGCTACTGAAGATAAGGCCACCATCTGCCGTCTTGTTTCTGGCAGTAGGGAACAATAACCAGACCATGCCCAATTAATCCTCTGAATTGTGAAGAACATATTTAATAGAAAACAATTACTTTATCCTCTTATAGTTCAAAATCAGTGATGAGTGTATATACTTTTCTTGTAATAATCAAGAAATTATTTTAGATATTGATCTACATACTGATTTTCAAGTAACAGAGTAAACAAATCTTAATTCTCTCCTTTCCTCTTTCCCTCCTTCCTTTCTTCACCCATAAAATACTACAATGCCTGATATATGTCAGGCTCTAAAATGTGTTTAATATGTATTAGGAATAAAATGGTGAGAAAAATAGATATGGTCCTTGTGGTGGCAGGAAGCTGCACATACCACAGGAAAAAAACTTGTTGGTAAGCTTAATCAATTCCTAAGAGTGTGAACCCATTGTAAGTAGGACCTTTAGATGGGGTTACTTCAGTTAACATGTGTCCCACCTCAGTCAGGATGGGTCTTAATCCTATTACTGGTATCCTTTATAAGAGAATGAAATTCAGACAGAGAAAGAAAACCACAGGAAGCAAGAGGCTGGATATCAGTGGAACCGAAAGGAGAAGGGAGAGATCAGGAGATGCCACCATGTGTCTTACCATGTGATAGAGGAGCCAAGGATCACTGACAGCCAGCCCCAGATTACCGTACACAGCAGTTTGATGAGGATTTCTTTTAGCCTCAAAACTATAAGTTAATAAATCTCCATTATTTAAGCCAACCCATTTCATGGTTATTTGCTTAAGCAGCCTTGTCCTCAGTTTGGGGAAGGGGATGATTTGTAAGATGTCATTCACAAATATAATTGCAAATGGTTGTAAGGTTATCAGGGAAAAAGAAAAAGTTATGAGGATATATAAAAGGGGAGTTGATCTATCCTGGACCCTCAGGGAAACTGAAATAGCATCTGTGCTGAATGTTGAAAGGTAGAGAGGCAATAAAAAGGCATAGCATGGAGATGGAAGGTGGAGTGTGGGCAAGAATCTTCCAGCTAGAGAACAAGTGCAAAAACCCAGGGTTGGAGTGGGCAAGGGAGAAGAGAACTGAAAGTACACTATGGTTCGGTGCCTAAAGCAGTGGGGTGGGAGGCAAGAGAGAGGGCTAGGGGCACGAGCAGGGATCAGATCTGACAAGGGGTGGTAAGCTTTTTGAGCAATGGTAACTTACCATAACGTTTAAGTGAGGAGTAAGACAATGAGATGTTAACATTGTAAAACTATCCCGTGGTTGCTGTGTGGAAAATCTACAGGAGGAGAGCAAGGTTGCACCAGAGCAATGCTGGAGATGGAAAAAGGGGATTGATGGGAGAGAAATTTAGGAGAAATAAATGGTTTGTGATATGCTTTTTCTATTCATTGTGGCTAACTTTTTACATTACAAAATGTCTACATAGTAGTTCCTCCTATGGCTCTTATTATAATATATTCAATAATTTCTTATGGATAGGCTTTTTTTCTATTATAAATGACTCTGAAAAGAATACCCTTTATGTCATAATTGTCTGGTTATTCCTTTAATGGGATATATTTGATGATGAACTAATTCTCAGAAATTTTGTACTAGTTTCCTCCTTCACTAATAGTGTGTAAAGAATTCTACTTTCAAGTTCCTTGCCTATGTTGTGTGTCTCAATCTTTTAAATTTTAGCTGGCTAGTAAGTAAAAGAAATTCAGTATTTTAGCTTGCATTCATCTTATCATAGGTTTACTGATCATATATATATATATATATAAATTACATGTTGTGAATCATATATGTGTTGTGTATTGTCTATTTCCTTTTCCCATTTGCCTAGTTAAGATTTTTAACAGTTCTTTTGCAACTATTATTAACATGTAGGTTGCAAAAATGTTTGCTGGCTTTTGGTTTCTTTTTAATCTTGTTGCCAGGGTTTTCTACTTTTGTTTCATTATGTTTTGTTTTTATCATATAAGTTGTTTTCACTTTAAGTAGTTGTCTGTTACCTGTCAGTGTTTTTCTTTATGGTTTAACCTTTGTGGATATACTCAAAAGGCCTTCCTTATTCCAAGGGCATAAAATATTTTCCAATATTCTATTTTCTATTATGAATTTATCTGGAATTTGGTATGAGGAGTAAGGGAGGGTTATTTATTTATTTAGCAAATGCCTAGACAGCTGTACCAATACCTTTTATTGAATGATCACTCTTTACCTCCCTGATTTGAAATGCTATCTTCATTGAGCTTAATTCTGAACTCTGTTTTCTGCTTCTGATTTCTCATTCTGTGCCAGATTCACACTGTTTTAATTACTGTTATTTTGTAACACTTTTTTTATCTGGTAGGGCAATTTTACCCACATTACTCTTCTTTGTCACATTTTCCAAGCTATTTTTAAATATTTATTCTTCAAAATGGTTTTTAGAATTATTTTGTCAAGTTCTACAAAAATATCCTGTTGCGATTTTGGAAGGAATTAAATCACATTTATAGATTAACTTTACTCTAGCATTATAGGTCATTATGCATTTTTACAAATTGTGGTTTAAGTCATTTAATTTGGGAGCAAGCAAAATTTAGCATTTATTGAAACCATCTTTTGGCTTTATGTGAGAAATCAGCAAGCTGAATACATTAGGAAATTATATGGTTCTAGATGATTCATTCAGGCAAATATTGACTGAGCACCTGTCAATGCTAGGTGCTGTTTCAAGTGCTGGGGTTGTAGACAGGCTCCTTCTCTGACATTGCAGAGGGGAGAGACCGTGGAGCTTACCTTCTGTCAGGAGTTGGGGCAGAGTGCAGGTGGGAAGGACACATGACTGCAGACAACTCTTTCCAAAAATACTTGCTTTGAAAGGAAGAAAGGAAACTAGGTGGCAGTTGGTTGTTGGGGCAAAGAAGTGTTCTGTTTGTTTGTTTTTAAGATGGGAGACACTAAAGCATGTTAACATGCTATAGAATGATCTCTGGAAAAGGAGAAAATAAATATACAGAAGAGGAAGGAGGTGTTTTTGTGGGATCCAGTTCCCTTAAGGTGGTGGGATATAATCTATAAGCAGAGGGTTAGCTTTTGATAGAAAAAGCAATAAGAAGAAATTGAGAAAGGGTGGGTACAAGTAGGTTTAGCGTTTATTTCACTATTGAAAATAAAGAAGTGCCTTTGCATGGATACTAACCAGATTAAAAATTCAAATTATTCATCAATTTCACCTAAAAGTATTGTATGTTCTATTCCAGTGTTCTGCTTGGATGTCATAACATCTACAATTGAAATAGAATTTTACACAATCTTGAAACCAATGCCTAGAACAGTGCCTGGCACATATCCAACACTTAACAAATATTTATTGAATAAATACAAGATTAGTGAATGAACTACAGCTTTATATTGCTGAACAGAATTTCCATTCTGCACAGATGATATCATATTGCCTATATAAACTTGTACCTATGCTTAGTACTTCTGTTTCAGTACATAATATTAATTTAACCTTTCCAAGCATCAGGCCTGGAAACAGAAGGTGTGGATTTAATTATCTGCCCAGCCACTTGATAGTTATTTAAAGCTGGAGAGGTTAACTTCTCTCATCTGTAAACTGAGATAATTGGAATACATCAGTGACTTTCAATCCTTTTTTAAACCTACCTGGTACTTTCTTCAAATGAAAACTTACCTAGAGCCCAGTGTGGAAAGCAGATAATCTAAGAGAACTCAGAGCAAACTGCAGATGTGGGAGAGGGAAAACTTACTCATTCGGGAGCCACCTCCTCCATCCTATCTCCACATTTTCTACATTTTGCATGTTAGGGGATCCTTAGTAGGGCTTCTTAGACTAAAGTTTAGAAACCTAGTAAAATCTTTATCAATTGGTTTTTAGCAGTAAGGTCTTTTACTGTTGCATAATCTATGGCATATACTGTCTGCTTTGATTTTAATAATTCCGAGAAGTAAGGAATGCATGGTATTAGTATGTTTGTTTCATGGATGAGGCAACCGAGATTCAGAGTTTATCATTTGCTGTAATCTCTTTTGCCAGTAATTGGAAGCACTGGGGTTAGAGCCCCAGTCTTCTGATTCTGTGTACAGTTAATCCTTTTGTCACCATCAAATGTTCCCTAACTGCTTTATGTTGGTTCAGTGCAGTCTCTGGTTAAAATACCTGAAAGGATTTCTGCCAGAAACTATTACTGTATGCTTATATTATAGTTATACCCTTGCACATTATCATAAAACCACTTAAAAATGTCTTCCTAAATGTTGTTCTACACCTGAATTAGCAAACTTACAGAACCTTTAATCAAATTGCTAAGAAATAATAAGCTGTGAGAAATCATTATAATTTCTCCACAGAAATCTTCCAAAATGCAAATCCAAGAAATTGACTGAACACTTAAATCTGTTTAATTTTGAAATCAGTTTCATTTTTGAAATAATCCTCACATTGAGACAGATGAAGCATATAGTCTTATTTAATGGGAATACATTAAAATAGGAAATCAATTTTAACCCAAATGCATACTGAGGAATTAGAAGTTAATCAGCATTAAGCATTGGATCGGGAGGGGGTAGCAGCTGGGGTGACCACATCATAGAAGCACCACTGCCTCAGAATAACTCTACCTTCTGTATAATTCTGTACAGAAACTACTTTCCTGTCTGGATTTGCTCATGCTGACCCCACTCTAGGAGTACTCTTTTTGACCAGATAAAAATAATACTCATCCTGCAAGTCCCATTTCATAAGCTGCTTGCTTCCTCTGTGAAGCTCGCTGTCAACCTAGTATCTCATCTTCCTTCCTGGACAGAGTTGATGTTCTCCTTCTTTATGGGTTCCCCCAGAACTCTGGGTGATGAGATGTAGTATTCTTCACATACACTCTGTGAGAAATAGCTGCGAAACTCTCTAATTGTCAGATTTGAATTACTACAAAGGCAGAGATCCGTAAACATTTGAAAGGTTTTTTTTTTTTTTTTTTTTTAAATATAAGTAGTAATCTATTCATTGAGAGAAAGCTTGGAAAAATACAGAGAAGCTAAAATGAAAAAGAACTGTTTCATTGACCATTGCCCTAATACAATAAATGTTTAGAATTTGAAAGAATTCATTCCAATGTAGACCTACCTCCATGGACAAATAAATGTCAAGCTTAATTGGCTATACAATGATGATTTCTAGGTGCTAGAGGACTATAAATTTGTCTTTGTCCCTTGATGTCCAGCATAGTCAGTTGACAGACATACAATTATGTCTACATCTATGTCTATAAACATTATTCTATGGATATTTAGACCAGAGAGGGAATTTTTTTTTCCTCAAAGTATGGACAGGCTTGTCTAGAAAGCATTGCATGATAGCACTTGACCCTGGCTACTATATCCATTTAGCAGAGTTTGATGATTTCCAATCTTTGCACAAAGTGGGGAACAGCTTCTTCATCTGATCAAGCCGACGGACACGTTTTCCCAAGGGGAAACACAATTTTATGGTCTGAGGGTGATTGGACACTCAGGGACAGTTCTATCATTACACTGATGACGGCATTGCTGAGACTTTGAACAAGGGCCCTGGACCTCAGCTCCATCCCTCTAACCCTTCTCTTCCCTCCCTTCTGCAGGCTGACAGCCTGTGGTAGGAAGTGGCGCTCCAGAACTGTGGGAGAGGCACACTTCTCAGGACCACCCGCGGGCCCGGAGCAGTCCTTCACTGCACATCCAGCGGGAGGGCAGCTGCTTTATTTGTGCAAGCTGAATAGGTGGACAGATGGAAAGAGTTCACTAATACTGGATAGAGGTCCTTGCTCACAAAATCTGAGCTAGTTTCAGTTTCTACCCGCTGGAGACCATTAGATTAAACTCTTGTTTTTATTATATTTTTAAAGAGTATAAAAAGCAATGCAGTATACCTGTAGGGAATGTGGAAAAGGCAGAAATGTATGAAGATGTGAATCAAAACCATACACCTACCATACAGAAATACCTACTGTCAGCATTTTGGTTGTATTTACTTTCAATTTTTTTCTATTAATATATATACACATATTAGGATCATATTATGTGCAAATATCCTATCCTTTTATCATTTAGCTTTTTATACCTGTATCTTGATATAGATCTTTTTTTTTAAATAAGTGAAGATTCAAACAATGTTTTAGAAGTTAGCTTTGTATTCTGTCATAAAGATGAACCCGCATTAATTTAACCATTCCTTTGCTGTTTAATATTTTGGCTGGTTCCAATTTTTCCAGGGTTAGATAAGTTTCAAAGAATTTCTTTGTATATAAATCATTGTTCAAATTTCTAATTATAGCCTTAGGTAAGTACATAATATAGGAATTATTTAAACAGAGTATGAAATCTTTTACTTATTTACTGAAAATTTTCTGTCCAGAGAAGTTACACACATTTACCCTCCTACAGCAGTTGTTTCAGTAAATCCCTAAAAAAAAAAAAATAGAGTATTGTATTTGAAATGCTTGCTGTTTTGATAGCTTTGACGTGTATCTCATTTTTAAAAATTGCACTTTTTTGTCTACTAGTGAGGTTGATAATGTTTTCACATATTGATCTACCCTGTTTTCTACGCAAATTGTTATAATGTCCCTTTAGGTGGTCTTGATAGTCTTCATATCTAGATAGTAAGCAGTTTTCACCCATTCTTTTTAAAAAGGAAAGGACTGCTGCCCCTTGGTTCTCTGGGTTAAGGAAATAGGAAGAAGTGGATTTGTTTTGTAGTTTCTTTTAAGAAAAGAAAAATGCCTCTGTGACAGACTTGTGTGCTAGGGAGGAAAGTTGTGTTCCAAGATCTGCTTGCCTCACACACTGCAAGCCTCAGATCTTTATAGCTCTCAGAAACTTCAGAATCGTTTTTAGTTCTTCCCCATGGCAGCAATTTCTCTTCTCCCAGTTCCAAAGATTCCACTTGGATTAGCCCTTCATGGCCCTGCTTAGGAACTCTTTTAAAGAACTGTCTCTCTCTCTCGCTCTTAAATTCTGGATGCATGGGGAAAAAAAGTTATTTTAATATTACAGAAATTGACATCAACTTAAATATTCAGAATAAGTATAATATCTCTCTAGAAAAGTTACTGTAGTCTAGAAAAGTTACTGCAGCAAAATATATACAAACTCAAAAATTTCCATTTTAACCTCTTTCAAAAGTGCAATTCAGTGGCATTCCTTACACTCACAGTGTTGTGCCACAGTTGCTAACATCCATTTCTCAAACTTTTTCACCATCTCAGGCAGAAACTCTACACCTGTTAAGCAATAACTTAATTTTTCACATCACTACCCCTTCCTCCCCCTACCCCCAGCTCCTAGAAACCTGTAATCTATTTTTTGGCTCTGTGAAATTGTATATTGTAGGTATTTCATATAAGTGAGATCATACAATGTTTATCCTTTTGTGTCTGGCTTACTTCACTCAGCATTCTGTCTTCAAATTTATTCCATGTCATGGCATCATCAGAAATTCATTCCTTTTTATGGCTGAATAATATTCCATGGCACGTCTATGCCACATCTTGTTTACCCATTCATCTGTTGATGGACACCTGGGCTGCCTCTGCCTTTGGGCTCTGTGAATAATGCCGCTCTGAACATTGCCTGACTCCCTTTCAATTCTTTTGAGTATTAGTATCTCATTTTCATGTTAATCTCAGAGGCATTTCAGATACATAAATATTTCATATAACTGAAAATTTCCACCTTAAGCACCAGACGTTTTTAAGAATTTAACATTTTTGATTGAACTAATTTTCACATGTATTCCCACTTCTCTTTTAAAGCAGAGAACACAGAATGTAATTGAATTTTTTGATGATTCAGTTCTCTCAATAGGCATTATTGCTGATATGTGCTACAATAAAAGTGGGTGCTTATCTGGCTTCTCACCTTGGGCTAAGCACTGCCTGAAGTGCCTTGCATTAATTAAGTCATTTTCTTCCCTCCTCAGCCCTATGACAAAGGTGCAACAATTACTTTCACTGGACAGAAAGGAAACTTGGGGCACAGGGGTTGAGAAACTGTTCTGGGACTACTAGCCAGCAGAAGAGCTGTATTCAAACCCATGAAGCCAAGTTCAGAATCGTTGCTGTTTAGGCTCTCGTGGCAACCCCCTCTGGGGCTAGGAATGGCTGTTTGCCCCATTTGCCCTGCTGTTAGGCATTCTGAGTTTCTTCCATCTGTATGTTGTGGTGTTTCTATAAGCTTCCTGCTGCCATGTGCTATTTCTTATCCTTTTTGCTCTTCCTGCCTTTCAATTTGCTGCTATTCATCAGCTTTGGGCTGGGAAATCAGAATACAAAAGTTTGTTAAAATTGTGTGTCAGTACCAAGGATGAGCTAAAGGTGCTCTCTTCCGGGACACATGTATGAACATCAATATCTGAATCTGTGGAGATTGTTTATCAGAACTCTGCAGTAGGTTTGTTTCTGGCCAAGAAAGAAAAACCAGTATTTCGGAAGTGCCTAGAAATCAGAATAACAATAATAGCTATCATTTCTTGAGTAGCTGCTGACACTCTATACTAGACACTTAACCTCCATTACCTCATTCAAACCTGTCAGTAGCTTGCAAGGTAAGAAACAGACTCTCCATGTTAACAGAGTTAGAAGGGACGGCTACGAGAGGTTCAGGGCCTTGACTATTTTCACCTCTAATAAGCTAAAACCCAAGTCCAGACCTTCCCGACTCCAGAGCCCTTGCTTTTCTTACTTTATCCTTTGCTTTAGGTGTTACTCTATTTTCTTTAGCAAATACTTTTAAATTTAAATAATTTCATCTACAATTAGCCAGTGGCTAATTGCCATGATATATTCAGAGGTATGCTTTGAAAAGTAGACTTAGGGAACAAAGTGGTCCCAGGCTTTATATTAAGAATAGCTTAGTATAAGAAATTTCTTGAAAGGGTATTTAAAACATTATTCATTGATATTTGTAATTCTAAAGATACAGTGATAGGTCAGAGTCACATGTGTTTGAAGTCCAGAAGTCCAGCTAGGAACTGATGCAATTGGCATAAGGCATGAATCTGAGCAAAAAACTGGGAATGATGAGGAAGAGACAATGCTAGGGGATATTTTAGATATGGAATTCACAGACGTTGTAACCAATTTCTTCAGGAAGGCTCAAGAATTGCTTTGAAGTTTCCAGTTTATTTGGATCGGTGAAAGAGCTCTTAGGCTCTTTTGAATATTTTTGAGTGTGATGAATTTTGGGGACATCCATAAAAAAGTGCTCTATAGACATTGGAAAATGATCATGTGTTACCTGATCCCCTTTACAATTATTAGATACACTCCAGTTTCTGATGAGCACCTTGAGTGAGGCCTCCAGCAGACTTCTCTCAGTGTTCTCTCAGCCAGAACTGCCCATGCCCTAACCAACCACTGGAAAAAAAGTCATAGCATTATCGTGATTGACTCATCAATTATGGTTCATCTTTAAGGTTAGTGGAGTGACCCATCTTCCCTGAACCCAGTGCTGCTCTATACAATAGCAAATAAAATTGAAGTTCTGTTGTCAAGGAAACAATGGGGAGCTGCCATTGATAAGCAGCATATAGAATCTGTTGTAGTGGGCTTGTGACTCAATGAGACACAAGAAGATCTTTGCAGGAACATCCTGGTCTTCCATGCTCTCCTAAGAGACCTGTAAGCTTTCTATTCCTATGGACCGTACATGGCTCTGGTATCTAAAACTGCTGAAGCCAGTGTTTCTACTCTGGGGGGAGTACACCTAAGGGAAAAGACAACACAGAGAGGAGGAGAGAATTGTGAGAATCACAGTGAAACGTAAAGTATCTTTGATACTGTAGAGAGCTTCTGGATCAAATTGTACCTGAACCAGGTTATATCCCATGATGTTATAAGAGAAAAGCCATTCTCCATGTTGCTTAAGCCACTTTGGGTTGGATTTTGTTACATGTAATGTAAAGATTTTTTTTTAATAGAAAATGAGTTGGGAATTTGGACCATGAAGCATCCCACTCATTTCTGTCCTATTGAGGAGTCCTAACTTTACTCCATTTCAGTAGCATTGAACATGATTGGTACATTTCCAATATTCTTTTTAACTCTGTAGCAAGATCATTGTATTTACTCCAGGCAACTCGAGTGGAACCTCTCTAATTGATAAAGGCGAGGAGAAGAGGACAGCAATGTCACCCTAGGGGTACATAACCTTGAAGTTCTATAAGAAATAAAAATAAATAGATCCACTCCAAAATCTTCTATATTGAGAGAAGAGAGAAGAACGGAGGCTTCTGCAGCATATGGCTTCAAGCCCAAGATCTGTACTTGAAAGGCCTAAAAATAATGCCTTACTCTGAGCACAATGTCAATGTGTCTTAAAACCTCTTACTTCTGCTCCATGCACCTTTGTCCTCTTCAAATACCTGGCACTTTGGTGATAGTTTTGAGAGTGATTTGGTTTAAACTAAGCAACTGGGTAAGCAAAAAGTGCTTCCTTAAAGTGAGCAGTACCCCTGAGATTAAGAGTAATTGCATTAGTAATTTTAAGGGCTAATTAGCATTTTATAGTAAACACAGTGTTCATCACACTAAAGGGAAGGATGGCTATATCCTTTCTGCAGAATAGTTGCTTTTCAAAATCAGAAGCCATTTATCTTACCAATAATATATAATATAATATAATATAATAACTCCACAAACTGACCAAAAAATACATCTGTCCTAATTTTTCCTGAGCCTAAGTCTTGTTAATTCTTATGGCAAAAAATGCAGAAATTCAAACAGAAATCTAAACCAGTTTTTTAATTTGCATGGAAAAAACCAGAAAACAAATACCTTGTCATCTATTCTTCACATACTGAAGTTTTTCCAATGTTTTTTTCTTACTTAATTTTACTATGATATTTATAATATATGTTCAGTTTGAGATCACCCCTCCCCCTTTCCTTCCTCAATCTCAATGCAATGCAGAAAATTGCCATGGTTACTTCTTTATTGCATCAAGTTCTGGAAATATATTTTAGCTTTACTTTAGTTTTTGTAAGCTTGAAGCTAACTGTGGATAAATCTAAGTAGACGTTTCATCAGGATATTGACTCTTCTCCCCAGAAGCCCCCTTTAGGGGGTTTTATCTGCCTTCAGCCAGTCTCAGTATTTCCCTTTACCCACAGTTTCAGCAACTCTAAATTGACAGTCTTGTCAGAACGAATGATCTAAAATAAACATCCACTTGTCTGCCTGTGTTATTAATCCTGAAAGGATGCTTTGCCTGTATCAACTCCAACCTGGCAGTAACCTTAGAAGTGCTTTGCTCCTGCCTTGGCCCAGTGGCTGCTGGGAGTAGATGCAAGACCTGAAGTCTGATTGTGAATGCCTTTTGACATTGAAATCCAAATGAAATCATCGAAGGCCTATCTACCTGCTTGCTTTCTCCCTCCTGGCAGCCTTCTCAATGGCAATAGTTAGCTCATTGAAGCAAAACCCTTGAAGTCAGTGAGCAGATCACTTTAGATCATCCCTAACAACACCATTTAATGTACAAAGATTCTAGATGAGGGAGACCGGCCTCAATCTCAAGTCCATGGTTTTGTAGTCTGGTGTTTTCTTAGCTACTTAATGCACACTAAAACTTTGGTATCTTTGGGATTCTTTTTTTTTTTTCATTAAAAAAATTTTTTAAACATAACAGCATACTAACATGAACATTCTTACCCTATGATCATTCCATTCTTGGTACATAAACAATAACTCACGATATCATCACATAGTTGTATATTCATTACCACGATCACCTCTCAGAACATTTGCATCAATTCAGAAAAGGAAATAAAAAGAAAAAAATTTGTACATACCACACTCCCTCCCCCTCCCCCTCACTGATCACCAGCATTTCAATCTACTAAATTTATTTTAACATTTGTTCCCCTAGTATTTATTTATTTTTAATCCGTATGTTTTACACAATAAGGTAGATAAAGGAGCATCAGACACAAGGTTTTCACAATCACAGTCACATTGTGAAAGTTATATCATTATACAATCTTCTTCAAGAAACATGGCTACTGGAACACAGCTCCACATTTTCCAGCAGTTCCCTTCAGCCTCTCCATTATACCTTAACTAAAATGTTGATATCTATATAATGCGTAAGAATAACCTCCAGGATACCTATCGACTCTGTTTGGAACCTCTCAGCCATTGATATTTTTATTTTGTCTCATTTCACTCTTCCCCCTTTTGATCAAGAAGGTTTTCTCAATCCCTTGATGTTGAGTCCCAGCTCATTCTAGGATTTCTGTCCCACATTGTCAGGAAGGTCCACACCCCTGGGAGTCATGCCCCACGTAGAGAGGGGGAGGGCAGTGAGTTTGCTTGTCGTGTTGGCTGAGAGACAGAGGCCATGTCTGAGCAGCAAAAGAGGTTCTTTGGGGGTGACTCTTAGGCCTATTTTAAGTAGGTTTAGCCTATCCTTTGTGGGGTTAAATTTCATGTGAACAAACCCCAAGACTGAAGGCTCGGACTATTGCTTTGGTTGCCTCCACTGCTTGTGGGAATATCAGGAATTCTCCACATGGGAAAGTTGAATCTTGCCCCTTTCTTGCGATTCCCCCAAGGGGACTTTACAAATACTTTTTTATTCACTGTTCAAATCACTCTGGGATTTATCAGGGCATCACTCTGGACAAACCTACAAAATCTCATGCCCTACCCAAGGTTCCATGTACTTATGGTGTTCAATTAAGTTGTGCATATAAGTTATAATAGGAAATGCACTAATCAAAATATAAATTTTGTACCAAATAAATATTTTTTGCTTTAGTCTCACACTTAAGTTAAAGTTTTAAAATATGAATTACCATCTACTTTCAACACCCTGCAGTATTGACATTCCTTTGTTCTTCCTTATGCAAAAACATTTTTAAATTTGCACATTTAGTCACTATTATTATATACTTTAGGCATTCCTAGATTATACCATCTCAGTCTTTATCATCTGTCTTTCCTTCTGATTTCACTTGTGCCCCCAGGCTTCTTCCCTCTTATCATTCTCACATTCAGCTTCATTCAGTGTTCTAACATTATTGTAATACAGTTAGGCAGTATTGTGCTATCTGTTTCTGAATTTTCACAATCAGTCCTGTTGCACAGTCTGTATCCCTTTGGCTCCAATTGCCCAATATCTACCCTATTTCTATCTCCTGATGGTCTCTGTTCTTAACTGAAATTCTCCAAGTTCATTCACTAATGTTAGTTCCTATCAGTGAGACCATACAGTATTTGTCCTTTTGTTTCTGGCTAATCTCACTCAGCATAATATCCTTAAGGTCCATCCATGTTGTTACATACTTAATAACTTTATTCTGTCTTACAGCTGCATAATATTCCATTGTATGTATATACCACAGCTTGTTTAGCCACTCCTCTGTTGGTGGACATTTTGGCTGTTTCCATCTCTTGGCAATTATAAATAATGCTGCTATAAACATTGGTGTGCAAATAGCTGTTTGTGTCCTTGCCCGTATGTCCTCTGAGTAGATACCTAACAACGGTATTGCCGGGTCATATGGCAATTCTATACTTAGCTTCCTGAGGAATGGCCAAACTGCCTTCCACAGCAGTTGTACCATTTGACATTCCCACCAACAGTGGATAAGTGTGCCTCTTTCTCCACATCCTGTCCAGCACTTGTCATTTTCTGTTTTATTGATAATGGCCATTCTGGTAGTTGTGAGATGATATCTCATTGTGGTTTTGATTTGCATTTCCCTAATATCCAGGGAAGTTGAGCATCTTTTCATGTGCCTTTTGGCCATTTGTATTTCTTCTTCTGAGAAGTGTCTGTTCATGCCTTTTGCCCATTTTGTAATCGTCTGTCTTTTTGTTGTTGAGTTGAACAATCTCTTTATATATTCTGGATACTAGTCCTTTATCTGATATATCACTTCCAAATATCGTCTCCCATTGTGTAGGTTGTCTTTTTATTTTCTTGATGAAGTTCTTTGATGCACAAAAGTCTTTAATTTTGAGGAATTCCCATTTATTTATTTATTTCTTCAGTGCTTGTGCTTTGGGTGTAAGGTTTAGGAAACCGCCTCCTATTATAAGATTTATAAGATATTTCCCTACATTTTCTTCTAAAAGCTTTATGGACTTAGATCTCATGTTCATTTTGAGTTAATTTTTGTATAGGGTGTGAGATATGAATCCTCTTTCATTCTTTTGCATGTGGATATCCAGTTCTCTAGGCACAATTTCTTGAAGAAACTGTTTTGTCCCAGGTGAGTTGGCTTGACTGCCTTATCAAAGATCAATTGTCCATAGATGAGAGGGTCTATATCTGAACACTCTGTTCGATTCCATTGATCAGTATATCTATCTGTATGCCAGTAGCATACTGTTTTGACCACAGTAGCTTCGTAATATGCTTTAAAGTCAGGTAGTGTGAGACCTCCGACTTCATTTTTCTTTTTCAGGATATTTTTAGCTATTCGGGGCACCCTGCCCTTCCAGATAAATTTGGTTATTGGTTTTTCTATTTCTGAAAAGTAAGTTTTTGGGATTTTAATTGGTATTGCATTGAACTTGTAAATCAATTTAGGTAGAATTGGCATCTTAACTCTATTTAGTCTTCCAATTCATGAACACAGTATGCCCTTCTATTTATTTAGGTCTTCTGTGATTTCTTTTAGCAACTTCTTGTAGTTTTCTTTATATAGGTCTTTTGTCTCTTTAGTTAAATTTATTCCTAAATATTTTATTCTTTTGGTTGTAATTGTAAATGGAATTTTTTTCTTGATTTCCCCCTCAGATTGTACATTACTAGTGTATAGAAACACTACAGATTTTTGAGTGTTGATCTTAGAACCTGCCACTTTGCTGTACTCATTTATTAGCTCTAGTAGTTTTGCTGTGGATTTTTTGGGGTTTTTGGCAAATAGTATCATATCAATTGCAAACAGTGAGAGTTTTACTTCTTCCTTTCCAATTTTGATGCCTTGTATTTCTTTTTCTTGTCTAATTGCTCTGGCTAGAACTTCCAATGTGGTTTTTCTGCTTTGGTTTGTTGATATGGTATATTACATTAATTGGTTTTCTCATGTTGATCCATCCTTCCATACCTGGGGTGAATCCTACTTGGTCATGGTGGATAATTCTTTTAATTTGCTGCTAGATTCGATTTGCAAGAATTTTGTTGAGGATTTTTGCATCTATATTCATTAGAGAGATTGGTCTGTAGTTTTCTTTTCTTGTAATATCTTTGTCTGGCTTTGGTATGAGGATGATGTTGGCTTCATAGAATGAGTTAGATAGCCTTCCCTCCTCTTCAGTTTTTTTGAAGTGTTTGAGCAGGATTGGTACTAATTCTTTCTTGAACGTTTGGTACAATTCACAAGTGAAGCCATCTGGTCCTGGACTTTTCTTTTTGGGGAGCTTCTTAATGACTAATTCAATTTCTTTACTTGTGATTGGTTTGTTGAGGTCGTCTATTTCTTCTCAAGTCAATATTGATTGTTTATGCCTTTCTAGGAAGTTGTCCATTTCATCTACATTGTCTAGTTCATTAGCATAAAGTTGTTCATAGTATCCTGTCATTACCTCCTTTATTTCTGCACTGTCAGTGGTTATGTCTCCTCTTCCATTTCTGATTTTATTTATTTGCATCCTCTCTCTTCTTTTTGTCAACTTCACTAAGGGTCTATCAATCTTATTGATTTTCTCATAGAACCAGCTTCTGGTTCTGTTGATTTTTCTCGATTGTTTTCCTGTTCTCAATTTCATTTATTTCTGCTCTAATCTTCATTGTGTCTTTCCTTTTGCTTGCTTTGGGGTTAGTTTGCTGTTCTTTCTCTAGTTCTTCCAAGTGGACAGTCAATTCCTCAATTTTTGCACTTCTTTTTTGTTATAGGCATTTAGGGCAATAAATTTCCCTCTTAGCACTGCTTTTGCTGCATCCCATAAGTTTTGATATGTGTGTTTTCATTTTCATTTGCCTCGAGATATTTGCTGATTTCTCTTGTAATTTCTTCCTTGACCCACTGGTTGTTTAAGAGTGTGTTGTTGAACCTCCATGTATTTGTGAATAGAAAAGTGCCAGAAAGGCACTCTACCTATTATTGATATCCAACTTCATTCCTTTATGATCTGAGAAAAGTGTTTTATTTGATTTCAATCTTTTTAAATTTATTGAGACTTGCTTTGTGACCCATTATATGGTCTGTCCTTGAGAATGATCCATGAGCACTTGAGAAAAAGGTGTATCCTGCTGTTGTGGGGTGTGATGTTCTATAAATGTCTGTTAAGTCTAGCTCATTTATTGTATTATTCAAATTCTCTGTTTCTTTATTGATCCTCTGTCTAGATGTTCTGTCCATTGATGAGAATGGGGAATTGAAATCTCCAACTATTATGGTAGATGTGTCTATTTCTCTTTTCAGTGTTTGCCTCATGTATTTTGGAGCATTCTTGCTTGGTGCATAAATATTTATGATTGTTATGTCGTCTTGTTGAATTGTTCCTTTTATTAATATGTAATGTCCTTCTTTGTCTCTTTTAACTGCTTTACATTTGAAGTCTAATTTGTTGCATTTTAGCATAGCTATTCCTGCTCTTTTCTGATTGTTATTTGCATGAAATATCTTTTCCCAACCTTTCACTTTCAACTTATGTTTATCCTTGGGACTAAGATGTGTTTCCTGTAGACAGCATACAGATGAGTCCTGTTTTTTAATCCATTCTACTTAGCATATGTCTTTTGATTGGGGAGTTTAATCCATTAACATTTAGTGTTATTACTGTATGGGCAGTACTTTCTCCCATTTTGCCTTTTGGATTTTATATGTCACATCTAATTTTCCTTCTTTTTACTTTTACTGATAGTCTTCATTTCTACACTCTTCTCCATACCTCTCTCTCCTGTCTATTACTAACTGTCTCTAGTGCTCCCTTTAGTATTTCTTGCAGAGCCAGTCTCTTGGTCACAAATTCTCTCAGTGATTTTTTTTTGTCTGAAAATGTTTTAATTTCCCCCTCATTTTTGAAGAACAATTTTGCTGTATATACAATTCTTGGTTGGCAGTTTTTCTCTTTTAGGAACTTAAATACATCATCCCACTGTCTTCTTGCCTCCATGGTTTCTGCTGAGAAATCTATGCATAGTCTTACTGGGCTTCTCTTGTATGTGCTGGATTGCTTTTCTCTTGCTGCTTTCAAGATTTCCTCTTTCTCTTTGACATCTGACATTCTGATTAGTAAGTATCTTGGAGCACGTCTATTTGGATCTATTGTTTGGGGTATGCTGCACTTCTTGGATCTGTAATTTTAAGTCTTTCATAAGAGTTGGGAAATTTTCAGTGATAACTTACTCCATTAGTTTTTCTCCTCCTTTTCCCTTCTCTTCTCCTTCTGGGACACCCACAACACATATATTTGTGTGCCTCATGTCATTCAATTCCCTGAGTTCTTGCTCATATTTTCCCATTCTTTTCCCTATATTTTCTTTTGCTTGTCGGATTTCAGATGTCCCATCCTCCAGTTCACTAATCCTATCTTCTGTTACTGTTGATATCTAACATTGTAGATTTTCATTGTTTTTTTCATCTCTTCTACTGTGTCTTTCATTCCCATAAGTTCTGTGATTTGTTTTTTCAGACTTTTGATTTCTTCTTTTCATTCATTCCTTGCCTTCTTTATATTCTCCCTCAATTCATTGATTTGATTTTTGGTGAGGTTTTCCATGTCTGTTCAAACATTCTCCTATATTTCATTTGATTCAACTCCTATATCTCATTTGAATTGTTGGTTTGTTCCTTTGACTGGGCCATATTTTCAATTTTCCTAGTATGATTCATTATTTTTTGCTGGCATCTAGACATTTAATTTCTTTCATTAGTTTATTCTGGAGATTGTTTTCACTTCTTTCACCTAGGATTTTCTTGCTGGATGACTTTGTTGTCTATCTGTTCTTTGACATTCAGTTCAGCTTATTCTAAACTGCTAGCTTAGGTTTTATTTAACAGATCAGAATTTTTCAGTTCTTCTGTTCTTGTTACTTGCCCTATCTGTATGGTGCCTTTTTTCCCCCCTTAAGATAGTCTACTTAGGTATTATAGACTCCAACCAGATTTTCCCAGACCAAACTGGCCTCCTGGCAGGAGGAAAGGGTCACCTGCATCAGTTTTCCCTGAGGGTGAAACCCAGCAGATTGAAAGCCTCGCCTAAGAAGCCTCTGGACTCTGTGTTTTTCCTATCCTGCCCAGTATGTGGCTCTTTTCTGCCTGTGGGTCCAATCAGCACAAGGTGATGTTGTACTTTTAACTTCAGCAGACTCTCCCTGCTGGGGTTGTGGTTGAGACAGGAGAGAGGTTGTAGGCCGGCTTTAATCAATTTACTTTTCCAGACCCTGGGGTCTGAATTCCTTGAGGGAGAGATTCCACCTGAGCTGGACCCCACCTTTCTCCTGGGAAAGGCACAGGCTCCAGACAAACACTCCGATAAGCTTAATTCTGCCCATGCCTGGGGCAATTGGAGCCTGAGAAACCCAGCAGCTCGTCAAGTTGTAGAAACACAGCCACAAAAAAGAAAAAGAAAAATCCTTTTCAGAGTAGGAAGCCCCTTCCTTGGGTTTGCCAATCAAGAGTTGAAGTTGGTACGTTGCTTTGTGTATCTCCAGGCCCTATGTGCCCTCTCCTTTCCTTCAGAGCCCAGACCCTTTCAAGTATTATGTGCTATCCAATCCATAAAACCTCTGTTTTTTTTTTTCCTTTTTCCGTCAGCCCTGTCCCCTCTGCACTGGGGCAAAACCAAGCTACCTCAGGTTTGTCTTGAGGTTCAGCTGAGCTGGGCGCCTATTTTTAGTAGTCAAAATTTGTTAATTAATTCCACAATTGGAGCTTGGTTGGGCTCAGCCCCTGCTGCTGGTAAAGTCTCTTTCCTTTCCCCTCTGAGAAGCAGCCTGTGGGGGAGGGGCACTGGCTACCACAGTTTGGGGGACTCACAGTTCTGGGTGGGCTTGCAGCTGGTCCAGCTGGTCCAGACTGGAGTACACTGTGTGTCCAGTCACTGATGTGGCCCCAGCAGTTGTTCTGTACTGTTCCTGGCTATTTACTGGCTGCTCTGGAGGATGAACTAAATCCCACACCTCACTGAGCCGCCATCTTGGCCCCCTGTTTAAAACAACATACTCTTTGGGATTCATATTGATGGCCATCTTATAGTACTGAAAACTCTGTATCAGTTAATAGATGTTCTGTCTCTTTGGTCCTAAACAATATTTTGTAGATGTTCCTTACTTCTATTAAGCTTTGATTCTGTAAGCCTTAAGAATGAAAAGAAAAGTTCATTTATTGTATACCTTAAAGCCAAGGAAACCAATGCAATGCTTTTCCATTAATGTTTTAAAGTTTAGAGTCCTGTATAAAGCCATTAAAATTTCTACATTACAGTTTCCCAGACAGCCTTAACAAAAATTTTAAAGGATAAAAATGATGCTTCAAGGCTGGTGAAATTGTATGTGCCCAGCAAAATTAAATGGAAATTACTTGATTATAGGCTTATCTGATCAATTAAAATAGACAATTAAAATAAAAGAAATCCACTCATATGCCATAATTTTCTAAAGTGATTGTCTGTGTAGCACTGAGTTGTCACATTTTATACATCATTTTAAGAGTTACAGACAACCAAAAAGACTGAGCAGTCTATAAATGATTTTATAAGGGAAAAAATATACTTGTAGATGTTATTCTTGAATTTTAATTTTATATCATATTTATCTAGGTACCTCAGAAAGTCTTTAATACTATGGGAAAACTACTGAATGGGAGAAAAAGGAAAGATTTCCATCCAAATTTATCACAAGATCATCTTAAATTATTGCATGTTCTCTCCCAGACTATTTGCAGTATATATTCTATTCCTGGTAAGTAGCCTTTAATGTCTCATATTAATTCTGGTTGGAGTGTGGTTGTTTCCTTAAAATATATCTCTAATCACACCTATGCTGAGGTGCTAAGTACTAGTCCTTTAAAAAAAAAAAAAGAAAAAAAAACTTTACCTCATTTCTACCTGATGTTTTTGGCAAACTGGATCCAAGTCAGAGATTTTATTAAAAAGAGTTAAGAACAGACCTCAGCTGACTAAAGTCTACTTAATTATGAAAATGAAGATATTTTATAAACAATTGAATTAAAATTTAAGTTTGAATACCTATAAAAGTTTTTCATCTGATTACAATAAGATGAACCAATAGCAAGCAATTACCTTTTTTTTTGGTGTTTTCTAAAGTAACCAGAGCCCTCTGTTGGTTGTAGAGAATCAACCTGGAAGGCAGGGTACCAAAGGCATTCTTAGATCCCCCACAGACTTCTCAGTTTGGCAAAAGCAACAAATTTCCCCTGCTTTGGCAAACTCTTCCTTAAAAGAAGACTTCACGTTTCAAAGATGTTAAATAAATAAACAGTTATTTGTTAAAACTTGGATTTAATTTAATCCCAAAGATAGTAAATGGCCTAATAGGGTCTCTGAGCTAAAGGATAAAATAGATCTAAAACATAATTTCTTCCTTCAAAATTTAGTCCCACAATGTAAAAAACTAGGCAGATAGCTAAATTGGGGAACCCATAACAAAGTGCTCAAATAAACAAATGAGGTACGGATTCTGACCCTGATTTGGTGATAACCAGACTCTCTCCATTTATCCAAAAGAGGTATTTGTACACATATGGAAAAGTCAAAAAACAACAAAAAAAGTTAATTTAGTACATTTGAATAAAATATATATATATATATATATATATATATATATATATATATACACACACCCTGGAGTATCAAAAGAGATGGTGGGATATCTTAAATCAACAATGATAAGTAAAAACTTGAAAGGGTTTGGGAGCTCTGAGACAAAGATATGAAGGAAGGCTGGCTGTTCAGTGTTTTGTGTCTAAGGCAATCTAAAGATAATAGAAACATTTGTAGCCAATCCTAACACTTCAGATGTAGGGTGGGATTCTGCTAGGTTTCTCTCAGCATTGTTCTCCCCTTATTCCTTTGAATAGAGTTTATCTGGGTACATGAATGTCTAAATAGAGACCACATTTTCCCCTCTCCTTTGCAGCTAGATGTGGCCAGTTAAGCTCTTTCCAGTGAAGTGTGATTGGATGTACCCCTCTTACAACTTGTAAGAGGAAGGAAACTACTTGCTCCAGACTTCCCTTTTCCCACTTTTCTGAGAGCCACAGAATGGAAAAGAGATGAGGAGGTCAGCTTTGACCATTTCAATTCTGAGGGTTCTGAATTGGAAGGAACTCAGATCCCTGAATGACTTCATGGAGCAGAGCTGCCTCACTCTCTGACTTTAATGAAAGAGAAATAAACTTTTATTCTATGTTTTCCTTTTATATCAGTTTAGCATTTACCCAGCCAAGCTAATACAGCTACCAACCCTTAATGATACAAGTACTTGGATTTATTCTACTGTCTGTCTTCTCTGATGTCTCCCTTCCATAAACAGCCAACCCTGTGCCTGCATATACACCTATCCCTAACCATTATTTCCTTGCTTTGTAACCTTTTGGGCAGTTATACCTTGAAATAGCTTGTAGGTGGTAAAAAGAATTGCGAATAAGTTAAATCTCTACTTTCAAAGAAATATTTGAGGCATGAATACCTGTTAAACTTATTTCACTCATAGAGAACCTCCCATTGCGTTCTAACAAAGCTGCAAATGAAGACACATTGCCACTAAGTATAGGGACTCAGGGAGTCTGAAGGGAAGAGAGGGAAGTGGTAGTTTGACAAAAACACTCCCCCAGTTCTGTAATGTTTTCTGGAGGAATGTACAACCTTCATAAGAATTGCAGATAAATTCATTGTTTTAAATAATATAATCATGTATATATTTTAAACCATTATATATTATTAGCAGCTATTTTAAATGTTAATAGTTAAATCTTAATAACTGAATATAGAATCTCAATAAAATAAAATTTGGACAGTTGAGTCCAACAATGACAAAGAAGGATGGTGGCAGGAGAGGGGGAATGCAGTTGGGAACTGGGTTTTTTTGAACAAGATGAGTACAGTGTGAGAGGTTAAGGAGCTAAGTAGAGAAACCACTGCTCTTTTGGCTCCTGATAGTATTAAAAGTGAGAATAAATTAAAGGACAGTGACTGGCATGTGGTATGTGGTTAATAAAATTTTGTTAAATTAGTGAATAGTTTAAACTAGGAAGGAAAGGGTAAGGAAGGCTTCTTAGATTGGTGACATTTGAGTTGGATTTTAAACGATAAAGAAGAGGGGTTGGTAGAGGAAGTGTTCCAGGCACACAATAGCACATACAAAAAGATGGAAGTATGAAACAGCTTCACTTCTTCAAAGACTTACAAGAAGTCTGTATGATGGAAGGTGGGGAGGTAGAAGTAGCACAAGAGGTTGTTTTCATAGTGTATTCAACATGACAGTTCGCTTCCTATCATAATCTAGGATAGTCTATATAATTCTTCCCACTTCTAGGCATGCCCAAGGTGCAGCAGGAATTTTGTAGAGTCCACTGAAGGATGAACCTCCCCAGATCAGCTGATGTAAAACACTATAGTAGTTACAAGGAACAAAGTAGTGTTATAAACGCTGACAGAGATCTTCCACCTCAGCTATGAACTCTTTTTTTTTTAATAATTAAAAAAAATTAACAAACAAAACATTTAGATATCATTCCATTCTACATATACAATCAGTAATTCTTTTTTGTTTTGTTTTGTTTTTTTTAACATGGGCAGGCACCGGGAATCGAACCCGGGTCCTCGGGCATGGCAGGCAAGCACTCTTACCTGCTGAGCCACCGTGGCCCTCCCAGTAATTCTTAATATCATCACATAGTTGCATATTCATCATTTCTTAGTACACTTGCATCGATTTAGGAAAAGAAATAAAAGGACAACAGAAAAAGAAATAAAATGATAATGGAGAAAAAAAAAGACTATACGTACCATACCCCTTACCCCTTGCTTTCATTTACCACTATTTCAAACTGAATTTATTTTAACATTTGTTCCCCCTATTATTTATTTTTATTCCATATGTTCTACTCTTCTGTTGATATAGTACCTAAAAGGAGCATCAGACATAAGGTTTTCACATTCACAGAGTCTCATTGTGAAAGCTATATCATTGTTCAATCATCATCAAGAAACATGGCTACTGGAACACAGCACTACATTTTCAGGCAATTCCCTCCAGCCTCTCCACTACATCTTGAACAACAAGGTGATATCTACTTAATGCGTAAGAATAACCTCCAGGATAACCTCTCGACTCTATGTTTGGAATCTCTCAGCCATTGACACTTTGTCTCATTTTACTCTTCCCCCTTTTGGTCGAGAAGGTTCTCTCAATCCCTTGATGTTAATTCTCAGCTCATTCTAGGGTTTTTCTCAGTCCTTTGATGCTGAGTCTCAGCTCATTCCAGGATCTCTGTCCCATGTTGCCAGGAAGGTCCACACCCCTGGGAGTCATGTCCCACGCAGAGAGGGGGAGGGTGGTGAGACTGCTCATCATGTTGGCTGGAGAGAGAAGCCACATCTGAGCAACAAAAGAGGCTCTCTTGGGGGTGACTCTTAGGCCTAAATTTTAAGTAGACTTGACCTATCCTTTGTGGGGTTAAGTTTCATGTGAACAAACCCCAAGACTGGGGGCTCAGCCTATACCTTTGGTTGTCCACACTGCTTGTGAGAATATCAAGAATTCAACTTGGGGAAGTTGAATTTCTCCCTGCTCTCGCCATTTCCCGAAGGGGGCTTGCAAATACTTTTCCAGTCACTGATCAAATCATTCTGGGATTCATTGGGGGATCACTGTGGACAAACCAACAAAATCTCATGTGCTACCTGAGATTCCAAGTACTTATGACATTCAATCAAACTATCTACATGAGTTATATTAGGAAATTCAGCTATGAACTCTTAAGTAACTGTAGACAAACCCTGAAAATTATCTGCCCTTGTTATATCACTTCTAATGTTAGGAAGTGACTGGACCCGTGTGGACTGGCCTGGACTGGATCCCAGAAGGAGAGCAGTGTCTAGTGCAGAAGGAGGGTAAAGAAAGAGAGGGTCCAGATTATGATCAGTGGGAGATACTTAGCCTCATTAAAATAAATATATAGTGAATGAGGATTGGAAGTAAATTCAGGTACATTACAGCTTACTTGATTTTATGTGTGTGTGTTTACATATCACACACATACACATATATAACTAATATATATATTTATAAGTTAATAAATTATACAAAATTTATCCCACCTGGGTTCAGTCATTCTCAACTAATCTAATCTTTTGCTGTCTTTATAACGGTCCACACTGGAAGAATCTCTTTAGATATTGCTAACGATATCTAATTTGGGTGGAGCAAACTGACAAATAAGAAGCAGTGCTAGGAAAGCAGCAGACTTTACAAAATGAGAGGGACTTGAGTCTTTGATTCGCACTTGCTTTGTATAGACAGGGCCCAAGTCGGCTAACTCTGAAACTGCAAGGACATAATTAAGCTTTAAACAAATAACTCACAACCAAAGTAGTAAAGGCTAAGAATCTAAAAACTCTGGAAGTATTTAAAAGTGGTTTAAAGAGAAAATTTTGCATGAACTCTAAAAAGGTAGCTAGATGATTCTTTGGAAAATGCTAATTGATCTCTTCCTAGTGTTCTGAAAAAGAAATTCAAGCAGAATTATTCCTTTCCAACAAGGAGTTCAGTTTTTTGAAATTGTAATGTATACAAATATATGGTGCTACTGTGTACCATTTTGTAAATGATAAAATTACGGCTTATGTGCAAAGAGTTAAAGATTTATGTTTGTGAGTATTGCTGTATATATGTATGTATGTATGATGGAAAAAGTACATTTTAAAGAGTTACAGGGATTTTCTCCCATTTAGGATAGATCATCTTTTTATTTTTGAAGGAGCCACTATGGTAGACATTGTTAGTTATAAATATAGATATAAATCAGATACCTACCCACTGTTCTAAGGAAGTATTGACAGCAGTGAAGCAACTCAACAAAGATACTTCATGCTTGGTTGGTAGGAGTTGTATTAAATAATGGAGATTAGGTGCATTCGCAGATTTATACATCAGTAGAGTAAAGATGGTAAAAAATCACTACCAGCACCATGACTGCACACACAAACACACACTCACTCTCTGCAAATTTAATAGAGACTGTTCTATGCTACAAAATTATTTGACTTAAATAGGGTCATGAGTAAAGATAGGACTCAGAAATGCATACCTGATTTTCTTGTTGTTTCATCTTAGAGAAAAGATTGTGACAGAGAGTAGACGACAATTCAGACTTTGGGCACAGTGTATTGACAGACTGGGACTTTGTTGTCTGGTTCATGGTGCCAGATCATTCCTTTGTCTTTGAGGATGTGCTTTTCCTTGGAGAAAATGGATGTTTGGGGAAAGAAGGCTAATCTCTGCAGACAGGAGTAGGAAATAAGATGGGTCTTGAATTGAGGAGGGCAGTGTCCTCCACAGTGGGATCCAAGATGCCAAGGCTAGGATGTGCTTGAAACTTATTCCTGGAAATGTTTGGGGCTGTTGGTTTTGAAGTGGCAATTCTATTAGCAGTTATCAGTCTGGTGTTACTTACACTTTTTTCTCTCATCCCTAAGCCTTCTTTAAAGACTTGGTCTCATAGTTTCTGTGGGGAATTAGGGTCTGCCCCATGTTTTAGAAGGAGCAGTCAGGAGAAGAGTAGTCAATATCTCAAAGGCTGAGGGCATCGGTGCTTTCACCAGTGGGGGCATGTCTGGTTGACAGAATGGGGCTCTCCTTGCTGGAGCAGAGGCCCCAGGGAACCAGGGGAGCATTCAGAGGCACTGGCCTGAGAAATGGTGGGAGTATCTGCTGGGGGCTAATTTCTGGTAGGTAGGTGAAGAAGTCTCATACCATAGCAATTAGGAATGATGAAATAAATATAATCTTCTTTGGTAGATTTAGACTGTTAGGGTCAGGAATATATGAGTTTAATGTATCATAGAAGTCATTCCTATTGGAGAGAGTTGAAGCATAAAATAAAATGACAAAATAAAAACAAAACAAATCCCAAAGCAAAAGAGTTAGCTAAACTAAGTTGAGGGGAGATAAAAGAAGGCAAGACAAAGTAAAATCATGCTGTATAATTATATCACATGCCACAAACTTTATCATGAATGGAACTGAAAATATAGACAATGTATTCGGGATGTTATAGACTAAATCAAGGGTTGGCAAACTTTTTCTGTAAGGGACAGGTAGTAAACATTTTAGGCTTTGCAGGCATAGGGTATCTGTCACAACTATTCTGATTGTGCTGCTCTTGTAGCAGAAAAGCAGCCACAGACAATATTTAAATAAATATGTGGTTGTGTTCCAAAAAACACAATTTTGGGCACTGAAATTTGAATTTCACATAATTTTTATGTTATAAAATATTTTCCTTCTTTTGATTTTTTGTCTTCTAGTGAAGTTTTCTCTGAGCATATTGAAGTACGTGCTATTTAATTATAAAATATTTTCCTTTACTGCTAAGGCATTATCAAATTGTGAGTTGAATGTTTTGATGGACAGACAAGCACAAGAGATGTTTTAATGTGGGTATTCAGTGCAGCAAAGCGAAACAAAATTGAGGGCATCTAAATTAAGAGGAAAAGAGATCCAAGAAATTTCTGAAGAGCCAGGAAAGACAAACGTCAACTAATAGTATAGTGCCCATTATTTCAAATTTAAAATATTGTGCATTATCTTTACATATACACAAATATTTAGTGAGTGAGAAGTGTAAGGGGTTGTACCCGTTTTTTCCTGATTGTGACCTTCAACCCCAGTTTTACTATAGTGATAATTTCTCAACTTGCAGTTTTATTCCCAAAGGGATTTTCAAGAACCTGACCTTCAAGAATGAGAGGGAATGACAGCAATTGAAATATTCTTGAAATCAATCCCTTTCTGAGCAACCAGGCTATTTACGGTAGCATTCCTATGCTGGAATAATCTGTGAGACAGGCTGACTTGTAGTAGTGTGTATTCCTGTACCACAATGAAAGAAGGGAGACCATTTGGAAAAGGTAATGTTGATAATCCTATTTGTCACAAATTTCGCTGTAGGATATAAAAAGTCATTGCTTTTTAGCTCCTAATGAGCTATGTTCTTTTGACCATTTATTAACCTTCCCTGAGACTAAGCCCTCTGGGCACCTATCAGTCATCATTGTGTAATGACATGCTGGGCATGGCATTTTTGAAAGTACCTCATTTTCCCTTTTGTTCTGTTTGAAAGAAGATTTTCCCCCCCTATATCCAAGGCAATGTATATTTATATCCATGAATATAAATGGATTACAAAATATGTGTGACCTAATTCCCCTGAGTCCAGCCTTCTCAATTCAGTTAGGGCCATGTTCCAGTACTATGGATAACAATCCCATAGAAGATTGTAGTTATTCGCTCTGCAACACCTATAACAAGGGACAATTCAAGACTGATATCATTTCATTATCACTAGTTGATTTTTTTTTTCCGTAGGAAATGAAAACCAAAACCAAATCAACCAACACTAATGAAGAAATATTGCCCCAGTGCTCCCTCTCATCCCTTAAAATGGAAAGCTCTCTGATTGTTGAGAAGTGCATGAATACAGCAGGTTAATTGCTGGGTTACTAATTCCCCTTTTTTTCCCCAAACCTAAAAATCACAAAGGGGAAAAAAGATTCTCTCTCTTTTTAATGAGTATTTCCTGTTCTTAAAATTCATTTTTAATTTAGATCTGATCCAAGAACATGGCCTTGTCAATGAAGAGCTGTATTAAGAGAGTGCCTTTATTGTTCACTAGATTTTATTACTGTCAATAATTATTTCAGGAATTACTTACCTTGTCTAATTTCTTACTAGGAGAAAATTCCACTTGTTATGTTAAAAGGAGTCCTTGATTATTTTTTCAAGTTAAAATTGATGTTATTTAATGATCATACTTTTCAGTTAATAGTGAAAAAGTAATATGGTGATCATATAACATCAGTAATTAAAACTACATTTTCAGTACATATTAGAATTACTTGTCTCTCAGGCATAGATATACTCTGAAGTGACTATGATCCACTTTTAAACAATCTAGATTATTAAATTAATAACACTCAAAATACCTTTTGGAAAAAAGGACATGTCAGGTAGCAAGTACACTATAACTTTAAGATGTCCTTGTAACCACGGTAGGTTCTGCTCCTATGGGAGGCTGCTTAGTTTTATTTCTTTAGCACAAAGGATTTACTAAGAAAATCAGATGGGCAAAACAACAGAACAAGTACTCCATAAAGCTTTAACTGTCTTAATAAGAGCAGAATCTTTAGTTATACATATTCACAATTAATAGACAACTCTTGGAAATGGAAATTTAAACATGGGATATATCCCCTTTAAAATATTTTACCTAAAATTAGTAGGCTCAGCATATAGCCATTAGCTTTTAAGCTGGATATTTTAAAGAAAATACTTAATTTGAATATATATTTTAATTTCTATTTGGTTCGTGCTATATGTGCTCTTCATTAAAAATATATCCTAAGATTAAAGAGATTAGAAATCCATACGGTACATTCTCTTCTGATTCAGGGAATCAGCATGGAGGAGAACAAAGGCTTTGCAGTCACATAAACTTGAGTTCTCATCCAGTTGTTGTTTTATCTCAGATGAATCATATAACTTTTCTGAGACTCAGTTACCATGTTTTAAAATACTACATACCTACCTACTTTGTAGCATTGTGATTTAAAAATAAGATAAAAAGTACATTTATTTTATTTATATTATAGATATTTAAAATTTTTTGTTTATTACTCTATATATATAATATGTAATAAAATTAAAATTAAATAGTTTTATCCATCTGATGTACACAGTAGACCTACACAAGTTTGCTGCTTATTTTTTCATTTGGATCCATACCCCCAAATCATAGTTTCTGTTGATATTTCCAAATTCTATAAACTATTTGCATTTATGATTTATTTTCAGTGTAATTATTATTTATCAGAAATTAGGTTAATCAGTTATTAAATGAGAGGCAGAGCTTTTCTGTGGGACTAGTAGAATGGGTTTATAGAACCCTCAGCTTATTTGAACTTTTTTCTGAAAAAGAGTTAGTTCTCTTTTTTTTTTCTTTTTTCTTGCAGGCTGACCTTATGTGAACTCTGCATCTTGGTTATAAATTTTTCTTTTTTGACGTTTGAGAAAATGTTTGCCTTCTTCCCCATAGGCATGTTTTTTAAAATAATGCTTATTAAATAGTATACTTGTACATTGGGGTAATTGTTGGCTGATTTGTTATTAAGAGCTATGGTACTTAATAGAAACACCATAAAACTTTTTCGATTTTGTCTAGGTTTTAGAGGTAATAATATCACATATAAGGTAAAGTGTCTTCTAGGACTTTTGGCCTGTGTCCACACATGTTTAAGTTTTGAATTACTTTTAAAAGATTATATGTATATATATGTGTGTGTATATAAAAACAAATATATTTATAATTAGAAAATATATCTATTTAACTTCAAAACATACATTGCCCTATTTACATTTACCAAATGGTTCACCTCTCACTGAATGAGCTCTTCCTTTTAATAGTCCCCGTTATCAATGATCTGAAATAGCTGAGATATCAACACACAACAAATATACTAGATTTCTCCAAAAATATTTGGGATTATGTTTAAAGGGAGGGAAATAAAAGAAGAAAGTGAGTGTGCTAGGCTGAATAATGGCCCCTCCAAATATGTCCACAGCCTTATCTCCAGAACATGTTATGTTCTAATAAACATGTTCTAATGAAATAGAACAGGAATATATTCTATTACATGGCAAGGTTGTAAAGCAGGTGACCCTCACGTAGGGAGATGATCCTAGGTTATCCAGGCAGGCCCAGTGCTGTCACAAGGCTCTTTACTGTGTAGTCAGAAAGCAGAAGGCTTAGAGTCAGAGTGAGGCAGTGTGAGAGACCTGGTTGGCCAGTGCTGGCTTTGAAGGGCCACGAGCCAAGCAATGCTGGCAAGCCCTCTAAGCTGGGAAAAGCAAGAAGACACATTCTTCCCTAGAGCTTCCATAAAGAAACACAGCCCTGCCAGCCCCTTGATTTTAGGCCATCGAGTCCCATCTGGTTTTTTGAACTATAGAACTGCAAGAGAATAAATTTGTGTTGTTTGAAGGCCCTAAGTTTGTGGCAATTTGTGACAGCAGCCATAGAAAGCTAAATCAGTGAGTAAGTTTAATTTCTCTTGGGTGTTAAATCTGACTTCCTTAGGAACCCACTTAGCTTCCTTTTGTTCTGGTTTTATTTTGTTTGAATTCAGAGCTATTGGACTTGGGCTTCTTTTTTCCTGTCTGCTATTTTAGAGAACATGTAAAACATTTTTAAAGGAACCTGTGCTGCTTCTCTCCTCATTTTCTTAAGAATTTGGAACTCTTTTAGGGTTTCCTTTTTTCTACATAATAGGAAATGTTTTAAAACGTGCACCTTTTCTTAAAAGACTACAGCAGCCCTTTCTAGCAGGGCACACAGTAGACTTGTTCTCTTACACATTTCTTCCTTTCTGAAATTGCTTTACAATCCCAGATGAACCTGTTATGTCACCCCACAGATGGCCATCAGTATGCTGAGAATTAGGAATTGATTTTACCTAGTTGAGTCCTAATATATTCATTCTGTATTCCCACGAGCTTTATCTCTAATTCCAAAGTTTCCCCCAGTAACTTAGCCTTGTATAAAGTAACAGTTAATAGATAATACTCAGATAAAATACAACCATGCAGGAAGACTTTTTTTAATACTATCTCTTCTTTGCTTCACTATTGGAAATAAAATTAGAAAAAGGAATTTAAAAAAATTGTGTGTGTATACAGGGGGCATATACATCTTCAAGGTATATTCACATTTTTCTAGAAAAAGATGCTTTAAAATTATAATTAAGGAGGCATGGTTGAAGTCAGAGATGCTGGCTACTCGTTATAGATTAATTTCACATTGAAAAATAAGAAAAACAAATCCCATTACTTTTATGACTTATACCAATCAAATACCTGTTATAAAGTACAAGTATTTATAGGCATGTCTGTTGTTTAATGCATATCTTAGAGAAATATATACCAAATAAATATAATGAATGTGAATTTAAATTTTCATAACTACAAAATTGATGTACTTTAATAAAGTCTAAGGAAGTTTAAAATGGTCAAAAGAAGGTTACAAGGCTAGCAGAAGCTCTTTCCTTCTAACTTTAAAAGACATACTCAGTATTTGCAGTGCTTATCACAAATACTGACTACACTAATGATATTGGTTTAGATTCTCTGCCTTATACCAAATGGCAGAATGTAAGTTTATTTTTCTCTGGCCCCTGACATTTACACAAGAAACGAATAATATGTAGGGTAAGAGAATTCAGGGAGGTGGGGCAGTGGGGAGCAGTTTTAGAACCCAACAAAATTAGAGAGTCAGTATTATTGATTAATTAATTCATTAAGAGCTCACAATAGCCTTTGTTTAAAATGATCATTATGAGGATAAAAGTAGATAATGTATATGAAAACTATGAGGTTTAAAACATGCAGTGTTATAAGTAGTATTGTTTTTTAAAAGTTGCAAATTTAATAATAAAATTGGAGTAATTTTATTATATTTTACATAAGGTATTTAAACACTTTATAAATATTAAACACAGAAGTCCTCTAATAATCCTGTCACCAGCCTTGGGAAGGTCACTTCTATATTGTAAACACATTGAAGACTTGCCATATCTAGCGTGGGGCCAAACATTGTGTTTCATCAAATGTGGCTTTTATTACTTCAGCAGTTTACAAGTTTGCAGAATCCGTGAATTCTAGGAAATATTTACCTGTTAAGGGACTAGATTTCCCAAAGCTTTTAAACCTATTTTAACTACAGGAATTTTTAGGTTTTGAAAATTATAACCCTCAACCATACAGCCAGCAACCTCACCTCACCCCTCAGAAACACAATTGAGGACCAAGAAATTAGTTTACAACAAAAGGTGGGGCCAGAATCAGTAATTGTTAGTTCAGACATTGTGGTTTGGGTACCCCTATTTAGCCCTCCCCACCCCCACCACACACTCACACAAAGGCGTGCTTGTACACACACATACTGTTAAAACACAAGCCAGCCCTGAAGCGGCCTGATGGAGCTAAAGTGGAGATAGAAAGTGTTTCCCTCAGAGACAGATATACTTTCTCAATATCATGTTGACAAAAAAAAAAAAAAGTGGGAAGGGGAGAGGATCTTGAGTTGCCAGCAGCGAATTTACATAATCTTTTCATTAAATCACAATTTTGCTCACTAGATCTTTTTCACTCCTTGGACCCTCACTTGGAACCCATTTACTCTTCCAAGGCATCTGGAAACAATATGGTTGTCTGGTTTCCCCAGAAGACTAGAAATAACTAAAACTCCCATATTTGGAATAGGAATGTAAAAACCCACTACATCTGGGTCCATATACTATAGAGGCAAATAGCCCTAAATTCCTCAGTACGGTCTGAAGGAATAACTGTGAATAATCCAGCTCAGTAACCGATGTGTGTAACAGTGTCTTTGACTCTTCATTGCGAGAATCCTTTCCAAGGTACTGCAGTAGTAATGGTTCTGGCATTGTTGATTGATTCCACAAAGGTTTATCAATCATCTGGTCCATGTAAAGCAAAGGCGAATGAAACATACTTCCTGCACTCATGGAGTGTTCATATGATCTCTTGGGATGACAGGCAAACATAATTTCTAGATAGTGGATTAAATGTCCTCAAAGTGGAGACAACATTCTGTGGAAGAACAGGCTTTCTCTGATTAATCAAATGGGCTTTATGTCAAAATTAAAATAATAAAAATTTGTTTTTGATGCTTAAAGATGTAAAATTTCAACTGTATCTTAGCTATTTACAAATGACTTATTCCCCAAACATTCCTGTAGCCATAGTTCTACCAGTTTGGTTTTTTTTTTGCTGAATTTTTAAATGGTTACAAATATAATGTAAAGAGTTTTAACTGTTTTAAAATAATTATAAAGATGGCCATCTTGTGAGATGGACTAAAGATGCAGTTTTAAGCCATTCTACTCTGATCTCACTTGGGCAGTATCAATCACTCTGTAGCATAAGATGAGCTTTACTAGTACTTTCTTATCTCCCCCTCACCTCAGTCCTCTCTGTCCCCCTCTTTAAACAATATAAAGAATCACCCAGGGAAGGACCATCCCTCTCATTTCATTTAGGTCATAAAGTGATACATCATCAAAGGCCAATGTTTCCTCTATAAGCTGCCATCAACTTTTATGTACTAAAAGGCTGTTACTACCATCTGATGAGATGAATTCCCAGGCTATTGTTTTAAGTCAGATAAAATAAAATTTTACAGACCCACCATAAGTCATTATTCTCTCTGTGACACGTAGCACGAGACCAGAAAATAAACATCACCTTAAGCCACATGCATAGTCAAGATGTATACTCTTTCTGCCCAAAGAACAAAAATAGTTGAAGTTTATTGAAGCGTTCCTTTTCCTTTTTTAATTAAAATAATTCCAAATACCTTAAAGGAATGCTAGTTTTTATTTTCCTGATGTTTTATCTTTTCTTAGTCTTAGCTCTTATCCATGACAAGTATTCCTTTTTTGTTTGGCAACTATAAATTAGCTACAGTGGAAAGGATGCTATTACATGGGCTTGGTACATTATTATTTGACGGAGAGTAGAATTCTTTAGCAGGAGTCTTGGATACCCTAAAGAGTGTACCAACCAATAAAAGAAGGCCACCCCAAGGCTTCTGTGTACAACCTCCCCACTGTGGCAGTAGCCTTGCTCCAACTTAGAGCCAGTACTGCTTACCTTAATCCCAAATGGCTTGTGAGATATTTTTTTTTATTAATTAAAAAAAAATTAACTAACACAACATTTAGAAATCATTCCATTCTACATATACAATCAGTAATTCTTAATATCATCACATAGATGTATGATCATCATTTCTTAGTACATTTGCATTGATTTAGAAGAAGAAATAGCAAGACAACAGAAAAAGAAATAAAATGATAATAGAGAGAAAAAATAAAAATAAAAAATAAAAAAATATATAAAAAAAACTATAGCTCAGATGCAGCTTCATTCAGTGTTTTAACATGATTATATTACAATTAGGTAGTATTGTGCTGTCCATTTTTGAGTTTTTGTATCCAGTCCTGTTGCACAGTCTGTATCCCTTCAGCTCCAATGACCCATTATCTTACCCTATTTCTAACTCCTGATGGTCTCTGTTACCAATGACATATTCCAAGTTTATTCTCTAATGTCGGTTCACATCAGTGGGACCATACAGTATTTGTCCTTTAGTTTTTGGCTAGTTTCACTCAGCATGATATTCTCTAGGTCCATCCATGTTATTACATGCTTCATAAGTTTATTCTGTCTTAAAGCTGCGTAATATTCCATCGTATGTATATACCACAGTTTGTTTAGCCACTCGTCTGTTGATGGACATTTTGGCTGTTTCCATCTCTTTGCAATTGTAAATAACGCTGCTATAAACATTGGTGTGCAAATGTCCATTTGTGTCTTTGCCCTTAAGTCCTTTGAGTAGATACCTAGCAATGGTATTGCTGGGTCGTATGGCAATTCTATATTCAGCTTTTTGAGGAACCGCCAAACTGCTTTCCACAGTGGTTGCACCATTTGACATTCCCACCAACAGTGGATAAGTGTGCCTCTTTCTCCACATCCTCTCCAGCACTTGGCATTTTTTGTTTTGTTGATAATGGCCATTCCGGTGGGTGTGAGATGATATCTCATTGTGGTTTTGATTTGCATTTCTCTAATGCCCAGGGACATTGAACATCTCTTCATGCACCTTTTGGCTATTTGTATTTCCTCTTCTGAGAGGTGTCTGTTCAAGTCTTTTTCCCATTTTGTAATTGGGTTGGCTGTCTTTTTGTTGTTGAGTTGAACAATCTCTTTATAAATTCTGGATACTAGACCTTTATCTGATATGTCATTTCCAAATATTGTCTCCCATTGTGTAGGCTGTCTTTCTACTTTCTTGATGAAGTTCTTTGATGCACAAAAGTGTTTAATTTTGAGGAGCTCCCATTTATTTATTTATTTCTTCAGTGCTCTTGCTTTAGGTTTAAGGTCCATAAAACCGCCTCCAATTGTAAGATTCATAAGATATCTCCCTACATTTTCCTCTAACTGTTTTATGGTCTTAGACCTAATGTTTAGATCTTTGATCCATTTTGAGTTAACTTTTGTATAGGGTGTGAGATACGGGTCCTCTTTCATTCTTTTGCATATGGATATCCAGTTCTCTAGGCACCATTTATTGAAGAGACTGTTCTGTCCCAGGTGAGTTGGCTTGACTGCCTTATCAAAGATCATATGTCCATAGATGAGAGGGTCTATATCTGAGCACTCTGTTCAATTCCATTGGTCGATATATCTATCTTTATGCCAGTACCATGCTGGTTTGACCACTGTGGCTTTATAATATGCCTTAAAGTCAGGCAGCGTGAGACCTCCAGCTTCGTTTTTTTCCCTCAAGATACTTTTAGCAATTCGGGGCACCCTGCCCTTCCAGCAAATTTTATTGGTTTTTCTACTTATGAAAAATAAGTTGTTGGGATTTAGATTGGTATTGCATTGAATCTATAAATCAATTTAGGTAGAATTGACATCTTAACTATATTTAGTCTTCCAATCCATGAACACGGTATGTCCTTCCATCTATTTAGGTCTTCTGTGATTTCTTTTAACAGTTTTTTTGTAGTTTTCTTTGTATAGGTCTTTTGTCTCTTTAGTTAAATTTATTCCTAAGTATTTTATTCTTTTAGTTGCAATTGTAAATGGAATTTGTTTCTTGATTTCCCCCTCAGCTTGTTCATTGCTAGTGCATAGAAACACTACAGATTTTTGAATGTTGATCTTGTAACCTGCTACTTTGCTGTACTCGTTTATTAGCTCAGTAGTTTTGTTGTGGATTTTTCAAGGTTTTCGACGTATAGTATCATATCGTCTGCAAACAGTGATAGTTTTACTTCTTCCTTTCCAATTTTGATGCCTTGTATTTCTTTTTCTTGTCTAATTGCTCTGGCTAGAACTTCCAACACGATGTTGAATAACAGTGGTGATAGTGGACATCCTTGTCTTGTTCCTGATCTTAGGGGGAAAGTTTTCAATTTTTCCCCATTGAGGATGATATTAGCTGTGGGTTTTTCCTATATTCCCTCTATCATTTTAAGGAAGTTCCCTTGTTTTCCTATCCTTTGAAGTGTTTTCAACAGGAAAGGATGTTGAATCTTGTCAAATGCCTTCTCTGCATCAATTGAGATGATCATGTGATTTTCTGCTTTGATTTGTTGATATGGTGTATTACATTAATTGATTTTCTTATGTTGAACCATCCTTGCATACCTGGGATGAATCCTACTTGGTCATGATGTATAATTCTTTTAATGTGTTGCTGGATTCGATTTGCTAGAATTTTGTTGAGGATTTTTGCATCTATATTCATTAGAGGGATTGGTGTGTAGTTTTCTTTTTGTGTAATATCTTTGCCTGGTTTTGGTATGAGGGTGATGTTGGCTTCATAGAATGAATTAGGTAGCTTTCCATCTACTTCAGTTTTTTTGAAGAGTTTGAGGAGAGTTGGTACTAATTCTTTCTGGACTGTTTGATAGAATTCATATGTGAAGCCGTCTGGTCCTGGATTTTGCTTTTTGGGAAGCTTTTGAATGGCTGATTCAATTTCTTTACTTGTGATTGGTTTGTTGAGGTCATCCTTTTCTTCTTGAGTCAAAGTTGGTTGTTCATGCCTTTCTAGGAACTTGTCCATTTCATCTACATTGTTGTATTTATTAGCGTAAAGTTGTTCATAGTATCCTGTTATTACCTCCTTTATTTCTGTGAGGTCAGTGGTTATGTCTCCTCTTCCATTTCTGATCTTATTTATTTGCATCCTCTCTCTTCTTCTTTTTGTCAATCTTGCTAAAGGCCCATCAATCTTGTTGATTTTCTCATAGAACCAACTTCTGGTCTTATTGATTTTCTCTATTATTTTCATGTTCTCAATTTCATTTATTTCTGCTCTAATCTTTGTTATTTCTTTCCTTTTGCTTGCTTTGGGGTCAGTTTGGTGTTCTTTCTCCAGTTCTTCCAAGTGGACAGTTAATTCCCGAATTTTTGCCCTTTCTTCTTTTCTGATATAGGCATTTAGGGCAATAAATTTCCCTCTTAGCATTGCCTTTGCTGCGTCCCATAGGTTTTGATATGTTGTGTTTTCATTTTCATTCGCCTCGAGATATTTACTAATTTCTCTTGTAATTTGTTCCTTGGCCCACTGGTTGTTTAAGAGTGTGTTGTTGAGCCTCCACGTGTTTGTGAATTTTCTGGCACTCTGCCTATTATTGATTTCCAACTTCATTCCTTTATGATCCAAGAAAGTGTTGTGTATGATTTCAATCTTTTTAAATTTGTTGAGACTTGCTTTGTGACCCAGCATATGGTCTATCTTTGAGAATGATCCATGAGCACTTGAGAAAAAGGTGTATCCTGCTGTTGTGGGGTGTAATGTCCTATAAATGTTTGTTATGTCTAGCTTATTTATTGTAATATTCAAATTCTCTGTTTCTTTATTGATTCTCTGTCTAGATGTTCTGTCCATTGATGAGAGTGGGGAATTGAAGTCTCCAACTATTATGGTAGATGTGTCTATTTCCCTTTTCAGTAGTTGCAGTGTATTCCTCACATATTTTGGGGCATTCTGATTCGGTGCATAAATATTTATGATTATGTCTTCTTGTTGAATTGTTCCTTTTATTAGTAGATAGTATCCTTCTTTGTCTCTTTTAACTGTTTTACATTTGAAGTCTAATTTGTTGGATATTAGTATAGCTACTCCTGCTCCTTTCTGGTTGTTATTTGCATGAAATATCTATCCTAACCTTTCACTTTCAACCTATGTTTATCTTTGGGTCTAAGATGTGTTTCCTGTAGACAGCATATAGAAGGATCCTGTTTTTTAATCCATTCTGCCAGTCTATGTCTTTTGATTAGGGAATTCAGTCCATTAACATTTAGTGTTATTACTGTTTGGGTAATACTTTCCTCTACCATTTTGCCTCTTATATTATATATATCATATCTGATTTTCCTTCTTTCTACACTCTTCTCCATACCTCTCTCTTCTGTCTTTTCGTATCTGACTCTAGTGCTCCCTTTAGTATTTCTTGCAGAGCTGGTCTCTTGGTCACAAATTCTATCAGTGACTTTTTGTCTGAAAATGTTTTAATTTCTCCCTCATTTTTGAAGGACAATTTTGCTGGATATAGAAGTCTTGGTTGGCAGTTTTTCTCTTTTAGTAATTTAAATATATCATCCCACTGTCTTCTAGCTTCCATAGTTTCTGCTGAGAAATCTACACATAGTCTTATTGGGTTTCCCTTGTATGTGACAGATTGTTTTTCTCTTGCTGCTTTCAAGATCTCTCTTTCTCTTTGACCTCTGACATTCTAACTAGTAAGTGTCTTGGAGAACGCCTATTTGGATCTATTCTCTCTGGGGTGCGCTTCACTTCTTGGATCTGTAATTTTAGGTCTTTCATAAGATAATTTCTTCCATTATTTTTTCTCCTCCTTTTCCCTTCTCTTCTCCTTCTGGGACACCCACAACACTTATATTTGTGCGCTTCATATTATAATTCAATTCCCTGAGCCCCTGCTCAAATTTTTCCATTCTTTTCCCTATAGTTTCTGTTTCTTTTTGGATTTCAGATGTTCCATCCTCCAGTTCACTAATTCTAACCTCTGTCTCTTGAAATCTACCATTGTAGGTTTCCATTGTTTTTTCATCTCTTCTATTGTATCTTTCATTCCCATAAGTTCTGTGATTTGTTTTTTCAGACTTTCCATTTCTTCTTTTTGTTCATCCCTTGCCTTCTTCATGTCCTCCCTCAATTTATTGATTTGGTTTTTGAAGAGGTTTTCCATTTCTGTTCGTATATTCAGAATTAGTTGTCTCAGCTCCTGTATCTTATTTGAGCTATTGGTTTCTTCCTTTGACTGGGCCATATCTTCAATTTTCCTGGTGTGGTTTGTTATTTTTTGCTGGCGTCTGGGCATTTAATCAGATTTCCCTGAGTGTGGGACCCAGCAGGTTGAAAGACTTTCCTGTGAAGTCTCTGGGCTCTGTTTTTCTTATCCTGCCCAGTATGTGGTGCTTGTCTGTCTGCAGGTCCCACCAGCAAAAGATGTTGTGGCTCCTTTAACTTTGGAAGACACTCGCTGCTGGGTGTGTGGTGGAGACAGAGGAAAGGTTGTAGTCTGGTTTTAATGGCTTCAAATTGTGAAGTCCTGGGATCTGAATTCCTTGAGAGAGGGATTCCACCTGAGTTGCGTTTCACCCCTCCCGCGGGGAAGGTTCAGGTGGTAGTGAGCCCTGAAAGCAGCCTGTTTCTGCGTTCGGGGCAGTTGCGACCTGTGTAATCCCAGCGCTGAGCCCAGAGGCAACCAAGCCTCCATAGAAACAGCCGCAGAATGCTCTGTTTCACCCCCTTTCCTCTTTTTCAGTTAGCCCAATAGGCGACTTCCGCCTTGATCATTTTCGCCTGAGCTGAGGGCCTATTTTTAGTAGTCAGAAGTTGTTCATTAATGCCACTATTGGTGTTAGGTTGGACTCAGTCTCTACTACTGTTGGAGACTCTTTCCTTTCCCTCCAGGAAATCGCCTGTGGGGGAGGGGCACCGGCTACTGCGGCTTGGGGAACTGCTGATCTGCGCCTCCCAGCCAGCCTGGGAAGCCGCGTGTGTGGGAGGGGTGCCGGTCACTGTGGCTTGGGGAACTGCTGATCCAAAGCTCCCAGCCAGCCTGGGAAGCCGCCTGTGAGGGAGGGGCGCCGGCCGCCAGCCACCACGGCTTGGGGAACTCACCTCTCCGAGTCTCTCAGCTGGACTGGGAAGGAGGGAGGGAGGGGTGCCGGCCGCCAGCCGCCCTGGCCTGGGGAAGCACGCGCCGCTCGGGGACCTCACCGCAGTGGAGTCTCGCAGGCAGTCCAGCCAGTCCAGACTGGGGTACACTGTGTGTTCAGTCTCTGTTGTGGCTCCTGGAGCTGTTCTGTACTGTTTCTAGTTATTTAGTAGTTGTTCTGGAGGAGGAACTAAGACGCGCGCACCTTATTAAGCCGCCATCTTCTCCAGAAGTCGGCTTGTGAGATATTTTAAGCTTTGTTTTTTAAAAATCATCCAACCCAGACTGTAAGCTCCCCAAAGACAGGACTTGATATCCTCTACTTTTGTTTTCTTCACAAATGAAACACAGATCTGGGCATGTTAGGACCACAGAATAAACACTTGTTAATAATTATGAAAGGTGCACTTGTTCTCTTTCATTTCTGCCCCGTGGATCAAAATGATGGCCAGAATAAGACATATAATTTCTCCAGGGCATGCAAATCTTCCAAGTCTTTTGTCTCCAAAAGTTAATAAACGATGATTGTCCTCCTAATGCATATCCATCATTGGCTAAAAGCAAGGATATTTTTGAGAAATTTAAAGTAAATAAATAACCTATGTTTGCATGTGTATATATAATTTAAATTGGCCTATGTGAGCCAACACCTTCTTTATGATGCTTACCATGATTAACCTGCTTAAAATTGCTGCTCCCTCAGCTCTTCCACTCACTCTTCTTCTCTTCATTTGTCTCCATAGCACTTACCACTGTCTAACATAGTGTTTAATTTACTTATTTTTCTATTTATTCTCTATCACCACTAGAATGTAAGCTGCAAGAGACCTGGGATTTTTGTTTGTATCCTCAACACCTAGAAGAGTCCTTGGTGCATTGTAGGAGCTCAGTAAATATTTTAAAAATAAGTTAATCGAAGAGGCAACATTTGTAAGTGAGAAGGATATTGGGCCAGAAGACTTGGCATCTACCTAGCTCTGCCAATAAATAGCACTTTAGAATTTAATTCTTCATTTTCCTATCTGTATACTCTGGGGGAGGTATGTGAGTAACTGGTCCTGATAATACATAAACAGAAAAGAAAGAATTTTAAACCTTACATTGAACCATGTCTAGAAAAATTTAAAACATTTATTCCTAGTGTTGTTAGATGTTAAAATTTCTGTAATTTCATTTTTTAAGTAAAGCATTGGTTTGAGTTCTAGTAGAATAGAAAAAGCCTTTCTGGGAGTAAGGAGGCCATGAATCTTGATCCTAGTGCTGTTTCAAATTTGCTCTGTGACCTTGAGGGATGAGTTACTTAACCTCCCTGGAGATTAATTTCTTCCTCTGTAAGCAAGACCAAGAGAACGTTTAAAAAACATAAAGCTATATGCAGTTGCAAATTAATATTGTGATTATTGTAATTGTAGGTGTGTGCAATGCCAGAGGATTATATTAGGTCAGGGCATTGCAAACTATCTGTGATGAAGGAATGCCTGGTTTTATTTTCTAATCCATCACATTCTGATACTTTTATAAAACACAATAAAAATGACTTACTGAAAAACAAAATGGGAATATCCAAAATACAACCCCTAATTTTAAATTTATTTTTAGATTGATTAGACAGCATATTTCTCTGTCTAATTGTTAAAAACCTTTCTAAACACCTATTCTTGGTTTTTGTACTTAATCTGGCCATGGACCAGCATGGGGAGCACTTAGGTAATTTCGGTCCTATGACTGAAATGCGTGACTAAGCAGAGTTCTTTATTGTTTTGTTTTTTAATTTTCTGTTCTTAAGCCAACAATTGTTAGACTTTCCTTTATGTTTAAGATGATAGAAAAAGCATAAAATTTTCCAGAAAGACAAATTGTCCCTTCATTAACAATTTCATTCAAGTGTACAACCCCAACAACTAGGGGATCTGGGAAATGTGGATGGGGGGGTGGGAGGTGTCTTTGAGCACGTGCATTTACCTACTTCTCCTTTGCAGGAACCTCAGCTGTTACCATGGAACAGCTGGGCTGTCAGCAGAGTAGAAAGGCAAGGAGTGGAATTTGCTTTTGCAAACTAACTGAAATATTTGTAGCCACAATACTGGGTTTGTTAGAGACAGTCAGGAAAATAGTCTGCTGAACGATAATCAAATCAGTTATCCACTTTCATGACACAGCAATGAGGATCCAGGTTGCAATTTAAAAATGCACACTTGCTTGAAAATTCTAAGACTTAAATATGGCCATTTCACATTACTCACATCTGTATGACAAATGTGGAATTATGTCTGCAAACACATGCATTAATGAATTAAATAATGAATTAAAATAATAAGAGAAGGTTTTGAGTATAGGAAAACACTTCTGGTTTTGATAGTAACTAATGGCAATTTTGGCCTTCACCATTTCTCTTTGCCTCCAGTCCTGGGGGAAGCAGAGTTGGAAATGTTTGGAACCTTTGGCCTGGCCATGTTTTGGCCCTTACTGCTTCTTCTCCCTGGAAAGTTCCCACCTTAGTCACCAGGTAAATTATCCATTTTTCAAGTGCCATCTCCCTTCTGAGGTCTGATTTAGTGCCATCAGGCAGGGCCTATGAACCACATCTCCCCAGTGCTGGCCTAGCCTTATGGTTCATAAATCTTAATTCTACCCTTCCCTTGCCTCCTGCCTTGAGCTCCTCCAACACTTGGTGTGGTGGTTGCTTGTGTTATTCCAGAGTACACACTTCTAGAGTGGGGATTGTTTCTTTCATTTTGTATTCCTTCTATAGATGTTAGTGAATAAAACATTCCATTCATACATACAACATCCATACCTTTTTTTTCCCCTTTGAGCAATCTAACATCTACTATTGCCAAGGTTTGAGAGGAGGTTCATTGTCAAGGAATAAATAATGCCCTCCATTTTGCCCATTTTAATAGTTTGGGGCACCTTTTCCCAAAGCGTAGCCTTCTGATCCCCTGTATCGAAACCTCCAGAGGAGCTTGTTAAAGGCAGGTTCCCAATTCCACCCCCACCTATGGTTGCATTTTCAGCCAGCTGTGCTGCCACCACTGCCCTGTGACCAGCTGTTTTACTTAATGCTGCTGCTAACCATGTTCCATAATTGACTGGGAGCATTTCCTTTGTTCAAGGGATGGATGGCTGGGTCTGTTGTCCCTCTGAGCCCAGAGTGGAGCTCAGGCCTGACGCTAACGTAAGGGCTCAGAAATGACAGCCTGACCCATGCAGGGAGTTGGGGCAGCCCGAGGAAGAGCCATAGTGATGGATGAGCACCACTGGGTACAACCCAAGGCCAGAACCACCCATTTCTGTCGAGCTGTCTGTCAGAAATATCCACTGTTTTCACAGTTCCCTCCAGGGAGGGGACAATTGGCTGACTTTTTATTTATGTCATGTGCCCGGCCTCAGGCTTCTCAAAAAGGATGGATCTTCATTTAGTATGATTTTTACATCCACTTTACCAGGTAATCCATGCTCCCCACCCTTACTTAGTGACATTCTGGTGAAAAGTAAAAGAAATTCTTAGAAGATTGGTCTTGAAAAGGTTCCCATTTATGCCCCTGAGGGAAAGGAAAAGATATTTCTAGGCTTAGTGCTTTTTTTTTCCTTTTCTGCTCTTCTAGCTATTTGTCCCTGCAGCAGGACAAATGAATATAAAGGAAAAACTATGCCAAAAAAATCTTTAGAAGATTTGAGCATAATAAATGTTAAATCTTTGGGGCAAGTAAAATTGAGTCCTATAAAATGCTCTGCAAAATATATTGTGAGAGATTAAAAAAATTGATGGAATAAGGAAAGTCACACAGTAAGGTCATTTATTATATCTGCCAAGTTTGAATCAGGAACAAAAATTAGATAGTCAAAATATTTTTTATTCAAAGATTTAGAGATTTTTCTGACAGTTGCATATGAAGATTCAATGTTTGTTTATTTGATAAAGGGTTCTAGTGATGTTTGTGAGGATATTTTTAACAAGTGCTCTTGGATTTTAAAAAAGGAAAAGGGTGTGGGCCAATTTTGAATCAGGTCCCTAGACTATAGGAAGAATGGTTCAGAAAACATGAAAAAAATTAATTGCATAAATACTTAGAATAATTAAAAATAGAGGCATATACCAAACAATTTTGAACTAATTTATTCATATCATTTTATGATCAAGAATCATGCTTACAAAAGCCAACTAAGCAATATGGAAATTTAAGAAAAAATGAAATGTGATGTAAAAATTCAAAGAGAATTAAGCAGTCTTACACCATTATCTAATTTAGGCCCATAAAGTGTGTGTAAGAATGTAGTGAAGAGAAATGACAATTCAGGGGAGGTCAGGAACACCTTGGATTCATTCTTTAAGTCAGAATCAAAACTTTTAACCTAGCATCTACCCTGTGCGAGATGCTGTTGAAGGAAATGGATGTAGCAGGGAAAAGACAGGCAAACTCTTACCACTATGAGTTATATTCTCACAGGGAGACAATAAACATATAAGCAAAACAATAAACTGTTTCAAGTATCATGAAATAAAATAACCACAAAAAGAAAGCTAAGACAAACACAAGGATGGGGGTGACCAGAAGTGGGCTGGACACTGCTTTATTTAGCTAAAGGAATCAGACAGGGCCCTCTCTAGCAGTTGACAATGTGTGTAGATTGAAGGATGCTAAAACATGAATTATATGATGATTTTGGGAAGAGCATTCCAGGAAGAGAAAGCAGCAAATGCAAAGACCAAAAGAGAGGAAGAAAGAAGGTATGTCTGAGGACAGAGAGGCTAGTGTGGCTGGAGTATCGAGAATGAAATGAAGAGATTAGGATATGAAAACCAAAGGATAGGTTGGGAGACATGGCAGTTGCTTACCTATTCAGTTTCCCCTTCTACCTTAGGGAACTCTGAATTTGTGAAATGGTGATAACGTGCCCAGCTTTAAGGAAGCAAAACAAAACATTTGGTTTTTTTCTTGTAGTAGCCTTGCAATCTCCTTCTGGCCAATGAGACAAAAGTGAAGACTGCTGTGTGGGGATTCTGGGAAAACAACTGTTTTCCTCATTAAAAGGGACAGACTCAGCTGGCATGCAGTACTTTATTTTGGCTCTTTCTCTTTCTTCCTGATTGGAATATCTACACAGTGTTTGGAAATAGGGCAGCCATTTTGTAACCACAAGGACAAAACCCACATGCTTAGGATAGTGGAGCAGGAAGCAGAAAGAATTTGGTTCCTTGATGACTTTGTTGAGCAGCTGTACCAGCCCTGCATGGCTAACCTCTAGATTTCTTGTTACCTGAGAAAAAGGAAACCTCTTATTTTTGTGTGCCATGCTAACATATCTTGCTTAAGTGTTATTTTGTTCAAGCCATTTTAACTGGGTTTCTGATTCATGAAGCTAAAAGCATAAGTGGCCAGGGGTCAGATCATATAGGGTTTATTGGCCATGGTAAAGATTTTGGATTTTATTCAAACTCAACAGTAAACCTATAGAGGGTTTTAAGCAGAATTGTTGGATAGTACTCTTTCTGCTGTGTGTAAATTAGACAGCAGCAAGGCAAGATAGAAATATAGATACCAGTTAGAAGGCTTGTAAAAGATGATGTTCACCACATTTGTTTTACTACAACTATTTTAGAAGAGTTGAGCCTTCAAATATTATATGTTGTGATTGTGCATTAGGCAGGCAGTTTGACAAGTTCGTGTGTCTGAGGATATAGGATTAGGAACCACCCGCTGTAGCAAATACTTCAGAGACCTTGTCGGTGCGGGGACACTTGGGTATCTCCTTTTAGCCCACAGATGTTTAAATGACTACGCAAGTTAATTAATAGTTATGTTCTCTGTCTCCCTGCAAGATCAAGTTTATCCTTAACCATTGTAAATTTCCCTCCACCTTATTCTTTTTTCTTCTTTTTTGTTTTCCTTGCTAGGGATCATTAAAACATTAGCGAGAGCTGTCAGCCAAACTAATTGAAGGCCACCTGCCTTACAGATCATATTAATGAAAAACAAGGGACTTAGAAAATTGATTGAATGGAGTTTCTGAACTGCCTGTGAACTGCTATTAGCTTGGGAATTAAAATACAGACCAAAGTAAAATGATAACATATACTCATCCTACAAATTATGGTTTAGAAAGTTACTTTTATCTTACATGTCTAGGCTATAGATGAAATATAATCATTTCCTTGAGAGATAACATAATCCTCATTTTAGTATTATTATCAAACATCAGTAGACTTAAGACTTTGTTGAAATAATATTTTACTTTACATACCTAATTACAAATGTCTGATGTTAAGATTAAGGAAAAAGTAATTTATGTGAGAAACAAGTGAAAAAAGAAGCAGAAAACCTAAGTGGAAAAATACAATGCAGTGCTCAAAAAAATCCTTAAAATGGAAGAGGTAGATTGTATGCACTTGCCAAACATTTTAAAAACCTAAGAAATAAATAATTCCAAAAGTATTTTTAAATTATAGTTGAGAACTGTATTTTCATCAGAGATGAGAGGCCTTAAGTATTTCTTTATAACTCATAACAGCCATTACAGAATGCTAAAGCTTGAGAAACCTTGGGTTTACGTCCATCAGTATAGAAAACAAAGTCTTTCTTCTTTAAGTCATTCCCAGGCTAAGGATTGTTTCTTGAATGAATGAGGACACATACAGAGATGAAGAGGAACTTGCTTCAGGTTACAGACCTGGTCAGAGGTGGAGCCCAAATGTGTGTCCTCTCCCCTGGATTCAACCTAATACTCTCTTTCTCACAATCTTATCCTATGGCCTTTATCTGACTTTTAGCTACATTAACTTACATTATGCTGAAACCTGTTTTGCCCAAATCTATTCATATGTCTGTACATAAAATCCACAAGAACAGATTTCCACAGAAATCTTTCATTTTACTTTTCGTGGATTTGGCAGTGCTACTTCATCTTCATTTTCCACGCATCTTCATTAGTCTGTCTTTATTATGATTTTGTATGTCAGGTTCTGGGTTCTATGTTTAGTTTTACGAGGACTTGTTGGCTCAGTTGATATAGAAGAATAGCAAGTGATAGTAAAGAACTATGTCAGCTGTAGGTTGTCTCCTAATTGGTACTTTCACAGATAAAGGGTATATGTTGAATAACTTTCCCAAGCAAAATAGGCTACATGTGTCTTTGCTTTTGTTTGAATCCTAAAATGTAACTACAAATTATTCTTAGCCTGTAGTGTACAGATATATTTTTGTGAACCTCCAGAGCCCTTATAGAACAAGGTAGATAATATATGAAAATTTTGCAAATTCACTTATTCTGTTCAAATTTACCCAAAGTATACATACATTCATTTTTTACTGAGTTCTCTTTTTCTGAAAAAAAAAAAAAAATGTGATGTTGGTTCATCCACTGAATGCTGAAAACAGTAAAATGATTTGAGCTTATGTAAGATATTTTATTCCTCATGATAGCCTTATGAGTTAAATGGAAAAATATGGTCTGAAATAAGGTAAAATTTACTCAGTATAGGAACAGATTTTCGAATACTAGATTAGTCTTAACCTAGAGGAAGTTCTCTAATGATAGGCCACAGTTCTGAATTTGACCTTTCATAGATAAAGTGTCAACCATCCTGGTTAGCCTTGGACAGCCCCAGTGATTGCCTGTCTTAGCATAATAGTTTATAGCATCCCCTTTCACTCTCAAAAGTATCTTGGTTTGTATGAAAAATTACATGGCCACCCTATTTCGAGACAGCATTTTATCAATAAATTATATGAAGTACTTTAAAAGTACTTAAAAAATGGGGGAGCATTTAATTCAAACTAAATAGAATTTCAGTGACCATCTACTATATGCTAGGCACGCTAGGGTATTCAAAAGAAGGCCATCTGTGCAATCACAGAGCTTCAGATCTACTATAGAAACCAATAGGAACCCAGGCAGATAAATTATTAGTGCTGGTGCTGCAGTACAAAGCACATTTTATGGGGATCTGTGAAGAGGGAGTGTATATCAACCCCAGGAAGAGGGCCTTGGAAGAGATGGGCCTTAGAAAAAAAGTCAGGTTAGAGAGAAAGAGATCAGTATTTAGATGAGAAAAGGCCCAGGGTCAGGAAAGCAACAGAATGGACAGAAAGCCATATATTGGTATTTGTGGTGCAAGAAAGGAACACAGGGAGAGAAGGCTTGCTTTTCTAATCTAATGCCACACTGAAAACTTTAACTGTGTTCTGTACAATTAAATGAATATTTCTAGGCTGGAAATTGATTTATCAGACTGGTGCTTTTGGAGGGTGATCGGAGGTCAGAGAGCAACTGTTGGCAGGTTAGCCATGGAGGACAAATCATAGGCAGCAAGTGAAGAATGCCAGAGAGAATATTTGGGTGGGTGGGTGGGGCACCTTGCTGACTTTCTTTATATATAAAATATATATATAAATATATAGGGCGGGCCACGGTGGCTCAGCACACAGAGTTCTCCCCTGCCATGCCAGAAACCTGGGTTCGTTTCCCAGTGCCTGCCCATGCAGGCACTTTGTATGCACTTTGCATGCACTATGGCGAGGGTCATAATTCATGCTTTTTCTATGCATGTATCCCCTTATTGCAGCACCATTTGTTGAATTTTGTTTATGTTTGGTTTTTTTGTTTGTTTATTAACTTGTGTTTTTTTTTTGGCAAGTGCATGAGCCGGGAATTGAACCTGGGTCTCCCACATGGCAGGCAAGAATTTTACCACTGAACTACCCTCGTACCCCCTTTCTTATATATTTGAAGAGCTTTTATAACAAAAGGGGTAAAAATTATTCTCTGTAGCCCTAGAGAAACTAAACAGGGTTGGAAATATATACAAGCAGATTTTGGATCAATTAAATTTTCTAATAATGAGGACTTCTATGAATGAAACAGACACCTTATAAATGGTGAGTAAACCCTTAGTCACCTAAGAATTGTGTGCTGGGATATTATAAGAAAGGGTCCAACTGCTTTCCAGATTTTAATATTTCAAGGACTGGTCAAAACAGAGAAAAGGAAGAATTAGGCAACTTTTAATTTTGTCAAATAAGAATATTAAACACCCCCCCCCCACCAAAGCCTTATCATCTACTATTATCACTACTTAATAAGAATGGTTATTTTAGTCCCTTTCCTCCAAATTTAGGAAGGACATAATTTTAAAATATAGGTTGGCCCAACCCCAAGAAAGAATAGTGGTCAACCTGATTTCACCCCCAAGCCTCTCTCCATACAATGCATTGCTGAAAACTTCAGCTTCCACTTTGTCGGTAGCCTGGCCACTGCTAATAAGCAATGACATTTGAGCTGAAATATTAATAAATATTTGCTTAACCCTGATAGGCAGCTAATGTGATCCAGCAGCTAAGGTAATTATTATTTCCTCAATTTTGATTAGGAAAATCATCATCGTTTAACCAGTATCAGGATAAGCTTTTAGGAATTAGGCAGAACATTATAGAAATGAGATAGCAGCTCAGATACAGAATGATATAATAATTAGTATAACAAGTATCATTTATAAACCTCCAGTAATAGTGAACAGAGAGAAATACCTACCACAAATAGTTATCATAGAGGGAAAAACTTTCCATGCCTTTATTATTGTAAATTATGAAGCTTCATTGATGCATATTTTATCACAGCACTCTTGCCATATGTGATCTGAAGTTCCCAAGCTTATCCCTGGGGATCACAGTTCCTGATACAGATAATCAAGAATTCCTTTTATGCTTTTCTCAATACAGCCAGAACTCAGATTGAAATTAGCATCTTTTACAATGAAATACCAGTTGCTGTCACAAACAGACATGACAGCTGGAGAGAGAGGCCTGTTTATCCAGTTATTCTTCTCATCTTAGGTTCATTATGGTTTATTAAGATGTATACTGTAAGTTCCTGAATGAAGAGACGGTTGAGTTTCTGCACAGACATTATCATTTGAATAGAGGCATTGAGAAGCTGTTCTCAAATGGGAGATTGGGGGGGTGCAGGTCAAAGATCAAAAAGACCTCCTAATAAACATCTGCTTGAAACTATAATAGTTTATTGTCTCAAAACATGTTTTTATAAGATGACTTTTTCTTGCTTTTATAGTTTGAAACATTACTTTTCATTGTAGACATGTTTTGTAGGGAACCTGATAGCTGCCACTTCACATGTGTAGTGAACTAGCTTTGTGACAACTGTGCTAGATGCGTCTACACATTATCTCACGCAGTCCTTAAGCAATTTCATGACACAGGTGGTAGGAACACATTTTTAAAAAACAGGTCAAGTTACTGGGCCAAAGTCATACAGCTTGTACGTAGTTTTAGGTGCTCCAAAGTCCTTCTTCTTCTACTATGTGTAGTACCTAAAAGTCAACTTTAAAAAATTCCATTTTACAGCTCTATGTAATGGCTCAAGGTGGTATAGAGTCAAAATGCACATAGATCCTATCTTCTGATAATATTTGCAGCTACCATTTATTGGGTGTTTTCTATGTTAGGAAGGTACAAAATGCTTTATATAGATTATCAAACATAATTGCTTTAGATCAGCATTATTATTCCCACTTTTCAAATGAATGAACTCTCTCTGAGAGGTTAAGTAACTTGTTCAGGAATTTAAGTAACTTGCTCAGCTATTGTCAGGATCCTGGCTGGCTAACCCCCATGCTAACCTACCAGAACTTGCCACCAGCCAGGGAGAACACTCGCATCCACAGAAAATGGGATGAACTATGGCAATGGTTTTTTTTTGTTTTTTTTTTTCTCATATTTTTTTTTTATTTTTTTTTATTAATTAAAAAAAGAATTAACAAAACAATTAGAAATCATTCCAATCTACATGTACAATCAGTAATTCTTAATAACATCACATAGTTGCATATTCATCATTTCTTAGTACATTTGCATCGATTTAGAAAAAGAAATAAAAAGACAACAGAATAAGAATTAAAACAATAATAGAAAGAAAAAAAACAAAAAAAACAAAAACAAAAAACCTATACCTCACATGCAGCTTCATTCAGTGTTTTAACATAATTGCATTACAATTGGGTAGTATTGTGCTGTCCATTTCTGAGTTTTTATATCCAGTCCCGTTGTACAGTCTGTATCCCTTCATCTCCAATTATCCCTTCTCTTTTTTTTTTTTTTTTAATTAACGGAAAAAAGAAATTAACCCAACATTTAGAGATCATACCATTCTACACATGCAATCATTAATTCTTAACATCATCACATAGATGCATGATCATCATTTCTTAGTACATTTGCATTGGTTTAGAAGAACTAGCAACATAACCGAAAAAGATATAGAATGTTAATATAGAGAAAAAAATAAAAGTAATAATAGTAAAATCAAAACAAAACAACACAAAACAAAACAAAAACCTATAGCTCAGATGCAGCTTCATTCAGTGTTTTAACATGATTACTTTACAATTAGGTATTATTGTGCTGTCCATTTTTGAGTTTTTGTATCTAGTCCTGTTGCACAGTCTGTATCCCTTCAGCTTCAATTACCCATTGTCTTACCCTGTTTCTAACTCCTGCTGAACTCTGTTACCAATGACATATTTCAAGTTTATTCTCGAATGTCCGTTCACATCAGTGGGACCATACAGTATTTGTCCTTTAGTTTTTGGCTGGATTCACTCAGCATAATATTCTCTAGGTCCATCCATGTTATTACATGGTTCATAAGTTTATCTTGTCTTAAAGCTGCATAATATTCCATCGTATGTATATACCACAGTTTGTTTAGCCACTCTTCTGTTGATGGAGATTTTGGCTGTTTCCATCTCTTTGCAATTGTAAATAACGCTGCTATAAACATTGGTGTGCAAATGTCCGTTTGTGTCTTTGCCCTTAAGTCCTTTGAGTAGATACCTAGCAATGGTATTGCTGGGTCGTATGGCAATTCTATATTCAGCTTTTTGAGGAACCGCCAAACTGCCTTCCACAGTGGTTGCACCCTTTGACATTCCCACCAACAGTGGATAAGTGTGCCTCTTTCTCCGCATCCTCTCCAGCACTTGTCATTTTCTGTTTTGTTGATAATGGCCATTCTGGTGGGTGTGAGATGATATCTCATTGTGGTTTTGATTTGCATTTCTCTAATGGCCAGGGACATTGAGCATCTCTTCATGTGCCTCTTGGCCATCCGTATTTCCTCTTCTGAGAGGTGTCTGTTCAAGTCTTTTTCCCATTTTGTAATTGGGTTGGCTGTCTTTTTGTTGTTGAGATGAACAATCTCTTTATAAATTCTGGATACTAGACCTTTATCTGATATATCATTTCCAAATATTGTCTCCCATTGTGAAGGCTGTCTTTCTACTTTCTTGATGAAGTTCTTTGATGCACAAAAGTGTTTAATTTTGAGGAGTTCCCATTTATTTATTTCCTTCTTCAGTGCTCTTGCTTTAGGTTTAAGGTCCATAAAACCACCTCCAGTTGTAAGATCCATAAGATATCTCCCAACATTTTCCTCTAACTGTTTTATGGTCTTAGACCTAATGTTTAGATCTTTGATCCATTTTGAGTTAACTTTTGTATAGGGTGTGAGAGATGGGTCTTCTTTCATTCTTTTGCATATGGATATCCAGTTCTCTAGGCACCATTTATTGAAGAGACTGCTCTGTCCCAGGTGAGTTGGCTTGACTGCCTTATCAAAGATCATATGTCCATAGATGAGAGGGTCTATATCTGAGCACTCTGTTCAATTCCATTGGTCGATATATCTATCTTTATGCCAGTACCATGCTGTTTTGACCACTGTGGCTTCATAATATGCCTTAAAGTCAGGCAGCGCGAGACCTCCAGCTTCGTTTTTTTTCCTCAAGATGTTTTTAGCAATTCGGGGCAACCTGCCCTTCCAGATAAATTTGCTTATTGGTTTTTCTATTTCTGAAAAATAAGTTGTTGGGATTTTGATTGGTATTGCATTGAATCTGTAAATCAATTTAGGTAGGATTGACATCTTAACTATATTTAGTCTTCCAATCCATGAACACGGTATGCCCTTCCATCTATTTAGGTCTTCTGTGATTTCTTTTAGCAGTTTTTTGTAGTTTTCTTTATATAGGTTTTTTGTCTCTTTAGTTAAATTTATTCCTAGGTATTTTATTCTTTTAGTTGCAATTGTAAATGGGATTCGTTTCTTGATTTCCCCCTCAGCTTGTTCATTACTAGTGTATAGAAATGCTACAGATTTTTGAATGTTGATCTTGTAACCTGCTACTTTGCTGTACTCATTTATTAGCTCTAGTAGTTTTGTTGTGGATTTTTCCGGGTTTTCGACGTATAGTATCATATCGTCTGCAAACAGTGATAGTTTTACTTCTTCCTTTCCAATTTTGATGCCTTGTATTTCTTTTTCTTGTCTAATTGCTCTGGCTAGAACCTCCAACACAACGTTGAATAATAGTGGTGATAGTGGACATCCTTGTCTTGTTCCTGATCTTAGGGGGAAAGTTTTCAATTTTTCCCCATTGAGGATGATATTAGCTGTGGGTTTTTCCTATATTCCCTCTATCATTTTAAGGAAGTTCCCTTGTATTCCTATCTTTTGAAGTGTTTTCAACAGGAAAGGATGTTGAATCTTGTCGAATGCCTTCTCTGCATCAATTGAGATGATCATGTGATTTTTCTGCTTTGATTTGTTGATATGGTGTATTACATTAATTGATTTTCTTATGTTGAACCATCCTTGCATACCTGGGATGAATCCTACTTGGTCATGATGTATAATTCTTTTAATGTGTTGTTGGATACGATTTGCTAGAATTTTATTGAGGATTTTTGCATCTGTATTCATTAGAGAGATTGGTCTGTAGTTTTCTTTTTTTGTAATATCTTTGCCTGGTTTTGGTATGAGGGTGATGTTGGCTTCATAGAATGAATTAGGTAGTTTTCCCTCCACTTCGATTTTTTTGAAGAGTTTGAAGAGAATTGGTACTAATTCTTTCTGGAACGTTTGGTAGAATTCACATGTGAAGCCATCTGGTCCTGGACTTTTCTTTTTAGGAAGCTTTTGAATGACTAATTCAATTTCTTTACTTGTGATTGGTTTGTTGAGGTCATCTATGTCTTCTTGAGTCAAAGTTGGTTGTTCATGTCTTTCCAGGAACCCGTCCATTTCCTCTAAATTGTTGCATTTATTAGCATAAAGTTGTTCATAGTATCCTGTTATTACCTCCTTTATTTCTGTGAGGTCAGTAGTTATGTCTCCTCTTCCATTTCTGATCTTATTTATTTGCATCCTCTCTCTTCTTCTTTTTGTCAATCTTGCTAAGGGCCCATCAATCTTATTGATTTTCTCATAGAACCAACTTCTGGCCTTATTGATTTTCTCTATTGTTTTCATGTTTTCAATTTCATTTATTTCTGCTCTAATCTTTGTTATTTCTTTCCTTTTGCTTGCTTTGGGGTTAGCTTGCTGTTCTTTCTCCAGTTCTTCCAAATGGATAGTTAATTCCTGAATTTTTGCCTTTTCTTCTTTTCTGATATAGGCATTTAGAGCAATAAATTTCCCTCTTAGCACTGCCTTTGCTGCGTCCCATAAGTTTTGATACGTTGTGTTTTCATTTTCATTCGCCTCGAGGTATTTGCTAATTTCTCTTGCAATTTCTTCTTTGACCCAGTCGTTGTTTAGGAGTGTGTTGTTGAGCCTCCACGTATTTGTGAATTTTCTGGCACTCTGCCTATTATTGATTTCCAACATCATTCCTTTATGGTCCGAGAAAGTGTTGTGTAAGATTTCAATCTTTTTAAATTTGTTGAGACTTGCTTTGTGACCCAGCATATGGTCTATCTTTGAGAATGATCCATGAGCACTTGAGAAAAAGGTGTATCCTGCTGTTGTGGGATGTAATGTCCTATAAATGTCTATTAAGTCTAGTTCATTTATAGTAATATTCAGATTCTCTATTTCTTTGTTGATCCTCTGTCTAGATGTTCTGTCCCTTGATGAGAGTGGTGAGTTGAAGTCTCCAACTATTATGGTATATGAGTCTATTTCCCTTTTCAGTGTTTGCAGTATATTCCTCACGTATTTTGGGGCATTCTGATTCGGTGCATAAATATTTATGATTGTTATGTCTTCTTGTTTAATTGTTCCTTTTATTAGTATATAGTGTCCTTCTTTGTCTCTTTTAACTGTTTTACCTTTGAAGTCTAATTTGTTGGATATTAGTATAGCCACTCCTGCTCTTTTCTGGTTGTTATTTGCATGAAATATCTTTTCCCAACCTTTCACTTTCAACCTATATTTATCTTTGGGTCTAAGATGTGTTTCCTGTAGACAGCATATCGAAGGATCCTGTTTTTTAATCCATTCTGCCAATCTATGTCTTTTGATTGGGGAATTCAGTCCATTGACATTTAGTGTTATTACTGTTTGGATAATATTTTCCTCTAACATTTTGCCTTTTGTATTATATATATCATACCTGATTTTCCTTCTTTCTACACTCTTTTCCATATCTCTCTCTTCTGTCTTTTTGTATCTGACTCTAGTGCTCCCTTTAGTATTTCTTGCAGAGCTGGTCTCTTGGTCACAAATTCTTTCAGTGACTTTTTGTCTGAGAATGTTTTAATTTCTCCCTCATTTTTGAAGGATAATTTTGCTGGATATAGGAGTCTTGGTTGGCAGTTTTTCTCTTTTAGTATTTTAAATATATCATCCCACTGTCTTCTAGCTTCCATGGTTTCTGCTGAGAAATCTACACAAAGTCTTATTGGGTTTCCCTTGTATGTAATGGATTGTTTTTCTCTTGCTGCTTTCAAGATCTTCTCTTTCTCTTTGACCTCTGACATTCTAACTAGTAAGTGTCTTGGAGAACGCCTATTTGGGTCTAATCTTTTTGGGGTGCGCTGCACTTCTTGGATCTGTAATTTTAGGTCTTTCATAAGAGTTGGGAAATTTTCAGTGAAAATTTCTTCCATTAGTTTTTCTCCTCCTTTTCCCTTCTCTTCTCCTTCTGGGACACCCACAACACGTATATTTGTGCGGTTCATATTGTCCTTGAGTTCCCTGATACCCTGTTCAAATTTTTCCATTCTTTTCCCTATAGTTTCTGTTTCTTTTTGGAATTCAGATGTTCCATCCTCCAAATCACTAATTCTATCTTCTGTCTCTTTAAATCTATCATTGTAACTATCCATTATTTTTTCTATGTTTGTTACTTTATCCTTCACTTCCATAAGTTCTGCGATTTGTTTTTTCAGTTTTTCTATTTCTTCTTTATGTTCAGCCCATGTCCTCTTCATGTCCTCCCTCAATTTATCGATTTCATTTTTGAAGAGGTTTTCCATTTCTGTTCGTATATTCAGGATTAGTTGTCTCAGCTCTTGTGTCTCATTTGAGCTATTGGTTTGTTCCTTTGACTGAGCCATATTCTCAATCTTTTGAGCGTGGACAGTTATCTTCTGCTGCTGGCGTCTGGGCATTTATTCAGATTTTTCTTGGTGTTGGACCCAGCAAGGTTGTAATATTTTTCTGTGAAATCTCTGGGTTCTGTTTTTCTTATCCTGCCCAGTAGGTGGCGCTCGTGGCACACGTTTGTCTGCGGGTCCCACCAGTAAAAGGTGCTGTGGGACCTTAAACTTTGGAAAACTCTCGCCGTCCTGGGGGTTCGCTAGCCGAAGCGGCTTGAGCCGGCCCTCGGTCCGAACGCAGGGAGGGTTGCTGGTCGCCGCAGCCCGGGAAAGAGCCCGTCCGAATTTCCTAGTCGGCCCTGGGCAACAAGCGTGGCGGGAGGGCGCCAGCGGCAGCGGCCCGCCCGAGAGAGTGCACGTTCCCCGGGAGTCACGGGTTTGGAAGGGGCCTCCCCCACCCGTCACCGTTCTCCGCGGCCTGGGGGTTTCCGATCCAATTCTCTCAGTTGGTCCGGGGGCTGCGCGTGGTGTGGGCGCCAGCCGTCTTTGTTTCAGGGGACCGCCTCTCCAATTCTCCCAGCCGGCCCGGGAAGGGGGAAGGGAGTAACTCCGGCCGCTTGCCACCCCGCCCGGTAAGGCCCGCGCGCCTCGGCGGTCTCACCCGAGCTGCTTCTCTCAGCCAGCCAGCCGTTCCAGGATGGGGTACGCTGTCTTTTTTATCTCTGTTGTGGCTTTGGGCGCTTTCTGTATCGTTTCTACTCCCCTAGTAGGTGTCCTGGAGAAGAAACTAAGATCCGCGCGTCTTACTAAGCCGCCATCTTCCAGGAAGTCTGGCAATGGTTTTTAAGGTGGAGTGCCCAGACCAGGAGCATCACCATCACCAGGGAACATGTTAGAAATGCCAATTCTCAGGGTCCACCCCAGACCTACTGAATCAGAAACTATGGACGGTGGACCCAGCAGACTGCAGTTAAACAAGCTCTCCAGGTAATTCCAATCATGCTAAAGATTGAGAGCCACAGGGTCATGTAGTCTGAGCTGGAGGTAACTTAGGAGTCATATCTTAAGTGTCAGGCAGAAAAAATGAACAAAGGGCATTTCACTTGCAGGCAGAGAGAACAAGAGGTACAAGGCATGGAGGCATTAAGCCTAGAAAAGAGACTGTGTGAAGGATTCAAAGATAAAGCAAGTGGGAGCAAATATGGTCAAAAGACAATCATGATAGCTCACACTTACCAAGGGTCACCTTATTTGAGTCCTCAGGAGCAAGAATTTGGACCCTGACTCTGATTCCTGAGTCAATGCCCTTACCCATTACACTGTACTGCCACACTGTGTCATGCAAGGTTTGTTAAGGAGTTTGCATTTCATTTTATAGCTAAAACAGGATTAATGACAATTATTTGGTATGTGAGCTCCTTCCCCATCCCCATGCCCCCAAACCAGGTGAATTTGCTCAAGCACCAAGATTCTACTTGCTAGTGAAGAAAAGGTGTCAGAAACCGGCCAAATGATGCTCCTGGACAGACAGAAAGAATGTATTTGCCAGCCTTCCTTGCCTATAGGTTGGAGTTGTATGGTGGGATTCTGACCAATGAAAGGCAGATATAAGTGATATACACCATTTTCAGTACTGACTGTGTAACCAAGAAATTAGGATTTAAGGGATGATTATTGTTGCTGAATCATTATATAGATAATCCTTTTTGCTTTCTGGTATATTGGAGTAGACAGAGGAAAATACCTGAAATCTTTGAACTGTAATCTAACTGCCTTGATCTCTGATAATGATTGTATAGCCTTTTATCTTCTGCCATTGTGATTGTAAAAACCTTGTGACTAACCTTCATTTGTATTCATTTATCCAGTTTTTGGAATTCAGAGTCTTGTGATCACTAAAGACAGCCCCTAATGTTTATTAATGAAAGATCTTGGGTCAGCCCAGACTAACCCACCCCCAAATCCAAAGTTATCTTCATAACCAAAGCTGGATCTAACCAAAATGGGCCCACCTGACATGCACAGTAGCTTAGATTTTTTTTTATTAATTAAAAAAATTAACAGAACATTTAGAAATCATTCCATTCTACATATATAATCAGTAATTCTTAATATCATCACATAGTTGCATATTCATCATTTCTTAGTACATTTGCATCGATTTAGAAAAAGAAATAAAAAGACAACAGAATAAGAAATAAAACGATAATAGAAAAAAAAAAACCTATACCTCACATGCAGCTTCATTCAATGTTTTAACATAATTACATTACAATTAGGTAGTATTGTGCTGTCCATTTCTGAGTTTTTGTATCCAGTCCTGTTGCACAGTCTGTATCCCTTCAGCTCCAATTACCCATTATCTTACCCTATTTCTATCTCCTGATGGTCTCTGTTACCAGTGACATATTCCAAGTTTATTCACTAATGTCGGTTCATATCAGTTAAACCATACAGTATTTGTCCTTTAGTTTTTGGCTAGTCTCACTCAGCATAATGTTCTCTAGGTCCATCCATGTTATTACATGCTTCATAAGTTTATTCTGTCTTAGAGCTGCATAATATTCCATCGTATGTATATACCACAGTTTGTTTAGCAGTAGCTTAGATTTTAACCTGTAAGTGATCTATACCTCATTATAATACTAAAAATCACGCCCATCATCATATTAAGGCTGCCATCTTTTTACATATGTTCTGTGATTAAGCATGTAATCAATCTGTATATGTTCAATAATTAATCACCTCTAATTGCATCATCTAGAACTGCCATTGTATTCATTATCCTAAAACCTCCCCATCTTTTGATACTGTAAAACTATCAGAATTACTGCAGTTCAAGGAGACAGATGTTTGGGCCAACAGGTCATCTGATCTCCTGCTTTACAGCTAGTAATAAACTTTTTCTTTCTGAAACTCCAGTGTCTCAGGAATTTGTCATTGGAGCACATCAGCAGAAAATCCGTTGCCTTTGTCTGGTAACAACTATTTTAAAAATCATTCTGAAAGACTCCTGCATACGCTCTTTGTTTCTCTGCTGACTGATGTTGAGGAAGGCCTTTTGCCCCTAAGGGAGGTAACAGAGCACAGATGGAAGGATCCTGGATTTCTGAGTTTTAGTTTGCTAGACTGCTGGAAGCAATATACTATGAAATGGGTTGGCTTTTAATCATGGGGATTTATTAGCTTACAATCTTATAGTTTTGGGGCCATGAAAATGTCCAAATCAAGGCATCATCAGGATGATGCTTTCTTCCTGAAGACTGGCTGCCGGTGATCCTAGACTCCTCTGCCACATGGCAAGGCACATGGCGGTGTCTTCTGGTCTCTCCCTTCTCTTTCAGGTTTCATTGATCTCAGCTTCTTGTTTCTGTGTCTTTTTCTCTCCCTGTAATCATCCCATTTATAAAGAACTCCAGTAAGAATATTAAGACCCATCCTGGGCCGCACCTTAACGGAAATAACCTCATGAAAACTTACTTACAATAGGTTTACACCCACAGGCATGGATGAGCTTTAAGAACATTATCTTCAGGGGTACATACAGTTTTAAACCACCACATACCTCTTGGAGGAAAGTGCTCAGAAGAACCACCTGACAAGAAACTGAACTGTGATGTGAGCCTGGAATGACTCTTACTGTGTTAAAACAGTGAGCTGATGGGGATTTGTTTTAGCAGCTGGCATGTACTACTCTAATATATTGGCACCTCACTTCAGCGCTGTTTATGGTGATGACCTCGAATTTTCACACATTAAGCCCTTTCCCTTCCCAGTGTATCACAACCTTCAGTCATCTACTTAAGATTCTTTTGAATTGAGAATGGAATCTTGCCTGGATTCTCCTTCCATCTGCATAACCTACCTTGACGTATCAAGTCAAGCCCTGTGGGAACCAAAGGCATTATTGAAGGTAGTACAGTCCCTTTTTGAAAGTTAAGTGTGCTGTCTGGAGAAAGAGAATGAAGGCTTGGGGACCAGCAATAATTTTATGATAGAAATGTATATAAAAGCAATGAACGTAGAACAGAGAGAAAAACCAGGCTCTTTGCTTATTTTTGAAGAATAGATAGTAACAGACATTATGAAGCAACATAAAATGCAATGGCAACCCAAGTGGTATAGGGGCAGTTTGGCAGGGTGGGGTGTGGGGCAGGGGGTGGGAGCACAGTGTATTGTACTGGCAAGGACAAACGCAGGGGCAGCCTGAAATCCCATCTTAGGTACTGTATGACTGCTGGGAAAGGCATTTAAGTGGATTCGATACAACATTTAGTGATTTCTTAGTGCTTGCGGCAGTCTGAATGTAACAAATACATTAACTAATAAGCTTTATTGGTTGAAATGCCAACTGTGCCCTGATTCCTAGTCATCCATTCAAATCTGCAGCTCATGTCAGTTTGTGGAGACATAAACGAAATCACATTTGTGGCAGGCTAACATGTGAGACAGATTAAAATATCTAGTTTTGGAATTGCTTGTCCTTCTTTTCTTTCTTTAGGATGCGGCTGTTGAGGTGTTTCTGTAACACTCTGGCTTAATTTGGGATGCTGCTGCATTTGGTGTTGTAGTCCCTGATTGGAGAGATATGACTTGAATGAAGATGTTCTAATTCTCAGTGCAGAACCCCTAGGTGCTCAATTTGTAGATGCCCATTGAAAAATAATTGTCACTGCACTGTGTAGGAGTAAGTCTTTTAAAAGCACATGCTAACAACAGTAAAAAGGCCATACCTCTTTGTAGTGCAAAAACAGAATGGAGTCATTATGGAATCTGTAGGAAACATTCAGTAAGAACTCAAATTCTTTCTAAATTGGCCTCTTTCCTGGAAGTCTCCTTATACATACATCTCAGTCCAGAAAGACATATTCAGAGAACAACTGTGCACTAAGTTCAACTTGCAAATGACTATTTTAAACTAATGATTAATGAATTTCTCTAGTTTATGCTGAAAAATTCCAACCTCTGGGGTAATAAATCTACCCTTTCATTTTGGATTTTGGTTTGGATTTGCAATGAAGAGGCAAAAGAAAGACAAACAGAATTTTTTAGCGAGTATGGCACAGAAAAAAGATTGATCAAAGTACTACCTATTGCCTAGAGTTCAGAGATGGAGACCATGGTTGGTTGTTCTGGTAAACCCAAAGTTTCTCAAAGCCACTCTGAAAAGCGATCATTTAAGACGAGTGTACATTTCAAGTCCTGCAGTCTTCAGCCTTTTTAAGAGCGCAGCCCATGTGCAGTTTAAAAATAAGCTTACTTTCCCCAACATATCACAAGGCCACAAATACCCAGATTCAAAGGAGTAAACATAAAATATAGTTTACTATATTAAAAAAATTCTTATTTTTAAAAAGATGAAAACTTTTCCCCCTTTTCCACATGATCCTGTTTTACTCTTGACACCCTGCTCACTTTTCCTCTCTTAGCTCTAGCTGTGCTCTATTGCCCCTCACCTTCAACTTTGGTACTCTTCCACTTTCAAGAATGAAATCAAGTACACCATCTGGATTTCTCATATTTTTGTGGCTTATGGATCTGACAGTACACTGTCAGGAGTATGGACTTAGAATATTCTCAGCACTGAACTGACAAAGTGGAATGTTTCTGGGGCAGGTAAAGCTCCTGACAATTAGCATAGATGACCCCCACCAGGCAGAGCGGGGACCCCTGGGAGAGATGCCACGGAAAGGAACATGTCCAGTCTCTGCTTTAAAGAGAGTTATGACTTATTTGGGAGGAGAGAAAATATGCACCTGAAAATGACTTGTTTGGCACTAGAAAGCCCATACTTTCAGTAAAAAACATTTACTGAGACCTAAAATGAGCTGATGGACCAAAAGAATACAGTATGAAAACAACTGGAACCAGGAAGAGGATTGTTGATAGACACCAGTGAAAACATGGAATAATACATTTGAAACTAATTTGCAAAGTTGAAGTTCTGTACACCCAGGAGGTACCTTTATTTTTATAATCATTTGTTAAACTACATTTCAGTTCTTTAATTGCATAGAACACTGTAAGAAAGATAGATGATAATAATTGGCCAAAAGTCATGAGTTTTTAGAGAAATTTAGCAACATGTCCATCTCAAAAGGAGGAAGAGCATTTTCTTTGAATTTCTCAAAGTCTCTAAAGAACTACATGGAGTTTCCCTCCAAAATTATATTTGCAAAATTCTATATTAACCTGGAGGGAGGTCATGTGGGGGTAGGGTAAAATAAGAGATAAGAAATAATGTGGATGTACCAAGGAAAATCATTTCAAATTTATTGACAGCAACTCAACTCCTTAATTATAACTTGCTTGACAGCTATTCATTTTGTATGCATAGAATCCCTTTGAAACAATTCAAATTCCAACTTTCCCTGGCACCAGAAAAATGTTTAATGGAGATGGTGTTTTGTTTTTATGATTTTGATAGCAGTAAACCATCTGGGGTCTGTTAGGTGCCATCAACAGTTATTACTGGGGCAAACACTTCCAGTACCTCCTCCCATTCCCTGCCCCTCAGGCCCACAAATTTATAACATCACAAGCTCTAACGAAAGCAAGAGCAAGAATACAACTGGCTTATCTGGCATACCCAGGAGAAGGTAAGCCCAAGGCTGGTCCAGTAAGTCTGTCCAGCAGGATCTGCACAGAGGGGCTGAGCTGAGAGAGGAGGGCTATGACAGCAGTTTTCACGCGTGGGCATCTAGACTTCACTTGTGTGACTTCTTGTCTTTCTAAAACGTGAACTGTGGGGGCACATGGGTAATTCAGTGGTAGAATGCTCACCCCCTATATGGGTTCTATTCCCGGCCCATGCACTCTCCCAAAACAAACAAGCAAACAAACGAAAAACCAACCAAACAAAAATTCAACAAATGGTGCTGCAATAAGGGGATACTCACATGGAAAAAGAATGAAATGTGACCCCTGCCATACAACATACAAAAAAAAAGTGAATTGCCAGATCTCTGGACTTACCTGTATTCAAGTCAAAGGTCCCAAGCACTTCTAAGTAAAAAACTAAAGTATTTTGGATCATTAATAATTTCACATAATCCTGACCTCTTCTGTTCTCTCAATTAGTGTGAATGGTGATCATTGTTTTAACTATATAATTAACCCTGTATATTTCTGTTTTTGCCAAACCTCAGAAGAGGAGTGTGTGTGTCAGCGTTTGCATTTTATTTTAGTATTTCTGTGTTCCTTGAAAAATTCTACTTGCACTCATAAATAAAGAATACTTGTCAGAAGCTATGCTTTTCAATTTTTTAAAAAACAATTTTTTCTGGGTTCCTTCCATAAATTGTTTATTGTTCAATATGGCTGTGACTTTTCAGTGCAGTTACTTATTTTTGATGCTTTCAATTTGGCTTAAATATTTCTTTTACCCAATACCATATATATGAAAGATTTCCTCTTATCTCAAAGATGCAAGAGTTATCTTTGGTATCTTTCTTAGGACATTAATAATGGTGGGAGTTGGAAGTGGGGAAGAGAACTTAGCAGATCCCCTTATTTTAAAGGCTGCATACTGTAATGAAACTCTTAACAATGATGTATTTGCTCTATACCCTTATGATAAATAAGAGCAAGTGTCAATGGTCATTCTTTTTATCTTCTATACATCCCTTCCCAGTTATTCAGATACTTTAGCCAATGAGTTTATAAGGTGCCAAGATTTAAGGTTATCTACATCTCTCAGAACTCTCTATGAGGGTAGAGGTGGTTGTCACTATAGCTTTCAACACACGTTGACTCAAGGAACTTGGAAAGTCCAGGGCCAAGGTACTAACAGGATTTGCCTGGAACGGTCCTCAACACACACAGAATCTGTCTGATCCTAGGTTTAGCAAGTCTAGAAAGGTTGGCACCTCTGTTTCCTTCTCATTTCATTTCCTGGTCTGTCCTGTCCAAATCCCTTAAATAAATGATCAGATCCTATATTCTGGGAAGATCATGTGTGATTTAAGGCCTGATTTCATGGTTTCACACTCAATGCTCCAAACTTCTTACAGTCAGTTGTAGAAATATTTTCCATGATTCATCTTCATTAAAGAGATGTCTGGATTCTTGATTTAAAATATTTCTCACCAATAAGTGTATCAAGAATGCTGTCTTCCTAAAGGTTTCCCTCTATGAAATAATCTAAAACCCCAGGGGGAATTCTGTGAATAAAACATCAGTGTGCTGATCTCCATTCCTCTTCACAAAGTCATATAAATGTTCTTCAAGCCACAGTGTGACATGGTGGAATGGTATCCTGATGAGTAAATGTTATGGTAAAAGGCTTAGTTAGGCAGTTATTTTAGACATACGTCTGGGCAGGCTGTGAGCAGGCAGCACAAAACTATTTCATTAACAGCAGAAGACACCCGTCATTGACAGATGAAAAAATACGCTTTTTCTCAGCTCTGCGAACCCCGCGGCCCAGCTAAGCCTCCTGCCTTTCAGCAAAACAACCCTTCCCACTGAGAGCTACATAAGAAGCCATTTTAAGTCCGATGAGTGGTCTGCCTCCCTCCTACAACTGCCTTAATGCTTTGCAAGGACGATAAACATAGAACTATGGACTTCAATGAACATTTAAGTGCATGTATGCACCAGGACAGCAATCCCTTTAGAAAGCTAATGCTGAAATGTGCTTCAAATCTTTTGCCAATTATTGCCTCAAATCGTGAACCCGAAGCAGCACTGTCTGAGAACCAAGAAGTCATCGGATTCAGTTTATAAAGCTGAAGTTTTCCTCAACTAAATCAGGGTTACAAAGGCTGAAACCCTGGTTTATCAGACCGGTTTAGACCTCTTTTTGGTGCTGAAATAAAAAAAGGAGAGGTAACAGTTTCAAAAGTCATTTTGGTTTTATAAAATTATCCAAGACAATCAACAGATTCACCATTTCAATAAGCACCATTGTTAAGTATTTTCAGAAGACAACACAAACTCCAATGATATAATTATCTAAAAAAACAATTGACCATTAGAATGTTCTGAATTTGTGGAAATGAAAGTTACCAATCTTGTTTCCGCGCTACTACTTTTTAGCCTGGAGGTCTATTTAAGTTCCAGTTCCCTGAACATCCTACAGTGTACCAGACAGCTCTCCCGACCCCAAACAAAAAATGATCTGACCCAAAAGGCAGCAGTACTGAGGTAGAGAAACCATGCTCTACAGGGAGGCGGTGGTTAAGACTACAGACTCGGGAGTCGAGGGTTCTGGGTTTGAATCCTACCTGCCTTGACCACTTAAGCCTATGCTTCAGTTTCTGCACCTGCAAAATGAACATGGTAGCACTACTGACTTCACAAAGAGGATTAGTAAGGCGATGCAGGTAGTATTTGGCATGGAGGGTAAGAACTAATGGTAGTTATTTTTATTGCTGTCTTCTTTCTCTCAGAATACCACACATTTTAATTGACAGAAGTGAAATATGTAGCAGTCTTCAAAGAAATCCCTATCACTTCTGTATCATGAAGAAACCCTTTGTTCTTCTGTGTTTAAAGAAATAACCTTAAGCAATTTGATCACCAAATGTTAGCCTGCTCCATGAATCGGGTGAGATCCTCTGTGCTTAACTGCCTCAAGTATCCCACTGAGATGCTAAACTGCCAAATGGATTAATTTTTTAATGACTGTTCAAGGATTCTATTTCCACATATAACTGTGCCTCACATTTTTAGACTGAAATAAATATTCCTAATTTATGGAGAGGAGCAGATAGGCTAAGGGTAAAGATAGGTACAGCTCAAACACCTCAAAACTATAATGTTAAGATGTATTTTGATTGTTCGTTATCATTCGCTTTAGGTTCAGTTAGTAATCATATTACTGATTGCACAAAAATTTTATTTAGTTTTCATTTATATAATGAGCTTCCTTGGGAGCTCTTGCCAGTTTGTGCACAGTATGGGCTTAGATTTAGATTCTTATTTAATATCCAAATAAAGCCTTCAAGACACATTATGCTCCCAAATGTGGCTTCTGCTTTCAAGGATGCAATGATGGTGCCTTTGCAGATGCATTTGCCAGAGGATGCCTTTGGTGCAGGGAATCAAGGGATTCGATGAAGAGAGATTTTGAGAATTATACTGTTTCTTGCCTTGGAAAATGATGACAGAAGAGCATTTGGGCCTGTGTGGAGGGTGGGCACAGAGATTCTGTAATATCCAGTTGGTTCTCACCATCCTCCCCACCCCACCCCCCAACTTTAAAAGCTGCTAGGTGCTTCCGCCCACTCTCCATGTCCATCAAAACAGTCTCATGGAAAAAAGACCTCAGGTGTAAAGACTTATAATGTTCATTTCAATGGATTTTGATAATCTCATCAGAGTGCCAATCTTTCCAATTAAAAAAACAAACAAACATATATTTGGTTACTTTTGAATATCTAGAGGAAATGACTTCTAAATGAAATTGCTTTAGCCACTTTCTAATTAAATTATCAAATGAAATTCCTTCTGTTGGTTTAAAAATAAATTGTGCTAAGTTCATCGATTATTCATAATGTGTAAAAATTAACCCCATATTAGGGCTTGCAAAGGGGATCAAAGTCATTGACTTTTTAAAAATGAAAGGGATAATGAATATGATAGAAAATGTACACTGTTCCTTCAGGAAAATATTATGTATACAATAACTTTTTACCACAAATTTTAATAAATACATCTAAAATGCTTGGGTGCACACTTAAAACAATTTTACATAAGCTGTATTTTAAGTTACGCATGTAAAGTGGAAAGCAAAGCCTGGTTCCATCTCAGGGTATCAACCAGAGGACAAGAAAGCTGCCCTGCACATCATTCCAGGCTATTTTGACCACAACCTTAAACTCTAATCCTAGCGAACAATTCTCTCAGGAAACAAGTAGTAATTGAATCTTCATGCTAATTCTACCCTGGTTTTCTTTCCACCACTAGCTCCCAATTAGGGCAATATATTACACTATGAACTATTCTCTGGGAAGATACCAAGACCACTTTGTTCAATAAGCTAAGGTCCGACTTTAAAAAAAAAAAAAAAGAAGCCAATGATTCATGTATAGACATTTTAGTTTTTTATGAGTGCTTTTTTTTTTTTTTTAAACATGGGCAGGCACCGGGAATCGAACCCAGGTCTCCAGTATGGCAGGCAAGAACTCTGCCAATGAGCCACCGTGGCCCACCCACAAGTGCTTTTTAAATTGGGGGTCAAAGGTTAACATAGCTTACTTTAGTTGTAAATCAGGCACAGGAGCAGATAACAAATACAAGTGTATCAGCTACAAGTAATTTCAGTGTGAGTTTTGAAGGGTTAAATTTCTGTCCTCTTACCAGATGTTGAGCACAGTGGTCCCTGCACCTGACCATGCAGCCTTGTGTCAGACAAACTCCTTTGACAGCCAGATGTTGCCATGGCCATGGAATGAAATTATCATTTTATTAATTACCCTTTAATTAGTTGATACAGCAGAGAACATGCAGTAATTTAGTCATAATTGGTCTAAGGCTCAGTACTTAAAGGGATGAGATCTGTTTGTGTGATGATTTGTTATGAATCAAAACCATACAGCGACAGAGCCATTTTTATTAGGAAGAGACACTGTGCATTTTTAACAACTTCTATGTGCGACAGCACATTCAAGATTTAGGTAAAACTTAAAAGAAAAAAGAGAAATCCTTTAACTTAAGATTTCCTATGTCTTTACCTCCTTCATCCCCACACCAGACTACTGCCAATAGTAATTATTACTATTGGATGCAGGCACATCTTACCAGTTTAAAAAGTTTGATGTAAAGTAGCAAACACCATTCAAGCATTTGACTTAAGATATTACAAATTCATCTAAACGTACAGATTCCATTGATTCGATTTTATTTTACTTATAGAAATAAAATGAACAAATATTTCTTGTGAATCTACTTATGTGTAAGTTCTAGCTGGGTGCTATAGAAATGAAAGAAAATATCTCTCACTTGCAAGATACCTCTTTATTCTTAAGGAGTTGGCAGCATTAGTCAGACTAAGGTCTAAACTTTTGATTAGATTGTCCAAATTTATTATACATTGCAAAGATATTCCCATTTTCCGGCAATGCTGTGCATCTTCTTGACATTTGTACTTTGCGTGGTGCTTTGCATGACCAACCCTTACTGCTTTGAAGGGAGAAATAAGTGGTATTGTTCTAACTTTCCTTTATATATTTTTAAAAGATGCAATATTTTATAGCTTCCCTTACTTTTTTATTGTGGTAATTCACCGATGTAATCCTATACTAAATGCTCTCCCTTTTATGACCCCCTTAACCTTTTTTCAGAAAAATGACTTATACCTAGAGGTGCACTGGACCATTTCTATTTTGCATTGCACTTGAGTAATGCTTGGAGTTGAATGTTCTTAGGGTTGTAAAAGTAAGTTAACCCATATGTAATTAGGAACAGTCTTAACTAGACAGTCTTAGTAGGCAGGAGACTGACAGAGTATTCTGAAGATCTATTTAGCAAACCACGAATAGCAATTCAATGAGAACAGGCTATATTTCTCTTTTAAATGGGTTGTAATTATAATTTAATGTTGCAATATGATTTCTCTGTTTTTAATTGCTGTAGACAGTGCATTTGGTAGAGTGGTATTTGGCCTTCTCAGAGCTAGATAGTTCTATAACATGGTATTACTTATGTTTTTTAGCATTTTGTAAGTATTCTGGTTTTGCAATCCCTTTTGATTAGTGATGGACTGAAAGAAAGTAAAGGTTAGAAAAGGTAGTTTTTTACCTCTTAAGCAAATGAGACAAATGAATATCTTAGAAAAACTAAGTATTCCTCTTTTTGAGACTTTATGACCTTACTGTTAACTAATTATGCTATTTTTATAACATAGTGCTTTTATTTCCAGAACAATTATACTTAACACCAACACTTAAAGATATTCCTTTTTACATTCAAATAATGAGAAACTTGCTCCATATTGCATGTCAATATTGGAATTCAGGGAGTGTTTGAACTAAATGAATATGTGTTTCCTCTCGTCCCAGACACTGTGTGCTTAATGCTCTCTATAGTCCTTTACTCATTTCTTCATTTACAAAAATCATCTCAGAAGGAATTTATGGCAGTGCCATCTTTTGGTAAATAACAATAAGTTACAGTTTGCTGCTTATAATAACTATAGATGGTCATCTGCTTAAAATCACCTTTATCACTTAAAATACGTTTTCTTTTATGTCTACATTAGTAGAAAAATACAGAGGAGGCGATTTCTTCAATTAAATGTGAAAGAGTAATCACTTGTGGGCAATTTGTTTCACAATAGAAAACAATTAAATGTCAAAAATGGAATATTTATTACTTAAACCTCATATGCCTGTATAAAAAAGTGTTGAAGAAAGCACTATATCAGGTGCCATTTGCACACATTCTGGTTGAGCTGATGCTTAGGCTTGGACCTAACTAAAAATCTATTAATTAATACCAAGAATTACTTAATTCATCCCATCCTACCGTAATTTCACATGCTGATTTTGGAGGATGCGAAATGTTGTCCATATCCAGAGTAGAACCTGGGAGGAAAAACTGTCAGCAGTCTATATCAGCTCTCCTGTGTTCTACGGTATATGCATTCTTGTTTGTTTGTGTGTTTGTTTTGGACAACCAACTAGGATTTTCCAAAGTAGCATCAAAGTGAAACAAGTGAAGATAAAAGTGATAAATGTTACTTTTCTATTTCTCCCTTGCTCTTATTTTCGCTACTCATCACTACTGATTGCAGCACCACCAGATCGGAATAAACAATTAACAGTCTAATTATTCTAGTCACACCAGCCCACAATGAAATCTTTATTCTGTGTTTACAGCAATCTTTGGCAAGGGCTGTCTTGCTGTTTCTAAACTAAGAAGAACTGCCCTTTGGCTCCTCTCGGGATCAGCTGCCTTGGTTTCAGCACTGGATGCCAATAAGCAGACTTCTTTTTCTTCCAAAGTGGACATTTTTTTTTTGAGGGTGAAAAGACCTATTATCATCATCTCCCATATATTCTGGCTGATTTATGTTCTAGCCACTGCAGCTCTTCCTTCCGTATCTCTTTACATTTTCCCTCTCTCCATAGAACACCACCAGGCAAACCCCCATTTTAAGTCCAAAACTGTAAAAAATGCTTAAACAAACAGTGCTCACTACTATGAGAGAAAGAAGTACACACTACTGGTTTATGGGTAGAGGGAAGTCAAGGAAATCCCTCCTGCTTTTCCAAACTGTTAATTTTCTTGCTCAAAAGGCATTCAATAACATCTCCACTAAGGGAAAGCATCCCCACTTTTCAGTAGATCTCTTGATAACTTCCAACTACTCAGTTAAATTCACCAGCAGCTGCAGGTCTTTGAGAAGCTTCAGTTTGGGGAATATTTTCACCTATATAAGGGGTCGAGAAGGCATGTCTGTGTCTCTTGGGGGTGGCAAGGGAAAACTGTTGCACTGCCAGCAGACAGCAGGAGAGAAATCAATGCCAATCTAAAAGATAAGGGGAAGGCAATGCCTTTATCAAGTGATGGGGTAGGTACACCATCTTTGGACCACCTGCTAGAGTACTCTTCTAGAATCTGAGAGCAGAGGAGAGCCAGAGCTGAGTTAGTTACCCTGAGCTGCTCAACTGCTTTTCCAAAAGAACACTTTCCTGTTCTGTAAGGAAAGTGGCATTTTCCTTCCCATTCTAGTCTCCAAACCCTACGTGACAGTTCCCCTAACAGCCCTTCAGTCTCAACTCTCAGCCCCCAGCACTTACTATATTCACATTGCCTTTCCTGTGAGAACTGGGTCATAAAATTTTACAGGGCAGAAAGGTAGAAAGGGGCGTTTCAGTAGCATAAACACTGATTAAATTCCCAGGAAACTCTCCCCAAATGAAAGATAATTTTTCTACAAGTATGCACAAGAATGTCAAGAACGCTAAGTCATTTTTATGTTTGTACTTTCCTTTTCCATTTTAATTTTACACTGCCACATGGCACACAGGTAGAAAATGTATCTCCTTAACCTGCAGTGTAGGAAACTTTTCACAGGACATAAAAATCGCATATTTTATACATTGCCCTTTCCCATTTTGGGGGGACACAAAATTAAATCATCTCATGGCAGCTGTCCTGTTAGCAAGGCATGGCTACTCGTGCATTTGCAAATAGGGAAAATCAGAAGCACTGGAAAGGAAAGGTCACACTGAGGCAGTGGTAACAACCTAAGTAGACTCTAAGAGTTTGGTTCCAATTTATAATACTTCCCACTGGCACTTCATTTGTCTCTCTCTCTTTTTTCTCTGGCAGGAAAGGAATCTGGCCAGCTTGGAAGCTTGACCTCATCTCTTGCACTCAGCTTAACTCTGACATGCAGTTCTCCCACACTCTTGCCCTGCTTTCTGTTTCATCAGCTGGCTAGCCTGCTACCTGAAGGAGCTCTCAACAGGACCCAAGCTAAGGGGAGTCAACGGCAGGCGCCCCTGGTGGGCTTCCTCCAGCTTGGGGAAACCAAGCCTGCTCCGGCCCCGGAGCATGCCCAACGGGCCTGCAAGGGTCACATTAATTTTCTTTATAAATGCAAGAGAGGCACAGCTGGGTCAAATGTAGATGGAATTCAAGAATGGCCAGGACCGGGTGATTCCCCAGCCAAATGAGGATCAGGAAGTTGCAGGGATAGAAGTATAATACTCATATATAGCATTGGTGCAAGCACATGATGCAGCTGTCATTATGTTGTTTTTGTTATTCTTAGGTAGATCCAGTTCGTTAAATGGATCTCTGACACCCCCGCAGCTCTCGGGGGCAATTTCCTTTGGTGGAGAGACACATCAGAGCGCCAGGGGACATTTTATTGAGTGTGCAGGCGATCTATAAGAATCAGAAGATAAAATCCTCCCAGACTTCTATGCCAATAACAACACACTAATAATAGTAACAGTGATAGCAACGCCACAGTGAACTCTGGCAGGCGACCAACTCGCCCCAGTTCTCTGGTGCCAGGCCCTCTTCCTCCCTGCCTGGTCTCAGCAGAAAAAAGTGTCCGGTGCTGGGGTCCCCTCCAGGCTCCAGTGCGACCCCCGGCCCTGGAGTGGGTCACCAGGCAAAAAAGCTCCTGCCTCAGCATAAGTCCAGCGACCGCCCGTCCTCCGGCTACGAGCAGGTGGGAGCTCCGCAGCAGCGTTTCGGTGACAAAGCCGAAACTTTCACCCGACCTGACCCGTTCACCGCCCCTCGCCCGGGGCTCTATCCACTTGGCAACTACAACCCGAAAAGCCCAAACAACCCGCGCGCAATTCCGAGCCTTTTTCTGCGAGTCTCGGGGCTCGGAGACAGGAGATCCGGGGAGCTGCCAATGTCCGGCAGGTGGCGGGAATGATAGTGACCGCCACCTTCTCCCCACCTCGACCCGGCTCCGGCTGGGGTGCGCGGGGAGGCGCCGACCGGGGACCGACCCTGCGGGCGCCCGCGCCTCCCGGGAGCCTCGGTCTCTGGGCCCCGTCCCGGCGCGCATCCCCACGCCGGGCAGGCGGCCGCCCTTCTCCCCGGGACAGCCGAAGGGGGGCGCCGCCGCCCGCGGGGCAAGCCCAGGGCGAAACCCGAGCCGAATGCCCACGCGGCCCGGGTCTCGGTCGCCACCCCGAGCCGCGCGCAGCCCGCGCTCTCCTCCGCACCCCCAGCGACTCCGCTGCGCGCTGATTCTGGAGAGCAGCCGCCCCGACCCCCAGCCCAGGTAGCACCCCTACTCCCCCGACCCCCACCCCGAAGTCCGCGGAAGTGGAACTCCCGGCGCCCGCAAGTGCGCGTAGGCGGCGGGGACGGCGGCGCGGTCCCGCGCACAGCGCCGGGGGACGGCTTCCCGGAGAGTCCCCGCGCCTGGGGTAGACGAGCGGGGCCCGACCCGAGTCCCCGCTGTACCTGGCACGACCGGCGCCTCTCCGGAGACCTTCGCTCCAGTTTCCAGCCTCTTCCGGGGCGGGCGTCCAGCTCACATCGCTGCCTCCACCGTCGGGCGGCCGGTGCCCCGCTGGGTCCCTTCGCCCCTGCTCGAGTCGCCGCCCCGGCCCCCCACCCCCCCAATCCCTCTGTCAAAAGTGTCACAGCTTTTCCGCCTTCGGTTCTTCCACAAGTCTCCGCGCGGTCGCCGGCACTTGGGCGGCAGTGCCCTCCCGCGGCCCCCGCGCTCGCCCGGCCGTGGGCAGAGCCGCCTGGTCGCGGTCACCGGTCCCCGAGCGCGGCGCTCAGACCGCTTCCTCGCCCGAGTGGCTGCCGCCTGCCTGTGTCGTGGGTCCTCATTCCCCTGCTCATGAATATTCTGACACAGGCTAATGCCGTAGAGTAAATTGAATTAGCCAATTGGTGCCAGGAATGTGCGCTCCTTCCTGCTGAGGAACTGTCTGGAACCCCACCAGATGAAAGCAATTAGCGTCCGGTTGGCACCCTGTGGTTTAGACCGGCGAGGGGCAAAATGGGTTAATTCTTTAAATGCAGTTTAGATACCGCATGCAAATGTTAGAACTCCTCCACTGGCTTCGAGTAAGGACAGTTAGGAGGGAAAGGGAGAGGAGAGGAGGCAGGGGATACTTACTGGGGGTGTATTTGCACCCAGTCTCCCCATGAAGTTGGGGTGACTTCTCTGCAGACTATGGATTCTCAAGAGTGGTTGAGGAGGACAGGAAGGAGATGAGGGTTCACCAGGTTTGACCTTGACCTTGACGATACTAAAGACATTAATAGTTGTCAAAGATTGGGGGGAGGGCCTGTCAGAGGAGAAGGGGATCTCACTCATCACTTTTTAAGAATTTCTCCAAATGTTCAGATTTCCTTCCTTTGCTCTCATATTAAAACCAAAAGCCTTTGGGGGCTAGTAGGGGTCAGAAGTGTCAGAGGTGGAAACCGAGACCATCCCCACGTGAAGAACAATGATGGCAGAGCCTTTCTAGAAGGCGATTCTGGTCCTGGGGTCTAACTTCACATCTGGGGCCATAAACAAGGTAAACGGTAGGGGCAGTTTTGTTCATGTCCTGCCTTCCACGACAACTTTCTTCCCAAATTACTGGGGAAACTTGCTTTTACCCCTAGGTGGAGAGCGCATTGCCCTCGGGCATCCACTCCTCTCTTTGTTTTTCAACTGCAATGCCCCTGAAAAGGCCTCCTCTTCTACTGCCACAGTGATTTTCTTAAAACTGGAAGTTATTTTGATTGAATTGATAGGTTACTAAATGATTCACTTGTACAAATGCTTTGAGGCTAAATGATCTATGTGTATACATGGCTGATAAAATTTTGCATATAAGTAACCCATAAAATTCCCAAATGTATGGCCATAAAAGTAAATATCCTTTCTCAGCTAATTGTGCCATTCAGCTAGGTCTACAACAGGAACTCACAGTTATACAGTAATTACTGATAATTAGAGCAGATAATGCATATTGAGAAGTTGTTTTGTGACATAATCACATGATGCATGAGTCATCTCACTTTACTATATTTGGTATATACTGTTAATTCCCCCATTTTAGTAGACGAGGATAGGGAGGTTCAGAAAGGTAAGTGGTGTACCTATGTCACCTAGCTCATAAGAGGTAGAGGTGAATTTGAGCCTCCAAGTAACCAGCAAATGATACTGCCTCCTTATCTAAAAAGAGAACCAGACCCTTGGTGTTTTATAATAGTAATACTTACTATTAGAGAAGTTGTAGGTTTGTAGAAAAATGCAGAAAATGTGCAGAGTTTCCCATAATACCCCTCTCCCATTATTATATTTTGCATTAGTGTAGTACCTTTCTTATAGTTGATAAGAAAATATTATAATTCTGTTAACTATAGTCTATATTTACCTTAGGGTTCACTGTTTACATTGTACAGTCCTATGGTTATTCCTTGGTATTTTGAAGTGACTTGTTCTTGGTGGTTATTCCTTCTCAAAATTTAGAGAGAGAGAAAAAAAGAATTTTTCTTGGATGAATACACTCAATGAACACTACTATTTGTGAATTTCCCATGGATGACTGAATATTTCATTCCCCAACACATTGCCTGGCACACAGTATGCACTCTGTAAATACTTGAGTAAATGACTACCACGAACAATTTTTTAAAAGATTTTTCAAGGCCTAGCTTTTAGTTTGCAGGCTACTATGACAAATACCACACAATGGGTTTGGTTTGAACAATGGAAATTTATCAGTTCACAGTTTTGAGTTTAGGAGAAGTGCAAAGTCAAGGTGTCAGCAAGGCCATGTTTTCTCCCCGAAGTCTGTAACACTAGGAGCTGGCTGCCAGTGAACCTTGCAGTTCCTTGTCTTATATCCCTGCTTCCTTTCACACGGCAATGTCGTCTCCTTCCTCTTCTGGATTCTGACTCCTCCCTATTACTTTCTATCACTCTATCTGAATTTCTTCTGCTTATAAAGGACTCCAATAGTCCATATTAAGGCCTGTCCTCATTTGGTTGGGCCACACCTTAATTAAAACTAACGTTTTCAAGAGATCCTATTTACAGTGGGTTCACAACTATAGGAATCCAGATCAATCTTAAGAACATGTCTGGGGTACATAATTCAATCTACTACACGTATTGTTAGTAAGATAGGAAAAATTATATTTTATTTTTCCCTTTTTTGTAAGTGAGATGACATCTGAAATTGTTTTGTGTCTGAAGAACTGAAAAAAATGGACTATAATATATTGGGTTAATGCAGAATATATAGATATTATATGAGGGGAGATATTTTAGTATTACAATTTTAAGGGTAAAAATAATCAGGCTAGGGCGGGCCGTGGTGGCTCAGCAGGAAAAGGTCTTGCCTGTCATTCGATTCCCAGTGCATGCCCATGCGAAAAAAAAAAAAAAGATCACACTAAATCTTCAAATTCAGTAGTTACTGATTGGTTGTCTATTAAATGCAAGGCATGTATGTATCTATTCAAATGTTTCCAATTGAAGTTCACACCTAAGAACATTTGATCTACCATATTTTATTCTCAGAAACTATACATGGTTTAAAACCCTTTGCAAATAAATATATGACTGTTTTATCTCTGTATTAACTACTTACTGTTTTCTCTTATATCCCTTACAACACTCTTTTTGACTCTCCTTTTTGAGAAGAGAGTCCTCTTAGGATTTAAAAGCAACATTTCATGGAAAAAGTCTTTGGATGTTGGTTCTATTTGCTTAGTTTTAGAGCTGCCGAGATAAGTGCTCCCCTTATTCCTCATGAGTTTCAGTAGGCAGTGTGATGAGAAAACAACAAAAATTCAGTGGTGGGACATCTGGGGACTGGGTGGTGGTTGTTGAGCTGTTTTGGACAAACTATTCACCATTGTAGTGAAACAAGTCAGTGCCTCTGCAAAATAGAAAATAACACCCTATTTATTGGGGGCTTTGTGATTTACAAATTGTTCTTCCATCACATTCCATCCTCCTGGCAACCCTAGGAATTCAGCATTGTTATCCATATTTAATTGATGAGTACTTTCAACATCACTAAGGCTCAGCAACACTCAGAGCTTCTCCTAGGAGAGGATAGAGTGACAACGTGAATCTGGTTCCAAAGCCACCTTCTAAATGAAGCCCTCTTTGACATCTCCCTCTCTCCAGCACAGTGCCCCGCTTCTTTTTCCCATAGAAATAATATTCACTCCTTTGTGCTCCCCAATACGCAAAGAAATAAAGCAAAATGCATCGTCTTCACCATTAACCAAAAGCAACCTAAAGTCAGAAACTTTGTCTTAATCTTTTTTTTTTTTTCACATGGACAGGCACTGGGAATCGAACCTGGGTCTCTACAATGGCAGGTGAGACCTCTGCCTGCTGAGCCACTGTGGCCCGCTGTATCTTAATCATTTTTGTATTCCTGAAATTTAGCTTGGTGTAGAGCTTGTGGGGGACACTCAGAAATCCCACCAATACCAATTCTAGCACTTTCGAAAATGGATCCTGTTGATTTTACTGGGTTATTAGGATTAAATGAAGTAGTTGGCAGGTGTTTTGGAAATGTAGAAACACCATGTGATGATATTATTATTATCATCATCACTGTTCAAAAATAGGTTCAGAAACAAATGAAATCATTTTAGCCTTGACCTCTGGCTGATAAATTCTATGGGTGAGAAAGCAGTTTGATAATTTTTATGAGAGCTACTGTTATTTAGGACATGGATGGATAACACTTGCTCAAATTAAAATCACCTGGTTAATAGTAGTACTAAACTGGCCCATTAAGCAAGAAGGTATTAGAGAGGAAAGGTGAGTGAATGTGTGAGTGTGCTCTTTCTGCAGTTTGAAGGATATTGTCTGTGAATGAGCAGCTTCAGCCTGTGGCATAGTTGTATTTCTCTTAGCAGTGGACCTGTCCTTCTCAAATTGGATGGTCCTTATTAGGAACTCCCAAGGTTATAGGGTTAATGATAGACCTGGAGAGCTCCTGACCTTTGCCAATGCCATTTTCACCACCCCACATTGACACTGACTGGCAGCCACTGCCCACATGGTGTGGTTTATGGTTTTACGATTGAGATGAGAGATAGCAGCTCAATACCTCCTCATTATTGGTCTCCTGAGTCAGCTCATACTCCTCTAATGCGTTTTGGGGATCCAGATTATTCAGTATTAACCATTCAAGATATTTTTGAATTTGTAATGATAATTGTTTAGCAGAACTGATGACAATGATACACTAAAAACACTTTAGTGGCTTCATAGCCTGGCTTTTCCATAAATATTCATTATCGAGCAGTTTTGGTAAGAGAAAAATCCATACGCACTCACAAAATCAGGAATTCCTGATAATCTGTATTAATTCTGTAGCAGTAATCCACAATTCAGATGATGATTCTATACTGAATTTGCCAAGGCCATTTGCAGTGCTGTGTTTGTCTATAACAAACTTTATTCTGTGCTTTGAATCTCTGGGTTAATCAGTGATTTGCAGTCATTCTCAGAAAAAAAACTGGTCCCCTCACTGTCAATGTCTGCCAATTCCTGTCCATGCCTCACTGTGTTTTTGAAAATAACAGAAGTGCAGCCCACCACCTTCACCTCCAAGGAGAACTAGCCATAGAAATATACAGCGCTTGTGACAGCATTCAGGAATTTGCCACTACTGGTCTATTCAGTTGAATCTGACAAACTTAAACACACTCTCCTTGCTATGGATGAGGTGCTGTGCTAGCTATTGTAGTTATTTCAAAGAGAAATAAAAACAGTAACTGTTCTCAAGGTGCTTATAATCTAGGAGAAGGATCTTGATACCTAACAAAGCAAAAGAATCTAAGGCAGAAATTGATAGTTTCTGTGAAAGGATCAAAAGTGAAGTTCTGTTTGAGTCCTGAGTAGAGAGAGGTTATTTTCAGTGGGGAAGGAGGAGGTTCCCTGGAAAAATGATTCTTGGCCTGAGCTTAGAAGAAGGGAAATTATTTGCATATGAGGAAAATGGTATTTGTCATTCCAGTAGAGTGACCTTCAGAGGTGGAAGCTCGAGGCTGGGAAGGCACAGGCTGGATTTGAGGGACTGTTGTGACTGCTTTTAGCCTAAGTACCCCTGGCATGAAAAAGAAGACAAGCATGGTAGGTGGAGCCCAGAGGGCCTTGGATACCATGTGGAGAAATGTGTGTGTTATTCTATAGACAATGAAGAAAGTGTCGCTTTTGAGCCAGGGAGTGACACAACCACAGCTGTGTTTATATTTGAATGTGGAACATTTCAGAGGTGGGAGACGGAGGGGATAGAGTCCAGCTGGGAGGCTTGCAGCAGCTGAACCAGGAGAGTGGTAGCAGGACTGGATAGACTAGAGAGAGGAAAGAATCATAGCATGTGCATCAATGTTATATTGAAATAAATGCTTTTCTCTGTCTGTCCTGGCTGATTCTGTCTCGATAACCCTCTAACAGACACACACACACAATCCCTTAAGAGCATGGCTTGATTTTTCCTTTGTATCTCCCCACCAAGCATAGTGCTGGGTAGTTTTTTGGCACCAGATACCTGCGTGCTGAATGGAATTAAAAGCAACTAATGTGGGGCATCAGGGAAAATGAGGAATTGCAAAACATTGATCCTGGCTAGTGCTGGATTTCTGTAGCTAAGCTACAAATTTTCTTCTGTGTGCCTCTAAATTGGGGTTAGAAAGAAGATCATGGTTGGGGTTAAAGATGACTTTTGGTGGTAGAATATCTAAGGAAATGAAAATACCTGGTGGAGCTGGTGGTGGGCACAGTTATAAAACTGCAGGGCTAATTCAGGGGTGAAAGTCTCCATGACAACGGGGGGCATTGACTCCCGGGCATGAGCCTGGCCCTGGCACCCTGGGATCTACAACGTCTTCATGACCAAAAAGGGGGAAAGAAGTGTAATAAAATAAGACATCAGTGGCCAAGAGATATCAGATGCAGTCGAGAAGGTATTCTGGAGGCTGCTCTTCTGCAAGCTTCAGTTAGATAGAGCTAAGTGCCATGGTTTGCTAAACCCCAATCAGCATCACTTCTGTTGTCTCTTAAGAAGACATAGGGCTCTAACTAAGACTCTATAAAGATTTCATGCATTAGGTTTGCCTTCCTAGAACATATAATTCCCGGGAGATTCCTAGGTCAGATAAATCGTGAAACTCAGAGGGACATGCCTCTCCAAATTATCAAATAATCACATCCCCCTATTCTCTAGTGTGGACACCTCTTCTCAACATGAAAAAGTCAGAACAGGCATTGCCCAAAGAGCCCTATAGATTGGGAGACGGAGTAAAGGACAAGGAGGAGGTATCACAGAGAAAATGGAATTTAACGAACGAGTATGGCTGCTGAATTACTATATTAATATTCCTTCTAGCCTCCAGTGTTTTGGAGCAGCTAGAAGGAAAAATCTGAGATGATGGAATGGTAACCCATTAAAGTTCATTCTAATGAACTTTAGAATCTGTTCTGTAACCACTTGTTGAAGTGTGCTTTGAAAATTATTGCTTTTTTCTTTCTTTGCTTTGATATATATATATTATACAATAAAATATTTATTAAAAAGTCTGCAGGACTAGAACATATCTCTTTTTTCAAGGTCTAATAAATATCTCATGGACTTCTGGATTTATTATCAATTTAGTCATTTATTAATTTTAATTATTGAAAGAGGTGTAATTGGCAGAATAAGGGTCATTCAGAGATATTTATGTCCTTATCTTCAGAACCTGTGGATATGTTAGGTTACCTGGCAAAGGGGAGTCGTGGTTGTAGAACGCACTAAGGAGACTAATCAGATCACCTGATGGACAGGGAGATTGCCCTGAATGGTCTGCGTGGGCCCAGTGTAATCCAGAGTGGGCAAGTGGTGCAGGAGAGTCAGAGTCAGAGTGATTCAATGTGAAGACTCAGCCACTGCTGCCCATGCAGATGGAGGGAGGGGCCACCAGCCAAGGGATGGGGGTAGCCTCTAGATGCCAGAAAAAGCAAGGAAACATTTTCCCCTAGAGCCTGTAGACACCTTGATTTTAGCCCAGGGTGACATGTATCAACCTTCTGACCTCCAGAACTGTAAGAAAATAAATTTGTGTTGTTTCAGGCAACTGCATTTTTGGTCATTTTTTTATACAGAAGAATAACCGATGAGTTTATTATTTTGGATGCATTATTACATTTTAGGGTTCCCTAAACTGCACAGGCTGTGGATACATCGTGTCCTGATATTCAACTATAAAAATACATGGTTAGAACATTTCAAATCTTGGTCTACATATAATGTACTTCGAGATTTAGTGGCTTGAAGGCAGATGGTGTGTTCTTTATGTCATACTGTGTGCAAGGGGGGACCGATGGTTTTAACTTAAGCTTTCTCTACAGCCCTTCACATGAGACTTCTAGATCAACACCAGCATCCTGGGAGCTACGAATTTTGCAGCATGAATGCATGAAAATCACCATGCATGTATACAACCTTGTTTGAGTCACCCAATTTGTGTCTTACTGAAACAAATCAATCACATTCAAGTTGTCAGTTTTATAATTCACATTCAGGTAGCAAGTATTTTGGAAGAATGTGTTTAAGTAATTTCTGCTTTACTTTCATTATTGTTATTTGTATTACATGGGTTGTCTGAGATGACTAATCTCAGAAATGAAAGTAGTAATAACATTAAACATTACATCTTCATATGGAAAAAACCCACTCATGCAAGTTGTCAGGTCCTGAGAGGGAATTTCAGTGCTTTAACAATTTATGGGATTAGGCCTATAATTTTAGTTGCGATGCCTCATCAAAGTATAAAGCAAATGACAGAAAGAGAAGTTTGAAATATATTCACTGATAAATTCACATGTGCACTCAACATGACACATATGCATAATAATCATTCCTTATTTGTAGCAAATCCTTTAACTGGGCAAGATGTGTGTTATTAAAAAATACACTAATTCCTAAAATTAGCATAAACTATAAATTAATTTTTGAACACAAGCCTCTGATAAGTGAGTAAAGTCCTCACAGAGAGAATTGCTGTGAGTTTTAATATCCAACTACACCAAATGTTAAGAGAACATGAAGCAGCCTAAAAATAACGTATAAAATAGGATGACTAATTTTATATGGCGAGGTTTTGCAGATGAAGGAAACTCAATTTGCCAGTCCCTTTGTAAGTAAAAACTATCTGTTATTCTTGACATTATTTTGAAATCCTTATGCCACAAATAATTGCAAGAAACGGCTCTAAATATGCTTATTGAAAACCTATTAAAGGCAAAGTTGTAGATTACCTAAATTAGAAAATTAATGCCCTAAACACTAGAAAATGAATAGCCACTATTTACTTTTTTTTTTTTTTTTAATCAAAAGCTTGAGATAGCAAAGAGTAGTATTATAATGGCTGAGGGCTGCCTCTGGGGCATTTCACTTTGAATCTTGGCTTGGCTACTTGCCCATGACCTTGAACACATTATTTAACCTCATTGTGCCTGCCTGTCCTCATCTGTAAAGTGGGTATGATATTAGCACCCACCTCATAGTGTTCTTTTGAGAACTAAATTATTTAATTTGCAACAATGGCTTAGCACTGCCAGGCACATAGTAAGCATGCATTAATGTTTCAGCCACTACTACTGATAAAAGAGTTATAAATATTCATGGATTCCTATGCTTTTTATATTGCCTTTGTCAAGAAAGGAGATTGACATATTTTCTTCAATATCTTTTATACTATTGAAATAGTATCACAGAATTTTCAAATAAGTGATTTTAGAGATGGTCAAATCCAACCCTCTCATTTTACTGAGAAAACTGAGGTCCAGAGAGTCAAAGGCATTTGCTTAGTCACACCAGGAATTCGTTTCCATGCAAAAAATAGGGTATTTTTCTCCTTCTTATGTAGTTTTGTGAACCTGGCTCTGCTTCACAGCATGAATTAATCTGAGTCACTCTTGCCCCGGGGAGCAGGCTTTGTCAGTGTGATATACAAGGAAGGAAGAGGGACAAAAGCATGGATATTGAAATGGTTTTCACATGAGGGCAGTGTGTACTGAAGCATCCAATTAAGAATATTCTTTGTAAAGGGCTCCCCTTGCACTTACAGGCAAAGTCCTTTCAGGAAAAGGACTCCCTTTGCAAAGTGATGGGGACATGACTATATCCCTGTTTCCACGTGTCAGATGGATCTCAGGCAAGTTCTTTTCTTTTGCTTCCATTTCCTTATCTGCAAATTCGAGACCTGATTGAACTACCCCTCTCCCCCACTCCCCTATGTGGTCAGGAGCTCAAAACAGAGTCACAAGTGAGAGATAGCTGGGGAGGCGGTTGCAGAGGTGCTCGCAGAAGGTGGTCTAAGAGAAGAAAGGCCACCGCAGGCTCAATGATATGCATCAGTGGCCTGTCCTGGAATAGCAGATTTTGGATACGGCTTTTAAACATGGTTAGAATCCATTGTGAATGGGAACTCTGAAGGGGAGAAGAGACTGCAAAAGGCAGAAGAGCTGGGCGTGAGTGAAGAAAGACGAGAAAGAGGAGAATGAAGAGGAGAGTGGAGGGAAATGACTGCAACCTATATGGCTGGTTCATTTATTTTTTGCCTTTCATATAGTGTATAGGTAAAAAGGAAAAGAATAAAGAGAGAACTAAAGAAAATCTAGGACGTGTCTGAAAGAGGAAGGGAGCCTCATAAAGATGCTGGCAAAGGAGCATTTGTGGCGAAGATTCATGTTGCAAGGGATGGGCACAGCTGTCCAAGCAGAGATTATATATGGTTGGGCACCCTGGCTAGCCATTCAGTTAGGATGTACCCAGGGGAAATATTTTTCAGTCAATCAAATCCTTCTCAGTAAGAAGTCTGATGTGCGTTTTAGATCAATGGAGAAAACGGATTTCTTCTGGAGCTCTTCTAGGAGGAAAAGTAACGGGACTGAGAAACTTGTTTTGAGTTTACTTAAATGTTTAGGATCAAAAGGTTTCACCATTCTTTCTAGAAATAAAACAGGGGACCAAAACAATATGGGCTTCTTTGGGGACGGTAGTATTTTTGGAAAAGGAAAAGACAAGTTTGGGGATATAGGACGACACTGCAGGGAAGATAGTGTTAAACGACATCCCAGGAATTTTTCACCTAAAAAGCAAAGGACTATAGGGTTGTGGGTGATGGAGTTCATGATGTTGATGATACCAACTATAAGAGTAACTAACATTTATTGATGTTTGCCATGTGCCCGAGACTGCAGAAAATGTGTGTACATTACATCACTGAAATTGCCTCACCCCGTTTAAGGCAGGTACTGTCATTATCCCCACAGGGGAGGACGGAGAGGCCAGAGAAGTTAACTAACTTTAACAGAGTCCAAAGACAAATGGGCAATAGGTGCAGTTTAAAAAGTTATTCCAGTAAATGTGCTGTTAGTGGTCATCTTTCAGGTATAGAGATCAAGGGCAGAGCAGTGATCTCTTCCTAGATGTGCAGAGTTTTTGTGAGGAAGAAGGGCATGTCTGTGTAGCTGTCAGAAAGTGCAGCCCAGAATGAGGCAGGAAAAGACAGAGCCCACCATTTGCCCTTGTCCATGCAAGGGTGCCACCTAGAGCTGAAAGGAGAGATGGTAGGAGGGGGTTGCAAAAAATAGAAGTGAAAAGAACGTGGGGCTTGGTGGGGAGGAGGGAGGGGTGTGGTGAAGGGCAGCAGATGCTATAGAGGTAACTCCCAAGGGCTGCTGACAACATGGGATTAACAGAGCTCCTGCTGAAAAAAGGAGCCGAGAATTGATTGCCTCAGAGAAGACAGGTCCACAGTGGAAGAAAGAGAAGGAGGGGACTTTTAGAGTCATTAACTGCAAGAGAGACCCAGGACAATAGAAAATGATTAATTTGTGGAATATGGAACCCAGGTCCCAGAGTATAGGTCAGAAACCAAAAGACATATCTGAAATGCCTTCTTCTCAGTCATCCTCTAACTGTCCATCGTCCAGCCAGTCTCCGGGTCTGTCCGTTCTAATTCCTGATTAGTTCTTGAAGTTATACTCTCTTTTCCATCCTCACAGCCCTACCAATTTTGAATTAAGGTTCTCATCATTTTTCTTCCTCGGTTATTAGAATAGCCCCCTTAAAGCACTTCCTACCTATAATTCTTCTCCTCTTAAATCAGCATTCCTCTCATCGGCAAATCTGATTAAGTTCCTCCTCTGTAGTAACTGTATGATGACTTCCCAACACCTACAGAATGAAATGTGAAAGAAATGCAATTGTATCGGAAGTATGGACCATGGAATCAGACACACCTGGCTTCAATGCAGACTCCATCATAGATTATTGTTTGAAGTTGGAAACAGGATATTCTTGAGCTCCAGTTTCTTCATCTATGGGGAATAATATCTTCATTGCAAAATTGTTAGGCTTAAATGAATTAACATAGACTGCCTGATAGAAGAGTGTGTTCTTCAGAAATAGGGCTGTTGTTAGTAATAGGCTGGCAGCATATCTGATTTAGCTCTGTGAAATCAATTTCAGAGCATGTGTAGTTCCCTGAAAATATCATGCTCTCTACTCCTCTTTGGCTTGGAACATGCTGATTTTTCTGCTTGACACACCCTCTCCTGTCCATTTTCCCCTCCTACTTGTTTGCTTGATGATGGATAAACTTCACCTCCAATACTTTACTTTACCTCTTATGTTGGAGCCTCTTTAATCACTTAGGACCACCTGAGAGTCTGTACTCCAAGGTGGCAGGTGTTTCATTGGGTGTGGTTGTTTCTTTGCACACTGTAAAAACTGTGAATGGAGAGGAGAGTCTTCATCATCTGTATATCCTAAATGCCTAGTCCAAAATCTATTGGAGGGAATAAATAAATTTTTTAAACATATAAATATTTTACAGTATCTGAAAAGATACTGCTTTTCTTATTTTTTTAAGGCATAGCCAAATTACATTTAAAAATCTGGTAAATCTAGCCAAGGTCTGAGGTGGAGGAACAAATTTACTTTATAATGTGTTGAAATTAAAAAGATAATTTTAGTGGTCATTTTAGTAGATTATCCTTAAGCAGGATAGAGGAAGCTTACTAGGCAAGGAATGAGACTAATAGCTTTTGAAGAATAAATATATTTGTATAGAAAAAATTAAGACATTCAGGCATAAATATAAAAATCAAAGAACAAGTAAAGGAAAAATTACATACAGGCTGAAGTTGATGGAGAAAGGGAAGTGGTCCAGCAAAACCAAATCCATCTGATTTGCAAAAAGAAAAGGAGGTGCTTGATGTAGAGAAAATCCGATTAAATGGCGCTGAAAGAGATAATGTGAATAATTAAGTATTTTAAGAACTGTTTCAAGAGCAAAAGAGGCTTCACTCTGAGATTAAAGGGTGTGGAGAGATGATGGATGAAAGACCAAAGAAAGTAAGCAGTTAATGGCAGAGAAACTTCAACCTCCTATTAGGGAAATCACTGACACCTGTTACTCAGCAATAGCCCAGCCCTCACCTCCCCAGCCTTCTTCTATGGAGAAGTCACAAACACATGCTAGGCAACCGTCCTCCAGCCTCACGTTTCCCCCACCTCCCTTTCTATTCTGTGCCATTCCACAACGTGGGGGAGATGTTAAGTCTAATGAAAACTCCTCATCAGATGCAGACCTCAGACCCCGAAACCAGAAACAAGCAGCTCCAGATGCTTCTCAGAATAGGAATTCTCAGTGGCCAGCCCCCCTGCCCCTCAAGGTGAGTAACAACCATGCTCAAACAGTGTATAGATTTCTCTTCTCTGGGGCAAAGTGGCGCCTGTGGAGCTGTCATCTGTCGACCCCAACCCAGAGCAGTTTCAGCCACCCCAGGAGACCAGGCATGATGGGACCTCTTCCCTGCTCTTTTGGGTTCTTTGTGCTGTGTAAGTGACAAGGAGATTTGCTCTTTCTGAACTATATTCTGTGCAATAATGGGATCATTTGCTGCAAGTTTCTGATGTGTCCTGAACCCGTGTTCCCACGACGCACCGTAGTAGCAACTTGTTCCAGGTTTCTGAGAGTGGAAAAGAGGCAGATTCATGAGGAGGTGGCAAGCTTGGACCTTGATGCCCTGACTCAGGTGTCTTGAGAGGCACCGGCTGTTTGGGTTTTTCCTCATCAGACCACTAGTTAAAGGCAGGTCACCTAATATAAATGCGTCCAGATTCTCTAAGCTTGCCAAGATAGAAACAATCACCAAGAGTGAATAATCCAGGAGGATCTGAGTGCACAAAGATGTATGAGTGTGTGTATGTGTGTGTGAGTGTGTTTGTGCAATGGAGAAGCTAGGATTTAAGGGATGATTATGATTACTGAATCACTGTATATATATTCGCTTTTACTTTCTGGTATATTGTAGTGTACAGAGGGAAATACCTGAAATCTTTGCACAGGAATCCAATTGCCCTGATCTCTGATAATGATTGTGCGACCTTTTCTATGTGCCCTTGTGATTGTGGAAACTTTGTGACCGACCTTTACTCGTATCCACATATCCAGCTTTTCGACTTGAGTTACTAAAAACAGCCCCTAATGATTATTAATAATAGGACTTAGCCCAGAACTAACCCACCCCAAATCAGAAGTTATCCTGATAACCAAAACTGGAGCTAACCAAAATGCGCCCACCTGACACACACAGCAACTTAGATTTTAACCTATAAGTAACCTATACCTCATAATATTAACTAAAAATTGTGCCCATTGTCATATTAAGCCCTCCATTTTCTTACATGTGTTCTGTGACTAAGCAGGTAGTCAGTCTGCGCATGCTCAGTAATTAGGTCATTTCTAATCACATCATCTGGGGCCATTGTGCTCATTATCCTAAAACCTGCCTATCTTTTGATACTATAAGATTATGATACTTACTGCAATTCAAGGAGACAGATTTTGGGGCCAGTAGGCCATCTGATCTCCTGCTTTGCACCTAGTAATACACTCTTTCTTTCTTTGAAACCCCAATGTCCCAGGAATTGGTCATCTGAGTGCATCTGGCAGAGAATCCACTGCCTTTGTCCGGTGTTACTGTATGAATGTTTTAAAGGAGGCCAGTTACTTTCCTATCATTGAAACAGTTCTGCAAAGAAATCCATTATTGATAGAACCTTTCGAAATACCATTGATCTGCAGCTTGAAGTTAGCACTGTGATCATGTTCTTAGAGATGGTATACATGGTAAACATTCCTAATTTAGATGGCTTCATTCAGCATTTTTGTAGCCTGGGTGAAGAAATGTTCAAAGTTCTTAATGGCATATGGGAGAGAAGTGAGTTGATCAGCAGAGAAAGAGGAGAAGGCAATATTAGAATTTGATTTTAGTTGATATTGCAAACACTGATTATAGAATCCATGGGTGGAATGCCTGCTGAAAGGTTGCTGTACCAAAAAGTGCTAAGCAGTCTCTATGCATGTCCACAGATCTTGTTTATGTTTTAGAAGACAGGTGACTGATACTGGTCTGCAGAAAAAATGAAGGGAAGGTGCCAAAGGGGGGAATTTTATTAGGTTAAGTCTGAGAACAACTTTTGGCTCCAGCAAACGCACTTTTTCTTTAAGATCATGGAAAGCCGTGGGTGCCAGCCAAGTAACTGTAATGTATGAAGAGTCTCTATACAAAAGAGAAAGGCATCCGTCTTTACTATCTGTAGTGGAGGGTGAAAAATTACAGGAAAAAAAAACTGTGTAATAGCTCTTGTCATATCGTGGATAACCAGTTATCTCATTTAAGGCCAGTAGGTTGTAAAGATGGAAAAGAAACATCTTGTAGCTTAAATACCATCATAATGTATGCAGACAATGAACCTACTAGCAATAACAAGAAAAAAAGTCAGCCCTTGAATGTAAGGACTATGCTAGGAATACTGGTGATGTGATCTCCAAACAAAGGGCAAAGTCATAAACATGTTTAAAAAAAAAAGAGAAAGTATTGATAATGCCCTCAATGAGGTCAAAGACAGTGAGAGTTTAGACATGTAGTTCAGAGCGAAAAAAGAGTCAAAATTAAATAAAAATTGAAATGAAGGTGTAGAAAAAACAAGTATAGGAATTCACAAGACTTCCTGGGAGATCAGAGTAGAAATATGTGAATGGAAAACAGGGGGATTTGGAATATGTTTTTTCCACTCTTTATTTTTTGCACGTCATTTAACCACAATTTTGCTGGACCTAGGGATAGTAGCTTTGTTTAAGTTTTTCTAAGTTCCTATCTAGTACTAGTATCCTATGACTCCAAGAAAAGAGTTGAGTTGAGTATTATCCTCATGCGGTAGGTTTGTTGAAAATTTTATGTTGGGCCCTGTGGGAAATCTGGGCACATTTAATGATGCATTTTGCCACAGGCTGTAACTATTGGCATGTGGTTTTGTGTGAATCTCTGTTAGGAAGGCAGAATGTGATAGCCCGGGGTGGGGGCAAGGGGGGCTTCTTATTTTACCTACCTGTCAGAAAGGGAGAGTCTGCAGGAGAACAAATGTTTTAGAAAGCAGGAGAAGACAGGCAACTGCAGGGATGTGGAGATGATGGAACAGGGAGATGAAGACTGGAATTCTTATGAGGAAAGCCAGCAAGGTTTCACAGGGAAGCATCAAAGAAGGTTTGTTTCTATAAGACAAAAATAGGTGGATTTAAGAGTGAGAACAACAAATGATCCTTAATGGTTTCAGAAATAGAAAAGCTGGGGCAAAGTTTTGATCTCATATGCAATGTTTTATATAGCAGGTTTCTCATAAAACCAATGTTGCATTCCAGAGGAGACCACATTTGCCCAGGAAAAGCACATAGGAAAGAAGTGACAGTAGCATCTCATTTCCCTGAACATCACACAGCAGTGTGTATTTAAAGTCAAGTGAGCAAGACTAAAAGATAAAGAGGAAGCAAGTAGAAGTGATTAAAAGAAAGTCCTTTTTAAAAAGAAAGCATGAAAACAAGATGTTTTTAGTTTGTTAAAGCTGCCAGAATGCAATATACTAGAAATGGAATGACTTTTTAAAAAGAACTTATTAACTTATAAGTTTACAGTTCTAAGGCTATAAAAATGACCAAACTAAGGCATCCAGGGAAAGATACCTTGGCTCAAGAAAGGCTGACAGGTCTGAAAGTAGCTGGCATCTGCTGGGCTCTTTGGCTTCTCATTTCAAACAGCTTCTCCAGGGGCGTTTTCTTTCTTCACTTCCAATCGTCTCTGCCTGTGTCAGTTCTGAAACTTTTTCCAAAATAGTTCCTTCTCAAAGGATTCCAGCAAGCAAACCCTTCCTTGAATGGATGGAGACACATCTCCATGGAAACCACCTAATCAAAGGGTCTTACCCACAATTGGGCGCATCACATCTCCGTAGAGACAATATAATCATCAAAAGATAACAGCCACAACTGGGGGCTCACACCTAAGTGAAGATAATCTAGTTAATGGGTTTCCACCCTACAGTATTGAATTGGGTTTAAAGGACATGGCTTTTCTGGGGTACAGAACATTCTGAAACCAGCATACATGATTTAGGTGATAAATCTTTAGGTGTCTCTAGTCTAGTTTAAACATGGGAGATTGTGAATGATTTATTAAAACCTAATGGTATGGGCGGGCCACATATGGTGGCTCAGCAGGTAAGAGTGCTTGCCTGCCATGCCCGAGGATCCGGGTTCGATTTCTGGTGCCTGCCCATGTTAAAAAAAAAAAAAAAAAAACAAAACCTAATAGTACAAGTTGGGTAAACTGAATAGAAAAATAGGGACAAAACAGGTGATGATGTAAAATAAATGGCATATGAGTATATTGAGTTTATAGGAAATTGATATCGCATATTCCTAGAAATGTACCATGTGAAAAATATGAATCTATAAATTACATCTGAATCCTGTTTAGGATTTATTTAGTGGTAGGAAATAAAGGGGATTATTTAAATAACAATTTATAAACATGTGGGAGTCCCCTTTAATATTTGGAATTAAGGGGGTTTTAGTCATCCTGTATGGATCTTTCCATGATAACATTTCTATGATTAGATGTGCCTAAAAGTGTAAGGTTTCTACTCACAATTGAAATTATGCTTTTCTGAAGGCTCAGGTATGCTCTGTGATGGCCAGAGATGAAGCATGCCATCCAGAGAATCCAGAAAAGAACTGTCAAGGTTAGACATAAATAGAAAAAAATGAGCGACCAATTATAAATCTCACACTGTGTTTATATAAAGCCAAAATAACAAAGAACAACAGTGAAATCTTGTCAACCAGTTATTTCATTTGTACAATACCCAAATCACAGTTAACTAATTTTTTTTTCCCATCAGAATTGGCCAAATGTTTAGGTATCCTATAAAAAATATTTTTTGTCTTTACTTTGAAATGGGCTCTTGTGATCTGGATTATGTCAGAAAACACGGGGCTGTGCATCAGTGATACTAAGTGCCCTAGAAAGCTTGCACCAAAAGCTTGCACCTTCTGTAAGAAAGTGAATAAAGTGATGCCGATTAAGAAAAACCTTCCAGCTGGAGTCTGGACGAACCACTGGACGAGTAAGTACTGTCGGCAGGGAGGGCAAGGCCTCGGGTATGGGGGACGCAGGCCGCTCGCACATTTGTGGCTTCTGTGAGCTCAGGGTGAGATAGGCAGCCGGCTCCCTCGTGCGCAGGTGCATGCATGTGCCAGCTGTTACCGCAGAGGGGCGCTTCCCCCTGCACCTGCAGACAGAGCGCGGGGGCAGCAGAGCGGAGGACGAGGAGCAAGCTGCAAGGATGGCGGGCTGCCTGGCCTGTGGCTGTCCTGGGCCACTGGGCATCCATGTGACTTTCAAGGCAGGCAGTTCAGCCGAGGGTACGCCTCTGAACACACCAGCTGGTGAGTCAGGCCACACGAACGCCTCACACACCAATGCCCTGTGGTCATCCCTGGGATATGAAATCGAGCCCCCCTGCTTTTTACCCCCTAACTGTAGATGGAACCTGCAGGAGCGATGGGGCCCTGGGAAGAATTTCCAGTCTTACCAGAACCAGGCTTCCTGCAGAGCGGGTTTTTTTGTCACAGGCAGGTGCCTATTTCGATTGGACTTTGTCACTCATACTCCTTTTGAGCATTGTGGGGAAAAGCCAAATCCTGTGTGCTCTGTTTGTTTGTTTTTAAAGACAGAAATAGAAACAATGAAGAATAAAAAGAAAGAAAGAGAATCTTGAAAAAACATAATCTTTTCAATAACCCAACATTCAATGTTGAAATTAAAGTGTGGTAGCAATAACTACAGAGCCCCACTGAAAATGAGGATTTTAATATAATCCCTCAAAAAAAAATCTTTCAAATCCCTTTTGTGCATATTTTGAGGATTTAGGATTTGGGGGGAGTTCAGACAAAAGAGTCGCCCATTTTTAAGAACAAAGTTTCCATTTTTAAGAACAAAGTTTTCCCTTATCAATGTAGGGACAGGAAAGACAACAAACAATGCAGCTGATTAAAAGATTAGTTATATTTTACTATCTATTTTTGAAATATTTGAAGTTGGGAGTCTGTCTTGCCAGTGAAGCTGATGAATATGATATTACAACACCCATCACTGCCCAGCAGTGATTGCCCTACATTGCTTGTGTTCTCTCTCGGAGCGCCAGGCAAGGATTTTTCATTAAATGCATCATTTACAGCTCACTGCAGTGGTTCCACAAAGTCAATACATATCCTTAACAGAAAGCAAAGAATGACGCATGTGGAAGAAAAAGAGAAAAGGGTCTGGGGCCAGCCCCTCCTCGGGAACCCAGGGTGTCCACCTGTCCCCGCTCACTCCCAGCAGCAGCGGTAACAAAGTACATGGGAAGTGGGTATCCTCCAGGCTCCCCTCCTTGGGGCTCACTTGACTGTAGGCCTGCGGCCCTGGGAGCAGAGGGGGAGCTAGTGGGCAAGTATGATTTGGCAGGGAATTATTAGCCCAGCTGGGATATTCACATCATATTTTAATGCCCAGAGTAACCAGAAATGTTTTGCTGAAACTGAATAAAATGACCATGAGCGATTTTGCTCTTTCCCAGTCACCATCAAACCCCACTGGGAGGGCAGGCGTAGGGCAGCTCCCCTCCGAATAGCATTTTGGGCCTCAATCCATGAAACATTTGAAACAGTTTTAGGTGCTGATTTTTTAAATGAGGGAAGTTGCTTTAACTGGTCATAGAGTTCTACAACCATGCCAGGTGCACATTAGTAACTCAGATGGCAGTTCAGTTATTTCAGAAATAATTTCTGAATTCGTGCCATGTGCCAGAGAGCATGTGAGGCAAGAGGAATGACAAAACAAATCATAAGAAACAGTCACTTTCTTCAAGGAGCTTATGGACAAGTTAGTGAACTATCATAGTATCATAGGGCTTAAACCACAGCAAGCAGGCACTTGCCAAGAATTTCTGAAAAATAACTGTGTATTAGTGTAAGTGTGGCTCTGTTTAAAAGGTCATGCTTATATTAATAATCTAAGAAATGTAATTCATTGAGAAATCTAAAAGACTTTGAAAATTCACTTGCAGTTATTATATTTTGTTTTATATAGATGGGCCCCTCAATAAAAAGGAAATCAATATTTTTCCTGTATAAAGAATTTTGCGTTTTTAATGAGTTAAATTTATTGTGTTATTAATACAGCAGGATAATTTAATCACATGCAGGAGGGGTAGAGAAATTCACATGATCCTCATAGGAACTGAAGGACAGACCTTACGTAAATTCCTACTCTTTTCAGTCTTCTCAGTTTCTTTGATTTGCTTTAGAATGTGGGATTGGGAAAAAATCCTGAATAGGCCTACATGGAAAAACTATTTCCTAGGATACTTGATTTTAGGGCAAAATTTTTCCATTTTTAAATGACTGTCGGTAGTTTGGAAAACCATGTGAATGAACAGACCCATGGAGTGTATTACAAAGAAAGCAAGACCACTAAGAGAGCATTATTTTAAAATAAAAATTCTTCACCAGCCCAGACTTACTTTTCTTAGCTAGCTCCCAGCTCTGGCAGCCAAAATATCAGTGGGTCTCTAGAAGAAACTGCTTTTCAAGTGTCCTGCCTTGGTTTCTGAGAATTTACTAGAAAGTCAAGGAAGTGCTCTAGTGAGCAGCCTGAAATAATAATAATAATAAAAAGAGTTTGGATTCGCAGGGGGAAATCTGGCTACCGGCTGCATTGTGTTTTTAATTTGTTCTTTGTTCTCTCTCCTGCTCAGGCCACCCTTACGGCTAAGGCAGCAGGCTCTGAGCTGGCGCGCACGTCAGCTTGGCATAACCCAACACCATTTCAATCTCTGTACTTGCTGAAGCAGATCCAAGGGTTTTCTGTAAAAGAATTTCTCATTTGGACATACAGTTAGAGTCCTTTTTTTTCTTTCTTTCTTTTTTCTCTTTACTATAATTTTCTGATTGCAAATCTATTTTACCTTTTACCTGCAGTCTTTAGTGGAAGAGGGAATTGGTGACTGTTGATGGAGGGAAGGGCAGGAAGAAAAAGAATTTGATCATTTTACAAAAGTCGTGGGAAAGACAGTAGAGGATGATGGTGACTGTAGAGTTGCTTAGAGTAATTGTCTAAATGTCTTCTGAGATTCAAATGTGGCTTTTAGATTTTATTTGTTAATTGGCTTAAATCATTCAATGTGTAATTTCATTGCTATAATCCTTAAACCTGAAATACCCAAATTGTAGAGCTTCTCTACTGCCGTTAAATCCTGTATGTCTCATTTGGAAAACTTTCTAAGTTGATTATAAATAAATGAATTCCGGTTGAAAATAAATGAAGACTTTTTTGCTGTTGGCATTCTTAGGATGCCTCTAGGATTGCAGTTTTAATGGCTATTTCTCAGGTAAAACTTCTAAACCTAAGTCATGTTATTCACCAGAATTAATTTTGTTATCTTTTCGAGTGAGATATTTTGGTCATAACATTACAGACTTTTTCTGCGATATTAAAACCTTCGCTTATTTCACGCACATAAAAGTTTACAATGTAATACTGGAGTACAAACAACAACAACAACAACAAGACTAGTGCTGGTTTCTAATAGGGACTTCGATTTGTTGGATTGATAAATGGTAATAGCTAACATTTGTCAGAAATTAAGTTAATGCAACGCAGTGGACTAAATATCTTTTTATTAAAACCGTTTTCTTGAGACAGAATTCACATACAATTGACAATTCACAACTGACCCATTTAGAGTTTACAATTCAGTGTTTTTAAGTACATCCATAGATATGTGCAACCATCACCAGTTCGTTGTGCAACATTTTCATGTCCTGGCCAAGAAACCTGATACCCTTTAGCTGTCACCCTCTTAATCCCCAATGTCAACAGTCCTAAATAACCACTGATCCAGTCTCTGTCTTGATGGATGTCCCTGTTCTGGCCTTCCATATGAAAGGATTCATGTAACATGTGGACTTGTTGATTGACTTCTTTCACTTAGCATGTTTTGAAGGTTTATCCAAGTTGCCGCATGCATCCCAATTTCACTCTTGCTGAATGCCTCACACACAATCACCATGACAGCTTTGGAGGTGGGCACTGGTGCTTTCCCATTTAACATATGGACAGAATAAGCCTCACCACGTACCCAAGGCCACCAGCTAGGAAGTGTCCAGAACGAGGACTGTTGCTAGCTGTTCCTCGATTTGTGAGAAGCTACTTCAGTCTGAGGCATGTTGAGACCCAGGCAGGAGCGGGTTTTCGGTGGCCCCTGTGGTCCCGGGGCCGTTTTGGGGGAGAACAGGGTCCCCTGGTGCCTGCCGAGCCCTGGTTCAGGGAGTGTGACGTATGTTCTGAGTGCCCTTCAGAGCACAAGCTGCTGTGAGGAGGATGAAAATAAATAGGTACTAAAACCGCGTTCGAGACTTCTCGGGATGAAGGGCAGCGTTTTCCCTGTGGCACTGAAAGCAGGCACACTTTGGGGAAAGAGCCTCCGGGTCTGCCGTGAAGATTATATGGAGGGCAGCCTGAAGGCAAAGGAAATGACTCCCCGAGGTCCAAGCAGAGACTTCGCTCCGCCCCACCCCTCCCGTACCTGGGGTCGCAAATGTACGATGTGCTCGCACAGCCTCACTCTCCCAAGGGAAGCCGGGTTGCTTCTTATAAACCTCCCTTAAATTTCCCTTCTGTGATTCTTTTCCTACTCCATGCATTTTGCTGACTTAAATCTCATTTCACTTGGATGAGAAGGATAGATTTAACAAAGGATGGAGAAGAGGGAGACGGGAAGGCTCTGATTTGCCCACCCCTGTGAAGAGCCCCTGATACCTGGTCAGAGCTGCACATTTGAGCGGACTGAAAACTAGCAGGGGACGCCCCGGACCGGCGTCACGGGCTCCAGAGGGAGAGTGCAGGCTCCCAACTCTAAAATCTCGGTCACCCTGGACGGTGGTGGATGTGGGGGAAACATCTCTGCAATCCCTCTGCCTTTCAGGCAGGTGCGTGCCTACTAGACTTGCTTTGTGCCCCATTCCTCAGGGTCAGGCTCTGATGGACGCCCCAGAGCGCCAGATTTCCTGACATATGTATCTGCCAAACGACTTCCAAAAGTAAAGAAATATCCGTGGCCTCACCCACCCCAACTAGCCAACTCTCAGTTCTAAGGGGTCGATAATGCACTTTGCTTCTTCAGCAAAGTCTGGCTGGGCCCCTTCTGGGAGCAGCCCTGCTCCAGCCCTCGGGATAAGTGAGGTGGCTATTCTCTGGCTTCTTCAATGCAATGCCCCTCGCTTTTCAGCTAACATTTTTTTTTCTTTTTTAAATTATTGTGAGTACCTTTTTTTTAGGCATTTCACTGCTAATTAGAATCTCCGTCAGGAGGAAGGTTGGACAGGTTAAAAAATTGAATCCATTTGCTGCTTTATTTCAATTCTGTTACAAAGAAATTATATGCAGTTGTGGTTTCGCCAAACAGACAAAGCACAGTTTTTACATTATGTTCATATTTCAATTATCTATGCTAACCCTTGTGCCTATTTCCATGGCTAACTTAGAGCTGGCTTTGCTTCTGGAGTTTATATTCTGAATGGGTTTCATTTTCATTTTGCTTCAATATCACTGTCAAAAGAGAATTGGGTGATTTCCTCAAGACATTGAAAGGGGATATATTCTGTAGTCCTTTGCTTCAAAAGGATGATCTAGATAAATTTGTACATATTTTATTTCTACCCATTACAGCACAGAGCAACCCAAGCCGCTTCAATTACCTCAGGAACAAGCTAGCAATGCAACTTTATCATTTCAATTTTTCATCTTTTCTCTTTGACTTGATGTGTGTTCTACGTGGAATAACAGCAAAATCTCATCAACCCCAGCCTTCTTTAGCTAATAAATCTCAGTCACAAATTAATCTCACACAAAATGAAAAAAGGAAGATCACAACAGGAAAAAGTTAATGGACACAGTCAGTCACTTCTCTATTTTCCAAAATAAATACCCACAGGCCGTGCTGGAGAAGTTTTCAGATTCTTCAACCAGTGTCAAATTGGTATCACATTGGGCCGTAGCTTTCATTTCTTTGGCAATCATGATTCCATGAGGCAATGTGACCTTTGGGCAATAGCTTTTCAGCCAATGAGTTCCTTGATGACCCAATCACATCTGAGAGAGTTGCTCACACAGATTAAATGATGATTATACTTGTCACTGAACTTGGACTTTTGGCAACATCAGTCTACCTTTTAGTGTAAGACTTGGAAGAGAGATCAATGCATTTCTATCATTGAGATGGAAATGTCCCTTCAGATACTTCCTGAATGGACCTGGAGTTCATTCCAACATAGTGCTATTTTATCAGTCCTCTTACTCCTCACTGAATGAAAACTTTGATACAAAAAGTACTCATCAGGCAAAAGCTTGAATCCTCCTGTATAAAGAAACAAAGAGTCATATTTTGCCATCATGGCAAGCTTCTAAATGTCAGAGGAAATAGAAAATATATAGGATCTGGATTGTTTCTTTTTTCTCAGAAGTCCAAAGCAAAGGCCAAAGTGATGAGACAATGTTGCAAATGAGGACATTAAAATACATCTTTGATTGCACCAAATACATTTCGTTAAGCATAAATAATTTCTCTTGAGGATTTTGCCAAATAAGTGTAGTAAAAAATGTCATCATAACCAAGGGCACATGGTTACCTTTTAAACAAATTTTAAACTGGAGTCACCAAAATAGAAGCTTTCTTTATAGCAAAATCTGTGTTTTTAAAAGTTAGTGGTTTTGCACAAGATATTTTGTTACTCAAAGGAAAAGAAGCTCTGAACACATTCCTTAAAATGCTGGAGAAATCTGGAAACTAATTAAAATGATATGTAATTTGAGGGGCCAAACCCAGGTTTGTTAAAACTTTTGAATTAACTAATTAAAACAGAAAATCATTAAGATATAAACCACTGTGTTTTCTTTTCTTTTCTGGCCCAGTAAACGAAGCCATCAGATCGCATCCTCTGTCTTAAGTATTGTATTCAAGGTTACCACCTGCAATTAAATTTTCTGCCATTTATTTCTTCAGTCCTCTCTTTAATTGTGAAAAATAATTCATAGGAGATGGGGGTGCTGGTGTCGCAGTGTTCTTGCTCATCTTTGCATGCTCTGTCCTCTTCCCTCTCTGTTTCTCTCTTTCAACACAGAACTGAAGCAGCCCATGATGACTGGATTCTTTTTTTCTGGTTGTAGCTTCTTGGGTCATAAACTTGTTGAGACTTGCGACCGAAAAGATTTTAGACATTTCAAGGAACAAAGGAGCAAAAGATACCTGTATGGCTAAAGAATGGGATGAAACAGGCAACACTGCGCACCACAGATGATTCTAAGGGTAAAATGTAAACAAATATGGGTAATAGAGCTACTTGTTCAGTGTCAAGGTACTGACCATTTGGCTTCAATCCCTAGATGATGAACCTACAGTTCTGCAGGTTATTTTTCTTTTGTCACTGGACTTTGAGGTCTGAAATAACAGATGACCTGGGGATATCCTCTGATAAGACCAGAATTGCACATTCCCAGGGCTCCTCTAGGGTCGTGAAACTATAACCAAGAAATCAGGATTTAAGGGATGATTTCGATTACTGAATCATTATATAGATATTCCTCTTTGCTTTTTGGTATACTGGAGTAGGCAAAGGGAAATTCCTGAAATCTCTAAATTGTAGTAGAGCTCACTTGATCTCTGATAATGATTGTATAACTCCTTTTCTTCTGCCCCTGTGATTGTAAAAACCTGGTGACTAACCTTCAGTTGTACCCATCTATCCAGTTGTCCAACGTGAGAGGCCTGCAATTACCAAGAATAGCCCCTCATGTTTTATTAATGAAGCTTCTTGGGTTCGCCCAGAACTAACCCACCCCAAGTCCAAAGTTACCGTGATGACCAAGACTGGATCTCACCGAAGTGTGCCTGCCGTACATGCGCAGTAGCTTAGTCTTTAACCTGCAAGTCACCTATACCTCATTATAATACTCCTCCATTTTTTTTTTTTACCTGTAACCAAGCATGTAATCAATCTGCACATGCCTAATAATTAGATCGCCTCTAATTACATCATCTGGGGTCACTGTGCTCATTATCCTAAACTCTGCCCATCTTTTCTCTAATAAAACTACCCAAATTACTGCAGTGTGGGGAGATAGACTTGGGGCCACTAGGCTATCTGCTCTCCTACTATGCACCTAGTGATAAACTCTTTCTCTTTGAAACTCCAGTGTCTCAGGAATTGGTTATTGAGCATGTTGGGCAAAAGAATCTACTGCCTTTTCCGGTAACAGAATCTGGTGCCAGATGAAAGACTTGCCTTACCCACTGAGACTCTGGATGGGTCCTTCTGTTGGATTTCCTTCCTGCTGATCCACGTTTGTAATCCAACACAACAAGGAGGTGGGAAACTTTCTGTAGTGTGAATGGGTAGCTGCAACCCCAAGGTTTTAATAAAATGTCCTCTTCTCAATTCCATAATGCCCTGCCTCTTGGAAAATCAATCAGAATATTACAAAATTCAGAATAAAAGGGAAATATGGTCATTTGTATTTTTATCTATGTAATAAAATTGTATTTTTATTTATTTAATAAAATAAAATAAATTTACTCCCTACTGAGTACTGTTCTAGGCCAGGGTCAGCAAAGTTCTTTTTTTTTTCCTGTAAAGTTCTAGATAATATTTTAGGCCTTGTAGTCAATGTTGCAATGAACCAAGTCTGCCATTGTAGCATGAAAGCAGCAGAGATAATATGTAAACTGTAGATTAATATAAAAACCAATGGCTGTGCTCAGACTCCTATGGACATTGAAATGTGAATTTCATTTAATTTTTAGTTTTCACACAATGCTGGTTTCGTTTGAATTTTTTTCAACCATTTAAAAATATGGAAACTATTTTGAGTGCTTGCTGCCATACGAAAGTTGGTGCTGGGCTGGGTTTGTCCTCTGGCCAATCCTTGTTCTAGGCGTTGCTGATAGCAAATATAAACAAAAAAAAGTTCCTATTCTGAGAAACTTCATATGAATTGTCTAATCTAATTAAACTCATTAAAAGTCAAATCTAAGCTCTTTTTTGTATAATTTAGAAAATTCATAAAAGCACAAAGTAAAGAAGAAAAACACACATAATTCTTGTCACCATCAAAATATAAATTTAAACTTTTAGCTTCTTATTCTTCCAATTTCCCTTCTCTTCCTCTCTTCTTTTCCTCTTAACTATGAATATATTGTGATGTTTTGGTAATAATTGGGATTTGTTATCTCATTTTGTCATTACCTTATTGTAGCATTAAACTGTTTTCTTTAGCATTTTTAGAGGTTGCATAATGTTTTGTGTTTCATAATATAGTATATGGTATCATATTTCATTTAATCAATCCCTTGTTGATGTTCATTAATGTTATTTCTTAATATAACTGACATGTAATTAAGAACTTTTTACATAAAACTATTTATATATTCAGGTTTACTTAGGATAATTTCTATAACTAGTCTGAAAACTAAAGGATATAATTTTTTTTTAACTTTCATACATTCTGCCAAAACCCCCAGAAAATTTGTATGCATTTATATTTTAAAAGAAATATATAGAAATATATCTGTAATATTTTTTGTTCTGAAAAATCACCAAAACGTCAATAAACAGAAGAGAAGAAGAGAGAAGGGATCTTTTTTTTTTTGCCGTTGTACAAAATTCATAAAAGGCGGAGGCCAAAAGAAGTCATTTTTTTCTATGAAGTTTTCAGAAATTCCTCTGTGAAATAATTTTTTCTTTTAAAAAATTCATTTTGATTTATTTTTTATGTTTCTTTCCCATACTTTTTCTTGGGGTATGCTTTAGGGTTTTTTTCCTTATGAGAAATAGCTATGATCAACAATCTTCCATACTTGGCTAAAACTTTTAGTAGAAAACATTTCTTAGGTGTAACAAGTTTTCCCTTCTCTATATAGAGTTGGACAGAAGCACTTGGGGGCCTTCGTGCTTGGACAGGGAATATAATCCAACATTTTACATATCTCCTGAGGAGTAGATTTATTCAAGTTGAAATATTAAAAAAATCAACTCATTTCTACTTTTTATCTTCATAATAATGTTATTTTTCACTCAGGCACAAGACCTTGAACTACTAATCCCTCCCGCTGCCAACATCCGGGTCTAAGCCACTACCTCCTCTTGTCCAGACCAGCACAGCAGCCTGATATCCATTCATTTTGCTTTCACTCTTGATTATGGGTCATTCTTTGCATTGAAGCTAGGCTAGCCTGTGTAAAGCAAAACTGAAGTCATGTCGCTTCATAGATAGCTTTCCATGGCAATAAGAATAAAATCTTATCTCTGTACCATGGCCTAGGAGACTCAACTTAATCTAGCCCTTGTCTAACTCTCCAGCCTCTTCTCTCATTCTCCCCTTGTCCACTCTTCCTCAGCAAAGCAGTCTTTCTCTTTCTTTCCAGAAAGACGCAATAGCTACTCTATATGTAGCTTTTGGTGGCTTAGTGGTGCTGGCTATGCCATAAGATTTATTAAGTAAGTTAATTTCCCCATCATTCCCCCGCCCCCAACTCTTTGTCTGAAATTATGTCCTAGAAAAGAGAAATCAATGTTAGATTGTTCATCTTTCTTCTCTTCTAGGGAATGGTCAATATCACTTTCAAAGGAATATCATCTTGGAAAGAGATTGACATTTTTTTTCCTTAAGAAGACAACTGGATTTTCAAGTTCACAGCATGTTTCTCCTTGATCCACACGATCAACCATTCATTGTATTTTAGAAGTGAAAAGGTCCTTACATGTCACGTATTCTAATCTCTCTCCCAATGCAGAAATGGTGTTTATAACCCCATGGCAGATGGCTTCTACTTGAGCACTTCCAGGGTTGGGAAGCTCAATCCTTTGTTGAGAAACCCATTATTTGGTTGAATAACTCTAATTAGAAAGTCTTTTCTCATAGCTAGACAAAATCAACCCCCCTTAAACTTGTGTTTGTTGTTTTTAGTTCTGTTTACCAAATACACATCTGCTTGCAGCAAATACACATAGGTATCCAGGAAGACAAATGCGAAGGTGATAAAACGAAGTTATCCCAAACCAAACTCCTTTTATGACATGAATTACCATGACTTCTTATGAGAGCCACGTAGGATGTAGGATATATGGACACAGTTATAACTTACTACCATTCTGAAATACTTAAGTTTACCGAGCACTTTTTTTTATCCTGCATCAGGTTTATTTGTACAAATAGGCACAGGAGGACACAGCCTCATGCAGATGGTGGCTCAGGGGTCACAGTAGTCCTTCCATCCTCACACTGGCAAATGGAAGGCTCTACTTAGGAGCCTTCGTGAGAGCCTGGGTACCTTTGGGAACCTGACCATGAGCTGTAACCTGAGCTGGAGCTGAAGCCTGGACCTTGGTTTGATCCTTGGCCTTGGACTTTGGTCAGCAGAGTCTGAGACCCTTGGTCAAGCATGCATGAGCACTTTTCCCAAGCTTGGATCGGGCAATGTAGGCAAGTTGATTGAGCTTGCAGCTAACACTCTCTGGGATCTTGGGCTTGACCTCCTTACACTTTACAAGGACCTTGATGGCCTCTGCATGTGTGTGCTCATTGCCTTGGTTTTGTTTGCCCACATCTTCTTTAGGTTCAGGCCCTTTTTGATTTGCTTCTTGGCAAAGCACACATTCCTCAAGAACTAGGGGTCCATCCCCTTCAGAGAGTCATATCTTTGTGATTGGGGCTTCTTGATGCCATTTCTGGGATTGGTTGTTTTATGGTATGTTCTTGGACTTGGCTATGTCTGTACCTGGGACCAGAAAAGTACCAAGCTTTTTTTGGGGGGGGGGGGAGCTGGGTGCATGGTCTAGGAATCAAACCTGGGTCTCCCTCATGGAAGGTGAACATTCTACCACTGAACCACCTGTGCACCCTCCCAGCCACTTTTTTTTTTTTTTTTTTTTTTTGCATGGGCAGGCACTGGGAATCGAACCCGGGTCTCCAGCATAGCAGGCGAGACCTCTGCCACTGACCCACTATTGCCTGTCCCTTCCTAACCACTTTTAATGTATAAAGTTGATGCCCATAATTCTTCAAGCTGTTTGTTATTATCCTGACTTTTGTGCCCAGCACTATTGCCTCAGGTTTTCAAAGAAGAGGTAATTTCTGCAACTCCACGTTTCATCAGGAAGGAACAGTACTGGAGAGACCCCTTCAGGTTTCGCTCTACCTTTTTTCTCCCCTCTTTCTGTGTGAATAGCATGTTAAGCCCAAGACCCAAGAGACGCCACTGTATGTCTTATAATTGTCTCCTATTGAGTGAGTCTTTTTTAGTTTGTTCTGCTTATATTAACATAGAAACGTATTGATAATTTCACAGAAGCCCATTTTCCTGTATTTTGAATGGCTCTAAATAATTTGTATATTTAATCAAGGCCCATCTATGCTCTAGTAGTAATTTAATAATCAATGCAAAAATATTATATGATAGGATGTGATATAAGGCAGGATAGTAGAAAATAATTGTTATTGGTTTAAAATTTGATGTAACCAAACCTTTCTTCTTAGGTATTATTCTTTGGATGTTTAAATGGTAAAGAGTTGGTACTAAAATACTGGGCTGTCCAGAAAAGTTTTTGTAGGTATCTGGGTAGAAACTTGAGCCAAGGAACTCATGAAACTCCCATAGACCAATTAGGACTGTTATTTCCATGACCATTCTGGTAGAAGTGTCACAATCACTCTCATGCGTATAATCCTATTAAATGCTCATTACCAGTTTTTCCAAAACAAATAAAAATGCTGAAATGGACATAGTTCACCCTATTAATAAGCACCTATTGGTGCTTGTTGTGGTCACCCAACAGATTTGAAATGGACATCCTTCCTAAAATTTGGTTCAAATGTCGAGATTGATGACACCATGCATTATTACATGCGTAATGAAGCTTTCTGGGGAAAGCAGGACAGCTTCCAACTGGTCCAAAAATGACTTGAGAGAGCAGGGAAAGGAGGCTGGCCTTGCTGGGATCATTGTTGGAGAGTAAGGCTGGGATGAGGGTCCCTTGCATGGGTTGGCGCTTGCGCGGTTTGAAGTTTCTGCTGGTACCAAAGGAGGGAGGATCTGGGCTTTCTCATCTGCTTGTTCAGATGTGGGGATAAAGGGGGAGGGGAATGGCAAGGCTTGAAAACTGTCAAAAGCAAATGTCAAAAATGGAGTCAGACTTGATTACAATGCTAAGTTGTGGTTTTAGGTAAAATCAGACTATTCTGGGCAAGTGCAACCTGTCCAGGATGACGTGCTCCCAGACGTGTCACTAAATCACATACCTTTTACTTCTTGCCACCCCTCTCGTGCCCCATCCCCCCACCCCGCCAAACATTCCTTCCTGTTCCCCAACTTCAGCAGAAATGCTATAGTTAGACTCTTGGCTCAGACTCTTTCTTCTTTTACTAAATTTGGATCTCTGCTTATATATAGCCATGTTTAAACAAATATGTTTGTACTATATGTATGTGTGTATAGACTGGAGGGAATTCAATTTTCTTTTTTTTTTTCCTTTGGGTGAGAAGTGTGTATTGACTTTGCAGAATCATGGAAGCAAGTTGTAAATGATGAATGGACAGAACATCTCTCCTGCTTAGGGAAGAAGGAATACAGATGAAGCTGTGAGTGTACATGCACTTTGCCTATTTTTCTACATTTATATCATTGGCATGATTATAAGACTGGGTTCCTTGGTGATACAATTTGAAGAGGTTGGGCATTGAATGGAATGGAATCATACAGACACTCTCGTGGGTTGAAAGGAGCATCATTCACCAGTAAGTATGTTTTGTACAGACCTGGCTCAGTACCACATTCTTTCCGCACCTGTAAGTTTCAGAAATGATAAAGGATGGATAAAAGGAGAATTCTACTTATAAAGAGATGACCTGAGCCTAGATTTTCAAGTTTTTTAAAAATGCAGATTTGTTGTTTTCTGTTGTGTTTTTTTCACATACAAATTTCTTAGCAGCTTTATTTGTAATAGCCAAGACTAGAACCAACCCAAATGTCCATCAACAAGGATAGAAACAAGAACTGTGGTGTACAATGGAAATTGTGGTGTGTCTATACAATGACATTTTCTGTTGTTGTTTGTACTTGCTTATTTGTGGGTTTCTTATCTTTCACGTGAAAGCAGCTCTGGATAAATTCTGGGCAAGAGAACTACTTCTCACTCATTCCTTATAGTCAATACATATTAAAAATAGAAAACTTTTGTGGGACAGATTATACCAAGTGATTAAATGCATTTAAAATTAAAGCTTAGTGCAATCTTACTAATGATTTTAAAATATTGAAATTAGAATCTGCCAGCTGCCAGGTGCCCAAAGAACACAGCAAATCACGCAATTAGGCAAAGTCTCAGGTAAAATTGTTCCATTTCAACTATTTCATACAAGTTGAATGTATCTGCTGGGCTGTTTAGAGATGAATTGTAGTCGAGTGTGCCAACTTCGGAAGTATCCAAGTTATCTTGCTTTGCTTCAAGATTCAAGGCAAGCCCTTGGCTGACTATTGTTTTTACACTCACAAAGATTATATGCCAACATTATCATTCCTGTCAGTGTAAACACAAAATGTGAGAGGCTGTTATAATCTCTACTGCAGCACACTTTTGTCATGAGAATTTTAAAATCATTACTATGTTTTTACTTAGTGTTGGTACAATGTTTTATACTGAGAGAATTCTTGGAAATTTCCCTTGTCAATAGTTTCCTAAATAACCCAGTGACATGGGTTAGTGCTTCTGACACTCTCACATCTGGGGACATGGAAGCAGAAGGAGGTCATCAGATTTGAAGAATGTTATATTTTGATACAAGAATGAGAGCTAATCACACCAGAGTTTCCATTCTGTTGTTTAACCAGCTGGCTTATGCTCCTACAAGTCTCATTATTCGTATTAACTCCAGAGAATTGTTAGGGCCCTGAGAGGAACATCTTAAATGGGAAGCAAATCAGAGGACTCTGTTGAGTTCCATTCTCTTTCAAGGGAAATACTCTTCAACTGATTACCTATTACACAGTTGCTTTCCCCTTCGCTCTTAGTTCACTTTTTTTTTTCATGTAATGCTGAAGAAAAAAAGACTTCTATGGGAAGTTAGATGGAAGAAGTTTCATGTTGGTATAATGTTACTAGAATGCTTTATACTGAGAGAACTCTTTGAAATTTCCCTTATTAACAATCTCTCAAATAACCCAATGATATAGGTTAGAGCTCCTGGCACTGTCCCACATCTGAAGACGTAGAAGCAGAAGGAGGTAGATTTCAGAAAAAAATAAAATGCCTGAAATATCTGTGGATGGTCTTCATTTTGAAAGCTCAAAGTACTGGATTTGGGAGCCAAGGTAGAATTTCTTCAAACTTGGAGGCATTTCAGAGAAAAGACTAACAGCAAAGTGATAAGAAATGCCCAAAGGAGGCCTTTTTGATACAGACATTGGTGTAATTAGAACATCAGGCAAATTTGGACTAGGCAATACAAAAAATTTACAAGAATTTTTCATAGATATGAACTAGAAGCTTTATGAGGAAATCAACTGCCCATGATAGACCATTTATAGCTTCTTGGCAAAAAGCCTTGGCCAAACAGAAAGAATTCAGATGCTTTTGGTGACAGCTGACGTGGAATAACTTTTTATAGTACATGTTCTATCATATGGCACAATTTGTGAATTTTCTCTAAAAAAGTGACAGTCAACGGAGGCCTGTGTTTATGGACTCTCTGTAAAAATAAAAGATCTAGGTTCTATGAAAGATAAAATTCACAACTTATCAACATTCAAAATAGAAACGAACTTCAGTGCTGTCTTTCGGAGGACGAATGAAATGGGGAGTTGTTAATGCTGAGCTTCCAAACTTTTATGGAACAAAAGTTTAGAAAGCAAAAATGCCATCTTGTATTCTTTATTGCTAAGGTTAGAAAGTAGCCATAAAGAAAGGTCCAGGAAGCTTTAAGGAAGTCCAAAGACTTCTAGATGAGATGAAACTCTTTTTATAACTCTTTCAGGATTCTTAATTGTAGTAAAGGAGCTTCTTCTATGTGTCTAACCTTCCTCCTGTCTTGAATTATCTATCCTTCCTTAGGATATGTGCCCATCCTTCAAGGCTTAGTGACATTCTGCCTCCTCTGAGCAGCCTTCTATGATTGCCCCAGGGCTCAGGGGATCCCAAGACCAACCTCAGGTACAACAGCCCATGGCTGCTTCAGCCTCCATTTGTATCAAATAGTCAAGAGGCCTTGCTGGACTCACTAGAAGCATGCATAGGACTCAGGAATGGCTATTATACTCCTGGTGACAGTTTATAACAGTAAAAGTAGAGGTAAAAATCAGCAAAGGGAAAAAGCTCATGGGATGTAGTCCAGAAGAAATCAGGTGTATGTTTTTAGGTGTCCTCTCCTAGTGGAGTTGCTCAGGCACATTTTTTATTTTCCCAGCAATTATATCTGACAATACTTGCAAAGTGTAGCCAGCCAGGAAAGTTCGCTCAAGCCTTGGTGTCCAGGCTTTTTCTTGGGCTTTATTTTCATAGGCATGCAGTTCCTGTGGACTGACCTCACTTGCTTAGTCTCCAGCCCCGCAGAACAGAGTAGGCATTCACCATAAATCACATTGTTAGCGTAACTGTCTGATCAAAGTGGTATAGCATTGCCCAAGACTTCAGGCAAACAAAAGCACTCTTAGACGGAATATTCCAAGGGCTCATCCGTCCAGGAGTGGTTAAAGACGAGTCCTGAAGACAGGCCTTTCTTGGGAATGTGCAGAGTTTGTGGAATCCATGTCTGCTGAATTAACCCTTTCCTGTGCAGTCTACTCCTTAGGTCCTTGGCCTGGGCTCTTATGCAGCAAAATGATCATATTTTTCTAAGTTTCTGCATTTAATATAGTGTTTATATAATTAATACAACCATAGTAGCATCATGAAAATGCCTAACATTCAGAGGAGCATGAGTGAGGTAAAGGCAGACTTTAAGAACAGCTAATCCATCCAATAAAACCACTGCATACATTCTTATACTTTTGTACTAATTTGGTTACTCACTTCTCCCCTTGAGTTACCATTATTTTACCTCATGATAAATGCATATAGAACATTAGCATAGAAATTACCTGATGGATAGCTAAATCCAGTCTTTCCTCAGGTCAGTTGTTTTCCATCTGTATTACATCTTGAGAAGGCCTTAATTTGATGTTCCAATGTATGTGATCATCACTGTCAGAATTATCACGTGACTCATTTACGTAAGGTCGTTGACTCTCACCCACAAATCCAGTGACACCATATGACAGTATGTTCATGGTACAATTCAGTTTCAGTATAGAAAAATGAGTAAGAATTACAAAGGTATTTCTTATGCTTTCCCAACAGAGCCTGCCCTTGCCCATATACAGATATTATAATGGAGAGGTGTCATTGCTATTGACCATGATTCAGTTATTTCTGGGCTCCAAGTCAGTTGGGAACAAAATCAATCACCCTGCCTTAATTAATAGGCCGTGTTGAGACTTGTTTCCCTCGTGTGCTATTACATAACAGGGTCCACCTTCTCTTATGTAGAGGACATGCGCTTGGTAGGAGTGGTTTCAAACCCTGCTAACTGTAAGGTAGGATATGTTCTATTCTTGGGGCCAGGGTGGTCATAGTGTAGCCGACTAAATTACAGTTACCTCCAGAAAACTTCCATAAGTTTGGAGATCGCTTGGATTCCTGTAAGTTTGTCCCTTGAGCCTCAACAACTAGGGTGGAGTCTGTTAACCCAGAGCTACTTTGACCTCCATCTCTATTAAAATAGCCAAGTGGCGCTGTTGCATCATGGTATAAGCCCTTTCCTAATACTGGGTCCTAGCACTTTCCAACATTATTTGTTAAGTCTGCTTGGCCCACATCTTTCCAGGCTGATCCCATTCCTTGCTTTCATCTTGGAAGAGCATTCCTTCTTAATCTAGCTAACAAATCATTTTCCTTTGAACTTATTTCCTCATTAAAAGCAAATTCATCTTTTCCCATGATGCCTTGACTGGCACCAGTCTTCCGAAAAGTGCCTTTCCTGTGGCCAATGTTATTTAATCCCCCATACATCTTGTTCCTGTTGCCTATTAATAGCCCAAGTGCAGATAAGATACAGATATTGCACCCCCAAAATGTGGGGGTTATATGAGTGGAAGTCACACCTAGATGTAATGTAGTCTAAGTAACCCTTAATATATCCCATAACCAAATCCCAGGGCAGTTCAGCCCCACCATGAGAATCCTGCTATTTTATTCCCATCAGATACCTGTTATCTTTTCCTATCTTGCTTAGCAGCTTTCCAGGCACAAAAACAAGGGTGACATGTATTTGTGCACCCACACCATGGAATGTCAGGCATGCCACTGCTATATTTTTATTTTATCCATTATAATCAGGAACCTTTCTAAGCATTCAGTCTTTTAAGTTTATAATTATCCAGTGATCAGTCTGCCAGAAGCTGTATATCACAAGGGCTGATGGTCTGGGGGGGGGAGTAGTTTCCAGAAATTCCTTCCCGAATGATACTCTTTATGGTAGATGTATCCTGAAAAATGAGTCAGAAGATTCTGGTACATTACTAGAATCCTACTCAGGTATCACTACATGGTCTACATTATCATATCGTTTGACAAAATGTGTCCCACAGTGATGCCACTTAGGTTTGCAAGATTCCATCCAACCTTGTCAGGTTCCAAAAGCAGAGGTGGTTTCAGAAAACAAGGCTTTACCCTTTCAGGAATCTGGTATAATTGTGTTAAAAGGCAATATCATTCTCTTGCTCTCAACTCTTCTTGAGACATCAATGTAATATTGGATTTCCCTTGTTTGCATAATCAATTTTACCCATTCATTTACTCTTGGCTACTATTTCTCCTTCTCCCCATTAGTCACTGTTTTTAACCCACATTTTCTACTTTTGGAAGGGACATTAGGTTCAGCCACTGTGCTGGTCCAGATAGCTGGCAGCAACACAGGTGTCAGCAAATGCCCCTGCTCAGTCTCATCCCATTCTTATAGGATAGGGTTACATAGGTACAAAGCTAGGGGCCTCTCTCAACCCCTAAGCCATACAGTTCCATTCGCTGTCTACCCTGATTTTGCTGGTTCGGATGAAGGTACTATATGTTATTTGTGTGGGAGCACATTGTCTCACATACAGTGAGTGTTCAATAAAAGCTTCCTGATTGATGTATCTGACTGTTCATGGGACAGTATGAATTTCTTGGAAAACTAATGGAAAGTGGTTCTATTTTGTTTTGACCCCTAAGATGTTCTCCACGTCTTGGGTAGAACTTATAACTTTTTAGGCTCTTTTCTCTAGCTAAGATCAGGTCTTTTGCTTTCATTGTGACTCTTTCAAATATTAAAAACAACAACAAAATTGAGTTTAACTAAAAAATTATTTGTCCCTGCAGCTGACAGCATATCTATTCCCTACTGTGGGGAAGAAGGTACATTCTATTATTTCATTCTTCCTTCTCTTCCTTTTCCTTGCTTTTCTGACTTTTTGAAGGGAGGGCAATTAGGGGAACAAGGGGCTGGAACATTATATAACTGGTGTTGATCTATTCTGAAGGTAGATGCCTCCATGTGGTGATCTGTCTTGTGGAATGCATGTATGGGTAATTTGGGGGTCCTTCTAAGGATCACACATTGCACAGTTCCAAAATACTCACTTTTAGCAAACTCTAATGTTTTCTGTCCCTTGCAATATGTCCCATACCCTCTTGCTTTGGGGCCCCTTCATCCATCTTGGCACCCTCTTGGATGAGGCAACTGAAATGATGGCCCAAGTCCTGCTACCTTCCAACAATTCATTGGTCCCAAGCGAAATGCAGCCATCCTTGTCAGATCCCATAGTGGGAGTTCAGGCTGGGTAACTACTGCCCCCCACTTTGGTGTTCTCTTATTGGGGTTGTTGCCTCCCTTCAAAATTTTCCAGACAATGGGAGCCACAGTTCCCTAAGTTCATATATGCTTCAAACTCAGAGGGCAAGTATCAATTTCGCTTAAGAACCCTATTTCTGTGTTCTTCTCTGATGGCAGAGCTTAGTGAGCTGACTAGGTCTGCAGTTCTGCAAGTGTCCAGATTGGGAGTGAGAGACTGATCTGCCTCCTTCACCCCTAATTTCCTTGGGTGTTTCTCTTGGTCCCACTTATTTTTCTTAGAGGGTGAGGTGCAACTTCGTCCCTACTCCCAAGACCTCAACACTCTCCCTTCAGGCTGCACACACCTGTGTCTGTCACAGACTGGGTTCCCACAGGGAATACTTAAGCAGGCTGGAACTGGTGACATCAAAGTTACAACAGAACAGGTGACTTGGTCCTACAGAAATGTTGTGCTTTTTAAATGACAGTTCTCATGAAAGAGCTATTTTAACATTTTATACCACATCTGCTCTTATTCTAAAGGCAGGGAAGAAAAAAATGTTGAATTCTCTTTAACCTGGTCCTCAGATATTAACATTCATAACTAATTTAGAAAATTTGGACATTATTGTATTTAAAAGAAATGGAAAAGGGTCAAAATTTCTTAGAGCTTTTCTGGAGCTGTCAGGTGGGAGATCTACTTAATATTACCTTGTTTAAGCTTCAGTTGCTGCAATATTTTATGAAGTCGTCTGTAAACCAACCCCAAAGATAAGTGGATTACAGTCACTCCCATTGTTATAATTACAATTTTATAATTTCAAGGAGGGAAGTTTTGGATACGGAGGTCTCAATCATGTCACCCTCTCCAATCTGACTTAGCAATTTGATTTCTATAACTATGTTAATCAAAAATTTGTGTCCGAATCGAGGGATTTCTCCTACTGAAGTTGGGTTATGTGAAATTTTATCCTTATTTTTCAATGCCTGCGTGGATTTTTAGATTGACACATCAATCACATTCTGCTTCTTACAAGTTTAAGCACAATGCGATCTTGGCAGCAGTCTAAAAAATTCGCATTTGAACCCCTGAGCTTGGTTCATACATGCGTCAGGAAGTGAGGACATAGAAGAGTGACTCAGGTAAAAACACTTTTGTCTAAATGCAATGTTATGTAGCTAGTTGAGGGTCCCAAATAATAACTACAATTTTCACATTTACTTTCAAGATTTTCTGTGAAAAGCACCCCAGCTAATCTTTTTCATGTTCAGAGTATCCTAGAGAGTAGTTATCGAGTCGGTGATATATTGCCAACTGCTTAGATATTATTTTAATGCAAGAGAATGATCTCCTATGGAGCCATTAGACCATGGCTTTTGGAGAGCAGTCATTGTGCCATGTTTGCTATTAATTTCCATTTCGCACCATCAGTGCCGGCCTGTAGCGTATGCTCTGTGAATGCTTGCTGAGTGGAATTAGCCCCCTGTTCTCACTAAGTGCCAAACTCTGTCATAGGTGCTTTAACACATTTGCTTGTCACAAGACCACTATTAACGTAGATGCCATGCTGGTCCCTTTTATGGCCAAGGAAACCAGGTGTGATAGTTTGAAGCTGTATGTGCCCCAGAAGATCATGGTCTTAACGCTAACCCATGCCTGTGGGTATAGACCTACTGGGAGTGGAATCTCTTGACTAGGTCGTTTCAGTTGAGTCGTGCCCCAGGTGGGCCCTAATCCTCTTACTATAGTCCATTATAAGAGGGTGAAACTTGGAGAAAGACACAGAGAAAAAAGACACAGAAATAGAGAGAGGAAGCCGCAGAAGCTCCGAGAAAGCCATGGAAGCAAGAAGCTGAAAGTAAATGAAGCCCGGAAGAGAAGGGAGAGACCAGGAGACACCATCATGTGCCTTGCCACCTGACAGAGGAGTCCAGGTATTGTCACGATGATGCCTTGACTTGGACATTTTCCCAGGCGTGGAACTGTGAGCTTGTAAATTAATCAATTCCCATTGCTAAAAGCTCAGCCCATTTCTGCTATATTGCATTTTAGCAGTCAACCTGACTAAAACACTGAGGCAGGGATAAGGAAGTCACTTTCCCAAGGTTACACTGCCAGTAAGTGGTAGAGCGGGAATTCAAACCCAAGTTCTGGATCTACAGTGTGTGCTCTTAACTACAAGGTTCAACTAGCCCTCTTCATAAGTGCATGTATACGGTGTCCTATTTACACGGGAGAAGTATCCTAGTTACTGAACTCTGTAGCTGGAGCTTCCTGGTGTGCCACAAGATGCCTGTTAGATGTTTGGTCAGCCAAAGTCTTCCAAAGCAGGGCTTGTCATCCACAGATATTTTGTCACAGGCGTTTTCTTGACAAGTCACACTTTATATTGTTAGTATGGGGCCTTTTAACCCATTCTTAATTATTGCTAAATATGTTTTCCTCAGACTTCTCACATTTACAACGGTACAACATTGGGCCCCACTGCTACGCTAAGTCACTTTCCTTTCTATATGTTAAAGGGGTGTCTTGCCCTGTTGACTGGAGAATCATGCTAGTGAGAACTAGCTGCCCGAGCCTGAGTGAAAAGCACATCGCCATGGGCTGAGAGCACGACTGAAATCGTAATGAAGAGAAGAGCTCTGTCAGGATGGTCAGATGACTGACTGACTGATCAGAGCAGATCAAGATTCTAAAGAGGTAGAAAGTAGAGAAGGTTCAGACATATTGAAATAAGAAAACTGGAGGACTAGAAGAGAGAAACCTGAAAAAAAAAAAAAAAGGAGACCAATGCAAGCTTAGTAGATTTAGGAAAAAGACTGCCTGTGTTTATTTGGGAGCCAGGAGGGATTTATACGTAAAAATTGTAGGAAGCTGCTAAAGTTAGCTAGGACCAGCCCACCCCACTTTTTTGATTCTGTAAAGCTTCAGCCACACCTCATGGCCAAAGTGTTGGTATGAGAAGTCTCAATAAAGTAGGTATCTCTAAGGAATCCAATAGATTCTTTTGTCACATCAGGTTTGAGTCCTCCCTACCCACAATCATAGTGTTATAGTTTTAAAATAATTCAAAATGATTGTTATCTCTTCCAACTGCCATGAAAGGACCAACTGCTATAACCCATCTAATAGAAACTATAAGCATTCACCCATTCATTTGCTACTCAGCAAATATTTATTGAGTGCCTGGGTTAAATACATAAATAAATGAAGCCAGAGGCATAATGGGAAGTTATAGTTCTGCTACAGAACTGCAGCTACTTCATTTTTTAGAGCACTTGTTATAATCTGTAGAACTATTTAGGAAACAAATATTGGGTTCACAGAAATCTAGTTCTTAAATCTGTACAAAGACAATCCTTGCAAAATTTCTGGATTGATTTTCCACTATTTTAGGCCAAAGCCTTTTCCTTCTTTACTTTGCTCACAATTCAGTTGGTATATTTTTATCTGGATTCCATCTAGGACAACCTGGATGGGAAACTTCCTTTGGGAGATATTGTTTAGACAAGACTATGAGCACTTTGAAATAAGATCAAGAAAAGCAAAATTGAAAATGGATCATGCATAAAATTGCAGGAACATAATTCTAGAGAAGGCAAGGGTGTCAAGGAGGAATGTGGAGCAATGCAAGAAATAGATGTAACAAGGCTGTACAGAAAGGGGGAGTCTGTTGGATGTGAACTTCAGGGTCAGTAATGGCTTCAAGTCATCGCATGGAGTAGAGACATCATTTTGAACTTCCCGTTTTTCCCCTTTCGCCGACCCTGACCCTGCCTCCCAATTTTTCCTTCCAGTTAGGCACCAAAATGTTTCTCTAGGTCTGACTAGTGAAAGCCTGTGAGATGTTTAGAGATCAACTTAAAATGGAAAATACATTACTGGGAAGTTCATTTTCAGCTGGTAAACACTGGTTCAACCATTGTACTTGATAATAGCTGGTGATGGTTTTGATTGCTTTACAGTTTTTCACCTGAGTTGTTTTGAATTTTGACATTTACCCTTGTAATCCTGGAAGAGCTTCCAGTGTGTGTGTGTGTGTGTGTGTGTGTGTGTGTGTGTGCGCTTGTGCATGGGTAGGGTTCATGGTTCTCCCACCTGACTTAATAATTCATCTGTCCTCCGTGATTCTGGAAGGCCAGGACAGTCTGTACTTGGAGTGAGCATACCAGATTAGCTTTTCTCTGACCCCTGCAGCAGGTTACGGGAATCTAGGGTGAGCAGTGTGATCCATTTGATTTTTGTTCAAGCATTGAGCTAAGGTGCTGATTGGTGTTAGAATCAGATAACCCCTGTTGTGTGTGTGTGTGTGTGTGTGTGTGTGTGTGTGTTAGAATGGCCTTTTTGCTCCTGATTTTATCATTTTCTAAATTTATTGTCTACTATTTGCATGGCTGAGCATATCATTTTAGTTTCTGTAAGGTTTCCATGTCCTTTAAAAGCAGAAAACATGACTACCAGGAGAAGATGGCGGCTTAGTAAGACGCGCGGATCTTAGTTTCTCCTCCAGGACAGCTACTAGGGGAGTAGAAACGATACAGAACAGCTCCCAAAGCCACGACAGAGATAAAAAAGACAGCGTACCCCATCCTGGAATGGCTGGCTGGCTGAGAGAACCCGCTCTGGTGAGATTGCCGAGGGGCGCGGGCTTCACTGGGCAGGGCGGCAAGCGGCCGGAGTCACTCCCTTCCCCCTTCCCAGGCCGGCTGGGAGAATTGGACAGCTGGTCCCCTCAAACCGTGGCGGTTGGCGCCCACACCACGCATGGCTCCCTGGACCAACTGAGAGAATTGGATCGGAAATCCCCAGGCCGCGGAAAACGGTGACGGGGTGGGGGGCCCTTCCAAACCCGTGACTCCCCGGGAACGTGCACTCTCCCAGGTGGGCCGCTGCGGCTGGCGCCCGCCCGCCACCGGGCCAACTAGGAAGTTCGGACGGGCGCTTTCCCGGGCTGCGGTGGCCAGCGACCCTCCCCGCGTTCGGACCCCGGGCCGGCTGGCACTCTTCCAAGCCGCTTCAGCTAGCGAACCTCCAGGACGGCGAGAGTTTTCCAAAGTAAAAGGACTCACAGCACCTTTTACTGGTGGGACCCGCAGACAAACGTGTGCCACGAGCGCCACCTACTGGGCAGGATAAGAAAAACAGAACCCAGAGATTTCACAGAAAAATCTTACAACCTTGTTGGGTCTGACACCCAGGGAAATATGACTAAATGCCCAGACACCAGCAGCAGAAGATAACTGTCCACGCTCAGAAGCCTGAGAATATGGCACAGTCAAAGGAACAAACCAATAGTTCAAATGAGATACAAGAGCTGAGACAACTAATGCTGAATATACGAACAGAAATGGAAAACCTCTTCAAAAATGAAATCGATAAATTGAGGGAGGACATGAAGAGGACATGGGCTGAACATAAAGAAGAAATAGAAAAACTGAAAAAAAAAATCACAGAACTTATGAAAGTGAAGGATAAAGTAGAAAAGATGGAAAAAAAAATGGATACCTACAATGATAGATTTAAAGAGACAGAAGATAGAATTAGTGATTTGGAGGATGGAACATCTGAATTCCAAAAAGAAACAGAAACTATCGGGAAAAGAATGGAAAAATTTGAACAGGGTATCAGGGAACTCAAGGACAATATGAACCGCACAAATATACGTGTTGTGGGTGTCCCAGAAGGAGAAGAGAAGGGAAAAGGAGGAGAAAAAATAATGCAAGAAATTATCACCGAAAATTTCCCAACTCTTATGAAAGACCGAAAATTACAGCTCCAAGAAGTGCAGCGCACCCCAAAGAGATTAGACCCATAAGGCGTTCTCCAAGCCACTTACTAGTTAGAATGTCAGAGGTCAAAGAGAAAGAGAGGATCTTGAAAGCAGCAAGAGAAAAGCAATCCATCACATACAAGGGAAACCCAATAAGACTATGTGTAGATTTCTCAGCAGAAACCATGGAAGCTAGAAGACAGTGGGATGATATATTTAAATTACTAAAAGAGAAAAACTGCCAACCAAGACTCCTATATCCAGCAAAATTATCTTTCAAAAATGAGGGAGAGATTAAAACATTCTCAGACAAAAAGTCACTGAGAGAATTTGTGACCAAGAGACCAGCTCTGCAAGAAATACTAAAGGGAGCACTAGAGTCAGATACGAAAAGACAGAAGAGAGAGGTATGGAGAAGAGTGTAGAAAGAAGGAAAATCAGATATGATATATATAATACAAAAGGCAAAATGTTAGAGGAAAATATTATCCAAACAATAATAACACTAAATGTCAATGGACTGAATTCTCCAATCAAAAGACATAGATTGGCAGAATGGATTAAAAACAGGATCCTTCTATATGCTGTCTACAGGAAACACATCTTAGACCCAAAGATAAACATAAGTTGAAAGTGAAAGGTTGGGAAAAGATATTTCATGCAAATAACAACCAGAAAGGAGCAGGAGTGGCTACACTAATATCCAACAAATTAGACTTCAAATGTAAAGCAGTTAAAAGAGACAAAGAAGGACACTATATACTAATAAAAGGAACAATTAAACAAGAAGACATAACAATCATAAATATCTACGCACTGAACCAGAATGCCCCAAAATACGTGAGGAATACACTGCAAACACTGAAAAGGGAAATAGACACATATACCATAATAGTTGGAGACTTCAATTCACCACTCTCATCAATGGACAGAACATCTAGACAGAGGATCAATAAAGAAATAGAGAATCTGAATATTACTATAAATGAGCTAGACTTAACAGACATTTATAGGACATTACATCCCACAACAGCAGGATGCACCTTTTTCTCAAGTGCTCATGGATCATTCTCAAAGATAGACCATATGCTGGGTCACAAAGCAAGTCTTAACAAATTTAAAAAGATTGAAATCATACACAACACTTTCTCGGATCATAAAGGAATGAAGTTGGAAATCAATAATAGGCGGAGTGCCAGAAAATTCACAAATACGTGGAGGCTCAACAACACACTCCTAAACAACGAGTGGGTCAAAGAAGAAATTGCTAGAGAAATTGGCAAATACCTCGAGGCAAATGAAAATGAAAACACAATGTATCAAAACTTATGGGACGCAGCAAAGGCAGTGCTAAGAGGGAAATTTATTGCCCTAAATGCCTATATCAGAAAAGAAGAAAAGGCAAAAATGCAGGAATTAACTGTCCACTTGGAAGAACTGGAGAAAGAACAGCAAACTAATCCCAAAGCAAGCAAAAGGAAAGAAATAACAAAGATTAGAGCAGAAATAAATGAAATTGAAAACATGAAAAGAATAGAGAAAATCAATAAGGCCAGAAGTTGGTTCTATGAGAAAATCAATAAGATTGATGGGCCCTTAGCAAGATTGACAAAAAGAAGAAGAGAGAGGATGCAAATAAATAAGATCAGAAATGGAAGAGGAGACATAACTACTGACCTCACAGAAATAAAGGAGGTAATAACAGGATACTATGAACAACTTTACGCTAATAAATACAACAATTTAGAGGAAATGGACGGGTTCCTGGAAAGACATGAACAACCAACTTTGACTCAAGAAGAAATAGACGACCTAAACAAACCAATCACAAGTAAAGAAATTGAATCAGTCATTCAAAAGCTTCTTAAAAAGAAAAGTCCAGGACCAGACGGCTTCACATCTGAATTCTATCAAACATTCCAGAAAGAATTAGTACCAACTCTCCTCAAACTCTTCAAAAAAATCGAAGCGGAGGGAAAACTACCTAATTCATTCTATGAAGCCAACATCACCCTCATACCAAAACCAGGCAAAGATATTACAAAAAAAGAAAACTACAGGCCAATCTCTCTAATGAATATAGATGCAAAAATCCTCAATAAAATTCTAGCAAATCGTATCCAACAACACATTAAAAGAATTATACATCATGACCAAGTAGAATTCATCCCAGGTATGCAAGGATGGTTCAGCATAAGAAAATCAGTTAATGCAATACACCATATCAACAAATCAAAGCAGAAAAATCACATGATCATCTCAATTGATGCAGAGAAGGCATTTGACAAGATTCAACATCCTTTCCTGCTGAAAACACTTCAAAGGATAGGAATACAAGGGAACTTCCTTAAAATGATAGAGGGAATATATGAAAAACCCACAGCTAATATCATCCTCAATGGGGAAAAATTGAAAACTTTCCCCCTAAGATCAGGAACAAGACAAGGATGTCCACTATCACCACTATTATTCAACATTGTGTTGGAGGTTCTAGCCAGAGCAATTAGACAAGAAAAAGAAATACAAGGCATCAAAATAGGAAAGGAAGAAGTAAAACTATCACTGTTTGCAGACGATATGATACTATACGTCGAAAACCCAGAAAAATCCACAACAAAACTACTAGAGCTAATAAATGAGTACAGCAAAGTAGCAGGTTACAAGATCAACATTCAAAAATCTGTAGCATTTCTATACACTAGCAATGAACAAGCGGAGGGGGAAATCAAGAAACGAATCCCATTTACAATTGCAACTAAAAGAATAAAATACCTAGGAATAAATTTAACTAAAGAGACAAAAACCTATATAAAGAAAACTACAAAAAACTGCTAAAAGAAATCACAGAAGACCTAAATAGATGGAAGGACATACCGTGTTCATGGATTGGAAGACTAAATATAGTTAAGATGTCAATCCTACCTAAATTGATTTACAGATTCAATGCAATACCAATCAAAATCCCAACAACTTATTTTTCAGAAATAGAAAAACCAATAAGCAAATTTATCTGGAAGGGCGGGGTGCCCCGAATTGCTAAAAACATCTTGAGGAAAAAAAACGAAGCTGGAGGTCTCACGCTGCCTGACTTTAAGGCATATTATGAAGCCACAGTGGTCAAAACAGCATGGTATTGGCATAAAGATAGATATATCGACCAATGGAATCGAATAGAGTGCTCAGATATAGACCCTCTCATCTATGGACATTTGATCTTTGATAAGGCAGTCAAGCCAACTCACCTGGGACAGAGCAGTCTCTTCAATAAATGGTGCCTAGAGAACTGGATATCCATATGCCAAAGAATGAAAGAAGACCCATATCTCACACCGTATACAAAAGTTAACTCAAAATGGATCAAAGATCTAAACATTAGGTCTAAGACCATAAAACAGTTAGAGGAAAATGTAGGGAGATATCTTATGAATCTTACAATTGGAGGCAGTTTTATGGACCTTAAACCTAAAGCAAGAGCACTGAAGAAGGAAATAAATAAATGGGAAGTCCTCAAAATTAAACACTTTTGTGCATCAAAGAACTTCATCAAGAAAGTAGAAAGACAGCCTATGCAATGGGAATCAATATTTGGAAACGACATATCAGATAAAGGTCTAGTATCCAGAATTTATAATGAGATTGTTCAACTCAACAACAAAAAGACAGCCAACCCAATTACAAAATGGGAAAAAGACTTGAATAGACACCTCTCAGAGGAGGAAACACAAATGGCCAAAAGGCACATGAAGAGATGCTCAATGTCCCTGGGCATTAGAGAAATGCAAATCAAAACCACAATGAGATATCATCTCACACCCACCAGAATGGCCATTATCAACAAAACAGAAAATGACAAGTGCTGGAGAGGATGCGGTGAAAGAGGCACACTTATCCACACTTATTTGGTGGGAATGTCAAATGGTGCAACCACTGTGGAAGGCAGTTTGGCGGTTCCTCAAAAAGCTGAATATAGAATTGCCATACGACCCAGCAATACCATTGCTGGGAATCTACTCAAAGGAATTAAGGGCAAAAACTCAAACGGACATTTGCACACCAATGTTTATAGCAGCGTTATTTACAATTGCAAAGAGATGGAAACAGCCAAAATGTCCATCAACAGACGAGTGGCTAAACAAACTGTGGTATATACATACGATGCAATATTATGCAGCTTTAAGGCAGGATAAACTTATGAAGCATGTAATAACATGGATGGACCTAGAGAACATTATGCTGAGTGAGTCTAGCCAAAAACTAAAAGACAAATACTGTATGGTCCCAATGATGTGACTCGACACTCGAGAATAAACTTGGAATATGTTATTGGTAACAGAGTTCAGCAGGAGTTAGAAACAGGGTAAGATAATGGGTAATTGGAGCTGATGGGATACAGACTGTGCAATAGGACTAGATACAAAAACTCAAAAATGGACAACACAATAATACCTAATTGTAAAGTAATCATGTTAAAACACTGAATGAAGCTGCATCCGAGCTATAGGTTTTTGTTTTGTTTTATTTTGTTTTGTTTTGTTCTTACTATTATTACTTTTATTTTTTTTCTCTATATTAAAATTCTATATCTTTTTCGGTTATATATCTAGTTCTTCTAAACCGATGCAAATGTACTAAGAAACGATGATCATGCATCTATGTGATGATGTTAAGAATTACTGATTGCATATGTAGAATGGTATGATTTCTAAAAAAAAATGGACAGCACAATACTACCTAATTGTAATGTAATTATGTTAAAACACTGAATGAAGCTGCATCTGAGCTATAGTTTTTTTTTCTTATATATTTTTGTATTTTTTATTTTTATTTTTATTTTTTCTCTATATTATCCTTTTATTTCTTTTTCTGTTGTCTTGCTATTTGTTTTTCTAAATCGATGCATATGTACTAAGAAATGATGATCATACATCTATGTGATGATATTAAGAATTACTGATTGCATATGTAGAATGGAATGGTTTCTAAATGTTGTGTTAGTTAATTTTTTTAATTAATAATAAAAAAAGTTATAAAAAAAAAAGCAGAAAACATGCTGCACGATCCTTCTCGTCATTGTCCCATGCCTCTTAAGTGCAGCGGCGTCTTGGTAGCGCAGTGCTTCATCTTCCACTGCACCTCGTCTCAAGCAACCACAGGGAAAGCTCCAGAATGCATGATGCCACTGCATGCCGGCAACTATTTCCATGACTTCCATTGGCCCATGGCTGTGTCCTGGTCTGTTTAAAGGCTGCTTTCTCTCTGTGCTGTTAGCACTTTGAAGATAGCTCTGTTTTTCTTTCCCATTTGAGTGATTCCATTATCCTGCACAGTGCCTGGCACACAGTGGCAGAATCAATAAATCTTTATTGGATGAATAAATGACTCTGTTGATTCCATAGAGTGACTTTTAAAATTTTGATTATTTTAATTTTCAACTCTGGAATTTATATTTTAAAATAATAGCTTCTATTTCTCTATCGAGAGTTCCTATATTTTGTCACTATTATCATATTTCCTTTAGGGTTTTGAAAATGTTTATAATAGCTGCTTTGAAGTTATTGTCTGATAAATCCAACATCTGGGACCATGTAGAGTTAGTTTCTTACTATGTTTCTTTCCTGAATATGGGTCACACTTTCTTACCTCTTTGAATGCTTTGTAATTTCTGGTTGAATGAATTGGGGGCATTTTAATCAGCGTAGTGGTAACAACTCTGGATTCTGATTTCTTTATATGAGATTTTTATTTATTATTTTTGTAAGTTGCCAGGGAACTGTGGAATTGTAGAATTTGTTTGCCTGTTATGGGACCACTTATGTCTCTTTTTCAGTTTTTTTGCTCTGTGTGCATGTATACGTACATATATATAATTTTATTTTTTTTAGCCAGGATTAGTAGAGGTCATTCCTGTGTCTGCATACCTTAGTGATTAGTCAGCGATTCGGGCAGAAGTTATACTCAAACACTTTGAATATGTAAAGCTTCAACCCTCTGTTGATGTTGAGAATGCAGAAGTTAGCTATTTTCACATCTCTTTTGACTTTTCCTTTCCATTTGGCTCTCTCAGGTCTCCCCTGCACATGCATGTACTTTGCAATCAGCAGGGATGTGTGGAGTACTTATCCTGCCCTTTTATGGCTCTCTCATTTCCATGATCTGGCAGGTCTACCACTTAGCCGGGCTGTGACCCCCTCCTGGACTAGGGAAGAGGCAGTTTGTCCCCATTCACTACCTTTTAGCTGACAAAGCCATAGTCCCCACCCACCACCCCTGCCCAGAACGAATAGAGTTTGCCCCCTTTGGGAGCTGAGTGGTTGGTTTTCTAGCTACTCCCACTCTGATAAAGCTACCCTTTGTATCTACTGAGTTAGGGGAAGGGACGTGAACAGCCCCAGGTAAAATGGCCACGGACTTTCTTTTGCTCTAAGATCTAGTTGTTTTTCAAGAATAACACTTCTCAATTCATTGATTGCCTTTGGCCAATTTCCAGAGCCCCGTAATAGTTGTTTTTATGTCCACTTTGTTTAGTTTTGTACTTGTGTTTTTTTACAGAGAAGATTTGCTAACCTCTTTACCCTGGCACAGCTGGAAATTCCTTTCTCTGCTCAGTATACTTTTGTCCATAGTTTTGTTTTCATCCTTTCTATATCATTTTGTTTTAATTCATCTTTAAAAAAAAATCAAGAGTTGGTCTTTGCCTTGTGCTATAACCTTAAAATTTCTTTTTTTTGGATAAATGAATTAAAATTTAAATAAAATTAAAATCAATTGATTTGACACATATTGTATTTGCTCTCAGTCCTGTTGTGTTATCTTATATAATGATTTCTGTTTTTGAAATTTTTTAAAAAGTTCTAACTGTTTTCCCTTTTGGTCTATTGGTTTGTGTGTGTGTAGATTTTTTTATGGCATTTCGAAAGGTTTAAGCTTTTGTCCTAGTTGTTATCTTTATAATTAAACCTTCATGTAATAATACCCTTTGTCTTATATTTCTTATATTGATTTTACCATGAGCAAGCATGTTTTCTTCCTTTAATACAGCTGCATTTTAATCATTAATACCTTAGTATTTACATTTGTATTGCTAAACTATGCTTATATTTTATCACTTGAATGGTATCATTGAATGAAATGTTTTGACTATTAGCTCGGCAGCCGAGGTAATAAATTTCCTATATTTTCTATCTTTTTACCACTTTCTCCTCCCAATATTTGTATAATTTCTATATTTTGAGGAGACGTAATATTTGCATTCTCTTTTGTCACTTTAGTCTTCACACTAAGTCTTAGTTCTGCAGGTAAGCCGTTTCTTTTGCATTTTTTTTCCCTGGGCATCTCTTGATTGGTTAAAATTTGTTCTGTAGGAGAGTGTTCTAGAAGACTCATGGGTGTTATACTATTTGCATACTTCCATGTTCAGATGTTTGTCTGATGCTTTATATTTGAAGCTTCTATGACCAGATACATACCTGATTTTTTACTCAATTTTTCTTTTCTTCCCTATCTTACAGGCATTGTGTCACTTCTTCTGGCATTTCATGTTGCTGTGGAGAAATTTGTGATCGCTTTGTTCTTTCTCCCTTTATAAGCAAATTGATTTATTTGCCTGGCTGTCCAAAGACTCTATCTTTATCTTTATACTCCAGTAACTGTATCAGGATAGGTCTTCTTGTTGGACATTCTGGCAGGTACAAATTGGATCTTTTGATATGGAGATTCAAGAAACTTTTCTTGAATTATATTTTTAACTATTTATTCCGTTGAATTGCTTTGGTGTACTTTAGGAGTTTTGATTATGCATATTTGGGTTTACTTTGCTTTCCATAGTCAGTTTTCTTTTAATCCTTTAAAAATCTTTCTTTATTTCCATTGCATTTTGTTCACTTTTATTATTTCTATCCTCTATATCTCTAACATGTTTCTCATAGGGCCTATTTGTGTCTGTGTTTTTTGGTTATTACAGCAATGACTCCCTCCACCCCCTTTTACTTTTTTCCTGAGTCTGTCAGTTCACATTTAGATTTCTTTTGTTATCTCACCATCTTTTCCCTGAGTTTTTGCATTTTTAATTTTGTGATCTTTTTTTTTCATAGAGGTAAGTAGATCAAGTTTTTTTTCTTAAAAAACTTTAGCAAATTATTTGGTTATTTTATCTGCTCTTTGGGTACATTTCTTAGTGAATGTCCTAATCTATTGGTAAAATTTGCTTTTTCCCCCCCATACTGGCTTTTTTTTTTTTAAATAACAGTTTGGTATTTATTCCATGGAAATTTATTTTTTCTTCATTGAAAGAGTTGCATTTTTCTCAATTGATTGTTTGAAGAATCAAAGGCTTCTCTGGGAGTGTGTTGGGGGAGGGTGCAATGCGGGGTGGGGGAAGGCCGTCCATGGCCCCTTTCCAGGCTTCTTTACTCAAAGGTTCTCTTCTGCTGTGCTGGCACAAAGGGACTACTTTCAACAACTGTGATTCCTGTAAGTGAGTCACTGGTTTGCCTTCTTCCCTGTGTTTCAAAATAATTTTTTAAAAAAATGCATCTTGGAGAGCTCATTCTGCCTGCTTTTGTACCCTTATTTTTGTACTCACTGTCATAAATCAGGCGTGTAGCTTTTGTGCCTCAGTATGAGGTTCCACTTTTAGGAAGTTTATTTTTCTCCAGCACTTAATAGTGATCTGTGCCGTCGGAGTCTGTCAGCGCTCATTGTGTTTCCTTTCTGCATCACCTCCTATGTGGCTTCTGTTTTATTTCTGCTACTTTTAGAAGGATTTATGTATTTTTTCTGTTTGTGGGGTATTTCTCTTATTTCAATGAAAATGGAGTTCTTTTTTCCCTCATTCTTCTTGATTTTCAGGATGGACAGTAGAAACAAACTTCTTATTCATCCATACTTACACTGAAAGTCATGTCATATTTATTGAGCAATTATCATGTACAGAACTGATGCTATGAACAGCACATATATTATAACTGCTGATCCTGTGATATGTGGTAGAGGGACAGATGTTATAGAATTCCTCTCTCATCTCCATTCTGACTGCCTTTTAGAATGTTACATTGCTGTTAAAGCTAAAAAGCTAAAGTCTCCATTTCTCAGATTTCCTTCCAACTCAGTTTCTGCGTGTCTAGTTTCCATCATGCAGATGTGCCTCCATGCAAATGTGCAGTGAAATCCACTTCTGCTTCTTCAAGCACGTGTTGGAGGCATTTGTGGTTTTGCAACAGTGATGACAAGGTGGTTTTTGAGAAGTAGTGTGGAGGCATCCGCTCTCTGGAGGTATGTTCTGGGAGTCAACAGTCATGACAGCCATTTCAGGACCTCTAGGTTAGAGTAGAAGTGGTATGGAATTAGTAATTGGAACATTGTCTTCCTGATACCCCTGGGTCCTGATTACGGCAAAGATGACCATTTCCTTGGTGGATCAGGGCTGTGATATTGTTCCAGTTATTATTTCTACTTCACACAATGGTTCTTCTGGTATTTGCACATAGTTATCATGCATCCTGGAAGTTCCCTCCTCTTCTCTTTAGAGATACTTCCAATCCTACATCTTGTCAGGATTTAAACTGGCCCCAATATGCAGATTGCTTAGAATTTATTTGAACTAAGCACAATATTTAAAGTTCAGTGTAATCAGCAATGAGCAGAACAGGAGTTTACCATCTTTGTTTTGGATGTTGCATCTTTTGGGGGAGCATTGCATTTGAAATCAGAGTCATTTAAACCTGGGATTCATGCTGCTGTTAGTCATAAAAACTTCTAGTCTCTTCCATCCCATATTTTTTTGGGTCGTCCCCCTTGCTCTCTCTACTCTATCCACATCTGTCTTTCTTGCCTGGTTGAGAAGCCATGTCCACATCTTCTTAGGCCCTTACACTTTTACACTTGCTGCTCCCTCTACCAGGGTGGTGTAATCCCCGTTTCCTCATTCCATTTTGATGCCTTCCACTCTGATCGGTTCTTCCCAGAGCATCTTGAAGTTTCCTGTGTGTTCACTGCCTCTGGAGGGAGGCCTTTGTTGACTTTCCTTTCATTTTAGGTCTCCCTAATGCACACTTCCAAGCCCTCTGTGCTACCACCTTCAGAAACCCATCCCACTTGTATGCAATTTTCATACTAAAAGCTCTATGACTTTTTGTTCACTTTTCTATCCTCAGTTCCTGATGCATGTTCAATATGCATTTCTTGATGAATTTATGATAACAGGACTTTAAGTGATCTTCATTAAGAATCATGTTTTCTTTCATTTAGTCAATCAGGATCTTTGGGATTTGTGACTAAGGCACAGAACATTTGCCATCACACTAACAAATTTTATTTGCATGCCATCCATGTTCTTATACAATTGATGACTAGAATCCCATATCATAACTCTAGAGAGTTCCTTCCAGGCTGATGTCCACACTTTGAATTATGTCCATTCAAGTAAGATTGAATTCATTTAACCATATGACCATTAAACTCATATTTCTTTAGCATGTCAACATGATGCAAAGACATTGTCTCTTTGAATTATAAAAAAAACTAAATCCTATTCCATTTCCCCAAAATATCTTGTCTTCTAAACTCTCAAAAATTAGTCTAACTTAACTTTGTAAAGTATACAGCTGGTTTCCAGTAAACATGATTTCTTCTTTTAAGCTCTTGCTAACTAATCATTAAAAGTAATCTTTTTTTCAGATTAATGTCAAACTTATCGCTCTACTGATTTTTTTGGTAACTTCTTATTTTGAAAAATTTAACCGATAGAAAAGCTGAAAGAAAACGCAATGAACACCAAAATACTCTTTACCTAGATTTACAAGTTAACATTTTTTTTATTAGAGAAGTTGTAGGTGGACAGAAAAATCATGTAGAAAATACAGAGTTCCCATAAAACCCTCCACACACGGAGCTTTCCCTATTAATAATATTTGATATTAGTGTGGTACCTTTGTTACAATCGATAAAACAGTATTATACTAATTATACTATTGACTATAATTCATAGTTTGCATTAGGGTTCACTGTTTATATTGTACAGTCCTATATTTGTTTTTTAATTTCTTTTCCCCTTTTAACCGCTTCCAGATATATAATTCCATGGTGTTAATTACATTCACAATACTGTGCTACCATCACCATTGTCCATTACCAAAACTTTTCTATCACCCAAACAGCAATTCTGTGCCAATTAAACATTAACTCCAAATTTCCTACCCTACCCTAGCTCCTGGTAACTTCTATTTCTGACTCATGAATTCACTTGTTCTAATAATTACCAATCTCTATGAATTCACTTATTCTAATAATTACCTATCATTGAAATCAAACTATATTATTTCTTTTGTGCCTTCAAAGTTCAACCATGTTGTAGCATTTATCAAAATTTCATTTATTTTTATGGATGATCAATATTCTAATATGCATCCGTATATATATCATATGCTAGTTTGAAACTGTTAGTACTCCACAAAGCTGTTTTCTTTCAATCCTGATCTAATCTTATAGGTCCAGACCAATTGTTTAGGATGGAACATTAGATTAGACTGTTTCCATAGAGATTGACTCTCTCAATTATGGGTGTGATCTTTTGATTAGATTATGTCCATAGAGATGTGAAATACCCAGTTGCGGGTGTGAACTTTTGATTTGATGGAGATGTGATCCTGTCCATCAAGGTGGGCTTGTTTTGTTTACTGGGTCCTTAAAAAAGAACATTTGGAGAAACATCAGATACAGATATAGGCACAGATGTCTGGAAATGCAGAAGCCTCAGGAGAAGCCAGGAGCTGAGAGAGCTGACAGAAGTTAGATAAGAACCAGACTGCGCCATGTGCCTTCCCATGAGATGCTAAGCATGCCAGAACCTGGAGAAAGCTGATATAGAAAAACTAAATGAGGGCCCACAGAAGACAGGCAAAGGAGCCACTAGAATCAGAAATATAAGCAATGAACCAGGATCAAAGATCTCAGATGCCAGCCATGTGCCTTCCAAGCTGACAGAGAAATTCTGGACATCATTCGGCCTTTCTTGAGTCAAGGTATCTTTATCTGGATACCTTCGTTTGGACATTTTTATGACTTTAGAACTATAAACTTGTAACTTAATAAATCTCCTTTAAAAAAGTCCTTCCATTTCTGGTATATTGCATTCTGACAGCTTTAGCAAACTAAAACATACCACATTTTTTTTATCCTTTCATCTATTGATGGACATTTGGGCTGCTTCTGTCTTTTAGCAATTGTGTATATTGCTGCTAGGAACATTGGTGTGCAAATATCTATTCAAGTCCCTAATTTCAATTCTTTTGAATATATACCTAGAAGTAGTGCCAGGTCTACATATAGCATTCTGAGTAACTGCCAACTTGATTTCCATAACAGCTGCATCATGTTACATTCCCACCGACAATAAATAAGTATTCCTATTTTTCCACATACTATCCAACACTTGTAATTTTCTGTTTTTTTTTTTTTTAATAGTAGCTATTCTGGTGGTTTGAAATGGTATCTCATTGTGGTTTTTTTTTTTTTTTTTTTATTAACGGAAAGAAAAAAAAGAAATTAACACAACATTTAGAAATCATACCATTCTACATATGCACTCAGTAATTCTTAACATCATCACATAGATGCATGATCATTGTTTCTTAGTACATTTGCATCAGTTTAGAGGAACTAGCAACACAACAGAAAAAGCTATAAAATGTTAATATAAAGAAAAGAAATAAAAGTAGTAGTAATAGTAAAAAACAACAACAACAAACAAACCAACAAGCAAACAAAAACAAAAAAAAACCCTATAGCTCAGATGCAGCTTCATTCAGTATTTTAACATGATTACTTTACAATTAGGTATTATTGTGCTGTCCATTTTTGAGGTTTTGTATCTAGTCCTGTTGCACAATCTGTATCCCTTCAGCTTCAATTACCCATTGTCTTACCCTGTTTCTAACTCCTGCTGAACTCTGTTACCAATGACATATTTCAAGTTTATTCTCGAATGTCCGTTCACAACAGTGGGACCATACAGTATTTGTCCTTTAGTTTTTGGCTGGATTCACTCAGCATAATATTCTCTAGGTCCATCCATGTTATTACATGGTTCACAAGTTTATCTTGTCTTAAAGCTGCATAATATTCCATCGTATGTATATACCACAGTTTGTTTAGCCACTCTTCTGTTGATGGAGATTTTGGCTGTTTCCATCTCTTTGCAATTGTAAATAACGCTGCTATAAACATTGGTGTGCAAATGTCCGTTTGTGTCTTTGCCCTTAAGTCCTTTGAGTAGATACCTAGCAACTCATTGTGGTTTTGATTTGCATTTCGCTAATGGCTAATAATGTTGTGTTTTTTGGCCATTTGTGTAACTTCTCTGGAGAACTGTCTATTCAAGTCTTTCGTCCATTTTTAAAAATTGGGCTGTTGTCTTTCTGTTGTTGAGGTATAAGATTTCTTTATATATTTTGGATATTAAAACCTTATCAAATATGTAGTTCCCAAGTATTTTCCCCCATTCTGTTGGGTAACCTTTTTACTTTTGTGATTAAGCCCACTGATGTACAAAGTTTAAAATTTTGTTGAGGTCCTATTTATCTATTTTTTTTTCTTTTATTACTCCTGCTTTTGGTGTAAAGTATAAGAAATCATTGCCTAACACAAGGCCCTGAAGATACTTCCCTATGTTTCCTTCAAGGACTTTTATAGCTTTGGTTCTTATGTTTAGGAATATGACCTACTTTGAATTAATTTTTGTATACGGTGTGAGGTAAGGGTTCATTTTCATTCTTGAGCACATGGATATCCAGGTTTTCAAGCATCATTTGTTGAAGAGACTATTCTTTCCCTCTTTGAGTGGACTTGGCACCCTTGTCAAAAGTCAGTGAATCAAAGTGTGAGTGTTTATTTCTGAACTCTCAATTTAATTCCACAGGTTTGTATGTCTGTCCATATTTACAGCATATTGGTGATGTGTCTTTGTCAGAGTATTATACCCCCTATAAAGGGAAGGTGATTTGTATTTATTGGTTATTTCAATATGATTTCTTAGTTAAGGTGGTGTCCACCAGTTTCTCCACTGTAAAAGTACCTTTTCCCCTTTGTAATTAATAAGTATTCAGTAGGGTAATATTTTGAAGTCTGCTCATTTTTGAAATTAGAATAGTCTCTGTGTTCTCTGTAATTTCTTCCACTTTCTGGATTCTTCAGGAATGTTTGTTTGCATGGTCCATTTTAGAACTACTGGGTCCATGCTGGTCACTCAACTGGGGGAGGAATTTGAATTCTCCTTTAGTGCAGCTACTCTCTAACTATCTCATCATCAAAATGTGAGTTTCTTTTTCTTCTTACCAGTGCTTGTTCAGTGTTACCGTTCTGAAGATCAATCTCCTTTGTGGAACAATTGAGAGACTGAGCAGTTTTCCCCTTCTCTGTTATCCTTTAAAATTTCCCTGTGAGCCCAAGCAGATGGTCCTTTCTGGATGTGTAAGGTCTAAATCTATTCCACTGTTACAACAATTCTATTGTTACCTCTGTTCTCTGCATACTAGCTTCAAAGACAAATGCAACATATTGCACCATATTGATTGGTACATTTGGAAATATGTGCTATGTTTACCCGTGTGAGGCTCAAGTTCCAGGCACTGTCCTTTAGACCCTATAGACCAGGGCAAAAATACAAGCTTTATCATAATTTAGTAGTCATCATGGAAAGTTGGTATATTTTTTCTTCTCTTCTGTTCTCTTCCACAGTATCTTACCTGACCTCTCTGGACGTATGTCCCTGTTACCCACTTCATCTTTCTTATATTTTTCTACCTCCTTGGCTTTCTCTGATAGAAACTTGCTATCTCTCACCCCCAGGGTTCTAAGTTTTCTCAATATATGTACTAAAGTTATTCATTTGTCTCTTAAAATTTTGGCATGAGATGTACTGGTGCATATATATTAAGGTTTTTGTTTGTTTGTTTCTTTTCTTAACTATGGAATCTTTTAGCGGGATAAAGGACCTTAAAGAATTTGTTAGAAATCCTGTATACAGGGTTCTGGTTCTCACATAGTTGCCAATTAGGTCATTGGCTCTGAGTTTTAAAAGAACTTCCTGTCCACAGACATAGGCTAAGGTGAAAGAAAAGAGCACACCACCTGGAAGGGAACATGAAAAGCGGAGTCCAATGGCTTGGGTGGACAGAGACGGAGGTGTTGGAACAAGAGGAACCTATGTGGCCCAGAAATTCCATTTGTCAGGATGGTGTTTCTTGCCCACAGGTGTTTTCCCTCTCTCCTCTTTGTGTTATACCCACAAAGGAAGCATTTTTATATTTTTATCTTCTAATTAATTTAACTTTGAGGCCAGGGTTTGGGGGCTGGGAAAAAGCCAAGCTATTAAACCCCATGCTTTTAGAAACCCTTGTCTCGCCTCATCACTTTCCCGCTGTTCCTTTATGCAGGACTTGAACGTGACCTTCCGTCTCCGTGTCTGACGCCTTTAAAGACTGCTTTGTACACTAAAACTCTCACATTGAGGTTGTAGTTGCAGTATTTTAAATTTTGTTCAAATGACTCTCAAGTGCCTGTAGAGAGAGCTAAAAATTAGTAAATATTTAAAATGGTCTAGGATTTTTATGGTGCTTTCTTAGTCTTTCAAAGCCTTGATCCTTATCCTTCGTCATTTATGAATTCCTGTGTCTGGTTTTACTTAACAAAATGGTTAATCTCGCAGATTTCTGGTAATCTACCATTATCTTGAGCATCTGATGGGCGTGTAATTGCTCATTGTATTCGTTTGGTGCCCTGAAGAACCGAGGTTATGCAGTCTGGGAATATAATTTACTGTTTCTTGATTCTTCATTTCCGCCCAGCTGCTAGCCCTTGTCTAAATTCAGAACTTGTCGAAATGCAGATCAATGGACATTGTGGGGCTTGTTTAAATACGAACAAAGTCCAGAAAACCTAATACGATGATAATTCCCTTCCTCGTATTCAGAGGACAAACCGAAGTTCTGTGCAGAATGATGTATCGTTTGGTTAGCAAACACTGATTTTTGTCTCAATCTTTAAGTCATTAGATGTTGGCTTTGTGTTTGGCTTCTTTTGTTTCAAATCTTTTGTTCTAAATCCTTTGTTTGAAATTAATACATAAAAGTAAATATCTAACCCAATGCTCAATTTGCTGAAATTTTTTTAAAAAAGTTTTTGTAATGCTGAGTTATTCAGAAGGGAGCTCAAAACATTGGTGAAGAGTTAGTGACCAGCAGAGATCTTAACTAGCCTGTTGTACACATGGCAATAATTGTTTTTGGAATGTTTCACAAGGATAGAAAAATTCATGCAAAGAGTGTTTCTCTTCTATGTGTTAAGAAACTGGATATTGTCCATCGGGATGGATCATTGTTAGAAGAAGATTAATTTCACTGAGGCCTTGACTATGGGAAATTGTATGGAAGGATTAAGAATCAACTGACATTAATTTAGTATATACCAAGTAACAAGTAGTTCAGTTTTGTTTTTTTTTTTTAGTAATTCAGTTTAATATCTGCGACTATTTCATTTACTGCTTCCCTGAACCATACATAGTGAATATCATCCCTATTTTACAGAAGGATCTCAGTTCCAGAGAGGTTAAACATGTTTTCTTGAATTTGTACAATTGAAAGTGGCTAGACCTTTTAGATGCTTAATAACTATAGTGATCATATATTAAGTCTTTACTATCCCAGCTAAGAGTGCTACAAAATGCATTATTAAACTAGAATGGATTACTTAGCCCCCTTCCCCTTATACTAAAAGAGATATAATTATATCCCCACTTTACGGGTATGTAAACCAAGCAGCAGCGAGGTGAAAATGATTTATGATTAAAAAGCTGATAAGGGGCAGCGCTATGGTTGAACCCAAGAATGCCAGCCCCAGAGCCTAAACTCTTTCATCCCATGTGGAACTGTTTGTTGGGTGTTTTGGGACACTGTCAGTAGGGTGCGTGGAGGCAAGGAGGTAAGAGCTTACTGTCAAAACAGTATCGGTTTACATGTTCCCCCCAATGTGTGTGCATGGGGTGGGGTGGGGGGTCTCTGTGCACACAACTCTGCTGCAGGTGATTGGTTGTCAGCAGCTGCTCCTGAGGTCTTCTTCCTTGGGGAAGCCTGTTTCCAAGGAAACATGGGAAGGTGTTGGAAATTTGGATATAATTTTCTGATCCTATTGATGAGAAAACAGGCAAACACTTTCTACCTTCTAATCCACACAGACCCTGTTTCCTGCTGCTTCTAGTTCTAATCTAATGGGACTTTAGGGCAGCTGCTCAGTGGGGCTCCCACCACCCTCAGCCTGTACTGAAGGGGAGGCTTATGTATCAGAGCCTGTTATTATCTGTGCTTTCCTATCTGTCTCAGGCAGGTGTCATCCATGTTATTGGCACTTTCTCTGGGGTTTGATATGCTTAATCTGATCCATGCTTATGCACCTTCTCTCAAGAGCATGAAGTTTCTCTATTTAGTTTAATGTATCTTATTTCCTGCCTGCCCCAATCCTCAGGTGGATGAAGACCATACTTTGCTCATTGCAGCCTAAACCACCACCTAGCATGATGGCATAGTGGTTGCCACTTGACTGCTTCAGTTCAATTTCCAATGCCACTGTGTGACCTTGGGTAGATATTTCAACTCTTAGTGGCTCACTTTCCTTGCGGATAAAATGGGGATAATGTAGTGCTAGTATTTCTCTCATAGGGCTGTTGTGAGGTTTAAATAAGATAATACATGGAAAGTGCTAAAGAGCAGGGCTGGCACATCGACATTGCTATGTAAGTATTATGATCACTGAATGGGAAGTCTGTGTGAACTCACAGAATTCTTAGGTGGGTTTCTCTTTAGCACAGCCCTCCTGGCTTCTAATGCTGACTCTGCACTTAATGGCTAAGTGTACAAAATAAAATCTGTAAAATGGAAAAATATGAGGGTTGGATGGAGGAGTAGAATTAATTTGTAAAAGAATAATTATTCAATAAATTACTTAGCAAATATTATTGAAAATCTGTTATGTGTAAGACATCATGCAGATGAAAAACTGTGTATAATGCTAATTCCCTGAAGGACCTTACAGTTCATAAGGAAAATTAGTATAAATGAATTTAAGGGTCACATAGCTGGTAAGAAATAAATGTAAAGTAAGCTTTGAAGGGGGAGAGAGGTTGGTGCAATAAGTGAAGTATCGTTAAGCAGGATAGGGAGTATTTCAAATGACAATCTTTGGGTTTTGGTGGAAGAGGAAATCACATAGGCAATTGCACGAGATGATTTATATTCAGGGAATATGGTATGATAGATCTCATGCTGGAGAGCAGAGTCGTATGGATTGGAGCAGAAACTGTGGCTTTAGGAGGATCAAAGATAGAAGACGCATGGGGCCTTCATGGGAACTGGATGCAGAAAACCTCTGGAGCCAAGCGCTCCAGGGAGCAACTCTGCCCTCCACCTCTGTACTTGTGCTCACTTCTGTCTGCATTGCTATTTTTTGCTTCTTACTCATCATTTGTTTGCCCTTCACAACTTCAGCTTGTATAAACCATTGGATTGATATTACCTTGACTTAATCTCATTGGGTCCTTTCAACTTCAGCACCAACAGCTCAACCTCTGGACATTTAACATTCAGATTCCCTGGAGAAATCTGCTTGGCCATTCCATCTTTTCTTATTAGGGCAAGACACTGACCACTGTCAGCCTATGGATTGATTTCTATGGGTCGGGGGTTGCTCTTTGTCCAATCAGTTATGATTGGAGGGAGCAGGATTGTGGGATATAAAATATGACCTTCAAATGGGATAAAAGCCAAAATGCTGAGGCTTGCTCTGGTTAATACACTTGGAAAAGTTATTAGGGCTAGAGATAGACATTTGAACCATTCATAGAATGATACTGTTTGAAGTCATGAAAATGGATGGCAAATCTGAAAAATAAATTAAAAAGCAATGAAATGCAGATAACATTTTGGGAAAAACCATATTGAATACAGGAGAAGAAACAGAGGTTTTAAGGTACTGATGAAGGTGGTATTCAAAGACATCCACTGTCCTTGCATCATGGCTGTAGAGAACACAAGGAGGCTCTGGCCACCTCCAAGACTACATGGGGTGAGGCAATACAAGTTGAATGTACTGATGGAGTTTGACCATTACGAGATATAAGAAGGGAAGAAGCCAGCAGATCGATTTCATGTCTTCTCTCTCCATCAAGAACTATTTCAAGAAATAGTAGTTTCATAGGCTCTGCGGAGATGACCCGTGCGGTTGAGCTGTGCTTCTTGAGAAGCTGTGACAGCTCACTAACACCCCGCCCTGTTTTGCTGTCGCTCATTTTTTGCGTCACTTCTCCTTTTCCCTCAATTAAAGATTAGCTAATTGTTTTTTCCTAAGACTCAAATTTCGAGGGAACTGGGCTAAACTGCTTTCGTAAACATACTGATCATTGCTCACAGCACACTGATCCTGATCCTGATATCCAGTTTCTTGTACTCTTAGCTGATGGTTCTCAAAGTGTCGTCCTTGGACCAACAGCATCAGCTTCACCTGGGAATTTTTTAGAAATGCAAGTTCTCAGGCCCAACCCAGACATAGTGAATCAGATAGTCCAGTCGATTTTGATGTGTGCTTATGTTCAAGAACCACTATTCTAGTCCAGGGTTTGTCAGACTACCATCTGCAAGCCAGCTGCTTGTTTCTGTAAATAACGTTTTATTGGAATACAGCCACACCCATTTATTTATTAATAGCTTGTGGCTTCTTTTGTGCCACAAGGCAGAGTTTAGCTGTTGAGATGGCCTTAATATATTTGTGTGGACTTTTAAGAGAAAAGTTTGCCAGTCCTGCTCTAGTTCAACTCTTTATTTCTGCTCCCCACAGTTGAGTTATAGGCTTACCAAGAGTCAGTTGTGTTATTTTCCAAACTTGTTTGTGCCAGTTGTCCTTATTATTTTGACATTTAATGAATCCAACTTATATAACCAATGCCATAATAAGTTGAATTTATTGGAGAGACTTAAGATGAGCAGCTAAAATATTTTGCTGTAGAATTGGGTGGGTACAATTTAGCTATGAGATATTAAAAGGAATTAATAAGAATCCATTCGCTTTGTATCTAGGTACTGACCCTGCTTTAAAGAAACCAAAAACTGGGAATTGTAGGGAATATAGTGGGGATATAGTTTAAGAAATAGTGGTCATTCAGAGCTTCAGTCAGAAGAGCCATACTCAAACTAAAGGCTTAACCCTACAAATAAAGATTGGTGAATATGTAAATATATATCAAGTTAAGGAAAAGTATAAATTTTGTGTCTATCATTTTTTGTGATTTCAGCTTCAAATAACCTTTCTGATCAAATGGTCAGGGTATTGACCGAGGCAGGTGCTTCTTTTAATTATATGGGAGTAGAAGTGTCCAAATATTCTGTCCACATGCACTGACAAGTGTATTTTGTCCTTCATTGGAGTATAGAGCAGAGTGTCTCACATATGGTCTTTTGAATCCATACATCAGAATCACCATACTAAAATGTTTATAGAGGCTTGGAGAAGTCCCCAGGCATCTTAATTTTTATGACTCCATGTGATTCTTTTACATGCTAAAGGACCAGTGGTATAGAATAATAACCCATTTCATTTTTTATCTCCAAGACATTAAATAAAAATGCAACCCAATCTCAAAATATTGTATGAAATCAGTCAATTCTTACATTTCCCTAATTTAATCTTTTAAAAATATGTTACTTCATTAAAAAATTAAAGCTACATTTACATTCTTCTGGTAGAGACTATAAACAGATAAATGGGCAGATAGATTTTTAGATCTGCTCCTATTTACTCTTCAAAAACTTCTATGAGACAGTTAGAGAACTAGAGATGCCTCTAGAGCTGAGATAGCTAAACCCTAAAGATATAAAGGTATAAAGTGTAAAACAGAATATAGATATATTATGAATATACATATAAATGTATGATAGAATGTTAACCTTTAAGTTTTGCCAAAGGCACCAAAATAAAATAAATATGACATTTCAAAATGAAGGGCTAAACTCCAAAAGGAAATTTCAGTGTCAGTGGCCGAGAACTGGTGAAATGGCCCATCCGTCCAAGAGGAAGACACTTGGGTGGAGAAGAGGGTCGTGACCAGTTCCTGTTGGAGAGCTCCGTGACTAATCAAGTAGCTGCAGCACGATCTCCTCTTCCAAGTGGAGAGTGAGGAGCCGCCCATGGGGTCTCTTGAGGAGTCCAGGGCCTGTGCCCTGAAACTGGGGCCATCGAGGCCTGGTGCCTGACACATTTGAGAAAGCTAAAGCAGAGAGAAAGAGAGAGAGAGACAGAGAGAGAGGAGAGGAGAGAGAGAGGGAGAGGGAGGGAGGGAAAGAGAAAGAGCTATATCAGGGTACCAGTGGGAGAGTTCCTGAAGACACAATGTGGGCATATGCAATGGAACCCACCTGAACTGGCTGAAGCCTTAGACCGTCATGAACAGCACTCTGATGCAGGGGGACTCCCACAGCCAGGGCCTGCGAGAAATGAGACCAGACACCAGGATGGTGAGCCTTGGTTAGGGGGCCCCAGCTGAAGGCCACACATTCCCATGAGAGGAATAGTCAATTTCAAACAGTGGTTAGGGCCAGAGAACTCAAATTCTCTTTTCTACAGAGACAGTTCTCGGCCAAGTAAGGCTCCCCTTCTCTTTTCCTTCCTTGTTTCCTCCATCCCAACCTCAACTCTTTGCAGGGAGGAAAGAGCAGCTGGTGAGTGGGGGAGGAAATGAACCAGGAAGGAAGCAGAAATTGACAACACCTCTGTCCCTAGGTGTGCTGGTTTGAAACTGTTTTGTTCCCCAGAAAAGCCATGTTCTTCTAATCCAATCTTGTTTCCATTCAAGGTGTTCTGAATCCTTTTACCAGAGTCCTCTATGAAGAGAATAAAAAGCAGAAAACAGGAAGAGCCCAGAGCTGACCCAGAGGGCAGAGGGATGAAACCTAGAGACACAGACATTTGGAGATGCTAAGCTAAGAGATGAAACCCAGCGTTTGCTCTGGAGAAGCTAAGTGAGGACCCACTGATGCTTGGAAAGAATCAGAAACTCACACTGCTCACAGCAATGGAACCAGGGGCAAGGACAAGCAGATGCCAGCCACGTGCCTTCCCAGCTCACAGAGGTGTCCAAAATGCCAACGGTCTTTCTTCAGAGGCAAGGCATCTGTCTCTGGTTGCCTTAGTTTGGACATTTTTATGGCCTTAGAACTCTAAGCTTGTGACTTAATACATCACCTCTGTAAAAGCCAATCCATTTCTGGTATGTTGCAGGCAAACTGAAACACTAGGTTAGAAGGGAAAGTAGGCCTAGCCTGTTACTTAGGAAAGAGTCAAGAATTATAGGCCTGCTGGAGTTTTCATCTTGGGCTGGGGAGGATGACCCTACAGACCCAGAGACCATGGGAGAGAAAAAGCAAGTTGTATTTTAATCACATCCACCATGTGTGTGGTCCACACACCAATTATGGGTACACATGGAAGTGTGTTCTGGCACCAGAGATCATGTGTAAATAAAAAGACATTCACAAAGTCGTTTAAGTTCTAAGGCCCTCAGCTTTTGGAGGGAGTGGGTTTGGAAAGGTATCTGGCCATGGTGTTGTCACCTGAATTTTTTCACCAAATCACTTGTAGAAAAATGCGAGGAAAAACCTTCTTTGCAGCAACTGTGCTGTGAAACTGTCTTTACGATCACCTTTGAAGGCAGATACAATCAATTGCCTGCCTGAGTTGGTCTTTAACTAAAGGTCAAACAAATTTTTCTTGGAGACCCTAGAGAGAAATATTTAAAAACCCGAATAATTATTCTGTGATGCCATAAGATATTATTTTTAGCATTTATTAGCTTGTGTGATTTTTCCTGAACTTAACACCATATGAATTGCCACCTTATATTACGTGGTGTGCTAAGTGATCTTATATTTTTCTGGAACCCAAGAATTAAAATTACATTAAAATTTCCTCTCATCTACAAATCAGGCTAACTGTGCTGCACATTTCCTGTTTGACTCTTCAGATTTCCTTTCTCCCCTTCTTCACTTAGCTCCTAGAATCTAAATCAACAGGCTCCCCTTGTCTTCTGATTACAGGAGGTCAGAGGGAGGTCTGAGGGAGCACGGGCCATGTTTTCCTCAGCCTTCTCCCTGAGGGGTTTCCCCATGCGCTGCTCCTTCCACGAATGACCACTTCCTGTCAGCGGGACCTCCCTTCAACTCTCTCGTCTTCCAGGTTCTAATCACTACTCTCCCCTCACCTCCTCAGGCCTCAGGGTGATAACTCAAACCCATTCTTCCAAGATTCCTTACTATCCCTTTTGACCACGCATTTCTGTATGCACCTATTTATTAAACTCTCCTCAAATTACCCAGCCTGAGGGTCCATCAGCTTCTTACCAGGACCCTGATGGTTAACCTACTGACTTGGTCATTTAACAAACAAAATAAAACGCATGTTAAAAATGTCATCTTCCTGGTGATAAAAGCGTTATTGGAATCCTGGGGTTTGCTTCTCTTTTGTTCATTTCCAGCTTTCACGCTATGACTTGAGGAAGCCTGTTTGTTGTGTGATCCTGGCTAGTCTTGCCAGTCCCCCCACCCCTAACTGAACTTTGAATTGAGGCAGAACCTGGATGTTCTACAGGGATGATTTTGGAGAGGGGAGAGGTAAGGAGCAGCAGAAACGCTGAAGAGAAGAGAGATGAGCTCCCTGCGTGAGGACGAAAAGGTCCTCACACGGTTGTCTTGACTGGCTATGGCCACCTGAGGAAAGGAGCAGTGCCACAGGCAGGGAGCAGCCTTCAGCCTGCTGCCTGGTGTCCCCAGTTTATTATGAAGAAAGAGATTGTCCTGAAAGCACTGCCTGTAAGAGCTAATTACCAGCTGTGGCTGTCCTCAGCTGTTCCTGACTGAAAGCTAGTACACATCCTCTCCCCCCATTCCACATCCAGTCCACCACAGGGCACTGCCATCCTCCTTCTGAATATATGTCAATGCTGTCACTTCTCTTCATGTTATTTTTTCCATCTTGGATACTCCTTTCCCCATTTGTCCCTGGGCTTAATCCTTCAGACTCAGCTGAAAGCATACTCAGAGAAGTCTTCTCTAACCTTCCACTCTAAACCAGCCCATTGTTATCTCTTACCACATTCTTTAGGTTTCCTTCATCGCTCTGAAAATGAATTGTAATGATAAATTTAGGTGTGATAACTGGTATGTGGCTCTCCCAAGGGCGCTTTAACATTAACAAGAAGTGTCACGTTTTTGGTAACTCTTGTGTCATCCCACTTCTCTTCGGCTTTTCTTCTGCTGCTCCATATGGAACAATGCGAGGCACATAGTAGGTGCTAAATAAATGTTTCCTGAATGGATGGATTAATCCCAACCTCTTCCCTCTTAACCCCAAACACCTGGGCTCCCAGCTCTGTCAGTCTGTTTGGTATTTTTACAATCCCTCCCGTTCTCATCAGTACTGCCAGTGTCCCCATTTATGGGACTGTCATCTCTCACCTGGACAACTGCAACAGCCCCCACCCTAGGCTCCCTCACTTTGCTCTTGCCTCAAATGGGGCATTCTCCACACAGCAGGCAGGTTATTATTCTCTTGCTTCAACCCCATAGGATCTTTCCATTGCCTCTGGGGGTGGGGGGCAGTCTAAATTCCTAACCTTTCAAGACACTTCTTGATTTGATACCTTCTTACTTCTTCAGTTTCATCTCTTGCCTTCTCTCCAGAAATTTTGAACTAGCTCTTTGGTTGCTATTTCATTGACTTCTAGACTTTGGCCCAGGCCTCTTTCTTAGCTAATAGCCTCATATCTTCCTTTTCTCTTTCTCTTTTCCCACTTCCTACCCCAGCTGACCCTCTTCAGGGTTTCCTTAGATGCCATGGCCTTTGGGAAGGCCTCTTTGCCCGCAGTCCTGAGGCCTTGGCTCTGCTCGTCTCTCTATGGCTCTGAGAGTTTCCAATACTAACACTTTTACTGTCTTCTATCTGCCTCTTCACTTGTCCTCTCTGTCTTGGTAGAAAGTATCCTTTGAGAGAGCTGGAGCCGTGTCGGTCTTAGTCACGGGCGGAAGGCTTTCCAGTGCTGACTATAGAGGCAAGGCTTAATGAACGCTTGTCAAATGAAAGAATGGAAGGATGATTTTTGAGAACAAGGGCTAGGATGTTGTTTTGGAGATAATCGAAGTAGACAAGCTGTGACTGTTACTGAGTTATTCATTTGGGTTTTGTCTTTACATTTTCCCTTCCTACTCTATACCTTGCAGTTTTGACTTTATGAGAAGGTTAAGATGGTGGGCAGTAAGGAGAGGTGCTGAATCCAATGGCAATTCTTATTTTTCTGGAAGCCAAAATTCTTTGGAAAAATGATGCTCCACTGCTCAGAGAGGGAGGATAAAGAAAGGGGTGTTTTTTGGAGGGTAGCAAGAAAAGAAGGGAAAGAGTCCCCTAAAGTGGGCAAAGGGTGATAATCAGTGAGTTCTAAAAGTAGAATTCATTTCCTGACAGGGCCCTGAGGAAATGGCAAGACCTCAAGGAAAAGGCAGTGTAGTGTATCCATAGGCTAGCGACTAGGGATTCATAGTTGAATAGAGTAGGGGCACAGTATATTTGAAACCAGGGATAGAAACTTTCATTCTAAACCTTAGTTTTAGGATGGAATTTTGTCTATTCTCTATCTAAAGAGTGTATTTCATCCACAGTGATTGCAGTAAGTCTTCTTTTTTTCAAAGATAAGGCTTTTTGGTGACACATTTACATCTGGATCATACTTGTTTTCATTTGCTGAAGTTGCAGAAATGCAATATACTGGAAATGGGTTGGCTTTTAACAGCAGGGATTTATTAATTTACAAGTTCACAGCTCTGAGGCTGTGGAAAATGTCCAAATCAAGGCCTCAACAGGATGATAACTTCTTCCTGAACAAAGGCTGCTGGCAACCTGGGGCTCCTGTGTCACATGGCAAGGCACGTGGCACATCTGCTGGTCTCTGCCTTCTCTCCCGGTTTTCTTGCTTCCAGCTTCTGGCTTCAGTGGTTTCCTCTCTGTTTCTGTGGTTTCTGTCTGCTTGTGTGTGTTATTCTCTCTCAGCTTCTCTGGATTTCCTCTTTCAGCTTCTTTGAAGTTCATCTCTTATAAAGGACTCTAACAAGAGGATCAAGACCCACATGGGACATACCGCAACTGAAATAACCTAATCAAAAGATCCCACCCACAATAGGTCTACACCCAATGGAATGGAATAGCTTTAAGAATATGATGTTTCTTGGGGGTACATAACAGCTTCAAACCATTACAATACTTTTATTTTGTAGTTTCCTTGGTATTGGTTACTAATGGAGTGCAAGTTCCTTATTTTACAGTAAGAAAAGTAGGAGTCTAAGAAAAGAAACAAGAACAGTCATTGAATTTGAAAAACTGAAATGAATTTGGTCTTATCTGGAAATGTCTGCCTTGATTAGAATCTTTATCTCCAATATCCAGTAGGATTCCGACGGTACCATCGAGAATTTTTTGAGACCATCGAGGATTTTTTTGTTTTTTCTTTGTCTCCCACCCCCAAACAAATGCCATCAGGTAAAATGAAAACAAAAACAAACAAACAAAAACCCAAATAACAACAATAAAATCAAGGCCATGCTGTTCTTAGAGTACTCCCAATCTAGGAAAGAGACTATTCTGTACCACACAGGATATACACCAAATAGCATTAATATTGCCAGCTATAATTAGACAGAGCACCAGGATCTTTACTGACTATATTCATTTTTTAATCATTAATTCCTTTTAAAAATAGAGAATATGTAAAACACAGATAAACTGATATTATTTATGCCTGCTTTTTCTTACCTCTGATGGTAGCACCCTTTTGCTGCAACAGGAAACTGTAATTATTGGTAGCATCAGTGTCAGATTAAAATAATTCAGTGCCATATTTTTATTTATGAATCATGATAATAATATAATTTAAAATATTTCTTTTCCTCTGGGGAAAAATAATGTACTGTAACATTAAGCCTAAAAGCACTGCTCTCCATCTGAGTGTTGATTCATGGCCTGCTTCCTCAATTTTTTTTTTCCAAGCCTAAACTACTGTAATTCTCCTCTAAGTGGGTTTTCCCACTGGGTAAATTTACTTCCAAAATTGTATAAAACTCTGCAGCTCATCTCCCCATTTGGAAACGAGCTAAATCTGCATAGATTCTCTTCATGGGAGAATTTACCTTGCCTTCCAGGAAGGTTCCATGGTGATTTGAAGATGGTGATTTGAAATGGTGATTTGAAAATCACTCAGAGTTTGGAGCACTTGGAGGTCTAACTTTTATCTGTAGGAACTACAGATAGCACATACCCCACGGCTGTTGCACCAAGAACCTTTTAAGGACTGCTGGCATTAATCAGGCAGGCTGCAGTGTCAAAGCTTTTGCATTTGTTGTAGTGACACTTAGAATATTTATCTTTTAGCCAGGGAATATTTGACAGTTGGTCCTTATGTTTCAAACCAAGATGAAAGACACTTTTTATTTTAGCTCAGAGTGTGTTACTTAAAAGTAGCCTAACTAGGTTTTTTTTTTCTTTTAAGTTGTAAACTCTATGGAAATAAATATCCTCTAGATTTAAGAAGAAGAGTACCAAGCTGGAGCCTAGATTAAATCTGATATTCCAAATGTTACCTGTGTTGGAGCTAGAGTGTTAAGTGAATGTGTTGCAGAATCTGGTGAAAAAAAAAAATGGGTTGAGTATTCATGAAAAAAATGCCAGAAGGTAAACATTAGCAGCTTTCCTTCAGTTCAAGATAAGTATGTTATGAACATTCATGCAGGGCATTTTCCCACTTTGTTTGTGATTTACCTCTGATAATTGAGATCATCGCAAGGTCTCAAATGGATGATTGTGCCCATCCCTCATCCTGCACATACAGCTCAGATTTTGCCTTCTCTGTGAAACCTTCTTCAACCCAACCCTTCTTCTCTAATCCCACCAAAGTTCTTGGCTCACACCTCTTTTATAATAACTTTCAAATGATGCTGGGCTTACAACTTCAACTGTTTGCCTCCACCACCAGAATAGGAACATTTTGAGGGGAGGGACCCAGTCTTGTTCGTTTCATCTCAGGAACCTCTCTCATGGCTTAAAATTTTCTTGCTGATTGTTAAATTGATAAATGCATTCATAAAGTTGAAGAGGCTTGACTTTTAGACCATGAATGGAGGGACTAATGTTGCTCATGAGATGGAGAAGAAATGGTTCTATGATTTGCATATACTTCTTCAGGAGCAAAGGTGAAGCTGCCCAGCTTCCATCATTCTTCTCCTTTTGGCCAATTAAGACCAGTGTGAGTCATGACCACCAGTAGTCTCAGGCTAAAGGCCATAATGACTTTGGAATGTCCATGTTACTCAAAAGCTCCTAGTTGGTTTTTCCACTCAACTATCCCTCTGGTGTCAGCACCTAGAGTTAATCATTGGCTTCCTTGAAAGAAAATATCACCCCACTGAGGCTTTGTTATTGCACTCTTTCTAGAAGTGGCTTTATGTTGTGGAAAGAAAGTCCAAGTTGTATTGTGTAGATTCTATGTGGCCTTGACCAAGCTGCTTACTTTTCTGAGTCTATAAAATGGGGATTGATATATCTAACTCAGAAGTTCATGAAGCTTGAGGTTAAGTATGAATCACATCTTTTGCATTGCTCTGCACATTGGTACACTTTCAATAAATGCTGCTTTCCCTTGTGCTGCACCTCCTCCTACCTGTGAGGGATACACAGCCTTTCTCTGCTGAATTTGTATATGCCTTGGCTCACACACAAAGCTTCCTAAAGGTAGGCTCATTCTTAAGGTGACTGCTGCAAAATGGATAGGTTTCTCTTTATCTGGACCTTGTCCTCTGAATCCTTTGTCTCCATAGAGTTGGGGAGAGGTTACCAATTTTATCAGATACATTTTTGGGGTCCGGTTCATATGGTCCTGCATTATAGTAATGGCCTTTTAATTAAAGTGGCCTCATTGGTCTTGGGATTCAGGGGAAGGCATGAGCCAAAGACAAGCAATGGATACATTCAGAGGCTTACAGTGATTGGGTGCTGGTCAGTGGGCAGTGCCCTAATTTCGCACCTCTGGAAGTCTGAGTAGCCTAGATGCAGAGTGGAAGGTCACATTTATTGTCTCTTCTGCACAGGTTTCCCATGGAGTCTCTTACTGGTCTTCTTGGGCATCGTAGGGGTCTTTGGCTTCTTGGAGGAATTGCAGCAAGTTAGTTTGTTCAATCAGGATCAATGGCAGATGCAAGTGAGCAAAGGATTCTAGGCAGGCACAGTAGGAAGCTCTGACAGCATCTCAGGTGATGTGTCTGATCAGGAGGGCAAAAGCCTACAGGAGAGAGAGTCTGACTTTACATGTCTGCTTCATCCTTTCAGTACCACTGAGTCAAACTGAGTACGTCTAACATAGTAAATGCTAAATAAACATTTGATGATTGATGGCATGAACTAATGGCAGGAGAAATAAATTGAGAATGTTGGGAAAGAGTTAAAAATGATCTGGAAGGACCAATCAGCCATAAGGCTCAGGTCTGCAGGAGGCCTCAAGGGACAGAGGTGTTTTGAATGGAAATGAAGGCAGGAACCTAAACCTGGAGAACCAAGAGGAGGCTCGGACCCCCCAGAATGGCCATTATCAACAAAACAGAAAATGACAAGTGCTGGAGAGGATGCAGAGAAAGAGGCACACTTATCCACTGTTGGTGGGAATGTCAAATGGTGCAACCACTGTGGAAGGCAGTTTGGCGGTTCCTCAAAAAGCTGAATATAGAATTGCCATACGACCCAGCAATACCATTGCTAGGTATCTACTCAAAGGACTTAAGGGCAAAGACACAAATGGACATTTGCACACCAATGTTTATAGCAGTGTTATTTACAATTGCAAAGAGATGGAAGCAGCCAAAATGTCCATCAACAGAAGAATGGCTAAACAAACTGTGGTATATACATACGATGGAATATTATGCAGTTTTAAGACAAGATAAACTTATGAAGCATGTAATAACATGGATGGACCTAGAGAACATTATGCTGAGTGAGTCCAGCCAAAAACTAAAGGACGAATACTGTATGGTCCCACTGATGTGAACGGACATTCGAGAATAAACTTGAAATATGTCATTGGTAACAGAGTCCAGCAGGAGTTAGAAACAGGGTAAGATAATGGGTAATTGGAGCTGAAGGGATACAGACTGTGCAACAGGACTAGATACAAAAACTCAAAAATGGACAGCACAATAATACCTAATTGTAAAGTAATCATGTTAAAACACTGAATGAAGCTATTACTACTTTTATTTCTTTTCTCTATATTAACATTTTATATCTTTTTCGGTTGTGTTGCTAGTTCCTCTAAACCGATGCAAATGTACTAAGAAACGATGATCATGCATCTATGTGATGATGTTAAGAATTACTGAGGGCATATGTAGAATGGTATGATTTCTAAATGTTGTGTTAATTTCTTTTTTTTTTCTTTCTGTTAATAAAAAAAAAAAAAAAGAGGAGGCTCGAACCCTCAACCAGACTAGTAGAGATTCTTTACACACAAAGTGCTAGGTGTGATCCTGGCCACTGGGACCAGGTAATAGTCTCAGAATGGACTCAGAAGTGAGTCATTCTTGCCTGGTGACTACTGAATATTTGGGAACACTGTGGTCTGTATTTGAAGTAAAATCAATGGTTTCCTATGTGAAGTTTTTATTCTAAGTTTTTAAGTCATATGTATTGAAATAGAAAAGAAATACTATTTGTATTTGAAATAGTTTGCACAGTAGCTGTCAGTCTTTTGATCACGTACTATGTCCCAGGAGCATTCTCTATCTTGGCCCATCTAAACCTCACCACTCTACAAAGCAGGCTTGATTATTATCCCATGTTACAGATGAGGAAACTGAGATCTAGAGAGGTTAAATAACTTTTTAAAGATAACAGAGCTTATCTAGGGGCTAGATGGAAGTCAGATCCAAGAAATCCAGACTCGTAACCATAGGCATAAGTGCCCTTTCTGTGGAGAAATATGCTAAGATCATCCTTAAAATTAGGAGCTTAAAATTATTCTTTTGAAATACAATTCCATGTTTTCTGAGTTAGGTGCTCCTAAATTAAACAAACAATCAGACAACTGTTCACTTTGCTTGGCTGTTAGACACAAGCAATGAGTGCTCACCATCCACTAGAAAAAGACAAATTAAAGTGAACAGGCCTAGGGATATACTGAATTTCTTAACCTGTAACATTTATAATTGACTTATTTCATAAGGGAACTAATAAAAAGTGATATCATCAGTTGCCCTCTGTATTGCAAGTAATATTAAACATTTACAGCATTCTGTGAAGGACCAATTTTGGAAACTGAGGCTCTTTACCAAGCCTTAATTACTATTGCATTTTATTGTAGGAAAAAACAATATGTGGCTAGCTAGACTATCTTAAGGATAAAAGACATTTGCACTAATTTGATCTTTTGGAGAATTTATTTTAAAATTCTCTGTAGTAACATTAATGTTCAGTAAATTATTTGAGGTGATATTAGATTCCAAAAGTATTTTCAGCAGAATTTTGCTGTAGTTCAATGTGAATTATTTATCTTTATTTGAATGCCAAATGTTATAGTCAATTTTACAAAGCAAAGATCATTTCTGATAGTCTGAAATTTTAAGCAATTGGCATTTAAGCTAAGTTTGTTAATTTTCACTCTTTTTAATGAAATTGTATTTCAGATTTTCATGTAAAATTCCAGGGTTGAGATGAGCTTTATGAAAATATGTACTAAATATGACCTTATTTTTCTCTGCAATGGAATCATTTCTGCTCGTGAATGTTATGCCAAGCAAATCACCCTGAAAAGGGACAAAGTTAGCCATTGGATTGATCACTCAAATAAAACAGGAACATGGAAACCATTTAGGAATACAATTTTCCCACATGTAATAATTTCAGTAACTGGCTGATGAATAGACCATAATATGTTGGACTGAAAATCTAGACTTAAGTCGTTTTAGGCTCCTGTTGAATTTGTAGTAATTAGAAGAATTGAAGTGGGAGGAGAAGTGTCACCTCACAAATCACACTCCATGACAGTAGGTACGGGCTGACTTTGCATACCAAATGAGTTGATGTACTTTCATTTATCCACAAAGTTACATAGTGTTGGAAGTTAGTTCCTTGTGAAAAGATGCCTAATGAGAACTTTAGGTATAATTCATGCAGGAGCATATCTGGGCTGAAATAATCAGTTCACAAATAGAGAATGTTAGATTTTTTCCCAGGGATTGTGAAGACTATCATATTTGGAAAATCTCCTGTAAATGAGATTTTCTCTAGTTCTAACATAGTTCTAATCATCAAAATGATTGGAACGAGGTCTAACCCATACATGAACCTGTGAAATTGAACTTTCTGCTCTTCCTCTCCTCACTTCATTCTCCCTTTAACTGTGGGTTCCCTGAGAGGTACAAGATGGATTTGACCTTCAGTACTGTAAACTGTCAAATATCTGCCTGTTTTCTGTCTCAAAGAGGCACAGCTTCATGTAGCCCAGAGTGAACTAAACCTAGGATTCAAAGCAGAGGAGCCTCTGGCACCTAAAAATGCAGCTCTTACTTCTAGCCTGCAATAATTGCAAAGGCCCCATGTGAACCTAGAGGTTATAGAGAGATGCAACATGAATAAGAGCTGTTGGTGGATTTTTACTACTGTTTGAATACTTAAAACTATAGTGATTTATAAAACATTTTAAAAGTTTTAAAATTTTATTTAATAAATATTTTAAATAATAAATTTAATAATAAAATAAAAATCAATATAATTATAAAGTAAAATTAAAAATTGCAATTAGCCATTTTTTGATTGATAGTAAAATATATATATATATATCTCATATAATAATTCACAGTGTGGATGCTTGCTTTGGGCTGTATATAGTCTTGGAATCTGGGAACATTGATGAGTCATGTCCTCAAATCATCAATGGCAACCAGTGATGCAGGGAACTGAGCTAATAATGTGCTTCTTGTGAGTGCTTTCCTCATTGCCTCCACACTCTGTGGGGTTATAAGATGTGCTTTCTTTCCAGACTAAAATCATCTGGCCATGCTCACAATTTTGAAGGTATCATTGATTAGTCACTCAAGAACCAAAGTGGACCTAGATCTGTTTCTTAAGAAAAATCCTGGCTTTTCCTGTAGTGTTCCTTGTTCATCCTATCAGGTGAGAAGCTTGGTAAGTTCTTTAGTGTCCAATGAAAATATCTTATTACATTGTAGTTTGGATACAGTGTGGGGACCTGTCCACAGTCACTGCAAAATAAGAGAGGTCCACAGTCCACCCTGATAGCCGACACTGACTACAAGTCCTGGGGTTCCCCAAACCACACTTAGGTCCGAGAATTCACTAGAAGGACTCACAGAACTCACTGAAAGCTGTTACACTCCTTTTATTGAAGGGACATAATACAGGTTAAAATCAGCCAAGGGGAGAGGCTCATGAGGCAGAGTCTAGGAGCTTTCCACACATGGGGCTTTTAGTTAGTGTCTCCCAGAGGAATTGTGGACAGCCCCAATTTCTGCTAGTAGACAATGTACACTAAGCATTGTCAGTCAGGGAAGGGCACCCGAGCCTTGGTGTCCAGAATTTTTATTGGGGTTTAATTATGTGGACATGGTCGACCGCCCACATGGTTCATAGTGTCCAGTCCCTACAGAGGTCAAACTGATATCGTGTAACCCAAAGCATCCATCATAAAGCATATTGTTAGAATACCAGGTATAGCCAAGGTCTCTGGGTAAAGCAAGACACTCTTATCAGGCAGGACATTAGGGGTTTAGGGCTCACCTCACAGGAACTGAAGGAAAAGGCCAGACCTCACTTTGGGTAAGGTTAATTCTTTACTACGTAGTCACCAACACAGAACTGGGTCTCTTAGGTCTTTGGCGCAGATATAACCTTAAGTTTCCAAGCGAAATGTGATAGTGTTTATTTCTTTTATATTCATTCTATTTCAGGTGGCCGAAATTGGATTGTGAAACTTTTTTCATGACATAGAGTCACTACCTTTAAGGACTGTTTTGAAGGACATGCATTTAGTTCATCCATGCCTTACATCAAACAATGATTTCTGAAAATCGCATACTTAGGCCATAGTGTCCTGCTTTCCACCTCCTTCCTCCTAATTCCTAAACATACACACACACACACACACACACACACACACACACACACGCGACTGCTTTTACTGAGTTCCATTTTGGTATTTTTTCCTGGATTTTTCAAGAGCCTTATGCTAAAAAGCCTAACAAACTTTGCTAATGAATTTGCAGCAGGGCTGTTATTAGACTTGATTATAGGACTTGAAGTCAGAAAAATCTGAGCTAAAGACCCAGTTCTAGCATTTACTTTCTTTAGTGAACATTTGTATTTTTTACACACCTGGCATCCATTCCCCCTATTTCTGGAAATCATAACCCCAGTGTCCTCTGGGGAACTCTCCCTCAGTGCACATGCTGAGTGCGGACCTGACTTTATCTTCACGTGTCAGGAAGGAACTTGGCTAACCAGAATATTTCATTACCTTAATATATACTTGATTTAAAGATGGGGATATGACTTAATCATAGCTGATCTCAATACTTCTATAAAATTTAGGAAGGCACCAGCTCTTTTCTCTTAGAGCAGTGAGGGTATGGAATTTGAGCTGCTGGAAGACATTTTGCCACAATGAGTGAAAAATATGTCCATATTTTCAAGACAGAGGAAAATAGAACTGAAAGATGGAGAAATACTAGGTCCTGATGATACTTTGATGAAGACTTGGATACACTGTATCTAACTCTACTTGCAGGACTTTTGAAATACACAGTAAGTTCAACTAATGATAAATTCCCATCCCAACAGCCTAAACTAATTTGAGATAAATGTAAAAAAAAAATCTGTACATAAGATCTTGGAGAAGTCATTGAATTTCTCTTCATCTGAGTTCTTATTTCTGTAAAATTGTACCTAATATATGGCTCTTCTAAGGGATGTTATGGCCTTCTGTTTGTGTTATTTTTCTTTTTACTCTGTCTTTATTTCTCATCCTAATTTTTATTTTCTCTGGTCCCAATATATGTATGGAGGCTTGCATGACCATATGTATTTATGGGTTTATGGTATGGTATTTCCAAATCCTTTGTGGAATGAGATGAATCATAATTAAACATCTGGGGGAGACTATTTCACACTGAGAGGACAGTCAGGGTAACAGCCCTAGGATGGGAGCATGTCTTATTTGGGGAAATGCAAAAGGATCGGTGTGGCTGGAGCAGGAGTGAGGGGGACAGTAGCAGGGGGGATAGACGGCCAAGGCATGGGGAGGCATCACACATGGCTTTGCATTGAACATGGTAACTGCTCAGGGAATATTGTATTCAGTGGAGCAAATGGTTCAGAGAGCGCTGGTTCCTTTGACACTTAGCAGATATTGGTGTAGCAGGCACCCCAGAGAGTGGTGGTAGTGAAGGAGGAACCCACTGTTGCTCGGGCCAGGTATTGACTAAGGGTGCTGATCTAGTCACATATGCCCAATCCCTTTCCACTGCAGGGTGGCAAGAGACTCCTCCACTCATTGGACTGAGCCTTCGTTTTCCGTTCTCCACCAGTTGGTTTGGGAGGTTGGTCCCAAGGAGAGCATGGAGGCAGCAAGACTGCAAACACAGCATAGGTGTGGGCCCGGAAAAGGTGTAGGAGCGTCTTGTCCATATTGGCAGCTGCCAAGGTGCTCAGTTCAGCAGCCTCAGCATCTCAGCAGGAATCTCTTTCCTAAAGGCACAGGGTCAAAACAGAATCCCTGCTTATTGAAAAATGAAAAATCAGGGGAAAAGCCTGATGACAACCAGCTAAAGATTTTCCTGAGTCTGAATCTTTAAGTAATTTGATCTGACTTATTTTCTCAAGCTCGACAAGTTTCAAATCCTTTGTGAATTAATGTAATTTAGGGACTTACTACTATAGGGGAGGGAGGTCATTTAAAAGGGACATATTTATCAAAATTCTTAAAGAGTATCAATTTTTTCCCCAGCATTTTGTCTGTTTGGACCTGGCTGTGTCTAACCATTTCTTTTCTGAACTGCATTGTGGACACTGGATTGTAGCCAATAGAATCTTGGCTCAGTCAAGACTGAAAATGATAAGCTCTGTTTTGCTCTGGGTCCCATGTATTGTTGCATGGTATTATGTTATTGCCTATTTTACTTTGAGAGAACCTGGAACCTATTCAGAAGAAAGCAATTCTTATGGTCAATTTTGTCTAAAGGTAGAATGAACTGTATTGGATGTGGCAATTATCCTACAAGTGAAAATATTCAGCCAATGGCTCGATATCCACTTGGCAGTGGTGTTCTGATAGCTGATTTCAGCATGGACACTAACATTCATAGGGCTCTTGTTATACATAATCACTCTTTTCTGTAGCAGTTTCTGTAGGTATTTTGCCTATATTGTTCTATTCAATTCTTACAAACCCTCCCAAGTGAGGCACTGTTATCCTAATTTTATACATATGGAAAATGTGACTAAGAGATTTCCATAATTTCCCAAGGTCACATAGATCAGGAACTAAAACCTGAGTCTTTCAGTCTAGATCTCATACTTGTACTCTTTCCCTGATAGCATAATATGGAAGCCACCTCATCCAAAAGCCAACATTTGGTTGCACTGGAAAACTGAACATGCAGCTAACCATGAGGCATTCATTGGTCCCTAGCAGCTCTTACACGTATTTGTAAAATTCAAGCAAAGTTCTGTAGGGGATGCTATGTGCACCAGTTGTTTCCTGTTCAGGCCCAAGGCAGTCATTCTCCAGGTTCTAGGATGGTGGCCACCAATACCTCTCAGCTGAATCCCTCTCTTGGACTTACTCTCCACTGAAGGATCAGTTTTCTTGCTCAAGGTTTTATGCCCTCCTCTCTTGCCTTAATGTGGCACAACTCTGAAGGGCTCCATCTGGGACTGACTGGAGAGACTTCTGCCGAGGCTGTACCTCTGTTTAACTGCTCCTTCTGCCCAATCCCATTTGCTTCATTCACTTCTTTATGGGAGCTCTTCCCACGAGTACTCCCCCGAAAGTCCCCTGCCTGCAATTCTCCATCTCAGAGTCCCTACCCCAGGAAACCTGACCTAATGTAGCACGCATTCATTTGCTATTATATTCACCCATTTGTTCATCTGTCCATCCATCACCCATTCATTTACTCATATGCCAAATTCTCACATTTATTGTCTAACAGAAGTAACCGGAGATCTGGACCATATTGTTACAGTTATAGCTAGCTGGTCATATAATAGAGTTGAAGAAAGAAAGGGAAAATAAGAAAAGGGAAGAAAGAAGAAATAGTAAGTAGTTGAGAATATCTAAGGCATGAAATATTTCAAAAGGCTTATTAAAATCCTGTTGAGGCATCCACTGTGTGTCTTGAAAATAAGAAACTATATTTGCTCTGTAATTGCTTGAATCATACATCTTTTACCTTGATTAGCAATTTCAATCAACCAAGACATTACTGAGCATTTTCAAATAAAAAGCTGCATATTTCTCAACATGGAGTCCTCTATTCAACCTTTCTATTTTCTAACCACTTCTGATTCGCTAAAATTGGGTGGCATTATTTTTTGTAAAAATATTAATTTCTGTAAAGATGCCAAACTTCTGCAAATATGAATGAAATCTATTTAAGATATTTTCTACTCTTTTGTATTTGTAGTGTTATTTTCACTTGGTGCCATTACATTTCTAAACTAACTACCCTTTTGCTTTTGTGTTAATCTATGTCCAAATTAGAATACTCCGTTTTGTTTTATTTTTGAACGATACTCCATTTCGATAGCAAAGTATTTGATATTTGATGCTTAGATTTTTAAACATCACAGTTGCTTAAAAACAGGCTTGGTCAGATGTCTGGAAAGCTTAGGCTTACATGAGACTCAGAAGTGCATAGGGTGTTTTCCTGAGGGTCACGTCTGGGAGTTCCTGTGGCCTAGAATAAGCCTGATGCTAAAAAGTGAAGTAACTTGAACAAGGGAAACAAAGTCTGGCTTCCATTCTGAAGGTTTTGTAAATTTCCATTCTAGAATCCCACATAGTCTTCTGTAGCATTTAGAAAATCAGCACTCTAAACCCATTATCTTTATTTGATCCCTATGTTTACACAGGCTCATTTAGTCCCTGGGGGATCTTGCCTTCTGTTTCTTTTCTGAATTCTCCTTCTGCCAAGTGATATTCCTTGCTGTATCTCAAAAGCTGAAGCTTTAGTGCTGTATTTAGATAGAAATTCCATATCAGAAATCACTTAGTGAATGCTTTTCCTTCTAACGGCTGCAAACGGCCGCAAACGGCTGCTGCCCCACTTGCCAGCTGGTGACATGTTTCTCTTTTCCTCTTTATTTATGGACATGTGACAGTTTGCGTGCGTTCTCTCTCTCTCTCTCTCTCTCTCTCCATTCAGTTTGCCCGCCACCCTCATTCATTCAATCCCCTTCCTCATTACCTTTAAAATTTCTTTTCCTACCACTTATCTTATTAAGAGTATTGTCAGAGGCAATCATTAATATGCAAAGTATCCAGGAGTCCTTAGAAAGAAAAGAAGCATAAGCCTCTTGTTTTGAGCAAGCATTCAAAGGCCACGCTGGAATGATTCGGGATGAAAAACAAAACAAAACAAAAAGCAGCACAAGATTGCCCTTTATCTGACAAGTTGCTATTTGTCTAGATAATGAGATGCGCAGTCAATAAATCATGTATATTAATTTTTTATGCATTTACTTGGCTATATCAAGCTATCCTTACAAGATTAAAATGTAAAAGCACTGAAAAAAATATGCTTTTTAAAGGTTCTGGAATCAAAGCCAGAAATGGACATGTTAACGGAATATACCTCTATGCAGTGCGTTGATATGAATGGTTTACCCAGTTCACATTTGGGGTTACACATGACCCCCCGTGCATTTGCTGCAGTGGTTGTCACCTGGGAGGGCCACGGGCCTCAGCTCACAACAGCACCATTCTATGGCCTTTAGAACAGGAAGTGAGGGAACAGCCAGTAGCTACTGAAATTGACAAAAAGAACTTTAAGTAGGCAGATTTCAGTTACCCCAGAATGGAACTAGGCCAGCACACCAAATTGTTCTTCTGCCTACTCATTTTGGAATTCCTGAAAAAAATAATCACACTGCTTTGGTGTTCATATTTATATTCAAAATTATATCTGGATCTAGTCAATTGCACTCAATATCATAAATTAACAACTTTAATTTCCAATTCTAGATCATTAATTAGATTGCATACAGAGAAGTCACATATGGCTAACTCATCTCTAAGTGAAAACTCTTACCACACCTGGCTGGTATGGCTGGATAGGTGTCACACATTTAAAACAAATTACCTTAATTCCAAGTCAGGCAGAGAATCCTGGAGTGGTTTTGTTTGTTTGTTTGTTTTGTTGTTGTCATTGTTTTGGTTATTCTTGCCCATTTTTCTTAAACAGTGTTTCTCAAAGCGCAATCTGTGGACCATTAGCTTCAGATTTCCTGCAAGAACTTCAGATACCTGGGCCTTACCTAAACACACTGAAACAATCCCTGAGAAGTGAGTCTGAGAACATGTGCCTAACTGTACTCCCCAGGAAATTCAGATGCGCATCAGAGTCTGAGAACCACTGCTCAAAGACATACATAGACATTTATCCTCAGGGCATAGAATCTGCAAGCTGATCACTGAATTATTTAAGTAATAGCTTTGTTCTTTAAAAATAATTTGAAAAACCCAAATCCCACTAAAGAGTTATCCCCTCCTAATTGTCCTTTAAGCCCTGGCACCCTTAACTTAATAAGTGCTTAGTGAGATGGTTACACCAGTATACCCTCCATTGATGGCAGCTGAGAGGTGGAGAGTGAGAAGGCTAGAGACAGACATGGGTCTCAGTTTCATCTTCCTACTTCCTTTCTGGGTATCTCAGGGCCATTTGGCTCCCTTTGAGCCCTGTGCTTCTCATCCCTAAAGGAAGGGTAATGACACCAACTCTGCAGGGTTGTCATGAGGATTAAATGAAATGATGTATTCAAAGAGCTCATGCATTTTGACAATGCTCAATATATATTAACTGTTATTACTATCCTTGGGCTTCATGTTGGAGGCAGAGGTGCTCCACTGAGGCAGGGTGGGGCAGGGTGGGGCAGAGCCCCTGGATCAGTCAGTTAAGGAAGTTCAGAATCAATCTTTTGCTGCTCAGCTCGAAGTGCTCTCTGTCACCACCGCAGCACGCATTCCAACCTCCACATCTGGTATTAGACTTGCTCTGTACTCCCCCCATATCCCCTCAGATGCCTTCTAATGCTTTGTGGGGCCATCGCCCAGTTCCTTGCACTTTGGGACTTTCTTCCAAGCCCTCCTGCTCTGGGTGGAACAGGGCTGTTTTGCCAGCACAACAGTGGGGAGGAAGGGCCTAGGAGTTTGTTATCCCTGTTCCCCTCCCCAGCCAATGACTAACTGTGGAAGCCTAGCTCCTTTGCCTCCAGGTGTGACTAACTTTGGGATCAGACTGAGACTGGGGTGGGGCTTGGCCTAAATCTCTCATTTGCTTTGCTTTTTTCCCTGCCCTGTCATGTTCACCTCACCCCATTCTTGCCTTCTCCAGGGAACACTTGCTTAAAAAAGTCACTTACACAAAAACCCTCATCTCAGGGGGCTGCTTTGGGGTTCCTCACTAAAGTGCCCACACACAGAGCCTGGCACGCAGGCTTAGGAATGTTCCCAGTTCTTTGCACCTGTTTTAAATATCCCAAAGGTTGTGCATAAACTGGTTTCCATGTTTGGGTTAGAGTGTTTAGAAAGGGTTGGCAGGGGCCAAATAGTAAATATTTTAGACATTGCAGGACACTTAAGACATTGCCGGCCCCTGGCTTAGAACATATTTCTCCTTGCCTTAACTTCTGATTTGCCAGTGTGTTTTACACTAATGTCTGTCTGTCCCTCTACCTGTTAGTTCCAGGAGGCCAGACTGAAGGCTGGCCCAGAATGAATAGCTTCAAAGCCCTGGGAATCAACTGAAAATATGAGGCACAAAATTCTCAACAAACTCTCAGGAGAGGCTGGCTGGGCAATCGTGGGGATGTAAGAATCCAACATCTATAGGGCAGGCCACAAGCTGGCGGCTCTAATGAAGGTCCTCAAAGAACTCTCAGGAAAGGCTGGCTGGCTGAAGCAGGAAGAGTGACTGTCTCTGATGAATCCTCTTTAAAAGCCTTCTGGTGATTAGATTAAGCGGCAATGATTGCAGAAGACACTCCCCCTTAGCTGATTGCAAGTGCCATCAGTTGTGGATGCTGCCAGTGTGGTCATGATTTAAGTCCATGAAATGTCCTTGTAGCAACAGCCAGGCTAGCGCATGCCCGAGTAGACAACCGGGCACCACCACCTGCCATGTTGACACATGAACCTTACCATAACAACCTGGGTTATCTGCTCAACTACCAGATTTTTTTTTTAAGTTACTAGCGTTTGTATTTTAAAAGCTACATAGCCATGTTAATACCAGAAAGAATTTAGATTTATGAGTCCCTACAGGGGAAGCAAGTAATATCAACACCAGAAAGACTCATTAGTATTTGTCCTCTTTGTTTTATTGTCTTGCCTCAAACTAGCAACCTTCACTGGGTCACTGACACTAATCCTCCTCTGATGCCCGTTCATTTACTAAGTGACAGAAATGCAGCATTAGCTGAGGTGCAAAAGGCTTATTTACGTTCAATATTACTTGACATCTTTGTAATTTTCCCTTTTCATGACATAGGGAGAATATTTACATTAAAAACACATCAGTAACTTTAGTAATCTCCTTGAGCAGACAAGGGGACATAAAATCAGGATGCAAGCAAAGAATGATGGAACGCAAATGCAGTAAAGCCTGTTTAAGACAAATTTTGAGGTAGGAAGATTAAAGGAAAACCCTGCAACATAATTAGGGAGGGTAGTCTGGAGATACTGGATGGTTGCCAGCTTTATCTCGATGAACAAAATCATTGTTTAAAGGAGGAAAAGAAGTCGTTAACTACACCTGAGATTCACATCATTGCAGAGCAGACAGGAGGTGGCGATTCACACAGTTGCTGCAGCGTATCCAGAAGTAAGGCTTTTTTTAAAAAATTGAATTTTGGTGTAGTATAAATCCAAATTTTGTCATCAATATAATTCTTTTTGTTCTAAATAAAATCAGCCTTGGAACATAAGACCCACAAAGTGAATGCGTTAGAACGCTGGGATATAATTTGTGCTGTAGATGCAGCCATCGATCTCTCAACTTTGGGTTGCAGGAGCCACGGTAAAGATAAGGAGGCCTAAGTATACCTCTGAGGGCCTTCTGGGGTGGTTGCATTTCCCTGGTTTATCTACCCTGAGGCTAGACCAGGGGCTTTGGCACATTGGCAGCTGTATAATGGTTTGGGGCATTTCTTGGCAAGGAGGCCCACTGGCCAGAGCTCAGAAAACAGGTCCAGGTGGGTCTGATATCATGGGTGCTGAGATTTTCCTAACACACATCCAAGCTTGCTCAGCGCCGTGCCCATGTTGTCTCCAGGTGCTAATATTTTAAGCTAAAACCAGCGCTCCCTGGAGCTATCCTGAAATCCCTGAAAACTTTTGAGCGTAAAACACATTAAATTGCAACCCCCTCAGCAAACTTCCATTGAACTTTTCTTTCAAAAGATAGAGATATCCTGGGCAAGATAGAGATATCCTGGGCAAGATCCCTGCTTTAGGTTGACTTCTTTTAAAATAAAATTCAAGACATTGTCTGTAAAGCTGTCATCAGTGCTTGTAGAATTCCACCTTGAGTAAATGAATAGCGGTGCTCCACTGTGTGCACAGGGAAACTTACAGCACTGTAATTCATTATGCTTCTCAATTGTGGATGAGCGGGTGTGCCCTACGCTGCTCTCTAATGGGTGCTGGGTACCTGACCCTCCAGTGCGTGGTAAGGTCCTGGAAATGCCAGGATCTCCCTACCTGGGCTGCTCAAGGGACAGCTTTCGAGCAGAAGCTGAAGGAGACACAGCCTGGCTGATCTCTCTCACTGGTGCTGGGATACGAGCATAGAGATCCAGCTATAAACCAGCTACAGACCCTGGGCATAGAGCACGGGGCCAATCCCTGGACAGGCTGAGACAGAGGGGAGCCCCGGGGCAGTGTCCAGGCAGCTCAGATAAGTCCTTTTATACATGGTGAAAAACTCCCTTACTAGGTATATCTCAGAAGTCTTCGAGCAGTAGGATCTGGCAGACAATGTCAGAGTGGATTTTCATTTCCCAGTGGTAGAAATAAGAATTTCCCTTGCAATTAAGGTTCTGCTATTCAGCCTGCTTCCTCCTCTGCCTGAGTGATGACAGTTTTCATGCTAGTATCAAATGTGGATTATTTACAATCCTGGCATCCCCAAATCGTACTCTGTGTCTTTCTTTGATGTATCTTCCACCTGCATTGTTCACAAGATCTCATTAGTTATGTAATAAAAAGTAAGATCGATGAACCCAGTTTCTTGGGTGCCTTTGGCAAAGATGGAGATGGTGGACCCTCAGCGCTGCTCAAATATGTTCCCAACTCTGACAATCTGAACTCGATGGTCTAGATTTGCTTTCACCTTGTGAACTCTGAATGTCAGTCTGGTTCACAGGTGACACGAGAAGTTGGCAAGAGAAAGTCTTTATGTGAACAGTTCATTTGGCATTTGACAGCGAAGGAAGGAAAGCAGCAAATTTACAAATGATGTTTGTAAATCACAGGGCTCCATCTATCCCTTGTGTCGTGAGCACAGAAGGAGGGACAGTGAGAATGTAATGTTTGTCCTCTTATAAAGTCACAGAGCAACCCTACTTCCATATCCGTCTTCTTTTCGCACATCCTGGTACAAACAGACAAAAGCTGTTATTACAGAAGGTGAAGCTGATAGCTTTAATACATCACATCCACTAGGATGAAGGCATAATTGCTACTTTTATGTTCATTTTACAGAGAATAGTAATTAGCCTTTGGCCCATTACAGTGTGTGAACATCGAATTACCCACCTGCTCTTGCCATGTCTCATTAACTTAAACTATGTGCCTAAAGCATTATCAGAAAACAGCTTCTTCCCTGTCTCCCCCTTGCATGAAATTTTCAATAAATTCATTTAGAGAAGTCACAGACTTGAGGATGGTGGTCTGTCCACTCAGACAGAGAATTTAGGACAAGGACTTTTACTGACACCTTTAGTTAAAGTGGTCAGTATGGATCGCATAGGTTTTGGAAATAAAGGCTCACCACTTTCTCTAAAGACCAAGATATCTCCTTACTTTTGTTTGTGACATTGCTCGTTTGGCTATTAGCTGATTTATGAAGATAATTTGATAACCGTGTTACAAAATCAATGTGTGTACTCAGTTCCTGCGAATAGGCCGGTCGATGATAAATACCCTTTGCAGATTTGCAGCTAAAATTTCCCTTTGCAGGCAAAGAGACCCGAGGTGAAATAATCAGGATGATCATCAAATAAAGCATAAAGGCAAACTTACTTCCTTGCGAGGTAAAAGTAAAATACATCTGCCCGAGATCGAAGTAGTAGAAGAATGTGGCATAAGAAAGGGCCTCAGATGCCAGAGCTCGGTGTGAACTTGGAGGACGTTTGATTGAACGCTGTCAGATTGTAGAAGAAGGAATGCAGGCTCAAAATATAAAGCCTCTCACCGGTGGTTGGAGAAAATATTCATTTCTTTCTAATAATACATGTTGAAGTGGCTCCAGCATCCAAACGGGAGATTTGTGACCCTGCAGAATTTGGGTCTGAGATAGAAAAGAAAGAACAAGATTATTTCTATCAGCAGTACCAGCCCCTGGAACGGTTATTTAGGTTCTGATTCCAAAGGTGCCCGTGGGTCTATTAGATATTTTACATCCCGTAAAAAATTACCACGGATTTGGCGGCTTAAAATAACACAATTTTATTACCTTTAAGTTCCAGAGGTCAGAAGTCTGAGGTCAGTTTCACTGGGCTTGAAATTGGGTGTCCACAGGGCTGCATTTCTTCTGGAAGCTTCAGTATAGAACCCATTACCTTGCCTTTTACCTCTGTAGAAGCTGTCTGCATTCCCTGGCTCATGGTTCCTTCCTCCATTTTCAGGCACATCACTCCAACCTCCGGTTTCATTGTCAAGTCTCCTTTCTCTGACTTCGACCCTGTGGACTCCCTCTTATAAGGATTTTGTGACTATGCTGGGCATACCTGGTTAATTCTGGATAATCTCTCCACGCAGGATTATTGACTTAATCACAGTTCCAAACTCTCTTTTGTCATGTAGGGCAGTATAGTAACAGGTTTTGGGAATAGGAAGTGGACATCCTTCTGGCTAACACCGTGGGACTCTGGGAAATGAATGAGGCCCCAAATGGTGCAGGAGGTTTATGGTCACATTCGACTTACCATATGAAAACAATACAGCACTTGCAGTAGCTGCCCTGTTTACTCAGTTATGTATCGAGGGGGTTTGCAGATTATTGCCAGGGTTACCCGAACTGGTCTCTGCACATCACAGTTACCCTGGAGCATCTGATCCTGTTTTGTCCTGAAAATAGGGATTGGGAGACACAGAAAGCTGAACATTTAAAGTACCATAAGAGGGATTTGTAAATTATGCCTGGTGTGATTGTCAAAACTGTCTAAAAGCTCTGGAGGGTTTTCACTCAAAGCCCTGAAATTTATAGTAAATATGGGGCATGTAATGCCTATAGTTCAAAGGTAACAAGGATACTCTTTAAAAAACCAGTTTTTAAATCTTCTACTTGTTTTTTGATCTGTCACTTGAAATTCACTGTTCCACAATAGAAAAATCAGGAATGATAAGGGAGAAACACTTTTAGATAAGATATCTAAATACAGCTATCTATGAATGTGTGTGGTTTACTGATATTTTGTTAAGGGGGAAAAAAAATCAGTGCAAGACCTTCAGGGTCCCTTCTAAGTGAGGGGGTTGTATAAAATGATGTCAAGTTAAACTGCATCTTAAAAGGTTTAGTGTCCCTTGGTAAAGATAAAAAATCTCATCATTATCAATTAAAGAACTCCTGAAGTCTTTGAAAGGAGGGCTTGTTTGCTTAAGATACATGAAGGTCATAGTCACCCTGTAACAGTCAATGAGGAGCAGTCATTTGTTATTTTTAAACAGGCTGTCATTTAGCCATTATGAAGATGAATAACATTTGTTATTACCTAATAATCTTCCTGTTGATTACAGAGAAAAGGCACTTGCAGATACCTTATGTGCCTTTCTTAGTTTCTAGATTATTAATGTCTTTTGATTAAATTCTGTAAACAATAATTAAGGGCTTTGTTTTCCAAATTTAGAGCCTGGCATCCAGGATGCCCAACCATGTCTCTGTCCCTGGTGCTTTGAGTTGCACGTGTTATTTGCCTACTGTCCATGCAACATTGCAAGAATAAAGCTCATTTTTTAATATCAAGCAGATTGTCAATGGATCATATGCTGCCTCTGTTAAAGTTAGTTTTTGGATGTCTGCCTTCTTGAAGAGAGTTAATGAAGCTATAAGTTACCTGTGTGCCTTCATTTGGAGTCAGGCCTAATTATCTGGATCTTGGCCACATTATTGTCCGAGCCTTATTTCTAAAGCAGATGGAGTCACTCAGGAATGACTTCATTTGTATTAATTTGTTGCACTGTCTTCTGCAATTCATCTCAGAACTGTGTGATTTTTGTCACAGAGAGCAGTAAAAGACGAAATCATTTTAAGCAGGAATTCAGAGAGAAATCTACTCCTTCCATTCATGGAGACTGATGATCTATCCTAAAGGCAATTAAGCAGTGGCTACTTTAGGGCAGTTGAATGGTGTAAGAGGGTAATTAGGCTACTTAGGTGTTATGGGCTTTCATTTCTTAGAATAAGTCAGATGACAGACATACTGACCCAGTAGCTTAAAAGGAAAATTCTCTGGAGCATTTTTTGCTGTTGTCACTTTTCACTTGGCTTTGGAGAGCCCTTTAGGGGGAGGTTTTGAGGGGAAACTCCACCTTGGCTGATTCAGAGAAACTTGTTGGAAAGAACAACCACTTTTTAAAGTATGGCTCAGGTAATGGGAATGCCTGCTATTTAAAGAGTGGCCACAATTATTGGGCCAAGCTCATCTCCAAGGTGAAAAGCATGTAGTGGGCTCTTAATTCAATCATCCCTATAAAATTTATATAGGGATATGTAAAGTTTCAGTTCAGAGATAAGGAAAATAATTTAGCTTTTGCATTGAATTCCATGGAGTGGAATCGGCACCCTTGTTGAAAATCATTTGACCATAGATAGGTATGTGGGTTTATTTCCGCACTGTCAATTCTATACCATTCATCTATACCGCTGTCCTTTTGCTAGTACTACACTGTTTTTATTACTATGTCTTTGTGGTACAATTTGAAATCAGGAAGTGTGAGTACTTCAACTTTGCTCTTTTTCAAGGTTGTTTTGGCTTTTCAGTATGCCTGGTAATTCTATAAAACTTTGAAGATTGGCTTTTCCATTTCTGCAAATAAGGCTTCGGGAATTTTAGTCAGGATTGTGATGAATCTGTAGATCACTTTTGGTAGTACTGACATTTTACAGAATGGGAGAAAATAATTGCAAATTATATATCTGCTAAGCATTTAATATCTGGAATGTCTAAAGAACCCCCATACCTCAACAACAAAAAGACAACACAATTAGGGCGGTGCAACAGCAGCTCAGTGGCAGAATTCTCACCTACCATGCCAGATACCCGGGTTTGATTCCTGGAGCCTGCCTGTGCCAAGAAAAAGAAAAGACAAGACAGTTAAAAATTGGGCAAAGGCCTTGAACAGTCATTTTCCCAAAGAATAGATACCAAAGAATAGATAATGGCCAATCAGCACATGAGAAGACACTCAGTAGTATTGGCCATTAAAGAAATGCAAATCAAAATCACAATGAGGGCGGGCCGCGGTGGCTCAGCGGGCAAAGTGCTTGCCTGCTATGCCGGAGGACCTCGGTTCGATTCCCGGCCCCAGCCCATGTAACAAAAAACGGAAAAACAAAATACAATAAAACAAGAAAATGTTTAAAGATGTTTCCCTTTCTTCCTTCCTTCTCTCTGTCTTTCCTTTAAAAAAAAAAAAAAAAAAAAAAAAATCACAATGAGACAAGTGTGAGCAAGTATTTGGAGAAACTGGAAGTTTCCTGCATTGCTGTTAGGAATGTAAAATGGTTCTCTGCTGCAGAAGACAGTTCAGTGGATCCTCAAAATGTTAATTTTGGAGTTACTGTGAGAATGGCAATTGCATTCTTAGGTATATAGCCAAAGAAATTGAAAACAAATGTTCACGATAACATTATTCACAATAGCCAAAAGGTGGAAAGTGTTCATCAACAGATCAATTGATAACATTATTTAGCTGCAAAAAGGAATGAAGTTCTGATATATGCTATGACATGAATGAAATGAAAATTGAATGAAGTAAGGAAGGCTCATAAGGATGAATAGTGTATAATTTCCACTTATACGAAATATCTAGAATAACCAGATTTGCAGAAGCAGAAAGCCTGGGTGAGGGAATTGGAGAGTTATTGCTTAATGATTACAGAGTTTCTGTTTGGGGTGATGAAAATGTTTTAGTAGCACCACATAGTGCATATAATTAATGTTTGAATTGTGCACTTAAAATGGTTAAAACGGGAAATTTTACATTTTATATATATGTTACTACAATTAAAAATATTTCCATTTCAGTAACTTCTGTGAAAGTTCAACATTCTTCAATGTAGAAATTTGAAAGCTAATAAAGTCTTTTACAACGCAACGTGTAAGTGTGTACATGCACACACACAAGGCCTTTAGCTAAGGAATAACAACTTTATTCAATAACCAAATTGTTATCGGCAAATACATGAGATCTAATGATTCTACTAACTTATTCTAATTGTAAAATATACAGTATAATGTATCTATATTGATATCAAAGTGTCTGAATGAAAATTGAATAGAAGATAGATGATCTTACTATTTATCACCAAAATGACAAGTATTCATTGATTTGAAGAACCCAAAATTCAGAGATTGTTTGCAAAAAGATTGGTTTTATTTTCTCTTCAGGTAAATTTCTGGATGTTAACTTTTAGGTATTTCTGGCATTGTATTATATTTAAATTTTTCTTTAGGGCTCTCTGAAGTAGGAGTGAAAAAGATACATTTTGTATAACATTGGGTTTTTATCTATGATCCAATTCCCTGAATTGCAAAAAAGACTAGAGAAGATCATGCCCATGCCCTCTTTCAGCTCCAACATTCACCCACATTTCCTCCTCTTCCCACCCTGGTATTTGCCTCCATCGTTTTAAGCCTGGATTACTGTAAGGTTCTTTTTAACAGAGCTACAAGTTTTTACTCTCCATCCATTCCTCCATTCCATTATCCACAAAGACGAACCTGCTCTTCCAATCCAATACCACCTTTGTAGTTGTTGGTCCTTTTTCCTAGATACTACCTCTAGTTCTTCAAAAGACTGCCTTCTTCTATGGTTCAGATCTGAGCACCTCAGTAGATCACCTCTGTCCACCTGTTTTAATTTCCTTGACTCAAGCAAATACCATGCAATGAGTTGGCTTAAACAATGGGATTTTATTGGCTCATGGTTTGAGGCTAGGAGAATTCCAAAATTGAGGAGGCAATAAGGTGATGCTTTCTTCCTGAGATTGGTTTTCTGGGGCTGGCTCCCAGAGATTCTTGGTCCTGGTCTTCTCTGTCTCCCTACAATGCACACATCAGCCTCTCCTGGCTTCTCCCTTCTCTCCTGGCTCCACCGACCTTCAGCTTCTTGCTTCTCATGGTTTTCTGTCTGCCTAAATGTCATTCTGCTTATAAATGACTCCAATAATAGGATTAAGACTCATCCTGATTAATTGTTTGGGCCAACTCAATCAGTTCACTTTAACTGAAGTAACCTCATCAAAGGGTCATACTTACAATGGGTTCACACCCATAGGAATGGATTAAGTTTAAGGACATATTTTTCTGTGGTACATAGCTCCAATCCACTATTCCACCCAATCCAAATTCTGTGTTTTCTGATATCCCTTGTACAAGGCAAATTCTTTTTAAAGGAACTTTGTCTCTCTTTCTGCCTCTGGGACCCGATTCTGAAAACAGGGCCAGTACAGAGTGGCGTGGGCAATGAATAAATGTTTTTTGAATAAATGAATCATTCTATGATTATTACCCATGTTATATCTCTGTGATGTGAAAGAAGACCCTAACGAATATGTGAAATATCGTAAGAATTAATTTGTAACAGTTTCTTATATCAAAATTTTTTGTTTATTTTATGAAAAGCATTTACTTTTAAACTACTAAGTCATACACTCTTGGAATAGCAGTTTGAATTTGAGTTTACTGTTTTTTTAAAAGAGAATAACAACCAACAACATAATTTAATTGGTAAAGGAATTGAATTTAAATAGAATTTTTCACAAAAATGTAAAATAAACCAAATTGCCCCATCTATTCAAAATGCCTTTTATTTGGCTCTCTAAGAGAAAATAATTTAATTTTAAAAGATTGGATGTATTGATTGAAATATGATACCTATGGGTACTTAATAGAAGAATGGGGCAAATGAAAAGGAAATGTATCTGTCATATTTGTTAATATCTGGCTGGAGAACTGTGCTGGGTTTATCTCAGTCATAATATAATAGAATTTTTCTATTCTATTCATTAAATTCATCTGGGTAAGATATCAAGATTTCTGACAACCAATATTATATTGCCAGCCATGATGTTTTGAGAAATCTCTCTATATACTTTTGACTTATGTAATGGTTTGTAGCTAAGTATGGTGTGCACTAAAAGACTTTATGAAGAAAACTTCTACTGATACTTTCAGACGATCCTGATCCTTTTTAATTGAGAAGTTTCTGATGAAGACTTTTAATGAAATCTTAACATAAGAATTTGGATATTATCATTTTAATGTAAATGTTTTGCAGTATAACATCTCTAAGGAAAATCCAAAAATCTTAAGTGCCCAACTCCAGTAATTTTCAAAGCAAATTCACTAAAGTGGCCAGCACCAGAACAAGAAATGGAATCTTACTGGTTGAAGGGCCAGTGCAAGTGTTTTTTCCTCTTCCTACTGGCACGTTTGCCTTCTTCTTTATATATTCTTGATATGAACCCTGGATTGGATATAAAGATTGCATGTCTTCTGCCATTCTGTAACTTGCTTTTTCACTCTTGACAGTGTCTTTTGTTAATAGATCCCTTTCATTTTAGTGTAGTTCAAATTAATGATCTTTTACTTTAGTACTTTTTGTGTCATATTTAAGAAGTTCTTGCCTACTCCAAAGTCAGGAAGATATGGCTTAAGTTTTCTTCTAACAACCTCTGTTTCACTTTTCTTATATTGATATATGACATCTGGAATTGATCTTTGTGTGTGTGTGTGTGTGTGTGTATACACACAAAGTATAAGGGTATTGTCAAGATTCATGATTCTTTTTATTTTATATGGATAGTCAGTTGACCCCAATTTTTTTTTTCTTTTTTTTGCATGGGCAGGCACTGGGACTCAAACCTGGGTCTCTGGAATGGCAGGTGAGAACTCTGCCTGCTCAGCCAGTGTAGCCCCCCAGTTTTTTTTTTTAATGAGGAAACTTTCTCTTTTCTATTCAATGAAAGTCATCAGTATTTACTACCATCCTTAACAAAGCTGTATAATTACTTTGACAGCCTCTTTTACTGTGATATTATCTTCTGCAGGACTTCATGGACTTCTAGCCCAATACCCCATCTACCTCCTTGCTATCTGCTGCTCTTCAGCCTCTTTCACAGCTCTGTCTCTGAAGTTTGTGACTGCCTTTGACCTTCTTTATCTTCCTTGCCCAAGCTTGCCCATCGTATGGCTTCAATGCCCACTTATTTATTCAACATTTATTTTTGCCTAATAATGGATGTATACTATATTAGACAATAAAGATTTAAAAGTGAACAAAATGAAGTGTGTTTGTCCCCCAAAATGTTATAACATACAACAGTGGAAAGAGGCAGAAAAATAAAGACAATTACAATATACTGTATATAATAACATGTCATTGGGCTGTGTAGAATATTTTCTCTTTACTGCCTCCTTAATTGGCACCCTTTGATGAAAATCTGCCACTGCTATATTATACATATCTACTTATTTATAAGTTTTATGCAAATGTATTTATAAGTTTTATGCAAACAAAGAGTAAGGTGTTTTCTTCTCACCCCCAAGAACCAACTTGCCCCACTGGTAGTAACACTGTCCCTCCCCCATTGAGAAAGCGTGTTGCAGAGGTGCTCCCTGGTCTCCATGTGAGCGCGGGGGAGGCACCCTAGCCTTGGCTGTGCTGGCCATGAGGACTTTCCTGGAGGAGGTCATGTCTACATTGAACTGTTAAGACCAAGTAGAAATTAGATTGGTAAAACAGGTTGGAGGTGCTCAGGTAGAAGGAAGGAATTGTAAGTCTAGAATCCAGTGTGTACAATGGCAGGGTGGGACATTCCAGCACCTAGGAGGAGTTCAGTAGACCAGAGCCCAAGTAAGGAGGTCTATTCTTTTCATGATTTGCATATCACCAGGCAATCTGAATTACAGTTTGTAAAGACAAACCTGATAGTCACTTCAACATCATCATCCTTGGTAAAACTTAAAATCTCTCACTTCTTAAAATGTACTATACCTCTCCTTATTTATTTATTTATTGGCTGGCACTATCTTTGACTCCCTAAGATGCCCAATCTATGAAGCACCCATTTATCTTTGATTCTTTCATCTTCCTCACACCAAGCATACTATTATCATGACATTCAATTTTTTTTCTCTTTCACCTTTCCATTCCCACCACCACTACTGCAGTTCAGATTTTAGATCTCTTTTTGTGATGATTCTAGCTATTCCCTCGCTGACTGATAATCTTTTGTTTCTCCACACTGTCTTCCATGGTTGCCAGCTTCTTTCATTCTCCACTGAGATCCTTGTGAAAAGATAGGAAAAAGGTGGAAACTGAACGTTAAGAGTAATAGACAACCTTTGACAAACTGTGGAAACAATTTCTGCTAATGCTAAGGCCACTGTAGCTGGATCAAGAAAAGCAATTATTGACACAATCACACTTCTTAGAAACAGAGCTGAGTCATCTACCTTAAAGATGGATTGAGAAATGGCCTTATCATTTGTGTAAATTCTTTTTATGTTTTGTCACATGTTTCTGGGTCAGTCGTGGTTTTTAGATGATGGTAAGCTTATTTCTTCCCATTCACTCATTTGAAAAGCTAGTGAACACAGGTTAGAGTGGGTAGATGGGGCTACTGGTTGAGTCCCTCAAATGAAGTATTCTAGTTAGAGCAGAAATAGGAAGATCTCCAGTTGCAGTGTCTACTGGAAATCATACTTTTTCATGTACTTCCTCAGATCACAGACTAGGGAAACCAGATAGCAGGGATAGAAAAAGCTCCTACCTACAGCTGAGCTATAGTAGCTGAGAATGTGGAAAAGCAATACTTTTCATGCACTGTTAATGAAATGCAAGACTAGTGTAAACTTCTTTTGCCATAATTTGACAACTGCTATTATTAGTTTAAACTGTATTTTCCAGCAGAGAAACATTAATCGACCACATAAATATTTAATTACAAATTATTTAATACACAAATAAATGCTATGAAATTTGGCAAGTATAATATGCTATAATAGTGTATGATGAGGTACCCCATTTAGATGGTGTAGGATTGAATGATGCTGATTTCAAAAGTAACATTTCATCTTGGACTTGAAGGATGAATTGGGATGTAACCTGCTATGCTAAGGGATAGATGTGATAAGTTATGTTGGAGCTGCTCCATGGGATAAAATGAGGTAATTAAAATGCATGTTGTAAGAGAATATCTTTGATTTGAAAAAGTTCTCCTGATATTGCAAATGAAATTTATAGACTACAAAGCAACATGTTTGGTATGACAACATTTTACAGAATAATATATATGAGAAAAAACCATATTCACATAATATGCCCCAAAATGGTCCCAGTGAAATATTTAGGATGGTAGGATTGAAGGCGAGTTTTGATTTGCTTTTGGGGAGTAGAAGGAGTGAAAATGAAAGACAGAGTTACGCACAGAGCATATATTATGCCAGAAATTAAAATAAGCAAAATAAAAGATGATGTGGAAAAATATTTCAGTGAATATAAAAATACTAACTATATCTTTATTAACTGATTAAATAAAATAAATATAGTATGTTAAGTATAATTAATATTCATAAGAAGAATTCCATGTATATAAAAAAGAAAATCTATAAGGATTTCTATTTTGCTTATTTCTAGGTAAGACAATTATGACTATGTTTTCCTTTTTTCTAAATCTTCTACAAGAAATTTATATTAACTCTTGTTAGAATAAAATAAATTATAGAATTTTATACACTAAGTTTTAGAATGATTTCTAATGCATGGAAATTTACTCCGATGGAATATTCAGTACAACTATAATTTCATTTAAAATGTATATGCATACGTAGAAGGTAATTACCAAAATATTGTCTGTGATTATCTCTGTGGATTGCGATTCTGCATAATTTTAATTTCATTTAAATTTTTTTTTGTATTTTCTACAATAAAAGTGACACAGCTTTATAATTTTAAAAGAGTGAATTAGTCAGTTTTCATTACATTAAAAACTGCGTAACGACCTTGACAGCTCAGTGGCTTATAACAGCAGTTGTTTTTCTTTTGTAGTTGTTGTCGCTGTTTGCTTATCTATGTTGCTGGCTGCCGGTCAGCTGGTGTGGGTCTCCTCCAGACTGTGGTTACATAGTTTGAGGTCTCTCCCTTGATTCATTCATTCTGAGATTCCGCTAAAGCCGCAGCCCCTGCACGTGGCAGAGGTTCAGGAACTAATAGGCTGGTGGAGACCTGCAATGCCTCTAAAAGTTTCTTCTAGGAGATGATGCAGGGCATGTCTGTGTACATTATACTCCATTGACCAAATCAGATCACACACTGAGGCCAAGACAATGGAGTAGGAAAGAACGGTCCAAGGAAAGGAAGGAATGGATAATTTCAAACATAATCACCATCTACCCGAAAGACTGTTTCACCACACTATAAATCTTATATTACTCCTCCTTTACTTTTAAGTTTCTCAGCATGACATTCAAAGCCTTTTATAATATGACCTTATCTACATTCTAGCCTCAGAACCCCCTGCTCTTCTCCACAAGCTTTGTGGTCTAGTAGTCTTGGATTTTTTTCACAATTCCATGAGCACAGTTGCATCCATAAGCCTGCATGCTCTCAATCGCTCTGCCAACTGCACACCGCCCCCCACCCCTGCCAAAACAAAACAAAACAAAGCAAAACATTTTATGGACTAGTGTTAGTAGATTACTTGAAGTTTCCTGAATGAGCCACATTCTTTCAAGTCTGAGTTCCAATGTTTCCTTGGCCTGGGATGGTCTTTAATTCCCCTTTCCTTGCTTCTTGAAATTCTATTTTCCTTTCAAGGAGTGACTCTTCTGTGAAGTCTCCTTGTATTCCCATAGTCAGAATTAATCGTTCCCTTTTCTTGCCCAATTATAGCGCTAATTGCAGTCTACCTTAATTATAGCTACATGTACACACACTGGCCCCCTCTAAGGGACTATGAGCTCCTTGATGACATTTTATTCTTTTCTATGTTCCCTCTAGAGCTGAGAGGAAACAGTTCTCCACGCATAGTAGGGGTTCAACTGAGATTTGTGGAATTGAATTACACACACAAACGTCCATGAAACAATAACTTAAAAGCGTTCTGTAACTTTTCCCTCAAAATCCAAGTTGTCAAAGTGGAAAATTTTGCAACTTCTGAGAAAAGTTGATGATCAGTGAAGCAAAGAACAAGTCAAGAATCAAGTACAGTTTGCCCTTCAAGAACCAATGACTGGCAACAGTAAGACTACAAGTGATTTATTACCTTCTTGAGGTGCATACATTTATTTTGCTCAAGGTGTGTATTTCATACCTCCTAACATCCTTGAAGAGAGTTTTTTTTAAAAAAAATATTCTCTGACTTTTATACTTCCTGGGTCACTCTGGTGAGTGTACCTGCTGGACAGGAATAAATGTAGGCCAGAAAAGCATATTCCTAGTGCCTTGGGGTTTACCCTCTCTTCTTTATAAAAGTATACTTCTCACTTGCTAGTCATCTGAATTATTTTCAGTGATAAATATAAATGTTATGTTAATTTTTCACTTTCGTCAGAAATATGCTGTGATGCTTGGAGATTCTTTTAGTCAGGGAGACAGAATCGACAGGGTATATGTGACTATTGGGAAATTTATTAAAATAATTGCTCACATGACTGTGGGGGTTGGCAAGTCTGAATTCTATAGGGCAGGCCACAAGCTGGGAACTCTCATGAAGGTTTTCATTGAATTCCCTATGAAGCTGGCTGGCTGATGTAGAGATGGGAATTCTCCCTTTTACTGTTAAACTCTTCAGTTCTCTCTTTAAGGCCTTCAACTGATTGGATAACACTTCTCTCATTACTGAAAATAATCTCTTTCCTTAATTGTAGATGTAATAAGCCGTAGATGCAATAAAAATATTGATGATTTAACAATAGGGCACTGCTAGCTTGACCAAACAACTGGGCACCATGATGTAGCTGAGCTGACACATGATCTCAACCATCACAGAGATTAAGATTATGTCTTTCACTTTCGTGTATTCCTCAGAATGTTTTCTCATGGATTTGCTCAACAGGTGTTTTTGGTAATTTCTGATCATTGTTATCAACTTATATCACATCTTGTATATTTTAATTGTCTGTGTATCCACAGCTCTTTTTAGAGCAATGCAATTCAGAGTTTTGTCCATGGGTTGGATGGAGGATTTGGAGCTGTTTTTATTAGTCCATGATAAAATAAGGAGCTTGCACTGCAACGTAAATGAATTGCATCACTAAGCACCCTATTTAGTTCAACTGACTTCTTTTCCCTACAAGACTTTAATAATGAAGGAAGCAGCATTGATTTACAATCTTAAACAAGCTCCTTATCTCATCACAGATGGGCATCTCAGGTGGCACTGTTCTACACAGCCTGCCCCTAGGCTCGTGTGACATGACCCTAGCCACTGCTGATCAGGTCAAAAGCAGAATCCTGACCAACAATTGGGGTGTCACTTCCCCTTTTCATTCTTCTTTCCTCATTTGTTTCTCTCTTTGCAACATAAGACATCTGGGAGAGAAAGACTATAACAAGGCCAGGCTACAGAGATGGACAGAGATGAAAGGTCATGTGAAACTGGGGTGGGAAAGGAGAAGACACACATTCATTCTCTTCTCTCTCTCTCCTTCACACACACACACACACACGCACATACACAGTTCCTCTGCCTCTCGTTCCCAGATCGAGTACCATCCCAGGGATCGTGATTTAACAGATCTTGAGCAGAGCCTGTAATTCTGCATTTTAACCAGGACTCAGGATTCCTATGTGATCTTCAGACCCTTCTTTGAGGACCTCTGGCTGACCTGTGATGTGACTTCTACTCACCTTTCCAGCCTCAGTCCTAGTCAAATCATAGAAATTCAAACACAATCTAGCAAGACACTTTTCTCACAACTTCATGCCTTTATATGTGCTGGTCTCTTGGACAGGAATTCCTTTCCCTTTTTCTGGTAAAAGCCTCCTAATCCTTTCAGACGTAGCTCAAACATTAGCTCCTTTTGAAGTCTTGAATTCTCCTATTCTCACGACATTTCCACGTCTCTATTGGGGCCCTTAGTACATTAGTTCAGCCCTTGACTGATTTCCTAGCTCTTCTTTAGAGAAAATCTTCTCACATCTTCCTCACCTCCCATTTTTTCTTGAAATGACTCCAATTAGGGTTTTTGTCTTCCATTTTCACCAGATTCAAAAGTCCAAATTACAAATTCCAGAAATCCAGTACCTGTACCTTCCTTCTGGATTTCTCAGGTACATCTTGGCACTCGTTACTAGCAACCTTTGTTTTCCTGCCCAATGTTTACTATGAAAAAGTAAGGCATACAAAAAAAGCTGAAGGAATAGTACAATTAATTCCCATACACTTTCTAGCTAGATTCAATGATTTTTTAAAACACATTTTGCCATATTTTCTTTATCTATAGACAAACGTATTTTTAACTTTATTTTTGGATGAACCATTTGAAAGTAAGTTGCAGATATTGTGACACTTTGCCTATAAAGACTACAGCATGCATTTCAAAAATATGGGGACATTTTCCTACAACCCTCCCTTTTCTATATACTTTCTTCATTTTCTCCCATTTCACTGACTATTCCTTCTCATGCTCTTTGGCTGGGACTTCCTTCTTTTCCTGACCTCTGTATATGGCTCTGCACCAAGCTCAGTCCTTGTATCTCCTCTTTCCTCTATCTAAACTTGCTCTTTCATTCACCTTATTCAGTCCCATGGCATTTACGCATCATCTACAGCCTGGTGGCTCCAAAATCTGTATTTCCAGTCCATCTTCTTATGTTTGAACCCTGGATATGTATATATAATGGTGAACTCAAAATTTTTATTTTGATATAAAATGGTATCTCAAATTTAACGTGGCTGAGAAGGAACTCTTGATTTCCCTCTTATCCATGTTTCCCCCTTATCAGTGATTATCTGTGTAGTCTGGAGTAAACTATTTAAGTTCACTCTGCATTGTTTTTCTTAGCTGTAAAAGGAACGTATATATATGGAGTTTGTGTGTGTGTGTATGTGTGTATGTATGAATTTATCTAGTATCTATTTCATAGGGTTATTACTAAATGATCAAATATTAAACATAATATTTATAAATTTATAATATTTACATTTATCACAATATTGATAAATGTAAAGCCAGTAGAACAGAGCCTGCCCCCTTCTTGGTATCCTTGATTAATATGCAGAAGCAGTCTACATATTCCTTATTGAAGGGTAAAAAATATTAGTAGTTCTTGGAATTTACACTTAAGCTTTCTTTTCCTGGCAACTTAAGTGGGATTTCTACTTTTTTAAAGACTTGTGAAAAAAATGAATATACCTCCCACTAAATTATTGTAGGATTCTTCAAGTGTCACCTCTCTTTGTTCTGCCCTGAACAAAATATTTAGACTACATCATTACAGCTATATAAAGCCTCTAAAATTATTGTTAAAAAATGAAATCTATTCACCCACTCTTTTATAGACTGTTAATTTTCATCATAAAACTGTGTAAATCACATGTTCACATATTCTATTCTTGTTTCCCTAAATGTGTGTGTGTGTGCGCGCATGTGTGTGCGTGTGATGTTCATATATACATGGATTTAATGTTACTTGTGATGTAACTAGACACACAGGGCATGGAAGACAGATGAAGGCAGAACTTGGGAGGGAGATCGCATCCCTCTCACAGTGTGGCCTCTCCAACTCAGTGTAGGGAGGTCGGAATGAACTCAGGTATTGTGCTGTTGTAACCCAAACCAGCCTGCCCTGGCAGGAATTTCAGGGAAAGATTTTCTTTGAATTGTGGGAAAGGGGTTTTCCTCTATCTTATTCATTATCTCTTATTTAGAAGTAACAGGTGTTAATTTTAGGGGATGTTCTATAGCTTCTTATTTGCAAGCATAATCTTCCACTCATGGTACTTGGTTTCATTCTGATAAGTGGATTTTTTAAGGGAACAAGGTAAGGGAGAGATTTGGAGGAGGAGAATTTTAATACAGAAATTAAAGCTTGAAAATGCCTGGGAAATGGGAAGTGAGGGGCACTGGTGATACCATTACCAGGGCAATTCATAGATTCTTTCAGCCACTTTGTAATGATTCTTTTAAGCCAATTCTTTCTATAGTGGAATACATACAGATAAGGGGTCATGAGACCTGGATTCTTATTCTGATTTAATATTGTTACTTAAGGAAAGTCTTTTAAGTTCTCAAGGCATTTTTTTTACATGAATTATGAGATATTAATATTTTCCCATCTATCTCACTGGATTACAAAGAATTGCAAACAAGAAGCTACATGTGGAAGTGTTCTACAAACTATAATGTCCTATAGCATAAAGTACGCTGAAGCATTTCATCTTCTTAGTGCCAGATTCAATATTTTAAGTAGAAGTCATAAAATCACTTAGCAGAATGCCTGGGACGTAGCAAATACAATTATCTTTTCTCTTGCCATTTTATTTCTTTTTTACTGCCCTTCCACAAGCATTCCTTGCCTAGCACTGTGCTAGGCAATCATGATGCAAAGATAAGGTGTGTCTTACCTTCAAGAGGTTTAGAGTCAAGTAGTGGGAGATGGAGAAGAAATAAAGTACGTGTAATCAGGTTTTACAGGTGCTGTGGTAGGCATGCAAGCATAGTACAAAGAAGGCCTGTTGGACTCTATACAACTTGTTTATCTCAAGGAAAGGGATATCTTGCTTAAATTAGCTTATTCTATATAAATTCCCTCTCTATATATTGATTCTTGGTTTATTTTACGCTTTTTGTCATTTGCAAGATAGCATTCAACTGAAGCATGGATTGAAAGTCAAAAGTTTAATTGATTTGATTATTAAGACAATCAGAATCAATGGTGTTTTGTGAATCTTTCTGAATCAACAGATTGGATCCAGGCCCAGAGTAAGCTCAAGCAAAAGAGGGAATGCTCTGCTTCACAGAACTGGGAAGGCCAAGATTGCTCTGGCTTCGGTCATCACTAGCTCCGGGGGTCTAAACACAATTTTCTTCTCTTCCTTGTCTTTCTTTTTCTCTCTCTATTAGCTTTGCTTCTCTCTGTGTGTAGTCTTTGTGCTCTCCCATTGAAAATGGGCCTCTAGTCTGCACCAAGAGAAGATAACCCCAGGTTCCTATCTTTTCAGTTTATCAATCCTTCAGTGGAAAGCAACCTTTTACATTACAGTTTCATAATTCAATTCCAGAAAGAATGTGATTGCTCCTCCTTCAGGCCTGTGCTCACCTGCAGAACATTTCCTGTGCCCAGGCACTATGATGGGCTATAGGTCTAAGTCAAATGTCTTCTCTGTAGTCCAGTGGGTGGGGAAAAAGCAGTGCTAACTGGGACAGATACCTTCATTAGAACAACTTGGAATAAGAGAGGTCATGTTCTGCAAGGAAGGGAAGCTAGGCCAAAGCAACAATATAGGTTTCTCACAAATAGAAATATTATGTAATTCTTTCTTTGCACAATATTATCAACACATTCCTACTCTAATGGGTATCTGCACCTGTACTTCTAGGAGCATCATCAGTTTTATAGGAAGTTCTCCTCCCTCACTGCAAACCCGTGGTCAGTCAGAGCTGCATTTTCCTGTGATCCCACCCATTTGGCTTCAGTTGATAGGTCTTGTAATAAGCATCTGACTTAAACTGGGCCATTGGAGGTCTTTCCTAGGATTTTTGTACATGGGACCAGTGAGGATGTGTGTTAATTATTCACTGATGGCAGGTATAACAGAAGGTACAATTGGAGAAGTGTTTCCTGCTGTATAGAAGAAGTCAGTCCTTAATTAAAATCAAATTAATATACAAGAAAGCATGGATCAGAGAAAGTGGAAGTTCTGGGGCCCTGGAAGAACTGGAATGGCTTATCTCTAAGGCCTGGCCAGAGCTCTTACCTTCTGATGGTTACATTTCCACATCTTTTCTTTGACTACAAAAGCTATTCTGATATCAACCCAGTTTGTGCCCAAGCAGGTTCATGTCTAGTTTCTTCAATTTATAAACCCAATTTATGTGGGTTAACTAGTCAGAAATTAAAGAGCAAGCTCCATGAAGGCAGCTTTTTTCCCTAAGGCTTCTAGAGAGATGTGAAAGCTGTCTTTTTTGAAAAGGGTACCTAATTTAACGCCTTGACTTTTTTTTTCGTGTGAAATATAATATATATACAAAAAAGCAATAAATTTCCAATTACGTTTTAACAGGTAGTTATAGAACAGATTTTAAACTTTGGTATGGGTTACAGTTCCACGATTTTTTGTTTTTTCTTCTAGATGCTCCAAGACACTGGAGACCAACAGAAATATCAATAATAATTCAGCAGTTATACTCACTTGTTAAATCCCGTCGTCTCTGTCATCCTCCTCCTTCTCTTTAAATTGACATATATACATAAAAACAATAAATTTCAAATCACATCACAATAATCAGCTGCAGAACAGACCCCAGAGCCTGGCAAGGGCCACAGCTCCACAATTCTAGGCCCTCTCCTCCAGCTGTTCCAAGGCACCAGAGGCCAAAAGAAACATCAGTACAATGATTCGGCACTCATACTCACCTGCCAAACCTCACCTTCTCTATGTAACGCCACCATCACCTTTGATCTTTCTCCAACTCTTTAGGGGTATTTGGGCTATGCCCATTCTAACTTTTTCATGATGGAAGGGGGTGTTCATAATATGAGATGGGGGATGGAACCAGCTGATGTCATGGAGAGGCTGGCCCCTCTACATTTCAGGACTTATCTGGTCCAGGGACCCATCTGGAGGTTGTAAGTTTTGGAGAGTTACCCTAGTGCATGGAAACTTTGTAGAATCTTATATAATGCCTTAGGTGTTCTTTAGGTTTGGCAATAATGGTTTTGGTTGGGGTTTGGCAAGTTTAGGATAGGTAGCAATGTTTAACTGAAGCATGTGTAAGAGGGACCTCCAGTATAGCCTCTCAACTCCATTTGAACGCTCTCAGCAACTGATACCTTACATGTTATACTTCTTTTCCCCCTTTTGGTCAGGATGGAATTATTGATCCCACGGTGCCAGGACCAGGCTCATCCCTGGGAGTTATCTCCCATGCCGCCAGGGAGACTTTCACCTCTGGATGTCATGTCCCACGTAGGAGGGAGGGCAATGATTTCACTTGCAGAGTTGGGCGTAGAGAGAGAAAGGCCACATCTGAGCAACAAAAGAGGTCCTCTGGAGGTGACTCTCAGGCATACCTATAGGTAGGCTAAGCTTCTCTGCTATATACATAAGCTTCATAAAAGCAAGCCTTAAGATCAAAGTCTTGGCCTATTGATTTGCGGGTCCCTAATGTTTGGCACAGTATCCAGGGTTTCCCTGGTAGTAAAATTAAATAGTTCTATAATTTTTCTCCCATCCCTCAAGGGACTTTACCAATACTTTTTTTGGGGTGGGTGGGGTGGGTGTGGGTGCATGGTCTGGGAAACGAACCCAGGTCTCTCACATGAAAAGCAAGCATTCTGTCACTGAACCACCCATGCACCCCAATACTTTTGATTATCTGCTTAATGTACTCTGGGACATATCCAGGTATTACATTAAGCTATGCAGGATTAAAGGTTCTCATTCTTATTCTGGGCTCCCTGTGTTTGGATTGTTTAAATTATCTATCCAGGCAGGTTGAATTTGATAATGTGCTGCAGAAAACCTGGACACAATAAAACTTTCTTTTTTTGGTCTCCAAGAGTAGGTGAAGTTCTAAAAAACAGGCGATGTCTTCCTTACCGCTGTATTCTGAATTACCTTAATCCAGAGCAGATTGGCTTCATTCGTATCTCTAAATACCAGATTTTATTTTATATATATATATATATATATACAGCCCGTCAAACTCTAGAAATAATAATTATCACTCCGGACTAAACGTGACTGCTATAAGAGCTTATAAACTAGGCCCCAGTTTTCTCATTTAGTCTTTTCTAAATGAGATAATATAATATTTGCTCTTTGGTTTCTGACTTATTTTGCCTCACCAAATGTCCCACAGGTTCATTCACATCGCTGCATGCCTCACAGCTTCTTTCCTTTTTGTAGCAGCACCATGTTCAGTCATATGTTTACACCATCACTCACCAATCTGCTTCTCAGTCAGTGCATCCTTCAGCACCCTCTATCTACGGAACCGCATGTATAATGTCCGAAGTCAACAGTCCATCAACACTTTCAATTTTAGATAATTTCATTGTTCCCAAGAGACAGCTAGCTAATAAATATACCTTCACCAAACAGAAAATCCAAACTGTCCCCTAACTCTTATCCCTCCTCTCATTATGTACCCCTGGTATTGCTGAGGTACTGCTAATGTTTTCCTGTTAAACATGGCCCAAAGCATGCAATACCATTTTCCCCCTATACTCCGAAATTATACTTTTTGTTGTTTTGTTTTGTTATTTTCACTGCTTTACATGTTCAACAGCATGCACTTAAATTTTTCTCTATCACACTTAAGCCATTAAATAAATTTTAAACAATATAAAAATGATCATAACTGCATGAAAGTTTTTTTCTTAAGATTGGAAAATACATCAAGGGTAATATTTCTTCTTTTTTCAGTGGTGATGATTTACTTAACTGTATCTTTATATATGACAGTTTGACTTTTATTATCTTTTTCTACGTGCTACATTTACAACTATTTGTTGTGGCTTTTTACAATATTTTACTAAAATGTGAATTTGCAGTTAAGAAACACACACACACACACACACACACACACACACACACAAGGTTTTCTTCCTCTTATGTCTTAAAGGGAAAGAAAATTTTAGTTTATATTGCTTTGTACCATAGCAAGCAAGGCATTATGTGATGATGGCTTTGAAATAAGTATTTTGATATTTTAAAAAATACCTACTATGGCACAATAGTCAAATCCACTCATTTCTTTTTCATATAATGATTGCCTGAAGAAGGTTTAGGATAATTTGTAATGAGAGTGTTAGTTCATTCATCCGTTCATTAAGAAAAGTAAATAAGCTTATTATCCATAGAATATAAGCTCTCTGAAGAAGTGTGCTCTTTCTGTTTGGTTTACTGCTATATCCCAAATGCCTAGAACAGGGCCTAACACAGAGAAAACATTTAATAAATATTTGTTCAATGACTACACCAGGTCCTATAAATAAAAAAACTCATTTAAATATACAAAGAGAAACAAAGATATCAATTATTGAGTACATACTCTATGCTGGGCTCTGCATGAAGTTTGTAATATACAATATAAAATTTAACTCTCTAAGAAATTCTGGAAAGCACATATTATCATTCTCATTTAACAGATAAGAAAACTGAAACCTAAGACAAGTTAATACATTGCTCCAGGTCCTATAATTTGACAGTGTAGTAGGAATTAGCTTCAGTTCTCTCTGACCCCAAAATTTCACCCATAGTCACATATCTTTCTCAAGTACAGATATTTATTAAGCACCAGGAAAATCCAAGACACTTGAGCTTACTTGTTAATATAGGGATCAAAGCAATATAATGAAGGGTTCCTTCCATCTGTTTGGGAGGAAAAGATGTACTTTGATGAAAAATAAGCATGCATGATCAGCAGTTTTAGCCAGGGTGAGTTTAAGGTAATAGTAGTACATGGGAGAAGAACTGTCTTGCAGGACTTTGGAGATAAGGCCCTAGAGCTAAAAAGAGAAGATAAATCTGGAGACTTGGATTGAGAGTTATCTACCCAGAGGGGAGAAGGAAGCCATGAGGAATGTGTGGTCCCTGAGACCTTGAAACAAGAGAATCAAAGTAGAGGTCAGTCAGAAAGGAGAGAGGCCAAGGGACAGAAAGGTTCTAGCTTTGGTGGTGAGACATGTTGACTGCCATGAGAAAGGGAACAAAGGAAAATGAGGAGAGGAAAAGCCACTGGATATTAAAATTAGAGTGTTCTGGGAAACTTGTAAGTTTGAGTGGAGTGACAGTGACAGAAGTTTGACTGCAGTTGAGTTTAGGTTGGTATGGACAAAAGATTGGACTCTAAAACACTACATGATAGTAACCAAGTCTGGGCATACTATAAGGGGCTGCTGTCTGTGTGAGTTCTGGTATCAATAAGTTGCAAGCCTGCCATCTGTCTAAAATCTGATACATGAGTAGATTAATAATTTTTTCAACTGTCTGTTGAGGGCCAATTATGTGCCAGGCATTCTTCTCAGTGATGGGATTATATCAGGGAACAAGGAAGACACAATTCACGTGTCACCCATGGTACTTTTTTTCCAGTAGGGGAAATAGATAATGTGCAAGTAACTGGATGCATGTGTAATATGTACATCCTGATAAGAGCTATGACGAAAATAAAATGAATCTGCAGTGTAAGAAGCAACAAGGGAAATGATGGGGGAAGTAATGAGCTGAGATTAAATTGTCAACTCATGAGTTAATGCATATATATTGAGATCTTGTTTTACCATGTACCTGATATGGAAAATACTGGACTAGTCAGAAGACTAATTATATGATGTTGGCCAATTTATTTTAATTTTTTTCCTTGTCTCATGGAAGAAATGAAGGAATTGACTAGGAACTGAACTCTGGTTCCTTCCAAATCTATTATTGTTGAATTATAGTATTGCAACTGTTCATCCCATTTTGGTATCAACTGCACATTTGATACATGTGCCTCTTGTGTACTAGTCCAAAGGTATTATGTAAATATAGCCTTGACAAGTTTTTTTTCCCCATCATGTAAAGCATTTATTTCCAAAGCCACATGAATTTCCAATGTCAATGAAATAACAATACTTTCACTTAATAGGCATGACAGAGGAAAACCAGTTAGATAAATAAATGGAAGTTACTGCCACTATTTCTTAAAGGAAATGCTGTTATTTCATAGGGACCATAAAGAAAAAGATAAAACATTTGGCCTACATTTTTTCCTCCATGTCACTGTCAGACTTAATGTGAGACCCAATCTTTTTTGGGCACTAGGAGAAAATAGGTGGCCACCCCTCCACTTAAATAGAATTATCTTCTCCAAGCAGATTTAGCTTTTGGAACACAGAAAGGACTGCTGTCTCAGCACTCCCTGTGGAACACAGGCCAGGGGCATGCCCTTTCCCCCATGCAAGGCATTTTCACAGCCTCTGCATGCCATGTGGTTCTTGACAGGGTTTGTTTTTTTGTTTTTTTTTTTTTTTGACAGTTTTTGATGTACTAAAATAACTGGCATGCTCTATATAAATGATTATCATTCTGAATATTTAAGAATTCAGGGTGAGGAGGAGAACTGAATTTTAACATTACCTATGGGTTACCAACTGTGGCTAATGTGATGGAAGAGTAAAAAGTCATAGGAGAAATAACCTCTTTTAAAAGATGTTTGTTAACTGTTTTTCAATGGATTAAGAAAGTATGAGACATTGCCTCTAAAACCATGGCAGGCTCAGTCATGACCCTTAAAGTCCATTTGCAAGTGTGGAGGTGATGGCCATTTAAAATTCATTGTTATAGGGTGTCTTTGTCCAAGAAGAGAGTTGCAGTGTTGCTTCTGTTCAAAATGTCTGTGGATTTCTGATGCTGGAGAATTATTTTTATATTAGAAATATGTGTCGTTTTGAAGAACCTGGCTAGCCAGTGCTTTTAGAAAAAAAAACATTACTTGGTTTAATAATGATAAATTACATGCAAATATTCCATTTCTTTAGCCTCATGTTTTAAAGGTGCAATATACATTGAAGGCTGGGAAATACTGTCCCCAGATGGTGGATCCTGCAGTGGCGCAAGGTGACCAGTGGGTCAGCCTGGGTGGATTCAGCAACAAGCACAGAGAAAGGACCATGCTGGGTCTCCCCAACCCCATTCCCCCAACCTCCAAAAGAACACACGCCGGTGCTAGTGCCAAGAAAATAAGGTCAATATGCATCTTAAGAAATGACAAAAGGCCCTTACTGTGCAATAGGCGGTCAAGCCCGGAGGAGCCACGCTGGGGTCTGAGTTGTCACCAAATGTGCCGGCTCTGCAGGAGAACTGCTTTCCCCTCTCGCTGCAGCAGGAAGGGGGAGGCTGCTGCTGCTGTTCTTCCCCTGCCATCTTTGCTGACAAGATTCAGAGTGACGATGGCCTGCTGCTCCATCAATTGAGAAAGGCATAATACATTGACAGCTCCTGTAATGCTGAGCACGTTTACTTCTCTGCCCTGGCTCCTTTCGGAAAAGAACAAGGGAGCATATGACAATATGTGTCATTTTCTGACATAAATGGTCAAATGCATCTTCTCTATTGACCTGTTGATGACGGTGGTTATGTCTTCCTTGATTGCCTGACTCTATGGTGATGGGCATCATAAGAACAGATAGAAACACAGAGCTGTGACTGCAGACTCTCCTTTGCATAGCTGAGGTTTAACGGTCCAAAGTACCAAACAGATCGCATCTGACTTTGTAGGAAGGTTTTATGCGTAATCAGGACAGATGTTCAGGGGGATTATCCTTTCCATCTCTACCCCACCTCCCTGCGACTGGCTCATGTATGACTTGCTCTCAAATAGCCTCTCTTTTATAAATAGATGGAGTTTGATGCCTTTAACAGCCCAAAGTTGATATTCTACTTACCAAGCATTTGTTTTCCCAACAGACGGGATGCTCCTTTCCTTCGGGCCAGCAGTAGCAGGCTGCCCTGCCAGTCCTGCTTGGCTTTTTATGCCAAGAGCTACCTGATGCCAACCCCGAGGCGACTTTAAAGCTACTTTAAGTCATGATGGAACTTCAAGTCCTTGTCCCCTATAACTGTTACTTACTGGATAGTAAAGATTTTTTTTGATGTGTATTTACTTTGTTGCTAATCTCCCTTCAGGGGGTTAAAAGTGAACAGGTACAATAAAATGCTTCTTGCTGTTTCCCTTCAAATTTAAGGATTGACTGCACTGCGTGTCATCTCTAGACTTATTTGGTTATCTCTAAGTAAAAGTTTTTCTCTCAATTCCAAGTGATGCTTGAAGAGTACTGTGTTTGATATAGGCGTTTCTCAAATTATAACTCTTTAGAAAACTATCTGATGTCAGATGAAAAAAAAGGCAAAGAACAAGGGCATAAAGAACTCTGGAAAACTCTTCAAAACAGGAAGTAATCGATTTATTTGTGCTCATAAATGAGTCCTCTAACCGGTGCCTATTTCTTATTGTTTCTTATTTCTTTTAAAATGTTCCCTATTTTCTGACTATTTGTTGAACATTTTAAGTTAGGGAAAAGATATGCTCAGGCCTTATCTGGAAAATTAAAAATTTTCCTATGCAAACATATTTAAGAGAGTAGAAAAAGAAAAAGGAATGCTTTCATAATTTCAGTGTAGACCTTAGGAAACTACTTAAGAGGAAACTACTTAAAAGCATCTCATTGCCTCTGTGGGCGATGGACTGATTGAAATGCAAAGCTCACCAGAACAGGGAGTAAGGAAGATCCCCTCAGTTATAAGCTGAGCCCCATCTCCCATGAAGCACCCTAGTTGCCATTCAAGTGTGACATCGTTCAAGTTCCGAAACTATGAGTGACGTTAGGAATTCTTGGCTTGGAAATTTACATTTGTTTGGGGCAGTAAAATTCATCTAGGTCAGCACTTCCCTTAATAGCTGAAGGTACTGAAACTAAAGGAACCGAAGGACTTGTACAAAGTCAATGACAAAAACAAAACCAAATTAATCTCTAACAACTAGATCTCAAGCTTCTTGGACAAAGAAAATGATTCCCAGAAGACTGGATTTTTTTTGCAGATCTCCGTACCATATAATGACATGTTTGACATTTTCTGAACTGAAACATTATGAAACACACAAAACCCTTTTGATTGGTTATTTCTTTGCTATCAAGTCTATTTACTTTCTTTCTGATTGTCTTTTTCATAAATCTGGCATAGTTCTGAGTCAAGTCATCCGTTGTAAATTGATTTCTGAGCACATGTTCTAGAGCCTGCGCCCTAGGAAGACATCTCAGCATGGGGCTATGTGAAGCACAGAAGAATTCGATGCTGTGTACCCTCTCCTCAAGGAGCTTGTAATTCATTTTGGGAAATAAGAAATTAATGAGAGAAAACAATAAATTATCTAAGGTGACACAAAACACACTGTTGGATTTCTGGAAGCCTGGTGAGACTTCATGGGGGAGGTGGGATTTAGGTAGATCCTACAGAAAATGAAGGTTCTAGACAGGCCAGTGGAGAAAGAACTAATATTAGTTGTTCTGTCAATGAGGCCTGAGTGTGGTTCCAAAGCCTTTGTGGTATGAGAAACTTTTCTCTGTTTTATTGCCAGATTTCTAAATTAACTCCTCTATTATTCAATTTCTGGGTAGATTATCAGATAAGCTCATATGTAGGAGTGTTTGAATTCCATGTGCTTAGTGATTGGGTTAAATTAAATTAAGGATAAATTATGGCATTGAAAGGTTTTCAGTGAAAGACTTTGAGGATTTGCTGTGGTTTCATAATTTACAACTTATCTCCATTGACTATGATGATAAATTTTCAAGAGTTGGAATTAAGACAGTTACTTGTTCATTCTCTTCATAGGTCATTTAGTTTTATTTGATTTTGTGGCTATTGCTTGTAGGCCAAACATCTCACCAACGTGTGTGCTTGATCCCAGTGCAGTACAGATGACCGGGATAAAAATGGCTAAATGAAAAGGCATGACCACTGTTATAGTTTCACCAATATGATATGTAGAGAGGAAATAGAAAAGTGATAGAAACAGGCAACCTAAAACTATACAAAAGTCCTACTACATACTTTATATATTAAAACAAATGTTGGCAGGGTTCTGGAGTTCCATTGGATCTATTTGCTCTTGGATAAACTCAGTTTTTATGGCCCTAAACTCATTGCAGGTATTCTAGGAGGATATAGCCAATCTGGGAGGAGAAGCAGTGAGCCATTCTCTTTAATCCCAACAGATCAATTTAATGAAACCCTCTTTATGTCCAGTTTTCTTAAGAAAAGCCTATTTACTGGATACAGTAACCGACCTGGAAAATGGACTTCTTCTCCCTTCTCTTCCCCGGCCCTCTCAGGCTCTGGGTTGACTAGGACTGGGCCTGCCCTCAAGAAGGTCCCTAGTGCTCCCTGCCTGGGAGCATCCGGGCCCTTTGTGTAATCCTCACCCCTTGAATGTGGCTAGCTTCTAAGAGAATACAGCAAAGGTGATGGGATATCACATAAGATGGCAAGTTCTGTTTTGCTGGCAGACTCCCTCTTTCTCCTACTGATTTTGATGAAGAAGCTGTCATGTATGAACTAGACTGTGGAGAGTCCCATGTGGGGAGCTGAGGGAGGTCTTGGGCTGACAACCTGCAAGGAACTGAGCCCCTCAGTCCTGCCATCCACAAGGAGCTGAATTCTGCCAACAACCACTTTCCAAGTGATCCTTCCTCAGCCCTGCCTTCAGATGAGAACGCAGCCCTAGCTGACACCTCAGTTGCAGCCTTGGGAGAGATGAAAAAAGCAGAGAGCCCTGCAAAGCTGTGCGGGGACTGCAGATCCCAGAAACTGAGAAATAATAAGTATGTGTTGTGTTACGTTACTAAGTTTGTGGTAATTAGTCACACAGCAATAGATAACCAATACACTCATTGTAATTGGTCCTGAATAGATTGAAAACTACTTTCCTGGGTTATTTGCATGTTACACTGGGCCCCTTCTCAATCACTGTTCTTAGAGTGAGGTTAAAGGACCAAGTCACAGCTTCCCAAAGTGTAGGCAATATATCAGAAGTCTGTTTCCTGTTACACATAGCCTTGTGTTTTCAGTGCCCCACCCACAATGGCTGAGGCTGGAGTCTGGAGCAGCACTGCAGTGGGTGTTGGCTGTCCTAGGGTGTTAGCTTTACAGCCTGAGAATAAAGGCTAGTCTCTCCCAGCTAACAGTAGCAGAAGAGGGTATCCTGGTTCCTTAATTGTGGTATTAATAATGTTTATTTTCTAAAAAAAAATGCTCCTCTTTTGACCTTTCCTACACATCTGTGGAAAACTAGGAAACTCAGCCAAAAAGCAGAGAAATAAATGTGGCATGGTATGGCTTATTTATATTTTAGTAACTGGGAATATCTGCTTTCATAACAAATTGATAAAAAGGTATCCTATTGATACCTTTATCCTGCCTTTTATGGCCATAAGTTTGTTAGCAGAATGAAGTTTGCTAGCTAATACTTTTCACCAAGAAGCCTGAAGTAGATTCTAGGTTGTCTTTTCTATCCCTCAAGACAACCTAGAATCTATTGTTTTTTTCAGTTGCTCTCCTGGGGGACAATTGAGTGTATGACAGGGAAGACAAGCATGAAACCTCTCATAATCCAGGCTTGTGTTCTCAAGAGATTGTCCTTGACATACGAGGCTGCTCATTGAGTCTTTCCTGGAGTTTATTTATTTGGCCACATTTCCCCAGACTTAAATGTCTCCATTAATCAATACTGAGCTCATCAAGATGAGAACTTTTTAATTTAAAAGAAAAGTTAAAAAAATTCACAGCTATATACATAGTTCTTGGGGAAATAGCAGATCTATTACTGGTCAATAACATATCCACTGACAACTGAGTTTTATTTTTGTTCCTTATTTTAGAATCACTGATTGGATTGAGGTGAGAAGGAAATGGTTTATTATGAAACCTATTAATTTAAAGAGTCTGGAATTGCTCAGGAGCTTAAGGCCAGGGCTTATGTGGCACATTTCATTAATCGTTGATTCTCTCGTTGAATATTTGAGCTCCTACTATGTTCCAGGAACTGTATGCTTGGCTGTAGGGCTAACCTGTGATTAATAAACTGGCCCCATTGACAAGATGCTAACAAGAGAGGAGGATGAGATACACTAGTAAATGGCCAATTATAATGGAGCTTGATAAAAGTTACACTGAGGATACGTTTAGGGACATCCAAGCTAGGGTGTAAGGAAAGATTTCCTGTTATGGAAAGGGTGAAGGCTAAACCAAAGAAGCCTACTGATCATCAGACTGGAGAACTTGAACCAGTACTCTGTAGCTCACACAGAACACACATCCATAGGGTCAGTTATGCTGAAGAAGGACAGGGAGGCTTAGGAGCAAAACAGAGAGGGAAACTGGGTGAGGGGGTTATCAGAGCATCATTCTCTATGCCACTATTGCTGCATATCTGTAAAGTTTAATTTTTGCTTTCTTTGCAAACTAAAATGAATTTTGAATAATGGATACAGCATGCCTTCTGATGTAGCAGCATCTATAGAAGAAAATATCTTTTGTTCATTCATTCATGCAATCAATCAATATATGTTGAGTACCTACTGTACACTGATACTTACAGTTAGGAAGGAGAGGGCTGCTCTGGTAGTGAGGAGATTTTCTATTTCTTAAAACAATGATAAACAACAATATATATATATGTATATATAACATGAGAGTCTTTGATGCATCAACTTGACGAAGCTAACTTGTCAATCAGAAGAGAGGGCAGCAGCCATTTTGTCGCATACACACACCTTCTAGTTATTCATTCAAACACTAAGGTAGATGCTGCTGAAATGGGGTTGTGATGTCACTCTAGTCCCTAATGAGTTGTCTTAAACTGTGGAAATTATCCTTGGTAGGACAGACCTAATCAGATGAAGCCTTAAAAGAGACTGGGCTATTCTCGGCAAAAGAGATTTGTACCCTTTGCTGTACCTGCCCTTCCTGACTGCCTGAGGATACAGCTTTGGCCTGTGCTTGTGAGGTTGCAGTCTGCTTATGCTGTTCCTTTTTTTTTTTTTTTTTATTAATTAAAAAAAGAATTAACAAAACAATTAGAAATCATTCCAATCTACATGTACAATCAGTAATTCTTAATAACATCACATAGTTGCATATTCATCATTTCTTAGTACATTTGCATCAATTTAGAAAAAGAAATAAAAAGACAACAGAATAAGAATTAAAACAATAATAGAAAGAAAAAAAAACAAAAAAAACAAAAGCAAAAAACCTATACCTCACATGCAGCTTCATTCAGTGTTTTAACATAATTGCATTACAATTGGGTAGTATTGTGCTGTCCATTTCTGAGTTTTTATATCCAGTCCCGTTGTACAGTCTGTATCCCTTCATCTCCAATTATCCCTTCTCTCTTTTTTTTTTAATTAACAGAAAAAAAGAAATTAACCCAACATTTAGAGATCATACCATTCTACACATGCAATCATTAATTCTTAACATCATCACATAGATGCATGATCATCATTTCTTAGTACATTTGCATTGGTTTAGAAGAACTAGCAACATAACCGAAAAAGATATAGAATGTTAATATAGAGAAAAAAATAAAAGTAATAATAGTAAAATCAAAACAAAACAAAACAAAACAAAACAAAAACCTATAGCTCAGATGCAGCTTCATTCAGTGTTTTAACATGATTACTTTACAATTAGGTATTATTGTGCTGTCCATTTTTGAGTTTTTGTATCTAGTCCTGTTGCACAGTCTGTATCCCTTCAGCTTCAATTACCCATTGTCTTACCCTGTTTCTAACTCCTGCTGAACTCTGTTACCAATGACATATTTCAAGTTTATTCTCGAATGTCCGTTCACATCAGTGGGACCATACAGTATTTGTCCTTTAGTTTTTGGCTGGATTCACTCAGCATAATATTCTCTAGGTCCATCCATGTTATTACATGGTTCATAAGTTTATCTTGTCTTAAGGCTGCATAATATTCCATCGTATGTATATACCACAGTTTGTTTAGCCACTCTTCTGTTGATGGAGATTTTGGCTGTTTCCATCTCTTTGCAATTGTAAATAATGCTGCTATAAACATTGGTGTGCAAATGTCCGTTTGTGTCTTTGCCCTTAAGTCCTTTGAGTAGATACCTAGCAATGGTATTGCTGGGTCGTATGGCAGTTCTATATTCAGCTTTTTGAGGAACCGCCAAACTGCCTTCCACAGTGGTTGCACCCTTTGACATTCCCACCAACAGTGGATAAGTGTGCCTCTTTCTCCGCATCCTCTCCAGCACTTGTCATTTTCTGTTTTGTTGATAATGGCCATTCTGGTGGGTGTGAGATGATATCTCATTGTGGTTTTGATTTGCATTTCTCTAATGGCCAGGGATATTGAGCATCTCTTCATGTGCCTCTTGGCCATCCGTATTTCCTCTTCTGAGAGGTGTCTGTTCAAGTCTTTTTCCCATTTTGTAATTGGGTTGGCTGTCTTTTTGTTGTTGAGATGAACAATCTCTTTATAAATTCTGGATACTAGACCTTTATCTGATATATCATTTCCAAATATTGTCTCCCATTGTGAAGGCTGTCTTTCTACTTTCTTGATGAAGTTCTTTGATGCACAAAAGTGTTTAATTTTGAGGAGTTCCCATTTATTTATTTCCTTCTTCAGTGCTCTTGCTTTAGGTTTAAGGTCCATAAAACCGCCTCCAGTTGTAAGATCCATAAGATATCTCCCAACATTTTCCTCTAACTGTTCTATGGTCTTAGACCTAATGTTTAGATCTTTGATCCATTTTGAGTTAACTTTTGTATAGGGTGTGAGAGATGGGTCTTCTTTCATTCTTTTGCATATGGATATCCAGTTCTCTAGGCACCATTTATTGAAGAGACTGCTCTGCCCCAGGTGAGTTGGCTTGACTGCCTTATCAAAGATCAAATGTCCATAGATGAGAGGGTCTATATCTGAGCACTCTATTCGATTCCATTGGTCGATATATCTATCTTTATGCCAATACCATGCTGTTTTGACCACTGTGGCTTCATAATATGCCTTAAAGTCAGGCAGCGCGAGACCTCCAGCTTCATTTTTTTCCTCAAGATGTTTTTAGCAATTTGGGGCACCCTGCCCTTCCAGATAAATTTGCTTATTGGTTTTTCTATTTCTGAAAAATAAGTTGTTGGGATTTTGATTGGTATTGCATTGAATCTGTAAATCAATTTAGGTAGGATTGACATCTTAACTATATTTAGTCTTCCAATCCATGAACACGGTATGCCCTTCCATCTATTTAGGTCTTCTGTGATTTCTTTTAGCAGTTTTTTGTAGTTTTCTTTATATAGGTTTTTTGTCTCTTTAGTTAAATTTATTCCTAGGTATTTTATTCTTTTAGTTGCAATTGTAAATGGGATTCGTTTCTTGATTTCCCCCTCAGCTTGTTCATTACTAGTGTATAGAAATGCTACAGATTTTTGAATGTTGATCTTGTATCCTGCTACTTTGCTGTACTCATTTATTAGCTCTAGTAGTTTTGTTGTGGATTTTTCCAGGTTTTCGACGTATAGTATCATATCGTCTGCAAACAGTGATAGTTTTACTTCTTCCTTTCCAATTTTGATGCCTTGTATTTCTTTTTCTTGTCTAATTGCTCTGGCTAGAACCTCCAACACAATGTTGAATAATAGTGGTGATAGTGGACATCCTTGTCTTGTTCCTGATCTTAGGGGGAAAGTTTTCAATTTTTCCCCATTGAGGATGATATTAGCTGTGGGTTTTTCATATATTCCCTCTATCATTTTAAGGAAGTTCCCTTGTATTCCTATCTTTTGAAGTGTTTTCAACAGGAAAGGATGTTGAATCTTGTCGAATGCCTTCTCTGCATCAATTGAGATGATCATGTGATTTTTCTGCTTTGATTTGTTGATATGGTGTATTACATTAATTGATTTTCTTATGTTGAACCATCCTTGCATACCTGGGATGAATCCTACTTGGTCATGATGTATAATTCTTTTAATGTGTTGTTGGATACGATTTGCTAGAATTTTATTGAGGATTTTTGCATCTGTATTCATTAGAGAGATTGGTCTGTAGTTTTCTTTTTTTGTAATATCTTTGCCTGGTTTTGGTATGAGGGTGATGTTGGCTTCATAGAATGAATTAGGTAGTTTTCCCTCCACTTCGATTTTTTTGAAGAGTTTGAAGAGAATTGGTACTAATTCTTTCTGGAACGTTTGGTAGAATTCACATGTGAAGCCATCTGGTCCTGGACTTTTCTTTTTAGGAAGCTTTTGAATGACTAATTCAATCTCTTTACTTGTGATTGGTTTGTTGAGGTCATCTATGTCTTCTTGAGTCAAAGTTGGTTGTTCATGTCTTTCCAGGAACCCGTCCATTTCCTCTAAATTGTTGTATCTATTAGCGTAAAGTTGTTCATAGTATCCTGTTATTACCTCCTTTATTTCTGTGAGGTCAGTAGTTATGTCTCCTCTTCCATTTCTGATCTTATTTATTTGCATCCTCTCTCTTCTTCTTTTTGTCAATCTTGCTAAGGGCCCATCAATCTTATTGATTTTCTCATAGAACCAACTTCTGGCCTTATTGATTTTCTCTATTGTTTTCATGTTTTCAATTTCATTTATTTCTGCTATAATCTTTGTTATTTCTTTCCTTTTGCTTGCTTTGGGGTTAGCTTGCTGTTCTTTCTCCAGCTCTTCCAAATGGATAGTTAATTCCTGAATTTTTGCCTTTTCTTCTTTTCTGATATAGGCATTTAGAGCAATAAATTTCCCTCTTAGCACTGCCTTTGCTGCGTCCCATAAGTTTTGATATGTTGTGTTTTCATTTTCATTCGCCTCGAGGTGTTTGCTAATTTCTCTAGCAATTTCTTCTTTGACCCAGTCATTGTTTAGGAGTGTGTTGTTGAGCCTCCACGTATTTGTGAATTTTCTGGTACTCTGCCTATTATTGATTTCCAACATCATTCCTTTATGGTCCGAGAAAGTGTTGTGTAAGATTTCAATCTTTTTAAATTTGTTAAGACTTGCTTTGTGACCCAGCATATGGTCTATCTTTGAGAATGATCCATGAGCACTTGAGAAAAAGGTGTATCCTGCTGTTGTGGGATGTAATGTCCTATAAATGTCTATTAAGTCTAGTTCATTTATAGTAATATTCAGATTCTCTATTTCTTTGTTGATCCTCTGTCTAGATGTTCTGTCCCTTGATGAGAGTGGTGAGTTGAAGTCTCCAACTATTATGGTATATGAGTCTATTTCCCTTTTCAGTGTTTGCAGTATATTCCTCACGTATTTTGGGGCATTCTGATTCGGTGCATAAATATTTATGATTGTTATGTCTTCTTGTTTAATTGTTCCTTTTATTAGTATATAGTGTCCTTCTTTGTCTCTTTTAACTGTTTTACATTTGAAGTCTAATTTGTTGGATATTAGTATAACCACTCCTGCTCTTTTCTGGTTGTTATTTGCATGAAATATCTTTTCCCAACCTTTCACTTTCAACCTATGTTTATCTTTGGGTCTAAGATGTGTTTCCTGTAGACAGCATATAGAAGGATCCTGTTTTTTAATCCATTCTGCCAATCTATGTCTTTTGATTGGGGAATTCAGTCCATTGACATTTAGTGTTATTACTGTTTGAATAATATTTTCCTCTAACATTTTGCCTTTTGTATTATATATATCATATCTGATTTTCCTTCTTTCTACACTCTTTTCCATATCTCTCTCTTCTGTCTTTTTGTATCTGACTCTAGTGCTCCCTTTAGTATTTCTTGCAGAGCTGGTCTCTTGGTCACAAATTCTTTCAGTGACTTTTTGTCTGAGAATGTTTTAATTTCTCCCTCATTTTTGAAGGATAATTTTGCTGGATATAGGAGTCTTGGTTGGCAGTTTTTCTCTTTTAGTATTTTAAATATATCATCCCACTGTCTTCTAGCTTCCATGGTTTCTGCTGAGAAATCTACACAAAGTCTTATTGGGTTTCCCTTGTATGTAATGGATTGTTTTTCTCTTGCTGCTTTCAAGATCTTCTCTTTCTCTTTGACCTCTGACATTCTAACTAGTAAGTGGCTTGGAGAACGCCTATTTGGGTCTAATCTCTTTGGGGTGCGCTGCCCTTCTTGGATCTGTAATTTTAGGTCTTTCATAAGAGTTGGGAAATTTTCAGTGATAATTTCTTCCATTAGTTTTTCTCCTCCTTTTCCCTTCTCTTCTCCTTCTGGGACACCCACAACACGTATATTTGTGCGGTTCATATTGTCCTTGAGTTCCCTGATACCCTGTTCAAATTTTTCCATTCTTTTCCCTATAGTTTCTGTTTCTTTTTGGAATTCAGATGTTCCATCCTCCAAATCACTAATTCTATCTTCTGTCTCTTTAAATCTATCATTGTAGCTATCCATTATTTTTTCTATGTTTGCTACTTTATCCTTCACTTCCATAAGTTCTGCAATTTGTTTTTTCAGTTTTTCTATTTCTTCTTTATGTTCAGCCCATGTCCTCTTCATGTCCTCCCTCAATTTATCGATTTCATTTTTGAAGAGGTTTTCCATTTCTGTTTGTATATTCAGCATAAGTTGTCTCAGCTCTTGTGTCTCATTTGAGCTATTGGTTTGTTCCTTTGACTGAGTCATATTCTCAATCTTTTGAGCGTGGACAGTTATCTTCTGCTGCTGGCGTCTGGGCATTTATTCAGATTTCTCTTGGTGTTGGACCCAGCAAGGTTGTAATATTTTTCTGTGAAATCTCTGGGTTCTGTTTTTCTTATCCTGCCCAGTAGGTGGCGCTCGTGGCACACGTTTGTCTGCGGGTCCCCCCAGTAAAAGGTGCTGTGGGACCTTAAACTTTGGAAAACTCTCGCTCTCCTGGGGGTTCGCTAGCCGAAGCGGCTTGAGCCGGCCCGGGGTCTGAACACAGGGAGGGTTGCTGGTCGCCGCAGCCAGGGAAAGAGCCCGTCCGAATTTCCTAGTCGGCCCTGGGCAACACGCGTGGCGGGAGGGCGCCAGCGGCAGCGGCCCGCCCGAGAGAGTGCACGTTCCCCGGGAGTCACGGGGTCACCATTCTCCGCGGCCTGGGGGTTTCCGATCCAATTCTCTCAGTTGGTCCGGGGGCTGCGCGTGGTGTGGGCGCCAGTCGCCTTGGTTTCAGGGGACCGCCTCTCCAATTCTCCCAGCTGGCCCGGGAAGGGGGAAGGGAGTAACTCCGGCCGCTTGCCACCCCGCCCGGTAAGGCCCGCGCGCCTCGGCGATCTCACCCGAGCTACTTCTCTCAGCCAGCCAGCCATTCCAGGATGGGGTACGCTGTCTTTTTTATCTCTGTTGTGGCTTTGGGCGCTTTCTGTATCGTTTCTACTCCCCTAGTAGGTGTCCTGGAGAAGAAACTAAGATTCGCGCGTCTTACTAAGCCGCCATCTTTGCTGTTCCCTTCTTGATTGCCTCTTCTCTACATCTTGGATAGGTTTAGTCTGTCTCCTCTATTGCATAAACCAATTCCTCAACTGGTTCTGTTTCTGTGATTGAACCCTGACTGATACGATGAGATTTAAAAATAATATCATGACCTCATTTTAGATATATTTTATGCTCAGAGAAACTTCCATTACTTGTGAAATTTGGAAGACACTGTTTATAAATCCATGCAAAAACCCCACCAGAATAAATTTTGTTGGCCCTCAATTCATCGTTTTTGCCTAGCATCTTTGGTTAAACTCGGAAGGGCATCTGGCCATAGGGTGATTTGCCCATGAGATTCCACAGCTCATGCTTGCAGCTTTTCCTGGCTCCAGTTTAGAATGGTGATCGTTCCAGCTGGCGGGACAGGAAAGCAGCATGTGCCAAGCTCTGTTGAAACGTTTTAAAATGACATTGCATGTAACATAATTAAGTAGGAATGACTGAGGACTTAATGTCTCTGCTGACTAAAGTCAAATCTAAGTGAATCCAGAACCTTCATCTTCTTGGTAGTTTTAACGAGGAGAAAATAAAATTTATGAAAAACTTTTGACTCTTTGTTTCAATCCTTTTGATCCCAACAAATTATAGAGAACTAATTCTTCAAAATCATTTGAATCCATTTTTATAACACTGGTCATGATTGATTGTGAAAGAAGTACATAGCTAAAAAAAAAAAAGAGTCAAAGTGTATGGAAGGAGTTAAGAACTACCCATGGTTATAACATTTGCATATAATCTTGCAGAATCTTTTCTTGGCATATCTAAACCACCCTTTCCCTATTTGCCCTGCCTCACAGGAGACTAACCCCCACAAGCTCTGTTTCTCAGGCTCTCTTGCCAGTGGCTTCTGCTAGTTTCATCCAATGGAAGGCTTAGTGGGCAGGGGGGAATAAGAAAGGACTTAGGTAGTTTCACTCCATCTTTCTTTGGTCAGTGTTTCTGAAAGTAGTTGAACCTCTTTTTCCTTCTGGATCTCTCCGAAGAGCTCTGCTTTCTGTGTCATTCTCATTGGGCAACCCCTGTCTTTTATTCTAGCCCTTCTTGGGCTGGTACCTAAGATTGGATAATACCACCTCTTTTTTTTTAATCCCTCCCAGCCTTAGGTGTGATGGTGTCTTCCAGATTTTTCTCTTCTCTGGATTACTCATTTTTCTCTAATTGGGCTTTCAGTTCTTCAGACACCTTTATAAGTTAGTTCCTCCAAATGAAATCCTTCCCTTATGTCATCTGACAAAGGATCTTTTTTCTTGACTATGGCAAAGCCACTTGCCTTGTTAATATATTGTAAATGTTCTCCCATGGTCATTTATTGTCAGATCCACATCATATTTTTATTGGCTTTATTGAGTAATAATTCACTTCCAAATAAAATTCACCAATTTTAAGTGTACAGTTTGATGAATGTTGACAAGTAGATACAGATATGTAACTACTGCCATACCAATGATATAAAACATCTCCATTACCCACAAAAGATCTCTCGTGCCCCTATACAGTCAGTGCTCTCTGCTACCTCTGATCCTTTGCAACCACTGATGTGTTTTCCATCATAATGGTTTTGCTTTTTCTAGAATTTTATATAAAAGGAATCATAAAATTGTCTTTTGTATCTTGCTTCTTTCATTTTGAATAATGCTTTTGAGAGTAATCCATGGTATTTCATGTATGAGTAATTTATTCCATTTTAAAGGACAAGTAGTGTTCCATTGTATAAATCGAGCACCATTTGCTTTTATTGATCAGGATGAGTTGTTTCCAGTTTTTAGCTATTCTGAATTAAGTTACTATGAACGTTGGAATACAAGTCTTTATGTGGGCATAAATTTTCATTTTTCTTGGGTAAATGCTTAGGAATGGGATTGTTGGGTCTTACAGTGATTATATGGGTAACAATATCAGAAATGGCCAAACTGTTTTCCAAAGTGGCTGTGCCATTTTCATTCCCATCTGCAGTTTATGAGAGTTCTAGTGGCTCCACATTCTGGCCACAACTTGATATTGTCAGTCTATCACTTTTGTCATTCTAGTTGATGTGTAGGAGTATTTTGTTGAGGTCTTAATTTACATTTGCCTAGAGACCACTGATGTTGAGCATTATTATCTGTGTTTGTCATTTGTATATCTTCTTTGGTGAAGTGTCTGTTAAATGTTTTGCCCAGTTTTAATTGAGTTGTTTATCTTATTAATTGTAATTGTTCTTAGTTCTTTATATATTTTGGGTACAAGTCCTTTTATATGTATATATCAAATATTTTCTACCACTCTGTATCTTACATTTTCATATCTTTAACAGTGTCTTTGAAGAGCGAAATTTAAAAGCTTTGTCCTAGATCATATTTTAATGACTATACATATTCCATTTTATAAATATGCAATAACGTATTTATCAAACGTTATGTTTCCACAACCTCATAGCTAATTTTTCTTATCCTAGGACTTTTATCTTGTGTAAGTTAATTATGTATCTCACTTATGTTGTATCATTTAGGAAGGTACTATAATAATTCAGTTTTGTTGTGCTTTAATCTCATGCAAAATTAAACATTTTTAACTTAGCAGATACTCTTAATATTTCAATTTTCACTGGGCCACATAGAAAAACAATCTCTAAATCATATTAGTTAAACATCTAGGGTATAACATGTTCTCTCTTGCTCTCTTTATTCTGAGATATCAGGATTCCTATTTAACAATAAATTTAATACCATGAACATCTTAAAAATAACATTGGAATATGTTAAAACCCTATTGAAACTTTTGATAATCAGGCAATTGATCATATCCATTTCTCTCACCTTCCTGAAGTCCTAATTAAACAATGCTAAAGGGATAAAAAGTCCCAAGTCCAACAGGAGAACAGAATGAGAGGGAAGATAAACAGCAGACAAGGTTTCTCAAAAGGTGTATTGTTTTAAAAAACATTGAGAACACATGAAGAAGTCATAGCTAATTACTGGAGTGGAGGAAGCAAGCTTTTGGGTTCAGAGAAGACATTGGTGAGAAGCTAGATGATTTCCTTTATAGAACTCTGAAATTCGCACGTGGCAGGGGCTGTTGCATACTTGTTTGCAGGATACTTTCAACTAACCATATATCCAAATCATGCAAGACTATGGAGATATTATCCTCGGATACTAACTGACTAACCCTGGAAAAAAGGCCCCCAGATATTGTATTTTGTCCCTCTAATGGAAAACCCAGCTTTGCAATTACTACAGGGAAACCTCTCCCTCTTGGACTCCAACAGTGTCTACTTAACGTATAGTGCTTCGGGTTTAATATTAAAGAGTCACCAAGGATCACAGGACTTTTGAGGAAGCCCTTCTAACAAAAGAGAAAAATCATGAATCGGTAAGAGGCAAAGGCAACATAGGGAGAAACAAAAACATCTAAAGAGCTCTTTCAGGAATATCTAGGTAGGATAAGTAAGATATTCAGGCAACGCTATGATGATGGTATAAAACAGAAACATTTAGATAACAGAAACGAGCTCTTGGAAATTTAAAAAACAGAACAGCTAATATTTGAAAAAAATTGAAGAGTCAGGTGATGAAGTAAAAGAAATATTTCCAAGAGTAGTCCAAAAGATAGAGGAGACTAAAGCCAGAATAGAAGTTCAGGAGATTCAAAGTCTTCCTAGTTGGATTTACAGAAACAGAGAATGCTAAAAATAGAGAGAAGGGAGTTATGATAAAAATAATACAAGAACAATATTTCAGAATTGAATGACAGTCTCCAAATGACAAGTCTAGAACAAATAAAGAAAAAAGACCACCATTAAGCCATATTTTCATGAAATTTTAGTACTGTGGAGACAGAGGGATTTGTTTAAGCTACAGAAAAGGAAAAGATAGTTCATATATGAAGGATGTGAGTGCAATTGAACCTCTCGCTACCAAATTTGGAAGCAAGAAAAATAGGACAGTGTTTCCAAAATCCATAGTGAAAATGTTTTTCAGTTATCTGTCAAGTATTAGGATAAAGTTGTTTTCAAGCATGCACACATTCAGAACAGTTTGCTTAAATGCACATTTTCTTGAAAAGTTAATAGAGGATACACTTCAGCAAACTAAGGGATAAACTAAAAAAAATAGAGGGCTAATAAAGACGGGGACTAAATGGACATCTGAGGACAGTGAAGCAGACCCGTAGAGTGAGTAATAGGTCTAGATTGAAACAAATATTTGAGGGGCTCTGGAAGAAAAACTGCAGGAAAAAATTCAAACTGATGCATGCAATATTGAATAATACTTATTAAATCATAATACTATAGCATATTTTACTTAAAATATTAATATATACACATATATATTTATTGGGAGTATGAAGGTAGATGAGTAGGTGGGGTACAGTATTATGGTGGTATAAGAGAGATATATCTTTATCCAAAGACAATTTATACATGTCTGAAATTGAGAAGTTGAAAGATAGCACTATATGCAGGTTTTAAAAAATACTGGAAGAAACACCTAAAAGAGTTGGAAATAGTTGTCTCTGGGGAGCAGGAATTGGTAGTGGGGAGGGAAGGGAGGGGTGGAATTTGTTTTTTTCTTTGTGGTTATAAACCTTTTATTATAACATAAATTTGGTGCCCGAATTACTTTGAAAAATTCATTAAAAATTTTAGACCCAGGGCTTGTATATATAAATCCTATTCTCCATAAATTTCTGGCTATCTAACAGGGGGAATAAATGAAATAAAATTAAAAACCTTTGATGAATCTTAAACGTGTTTACTTAAATTATACTGTTTATGATACCACAGTAAAATTTCTTTAATATATTCCTGATTTACAATATCATTTTTATGATTTTCAGTAAATCACAAATCCTAACACAATATTCATTTAGTTTAGTACCTAGTTTTAGACTCAATTTCTGTAACATCTCTCATGGTATAGCCTGTTACACTCTTACTGTCCTTTGACTGTGATATATGTTAGCATTTAGCTTCATATAGTCGATGTGACTAAATCTTAGCAATCACCCCAAATTGCCTCTTGGAAAGAAGAAAGAGTAACCTATATATGTGAAATTATTGAATTTCAGAAATAAATAGTGTGATTCTTTTGTTAGATAGGGAGTAAAACAGGTGCAAAAATCCCACATGTGGACACAATGATGGAGCAGGTTATATTAACCTTTTCAACAAGACATTTGGGACAGGCAGTTAATCTATGAAGCCATCAGCTGGAAAAAGAAATCAAATCTTTACTACTCTATTGAAAAATTGTCTAAAATGATATATATGTATACACATTTGAGTGTTAAGAAGGAGAAGTGAGTAAGACAAAATTAAAGTAATAGTATCTTAACTTTATTTGTGAAAAGTGGCCCTAGTAAGTTCTTATTTGATGGGGGTGTTTCCCTACTTCTTCTATTGTGGTTGGATAAAATCCCTAATTAAGTATTCAGCTAAAGAGAATGTAGCAATTCTGGGAATCTGTAGAATTAGCTGCCTATAGCTTGGTTATGAGAGTCGATATTTAAGACAATTCTTGGAAAACTCAAGTGGACAGGGAGCTTTGCATCTGATAAAAAAACTATATTTTCACACTGCATACTTCTTATTTCAAGGCCTCTAGATCATATTGTCCTAAAAGAAAGTTCCATCTCAGAAGACATATGGCCCATTCTGAACCATTTTTGTTCTAAAGGTCAGTGCAGTTATGTATCATGATAAGAACATAAAAAATGGAATTAAAGTAAGCACTGGGAGAAGTGTACTCATTGTGAATAGAGAGACTGAGAAAAAGCGTTTCAATGGAGAAGGAAAAATGACATTTCTTAAAAGGGGAAGAAAATAATTTAGTGGAGTTAAAAAAAAAGGAAGCAGTTAAGAATGATTTAGAGGTAATCTGAAAGGAGATTGGAGGGCAATGTTGAAAATCCCAAAATAATAAGTGCTACTAGGTTAATAAGACAATTAAAAGTTGGTTAAAAATTTTCATTGGTCTCTGGATTCTGGTCTTTCTTTGTCTGTGTCCTCAGTTCATCTAGTTTTGTATGGCCCTCTAATTTAATGGATGACAGACAAAATCAGCATAATTCAATAGGGGGGGAGATAGAGGATCTAGATTATTTTAATTTAGAGATGTTCAAATTGAGCCAGAAAATACTCTCAATGGGTGATTTCATTCATGTGGATTTTTGTCTAGGTGGACAGAAGATTCAGGAACACGTTCCCTGTGTCTGAAATCTGACTCTGTTGTTTTTTCCAAGAAAATGCTACTGCTGTCTGCTCATTTACTGAGCTTAAGAATTGGCTTACTTGAGCTTCAGGGCATACGGAGCCACCAGAATTCCCAGAAGATCTCTTATAGGTTCGTGTTGGCAAACCTCAAAGCAAATGCAGAAAGAATTGAGAAATGAAAGCATCTGGGAACATAAACGGACAGTTTTTAATTGGCAAGTCCACATTAAAATAAAATTGTAAGACTATATGCCAAGTTTGATTCATGAAAGAAGATAATTGTGTTCAAATATTGGGATTTGAGTTATTTCATACAATAGTTCTTTTCTAAAATATTTAAAATTATGATAATGTAGCTGCATTTCAAAGATGGTTGTTTCTCGGCTCTAAAGCATAGGGATGATCTCTGGAAGAGAGTTTGATGATTGCAAATCTATACCTTTCCATCGTGAGTCACCATTCAAAAGGGCAGTCATGATTGGATTGCCACTGGGAACAATGCCAGCCTTTCACCCTCTCCTCACAGCCTATAGTCAAATCTCAGAAGAACACTGGTAGAGACTGATTTTCTCTTATGATCTCCTTTGTTTAGTCTAAAGTATCCTAAAAGAATTGATAACTTTTAGTACTATGGAAATATGCAACTGATGCTACTCTTTCATTCTCTCCCCTTTCATTTCCTCTTTTTCCCTTCCTGTGCTTTAAAGTGCTATAAGCCTAATAATACAGAGGCCCAAAACAAGATTTAATAATTTCAAATGAATTGGTATAAACACAGAAAGGCTAAACCATATAAATGCTCAGCATCTGCCCTTACTTTGCTGATCATCTGATAATGATTTAAGCAAAATAGCCTAGAATGTCCATATAACTGCAAAATGTTATTCTGGCTGTCTTTTATTTATTTCCTCAACAATTAGTTTTTTTAAAAAAAACTACCATTTTTCTACATTCTTACATATGAGTTTTTAAAAAATGGGATTATTAATATCTTGGCAATATTGGATATCCAAAGATGCATGGACATGCTGTTGTGTGAAAAATTATTCCATGCTCTTTTGTTTGCTGAGAACCTAGATTATGGAAGGAATCAATTGAGAGGAGAAATAAGAAGATACTGTAATATTGCAACTCACTTTTTTGTAAAGGTTTAATTTTCTTGCTCCAGGTTGGATCCTAGATATTACCTCGGTGTTCTAGTTTGCTAGCTGCCGGAATGCAATATCCCAGAAATGGAATGGCTTTTAAAAAGGAGAATTTCATAAGTTGCAAGTTAACAGTTTTTAAGCCATGGAAATATCCCAATTAAAGCAAGTCTACAGAACTGTCCAATCCAAGGGGTCCAGGGAAAGATACCTTGATTCAAGAAGGCCGATGAAGTTCAGGGTTTCTCTCTCAAGTGGGAAGGCACATGGTGAACACAGTCAGGGTTTCTCTCTTGGCTGGATGGGCACTTGGCAAACACGGTGTCATCTGCTAGCTTCCTCTCCCAGCTCCCTGGGAGGTGTTTCCCTTCTTCATCTCCAAAAGTCACTGGCTGGTGGACCCGCTGCTTCATGGTTCTGCAGCAATCTCTGTTGTGGCTTTCTCATGGCTCTGTCTCTCATTCTTCTCTGCTCTCTCTGTATCTCTAGCTTTCTCCAAAATGTTTCCTTTTTTATAGGATTCCAGTAAAGTAATCAAGACCCACATGTAAGGGGTGGAGACACAGCTCTACCTGATCCAGTTTAACCCCCACTCTTGAGTGAATCACATCTCCTTGGAGATAATCTAATTAAAGTTTCCAACCTACAGTACTGAATAGGGATTAGAGGAAATGGTTGCCTTTACAAAATGGGATTAGAATTAAAACATGGCTTTTCTAGGGTACAGACATCCTTTCAAACTGGCACACTCAGTGATATCGTGGACTTCAAGTGGACCCAATATTTTCTAAGATTCTGGGAGACAAAGTTTATTATGTTAGTTTTATGTTATCTGGTACATTGAGTGACCTTGTCTTTTGGAGATGGATGGATCTTACCACATTTGCACCTTCCAAGTAGACAAGTGTTTTTGAGAAGGATGTGATTTTGCATTGCTTTTAAAATACTCCTTTGGCCACAGAATTAACCTTGACAAAAGAGCAACCTTCCAGAGGAAGTGAAGCCTCTGAGGACTGATTCCACCTGAGTTAGCTGTTTATTGATATTTATTCATGCTTTCAGTAGAAGAAAATCATTTATGATCTTACCCATTCTCAGAGTCACTATCTAAATCAGCAAGAACATTTACCGGAAAATTCAGGAACATCTGTCAATATAGCTCAACAAACACTAAACATGTTTTGTTATTTGGTTCAGTAAAACATTTCCTCCCATTATTCTTTCACGTAACTTTCCCCCAAGGAATTTTATTATAGATTTTTATTTTAATAAAAGAAAAACCTGTCTTTGCATTTAAGCACATATATACAAAAATGTCCTTCATCTTTCTGATAAAACAGGCTTTTGAGCCAAAATTCATGTTCTGTGGTTTCATGTCAAAATAGTGAATGAACATTTTAATATTTCTTATTAACTGACATTGTGAGAAAAACTCCTGACATTGCAGGTTGAAATGTCTCAGGACCATACAGGGGTCCATTACAGGTCAAAGGCAAAGAAATACTGTAGTTATAACAACACTAATACTTGTAATATATAGTCAAAATGCAGTGCAACATGGCCTGTGTTTTAATTTATTAGAGACCTTTCCTATCACAGCTTTAAACAGGCTGTACCTTTTCCATGTCTGAATCATGTAAGAACAGTACCATTTTTTTTCTTTAACAGACAGTGAAATGTCACTGGTAAATCATTACCCTTGTCACCTTGAATAACTCAAAGTGTACCTGTCAAAACGCAGGCAAGAATTCACAGGATTACAATTAGGTTCGTCATCACCAATCTTAGGAAATAGTGAATAGTGCCGTGTAGACAAGCAGTCCAAACTCATTTCAAGCCAGGAGAGGTGTCTCTGAATCTGTTTGTTGGAAATGTTGGTATATTCTGTATCCAGAAATAAACAGGATTATTTAGAAGCCCTGGATTGTTTCCACCCCAGCCACTGTCTCTTATTGTCTTCATTCCTGAGCCATATATACGACTAAAGCAGGCGGGAAGTGTCCTCTACCCAGTTCCTTGTACTATATGCTAATTCTTTTCAAGCCAGACTGTTGCTGACTGAGCCAAGCACATACCTCTTGTTTGGTTTTTCCTTTGCATAATTTCTTCAGCTAAAGAGACAAGTGAATCTCGCATTGGATTTATGTACCTGTTTGGAATAGTCAGGGACTTTTCCACCTGTGCCCTTACATCTGAACGAGAAGCCAAAAGCAATTAGTATTTCAGTTGAATCCAGATTATAGCAAATTATATAAGCATATGGCCAAATATAACTTTTATGCCAAATTCTACTTACTAGTATTCACTTCTAGATTCAGTAAAGAAATCAATTCTGTCAAAAAAAAAAGAAAAAGAAAAATGCAGTAAGAAAATCCTTTACTATATAACTATAATTATAGATGAGCAATTTCTTTTGTAAAAGGAAAAATAAGAGCAGAAATATAAATAGTGAACTCCTTATGGATATTTCCAAAGAACATGAAATAACTCTGCAAACAAAAATAACTCTATTTTCATTATTCCTAGCATGGAAATTCACAAGGCAGGATTTGGACATTCTTTGTTCCTGTCTAAATCACTGCAATGTGTCATCATGAAAGCATATATCCAGGAAGGGAAAAGCATTGTAAATATGTTGAATAAAACAATAATTTAAAACCTGGATGCACGTCCTCCAGCACATTGATTCAGTTGTTAGAGCTCCCATCTGGGAGCTGGTTTCAGAATTATTGAACTGAGCTGTCCCTGGTGTTTTTGACACTAGAGAAGCTGCATTTTCACTGTCAAGGTTACCTGTTTAATGACCTGATTATCAATACCTGCTTCAGGTCAGTTCTTCTTGAATATGTCTAGGGATTGTAAAATTTTATGGAAAATAGAGACTTGTTTGCTATAGAATGGGTCTATATTTTCATTAACTTTCTTTTTCTTCCAAGGGAGATTTTGCTCATAATATGCAATTTAAAACAATTATATTGCTGTGCTTTGGTTGGGATCCCAATAAATGTGAAGAGGAATTGTTTTATTTATACAATAATTAGCTGAGGGGATTTAATATGTTAAAACAAGGTTCTGATTTTTTGTAGAGTTAAATGCCAGTGACTTTAACCTTAGCATTCTTAGTCAAATTAAGGGACTGAGCTGTTTGTCAGCATCTTCTTTTCTCCTATGCCATCCTTCCATGCATGGACCTTCCAAAGGCTTCCAAAAAACACTTTACTTCAAGGAGGAGGAGAGCCTTGTGGTGAGTAAGCATGAATATTGATTTGGATACTCATCTGCACAGATGCATTTCAGCAAATCTCATTAAAAACAAAAACCTCATCAATTGTAACAAATGTATCACACCAATGCAAAGGGTCAGTAATAGAATGGTACGTGGGAATCCTGAATTTTATGCATGATTATTCTGTAAATTCACAACTTCTGTTAAAATAAAGGAAGAAAGAAGGAAAACAATAAAAAATACGAAGAGCCTTGGGTCAAAATCGCAATAGAAAGTATTAGCAAAAATACATTCATAGCATTTAAAAAATTATATTGTTACACAAGAAAACTATCTAAGAAATGGGTTGATTCCCACATACTTTTGACCTGTATCCCTCCGAATACGATGCTTCACGCATATGTCCTCTTCTTGGAGGTGGGGGTGGGGAGAGATCCAGCTTGTATTAATGTCAACACATTTAATTAATTGAATAGGGAATCTGAAGATCCATGGGCCCAAGGAGGTTGGAGAACCTATTGAAGTGTGTGGTTCATGGTATTTTTTGTTTGTTTGTTTCAGTGACAAAGTACATAGATTTCACCAAGTTCTCTAAAGAGTTGATACTACAAAAGGTTTAGGACTTGTCATCACTAACAAAGGACAGTGGTGATGACAATGATAAGCCACATTATTACCAAGTCCACAAACTTGTTCGCACATACCCAGAGTTCAGTTCTGAAAGTAAGCCCTTTCAGAAAGAGCTTATTATATTCTCTCTCAAGTTACACACCTTTTGTTGATTTCCATTCATTTAGGGGTTTGATTTCTCACAATGTTCTGAGCTAGAAACCTGAAAGTCATCATTGCCTTTTCCTGCCTCGTCATTCCCTATCTCCAATCAACCAATCATGTTGTGTGGCTTTGGCCTCAAAAATAGCTCTCAAATTTTGCAATGTCTTTCTGTCTTCAAATGCCCCAGTTATCTCTCACTGAGATTGCAGTATTTTCTTCCTAATGGATCTCTGCCTACAATCCAGGGCAAGTGATCTTTCTAATGTACCAATCGGACTGAATCACCCATTTTGGTGTTTGAAACCCCCCAGGCCTTTCATCTGTTCTCTAACACAGATGTTACCAAGTGGCACAAATGTAAAAGTTCTTATGACATAATATCTGGCATAAACAACAAAGAACATTTTATGCTTTCATTCTCTTTATGTTGTTATCATTTGTGAATTAACTTCTGACAATACAATGGCCTATGCTTCAGTGTACTATGCCTTATAATGACTTCAATACGGACACAGGTGAAAAATGTTTTGCCACATGGAAAATAGTCCAAAAGTCTACTTAGTCAGACTGTCGGGGCACTATTGTCCAGTGGTCTCCTGCCATAGCTTTCTAAAAGAAAGGGATGTTTATTTGAGATCTTAAGGGAGTACTATGACATTAGAAGAAGAAAGAGCTTTCCAAGTAGAGGAAACAGCAAACACCACTTATCATACTCTATTGCCTGGCTAATGCCCATATCCCACACTAGGCTTTAAGTTTCTTGATAGTAGGAACAATCTCATATTAAATGTTCAACGTACACTCACAGAGATTTGACTGTGTACAGTGAATAAAAATGACCTCTACTGATATCCTTCACAGTGTGACTTTGCAGCAGGTCCCATCTGAGGTAGAACGGACACCACCCTATCTTGAGATGAAAGTGATTTTGTGATTTGCTTTGGCCGACAGAATGTAGTTATGGTGAGTCAGTTCTGCACCTAAGCCTCAGGAGACCTTGCCTATTTCCGCCTCTCACTTGGACCCTGTGAATAAAGCTAGACCAGCTTGCTTGGAGGATGGGAGAAGCCATGGGATCAGAAATGAATCTCCAACTGAGGCCATCCTAACCTAGTGGGCCCTCTGCTGACCTGCCTGCTGACTGCAGGCTCATGTGTGAGCCAAGACTAAGACAGGAGAATCACCCAAGTGAGCCCAGATCAAACAGCCAACGCACAAAATCATCAGCTATTTAAATGTTTTTATGTCACTGGGCCTTGGGGTGGATTGTTATGCATTGACAGCTAACTTGTAACACTAATTAAACTTGTAAAGCACAATCAATCCTGAGAAATAAATATTATGTTTAAATAGACAACATACGACTGAATTTTACTGAGTTAGCTGTTACGTTAGTGCCCTGTGGAAGCATGAGGAAGTAGATCCTACCGTCTGGACTAGATGTGAAACTATAAATGTACAATTTGAAGAAGGGAGATTACTTAGTTAGTTGGAAGTCAGTCTTTCTCTCTCTTTCCTTTTTGGGAGAGAATTCTATACCCAGCCTCTCTTTTATCTCACTATTAGCACACAGTATCCTGGGTTATAAAAGCTTGACAAATTTTGATCAGAACTTTCAACAGTATTCAACATTTTGAATAATACAACTTTAATATAAAACTAATGTTATTGAATCCAAGAATCTGAGCAAATTCATCCATCTATTGATCCACTCAATTAATCAATGAACTATTTAAGTAAAACATTTGTTTACAAGCAGGACATAGCACTAGTGTCTACTGTGGGGAAGTGAAGATAAGACAAGTGTCGTTTTTTTACAAAGATTATAATTTATTGTGGGTGACACACATCTAACCCTGATATATGACCTTGAGCCTTGAATTATAAACTATAATTCCAGGCAGAGTAGACATAGTTGCAATGATAGAAGTACAAGCAGGGAGTGAAGAGAAAAAAATTATTAATCTGACTAAAAACACTTAAGGAAACTTCTAGTCAATCTCTGAACTACACTTGCAGTAGTTACAACGTTTTTATAGGAAGAGAAGATAGAAAAAGGTATCCTGTGGTGACATAGACAAAGGAAACATGAGTGCTTCTGAGTATATGATGAGCTTAAGCAGTGGGAAGGGGTGGATCTAAGAGATAGAAGGGCTGAGCACTAGTAAGAGATCATTTCTTATACCTTGATCTATTTCATAATGTTGAGAAATAAATGAGAGATGAATCAGAGACAGAAGTGTAAACAACTTTCTAGAGAAGACCTCAGCGGGAAAAAATAGAGTGTTGACTTACCTGGAGGAGGGTTTCTATAGCACAATTATAGGCTGATGGAATAATCCAGTAGATGGACAAAGACTGAGGATGTCTTCTTGAAAGTTATGATTAAAGAAGAGAATTTCATGAATTGATGAGGAAGGGTGGGATCTAAAGCTAAAGTTGAGGGATTTCCTCTTGTGAGGAGCTGGGACTAGATCTTCCATTGATCTGGGAGGCAGGTCAGAGTTGAAGGCTACAGCAACGGGGGGTTTAGAGATTTGGTGGTAGGAGCTGTGGGGGTTCTATGATGGAATCTTAGAGGAGAGTGGGTCATCAGATCAAATTATATTCTTGAGTCTTTGCTGGATGGTAAAGTGACTGCTCTCTGCTGCAGCACTGGGTGGTGAAGGGTTGTGGAGGTAGGTTGCTGTGGAGTCACACATATACTATGACAAGCCTCCAAATAACAGCCCCTTCTCTAGTTCAAAGTGACTTCCCATTTCCACTGCTTTGATCACAACCTTCTTATTTCTCCTAAGGATTGCTTCATCAGCCTCTTAATTGTTCTTTCTGCCTCTAGTCACTACTAACTTACTAACTCTCCGGGCATAGCAAGAGTGATTTTTATAAAGTGTATCTTATCAATCATTTTGCTGCTCAAAACATAAATGCCCTTCAATCACCATAAGGTCAAATCTAAATTTCTTACTATGGTACCCAGGGCTTTTGTCTGCTGCCCATCCTTTCTGCCCTATCTACCACCTCTTCAGCATTTATAACTTGTGTGAAAACCAGGCTGAAGTACTTGCAGTTCCTCCAATGTCTCATGTTGTTTTATGCTTCTATGAACAGGCCATATGCTATTCCCTCTGTCCATAATGGCATTTACTCTCTTGACTGCAGGTTGAACTCCTATTCATTTTGGAATGAACTCAAATGTTACCTCTTCTGGAAAGTCTTCCTTGGTCTTTCAATCAGTTAAGCAATTTCCCTTCATACTCTCATAGTACCTTGTCTTAGCTGAGTCATGATAATAAATTATAAGACTGGAAGCAGGATTGTGTTCCTTATCTTCTGTGTATCTCCTCCTCTACCCTAAGCACACAAGAAATAATATCTATTGGATGAATGCATAAAACATTGAATGAGAGTAATTGAGATTTTAATATTTCTAATGTGGGCAATGGAATTCTATGCAGGGACTCCATTAAATATGTTAATAAACACAAAAGGAGATTTAGGTTTGGGAAAGGGGAGATGAATGAAGATGATAAAACTCACAAATTAGGGGATTTGAGTAGCCAAGAGACAGGAGGAAGAAATGTGGAAGGGGAGGCTTGGTCAGTAGCAGAAGGGCATTTGGCATGATGCTTGAGGAAGTTACAACAATTATGTGTTTTTGTCTCTCCCACTACACTTAATCCTGTAAATTCTCACTGCACATTGGCAAATTTTTAACTATGTAGCTAACTTAATATTGTCTAAGCTCTGCCCACTCACAGACTTTTTGGGTTTTATCTTGGAAATATATAAGATTTTTAATTACTCTCTACCTAGTTTGCTAGCTGCTGGAATGCAACACACCAGAGACAGACTGGCTGTTAATAAAAGGGGATTTATTTTGTTAGTTCTTCAGAGGAAAGGCAGCTAACTTTCAACTGAGGTTCTTTCTTATGTGGGAAGGCATACGGTGGTCTCTGTTGGCCTTCTCTCCAGGCCTCTGGGTTCCAACACTTTCCCTGGGGTGTTTTCTTTCTGCACCTCCAAAGGCCTGGGCTGAGCTGTGAGTGCTGAGATGAGGTATGCTGAGCTGCTTGGGCTGTGCTACATTGAGCTCTCTCATTTAAGCACCAGCCAATTAAGTCAAACATCATTCATTGCAGCAGGCATGTCTCCTAGAAGACTGCAGATGTAATCAGCAACAGATGAGGTTCACATACCTTTGGCTCATGTCCACAGCAACAGAACTAGGTGCCTTCATCTGGCCAAGTTGACAACTGAATCTAACTACTACACTCTCTGACTCATGAGATACCATATTTCTTGTGGGAAAATAACATTTTTTTTGCTATTATTGGAAAATCCTAAATTTATAAAATAAATAAACTCAACCCATTCATATTGTAAAGCTGTTTTGTATTTTTAATTTTTAGGCTTTTCAAAATGTGACATTATGATTCAACTTTTCCAAATTCATTTGTGTGACATTATAAACTGAATCGTTGATAGGAAAATGGCATACGAGTTCTTGGCCTTTGGAATAGATGTTGCAAAAGATAAACTATTTATTTTAAGAGGAAATAATCATAGGTTACAATACCCTATATTATTGGTTTTTAAATTGTTTTTATTATTATTTCACAACAGTAAAATGATCATTAAAACAAAGTCTCACAAGAATGTCAGTTGACTAAGGAGACAGAAGCAGAGCCCATGTGGTTGAAGGTGGATGGACAGAACCTGCTACTAAATATTAACTCCATTCTCCTTTGCATAGATGCCTTTGAGGGACCTCAGTGGACTCGTAGAATGCTGCAGAACAGTTTTGAGATGGCACTTTCCCACAAAAAGTAGCTCTATTATGAATCATATTCTGCCTACTTCCAGATTGCTTTTGTTAACCAACACAACATGGGACATGGCCAAGTCGCCCACAGTTCTCTATTCTTAAGGCAGAAATGCTCAAGGTGGATCAAGGGCAAAACTGGGGGGTGAACTTTTCATGGGAGGAGCCACAAGATTAAAATGTCCATGACATGAAATACTCCTAAGAAATCTTTTGTTTTGTTCTTGAAGCTCTTGAGAAACATATCTGGTGAAACAGCCCCCATGGAAGGTGAAACCCATGGTCCTTGAAGAATTAGTGAGCACCAGTGTGGGCCCTACAGGAAAGAGGACAGAGCATGGGAGAGCAATTTAGGCAATTACACCTAGGTCAGACGTTTACAAATTTCTTCCAGGGCTAGGAGAAATAGGAAAGATAAGGACAACTTAGTTTAAGTCAAAAAGGCCTTACCTTTATGAAATTATGGTGACAGCAGGTAGCATGTCCTATTTGGGAGAAATCAATAGGTGGCAATCCTAAAGTGCTTTCTGAATTTACTTTTGGAAGATTACTGGAAGCATTAAGTCCCAAAGCCTGAGAAACATCTTTTTCCAGACCACAGGGAGCAAAAGAGACTTTAGACCTATTGGGCTATTAGATACAAAGAATGTAACTGCATTCTTGCTAAGTTTTTGTTCTTTCTATAAAAGAAGATTCGACTTCTCTGCCTGTCTCTCATAGACACACTATTTTTATTATTTACTAGCCAAGGGCAATTCACTTTCCATATTCTATTAGAAAATCCTAGTTACTGAATTCCAAGAGCTGTTATAAACAGAAAAACTCTAAGTGTGTGTGAGAGAGAGAGAGGGTGGGTGGAATGTGCTTGGTCAGTGAATTACTGAGCCCTGAGTGGGTGATTATGGGCTGCGGAATGATTAAAGCCATCCATAACCCATTACCCATGCTTTCCTCTACTAACGCCAAAAAACTAAACACACTTGACTTCTTAAATTCTCTTGCATCCAGGAGCAGCCAAATGACCCAGTTCTGACCACTGAGATGTAAGCAGTCTACTTGATGGTGCTTAAGGTAAATCTTTTTTAAAAGAGGCATACCCTGTTGGTCTGCCCCTCTATCATCAGACCCTTTATCCGTGATTCTCTTCACCCATGTAACACAGGCACTGTGCCAGTAAATACATCAGCCATTCTGTCACCATGCAAATGAAGGCCAGGCACTGATGACGGCCAAGAAGAGAAAGGAATGAGCTTGTGATGGCAGTAGCATACCAGAAGAGCTGCACAAGCCTTGGACCTCCTGCTCTAGGACTTACATTTCAGTAACCAATAACATTTCAGTGTTCACTGGGTTTTCTGTTAATTGCAACAGAAAGCAATTCCAAACCTAAATGGCTCAGTTGTGTGAATATTGATGAGAGATCAGCATCCAAAGAGTTGCTGTTTTCATCACTTTCCCCCATAAAAATGCACATCTTATATTTCACACAGTACAGAATTTTTATCCGTTCTTAGTATTATTGGTAAGGTCCTAAATACATTTCCCCCCAGTTGGCTGCAAGATAAGTACATATATTTATTGCATAATTAGCAAAACTCTACTTGAGGAATGGAGTGGAAATATTTTCACTGGCAATAATCTGCATTCTGGAGGATGTTTGTGGATATCTTACACTAGGTCTGAAATTACCTTTACCCTCACATACATGAAGCTCCAAGTAATTGCCTACTTTGATTCATTTATGATAAACTTGACTCTACTTGCACTTGAATCCTTGTCTCTCCCTCATGGTTAGAATGATGGGAACCAGGAAAATCTCACACTGGTGAAACCAAAGGGATAGGGATCAGTGTGACTATTTGGCCTGTTTCTTGTCTTGACTTTAAACTTGATGGGCCAAGAAGTCCTTGCAGATCACTTGTGGTCCCATTGAGTCTGCAAGCACTTTGGTGTTGGGGATCAGAGGCATGGATGATAATAAACAGGGTCATTATGATTGTGTCCCTTCTGCAGGAGCCCCCCAGGGGATTTGCAGAAGGGTTAGTTGATAGGCGCATCAAAGCTTCAAATATCTGCCATAATGTGACAGAGTAAGATGAATACCTGCACAGAGGCCTAGAGTTTGGGAAGCAGGCTCTCTAGGGTACCTCAAACTGTGGAGCTAGAAATTTCATAGACAGTGTTCCAAGGGGGCTCCTGTGCTGGAAAAGGGAAGGCAGAAGCTCATGCTGGCAAGGATAGGTCTTCATTTCCTGTGCCAGACTCCAGTCTGCAGGAGCAGCCACGTCCTATCTGCTGGGGAATATCTCATAAGGGGTGAGGAGGGATCTTGTCTTAGGAGGGATGGACATGTGTTTCGAAGGACAGAGAAGGTTCACACCAAAACTGGCAGGCCTCCATTGTGCAGATCTTTGGCTATGCCAACTGGCGTGGCACTCAGTGCCATGGATCACATTATTTTTCCTTTCTATTTTCCTGTTTTTTCAGCCAAAGACAGAAGGCAGACATGCTTTTCAGGTTTTATTATGGGAACCCAAAATTGGGAATCTAAAGTGTCAACCACAAGGGATTCTTTCTATAAAGGGGATATGCTAGTTTCTTGACTGACTTATTTATCACCAATTTATACATTACAACTCACAGTCCAAAACAGACCAGTTCCTAAGGTTAGAGGGAAATGTGAACACTTTCTTGCCCACTAAGAATGGTTATTTGCATGCGAAAAGAAAATTATTGCTCAAGCTTTGAAAGAACTCTGTGAATCCAGGCAGAAACAGAATCAGTTTTATCAATGATTATTGAAGTCAATACAGAAATTGTGTCAGAGGGGAAGGAGATACTCAGATTCCCTAAATAAGGTCGCTCCTTCTCTAAAGTAAATGGTTTCAAGTTTACAAAGTAAAACTGTAGGTAAAGGGAACACCTGGGAGAAATAGAACCTCAGAACAAATCAAATCAAATCCTGATGGAGCTGGAGGAGGGTCAAAATAGGAATATTTATGTTACCCTCAAAATAGGAGAAGTTGTTCAAGTCACCATGAATTTCAAAATCGCAGAAAGAAGTTTGGGAAAGCATTTTGGGTTTCACAGCACCTCATGCTCCTTTAGGAGGCAGGTTAGGAAAAGGGGAAAGTGGATTACGAAGTTCTGATGTCTGGGGGTGGGGGGAGGGATATTTCCCAAAATGTGGACATTAGAGGGGAGACTCTCCTTTGGAAATCAGAAATTACACACAGAAAGTATTTCAGAGCAAATTTGTGGTCACAGAAATAGCAGACATTATCTGGCTTGGTGTTCTGATGGAGAAATACTGAAAGGAAGGAAAATTATTGGGATTGTAGAGAATATAAGGTCCTGGATGGTGGAGGCCCATGTGTCATAAATGTGGATTAATTACCCTGCTCACAGGAGAGAAGAGAGTCAGTAACAGAGAATTCTCTCAATTCCACATTGGATTCCAGGACAGAGGGGAAGCATTACAAGAGTATTTCTGCTAGGCAAGGAATTGTACATAATCTCTAACACACAAATGGAAGCCTTTGCATATGTGAATATTATCTTTCAGGGCCAGTGTGACTGAGCAGAATGTGAAATCTTTTGGTCTAGACTTCGACATAATAGCAGTAGTCTTTTAGATAAGCGCTCTGTCCTCAAACTGCGGGTTGCTGAACTGCTCATGTTTAGTTTAGAGATTTGGTTGTGTTTCCAAATCTTGTGGCTGTTATTTATATGTGTTTTAACAGCTCCTGGGAACTCTGAACAGATTGTGCTCAATTCGGAGGAGGCCATCATAACTTTCAGTGTAAGTGTTCAAGGCTGCAAGCACCTCAGGCTGCAGTTGCTCCAAGAAGAGACCCAGAGTTCATCCAAAAACTGGGGTGAGACCCCTCAAGCTTGAGACTGAACCACATAATGAGAACACTTATTCAACAGATATTTGGGGGTGCCTGATTTTGCCAGACCCTGTTTTATGTGCTAAAGGAAATAGATCCCTATCGTTGGAGCTTACATACCAATGGGAAGTGATATATATATATTATTGTTTTGGTTTACTAGGCTACTGAAAGCATACATCATGAAATGGGTTGGGTTTTAACGACGGGAATTTAATAGCTTTACAAGCTTACAGGTTTGAGGCTGTGAAAGTTTCCAAATGAAGACATCATCAAGATGAGGCTTTCTCCCTGGAGACCAGCTGCCTTTGATCCAGGACTCCTCTGTCACATTCCAAGGCACATGGCAGTGTCTGCGCATCAGTTCCTTCTTTTCAGGGTTTCATTGCTTTCATCTTCTTGCTTTCATGGCTTTCTCTCTCTTTGTCTGAATTTCATATTCTTTTAAAAGACTCCAGTAAGGGGATTAAGACATCTTGAATGAGGTGGGCCACGCTTTAATTTAAGTAGCCTCATCAAAAGATCCTACTTAAAATGGGTTCACACCCAAGAAATAGATCAACTTAAAAAAACAGACCTTTCTGAGAACATACAGCTTCTCAAACCACCACAATCGTAAAAGGAAATATGTGTTGTGGAACAAAAGAAAGTAGGGTAAGGGGGATTAGAGACGAAGGTGAGAGTCTGGGGAAAGTTTATAGTATTAAATAAGGCATTACAGTAGCTTCATGTAGGAAGTGACATTCAAATAATGGCTTGAAGGAGCAAAAGAGTTAGCCTTCTCGGGGAGGTCTTGTAGGGAACAGGCACTCTAGAAAGAGGTGTGAAGGGTTTTAAAGGAGCATGAGAGGCCACCTTGGCAGTACTGGAGTGAGAGAGAGAGAGTGATCAAAACATGAGATCATAAAGGCATTGGGGAGTGTTATAAACCTTTGGAGTGATTTTGGATTTTACTGTAGTGAAATGGGGAAATGCGTGAAGGTTCTGAATGAAAGGATGACATGATCTGAAACATTTTAAAAGGACTATTTTCAAGTTTGTGTGAAGAATAGATTACAGGGGAACCAGTAGGAAGTGAGAGAGACTCAGTGGTAGCAGCAGAGGTGGTGAGAAGAGGCTGGATTTGGGACATATAGAGGCATATTGGACATATAGAAGGCTGAGTAATAGGATATACACTGGATTGATGTAATTGTGAAAGATTGGAGTGCAGCCTTTCTACCAGTGAGTAACTGGAAGGATGGAATGGCCAACTATTAGAAGCTGTGGTACAGTAGGTTTGAGGTAGAAGAAAAACAAAAATCCAGACATGGAAATATTATGTGTTAGATGCTTTTGCCTGTTTTTGACATTTGCATTTGTGGGAACAAGGCAAAGAAGACTAATTAGCATTGTTGAAATGTTAATTTCTATGTGAGAATAAGGGATGCCTAGAAAAAGGAGAGGATTTCTGCTCTGCTAAGATCAGGTACCTGTAGCATATTTTATAGAAATAGTGCTGTATCCTGTGGATTTTGGTGTTCACTCAGCCACACTATGTCCCTCCTTAATAAACTTGATCTGATTAAAAGCTAAGAAATAAAAGGAATTCAGCTTAGAGAGTCTGTAAACCTAGGGAGAATCTGAAGAGCGTTTTAGAAATTTTCTTCCAAGCGACATTTCTAAAGATCTTGTGGGACTGGAATGTCCCTTTTGTTGGTCCAAGGAATGGTGGGGATGATTAGAATAGCGACTCACAGAGCACTGGAAGGACTTTTATGATATGATATGCAATCCTTCCCAAATATCAGGAAGATCTCTGGCTTATCTTCTAAGCCCAGTCAGCAGAATAAAAGGTGCCAAATATGGAGGCTTGTCAATGGCATGGTCTGAACGGTAAGAGGAGAATGCCAGACTCTTTCTCTTTCACTGTACTTCCCTAATAAAACCTTGAAGAATCAAATCTGGTGGAACCAACCATGACTAGTGCTTTCTAAGGGAACAGAAAAGACAGTAGAAGTGCTAGTGCCAGTGTGAAATGCCTTTTAGGCTACTGGTGTACTCCCTCAGAAGTCCCATGGAGACTGTAATGTCAAATGACCTGGGGCCTCTTCCTACTGGGAAAGAGTTGACCTCCTGTTTGGGAGGCTCAGCACGTAGCAAAAGTAAGACACAAGGGGAAGGAGAAAAAGCATTGGTGGCTTTGGCCAGCTGTGGTTTAAGGGGACATCTCACCATGCCTTCTTTCACTGTCAGAAACCAGGGTAAGGAATTCACTCAATTTCCATGGACACCCTAATGAGCAATTGCTATTTCTTTAATATTAACCAGATTTCTCACAGTGCAATAGGAGAGAAAAGGGTTAAAAAGCAATACACATTAAAATATTCTGTGGGAGGAAGTCTCATATGATTTTATTATGTGGGTTAAGATTGCAGAAATGTATAAATATGTTAATCTATCTAGTTTTTAAGATAATGAATGCACCCTTGGACTAGTAACCTACAAGATCCCAAATTAGCTATATTAGAACAAAATCTCCTACAATTTTAAAGAGATGTAATATCTTATTCTGCTTATAGCAACCAAATAGACCCCTTCTTAAGCCTTCTTATTTGATTTTTTTCTCTCATCAGCAGTTGGGAGGCAATAATACACATAACTCTAGCCACAGGACTCTTCTATAAAGATTTGAAGGGGCACAGTTAAAAGACCTCCCACATGGCTTTGGAACCTTAGTATTAAATACATTTGAGCACTACACAAGTAATTAGCCATAGGTAATTAATATGGTTCACTTGGTGCCTATAGCCATGTTCCTGACTATTTAAAAGGCTCAAAATTCCCTGTAAATAAAAGGAGGATTATTTTCATTTCAAAGAGCAAAGCTGAAAGGAGGCCCCTACAGGTGGTCAGTCACCTACTAGCTTGCACATGTGACTGTGCAAAAATAACTTTCTGAGGGCAAAGATCGATGGCTTTCCTTAAAGAAGAACATAGGGACTCAATAACTAATTAGCTTATGTCTCTCTGCTCCTGTAATTGCAAACCATGCTGGAATCAACTTTCTGGAAGTGTGAAATAGCTATTATTGTACATGTCTCGCTTCTACCATCCCACTCTATTTTTATACTTGGGATCTTTCTTTTCTATGGGCCTAGCTCAGCTAAAAATTTATATAAGAATTCTCTCTTATGTCCAAAATTTAAATATAGCATCCTTCTTTAGGGGGAAGCTAACACTTTCAAGAAGAATATGAGGAAAAGGTTAAGTTTAATGAGTGAAATATTAGAAGTCAAGAGCTCTAGACTCTTCTTTTTAGCTTCAAATCCATCTTATGGCAGTTCTCATTCTAGAATGGGCATCTTATAATTTTCTTCAGTTTCTTGACCTATAAAATGGTACAATACGATGGAAATCTGTATGTATAATCAACCAAATGCATTGGAAGGACCCTTGCAAACAAGTTGGTTTAGGAACTGAGTCCAGTTTTATTAGAGTAACAGTTCTCAATAGACAGCTGTGTAGAGGTTACATGGAAATATTGGGCTGACATAAAAATAGATTTATGTTTCTATAAAACTTCATCCCACCTAATTTAAAAGTGAAAAATCAACCCATTAATTTAATCTACTCAATTCCACATATTTTTCAGTACGGTCATATTAGATATAGCAATAGGACATTGTCTTCCCCCGCCATGTTCACTGTTGGATAACATTGTGAAAATTCAGCAATTTGGTCATTATTGCAGGGACTACGGTGACCTCTGATGACTATGCATACATGACTCCCTCTTGATTATCAGGTCTTAAATATCCCATCCTCAGAGAGACCTTTTTTTGGGATCATCCTATTTAAAGAAGCCCTCCCTGTCTAGGCGCTTTCTTCTTACAGATCGTTTAGTTTTATTCTTTCAGAACACTTACCACAGTTTTTAATTGTCTAGTTTTTCAAGTGTTCTTTGGGGTTTTTGTCTTTCTCCTCTGGAAGGGAAACGCTGACTCTTTGAGGACAGGGACCTTGTTGTGTAGTCCACCAATGCTTAGCTCAATGCCTGGCATATAGAAAACACTCATAAATATCTGCTAAATATATGGATTAATGAAGATAGCATATAGAGAACCAAAAAGCTACATAATCAATCATCTATAAGCTGGTGTAATGGGGGAATATAAACAATTGTATGCCCTCAAGTGATTTGTTTTTTAGTTATAGAAATTAGGTATTTTATACCCACTTAGTGATACAGATATCACCTTAAGAACTCAGAGATGTAAGAAAAATAACTTTATCATTCCAAACTTAATTTCTATTTTATGCACCATTGAGCTGGCGGAAATTTAATTAAAACAATTTGGTGTAGGTGTCACCTTTGCTGAATTATATTTAAGTTTCAGGTGCTGATGTGACCAAAGTGTTTGATGGTTACATTAAAATGGCCCCACCTGAGATGTCCATCAGAGACTATCCTGATCAAATAAAATGCCTCATTTCTATCCTGAAATTCTCTTCAAGTGTTTTCTTCATCCACATACTTCAACCTTTTTCATCAACGCCTTGTCCCTATTTTTTAACCCAGAAATGGGAAACAGAGAGTGGAAGGCACATAATTTTTGATGGCTTAAAACAAAGACCATCTATTTACTCTTGGTTCTGTGGGTCAGCAATTTGGGCATGGTTCAGCTGGGAAGAGCTATCTATCGATAGATGTAATTTATCTATTGCTCCACATGGTATTGGCTGGACTCATTTATATTATTTGTGGTCATGGCACATAGGTTGGGGCTGGCCTGTTCTCAGTGGTCTCCAAAACATGTCTGACAGTTGCTGGGGGCTATCAGCGGAGTGCTCTCCTTATGGTGGTGTGCTTTCATGGCAACTGAGTTCCAAAAGGGCAAGCCCTAATGCACAAGCATTTACCCCGTTTCTGTTTGCATCATACCTGCTAGCGTGCTGTTGACTAAAGAAGACCACATAGCCAATCCCCAAACCAGTGAGGGAGGGAATTACACAAGGGTGTGGACAGTGGACATGAACAGTAAGGTAACTAGCCCGATGATGCCTACAGCTATCAAGAGACTAGGCACTAGATCCTTTATGCACCTACATACAAATATTATGTGTCCAAATACGGTGAAGACAAACCCGCCCAAAGTTCTCCTAATTAGCACAAAGAGTCCTGGTTTTATGTTAGTGCTTTCATGTCTGAGGCAATGATAATTTCACAGATTGTTAGAGAAGCATCAGTTTGAAATCTAAGGCACAGTACAAAGGTCTGTTAAATAAATCCTGGCTATACAAAGTGAAGCCACCAAATATTGGCAACAACAACTCACATTCATTCTGAAGAACAAAGAAGAAAGTCAGGAATTAAAGAAGCATTTGTTGCTACTTAGAAAATCATTAGCTTAACAAATCTTTCTTATGTAGTTGGTATATGAAGCAGCTTAATGGAAAGGGATGCAGTTTTGCTTTTATTAAGCATCAAATATTTAATGCCTTCATATAACACATTCTGAGGAAAAGCACCCTTACCCAAAAGGCAATCTTGACTGTGCGATGTGATCAAACTTTATTGCTCATTTTGCAGAGTTCATAGCTTCGTAGTTCTAATGAAACAGGAAATATTTTGATTAGCATTGCAACTTCTATAGAAACATTTATAGTGTTCTAAAATGATTAAGCAACAATAATCAATGCCATATTCATTTCTTATTGTAAAATAAAGATGGTTATGATCATGCCGTGTAAGATAAAATGGGTAGTTTGATTTAGAATCAAGTAATGAAGTAGAACACAGAGATTTCACATAGCCTAATCTGCTCCCTGTTTGTTCTCAATGCTCCAGCTTTCTCTAGTAGGGCAGGCCTCACATCCAAACCAGGTATTTCCTACATGTTGCTGGAAGTCCGTGAGTCAGACTCATTTTGTGAAACTAAAATGTATGCCCAACCTCCAGAGGCAGAAAGCATGGACAGCCTGTGGAGTGGATTTTTCAATGAATCTAATGAAATTGGGTTAGACAATGAGATAACAATATAAACATCTTTATCTAAGGATGTTTATATCAGCCATATCTTAGAATAGGAAAGAGAAGAGCATTTAGTGTTTAACACGAATATTTACTATATGCCAAGAACGAATCTGATTACATCACATGTATTTTTTTTTTTTTTACTTTAGACTTAGGAAAACTCACTGTCTGCTAACTCAGAAATGACATATTTGACTGACAAAATTTCTTTGTCAACTTGCATGTAGACCAAACAATAAGAAGAGAAAAGGGGGGCGCGAGGGTAGCTCAGTGGTAGAATACGCCATGTGTCAGACCTGGGTTCGATTTCGGGCCCATGCACTTCCCAAACAAGCAAGCAAATAAACAAAAATTCAACAAATGGTGCTGCAATTAGGGGATACTCACTGGAAAAAGAATGAAATGTGACCCCCGCCATACAGCATACAAAAAAAAAAGAAGAGAAAAGGAATGGACAATGAAAGGGGAGGGACACTTTTAATATTCCTTTCCCTTATGGCCCTTTATTATTAATTATTTTAAAATATGGTTCTGGATTTCCTGAAGGTATAACTATATGCTACATAGCTATCTTTACCTACACAAAGGTGGAACAAATATTTGATTGTTTTGGTTTGCAAGCTGCCAGAATGCAATATATCAGAAATGGAACAGCTTTTAAAAAGGGAATTTAATAAGTTAAAATTTGCAGTCCCAAGCCTTTGAGAATGCCTGAACTAAGGCATGCAGGGAAGGCCGATGGGTCAGAACACCTCTGTCAGCTGGGCAGTCACGTGGCTGGCACCTGCTTGTGTTTTGCTCCTGGACTCTGTGCTTTCAGCCTCTGTTCCTGTGTGGTTTCCTCACTTTGCTTCTCCAGGGCTGACTTTCATCTCTTGGCTTCCCTTGGCTCTCTCCAGGTTCTGGCTTGCTTAACATCTCATAGCAACATCTGCTGGGCTCCAAGCATCTCCAAACATTTGGGTCTCTGTTCTCCAAGTGTTGACATCTGTGTCAGCTCTGAAGTTTCTGTCAGCTCTGTTCCTGAGGTTTCTCCAAAATGTCTCCCCCTTTTAAAGACTCTAGTAAACTAATCAAGACCCTCCTTGAATGGGTGGAGTCACAGCTCCATTTATCAAAAGGCCACACCCACCATGGTGTGTGTCACATCTCTGTGGAGATAATTTAGTCAAAAGTCTCCATCCTACAGTACTGAATCAGGATTAAAAGAAATGGCTGCCCCCACAAGATCGGATCAGGATTAAAACATGGCTTTTCTGGGGTACATAATATTTTCAAACCAGCACACTCATCTTTTAATTTTGATCCTTTATTGTCATCATCAAAATTTCTTATATATAAAATCTACAGCCTCATCACAGATTTCCTTTTGAACATTAAATGCATACCCTTGGAAAAAGGAATACACATTTGAATAGTTCCTAATTTGGAGCTACTGCCTAGAGCTGCTATGAATATTCCAGTGCACGTTTTTGGAAGAGTCCACATTTTGGTCGGATATATCCTGCATCAGAGCATATGCACATGATCAACTTTGGTAGACAGCATCGAAGGGTTTTCCAAAGTTTTGAATCAATTTTAACATCATGTATGCATTTCATGGCTGCTTATATGCTCAGCAGCATTAAAACATTTTTCATCTTTTAATTTTAGTCACTCTTCGGGGTGTGTAATGGCATAGCATTATGGTTTTAAATACTGTTCCCTCATGACCAATGAAATGATCACCTTTTCATATATATAAGCTATTTGGACCTTCTGGGTTGGAGGTTTTAATAAGTATTTCTCTTTGCACAAAGGGAAGCTACATGGAGGAATGGCAGTTTTCCCTTATAGCCCCAGACAAGAAAAATATGTCTGTTTAGGCTGTGCCAGGTCATTTGTCTATATCTGGCGATTAAACTTGGCCAGTGGGATTAGGTCCTGTGAGTGTCCATCCTGGGCTGTGTCCACACTGCTATCACCAGAGATAGGGTAGACTGTGACTGGCAGCTCCCACTGGAGAAGTTTGGTTGAAGTAGGGAAAGACCAGCTGCCTAAATTATATTGCACAAAACTACATTTAAGAAATAGCCAATTTGAACATCTCTCTTAGTAACACAGTTATAAAATTACACCCATTGCCCTGAGTTAAAAGTTATAATGAAATCTTTTCCAGCCTGATAGAGAAGGTGCCATCCTAAACCCATTGCTATGCTGAGCAGGACACTGGTTTAATGTGGTGGAACCTCGCAGAGGAATTGAGATTGTCCCAACAGGACCTAGCAAGAAATTATTGGAAGAGCCCCAAGGGGAGGGAAAAGGTATCAGTAAGAGCATTATCATAATAGTGGTAGGTCTGCAGCTGATGGGCAGGATCACTTTACAACAGTGACGTTCTATGACAGCAAAGAAGCAACAGCCACCCAGACTGAAGCTTGCAATTGGGCGGATCACTTTTCAGAATTCTATTCATATGGTGCTTGTAATAAAGTTGTCTACTGTTGGGGATTGGATCACGTCCCCTACAAAAGACATGTTCAGGTCCCAACCCCCTAGGACTTTTGAAGATGTCATTATTTAAGGTGTGCCTGAAGTGACTGAGGGTGGACCTTAATCCAATATGGATGAATTTCTTATAAAGCAAAGAAAATAGGACACAGGTAAGAAGCCAAAGGGACCAACCAGGAGCTAGAAGTCGATGAAACCAGAAGAGAAATGTGATAGAAAAGTGAAGGACCAAGGATCTCTGGTAGTCAGCCCCAGACCACCACAGTCTTGGGGAGAAGGCATCTCACCTTCCTGACACCTCAGTTATGGACGTCTCCTAGCCTCAAATCCATACGCCAATAAATCCCCATTGTTTAAGCCAACCCATTTAAGGTATTTGTTTTTTCAGCTGAGAAGCTAAAGCATCTACTTTTTTTTTTGAGCAACATTGTACCACTCATATTTTACTGCCACTTTTCCTATAATAATATTATAGATCTATTTAACCCTATTTAATGAATTACATAGTATCTCATTTCACAGAACTTATCCAACCCATCTCTCCTTGATAGACATTAGTTATTTCAATTCTACCACCATCATTAAAAAATGCTTCAATTAATATCATTTTGAACCTGCATCTTTCCTGAAGGTAAATTCTTAAAAGTAGATTTTCTGGGTCAAAGGTGATGATGTACATTTAACCATTTCAATAGATACTGGTCAAATGCCAACCATACATGGCACAGGTGCAACAGTGAAGAATATCCCATTCCTTACACTCTTGCCGATATTGGTCAATGTCAATTATTTTGTTTTTGCCTAATTGAAAAATGAGAAATATTATAAATTTTTGCATTTACTTATTTATTTTTTAATATTTTCTTTTACGAATTTATGGTTCATAGTCTTTGTTCAGTGTTACAAACTTCAATGCTTTCAGGAGCCGGGCAGATGGGTGTAAAAAGGAATAAAGGGTCAAATGCTTGTGATGAATTGGAGAATGCATGCCATATCCTAAAATACTCAAATAAAAAATTCCATTTAAAAGCTACCAAGTTATTTATATTTCCCTGATTTTGTACTCATTTTCACATATGATTACTAGTTTTCTTTGGTCTCTTCCATTGCAGATATACTAATTTGTTTTTTATCTGTTAATTTTATCATGTTTTCCACTGTTTGATGGTGTTTTTAATCTTTCAGAAGAGCCAATTTTTGTTATGATATTAATAAAACAGATTTTAACATTTAGTTTTGGGTACTGTTTTAGAATTATAAATCTTTTCACCAATTTTATAAGATTTATATCATTGTTTTTTCCATCTTAGTATGGTAAAGTCTTCTTAGTTATTCTTGGTTAATAATTATAGGTCAGATATAAGAAAATTTGACCACTCCTTTACCTAGTACATAAAAACAACCACAAAAAGGAAAAATCAAATGCTTAATTTTTAAGTATGATGTGGCTAAAAGCATTATAGATACAATTTCATAACCTTATGTATTTTAAACATACTAGGATGCAGGTCTTATGCTTCACCAATATCCATGGACATAAATGACATCATTTCAGTAAATTTCCATTAATCTTGGCTTGAGTACATTGGAATTTGTAGTGATGATAACAGGATTTAAATAAGAACTTCTCCATATGTCACAAATCCTTTCTTTATAGGTTAAGTGTCTAAGTTGTATAACCAGATTGATAGAGAGTATATGTATATTTAAAAGCTTGGAAGAAAGTCTATTTTAAGGATGCTTTCACAATTTGTCACTTTTTTGTTTTATATGAACAATTGTATGTGAACCACTCATAACTTGTACGAATTGGAAAAATCAGTTAGCTCTTGATTAATGCTGATTGATACATACATATTTGCATATGTGTGCATGCATGTATGTATATATTTAGAAAAGTAATAAATGAATGCATGCTTGTAAAAAAATAAAACAGCATATTTTTATATGTAGTAAAAGCAAATTCTTCTTTTCCTTCTTCCATTCTTATTTCTCTACTCATAAGCAATTAGTTTTGATTCTTGGGTATATATACTTCCAGGCCTTTTAAAAATGCTTAAATCTATAGGCACATTACTTTTAAATTATAGATAGACTTTAAGAATATGTATGAGTGGAATCATACTTTGTGATTGTTGTGTTCACTTACCATGTTTTTTCTATCTTTCCACATTTGTACATTATGTTTTCCTTATTCATTTTAAAGGCTTCATAGTCTTCCATGTTTCTGTACAATAATGTATTCACTGGTAAGCCTTTAGAATATTTTCAAATGTTTTCCTTGATGATGTTGTAATAACTATTTTTAAAGACATATCTTTGTGCCCATGTGAATATTTCTGAAAAATAGATTCCTGAAAATGTAATTTCTTGGTCAGAGGTAACGCATGTTTTAAATCTATACTAATGATACTGAATTGTTCTCTAAAAGCTCCACCAACCATATATTCATCCTCTCCAAATTTTAATACCTGATTCCCACTAAAATATCCAACAGTGATTGTCATCAATCTTTATAACTTTTGTAGTGTGATCTGTGAAAATTATGTCTTGTTTTATTTTGCTTTTGCCTGATTGCTAGGGAGATGAACTTTTCTTCATATGTTTATCATCCATGTTTGTGTTTATCTCATAAATTATCTATGCAAAGCATTTACCTGGACAGTAAAATAGTTTTAGATTAAGTATGCATGCACGTAAATCTAGTTCTACAGTTCTACTGAGAATTTTTGTTATTCTTACTGAACTTCAGAGACGACAGAGATGGTGATTCTCTTTTGCCCCTCCTGCTCCTTTTTATACTTACAGGCTAACTTCTAGCACATTAATTTTTAGATCATTGAAATATAGACTTTTTTTTTTATTAGAGAAGCTGTATGTTTACAGAAGAATCTTGCAAAAGAGACAGAGTTCACATATAACCCCCCTCCCCATTATTAACACCTTGCGTTAGTGTGGTACATCTGTTATAATTGATGATAGGACATTATTAAAAATGTACTATTAACCATAATTCATTGTCCCTTACTTTCTATGACGCACATAACAATTTTATGCACCGTGCTCTCTTAGCATGCTGGTGTTCAGATTTACATATTCTTCTGAGGTCAGTGAAAGGCCTTTTGTTGTTTCCTCTGAAAGTTGTCCCTTTGAAAAGACACCTGGGCAGTGGTCCAAAGGAAAACGTGAGATATGCTAGCACTGTCATTCTCAACCACACAGCATTTTTTACTAAAAAGACTGGGTTTTTTTTCTTACAAAAAGAATTGGAGAATACATCAAACACTCCAATTGGCAGTCAAATTTATAGAAAATTTAAAGCTTGATTCAGCGGTAAAGTTTGTCAAAGGATTGACATCCTAACAACTCTAAACTTACATCTTAATTTGCCTTTGAAAGCCAACCATTTGTTGTTATTTTTAAGCTGACTTGATATGAACTTTTAAGCCTCTACAAATGTAAAAACATCAATACAAAAAAAACAAAACATAAAAGGGTTCTCTCTTGAAATTGGTAATTCAGATTAAAAAATATGTCTGAAACATTTTCAAAGAAAGAATCACTCAGCTGGTCTTCTATCATCTATAATCTTAAGGTCTCTAACTTCACTTGCTGAGGTGAACCTGAATGCTATTTCTGAGTCTCCAAGCACATCTATAATTCAAACTTCTAAGTGGGATTATCAGCAATCTAGTTGACCAAATTAGCCATTAAATAAAAAATATACCCAACTCCCAAAAATTGGGAAAAAATCTCTATTTACAGATAAGTTAATCTCAAAGAAATTATTATTTTTCATGATTGAGACTCATCCAATAGAGAGTAACAAAGGGCATGCCTAAGTGTATAATATGATGTGAGCACAATGGTCCACTTAGTAATCTTTTTAGAAAGCCCTGCATTGGTAAAATGCACACATTTTGGATATCCAATATAAAATCGTATTACTCAGAAGAACAACATTTTTCATATATTAATCCTATCTTTCAAATAAGAACCCTAAAATCTGAGCGTATTCCTTTAAAAAACTCTGTCACCAGAGTATTTTTAAGAAAACGTTATTCTGTTTACTTTCTAGAGAGAGCATGATAGAGGGTCAAGAACACATTTGTCAAGTTGTTGAGAGATGTAAATCTGGTCCTGTGACTTGTGTCACCTCAGAAAATTAATACTTCTTGCTTAAGTTTTCCTTATTTGTAAAATGAGGCACCGATGATTCCTCAAATCCTTTCTATCTCTAATATTCTGGTTACAAGACTCACATTCATCATGACAAATTCTCTAGTGGATAACTACTAGCTGGAAGTAGTCGAAACACTTTGGGGAGCAACTTTCATATTCCTTTTCATTTATTTATTCATCAAAAATTATTAATCATTTAATGTATTCTAGTTACACTCTAGGCATTGGAAATAGAAGATGAATAAAATATGGTCCTTGGTTCCAAGAAACAAACAGTTTCGACACCGAACAAAAAAATGCCATAACATGTTATAGATATTCTGTTAAAAGTCTGCATACAACACCTTACAATACGCAGGGGACACACACGAGGGAGAAATCAGTGCTTACAATTTGGTTGGATACAGGGCAAGCTAACTGGAAAGGTTATATAGAGGACAGAATAACTGAATGATCCCTTAAAATATGCGCTTACTAGATGGAGAGTAGATGGTAGGAAATACAGAGAACAGATAGGAAATGGAGAGAGGGCACAGACTTAATACACTGAATATTTATTTGTATGATAAATTATAGTTGTAAGCTAAAAGGAAACAAAGATTTGGTAAATTAAACTCGACTTTGCGTATCAACAGCAATTAATACACTGATCCCTTCTGCAGTGTTGGAGGGTGCTCACAATGCAGAAAAAAGAAAGTGCTAAGTTGTCCTTTTATAGGGAATAAAAAAAGGAAGTTTATAAATTTGTAGTTAACTGCTTTTATTTTTCACTTCTCTTGTGTATGTAATAAGTTAAACCTGAAACAGAAAGGAACCTCTGTTGGCAACTGTTTTTTAAACTGAAGGATGAAGGAAATAAGAATTCTGGAAAGACTGCAGAGGAAGCTCCAGGAATCAGTCTCTCTACCAGAACAACTATTAAACAGGCAGAAACTGTCTGAATCAACAATTCCAAAACTCCCGAGTCCAGTAGAATACCGTACAGCATCCAGGGAAGAGTAGGAGGGAGAGGCTGATAAATTACAGTAAATACTAATAAATTGCAGTCTTACATGGTGGTTATTTGTGCCCATCCCCCACTCCTGCAGCAGGCTGCCAGAGAGAGATATAAAAATCCACTTTCCCAGAATCTGGGGTGGGTACTCATTGATTGCTGATCATGGCTTTTGCTTGGTTACTTTGGATCAGTGGAGGCCTGGCTCTTAGGGTGGCTGTTTTCCAGCCACCACGGACAAACGCAACAGATGGTATACTTTCTCAGAACTGCAGAGAGAGTGGAAGGGCTGCGCGAAGGGTTGAGTTAAGAAAGCACAGCTTTGGGAACAGTGGAAGAAGCTTCTGGTGCCTTTTCAGGCCCTTTCCTCATCTCCACTCCAGGGTAGTTTGGAGATGGTTTGTGGGTCCTTAGCCTTGTTCCCAGTGGGAAAAGACTGACTTGGAGTTAGTGTGTCCAGACTCTGACTCTCAGAATTTGCCTTCCAGGCAAAAGCAGCTTAAACAAAGAAAGCAGTGTAAGAAACAATTGAGGTGGACCTCCTGGAACAAAGACTTGGCTGTCTTAAGTCCTGCAGTGGAAGACTTGGGAAAGGGGAAACTTTTATTTCCTGTAAAGAAGAGGGAGTGTAAGCATGAAAACTCCTATAAACAGGGGAACTCCTAAAGCCACTAGCAAGCACAAGCCCAGGACAAGACAAGGGCCAGAAAGGATAGGGAGGACACTGTACTTTGCATCTGTTTGGGGATGACCTTTCTCACAGAAGGCTGAAATCTGATGGAGAGCACCAGTCAATACAAAGCCAATTTGCAAAGATGGTGTTTTTTGCCAAGGTTTGCTTGGCTTTGTTAGCTCCTGATGCTTAGAAAATCTCTATCATTTCATCAGCTGGTTAGAAACTCAAGAAACAGACAGGTTAGGAAATAAATCCTTGGTTAGCATATCAAAACATTAAGATGTACAGTGTGTAACAAAACATTGCAAGACATCAGAGAAACAGGAAATGATGACTGATCAAAAGGAAGAGAATAAAAATCCAAAAAAAAAAAAAAAATCAATGAAGACCAGACTAGTAGACTAGATATATATTTTTAAAAGATCTTTAATGTGCTTAAAGAGATGAAGGAAAATACAGAGAAAAAAACTAAAGGATATCAGGAAACTGATGAATAAATAAAAGAAGAATCCCAATTAAGAGATAGAAATTTTAAAAAGAACCAAGCAGAACTATTGGAGTTGAAGGCCACAATAACTGAAATGAAAAATTCCCAGGAGGATTTCAACAAAAAATTGGTCCTGGCAGAAGAAAGAATCAGTGAACTTGAAGACAAGAGAATGGAAATGAGTCAGGCATACCAATTGAGTTAAGCATACCAATATACGCATTATGGGAACCCCAGAAGGTGAAAAAGGAGAGAAAGTGGCCAAAGGAATATTCAGTGATAGAAAGGTTCTCAATCTTAGCAAAAGACATGAATATCCATATCCAAGAAGCCCAGAGGACACCAAACAGGATAAACTTGAAGAAAAATATACCTCATGTTTTTCACAACTGATACAATTGCTGAATGCAAAGGATAAGGAGAAGGTTTTAAAAGCTGCAAGAGAAAAGCAGTATGTTATATACAAGAGAGTTCCAATTTGATTAAGTTCTGATTTCACATCAGAAACCTTGAGCCAAGAAGGCAACAGGGCTTTCAGCAAGTGCTGAAAGAACAATCATTAATGACATTTTATTTCTGGCATGACTTCTTCAAAAATGAGGTTGAAATTAAGACAGTATCAGATAAACAAAGGCTGAGGAAATTCATCACTATTAGACCTCACCTACAAGCAATACTAAACGGATATCTTCAGATTGAAAGGAAAGGACGGTAGACAGTGTTCAAAGTGGCATAAAGAAATAAAGGTCTTCAGTAAAAGTAACCAGATGGATAATTATAAATGACAGTACTGTTGTATTTTTTGTTATGTAACTCCACTTCTTACTCCCTCCCAGTTCTGAAATGCAAATTTATAATAAATAATGATAAATCTATGGATTTGGATATACAATCTACAAAGATATAATTTGTAACAAGTACAAAAAACTTGGGGGTCTGGGGGGTATATGAACAGTGTATATGCATTCTATGGAAATCAAGTTGGCATCAAATCAAACATGATTATTAGACATTTACATGTTAAAATTTAACCCCATGGTAACCACAAGCAAAATATATAAAATATATGTCCAGATAGAAATGAGAAGGAATTCAATGTGGTACAATATAAAAATCAAATAAATATGAAAGTAGGCATTAAGAGAAGAATCAAGTGACAAAAAATGTAAAAGATTTACAAGTTCTAAGTCACAAAATGGCAGAAGTTCCTGATTTATCTATAATGACTTTAAATATAAATGGATTAAACTCTCCAGTCCAAAGCAGTGATTGGCAGAATGCATATAAAAGCATGACCCCACTATAGGTTGCTTATAAGAGATTAATTTTAAATGCAAAGACACAAGTAGGCTGAAAGTGAAAGAATGAAAAATATATATATCTTATGCAAGTACTAACCAAAAGAGAGCTGAGATAACTATACTAGTATCAGAGAAAATAGGCTTTAAGTACAAAATTGTTATGAGACAAAGATGGTTGTTATATACTGATAAGGAGGTCACTTCAACAATAAGATGTAACAATTATAAATACATATATATGAAAAATTATATATCCTATGCAGTCCTAACCAAAAGAGAACTGAGGTGCATATATATATGTGCACCTAACAGAGAGTTCCAAAATACAAGATGCAGATACTGGCAGATATGAAGGGAGAAATACATAATTCTACTTTAGTAGTATGAGATGTGAATACACCATTTTCAATAATGGTTAGGACATCTAGATGGATGATCAATAAAGAAATACAAGACTTGAAAGGTCTTCTAAACCAACTAGACCTAACCGATTTATAAAGAACACTTCGCCCAACAGCAACAGACTTCACCTTCTTCTCAAGTGTGCATGGATCATTCATCATTATGTAGGTTAGAAAATATCCATGTTCACAAGCAGGGCTCAATAAATTAAAAAATGTTGAAATCATACAATTTATCTACCTCAACCACAAAGAAATGAAGCTAGAAATCAGTAACAAAGAGAAATGGAAAATTCATAAATATGTGGAAATTAAACAATGTAATCCTAAACAACTAATGAGTTAAAGAAGAAATCAAAAGGAAAATCAGGAAATATCTTGAAGTGAATGAAAATGAACACACAACATATCACAGCTTACGGGATTCAGCAAACGCAGCACTGAGAGGGAAATTTATAACACTACATGTTTAAATTAAAAAAGAAGAAAGACTGAAAATCAGAAACCTAATATAAAAACTGGAAGAACTAGAGAGGGAAAAGCAAACTAAATTCAAAACAAGCAAAAGGAAAGAAACAAATATTAATGTGGAGATAAATGAAATAGAGAATAAAAATTAAAAAATAATAGAATCCACAAAACATCAAGGTGGTTCTTTAAGAATTGACAAATCTTTAGCTAGACTGATAATTAAAATCACAAATAAAAAGGGGGTGTGCCTACTGACCCCATTGAAATGAGAAGGACAATAAGAGGATACTATGAACAACTGTATGACAATAGAGTAGATAATCTAGAAGAAATAGATAAATTCCAGAAACACACAAACTACCTACACTGACTCTAGAAGTAATTGAAGACATCAACAAATCAATAACTAGTAGACAAATTGAATCAGGATTAAAAAAAATTCCCAACAATGAAAAGCCCAGGATCAGATGGCTTCACAGGGGAATTTTACCAACATTACAAGAAGAATTGACACTAATTCTGCTAAAATTCTTCCAAAAAATTGAAGAGGAGGAGCACTCAGTAATTGATTCTATGAGACCATCTCCATACTAAAGCCAGATAAATAGACCACAAGAAAATAAAATTGCAGACCAACATCACTTATAAATATAAATGTAGAAATTCTCAACAAAATACCAGAACACCGAATCCAATAGCACATTAAAAGAATTGGACACTGTGATCAAGTGGGAATTATCCCAGGTGTGCAAGAGTGGTTCAACATAAGAAAATCAATTAATGTAATACAAGACATTAACAATGAAGGTGGTGAAAATGTGATTGTGTCAAATGATGGAGAAAAGGCATTTGACAAAATCCTTTTTGTCACCACTTCTTCATAAAAGCACTTTGGAAAGTAAGAATAAAAGGAAACTTCCTCAACATAATAAAGGTCATATATGAAAATACCACTGCTAACATCATGCTTAATGGTGAAAGATTGAAAGCTTCCTCTCTATGATAAGTAACAGGACAAGGGTGTCCTCTGTCACCACTGTTATTCGGCATCATGCTGGAAATTCTAGCCAGAGCAATTAGGCAAGAAAAAGAAATAAAAGTTATACTGATTAGAAAGAAGAAGTAAACCTTTCCTTATTTGCAGACATTATGATTCTACATACAGAAAAACCCTGGAAAATCTACAGCAAAATTCCTGGAGCAAACAAACAAATTCAGCAAAGTGGCAGGATACAAGATCAACACCTCAGAATTAATAGTGTTTCTATACAGTAATAATGAACAATGAGATGGAGAATAAAGAAGTGCCATTTACAATAGCAATTAATAGAATGAAATATCTAGGAATATATGTAACTAAGGATGTAAAGGACTTGTACACATAAACAACAAAATATTGCTTAAAGAAATTTTAAAAGACCTGAATAAATGGAAGGGCATGTTCATGAATTGCAAGAGTAAATATTGTTAAGATAACAGTTCTACCCAAAGTAATTTACAGATTCAATGCAATCCCAATCACAATTCTGACAATCTTCTTTGCAAAAAGGGAAAAGTCAATCATCAAATTTAATTGGAGGGCAAAGAACCCTGTATTGGTTTGCTAAATGCTGCCAGAATGCAATATAACAGAAACTTTTTTTTTTTAAAGAAAGGGAACTTTTTAAAAGGGAACTTATAAAGTTGCAAGTTTATAGTTCTAAGGCCAAAAAAATTGTCCAAACTAAGGCATCCAGAGAAAGACACCTTGACTCAAGAAAGGCCAGCGACATTCAGGGTTTCTCTGTCAGCTGGGAAGACACATGGCTGGCAACTACTGGTCCTTTGGCTATTTGTTTCAAACAGCTTCCTTAGGGGTATTTTCTTTCTGCATCTCCAAACTTCTGGGTCTTGTGTTGGCTCTGTCAGCTCTGAAGCTTTTTCCAAAAATGGCTCCTTCTTAAAGAACTCCAGTAAGCGATCCCACCTTGAATGAGTAGAGACACAGCCCCATGGAAATAAATAAAAAAGATCTCACCCAACAATATTAAATCAGGATCAAGAAGATGGCTTTTCTGGGGCACAGCAACAGTTTCAAACTGGCATAGGCCCCAAATAGCCAAAGCCATCTTGAAAAAGAACAAAGTTGGAGGACAAACAAAGCCTTCCCAATTTAAAACTTATTACACATCCTGAGTAATCAAAACAACATGGTACAGGCACAATGACAGACATGTAGATAAATGGAATCAAATCCAAATTCAGAAATCAACCTTCATTTTTATGGCCAACTGATTTTTGCAAGTGGGTAAAGATCACTCAATGGGGAAAAACTAGTCTCCAATAAATGGTGCCTGAAAACTAGATATACATATGCAAAAGAATAAAGGTGGACACTTACCTCACACCATTTACAGAGATCAACTGCAAATGTGTCACAAACCTAAATATAAGAAACAAAACTATTGAACTCCTAGAGGAAAACACAGTGAAGCATCTTCAGGACCTTGTGTTAACCAATGTTTTCTTAGACTTTGCATTCAAAGCACAAGCAACAAAAGAAAAAAAATAGATAAATGGGATCTCATCAAAATGAAAAATGTTTGCTCCTCAAAGGATTTTATAATGAAAATAAAACAGCGACTTACATAATAGGAAAAAAAAAATTTGGAAGTCACATACCTGACAAAGGTTGAATATTCAGAATGTATAAAGAAACCCTTCCATTCCCAATTAAAGAATGCACAAAAGACTTGCAGATGACCAAAAAGCACATGAAGAGATACTCAATATCATTAGCTAAAAGGGAAATATAAATCAGAACCACAATGAGATACCATTTCACACCCACTAGGATGGCTACAATTTTAAAAAAAAGGAAAACTACAAATGTTGGTGGGGATGTGGAGAAATTGGAACACTCATTTATTGCTCTTGGGAATGTAAAATGGTGCTGCTGTGGGAGACAGTTTGGCAGTTCCTCAGAGATTTAAGTATAGAATATCCGTATGACTTGTCAATACCTCTTCTAGGAATATACCCAGAACAACTTAAAACAAGGATGCGAAGAGAAATTTGCACTCTATGTTCATAGCGGTATTATTCACAATTGTTATAAGATGGGACCAACCCGAGTGTCTATCAGCCAATGAATGGATACATGAAATGTGACATATACATATGATGGAATACTATTTAGCAGGAAGAAGGAATAAAGCCCTGAAGCATCTGACAACATGGATGAACCTGGAGGACATTATGTTCAGTGAAATAAGTTAGACAGAAAAAGGTAAATATGGTATGACCTCACTAATATGAACTAATTATAATATATAAACTTGTAGACATAAAATCTAGAATGTAGATTACCAAGAGATAGAATGGGGAGCAGATACTTAATATGTGCAGGACTTTTAATTAGGTTGAATTTAAATGTTGGGAAATAGAGGTAACGATAACACATTATGGTGAGTGTAATTAACAGTATTGTTTTATGTGTGTGCTTGTGGTTGAAATGGGAAGTTTAGAGTCATGGGTGTCACTGCAAGGAAAGCTAGAGGTTAAAACATGGGACTGCACACACAGTGAATCTTGTGATGGATGATGACTGACTGCCAGTACAAATATTAAAAAGTTCTTTCATGAACTAGAACAAAGGTGAGTCACTACTGTAAGGAGCTGATAGTAGAGTGGTATATGGGAAATATGCACTTACTGCAGTCTATAGATTGCATTTAATAATATTTTAATATTCTTTCATCAATGTAGCAAATTTACTACAGAAATGTTAGGGGTCAATAATGGGGGATAGGGAAGGGGGATGAGAACTTTGGGGTTTATCAATGAATATGTTCTACAATTGATTGAGGTGATGAATACACAACTATGTTATGAAACTGTGAGTCATTGATTATATACTTTGGATGGACTGTGTGGTATATGAACATATCTCAATAAAATTGAGTTTCACAAAACCAGAGACACCTGAGCTCCCTACTCTCTTTAGGACTTCCAGCCTTAGGCACAGGGGCAAAGATAATTCCTTGACACATCTGCTTCTACTCTAAGCAGCAGAATGAAAAAATCAAGCCAGGAACACCATTGATGTGCGGTAAACCTGCCTGCTCTATAAGCGTTCTGCAGCTTGCTTTTCACAGATTTAGACTGGGGGGTGTTGAGAAGTGAGGACTGGAGAATTAAGAGGCTCTACCGAAAGCCCTGAGTACACAGGGCTTGTGTTCTAACTCAACTTGAACTGGAATATTCTGCATTTGGAATATTAATTGCTTGAATAGCTATTATTAAATGGTAGTTTGATTCTTATAAAAGACACAAAAGAACAAATACTGTGTGATCTCACTGATATGAAATAATTAGAATGAGCAAACACATAGCACCAGAATCTAGAATATAGTTAACAGGGCCTGGATTGGGGTAGGGAATAGAGAGTTAAGGCCTAAAATGTATAGTTTCTATCTGGGAAGATGGGGATTTTTGGTAATGGATGGTGGTGATGGTAGCACAACACTGTGAATATGATCAAAAGCACTGAACCATATATTTGAGACATTTTAGGCTGTATATATGATATCAGAATAGCAATATTTAAAAAATCTTTGGAATGGTGTAACACAGTGAACCCTAAGTTATACCATGGTCTATAGTTAATAGTACAATTATAAAAATGTGTTTTCATCAATTGTAGCAGTGTACCACACCAATGCTAAGTGTTCATAATAGGGTGGTATATGGGAATCTTGTATTTTATGCATGATTTTTCTGTAAAACCACAACTTCCCTAATAAAAAGATGGGAAAAAATAAAGGAAATAGATTATTTATCGCACAGGTTTATATTTTTAATTTATTTTTATTTTGTTTTTTATTGATATGTATTATATTTACATATCATAGAATCATCCAAAGTGTACAATCAATAGTTCACAATATCATCATATAGCTGTCCATTTATCACAATAAAATTTTTAAAAACTTTTGTGAAAAATCAAACATATACAAAAAAGCAATAAATTTCAAAGCACATTGCAACAATTAGTTGTAGAAAGATTTCAGAGTTTGGTGTGGGTTACAATTTTAGAATTTTAAATTTTTACTTCTAGTTGCTCTAAGGTACTGGAGACTAAAAGAAATATCAATATAAGGATTTAGCAATTTTACTCGTTTGCTAAACCCTACCTTCTCTGTATAACTTCACCATCACCTTTGATCTTTCTCCCACTCTTTAAGGGTACTGGGGCCAGGCCCATTCTAACTTTCGTATGTTGCAAGGGGCTGTCGATAATATGGAATGGGGGGATGGAACTTGTTGATGAACTGGAGAGGCTGGCCTCTCTGCATTTCAGGACTTATCTGGTCCAGGGACTCATCTGGAGTTTGTAGGTTTCCAGAAAGTTACCCTAGTGTATGGGACCTTTATAGAATCATATATAATGCCCTACATATACTCCAGGATTAACCGGAATAGTTTTGGTTGGGGTATGGCAAGCTATGATAGGTAGCAATGTCCAACTGAAGCTTGAGTAAAAGTGACCTCCAGAGTAGCTCTTTGACTCTATTTGAACTCTTTCAACCACTGATACCTTATTTGCTACACTTCTTTTCCCTGTTTTGATCAGGATGGCTTTATTGATCCCACAGTGCTGCTCCCACGCCACCAGGGAGATTTCACCCTTGGATGTCATGTCCCACATAGAGGGATGGGCAATTATTTCACTTGCAGAGTTGGGCTTAGAGAGAGAGAGGCCACATCTGAGCTACAAAAGAGGTCCTCCAGAGGTGACTCTTAGGCATACCTATAGGTAGGCTAAGCTTCTCTGCTACTACATAAATTAAAAGAGCAAGTCTCAAGATCAAGGGCTTGGCTTATTAATTAGTCCCTAATGCTTGACACAGTATGAGAGGTTTCCTTGGTGATAAAGTTTAATAGTTCCATGTTTTTTCTCCCATCCCTCAAGGGACTTTGCCAATATTTTTTGATTATCTGAACATATTCTAGGATGTGTCCAGGCTGTTCTAGTTTGCTAGCTGCCTGAATGCAACACACCAGAGGCAGATTGGCTTTTAATAAAAGGGGATTTATTTCATTAGTTTTTCAGAGGAAAGGCAGCTAACTTTCATCTGAGATTCTTTCTTAAGTGGGAAGGCTCAGGGTGATCTCTGCTGGCCTTCTCTCCAGGCCTCTGGGTTCCAACAACTTTCCCCAGGGTGATTCTTTTCTGCATTTCCAAAGGCCTGATTCCAAAGGCCTGGGCTGAGCTGCGAGTGCTGAGATGAGGTATGCTGAGCTGCTTGGGCTGTGCTACATTGCACTCTCTCATTTAAGCACCAGCCAATTAAGTCAAACATCATTCACTGCAGCAGGCACGCATCCTAGCTGACTGCAGATGTAATCAGTGATAGATGAGGTTCACATGCCATTGGCTCATGTCCACAGCAACAGAACTAAGTGCCTTCACCAGGCCAAGTTGACAACTGAATCTAATTACCACATAGGCTAATGTTTGTTATTTAATAGCCCAAAGTAAAATGCAGACTGTAACACTATGGTAAGCTGGTCATCAACCACTGTAATTTCTTTGGGTTATTGGTATTGTTTCATGTATATATATGTAATAGCCTAATTTTATTATTGGCCATGTACACTGTATTTACTTTACTTTACTGCACACAGTGATGGTACTTATATACCCGCATAGACTGTTCTTCCATGAAAATAGTGGGAATGAGAACAAATCTGTTTTTTTCATTAATTTGTGTCCATCATTCTGCTGAAGTGATACTTGAAGGAAGCACATGGCTGAGTGACAGGTTCCAATTTGCTTGAGGGGCTCAATTCTGCACTTCGCATGATGCAAGTAATGTCTGTCTTCCAGACTACTTGGTCAGCTGCTCTGAGAACAATGACCTTGCCTTACTGATGCTTTCTTCGATCCTGCCTTCCTATTAGCCTCACAACCTGCTGGAAGGCTTCGAATACACAGAAGATGATACTCAGATATTTGCTGAAGCAATAACATAAACATGCAACATATAACACCTCTATGGGAAACAAACGAAGATTTGTATCCATGCAGTTGGGAGTTTCGTTAATTAGCAGATTCACTTGAAGTAGTTAGCCAACCTTGAATCTGAACATGGCTCTGCCAGGTGCGGGGTGTAGAAATCTATGTTCAGCAGAGTTCCAAACACGTTTTCTCATTGAATCCTAATAACAGCCATGAAAAATTTGTCTTGTATTCCCTTTTACAGATGGAAAAACTGAGACACAGACATGTTAATTCCCCAGGTTTCCTGTGTACCCTTGGGTGAGTAATTAACAACCCAAGCCTCCACTTTCCTATTTCTAGAAATGAGGATAGTAATACTTATTTTGTAGATATAAAAATGAACATCAAATATGGTGATTCATGTAACAAGACTTAGCAAAAAACCCACTCAATACAGTTCTATTGTTTCTCTCCCACCTTCTTTGTTCCCACAGCCCTCTTTCGTTTTCCCTCATATTTTCTCTCCTCTTTCTTTCCCCTTTAATGCATAAAAAGTCTTTTTAAATTTACTAAATATATCAGCACAAATATTCTATTAAAAGTAGAGGGATATTGCATGACTATTAGTGCCTGCAGTGACATTTACACGTTCAGTTTTGCAAGTGAGTCATGGTAATTCATATACATCGTGTGGCTGGGAGTGAGTAATTGCTCCCTGCTGAAGATAAAGGTTAGAACGGTCTGGAGCCGTCATAAGTTATTCACTATATGTACACAGTTTCAAAATATGTTTCCCACGACATTCTCCCTCTTTTCATTTGGATATTTCTCATCTTAATGCAACACACATTTTACATTGAAAAAGCATTTTATTATTGATTCTTTCATTGGATAAGTAGTATGTTGAATTTGACACTCAATTCACTTTTGCTTCCATAGCACATGAGAAAATGCTGGCGTCTTGAAGGGCTATATTGAGAAAGCATCGTGAGATACAGGAGAAAGAAAGAAAGAGAGGGAGAAAGAGAGAGAGTGAGAGAGAGAGATTGATTTGAGAAGGCACCAGGAAGTCCCTTTTAATGAAGACCTAATTACTGACACTTGATATTTCATGTATAAGAAATATGGCTTCCAAACATACTCTTGTGAAAGCCAGCACATAGAACGCACACTAACATGTCAATTGTAAACTTCTTCAGGACACAATTAAGGGACTGTGTCTTAATCTCCATTGTAGCCTTAACCCCTAGCACATAGTAGGTGCTTAATAAATATTTTGATTGATAAATGATGCTAGAATCAATTCTGGTGTCAGGTTTTGAGGACTTGTGTAGAAGTGCAGATGCCGCAGAAATTGGGTGACAGTGGTGAGCAAATTGATGCGGTAGGAGGGGGTGAAGGAAACAGTGAGAGATGCTTTGCGGTAGAATAAGTAAACTTTACACATTTTATCATTTTGGTAAAAACAGAGTAGTATTCTGTCAAGCCTCCTATCTCCATTTATCTCCCAGGCATTTCTAGAGGTTGAATTGTGTCCCCCACCAAAAGGCATGTCAGGTCCCTACCCACAGTCTTGTGAATGTGACCTTACTTGGAAATAGATGAGTTCAAGTTAGATTAGGGAGGGCCTTAATCTCATATGGCTGGAATCTTTACAGAAAGGGGAGAATTGAACCCAAACAGGGGCAGGGGAGAAGGTCGTGTGACGACTAAGACAGAGCTTGAAGTAATTGCCAGCAAAACACTAAGATTGCCAACAAAACACCAGAAGCTAGGCAGAGGCAAGGAATAACTGTCCCCTATAGATTTCTGACTTCTGGTCTCCAGAACGGTGAGAAAATACATTTTTGTGTTTTCAGCTCTCCAGTTCATGGTCTTTTGCTATGGCAGCCCTAGAAGACAAAGACAAGTGTGTATTGTATTGATGAGTCAACTGGTCAACCACACTGCCAGTCACAGCTGACATGAGCTCATCCCCTATGTGCAGCCCAGGATGCCAGGCAACCTGTTGGGATGGCAGGGACCCAGGGATAAGTCACTGTTGCCTCTATTGGCTGAGGTCTACCCTGGTCAGCAAACACAGCCTCCTTGCCATTCCTAATACAATGTCTGTTCTCACTGCTGCACTGCTATCTTGAAAGAGTTAATGCAACTTCCATAAGGGGCATAATTTAGAACCTGGCATAGCTTAACCACTGAAAGAAATATGGCTCATTACATCCCAGGTGATATAAATTAAAGTTAATGTTATATGTGATGAAATGTCCTTTTAGATATTATGTGTAATTTTGAGTATTAGGAAGTCCCAGTAGGCTATTTTTTAGAAACCAGTCTACAAGATTCCTCCTATAGTCCCTCTTTTAAACAAAGCCCAAGGAAAAGGTTAGATGAATAATCAGAGTTGTAGCATAGAAGGCAGACTAAGCATATAAAATGTTATTAATAATAGACTGAAATTACCTATCACAAAAATAACAGGCAAAAGGTTAGCATATATTATGTAACAAAGCTCAAACATTTTTGTTTAAAAAAACAAAACAAAATAGTAAAAGTCCCTTAAGACTGACATGAATGGAGATATAATTTGTTAACACACATATGGAAAAATGTCCATCTAAGCTACAAAGAAATTAAATTTAAAGCACCTATGAAATTACCTAAGCTTCTAGCTGTCTAATCCTGGAAAATTACTTAAACTTTCTACTTCAGATTCTTCATCTTTTAAATGTGAGAAAAATAGGACCTGTATCACAGGGAAATACGAGAATTTAATAAGTTAATACATGAAAAATGTCAAAGTACTACCTGACTCAGAATAAACACTCACTATATTTATTCATTATTATTGTCATCATTATCATTATTACCCCAAGATTTAAATATGATAATGCCCTATGCTAAAATACTTGTTTTGAAATGTTCATATGCTGAAATTGCAGCTACCAGTGTAAATGGAATAATCTTTTTGGAAATCATCATGAGAATATGATTTAAGAACTATGAAATGCATATAAGTTTTGACATAATGATTCCACCTAAACTTACTTATCCTAAGGAAAAAACTTAAAGGAGAAAAATATATCTGCATAATTTTACATATCCACAATATGGAATGCCTAAAAATGTTTCATCCATATGAAAGGATATTAGGTAGTCATTGTAAACTATAGTTATAAAGGTTATTTATAGTTCTAAAGATTATACTAATAGTTACATAGATTATTTTTATTATTTATTATATAAAGATTACTACTGGACTGTTATAAAGCAAAAAGGACAAACAATACGTAAAAGGGCCCCTGTAACTAAGATAATGTTTTATGATTTTTCATAGTTATTAAATCTTTTTCTCTTCCTGTAGCCTACCCACCTTTTGGCTCTGGGATTCAGGCCAGGGTGAATGCCTCTTTGCAAAAGGAAAGGAAATAACATGCAGGACAGGCAAAGGGAGCTGATTCCCAGCCCCTCCCATCCCTGTGGTATGCAGTGGGCTGGAGGAGCAGACAAAGAGTTGAAGGAAGTAATGAGGCCTGCCTGTCCTTGCCTCCCCTCTAGGGAGTAGGTTGAACTATTGGAGTGAGGGGGTATTGTTACATGGAATGATGGAAAAAAAAAGTCAGAGAGGGTTTCATGCCCTGATCTCTCTTTGGAACTTGGGGCGGTGGAAAAGGGGAATTCTGCCACACGTGGCCACCTCATGACAGATGGGGGCAGGCCCCGTGGGGGGACTGTGGCAGCACAGTAAGCTTTGGTGGGGAGCACAATGCTGCATTAGTGCTGCGAGCTGCCGTGGGCTCCCTCTGGTGTGCAGAGGGCCTCCTGAGCATTAAAAAGTAGCTAAGATGAGAGCCTTTCGGAGGAGTTTGCCTCAAGGTGGAGGCAACCTTGACAGAGAACCCTCAGGAGGTTCAGCTCAACCAGGAACTACTTAACAGCTTTGACAGAACAAGAGGGTGAGAGTTAAGGTGGTGTCAAAAATAGAGGAAGACTGCCAGCTCTTCTGAGGCAGAGAACAAATCACAAATGCACCACCACATGCTCAGTGGGTACCAACGTGAGAGGCCTGTGGGAGAAAGAGTAACAGCCCCCAAAGATGTCCAGGCCCTCTACTCCCAGAACCTGGAAATAGATCATCTTACATGGTGAAAGAGACTTTGCAGATGTAATTATGTCAAGGAGCTCAAAACAGATTAGTCTGGATTCTCCTGGTGAGCTCAATGCAGCAAAAGTGTCCTTATAAAAGTGAAAGAGGGAGGCAGGAGTGTCAGAGTCAGAGAAAGAGATATGAAGATGGAAGCAGAGGTCCGAGAGTTGTGGCCACAAGCCAAGGTATGTGGGCAGCATCTAGAAGAAAAGGAAAGGAAATTTTTCCCTAGACCCTCCAGAAGAAAGCCAGCCCTGCCAACAACTTGATTTTAGACTTCTTACCTTCAGAATGACAAGATAACACATCTGGGTTGTGTTAAACTCTGTGTCTATGGTTATTTGTTACAGCAGCCATAGGAAACTAATGCAGATTTCAGCAGAGACCAACTATGGTCCAGGAAGCAGCATGTGGATCTCCAGCTGATAGTGGCCCACAGCTCATGGAAGCTCCCATACTCCAGAAAGCATCTGGAGCGGGAAAGTGGGGTGTCTGTGTGTGGGAGTGGGGTGGGGGGAAGGATCTGAGTAACTACCTGTGAGATACTGATTTACGGAGTAAATTTAATTTTTTTCTCCTGCTACCTATGTGGAGGGAGCTCGTAAGAAAGATTGATCAGCTACAGAATTAAACTGAGAAAGGATTGGTAACTATACTGCTCTGACTCTATGGGGTGGTTACAAGTAATAATAATGTAGTACTAATAGAGTTTGCTCCATAGGCCAGGCGATAGCCCCAAACTTTACACACCTGATCTAACTGGAGGCTCCCAACATTACTGTGAGGAGGGTACCGTGACCACTTTCATTTTCACAGGTATGGAATCAAGCAATCGAACAATTTGCCATAGGTCTTATGGTTTTTAGCTTGCTGAGCCAAAATTTGAACAACGAGGAAGCCTCAAAAGAAAAAATACAGGAAAATGAAAAGTTTGATTTTTTCTTTTGGCAGGATTATAGGTTTGCTCTTTTCATTTTAATTTTTGTGATGGTAAAATAAAGCTGTGGTTGCACTTTTATTATTTTAAAAATTCTGGCAGTTTCCTATTTGTGAACAGGGTGCATTCTGGAGTTGCCAGGTAGGGGAGTTTCAAAAACACATGTTTTGCAAATAGATATTTCTGTATCTGAATCTGTCCTTCAACATTTAATTAGAGAAGTTAACTTGGGCAATTCACTTCGCCTGAATTTCAATTTTCTTGTTTATGAAATGAGGGTAAGAATAACAGTGTAGAAAGCTTTTTGTGAAAATTAAATGAGTATAGCACCTGAAATGTAGTCACTCAACAATTGCTCTATCCGTTTGTCAATGGAAGCTTATTTTCAGTCTCAGAGCTGACAATCCAGTTTCCTAGTTAAAACAATCAAATCCTTAGTGGTTAAAATTGCAGGTCAGTCAACACATGTGTCACTCTCATTTTCTGGACAAATCACAGTAGAAATACTATTTCAACTGTATGTTCTTCGTCCTAATAGTGCTTCTATGGCGGGATGAAATCCCAGCTATAATTTGCTCTGACAAGGATATGTGTATTGAGTCTCAGAAGTTAGAACTGGCTCTCCTGCCTTCACTGCCACTCTACGCTTTGCAGCAAGCTCTTCTATAATAACGTTGAAAATGCACTGCTGGTGGGGAAGGAGTTGGAATAGGAAATTAATAGGGCTTTAGGACTGAGTCTTTTTTAAAAGGGGGATGGATAGATATTCCTGGACATTTTCAGGAAACTCTGTATGCTTACTCAAAACAAGGTAAACGTTCTCCTGGTATCCTAATCATGGACTAAAGATTTCTGCTTCCATCAGTGCATTCTCAGCCCCTGAACTGACTGTCTATCTCCCATCTGTGCACATAAATCTTTCATAAAATACATTTTCAGTGGTTTCTTCGGTATGGTATAATGTACCCAGCCTTTACTTTTATAAAATAACACCATATATAGGGACCGTAACTGTAAAAAATGTTGATTGGTTAAGTAAAATTCATCATTTAGTAATGTAGATATAATCACTTATAGTATTGCTTACCATTGAGTGTTTCATTCATGTTCATCCAAAAGCTGCTACATTTGAAATCATATAAGAATGTGCTGGGTTGAGAGGATTGTAAAAGAAAGAAGAAATCATCAAGTGAATAAATAAATGCATTCAGCCATAAGGCCAGTAATGAAAGCTGAGCAGAATTAACAGGCATAAGATAGGGAAGAGGCACAATGTTAGATGTGATCTGAAAAGAGATAGAGGGTTGATGGAGGGCTAATCAATCATTCTATCTCAAGCAGTCTTCCAGCAGAGAATTCCGATATTTCTGTCCTAAGGTCATTGCCGTGATTTCATAAAAGAAAGAAGATAAACAGAACATTTCTGTTGCAATAAGAAAAAAATAACAAGAATGCTTTCATTCCCCTGCCACCAGCTGATCCATAAAGATCTGTAACTTCTCAAAAATCTTAGGTTGACATCATCAAAAGAGTTTTCCTTTTTTCCTCCCTTTTTTTCTGACTAGAAAATCAAGTCTCTCTATGTCTACTGTTGCCTTTATCACCACAATTGCATTACTTCTACTGAACAACTTATTCAAGTGAAACCATAAGGCATAACATGAAGAATATTCCACTCTTCATGCTTCTCATCTTCAGTGAAACCATGACAAAAATAATAAAGAGAAGACTCAAACAAAATAACACGAGGAAACTATTTTTAATCATCAGAAAGATCAGTGCTTTCTACTGGTTTTTTTTTTTTTTGTTGTTGTTGTTGTTTGTTTGCTTGTTTTCTCAAAGCATCATTCCAGACTAGTACTTTAGTAAATACTGACAGAGGTGCTGGGGCTGATTACACAATAGTTTGGGGGTTACAGCCATCGAATAAATACATTAGAATGTAGCAGGCTTAATATGCAAAACTAATCATCGTTGGATGTCTGCAAGTTGTGGATGAAACTTCTTTTGGGCATCCATCCAGGTCCGGAAACTTGGAGGGAAAGGAGCCATCCCATATCAAGAAGATTAGTACCTAGAGGTTATATGAACAATTTCAGTGAGTCTTGGATTATCACTAAGCCTCAGTGTTAACAGCTTAACATAATGTGGCAATTTTCCACTATATCACCGCAGCCCATACTAAACGATATAGCTGACAAATAAGCCCAAGGAATCTTCAGTCCTCATCCAGACTTTCTCAAGAATCTTTACTTTCATAGAATTGTTTTGTCTGGCTAAATATGAGGACATACAAAGAAAGAAGGACAAACACAAGAAACTAGGACAAGGGATACTGAGGAGAAAATTCTAAAGAAGAAAGGGTTTATTCAGTCTTTCATAGCTGTTCAGTCAAAAGAACATTTTAATACTGTAAATATTTTGTAAATTATACAATAATTTTAGGAGAAATTATTTTCGGAACATTATGTTCTTATTTTACATTAGCAAGAAGTAGACTATAAAAAAGGAAAGAGAGTACAAATCCAAACTACAACTTTGGATTTCTTTATCTAAAGTAATTATACCCCTGGGGGCGTGCGACAGTGGCTCAGTGGCAGAGTTCTCTCCTGCCACGCCAGAGACCAAGGTTAGATTCCTGGTACCTGCCCATGCAAAAAAAAAAAGGAGAAGAAGAATTCTGCCCCTGATGATCTGAAAACAATGGATATGATGAGTGTGCATAATATTAAAACATCTGGATGGAATTCAGAAATTTTGTGGCTGCTTTATCTGCATGGAACCAAAGTCTGGGCATTTGGAAGTGCTGGTTAATGTATTGGTTTTTCTTTTTCCAGATATTTTGTAGCTTCTGAACTCAACTACTGAGTTAAATGAGTTCACAGAAAGTATAGATGAAATAGATAAGTATTGATGATGCCCATGGGACTTTTTAACTTAAAGTGCGGAGGTTAATGATGCTAAATTTCAGATCTGAGATAGAAAGACTGTCAGGGCTTCTTCATTTCTCATAATCAATTGTCAAGATCTTTAGTGGCTCAGAGTTCATCTTTAGTGGCTCAAACTGGGGGGCTGTTTGTTGAGTGGACAAATATAAATGGAACAGCTAAAAGAGTCATGCAGCTATTTAAAGAAATAGCTAATTAACAAAGCCACTTAAATCTCGAGAAGGGGATATCTCTCTTGAGCAAGGCTTTTCCTGCTCTTGTCTTCCATGTTGCATCCATTTATGTTAGAAATCAGCAAAAAGTTAGAAGAAATGACAAAACGACCCCAGAGACATGACTGGCTAGGAAAATAGAGACCAAGATGTAACAGTGGCAAAACTTTTATATTTGAGTGCCACTGCAAATGAATCCAGGGCTGGATTCCCAGAGAGTTCCTAGAGCACTTGTGAAGCACTTTGTGGTTGATGTCTCCAGGCAGGCACACGGAGATGATGCCAAGAGGCCATTGCTTCTGTGTCTAGAAGAGACAGAAATACGGGCCTGGAGGCTGGGATGAGCTGTGAGGACACTGGTTAGAATAGTAGGTGTGAAGTCCCTACTTCTTCCCCTCGGAAAACTGGTGGAAAAGGTCAGTTTGGAGGAAAAGACAGGGTGAAGGGACAGAGCCAAAGGAACTCTAGGAAGATTCATGCTGCATTTCTTACACTCCCACCATCATTTTTATCTCCTTGATTATGACTTTGTCCCATAAGATTGAATATTTGCTCTTAAAAAATAAGAGGCAGAAAATGATTGATACACGAATCCAGAAAGCATTATATATGAAACTTCTCAAAAGCCACCCCTCCCCGCCATGGTCAGCAAAGGCATTTAAATGACACCAAAGTATTTAATTAGGAAGATACATTAGAAGAAAATGCAAGAGCTCCACACAGTTCTTCACAGTGTCCTCCTGGGATTTCTGTTTGAGGCCCAGTCCTGAGCAGGCCCAACTGCAGACCTAGTGCTGTGGGAAGTAAGTGGAAGGAGAATGTAGGTGGCATTAATAAATGTAAGTAGGACTGTTAAAAATGTGCAGGCAGGTGAAAACTTTTATTTGTACCACACATATTTTAGCATCTGTTATTTGAAGATGCATTTAGGAATTAGAGATTTAAAGCACTCAAAAAAAGCCATCTCCAAAAGATCCATATGGGTAGCTTGAATTCCAAAATTCTGCCACAAAATTAATGTTACCAAATGAGTAAAAATTGAATTTCTTAAACTGAAAGATGGGAAAAATCTGCTACGGCAGTTTCCCAACTGCACTAAAAGTGCAATATATTGAGCATGACCTGCTGCCATTGCATTTATTACATCAATTCTCCGGGTAATTAGCCTCATGGAACATCACTCAGTTAGCATATTTCTCCCATTCTGCACCTCTAGGAATATCTGAAATACTGCTGGGCTGGTACTTTAAATCACAGATTCATATTCAAGAGTGTAATTAACCTAAAACAACACCTATTTATGCGAGTTTTAGGAAACTCGCATTCTCCTTCCTTTATGACTTCAAACTTTTGATCTTGGGGTTATCAAACCTAGGTGACGGGCTGAATTTGTTGGGATTTCTTTGTGATGTGGTCAAATAGTAGTTCCCATTAAGGGAACTATTTCTGCCTCAGTTTTTACTGTGGTGCCAGAACAGTGCCAAAGTGGGCGTCAGCATTTGATGCATTTCTTACCGAGGAAATACAGAGAACTTGCTGTATGATTCTTGGACCCATCAACCAGACTCAGGAAATAAAAATAGGTCTGGGAGGAGAGAGGAAAGGATTTGTGAAAAGAGCTCTTTGCACAGAGTGGGTGCTCTGAGGCTGGTCCTTCTCTAAGAAGTGTTTCCATGGGAACACATCCCAGGCGCTTTGGACTGTACTCTCTGTGGTGGGAGACACGCAGGGGTGGAGCGGTTCCCTACCAGGTCTGCAGGGCATAGGTGACTGCATGGGGCTCCCCTGCACTCTGGGAGTCTGCCAGGGCAAGGCCTGAGGCAGTGTTTTTCAGAGACCAGATGTGAGTCAAGAGAAGAGAGGAATGGGTGGGGTTGCCTCGGGTACTGTAAAATAGTATCAGCTGGAGGAGTGGATGCTCCCCAGCAGCACAAATCTGGAAATAAATGCTGAATTCTTTGGGGCTGAGGAAGGAGTTACAACTTCCTCCCTCACATCCACCTGGGACCGGGGCACTGCAGTCCGTGGCCACCCAGGGGTCATCCCCAGAACCTGGGTAAGGGGAGCAAGACTGCACAGAGCCTGGGTGTAAGGGTGGCACAAGGCCTTCCCAGCCCTGCCAGTTCCCGCTGCCATCTTCTCCTGGGGATGAAAAAACATCCCATCAAGCTAAGCTTGGTTTGGGAGAAGTGGATTATAGAATTATGAAGGCCAAGAAATCAAGAAGAATGGAACTCCTTTCTATCTGTCTTCTAGCCCTCTAGCCCGAGCCAGGGGCAAATTGCCAGTAGGGGGCTATTGTCATCTAATCAGCTTCTTCCTTCCTTCCTCCCTCCCTCCCTCCCTCCCTTCTTCCTTCCCTCCTTCCTCTGCTTCTCTCTATCTCTCAGTCTCTCCTTCCTTCCTTCTCTTCCTTTCTTTCTTAAATGAGACTATTTATTCTAATTATAGAATGAGATTGTGCTTGCAGGAGACTTTGGACCTGCCCGTTACCCAAGAATGAGCTGGAAAGTCATGAGCTTGTTGGAATCTGAATCCCGTGGGCAGCTGAAGCTTATCCACATTAAATAGTGTAGAGGGATGGCGGGAGACAAAAATAAAGTTGTGTTTTCATTGTGTCAGGAGTCAGGTTGATCACAAGTGTCTGCGGACCTGTATCAAATTGGTCTGGTTGTTTTGTTGCTCATCCTTTGGGGATCTGGCTTTAAAGGCACGGGCTGCTCCAGGTACAATGGATCAAGCTGGGCCAGTACCATGTGACACCGTATTGGAGTTTGACAAAAAAGAAAATAATCAGTAATACTGATCTGATCTTTGTGTAAAATTTTAATATTTTGCTCCTCTTGGGTTTTCACACTGACTTCGATTTTTTAAAATACTGTGTAAAATATAATCTTGATTCCGTGTTTTGGTACATCCTTAAATTCTGTGCTTGAGGTGAGTATATTATACACCTCACCCTGGTTCTGGCTTTCCTTGGAGTAATTAATTTTTCCAGTGGAAAAGTATTCTGTTTTATTTTATCTGCAGCAACATCTTTTTCTTCCCTCCCTCCCACATTATCACTTTGCTGCCAGCTTTTGTGTCTTTTTCAGGCTCCCCCGGAGACTTTTATTTTCCAGTCCATCCACCCATACTTTTTTTCCTGAGCATTGTCCCCCAAAAGTGACTGAGGTTTGGTATCTGGGATAATGTTCCATTTACAAATGTGACCAGCAATAGAGCTTTTTTTTCTCTAACGGAAGTATTTTACTCTAATGCTCTAAACTGGGGGTTATCCAAGTTTTACTGTAAAGGGCTGTATAGGAGAGATTTTAGGCTTTGTGGCCCTTCTAGTCTCTGATGCATCTCCTCAACTCTGCCATTGTAATGCCAAAGCAGCCACACCTTACACATGAACAAATGGGTGCCACTGTGCTTCAATAAAACTTTATTTACAAAACAGGCAAAAATTGAATTTTGCCCACAGGCCTTAGTTTGCAGACCTCTGTTCTAAGCTGTGTGCTTAGTTACCCCTCTCCCTCTCTCTTTTTTTTCTCTTAGAGCAATTTTGAGAGGAATAAGGATGTTTAGGAGGATAGGTTCTGAGATCACTATGCCACCAAAATATTTTGTAGCATGGGAAGCATTGACTCAGCCTGATTTTGATAATTAATCTATTTGTGAGGTATGAACACGTATCAGATAATGAAGTTGACTGCCTATTTCCATAACAATAGCTACCATTTACGAGTGTTACCCTGGGCAAGACCGTATCTGTAGATCATATGAGTTAATCTTTTAAGAAACTGTGCAGGTGTTATTATTCCCATCTTAAAGATGAGATAATAAGAGTCAGTGGCCAAGCAGCTTACCAGAGACCACCAGATTTGTGTTTAGTAGATCTGAGCTTGGCGTCCAATTTCTCCTATCCAAAGCTTCGTGATTCCCGTGGTGCATCCACACCTCTCCACCAAGACCTCCTGCTGGAACAAACATGCTGGATTGCTTAATTATTGATTTGGACTAACGAGGAAGTCCTGGCCTTGAACGCTGGAAAAAAAAAACCACCCCCAAAAATGGGATCAGCAAGCAGGGTTGTGGGTGGGGCAATTATTTTGATGAGTTCACATTGAAGGCTGAAGTAAGGGTGGGTTTTGACTTGATGCGGCTTACAGAACTCAAACTGAGGCTCAGACATGTCTCTCTGTTTCATAATTAAGAGGATGGAGAGGCCAGAGAGGCTGCCACGTGCCTTTGCCATGTGACAGAGGCATCAAGGACTAAGGGACTCCTGCAGCCAGCACCAGAATACCATAGGCTTCAGGAAGAAAGCATCGTCTTCCTGATGCCTTGGCTTGGATTTTAGTCCAGCCTCGAATGATAAATTCCCATTGTTTAAGTTGACCCATTGCATGGTATTTGCTTGAGCAGCTGAGGAAAGCTAAAATACTGTGATGTTAAGTACTACTTACATGTCTTATTGCAGAAACTCTGAAAGTGCAGGGAAATGTATTTGTAAGAGAAATTAGAACAGGATGTGTAAAGATGAAAAATATTGGCCAAAAGATAAATTCCTAAATAAAATGAAAAGCTGAAATGATGAATATTAAAGACAGCTAGAGAAGGCTGGAGGTGACCTTTCTACGCAGTTGGCTCTGTGATCCACCATCTAAACTTTTAAAGCTCTCCAGTGGGAGGAAAGCCCCACACAAATGGATCATTGATTGTGTTAAAATGAATATCTTAAGGTGTTCATTTATATGTGCTAACGTTACAACACTACTTCATTAAAAACAAAGCAAAACACCATCCCATTACACTCTAGCAATGTCCCAGAATATTCCGTGAACATGATGAACCCAGATGTATGGTCCTTTCAAAGCTCCTGTCATTTTCATTTTTTATTTTATATTTTGGTTTGCTGCTATCTTTTCATCTCTGGTGCCTACCTAATTCAGTATACATTTTTACTTAAATATCTTACAACTGTAGTAAGAATGTTGCCAAAGGAGCCTGGGAAAATTGGAGATGCTAAAGAAATGTTGAAATTGTTTGCAGATTTATGCCCAATGTTCTGTGGTTTCAAATTCTTGCTTTTTCTTCTCTCTCTCTCTCTCTCATGTGAGATAGATAAGAACAAATATGAAACATGAGGAAGTTGATAAGACCCCATTGCAGTAAGCCTTTCTTTACTTTTCCCTCCAGAAAAAGATTTAGCAGGTGTAGGAACTGGTCAATTTTTATGTTATCTCACATTTTTAAACTTATCACAGAAAGTTTATAGCTGTCTAACAAAGTATTGTTAATGTTTACATTCTCATCTTTAGAGAGGAAAAAGAGAATCCATCAATCTGTGCCTTTGTAATGTTCCAGCTCTTCCCTGGATCATGTATCTTACCTCTTACAGTGCTGGGAAAGGCTTGTAAAGTAAGTGCCTGGCTTTTCCTTCAGTCCCAATATTTCATAGTAGCTGGAGATGGGTCAGGCGCATCTGTATTTTTATAAAGTTCCACAGGTGACTCTGACATCCAGACAGGTTATGGAACCATTTTCATTCCACAAATAATCGCATTTCTGATCCCTTGAAGTTACTCTAAAAACTCCTTCTCCCTAGCCTTCTCCCCATATTCAATTAATCAAAAAATCCTGCAGATGCCATTTGTCAAGTGTTTCTTGAAGACATCACCTTCTGTTTTTTTATTTCATTGATATGATTATATTTAAGAGCCTCATCATTTTTCCTAGGCACTGAAATAGTTAGTTACCAAATTTGCTTGCCTCCACTCTTGAAGAGACCTAAATGCCCACCAGGGTGATAATAAACCCCTGTTTATTAATGTCGTTACTTAGCTCCAAAGCTTCAATGTTGCCTGTTACCTGTAGGTTAAATTCCTTCGCTGTGGCTCACCATACAAGGGCTACAACCAGATTACTTCTGGTTCCATTTCTGGCCTCATCTCCTGCCCCTGATCCGTACTTTACTTCAATATAAGTGTTTGATTGTTCAACGAATCAATAAGAGAATGGATTTAGGATTGGCCACACACATGCTATTTCACTTTTTACTGCATATATAGTGGCCAAGAGAGTAAGTATGCACCCCCTTTTGGAAACATTTGGAAATACAGAGTTTGCTAAGTGAAAATCTTTTCTTTATAGCCAGAAGCTGGTGTTATTTTTGTTGTTTAATGTGTTGACTCCAGGTTCTGACAGACATTGGGTGATCTGAATAATTATCCCTTTTACTTGTTGCAGGGAGGGCGTGTAATGAATCTTCACTGACTGGGTGAGCAACTGTATCTCTGAATTATTCAGCCACTGTTCCAAGAGAAGAGGGACAAAAAACACTGCATTTGGGGCATTTAAAAAATATCGACCCTGCATGCTCCATGAGGACAGGAATTATGCCTCTTTTGTTCACAACGGTAGCTCTTTTGCCTAGAAATAGTGCCCAGCTTATCATAGGCTTTGAAAAATATTTTTGATTGCCTATCTGGCGTGCATTCATAGAAAATCTTTCTAAAGAAGCAGCTAATGTCCCCATTTCTCCATAGAAATGCTGACGCATATAGAGGAGCTTAATTGTATTTCTGAGGTTTTGGCTGAGTGACTTGTATAATATTTCCAACTGTTATTCCATTGCTCTGTTCACTACTGTGGAGGCAGGTGAACAAAAAGGAGATTCTTACTGATTTTAGACAATTAGTAATGTATATTTTACACTGTTGAAGAATAAGCTCCAAGTTTGTGAACTTTCATAATATGCTCTATGCATTTGTACATTGATTCAGTGGACCCAGAATCTTCTCCATTTAGTGATTTAAAACCCAGGGTTCAGAAGAAATATGACTCATTCATTAAATCATAAGATATTCTATGAAAGGAAGAAGAAGTTCCTTCCAATGCTGACTGAAGCAACTGGTTTGTACTCTGATGCAAATGATCAGATTACCTTATTATCGTTGCTTGCCAAATTCAGGAAGTTATTAATGGACATAAAATGATCCAGTTCTTTTTAAAAATTCAGCCTCTCAATGCATCTCATGACTTCTTGCTGCAGAGAATTCCATATACCCAGCTAATGAAGTATTTCCTATTATGAGCTCTAAATTTACTGCCTACCAATTTCATTGAGTGTTTCCTTGCTCTCATATTATGGAATAGAGTAAAAGGGAGGAACTTATCCATTGTTTCTATGCCTTTCATTTTTCTGAATCCCTCATCTATCTCCTCCCCATTTTCATTTTCATGCTTAAAATTATGTTGTTTTGCATTTTCAGAAATGAGGCTTATTAGCATGCTTTTTATCACTAGAAATGTAAAAACAAAAGCCCTTTCTCATATTTACTTCTGGAGACAACTAACTCAAATAAAGGCACTCACACACACAACTGTGTGTTAATGCAGATTTATTCTCAGGAGGCCTGAACAGTTATTGTGGCAGACCAGCACGCCTATTTGCTGGTTTTCAATTCTGTCTTGAACAAGGTCTCTTTTGTCTTTTGGCAGGTTGTCAAATATCATTAGGGGTCTCTTGGTGATGTTTCATTGCTCATTTCATATCTTTCATTTCCTTAGTAAAAGTTCTGGCTGCCTATAAAATGACTGTGATGCACTTTTTTTTCTAACAGGTAAGAAGATTTAAGGCTTTGTGCATGAGAGATGACAAAGGAACACTTGTGATTGAAAAACACTTGAATTTTAACAGCAGCATCTAAGTCTCTATATCATTAAGTGAGTAGAATAATGGACTGGTTATTTTGTTATCTTCCCAGGACATGGGCAGGAAAAGATTGTTTGGGACTCCTTGGTGGCATACTACTATCTGGCATTCTGAGGCATATTTACAATAGCAAATGCCCTGTTATATTTTACTCTTGCCAAATATCCTATAAAAGACACAAAAGAGTTTGGAGGAGAGAAGAACAGGCTCATTGCACTACCTCGATGCTATTGAAAAGTCCCTAGAAAGTGCTTATCTTTCTCCAGATCGTATTGCTTTGAACTCTACTCCAAAAAGCCACAATCCAGCAGCCGTCATATCAAGAATGAACTGTTGTACTGAAGTTACAATTTCTTTGTATCATCAAGAACGTGAACCTATGCTTTCTCCTTTACCCATTTCTGGAATGGTAACTCACATAGTATCGGCCATTGGCAAGGTACTGCACTCTGGTTGCCTAGAGGATGTGTCGTCGCACTGCCCAAACGGAGGGTCCCTTCTCAGGGCGATTGTTGAACCTGCAGAGTGAATGCAAGTCGTAGAAGACGGTAGACAATGAGGCCTGGTTAAATAGACAGAGCTGCAGCATTAAGCAGACTCCAGAGAATGAATGAGGAAAGACTAATAGCCATTGGTAATCTTCAACAAAATCATTGAATCAAGGGATGGCTATCCTGGCAAAGAGCAGATCACATAGGATCAGAACAAAGAAGTAGACAACATTTTCCATGTTTAGTCCAAAGATGATGTTATAGTTTATAAGCTGCCAGAATGCGATATACCAGGAACTAAACAACTTTTTAAAAGAGGAATTTATTAAGTGGCAAATTATACAGTTCTAAGGCCATGAAAACATCCAAATTAAGGCAAGGCTATAAAAATGTCCAAATTAAGTCATCCAAAGAAAGATACCTTAATTCAAGGAAAGCCAGTGGGTCAGGAACACCTCTATCAGCTGGGTAGTCACGTGGCTGGCATCTGGGGCTCCCTTGCTCTTGGCCTAGGTTGCTTTCAGCCTCTGTTCCTGTAGAGGTTCCTCATTTAGCTTCTCTGGGGCTGGCCTTCATCTCTTGGCTTCCCTTGGCTCTCACCAGGTTCTGACTTGCTTAACCTCTCATGGCAACATATTCTGGGCTCCAAGCATCTCCAAACATCCATGTCTCTGTTCTTTGCCTGTCAGCTCTGCTTTGAAGTTTCTGTTGACTCTATCATTTTTGACTCTCTCCAAAATGTTTACTGTTTTAGAAGATTCCAGTGAACTTATCAAGACCCACCTTGAATGGGTGGAGTTACATTTCCATCTAATCAAAAGGTCACACCCATAATTGGGTGTGTTGTGTCTCTGTGGAGATAACCTAATCAAAAGCGTCTACATACAATATTGAATCAGGATTAAAAACAACAGCTGCTCCCACAAGATTGGGTCAGGATTAAAACATGGCTTTTCTGGGGTACATTAATACTTTTGAACTGGCACAGATGGCCAGGTAAAGACGAACAACATCTGGACATATGGATGTCCACTATCTTGACATCCAAGGACTCTAAGCTGGATGCAGTGACTGGATGGGCTGTTGCCCTTAGGAAGGGGGTGAGTGCATCTTATATGTGAAAAACTAAAGGAAAATGTCTGGTTTATTGACCATATGTCAGACTGGGCCAGAAACAATGTGATCTGTCATCCCACACAATTTCTTTCCATAGGCAGTAACAGACACTAGATTTCCAAGCCTCCTGGCACATAAAATTGGAGGCCATGGGATGGACTTAAGGATAATGAAATGTGCTTGAAATTTACGCAAGCCAAGAGATATTGTAGCTTCCCTCATGCAGCAACCATAGTGGCCACATATTGACAATAGTTGGGTCACAGGATGAAAGAGCTGCTCTAGAGTTACTGCCAGGATCCCAGAGCAAACTTACTGTGTTATGTCACTGAGCTTAGTCTATCTTGACAACACCCAATTTTAGCCTATCTTGATTAATACATGATTCAAGCTAAACATTTGCGACCATGGTCAACACTAATCATACCCTTCTTTTCCGAATAAAATATACAATTTGAACTAAAGGTTTACAAGTTCAGTACATATAACATCCCTTCACCTTAGTTGTGTGACATTTATGAAACTTGCACATCTTTGTAAACGTATCATCGTTTTCATTTTCCTCATTATTTTGAATAAAATATTGGAGCAAACGTTAATAGAATATTTAAGTGATTGCTCAAACTGCCATAGAGACAGAGGGCAACCTTGTAGAAACTTAACGGTTGGGTGGCAGAAAAGGCTAAAGAAATATTCAGTGAACATAGAAGAACAACTTTACCCATGAAAGGCAGTTAAGGCATGTCCTTGTATAAGGCATTGAATGTGGTTTGTTCAAAAGTCAAATCCAGACAAGGACTTCCATTAATATAAATTGTATTCCAGAGAGTGGAATCAGCCATTTTCCTCAAAATATTTCATAACTTTCAGGAAGGCTTCATTTAAAAACCTCTCTAGGCATGGTTATACAAAGAAACTCAAATTGTATGAGTCAGTGCAGTAGAACTTTCTGCAATGATGGAAGTTTGCATGACTGTGCTGTGCAGTATGATAGCAACTAACTACGTGTGGTTGCTGAACAAATGAGGTGAGTCTGGGACAATGGAGGAACTGAATTTACCATTTTATTTAATTTTGATTAATTTAAATACAAATAGTCTCCTGGGGATAATGGTTACTGAATCAGAGAGCAATTGGCCTAGACATTTCCTGCTTACTAAAGTCAGAAGTCTGCTGCTCCAAGTGGGACAAATCAGGTGAAACAAAAAAAAAAACATTTTAATAAGACTTACTTGTTTCTTTATGTGTACATACCATGTAAAATCAGCTTTCATGGACATTTTAGAAATGGTGTTAGGAATTAAGACAAGAAAACACAAACGAAGATTTTTTGATAAAAGAAAAGTCAGTTGAGGAATACACACACACACACACACATATATAGTATACAGAATAGCAAAAGTCTTATCTTTCCACTTTTATAATGGGATAATTAAAGACTAATGATTTAGAACAGTTAGAATAGTTGTCAATTCTCAGATGGGGAAGGAATATAACATGATCAAGGTAAACATGAACAAATCACCCACTTATTGATTCTTTCCAATCCATTTTGAGGAGAGGTATGCAGCTTTTCCTTTAGAAAAAATCTGAATAGCTGCTGTCCCATGAGGATGGGAACATTAAGTATTGCAGAAGCTCTGCCTATTAAAGAGTTGCTGGTCATATTGATTCACACCCTCCTTTGGCTTCTTTATCCCCATGAGGGTCCATTTGGAATATATTGTGTTAGAACCAACCACTCAGAGGGTTGTAGGGGGCAGTCACTGATGCCACTCAAATATTTTACAGGCACATAAAACTTAGCCATGCAAGAGGCAAACTAGCAGCCCAGTTCTAATTCTAAGTTTCTTGCGTTTTTCTGTAAGTTATAAAAAGAGGCAAGAATTCACGTAGTCTTAAGGAATAAAGTAAAATTACACATAGGAAAAGGGCAGCAGCAGAGTCAATGCTTACTTTGATTTAGAACTGAGCATTTTCTTCCAAATGATTTTCCTTCCCCAGGAACAGGAGCCTGGCAGATGGAAAACCAGGAAGAACAGCTTCCTTTCCCTACAATTCTTTTCCCTCCTGCCTGAAAAATCTCTAACAGGTTTTTTAGCTAATAGGGAAAGCAAATTTGCCTTCTGCTGTGAGTGAACCTTTCTGTATTCAAGTTGACTCTCATGATCTTTCCACTTATTCTGATTACCCAGGAATGTCTGCCTCTTTTCTTCTCCTCCAAAAATTCTTCTGTTTCTATGCATAAAGACGAACTTTTCCTGAGCTGTGAAAGACCCACTGAAAAGATATTATTTTGGTAAAATAGCCTTTCTGTAGGTATCTGATATTCAACTGATACACATGCACATTTATTTTGGGAAAATAAAATGATTGGTAAATTAGTTATTACATTTTAATTTAAATTTAAGATTTTTAAGAGAACATCTTATGGGATGGGGTAAAATAAAAACCAAATATTATAGAAGCGCTCTGAACCATAAAATTAGAATATCAAGTTCATTTGTGTTTAACCACCTCATTTTACAGATGGTAAAACTGATACCCAGAAGAGTTAAGTAACCAAGACCAAACATATAAAATGGATGCTTGTAAAATCAGTTTCATAGAACAGGCACCATATTCCTTATTTTCAGCCATCGTGATATAACTGAGGGCAGCTCTCTGCTGAGTCTTTACTGTTCTATCTCTCCATGGACTAACCATGATAAATGTTGTCCCACATCTGATGGCTGGTTGATGCTGAAGAAATCAATAACCTTATTGATCACAGGGAAGATTTTTTTCAAATGGAAGATTTTGTGAAAGAAAATTTTTACACATTTATAGTGGAAGGCTTTCTGGAACATTTCATTTTCTGTTAAAGTTCTCCAAAAAAATTGATGCATAGGCATTTGTTAATATTATCTCCTGCTTGTTGGTTGAATTTTGTTTTAAGCACTAAGGATATAATTAAAAACAAAGCAAAATTACTGTCACTAAGACTTATATAATATACTTGCATGGTACTGTATTTGTTCATTTATTTTTTGACTGATAGATCAAGGTTTATATTTAAATGCATCACTTGCCTGAGAAACCTATCTCTTGACACTGTTTTACTGTGTTCAGAGCAACAGGGTATGATAGCTGATTAATTTCTGAACTCTAGTTTAGAGAATTTCCAAAATTGGCTAACTCTAAGTAGAAGGTTGTGTACTGTTAAAACTCAAGAGTATGTTTTCATATGATAGAACCTTCAGAATAGTGAAATCAAGGAATGGAAATGGTGGAAGTATCATATTGACACGTCAAAGAAAGAAAAGCCATATCTATAAGATATGAATGTCCATATCCATGAGAGCCTCTAAGAAGATGAATTTACAGAATCCCTTTAAAGATTCAAATAGTAGAGCTGGAAGCTAAATGACTGATCTGAGTTTTGAGCTGCAAAACTGTCACATATATTTTCTTATAGTATTATAGGAATGGGTCTGGCACATAATCTAAGGGCTTTAGTGAATGCTAATAGTCCAGATACCCACAGAGTTTCACCTCAAAGTGCCAAGAGAAAATGCATTCATCCAGAAATAGCAGTATCTGTTTGCAAATTAATTTACTTGAATAAAATCCCATTCCCTAGAAAACAAATTCAGAGAGGAGACATATCCTGCTGATAATCTAAGTAAACTGTATTTTACAGATGGGGGACTAATATGGCCAAATGTTTGATGGCATGTCCTTTTAAAAAAAAGTGTCCTTCCTACTAATAAAAAGCAGCTGTGAAAAAGAAAAGCAAAATGCAGAAGGTTATTCAAATACAGGAAACAATATTTTAGAAATGGCATGGCATGACATAACTCCTGATTTGTTTTGTGTGTATGTGTATTGTGGTGAAGAGCAGTTAAGAGTCACTATTGAGGCCACACAGCCTCCCCATTTAAAGCACACACATATTTGTATCCAGTAGAAGTACATTTGAGTTAACAAGTTCTCTTTCAGTGTAAGGACTCGTGCTCATTTTTGAATCAAATCATTAAGCTAATTATTCTATGTGATATATTTTCTCCTAATACCTGAGATTGCTCTGTTGAGGAACAAGAGAATGTAGGGAATTAAGCAAGCAGAAGGTAGGGCTGGCTTTTGAGCATAGCAGTTTGTTGGAATATGCAGTAAAGGGCAGGCAGTATGTGCACACTGACCACTAGGGAGACAATAGGTAAGAAAGGAGCACTGAAAATGAGGTATGAGGACACCAAAGGAAATGGTATCCTTTTGGCAAATGTGGAATGGACATTCTTCCTAAATGCTATCAAACCTCATTTTGATACATTGCTAATGCCCAATCAAGTAGGTAATGTCGACAGCTGTATTAAAAGAATAAATTCATAAAACACAAGAGGTAGAGGTAGAGGGCAATGTAGTAAATGGAATATTCTTTTTGGAAAAAACAGGCTGTGCTGGTATGAAGCTGTTATGTACCCCAGAAAAACCATGTCCTTTTTCCTGATCCAATCTTGTGGAGGCAGCCATGTTTCTTTTAGTCCTGATTCAATATGGTAGGGTGGAAACCTTTTGGTTAGATTGTTTCCATGGAGATGTGACACACCCAGTTGTGGGTGGGACCTTTTGATTAGATGGAGATATGATTCTGCCCACTCAAGGTGGGTCTTGATTAGTTTACTGGAGTTCTTTAAAAGAGGAAACAATTTGGAGAGAACGCCGAACCAGCAGAGCTGACAGAGCCAACACAAGTTCCAGAAGTTTAGAGATGTAGAAAGAAAACACCCTTGGGGAAGTTGATTGAAACCAGAAGCCAAAGGACTGGCAGACGCCATCCACCTGCTTTCCAGCTGACAGAGGTGTTCTAAACATATCGGCCTTTCTTGTATCAAATTATTTTTCTATGGATGCCTTAGTTTGGACAGTTTTACAGCCTTAGAACTATAAATTTGCAACTTAATAATTTCCCTTTATAAAAGCCATTCCGTTTCTGGAATATTGCATTCTGGCAGATTTTAAAAATGAAAAAGAGGTATATCTTAATTAATTGGAGGCTAGGTTGGTTTGAACAAATGATCTATTGTTAAGTATAAATGATAATTCACATAGTTCAGGTCAATTTGATTTTTAGAATAAATTTTTATAAATGGTGCTCTAGTACTTTCAGGGGCAGAAAGTAACTAGAACTAGATTTGTAATTAGCATATAAATACCTGAGTACTAGAAGAAAAATTCTTCTAGTGGACCCTGAATGCCGCCTGGCAGTCATGCTATATTTTCCTACTTAGTTTGCCCTTTCACTTTTAGATAACTATTTCATATTTTCTCCTCTTTTCTACCATCTTCATTTTGTAGCAATGCTTAGGCACTCTGCTTTTCCTCTGAGAGCAACTTGGTAATGTCCCTGGCTAATGCTTGCTCTTCCTCTTGTTCACTAAATACCATCCTCCTTTGTTTATTCAAAAACACTCCTCCAGCAGCTCTCATTTTTCTCTTCTACATAAGTAATTTCCCACTCTCTACTGAAATATTTCCATCAACCTACCACATGCTGTTCTTTCTCCAATCTTTTTTTAAAAATAAAATCCTCCACCCCCTCAGCTAAATTCACCCCATTTCTCTCCTTGTTTTTATGGAAAAGCTCCTTGAACAAGATTTCTACATCTGCTGATTCCAATCTCTCTAGAAACCATTCCTATCAGGTCATGTGAGAGATTGAATCATGTGCCTCAATAAAGAGATGTTCTTAATCTTAATCCACTTTCTTGTGGGTGTGAACCTATTTGTAAACAAGACATTTTGAAAATATTATTTTTCAATTAAGATGTGGTCCAACTGAATCATATGTGCCTTAATCCATACTACCGTTTCTTTATAATAAGCAGAAGAAATGTGGACATAGTGAGTCAGAGAACGCCAGATAGCAAGAAGCTGCAAGTCAGCAGGAACCAGAAAAGCAGACAGAATGAGAGAGAGATCACCACGAGGTGGGAGGCAGAGATGCAAGCCAGAAACCCCAAGGATAGAAGAAAATCAGCACCAGAACATTACAGACTTTGGGAAGAAAGTATGGTCTTGCTGATGCTTTGGTTTTTTTGCTTTTAGCCTCCCAAACCAATCAATTCCTACTTTTCAGTCCACTCATTGTGTAGTATTTGTCACAGCAGCCTGGCAAATTAATACACAATTTTTCTACCACCTCATCAAATCCACTTTTACCAAGTCAACAGTGATCTTTACCTTGCTGAATCCAAAGGCTGAATCTCAGTCTTCATCTGACTATACCTCTTGGAAACACATCACAGAGTTGAGTAGTTTTTTCTTTTTGGACCACTTGCTTTACTTGGCTTGCAAGAAATAACACTGTTAGTTTTTTCATGCTCTTTAGCTGTTCTTTCTCAGTTTCCTTTGCTATTTGTTTCTTATCTTTCAGACCCCCTAATGATAAAGTCCCTCTAGATTTAATCCTTGGACATCTTATCTTTAAATACCATATCCACTTGGGTGTTAACAGTCATTCCTTATTTAATCTGCCTAAACTGAGCTCTTGATATTTTACCTTCCCCTGACCCTAACCTGCTCCATCCTTAGTCTCACTATTAAGTTTCATTTTTCCAGTTGCTCAGGTCAACATCTTGGAGTTGTCTTTGAATTTTCTTTTCCTCTTATACCCTTAATTGAATCTGACAGCCAATTCTAAAGGTTCTGCCATCAAAATACATCCAGTGAATGTATTCGACGACAACATTATCACTCACCTAGATTTTTGCAACATTTACCTAACTGATGTCCTTGCCCCTCTGCAGAGTTGGAAAAGTGTCCCTATTGAAATGTTTGCCAGAGCACATCACTCTTCTGATGAAGTCCCTTCAATGGCTCCTGTCTTACACAAGAGAAAAGTTGACAATGTTACTGTGCCAGTTTGAATCTATTGTGCACCCCAGAAAAGCCAAGTCCTTTAATCCTCATTTAATATTGCTGGTGGAATATTTTTTATTGTTTCCATGGAGATGTACCCCACCCAAATGTGGGTGGTGACTTTTGATTAGACAGTTTCCATGGAGATGTGTGTCCACCCATTCAAGGTGGGGTTGCTTACTGGAGCCCTTTAAGAGGGAATTATTTTGGAAAAAGCTTTAGAGCCACCAGAGCCAGCAGAGCCCACACAGTCAGAGACCTCTGGAGATGAAGAAGGAAAACATCCCGGGAAGCTTCATGAAACGAGAAGCCAGGAGAGAAAGCTAGCAAATGTTGCCATGTGCCTTTCCAGCTGACAGAGCTGTTCTGGATTTGATGATCTTTCTTGAATCAAGGTATCTTTCCCTGGATGCCTGAACTGGAATGTTGTCATGGCCTTAGAACTGTAACCTTGCAACTTAATAAATTTCCTTTTTTAAAAGCCGTTCTGTTTCTGGCACATCGTATTCTGGCAGCTTACAAACTAAAACACTAACTATGGCCTCAACAGCCACTCATGTAGCTCTGCCTTAGCTCTCTGACTCCTCTCTCCTTCATTCATTCTGCTTCTGTCTACATTAGCCTCCTGGCTGTTCTTTGCCCACAATCTGCAAATGGCACATAGTACATACTAAATAAATACCTGCTGAATCAACCAAATAGAGTTTGAGAGGTGTTGTTACTGACCCAAGCATAGACAACAAGAAATTACCAGAGCTCAGAATGTGAATCCAGAGCTGACTGGATTCCAAACTTGTCCACTTTTCATACTGCCAGAAATGACATTTTTATTAATGTATATTTTCAAGTCATTTTGCAGAATGGTTCCAAAAATATTGCTTTAAAATGACTACTGCATTTGACAGGGTTGTCAGGGACATGAAATTGGGAAAGAATAAGCCCCTTCAAAGATGATACTGGGTAATCTGGATATCTATATTCAAAAGAATGAAGGTGGACCCCTACTTCACACCATTATACAAAAAACAACTCAAAATGGATCAAAGACCTAAGTATAATAACCAGGACTATGAAACTCCTAGAAGAAATCATAGGGCAGCATTTTCAGAACCTTATGTTAGGCAATGGTTTTTTAGACTTTCTACCAAAAGCATAAGCAACAGGAAGAAACAAATAGATAAATGGGACATCATCAAAATTAAAAACTTTGGTGCATCAAAATGACTTCATTATTAAAGTAAGTAGAACCTAAAAAATGGGAGACACTATTTGAAAACCACTTAGCTGAAAGGGGTTTAATATGTAGAATATTTAAAGAAATCTTACAAGTCAACAATGAAAAGCAAACAACCTGGTCACAAATGGACAAAAGTATTAAACAGTCATTTCTCCAAAGAAGATACAATGGACAAAAAGAACATGAAAAGATGCTCAATATCATTAGCCAGTAGGGAAATACAAATCAAAACCACAATGAGATATGATTTCACATCCACTAGAATGGCTGCTATTAAAAAAAAATGAAAAATAACAATGTTGGAAAGGATGCAGAGAAATAGGAGCACACATTCATTTTTGGAAGCTGCTATGGGGGCAGTTTTGTGACTCCTCAGAACGTTAAATATAGAATTATCATGTGACCCAGCAATCCTACTTCTAGGTATTTATCCAAACAAATTGAAAGCAGGGACTTGGAGCAGATTTTTGTATACCAATGTACATTGCAGCATTATTCACAATCGCCAGATGATGGAAGCAACCGAAGTGTTCCATCAACAAATAAGTGGATAAATAATATGTGGCATATACATAAAATGGAATATGATTCAGCTGTGAAAAGGAACAAAGTTCTGATACATGTGACAACATGGATGAATCTTGAAGACATCATGTTGAGGGAAATAGTGCCAGACACACAAAAAGAAATACTGTATGATCTCACTGCTATGAAACAAATAAAATCATTACATTCAGTGTAATTAACACCACTGAGTTGATATCTGAATGTGATTAAAAGAGGACATTCTAGGGTGGTGCGATGGTACCTTAGTGGTAGAGTTCTCACCTGCCACACAGGAGATCCAGGTTTGATTCCCAGTGCCTGCCCATGCAAAAAGAAACAAGAGGAAATTCTAGGTTGTATGAGTGTTATTAGAATACATATTTTTTTAAAAAAATCATAGGACTGTACAACACAAACAATGAATCTTAATATAAACCATGGACTACAGTTAATAGTACAATTATAAATCATTCTTTCATCAATTGTAAAGAATATACTACACTAATGTAAAACGCTAATAATGGGGGGTTATGGAAATTCTGTATTTTCTGCATGATTTTTTCTGTAAAACGATATGATTTCTCCAATAACAAAAAATATAACTACAAAAACGTCTTTTTCAGATTTTAGAATTCTTAGGCAACAATCTTCCCTGAGTTTCCATATAAGTCATAAAAAGGTGGAAATCTCAGATATTTTTTCCTTAAGAATGTGTGTTGAACGAACATTTTGGACCTTTGAAGACGATGGTTGGCTATTTTACTTTTATTTCCCACATGGCAGCCTTGAACTGTATCTTGTAAACTACAAATATAACTAACACTTATGTTGTTTATTCAAACGTTTTTCCTTAGATGTATCAGAATATAGCTTTCTACTATTTGAACCCATAGATTTTGACTTAAAGCAAACCTTTTGCATCTAGAAGAGGTTTTGAATTCACGAATCCTGAAATGAATGTCTGGTGCTTGGATAACATGCCCCAGAGAGGAGAGAAGGAGTTATCCCCGCCCAGAAAAACAGGTTAACCACAATGTCAATAAATAAGTAAACACCGATTCTTGCAACTGCTGCCAGTTCAAGGAAGATTAGTCAGAGGGCTGCTAGCTAGCATTTGTATTCATAAATTCTCCTCGGGATTACGGCACAAAAGGCCTCTTTATACTTAAACAGGATACAGTGAAGGAAAGCGTCACATACACTTCCAGTATGTCTCTCCAAGAGAGGATCTATTTTCTTTCAGACCTAATTCTCCTTTCTTATCTCCGTGGACACTGACTTTCCAACACATACAGCCTCTTTGGAGAGGCTGCTTGGGTTTCCTGGCTGCGCTGTGACTCTAGCATATCACTTTTCTCTCCCAGGTGATAATTCTGTGGGAGAGCTGGAGTGAACAGTGCCCCTGGGTGCCAAGCGCCCCACCGCGCAGGGATCCCGCCTCCGAGGTAAAGAAGCACCTTATTTTGTTCCCCGAAAGTGCCTGTTTGTCCACGTGGTATCTTTCTTTAGAGCAGAAACTCTCTGTTACTGTTTTAAGCAATACGGAAATGCTTAGAGGGCAATGAGGGAATTTGTGTGGGAAAACAATTTATTATTTTTAATGGTATTTTTAGGAGGGGAACATTTTCAGATTAATTTTAGGGAAACAGCATTTCCATTTGTCCCACAGACTACTGCAAGATAAATGAATTTTCAAGCTTAGCACCTCTTTCCCTTTTTTCTCCTTCCTGGCTCTAAAGATGTCTGTTGTACAGGAACTACAGAGTTCAGAATTCTAGAGGATAAAACCAATAAAAATAGTGGCCATGTAGTGGACCCGAGCATGGGACTTCAACACAGATTCCTAAACTAGGGAGTAGCTTGTGGGATGCTGTCCTGTCTGTCTTTTGAAGACAGCTTTGGAGAGTATGGTTTGTCTGAAACTGCGAAGTGTGTGGAAGATCTGCTGTCTCCTTGCTGGTTGAGGTGGAGTGAGAGGCTTTAATTTTCACTTACATGTCTGATTGAATTCCAAGATCAACTTTACTGGTTCATTTGGTACTTGGAAACACACCCTGTTTATCCCAAAGGTATTTGGATTGTTTTGACCTTAGAGGCCTGAAGAAGGAAAGAAAGAAATAGCTAGAAAGAAACAATGCACATCAAAGGGAAGGACAATTTCATAAATTAACATAAAAAAATACCTTGTAAAGCAAATCTTCTGCAGGGAATCTATATATCCATTGCATAGCTCAATTTTTCATCTTATCTGATTCCTTCTTTAATGCGGTCATCTCAAGGTTAGTGGACATCAGAATCAGTGGTGTTGGGGAGCTTGTTAAAATGCAGGTTACCAGGTCCCACCCTTAGACTTCGTGATACGCTAGGCCTGGGGTGGAGCCCGAGAATGTACAATTCTAGCAAGTTCTCTTGGAGATGTAGCTGCTGATCTGAAAGAACTGCTAATCTAATCCATGGTACAAACTTGCTCCTTCCTGGGATAATTTTCATAAATTACTTGAAGGATATTTTGTTTAACTTTTTTAGACATGCAAAAATCCTTCCTGTCAACAGTTTATGTGCCATAGGTTTTAATCACAATTCATGTGTAATATTGAATTAACAACTAATTGCTCTCAGAGGATTTTTGCGAGACATAAAGTGGGAGACAAACAGGGAACACTGCAACAGTTTTCAGATTGAGAGCTGTCTGGGCCCATTGGAGTTATTTGTAGAATAATATCACTTTATGTTGTAAGAAACATTGGGGTGGAGACTCATTATGTTTACGTTGTTTTTAATCTGTAAGTCCAGAACAAATTATTGATTCTCAATTGAATTCAAGCAAAAACATATCAACACATTTAAATTAGCAGTTTTAATTTAAGGTGACTAGGGATGCCATTTTGTGGAAATTAAACTGATGTTCAGTGTGTAAGGTCTCCCAGGCCCTGATAGGTTCTTTATTCAGCATGTCACACAGCTATAGGGGTGTGAGAAGACCCACGTTTCAATTTCTGAGAAACATTCATTCAGACAGTATAGCATGCCATGGTTTGGTCTTCCCTTGATCTAATTCATCCTTTGCCTATTAGGTCTGCTTGTTTGTTTTTTCTAAGCTCTCACCAATTTGCAAAGTATCATCTAGTGCCAATGTAAGCATACATTCATTCAAAAACATTTGGCTTTTGAGGGCCTTGTTTTGATTTTTGAGGCACTCTTTTTGGTATGGGGGGGGAAAAACATCCGGATGAGGAGGCTGTCCCCGTGGAGCTTCCTGAGCTTCCTGGGGGCGTGGTGGGGAGAGAAGAGGTAGAAGAGCAGGCTGGAGAAGGAGGCACGGGCTGCATCACAGGAAGTTTCATTAAGCAATGTAAGACGTGTGGATTTTCTTTGAAAGGCAGTGAAAGTCATCAGGCGATTTTACCTGGGGGATTTACATTATTTAAAACAACAACACAACGTTCTGGATTCTGTGTGGAGAATGACCTGTAAAGGGGCACAACTGGAATGTAGATGTGGACCCCCAAATTGTGCCACCACGTTAGTGTAACCTTGCTGTCCAGGTGATACACGCCATGACTATATGTTTGTGTTAACTTTTTGGTAGTTGCCAAAAGTCAGATATGCATAAATGTAACATGTATGTGTGCAAAGAACCCCAAATTTCCATCATTTTTCAAAATAAAAAAAGTAAAATGTATCATAGAGAACTCTGAAGGCCCTCACTATGTCCTCAGGAGCTTGCATAAAATATTCTGTTTAAGAAAAACCCATAAAAGCTTTTGAGTCAGACCTGATTCCTACACGGGCTGGGCCACTTAAACAAGTTGCTTAACCATGCAGGACCTGTTTCCTGCAAAATGGGGCTACTCATACTTCTCTCTCTGGGCTGAATTGGGGTGTGTGTGTGTGGGGGGGTCAGGAACAAAGGGTCATTGCATTGGACATTGGTTGGTATAGATACCTTACATATATTTACATGTACTCAAATGGAGAGTCAAGAAAAAATGTTGCACGAAATGAATCCTGGTTAAGCACGTCACACAAAATTCAAGAGGACCAGGGCACTTGAAATTATCATAGGTGAGAAAAGAAAACCAGGAAATTGAGCCTGGGTCAAGACGAAGGTACCTTTCTCTCAGTCGTGACTTCTTCCTAACTTAGGCTTTTTGAGTGTGCCATTAAATAGAAAACTTTCTGTACAGGGAAAAAAATGCCTTGTCCAACTTTCTGAGAGTAATCGATTACTTCTCTGTAGTTATCCTTACTTGTAGATAAGGAGAATTTTCAGTTAAGAGGCTAAACTATTAATGTAATTTCCACATTGAACTCTAGGTCAACTCCAAACTTGCTTTCCCACTGAACTCTGCCTCTCTGTGGATTTGTGATGCTTCGTGACCATTTGTTCAAATCGACGCAGCTGACTTCCATTTGCTTTTTTTTGTTTTTGTTTTTTCTCCCATTTGCTTTTAAATTATCTGAGAATTCCAATAACTGGCACACATTTCTCTGCCTAATATTTCATACAGCCTTCTCAGGATTGTCCTGTGAGCTAGAAACACCTTAGTCAAATTTCACAGATAAGGGGTGGAAATAGGTCAAGAGAGGAGGCTAAATTGAAAGTAAATTCTACATGCTCTTAGTGCACTAAGTCTTTGATAGAAAAAAGTTTTAATAAAAAATTTCATTGTAAATAGTTTTGCAGAATATATATTTACAAAGAGAGAAACAAAGAGTTCTTATTTTGTCCAGAGAAGATGAGGTCTGTTCAGTTGCCTGGCTGTCCTTGCAATTACTTTTGTGATGACAATGAATAAACTTAACTCTTCCACCAAATATGCTCAAGGATAATTTCACACCCCAGTGCAATGCAGCTGCTACTGCCCAGCCAGTGTTTAACAGCTCAGAGCAAGAGCACATGGGAGCATCAGAAGGGAGGCATAGCAGACTATTTCAATTTGAAACCATGGCATCAAGAATATTGTGTGTTATCTCCACATTCAGACTTTTTTATTTTTCCACTGAACAATTCCATGGGGACAAGAAGTCCTACTTCTTGGTGTGTTTAACAAAATGTTTCTAATAACATTCTAAATGAGTTGGGCTTTGCAAAATCATGGTACATTTTGCCTGGAGTCTTTTCCTCTTTTAATTTTTAAATTCAGGTATGTTTTTGAGTATGTTTCCATTTCATTTACACTTAGCCTACCAAGCTGTAGTATTCTAAGAGTTATTTGATGTTGGAGAAGCCCTATACATTTTTTATAAGCTGCGTTAAGTGTTTCTCTTTGAACCATAAAGCTGCATTTTTGCCATCTTTAAATGGAAACCAGACTGAAAAATAACATGGATACAGTTCCTAAATGCAAAACCACTAGCAGGAAAAAATATATAGATCTCAAAATCTTCTGTCATCTGATCAGAAAATGTCCATCTACAAAGACCCAGAGGATGGATCATACTCCATTCTTTAATATCCTCCAGAAACAAATTAAATTTGTGCAAGGCTGTCATTATAACATTGAAAGCAAACAAACACAACCTTCACCTGATGATTCTATCAGAAGGTCAACTTAATGTAATAAAAGATTGAATTGTTATTCAATATTGAGCATCTATTCCTTTCTTCCAACCAACTTTGTCCATGGGGTCTTTTATTTTTGAGGGAACTCAACCAGTACCCTTTCCTTCTGGCAAAAAAGAATTGAAATGCAGGGGCGAAGTCAATATTTTTGTCCCCTCCTTTTCTCATTCCTTTTACCCAAGAAAGTATCCATTATTTCTAACTGACGCAGAGATTTTAAAGCCCAGGGTAAACTGAGGTAAGGATATATTCTTGGTATTTTCAGGCACATGTTTCTACCATTCATCCATGGCCCAAAAGTTTCAAATGAAAATAAATAAAAGATTTCCATTGATAAATACATGACAATAAACTTTAAAATGGAGTAAGTGATTCTACCTGATCTGACACGTGAAAACCTAGAGACCTGCACCCAGCATGGGAATTGGGATGGGGACAGAGCTAGGTCTCCTCAGAGTAACAGAGGCCCTTCCTGCGGTGTTCACAGCTTGTTCTCGGCACTGCAATCCTTTCTTCAAAATGTTCCTTAGAAGATCAGATGCCAGCGTCAAGGTTCTGGTTGAAGAAGTTGGCATTATAGGAAGTGCAAAGAGGTCTTCCCTGTTGACTTTTTCTTTCACCCGTCATCTGTTCCCAACATCTGCAGAGTCCCTGAGAGGTCAGTTTGAGAACCACCGTGACCTACGCTAACCCTCTCATTTTACACTTGAGGAAACTGAGGCAAGAGAAATGTAGGAAATTTTGTCCAGATCACACTAATTGATATTTTTTTTTACGGAATCCACCTTCTTTTCCATTGCCCTTTATCAGGAGTCAGCAAACTTTTTCTGTAAATGGCCAGATAGGAAATATTTTAGGCTTTATATGCCAAAAGATCTTTGTTGGGACAACTTAACTCTGCCATTGCAGTGAAAAAGCAGATATAGACAATACATAGGCAAACGAGCATGGATGTGTTCCAATAAAATGTTTTGCTTATGGAAAGCGAAATTTGAATTTTATGTAATTTTTGCATGTCATGAAATAAATTTTTATACTCTTTTTTGATTTTCTTTTCAACCATTTGAAAAAGTAAAGACCATAGAAAACTCCCAAGCTGTACGAAAATAGGCAGCAGGCTGGATTTGGCCTGCGGGTCTTAATTTGCCAATTCCTGAATTACATACCACCTCTTTATCCAATTTTACTACTTTTCCAGCACTGCCTGAAAGAGTTTAGACCTTTTTTAGGATTCATAAAAATGTCACTTCTTTTCCCTCCATCTATCCACTGCCCTGCACTGGGCGGGACAGCCTTTGTATTTCCTTCCCTTCCACATCATACCACTGCACAGTTTTACCTGAAGGTTTGGAGCCGTTTAATGAAAAGTTAGAAGGATTCTCACAACTGTTTTGCCACTAAGCATGTGAATGCATACTGGGTCACGAGGAGTGCTAAACTCAGCTCATTTTCCTCCCCAAACCCAATCCTAATTTCTGCCATGCTCTTAGGACCAGCCTGGCTCTTGCGCTCTCCATGCCCTTAGCATTGGTGAAGTTGTGACATTGTGTGGCTGTGACATTGTGTGGCTGGTGTGACTACACCCTGCTTTGTGTTTTCTCCTGCTGAGCTCCTAAAATGAACGTTCCCCAAAGGGTCAAAGGTCAACAACAACAAAGGCATCAACATTTGGAATAATAATTACAATAATAATTACTAATATTTATTTATTCAGGGGACACCATGAGAGACAATGATCTGCAATGTTTACGTGCACAGAATCTGTCTGCTGACCTCCAATTAATTGAAGCTCTGCTAATTATTAGTCATGTAATGTTGGGCAAGTTATTTAACAGTCCTCTGCCTCAATTTCCTCATCTGTAAAATGACAATGACAGTAGTAGTACATGGTTTGTAGAGGTAGTTGTAAGAATCAAATGACTTAATATACATGAAATACTTCAAACAGTGCCTGATAAATGTTAAGTGCTGTATACATACAAGATTATATTCTTATTATATTATTATTATTTCAAGGGTACTTTTCTCTTATTCCTTCCCAATTCTTCTAATTCTTCTCTCCAGAGGTCAGCGCCATTAGTTGTTTGGTGTGTTAAAAGTAGATACTGCCTTCGATTCCTGGTCTCTTTCCAAGCCAAAAAAAAAAAAAGTAGATACTGTCTATGTACATGAAAACAATAATAGCTAATAATCACTGAATATTCATATCATATATACCAAGCAGTATTTTAAATACTTTCTATGTATTAACCTAATTTAATCCTATGAAGTAGATATTATTAAATGTATTTAAAGATGAGGCAAGGAAAATTATTGCAACTGGCCCAAAGTCACGTAGCTGGAAAATATCAAAGCCACTCCTGAAAGAAAAATAATTAAGAGTCAAGCCTGACTAGAAGTAGGTTAGAGATTTATATGATCATATGACTGGTTATCTGTCTGTCAGGTGAATGCAAGTTTTTTTTAGTTCCTGGAGTATTAACTCTAATTTTCCTGAAATCTATTAGAGTGAATTTTAGAGCAAACAGAAGAAAAGTGCTGCAACAGTGGGCAGGAAAGTTGCATAATTTATTGCCACAAGAATTTCTAGAACCTTCAGGAAGGGAGACTAGAGATATTTAAGCTTACCTAACCCCAGACAGTTGTTCTCTTGGAATGGGAGAGTGACCACATCCATACCCATCCACCCCCAACAACAACTTGGAATTTCTCTGGGTTAGAGAATGACAGATTGAATATGACATAAAACTGACCCAAAATAATAATTTTATATTATTTTTGTCTTATTAAGTTTCATATGGTCTTTTTTTCCCCCTCTAAGTCTCTCTCTCCCTTGATTACAGTCTATTCAACTGGAACCCTCAGACAGGCAGGAGGTGGGGGGCGTCTGCAAGCATAGAGGACCTCAGTCCCCATGTCACCTACAGCTCTCCAGCCTCAGAACCCCAACTGACAATTAACTCAGGGTGGGAGGGGATTGTTTTCAGAGTATCTTGGCAAATTAAAACACCCCAGTGGGACAACTGCAGTCATGGGTCTGAAATGTAGGGGCACCTGAACATGCCATTTGGTTCGAAATGTTTCCCACCCTTTTATTTTGCAGTTAGTAAAGACTGCAACTTCAAAAGACATTAATTAATTGCTGACAGTTTTACTAGCATGCAGTGGGAAAATCAAACAAACAAAAACTAAAACAATTTTGGCTAAATAATTGTGTTGTTGAAAAATACTTCTTTCACCTCTAAGTATCAAGCATTTCATTGTAGACTTTTCAAATAGTCCCAAGGGCTTACCCATATCACCCCCTGTGAAAGCATAATCATTTTCTTCTCTTCCTCTCATTCCCAATTAGCTTCTCTTTTCCCATAAAAAAGGAGGAAAGATAAAGTCTTGATATAATAATTGCTTGTAAATTAGTCATTTCAGTAAGTTTTATTGCTCCACAAACCTGTTCTCCATTTTGTGCTTCTTACGTTAATGAACAATAACACAGGAGCTAGAAATCTCAGAATCAACTTTGAATTAACCGTAATCTGCCAAATCCACACTGACAAGTGGAAGCCCCCTCAGCAAGGCACATCCAAATTTCCACAGTCACTGAGCTTGCCCAGAACCTGAGGATTACTTGCCTGAGTTATTGCCAGGCTTACCCCTGTGCAGTTTCTTTTGTTTTCATTTTCTAACTTTTGAGTCCGCTGTTTAATGTATTTATTATTGATGTGAAGCAGTGAACTGGTAGATCATCACTTCCTATTTTGGGAAAGTATTGATGGCTTCTGTAAACAAGAGGATACTGAAGAAATAATCTCATCCAGGCTCTCATAGATTCACGGCTCCCTTTTTTAGTTTTTGGCCACCAATTCCCACCCCATCGCACTCACCATCACCCACTGGTGGTAGTCACCACTTCTGTGCTTATGACTCACCTGTGACGCTGTCATGCTTTTGAACATCTCCTTGAATTGGTACAGGCTGCTTCCTCTCCAGATGCTGGCCTCCTCTTTCACTGCTGGTTAAATCATATTCATTTTTAAAGACAAGCTCCCATAGCACTTCTTTCTGAATGCCTCCCCCAAGTCACCTATGTAGGATTAATTAATCCTTCATCTTTAGTCCTATGGTATGGTTTTAGAAATAAAGCAAACAAATCAATAGGCTCTGGAAACATATGCGAGTTTGAATCCTAGCTCTGCCATTTATTGTATAACCATGGGCAGGTTATTTCTAATACTCTGAGTCTCAAAACATATCTATAAAATATAACTTCATGAGTGGTCATAAAGATGAAAAAAGCTAACCTGGTGGTAAGTATATTATAGGTGATCAATAAAACTTATTTGCTTCCCAGTCTACACTACAACCTCTGTCATCTGTGGTCGCAATTTGTGTGTGTGTTTGTGTATCTTGTGTGAGCTCTTTTAAGGCAGGGACCATCCAGAATATATTAAGCACTCAGTAAACATTTATTGAATAGAAACAAGTCCTAAGTTCTATGTCTTTCATCTAATTACAATATTATCATTATGATGTCAGGAAAATAGTCATCTTTTCATTTAAATAGATAAGTTGAATGATACATCTTCTTTATTTCTTCTCCAAGAATTGAAAGGGAAAATCAAGTGTTGAAATTATCTGAGCTTTGGCTACTAAAACAACCAGTTAAAATGAAAGCTAACAATAAAAACATCAAAAATAATAATAGTATTGGGTTTCTTTTCTTTTTCCTCCAGATGTTGGCACCATAGAAACTATGTATGTACATGTGTGTGTGTGTGGGGGGGGCATGAGAGTATTTTTAAACTGTCATTGTAATGATAGGTATTTCATACTAAAAAAGTTGAGCTTGAAAGTTAAAATTGTGACTAAGAGTGCTAAGAGACTTGATCCATTAATATTAGAAATGAGTGGTAGAATCTAATTTAGGAACTAATGGTTCTTTAAAACAAGGAATGTATTTTAATTAAAAGTAAAACCCACAACTCATTTGCCATCAGTGGGACCAAAAGAGAAATGAGCAAAAAGTCTCTTTCCACATAGTAGAAGTTCTTCAGTCTAAGCCTGCTTATTCAACAGGGCAAACTAACTCTATGGGTACTGCAAAGAGAATAACAGGCATACTGTCTTTACTTTGTGAGGGTCTGTTAGCTGTGACTTTATCTTTCAGATTCAACACTCCTCTTAACTCCTACTCCTTTTCTCCAGGAAGCCCCCAGTGAAGACCCAGTTTCTCGAGGGCCAATGTCATGTTCTACCCTGCCACTTATTATCTTCTGTTCAGGCTGAATATTCCCTGAGCACCAACAGCCACCTAAAACAACCAATGCTTTTCTTTTGCGTCTTTTGGTTACTTTACCTTTATTGATGGAAGAGCATTTATTCTACTTCCTTATTGTTATTTTCTTTTTTACCATTAGAATGTGTTTTTAACTTGTGTAACGCTTTTAAACACTGAATTTTGCCTTGTCTGATAACATTGAAGTCTCTGCTTTATTTTGGTTTGCATTTCCTTGGGCAAGCATTTCCCATCCTTACAGTTTTTAAACTTTCTGAACCATCTTATTTTAAGTGTGTCTTCTGTAAAAAAAATATAGATTTGTGGTTTTGCTTTGCAACCAATGAGAAGTTTTTTTTAATCAGGGAGGTCATTTATATTCATAATGTGATAGTGTTTATGTTTCTTTTTATTTCTACAATAATAGTTTATGGTTTTGTTTGAAATATATTTGCTTTTTTATATTCTCTTTACTTTTTAAAACTTTTAGTATCTTTGCTATATAGGAAAGTTTACATATATGCTCTTTTGACTATCTTTATATTTAAATCCTTTATGTGATAATTTAAAGATAATCTGTCTGTATCTATCTATACCTATCATCTATCTGTATCTCACTAACTCTCTATTCATCTATCTAATCTGTTTATCAATAATCTATTTGTCTAGTTTATCTATCCACCTATCTACCTATCTTATCCTTTTTCTTTTTTCTTATGAGCAACAATAAAATGATCTTATATCTGATTCCTCTTATTTCCTCCACTATTTCTTCATCAACTTTAATCAATAGTATTATCTTTCTTGATATTTACCTTTGCACTATAACATATATTTATACTTCTATACTTTAATTTATGATCTTTAATCAATCCTTAATGTCCCTGGTATAGCAAATGAGCTGATCACTAATTATATTCTTCTACTATGTATCTCTCTTTTTCAATTTTTTTCTTGGTTGCATTATTTTTACTTTCTCAGAGCATATGATATTTACCTTATTTTTCTGTCTTCTTTACTCTACCTTTATTTTTGTCTTAGATATATAGTTAAAGGGATTTTGTCTCAATTCACACATAAATATATTGAATGCTTAAAGCTAGTATTTTTGCTGAGGTTTTCCTAGTTAATGATATGTCAGCTAGAGCTCTGTCAACCCAAGTATGATACTTTAGATTGAAAATAAATAAAAATTAATTAATTAGACATGCTGGAGACTAGGTTTGATTCCCAGAGCCTGCCCATGCCAAAATACTAATACTAATACTACTAATAATAATAATTAGAGGAGGATGACAGGTTTACACTAGAATTATTCTAGGCTATCTGAGGTATTTTGGTTATTTTTTTGGAGACTGAAAGTTTCTATAGCTTTAAAATCCACTAATTTTCCAAGGTATGTCTTGATGACTCTTTTGGACCAATTTTTCCAGGTATAGAATGCGCCATTTCACTATGTAAAATCAAACCTTCCTTAATTTCAGAAAGAGTTTCATTGACTACAAGTTAACATTTTTTTTTTCTTTGCCCAGAATTCTATGCTTTTCACTTTTTCTATTTTATCCCTTTGGTCATATTTTATCTCTTGACTTATATATATATATACAATATATTATATTATTATATATATATGCACTTTTGATCCTTTTCTCCATCTACCTTATTCTGTTTTCCACAGTTTCTATTCTTTTATAATGTGGTATTCATTAATGAAATTGTTTTACCCTTTTTTTTCTTCTCTTACTTTTCTCAATTCCTTTTGTTGTTTGACCATCTCTTCTTTGTATGCTTAAATTTCTGTTCTGCGGATCTTCCTTCCCGGTACTGATTCTCTAATTATATTCATTTCAGTTATTTAAGAATGTTAAATTGTAATTTCCACCTACTCCATGCAACATTTTTTGGTGCATTTTTATTATCTTCAGGACATGATACTCTCTTCTTCTTCATCTTTCCCTGCCCCCCTTTATGGTAGTATCTTTGTATAGAGGTAGAGTGTATTCTGTTTTGTTTTTAAATACTGGATTTTACACAATTATGTGGGGAAAAGTAGGTACTGGTTTGGGTACATATTTATCTTCACATCTCAAAGCCTTCATCTATGGCTACAGTGTGATGATTAAAATATGGGAACTAGCAAAGTCCTTCCTCCTATGCTGTGGTTGTCTCCTCAACCCGCCTCCCTGGCTGAGACGTGAGCTTCCTGGAACTCCTTCTTCTGCCTTCTGAGAAGTTGCATTTTGTAGGTGATTTTTGAAATCTGCAACTTCTGAGTCCCTTTTCACTGTCTGAACATTTTTTCTCTTCCTGCCCTAGTGACCTTGTCCCAGTCAAATTAGGGCCTGGAGCAGCTGTTTCTTCTCAGGGTTAGACCTTTTCTATCTGGAAATTCTGTGGTTCTTCCCTGAAGTACCTAAGGGATTTTCTAGAGAACAATTGGGGATATTAAAAACTGGCTGTCACCAAATTCCTGCAGAAACCATACCTTTTTGTTTCAGATTTTCAGTAAGATCACTTATACAGCTTTTAGTGCCTAAGTTTTTTCCCTTTGTATTATTTGTCTTCAGAATATCCTCATATCTTTTGTTCACAGACACTTCCCACAATGAAGTTTTACAAACTTCTGCTACCAAATATACATGTTTCCTACTTGGCATTTACTGATTTCCTGGTTTAGACCCACTGTTTTCTGGATTTCATTTCTTCTTCTTTCTTGATTTATAATTTCTTTTGCTGGAATATAACTTCACTCAACTTCCTAATAAACATTGCAGAGAAGACATATCCTGACTCTTAAAATGACTGATAGTTTGGCCAAGTAAATAATTCTAAGGGAAGAATAATTTTCATCCAGAAATTCAAAGGCACTTCTTCTCCAATGTTATCTTGTATCCAGTCGGCTGTTGAGATATCTGAGGCCAAATTGCTTCATTTTCCTTTGTAGGAAATCTGTTTACTCTGTTAAGTTAATTTTAGGGAATTCTTATTTTTAGTGTTTTAAAATTTCATGTGCTGCTTTAAGACAGAATAAACTTATGAAGCATGTAATAACATGGATGGACCTAGAGAACATTATGCTGAGTGAGTCCAGCCAAAAACTAAAGGACAAATCCTGTATGGTCCCACTGATATGAACCGACATTCAGGAATAAACTTGGAATATGTCATTGGTAACAGAGACCAGCAGGACTCAGAAACAGGGTAACATAATGGGTAATTGGAGCTGAAGGGATACAGACTGTGCAACAGGACTAGATACAAAAACTCAAAAATGGACAGCACAATAATACATAATTGTAAAGTAATCATGTTAAAACACTGAATGAAGCTGCTTCTGAGCTATAGGGTTTTTTTTGGTTTGTCTGTTTGTTTGTTTGTTTGTGTCTTTTTTTTTTACTATTATTATTATTTTTATTTTTTTCTCTATATTAACATTCTATATCTTTTTCTGTTGTTTTGCTAGTTCTTTTCCTAAATCGATGCAAATGTACTAAGAAATGATGATCATGCATCTATGTGATGATGTTAAGAATTACTGATTGCATATGTAGAATGGAATGATTTCTAAATGTTGTGTTAATTTCTTTTTTTTCTTTAATTAATAAAAAAAAACTGAAAAAAAATTTCATGTGCTAAGCAGAGTCTTTTTTTGTATTTGTTTCATAGACTTGTTTCCATTTGTCTTCAATTTGAAGATGTGTCCTTCTTCAGCTCTGGGAAATTCTTTTCTATTTTTTTTTTCTATCTTTTTGATATTGACTCCTATCCTCCTTCTTACTCTCTTTCCAGAATTCCTATCAGCTGGACATCAGACAACTGGACGGGCCTTCTATTCCTCACCTCCTTCATATATATATATTTTTATTCTGTCCTTTTTGCTCTATGTTCTGGAAGATGCCCTCAACCTTATTTTCCTGTCTTTCTTGACTTGTACAATAATATGCTTAATCTGTGAGCATTTTTCTTTTTCTCTAATTATTCCTTGTCCATAACTTTGTGTTTCTGTTTTATCAGTATAATGCTTTCTCTGATTACTCTGAACACATTTGAGGTTTTCAAAATTCTTTCCTATTTTCTCAATGTTCCATGAGGCCATTTAAAACGTCTGCTTATTTAGTTCTTTCTCTTGGGTGTTGCTTATTTTTTTTCATATACCTGGCATTCCCTTTTGCTTCATAAATGCCTATGAAGTGAAGGATGTTTCTAGGCCACTAGGCAGGTATGATGATTTCTTAGATATTTTCCCTGAGGATCTCTGCGTAAGACCACTCGGTCAGGTGGAGCCCAAGGGGCCATGGGACAGTCATGGTCAGTGGCATTTTATTCGGTGGGGAAGGAAACTTGACACAAGAACCTTTGCCTTTTTCTCAACATTGATGTTAATTCCTTTCAAAGAGAGCCTCTAGAGTTTTGCCTGAGTAGAAAATGCTGGCTGTTTGGACTCTGCTGGGCTCTGCATTTGGCTTTATGGAATGGGGAGAGAACGAGGGGTCCTGGATGCTCTAGTTAGCTTATCTATAAATCTTTCATTGTTTCCCTGTAAATATAAGTCCTAATATGTGCTTACCCATGTCATCCCTTAGATGCATTCTCAATTGTCCCATAACTTAGTGGTGCTTGGAATCTGGCTATGTAATGCTAATATCATTGCGATGAATCCTCTGTACTCCATGGCTAATTTGTAAATACATTCTATTTATTTTATTTTGATTCCTCCCCTAGTATTCTTAGTAGTTTGGATGTCTTTTGCATTACCTGTTTCATCAATCTACTCTTTTGTCTTTCCTATTGGTGGTGGTTGTACTCTTGTTTCCACAAACCAACCATCCAATTTCCTTTACTTTTTCTCTTTTGGATTTTTAAATTTTTCTCTATAATTCTGAAATACTGCAGTTATAGAGACCTTTTTAAAATTACTTAATTATAACAACTTTGGGTTTCATAGAAGGTTTAATTAAGTAACAAGAAGCTAGAATGGAAATGTAAAACATTCCAAAGCACATCACAAAGCAAAATATAACACAGAATGAACAACACGCAGGGACTGTTGGCAGATGGTTCCAGACTTGTCTACAGATAATTCATGACAAGTGATCCTTAACTAGGACCATCGAGAAAACCAGAGACCCAAACTACATAGAATTACAAAATAAAGCACATGCCATAAATAATAACAAAGGAAAGGTAATTAGTTTACATTCACTACAAATCCGGCTCTCCTTTCTTTTACATCTGCCCCAATGTGGAATAAAATCCTGGCATCTTCTGAATGAGTTCCGAGGTCCCTCTTTTTTCCCTATCCTCCTCTGTTATCTTTGACATACTTCCTTTGGTCACTGGAAGTTCCAGTACTAATTCTTTCTCTTGCTATCCTTGATTTTTAGACCAGTTCTGCAATTTTCCCCAATACCTGCTCCTCTCCTCTCCAAAAATGCTCCATCTTGGTAGCTATTCAGTGTATTCCAGTCTCAGACATCTTCCTGACTTACATCTGGACATTGTCAACTCATTCTGAGGTAAAAAACCCCATAACTGGGCATGAGTGTAAAGACCCAATTCCAAACCATGGAATATATTAATTCTCAACAATTAGTTCTCATCCTCAGCTGCAGGAACAGAACATACATCAATACTAGCATTCTGAATAGGGTCACCCGCCTGGCCAAATGCAGCAGGATGTAAAGCTTGCCCTACAAAATGCGTAGTACAAAAATGGATGTAACACAAGACACTGGACAAATTGTGAGACTTAGCAACAATTTGAGTGGACAAAGGAGTAGCAATAGGATAGCATCACTTGTAAGTGATACTGAGAATTTCAGACTTTGCTGCCTGGAGCTGCTTGAGGTGAGACTTATTTGTTAACATGGCTTGTGCTGGTCTCAGGCAACCAGAGGGCTCCTCCCAGCTGTCAATTTCTCAAATAAAGGAAGAGAAGAACACGCACTCGATTTCTGTATTGATGTTTCAAGAACTACAGCATGCCCCCAGGTGCCAAGTAATAAATACATTGGGAAATAGGGTGGAGAGGCTCTTGTGTTAGTTCCTTGAATCTTTTCACACACCAATACCATCCAAGTAAATAGAGCAGAACTTCAGTAAGAGAGCATGTTTTTTACTGTAACGGACTAAAATTTAACTTTCTTACGTGTTCTTACGTGATTTTACATGGCATGTTGAGAGGTTTGCCGTGACTGATAAAAATCTTGTCTCTCGACAACATTTGATTTATACACATTCTTTCCATAACAATGATATGATTCGAAAAAAATTAAACTACCCTTCCTTTTGCAAAATAGATAGCAATCTTTTTACCCTGCCACATAATTTGTCTCTAAAATGCCTGTCTTCATAATATGCCGATCATTAGAGTAATGCATATTTGATGAAAACGGGTAATAAATAACATTTCAGAGCCTATTTCTAGGCATTGATTGATGTGTGTATTGTTTTGTCTGCTGTGTTTAATGGCTATGTCTTACTTTTCCTAGTTTTCCAGTAGCACCTGCTGAGGAGTAAATGAGAACTGACCTGTTTTGAAATCCTTTTCCACAAATAAAATTCTCACCCCGTTTCATTTGTGGGAGGGGAGGGATTTGGCACACGCACTGACATTCATTTGCAAATACAAAATCACCCACTTGAAAGCCTATTCACTCTGAGAGGCACAGTCTATCAAATAAGATCAAGGGTACTTTTTATAGACTCACAAACATCTCTCTTTATGTACATACATAAAAGGGGCTGATAAGAATAGAATTTCTCTCACTGGGAAAAGTCCCCTAAGTATAAATACCCAGTTCTAGGAAATTTATTGATCATAAAGGGGAAGTACTCTAGCAAAAGTGCCACTAAGCGACTCGGGCTCTATTGATACATGACACATCCATGGCTTGCTCTGACTGAGAAAATCTCTTGTGCACTCTTTGGGAAAAATCAGTTCAGACAAATTCTTAATGAGCACTTTATTCCATTCTTTTATCACTTGCGGATAGCCACTTGGCAGTTTGCCCAGGGATATTAAATCCCTGCGGAATGGAAAAGTCTTTGCTTGGGGTCTCAGCCTGCTTCAGTCGGTACTTACAGACCTACATGAGCCCTGGCCACAGGCCCCTGCCCACATACTGGGCCAGAGCCACAGGTCATTCTAACCACCATTTATATGGCATAGATTATATGGCGGTAAACTGAAAAATATCAGCCCAACCAATAGTGAATCAATTGTCTTTCTTTTTTTTTGTCTTTCTAGTACCAGCTATTCGCTTTTCTCCTCAAAGAATAGTGTGTGGTTCAAGCATTATGCAATGATTGGGTTTGTTCATTTTTCCCTTTCCTGCTTTTTTTTTTTTAGATTTAGTATATGTCAAATAAGGGAATATTAGGCATCTATGTGCAGGGAAGGGTAATAACAAGGATAGATGAGGGGAATAAAGAGCCAAGGCTCATGGAGATGGATGTCTGGAGGTCTGTATAATTTAATTCCAACAAGCAACCATCTATATATGGGATTTAAATAGGTTATCTCAACATGGTTTCAAATAAAATATCTATAAGCTACCAAGAATTTCCTACTTGAGTTGATCCCCAATAATGAGACAGGCAGGTAAGCTTTTCTATTTAGTTTCTCTTTTTTTGAAAGATGTTCATTTCCTTAATTCATATTTAACCTCCACATTAGAAGAAGAACATACTTTGAGGACTATGAGGATGAATGTTATTATTCCTGCCATGAAATTGTTTCCATATATGAGTTCACAATGTCTAGTCTCTTTAATGACCCACTATTCCCCTGTTTTGCTACTTTTACTTCCTTGCCTCTGGAAGATGGCATAGATTCCCAGTCCACTTCTTATCAGTTATCCTAAAAGAATGGTTTAAAACAGTTAAATTCACTCCTCATTTGTAGATATTCATTTATTCTTAGCCACAGTCACTTTCCATTATTCAACAAATCCCTCAATTACTCAGACTAACAATTAAAGATTTACTACTAACACATGCCCAATACTATATACTCAGTACTATAGTGAATTTGAGAAAAGTCTAATGCTGTTCTTGTTTTGATGATTACTTTACAATCATTAACTCTAATCTGGCCAGGGTTGATTCTCTGCCAACACTGAGGGTCATATTGGAAGTACACAGCAATCAGACCTCCTCTCCTTCCTAAAGAAGATTATTGTGGAAGAGGGGACAGAGATTGTGTAAAAGTTATCTTTTTTTGTTATAAATTTGAAAAGAAAAATTTAAATACCTTGAAGCCTGAATCACTGAGGTTTCACATTGTTTCCCTCTAGTGCCTTAGAGAGAACACCATTTTGATTAAAAGGAATTTGGTGGTTCAATATAAATCAATATCCTAAATAATTTTTTTGGTCGTGTTGATTGTCATTAGAGTACAGTACTTTTCCATTACTGTTAAATTAGAACTCTATAGAAGATTTTTATTATACTTGCTTAAGAGTATGACCTAGTAAAATATAATTCTACATAACACACTCCCACAGTGTGGTCCATTGAAGGTGTCCTACAAAATTATATAACTTGAGTGGGCATTTCCTTTGTATCCTAAGAATGTTTTTTTGTTGTTACACGTTGTCATTTCCACTGGAATCATGAGAAGAGTGTTGCTACTCATGACCTTTTATCATTAGATCTTGGCATCCTACCTACATTGAGTGAACTATGAAATTTGAATATGACTATGTACACATAGGCACATTTAGCTGTTTGAAATTGTAATCATTTTGGTTCAGAAAGTATATCACTCGTGATACTACATAAAATTATTAAATGATCTGGGCTTAGCAATGCAGAGAAAGAACAGAATTCTACTCAACTTGTAATCATCGCCTAGGATAGTAACTGTCTTAAGTGGTAAAAAATTACTAGGGGTGCTTTCTGGAGCCATTAGGAGCTCACTGCACCCTGGAGTGCTGTGAGCCATAAAAGCGGAGTAGAGATAAACACACCCTGGGGTGTCATAAGCCATGCAGCACAGATGTGTTCACCCATATTTTGATAACCATTGCTTAGAGAAATCCGGTTTTTAGTGGAAGAAGACAAAGAAGGGAAAATGCATTTTCCTATTCAATAAAGATCTGGCAATTTACTTGCTCAGATTTTTTAAACATGTGGGAAAACTGAGCTGGGAAGTTCTGCAAGTAGACGTCTTCCCCTTCAGAAAATCCTTTCAATATTGCAAAAGTTTCTCTTATAATTATAGTGAAGTTTTAAGACCTTACACAATGACTGACTCAAGCAACCCAAAACTTTCATCCTTCACATTAGGCCTTTAGAGAGGTTTATTTATGTGGTTGATAAATGTTATCAAACTTCATTCCACTTAAAGAAGAAAGAAATTAATAGAGTTCCAACATATTTCTCTCAATATGGAACTGGTGCTAAGACAAAATAAAAAAGCAGGAACTCTGATTTCTGAGAGGAACTTTCCATTTGGTGTGGTGTGTTATTCAATTCGAGAGCATGACTCTATTTTTATCATTCTTGCTATCATAAATAACCAGGCATGCTGTCATGAGAAGCAAAGAAAATAAACTGCCCCCCAAAATAAGAGAGACTTGGATGCTAGCAGCTCCTAGTAGGTTTCTTCAGATCATACATGTTGGGACTTCTCTGTTCTTCTCCCTCTGGGCTCCACTTCCTGTGGGGTGCAATGTTTGTACAGATGGCAGCAACTTCAGCAGATGTGGCCCTGGGTTTTTCCTGAGGGAAACAGAAATGACTGGATTCATCCTAAAAGGACCTCAGAGGGTCTTAGAGGACTAAAGAAGGGGAGAACAATGTAATAGCTACAACATGAGGGGTGGGGAGTTCCCAAGTGCCTGGAAAATCCATACTTTTGATAAGAGGGATAGCTAAGACTTCTGCTATAGCAATTTTTAAGTGCCAATGAATTAAGCAGGATGTTTAAATCTATGCCTCATGAGTCACCTGAAATGATATGTAACTTTGTTGCTGTTGCTGTTGAGGGTATGGTTGTATGCATTATTCTAGGAATGAATTCTGCATTTTGGCAAGAGTCCGTGACCCAAGCGCGATTGAGAACCAGAACTCTGGAATACAAGGTGTGCTGGTTTGAAAGGATGTATGCCCCCTAGAAAAGCCATGTTTTAATCAAAATCCCATTTCATAAAGGTAGAATAATCCCCATTCAATACTGTATGTTTGAAACTGTAATCAGATCATCTCCCTGGATGATGTGATTTAGTCAAGAGTGCTTGTTAAATTGGATTAGGTGACTACATGTCTCCACCCATTTGGGTGGGTCTTTCTTGGTTTACTGGAGTCCTATAAAAGAGGAAACATTTTGGAGAATAGAGATTCAGAGAGAGCAGAGCAGAACGACATAGCCACAAGAAGCAGAGTTCATGAGCCAGTGACCTTTGGAGATGAAGAAGGAAAACGCCTCCCAGGGAGCTTCATGAATCCGGAAGCCAGGAGAGAAAGCTAGCAGATGATGCCATGTTCGCCATGTGCCCTTCCAGCTGAGAGAGAAACTGAACTTCATTGGCCTTCTTGAACCAAGGCATCTTGAACCAAGGCATCTTTCCCTGGATGCCTTTGATTGGACATTTCTATAGACTTGCTTTAATTGGGATGTTCTCTCCTCCTTAGAACTGTAAACTAACAACTTATTAAATTCCCCTTTTTAAAAGCCATTCTGTTTCTGGTATATTGCATTCTGGCAGCTAGCAAACTAGAACACAAGGTTTGTGGTGTTTTCTAAAAAAGCGCTGAGGAAATTAAACATAAGCATTCAAGCTAGATCTGAGAACAAAATTGTACTATTTGAAACATTTATTCCATGGAGCAAGAGTGAGGTCTTCCATCAGAAAGGACAACAGAAAGTTTCCAATAGACTTTCTGAATGTGGACACTAAAAAAAGACTTACTGATCTCATCTCATTGTTTATTAGAATATTGACTTTAGGGAGATTTGGGTACTATTCTACAATTAAATAATTTTTTTTCAAAAAGCTAAATTTAATATTTTCACTTTCATTTAAGGTTCCAATTATGCTTATCCTACTTTTTGGCATTGGTTAACTTAAGTTAGAACTCCCATATTACCCCTTCCTCCTCCCCCCCTTCCTTCCCCTATTAATAACATCTTACATTAGTGTGGCACATTTGTTATAATAAATGAGCCAATATTGATACATTATTGGTAACTAAAGTCCATAATTTACATTAGGGCTCGCTTTATGTGTATACAATTCTATGCAGATAGCTTTTTTGTTTGTGTGTTTTTGTTTTCTCACCATTTTTTTTAATTTAAGAAAACAAATAATACACTTAGAATCACCAAAAATGGGTATCTTAATTAGCTTAACCATAGGCATATTTAAATAAAGTATCTGTAGATAGTTTTCTTTTTTTTTTCTTTTTGGTGCTTTGCCCAGGAACCGAACCCAGGTCTCCCGCATGGAAGGCAAGCATTCTACCACTGAGCCATCCTAGATAGCATTTTAATAAAACAAAAAAAAGGACCTAAAGAAGAGGAGAGAGATCAGCACAAACTCTCCCAGTGGGCCCCATGAGGGTCCCATCTCTCCATATTTGAGAGGTGTATGTCTGGAGACAGTGGGGAGGTGGCATGTGAGGTAGGATGCAAAACTAAAATAGCATATGAATAGCATAGATTAAAAAAATAAATTTACATTGTTTCATATTTAGCTTAAAGAAGGCAAAGAGCTTCTATTTGAAATATGTATTAAAAGCCTGTCTTGTAAGGTGTGGTGTTTGAAGTGGGATATTTCGCTATATGTTTTCCAAGAGTGTATCCAAAGTGCAACACGTTGGAGGTAGTAAAGCAATTCTGTAGTGTTAGAATACTTGAGTTCAAATCCTGACTTAACAAGCTAAATGGCTCTGAGACCTGAGCTGAATGTCATACTCCCTCTGTACCAGGGCTTCCTCAGCTGTGAAATGCACACGTGCTTACCATGGGGGTTACTGTAAGGGTTGACTAAAACCTTTTCTGAGAGTGTAGGCATCTTCAAGTAAGTCATTACCTGAATCTGAAACTGATGAAACAAAACCCCTGAGCCTCGTCTGGGGCCAAGCATACAGGCCACGTGCTGGTGACTTTTAGAACTTCAGATACAGGGTCCCTATGTCTTAACATTTTGAGATCTATCCGGAATTCTAGAAAGTCAGAATTGTGAGTGGTTTAGAGATTATCCTATGCAAAACCTCATTTTTATATTGACTCCCATATGTTGTCTTCTAGCCAGTGGCACAGTCAAGAAATGAACCTACCTTGCCTGACTCCAAGTTTTGTGTAGACACAAAGCAACAAAGGTTGCGAGGATCTATGCCATAAGCTAGAACAGCCTTTAGTCCCAGACAGGGGAGGCAGTACCCTGGAAGATTAGAAGATAAAACGTTTTCTGCTTGCAATACTTGGGAGGTCTTTTCCACTCCATTGATGGACCATTAAGCTCTTAGCCAAAGTAACTGAGAAAATCATGAAATAATCAATGTAACCTTTCTGCCTTATTACTTCTCCACTCCATTAAATTTCCTCCCTTTTTTTCTGGCTTTTGTGCTCATTTTATCACATGCTTAGATACCCATGATTTGCATGTTTCTTCTTGACTTTACCTATTTTCCCTTTTCTCTCTATCATCGTGATTAGTAGGAGGAGAGGGAATCATATGAACTAAGTATTCCAATCATCCATTCAGCAACTTAAATATATCCAGACTGTGTACAAGGTGGTAGTGATGCATGTGTAAAGATGACAGGTGCAAAACTGACAGACTGGTAAGCAGCCACCATGAACTGTGAAAAGTTGCAATGGATAGGCTGTAATGAGGCTGAGCATTTTTTCATATTTTAATTAGCTGTTTGAATGAAATACTTGCTTAATGGGTATATTTTTAGCCCATTTTTGCACCGTGTTTTTATGTTCATCTTACTAATTTGTGGAGGTTATCTGTATATTCTTTTTCTTTGTCACTGTAGTGTATTGAATGGCAATCCCCTAAAATGAAAGTTCACCCAGGACCCAAGAATATGGCCTTATTTTAGTAAAAGGATTTTGCCGATGTAATTAAGTTAGGGACCTTGAGATGAGATTGTCATAGACAAAGGTGGACCCTAACTCCAAGTGTCCTTATGAGAGGAGAGAAGGGGAGGTCACCTGAAAGCAGAAGCAGAGATGAGAATTATACAAGCTGCAAACCAAAGTATACCTGGAGCCGCCAGAAGTGAAAGAAACAAGGAAGCCTTCTCCCCTAGAGCCTTTGGAGGGAGCGCCTCTGTGCTGATGCCTTGGTTTCAAATTTTTTGCCTCCCAGAACTGTAAGAGAATGAATTTCTGTTGGTTTTAGCAACCAAGTTTGTGGTCATTTATTATGGCACCCCTAGAAACACAACATAGTCACATATGTTTCAGATCACATAATCTGAACACAATAACATTCCTTCCTTTCCAATCCTTCTACTTTTTTTTATGTGTGTGTGCCTGGTCTGGGAATCGAACCCGGGTCTCCCACCTAGAAGGTGAGCATTCTACCACTGAGCCACCCATGCACCTCCAATCCTTCTACCTTTTCTTTCTCTTCCTTTCTTCATGTATTGTCTAGAAATTCCAGCACAAAGTCTTGTTCTCTCCCATATACCTAGTCTTCAGAAGAGTGCTAGCATATTCTTGCATTCCATAAATAGAAAGGGCAAACCTATATTACATATTACATTACATTTGGTTGTGCAAACATCCTTGCAAAGATTGTCCAAAACATAGAGGCAGGCAGTGTTCTGTTTGCAAGTCATGCAGACATGTGTGAGACCCGTCTTTCAAATAGGACTTTTCAATGTTTATTCATTCATCCAATGAAATATTATTGAGTGTTCGTAATTCATAGAGCAAATGCTCTCAGCCAATGAACTCACTGTAATAATATCCTGATTTGAGTGGTTAGACCTATTGCAAACAGGAAAAGTTTTGAAGAATGCAAGTTTTACAAGGCTCAGAGCACTTTCAAAGGTATGGTCGAGCAAAGAGGTATTAATTGGAAGTCTTTTATATTATTAATGGCAGCATAGCTATGGCTGCATTCTGGGAATACTAATTGCAGTCTATGAATAACACTGATCCTAAATAGTTGCTGCTCCCAATTCCAGGAGCCTGACCTTTATGCTAACTAGAGGATGCTTGTATTCATAACGGAACGTGGTTATGTATGGGCTGTCTTCAGGCTATCACTGCCTCTATCTTACAGATGCTTACAGAAAGCTCTTTTCCAAGGATTTATTTTAGGAATTAAAAAATATATATATTAAGCAACAGATTTTCTTTTTCTTGGTGCTTTGAGGATATGGAGACAGAACAGGTAGAATTTCTCTGCATAGTCACTTACAGTTTAGTCAATGACATCATAGATACCCTACTATTTTTTATTCATAATTTATTTGTTGAGCCACTCAACAAATATTTATTAAGCTCACCTTTTGTGCCAGCGACTGTTCTAGGCCCTGAGAATGTAACCATGATTGCATTAGGAAAGAGGATTTCCTCTTTTATAGCTTACAGGCTGAGGGGTGGGTGGGAAATGGTCAAGGAAACAACGTGAATAAGTAAAGGTGAGATCCAGACGATGTAAAATGGTATGAAAAAATTACACTGAATCATGGTGAAGCCGTCGCTAAGGTGGTCAGGAAGGGATAGGCGGGTCAATTGGATTGGACTTTCACATGGAATATAGATGTAATTAATAGACATTTACTGACAAGCCATAGTCTGCCTTGAATTGCTTGAATTGAATTTGTTTGTGGTATATGTTGAAAAATAATACCAGCCAAAAGATCTTGGAAATAGAGGAGAAAGAAACCTTTTTATTTTCTTTAATAGAACACTCATAAGATGTTTCATAAGGAGGTGGCACATGAGTTGGATATTTAAAATGAGAAAACGAAAGAAACATTAAAGTTCTTGAGATGTTTTATTCATGATCATGAGCTAACTCTGGCTCAGTAGTTAATCGGTGAGAACTCCTAGCTTGCGAGCTTTGTTATTGGGTTCAGAGCTTCCATATCTAATGTCCCACATGTTTCCAGGGCTATCATCCTATAGTTATAAGGTCATTAAATAAGTATATGATACAAAAAAATCAACCTTTAAAATGAAAATACAGTCACTGAAGACTAATAAGTTGTGAACCTTCTGGAGGGCAAAGTTTTACTCTTTCCTTAATGCATTGGTTGCATCAAATGGATGAAATCAAATGACTGCTATACATGATAGGTTTTACTCTACTCATGGAAGATGCTGCTTCGGTGTGCAGCCATGCACTCTTGGGTCAAATTCATAGCAGTTGAAGTATAGACAGACCTGATCAATTTGAGGGTTTGTAATCTCAAGACACTGCTAAATTTAATTTTATTGGAAATTTTTGCATGCATTGGAGACATTGTATGGACCTCAGCAAAGACACATTTCCTTTAAAAGTTTCTTACTTGTACGTGTCAGATCTGTTTGTGTTTCATATTAGCCTGCTTGGATTGAATAGGCATAAGACACGCTTCCTCAGGTTAAAGTTCAGTGATTGTTTTATTGAAGAACATTTTCAGTTTCTTCTGGATACCTCAAATGAAAACAACCTGGTATTCATATACATCAAAAAAAAAAAAAAACCACTATGAGTCATTGGCATTGTGCGTTACTACTCAAATCAGAGACAAAGTGAGCAAATTTCATGAGGCAGCCATGGTGAACACATCAATTTTTACAGTTTGTCACAGATTAATAAGCAAATAATATTAAGGCTGTGCAACCTCTTTTTCAATAACTTGAGTGATTATCAAAGATTATACAAAGCATGTTCAGCAATAGAACAAAAATTAATAAATATGAACATCAATCTGTGAGCTATGCCTCATGAATCCTTTACACACCAATGAAACTGGAGTAAAGCAAGAAATATTCATTGTATAATGACTAGGGAACTTTGTAGAGAAGTTTGTAAAATACTATTCTTTCATTAACAATGCAAGAGAATACATGAAAACCCTATTACAGTAAAGTGAATTTGTACTGCTTGGATTCAACCTTTAAAATACTGTTTAGGACCAAATAAATAATAGCAAACAAAGTAAAAAAAAGATAAAATCAAATATATATATATATATATATCCATGCAAGATAAAATGAATAAAATCTGTATTCACATACGTATATGAACATGTTAACATAAAGGTATTTTGAACAATTGTCATTTTGCCTGTCCCTTTTATGGATAGCAGAACTCTTCCCTGATGGTTGGCTAGTCCATATTCTCCCAACCCCACTCAGGATTGTCCCAGACCCAGTCTTGGGGATTCACAGCCCTCACTGAGACTCTACCTCCCAGAATACAATAGTTGGTCTACAGGACGCAAACCAGGCCAAAGTCCTCTCTCAGACCTGTTTGCTAGAGCGCTTTGGGGAAAAAAGTCTCTATTTTGTTTGGAGTTGCTATGGTAACAGGATGTACTTGGAATTGTTGGTAGCCATCCATCTAGGCATCTCTGCTACAATGTAAAGAGGTGCTTCTTTTAAGAATGGAGATGCCACAGAGGAAAGCCATGTTAGGAAATGAAGAGAGACCCAATGAATAGTTTTATTTTGGGGGCCCTGTAGGTATGAGTTTGAGCTCATTGCTCCTCCTAAATACCTGAGCCCATATTTGCTGGAACTGGTTTCTGGTTGAGCTTTTGTTTCCTGTCATAAAAATCATGCTAGATCATTTCAGCAGTGGTTTTTTTTTTTTGCAAGGGCCAATATCATTGGGCCAATATGATTTAGCCAAAATCACAATGGTTAAAGAGTCCTTGAGAGGGGTGTTGATCTAATTTCTGTAATAATGAAAAGGGATCAATGGCCTGGAGTGTTATCACAGCACAACCCCTCAGTATAAGCAGGTCTGGCACCAGAAATCAGCAGTGTTCTTGATGGATAAGTAAACATGGAAGACTATGAGTCGCATGCATGTATGCATGAGTGAATGGATAAGATAGAAATGTCTGGGACACTGACTCCCTGAGTACCCCACCGGAACGCACTGTGCCTCTTGCCAGACCTGCTTATACTGAGGGGTTGTGCTGTGATAACACTCCAGGCCATTGATCCCTTTTCATTATTACAGAAATTAGATCAACACCCCTCTCAAGGACTCTTTAACCATTGTGATATTGGCTAAATCATACAATAAGGAAGATTTTCAGTTCTTCAGCCCAAGGCACCTGTCTGCCAGGATAGGATTTTGCTCTTGGTCTAGACAAAGCAGAGAAACAAGAACCCAAGAAAAAGGGCACTGAGAGAAAGAGAGGATTTGTTCTGAAGGCTTTGCATATAGGTGACCTATCAGGAAGCTTCCCAGTGTGGAAGCATGGCCTGGGCTCCTCTGCCCAAGCTGGTAGGCGCCTTATTATATCACCAGAATGGCAAGAAGCAATCCAGTTGGCCCAAGAGCGTAGTTGGATCAAGGACGGCATGCAGAGTGGTTTTAACCTATTCTCTTTGGGGGAGTTAGAAGAATGTTTCTCATAACAAATGGGCTTTACTTAGTGCCTTATTAGAACTCCTCCATGTGCTTGTATGTGGGAGAGGGGTCCACATATGTGTGTGTATTCAAGTGGCCACTTACTTTGGGGATATTAAAAAGTAAGTAAGGCAAAGCCCTTTCCCTCATTCTAATAGAAGCAGTGATACCACAAGGAGAAACTTGGGGTAGCTTTAGTTTTTTTTTGCCTCATAATATCTTCCCACCAATTTTCTCCAGATAACCATACATGCATGTCTTTGCCATATCAAAGTAGCTTTAGGATTTACCCTAGAACCACTAATGGCCTGCCATCAGTTCCCCAAGCCCCTTCTATAAGGAAATTCTGCAGCTGTCTCTGAGTAATGCAAATAAGAAATTTTCACCAGCATTTTAAGACTCAGTGTTTTCCCCTTATACTATAATTGTAAATATAAAGTTGTGTGGAAGTCAAGGGAGATAAAGGTTATTACTTCCTAGAAATAAGAGGAAGGTTGATAGGGTAGGAAATTTACATTGGGCCTTCAAGAATTGGTATGAATTTGAAGGCAAGGGAAATAAGCCTTTTAGGTAGAGAGAATTACATAAACACAGCCATGGAGACAGGAAAAAAGCCAGCGATATTTGGGAGCCATCAGTTCATATGAACTTGGAATGTTAACAGGCAAATGGTGGAAGAACAGGCCAGACAATTGAGTTAAGGCCAAGTTGCAGAGGACACTGAATGTCAGACTGAGAAATCTGTACTTTATTCTGCAGGGAATGTGGCTTCGTTGAAAGATTTTCAGCCTGGCGATGACATGATCAGATCTGTGCTTTAAGAAGATTAATTTTGCAATACTCTGTAGAATGAAAGATAGAGACAAAAGACAGGAGGCAGGGATATCTTTGTCATGTCTGATAATGTATCTTTTTATCTTTTAAACTCCTTTTCTTTGAATGTCACATAGCAACCATGAGAACTTCAACTACATTTTGAGGATGTGATTCCACTGTCAGTAATGGCAGTCACTTCCCATTTTTGCTAGTGATGAATGACGGAAGACAGCTTCGGTAGACATGAGAAGAATCATTAAATAATGTTGGAGAAATTCATTTAATTAAGAAAGCAAGGACTTATGCTATATATTTAATCATAATATTTTCTGGTTATATGTTATCAGCAAAGAAAAACAAAATAGGAGGGAAGGAGAGAGGAAGAGAGGAAGGAAAGGAGAGAGAGCGAATATCTAATAAATTTAATGTTAAGTTCCTTTGAAGTTTACTTAATTTCTTTCCTCTATTTTTTTCTTTATTATCAAAGTGATAATTCAGAACTCTTTCATCTTACTGTAAAAACCTGAGGTAGGGGCGGGCCGCGGTGGCTCAGCGGGCAAAGTGCTTGCCTGCTATGCCGGAGGACCTCGGTTCGATTCCCGGCCCCAGCCCATGTAACAAAAATGGAGAAACAGAATACAATAAAACAAGAAAATGTTTAAAGATGTTTCCCTTTCTTCCTTCCTTCCTTCCTTCTCTCTGTCTTTCCTTTAAAAAAAAAAAAAAAAAAAAAAAAAAAAAAAAAAAAAAAAAAACCTGAGGTAGTCCATCTCAACTTACTGGAGACAGGGAAGAATTGCACTTTGTGGCCCCCTTATGCATAGGTAGGGAGGTGTAAGCAATGAACTGAGCTGACCCTTCTGGGCTGGGTCATTGATTGGTGATTGTGAGGCCTTCTTGTGCCCTCTCTTTCCTTCTGGGACAGATGATGGTGGCAGTTCCTTACACCTATGTCTCTAAGCCTCTTTGATGAGTAGAGCCCCCTGCTGAATCGTGATGGCCAAGTGGCAATAAGCAAGAATTAAACTGCAGCATAACACCCCTCAGATTCAATGCTATTTTTATTTTAACATCTTGTCTTCCTGTATTTTATGTATGTGTGTGTGTGTGCATGTATTGTTGTTTTACTTTTTCTTTTTTTTAAACTGATTTATCAGTTTTACTCTTAGTAGCCATTATTTCTTTTAAAAAATGAACAATAATCTGACCATATTTCTGATGGCATACAGCTTTAGATTCTTTTCAATTTATTTGCTACACACATTTGCCTTTCTTTGTTTTGTCCATATCTGTTGAAGGTCCTAAATAAACAGACTTGGATAAGAATCCAGGAAGCTAATATTTGTCCCAAAATATTTATGAGGTGACCCACATATGCTTATGAATATGTTTGTTCCTGTTGGATGCTACCTGGCTTTAATGCTCCCCAGGACCAAGGTCTTTGCAGAACTTTTTTGATGCACTTGATGCCACTGATGTATTAAACTTAACCTTGAGGTAGTCTGAGAAAATGTGGGAGAAGCATTCCTTTCTACCTTTCTGTTGAAAGAGTCTCAAAGCAGTGCTATTATTGCTGACCCAGTTGTTTTATGTGCACTGCCTTGAAGTAGAGCCTTAATATTTTCCTTCAGAGGACTGAGATACATATTTTGGGGGGAGTATTTTCTAGGAGACTTCTTGCACTTCACTTCTGATATTTCTACCAGTCATGCCATCAATTTGCTAGGCCTCCAATGTTCTGTCAGAACATCACAGCAGAAAGTTCTTTCATGTCATCCAGGAAGCATCTCAACCTACATTTCAATAAACATGGATCAGTTCTATCCCATTAGTTCCTCAAGCAAGCAGAACTGTCCAGCACTGATGAAGTCTAAGCTAAACTAAGCTAAAATAATTAATGCTAAAATGAACACCTTTTAGAACGCAGATTTGCAATTGAATTTTTGAGCTATATTGACAGATTTTCTCTAATTTTTACCTATTTGCATTTGCATTAGCAGATGAGAACATTTACCTAATGATACCACCTACAATAGTGACCAATTTAATATATTTCTAGTTTGCTAATTTGATAAGGCAAAATTTAGCATCTTGTTGCTTTAAACTCCTGTATTTATTTCATTTTACATTTAGGGGCCATAAATAAAAATTGGGAATCATAATAAGAATTTGTAACTTTCAGGTAACTTCTAATTCAAGTAACAAATACACTTGATAACAAATAAAATAATATGATTATCTTATGATGGATTTTAATTATTTCTTGAGACTTCTCTCCCCAAATCAGGTGCCACTCTATAGAAGAAGACTATTTTTGTTTCAGTTTTAGATTTGTTCCATATTTTTAATTTCTCCTTCTCTTTATATTCTCAGAGAGATACTCAACTTTATTTTCTAGCCCTTTTATTTGACTTTGTAACCTCTAAAAACATTTTCACTTTATCTAATTGCTCCTTTTTCATAGCATTCTGTTCTTATTTAAGGTAATTTTTCAAATATTTATGAGAATATTAAAACTCCTTTTAGAGTTCTGTTCTTTGAATTATTTGTTTGACATTGGGCCAGGCCTTTCTCTCTTCCTTTTTTTCCTTCTCTCTCTCTCTATTCATGTGGTCTTTCTCATGCTGCTCTCTTTCTTTCTGCGCCTGGTGATCCATCTATTATGTCAAAGGCTACAGTTCCTTTTGTTATATAAGTAGATATGGCTTCCAGTGATGAGAGAGCTGTGGTTTGAACTAATAGATGGTCATTTAAGGTGAAAGTAGGGGTCAGCTACCAAACCACTGACAATCAAAATGCCAGAAAGGGATGGCTTTGAGGGAGCCAGCAGCGAAATTCTTTTCTTCAGATAGTTCCGTTAATTGTGTTATCCTAGAGGCCTCTGCTACAAGAGGAAAAATAAAGCCCATCTTCATTCTTTGAGCTGGTAAGGGAAAGGGTTGGGGGTGCTAAATGATATGCTGTTCCATGCACAGACTTTCACTGACTCTCCCAATTTTCATTTCTGATCTTTACCTTCCTCGTTGACTCTGAACTTAACTTTCTACCAGGATTTGAGCTGTAGATTTTATCCCCATATCCTTGGTGGGCTCCTTAAAGTGTGTCATGGACTACAGAATTCTTTGTCTTTTTTATCTGCCTTCCTGTTCCCACTCATATTTTTTCTTCTGGAAATTTATGGAAATTTATCCTTCTTGGTAGACGAACTCCTTCTGTTTGTTTTTTGTTGTTGTTGTTGTTGTTTGTTTGTTTGTTTTAGTAGTTACAGGTTTATCCCCTTTGACATTTTACTGCCTTTTAAATCTATTCATTTTTTTTTTTGTTCTTTCATTTTGGAGCATCCTCAAAAATTTGGAAATCAAACATCTGTGCCCCATCTGACATCTTGTAACTAATGTTTTAATCCAAGGAAAGGATTTTAATTTCATAGGCATCCAGGAGAACTAAATGGGTTCTTTTTTTAATTTTTTTCATGGGTAGGCATTGGGAATCAAACCTGGGTCTCCAGCATGGCAAGTGAGAACTCTACCTGCTGAGATTAAGTGGGTTCTTTGTTCCCCATGCCAGTTCCTGTATGACTGTAAAAGACAAACAAGTATTTGGCATCTATTTCACATCAGGACCTTGGTGACTCACCTACAATCACTTGAACTAACATCAGATTTAGCCACATTGTGAAAATTGTGTCTCTAAAAGCAAGAGTTCCTCATCAGCAGTAGCAATGTGCACCTGGAAAATTGAATCCCTGCCATAGACCACATTTGGGTTCTGACACCACCGTGCATATTTCTTGGAGGGACTATTGCAATAGCTGTATATCTTAGGAGGAAAACCTACAGATTGTATGACTTGTTTAAAAATATGGAGTATGACTGACATTGTATAGGGAGAGAAGAGTTGTTCCATGTGGGCGGGGTGACCAGAGTGAACAGCTTTTTGTCTAGTGTAATATTAGGAGTTACAGGAAGGCCTCAAATGTCTCCCACCTGTTGACTCATGTCCAAAATTCCACTCTCATTTGATTACAGAGAAAACAGCCCTGTGAATGGCGGCACGGGGATTTTATGAAGGAACTGGAAGCAAGATTCTGTACTAATGTGTAAACCTGGAGGAATGGTGGAGAAAAGACAAAGATCAATGTGGAGGGCACTGGAGGCAAACTCCATCTCTTCAAGTGTGCCTGCGCCTGGCATGTCAAGTGTTTCAACTCAGGGCTGCCATCTGTGGTTCTAACGACCAAACTTTCCTGGGCCTGTCAGAGAAGTGGGCAGAGAACTTCTGAAACCAATGAATGTCAGACATTTTCCTGTAATGTATTTGAGATTATTTATTTTAAAATATAGCCTCAGGCGGGCCATGGTGGCTCAGCAGGCAGATTTCTTGCCTGCCAAGTCGGCAGCCAGGGTTCAATTCCCGGTGCCTGCATATGCAAAAAAAAAAAAAAAGGCCTCAAACAAATACTGTTTGTCTAAACAGCATTTCATATATCACCTAATATATATGACAATTATGACAATTGTCATGGCATTATTAACATATAGAGCTATCAGTGATGTTAGAAAGTACTTGAATCATCATGAAACAGACAGTATGTCTATTGGGGAGACCCTAATGCAAAGAGATTCCTCTTTATAAATAAGAAGATCAATCCATTCACTATCTCTTACTCCTCAATGCCAATTCCATATCTTATTTTCACCTCAAATCTCCAAACCAACTTCCTCCACTCCCATTCTCAGCTGACCATTTTCCTTCCTTTTTCACTGAGAAAATACAATAATTCAGAAAAGAACTTCCCACATTTGCATACCACCACATCTCTTCACCTACTAGCATCTGCCCCCGCCCCACTGTGATTGTGATTATAGATGCTTCTGTTTAAAGCCAATCCCACTGCCTGGGAATTAGACACGTCCTCTCTGTCCCACTCATTCTCCTCTCTATCTTCTTCATCATCAATTTTCACTTTCTACTGGATCATTCCTGAAAACATAAAAACCTGCTCCTATTTCTCCCCTCTTTAAGCAAACCTTTTTGGAGCTGCTAAGCATGCCAGCTACTTCCTCTTTACTCCCTGCAGGAGCTGATTGCCCTCACCATCTATAATTCCTCTTCTCTCATGCTCTCCTAAATCCACATCATTCAGGCCTCCCCCATCCACCATTTTATTTATTGAAATTGCTTCTGTCAACATCTCCAATGTCTTTTGTGTTGCTAAATTCCATGCTCGGTCCTTCAAGTCCTCATTTGACTTGACCTAGCAGCCACAATGGATATGGGTGATGCCCCCTCCTCCTTCTTAAGCTCTACTCACTTGGGTTTTAGGATGCTGCAATCTTTTGGTTTTTCTGATATCTCACTGTCATCGTTTTTCAATTTCCTTTGTTAGTTTTCCATCTTTTCACCAAACGCTTAAAGTTATGTTGCCTTTGTTTGTTTTTCTTCCAAAAGCAAATCCTGAGACATGGGATTGTCAGCAGGTAATTATTTTTTTAATCAAGTAATTCCAAAAAGAAAGAAAAGATGGACTGAGAAGTGTGAATTGGGGAAGGTGGGAAAGCCAAAGAAAGGGCAATTTGTTAAGCTGGTGATGACCTCTGTGGATGATAGGCTCAATCCTGCATAGTGATGTTCTGAGGAATCATGTAAATGCACCTAGTAGCAATCCACCAAGATGCTGAGGAGGGGAGTGGTTACCTATCTCATTGGCTGTTTCAATTATACCTCAAAGCTTCTTGGTGGCAGCAGGCACTGGTATGGCTGAGTGGTCTACTACAGGCTCCCAGACAGAGGCCACAGAGAAATTCTAGGGCAAGAACCAAGAGTTACACCGTGTAGCTGAGATGACGGGCTATGGGGTTGCACCTCTGTAGCAGCTGGTTGCTGCAGCAATGGCTGGAGCAAAAGGTAAGCTGAGAGGACATGATTCAGAGCATGAAAGATACTCAATATGAATGCACCAGACTTAGTCCTTGGTTATCTTAGCCTTTCTATGTACTCTCTTCCCTTTCATTGAAACTCATCCAATATCATGATTTTAAATACCATCTCCATGCTCACAACTCCCAAATTTATATCTCCAAGCCACCCCCCTAAAATCCTACTGCCTATGGGACATCTGTTATATTCAAAAGGCATATCAGTCTTATGCCCCAAATGGAACTTCTAATCTTCCTCATCATACTGGGTCCACCCATTTCAGCAGAATACAACCACTTCTCACTACCTCCAGGGCTACCATCTTAGTTCAAGTTGCCAGTATCATTGACCTTGACTTTAGCAATCACCTCATAACTAGTGCAGCTGCATCTTCCCTTGCCTCTCTTTAGACCGTTCTCAGTAGGGAAGCCAGAGGGGTTGTGCTAAATGAAATTCATATATCCCTGTCCTGTCAATTTCCTACAAAGGCTTTCCCTCACTCAGAGTAAGATCATGTGTGAACAATAGGGACCCACATAATCTGGACCCAAACAATCTCTTAAACTTCATCTCTACTACTCTCCTCTCCCACCCTCTGCTCCACCCACCCTGGCCTTGTGGTCCCACAATCATTCCAGGCTTATTCTAGCCAGGAATTATGTGAACTGGTATTTCTTCTGACTGTAGTGTTTATCTCTCATATATTCTCAAGGTTAACTCCCTCACCTTGTTCTTCTTGTTTAAATGTTACCTGTTTATTGATATCTATCCTGACCACTGTATTTATAACTGCAAACTTCTCCCCTCTCAAATACTCTTGAACTTTATGTTTCACTTTTTTCATAGTACTTATGATTCTTAACATGGTGAATACTTTATATATTTATCGTGTCACTTCTTTATTTTCTGTCTCCTCCTGTTAGAATATATGTGCCATGAGACTGGGCTCCTTGCCAGTTTTGCTCAGGGATGCATCTCAAGCATCTACAATGGTGTATAATTCATTAGTGGCTGGATTTGATGAGTAAATGAGTATATGATCTGACCGCTACCCATAGTTCTGCCACAACCTGTGAGACCTTCAGCAAGTGTGAACTTTTTCTGAGCTTAAGCATCTTTTAACTCTAGCATAAAATATGTAAACTGAAACTATTAGGGCCCTTCAAGCTGTAAAATTTTATAGTTATTATTTCATAAGAGCAATTTGGTATAGGTTTTCTGCATTTCCTAAAATTATGAATGTTAGTGAAAGAATATATTTTTGAATGTTATATTTGACTTAAATCCATACTTTAGTGGCCTGAATAAAAGTGAACTTTATTATTTTTCTTACGTATCTGAGAAATGAAAACGGCCTATTTGTTTCAAAATAAACTTTGGGCAAAGATTCTAGGCTAGTTTGCAGAAAACAAAATCTACTTTGTAAAATGCAATGTTAAAATAATTTAAAATACATTTTTAGGTGTTATGGAGCAAATCTGTCCGTATCTTCTCTTAGATTTTCAACTATGAACAGTAATGAACTGAGATAAATTTATCTCAGATATCAAACTTAGTATTACAGTGGTGAATGCTTCTTACGGGCCCAAGGGCAAAGAAGAAAATATTTTTTATGAGTTTTGAGGTGCTTTATAAGGTCTACCTGTGCTACATTCTTTCTAGAAATTTTCATCTCATTATAGAATACCCATTTAAAAAGCTTCTTTCTTGAATCACATTTGCTTCAATGAAAAAAGCCTAAGAATGGTCACAAGTGAGGCATTACAAACTTCAGTTGACCTATTATCCTCTCTAACAACTTTCTAATCAGTTTAGCATTATTGTGAGTGTACAGACACAATGAGCCATCACAAAAGCAATGCTGTTTTTTTGCTCTGTGTTTCACTTAAAATATGTCTGAAGCTGTGTCCAGACAATTGCTGTTGAGTTTGAGTAAAAAAAAAAAAAAAAAAAAAAAAAAAATCCAAATTAAATTCTCAAGGGAAAAGTAAACACTACATTAATGTAAAGAATGGCATTTCTAAAAATTATTCTCTGTGAGGCACCATCATATTGATTAGTTAAATGACTTCGTTAGCCTTGTCTGATTTGTCTAGAGTAAGATGGTTGGCCAAGTCTAGTCTACTACCTTACTTTAATCAATACTAGGTAGTTTGAAGCTGTTATGGAACCTAGAAAAGATCAAGTTCTTCTAATCCATTCCTATACCCTATTGTGGGTGGGACTTTTGATTAGGTTATTTGACTGAGTTGTGACTCACCTCATTCAAAGTGGATCTTAATCTTCTTACTGGAGTCTTTTGCAAGAGATGCGGAGATGAAATTCAGAGAAAAAAGCCACAGAAGGCAGAAGCTGAAGCAATGACCCAGACAGAAGGGCCAGCATACGTTGCCATGTGCCTGGCCATGTGAGAGGAGTCAAGGATCTCCCATAAGTCTTTGGGGAGAAGGTGTCTCCTACTGATGCCTTAATTTGGACATTTTTCACAGCCTAAGAACTGTAAGCCTTCAAGTTAATGAATCCCCATTGAAAAAGTCAACCCATTCTTGGAATATTGCATTTCATCAGCTATAGCAAAACCAAACAAATACCATTGCTTACTCATATATGTTAAAGAAAATACACATTCTAGAGATATGACTCTCCTTTTACTATAAGTTTTGAAACAAAAATTTTATATAGTCAAATACTGCGAGTACTTAATGATATTGCTTTTACAAATGTTTTCTTGGCCTTAGTCTCATTTCTGAAACAAAGAAAACAGAGACTATGATTTGAATAACTGAAAATGTACCGTGATCGACTGAAATGATAAATTGAAAGTATATTTGAAAAATATTTAAGGAATTTTAATTAAATTGAATATAGAAGGTGAAACAAAGGAAACTAATACTGTTACTGCCATTCCAGAAAGGTTTTTGGTAATATAAAGTTATTTAGATAAGGAATTGATCAGCTTCTGCTGGTGTACTAAATGCCCCTTTGTTTAAAACAAAACAAAACAGAAAAAAAGAAAATCACACATTTGAAAGTTGCATTGACTGTTTCAATACATCAAGGTCCCCTTTAGAATTTGATGGCAACATTGCATTAAGTGCCATCCTAACAGCCCCACACAGAAAATGCAAGTCATAAAGTCTTTATTGGTCTTTAGCGAATAACTTACATGCCAAGAGAAAACAGTTCCAAATATTTTTATGTTGCTGAGCGTCTCATAGGGATGGACCTATATAAGCTTGATATATTTTTTATTTGACTACTCCTCATGGTGTAAGATCATGTATTTACAGTTCCCTAATGTACCACCTTAATGTTGCAAAAGAATTTAAAGATTTATCAAAATGTTAGACCTCAGATCACTCGCTATAATTCTTAAATTTAATAATCTGTGTTGGAACAGCAATTCTAATATGTCTTCATCTTAACTGAATGTAGGATATGATAAGGGAAAGAAATAATCTAATGCCTCTATTGCCTACAATGTTTTCCTAGCAGCTTTTTGAAATCCGGTATACTATGTTTTATGAGGAGCTAATTTTAATGAAATAATGGACACATATGCTTGTTTCTTGCCAGTATAGTATGAAAATAATAATTAATAGCATAATTAATATGGCACTTGGTCATTGCATTAAGCACTTCCTTAATGGATTTTTAAGATGCTTAAGTATTTATGGCACACAGCGCATATGAATAGGGTAAATAAAAAATGACACATTTGTATAACATTCTTAGTTTTATCCCATGGCAAAATATAGTTTATCCTTGCCAATATTCTTGTTATTTTCAGTTTAATGTGAGAGTAGATATTCTTTGAATAGGTTTCTTATAGTTTATTTCTTCCAGAGTGCTCTAAATATAAATTAGTTAATTTACTATAAAAGATATACATGCACGAGCAGAAAATGTTTGTCTTTTTGAATGTAAAATGCTCCCTCTAATTAAAATAACTTGAAAAATTGGGCTTTTTTAAAAATGGATTACTGTTTTTCTTATATTTGAAGTAGGCTAATCTTGAGGAATTTTTAATTCACCTCAGGATGTAATATTGGCAGATGTTTTCACCTTATTTTATTGCATTTATTTTTTATTAATTTATTTTGCATGGGTAGGCACCAGGAGTCAAACCCGGGTGCCGCTGATAGCTTCAGCCGGGCCGCGCGACCGGTACACTGGGTGGGTTTGGGGCGAGCTCGCAGGGAATTAACCTGGGTAAGCTGGAGCCGGCGCTTTCCCCAGCCGGCGGTCGCGAGAAGTCGTCACTCAGGCCAGATGCGGGTTTTAAGCTTTTATTGTTACACTCCGGGATGGGCCACCCGGGAACGGGAGGAGTGAGACGTCTGGGATCCGAAGACCCCGGGGCTCGGCCGACCCAGAGCGGGGTATGCGTGGGGCTTAAGTACTCTCGGAGAGGGGTGGAGTCTTTTTTTTTTTTTTTTTATTAATTAAAAAAAGAATTAACAAAACAATTAGAAATCATTCCAATCTACATGTACAATCAGTAATTCTTAATAACATCACATAGTTGCATATTCATCATTTCTTAGTACATTTGCATCGATTTAGAAAAAGAAATAAAAAGACAACAGAATAAGAATTAAAACAATAATAGAAAGAAAAAAACAAAAAAAACAAAAACAAAAAACCTATACCTCACATGCAGCTTCATTCAGTGTTTTAACATAATTGCATTACAATTGGGTAGTATTCTGCTGTCCATTTCTGAGTTTTTATATCCAGTCCCGTTGTACAGTCTGTATCCCTTCATCTCCAATTATCCCTTCTCTCTTTTTTTTTTTTTTTAATTAACGGAAAAAAAGAAATTAACCCAACATTTAGAGATCATACCATTCTACACATGCAATCATTAATTCTTAACATCATCACATAGATGCATGATCATCATTTCTTAGTACATTTGCATTGGTTTAGAAGAACTAGCAACATAACCGAAAAAGATATAGAATGTTAATATAGAGAAAAAAATAAAAGTAATAATAGTAAAATCAAAACAAAACAACACAAAACAAAACAAAAACCTATAGCTCAGATGCAGCTTCACTCAGTGTTTTAACATGATTACTTTACAATTAGGTATTATTGTGCTGTCCATTTTTGAGTTTTTGTATCTAGTCCTGTTGCACAGTCTGTATCCCTTCAGCTTCAATTACCCATTGTCTTACCCTGTTTCTAACTCCTGCTGAACTCTGTTACCAATGACATATTTCAAGTTTATTCTCGAATGTCCGTTCACATCAGTGGGACCATACAGTATTTGTCCTTTAGTTTTTGGCTGGATTCACTCAGCATAATATTCTCTAGGTCCATCCATGTTATTACATGGTTCATAAGTTTATCTTGTCTTAAAGCTGCATAATATTCCATCGTATGTATATACCACAGTTTGTTTAGCCACTCTTCTGTTGATGGAGATTTTGGCTGTTTCCATCTCTTTGCAATTGTAAATAATGCTGCTATAAACATTGGTGTGCAAATGTCCGTTTGTGTCTTTGCCCTTAAGTCCTTTGAGTAGATACCTAGCAATGGTATTGCTGGGTCGTATGGCAATTCTATATTCAGCTTTTTGAGGAACCGCCAAACTGCCTTCCACAGTGGTTGCACCCTTTGACATTCCCACCAACAGTGGATAAGTGTGCCTCTTTCTCCGCATCCTCTCCAGCACTTGTCATTTTCTGTTTTGTTGATAATGGCCATTCTGGTGGGTGTGAGATGATATCTCATTGTGGTTTTGATTTGCATTTCTCTAATGGCCAGGGACATTGAGCATCTCTTCATGTGCCTCTTGGCCATCCGTATTTCCTCTTCTGAGAGGTGTCTGTTCAAGTCTTTTTCCCATTTTGTAATTGGGTTGGCTGTCTTTTTGTTGTTGAGATGAACAATCTCTTTATAAATTCTGGATACTAGGCCTTTATCTGATATATCATTTCCAAATATTGTCTCCCATTGTGAAGGCTGTCTTTCTACTTTCTTGATGAAGTTCTTTGATGCACAAAAGTGTTTAATTTTGAGGAGTTCCCATTTATTTATTTCCTTCTTCAGTGCTCTTGCTTTAGGTTTAAGGTCCATAAAACCGCCTCCAGTTGTAAGATCCATAAGATATCTCCCAACATTTTCCTCTAACTGTTTTATGGTCTTAGACCTAATGTTTAGATCTTTGATCCATTTTGAGTTAACTTTTGTATAGGGTGTGAGAGATGGGTCTTCTTTCATTCTTTTGCATATGGATATCCAGTTCTCTAGGCATTTATTGAAGAGACTGCTCTGTCCCAGGTGAGTTGGCTTGACTGCCTTATCAAAGATCAAATGTCCATAGATGAGAGGGTCTATATCTGAGCACTCTATTCAATTCCATTGGTCGATATATCTATCTTTATGCCAATACCATGCTGTTTTGACCACTGTGGCTTCATAATATGCCTTAAAGTCAGGCAGCGCGAGACCTCCAGCTTCGTTTTTTTTCCTCAAGATGTTTTTAGCAATTCGGGGCACCCTGCCCTTCCAGATAAATTTGCTTATTGGTTTTTCTATTTCTGAAAAATAAGTTGTTGGGATTTTGATTGGTATTGCATTGAATCTGTAAATCAATTTAGGTAGGATTGACATCTTAACTATATTTAGTCTTCCAATCCATGAACACGGTATGCCCTTCCATCTATTTAGGTCTTCTGTGATTTCTTTTAGCAGTTTTTTGTAGTTTTCTTTATATAGGTTTTTTGTCTCTTTAGTTAAATTTATTCCTAGGTATTTTATTCTTTTAGTTGCAATTGTAAATGGGATTCGTTTCTTGATTTCCCCCTCAGCTTGTTCATTACTAGTGTATAGAAATGCTACAGATTTTTGAATGTTGATCTTGTACCCTGCTACTTTGCTGTACTCATTTATTAGCTCTAGTAGTTTTGTTGTGGATTTTTCCAGGTTTTCGACGTATAGTATCATATCATCTGCAAACAGTGATAGTTTTGCTTCTTCCTTTCCAATTTTGATGCCTTGTATTTCTTTTTCTTGTCTAATTGCTCTGGCTAGAACCTCCAACACAATGTTGAATAATAGTGGTGATAGTGGACATCCTTGTCTTGTTCCTGATCTTAGGGGAAAAGTTTTCAATTTTTCCCCATTGAGGATGATATTAGCTGTGGGTTTTTCATATATTCCCTCTATCATTTTAAGGAAGTTCCCTTGTATTCCTATCTTTTGAAGTGTTTTCAACAGGAAAGGATGTTGAATCTTGTCGAATGCCTTCTCTGCATCAATTGAGATGATCATGTGATTTTTCTGCTTTGATTTGTTGATATGGTGTATTACATTAATTGATTTTCTTATGTTGAACCATCCTTGCATACCTGGGATGAATCCTACTTGGTCATGATGTATAATTCTTTTAATGTGCTGTTGGATACGATTTGCTAGAATTTTATTGAGGATTTTTGCATCTGTATTCATTAGAGAGATTGGTCTGTAGTTTTCTTTTTTTGTAATATCTTTGCCTGGTTTTGGTATGAGGGTGATGTTGGCTTCATAGAATGAATTAGGTAGTTTTCCCTCCACTTCGATTTTTTTGAAGAGTTTGAAGAGAATTGGTACTAATTCTTTCTGGAACGTTTGGTAGAATTCACATGTGAAGCCATCTGGTCCTGGACTTTTCTTTTTAGGAAGCTTTTGAATGACTAATTCAATTTCTTTACTTGTGATTGGTTTGTTGAGGTCATCTATGTCTTCTTGAGTCAAAGTTGGTTGTTCATGTCTTTCCAGGAACCCGTCCATTTCCTCTAAATTGTTGTATTTATTAGCATAAAGTTGTTCATAGTATCCTGTTATTACCTCCTTTATTTCTGTGTGGTCAGTAGTTATGTCTCCTCTTCCATTTCTGATCTTATTTATTTGCATCCTCTCTCTTCTTCTTTTTGTCAATCTTGCTAAGGGCCCATCAATCTTATTGATTTTCTCATAGAACCAACTTCTGGCCTTATTGATTTTCTCTATTGTTTTCATGTTTTCAATTTCATTTATTTGTGCTCTAATCTTTGTTATTTCTTTCCTTTTGCTTGCTTTGGGGTTAGCTTGCTGTTCTTTCTCCAGTTCTTCCAAATGGATAGTTAATTCCTGAATTTTTGCCTTTTCTTCTTTTCTGATATAGGCATTTAGAGCAATAAATTTCCCTCTTAGCACTGCCTTTGCTGCGTCCCATAAGTTTTGATAGGTTGTGTTTTCATTTTCATTCGCCTCGAGGTATTTGCTAATTTCTCTTGCAATTTCTTCTTTGACCCAGTCGTTGTTTAGGAGTGTGTTGTTGAGCCTCCACGTATTTGTGAATTTTCTGGCACTCTGCCTATTATTGATTTCCAACATCATTCCTTTATGGTCCGAGAAAGTGTTGTGTAAGATTTCAATCTTTTTAAATTTGTTAAGACTTGCTTTGTGACCCAGCATATGGTCTATCTTTGAGAATGATCCATGAGCACTTGAGGAAAAGGTGTATCCTGCTGTTGTGGGATGTAATGTCCTATAAATGTCTATTAAGTCTAGTTCATTTATAGTAATATTCAGATTCTCTATTTCTTTGTTGATCCTCTGTCTAGATGTTCTGTCCCTTGATGAGAGTGATGAGTTGAAGTCTCCAACTATTATGGTATATGAGTCTATTTCCCTTTTCAGTGTTTGCAGTATATTCCTCACGTATTTTGGGGCATTCTGATTCGGTGCGTAAATATTTATGATTGTTATGTCTTCTTGTTTAATTGTTCCTTTTATTAGTATATAGTGTCCTTCTTTGTCTCTTTTAACTGTTTTACATTTGAAGTCTAATTTGTTGGATATTAGTATAGCCACTCCTGCTCTTTTCTGGTTGTTATTTGCATGAAATATCTTTTCCCAACCTTTCACTTTCAACCTATGTTTATCTTTGGGTCTAAGATGTGTTTCCTGTAGACAGCATATAGAAGGATCCTGTTTTTTAATCCATTCTGCCAATCTATGTCTTTTGATTGGGGAATTCAGTCCATTGACATTTAGTGTTATTACTGTTTGGATAATATTTTCCTCTGCCATTTTGCCTTTTGTATTATATATATCATATCTGATTTTCTTTCTTTCTACACTCTTTTCCATATCTCTCTCTTCTGTCTTTTTGTATCTGACTCTAGTGCTCCCTTTAGTATTTCTTGCAGAGCTGGTCTCTTGGTCACAAATTCTCTCAGTGACTTTTTGTCTGAGAATGTTTTAATTTCTCCCTCATTTTTGAAGGATAATTTTGCTGGATATAGGAGCCTTGGTTGGCAGTTTTTCTCTTTTAGTATTTTAAATATATCATCCCACTGTCTTCTAGCTTCCATGGTTTCTGCTGAGAAATCTACACAAAGTCTTATTGGGTTTCCCTTGTATGTAATGGATTGTTTTTCTCTTGCTGCTTTCAAGATCTTCTCTTTCTCTTTGACCTCTGACATTCTAACTAGTAAGTGTCTTGGAGAACGCCTATTTGGGTCTAATCTCTTTGGGGTGCGCTGCACTTCTTGGATCTGTAATTTTAGGTCTTTCATAAGAGTTGGGAAATTTTCAGTGATAATTTCTTCCATTAGTTTTTCTCCTCCTTTTCCCTTCTCTTCTCCTTCTGGGACACCCACAACATGTATATTTGTGTGGTTCATATTGTCCTTGAGTTCCCTGATACCCTGTTCAAATTTTTCCATTCTTTTCCCTATAGTTTCTGTTTCTTTTTGGAATTCAGATGTTCCATCCTCCAAATCACTAATTCTATCTTCTGTCTCTTTAAATCTATCATTGTAGCTATCCATTATTTTTTCTATGTTTGCTACTTTATCCTTCACTTCCATAAGTTCTGCGATTTGTTTTTTCAGTTTTTCTATTTCTTCTTTATGTTCAGCCCATGTCCTCTTCATGTCCTCCCTCAATTTATCGATTTCATTTTTGAAGAGGTTTTCCATTTCTGTTCGTATATTCAGCATTAGTTGTCTCAGCTCTTGTGTCTCATTTGAGCTATTGGTTTGTTCCTTTGACTGAGCCATATTCTCAATCTTTTGAGCGTGGACAGTTATCTTCTGCTGCTGGCGTCTGGGCATTTATTCAGATTTCTCTTGGTGTTGGACCCAGCAAGGTTGTAATATTTTTCTGTGAAATCTCTGGGTTCTGTTTTTCTTATCCTGCCCAGTAGGTGGCGCTCGTGGCACCCGTTTGTCTGCGGGTCCCACCAGTAAAAGGTGCTGTGGGACCTTAAACTTTGGAAAACTCTCGCCGTCCTGGGGGTTCGCTAGCCGAAGCAGCTTGAGCCGGCCCGGGGTCCGAACGCAGGGAGGGTTGCTGGTCGCCGCAGCCAGGGAAAGAGCCCGTCCGAATTTCCTAGTCGGCCCTGGGCAACACGCGTGGCGGGAGGGCGCATGCGGCAGCGGCCCGCCCGAGAGAGTGCACGTTCCCCGGGAGTCACGGGTTTGGAAGGGGCCTCCCCCACCCGTCACCGTTCTCTGCGGCCTGGGGGTTTCCGATCCAATTCTCTCAGTTGGTCCAGGGGCTGCGCGTGGTGTGGGCGCCAGCCGTCTTTGTTTCAGGGGACCGCCTCTCCAATTCTCCCAGCCGGCCCGGGAAGGGGGAAGGGAGTAACTCCGGCCGCTTGCCACCCCGCCCGGTAAGGCCCGCGCGCCTCGGCGATCTCACCCGAGCTGCTTCTCTCAGCCAGCCAGCCGTTCCAGGATGGGGTACGCTGTCTTTTTTATCTCTGTTGTGGCTTTGGGCGCTTTCTGTATCGTTTCTACTCCCCTAGTAGGTGTCCTGGAGAAGAAACTAAGATCCGCGCGTCTTACTAAGCCGCCATCTTCCAGGAAGTCTCAGGGGTGGAGTCTTGGGCGCACACGTCAGGAAGGGACAGCCAATCACACAAGGCAGAAGGCAGTTGCTAGGTTGAGGGCTTAGGTTAGGTATAGAGGAGTGAAGAGAATAACAGGAAGGCTTGCGGTTTAGTGGTGAGCTACGGAAATGGGCGGTCTACAACAAGAGGGGGAAGGGGGGAACAGAGAGGGGGGTTACAGGTACGGAGGGCAGAGAGTGAATGTAGAGAGGGAGAGAAGGATTAAAAAATTTTAAGCATGGCTAGGCTCCAGTCCCTGAGAAATATGCCACACCCGGGTCTCTGGCATGGTAGGCAAGAATTCTGCCACTGAGCCACCACCACAGCCCACTCTGTTTCATTGCATTTTAAAGTCTAAATGCAGAAGCAGGGTATGGAAGGGTTTTCCTTCTCCTTGCTGTCTCTTTCCGTCATTCTAGTGTTCAATGCCATTTTCTTAGGGAAAGCAGAGAACATTCAAAGGATGTTGGAGGATCATTACTGGAGAATGTGACAGGACCTGTATAGAGAAATGAACTTGAAAAAGTAGGCAGAGAACAGATCTTGGTGATCTGGATTGAATCACTCTGGTTTAATCAGTATGGTTGTGTAAGTACAGGGGGAAGGATAGATAACAAATATTTATGTGGACTATGAAAGGCTTCCCAAGCCTACTCATTCAGCAATGGTTTGTTGGAAGGGCAGCCAGATCTAAGAGAATGAGTTAGGGCTGGGTGACACCATTACATATAACTCCCAGACGTTCCTTGAGACTTGTCCAACTTTTCCCCTATATATTGATGAAACTCTTGTGCTGAGAAAAATAGGCCTTTACAAATAGATCATCAGTATATTTTAGTCTGGTGTTTGGTACATAAAGACAATTATTTTAATACATTTCATCTGAAGTGATTTAAAAAACTAGAAATGGCACTTAAAAATCCCAAATCTCTCCTAGTATCCACTAAACACAGTGTAAACTCTCCTGGCTTCACACCAAAATGTGGCCTCACAGCAAAAATGATTTATGAGGTTTCGATCCCTAAAATTCAATGACTTGATTGCTTATTAGAAGTAAGAGAGTAGGAGGAGAATTTTAGAATGGGACTTGAGAAGCAAAATAAGATATTGCTCAAAACTGAATTTGTTGAATTCAAGGAGCTAAGAGGGGTGTTTCTTTCTTAAATGATGTTGAGGGTTGTATGAAAAATCTTAAAGAATCAAGAGTTATTCCAAAATAATATTAAGAAATACCACCAAGTAACTGTAGTTAGTCTACAAGCATTTTGTCAGGCCTATCTGCTATTTGCTTAGGTCACTTTGCTTCCTCCAGGTCCCTCCCAATCATTTTATGGATTAATCAGACTGTATTCAATCTGTAGTGTGGGTTATTTTATTCCAGTTTTAAAACTGGAATCATGATAGAGGTTGAACTTTCACTCTGATGGGATCCATTAATATGTTGCCTCTTAGATTTGTAACTTCACTGAATGGGCTCCATATCCAAAATATGGCAAGAGGCGAGGCTCATTGAAGGCAGGCATTGGTGGGTATGTGTCTGTGTGTATGTGTGTTCCCTGTCTGCATCCTTATAGAAACTTAAAGGGGGCCTAATTCTTAGTGAGGACTCAACAAATATTTATTCAGCACTCTCTATGTCTCAGGCACAATGTCAAACACTCAGAATGTAGGGACATACAAAGGAACATAATTTCTGCCTGTACAGAGATGTGAAATGAAGGAAGCTATCATTTCCTGGATATTTACTATATTTCTGGGATTATGCTAAGTGCTTTCATACCCATCATATCATTTAATTCAGACAAGAATTTTATCAGATTTTGATACTTGAAAAGAACAGTTCTCTATTTTATTCATGTGGTTTCAGAAGAGAAGGTGGTAGAATCACTATTTTCTTGACACCAAATTGCATATAACTATTACGTTTTCAACAAGCTATAGTTGCTGCATTTAGAAACCTTTTTATTTTTATAAAGATAAGAGCAAATTAGAATGGCCCTCTAGTATTATTCAATGGCACTATACTGTATAATAACAAAGATAAGGACTCTGAAATAAATGCCAACTAAGCAGAGTGGTACAGACATAGTTTATTATAAAGGGAATAGTTCAAAATTAGAAAAAATTTCTGAATAACGATAAATGGTTATCTGTTTGTGGAGGAGGAGACTTTTTACAAATGTAAACTTTCTTTGTTTTTTTTCTTCAATTAGTTCCAGGCGCAAGCATTTACTTTGTAAAATTAATTAAGACAGTAGCTTGCATAGGATTATTATTTTTAAAGGTAAATAAGCTTTCTTTCAGCAAATTGTATTTTATAAAATATTTTTCCTTTATGACAAAGAAGATTATTGTACAGGGATCCTAAGCTGGCATCATGCTAATTTTTTGTAATGAAAAATATGGCAATGAGGTTGAAATTCAAGTAACTTCACTGAGAAAATGTATTTAAAGCATTTCTCTTTTATGTGGATACAGTGACATTTTTCCTGTAAGAGAGTTGCTAACTTCAAAAGTTAACATCTAATGCTTACAAATATAGGAGATTTTCTTTAATCACATTTAAAATTTTTAGTTATATCCTCCTGGGTTATATTGCTTTATTCTAGTAATTTTTCCCAGTGCTAGTTTTAAAAAAGTAAAATTTCCCCTTTCTGGGAAATTTTTAAAAAAACATTTAAACTTGTCTAGACATCTGAGTTTTTTCAAATAAAAGGCTTATATTTTAATAAAGGAAGCATGAAAATTTGTAGACCACATATTTGTACCTAGGTGGCATCCACTGCTCAGCTGACACAGTGAATGGATCCATCAAATTTCTTAAGCATATGTCATGGAGCTTTTGAATATCTCAAAAACATTTCTTGAAAACTCCAAGACAGTGTTTGATAGGGTCTTTTATTTGCCAGGACTCCTAAGTTCTATTTTTCTTAGTGTACAGGGCTGAGCACAATGTGCAATGTTGACAGGCCTTTATTTAGATAAGTTGGAAAAGCATTCGTTTTCCTTGGGAAGCCAAGCGCATGTGAAATTAATTGAGGAAACCAACTGATTTCTTCTTTCCCAGCTGCAATTCAAATGGCTCAGGTGAAATAACTGTGCAGTTGAGAAAAGTCAAGCTACACAATACCCAGCTTTAAACAGCCTCTACTAGCAGAATTAGGGATTGATTATTAAGTGAACATTTTAAAAATTAACAATTTCCAAGTGGAGAACTCAAATTCCTGTGTACTCTGGAGTGTTGCTCCACTAACACATCTGGGGTAGAGCAATGATTTTCAAAAATCTGCACCATTTTCTTCTCAGTGTGAACCTGTTTGCAGGATGGTTGTTTTCTCAGTAATAACACTGGCCATCCTAAGAAGTTGAATGGCAATTTTCAAGCACAAGGATTTTCCAAACAATGGTTTCCTTCCTTTAAAGCAATATGAAACAACAAATGTTGAAGGAACATGATATTTTGGATGAATTAGGTAAAGTTTTCTTCTCTTTCAAGCATAGTTCATGCTCCACTAATCATCAAAAATGATGTTTTGTCAGAAGCCATTGAACAATTCATTGAGTTCTTCATTGTATTCAAAATAATATTCCCTTCAGTGGCGTTATTCACATTGTGCATTGAGCCTCAAAATTGTTCTTAATCATCTGAAACATGGACAGTCTTTCTGTAAGAACCGCATCTCTGCACTTAACCAGATCCAAAGGATGAGATCTACTATTATCTCCTTGAATCTTATTTTATGTGGTTCATTCTAATGAATAGTCTGCTGCCTGAAGCGAAGTTCAAAATTGTTCTTTTATTTCATTGGGGTCGCTTTTCAATTCCATTTATCATCATATCACAGTTTTATTTTTCAAGTCCCTCAAGACATAGACTAATTTTCCATAAAGTATTGCTTATGTCATAATAAATCAGGTTGTGCCTACCGAGGGTTAATGGATAATTCATTTCAAACGAACTGAACCTTCAATTCATTATACACAGATAAGCATCTTTGCAATTTCCTAACAATTCAGCCAAAATAATAGTTTTTTCCTTTGATGTACCCAAACTTTGACTAACTTCATCAATTCATTCAGTTATTATGACTCTCCTTGAATCACATAGTTTTGTAACAAAGAGTTAAAGACCAAATGCTATAGCCTCAGAAATCACCTGCTAACACATTTCAAGGACAGTTTGAGAAGCTTTGGGTCTTAAGGGAAGGAAACTAGGGTGCAAATTAGAATCTACATTTTTTCATCTTTGGAGAGAATAGTCAAGGAAGCCTTCTGTCAGGAAACAAGTTCTTTTTCCCTAAAATAACTCAACTTCTGGATGGAAAGTGAATAGAGAATTCTATCATTCAGAGAGTTGGCTGAAAGGTGAACCTTGAAGCCACTCCACACTCCAAGGGAATGCTTTTAGTGCTGCTCCCTGAAGTCCACTAATGGATTGAAAAAGGAGTGGGGAAGCGGTCCCCCAGAGGAGACCTGCTGCTGGACGGCTGCCGCTGAACCAGTGCCAAGCAGGAACCACTTAGGAGGAAGAGGGATCTGTGAAGATACATTGGAGGCATCGAGTGCAGTGGAAGCGCTTATTTCTCTCTTTCTCCTGGTGAAAAGGGAATGGAAAAATGTGTATGAGAATGGAGGTAGATGTGTTAGGGGAAAATATTAAAAAATGCAGTAAGGTGAGATTGATGGAAAGGGATTAAAGAACTCTATAGGATGTTTCACATAGGAAAGTTCACCTCAAATAAAAAATAAAGTCACTGGGTGATGAGCCTTGATAGGAAAGGATCACACACGCAAACACATGACAGGAAGGGAAAAGAGAGGAACTGAAGATGATAATCAATAAATTTAGCAGGACTGAGAAACTGACCCAATAACTTCCTACATTGTTAAGGATTTATGGGTACCATGAAGCATCTACTTGTATGATATACTTGCAGTATATTATAATATTAAACTATTGGGCTAATTGAGTTAATTATGCATGCATATTTGCAATATTTCCCTTTAATAAAAGAAAGATTCAGTAAAAATAAGATTAAAGGGGGCAAGCCTCCTTGATGTTTCCAAGTTAAGAAGAGCACTACTCAGGCCCAGCTTTGAGACTCTCCCTCTTTATTCAGACATGATCTGTTTAAATTCAGTGCAGCCATCTTTAAGCATGGGTTCTGGGTTCAGGAGGTAATCCATTCTGCTTTATATTAACTGTATGACTTTAGACAAGTTACTTAACCTTTTATGGCTTTAGTTTCCTATCCTGTTACTCGAGGAAAGGTGTTTTAGGGATTTAAGGGTCACTTTAGGTAATATATTGTTGTTTTAGTCATTATCTCAATTATCCAGAAGACAGAATATTGAATAATGTGATCATTTATTAAGTGGGAGTATGTGGAACATGAAGTAGTCCTTAAATTATGGGTAGGATGTGGACTCCTGGAGAAGGAGATATAAAAATTTCCAGGTAGAGAAAGCAGCATGGGAAAACACCCTGAAGTAGAAAGTACCTGGAAAATACCGAGCGATTTGGATCATTTGGCCTTGTGGAGGCAAAAAATCCTGCATATTTTACTTCTCTGTGGGTTGCTGAATAGTCAGTTTGATTGCACTGCTTCTGATAGGTCTGGCCAGCATAGTTCACATTCTTGTGGTGATGTCTCATCCTCAAGAATTTGCTGGAAGCAGTATGTAAATGTAGTCTCTTTTGTATTGACAAGGTCTGTCTGTTTCCTACAAGTTAGAGTGAAAATCTACATCCAAACATCATTTGACTTCAAAGAACAGTAATGTTTCGCTTGTTTAGAGCAAGGTGCAGGGAGATTTGTGGAAGGCTTCTACACTGATTTCCAAAAATAACTGCTCATACTAGTTAAAAGAGCTTCCTAAATCCTCTGCATATGTTTGAAAAGCCGCTGATAGGCTTAGAACTTTCCACAATTAGTCTTTAGATATCTGAAAAGAGGACATGGTTTTCTACTAAATGGGGCAAACTAGCTAAACACAAATCTTGGAATTGTAATGCCTTTGTAAATAGGCTGAAGCAATGCAAGGATTTTGAGATTAGATTAATGAGAGCCTTCTCTGGAATAATTTGTTCTCTTGAGCACCTCTTAGCAGCGTCTGCATCCACATGCTCTAGTTGAATGTGATGCCTCCTGACCTGATTCCTGGCATGTTAAAACTCAAGCAGAGACTCATGTGTCCACATGGGTCACTCAGGGACATCATATGCATTTCTGATCCCCCAGAGGGCTTTAGATTTATCCATCAGAAAATTATTTACAATGGTGCCAGAGAAAATACAGTATTTCCACCTAAAGCATGAGGATTATTGATATTTCAGAGGAAATTGCACACATTTCCCCTTTTAGCCACCCTTGGAAAGAGTAACACAAAGTGGCATATGTAGTAGAGGCCATTGAAGAAATATTTGGTTCACATGTTTTCTTGACTGCTGTTTGCTAAAGGGGAAAAAAGTAAGAATAGAGGCCCAAGTACATCTTTCATTTTCTAGCATAATCTAAGAAAATCTTAGCATACTTTGAAAAGAGAAAACCTACTAATGTTTTGAGTCAGCGAGAGCAGGAAAAGCTACTAATCTCAAATGGGAGGAGGAGAGGTTATAGAGTTTTTTCAACTGGAAATAACCAATTGAGTTTACGACAGTGAGATGAGTTACCATTGTGTTTGATTTTAAGCCTTGAAAAATCTAGGATTCTGAGCCATAACTAAATGCAATGATATGTGGATTAATTTCACAAACATAACAGCGAGGAGATTGACACAAAAGGTATATAAATACATCTATACATAAAGCTCGAAACCAGGCAAAAACGAATAGTGGTTAGCCTTAAGGGGTAAGGAAAACTGGAAGGGTACGCAGGGGTGTTTCTGGGGTATAAGGGTCTGTTTCTTGATCTGCACACTAGTTACAAAGATGTGCTCACTTTATGAAAATTCATCAAGCTGCACACTTAGGATATGTTCATTCACTTTCCTGTGTGTTTATTATAGTTCAGTGATAAGCTTTTAAAAATCTAGGTTCTGTAAAATGCTCACTTGGTGTTCCACCCGCATCTACTTCAATGGTGAGTCCTATGGCTATGAAAATATATGAGTGGCAAAATGGTGGTGTGACTAATCTATACTGCGAGCCCTTATCATGTCACAGATGCTTGCGTGTCAAAGTCTCAGATCTTTCTTAGCAGCAGTGAGTCAAACGTGCATGTTAGTGCAGCAAAGGGAAGCAGAAAGTTCTAAAGTATCTGGGACCAAAGAAAACTGTGCTACCAGCTCAGGGGACATTTGGGAAATTGTACCACCTTTTCAAAAAAAAAACACAAAAACCAGAACTTAATACTATTTTTGTAAGAGTTTCACTATGAAGTGAGAAAATATACATTTGTATCAAGGGACACATACAGCTCCTTCTTAAAATAATGTAATTATTGTTAGAACACTATTGGGAAGTAGTTTTTCATTCAGTGCTATTTTTTTTGGTGTCAGAATGAAATGGAAACTTATTTTCTATCTGGAAACATTCTATTCAGGGAACTGAAACAGTCCTGTGGAATCATGGGGCATGATTTTATTTGTGTTCTGCCCATTTCTTTACCTAAAGGAACCACTTTCCAATCACCATTATTCACAGATACTTGGAGAACTTACATTGTGCATAATTCACTATACTGTGTATATGCCTGGAGAGTCCAAACCAGATCGCCACTTCAGTTTGGGGAGGATCAGTGCTGCTCCAAGGCATACTAATGTTTCCCTACAAATTTCTCAACATGGTTACAGGGACCATCTTTAATATCAGCCAGACCTGGGTGCCGGTGCTGCCACTCACAGGCCTGGGAACAAAGAGAGTCACATTATTTCCAGAGAACACCTAGTTCCTAGGATTTTTTCTGTTGTTTGCATGTGATGGTGCCTGCAAATTTTGCAGCTAATGCCTTGCACCTGTAAGTATATGGTAAATAATCACCAGAAGGGATAGCAGTCCTACTAATAATATCGATGCTAACAATAAAAATTTAGTAGTAGTGATTCACATTCATGGGCGCCATCACTCAGATTCCTGCTCACTCTATATTATTAGTAGTGGCAATAGTTGGATGCAAACATGGAATTCCATTCCAACTTCAAATTTGGAATCATGTAACAATGTATTCTCTTACTTCATGCAATTCTATTTCTATTATAGAGACAACTTTATGTAAAACACAAAAGTATAATTTCGTTGACATGGCTCTCTTCCTGTCTTCTTAGACTTTTCTTACACAAACAGTCCTTCTCCCCTTTTCCCATTGTCACTGTTATAAAATGGCCCTTTACAAACCATTTCTTATTTACTTCTTATTTGAAAACTCATTTATTCCCCCAAATATATCTGAAGCACCCATTATGAGCTGATCATAAATTCTAGGCAATGAGTAAGGTGGACAAGGTCCTTGCCCTCATGAGGCTTGCATTCCAGTGTGGGAGAAAGAAAAATAAATAAGTAAATGAAGTAATTGCTGATTTTGATTATTTCTGTGAAGGAAATAGGAACAGAAGGGGCAAGGTACTACAGGGGATGTCTGCAGTTAGGACAGGAATCTCTAAGGGGCTGCCATTTGCAGTGCAACCAGAAAAGAGAATTCCTGGAAGAAGAAACCGAAAGAGCAAATGCCTTAAACTAGGTCTTGCTTAGCATGTCTATGGAACAGCAGGCAGGTCACTGAGTTGATGCCAAGTGGAAGAGAGGAGAGTCCTAGGGGAAGAGGTTGGAGGGAGCAGAGCACAAGAGACCATCATCTAAAGACTGTCAGGCCATGGAAGGTCACTGGAGGATTGTGAACAGAGGGACATACTCTGGCTTAGGTTTAGTAAACACCTCCCTGGGCACTGATGGTGAATGCCATATAGGGCACAAGGGTGAAGCAGCAGCCCAGGGGAGACATGGTAGATGGCTTAGGAAAAGGTGGACTCTGTGCTCATGGGACTATTTTAAGTTTTAAAAGTAATACAGAATGTTTATAAAATGGACAAAACCTTTTTATTAATTTGTGTGCAGCAGTGATAGAAATGCCAGCTTTACTGTGTTTCATGGTTAGTACTGTATTAGTAACTCAGTGCTAGTTACTAGTAATGCAGTTCAGGTCAATACTTCCATAGGTGTTCTTCATTGGTCACCAAAAGGGCATGGTGTCAAGCCAATCCTCGCCTTGACTGCAGAATGTCAGATCTCTCCTCTACTATGGAATAAAGACCACTTATTAATAAGGAAGAGAATGAAAACTTGAGATGACTTCAAGAAGAATCACAAGTTTTATAGTACTTCATGTTTTAAAACACTTTGATGTAAGTACATTCATTCGATCAATGCAATAATATTAGAAGATAACTTGGAGTGAGTTTCACTATTTCCCCCCCACTTTATAGCTGAGGAAACCCAGACAGAATAAGTACTTTTTCAAGTTTCCATGATTCCCAAAATTAGGAATATTTCCTCTAAATTATGTGTAGCCTACCTCTTGTAGGATGAAATTCTAAAGGGATTTTCAGAGTGAGGTTTGTGCTCTGTGGTATGCATTTAGTTGGGCTTTTACTTTCCTTCGACCCCCTCTATTCCTAATTCCCATGCCCAAACTGAATTATTTCCAGTCCATTATCACTACCTTTGTTAGAGGGAAAATTTTGGAAATAGGAGTATACACTTGTTAAAAAAAAAATGAGTTCTGACGACCTTTTAGTATTTGTTATGCGCAGACTGTAAGCAGCAATTAAAGATGAAAAGGAATTGGGGTTCAGCCTTCTTAATTATCATTCCTATTTCAGACCCTTAATGTAGTCCTGGCTCTCGCTGACACATCTGAAGTTTACCAAACCCAGAGCTGAGAATTCAGTGCTCATTAACAGAGGGCGGACAGGATGTGGCGTTTTCCTTTTTGCCCTTTTAGAAAAGAAATCATCACAGATCTCAGATTAAGACGTTTGAATTCACTTGTGGATTACCTGCTGATTTGGAATAAGTACAAATTCGCTCTTCTAAAGAAAAGTCTAAAATGAGACTATAGAAGCATGGCAAGAGACAGAACAGAGGCTGTACATGGTCAGGTGTTCTGAATTCTGTAAGGCACGGCAGATATGACTAGCATGGGAACCCTGCAAACCACTGTAAGTTGTGCTATCCAAGGAGTTTTAAAAGGCAGAGGTTGGCATGTCTGGTGAATTCCCCCTCCACTTATACCACTGCCATCACCCTCCTTCTGGGTGCATGTCTTTAACCAGTCGTCTGACCTCTGAGGTCTTCTTGTTTTGAACTTGCTTACACATCACTGAGAATTGTCTTCTAAAAGGGGCAGCTCTGTCATGCAGCATCTTTCTATTGCTGGTGCCCCATTTCAGTGAGTTCTATGTAAACTCCTTTTCCTGGTTATTTAACAGCTTTCAAATTATGGTGTCAGAGCAATTAAATCAACTAATTAATGTCAAAGGCAAACAGCAAATTAGTAGATCTGCTTGGCCTGATGCAGTTTGCCTAAGTAGCAGGAATGAAATTCTCTTCTAATAGATTTTTACAGGAAAAACTATGGTGTCCATTTTTTCTGCAAAATCTGGGATTTAAGTTTCCTGACAAATAGAAAGTGATAAAATAGACTTTGCTCTGTGGGTAGAATACAGAATATAGGGAAGAATGAAAAAGATGTAAGGGAAGAAACACATGGATGTGGAGTTGAGTTTCCTGGCAAAGCAAGTGGACCAAGAGGCCACAACTGAACTAAAAGGTCTGGCTGGCAGGTACTTATAGCAAGCAGAGTAGAAAAATTTGTTAAAATACAATTAATGAAAACTGGTTGCCAAAAATCTGAACTTTAGGAAATTACTAAAAGAACAAGAATTTTCCCTAATAAGGTGGTTGTTATAAGGAGGCAATTTTCCCAGCACAAAACCATGTGAAATAAGAAAGTATTTAGAGGACAAGAGAAGGATCAGTGTTCTAGTTTGCTAGCTGCCAGAATGCAACACACCAGAGACGGATTGGCTTTTAATAAAAGGGGATTTATTTTTGTTGGTTCTTCAGAGGGAAGGCAGCTAACTTTCCACTGAGGTTCTTTCTTACGTGAAAGGCACAGAATGGTCGCTGCTGGTCTTCTCTCCAGGCCCCTGGGTTCCAACAACTTTCCCCGGGGTGACTTCTTTCTGCATCTCCAAAGGCCTGGGCTGAGCTGCAAGTGCCAAGATGAGGAATGCCGAGCTGCTTAGGCTGTGCTACGTTGTGATCTCTCATTTAAGCACCAGCCAATTAAGTCAAATGTCACTCATTGCAGCAGACACGCCTCCTAGCCGACTGCAGATGTAATTAGCAACAGCTGAGGTTCACAGTACCATTGGCTTATGTCTGCAGCAACAAGACTAGGTATGCTCACCTGGCCAAGCTGACAACTGAATCTAACTAACACAATCAGTGAGACTTAGATTCTGAAGGAACAGCAATTCAGGGCAGAATGAAAAAGCCGTGATAATTTCCTGTTCATGCCCACTTCCTATGATTAACCTGTTCTTCAGTGAGAAGATTTGTTCAATTGGAACTGTATACTGCATTGGAACTGTGTACTGCACATTATCCTTGCACATAATTTATGCTTATATTTTCTCTATTGTTCTTGTTTCAGACACTTTTAACTCATTCTACCATAATACATATACATTTCTAAGGATGAATACAGATAATGATTATATATAGAAATTGTGCTCGTCATGTGAATGTAGTATGGACAAAGGAATTAAGTATACCTCATGAATGCCTGTTGCCTTATCAGAGATTATTGCTGTGTAACTGAGCAATATGTTGCAGATTCATTCTCAAATTAATATTATCTTTCTTTATTATAATGTTTACCTTATTAGGGGTTCCTTATATATCAGTAGTTTTCCAGGGTCTCTTGACACATAGGCAATTTCTTACCTTCTTATTTTATTTGGAGAATTAGCAAATGGGGGAAATGCTACAAAGGAATAGTCAGTTAGAAGAAACAATGTTGAATGTGAATTTCCTTGTCCTGACTGTCAACAACCTCAGAAAGGTCAAGGCCATTTACTAATTTGATCATTGAATAAGCAATAATGTTTATATGTCATTCACTGTTCTTGGTTCTAGACAAGCTTAAATGAATAAAGAAGAATTTCTGCCTCCAAAAAGGACAGAGTCTATTTAGGAGGCAGGTATGCAAATATGTAAATAAATAACATAATAACAAGAATAAATGCCATAATGAAAAGACAGGAAGTTCTGATAATAAATTGGTGCAGGACAGTTAAAGGAGAGATTAGTAAACTCTTTAGGAGGAGATGAATCATCTTTGAGTGTTAAATGATGGACTTGTTAAGGGTATTGTAGAATGCAGGCAAGCTATGTGGTAAAGTATGGATGTTTCATAAGCTCACACACATATAAACACACACATTTATAGAACATTGTTTTAGATGGCTGGTCCTCAGATCACTAGCATTAGGACCACTTGTAACGCATGGTAAAAATGCAATTTCAGATATCATACCCATCTTCCTAGATCTAAATCCCCAGGTGATAACCTGGAAATCTGTCATGGTAAGCAGAATTCCCAGGAGATTCCAATGCACACTAAAGATGGATAAACATTGTTCTAGGAGTTTAAAATAGTTCCATGTAACTGGTGCTTATTGGAATTTCAGAGGTAATGTGATCATTTTATCTTAGATATTACATCCTGGCAGCCAAGATGCCAGGGAGGTATTTTAAGTTTAGGACAGAATGACAATTATCTAATATAAGAGAGTGGAGATGGATTTGGAAGAGAGAAAATAGATTTCAGAGATCTTCAGATGATAAAATTGATAAGAGTTACTGCTAGATTGGATTGGGTAAGAAGAGGGCAAGGGGAGGGTATATTCTATATTTTCGGATGACTTACAAGAATCTGGGTGACATAAATTATAAAAAGAAATTCAAGAGTAGATGATGAGTCTGAGATGCCCATGGAACATTCAGGAGAAGATAAACAAAAGCAATTAGATAGATTTCTGAATTTAAAGGAAAGACAGATATTTGATGTATCTGCAGTTGATCTATAGATAGTCACGTTGATGGAATTTAAGAGGCATATGCATAAGGTGAAAGAGAGAGGGTGGGTGGAGCTGTCCAAAGGACTGGCATTCAAATTATGATCTGAAAAGTTCTGTGGAATCCATGGATACATCTCCAGGGTCAAAGAGACGTAGAAGAGGAGGGAGTCTAGATATTACTTGAGCTCCACCATGGCCCGTATCCCACTCTCCATGAAAAGTAAAAGAAATTTCCCTAGGAAGAACTGGTTATGGGACAAGTTTTACTCATGGCTTAATCAAAATACAAATTTCTTTTTGCCTCCCATATTCTCTTTAAAATATACTCAGAGGGGAATATTCTTCTTTGGTCCCTGGATGAACACTTCTACAGTCCATGGCTTTTCTTCTTTGAATGAAAAACCATATTACAGAACATTATGCCTATTAACGCCATGTAACTACATTGCGCCATCATTTCATTGATATGTGTGCCCTCCTAGACACAATGGATAGTCTAATACTGGTTTACAACTCATGGTAGTATCCTTTGGAATGTTACAAGACAATAGTAATACTATATGCCTGTTCAAACACATTTACATGCTCAGCTGTAATAATTCAGCTGGTACAAAATGGACATGGCTAATTTTTTCTTCTGAGCCTCTTCCATGGCTTTGTACTTATCTGCTATGATAATAATGACTAGAATGGAAATTAGCTCTCACTATTCAATACAGCATACATTTCTTACAAAACTGATGCTATGTCATTCACAGATGATCTTCTTCTTGGTCAGGATTTGTTAACAGAGCAAGCCTTTGTTGAGAGTCCATATATTTAGTTTGTGATAAAACCTGCCAGACTGAGAACTTTTAAGATCAGTGAATATCTTGCCAACTGGAACGTTTTTTCTTTACTTAGGACAAATTTCACTACCACCCCCACCAAAGCCAATAGACAACCATTTGTTAGATGATAAAAAGACCAAAAATTAATTTTAGGAAAGAAAACATTATATTAAACCAAAATAAAATGAAGTATTGGTAGCAATACGAGAAAATAAAAGATAAAACAATGAAAACCCAATCACTTGGGAACACAGTTTTTCCTATGTATCTATTTTGTCAAAAAGAAAAACCAAATTGCAATTATAGCCCATAAAGGTAATGCATAGTAGGGCTATCAGAATGGCTGTGTAAGGAGCTTGGTGGACCCTTTCCCCAGCAAAACAACCACTATTGCAAAAATTATTAAACAACAACAGCGACCATTTAAAGTCTTTGGGTAATGTCCTAAGGACATAAAGCTAATGGAGAAATGTTTATTAAATAAAATGAACTAAATTTTTGTAAGAATAATAGAGTCTTGAATTTAAGACACAAAATGCTCCCATTCTGGGCGGGCCGTGGTGGCTCAGTGGCAGAGTTCTTGCCCGCCATGCCGGAGACCTGGATTCTATTCCTGGTGCCTGCCCGTACCAAAAAAAAAAAAAAAAGTTCCCATTCTCTTTCTCCCAACCGAATGCCACGTTGTGGAAGCTCATCTCTGACAGGCTCAGTGAATACAAGAAGGAGCGCTCTCCTCACGCTCTCTCTCTCCATATCTCCCAGCTTAGGGCTATGGTTTCATGTCAGGTTGGGTAGGCAGCTGGAATCTCTTATTTCCCCAATCCCACCCCAGCTCTCTGTTTTGGAAGCCCTATTCCAGGCAGGCATAGTTGAGAGGACTGAAGCTCCCTTCTACCACCCAGTTCTACTCTAAGCATTGCAGGTCAATAATACTAGCCCTAATTGTCCCCTATTCAGCTCCTGCAGAAGTCAGAAGTTTCATGCTTGGAGGAGTAAGTAGCGAAGACCAGGGCTATCATTCTCCCCTGTCAGCTGCCACCTGTAGAATGGAGGTATTACTCTGGAAGAAGCTCTGCCTAAGAGGATTGACTATTTGGAATACAGCAATACAAAAAACAATGGAAATCTTAAAGGCATCAATTAAGAAGACCCATAGCTCCATGGTATAAGTAAAAGGGAGTACCAACTGGAAGATTAACAGAGTGGGACAGAGAAAGAAGAGCCCTCTGGGATGCCACTCAAACCTGTAGGTCCAGAAGATTGTGTGCAGGTGTTAAACTGCAATCAAAGGGATTGTGGAGCAGTCTTGAAAGTATTCCCAAATAGTGCCATCAGCAAAGGTCCTTGAATCTTATTGGCTCAAGGGCTTAAGAATAGCCTTTAACCAAATTCTAGATGGACAATATCTCTGATCAAGGAATGTCATAAAAATAAAATGACACTCATCCCTGATAGTCTGGAAGACTCTGTGCCTGTCCAAGGGATATCAGAGGCTGCATACGACAGGGGAAATACAATTCACAGATTTATTTCATTAACTCTCTAAATAGAGAAACACACAGACACACAAGCCAAAAATAACAACAATAGCAAGACTAAGGGTGGGCAGTGGTGGCTCAGTGGCAGAGTTCTCAGCTGTCATGCTGGAGACCCAGGTTCAGTTCCCAGAGCCTGCCCATGTTAGGGGAAAAAAAAAAAAAAAACAAGTCTAAGAAGGAGGAGGATGGATCAGTACCAGAGTTGCTATAAGATCAGAAATGTTCAATCATCAACAAAAATTATGACATTTGACAAGAAATAATTGATTTGTACAAAGAGAAAAAAGGGAGACAATAGAAACATTTGCTTCAAAACAGCTATTACAAATAAGTTCAAAGAACTGAAAGAATCAAGTATAAAGAACTAAAGGAAGGTATGAAAAAAATGAGTCAAATAGAAAATATTAATAGTGATATAAATTATTTGCAAAGAACCAAATAGATATAGAGTTGAAAAGTACAAAAATTACTATAAAAGTAATTTTTAAGTGAAAAATTCACTAGAAAGACCCAGCAGAAGATTTGTGCCAAAAAAGATCCATATTCTTGAAGATAGATCAGTAAAGATTATGCAGTCTGAAGAAAAAAACAAAAAAGGAAGAAAAATAAAGAGGACTTTGTGGGATATTGTTAAACCCACCAACATATACCTTGTGAAAATACTGGATGGAGAGAAAAGAAAGAAAGGGATAAAAAAAAATTCAGAAAAATAACAGCAAAGTTGATAAAAAAACATTAATCTATACTTTCAAGAAGCTCAACAAACTCAAAGTAGGACAAACATAAGAAGGGTCATAACCAGACACGTAATAGTTTAGGTGATGAAAGCCTAACATAAAGAGACCATTGTGAGAGCAGCAAGAGAAAAATGACGAATCACATTTAAATCAACCACTCAAAAATTAAAAACGGACTTCTCATCAGAAACAATGAAGGCCAGGAGAAAGTGGGACCATATACTCAAAGATTTGAAAGAAAAACAAAAGTGTCATTCAAGAATTTTATATCCAGTGGAGTTAAATTTCAAAAATGAAGGAGGAATAAAATAGTCCCAGATAAACAAAAACTGAGAACTTTGCCAGCAGACCTGCCTTACAAGAAACACTGTAGTTCTTCAGGTTAAAAGTAAATGGAACTAGATGGTATTCTAATATACAGGAATAAACAAAAACCTCCAGTAATTATGTAGTTAATACTAAGAGAGTACAATTATATATCTTTTCTCTTAACTAATTTAAAAAGTAATTGCATAAAGAAATACCTACAAAATTGTAATTTGGGTTTATGCTATAGAAATGTAATATATTTAACAATAACAATGCAAAATAGGAGAATGAACATAAAAGTATACTGGAATAAGGAAATTATACCAGATGGTAACTCCAACTCACAGGAAAATGAAAAGAACTAAAAATGGGAAATTAAAAAAAATGAATGTTTTTTAAAAACCTCTATAAATACATCTATGTTCTCCTTTCTTCTTATAGCTTCTTTAAAAGACATAAGATTATATAAAGCAATAACTTTAACAATGCATTGTTCAACCTGTAACATATATTGATGTGCTCAATATATATAACATTAATAGCATAAGACAGAAGGGAGAGAATGGAGATAACTAGGAGGAAAATTATATATATATCTTACTGGAAAATTTATAGAATTAACATAAAGACTCCACAAACTCTAAGAATATAAAACAGGAGAGAATATTTCCCAACTCATTCTATAAGGCTAGTATTATCCTGATGCCAGAACAGGCAGAAAACAAAACTATAGACCAAAATCCCTTATGATTATAGATGCAAAAATCCTCACCAAAACAAATGGAATTCAGAAAAAAATATAAAAGTTATTATAAACCATGACCAAGTGGGATTTATTCTTGGAATGCTTGCTTGCTATAACATCCAGCAATCAATTAATAGAACAACACATTATATTAATAGAATAAAGAACTTAAGCCAAATGATCATCTCAACAGATGTAGAAAAGGAATTGACTAAATCCATATCCTTTTATGATAAAAAAAATTTAAACTAGGAAAAAAGAGAATTTACCCAACCTGATAAAGGTGATTATGAAAAGCCTACCTTTATCATTATATCTAATGCTAAAAGACCGAATGGCTTTCCCTAAATTTGAAAAGAAGACAAAGAAGCCCACTTCTTCCACTTCTATTCAACATTGTATGGAGGTTCTATCCAGGGCAATTAGGCAAGAAAAAGAAATTAAAGTATCCAGATTGGAAAGCAAGTTGTAAAACTATCTGTTTCCCAGATGACATGATCATGCCTACAATTATACAATACATAATATTGTTAAGATGGCAATACTTCTCAAATTGATCTAGCATATCCTTATTAGGACATTTAGCATAATCCTTATTAAAATATCAACTGGTTTTTGGGAAAAAATTGACAAGGTGATCCCAAAATTCAACAAAACCAGAATAGCCAAAACAATCCTGAAAAAGAATGAAGTTGGAAAATTCATATTTCCCAACTTGAAAACTTTCTTCAAAGCTACAATAATGAAGATAGTATGATTGAAGCATAAGGGTATATGTTTAGAGAGATAGATCAAGAGAACATAATTGAATCCAGAAATAAGCCCTTACTTTTATGGTTGATCTCAACAAGTGATCCAATTCAATTAACTGTGAGAAATAATAGCCTTCACAACAAATGGTCCTAGGACAACCGGATATCTGTAAGCTAATAAATGAAGTTGGAGCCTCTTTCGGTTTGCTAAAGCTGCTGGAATGCAATATATCAGAAATGGATTGACTTTTATAAAGAGGATTAGGTCACAAGCTACAATCCTAAGTCTGTGAAAATGTCCAAAGTAAGGCACCAACAAGAGGATACCTTCTCTCAAGAAAAGCTGATGCCATTCAGAACATTTCTGTCAGGTGGGAAGGCACCCTGGCTGGCATCTGCTGGTCCCTTGCTCCTGGGCTCCATTGCTTTCAGCTTCTGTTTCCTGTGGGGGTTTCTTGCTTGACTTCTTCAATGCTGGGTTTTATCTCTTGGCTCCCCTTGGTTCTCTTCAAGTTTGACTTGCTTAGCATCTCATGGAAAGGCATATGGCTGATGTCTGTTTGGACCCTGCATCTCTAGTCCTCTGGGTCTCTTGTTGGCTCTGTTGGCTCTGTCACCTGTGCTCTTTAAGCTTCTGTATCTGAGGTTTCTCCCAAGTGTTTCCCCTTTTAAAGGATTCTAGTAAACTAATAAGGACCCACCTTGAATGGGTGGAGTCACATCTCCATCTAATAAAAGGTCACATCTGCAACTAGGTGCGTCATATCTCCATATAAACAGTCCAATCAAAGTTTCCTACACTAAACAATAGGTCTGGTCCCACAAGATTGGATCAGGATTAAAACATGGCTTTTATGGGGTCCATAATAGTTTTAAACCGGCATAGATCCCTAACTCACACCATGTAAAAAGTTAGTACATAATGGATCAAAGACCTAAATTTCAGAGTAAAACTATAAAACTATAAAAAAGATGAAAATATAATATCTTTATGACCTTAGATTAGGCAATGATTTCTCAGATATGACACCAAAAGCACGGCAACAAAAGAAAAATAGATTAATTGGACTTTATAAAAATTAGAATATTTTGTGCTTCAAGGGACACCATGAAGACACTGAAAATGCTTCCCACAGAATGGGAGAAAATATTCACGAAATATGTATGTAATAAATAACTTTCATGCAGAATATATAAAGAACTGTTACAACTTAATCATATAAAGCCAAATAATTCACAAATGGGCAAAGTACTTGAATAGACATTCCCTTGAAGAAGATACATAAATGGCCAATAAGCACATGAAGAGATGCTCAGAATCATTAATTGTTAGGGAAATGCAACTCAAAATCCCAATGAGATTACATTTCATACCCATTAGAATGGTTGTAATAAAAAAGACAATAACAACTGCTAAGGAAGATGAGAGGACATTGGAAGTCTCATACACTGCTGATGAGAATGTAAAAAATGCAGCTGCTTTTGAAAACAGTTTGACAGGTCTTCAAAATGATATACATAGAATAACCATATGACTCGTGGATAATGAAAATGCTCTAGATTTTTTATTATGGTGATGATCGCCTAACACTGGAAATAAAATAAAGATTATGTATAGTTAAAATGGGTAAATTACATGGTATTTAAACTATATTTTAATAAAGCTATTAAAAATGCAAGCTATAAAAATAGTTCATATACTATGATCCCCACTGTCATTCAATATATTAATTAGAAATCTATCTAACCACGTATAATAGTGTGCTCACTGTGTGACCCCAACATTCTGAGTTTCATTTATTTTTTACATTTCAGTGTGTTCTAATTTTTCTCAATGAATATGAATATTATTAACTTTTTAAAAATTTATTTTAAAAATTATAAAAAATATATTCAAAAAATTAAAAAATGATGCACTTTCAATTTTCTTTGAAAACAGACATTTTTATATTTTGTGGTTTCTCTTTAATTGGAGTAAGTGTAGAATTACATTCTACTAAAAACAGTGCTCTTTATTTTTGCTCATTAAAGAGAGAACAAGATATTCCAACTAGTCTTGCAGGTAAGGACTTAGTTGTTTTGATCTGAAGAAATAAAATATGTTAATTAAATTATTCCTGGTTTTCAGTGTATGTGGTTTACAGAAACACAGTCTAGACACAATTTGGATATTATCAGGTTTCTCATTTTGTTATTGATATTTTGTTCTGAGTTAACTACCAGTCCAGACAGGAAGAAGTGAAATGAAGCAGGAAAATGGTGATGAAAGGAGGTAGCTCATAATGAAATACTTTATCTGCACTTCTTTTTTTCTGACAAAAAGTAATTATGCTAAATGCAATGTGGCATTTTGTATCAGATCTAAAACATGAAACGGGCATTAGTGGAAAAATTGGTGAAATGCAAATAAAGTCTGGAGTTTGGTTAATAATATTGTACTGATGTTGATATCTTAGTTATGGCAAATGTACAACAAGATGTCAAAAGGCGAGGAAAATGAGCAATCGGTGTATGGGAACTCTCAGTACTATCGCTGAAACTTTTCAGGAAATCTGAAATTCTTCCAAAAAAAGTTTATTTAAATGGTAATTATGATTCACATGTTATCTCCAGCATGCTGTTCTTCCCTAAAATTTCCAGTTGAGATTGTGAAAGTCTCCTTGAAAGGTCAATTCTTGTGAAATATTAAAACTAAGAACTCAACATTGTTGGCAGATAGTTTGTACATGTGTTCAATCTAATTGCTGCTTATTATAGCAAAACCTCAGGATGTTTTGAAGATTTCCTATAATTGATTAAGTAGGGACTACAAAGGAATTTAAACCTACTAAGGAAAGAAATTCCACCAACTAACACTGTAAAATTTGATGTATACTATCAATTATAAATAAATTATATATGTGTTACTCTACAATTTATTTGGAATTCATTTTTTGGCTGGAAATTTCTTCTCATATGTATTTGTGTTTTAAAAGAATATTACTTTTGCAGTAATTTTAGTGTCATTTAAATTTGTTCAGTGGAAACATGCAGAAAAAAATATTCAAAGCTTTCTGCCATAGACTCTTCAGCAGACTTTTTTCATAAGCAACAATATCGTTCTACCATCAGACAAATTTTTTAACATCTATTCTTTCAGTTTACCTACTGTGCAGGTGAATGAATGCCTAATAAAATAGCCCAAGTGTGCAATTATCACTTTAATATTAGAGGGATACCAGAGAGTGCAAAGATTCTATGTTAGTTACGTTTGATTGTAACCATAAGTTCATGCTTTAGGTATTTGCTACAGTGTTAGTAATGACTCATACTTGGCACCTGCCAAGAAATGGAAGGATGCCTTCTATTCCCACTTGATTTGCTGAGATAAGGAGGCAAAAGAATGAGTTGAGGGTAAATTGTGGGAAAGATAATGATATATCAAATCTCCTGTGCCACATTTCAATCAAGTGGTGGCAATTTAACATGTTTCATGGCAAAATAAGATGTTCCAAGTTAAATATTACCATCTATGATTTTCAGAGTACATGGTGATAACCCTGAGCATTCTCTTTAGGTGAGATTATGCAGAAAGCTATCTTTCCATTTTTCTATTTGTGCAAATAGCTGACAGGATAATTCTAGGTTATCAGGTCGAACTGAGCCTAAAAAGACATCACTGATACTTGCTACACAACTTGCTTACTCAGAATTATGGAATTTTTGTGTAAATTAAATTTTCCTTTCTCTGGAATTATACCTGCAACTACTTTTCTTTACTTTTTTTTATGGGCAGGCTCTAGGAAACGAACCAGGTCTCAGGCATGGTAGGCAAGAATTTTGCCACTGAGCCACCGTTGCACCACCATTTACTTTTTGATGATATGGACATTCACTAAGTTGAAGGAATAGTTTGTGAAAAAATGAAATCACTATTATTCTCCTTGCCTTGATTAAATGCACTATTCATGCAGAATCTTATTCAAAATTTCTCCAGATGAATTTTTTAATCCATCCCTACAACAGGCATTTTAAAACATTTTTTTAATTGTGAAATATACATGCAAAGAAGCAATAAATTTCAAAGTACATTGTAACAAGTAGTTATAGGACAAATTTCAAAGTTTGGTATGGGTTACATTTCCACAATTTCAGTTTTTCCCTCTGGCTGCTCCAAGACACTGGAGAATAAAAGAAACATCAATATAATGATTCAGTAGTCATATTCATTAGTTAAATCCTAACTTCTCTATTATAACTCCTCCTCCTTTGATCCTTCTCCCAATCTTTCAGGATATTTGAGTTATGCCCACTCTAACCTTTTTCATGTGAAAATGGGTGACAGCAATATGGGATGGGGATGGAATTGGTTGATGTTCTTGGAAAGACTGGCGCCTCTGAGTTTCAGGACTTATCTGGCCTATGAGTCATCTGAAGGTTTTAGGTTTCTGAAAAGCAAACTTAGTGTGTGCAACTTTGGTAGGATGTCAGATAAACCTGGGGTTCTTTAGGGTTAACAGGAATGATGTTGTTTGGGGGTTGGCAAACCATGACAACTACCAATATGTAGCTGAAGCTTGCATAAGAGTAGCCTCCAGAATAGCTGCTCAACTCTATTTGAACTCTCTTAGCCACTGATACTTTATTTAGTTACATATCTTTTCCCCCTTTTGGTCAGAAAGGCATCGCCAATCCCACAATGGGCCCAGCTCATCCCTGGGAGTCATGTCTCACATGGCCAGGGAGATTTACAACCCTGGATGTCATGCCTCATGTAGTGGGGAGGGTAATGATTTTTCTCGCATAGTTGGGCTTAGAGAGGAGAGAGAGTGAGACCACATCTGTGCACCAAAAGTTGTTTGGGACTAACTCTTAGGCATAATTATAGATAGGTTTAGACTCTGCATTATAGAAATAAGTTTCGTAAGAGCAAGCCTCAAGATCAACGGCTTGGCGTACTAACCTGGAAGTCACTAGTGTTTGAAAGAGTATTCGGGGTTTCCCAGGTGGGAAAGTTTAATAGTCTCATATTTTTTATCCAGTCCCTCAAGGAACTTTGCCAATACTGTTAAATTATGGGCCCAACATACCTGGGGATGTATCTGGGTATTGCATTAAGCTAAAGAGAACAACAAGCCTTCGTTCCCACTCTGAGCTCCATGCATTTGGATTGTTTAAATGAACTATCCATATAGGTTGAGCTACATTATGTCTACAGAAAATTTAGGTTTTGGACAAAATAAACCTCTCTTCCTTTGGTCTCATCAGTAGGTGAAGTTCTAAAATACAGACACTGTCATCCTTTACCTACAACAGGTGTTTTAATGCAGCCATATTTTTGTATAATTACTTTCTTAGTATAAGTTTCTCAGAAGTCAGATCTTTGACGTAAAACAGTGGCTTCATTGTTATTATTATTTTTCCCCCTCAATTTTTTGGAAAAATTTGAGCAGAATTGGTGTTGGCTCTGTTTGGAATGTTGATAAAATTCCCCCATAAAGCCATCTGGCCCTGGGCTTTTCTTTGAAGGAAGATTTTTGATGACTGATTGGATCTCTTTACTTGTGATTGGTTTATTGAAATCTTCTATTTCTTCCTGAATCATTGTAGCTTGTTTGTGTGTTTCCAGAGATTTGTTCATTTCCTCTAAGTTGTCTAGTTTGTTGGCATATAGTAGTTCACAGTATCCTATGATTTTTTTTTTTTTTTTATTTCTTCAGGGTCTGTGGTAATGCACCCTTTCTCATTTCTGATTTTGTTTATTTGCATCCTCTCTCTTTTTTTCTTTGTCAGTCTTGCTAGTGGCCCATCAATTTTATTGATTTTCTCAAAGAACCAACTTTCGGTTTTATTGATTCTTTCTATTGTTCTTTTGTTCTCCCATTAATTCAACTCTTTTTTAATCTTGGTTATTTCTCTTCTTCTCTTTGCTTTGGGGTTAGTTTGCTGTTCTTTCTCAAGTTCCTCCAGGAGAGCAGTTAAGTCCTCAATGTTTGCTTTCTTGTTTTTTTAATACAGGCATTTAGGGCAATAAATTTCCCTCTCAGCACAGCCTTTGCCATATACCATAAGTTCTGTTAAGTTATATTCTCATTTTCATTCATCTCCAGATAGCCATTGACTTCTCTAGCAATTTCTTCTTTGAATCACTGGTTTTTTAAGAGTGTGTTATTTAATCTCCATATATTTGTGAATGTTCTTTTTCTTTGGTGGTTATTTTTTGAGATCCAGCTTCATTCCATTGTGATTAGAGAAAGTGTTTTCAATAATTTGAATGCTTTTAAATTTAGAAAGACCTGTTTTGTGCCCCAGCATATGATCTATCCTGGAGAATGTTCATGAGCACTAGAGAAGAATGTATATCCTTGTATTTTGGGGTGCAATGACCTATATATGTCTGTTAAGTCTAATTTATTTATCAAGTTGTTTAACTTCTGTCTCCTTCTTGATCTTCTGTCTGTTGTTCTGTCTATAGAGGAGAGTGGGGTATTGAAGCCTCCTACTATTATTGTTGAAACCTCTATCACTCCCTTTAGCGATATGTCTGTCTCATTATACCTTCAAGGAGAAGGCTCACCCAACCCTTACAATTTCTATAATTGCTATCCACTGAAACTAAGCATAGCAGTCTTGGATATTTTGTGATTACAGAGTGCTTTATTGAATTGATTCCTGACTACTAATTATGTGACAATGTAATTGATTGGGAGCATATACATTTATGATTGTTACATCTTCTTGGTGAATTGTCCCTTTAATTAATATATAGTGCCCTTCTTTGTCTCTTATGACGTCTTTACATTGAAAGTCTATTTTGTCCAATATTAGTATAACTACTCCTACTTTCTTTTGATTACAACTTATGTGGAACATCTTTTTCCATCCTTTCACTTTCAATCTGTTTGTATCCTTGTGCCTAAGATGAGTCTCTTGTAATTCATTGTTATTCTTGAGATAAATTTCCATAATTATTTTAATGTGTTTTATCATTTACACTTGTATGCACAGAGATTTAATGTAGCATGCCATATTTGTTAACAGAATTCATGTTTACAGCATAGCCCCCCAAATATCATTTGGGTAAAGAAACTGGATTCACTCACATTTTTGTTATGGCAGCATTGCCCCCTATTTTATTTTCTTTCTTTTAGAGATAGAAAGCTATGCCTGCCTAAGACATGAATAATGTTTTCTTTTTGCCTTTCCAGCTTTTAAGTCAGAAAGGCAAAATCTGTTACCAGATTATGGTTTTAATATCAGTATTTAGTAATAGAAATTTTTGCTACTTAACATTGTATTGGTTTACATAACATTTTTTCTCTGGGTAAAGTCTAGTTCCAGTATTTGTGGTACTCTAAGAGATCAGCTTGTTAATATCTTTTATTTAATTTAAATAACATCTGAAGGATTTTTGCTGACATAATTTGTATTTGCTTTTTGTAAAACATTATAGTGACATACTAAATCATAATAACATTGTCACATAATTAGTAGTCAGGAATCAATTCAATTAAAGCACTTTGTAATCATAAAATATCCAAGACTGCTATGCTTAGTTTCAGTGGATAGCAATTATAGAAATTGTAAGGGTTGGGTGAGCCTTCTCCTTGAAGGTATAATGTTTAGGTTTGCTTCCATTAGATAATAATACATTAACACTGATTAATGAGTAGTGAACAATGCAATGAGCTAGAAAAAAGATGACAAGATCAGAGAAAGGGATCTATTTTAATCAAAGTATCATAATCATTCATTCACTCTGAAGGTATACTTGTTTTCATTTTTATATGAATTGAGATGACCTTATTCCTGGAGGGAAAATAATATTTGGGGATGAGGATGGATTTTTTTTCTGCTCTACTCTAACTTTCCTGTTATCAAGCTTTGTGTACAAGTGTGCCAATTCTAAAACTTCATAATCATATGAGTAGAAAAATATTAGTATAAAACTAGTAAGTTATGGAAGAAATTAGAAATGGGTGTAAGTTCACTGTTTCCTTGTAGGACCAAAAGCTCAGTACAAGACAATATTCTGTATGGAGTGATTGTGAAGATATGTTCAGATGTAAATCCAAACACTACCTGAGTTTTCAAAGGATTGTTTTGCTATCCCTAGAGGTAATTTATGCAACATGGAAACAATTTTCATCCTGCCAATTTTTTAACAAGGGGAACGCATTCAAATTTTAGCCCTAAGAGATTTCTTTCTCAGTTCAACTTTTATACAATGGACACAATTTTGGGATGGGGAGGAGTCAAGTAAAGGCATTTCACAATAAAATCAAGCAACTAATCTAAAGAGCTCTAATCTACCTCAGCCAAAATGGTTTTGTGTAAAATATTTCTGCTCAATAAACAACTAAAACTTCATATATCATTAGAAATTGAGCTGTCCACAATAGAATCTACTTGCCAGCTGCTCTCTCCTGTAGACCCCAGTCATATTATTTCTATGTAAGCCTGCCCCATGAAGAGGAAAAGAGAGATAATTCCAGGAAAAATTGAGGCATGGATGAAGTTTGCCTCTAAAAGCATTGCTTCTCTCAATGGTGTCCTTAGTGTTTTCACCTTCTTTAGCAGTTCTTAAACCAGACCTCAGAAAACTCAGTTTGGATTCAGAACTTTGAATCCCAATCTGCATCAGTACATATGTTGTTGTTGTTTTCAGCATATTTAATGAGAAATTTGTACATACCACACTCTTACTCAACACCTTGGATATGAGCAGCTCTGTTTGGGGGGAGACGGAGAAAAAGAAATCTATTTACACCATTGTGTAATTAAGGCACAGCTGGTTTAACAGGACTCAAGACTTCTCCCACAGTTGACTTGGGATCAAGGACTTCCCATTGGCCTTGGCCAAATTTTTCTTGGATCTGTGGTATAATCTGGGACTTTTTCTATCCCATATTTTTTCCTTCCCCTACCATTTGATCTGATGGCTCTCCTCATCTTCTCCTGCTCATTCCCTTAGTACTTTACAGGTATTTCCCCACCTATAAATCTCTTTTGCATCTAATTCCATCATAGTTTCTGCTTCTTAGAGCACCTGAACTAGCACATCATATATACTGAAGACTTACTATGTGTCAGAGAATGAACTAAATACATCCCCTTACTGCAAACTCTCTCCTTATAGCAAGCCTATATTTAAACTTTATATGCCCATTCTATAGATGAGGAAGCTAACACTTAAAGAAGTTAAGTGGCTCAATCCAGTTTACCTGGCTAGTATGAGCTGAAGCTGAATTTGTAGCCTATGAAATTCATACCAGCCACCAAGCTGCCACTATTCTCAAATGCAGAACCATGATGCTTGGTGAAAAAAAAATGTATAAGCACAAAAGATATAGTGATAGTTCTGATAAATGAGAGAAGATATTTACAAATGTGTAACTTTATATATATTCTAGACTAGGTGTTAGCTACCAAGAGAGGGAGAAGAAGGGATTTCAAAGCCATATTATTCAAAGGGCCCAAAAGAGCAGGGAAAGAGATTCCATTGTGACCAGACCGTCAGGGTAGCCAGCTGCTCAGGTTAGGGTCAGTAGCTTTGCATGCCCTGCTTCTCATCAGAAATGAGGGACAACTGTGCAGCCTGAGTGATGGATCTTTATACACTCCAAGAGAAGGGGACCTCACCAATGAGCAGAAAAACATTCAACCTGCAACCCTTGTGCCCTGAAAGCAGCTGGGGCTATTTAAGAATTAATGTCTACTCCATTCTGCCAAAGGTCTCTTGTGAAATAGAAACAAATTGAATACCTGCATGTCACAAAAATAAGCAAAAATTGAAACACACTGAACACCTACACACTTGAAACAAGCAGGAGGAGAAAAAGAGGTGAGGTAGGTGAGGGCTGGGAGATGGCCGCTGAGTGTATCTGTGACTTATTCAGATGTGCATATGAACTTCAATATGGGCTGAACATAGAGAATCATTGATATTTCTCATGATGATTTGAGCCTTTATACTGCAATCCTTCTTTATCCAGATCAACAGGAAATGTCCAGCCTTGATTCAGTGAAATATATCACCAGCGGTTCGTTTAAACTCCTAATTTTGTAATCAGGGCCAGATTCTTATAGAAGAGAGCACATACATTTATTCTGGAAAAAGAGCCAGTGACATATTCTTTCCTGTTCCTAGACACCTGGGGATCTGTGAAGATGAACTTGTGTGGAATGCATAAACAAACAATAGGATACAGAGACAGGCAAATGTAAGTAAAGAATTAGGAAAAATATTGACTGGAATCTACCTTAGCCACACTTGGTTGTAGGAATTGCATGCAAATACCTAGGTAGGAAAGACTGTAGACGGACACTAAAACTGCATACGGATTGTAAATACCCGTGTGAATTACGATGTGACATACGTGTGTATGAGCGTGTGTGCATGTTCCTACAGTTCATTTCAAAGACTGAATTGAGTTCTTTGCTAATACTTTCTTAGAGAAGCTTTATTTATAGAATCCATTATTTTTTTTTCCTATGTAAAAGCACCTGAAATGGGTCTACTCCTCTGATATCACAGCTATTATTTTCATCTGGGCTCCCTTCTTCAGTAATTCCCATCCTAAAGATTTATTCAGGTGATGCTCTAACAGAAAGCACAAAGGAGACCTGATTGGACTTAACCCTCAAAGGGATTAGTGTCATGGAGCCCTTCTTCATAGTAGAGTTCTGGATTCTGTCCATGGTTCTGCATCAAATATCCTCTATAGATAAAGGTATATTCCTATTAAATATTTGTCCAAACACACTACATAAAATCTATTGGGGCCAGGCAATGGTGACTCAGTGGCAGAGTTCTCACCTGCCATGCTGGAAACCTGGGTTCGATTTTCCTGTGCCTGCCCATGTAAAAACAAAAAAAATTATTGATCTACAATTTTTTTCTTGAATGGAAAATAAGGTATGTTTTTAGTGTGTGAGGTTAATTTAGGGGTTTAAATACTCAGAGGTGCACATGTCAGGGACAGAAATGGTTGATGATCCAGAATTCCTTATCATATTTTTTCCAAAGATCTTATATTAATGTTGCTCATTTTTATGCATTTCTCAAAATGTGAAAACTCAATCACCAGAATGCCTCTAGCTGAATCTTTATCTTTGACCTTGGCAATGTGTTGGGTTTTGGGAAGTGAAGTAAGACATATTACTGAGGAAGTGAAGTAAGATATATTACTGAAGTAAGACATATACAGTAATATGGACCAAGGCTCAGTTTAATAACCACCTTCATAGGAAGATTTCACCCACACTGGGCAGGATTTGATGAAGCAAAGGGGACAAAGGAAATTTTAGGGGGAGGCATGAGTAAAGGCACAGCTTGGAATGTGGATGCCTATTGACGAAGAGATAGTCTGGTCATTTAAGAGCAAGAGAAAGTGGGATACTGGAGTTGAAAGGGGCTCCATGGACAGAGAAAGGATATGAATACCAAGATGGTGAGTGTGAATCCTTGGCTATGGTGGGATGGAGAATTTTGACAGACATCTTAAGACTTCAAGGAAATAAAGATCCCTTGTCAATAAAGATCACACAAGTATTAGAGATATTTTGCCTATAATATAGTCTTTAATGATAAAGGGGCAGGGAATGCTGACCTTGTTAGTACTTTCTTCACCCTTTGGTAAGGGGATAGAGTAGAGTGGGGAATCTTCATAGGCAACTGAAGGTTCTTGCAGACCTTCAGTTCTTTTGGTAGCTTTGTTCCAGATTCACTGGTTGATCAAACCTATAGCACACAATTGAGGGCTCTGAATATCAGGGAAAGATATTCTACATGAAAAAGGCAAGATTAGATTCAGACCACTTGATGCTATTTAGTACAAAAGCAAAATAAAATTTAAATTAAAGTTAAATAAACCAAAACAGAGGCCCCTCCATGCATGAATTGGATAACAAATGAGTGCATTCCCATCTCCTGGTTCGAATTTGACCAAGAGACAGAGGAACTTCAAGGCCAAATACCTAATGTGTTACCCTCAAAGAGCCACGATATATTGCATATTGGCTTATGTTATACTCATAAAAGAGAGAGGGAAGCCATTTGCAAAAGTAAGATGTTATAAATATGCCATTGGTTGAAGAGAAGGAGAATAATGCTGACCCAGTGATAGTTACAGGCCCGTAGCTAACAACAAAGTTTTCCAAATTATTGTGTGACATCATCTGGTAAATTGATGACACATATTTAATGGGCTCCTGGAAAAGTAAACTGCTGTTTCAGGTAAAGCTACATGAATAGAATGAAAGAGAATGAACTGTCCCTTACTTAGTGACTCTCCACTTCTTATGTCCTCTCCTCCCATAATTCTAAAAGCTGTTTTGGTTCTTTGGGGCTCTGGAAACAGGAAACTATCAAGTGACCCTGTAACACATTCAAATGTTTACTATTCTGATTCTGAGTCAGCCTAGAGAAGCAGTGGAAACAAGAAAGGAAACCAGGGAAAAGAGGGGGGGAAAGGCACATTTATTACACATGCCACAATAGTAAATAATCAATAAAGACGTGGACATTAATTCTAGGACTCTGGAACAATGCACTCTCTATGGTAGAATTTCTTCTAAAAAATCATAAGTGTTATATAAAATTATGAAAAGAAAGAAAGTTTACCCCTACTTATGATACTTCTATATTATATTTTGGTGTCTAAAATTCCATTTCCTTTTGTGTGTTTGTGTCTGTGTGCTTGTGTATTTGTGTGTGCTCGCACATGTGTGTAATGCACATGCATATTTATAGCAGGATCGTAATGTAATCTTGCTCTGTAAATTGACCTTTTCCATCCCATCTTACTTTCAAAAGTTTACTTAAATACCACAGCAACATTATTGAGGTAGCTATTAAAAGAAAAACTGCCTTTAGTACTATAAACGATGCAATTGAGCCACGTAAAACCTACACTTGTTCACACAGATCCCTAATAACATGACAACAGTGTTATAAGTCAATTCCTGAAATGGGAATTAAAGAAGATCCTTTAATGTCTGTCTAATTTTTCTCTCTAGTTTTAAAAAGTTGTCTCCTTTTCTAATTCTTGCACTGTTTTTGTAATCCAGGTAATGACAAGAAACTTAATTTCTACAGTTATCATAACCCATTGTATTTCCCAACATATTTTCTACGCTTGTCCTTGTTTCCAGCTGTCTCTAAGAAACTAGAGCACTTTGCTGGTTTTGCAAAGTTTGTGATATATTTATTTTATGTGTATATGTCCTCAGGAGAAGATTTTTTTAAAACTCTATTCATATAGAAGTAATTTTCTCAATATATTTGACCTTCTCCAGGTTACCTAGCAGTACCAGAACATAGGTGACTCTTTCTCAGTGATAGCCATTAACAACTTTTGAGAAAAAGAAGCCTGGGATCTACTCTTGGCGATGGAATCTGAAATTCTGGAGGTGAGGTTGGGACACCAACACGATGCTATGGGGCAGTCAAGGTTGAGAACCACTGATAACAAACGTTGGCCTCAGACAGCTGTCTCTAGTGTGCTGGTGGCTTTCTACTCTAGATTGACTCTTTCAAATTTTGGGTCTTTTCTTCTGTTATCCAGAGATCTGACCCTGGTCGATTATCTAAACCTTCATTCTAAGGTATGTATTTGTTTTGCACATTCTACTAATGCTCCACTGATATGGAAATTCCCATTCACTGCTTCGCATTTCTTCTCCCTAATCCTGACTTGGCACTGAAAGTAGGAGCTGAATCCACTTTTCTCCATGGCTGAGACAGGATATGTAGTGGGTGGGCAAAAGCAATTTGTTTTAAAGAGATGAATTTCACACATATATACAAATTCAATATCAGAAACAATACTTCCTGGTGTTCTCTCTACAGCATCTCATCCTTAAACGATGTATATTCAAATAATGGAGGGCTCATATTTTAAATCAATTTATGCTTCCTGACACAAAGTATTCAAAAATACTCTGCTGTGTTCTATGTCCCATTTTCTTTTAAACAAACACAATATATTAATCATGGTCCCTTGCTGTACAGAATTCCACCTGGAGTTGTCATTCACCCTGTATCAACTGAAAACATTTGAGAGCCTTCTACTGTGCTCGTCCCTTTCCCCCAACAATTTCATACATAATCCATGATAATTCTATAGTATGTTCTGTATGACTGAATGTATCCCTGATCAGGAAGTAGCAATCACAGAATAATAAGTGTAATCACTTCAGGAAGGACTTGTTGTTCCATTGCTAAAGCATGCCCATTGGAATCTGCACCTGCTCCAAATCTGGAAATCCTTGCAGGTTGTCAAATATCAATTGTCACTGGTTTCCAGTGGAACTCGACTGAAAACAGAGTTAATGTGGTTTCCTTGAAAAGTTAACTGAAGTGGCTTGCCCATAGTTACCCTACACTTTTAGGGGGGAAAACACACATGCACTGTAAGACAGAAACAGAAAAACAAAAATGGGAAGTTTTTTCTGTTATTCAGAGATTCAACTCTGGTCAAATTCCTCAAGTTTTCTTCTACAGTACATGTTTGTTTGGCCCATCTCACTAATGCTGTATCATTAGCTCCTTTTCCAGCCTAGGGAAGAATTATTGTTTTGGGGGGAGCACTGTTCAAAAGAATAACCTGGGTCTATTTCTCTGTCTTCTTGAATTATTTAATCTAAATATGCTGAGACAGTTGAAATTTGGAATCCTCATAGAACCTGAAATCCTAAAGCCAGAGTGGATGAGGATAGATTTAATAGCTTTCATTTGGCATTGTTAAGAGAATTTTTAAAACACATAATTCAAAAACAAGTTTGTTTATTGCCCTAGAACAAAGTTATTTCTTTCACATCAAAATGTAAGGCATTTCCTATAAAAACTTGATAAAATAACTTGTCATTCTATTAGATGCAAGGAAAGTTATTAAATTGCTTTTGACATGTGTCTTTAAATCCCATTTACACTGTGGTCAATGGGACATTAGTTTTTAATCCCTCAAACATGTAACTTTAATTCCTTATTCATCTGAGGTATATTAATATTGGCTGTATGTTAAGAAAATATTTAAGATTTGTAAACCGGTTGACCATCAAATAAACCATGAGTTGGTGAATAAAGCAATGTCTTGGGAAATCCAGAGAAAATTCCTGCCCATGGCCTCAGTTTTTCATACTGACTGATCCTCTTTTCTTGCCCACACTCATCTTCCTTGACAAAAGCTGCTATTCGCAGTTAATGGAATTCTCTGGAGAGGAGAAGCACAAGGGCTGAAGGGCTGAATGAGAACCAGGTTGATAATGAGCAATCAGCACCCTGCATAATTAAATGAGGCTCTGCTGGCTTCAGCTGGAGCTTTTAAATGATTTTAATGGACATCAGAGGTCCTTGATGAGGTTTTAGTTGGCCGTGACACTCTCCTTAAAGGGAGTCTTCTGTGATTCTGGAGAAATACCGTTTCAGAGATCAGACTGAGTGGCAGCTATGATCATTTTTCCTAGCAGTCGGTTTGAATGTTCTCTTTAGATGACAAATTTGAGGCTCTTGGACATGAGTTTACCACTGTCTCCCACATAGCCTTAGGCTCTTTACAGTTTCCTCCACTGAATTTAAGGAATTAAGGAATCAGAAATCAGCTTTTATGAGATTCTTATGATTTAATAATAATTTATTGGACTCTTACAATGAGATAATCATTGTTTTAGGGACTGGAGGGTCTAAAAATAAATGGAAACATTGCTCCTACCCCCATATAGTTCATACTACATTGGCAATAAATAGACACCCATGAAGCAAACAATAAAAATGATGTACAAGGTTCGAAAAGGACTTTGTTCTCTATCTAGGTGACCTGGAATTGGTTATGTTGCTCCTGGTTGTCACCAATTCTTAACAGAAGAGTGCGCTTACCAGAGACCTCGGGCCATCTGCATCTTCATTAGAGTGAGAATTCTGCCTTAATTTACTAAAATACTGAAGAGTTCTTTGGAAGAAGATTATTCTAGTCTTATAGTGGAGCTACACTTGATCATTTTAATGTGTACTTTTTTACATAGTTGCAGGTATAATTGTTTTCCTTTCCTACATAATACATAAGTTTCCCCACTTTGGATTAACAGTGAGGTATATGTCCATAGCAAGAAGACCTCAGTGCAAAGGCTTTGAGACTCTCCTGGGTGTAGAGCACCTAACTGGCCGCCAGACCCTTTCTTGTATTATTGGTAGAATACATATATAGTGTTGGAATATTCTTATTCCCTTTGAATCCTAATTACTTGGGTTTTTAAAAACATGATTTTATTTCTAAAACCCCAGTGAATGATACATTTGCTTTATTCTTTTCTGTCTAGCTTGGTAACATTTTTCTTATGCTTTGTGTTTGTTGGTTAGCTTTTGTTAAATAGATCATTAGATTGCTTGGTTTTATATTTGCTTTACACTTCAGGGATTTTGAAGAGCATTTATTTACTTAGCATTTTGTAACTTGGATAATTTCACCAAATGAATACTTTTTGGCAATTTTTAATGTGTTTTTCCAAATGCTACATTTCACTTGGTATTTATCATACATACATAAAGGTAAAAGAGAATTTTTTTTCTGTATTCTGTCAATCATTATTTTATAAAATAAATCATCTATTTTTTCTTAAAGAAAAAAAAAGGCAGGCATTTGACGTCTGCTGATCTTATCTATGCTTTGAAAACCTTTCCCTGTTTCTTTTATTATTGGTAGAATACATATATAGTGTTGGAATATTCACTCTAATTTTCACACTTTTATTATAAACATGCCATGCATGTTTATACCCTTAGAAGTTATCTCCTATTCATTTACCATACTTTTGAATATTTTTGCTGATATTAATTTCACTTTAATGACTAATATTATAATAAAACCTAACAAAATGGAAGTGTCTAAAGAACAAAGTCCCCCACTTTACATATATTAAACATAATGTGTATATATGCTAATATAATGTTTATTTAAATATATTATATTTCTATATATATAGTTGATGGTTGGTTTATTTTAACAAATTTGGGATAGAGCTATACCTACAAGTCTGGACTTTGCTGTTTTAAAAACATCCTTTCAGAGTACTGCATGCAGATTCATCTCATTCTTTTTTAATCACTGAATAGTATTTAATTGTACAGATATGTAGTATTAATTCTATTTCCTCTTGATGGACATATAGACTGATTCTCATTTTTCAGTGATAATGTCATTGTCATAATCAAGGATTTCTATGGATTGCTGGATGAAAATGTATTTTAAATTAGGAGTATTACATGGTTGCTCAGCCAAATTTTTGTCCCAACTTGTACTGCCCCTAATTAGCCTTACCTGCATTTTTCACCATTATTTTTTTATCGTGCCACTTGTCCACTTAAATATCTTCGGAGACTTCTCACTGCCTTACAGAACCTGTTCCATTCTCATTTCTGCACCTCCTCTGTGCTGTCTCCCTCTTGCCCCAGTACTCTAACCACATCAATTTTTCTTTCCGTTTCTCAAACACACCTCTGTCTTCTCATTTCAGACCTTTGTTCAGGTTGTGGATTTTGCTTGGGCAGTACTTTCTCTCCTCTTTGCCTCACTAATTTCTACTCATCCTTTAGAATTCAGATCAAATGTTAATTTTTCAAAGGAAATTTCTCCTGCCCTGACAAGGTCAGTTCTAATATTTTTACCTCCTGTAGGAATCATAATATCTGCTTTATAGCAGTTTTCACTATTTTACATGTACAACTTGTCATGTAATTATTTATTTATTTATTTTTGGGGGGTGCGTGTTCCAGGGATCGAACCCGGGTCTCCTGCATGAAAGGTGGACATTCTAACCATTGAACTACCCGTGCACCACATGTAATTATTTTTTAAAGTCTGTCTCTCCTGCTGGGATGTAAGCGCTACAAGGACAGGAATCCCGATGCGTCCCACCCAGGGGGACACCCCTAATCCTCAGCAAACCCCTCTGCACACAGAACATGCTCCATAAAAACTGGTTGGATAAATCCCTGTATCCATAATGCCCAGCAAAATACTTAGACCCACTAAGCACTCAATAAGCTGTTACTGAGAAGGATAATTAATGATTCTTCACTACTCTTCCCAATGCTGATGTTATATATATATATTTTCAAATTCTCACAACCAAATTTTAAAAACACGCTTATCATTGCTACTTCATTTTCATTTTAATTACAGTGAGGATGCACTTATTTTCATGTTTATTAGCCATTTTAATTTCTTCAGTGCACTCCAGCATCCTTGTACTTCACCCATCTTTCTTTTGGGATAATGGACATCGTACGGTCTCTAGCACAGATGAAAATGTGAAGGCTGGTTTAGCTTGTAGTTTAGGTTTCTGCATCTCTGATGCCTCCCATGACAACTCAAGTTAAAAAATTCCCTCTCATTCACACCACTACTGAAAATATAACAAATACTGCTTCTAAGTAGTGCTTGATGGCTTTCCAGGAAACAGCTGCTTTAGTTTTACTCTCACCTCCCCTCACTAGGACTTAGGAACAAGCCCTTTTCAAATCTTCTCCATAATGATTTTCAATATCTGAAATTATGCCAGTTGTTGATTTGTTGGCCTGTTTACTCGTTGTCTATTCTCTCCTCATGCCCCCACCCCTGTCCACATAAGAAGTGTTTTAAAGACAGACGCTCTGTCTTACTTGTTCAGCAAAAATTTTAAGTGGTGACAACATGGTAGGTGCTCAATAATTATCCATCGACAGATTGACTGACTGGCCTGTCTAGAGAGTACTCCAAGGGTTTAATACCATGCTGCTATACATATGTATCACCCGTCTCTTCCAACATGGCCTTGTTGAGCCTCATCTGTGGTCCCTGGTCATCTCCTCCATTAGAATGAGTTTTCCCTGAATGGTTCTGACCCACAGGTGGGCTCCGATCTTGGGGGGCTTTGTAGTGGAGTGGGGATGGCCATGGCTCCCGGGGTGGCAACTGCCCAGGCTCTGGACCGGGCCCCTTGCACAGCCCCCCAGCCTGGCCGCTGCATGGCCTTGGGCAATGTGTTTCCCATGGTGCCTACCATCCATCCATCCCTACTTGGACTAACAGCAGCGCCGGCCTCAGGTACTCAGTGTGAGGATTGATAGAGGTAATCTAGGCAAAGCACTTCAGGCAGTGCCTGACACAGAGTAAGTGCCTGATAGATGCTGTTATTATTCTATTAGTCTGGGTCCCAGGCTGGAGTTATGTGGCTGCCTCCATCCCCTGAGGTTAGCAGGGAATCTGCATATATAAAGGTGGCAGCTGGGGCAGATATGGCTTGTTTACAAATTATTGCCCAGGAATTATTTTCTTCTAAATAATTCTCTTATGTAAACATGGCAAACAGGTTGAGTTCTGATTTTTTTTCCTTCTAAAAATGCCTGTGATGAGAGTAGGGAGTATCCTATTTCATAGAAAACTGCGAGGCACAGAAGGTTAAATAACTTGCTGAAGGAAATAACAAATGAGTGGTAACTGGGAAACAGACATTCTGTGACTTCTAGTCCACTGTTCCAGATGAGGCTCATTCTATTTAGATGTTATATTCTTATTTAGTAATATAGGTCCAAACGGCCTGGACTCACCTCCCATTTGCTGTCTCACAGCACTCTGCAGATGGTGCACATATAAGGAAGGCTTAAGTCCAATGTTGCATCATGGACAGAAAGACCGTAAAATTGAAACATGACCCTTTATACTACTCACTTTTATTTTGAGGCTTATCCTTTCTCTTTATTCACATGAAAATACTATTTATTTGCTTTGTGGTGAAAGCATGTCCTAGTTTGAAATTATTTCTGTCCATTGCAAAATAAAGTTATCAACTTATAAAATAAAAAAAAACTCACCCTAGCAACTTTGAAAATAATAAAGTATGCTATTATAAGAGGTAAATTTTTACACCTGCAGCAATTTATAATAAAACATTAAATCCATATTTATTGCATGAGACAAAACAATAAACTGGAGCACATTTGTACTCACTACTTTACAGCCACATACTATATTAGGGAAGAAAATTGTAACGTATAACAGAAATACATAAACAGGGAAATATTTCCTTGAGGCATTTTAGTGACTGAACCTACAATAAGCTTCTTTTGTTAAAATCCCATATTGGTATTTCATGAATCAAAGTTTGGAGAAAAGGCTCAGGAAAATGGCATCATAGGTTTTATATGGTGCCATGGAGTAGAATTAATCAAGCCTGGGGACGGGAAGAAGGAATAGAGCAGAGCATCTGGCTGTGGAACCCAGGAAGGGCAACAGTGAAGCAGGTGCGAGAAAAGGCAAGGGGGAGGCTGCTAAGAGCAGCCGAAAAAGTGATCTCAGCATTGCAAACAGCAGGGAGCACCAACAGATGAGCAAACTGAAAAACGGGTGATAGTGCCGACCCCCAAGAAGAGAACATCCAGGCGCCAGCACCACCCCTGAGAGGGCCGCAGGGCAGCTCAAAGCTACCTGGGGACAGAATCAAAGCCAGCAGAGACCAGAGGAGAAAACAGTCCAGCTGAACGCCTGCGGTCCACCAGGGCCAGTGGGAGAGCACAACCAGCAGCCTTAAGGTCTGATAAGGGCACAGGAGGTGGCATCTGTGGGTGTCTCTAGATTCCAGAGGAAGAGGCAGAAAACATTAAACTGAAAAAAATAAGTAGGCCCAACTTGTAACATAAAATACTCCAGGCTAGAAGGGTCTTGGGCCATTTCTGTGATAGCACATGTAATATTTCTGTTAATAAGGCGAATACCACAATGTCCTCTGCTTTACTGAATATCTGTTCTATGTCAGACAGTATATTAGAAAGTTTATCTTATGATGTCATATAATTTCTACAAAAACCCTGCTAGCAAACATTATTATGTTCATTATAGAGATGAGGAAACGGAGTTCCAAAATCATTAAAGTAATCCCTCAAGGTCACCCACTGGAAGTGTCAAGATTCCAGGTAGGGCTTGTGAACTTTCCACCTTGACCTTCCACACTGTCATTGAGGAGACCTCTCACCTCGAAGCTTATACTCGACCGGTGAGCATGAAAGCGATGCAACCCATTTGAAAAGACAACATTTTGTGCAATGCAGACTGTTAATTTGCCTCAAATATTTCTTTTCACTGAGGAAGTAGGCGCTGCTTAGCTTGTACTTTTCTTTCTGCAGGGCTGGCAGTTGCTTGGCCAATTCCTCCTACTACATAGGTAGGTGTTGTCAGTTTAGAAACTTTGTAGCAAGTAATATAAAACCTAACAGGCATGGGCTTAAATAGGAAATAGAGTTACTTGTTCACTGAACAAAATAGTCACTGGCTGTTCTGGAGCCTCAGGAATACTTTGATTCAGGGACATTATTCATGTCACCTGAGCCCCCAAGCTCTTGCCCTCGGCACATCTCCCAGCTGTCTTCTTTCCTGGGTATGCCCAAAGTGAACTACTTTTATAGGTGCAAAATAGTTGGAGCAGTTCCAGACCTCACCTTATTTATAATCAAGAGGATCTAGAGTTTCTCTGACCCATTCTTTCCAACAGGAGTACCGAGCCTGGGATTAGATGGGTAAAGGTCTTGTGCCTGACCTTGAACACATTCTCTCTGGCCAGCAGAACGTGGCTTGCTGGTTGGCCTGGGATTGGGCAATGGGAATCATCCCTAAAACCGGAGTTCCCCTGGGCCATGAGCGCTGAGAGGCAGGAGTGTGGGGTTCCCCTGGATGGAAATTAGTTGCTAGGACAGAGAACATCTGGCTGCTGCACAGAAAAACATGAAACATCTCTCTAGAACAAGACACCAGAGCTGGGTGGACGAAATTGGAACTGCAAGTCAGAACCAGGGTTTTACGTGGGCTTTGAGGACATATTTCAGAGGCTCACTAGTGTTTCAGGGGTTGGCGGGATGAGTTTACTTTATATTTGTGGGAAATAAACTTTCATTCTTCCAATGAAACCAATGGAGAGTGAAATTATTCTTTCAGATGAAGAATTATTATTCTTTCAAATGAAGAATGAAATCATTTCTTAAGCTATTACTTGCTTAAGAAATATTGGAATATTTGAGAATGATGAATAAACCAAACAACCCAAGGAGATTACACTGAAAAGTAGCTGTCTTGCTCTCCTTCAGCATCATCTTTTCCCCCCAAAAATTGCCATCCCTCTTCTCCAAGGCAACCGCTGTAACGGTTTTTTTTTTTCCTGCCATTTCAAAACCAAAACTGCATATTGGTGGCATGCATTTTTTTTTCTTTTTTTCAAGTTTCCATAACAGGAAAAGAAGAAACATACCTCAACTCATTTTGGATGGCTAGTACAACATGTATTCCGAAACAGAAAAAAAAAGAGATTATGAGAAAGGAAAAACTCAGATCCGTTTCACTTATTAATGCCAAAAATCTTAAACAAAATTGCATATTGAATGCAGATATGTGTAAAAAGGGAAGACACACCATGAATAATTCAATTTATCCCAGGTACACAAAAATCAAATAAGATTATTCATCATATTAAGAAATTAAAAGAGAAAAATCATATATTCAGCTCAGATGGAAAGCTATCTGATAAAATAAAATACTCATTCAACACAAAACTTTGTAAATTAGAAAGAAATTTCCCCTGGTCTGATAAATATTATCCATAGTAAACATGAAAAAAAAAATTGCCCTAAATGAAGAAATGTTAAAAAGCATTTCCTTTAAAACCAGGAATGAGATAAGGATGCCCTGCCACCACATCTTGACTATTGTACTATGCTTATTCCTAAATCTAAGTTTCAGCTGCTAAGCTAAAGCATGCCTTCTCCCATCCTCCCTTAACACCTCCTCCAGTCTGCAAGCAACAGCTGGTAATTTAAATGGCATTTTATTGAATTTTAGGGTAATTTTGGCAGAACTTATCTGTTTTACAGTATTGTTTTCCTGTTAGGAACACTGTTTGTATTCTCATTTACTCAAAGATTATATTAAATTATTCAGGAGGTAGTACTGCAATATATTATAATAAATCAAAGCTGCATATTGTAATCCCTAGATCAACCAGCCAATAACACATACACACACACAATCTCAAAAAATAAAAATAAAAATTTATTAAATGGTTAACTAGAAATATTTGTTTAACACAAAAGAAGGCAATTCAAGAAGAACAGATGGGGAAAGATGGACAAGATATAGAAAATAAATAGCAAAATTGCTGATAAGTTGAACGTTATAAATAACTGAATTAAATGTGAATGGGAGCGGTAGAGATAAAAAAGCAGAGATTGTCACACTGGATTAAAATGGAAGATAAAACTACATGTTGTTTACAAGAGAAACAATTTAGATCAAAAGTTAGAACTAAGTTTAAAATAAAAGGGTAGAAATGATATACCATGAAAACAGTAACTATAAGATAGCTGGGCTGGCTATATAGATATCAGACAAGGAATATTACTAGAAACAAAGAGGAACATTACTAGAAACAAAGAGAAATATAATGATAAAATAGCCTATATATCAGAAAGATTATATATATATATATATATAATAGTCTCAAATACTAACAAAAACTAAAAGAAAATAGAAAGAAAAAGTAGTCATTTAAAAGATTAAACTTGCAGGTTTCAATACTTCCCTCTTAGTAATTGATAGAACATAAGTAAAGGTATAAAAATGTGAATAACACAAACAATAAAGTTTACTTAATTGTCATATATATAATATTCCTCCCAATAACAAGAATAAAAGAGTAAATGGTATTTTCAAGCACACATGAAAGTCTCCAGAATAGACTATGTCCTAGGCAATAGAACAAGTCCCAGTTAATTTGACCTGTCTGAAATCATACAAAGCATATTCTCCAGCTATTATGAAGTTAAGTTAGCAGTCAATCAGAGAAAGAATTATGAGAAGTCCTCAATAATTACAAATGAAGATAACAGATTTCTAAATAAACCATAGGAAAAAAGAAGAAGTGATCAGGGAAATTAGAAAATATTTTGTCTTGAATGAAAATGAAAGCAAACATATGCAAATTTATGGGATGCAACTAAAGTAGTTTGTAAATAATATCACATTTAATGGTGCAAGACTGAATGCTTTTCTGCTAAGAAAAGGAATAAGGCAAGGCTGTCTGCTGTCACTATTTACATTAATGTAGTGCATTAACTTCTATTCAGTGCAATAAGGCAAGAAAAAAAAATAAAGGCATACAGATTGGGAAAGAAGAAATAAAATTGCATTTTTCCACAAATGACAGGATTGTATTTCCATGACATCCTAAGAAATCAGCAAATTTTTTTTAAAACTACTAGGATTAATAAGTGAGTTTAACAAGGTGATAGTATACAATATCAATATACAAAACCCATTGTCTTTCGAGGTTCCAAGATGGCGGCTTAGTAAGGTACGTGCGTCTTAGTTCCTCCTCCTCCAAAGCAACTACTAGGTGAACTGAAACAGTGCAGAACAGCTCCCGGGGCTACGGCAGGGAATGGACACACAGCGTACCCCAGTCTGGACTGGCTAGTCTGACTGCGAGACTCGGCTGCGGTGAGATCCCCGAGCGGCACGCGATTTCCCGAGCAGCGGCAGCTGCGGCGGTCGAAGCTACTCCCTCCCTCCTTCCCGGGCCGGCTGAGAGTCTTGGAGAGGCAAGTTTCCCAAGCCGAGGCGGCCGGCACCCCTCTTTTGCGGGTGGCTTCCTGGTCCGGCTACGAGTCTTGGATCAGAGGGCTATCCAAGCCGCAGTGGCCCCCCGCCCGCGGGCGGCTTCCTGGTCTGGAGGGGAACTCCCCAGGCCGCGGCGGCCGGTGACCGACGCCCCTCCCCCGCGGGCGAATTCCTGGTCCGGTGGCGAATTCCCCAGCCCCACTGCGGCCGGTGACCAGGCACAGGGTCCCCTCAAGCCGCGGCGGCTGACGCCCCCACCACGTGCGGCCCCTGAACCAACGGAGAGAATTGGATTGGAAATTCCCAGGCCGCGGAGATCGGTGACCGGGGGGATCCATTCCAAACACTTGAGACAAACGTGTGCCACGAGCGCCACCTACTGGGCAGGATAAGAAAAACAGAACCCAGAGATTTCACAGAAAAATCTTACAACCTTGTTGGGTCCGACACTCAGGGAAATCTGACTAAATGCCCAGACGCCAGCAGCAGAAGATAACTGTCCACGTTCAGAAGATTGAGAATATGGCCCAGTCAAAGGAACAAACCAATAGTTCAAATGAGATACAAGAGCTGAGACAACTAATGCTGAATATAAGAACAGAAATGGAAAACCTCTTCAAAAATGAAATCGATAAATTGAGGGAGGACATGAAGAGGACATGGGCTGAACATAAAGAAGAAATAGAAAAACTGAAAAAACAAATCACAGAACTTATGGAAGTGAAGGATAAAGTAGAAAAGATGGAAAAAACAATGGATACCTACAATGATAGATTTAAAGAGACAGAAGATAGAATTAGTGATTTGGAAGATGGAACATCTGAATTCCAAAAAGAAACAGAAAATATCGGGAAAAGAATGGAAAAATTTGAACAGGGTATGAGGGAACTCAAGGACAATATGAACCGCACAAATATACGTGTTATGGGTGTCCCAGAAGGAGAAGAGAAGGGAAAAGGAGGAGAAAAACTAATGGAAGAAATTATCACTGAAAATTTCCCAACTCTTATGAAAGACCTAAAATTACAGCTTCAAGAAGTGCAGTGCACCCCAAAGAGATTAGACCCAAATAGGCGTTCTCCAAGACACTTACTAGTTAGAATGTCAGAGGTTAAAGAGAAAGAGAGGATCTTGAAAGCAGCAAGAGAAAAACAATCCAACACACAAAGGAAACCCAATAAGACTATGTGTAGATTTCTCAGCAGAAACCATGGAAGCTAGAAGACAGTGGGATGATATATTTAAATTACTAAAAGAGAAAAACTGCCAACCAAGACTCCTATATCCAGCAAAATTATCTTTCAAAAATGAGGGAGAGATTAAAACATTCTCAGACAAAAAGTCACTGAGAGAATTTGTGACCAAGAGACCAGCTCTGCAAGAAATACTAAAGGGAGCACTAGAGTCAGATACAAAAAGACAGAAGAGAGAGGTATGGAGAAGAGTGTAGAAAGAAGGAAAATCAGATATGATATATATAATACAAAAGGCAAAATGTTAGAGGAAAATATTATCCAAACGGTAATAACACTAAATGTCAATGGACTGAATTCCCCAATCAAAAGACATAGATTGGCAGAATGGATTAAAAAACAGGATCCTTCTATATGCTGTCTACAGGAAACACATCTTAGACCCAAAGATAAACATAGGTTGAAAGTGAAAGGTTGGGAAAAGATATTTCATGCAAATAACAACCAGAAAAGAGCAGGAGTGGCTATACTAATATCCAACAAGTTAGACTTCAAATGTAAAACAGTTAAAAGAAACAAAGAAGGACACTATATACTAATAAAAGGAACAATTAAACAGGAAGACATAACAATCATAAATATTTATGCACCGAACCAGAATGCCCCAAAATACGTGAGGAATACACTGCAAACACTGAAAAGGGAAATAGACTCATATACCATAATAGTTGGAGACTTCAATTCACCACTCTCATCTATGGACAGAACATCTAGACAGAGGATCAATAAAGAAATAGAGAATCTGAATATTACTATAAATGAGCTAGACTTAACAGACATTGATAGGACATACATCCCACAACAGCAGGATACACCTTTTTCTCAAGTGCTCATGGATCATTCTCAAAGATAGACCATATGCTGGGTCACAAAGCAAGTCTTAACAAATTTAAAAAGATTGAAATCATACACAACACTTTCTCGGATCATAAAGGAATGAAGTTGGAAATCAATAATAGGCGGGGTGCCAGAAAATTCACAAATACGTGGAGGCTCAACAACACACTCCTAAACAACCAGTGGGTCAAAGAAGAAATTGCTAGAGAAATTAGCAAATACCTCGAGGCAAATGAAAATGGAAACACAACGTATCAAAACTTATGGGACGCAGCAAAGGCAGTGCTAAGAGGGAAATTTATTGCCCTAAATGCCTATATCAGAAAAGAAGAAAAGGCAAAAATGCAGGAATTAACTGTCCACTTGGAAGAACTGGAGAAAGAACAGCAAACTAATCCCAAAGCAAGCAAAAGGAAAGAAATAACAAAGATTAGAGCAGAAATAAATGAAATTGAAAACATGAAAACAATAGAGAAAATCAATAAGGCCAGAAGTTGGTTCTATGAGAAAATCAATAAGATTGATGGGCCCTTAGCAAGATTGACAAAATGAAGAAGGGAGAGGATGCAAATAAATAAGATCAGAAATGGAAGAGGAGACATAACTACTGACCTCACAGAAATAAAGGAGGTAATAACAGGATACTATGAACAACTTTACGCTAATAAATACAACAATTTAGAGGAAATGGACGGGTTCCTGGAAAGACATGAACAACCAACTTTGACTCAAGAAGACATAGATGACCTCAACAAACCAATCACAAGTAAAGAAATTGAATTAGTCATTCAAAAGCTTCCCTAAAAGAAAAGTCCAGGACCAGACGGCTTCACATCTGAATTCTATCAAACATTCCAGAAAGAATTAGTACCAACTCTCCTCAAACTCTTCAAAAAAATCGAAGTGGGGGGAAAACTACCTAATTCATTCTATGAAGCCAACATCACCCTCATACCAAAACCAGGCAAAGATATTACAAAAAAAGAAAACTACAGGCCAATCTCTCTAATGAATATAGATGCAAAAATCCTCAATAAAATTCTAGCAAATTGTATCCAACAACACATTAAAAGAATTATACATCATGACCAAGTAGGATTCATCCCAGGTATGCAAGGATGGTTCAACATAAGAAAATCAATTAATGTAATACACCATATCAACAAATCAAAGCATAAAAATCACATGATCATCTCAGTTGATGCAGAGAAGGGATTTGACAAGATTCAACATCATTTCCTGTTGAAAACACTTCAAAGGATAGGAATACAAGGGAACTTCCTTAAAATGATAGAGGGAATATATGAAAAACCCACAGCTAATATCATCCTCAATGGGGAAAAATTGAAAACTTTTCCCCTAAGATCAGGAACAAGACAAGGATGTCCACTATCACCACTATTATTCAACATTTTGTTGGAGTTTCTAGCCAGAGCAATTAGACAAGAAAAAGAAATACAAGGCATCAAAATAGGAAAGGAAGAAGTAAAACTATCACTGTTTGCAGACGATATGATACTATACGTCGAAAACCCGGAAAAATCCACAACAAAACTACTAGAGCTAATAAATGAGTACAGCAAAGTAGCAGGTTACAAGATCAACATTCAAAAATCTGTAGCATTTCTATACACTAGTAATGAACAAGCAGAGGGGGAAATCAAGAAACAAATCCCATTTACAATTGCAACTAAAAGAATAAAATACCTAGGAATAAATTTAACTAAAGAGACAAAAAACCTATATAAAGAAAACTACAAAAAACTGCTAAAAGAAATCACAGAAGACCTAAATAGATGGAAGGGCATACCGTGTTCATGGATTGGAAGACTAAATATAGTTAAGATGTCAATCCTACCTAAATTGATTTACAGATTCAATGCAATACCAATCAAAATCCCAACAACTTATTTGTCAGAAATAGAAAAACCAATAAGCAAATTTATCTGGAAGGGCAGGGTGCCCCGAATTGCTAAAAACATCTTGAAGAAAAAAAACGAAGCTGGAGGTCTTGCACTGCCTGACTTTAAGGCATATTATGAAGCCACAGTGGTCAAAACAGCATGGTATTGGCATAAAGATAGATATATCGACCAATGGAATTGAATAGAGTGCTCAGATATAGACCCTCTCATCTATGGACATTTGATCTTGATAAGGCAGTCAAGCCAACTCACCTGGGACAGAACAGTCTCTTCAATAAATGGTGCCTAGAGAACTGGATATCCATATGCAAAAGAATGAAAGAAGACCCATATCTCACACCCTACACGAAAGTTAACTCAAAATGGATCAAAGATCTAAACATTAGGTCTAAATCCATAAAACAGTTAGAGGAAAATGTAGGGAGATATCTTATGAATCTTACAATTGGAGGCAGTTTTATGGACCTTAAACCTAAAGCAAGAGCACTGAAGAAGGAAATAAATAAATGGGAACTCCTCAAAATTAAACACTTTTGTGCATCAAAGAACTTCATCAAGAAAGTAGAAAGACAGCCTACACAATGGGAAACAATATTTGGAAATGACATATCAGATAAAGGTCTAGTATCCAGAATTTATAATGAAATTGTACAACTCAACAACAAAAAGACAGCCAACCCAATTACAAAATGGGAAAAAGACTTGAATAGACACCTCTCAGAGGAGGAAATACAAATGGCCAAAAGGCACATAAAGAGATGCTCAATGTCCCTGGCCATTAGAGAAATGCAAATCAAAACCACAATGAGGTATCATCTCACACCCACCAGAATGGCCATTATCAACAAAACAGAAAATGACAAGTGCTGGAGAGGATGCGGAGAAAGAGGCACACTTATCCACTGTTGGTGGGAATGTCAAAGGGTGCAACCACTGTGGAAGGCAGTTTGGCGGTTCCTCAAAAAGCTGAATATAGAATTGCCATATGACCCAGCAATAGCATTGCTGGGAATCTACTCAAAGGAATTAAGGGCAAAAACTCAAACGGACATTTGCACACCAATGTTTATAGCAGCGTTATTTACAATTGCAAAGAGATGGAAACAGCCAAAATGTCCATCAATAGACGAGTGGCTAAACAAACTGTGGTATATACATACGATGGAATATTATGCAGCTTTAAGGCAGGATAAACTTATGAAGCATGTAATAACATGGATGGACCTAGAGAACATTATGCTGAGTGAGTCTAGCCAAAAACTAAAAGACAAATACTGTATGGTCCCAATGATGTGAATCGACACTCGAGAATAAACTTGGAATATGTCATTGGTAACAGAGTTCAGCAGGAGTTAGAAACAGGGTAAGATAATGGGTAATTGGAGCTGATCGGATACAGACTGTGCAATAGGACTAGATACAAAAACTCAAAAATGGACAGCACAATAATACCTAATTGTAAAGTAATCACGTTAAAACACTGAATGAAGCTGCTATATAAAAAAAAAGAGATGTTAATGGAAGATTAGAGAGATGATCAAATCAAATATGAAACAAATAAAACTGCAAACATGCAAAAAAGGGAAAACACGGAGGAAGAATTGTTTAAAATCTGGAGCATAATAGTAAAAAGCAATCTTTGGATGTGAAGAATCAATAAGCTGTAATTAAAAAGAGAAATCTAAGAATTATATGATATAAATAGGAGTGTTACAAAGTAAGACTTTGGGGGAAAGAGTAAAATATAATAATATTTTATTAGAAAAATTTTAAGGTTTTCTAAAACAGTGGATGTAAATTCTTGGAAAAGCTAAATTGAACACACAGAATTCTTAGGTTGTATAAGCACATGTGAAAGCATGCGTGTGTGTTTTAGCAGGAGCTGATGGAGCTACCTCTTTTTCTTAGCTGCTGAATCATTAAACCAGTCAAAAACCCCAATACTGAGGGCCTAGACAGCACTTAATTGGCTGTAACTGTATTTAAAGGCTCTGTTCTCAGGTTATTCAAACAATAACAACAGTCACAATTAAAAAATATCAATCCCTAAAAAAAAAAAAAAAATCCCATTGTCTTTCTACATACCTGCAGCAAATGAAATTAAGATAACAATTCTATACACAATATTTAAAATATTTAAGGAAGAAATTTAATGAACATATTTACATTAGAAATTATAATACTGCTGAGAAAAATTAAATAAAATTTAAATAAATGGAGACATATATAATGTCCATGGATTACGAAATTGAATATTATAGTGGCAATTCTCTCCAAATTGATCTATAGATTCAATGCCATGCCCAATAAAATCCCAACAGGGTTTTACAGAAATTAGCAACTGAGATCTAAAACTTGTACTGAAATGTAAAATTCTCAGAAGAGAAAAAACAATTTTGAGGACGAAGAACAGAGTTGAAGAACTACCTGACTCCAAAACTTCAAAACTACTATAAAGCTACAGTAAGCAAGATAATGTGGCATTGGCATAAGAATAGGCATTAAATCAATGGAACAGAATAAGAAAGTCCAGAAATAAATTGACACAATTATAATCAATTGATTTTTGACAAAGGTACAAATGAAATTCTATCGGAAAAAGTCTTTTAAACAAATGGTGCTGGAAAAATTAGATGATTATGTGAAAACAAACAAACAAACAAACTTTCCCCCTTAGCCCAAACACAAACATGAACTTGAAATGTATCAGAGACCTAAATCTAAGTGTTAAAAGTCTAAAACTTCTAGATACAAATGTAGGAAACAATTATCATGGTGGATTAGGCAAAGATTTCTTTGATATGACAAAAATAACACCATTCATAAAAGAAAAAATGGCAAATGGGACTTCATCATAATTAAAAACTTTTGCTCTTTAAAATTCAGCTTTAAGAACATGAATAAACAGATCATGGACTGGGAGAAAATATTCTAGAATATCTAGAGAGAACTAGAATATATAAAGAATTCTACAACTAAATAATAAGAACAAATATCTCCCAATTACAAATTGGCAAAATATTTATTTCATCAAAGACAATATATGGATGTCAAAGAAGTTCATAAAAAAATGTTAAGCCTAAATTGTCATTAAGGAAATGCAGCTTAAAACCATTACACCCTGCCTAGAAGGGTCAATATCATAAAAACTAGCCAGTGTTGGAGAGGATGTGGACAATCTAGAACCTGCATTTCTTTGCCTATGGTAATATAAACTAGTAAAGCAACCTTGGAATACAGTTGGCAATCTCTTTATAAAATCAAATCAGCATGTACAATAAGATTCAAAAATTCCACTCCTATGTATCTATATAACAGAAATGTAAACACATGTCCTCACAAAAACTTGTAAAAGAATGTTTATGGCAGCATTTTTCAGAATAGTCCCAAACTGGAAACAATTCAAAATCCATCAACTAGTAAGAGGATAAACAAAATGTAGTACATGATACAACAGAATGCTACTTGGCAGTAAAAAGGAACAAATTATTGATAAACAAAACAGCAATGAACCTCAGCAAAATAATTTTAACTGAAAGAATCTAAATACACTAAAGATGGAAAACTATATGATTCCATTTATATGAAATCTCTAGGGAAGGAAAACCTATAGGCAGAACAAAAATCTGTGATTTCCTGGAGCTGAGAGTGATGCAGGGATTGACTTTTGGGGGGTGAATGGAATGTTCTAAAACTGGATGGTGGTGACTTGCCCAACTATATAAATTTACTAAAACTCACCAAACTATACTCGAAATTGGGTGCATTTAGTGGTTTGTAAATTATGACAATATATCTGATTTAAAAAAAAACCTCCACTGTTTTCCATTGTACTTACAATAAAATTCAAACTGTTTGCCCAGGACTTTAAAATGCGTGGTCTGATCTGCTAACCCTGAAATGTCTTTGTGTACCATTGTTCCCATCACTGAGTAAACTCTCACTCTGATCTTTTTGCTGTTTCTAGAATTCACTTAAGTCTTTCTGAGAGCTTTCTCTCTTTCTCTATGCTTGTCCCCTGTCTAAGCACTCTACTCATAGATCTTCAAATGGCTGTCTCCTTCATACTTCTTTATCTCAACTTGCATATCATGACCTTTCAACTTTTCCCGACTAGACACACTCCATAACTCTCACCACATCCTCCTGGTTTATGATATTTCATCAGTTACATCTGAAAATATATTGTATCTGTATTTATTTAGCTGCATATTCTTTGTCTTCCCTACCCAGAAGGCAAATACCATGAGAGCAGGAACCTTGCCTGTTGTAGTCAGTCGCTCATGTAGCCACAGCTTGAAGCAAGCCTGGCACATAGTAGCTACTCAATTACTATTTTTGAGATAATTGAATGATTTAGTGGGTTTCTTAATTCTCATGATTCTTACTTGCAGCCTGCAGATCTTGGGATTATTATTATTTATTATTATCATGGGCATGTCTTCTACCAACATTTAGGATAGGAAAATAGAATTCTGTCCATTGCACTTATTTCAAACCTTCAAATACTAGACTTGTTGGCTAGGGTACACTGCATTCTCCTAACCATATGCAATTGTATTAGCTTCCTATTGCTGCTGGAACAAATTACCACAAACTTACTGGGGCTCACAGCAACAAAAATACATTATCTTACAGTTCTGGAAGTCTGGAGTCTCAAATAGGTCTCACTGGACTAAAATCAAGGTGTTGGCACAGCTGTGTTTCTTCTTGAGGCTCATGGAGAAAATCCATTTTCTTGTCTTTTTCTGGCTTCTAGAGGCCACTTGCATTCTTTGGCTTATAGCCCCTTCCTACAACTTCAAAGCCAGGAATGGCTGGTCAAGTTTTCCTCACACCACATCATTATGACACTGACTCTTCTGCCAACCCCTTCTACTTGTAAGGACCTTTGTGATTTACATTGGTCCCTTCCGGATAGTTCAGGACAAGTGATTAACAACCCAAATTCCATTTTCCCCTTTAATCCTCCCTTGCCAGATCAAATATATTCACATTAGTGGGGGCTGTTGTTCTGCATACCACAACAATCGCATAGCCTGTGACTTTTCAGACAACTAACGACCCATATATAAACAGCTTTTTGCAACGGTACATATCATACTATGTCTTCTGTTGCTCACTAATATTGATATAAAAATGGCCATTCCCTTTCAGTTCTTTAGATTTCAGTTATGTATTTATATCAGTCTTAATATACAAAACAGATTCTACATTTATGTTTTAAAAGATCCAGGCATTATGGTACCTTAGCTTCATTAAGGCCTCCAAAATAGCTCAAAATATTAAAGAAATTAGTGGATTTAGTTATATTTTCACTTTCTTGGCCTCATTTGTTCTCTTGGCCTCATTTGTTTCATTGGTCCCATTGGTCAGATGAGCAATTTTACACAGATGCTTAAGTTTCACTAACATGTGCTCAGATCAAAGGCAAAGGGAGGAAAGATCACTAATACAAAAACGAGTATTAAATTTAACTGGCATTCAAGAAAAGTGGATACATAATAAAACAATTTGTTATATTTTCTTAGAATTTTTGAGAAAGTGGAATTTATATTTATGCTTATAAAGACTTCGAGAGAATTGAATAACTATTAGAAATTCTATTCTTTCTACTTATACATGATTGGAATATTTTAAGACATTCATCAATTATTGCTGGAGATAAAATGAAGTATAGACATCACTTTAAATCATAGAGTAGAAATAAATAATTTTTATTAGCTTTCACAATTTTCTGTCCTGGGTTTTTTTTCCCCCAACAGCTTCCTATGTTCTCAAATAAAAGTTTGTTTGGTATAGCTATAACTGAAATTACATTTTAATCATTTGCAATGACATATTTAACAAGTAGTAAAAAATATAGGAATAGGGTGGGCCATGGTGGCTCAGTGGCAGAGCTCTCACCTGCCATGCCGGAGAACCAGGTTCGATTTCTGGTGCCTACCCATGTTAAAAAAAAAATATATATATATATATATATATATATATATATATATATATATATATATATATATATATACACATATATATACATATATATATATATATACACACATATATATACATATATATATATGTATATATATATACATACACACACATAGCAATCTTTATCTTAGTAGTTACAGATGACTGATCTCAACCTCTACCAACTTTTACAAATACTAGTCATAGATTGGTAGAAATGACCTTTTAGAGCCCCTTCTTGTCTCGTTACTCTCCATGTATCCACATGATATATATGTGTTTTCATGTTGGAGGCTCAAGTTTTCAAAAAGCTTCAGGGAATGCATCTTCAGAACCAAAGAGAAGTGTAGTTTATTTCAATTGTCTTCCATTTGAAAATCAAATCCATAATAGGCTATTGTGGGACCTGAATATTTATACACCATAACCCCTATTTCTATCATGCTCCATTATTTATGTTCTCTATACTGCCATAACTGGTTAATTAACTCTCTTTGTCCTTGGCATCAGGTGAGTGTTACTTCCAGCCCCATTTTACTGGTGGGCACCTTGAGAAAAGGAATCTGTGAACACTATGCCTGCACATGTTCTGCATACAAATTCTGTTGAATGCCACTAAAGGGAAAACAGAATGTAAGGCAGAGCTTCCCTGATGAGATAGGAGCTATAAGGAAATGTTTTAACCAGTGATTTGAACCTAGTTTGTTGAATTTAATTGAATGAACCCAGGTTACCAAGGCAAATATTCTCAGGTCTATAGAGGATACAGAGATAAATATGATGCAGTTCTGTCACTCAGTGTTTAAAATCAAGAGAGGCAGGTGGATTTGTAACAAACTAAAATGCAGTGACGATGTGACAAGAGGGAAGGAAAGAAGAGATTGATTTCAGTTCTGAGGTAGGTTGTGAATTTTAAGTAATTTTTTTTCAAGCTTCAGATATTTGTTAATCAGCATAAACCCCACACTGTGCACAAACATGGTTTTGTGGGTGGCTTCTGGAAAAACCTTCATTCTAGACAACTTCTGAGGGACACTTTGCATTTGGACGTCTAGGCCCTCTTTCTCTCGTCTGCTGCAGTCCATGTTCACTGAGTAGGACTTGTATTGCTCATTGGGACCCAGTTTGTTTTAGGCTTCTGGGTCCCAAATGACATCTGGATTGAAACGTGCCAGACACCAGATATAAAAGGCTCTCCAGTACCTCCAGCTCCAGGAAATATGAAGATGGAGATCAAGCTCGGGTGTTTCCCGGCCTGACTGAAGATCTGGCCAGAGACCTTGGGTCCAGAAGAAGCCAAGTATAAAGCTGCAGAGCCCAGAACCTTAGCCCCTGCATAAGGCTGTGCAGGCATCTACAACTTGAGTACTTCTTATTTTTAAATAATTATGGCCTCACAAGAAGTTGCAAAAACAGTTTGGAGAGGCCCCCTGCAAACATCTCTCAGCTTTCCCCCAGCGGTGCCATGTTAACGTAACTACAATACATTATCGAATCAGGAAATTGACATTGGTAAAATACAATTAATTAGACTACAGACTTTATTGAGTAGACTTTTAATATGCAGAAATAGAGGAGTGAGGGAGAAGGTAACGCTAGGTTGAGGAAATAGCATTTGGTTGAGGGAAGATCATGAGGGAATTTAGATTGTTCAAGAAATCTACCAAAAGGGACTTTAGCAAATAGGCCGTCTTCAACTTCACAAATAAGCTAATGAAGCCCTCGAGAGATTAGACAACTTGCTTGTTTCGTTTTCTTTCCTTGGTTAGGGACAGAGTTTAGGTATAATTATATATCATACACCTAAGTCATGGTCTCCAGAATCTTCGTCCAGCTATATTCCTCCTAAACTACGTTTTTGTTAATGGAATAAAGAATTACTGTTTTAGTAACCTCTATTAAGATGCACATGTGTTCTTCTGGGTCCCTAGAGCCTAGTGCAGTATCTGAAACATAATAGACGCTTAATAAATATTTATTGAATAAATGAACCAATGAGTTTGTTTTTAGCCTCTAGAAATGAAGGAGAGGCAGATTAGCTGAGAATAACAAGAGGATAAATCACCCCCACAATCAGCCAACTGCCATGGAAATTCATTACTAAACGTCAATTTGCAGTTGGGCAAAATAACAGCAAGAAGGACAATCTGCAGACAAACACGCTTTATTTTAATTATAATAATTAAAAATGCACACAGGTAATTACCCCTATTTCTGTTATGCTGTGCAGTAAATCTGTAAATAAAAGGCATGAGTATCCAAAATGCTGAACAACATATTCTCCTTATCTGTATTTTGGACACATGTATCAGACATCCCTTCATAAGAATCATTACAGTTTTTAGCTTAATTCTAAGCTTAAAAACAGAATCATTACAGAAATGCTGCTTTTCTCACTGAACAGTCGGTCGGATAGCTTGTTGCCAAATTAAGCTGCACACAGCACTTGTTAACTTAATTAGCAACCTAACGGCCCATCCATAGCCTGACAAAGTGCATGGCGCATTGGTTGGAAATTGCGGTGAAACTAGACCCACTTCAAAAGAAGCACAATCCAGTAGATATATTTATTTCCCCTTTTGGGCTAGAGGAAGACCTGACTGCCTGAGAAAATTTTCCACTTCCTACTAAAGACCAAACAGTATTTCCAAAGGCCAGCAGCTTACAGGGTCAGGAGACGTGCCTTTTTCTCAAGCTGCATGCAAAAGAACTCCCCAGGGACGGATGGATATACTTCTGCCTCCATTAATAGCACAGAAAGCAAACTAATTAATTAGAGGACACACTGAATGACTTCCATTTATCACCAAAGGGGCCAAGTGATAAACAAATTATTTAAGAGCTTACTGAAGGCAGGAATCAGGCAGGCATTCAGCTTAGTGTGTTGTGAATACTCCTAGATTAGCAGCGGTTTCAAGCGCTTCTTGCTGGAGTCAGACCTGGGGTCTCCTGTGATAAAAGCCCTGTGCAGGCTGACTCCCATCACGCCTAAAGTTCTCCTTGGCTTTCTCTCTCCTCTTTAGAATCTATCGATATCCCTCTGGCTCAGGTATAAACCTGTTGCAATAGTCTTCCTGTTTCTGATACGGGGAAAACTGAGGCCGAGGTCTAATATACGGGCGTGAAATGGTTGTGGGTTTATTCCTGACATGACCTGGCATCTCGAGATATGGAATTATGTGTCTTCAGGCTGCTCTGTGCTTTAAATAAAACCCTGAGCTATGAGAGAAAGAGGGAAGGAAAGGAGAGGCCTGAGAGCTAGAAGCAGTGAGGACCACAGTACTCTCGATGGCATATTGAGAATCTATGTTTGATACAGTTTAGAGAATTACCTCACATGCAGTAATTTCTAATTTCTGTGACTATAACACAAATATGTATTTTTTTTCTACCATCGATTAACTTTTTGGCATATCTCCCAGGTCTCAGGCATATAGTAGAAGCTACATTACGTAAGATAAAATGGGTCCCCGGAGAGGTCACTTGTACCCATTTTCTTCCTTATTTTCTTTGTCCGAGCCTCTCTTGCAACCTGTCACGTCACTGCATTTTACGGAGACCTTCAAACCCCCCATTGATTCTTCTCTCACAAGAAAGCACTAACCCAGCTGCAGTATATTTTGTGCCACCAAATACACTAGAAAGAGTTTGCAGCTGGAAGGCATCTCTGTTGTCAGTAGTTCTCCCTAGATTACTACTCTCTCCAGGAGTTTTTGTGTGAGTTTTAGTCCATCCATGAAAGTCGGCTGCTTCTCCTGGAAGTCACATTAGCTGTTATCAAACTAAAGAAATAAATGCCCTTAATAATTTGGGGAGTTATTTTATGGTATCTGGCTTGGGGGTGGTGGTGTGCAGGACAGGTAAAATTTCATGTAAAATGGTAGGAATTTATCATTTTACACATTTTATAATATTTTTGCATTTGTCCTTGGATGCATATCATATAACGGCCTTCTGTAGATTTAACAAATTGCTTTCCTTAAGTGCTGTTTTGTTGTTGTTGTTGTTTTTGCCTATACCAATTATTAAGCTAATACTTCTTAGTTCACATTCACCCTTCTGTGCTCTGCTTTGCCTTACTCTGGCTGGGACTCTCCAAACCACATTTCTGCTTTGTAGTTGGCACCCTGTAAGGCTCTGTCTATGGGGTGCTAGAGGGAGAGGGCAAGGACGGAGTGGGGAGAAGGGACTTGCCCAGCCTCTTTACCTTGTGACTTGCTTCTTTACCCTGACAGCAGTTCTCTAGAGGAGCAATCAATTCCAGTCTGGAGTTTATATAATAGTGAAGAACTGACCTTTACTGCCCCCTTCAGAAGACCAGGAGCCAGTGTCCCCTCCTGGAAGGCCTGATTTTCAGAGCCCCTCTCCAAGATGTCTCAGCTGGAGGAGTGGTGGATGCTTCCGGAAGGTGCTGCCTCCAACGTGTTAGGATTTTTGTTTCTATTTTGCCTTTTCAGTCACCATAGTTTTAGTTTGCTAAAGTTGCTGAATTGTAATATACAAGGACAGAGTTGGCTTTTATAATGGGGATTTCTTAACTTACAAGTTTAAAGTTTTGAGGCCATGAAAATGTTCAAATCAAGGCATCAACAAAGCAATTCCTTCTTCCTGAAGACTGGATACCCGCGGTCCTCAGCTCCACTGTCCCATGGCCAGGCACATGGTGATGTCTGCTGGGCTCGCCCGGGTTTCGTTTCTTCTAGCTTCTGGCTTCAGTGGCTGTTCTAGTTTGCTAGCTGCAGGAATGCAACACACCAGAGATGGATTGGCTTTTAATAAAAGGGGATTTATTTTGTTAGTTCTTCAGAGGGAAGGCAGCTAACTTTCCACTGAGGTTCTTTCTTACCTGGAAGGCACAGAATGGTCTCTGCTGGTCTTCTCTCCAGGCCCCTGGGTTCCAACAACTTTCCCTGGGGTGAATTCTTTCTGCATCTCCAAAGGCCTGGGCTGAGCTGCTAGTGCTGAGATGAGGAATGCCCAAGCTGCTTAGCAGTGCTACATTGCAATCTCCCATTTAAGCACCAGCCAATTAAGTCAAATGTCACTCATTGCAGCAGACACGCCTCTCTCTTAGCTGGCTGCAGATGTAATTAGCAACAGATGAGGTTCACATACCTTTGGCTTGTGTCTGCAGCAACAGAACTAGGTATGCTCACCTGGCCAAGTTGACAACTGAATCTAACACAGTGGCTTCCTCTCTGTTTCTGTGGTTTCTCTCTGTTTTCTGTATGTCCTCTCTCTTCTCTGGCTTCTCTCTAAGCTTCTCTGGCTTTTCACTCTCAGCTTCTCTCTGAGCTTCTCTGGATTTCATTAAAGGACTCCACGAAGAGGACTGAGACCCACCCAGAACACACCTCTACTGAAGCGACCTAATCAAAGTCTACACCCACAGGAATGGGTTAGTTTAAGAACATGACCTTTTCTGGGGTGCATAATTCCTTCTATCCATCACAATAGTTAACTTTTCTTTGTACCTACTTAATTCTGTGATGGCTTCTGTCTTCTGACTCGACTTTAACTGATGCAGTTCCATCACTCATTTATTCTGGCATTGCCAGTCCTGGGTCACTTCTTCAAGCAAGTCCTAGATATTCCAAACGATTTTCCACCCTGTTTTTCTTTTTTTTTTTTTTTACATGGGCAGGCACTGGGAATTGAACCCGGGTCCTCGGGCATGGCAGGCAAGCACTCTTACCTGCTGAGCCACCGTGGCCTGCCCTCCACCCTGTTTTTCTGACCTCACAACAAAGAGGTGTAAGCAATTGCTCTAATGGATTTTGGTAAATTTTTATGAATACACGTTATGAGGTTCAGTCCCTTCAATAAGAAGACACTGTTCCCTTTTTACCATCAAGGCTCCGAAGCCACATTTCTAAAGGAAAACTCTCCACATTGGGGGACATTTCCACACATTTTGTGTTTGGTTATCTTTTGCACAATCTTTTTAAACCATAAGACTCTGAAGGAAAATCAAGACATCATTTAGTTAAGGAGCTTGCTTCAGGCAGGACAAAATCTTGATTCTTGGGTTATTTTGTCCTTCCATCAAAGCTAGACACGAGACATTCACAAAGCGGGGAGATGAACAAATTCCTTAATCTAGAAGTAATAGATTATAATGGCTTGATAAGAAATTTCTCATCTGGATGGATGATTTTTATCCAAAGATATGTAATTACCTTATTTTAGTATTCTCTCCTTGAGTTTATACAAATATTCTTTTGGTTCAAATATTGAAATATTAAAATATATGAAAGAGAAAACAAAATTAATCTTAAAATCTCTAAATCATTACTTAAAATAAACTATTTAAATTTTGTTTGGCATTTTCTAATGTATATAAGTTTTTATATTTATGAATCTTACAGTAATTAGTTGTAGCATCAGTGTAAGAATGCTACAAATTAGAAATACAAAATATAAAGCATGAATTTTTTCTATAGTTGATTACATTTTGTTCTCAAGCACGCATTCAGGCGATTGTCAAAAACCATTTACTCTTTCCAATTAAAATACTTCAGTCCTTCTGTTTAGTAGTCTCTTTTGTGTAATAACTGAAAAGGCAAACTACTTCTTAAGGAATCTCCCTTTTCCTCTTTCTTCCAAGACACTGCCTGGGTGCATGAAGAAGTTAAAAGTAAGTCTTGGCGTGGGGAGGGGGTGACTGTACTCTGGTCCTCATGCTATCATCTGGTTGAGATACTATTCCTTCTGGCTTCTGGCCATTGGCCTCTGTCTTTATTGAATCTGCAATGATGTAGCTTAGCTTGTTTCCTCAACGGGTATCCTGTACTGTTTTTGCTGAAGTGCCCTGGCCTGAACTTTGATATATGATTTGGCAAATAATACAATTTCTAATTCTTAACATTAGAGACAACATGGCTCTCTGGTTAGCCTTCCTTATATTTAGCTTTTCTCTGCTACCAACTTATGAGGCCATGCCATGCCCTTCCTTGCTCAATCCCTTAGATTCTGTAATCAGCCTATCAGTTGTGTACTCAGACTTATGATATGATACAGGGTTTCTAATGTTGGATTTCTAGTTATGTCATAAGGCCTAGAGTTCTTTCACTTAATATAGGGACTCACTACAGCACGTAGTAGTCTTATCTATCCAAGCTTTGCCAAAAATAGACCTGACCATGCCCTAACCAGGTGTCACATCAGCCCTACCAACTTCTTTGCCTCTTGTTGTGAGATTCCCACACATGGAGCTTTCAGCTGACCCAGGCCACTTCCAGTCCACTGATTTTTTTCAGAAATGTCACATTCCCCTTGTATTCTGGAAATTCAAAATCACTGGAACTCAATTTCTGTAGCTTATATACCCCTAAAATAATTTTGGAAATGTATTTGCTATTCACACATTTTTAGTTTAGTTTTATCTTAAGTTTAAATAGTGCAAAGGATATAATTTTAGCAGGTTGTAAATATTGACATTTAAAAAATAGATCTGCTACAATACATTTTAAAATGTAATGTATCCAATGTCATCTGAATTCATAATGATTTGATATTCGCTGTGATGGTAAATTTTATGTGTCATTTTGGCTAGATTATGGTGTCCAGTTGTTTGGTCAAACACTAGCCTGCATGTTGCTATGAAGGTATTTTGAAGATGTGATTAGCATCTGTAATCAATTGACTTTAAGTAAAAAGAAATTACTCTAGATATTGTGGGTGGGACTCTTCCAGTCAGTTGAAGGCTGTTGGCAGCAAAGAACTGAGGTTCTTAAGACCACAACATAAGCTCCTTTCTGAGTTTCTAGTCTGCTGACTTCCTTCAGATTTTAGATTTGCCCCACGATCATGTAAGCCAATTCCTTAAAGTAAATTGCACATGTACATATATCTAGCCAGTTGGCTCTGTTTCTCTGGAGAACCCTGATTGACAGATATATCCACCATCATTCATACTAAAAACAATGGACAAGCTCTTCTGTAAAATTCATAAATTCTTTCTTGACCCCTTTTCTCCCAAGTTTATTTTTATACTTGATTTTCTCCTACAAGGTTTATTCTCACAATAGCATATTTGAACACCTGAAATATTTTAAGTAACATTGTATTAGTTTGCAAGCTGCTAGAATGCATTCTACCAGAACTGAAACTGCTTTTAATAAGGGGAATTTATTAAGTTGCAAGTTTACAGTTCTAAGGCCATGAAAATGTGCAAATTAAGTCAGGGCTATAAAAATGTCCAAATTAAGGCATCCAGGGAAAGATATCTTGGTTCAAGAAGGATGCTGATGTCCCAGGTTTTTCTTTCAGCTGGAAAGTCATATGGAGAAGTCTGCTAGCTTTCTCTCCAGGATTCTTCAACAGCTTTTTTGGAGGGCATTTTCCTTATGCATCTCCAAAGGTCTCTGGCTGTGTGGGCTCTGTTGGTTCTGGTGGCTCTGTAGCTTTTCCAAAATTGTTCCCTCTTAAAGGGCTTCAGTAAGCAACCCCACCTTGAATGGGTGCAGACACATCTCCATGGAGACCATATAATCAAAAGTTACCACACACAATTGGGTGGGTCACATCTCCATGAATACAATTTTAAAAGTTCCCACCCAGTGATATTGAATGAGGATTAAAGGACATGGCTTTTCTGGGGTACATAATAGCTTCAAACTGGTACAACCACTCTGTGGTACATTTCAAACACAGCTCCAATGCTTCACCAACACTTTGTTTTGTAACTTTGTACTACCTTCCCATTTTGACTCTGGGGTTGATTATGTGATATGCTTTGGCCAACATGACATCAGTAAATGTGATGTAAGCAGAGGCTTGAAAGGTTCTTGAGTGATCTGGCATGCCTTCTCTCCTGTGCTTCTGCAAGGGTTAGGCTACTAGAGGATGAAAGATATGTGGCTGCGTGTCCCCAGTCATCCCAGGCTGGATCCTGGATCAGTAAATAGATGTATGAGTAAGACCAGCCAAGATAAGCAGAGCCCAAATGAGTGACAAAACACATGCTTACTGATGGAGGTCCTGGAGGGGATTTTTGCTGCTGATTATGCAGCATAAGTATAATAAAATATAGCTGATACTCTCTACCATCCTTTGATACAAAACTTATAGAATTTAAATATTTTTGGTTTCTGTGACTGTAAGATCTAAATGTTAAAAAACGTTTTTCTTCACACGTTTGTCAATCCCATTATTATTAGGATCTAGTTGATCTTAAGGATCCAAAAATACTATAAAATTTGATTCATATTTTTAAATAAATAGGTAAACTTTTATTGAAATTCATCACAAAATGAGAGATGATTTTTTCCAATTATTTCAAGGATTCATGGATAACATATTATTGCATGAAAAAAGACTAATCGATTGTATTCATTTTAAAAATCTTTTACTGGTGTAAGTGCTCAGAAATTTTGCATATGATTTGGGGAATGGCAGTGACTTTATTATAGCAATGCCATTTAGTTGTTTTATGTCTTCCCTGGTTATATGTCAAATTTCACATAGTGATCTATAATCAAAAGTATGTTTAATGATTTAACAGTTTTCATCTGTATAGGTCCTGCCTGAATTTTTGAACGTGAACAATGCATAAGCATTTGGTTTACAGAATAATTTTTTAATCACTGTTATTAAAAGAATTCACTTTTTCAACAGGAATATCAATAATTTGAATTATTTCATTATTTTTGTCCTATACATTTTTATAACTGGGTCAATGCACTAAAGAATATGTTCTTTGTAAAATGGAAGAAGGATTATTATGAAAAGAGAAAAAAGGATAGCTGGTAAATTCTCAGGCAGATCAAGTTTTGGAAAGACTACATTCAGAATTTGAGCATCTGTAAATACTGGTGCACTCTCATGAGTAAGCACACCTTGTTTTTTAGATCATGCTTTTACACAAAACCAGAATAGTGAAGCTCTTTTCAGGCTCACTCATTGTGATAGTTTGAAGCTGTTATGTACCTCAGAAATGATCACATTCTTAAAGATAATCCGTTCCTGTGGGTGTAGACTTATTGTGGGTTAGACATTTTGATTAGGTTATTTGCATTGATGCATGCTCCAGGTGGGTCTTAATCCTCTTACCAGAGTCCTTTATAAGAGGATTAAAGACAGACAGAAATAGCCAGAAGCTGAGAGAGAAGGATATACACAGAAGCTCAGAAAGAGTGCTCCAGAAGGAGAAGCCAGAAACTCTAAGCAACAAAACCTGGGAGATAAGGGAGAGACCGGCAAACCCACCATGGCCTTGCCATGTGACAAAGGAGACCCAACATCACCAGCAGCCTGTCTTCAGAATCAAGATATTGTCTTGATGATGCCTTGATTTGGGTATTTCATGGCTTCAGAACTGTAAGGTTATAAGTTAATAAGTCCCCACTGTAAAAATCAACCCATACTGATATATTGCATTCTGTCAGTTTTAGCAAATTAAAACACCACCTGATTCGGCCATTTTTCCTCTTCCATTTCCATAGTATGTTGACTGTAACATCCCAAATTTACGACATATCTGAAAGTTTTACAGTCTTCTGAGTCTTTGTCTGGGAAAGAGGGATATCAGTCTGATGTCCTTAGATTGACCCAAACTTATTTGGATGCTTTTATTTTGTCCCCACTGGGTTTTCCAGCCATAGTAATAGTCATGACTCTCTTATCTAAAAGCTTTCTGTCTTTCTCTTCATTCAATTTTCACTACCTCTCCCCACCCATCTTCAACCCTAGAAGTGTTTAATTCTTCCTGTGGGTAGAACTATCTGTAAAATGATGTCGATAACATCCTACTTATTTATGTTTTTCTCTTCCAAGATTGATTATTGGGTAACCCTCCAAATTTTGTTCTTAATATGTAAATCAAGAATTCTGTCTTGGATTTCTAAAAGCCAAGTGAAGACTGGGCTATCTTCAGTGCTTTCCGTCATCCATTCTTCCCCTTTATGCAGGTAGTAAGCTTCATGGATATATTTTAATTGGGGAATAGCCAAAGGGGAAAAATGAAACTGAACACAAAAGTAAACAACAAAACAAACACTCTACCAAGAAGGGAAAAATGCCTTATGTGACAGTCCAAAACATTTTCCACATTACTATACCTTTAACTATACTAAATTGTTAACACTGTATTTTATTTTGACCTATGATATTCTGACACGTACATTTTGTATTTAGCAATGTGCTGTGCTTTATAACGTACTCGTAACTGTGCCTCATGTCATAAGGGTCCCCATGGAGAGTCTGCCTGAGCAGTTTTCAGTGCACCATCTGTACTGACTAGAGTGTTGCATGAGGCAGGGAAGAGAACATAGAAGGTGCACATTAATGGCTTTAATCATTTACCAAATAAAGTCAAATTCCGTAGTGTGGTATCCACAGCCTTCCTTTATATATTAGGTCTAACCCCCGATGTAAAACTAAACTTAACCTAAACTAACATCTCCAACGTCTCTTTTTATTCTCTTTAAAACCTTCCACTTTGTGCTGGTTTGAAAGGATGCATGTCCCCTAGAAAAGCCATGCTTTAATCAAAATCCCATTTCATAAAGGTAGAATAATCCCTATTCAATACTGTATGTTTGAAAGTGTAATCGGATCATCTTCCTGGATGATGTGATTTAATCAAGAGTGGTTGTTAAACTGATTGATGACATGTCTCCACCCATCTGGGTGAGTCTTGATAAGTTTCTAGAGTCCTATAAAAGAGGAAACATTTTGGAGAATGAAGACGATTCAGAGAGAACAGAGAATGCTGCGGCACCACAAAGCAGAGAGTCCATGAGCCAGCGACCCTTGGAGATGAAGAAGGAAAACATCTCCCGGGGACCTTCCTGAAACCAGAAGCCAGGAGAGAAAGCTAGCAGATGATGCCATGTTCGCCATGTGCCCTTCCAGCTGAGAGAGAAGCCCTGACTGTGTTCGCCATGTGCCTTCTCACTTGAGAGAGAAACCCTGAAATTCATCGGCCTTCTTGAACCAAGATATCTTTCCCTGGATGGATGCCTTTGATTGGACATTTCCATAGACTTGTTTTGATTGGGACATTTTTTCAGCCTTAGAACTGTAAACAAGCAACTTATTAAATTCCCCTTTTAAAAACCCATTCCATTCCTGCTATATTGCATTCTGTCAGCTAGTAAACTAGAACATGCTTGAACTCAGAAACTCTCAAGTTGGATACATGCCCATCTCAGCATCAAGAATGTTTGCCTGCATCCTTTTGATACTTTCAAGGTCTACTTAAGGTCCACATCTTGAAATCTTTGCTTATCATATGAGCCCAAAGTCCTTTCTCCCCTCTAAACTCCCATTGTTTAGATTGCCTATATGATTTCTTATAAACTCAACATATCTTTCTTGGTGTTATTATTCAGATTTTTATTATTTTTTTCCTGTTTCCCAACTAAGGTGCAAGTTGTTTGAGGTCAGGAACTACATCTCATACTTATTTGAATCCATATTGTTAAACACTGAGTTGAATACACAATAGTGTCAGTAAATCTCCATTCCTGTCCCACAATTCTTGCCTTGCTGTAAACACATGATATTGGCTTGTATCTCAATTTCATAGAGAAAATGGAGATAATTATAGGGGAACTCATTAACATTTAGTCCCCTATATCTACACATTTGTCTATAGCTAACTCCATAGTTTTCCTGACCGCTATGATAAATATCACACTATGGTTTGGGTTAAACAATAGGAATTCATTGGCTCATGGATTTGAGACTAGGTGAAATCCAAAATGGAGGCATCAGCAAAGCAATGATTTCTCCCCCAGTCTGTAACATTCCAGTACTGGCTTGTTAGCAATCCTTGAGATTCTTTGGATTTCCTGTCACATGGTGATGGCCTCTCCTTTCTCTTCCAGGTTCCTGCTGACTTTCTGACTCTCCCTTCTCCACATGGCTTTTCTCTGATTTTAGCTTCTAGCTTATTTTTTTCTTATAAATACTCCTCTTTGGATTAAGACCCAAACTCTTTCAATTGGGGCACATCTTAACTTCAACTAACATCATCAAAGATCCTATTTACAATGGATTCATACCCACTGGAATGCAGATTAGGAGTAAGAACATGTCTAAATTGGGACACATATTTCAATATACTACAGGAACTACTGTTTAGACGTCACCCAAAATCAATTAAACCAGAATCTGAGGATGGAACCTGGAAATTGGAATTTTTAAGAAGCTACTCATAGTTGAGAACCACTGTTTTTGATTTCTAGGATAGATTCTAGCATTTCTCATCTTTAAGGCAGTATTTCTTTTCCCAGTACCTTCATCCTACTTCTGTATTGATTATTTCCTTTAAGTTACAAAAATGCTAAACTTTCCCCAAACAAAATAAAAATTTATACCCTTGTTTCTTCTTTGAAGCCTCCTGTTAAAGTTTTGGTATTGTCTTTCTATTCATAAATATCTTTTGGAAAATGTATTTAGATATACTGTAGCAGTCTGGTTCCAATTAGGATATATAAACTGCACGATAGTTAAATAGGGGAAATTTAATGTAGGAAAACATTAAGTATGATAAAAGAATAACTTTAAAATAAAAAGAAATTCTATGGTGCCCCAGGGCTATCAGCTAGTACCCAAGGAAGGACAAACTTGGAGGAGTTGTAGTTCAGTCCACCAGATGGCAGAGAAGTTTGCTGGTTAGGCTGGGCCAGGTCTGATCTGTATTTGCTGAATGAACAATAAATCACTGTGGTAGGCAGAATAATGACTCCCACCAAAGATGTCCGTGTCCTAGTTCCCAGAGCCTGTGGATACATTACCCTACCTAGCAAAAGAGACTGTGCAGGTGTGATCAAATTAAAGACCTTGAAATGGGGAGATAAGCCTGGATCATAGGGCTTGACCCAATCTAATCACTTCCATCCTTCAAAGCTGAGAACTTTACTGGCTGTGGCTAGAAAAACCTGTGCCATCATAAGAGTGGTCATAGAGAAGCAACAGTGTTCTTGAGATGGAGAAAGGGGGCCATGAGCCAAGGAATGTAGATGGCTTCGAGAAGTGGAAAAAGCCAGGAAACAAATTATTTCTGAGAATCTCCAGAAAGGAATGCCGCCCTGAAGATGCCTTGGTTTTAGTCCAGTGACACGTCAGCCTGCTGACCTCCCGAGCTGTATGATACATTTGTGTTGCATTAAGCCACTATGTTGGTGGTAATTTGTCACAGCAGCCACAGCAAACTAATATACTGACTCTCCAGAGGGCAGGCAGGGAGCAGGTGGTCAGCAGCCAGTGGTGTGGACGTGCAGTAGGAGCTTTGGGCTGGTGAAGGCAGGAAGACATCAGGTGGGGGCATTCTGGTTCCCAAATAGAGAGGGTGCACACAAAGATCATCACGAGGCCAAGGGACCATGTTCTGGGCCCAAGGCAGGGGCAGGCTTCACTGGATGTCCTCACACACACATAGCCCACCACTGCTCCTGCTGAGAACAGGGCAGCCTTTTCCTCTTGCAGTTTCCCTCCAGTATCCTCTACTGAGAAACCTTAACATTATGCTCACATTAAAGGGGAAATATTTAAGGAATCCTCTCATTTATCATAGAGAATAATACTGAACAGTGTATTTGGAATTGAGATACACAAAAAATTGAAAACTGACATATCTGCTATCTCCAATTCATAACTATCCTTTTATTGCATTTCTTGATAATGATATCGACCCTCACCTCTTCCACCAGCTAAAACTGTGCGTAGTTCTTATCCCCATTGTGATTGGTAGTGTTGATGAATATATTCTCCTCAAAACTGTCTTTTCACAACATCAAACCTATGTTCCCCATCACCTATTGAACGAAATATCTTCTCAACACAATCAGCAAGTCCTAGGAATATTCGAAGTAGACAAATGCTTCTATACAAATAAAAGAGGCTTTATTGCAGAAAGAGAGCTTGCATTAAGCCTGCAAAAAGGACCAAATTCAGATAAGAGGAAACTTTGAAAAGAAATGAGAAGAATAGAATTACAGCTGGTACTTTTAGAGATAGGAAGTTTTTTTTCCAGCTACACATATAAAGAAATAGTGTATTACGTTTAAAAAAAAAAAAAAAGTAACCCATAGTGGAGTATTTTGAATGCCTTTCTGAAGACTTTGAAGTACCAAATTAAAAGGTATTGATTTTCAATTCAAAACCCTTTCATAAATCTACATGAATACCTGCATCTACATGCATTCTTCCTTTTCTGTTGTGGATGTCACATGTCTCTCTTCAAAAGGCAAGTCTTTCTATGTAGTCAGGAGCCCACTTTCTTCTGATCCTACCTTCTTAAGTGCGCTCTTCTCCTGACTAAACCTTTCATTTTTCTTCAGAACTTTAACTTCCCCTCAATATTTAATCAAGTTCTAATATCTCCAACATGCTGCTCCCACTTCCTTGGACCTGTCCTATGCTATCATCTGAGAGGAGCTGTGCATATTTACACGTATTTCCTCAGTTTCTCATGAACATTTCACTCTTCAAATCTCCAATTGTGCCTTTAGCACTTTGCTGAAATTGATCTTTCAAAGTCAGTCAAAAATTTTCCTATTACTAAATCCTATGGCTATTTCCCAAAACTTAATAATATTTTGGTAGTTTTTCACATATTTCCTGGCTTTTTACCTACCTTTTGGTAGCTCCTCTGCATACTCCTTTGGTACTGTCTTCTCTAATAGGATTCTTAACTTTTGGTGATTCTTGAGCTTCATTTCTGGGTCAGCTTCTCTTCTCACATTAAAATTCCATCTTAAATGGTTTATCTATGCTTTTCTCTTAAGAAAAATATGTGCTGATAATTCCCAATTTTTCTCCCCAGGATCTCAGACATCCAGGTATGAATCCAACCTACAGACAGGTCTAAAGAAAAGGCACAGATGGAAAAGCATTATGAAAGATGAAACAGCTAGTTTTCACTCTTCATTACTTCAAACTAAAGCTAAATTTTGGAGGCTTTAGGTACATTTTAGTCCAGAGCATTAAAAACTCTTAAGGAAACGCATATTCTTTGGATAAAAAGTATGTATTTCCCCTGGTACATCTCAGCCCCTTTGCAAAACGCCTTGATTCACCCTCTAAATGTGTCCAAGGAATCTTGTTTTGAACTAGGGCTTGAACACCTCAAAAGGTCTATAAATATTTTGTGGATAAAGCATTGCGACTTCGAATTTGCCTGTGGGACTGTCATGAGCCATTTTTTCCCCCTTGGGTAAATCTTCTGTTACATTCTTTCACTAGACAAGTCTCACAACTATCTCCTAGGGCTGATATTACTGTTAAAACATGAATGATTAAAAGACCTTTGAAAATACTGTATTTTACTTATGCCACCATTCATACAATTTCGCTGTCTGTGCTCACCACAATAATGTACTTGCTGGTTGAGTGAGTCAGTACTGCTGTCACCTAGTTGACAAGCCCTTTAGAGTAACAGTATTACAGTATGACAAAAGTCATTGAGCTTTCTGAGGCTGCAGGTTTAAGCAAATTTTGACTGAAAATTCAATGTTTAATTATCCTGTTATAATACTAGGGTTATATTTTTATATGAATGAAAATAATATGAAGTAGTAACAGGATCTCAATCAAAACAATAATCATTTTCTTAACACTACATTGTTGTTTAATTAGCATTGCCACAAGTTTTATTTTTGTTCTTTGCAAAATTGCTTCTTTGAATCTGAGGGAGATTATTCCAGTGTGAGACATGGTGTGACTCATTTAATATTCACAAGTATTGTAGTTCTTGCATTGTTTTGTTTTGTTTTTACACCAATATATGTTCAGTCCAAATAGTTAAGCAAGTTTTGCTATCACACTTAAAGCCATCAGATTCTCACATATTTTCTTGATTCACTCATTGAAAATTATGCAAATTCATTATCTTTTCTTTTGTGACTCATTTCTGACCATTTCACAGAAGTTCACAGGGAAGTATTATTTGACGTGAGAAGATCTGCAGCAATCAGAAGCATGTTTCCAGTATTTAACAAAATAGGGCTTGCTAAAGGATCAGCTGTTTGCACACTGATTCAGTCACACTTCTTAGTATCAGTGCACAAACATTAGTTTTGCCTACACATTGAAAGCCTGGATTGGAATGGATAATGAATTGCCCATATCAGTATCAGCTTCAAATCCTGTCAAGCATATGTTCTCAACTGAATGAGAAGTGGTTAAATGAGAGATATATATCTTTGTTGTACTCTCTCATTCTCTTTTAGCATCAAAGTATCCAGAATCTGACATTGCCTGTATTTTAAGAATTCTTCACTTTACTTGTTTGCCTCACCTGCTAACTTCTATAGCAACCCATGCTTTAGATCTGTCATTGCATCTTCCCTCTATCAAAGCTTGACCTGTCGTGTCCACTGATACCTCAGTAATGGTTAATACACACAGCACTAATATTTTGGATTCTATATATCAGTCCCCACAAAAAAGGAATCTGAGGTCCTTAGAGAAATGGCTGATTCCATGCTGGAGACAGAAAAGGCTCATCTTGCATGTCAGAAAATAAGAAACTATTCCCCTCAAAATAATGAGAGCATGTCAAAAAGACACAAGAGCCAGTGCAAAGGGACTTCTCCTGGCAGCACTTGGGAAAAATTGAACATGAAAAATAAGCAAAGACATTCACAGATTATAGCCAATTAAATAAAATTAAAATTGTGAGTCTATAGTGACAAGAGACAAGTAAATAAATAAGTTGGAAAGTAAATAAATAAGGAGTAAAGAAAATACTTCGCTAAGATAAAATGCCAATTAGTAAATGTAGACAGAAGGGGAGAGTTAGAAAATTCCCTTTTTATAGCTATCATAGTAAAAATTGATTCAGGCAAGCATCATCAATAAATGGTAAGTCTAAGGGAAAGGTGGGATAATATTTACATGGTCTTAGAGTCTTAGTAATACAAAGAAAAACTAGTAACTGCAGAGTGAAAAAATCTGATTTAAACAGAAGTTCAACATTTAAGGCATCATTTATGAAGAGACTTTGGGGAAGATGGCGGAGTGGGGAGCTCCAGGAATGAGCGCTCCCGCCAAAGCAATTATTAAACAGGGAGGAACAGCCTGAAACAAATATTTTGAAATACCGGAGGCCAGAAGAACACCTGACAGCATCCAGGGTAGAGCGGGAAGAAGAGAAAGAGGATTTATGGTAAAGAATTGTAAATTGCTCTCTCTGAGTGAAAGCTACCAGCGCCCACCCCACATTCTCATGGGCCACCTGGGGGTCCAGCCCCTGCTAGCTCGCTGGTGGACAGAAAGGAACATAAAAATCCTTTTCCCCAAGAACAGGGGTGAGGGCAGTCAGTCGATCACAGATCAAGGCTTCTGATTAGCGAAGTCGGTTCTCTGGGGGCTGGGCAGTTGTTTAAGCCTGCCCCTGACAAAGGCAGTGGCAGGTGTTGTTTCCACTCTGCCTGGATGGGGCATGGCAGTGGGTGCACTGCTTCCTCAGGGCTGCAGGTGACGGTCAGCCCCAGGGCTGCATCTGCTAGACAGGCCAGGCAAGCTCAGCTTTGAGGAGCTATCCTAGAAGATTTTGGCATCCTTCCTGATCCCCTCCGCATGGCACTTTGTGGGCCTCTGGCCTTGTTTTGCCTGGGAGAGACCAATAGGGGAAAGTTCTCTCTAGGTTGACCCTCCTCCCAGAAATTCCTCCCAGGCAAAAGCAGCATGAGACAATAAAAGTATAAAAAACACTATAGAGGAAGATACGGGGAGAGGGAGGTATATGCCCTGGGAAACAGAGGGGACAACCAAATTCCTGTGAAAAGGGGAACTCCAAAACAACTAACAAGCAAAAGCTCAGGGCAAGACAGAAACCAGAAAGGCAAGGAAAACCCTGCACATTGCTTTTGCCTTGTGGGGACCTTCCTGGTAGGAGGACAGAAGGTCAAGAAAATCTGTCTTGTCAGCCGGTTACAAAACCAAGAAACAGACATATCAACGAATAAATCCCAGAATTCAAATTTTAAAATATTAAAATGTATAGTGCGCAACAAAAGAGTTGGCTCATCAAAAGGAAAGGATAAAAATACAGAAAACATTAACATAGAAATGGACATACCAAACAAAACCTTTAAGAAATGCTCAAGGAGGGTGGTGCAATGGTGGCGCAAAGATAGAATTCTTGCCTCCATGCCAGAGACTTTGGTTCAATTCCCGGTGCCTGCCCATGACAAAAAAAAAAAAAAAAAATCATCCAAGGAGATAAAGGAATGAATGAAATAAATAGAGAAAAAATTTTAAAAGGAATTAAGCAGAACTAGTGGAGTTGAAGACCAGAGCAGACCACGGGCTGGATTTAGCTTGTAAGTCACAGTTTTCAAACCCGGGTCTAGAAAATAACTATCCTGGTTCCTTCAAAATTATCAGTGGTTCAAAAGACAGAAAAAAAAAAAAGGTTAAGGAACTGTTTCAGGTTGTATGAATGGGACACAATATGACCACTAAATGCAATGCATAATTCTGTGTTACAGTCTTACTGCAAAGTTGCTATAAAGGATAGAAACAATAAGATTGGAATATGAATTGTAAATTGTATAATGTATAATATCAATGTTAAATTTGCTATGTTTGAAAACTGCCTATTAGATATATAGGCGAACACTCTTGCTTTTAGAAAAGCACGTAAGTTTTATGAGGTAAAGGGACATGACATATACAACCTACTCTAACCCAGTATGAATGTTTGTATGTATATTGTGTGCTTATGTGTGTGTGCTTATGTACACTGTACACATATACAGGGAAGAATGAAAGCAAATAAAACATGGCAAAAGGTTAAGATGTGAAACTATGCAAAAGATATTGTGATAGGTAGATTCTAAGATGACCCCAAGATCCCTGCACTTGTCCATTCCCGATATCATTGCCTCCCTTGATTGTGGGTAAGACCCATAAGTACAACAGACATCGCTTCTGTGGCACAGGATTTCATATGGCAAAGGTGAACAGATGTTGCAGATATAAAATTAATATCCCAAATCAGTTGCTTTTAAATCAAAGGGGAGATTATCTTGAGCGTACTGAATGCGAGCAGATGAGCCCTTTCAAAGAGGCTCTCTAGATGTCAGAGAGCCCTCCTGCCGGCTTTGAAGAAATAAGCTGTCCTGGGAAGTAAGGGTTGGTGAGGGGTTGCTTGGTAAGAGATGGCGACCTCTAGGAGTGGGGGCCGTCCTTCTCACAGCCAGTTGAGATAACAGGGACCTCAGTTCTTCAGCTGCAAGGAACTGAATCCTATCAACAAGCGCCTGAGCGTGAAGAGGACCCCAAGCTCCAAAAAGGAACACTACATGATGGACACTTGGATTGCAGTCTTGTGAGTCCCTGATCAGAAGATCCAACCAAGCTATGCTATTTCAGGTATATGTAAGATAAATATTTGCTGTTTTAAGCTTCTAAATTTATAGTAGTTTGTTACACAGTAGAGAAAAGGAATACAGGTATACATATGTCCTTTGTATAATTGTTCTATCACTTCTGTACATTTGAAGTTATTTCAATATAAACAGATTGAAAAGAAATTTATCTAACTGTAGAGCACTTTTTCTTTACCCTGTTTAGGAAGCCATAGCTAAACTAATCAGATTAGAACACCATATCTCAAACTTTCCATTCAGCTCAAATAAGAATGAAGAATAAATAATAACTATTAGTATAAAATATGTTTGAAATTTTATTTTGCATATTACTATAAATGTAAATATTATGCTAAACTATGCTAGGTCTGTTTATTTTAATATGATAAGTAAATTTTATAATTTTGATTCTGGCAATGTTAAAGAAATCAGGAGAGTCCATAGAGGAATAAGTTACAGAGAAAAGCACTCCAGGAAATTTCATGGGTCACCTTGAATTTATTTACTGAGTTGTAAACTACACCTTTAGAAGACTGGAAGTGGACAACTTGGAAATATCTAAAGCTCATATATCCCCAAATCTGGGAGATTATCAGTAATCTTAACTCAGGTTAAGATCAGGGAAAGTTGAGAGCCCATAATGAACACCCAGTACATTTAGTAGAAACTCCCATATGATCAAACAATTGTAGTTGAGTTAACATAACCCTAGATGATGGGTTGGCTATCCATACAACCCATGGGCCAAATCTGACTGGCCACCTCTTTTTGGTAAAGTTTTATTGGAACACAGCCATACTCATTTGCTTACATATATCTGTGGCTGCTTTTGTGGCACATTGGCAGGATCAAGTAATTGCAGTAGAGGTCATATGGTCCAGAAAGCCTAAAGTGCTCACTACTTTGCACTTTACAGAAAATGTTTGCCCACACATGCCTAGGTACAGACTAGGTAAGTCAACTCCAAAAAATATTAAAACTAAGCCCACAAAAGGATTAGGCTATTCCACAACTAACTACTCTGTAGGACAAAGTCCAATACACTTTAAATGCAGCTCACAAAATTTCATAACCCAAAATTAACAATGTCCAGTATCCAATAAACATTTTCTAGACATGCGAAGAAGTTGAAAATTGTGTCCTACGATCAAAAAAGATGAGTCAATAGAAACAGATCCAGAAACGGCAGAGATGATGGAATCAGCAGACAAGGACTAATAATAATGCTATAAATATGTTCCACCCTTGAACATAATTAGGATAGAAAAATGAAGATAAAGAAGAACCGATTGGAATAACTAGAGTTGATAAATGCATAGGTTGTATTTTCATTCTCTTTAACAGAGACTTGTACAGAGCAAAAGCTTTTAATTTTAATAAAGTACAATTTACCAATTTATTGATCTTATTTTTCCTTTATGGAGCAACTTTCTGGTGTTTTAGCGGACAAGTTTGCCAAAGCTACAAAGATTTTCTCTTGTTTTTTCTTTGAAAAGTTTGGTAATTTGATATTTTAACATTTAGGTATATGATCCATTTTGAGTTAATATTTGTATGAATTATTAGGTATTGGTTGAAGTTTACTTTTTGTGAATGGATATCCAATTGCTCCAGCACCATTTGTTGAATGAACTACCAATTCTCCATTGAATTGCCTTTGTACCGTTATAACAACTCAGTAGATTATATTTGTGAGACCATTTCTGGACTTCTCTTTCTTTGATCTACTCTTTTTTTAAACTTTTCATTCTATCATTTAAAAATTTTTAATTGTTGTAACATATGTAACATAAATTTTCCATTTTAACCCTTCTTAAGTTTATAATTTAATGTCATTAATTACTTTAATATATTAATTATATTAATTAATTATAATGTAATTACACTTATAATGTTGAACTACCATCGATATCATCTGAACTTTTTCATCAACCCAAACAGAATATCTGCCACACTCTCTTTATTACTGTACTTTTTAAAAATGGAGACCTGAAATTTGGTAGTGTGAGTCCACCAACCTTGTTTTTCTCTTTCAAAATTTTTTCAATTATTCTAGTTCCTTTGATTTTCCCATATAAAATTTAGAATCAGCTTGTTGATATATAGTTTTTAAAAATCCTGCTAGGATTGTAATTTGATATTTACTGAGTCTGTAGAACAATTAGGGTGAACTTAATCTTTTGATCTATAAACAGGTTTTATCTCTCCTTTTATTAAAGTCGTCTTTGATTACTTTTTTGAATATTTTGTTACTTTATTATAAAGGAATATGTTTTTCATATTTTAAATTCCAATTGTTCACTGCTAGTATTTAGAAATATAATGGATTTCTGTATTTTGACCCATATACAGTGACCTTGCTAAATTCACTTTTTACTTCTAAGAGTAGTTTGGTACATACACTGGCTTTTCTACATATACAATAGTTTTATATTCAAATCAAGGTTTTATTTCTTCTTTTTAATCTCTACACTTTTAGTTATTTTTCTGCACTGACTCAGATCTTCAGTATATTCTCATAACTGGACAGGGCATCCTTATCTTGTTTCTGCTATTAAAAGCAAAGTATTCAGCCGTTCACCACTGAATATGGTATAAGTTTTAGGTTTCTAAGTCTGCCTTCTATCAGGTTAGGAACTTTTCTTCTATACAGATTTTTCTGACCATTTTTATCATCAATGAATGACAAATTTTGTCAAATGAATTTCTTTCATTTCTGAGATCATACTATGGTTTTCTTCTTCAATATTTTATATGCTGATGACTCACCATGTCCCAGGACAAACTCGACTTGGCAGTGATGCATTATTCTTTTCATATATTGCTGTATTTGTTTTTGTTAAAATATTTTTGTCTTACATTAATGAGGATGTCTATAGTTTTCTCGTTTTTTAATGTCTTTGGTTTTGGAATGAGATTCCCTCATTTTCTATTTTTAGAAAAGACCTAGAATTGACGTTATTTCTGCCTTCAGTGTTTGGGAGGATTCATCAGTAAATCCATCTGGGCCTAGAGTGTGTTGGTTGTTGTCTTTTTTAAACTATGAATTTAATTTCTGTTTTAGAGATAGAACTATTCAAAATATCTGTTTTTTGTTGAGTGAGTTTTTGCAGTTTGTTTCTTTCAAGAAATTAGTCCATTTCACCTGTTTTAAATGTTTATGGGTGGAGAATATTCCTTTACTATCTCTTTAATGTTTTGGGGGGTATTCCGTGGTATCCTTTTTCTTAAATATTGATCATTTGTTCCTTTTTTATTGTAAAAAATAGGCTGAGTAGAGACTTTTGATATTATATATTCTAGTGAACTACTTCTGGTATCATTAATTTTCTCTATTGTTTTTCTGATTTCAATTTCATTGATTTGTGCCTATCTGCACTGTTTCTCTCTTTCTACTTTCTGGCAAAAAGTGTGACATAAATCTTATTTTTGTTCCTATGTATGCAATATATCTTTTATTCTCTGACAGCTTGATTGTAGTAGAAGGAAGGGATAAAAATATGCTTAAATGTATATCTTCATGTGTTGGGTATTTTGAGATTTCTCTTGCTTGGCATTCTTTGACCTCTTGCTTCTGTAGATTGCTATCTATTATTTAACTTGGAAAATTAAATAAATGTTTGCTTTTAAACAATATATGCATTCTATGTTTATACCAAATTTTGTTTATCCATCCATTGGTTGATGAACACCTGAGTTGCTTCCACATTTTGGTGATTGTACATTACGCTGCTATGAACACTGTTGGACAAATATCTGTTTGAGTCCCTACTGTCAATTATTTTGGATATATATCTGGAAGTGTGATTGCCAGGTCATATGGTAATTCTGTGTTTAATTATCTGAGAACTGTCAAACTGTGTTCCATAGTGGCTACAACATTTTACAATCTCACCAGCAATGTATGATGGCTCCAATGTTTCCACATTCTCTACAACACTAATTTTCTGTTTTTTTCTTTTAAAATAATAACCATCCTAGTGTTTATTAAGTAAAATCTCATTGTAGCTTTGATTTGCATTTCTCTAGTGGCAAATGATGTTGAATATATTTCCACGTTCTTATTATCCATTTGCATACCTTCTTTGGAGAAATGTGTATCAAATCCTTTGTCCAATTTTAGTTGAGTTAGTTGTGGTTTTGTTATTGAGTTAGAGGATTTCTTTATTTATTCTTGATATTAAACACTTATCAGATATATGATTTCCAATTATTTTCTCTCATTCTATAGAATGTCTTTTCATTTTCTTTATACTATCCTTGGACATTATGAATTTCTCTTATTTCTGAGTTCTCAGGACACTACTTATTTCTTCTTTATGTAATGACTATCCCTCTTGCACACATTTAAAAAATTGTGCCAGGTGATTAACTTATTTCATAACACTGCCATTTTAAAAATTATTTCATGTAAGATTTCTGAAGGCATAAAATATGTTCTACTTTTTCAGTTCTAAAGAGTGATGTACCTCCAAAAGTATTTCCTGATTTCATTCCTTATATCTGCATCTCATTACATTTTCTCTCATAATATTTTCCTGTTTGGATGGCTCTTATTCTGACTTTGTATTTTTTCCTGTAAAATGGAATAAATGGTTCCTTCCCATTGTGTCCATATTAATCTATTGCAAATCTTCATGGTTTGGACTCTCTTTTACTATGTAGGCTACTGTTGAAAATAACATTTTTGAAACATTTATGATAACCAATTCAAAGATAGGGTCCCATTTATCATTAATTCCTTGACTGTTTTCTTAATTCTGGCAAAGTAGGCTTGATACTTGTATTGACAAATGCAGGAAGTTATTGCAGTTTGTAAAAAAACTTACTATTCATTTTATGAGAACAGTCTTTGAAAAGTTCCTACAATTAGAACGTAGTGAAAACAGAGTATTACTGACAAGTATTTTGTTGTTGGAATAAATCATAGCCCCTCTGCACCCCCATTGGGATGTGAAGTCCTGGCTAGTTTTGATGTACAATATATATATTTTGAATTGTCATGTTTTGAAGGTTAATTATATACAAATTCCTTTACGTATTTTATGTTTAGTTTTCACAACATTCTTGGGAGGTGGATATTATATCAGTTTTAACTAATGAGTCTTGCAGAGATTCCTGTAAGAATTATAGCTCATAAAGTGTTGATATTATTTGACCAATTCCCTCCATTCCCAAACCTATGGAGTTGTCAAATACAAACATAATTGCAACTTTCTATTTGCTTAAATAAGAAGAGCTACATTATTTCTAACTCAAAGGATAACATATGTGCCAAGCAGAAATCTATCCAAGCTTATTGCTTGGTAGGCTCCGAGTGTCACATGGCATTCCCCTCTTCTTAACATGGCTCTACTGAGCATCAGGCCTCTGAGGTACTCACCATAAAAAGAATCTGTTGCACTGGCAGTCAGCTAAAATATAGAACTCTGGTGATCCCTGTTTCCATCTGGGATACTTTTACAATTTCTCCTAACTGGGGTCAGGAGGGTGTGGAGGCTGCTACTGAAAAATGGCACCACATTCGCAGGTTAAGTCCTAGCGTGCCATGCAACTACTAGTCTAATTGCTAGAAAGAAAGGAGGAGGGAGCGGTGATGTGGACAGACATTGGCTGGATTTCAAACATAAGGAAATATCTAGGATTGCTTTCTTCTATCATACTGGTGCCTGACATCCAGGAACAGCATGGGAAGTAGTAGGGAATAACATCCAAAACATAAGCCCTTATTTATCCTTCACTAAGACATTCCTTCATTTTAAGAACCAGAGCCACTTCCCTGGTAACAAAGTCCAATCTTATTAGTGAAAACAGCAGGGTGCATGTGCAGTCAAAGCATTTAAAACGGCAAATGCCAAGTTAATGTGTGTGGGCATGTATGTGTGTGCTAAGCATTTCAAATAAGTCGTAGGGACTGCCTCGATAAAATTTAGTTATTCAATGTCACACAGTAATAAATGGCTAAGCATGGATTAAATTCCAGGTATTTCTGACTCTAAAGTTTATATTTTAAGTTTTCCTCATTACACCATGTTGTCTCTGTGTAGTCTGAAGTTCTTCCTTTGGAATTTGGTTGGCATTGCTTTGAAGGAGAATTCCTTGATCTCTGATCTGGTTCTCAGTTTTGCATATCCATGAATTTTATTTTGCTAGCGTACCCAAAACTAATCAGATGCAGGGGATGGAATAAGGCAACTCAACTCGTAAAAGATTTACATAGAAATAAGAATGTCAATTTATTGATTTGTAATGATTAATGCAAGTGCAAAGAGTACAAGAAACTTGTGCCAGTGGATTAACTCAGTCTCACATCTGTAGGAAATTTTATATAGGAAGCAAATATTGCAAGTTACTTGTGACCAAATGAATCAGAAAAAGAAAAGGCAGTTGGTTGGTTTCAATGGCTATGATGTCTCATGCATGTATTTCTATTACAGGAACCTATTTACTATAAGGACCAGGCCTTTAACTCTTTGCATCAATATATCCAGCCTATTGAAAAAGAGGAGCAGTTTATTTTGATTTAGGTACCATTGTCATTGTAAAGCAAAGAGATACACTAACTGTGAGAGGGCTCTTTAGGAGAAAGGGAAAAGCAATAAGCAGCAGCCATAAAATAGCAGACAAAGAAAGTAAAGTTATTAAATTTCAGAAAAATTTCTGAGGGTTGTAAGAACTTCAGGAAGGAGAAATAAAATCCAAGAGAAGAGTGGCAGAACCTGACTACAGGAGTCAGAGTAGGAAAGACCACTGTGGGCACCAGACAAAGTAGAGTTAAAAGTCCTGAGTAATGTTGCACTGAACATGTCCACTTATGGAGACTCAAGAGGTAGGTCCTGTCTTGTGGTAATCACAAGAAAAGAGGAAAACCTTGTACAAACAAGGTCAGCAGTAACCTGGAATAAATATGTAATTTGTTTAGTAAAGGTTCATTTAGAGAAATTTCTAAGGAGGCAGTTAGGAAACATTTTGATTGTAGACCAAGAATCAAGCCTTGAGAGGAAGACTTAGTTATAAAAGGGATAGCAGGAGCCTGCACACTCAGGATCTAAAGAAAGAGGGTTTTCCCGGTGCTGCTGACCTGTGGATTCTCCAGCTGATTCAAATCTGTGCTCAAGTCTAATCTAATCTACCTTAATGAATGATGGAGCAATACATTGAAATTGTCTTCTCTTGTCCTCTCAATAGCCCTTGTGGCCTGATAGAAAAGCCTAGAAATCAGGAATCCAAAACGGGGCAAAGGTGAATGCTCATTTTCCTGTTCAGACAAACCTGGATGGCCTTCCACATGGAGCGATGTCCACCAGATAGGGGAGGTGGACTTGAAATCAACAAATTATAGTGATGCAACATGTGGAATATCTAAATATAGTTTATGGAGGAAAGAGTAGGTCTAAAGTAGCAAACTTGTAACCATACACTAGATTAATTTGTTAGAGATTGTCCTAGTGCTGTGATTTTCAACCTCCTAAGACCTAATTCCTCATTATTGTAAATAATGCATTATTTTATCATGCCCTTTTTAATTTTGATGTGAAATTCATAGAATAGATCACATAACCTAACCAGGCAATTTATCCAACAAATCATTTAATGCCCTCACTATGTGATAAAGGGGAATTTTAAGTAATTTATAATAATTTGTATTTCCACGATGTGAATGTGTGGGTATGACTACATTTGGTGAGTTAATGAAATGGTCAGGCGTTTGCACTTAAATGTAGAATCACTGTGACTGTAACTGCTGCCGATGCCACTGGCATAGGTTCGCTATATCACAACTCAAATTTCCAGAGTGAGTTTCTATAGGGGTTGTGATTTCATGCAGTGGTAATTAACTCTTGGTGAAGTTTCAAAGAAAGTTCAGTCATTCCATTATTTACAAATTAGCTACATTTCTAAAATAACCAATGTTTATCAAATCCATGCAAAATATATCTTGCCTATATTCAAAATGTAGTTATGTCATAATTATTAAAATATTTCATTTAATAGGATGCTTTCTGGGATATCTGAACATCATACAGAATACAGGGCAATTCAGGCATCTAGTATCCCAGGTCCTTGCCCATTAAATTCTAGGAAGGACCACTCCACTCCCACCCTAATCATTGTGAGAACCAAACATCCTTTCAGATTTCCAGAACACTCAGGGTCACTAAGAACAACTCTTCTAGTGCTTATAAATCTATTCTTTGGGCAGTAAATTATATGGAACTGTTTTGATATTTTCAAAACAACCAGAATGTTCTTATTTGCCTTATATAGCTCATCAGTCCATGATTTTTCACTAAATACGTTGTGCTGGTTTGAAACTATTATATACCCCAGAAAAGCCGAGTTCTTTAATCCTGATTCAATATTGTTGGATGGGGTATTTTTGATTAAATTGTTTCCCTGGAGCTGTGACCCAACCAGTTGTGGGTGAGACCTTTTGATTAGGTGGTTTCCATGGAGATATGTCTCCAACCATTCAAGGTGGGTTGCTTATTAGAGTCCTTTAAGATGGAACCACTTTGGAAAAAGCCTCAGAGCCCAAACAGACAGAGATGCTTGGAGATGCAGAAAGAAAACACCCCCAAGGGAAGCTGTTTAAAACCAGAAGCCAAAGAACCATCAGATGCCAGGCACATGCCTTCCCAGATTGGCCTTTCTTGAGTCAAGGTATCTTTACCTGGATGCCTTAGTTTGGACATTTTTATGACCCTAGAACTGTAAACTTGTAACTTAATAAATTCCTTTTATAAAAGCCAACCCATTTCAGTATATTGTATTCCAGCAGAATTAAGAAACTAATATGTACCTACATGGAGTCAAAGCTACAATTAGGGGTAGGGTGAGGAGTTAAATCAACTTTCCAAATAAGAGATTCTGTGTGAGTTGGTCAGAGCACTCGTATATTTCTAAGTTTGTGAAACTATTATGAGCACTAAAGCCAATTTCTGGGAAGATCCAGGTCAGAGCTAGACCTGAGAGGTTGAGAAGGCAAGTATCTAAGATCTGGAGAGTGAGTGTCTAAAGTACAAAGGGTTTTTAGAATAATGGGTTCTCATAAACATGTTTTGTAGCAGCCCAAGGCCTAGGGTTTGGAAGACTGAGAGGGGAGGGCTTGGCTGCTTTAGTGCAAGATACCTGATGTATCTCAGGTATTTACCCTAGGAACATCTGATTGCTAAGAATATGGGTTCTAAGAGGCTCTTCTTGGCTTGACTTCAGAAACAGATGCTATTCAGATGATATTGTAGCTGCTCTTTCAGGTATTTTGCAAATCAGGATCTACAGTGACTAATGGGCCAGGGTAACCATGCTTTTTTGTTGTCCACAGGGATGAGCTCCTATGACCCAGACGGAGACCTAAAATTACTTTAGACCTCAGCTAGAGACATGACGTGGAAGCCAGTGTGGAACCTGCTCTGCTGGGCTGTCATCAAGGCAAGTAACTATTTCCTGCTGCTTGGCTACAGCTTGGATCTTCACTTATATTAGAATTTATTTCTCTTTCCTTTATTTTGTGTATGTATGTCTTTTTTTTTTTTCTGCTGTTGTTGTTACCACTAATCTCTATCTTTCCTCACTTAAAATTATGTTAACAAGTCAGAAGTGTTAGGCTTGATTTAGATGAATAAAACCAGCTCACACTTTTGCCGGGGTATAATGTTGTCTTCCCATCCATCTCTTTCTGTTTCTGGGCATGTCCTTACTTCCTACCCTGACCCTGCATTTGTCAGCCACTGCAGTTTGCACCGGTTGTTAGGTTTTACGTACTCTCCTCACGCTGCGCGCCTCTTGCCAACCATCCACCATGTACAATATTGCAGCTCCAAGCTGTTCTCAGAAAATCTACTCAAAATAGCTGAAGAGCAGCTGCTTCTGTGATATTTTCAAAAGGAAGAAATTTGTATTTGGTGTTACGGGCTAAGGGTCTGTTGATTTTGCTTAGAAAGTGACAATGAAGCCCTTCTCTCCAGCCGAAATTATCTGCCCCTCTCTCTGTAGTGGCAATTCCAATGGAAAGGTGAGCGGGCAGGGAAATGTAGAGATAGCCTGGAGAAAAGTAGGCATCATTTGCTTGAGACTGTTCCTTTGCTTCTCGAATTTTTGCAACTGATATTCACAAGGAGATTAACAATGGCAAATTTGTGGGTACAAACGAAAAAAAAAAAGGTCCAGTCAAATCCAATTAGCAATTTTGGGCTCATTTGTCACTCATCTAACATTTCCTCCAGGTGTCTTAATTGGTGTAGAAATGTGGTAGAAATGTGGAGAAACGTACCGTTCATGTGTGGCATGCTTCTCCTACTCGAAATTTAAAGGCTGTGGGAAATTTCATCAGTAGAGATAAGTATCCTTAAATTTTTTTAAAAGTCTGCTAATAAAAGTCTCTTTTCTTCCCTTCCCTCCTCCACCTCCCCAGGAAGTATCTGAAAGAACAGGGTGGCTGTCAGGGTTGGAACAGAACAATTAGATGTCAAGGATGCAATTAGTCTAAGATTAGAGCATTAGGGACTCAAATTCATGGCATCTGAGACCAGCCAGCTATGAACTAGTAATTAAGAAACTACTTTCCACTTATTATTTCCCAGAAAAAAAATTGCATTTATGTATTTCTTGCGAGATGATGTTTAGTCACTACACAATTATGTTTCATTTGAGCCCTCGATGTCTTATCTTGATCCTGAAAAAGTTGACATGTTTCTATTAAAAGGAGCAGTCCTGGAAGGGGTGTGTGTGAGCAACCCTGCCAATTGCCTAAAAGTAAATTTCATGCCACAGATCAAACAGAGTTACAGATAATCACACCTCTTGTTACACGCCGGGGGAACACATCGAGTATTATAAATTATTAGAGAATTCACATGGACATCATGTAATACCACAGGAGTTCCACTCTGATTTACTGTTAATTAACATGCACTGACTATATTTCAAAGTGCTACTGCTCTTCACACCACAGGCTGTTATGTAAACCATAAATGATATTAATATTCCTGCATTTATCTACGTTCCAACTGATTAAAATGTGATTTGTCCCATTATACTTCCTCAGTTTGATATGTGACTCAGATGGCTGACCTAACATGACTTGTATCTCAAGTTGTCACGTAGACAATTATACTGAATAACTACAGGGCTTAACAGCACCAAGGGGAGCTGGTTTGGGAAGGAAAACCTTGCTCCCCATATTTTAAAGGGAGAGGAGAAATATTAAGATGAAGACTAAAAAGGCTTTTTTTGTGTGTGTGCAATGAAAATATATTGTAAAGGTTGTGAGTCTCCAGGGACTGATCAGAATTGAGCCTGGCCCTCTCTTTTTAGGTGAGTTGGAGACATTCCCAATTTAGGAGAGAAACCTTATTTCCTTCCTGCCTTTACTCCACTCCACTTTCTCTCCTTTTTTTCCTTCCTTCCTTTCGTCAACACATATTTCCTGAATGCTTATTACAGGTATTTCCTTACCGAGCCAAAGAGAACTCAACTTTTTTTTAGATGTAAGGGCACAGAATAAACCCCCATTAGATCAAATAGTGGTATGAAAAAGAGTTCACTTACCAGATTGTTCTCAGCATAAAAGTATATGTCAAATAGTAGACTTTTCATAGGATGCTATGAGGGAGAGAAGCTCCTCCAAGATAACCCAGTCTAGTATTCCACAGGAAAATGAGGCCAACATTATCAAATAGACAATCAGGTTTACACGCAAAGTCAAGCACGGGGAAACCAAAAGTAGAAGCCCCATCTCTTAGAATTTAGCCAGGCAAATATTCTTCCCTCTTGAAATTGCTTCTGTATGTTACCAGCTTAAAAAAATGCAATTGCTGATTCTCCTGTCATTTTCTATGTTGATTTTCTACCAGATAGCTTAGGCACTTATTTTTCTTTAAGCAAAACCAAATAAAGAAACTGGAAGATTATGTCTTATGTAACAAAGAAGGCAGAGAACTAAGATACTGGAGGAACAGGAACTTGCTGTGTGATTTAGTGTAAATCACTTAGATGCACAAAACTTTCGAGCTGCATGAGAAGCTGGCTTCACCAAGTTTCAGGTGCTTTCTGTTGTGAACACGCGCATGTCATTTAGGATAAGTTCTTTTACTTGTCTTTCAGAGGTAGCCCTTCCCACAGTGAAAAATATCATAGCATAAAACAATTTTTATGTGAAAAATGTACATACTATGTTCAAATGTTTTTAAAGTTCTGTAATAAAAAGGTAACGACTTGTGAAGTTCTCCGAATGTTTGTTGAATAATCAAGTTATAACACTGATCAGGCAACAGAGGTTAATAAAGAGGAGGAAGATTAATTAATTGCAAATGAGATTAGTGCTGGCTGCATCCAATCTATGAAGCCATGGCTAAGGAAAAGACAGCCACAGGTCAAAGAAAGGCATTTGGAGCTATGGTCTTTATGATACTTTGCTTAGGTTTTGTCCTATGAAACTCAACATAGAGAAGTGATATTAGTCTCAAAGTGTCAAGGTGACTTCCTAGCATCTTCACTGGAGCAGGGCAAATTGGAGCTGTGAAGTATATAAAACATGCATTGTAATTAGATTTGCTGGCAAGTAAGAATGACAGACGAGCACCTGGTACCTGGTTGGGTGAGCAGAATCCTGGATTCATAGAAATTAAGAGTAGGCGCCACATGAATCAGATACTCTTGGAGCAGTCCCAAAATATAACTAGGTACCAGTGTGCGGTGGGTATCTGGGCAAGGATGAAATTTTCTGTGATAGGTGGAATGGAGGATTTAGAGAAGAGGAACAAATTCTGGAACTCTTGGGGGCCTTTGGTGATATAATTGATTCTACCCCAGTACAAGGTTTCAGAACAACAGCTATTTCAATTTTGGTGTTAATGTTTGTTTCAAATGGTATTTTCTTAATGCAAGGCATAAATGTGTAATAAACTTTTAGATACTCTTATTTTGGTATTTTGCAATATTTATTTTGATATTTTAATAATATCAGGTTTTTTTTTTCTTCTAGGAAAAAATATCAAACCCATAACTGGATAGTATATTTTGATGTCCTTCTCAGTTAACCTTGTATGAAAAAGGTATGGACTGTTAGATTTTTATGCTCTTCTCAATGCTGCCTCCCGTTGGCAACTATCTGGAGGTTAATTCCCCCCCAAATGAAATAAAATAGCCTGTAGGAAACATGCCATACATATCTAGCTTCTTTCGGGAGAGCAGATGCCACATTCATTATCTTCTTTTTTCTCATGCAAACAAACTGATATAGAATTTAAATATCATGCAAGTTTAGATAAATTTATTTTTGTTTACTTTTTAAAGACTGTATGAAGGGCTCAGCTGAATTCACAACAAATTAATATTCATTTATTCAGCAAACATTTATTAAGTACCTTGTTCATACCAGAACTGTGACTGTTCAGATGTGATAAACTCCATGTTAACATTTTTTCCCTCATTTTAAAAAATAAACTTAGATTATAGGAATTATTTTAGAGTGAATTGAAAAAAACACAAAGAAAAAGCTATGTACAGTTTTGAATTCCTTTTTTGCATGAAGACTTTCTGATAAACTTCAGGGATGCCAGGAAATGAAGACTGTAAGGAAGATGAAAGGAATGGTATGGGAGCATTGACTAGACCTTTGTGGAAATGCCATTTTGCAAGGAGCCAGCATCAGCCTCCTGGGTAGCTCAAATAGCTCTACGCTCTGAAGATTGATGGCTATGCCATGTTCCCTTCACTTAGAATAATAGTAAGTCATTGGGCACAGCTCCAGCTTAAAGCAGAACTTTGGAAAGAACATTTCTTGTAGCTTTCAGTCTTTTTCCTAATGGGCAACATGGAGCTCTTTTAGGTTTAGAGGGTCCCCAATAAAAAAGACGTTGGGCCACCTGGATAAAGGAGTTTGATGGATGAGTGACATTCTTCATAGCCTAGTCTGCAGACTTGGAAATTCTCATTTAATGGGCGCAATCTAGGCAATACCTTTCCCCAAATTATTCCAAATCTTGGGGTTGTAGAAAATGCTGATGTAAGTGCTGGGAGTTGCCTTGTCTTTGTACCAAGTCACTCCCTTGGAGACCTGACAGCATTCTTTTCCTGGGACAGTCAATTACACCCTTGGGAATGTCCCTAACTGACTGAGAGAGCCAAATTATCGAAGGGTGTTTACTTTGAAAAGAGAAATTAATTATTATGCAATAGGCCAACCCTATTCTACAAAAATGGGCCCCTCCAATCTTGGCAAGATTCCTCTTGAGGTCATCTTGTTACTTCCAGATGTATTGGCCGTTCCTTGGAGGAAATCTCAACAAAGGCTAGACCAGTCCCCTCTTCCTACCACTGTTTGAATTTCAACTATACCAATAAGTGATTCATTCTTTTATGTGACCAATACTTAGCCCTACATGTGGTGCTCTCACATCTTTTTGTAATGCTGATGAACAGCCCACCAAAGACGACTCTGAGTTCTATTTGTGTAGACATTGCTAAGCCATCATGCTTCCCAGGGGTTCCTGGCATTGGCACAGGAAAAACTGTACCAACAAACTGGTTGTTCCTAAGGCTTTGGACACAAGACAGCTTCCCAGAAATGTATGGATCAGGCTTATGATTCTTTTATTAACCCAAGTCAAAATTCAAAAGATGGTTTTTGAATGAATAAATGAATTAACTAATGAGTGAATTCAGTACTCACTGAATCCTTATAATGAACCAGAATTTGGGACAAGTTCCTGGGATACAGGCTTCAAGGGACAATGACTGAGGCGTATGTATAAATACATAATTGCAGTGCAGCGTAATGGGTCCTAAACCAGCTGCCATCTGTAGGAGCCTGGAAAAATCAGGAAGTGATACCAAAGGAAGAACCTTGGGGGTGGCGTTTGGTTTTTTAATTAAGGTACCTTAATATGATTACTTTCAAATTAATTCTGTCATATGTCTCTTGTTTGCTTTTATAGGCTTAACATATTGTATATGAGTAATTAAATCATAGCTTTAAATTGCAGTTTGATATGACTGTATTTTGTATTAAACTACCAATTGACTCAAGCATTATTGAGCCCATATCTTATTTTCTAAATTTTAAAATGTTAAAATCTCTCAAATTATATCAGGAAATCTATAATATGACTATAAGCCTAGAAGAGCTAACAAGAGCCACTATTTTTAATCTGATCACCATTCTTTCTTTTTTCTGATAACTTTTTTCCTAGAAAATCATGCATTCCATTCAGATTTAAATATATATTTTCATAGAGTTAACACAAATAGTCTCCAATGATTATCTTAATTTCTTTTTTATACATGATTCTTTCTCATTACTAATTCTAGTTTTGTGATTTTGTGCTTTTCCCTTGCTGTATAGATTCAGTTTATTTATTAAGAAACAGTATTCTGAATATATTGATTAAAGTTACCATGATTTAAAATTTATTAATGTCTACTTGTTTCTCTACAATTTTTCTCCTGCCACTTTCTTTTGGTTTATTCTGCTTTTTTTTTCCAAACATTTTATGTTGAATATTTTACTCCTTTTTTACATCCCTTTCCCCTTAGCTCATTCAAGGTTCTGTATTTCTGGTGAGCATAGTTTTGGCCATTTCCCATATTACACAAATTTTAAATTTTGGTTTCTTTTTTATTCTAGAATTTTCTATGAGAAATTAATTCTCCCTAATTTCAGGTCAGAGTTTTCCTCTTCTCTATTTTTGCCAATAATTTGCAGCTTTACAGGCATGCATTGGAGATATTACACTTCAGTTCCAACCACCACAATAAAGTGAATCCCACAATAAAGTGAGTCACAAGAATTTTTTGTTTTTCCCAGTGCATATACAAGTATATTTATACTATATAGTGTTCTATTAAGTGTGCAATAACATTATGTCTAAAAAGAACAATGTGTATACCTTAATTTAAAAATATTGTATTGCTAAAAATTCCTAACCATAATCGAGCTTTCAATGAGTTGTAATCTTTTTTCTCTGGTGGAAAGTCTTTACTCAAAGATGATGGCTGCTGACTGATCAAGGGGGTTACTGAAGATTGAGATGACTGTAGCAATTTCTTAAAATAAGACAACAATGAAGTTTGCTGCATCAATTAACTCTCCTTTTCATGAAAGACTTCTTTCTAGTGTATGATGCTGTTTGACAGCATTTTACCCACAGTAGAAAATGTCTTTCAAAACTTGAGTCAGATTCAAACCCTGCCACTGCTTTATCAACAAAGTTTATGGAATGTTCCAAATCCTTCATTGTCATCTCAACAATGTTCACAGCATCTTATCAGGAGTAGATTACAACCCATGAAGCCACTTTCTTTCCTCATCCATACGAAGTAACTCCTCATCTGTTAAATTTTTATCATGAGATCACAGTAATTCAGCCACATCTTCAGGCTCCACTTTTAAATCTAGTTTTCTTGCTCTTTCTACCATATCTGGAGTTACTCCCTCCACTGAAATCTTGAACCCCTCAAAATCATCCATGAGGTTTGGGATTAATTTCTCCCAAATTCTGCTAATGTTGATATTTGGACCTCCTCCAAAGAATTATAAATGTGCTTAATGGAATCTACAATGGTGAATCCTTTCCAGAAGGTTTTCAATTGACTTAGCCCTGGCCCTAGCAGAGTAATCAGCATCTATGGCAGCTATAGCCTTACAAAATGTATTTCTTCAAAAATAAGACTTGGAAGTTGAAATGACTCCTTGATCCATGGGCTGCATGTGTTAGCAGGCATGAAAACATGACTCTCATCATTCAACACCATCAGAGCTCTGGTTGACCAGGTACATTGTGAATGAGCAGTCATATTTTGAATGGAATCCTTTTTTTCTCAGTAGAGGTCTCAACAGGACACTTGAAACATTCAATAATCTATATTGTGAACAGATGTGCTGCCCTCCAAGCTTTGTTGTTCTATTTATATAGCACAGGCACAGTAGATTGATCATAATTCTTATGGACCTGAGGATTTTCAAAATGGCAAATAAGTATTGGCTTTAACTTAAAGTCACTAGCTGCACTGACCCTTAATAAGAGTCAGCCTGGCTTTTGAAAGTTTGAAGCCGGATATTGACTTCTCATCTTGAGCTATTACAATTCTAGATGGCATGTTCTTTCAATAAGACTATTTTTGCCACACTGAAAATTTGTTGTTTAGTGTTGATAATTCAACAATTATTTTAGCTACTAGATCTTCTGGATAATTTGTTGCACCATTTATTAAATCAGCACTTACTGCTTCACCATGTACTTTTATGTTATGTAGATGGATTCTTTCCTTAAACCTCATGAACTAAACTCTGCTAGTTTCAAACCTTTCTTCTCTACCTCCTCACCTCTCTCAGCCTTCATATAATTTAAGAGAGTTAAGGCCTTATTATGGCTCAGTCTTTGGCTTAAGGGAATGTTGTGGATAGTTTGACCATCAAAACTTTCTCTATTATCAGCAATCGTTCATGTGTTCACTCAAGAAGCACTTTTAATTTTCTTTAAGAACTTCTGTATTCACAACTAGGCTAACTGGTGCAAGAGGCCTCGCTTTCAGCCTCTCTAGCTTTGGAGATGACTTGCTCACTAAGCGTAATCTTTTTTATCTTTTGATTTAAAATGATGTTTCCTTTCATTTGAATAGTTAGAGGCCATTTTTGTGTCTCAGGGAATAGGGAGGCCAGAGGAGAGGGAGAGAGATGGGAAACATCTGAGTGGGGGAACAGTTAGAACACATACAACATTTTAAAAAGTTTGCAATTTTATATGGGCACAGTACATGGCAGCCCAAAACTATCACAACAGTAACACCAAGGACCACTGACCACAGATCAACATAACAGAAGAATAATGAAAAACTTTTAAATGTAGAAGAATTATTAAAATGTGACCCAGAGACATGAAATGAGCACATACTATTAGAAAAATGGCACCAATAGACTTCTTCAATGCAGGGATGCCACAAATTTTCAATTTGTAAAAAACACAATAATTGCAAAGTATATAGTGAACTGCAATACAACTAGGTATGCCAGTCTTTAATATTAATAATGAATTATCAGCTGTTTTATTTCTACTTATCGGAATTTTGGAAAGTTTTCCATATGGCCTATTGTCAAATTTAGAAAATATCTCAATGACACCCATAAAATGCACATATATTCTTTATTAAATATGCTATTTAATCCTATATATTCACTTATTAATAGAAATAAAACTACCATATTTTGTCAACATTTTCAAATGCTTCTGAACTGCCTGTCATGTATCTTATGTGAAGATTCTTTGAAAAAACCAAGAGACTGCCTCATCCAGGACTACCAAAGAGTATTCACCAGCACTTTGGGGTTTTTAAGTGGCTTTATAAAGAAACGTATTTAATGTTTAAATAATTTTGGGTGATTTGGGGTTAACAAAGATTAAACGTTACCATATTCTGGATTTTTCAAGACCTTTAATATATTAATATTAAATTGAGACTCTCTAAGCAGAAACTATATTATATGTGTTCTCCAAACTTATTTTGTCATAGAAGGTTATTTTTTGGATCATCTCTAAAAAAGTAAGATGATGAGATTTCATTGGAATTTTCCAGTGAGGAAATAGAAACTGGGGGAAGAAGGAGTCCTTCCCAAAGGAAGCAGCTTTTTATTAACAGGACCAGGATTGGATCTGATCCTCTGTAGCCAGTACTATTTCCAGTATACTAATAGCTGAATTATCTGCTGTTAAGGTAAATGGAAGGAGAAAAACAACACAGCTAGCAATCTGTGCTGCAAACAGACTAACAGTCTACTAAATTCCAATCTGTAACCTGCATCCTTGTGGCTCAGTTTTCAAATGCTTCTGACCTACCTATGATATATTACTCACAAGTAAATATTATTTCCATACTTTAACCAAAAATTCATTCATTCAATAAGTATTCAATTAGCTCTTGCCATGTGCCATACACCGTTCAGTGCTCAACGGGACATTGTTACAATTCCTTCTTGTAGCTGATATTCTCTTTTATTGTGAAAAAGACAATAAACAGGAGGGCTCTCTTAATATCATACTACTTGCTAATTACATGAATTTCTTCTTTATCCCTTGTTCTGAAATCTACTTTATATTATATTGATATAGCCATCCCAGCTTTCTTTTGAATACCTTTTACATGGTATAATGTCTTCATTCTTCTATATTTCATATATACATATGATTTTATAATTAAGGTGGGTTTTGTATAGCCACTATATAATTTGGTCCTCCTTTTATATTCAATCTTGCAATTTCTGTCTTTTAATAATTGTGTTTAGACAATTTACTTTAAAAAAAAAAGCTATTGAAATGGTTGGCTGCAAATCCATCTCCCTAATAGATGTTTCCTGTTTGTTTCATCTGTTCTTTCCTTTACTCTAGTGGCCCGCTTTTGAATTGAATAGGTTTTTTTGTTTGTCTGTTTGTATTTTATTTCTGCCTTTGGTTCTTTATTCATTCCTCTTTTTAAAAAAGTTATAGTATTGCCCTAAGGTTTGCAATATACATATTCAATTAATCACGGAATACCTTCAGATAATGTTATAGCATTTTTTCATGTTGTGTAGAAACCTTACAACAGTATACTCTCAATCTCTCCCTTCCATTTTTTGTAACATTTTTGTCAAATGTTTTAGTTTCATATGTGCTATAAACTCATGTTACATTGCTACTGCTTTTGCTTTAGGCAATCAATGAACATTTAGAGCAATTAAAATTTTAAAAGTATTCATTTTATAAACCTTCATTTGAGCCATTTCTGGAGAACTTCATTTCCTTGTGTATACTCAAGCTTCTTTTTTAGTGTCATAGGCTTTGTCTGAAAAAGTCTTTATTTCCTCTTCATTTTGAAAGATATTTTTACTGCTATATGATTTTTCAGTTAACAGGTTTGTTGTTGTTTTTTCAGCACTTTAAATAGGCAGCTCAATTTTCTTCCACATAATTTCTGATGAGAAATCCATTATAATTTTTATATGCAAGCAGTATATTACTTTTTTTCGCTGGGTGCCTTCCAGTTTATTTCTTACATTTTTTTGTTAGCAATATGAGAATGATGTAGCTAAAACATTTTGTTCTTGTTATTTTTTTTTTCATCTGGTATTAAGTTCTCTAGGAATTTTGAATCTGTGGTTTGATGTATTTCATTATTTTGTAAAATTGTCAACCATTACTTCTATCAAATATATCTTATGTCTTGTTCTTTCTTTCTGAGCATGTGATCATGTATTAGTTGGATATTCTGGACTGGTTCTTGTTTTGCATTTGGTTTTGTTAAATTTTACACTTTTTTCTTTATGTTGCAGTTTTAGTAATTTCCATTGACCTGCTTTCAAGCTTATTGATTCTTTCCTTGACTGTGTTGAATCTACTGATGAGCGCATTGGAGGTGTTCTTCATCTCTGCTGCTATGTGAGATATGCATATATGTATGCATGTAATTTATAGTAGATGCATTTAATTTTCTGCTGAAATTCCTCATCTGTTCATGCATGTTGAATACCTTTTCCACAAGTCTTTAACGTATTATTTTAACTTTGTTGTTTTAAATTCCCTACCAGATAATTCAATCAACAGACCATCTCTAGGTCTGCTGATTATAGTGGTGGGTTGTCTTAGTAGTGACTGTTTACCAATGCCTTTTTTGTATGTCTCATAATTTTCATTGAATGTGAGACACTGTGTGTTGGAACATTAGAAACTGAAGTATCACATATGCCTGAAAATGGGCATGTCTCTTCTGATTGTTACTGTGGGGTCTTCTGTCAATTTATTTAAGAATAGAGGTGGTTTGGGGGACAGTTATTTTCAATGTACCCCATCCTTCAGTTTCTTCTATTATTTTGTCATTCTTGCAGGAGAGGGACTGACTAGCACAAGGCTTTTTTCCAATGTTCCTAATCTACCCTTGGCATTAGCCCTTTCATGTTTACATATGCCTTGGAGAGTGTCTCTTTCCATGCTCTTTCCTTCACTACAGTAATAGACTATGATTGCTTGTTACTTCATGCTTGCTAGCTTGGTGGTGGGTGTTGAGGTAGTTCTGTGTTCAGCTTCTGCCTCAGGTAGGTCCTGTCCTCACGGGACTTGAGTTTAGGCTTTTCAATGCTCCTGCTCTGCCTCGGCTGGAGGAAACCTCTAATTATCTGGGCCTAGGATACCTGAGTCAAGAGGGATTGTTGCCATCTACCAGCATATTAAGGTTTCTGTTCCTTAGGGCAAAAGGTGCTGGATAAATTTCCTCTGTGGAACAGGAACTTTGTCCTGTTATAGCTGTTCCCCCTTATCGGACCTGCACCAAGGGAGGCTCCTCTGGTCTCCTGCCATGATCACAATATTTGTCATGAGTACATGGTGGAGGTGCATAGAAAGATTCCAAAGGTGAATGTGAACTCCACTTGCATCTGCATCCCATGTTCTGGCATGGATAAGCCTGTTTTGGCTTCCCCTCCTTTCTTGGAGGTGCCTGTCTTTCTTTAATCTCATAAAAATTGGGTTGCCTTGTAATCTTAGCTCTTTAATAGGTTTAAGTAAAATTATGATTTTGTAGTTTATATGGATTTTTCTCGTTAGAATGGAGAGATGCTCCTTCCAATCCTAGGCAGAAGCTGAACATTTCTATTCCCACAACATCCTAAACTGAATATTTTTTAACATTTATTTTTAGTTTTTCAGTAATGAAAATACCATATTCATTTCTTCCTAGCTTTTTGCACTATTTTCATTATATTTATTTCTTTGGTACCTTAGATTTTTAATCAGGAATTCTTAATGACAATGAGTTATTTTGTAAGAGGGTGTATTATGTGTGTGTGTGTGTGTGTGTGTGTGTGTGTGTAGTATATTTTAACTTCTGAAAATTTGCATGATTTATGTGACTATTTTACTAGAAATTATAATGTTTTCAGCAGAAGAAGATTATATAGGTACCTAGTAAAATGGAAGTACTCTTACCAGGAATATATACATCATTCTAAGGCACATTATTTTTTCTCTTTTTTTAAAAGGGATTGCTCAAAAGAGAATTCATCAGAATTCCTACATTTAGAGGTCACAAGCCTATACTAGAAACTGAGAACAACTTTGTGCGAAGTTTCTTCTTTCATACTTCCAGACTCTAAACAAAGATATAATTTAGACAATCTATCTGGAGAAATATTGAATTACCTATTATCTCTTTAGAAAATGATATTAATATTTGTTATTCTTTTGAAATACTATCTAAGAGTAAACAAACACCAAACATAAAAAAGTAAGGAAGTTTTTAAGAGGGTATCAGATTGTTAACTAACTAACATAAAAACCTAATTTTGTGATGTTTATGGTACTTGATAGCATTTTTATAAAATGTGATAAAATGTTCTAAACTATTTTTTTTCCTGGGAACATTAAATGGCTTATAGTTAAGTCTGAAAGTTTAGAACATTTTCTTCTATTATATTTTACTATTGCCACTTTCCATTTATTTTTGCTTCAAGAACAGCAATTTGTTGTTATTTATTTTCCTTATCAACAAATATTCACGTTCATGCTTAATTTTATGATCATAATTTTGTATTGTTTTTTGTAAAATTTTAAACACTCCAGTCTCATAAATCCTAACTCAACTATAAAAGACTATAATTTTTTAGTTCGACATTTACTGAGATTACCTTCTAACAATATTTTGTATATTTTGTTGGCATGGTTTAAAGCAACCTATTTCATATTAAAATCATTTGTAATAAAACCTATTGTCTTTTATCTGTCCATTAAAGACAGAGGTGCATTGTAAAATTCCTTTTACTTATTTTTCTATCAAAACAATTTCTAAATGTTTTTGCTGTATACAACTCAATGCTGCATTGCCATATTCTAGAAATTTATGAGTTCCTTGTATCTGTAGTGCATACCTCCAATCAATACTATAAGGAAGGCAGACTCAGTACTATTTTTCTTGAAATCCAATTTTCTATATAGCAATGAAGCAGCTTCTACTTCAGTTTTATTTGGTTTTATCTAATGACAATACTACTTCCTTTACTTTCAACTTTCTGCATCACTTTGTTTCCTATTTATCTTTTTAAAAAATCCCATGTAATTGGATTTAGTTGGGTTTTTTTTACCTTAATCTCATATTTTTCCACTTTATTGAATAAGGTAACCTGCTTAGCTATTTAAAATTAGTCAATATTTATGATTTATTCTGTCATCTTATTTTCTTTTATTTCCATTTTTCCATGTTTCCACAACTGATTACTTAGATTTATGTATTCTGCTATATAAACTATATTTACATTCACTTAACTACCTAATCATTTGGTACATTTTCATCATATTTTCAAACTGTCAGTTATTATCTTTGTTTATTAAATATCACTGTAATTTTTAAAATTCAATATTCAATTCCCAGCATCAAATGCAGGGATTCTTCCCTTTTAAAGATAATAACATTAGTATGGCTTAACTGTTTTTTCATACAATTTTTATTTTTTCATGCAATTATTATTGCAAAATTATGCTTCCTACATTATTTCACATAAAGAAATATGTATAACATTTGGCTTATCTTTGATAACTGTATCAACAGTATTCCCTTATACTCAACTTTATGGTTAAATGATTTCAATGTTTTTTGACAATTATTTTATATTGAAATGTTCCATTACTTTGATTTCTTTATTTAATACTATTCTCATTAATGGAAATACATTTTCAAGTAATTGATTAATGAGTAGCTGGTAAATATTAATGAGTACTTTGCTGTCTGACATTTTTTCTTTAGATGCCATGTCATAGGAGTCGCAAATCAGCTCAGCACTTAATTTCGGCAATAATTTTTTTCTCATTGAGATTCAGTAGACTTTGTACCATACCTTGGATTTTATATTGTGGAAAAATGTTTACAGAAAAGGTCAAAATTTCTTGTTTTGTGAATAAACTATTTTCTAACATTTGGGTTACTTTTCCAACTGACAGTCTGTTCTAAATTCTTTTTTTTCCTTGGAACATTAAATGGCTTATAGTTAAGTCTGAAAGTTTAGAACATTTTCTTCTATTATATTTTACTATTGCCACTTTCCATTTATTTTTGCTTCAAAAACAGCAATGACCTATATATGTGTTTTATGTTAGCCATCTAATCTCTTATAGTCTCTCTTACTTGTGTAATATTTGTTCTTAATATCATATATATTCTGGAAGGATATGTCAAGCATTTCTTCTATAACATGATTAAAAAATTATTTTCTGCTGTTTTTGCTTATGGGCTACATTGTCTAGGTTTTCTTTTCTTTTCAAATCCCAAGACATTATATCATTCAACAAATATTTATTAAATGCCTTCTTGGGCATGGGGGACACCAGTGAACAAAAATGGCAAGCCTCATTTCATTGAGGAAGCTTATATTCTGTGATTAGGGAAAAGATAATGAATAAGGCAGATATGTAATATGTCAGATAATAGTACTTTGGAGAAAAATGAATTAGGTAAGAGAACTAGGGAGTGTTATGTTTGGGGATTGACCTCATTATGAGGGTAAAATGTGAGCCACATCTTTGAGGAGAGAGAGAGAGAATGACAAAGACATTTGGAGGAGGAAAATTCTAGACAGAGGGAACTGCAAGTGCAAAGGCCCCAAGGTGGGACCATAAATAACATGTTCCAGGGATAGAAAAAGGCCAGCGAGAGTAGCAAGAAGGCCAAAGGTGAGAGTAGTAGATGAGAACAAAGGCTAACTGTGACATGGTGGATAAGGCACAGTAAGAATGTGGCTTTTACTTTCATTGAGATTGGAACCCATTGGAAGATACTGAATAGAATAGGGACCAGGTTAGACTTAAATGTTAAAATTATTTGTTCTCTACATCGTATCCTTAATGCGTCAATTGTTATTTTTACCCAGACTACTTTGTCTCTTCTTCCTTTATTTTCTTGAGTATTCTCAGGATCTGTCTATCCATCCATTCATCCATCCATCCATCCATCCATCCACCCATCCATCCATCCATCCATCCGTATATCATCTATATGTCTATCTGTTGGATAAGGGCCCACACTAATCCACTATGACCTCAGCTTAACTTGATTACATCTGCAAAGACCCGATTTCCAAATAAGGTCTGATTCTCAAGTACCAGGGTTTAGGACTTCAACATATCTTTTTTTGGACACAATTCAATCCATAATGCCATCTATCTAGGCATCTCCTCTGTCTCTTCCTTTCACATACTCTTGAAAGGTGAAACAGATGTGGTATTCATCCTAAAATAGTGAGCATGGATTCTCCTGGAGTCTCTTCAAAAGTCATACAACACTTTTGAAATTATCTTTGAAATCTTAAATCAGAATGCTGAACAGAATGTGGTAGGAGTTGGGACTGTGGTTTCCAAGTGGGGAAATTCACCTCTGTATGGTGCTTTTTTTCACTATTTTTGTGCAGGTTCTGCTCCAAGGATCTACTTTACATCTTGCTGCAGACTGAAAACAAGTTACATGGTGAGTCTTATCTCCTTTCTGGTGCTGTTGAATGCCAGTTAGGAAATCTCTCTGAGGCACGGGGGGTGAGCTGTGTTACAGGGTTGCTCTACGACCCTCAGATTTTATTTGGAGTGGCCACTGAATGCTGTTGACAAAAAGTAATTCCCCTATATTCTTCCTTCACTTCAGTGCTTGATCATTCAAATCAAAAGCTAAGTTTGGTTTCTTTTCTTACTTCCTGTGTTAATGCACTTACTTCAAAAGAAGATGAGCTAGCAATTGTCTTTTACATTTTTCTCGAATATGTAAAAGCTCATATAGTTTTATTCTCAAGTTTTATGTCTTTTGGCTATCTTCCAAAGTTTCCAGCACTGATTAAAGTAATTCCTTTAAGAAATATCATCTAGGTATTTAAATTGGGATAGGGTATATGAATATATGTGTGGGGATTAGGGGAATGGAGATGGGACATACAGGGATATTTAGGTACCTATATTTATGTGTGTTAGCTTTATATTGCTGCAAAACAAATGTCCACGAATTTAGTGACTTAAGTAACACAGATTTATTATTCCACAGTTTTTGTGGGCCTGGAATCTTGGCATGGTTTAGTTGGGTCCTCTAACTTATAGTGTCTTATAAGTCACAATCAAGGTACCGGCCAGGTGGCATTTTCATCTGGAAGACTGAGGAAAAATCCACTTCCAAGCTTGTTCAGATTGTTAGAAGAATTCATTTCCTTAAGGCTGCATGACTGAGGGCCTGGATTTCCATATCTTTTGCCTGGATGTTGCACTGAGGACCTTGGAGCCAACCATAGTTCCTTGACACGGGGCCTTCTCCATTGGTGGATGCTTATTTCATCAAGTCTGCAAGGCAAGTCTCTAACCTCAAGGAAGACCAAATGCTCTTGTAAGAACTCTCACTTGATTAAGTCAGAGCCTCTCAGAAAATATCCCTTTTAATTCATTCAAAATCTTCTGCTTTGGTGCTTTAATGATATACTTAAATGCCCTTCATTGCATTTTCTATTGGCCAGAGGAATTCCCAGGCCCCATTCACACTCAAGAGAAAGTAATTACAATAGGACATGAGCCCCAGAGGGTAGGAGTCATGGTGGGGGTGTTTCTTGGAATTTCCACACCGAGTCACAATTTTCCAAGATATATTTTAATATGTATATATATTTCATATGCCTAAAACTGAAATTTAACTTTGAGTTAAATAGTGGAATTTATTATACAGGAAAAGATCCCTTTAGTTTTTGGGGGGAAAAAATTAAAGCTATGTATAACTTGCAAGAGTTTACTTAACTTTCTAAAAAAAAAAAAAATTGAAAAATTGCACTCACCAGCCACTACTAAATACATGTGCACTAAATATTAGTTTTATTTCTTTAATACTGACAGTTTCATCATCCCACTAATTTCTTCTGGCTTTGATTTCAAGTATTTTGTCTCTCCTTCACACAGAATGCACATTACCTTCCATATTATAAAATAAAACACCAAGAATTTGACAAGTAGCAATATATGCATTGATTTTTCAGAAAAAACTTTTGAATCTATCGGGCTGTCAAGTATTCATTTTGGAACATTAAGAAATAAGAGCCAAGGATTAGAATAGGGTAGGAAAGCCCTAATACCTATTTGTAGGAATTTAGTTAAACAGCAGAGAGATGATAAAATACTCCTCTGATCAGTTTGTCTTCTCTTCTCCAGCCTGTACTTCAAGCATCATTCAACATTATAAATTGAAGAAGCTAGCATCATTTTCATACCCAAAGCCATCACTTTTCTTTTGAGAAAAACTGATGACTCTATGAATAAAAAATATAATGGTCTCTTATTTTCAGAAATGGAAACAACAGATATAAGGGGAATCAATGTTATCAAGTTCTTTAATTCCTTACTAATCAGGATCATTATGGAATCTATTATTTGTCAATAAATTTCATGATTTTAGAAGTCATAAACTCGCCTGGACCACGTGCAAGATTTAATATGTGGAAATTGTAGAAATTGCCTCTGACTGCAGGTCAGCTAATACTGGTAAGAATTTTAGAAAAACTAGCTACAGGCAAACATCTCTACTCTTCCTATTGTTTTGATTTGCCAGTAGGATAGGGTACAGGAAGTTATGGGGTTCACTGAGAAATGTGCCTTTCTAAAACTCTACATTCTAGCCCCATGTGCGCTGACTGCAATCCTATCTGTTTTAATTTTGCAAAAGAACAAATTTTGCAAGAAAAAGCAAACAACTTTAACAGCAGGTGACTATAGCATAGCCTTCAGAAAGCTGTTAAGAACCATTTTTTGTCTGTGAAATAAAACATGGTTGTGAGAGATGTAACTTGCACTTATTGATTCAGTGAAAGAAGTCACCTTATGTTTAATTCAAATTGCAGTCCTGACACATACAGGCTTAAAACAATCATGTTGTACAAATCCATTTGTTTAAATGATTCTCTTGGTGGCTGTTCACACTGTGCCCTGTGTTGTATCACTTGCTGCGAGTGCTATTTAAAGAAGTGGGAAACCAACAACACACATTGCTTTAAGCAGCAGAGGTTAGACTTCATAAAAAAAAAAAAAAAAAGCAAAATATAATAGGTGGCTGGTTAATATTAAGATGCATTTTTTTTGTGGTTTTACTTCCACTGCTCGGTAGTGCACTTGTGTATGTAATTATGACTAACATCTTTTTTTTTTTTCATTTGGCAGGAAATCCTTCAACTAAGTTTCCTGTTGATTTTTATCTATGTAGATCATCACAATGTTTTCAGAAATTCTGCTTGTGTTCTTTAGAAGCTAAGGCTCTGTACTTGAGGAAAAACATGTCATAAACTGACAAGATATAGTAGCCTATAATTCACTGCAAACCAACCATTCTTGCCATTTAAATGAGAAAATCTTCTTGAAATTGCTAGCAAATTGCTGCAAATTAAATTTTGGTCCATTTTGTGGAAGTAATCCTGATCATGGGTTCCTCCAAGAACGCTTCTCTAATTGCAATTGTGATGTTCTACAGGTTCAAGTAGAGGATAAGGTTAAATAAACTCCCTCAGATTTTGAGTTGATAAGTAAAAAGTCAACCTTGTTTTGATATGGTTCAAAACTCCAGTCCGATTGGACGGCAGGTGCATGTGTGTGGAACGTGCATGAAATCTAGGAGCCCCACATACATGGCAACTGGTAGCAGCTGAAGAGTCTGAAAGGAAATCCCAATGTTAGTTTCCCAGGAAAGCGTACCAGAAACAAACAAGCCTGTTTTGTACAGATAAGTGGAGAGAATATTAGAGTACGGAACTCAAATTGAAGGGACCCCACAGCTACTCAGAATGGTGCTTACTTTGCCTTCTTTTCTTTTTTTCCTTCATTGAACCCAATCCCCTGGAGCTCAGTCTACCCCACACAAATCTCAAATGGCTATTTTTTTTTTTTTTGGAAAAGGCATTGGTTTTAATATCAGATAAGCTGAAATCTGCATCCCATATCTTCCACTTCCTAACCTCATGACCTTGGACAATGGACAAGCTCTAGAAATCTCTGGTTCTTAATCTGTCAAAACTGAGATAACACTTTCCTTCAGGGTTCTTGTGAGGAATTAAATGAAATAAATTGCCAACCTACCTAGCAGAATGCTTCATTAGTCGGTTTCTTTCATTCCTGAACTTGCAGAACTGAGGACCTGACATCATGGGGATTACCCCTTCACGAGACTCTCTGTCCCCATAGCTCTCCATATGCAGCAAGTGCTAAGCAAGTCATTCCTTTGCTCACATCTGTATGAGCTAACAGTGTCTTTTGAAAATGAATGAGCTTTGAAGAAGGAAATAGCAGGAACAAGAAATATTCTTTTACTAGCAGCAAAGTTAGCCTACAATCCAGCCATTTTCTTTATTAATTCTTTCATTGACTAAATCGTTTTAGTAATTCCAATACACATTGGAATAAATGGTGTAAGAGCTACAAAGATGAATCAGTATGCACTTGCAGTACAATATATAAGCTAGCATATGTAAATAAGTATTAAAGACAGGAGAAAATGTTAAGAGCCATAAGATAAGTACTGATATATTCTATTAATTAGGAAAAATTGATTTAATATTGATAATCCTAGTTCCTAGGTGATTAGAATTCAGAATGTCAAAATCATATTGAAGAACTGCAAAATCCTATCATCTAGAAGAAATAGTGAGTATTATAGTCAATCCCTTCTCTTCCTCACTTGCTTTTTAAGGGGCCGGGCACTGAATTGCTCCTTGTAAGAATCCTTTCCTCATTATATCTTTGAATGTTTTTTGCATATAATAGATCTTTAAAACATGAATGAATGAAGGAAGGAACAAATGGGAACAAGAGGGAATTACTAAGGAAACAATGAAGCCAGGATAGGTTTAGTTTGCACAATAAGAAAAAAATTCCCCATGATATATTTCCCTATTAAAACCTTACTAAATCGTACCCTGTGCTTAGTCCATAGCAAATTAAATCCTGGCCTTGATTTTTTTTTCAGACAGCTGAGTTAAAAGGGCCTATATTCTTGTATAGGCAAGATAATTCATATTACCCTTAAGAACTTGTATAAAATGAGCAAGTAGATCTGTCCTCTATTAAAGTGGAATTACATTTAGAACTCTTTTTCAATGTGCCTGGTAATGTTATGACAATCACAATTGCTAGTCAAAGTCAGTACTCTGCTTTGATAATCTAAGTTTTGGTCAAATTAGGAAACCTAATATTTTAAAAGTGACCCAAACTGTCAGCCTGTGGTTGCTATCCTGAAGTCAAATATAGTTGTGATGGGGCATTCATTGTCACCCAGCCAGAGAGTTGTCATTAAAACAAATTGAGACAGGGAGTGTTGGCTGAGCTATCGAATGGATACCTCATATGCTTGGAAAACCTCTCTGTGACCTATCAGCATCTATCTTGACAGACTCTAGAATGAAAAGGATTTTGGCCCATATAAAGAAAGGTGCCCCTCTGAAGACAAATTATAAAGTAACCTCAATGGAATTAATACATCAGGCTCAACTCTTTGGTTCCTTGAATTGCCTACCTAACTGCAACAGGGCAATGTATGCTACATTATATAACTCTTACCAAGTTTTATTAATATTTTATAGGAAAAAACTGAACACTCAGATTTTCAGAAGAACATAGAGGTAAGTGAGCAAATACATGTGAAACACTTAGACCAGTGCCTAGCACATGTAAATACCGAATAAATGCAGCTGTTAATATTAGTTAAGTACACTTAGAAATACATGGTTTCCTTTCCAGTTCCACTGTTTTGTTAGTTTATATTTAGTGAATTTTTAAAGCGAAACATTGTACTTCTCATAAATTTAAAATGAGGACATTTGGTGCTATTTATTTAGAGTATCAATTGTGAGTGAAGTTGATGTGAAATGCAATGATCCTTAATTATTTATTTCCTATGCAAAGATCTCCTTAGGCTTAACCCTGCCTGTGTAAGTGCGCTGTACCTTCAGATGTTCTGAAAATAAGCATTTTCTTCACTAAATATGACTTTAGTTGATAGATGGCTGTTAAATTCTTTCACTGAAGAACACTGGGAATCAGAGCTCTGTTTCTAGGTCTATGCAAGTTTATTCAATAAATTTATAGTTAAAAAAGATAAACAGAGATGTACAGACATGCATAAAGCTAAAAGGAATCATCTTGATCTTGGGAAACTCAATAAATGTTCAATTTCAAGATAAGAAAACATTTGAAAGTGATTAGGCACATAATTATTCCTCATTTTGTAGTTCAGTTCTCAAAGCTTATGCTTTGCTGTTTTGAGTCTGTTCCATGGTGCTGGATCTTTCATTTGTTCTAGTTTCTCTATAGAATTAAGGAATCCACTTCTTTAGATTGCTGCTCTACTCCAAACTCTCCAGCTCCTAGAGACTAAAGAAAGTTGGGGTTTTTCTTAAGGATTTTCTTAAGTTCACCCTTTAAAATTTCCTTCAATAAAAGTCTGTATTTAAATTTCTGTTTCTAAATATTATGTATTGCCTGTTTGTGCCCTTTCTATATAAATAAAGGTGGTTTCATTCTGTGTATTTTATTATTTATGTTCAGAATGTGGAAGAGAAGAGGTAGGAGAGAAACGTGAAGTACTTTTATTCCAATGTTTATTCCCAAAGTACTGCTATATAAAATTACTTTTAATTCCCCATTGTCTTGAGACAGTAGAGTATACTATAATAATTAACAGCATATAAGCCATGGCATCGGGCAGACTTGATTTTGAATATTGGTTCTGCCACTTACTATTTGTGTTCATTGCAAGATTACTTGACTTCTCAACTTTGGCTACCTCATCTTTAAAACACAGATAATAATATCAACCTTATAGAGCTGCTGTGAGAGGTAAATGAGATAATGCACTCAGAATGTGCTGCATAGTGCTTGGCAGAAAATAATCACTACCATTTATTGAGTGCTTATGAGGATAATGATAATAGTCTTTCTATATCATCAAAGATGTAATTCCTTGGAACATTAGTGATCCTACTTTGCCATAACTATAGTATAATTAAACTTCCTGAGGCTTCTGGGTCTCATTGTTTTAAAAACTCATATGTTGAAAAATTCAGGGAATAGCAAGTCCACCCTGAACTCAAAATGAAACATTTCTGCTTATGTTCACTTGAGTGCATAGATTCTAATGAAAGAGCTATATTTGCAGTTAAATGTTTTTGTCTATAATATTTGAATTGTTTTAAATAGTAAGAAATGGCACTGATAATTTTCTGGCATATAACTTCCTCTTTTAGTAATTACTATTATTTTTTTTTATTTAGCTATAGCTCAAATAAAAAAAAATCTTAAGTATATTGCTCATTTCTTTCACGTTTATATTTTCTTATAGAACCACTACCCAGGTCAAGATATAGAATATTCCCAGCATTCCAGCAGGCTTTTTCAATGCATTTTCCCAGTCAATATTCCCAACTGGAATGATTATTTTGACTTCGAGCAACAGATTAATTTGGCCTGTTTTTAAATTTTGTATAAATGGAATCACATATGTATTCTTTATTTTCTGGGAGGTTTATTTATGTGTATGTTTTTGTCTACATGGGGGTGATAAACATGGACATGGGAGGGCCCAAGCCTATTTATCATGTCATTGTTTCTGATGACAGTCCTGTACTTACATAACCAACTTTCTCCTTATAATCATCTTCAACAAGATCAAGGCTTTATTTATTGAGATTACTGTACATAGGTTAAAAAATACAATGTTAGGTACTGTGAAAAAAGAAGTCTGCCTTCTAGAACACTACAATATGCATGAAGAGAGAGACGATCAGGCATACTGTTATTGATCTTCCATGTGTTGAACACGTGTGACAGATGTTAAGTGGCTTAGAAGTTGAGGAGAGGAACACAGAGGGGTTTGAGAGAGGTCATTACAGAGGACTGCCTGATCTGGGGCCTTTTGGAAAATCAGGAAAAATAATCCAGGAAAGGGGAATAGCACAAATGAGGTTGTTGCTGTATAACATGTCTAGGAAACAATGGATTGACTAAATGGGCTGTATAGGGGAACGGTGGGAGCTAAGGTTGGAAAGAAAACCAGGAACTCTGTTTCTAAGAGATTTGTAGGCCACGTAATTAAGATAAACTTTGTTACCTAGGAAGTGGAGATACGTTAGTGACTCTGGAGCAAGAGAACAATGGGAACCGCATAATGTTTTTACAGCAAGTTACACGCACCATTAATATGCAGGATGGACTGGAGTGGGTGAAACTGATGAACTTAGGAAAAAGTGACTATAAGAATCTGTTTAAGAGAAGTTGAAGGTCTGAAAAGGGAGGGGGACTGTGCTGGTTTGAAAGGAAGTATGTCCCCTAAGAAAGCCATGTTTTAATATAAATCCCATTTCTTAAAGGTAGAATAATCCCTATTCAATACTGTATATTTGAAACTGTAATGAGATCATCTCCCTGGTTGATGCGATTTAGTTAAGAATGGTTTTTAAACTGGATTAGGGGATGACATGTCTCCACCCATGAGTGGGTCTTGATTAGTTTCTGAAGTCCTATAAAAGAGGAAACATTTTGGAGAATGAGAGATTCAGAGAGATTCAGAGAGAGCAGAGAATGCTGCAGTACCACGAAGCGGAGAGTCCATTGGAGATGAAGAAGGAAAATGCCTCCCGGGGAGCTTCATGAAACCAGAAGCCAGGAGAGAAAGCTAGCAGATGACACCGTGTTCTCCATGTGCCCTTCCAGCTGAAAGAGAAGCCCTGACTGTGTTCGCCATGTGCCTTCTCACTTGAGAGAGAAACCCTGAACTTCATCGGCCTTCTTGAACCAAGGTATCTTTCTCTAGATGCCTTTGATTGGACATTTCTTTAGACTTGTTTTAATTGGGACATTTTCTCGGCCTTACAACTGCAAACTAGCAACTCATTAAATTCCCCTTTTTAAAAGCCATTCCGTTTCTGGTATATTGCATTCCAGCAGCTAGCAAACTAGAACAGGGACATTATATTTAGAAAGATCAATAATGTACAGCAATTAATCAGGGGAACGACTAAAATGAAGACTCCAAGTTATTAAATATGAGTGACTGGAAGTATGACAGTACAACAGAGCAGCACTGGATCTCTTAGAGGAAATACTGATCTTATTAACATATATCAGTTTTAGAATGTTGAGTTTAAGGTAACGTAAGGAATCTAGGAAATCATGACCACCCTGTAATTAGAGAAATGGGACTGATAGTCAGGAGCAAGTTTAGAGCTGGAGTTATGTGGATAGTCTATGAAGATGTTAGAGTTGAGACTCTGAAAGTGCATAAGTGCTCCGATGAGCTCTGGAGATGAGTGGATAGGTAGGTGGAACAAGAATTGGAGAAAGACAGATACATAATTTTTATGAAATCAGTGAAGGAAAGAGAAAATGAATGACCTTGCATTTTAAAGAGTTAATGCTGCTACAAACATTGCATGGGAGAATTTGGCTCAGATTTCATTTTTCATAAATTTTCACACCATTTCTAAAAGGGAGCCATTTCCCCTACATTTTATCAGCTGAGAACTTTTAGCACTAGGAAATTTTCTAACATGCTAGATCTTAAAGATGAGGTCTTCAATGTTTCAATACTTTAACAATTCTTGATTTCTAGTCTTGTTTTATATCCATGTTGCATTCAATTTTCTTATTTTTCATGGGACAGAGAAACATGCGCTGGAGCTGAAAAATGCATTTTATATAATCCAATTGATTTTAAACTCTGCTGTTTGATAGGTTGAAAGAATGCCCTAACAGCACAGCGATGGAGTTCTCTAATTTGTTTTTTGCAGCTTCATGCTGCAAGCAATTTGTCACCTAAAATTCTAATAGAACTTTCACATATTGAAATGAGAGATGGAAGCAGCCTTGTAGATCATCATGGTTATGGTAGGACAGAGTTTTAGACAGAGACTTATAAAATTTTAAATTGATCCTGCATTTGACCTTAAACAAAAAGTCAAAAATGAACAACTAGGTACTGCACTCACATAAAAAGAAATATCTCATCAGCAAACAATAAATCTGGTCTTTAAATGCCAGTTTTAAAAGGCCCATGCAATGCTTGAAGGTAGATATCAGTCAAGTTTAAGGTCATTGTCAAATAGCAAGAGGAATTCAACATATAGTTATCCTAAATATATATGTTATAAACCACAAAATTCATTGATATTTTTATTTGTAGCAATAATGTAATTATAATTCTATATTAGTATATGTATTAGGATTCTCTAGAGAAACAGAACCAAGAAACTATATGTACACATATACGAAAAGATTTATTTTAAAGAATTAGTTCATGTGATTGTGGGATCTAGCAAGCTAGAAATCTGTAAGGCTGGCAAGCTGGAAATTCAGCAGAACTTTATTTTGCACTATTGAGGCAGAATTTCTTCTTCTCTGAGAAAATTCAGTTTTTGCTGATAAAGCCTCCAGCTGATTGTATGAAGCCTACCTACATTATCCAGGTTAGTCTCCTAGATGTAGATATTAATCAGATCTACAAAATATCTACACAGCAACATCTAGACTAGTGTTTTACCAAATAACTGGGCTCAGCCAAGTTTACAAATAAAAATAACCATCACAGAAAATTGGGAGTTTTACAAACCTATCTCTCAATTTATATATTGAGAGATATAAAACTCCATTGTTTTGAATCTGCAATTAAGTCTTCACAAATTATTGCTGGCCAATCAACACTTTACTATCCATAATCTTTACCATCCCCAAATGAATAAGAGCACATGTTTGCACAATCCTTGTATTAGTCAGGATTCTCTAGAGAAACAGAACCAACAGGAGATATCTGCAAATATGAGATTTATAAAGATATCTCATGCAACCATGAGAGTGAAAGAGTCCAAAACTTGCAGGGCAGGCTGTGAAGCCCGCAGCTCTGATGAAAGGTTTGGATGAACTCCACAGGAGAAGCTCACTGGCTGAAGAAAGAGCAAAAGAATCTCTCTTCTTCCTTGAAAGACTTCAACAGATTAGATTTTTTATTGGTGAGAGGCATGACTTAGTTGATCACAGATGCAATCAGCCAAAGATGCAATCAACTGACTGATGATTTAATACACAGGCCTTCTGGTTTACCAACCAGCCATGAAATATCCTTGAAGTAATGGTCAGGCCAGGACATAATAATTTGGCCAAGTTGACACCAGAGCCTAACTATTACAATCTACCCCTTGTCAACTTGGCAGCTATGCACGTCACCTTGAAACATACTTAATTTCCAGATAGAAAATAATAACAGATACTCGACTGTCCTGCATACAACCGGAAAGGTACATCTCTCCAGAAAAGGGTTCAAGTCCTTAGGTGACATTAACTCTTAAACTTCATATCCTATGACTTACATATTATAACATGGAAAATGCAACTTATGTCACATGATAAGAGGAAAACAAGAGATTTTCTTATGTATAAGTGCAAACATGCTCATAACAAAACAGGGAAGAAATATTCATATAATCACAGTCTTCTTTTCTGTTACTGGTCATATGGTCGTGGTTCATATTTATCACTATATTCTTCTACTACCCATTCCATGTTCCCTTTACCCTCAGGAAGCACTTCAGCTGGCCGTGGTTCTTTGTCAGGTGGGGTGACCCAGACCTTCATTCCTGAAGTTTCTGGGCCCTTGGTAGTTCTGCCTGGATTAGGTTGTTGCAGTTTTCCATTGACTTTAATCACAGGTCACGGTAGTGATAAGAGACACCCTAGGGGATCTCCTATATTCCAGGAAAACTCTTCTGTGCCTCAATTGTGTAGTTGCACAATCCCCTTGATAGTACCCTTGATACTATCCTGATAGTCAGGATCAATTGCCCCAGACAGAACAGTAATCCCATTCTGTACCTGTTAATTCAGTGGCACGAGAAACCCAAAGTGGCCAGGTGGCAGTCTTAACTTCCAGTTTGGTGCAATCATTGTTGTGTCTCCTGATAGGAGCACTCCTCCTTTTGGAACTAAGACCTGTAGACCAGCAGAGCTTAAAGTTTCAGGGACAGGAAGCAAAAATTTTTCTGGTGGGTCACTAGAGGTGATAGTGAGTGGTGCCTCTCCCATTTCCATCCCTTGATTCCTAGAAGTGTGAATCCTGGCTATGGGACAAACAGCACCATATAATGGATGCTGATTCAGAGCATACACATCCTCCCAGAGGACACTGCCCTAGCCCTGTAAAGTATTGCCACCTACTTGGAACCATAATTGGGTCTTCAGAAGGACATTTCACCATTCTGTCAACCCAGCTGCCTCTGGATGATGGGGAATGTGGTAAGAGCAGAGAATTTCATGAGTGTGCCCATTCCCACACTTCATTTGCTGTGAAATGGGTTCCTTGATCAGAAGCAATGCTATGTGGGATACCATGGTGGTGGATAAGGCATTTTGTAAGACTATGGGTGGTAGCTTTTGTGGACGCACTGTGTGCAGGGAAGGCAAACCCACATCCTGATATGTGTCCATTCCAGTTAGAACAAATTGCTGCCCGTTCCATGATGAAAGTGGTACAGTGTACTCAACCTGCCACCGGGTAGCAGGCTGATCACCATGTTGGAGACTGAGTGTGGTCTCTGCTGCTGGCAGACAGGGTACTCAGCAGTGGTCATAGCCAAGTTGGCCTTGGTGAGTGGAAGTGCATGTTGCTGAGCCCATGCATAACCTCCATCCCTACCACCATGTGCACTTTGTTCATGAATCCATTGGGCAATGGCAAGAGTAGCTGAAGAAAGAGGATGACTTGTATCCATAGGATGGGTGATCTAATCCACTTCATTATTAAAACCTTCCTCTGCTGAAGTCACCCTCTGGTGAGCATTTACATGGCACACAAATATCTTCATGTTCTTTGCCCACTCAGAAAGGTCCATCTACACACATCTTCCCCAGACCTCTTTGTTACCAATTTTTCAATCATGCTCCTTCCAAGTCCCTGCCCATCCAGTCAAACCATTAGCAACAGCCCATAAATCAGTATACTTATATACTTCTGGCCAGTTCTCCTTCTAAGCAAAATTAACAAACAGGCACACTGCTCAAAGTTCTGCCCTCTGGAAGGATTTCCCCTCACCACTATCCATTAAAGACATACCCGAATGTGTTTGTTTTGCTGCAGCTGTCCATTTCTGGGTCCTCCCTGCATATCATGCAGAACCATCTGTAAACCAGGCCTGAGTTTTCTCTTCCTCAGTCAAATGACTGTAAGGAACTCCCTAGGAGGCCATAGCTGTGGTCTGAGAAAGAGAGGGTAATGTGGCAGAGAGGGAATGGGGGACAAGTGCATTTGGGCCACTTCCATATGTTACTTATTTACGCCTTCAGGGCCTGCTTGAGACCTATCTCTTATGTATTATTTCCATTTTATGATGGGGTGCTACTGTGCACACCCCACTTTATGGCTTGGTGGGTCAGACAACAGCCAGTTCATGATGGGCAACTCAGGTCTCATGGTAACTTGATGGCCATGGTTAAGCATTCAGTCTCAACTGAGGCCCAGTAGTAGCAGGCTAAAGCTATTTCTCGAAAGAAGGGTAGTTATCTGCAGAGGATAGTAGAGCTTTCCTCTCAAATCCTAAGGGTCTGCGTTGTGATTCTCCTATAGCAGCCTGCCAAAGGCTCCAGACAGCATCACTATTTGCTACTGACACTTGCAGTACTATTGGATCTGTTGGATCATATGGCAAGTGGCAGAGCAGCTTGCACCACAGCCTGGACATGTCGCAGAGCCTCCTCCTGTTCCCCACTCAAAACTAGCAGCTTTTTTTGTCACTTGGTAAATGGACAAAATGAGGAATATGTTTTCTCCAAAATCCAAAGAGGCCAATTAGGCATTGGGCCTCTTTTTTGGTCATAGGAGGGACCAGATGCAATAGCTTATCCTTCACCTTAGAAGGGATATCTTGACATTCCCCACACCATTGGACACCTAGAAATTTCACTGAGGTGGGAGGCCCCTGTATTTTTTCTGTTTTTTTTTTTTTTTTACATGAGCAGGCTCCAGGAATCAAACCTGGTCTTTGGCATGGCAAGCAAGAATTCTGCCACTGAGCAACCATTGCACTGCCCAAGGCCCCTGTATTTTGTTGGATTTATCTCCCATCCCCTGAGACGTAAGCAAACAGTCACATTAAATGGCCTCAAGTATAAGATGTAGAGCAGCAAATGAAATATAAAGGAAACGGTGAGAGAACTGGACTTAACGCCTATTAAAACAGAGAGGTAAGATTGGGCATTGGGTGCACAGAGTGATCAGAGAGGCCATCAGAGGAAATTTGAGCAGTAGTAGTAAAAGGAATGATGCTATTGATGCGATGCTGACAAGAAAGACAGAATATTTTCCAGTGTCTACGAGTAGGAGATTGTTTCTAAGTCCCAGCTTTCCTCTTACTATATGCAGCTGCCTAAAATGGGGGAATATACTTCCCCGCCCAGGTGACGTGGGGGGTAGCCAAGAGACATAACTGAGCCAGTCGGATGTGAGAGGGCAGGGCACAGAGGGCTTGTCTGTTTTAGCTTGGCTTCCTGTGCTGCTTCTCTGCCAAGAGAAAAGTATGCCATGAGTCATCACTGATTAAAGAATGAGACATCTGGAGTGGACTAAACCAAAACAGAGACCAGAGTAAAGTGGTCCTAGTTCAGGTGCAAAGCTATGAGCAAGAAGAGAAGTTAGTTTTTGGCAGACTAATGCATTATGGTTGTAGGTATGTATGAAATATAAATAAATTTATCCATTTATTTAGAGCTCCAATTATAGTGAAATGGTAATGAAAGAAAGCAGTAGATAATGGGCTTTCAAAAATATTTGCCAAATCAATGAAGTAATTAATTTTTCAGAAGTAGAATCTAGCAGTATACTAAATATATTGCGTACGACAAGACTCGAACTACTCTTGGTTTACTGATTATACAAATACTCAATTGATACCTGACATAGAAAAAGATGTGGCAAGTCCATAAAATTAGAAAATTATACAGTAAAGTGAATAGCCTTTTCTAAATCCCTATCTCATTATTACTTGTATCACTAACCATTTTTAGAACTATTTACATTCATACAGTTATAATTCTTTCATGAATTGTTACAAATGTACCACACTAATGCAAGTATAGGATGGTATATGGGAACTCTGTATTTTATGTGTGATTTTCTTCAACCTAAAGATTCTCCACTTAAAAAAAGTGAACATTACACTACAGGTAAAACAAAAACAAAAACAAAAGAAAACAAACAAAAACTCTCCTTCAGGAGATTATAAAGTACTAGAAAACAAGGTATCCAGTCTAATAGCTAGCATGATATTTATATTTAATTTTCCATGCCTTTGTGTCCCTCTCTTTAACTAAAATTGTGTGGTTTATGTATATTTGAACATTGTTTATAAAACAGTAGGTTGTTTATTGATGTTGGTTGGGTAACATTTGAAGCATATCTGGACTCACAAATCAGTACCTATTACCAATTGACTTTCTACCTTCATAAGTTGTTTCAAATTCTTCATTCTGGTTTGCTTAGAAGAGACAACTAACTTTTCTAAATGATCACCTTAAATATTTAGCAAAGTTGGTAGATAAACTTTACATTTAAGAAAGAGAAAGTCTTGAGTATTATGATGTAGTAACTAGGCATCTGCAAAACAGTGCACTTCAGTGCTTGGCTCTACTGAAGACGTTTGCATGAGGCAAAGAATACTATTGCATGTCAAGGAAAGGAAGTGTTTTACTACAGAGTGGAGGAAAAGAGCTCAGTAGAACTGAATAATATCTCTGAATTGATACTGATTTGATTTCTTGTAGTGAATAACCTTACTCAGTGTACTTATGTTTCATGAAAAGCATGATCCATTAGTTTAGAAAATGAGCGCTCCACATTCTCATAACTGGTAGGATGTGTACCTTCTCCAAGTGTGAACAGGGACCATATTTATCTTGGTTATAAGGCCATTTCCTGTTTCCCGTTCTAAATTTAATGATTTAGAATATTTGGAGATAGGGCAAATTTTCCACGTGACTTTCCCAAGCACGTCCCTGTTTGAGAAGAAATATCTCAGATGAATGACTGTAGGGATACCAGGAAGGGTGAAAGGCAACTGAAGTGAGGAGGGTGTCTTCTCAGAAAGATGCATAAAGGAATGTGAAAATTGTGCAATTATGATGTTTTTTCCAAAATCAATAACTGAGAGAAGTTTAATTATAATAAAATAATGAAATAGAGGATTTAAAAGTAGATATTTAAAAGGCAATTTTCTTTTTGGCTCCAGAACATCCAGAAGTAGTAACTTTATACTTATGTCCCTATCTTTATTCTGCATATTAATCAATGATCACATCTTGATTATAACCCCAAATGTCTATATTATATTACTCTTTATCCCTATGGCCATTGCTTAAATGAGATTCTCAGTAGTTCTTACCCAGACTATTGCAATAGCCTTCTACTGGTCTCTCTGACTCTAGCCTTTTCTCTCTATCATCCATCATCTAATTTGCTGTAACATTAATCTTTCTAGAAATAAATTCATTATGTAATTCCTTTTTTAAAAATTATCCAATAGCTTGCTATTGTGTATAATAAAAATTTTTTTAATCTTTAGCAATACATACAAGCCCTTCATTCTTTGTTTCCTATTTCTTTATTCAGTTCCCTCTCCTCTCTTTCTCCTTATACCAAACAATCTGAACTGTGATTTGACCTATGTTCTGATTCTGCTATTCCTTTGCCTATGATGACCCCTCTATCTGCAATGTGAGCCCCACTTCCCAAACATATCCCAGTCCACTATTGAAGAGTTAACCCAAGCTACACTCTTCTCAAAGTTTTCCTTGCCTTTCCCCCATCACACACAGTCCTAGGTACTCTCTCCTCTCTCTATGATTGGAACTTATACCTATCTCCATAGATTATATTTTAACAGTCTGAAGACAGTGTCTATTCTCTCCATTAGACAACAAAGTCTTTTGTCTTTGTGCAATGATTCAAGCCATGCCTAAAATGCAGTAGATGCTCAATAACTATGCACTGAATGAAAGAACAAATGGATGAAGAAATGAATAACTAAACATGTTACAGATGAAAACAGCAACAGATTTTATCATTATTGCCTTTGCAGAGTGTATTAGTTAGAGTTCTCTAGAGAAATATCCATAAATATAAAATTTATAAAAGTGTCTCACATAACCGTGGGAACATAGAGTCCAAAATCCAGAGGGCAGGCTGTGAAGCTGACGACTCTGGATAAATTCCACAGGAGAGGCTCCCTGGCTGAAGCAGGAACAGAGACTGTCTCGTCTGAGTCCTCCTTGAAAGCCTTCCATTGATTAGATTAAGTACCACTCATTGCAGAAGACAGTCCCCTTGGTTGATTACAAATGCAATCAGCTGTGGATGCAGCCGATGTGATCATGATTTAATTCTATGAATTGTCCTCATAGCAACAGACAGGCCAGTACTTGCCCAACCAACCTGGCCAAGTTGACACATGAACCTGACCATGACAAGGAGAAACTGGATTTTTACCACAGAAGGTAAAATAACATTGTATGCTTGCAGGTTGTAGCTACATTTTAAAAACTTGCATTTGGTTTTTAATGTGTCTTTCCCATTATTTTTAAAGCAGATTGTACAACCACTGTAACCTACATGGGACTTGAAGGCAATAAAGGACTGCTGCTGTGACAGCTTAGCCAATAGCATTCAATTCTCTTCCAACCCTACTTAAAATACAGTCATTCTAATGTGTAATATTCACTCCTGGTAGCTAAACTTAGCATTTCAGAAAGTTCATGTATTTTTGAACTGAAACACAAAGTTCTGTGATTTGTTGCATCTTAGTTTGCCTTCAGCTGCTTTATTGAAATGATCCAGATGACATCACTCTGATTTGTTGTGCACTCAAAATCAGCCTAGATTTAAAGTTATTAAATGAGGTAAATTTGCCACCTGACTTAGAGCCAAATAAAATTATTCAGTGAGGTACAGAACAAACATTTTTTAAAGTACAATCAGTGTTATAGAAGTTTTAAAAAATTAACCTGATTTTGAGAGATTGCTGGATTTTCCAATTTCCTATAAAGTTTTATAAAGATTAGATGCATAGATCACAGTGAGATAGATATAGATAATATACACATTCATTCATACATCTTTAATCCCATACTTAGATACTGAGTCAATATTGTTAATAAGAGAGAAGGATTGGGATTCCAGTTCAAGGAATATATATGCCTTAACTCTTCTCAATCTCCTAATTTTCTTTTCACTGCTGTTTCTCCTACAGTGGCTCTTGGAGAGAGTAAGAGCTTGTGTTCTGAAAAAACACTGATGAAAAAGGATATGCCACAGCCTAACAGATGGCTAAGTATACTCTGGGATGAGCCTCGCATTGATTGAGAATTGTCATCACACTCCCTCCTGGTTCCATTCCAATTGCCCTCACTGTGTGCACCTGTAGATTGCTGGCATAGCTCTTTCAACTACACCACAAGAGGCACCTTTACCAACAGGCTAAACTTATCCCTTTCTTTACCACCTCCTTCAATTGAATTGGGCTGAGCTTATGGTTATAATTATTTTACAAATGGGTGGACACACAGTGGACTACCTCTAAAATTTCCTAAATACTTTTGGGACTCATGCTTTGGGAGGGAGCCTGCTCCAGTCATGTATGGCTGGAAAACTGTGACAACTTGAAGACTGTCATGATTGCATTGGTCATGTTTTTTTACTCCTGCTTGCCTGCTGTTCAAGAATGGTAAGATGTTACAATAGAGGCAATCCTGAGGTCACATTAGCTTAGCTTAGTAGTGTTCTGGAAACTCAGATTTTGAGTAAATAAGTGATCTCTTCAGGTTCACAGAACAAGTTTTACCCTCTTCTTAAGCTACCACTTTGAATGAGATTGTGTCCCTTAAATAGAGCTGAATAATCTCGAGGAAAGTAAATTGATCACCCCACCCCCACCCCCTGCTTCTGCTTCATCACAAGTACTGGTATGGTTTCCTATTTGGCCTTGAGAATATGCTATGCATATCACTGTTGTTGCGTTTCCATTTTGAATTTTCATTCCATGTTTTTAAACATAGTGCTCCTAACTATAGGGTCCTCTAAGACAGGACTCTATTTTCTTCATTTCTGAATCTGTATCTATGATACATCCCCAATAAATATTGCTTACATAAGCTAACTATTAAACAACTAAGATTTAAAGGAAAATTAACAAATAAATGACTTTATGGATGAATGAATGAAGACAGAACAGCAATCAATCATACTGCTCATGCTATGACCTCTTTCTTATTAGAGGATGAGCATCAAAGGAATTGCCTTCATGCCCTTGGGAGGTTTTCTGCCTATGGAAGAGATGTTTGCAAGCTGATTTTTTGTTTGTTTGTTTGTTTTTAGAATCTGGTGAAAAATACTGTTAATCAAGCTAGATATCAAGAAGAATCTATTTCTTTCCGTAATCACTAGCTCCCTGATTCCATCTCATTTTCATCGAGCCACGGATTAAGATGAAATAATCTGGTACTTGCTAAGGATAATTTTGAAGTAGGTTAAAGTAAATGATAGTGGATTATTTGGAACATTTCATCAAATATATTTTTTTGCTGCTGTGATCTAGAGTTAAAAATTTTTTAAGAAAACATTTCTACATTAGAATAATAAGATGTGTGCTTCCAAATGTCTAAACCCATGGTAAGACATATTTTATATGTTTATCAATAGTGAATATGTATATGTGTATGTCTTTATTCATCATTATTTAAACTACTCTTTATTTGTGGCCTGCTTTGGAGTAGGAACTAGATCCTGGGTAACTAAGATAAATAAAAATAATCCCTATTCTCAAATTGCTTACAATTTAGTGTTATCACATTTGGCCAAGCTGGAAAAGTCCATGATCCTAATATATGTTCACCTAATATAGCATATACCTAATATATGCTATCTATTAAATAACACTATATATAAACACATACATACACACACTCATGTAGATATACCCAAATAATTCTGATATTATTTTTAATTAGTCATGAAACATATACTGATGAATAAAATATTAAAAATAGTTAAATGTAAATTAGAGATGCAACTCATGCTGAAAATTAAATTAACTAGCTAAAAAAGATTAGGTGTAAAGAATTGCCAGACAAAAGAATTTCAGTATTTATTTAAAATTTATGTCAACTGTCCTATAATTTTAAAATGTGGAAATTAGTGTCAAGTCCCAACTCTTAATAACTGCCATGGAAGCTAACGTAAAGACATAGGTTTCTTTGCCATGCACTGTGTGTGAGGCAGCACACAGGGTCTGTGTACAGATAGTTTATTCAAAATTGATGATGTGGGTCAGTCAGAGCAGAAGAATACATTTTTATATAAGGCAAGATTTACCGTGGGCAGTTTTTGAAGAAAACTTAATGCCTAAAAATGGTTTACTGGCAGTAAGAATAGCAGCTAACAGTTCTGTAGTGCAGTGTTGTGCCCAGCCCAGGGTGTTACCCTCTGTCTATGTTATATATTGGTGCAAGAAGATATCTGTGGAGTGCAGATGTCTTGGAATCCCACAGGGTTTCACAAATTTCATCTTTGTCACAGTTTACAATAATAGCAATTGGAAATACCTGTGGTTTTCTAAACAGAGATAAAAATACACTAAAAGATGTAGATTTTGGTGCAAGTATATTAATCAATGACTCATCCCACCACCAAAGTGGCATCAGAAGTCACTCTACTGCTTGTATATCTGATGCAAAACTAGAAAGATGTCTGACGAGGTACAATCTACATTTCATCATCAGGAGCAGGGGTTTGGTTATGTAGAAGCAAGACATCAGTGATGTAAAGGGCTGCATCAGCCGTGCCTCAAGCCCAAAGCCGAGCAAGGGGTTGAACTTGGTCAAATCATCTCCTCTTTCTTCTCACCTAACCCATAGGCTTATCTGATAATTGTGTCTTGTTATTTCATCCTGCACTTAGATAGTGAATAAAGCACTGCCTCTATGCACATTATTGGTAAGTTTAAAGGCACACAGCTCCTAGTTTTATAGTTGTTATTGAAATAGGTACTTGAGAAAAATCTTGAAAGAGTGACATTTCCCTATAACAGGGGAGTGCTTTGCAAAAAGTACCAAAATGAACACACTCGATTAGTTCAGCATTTTACTGAGTGTATTCATACCTTGAGTTAAGATAGGCATATTTATACAAATTTTCAGTCTTTCTCCTTCCTGTTGATAATTTTATAGTCAAATAACATGTAATTCATGTTCCTTTATAGTAAGTATTCATATATGGTATTGAAAGTAAAACTTTTATGTAATTATTTGGTATACATATACCCCATAACCTTGAGATATCTTTTACTAAATAGAGAAGAAGGACATAGAATGGCAAGAATTAGTTTTTTATCTACTTTCTTACTCCTTGGAATTATTTCTAAAGTTCTACTCCTTATATTCCTTTAAATATGAACATGGCTGAAGTGTTAGCCAAGGGGTTATATTTTCTACACAAAATCATGTTAGATAATATAAGAAAAATTGACAAGTCGATTGTCCATATTTCCAAAACTTCCACTAGACTAAGCTGCATCAAAACATATTATTGCAGTCACTCTCTATAGTTCTGATCACGTCTAGCACAATGGCTAGCAAACAGTAAGGCTATATCTACCTAGCTGGCTATCCATCTATCTATTCTTCCACCCATCCATCGGATATTTTGATTGAATCCTCAAATCTATTGGCAAGTTTCTTTTCACATCTAGTAATTACCAGTGAAGTTATAGGCACACATTTATACTCTATTTTTCCTTTCTCCTGAATTTGCACTGAGTACTTCCTTATGAAGACCTAGTTTTGAGCTTACTTATGTCTATGATTTTTTGGAGGGACAATGGCAGTAGTGATAAAAGGACAGATAAGGAGAAGTGGTTACGGATATATAAGTAAATTACAAGGAAAAGAAATGATTAATGGCTCTTTTCTACCCAGAGTTTTACACTTGTTTTGGGGTCACAGCAATCATACAAGATAATATTTTTTATTTGGGAGGTAAGATTTTTGTCTACTGGTTGGGATATTGCAATTCTACTGATCACCTTTATGACTAATACTGTGATTTAAAGTATGTCTCTAATTGAAATTCTAATTGAAAGGGAGCATGGTATATTGTAAAAAGCATAACATTTGTATCCTGAAAATTTTACTTCATATTTGGCTCCATCACTTACACAACCTAGTTAAGTGTAAAGTAGTGAAAATATTTTTCTGAATTCAATTATTTTGCCCACTAAATGGTGATACTAAAATTATATATACTGATTGCATATGTAGAATGGAATGATTTCTAAATGTTGTGTTATTTAATTTTTTAAAATTAATTAAAAAAGTATATATTCATCTATGTTCATTTGTAAATGTCAACACCAGAAATAATTTTAAATCATATTGTTGTCCATGACTTCCAGCTATGAAGAGTTGAAAGGTCAGGAATTGTTTCTCTTCATTGGCTCCCCACCTGTTCCCTCCCCTGCCCCCACCAAATAAATATAAAACTGGAAAATTTGTCAAAAATAACCATTTCAGGGCTCTGAAAATTAACCAAATATGGGCAAAAATTGATCAGTGTTTATTCAAAAATGAACAGATAGAGCTTTGGATATGAACAGTGGGAATCTGTGGACTTCCTGCCTGGGGCTGCTCCCAACCCTACCCCAGGGCTCAGTTAGTATGAATGATGATTTTACCAGTGTGCCTGGATTCAAAAACCAATGTCTTTCCTTTTGGGGAAGGTGGATTTGATTTGGGGCACAAGAGAAAAATCCCATAACATTGTCAGCTAAATGTGGCTATTCAGTAGGAAATGAATGGGGAAAACCTGCAGCTTCGCTAGCCTGAGGTGGCTGTCTCAGTTGAGATGAGTCATGGATCAGCCAGGAACAGAGAGACCCTGTTGAAGAGCAATCCATTGATAAACTAAGTTAGGTCTCTACCTATCCCTCCCTGTCTAGAGACTACATATGCAGGGAGACCCAAGACAGCCTAGCAGAATGTAAAGGGCTAGTGAGACTGAGGAAACAGCTAACCTCTGAATGTACACCCCTCCTGACTTGAAAAGACCAGCAGTGGGTGGAAACTATACAAACTTAAGGTGTTTGAGCACAGCTTCGGCCCAAATCATAAGCTTAAGACTAAGCTGTGCAGACACAGGGCCAAGTGGTAGAAGGCCAGGCAAAAAATAAAAATAAGAAAAAAAGAACTGAGAAAGGACATCAGAAGACAAACACTATTTGGGAAGCAGATTCCATAGTAAATCTAGGCATGTTATAAAAAAAATTACAAAAGCAGTCTAAAAAAAATATATCAGAATTCAGAGTTCCTAAAATATACTATATAAAATTTCCAGTTATCAATAAGAAATATCACAGTGTACAATGAAATAGGAAAATGTGATCCATATTTACAAAGAAAGGCAGTCAAGAGAAATTGATTCTGGGAAGGTCCTAGCTGTCAAAGATTTCAATGTAGCTATTATAAATACATTCAAATAACTGAAAAAAACTATAATAAAGAATTAAGGGAAAACATATGATATAGGTTCAGCAATACTGAATCTAATTGAGAAAGAAAACTATAAAAAAGAACCAGGAGGAAATATTAGAATTAAAAAGGACAAAAACTCAAAATGAAAAACTTACTTAAAGTGTTCACTGACAAATTTGAAATGGCAGAAGGAAAAGTAAGTGAACTTGATAGTAAATAACAGTAATCATCCAATTGGAAGAATAGGCAGGAGACAACATTGAAGTAAAATGAACAAAGCTTCAGAAACCAGTGAAACAGTGGCAAGCTTATCAACTGATATAGAACAATCTCAGAAAGAGAGGAGGGATGGAAAGGGATGAAAAGTTGAAGAGATATGGACCCCAAATTTCCCCAAATTCATAAAAAAAATTAATCTAGAGATCTGTGGAGCTCAGACAAACTTAAGTAAGATAAACACAAGGAGATTCAAACCTAATACATCATAATCAGAACCTCTGAAAGCCAGGTGGGCCACGGTGGCTCAGTATGCAGAATTCTCATCTGCCATCCCATAGACCCGGGTTCGATTCCCAGTGTCTATCCTTGCAAAAAATAAAACCTCTGAAAGCCAAAGACAGAAAATCTTGAAAGTAGCAAGAGAAGACTTACTCATCATGCACAGGGGAACAAACAAAAGAAGGTTTGTAGACTCCTCATCTGAAACAGTGGAGGACAGAAAGCAATGGAAGGACATTTTCAAACCACTGAAAGCAAAATTAGGAAAAAATTTTAAATCCAGCATAGTTCCCTTTTTAAAAAATATATTACCAAACAGACAAAACCAGAAAATCCATTACTAGCAGAACTTCCCTATGAGAAACACTAAAGGAAAATCTTCAGGCTGAAAGGAAATGACACCAAACCGTGACATGAGTACATAGGATGAAATGAAATGCATCAAAATAGCAATAGTAACAGCACTGAAATGTATACATCTGAATATGATTAAAAGGGGAAATGTTAGATTGTATATATGGTAACAATAAAAATCTTTAAAAAATCTATAGCAATACACTACACAAACATTGAACCTTAAGTTAGCCCATGGACTTTAAATACAATAATAATGATAATAAAAAGAATACTGCAATACATTAAAATGTGCTATCATCAGTTGTAACAAATGTTCCAAAAGAATATGAGGTCTTAGTGTTGGGGTGGTATTTGGGAATCCAGTATTTTAACGTGATTTTTCTGTAACCCTACAACTTCTTTAATAAAGAAAAAACATTTTAAAAGAGGGAGTATATTTGTACAGTTTAGATAATACATTTTGTGGGGTGCCATTAAGCAGAAAAAATAGTGATAGTAAATATGTGGGCAAATACAAAAGACTATACATATATGTAGTGTCTTCTCTTAATTTCTTTAAAATAGAAATTGAATTTATATCATCTATAGGTGTGATAAATATTACAATATCAGAAAAAAGGAGGGGGTAAGAAATGAAGCTATACTGGAGCAAATTTTCCCTATTAAATCAAAATTAAGTCTGGATTAATCTGAAGTAGATTGTGGTAAGTATCCATTTTCTCATATATAAAACATATATCATAATGATTCCTCAGGTTACTATTGTGAAAGCTAAATGAATATATGAAGATACACAGAATAATGTGTCACATAATAGTGTTGTATGTGGCTTTTATTCAGAATAATTCTGAAATTATTCACATTAAATTCAGAAAAGGATGTTCACTATTTCTATTTCTCTTTAAACTCACATTACTGGTCTTATTTAATATAGTGATATATAATTAAAATGTATAAATATGGGAAAAACAAATACTTTATTTGCATATAATTGATTCACACAAAATCTAAGAAAGGCTAATTTAGGAACTAATAAATCAGTTTAGTAAATTTGATAACTAATATCATTCCTCTATATCAGCAGCTACCAATTAGAAAATTAGCGAGAAAAAAAGATACTATTCACAGTAGAAACCAAAAATATAGTTTGCGTAGGAATAGAATCTAATAAAAATCTGCAGGTTCTTTGTAGTAGCCAAAAGAAATGCACACCCTCCCAAACAAAATAGATATTCATATGAAATCCCTGAAACTTGTGACTATTACCTTGTTTAGAAAAAGGGTCTTTGCAGATGTTATCAAGGTAAGACTGCTGAGATAAAATTATCTTCAGCCATCTGGGTGGGCCCAAAACTCAGTGACAAGTATTCTTATAAAAGACTCACAGAGAAAAGGAACATAGAAAAGGACACAATGTGACCTCAGAAGTAGAGATTGGAGGGGCATGGCCACAAGTCTATGAGTCAGGAAACGTCAACAGCTACCAGAAGCTGAAAGAAACAAGGAAGAATTCTCCCTTAGAGCCTCCAGAGGGCATGTAGCACTGCCAATACCTGATTTCAGAAATCTGGATGACTTCAGAAATGTGAGAGAATAAATCTCTTGTTTTAAGCCACCCAGTTTGTGGTAATTTGTTACAGCAGCTATAGGAAACTAATATAGTCTGTATGGAGGAGATGTGAAGAACATAGTGACTTCAATGAATGGAAACATATCCTGTTTATTAATGCAAAGACTCAATGTCATTGACATAACAATTCCTCCAAAATTATTCCATAAATTCAATATGACTACAGTGAAAATTACAAGTAAGGAAATAAAAGTAGGTTTTTTAAAAAAAGTTTGAAAACTAGGAGTGTGGGGTTTGGGTAGGGGGGACTTGCTCTTCCAAATACTAAGACAAAACTATTGAAATATATAAACTTTGTGTGGGAGCAAATAAATAGATCAATGTTGAAAAATAAAAAGAGTAACTGGGAAGATAGAAGAATAAGATAGGCTGACTTCACTCTTGCTCTATGGAACAACTAGAAAAGTGACAGAGAAATAACCAAGACAGCAGCTCCAGGGTGTGAGTGACCTGAGAAGGTCTTCTACATGATATGTGGAGGTCTTGGGTGGAAAAGCTGAGGAACTGGGTTATGGAGAACAGGGTGAGTGGGATCTGTCAAGGTCTAATCGGGGATAGGAGGCTGAGCTCAGGAATGTGCCTGCCCCTGCAGCTAGCTTGGGATATCAGCGCCCTCAGCTCCACAGCCCAGAGCTCCCTTAGGGAACATGGAAGTCAGTAAACTTGCTTTCCCTGCTCAAATAAACCATCCAGGTAGTGCAGAACCTATGGATTGCTTTCCATAGGGTGGCCTGGAGCCCTAAGAAGTGCAGAGATTAGGGGGTAGGGATGATGAAACAAGCCATGCTGCACTACAAGCCCATGCACCCGGTGCCCCATGCTGCACCTTTGCACCCTGCACACTGATCCATTGCATCCTCATACCCCCATGTCCCCATGTAACTGTGCCCAGCCTCTCAATGCTTCATGTCCTGGTGTACCATACCCTACCCTATGCCCCCACATCATGCTCCATGGCCCTTGCCATGCACAAGTGCCCCTGAACCCTGCCCTGTGCACCCTGCCTCACCCTGCACTGTTGAGCCATGCTCCTGCCCCACATTCCCACACCCCACCCTGCATCCCACACCCTGCTCCCCATGCCACACCCAGCAGCAGGCACTTCCAGATTGGCTGTGGAAAGGGGCAGCTGATATACCCAGTCCCACAGCCCAAGGTTATTCCATGCAGGAGCCTGAGGGCCACCAGATCCATTGGGCATGCAAGTGAAATCTCTGATGAAGTGCAACTGCCCAACCTCAAGCCCTGGGGTTGGAGGCTTTCAGTGCACACTGTGAACAGCAGACTTGACTGAAATTTCACCGTCTCCATCCAGCTCACCAGCTGCCATAGTTGGGGAGACTCTTGGACCTGAGGGGAAGAGGAGGCTCAAGAGTGCAATCTACTGGGAAGAAGTGGAAAGTACAGTCTAATAAACTGCCTATCCGTCAAGTTTCAAACATATTCTCAAGTAGAGTTGCACCCCTGCATGAGGTCCAGGCCTTGGCTTGGCAGATGATTACCAACAAACCAAGCGCAAAAGGAGACTGTCAATGCAAACTCAAGCAAATACAAAATCTTAGATAACTGAGGAAAATCAACTTCCAAAACAAACCTATCAAGATAATGAAAATGCACGCAGATATGCCCCAGAAAGATTGTCAAATTAAAATACCAGAATAACAGACTTTGGGACAACTAATCAAATATGTTCATCCAATTCTCAAAAATAAATTCAATGATTTGGCTAATGACGTAAAGAATATCAAGAAGACACTAGCATAGCACAAAGAAGAACCTGAAAGCATAAATAGAAAAATAGCAGCTATCACAGAAATGAAATATACTATAGACAAACTTAAAATTATACTAGAGACATACAACAGCAGATTTGAAGGAATAGAAGAAAGAATAAGTGGATTAGAGGACAGAACAATTGAATTTGAATGCACAAAAGATCAAATGGCAAAAAAGATGGAAAAAATTTGAATTGTATCTCAGGGAAATGATGGACAATATTAATCACACAAATATAAGAATCGCTGGTTTCCCAGAAGGAAAAGAGGAGAGTAAAGGGGTAGGAAGATTAGTTGAGGAGATAATGGGGGAAAATTTCCCAACCCTTATAAAAGACATAAATATGTAAATCAAAGAAGCCCAACAAACCCTGAATAGAATAGATCCAAATAGGTCCACTCCAAGACACAGACTACTCACTCTGTCAAATGTTGAAGAGAAGAAGCAGAAAGTACTGAAGCAGCAAGAGAAAAACAACTCACCACATACAAGGGAAACCACTTAAAGACTTAAAGCCAAAAATTTTTTTATCCAGCCAATTTGTCCTTCAAAATTGAAGGAGAAGGAGGTAATGGGTCAAAACTTTGAGCAACTATATTCTAATAAACTAGTCAATGTAAATGTGTAGATGAAATGGACAATGTCCTAGAAAGGCATGAACAACCAAAACTGATCTGAGAAGAAATAGACAACCTCAACAAACCAATCACAAGAGATTGAATCAGTCATTAAGACGCTCCCCCTCAAAAAAGTCCAGGACCAGATGGCTTAACATGTGAATTTTAATAAGCATTCAATAAAAAATTAGCACTGATCCTGCTCAAATTCATCAAAAAAAAACTGAAGAGGAGAGAAAGCTACCTAATTCATTCTATGAAGCCAACATCACCCTAATATCAAAGCCAGGAAAAGATACTACAGGAACAGGAAATTACAGACCAGTCTCTTTAATGAATATGGACACAAAAATCCCCCACAAATATACTTGCATATCGAATCCAGTGGTGCATTAAAAGACTTGTACACCATGACCAAGTGGGATTTATTCCAGGTATGCAACTCTGGTTCAACACAAGAAAATCAACACCATATCAATAAGCCAAAGTGGAAAACCATAAGATCATCTCAACTGATGTAGAAAAGACATTTGACAAAATTTGATAAATATCTTTTCTTGATGAAAACACTTCAAAGGATAGGAATAGAAGGGAACTTTCCCAACATGATAAAGGAAATATAGAAAAACCCACAACTAGCATCATTCTCAATGGGAAAAGACTGAACACTTTCCCTCTAACATCAGGATACCCACTGTCACTACTATTATTTAACATTGTGCTGGAAGTTCTAGCCACAGTAGAACTGTAGACAAGAGAGAGAGAAATAAAAGGCATTCAAATTGGTTTGGGAGGATTAGGCACCCTAGAAAAGCCATACTTTATTTCTGATCCATCATGTGGAGACAGTTTCTTTTAATCCCCATTCAGCATTGTGGGCTGGAAACTTGATTAGACTACCTCCATGGAGATGTGACTCACCCAATTGTGGGTATTAACTTTTCATTAGAGGGAGATGTGACTTTACCCATTCCAAATGGATCTTGATTAGTTTACTGGAATCCTTTAAAAGAGGAGGCATTTTGGAGAAAGCTTCAGAATGATGAGAGCCATGAGGAGAGCCCATGCAGCCAGAGACCTTTACAGATGAATACTCCTGGGGGAGCTTCATAAAACAAGAAGCCTAGAGAGAAAGCTAGCAGACGTCATCATGTTTGCCATGTTCTCTATGTTCGCCATGTGCCTTTCCAGTTGAGAGAGAAATCTCAATTTCCAGTTGAGAGAAATTCATTGACCTTTCTTGAGTAAAGTAACCTCTTCTTGGTGCCTTAATTTGGACATTTCTATAGACTCGCTTTAATTGGGACATTTTCACAACCTTAGAACTATAAACTTGTAACTTAATAAATTCCCCTTTTTAAAAGTCATTCCATTTCTGGTATATTGGATTCCAACAGCTAGCAAACTAGAACAGCATAATATTATACGTTGAAAATCTTGAATACATAGCAAAGCTACTACAGCTAATAAATGAGTACAGCTAAGTGTCAGGGTACAAGACCAACACCCCAAAATCAATAGTGTTTCTATACACTACTGATGAGCAATCTGAGGAGGAAATCAAGAAAAAACTTCCATTTACAGTAGCAACCAAAAGAATCAAATATTTAGGAATAAATTTAACCAAGGATATATAAGACCTATACATGAAAATCTATAAGAAATTGCTAAAAGAAATCATGAAAGGCCTAAATAAATGGAAAGGTTTGCCATGTTTATGGATTGGAAGACAAAATATTGTTCAGATGTCAACTGTACTCAAATTGATTTATGTAATACTAATTAAAATCCCAACAATTTACTATGCAGAAATAGAAAAATCAATAATCAAATTTTTTTGGAAGGGCAGGGTGCACCAAATAGTTAAAAATATCTTGAAAGAAAAATGAAGTAGGAGGTCTCACATATCTGACTTAAAGCATATTATGAAGCTACATTGGTCAACACAGCAGGTACTGACAGAAAGAAAGATATACTGACCAATGCAATCAAATCAAGTGTTCAGAAATAGACTCTCTCACCTATGGACAATTGATCTTTGATAAGGTGGTCAAGTCACCCCACCTGGGACAGAGCAGCCTCTTCAATAAATGGTGTTTGGAGAACTGGATTTCCATATGCAAAAGAATGAAAGAGGATCCATATCTCACACTCTATATAAAAATTAACTCGGACTTCTGGAGAAGATGGCGGCTTAGTAAGACATGCGGGTCTTAGTTCCTCCTCCAGAACAGCAACTAAAGAAACAGAAACAATACGAAACAGTTCCCGGAGCCACGACAGAGACCAAAAAGACAGCGTACCCCATTCTGGAACGGCTGAACGGGCAGGGAGAATCCGCTGTGGTGAGATACCCAAGGGGCGCGCGTTTTCCCGGCTGGGGCGGCTGGCGACTCGGGTCCCCTCCACGCATGTGGCTCCCCAGTCTGACTGGGAACGTTGGATAGCGGGGCCCTCCTGCCACACTTGGCGTCTTGAGCCAGCTGGGCAATTTGGACCGGCACTCCCCCAAGCCGCGGCGGCCGGCGACCCCCCCTCCAGGCGTGGTTTCCCGGGCCGACTGCGAGATTCAGATTGGCAAGTTAAAGGAGCCACAGCATCTTTTACTGGTGGGACCCGCAGACAGATGAGCGCCATGAGCGCCACCTACTGGGTAGGAAAAGAAAAACAGAGCCCAGAGATTTCACAGAAAAACCTTTCAACCAGCCGGGTCCCACACCCAGGGAAATCTGATCAAATGCCCAGACACCAGCAGAAAATAGTGGATGACGCTCGGAAAATTGAAGATATGGCCCAGTCAAAGGAACAAACCAATAGTTCAAATGAGATACAGGAGCTGAGACAACTAATGCTGAATGTATGAACAGAAATAGAAAAACTCTTCAAAAACCAAATCAATAAATTGAGGGAGGACATGAAGAAGACATGGGCTGAACAAAAAGAAGAAATAGAAAATCTGAAAAAACAAATCACAGAACTTATGGGAGTGAAGGACAAAGAAGAAAAAATGGAAAAAACAATGGATACCTACAATGGTAGATCTAAAGAGACAGAAGCTACAATTAGTGAACTGGAGGATGGAACATCTGAATTCCAAAAAGAAACAGAAACTATAGGGAAAAGAATGGAAAAACTTGAGCAGGGAATCAGGGAACTGAATGACAATATGAAGCGCACAAATATACGTGTTGTGGGTGTCCCAGAAGGAGAAGAGAAGGGAAAAGGAGGAGAAAAACTAATGGAAGAAATTATCACTGAAAATTTCCCAACTCTTACGAAAGACCTAAATTTACAGATCCAAGAAGTGCAGCACACCCCAAAGAGAATAGACCCAAATAGGCGTTCTCCAAGACACTTACTAGTTAGAATGTCAGAGGTCAAAGAGAAAGAGAGGATCTTGAAAGCAGCAAGAGAAAAACAATCTGTCACATACAAGGGAAAACCAATAAGACTATGTGTAGATTTCTCAGCAGAAACCATGGAAGCTAGAAACAGTGGGATGATATATTTAAGTTACTAAAAGAGAAAAACTGCCAACCAAGACTTCTGTATCCAGCAAAATTGTCCTTCAAAAATGAAGGAGAAATTAAAACATTTATAGGCAAAAAGTCACTGAGAGAATTTGTGACCAAGAGACCAGCTCTGCAAGAAATACTAAAGGGAGCACTAGAGTCAGATACGAAAAGACAGAAGAGAGAGGTATGGAGTAAAGTGTAGAAAGAAGGAAAATCAGATATGATATATATAATACAAAAGCCAAAATGGTAGAGGAAAATATTATCCAAACAGTAATAACACTAAAAGTTAATGGACTGAATTTCCCAATCAAAAGACATAGACTGGCAGAATGGATTACGACCCAGCAATACCACTGCTAGGTATCTACTCAAAGGACTTAAGGGAAAAGACACAGATGGACATTTGCACACCAGTGTTTATAGCAGCATTATCTACAATTGCAAAGAGATGGAAACAGCCAAAATGTCCATCAACAGACGAGTGGCTAAACAAACTGTGGCTTATACCTACGATGGAATATTATGCAGCTTTAAGACAGACTAAACTTATGAAGCATGTAATAATATGAATGGACCTAGAGAGCATTATGCTGAGTGAGTCTAGCCAAAAACTAAAGGACAAATACTGTATGGTCCCACTGATGTGAACCAACATTCGAGAATCAGCTTGGAATATATCATTGGTAACAGAGACCAGCAGGAGCTAGAAACAGGGTAAGATAATGGGTAATTGGAGCTGAAGGGATACAGAATGTGCAACAGGACTAGATACAAAAACTCAAAAATGGACAGCACAATAATACCTAAGTGTAATGTAACTATGTTGGAACACTGAATGAAGCTGCACCTGAAATATAGTTTTTTGTTTGTTTGTTTGTTTGTATCTTTTGTTTTTGTTTTTTTATTTTCCTTTATATATATACATTATTAGTATTATTTTAATTCTCTTCTCTATAAACATTCTATATCTTTTTCTGTTGTTTTGCTAGTTCTTTTCCTAAATCGATGCAAATGTACTAAGAAATGATGATCATACATCTATGTGATGATACTAAGAATTCCTGAGTGCATGTGTAGAATGGAATGATTTCTAAATGTTGTGTTAATTTCTTTTCTTTTTTTTTGGATTAATAAAAAAAATTAAAAAAAAATCACTGAGAAAAAAAAAATTAACTAAATTCAATCAACAACCTAAACATTAGAGCTAAGACCATAAAATTGTTCAAAGAAAACATAGGGAAATATCTCATAAATCTTGTAATAGGAGGTGGCTTTGTAGACTTTATACCCAAGGCACAAGCATTGAAAAAATAAATAGATAAATGGGATCTTCTCAAAATTAAACACTTTTGGGCATCAAAGAACTTTGTCAGGAAAGTAAAAAGGCAGTCTATGCAATTGGAAACAATATTTGGAAACCACATATCAGAGAAGGGTTTAGAATCAAATTCCTGATATTCTCACAGCAGTGGGGACAACCAATTCAATACATTGAGGCCTCAATCTTGGGGCTCAGCCTATGAAGCTTATTCCTGCAAAGGAGAAACTAAGTCTACTGATAATTATGCCTAAGTGTCACCCCAAGAAAACCTCTTTTGTTGTTCAGATGTGGCCTCTCTCTCTAAGCCAACTCAGTAGGTGAACTCACTGCCCTCATTCCTACATGGGTCATGACTCCCAGGGGTATAAATGTCTCTGGTAACATGGGACCTGACTCCCGGGGATGAGCTGGGACCTGGGAGCATGGGATGAGAAAACCTTCTTGATCAAAGTGGGGAGAGAGAAATGAGACAAAATAGTCTCAGTGGCTGAGAGATTTCAGAGTTGAGAGATTATCCTGGAGGTTATTCTTACGCATTATATAAATATCCCTTTTCAGCTTATGGTGTATTGGAGTAGCTTGAAGGAAGTACCTGAAAATATTGAGCTGTGCTGCAATTGCCTTAATTCTTGAAGAAGACTATATAACTATATAGCTTTTATATCGTGACTGTGTGATTGTGAAAATCTTGTGTCTGATGCTCCTTTTACGCAGGGTATGGACAGATGAGTAAGAAAATAATGATAATAAATTTTAAAAAATGATAGGAGGAGATAAAGGGGTAAAAATTGGTTAGATTGAAATACCGTGGGTCAATGAGAGGGAGGGTAAATGGTATGGGATGTATTAGTTCTTTTTTCTTCTTTTTATTTCTGTTTTTTGGAATGATGCAAATATTGCAAAAATGATGATGGTTAAGAATACACAACTATTTGATGATATTGTGAGCCACTGATTGTATAATACGGTTTGACTGTACATGTGTGGATATTTCTTAATAAAAATATTTTTAAAACATGAGGGAGAGATTAAAATTTTCACAGACAAAGGCTGAGAGAATTTGTCAACAAGAGACAAGCCCTACAAGAAATGCTAAAGGGAGTTCTGTCAGTTGAAAAAAAAAGACAGGAGGGGTAGGTCTGGAGGGGTGCAAAAAATTGAAGAGTACCAGTAAAGGTAACTTAAGGATAAAAAGAGAGAGAGGGGAAAGAATAAATGGATCTGGCAGATAAAAACCAAAGGATAAGATGATAGATTGAAGAAAAGCTTTTACACTAATAACTTTGGATATTAATGGACTAAACTCACCAATTAAAAGACACGGATTGGCAGAATGGATTAAGAAATATGATCCAGCTATATGCTGCTTGCAACAGACTCATCTTAGAAGCAATGGTGCAAGTAGATTGAAAGGGAAGGGATGGAAATAGATGTTCTTTGCAAGCTATGATCAAAAGAAAGCAGGAATAGCTATACTAATATCAGACAAAATAGACTTAAATGTAAAGACATCATAAAAGACAAGGAATGACACTACATATCAACAAAAGGGATGATTCAATAAGAAGAAAAATACAAATATAAATGTTTACACTACCAATCAAGGAGCTCCAAAGTACATGAGCCAAACATTGGCAAAACTGCAGGGAGCTATAGACAGTTCAAAAATAATAGTAGGAATCTTCAATACACCACTCTCCTCTGTAGAGAGATCAATAAGACAGAGGATCAAGAAGGAAATAAAGAAGTTAAACAACTTGATAAATGAATTAGTCCTAACAGACATATAGATCATTACACCCCAAAACACTAGGATAAACATTCTTCTCTACAATCATGTAATGTTCTCCAGGATAGATCATATGCTGGGGCACAAAAGAAGTCTTTCTAAATTTTAAAAGATTGAAATTATTCAAATCACTTTCTCTGATCACAATGGACTGAAGCTGGAAATCAATATCCACCAAAGAACCAGCATTTTCACAAATACATGGATATTAAATAACATACTCAAACAACTAGTGGGTCAAAGAAGAAGTTGCTAGAGAAATAGGTAAATATCAGGAGACAAATGAAAATTAGAATACAACATAACAGAACTTAGGGGGATGAAGAAAAGGCAGTGCTGAGAGGGAAATGTCTTGCCCTAAATGCCTATATTTATTAAGAAGAAAGAGCAAAAATTGAGGATTTAACTGCTCACATGGAGGAACTAGAGTAAGAACAGCAAACTAACCCCAAAGCAAACAGAAGAAGTGAAATAACAAAAATTAAAGCAGAGTTAAACGAATAGGAGAACAAAAGAACAACAGAAAAAATCAATGATACCAAAAGTTAGTTCTTTGAGAAAAATCAATGAAATTGATGGAGCACTATAGCAAAGCCTGACAAAGAAAAAAAGAGAGAGGATGCAAATTTAAAAAAATCAGAAATGAGAGAAGGGTCATTACCATGGATCCTGAAGAAATTAAAAAGTCATAAGAGGATACTAGGAACAACTATTTGCCAACAAACTAGACAATTAAGATGATAGGCAAATTCCTAGAAACATAGAAACAACCTACATTGACTTGAGAAGAAATACAGTATCTCAATAAACCAATCACAAGTCAAGAGATTCAATCTGTCATCAAAAAGCTTCCTAAAAAAGAAAAGCCTGGGGCCAGACGGTCTCACAGGGGAATTTTATCAAACATTCCAAAAAGAACTAACTCCAAGCCTGCTCAAAGTCTTCCAAAATATTGAGGAAAAAGGAACATTGCCTAAATCATTTTATGAAGCTGATATCACTCTAATACTAAAACTGGGTAAAGATGCTACAAAGATAGAAGACTACAGGCCGAACTCCCTAATGAACATAGATGCAAAAATTCTAAAAACAAAATACTAGCAAATTGAATCCAATGACACATTGAAAGAATTATATACCACGACAAATGGAGTTTATACTAGGAATGCAAAGGTGGTTCAACAGAAGAAAATCAGTTAAAATAATACAGCATATTAACAAATCTAAAGGGAAAAATCACATGATCATGTCAAGTGATGCTGAAAAATCATTAGACAAAAATCAACATCCTTTTCTAATAAAAAAGCTTCAAAAGGTAGGAATTGAAGGAAACTTCTTCAATATGATAAAGGGCATGTATGAAGAACCCACACCAGCATCATACTCAATGGTGAGAGACTGAAAGCCTTCCTCCTAGAAATGGGAACAAGACAAGGATGCCCTCTGTCACTACTATTACTCAACATTATACTAGAAGTTATAGCTAGAGCAATCAGGCAGGAAAAAGAAATAAAAGGCATCCAAATTGGAAAGGAAGAAGTTAAACTTTCATTATTTACAGATGACATGATACTATACTTGGAAATTCTGATAAATCTGTGACAAAGCTTCTTGAGCTAATAAACAAATCCAGCAAAGCAGTGGGATACAGGATTAACATGTAAAAGTCAATGTTTCTATACACAAGTAATCACCTAATTGAGGAGACAAGGAAAAAATTCCATTCAAAATAACAAACAGGTATGTAAAGGATCTGTACACAGAAAACCACAAAACATTGCTAATAGAAATCAAAGATCTAAATAGGTGGAAAGCCATTCCGTGTTCATGGATAGGAAGATTAAATATAGTTAAGATGTCAATTCTACCCAAATTGATCTACAGAATCAATGCAATACCAATCAAAATTCCAACAACCTACTTTAAAGACTTGTAAAAGCTTATATCAAATTCATTGGGAAGGGGAAGAGATCTCAAATAACTAAATATATCTTAAAAGGAAGAAAAATGAAGTGGGAGGACTAACACTTTCTGTTTTTAAAGCTTATTACAAAGCCATAGTGGTCAAAACAGCATGGTACTGGCACAAAGATAAAAGTATTGACCAATGGAATACAATCAAGAGTGTGGAGTTAGGCTTCTAAATCCATGGCCACTGACCTTAAACAAGGTCCCCAAATCCATGGAAATGGGACAAAAAGTCTTTTCAATAAATGAGTCTGGGCAAACTGGATATCAATAGCCATGAGAATGAAAGAGGATCCTTACCTTACACCTGTATAAAAGTTAACTCAGAGTGGACAAGTGACTGAAATATAAGAGGCAGTACCATAAAACTTCTAGGAGAAAATAGAGGGAAACATCTTCAAGACATAGTAATAGGAGATAGCTTCCTAAATGTTACACCTAAAGCACAAGCAATGAAAGAAAAAAAAAAGAGATAAATGGGAACTCCTCAAAATTAAATGCTTCTGTGCCTCAAAGGACTCTGTCAAAAAAGTGAAGAGGCAGCCAACTCAATAGGAGAACATATTTAGGTATCCAAGGTTTGATATCCAGAATACATAAAAAAATCATACAACTCAACAACAAAAGAACAAACCAATTATAAAATGGGCTAATGATATGAATAAACATTTTTCCAAAGAGCAAATATAGATGACTAAAAAGCACATGAAGTGATGCTCATTTGTATTAGCTATAAGAGAAATGCAGATCAAGACTACAATGAGATACCTCCTCATGCCTGTAAGAATGGTTGCAATTAAACAAACAGGAAACTACAAATGTTGGAGAGGATGTAAAGAAATTTGAATACTTTTGTGCGAATGTATAATGGTACAGCCACTATGGAAGACAGTTTGCATTTACTTAGAAAACTAAATATTGAGTTGCCCTATGATAATGCAATAGCACTACTGGGTATATACCCAGAAGAGATGAAAGCGGTAACACAAACAGACATTTGCATTCCGATGTTCATAGCAGCATTATTCACAATTGCCAAAAGATGGAAACAATCCAATTGCCCATCAAACAGACAAGTGGATTAAGAAAGTGTGGTATACACATATGATGGAATATTATGCAGCAGTAAGACTTAATGAGGTCCCAAAGCATAAGACAACCTGGATGAACCTTGAGGACATAATACTGAGTGAAATAAGCCAGACACAGAAGGATAGATACTGTATGACTTTGCTATTATGGCCTTGGTAAAGGTAAACTCAGAAGCTTATAATACAGAATATAGGGGATCTAGAGATCCACAGTAGCTAGAGATGGGTGAATGGTTAGCTAATAGGTTTGAACTTAAATATAGAAAAACTATAGTAGTGAATGTAGTTCTTTGGTAGGTGTATAATATTGTCACATTGAAGGTGAACATGATTAAAAGGGGTTGTATAGAACCATGTATCCCACTGATTAACACTATAAGTATAAATAAGCTCTTGCATGAACTAATTTAAAGGTATGAATCTTGTACAAAGCATCAAAAATAGAAGGGTATGGGGGGAAACTAATACTGCATGCTCTGGCCTATATTTAACAGGAAGATATCACCAGAACCACAGTCACACTGGTCCAAGAGGTAAGGGGAAGTTTGGATTTTCTATTTGGTGAGGGTGCATTTACCTTTGGACCAGAAAATTGTGTAAACTTGAGAGTGTAGATTGTACAACTACATGAGGATAATGTGAGACATTGATTGTTTACTCTGGTCATTATCTATGATGCCCAATGGATGGAGGTGGCTGAAAGATATATTGAATGAGAAGTAGAATGGCGAACACTGGTATATATCTATGATGGAATACTGTGCGGCTACAGAAAGGAACGAAGTCATGAGGCACACACAACAAGGGAATGGACCTTGGGGATATTATGTGGTACAAAATAAGCCAGAAACAAACGAACAAATATTGTATCTCTTTTAGAAAACTCTAGTAAATTGGGGCCTAGATTGTAAGCTCTTTAGCAGTCATATTTAGTAGGGAGCTCTAAATGTTATTTCTAGATTCTAAGATGCTGTGCAGTATGTATAACCTGGTAATCTCCCTGGACCTTTGGCTACTTATGTGAACACCTAAGACTCAGAATTGGAGTTCTGCAGCTATGAAAGTCAGCATTGCTACATACAACAACTGTTAAAGAAACCGAAAAAGAGACCAGGCTTCAATTAGAGATAAGAATGAAGCCAATCTGGTTGGAACTAAGATAAATCAGAATACAAGGGAAGGATGACATTCTCTATATTTCAGAACTCCACCTACTGTATAAGACCAAAGGAAGAGAGGTTTATTTTGTCCCAAACCTAAATTTTCTGTACCACATAATCTGACTCAACCTATCTGGATAGCTCATTGTAAAAAACCCAAGCACATTCTGGAGCCCAGAATGGGAATAAGGGTTTATAATTCTGAAGAGCTTAATGTAATACCTGGCTACATCCCAGAATCTGTTGAGCAAATAATTAAAGAGCATTGGCGAAGTCCCTTGAGGAACTATAGAAAAAATATGGAACCATTAAGCTTTACCTCTGCAGAAACCCTGGATACTGTCTCAAGTATTAGGCCTCCCAAGTTAATAGGCCAAGCTTTTGATCTTGAGGCTTGCTCTTAGAAGCTTATTTCTGTAGCTGAAAAGATACGCCTACCTATAGTTATGTAAGTTTCTTCCAGGTAACCTCTTTTGTGGCTCAGATGTGGCCTATTTCTCTCTAAACCCAACTCTGCAAGCAAAATCTTCTCCTGCCCCCCAAAATGGGGCATTTCGTCCAGGGATGTAATCTCCCTGACAATATGGGACATGACTCCCAAGGATGAGCCTGGCCCAGGCACTGTGGAATTGACAACACCTTCCTGTCTGAAAAGGGGAAAAGAAATGTGACAAAATAAGGTATCAGTGACTAAGAGAGTTCAAATTGAGTTGAGAGCCTATTCTGAAGGCTACTCTATGGAAGCTTCAGATAGATATTGTTAATTACCAGGGTTTGCCAACCCTCAACCAAAACCATTCTTGTTAACACTAAAGAACACCTAGGGCTCTATCTGAGGTTCTACAAAAGTTTCATGGGCTAAGATTACTTTCCAGAAACCTACAATCTCCAGATGATTCCTAGGCCAGGTAACTACTGAAACCCAGAGGAGCCAGCCTCTGCAAGAGCAGCAACTAGTTCCATCCCCCTGTCGCATATAATAAACACCCCTTTCCAACATGAAAAAATTAGAATGGGCATAGCCCAGATACCCCTAAAGCTTGGGAGAAGGATCAAAGGAGAAGGAGGAGTTATAACAGAGAAAATAAGATTTAACAAATGAGTATGAGTGCTGACGCGTTATATTGTTATTTCTTTTAGTCCCCAGTGCCTTGGAGCAGCTAGAAGGAAAAAACTAAAATTGAGGAACTGCAACCCATACCAAAAACTCTGAAATCTGTGGTATAACTACTTGTTACCATGTACTTTGAAATTTATTGCCTTTTTCTATATATATTTCATGATAAAAATGTTAAAAACTAAAAATAAATAATAAAAAGCTTAGAAACATATTCATATATCTTAGTTTGGTAGAGGTGCTATGACAAATACCACAGATTGGTTGGCTTAAAAAACTGGTCATTATTGACCTAAAGTTTGGAAGTCTGAAGTCCAAAAACAGGTATTAGCAGGCCATATCTTCTCTGAAATCTGTAGCATTCTGATGGTAGATCGTTGGCAATCAATCTCTGCCTCTGTTACATAGCAATATATCTCTTTCTATCTCCCCTGTAATGTGTGCTTTCATATCCAAATTTCCTTTGCTTGTAAGGACTCCAGTAGTACCAGATTAAAGCTCACCCTGACTCTGTCTTGTCTTTTCTTAATAGGATCTTTGAACCCCATTGGGGATTAAATCATATCCTCATAAAAAGCATGTTCAGGTCCAAAGTATGGACACATTTTTAATGGGACCTTTGAAGATGCCATTAGTTAGCATATGCCTAAAGTGAATGAGGGTGGGCCTTAATGCAATATGGCTACAGTAAAGGAAATTGAATGTGGAAGGGGAAACATTGGGGACAGCCAAAAGCTAGAAGTCAAAGAACCCAGAAGAGAAAGCAAAAGTTGTCATGTGCATTACGATGTGTCATAAAAGTCAAGGAACCCCAAAGATTGCTGGCCAGCCAGAAGATACCACCCCAGAAATAAACAAGCAAGCAAGTCAATAAATTCCTATGGTAAAGCCAACCTATTGAATGGTGTTTATTTTACCAGTTGGGAAACTAAAACAAGCTTATTTATAAATGAGACCATACTCACAAGATCATGGATTAGATTTTGCATATTTGTAGGGAACATGATTCAATCCACCACACCATATAAATATGGAAAAAAATCAGTAGGGCAGGGACCAATTATCAAGTAACTAGTGCTAGGAGGATTGCCTGTCCTTATATAAAAAGTAAAACAGATTCTTACTAAGATTTTACAAAAGCTGATAATGTTTCCTTCTTAAGATTCAATTCTGTTTCTAGTCTTATATCTGCCTAGTCTCCAAAAGATACCTATAACATGGACCATAGAGATCACAGTATTTTCCTTGGTCTGAAATGGTCATATATTTGAAACTCCATACAGTTCAACTTGGTAGAAGCATGACTGTGGTTGTCCATTCCTTCTTACTAGTGCTGGTTTTCTTTATTTGAAAGTGCAATGCTCCTTATCACACAAATGTGGGAAGAAATCCTACTATTGTCTCAAATGTAATTCTAAAATTTTGAATTGATATACAGACCACCTGAAAAAGGCAATCTTATTCCAGTACTATCATACCCTACCCCTTCTATAGGTGAAATATACCAGATTTACAGATTGTTTTTAATTCCTTTTATCTTAATTGTTTTTATTTTACTTGATGCATCAAATAGGAGAATGATGTAGAATTACATTTTGTTTCTGAGGGTTCATAAATACTTATCAAGCTGCTTATCCCAAAAAGTCTATGCTATATTTATTCACATGAAGCTTTTGAGAATAAGATTGAAGTCTTAGATGCTTTGGGACACAAAAGAAATAAAGAATCAGTGAAAGGTCACTGGAGGCCAGGAAGAGAGAGACTATAGACAGTTTGCTAAAAAAGAAGTTCATTTAAACACAGTAATTTGAAAACAGACACAACAGGAGACAATCTATATTATCTTTTATTTGCTCAATCTTTTTGGTTTTACTACTGCCAATTCCACCCCTGCAGTTAAGACCTGGCAGCAAAATCTCTGCTACTTTCCAGCAGCTTTTCACAAGCTGATAAGGAACCAAACTGAAAAAAAGGCACCAAAATATCTGACTTTACCTTTTTCTCTCAGTGTATCTTATTTCTTACAGCTTCAACCAGAATATGGTAATGCTTGATGATGGAAATTTGGGCCCGACCTCAAAATGTCTCCATCTATGACTTTGTCTTAATGGTTTAAAGCATCTTTATAGAGTCCTCAGTAGTATTGTGTATATCTTGGAAAAATAATGACTGCTAGTCAATTCATCCTCATGTCCTCCAAAGGTGAAATCTTTTGATATGTAGAGCAGCAGAACTGTGTAGCTGCACCAGGAGAAATCGCATCCCACCTATTATTGTACATGATGCAATAATTTATTTGAGTAAAGCAGTCTGCCATAATTTGAATGGAAAACTAAATACTCAAGATGGATTTTTTTTTAAATGTACTGTTGTCATGCTTTGGGTGAAAAAAAGTTTATTTTTCAGATTGAAACAGTGATTCCTACTCATCTTCAATGCTACATTTTATAGAAAAAATATTCCTAATGTATGGCATTTTAAGTACCTCATTGTGATTCATACCAGTGACATTCAGGACACCTTCCTGAAGCATCAGTTCTGGAACAGATTGATCAATATGTCTATTTGGATAGAGTTCTTTATGGCAGTTTCAGAATTAAGGAACTGCATTTTCCAAAGTTCATTAGTTTGCCAAATGAATTGAAGTAAGGACTCTGTGCTATCCTTTTAAACCTCAGTTTAGTGAAAATGTTTTCTAATAATATTCTCTGAACATTTTCCAAAAAAAGTTGTCTAAGTTTTTCTTCTTGCCCTAAAGGTGCTTCTATTTACTAGACTTAGGACATTTCCAGTGAGGTTTTACTTAGATGATGGTATTTCCCTGTTAGGATCTGCACTTCCATTTCTCCTTAAAAAATGAATGATTTATCTTCTGATTAGCAAGTTGTTACCTCTTTAAATGTAATCTACCTTGTGAGAGATAAACCCTAAAAATGAACACTGGACTTTGAAGGGCCCTTGGTTCCCTTGCAGAACTTTTCTAAGAGTTATAATAAGGAAATTTGGAACACTGACTAACTTTGACAAGCATCAGACATTTCCTTCTATAACCCCAGATGGTAGAGAGATTTTCAATACCCCAAAGGCAAACATGGCCCCTTGCTGGCCTCCTATTACCAAGATTGGAGAGGTTGCTGCTGAGCTTCCATAATTTGGTGCTGCAACCCAAGTCTTATCAGAAGCACTCTAGTTTTCTTTCCTCACTACAGGGATCTCCCAAGATAGAATGAGAATTGGATTTTATGCATATACTTAACTTCTTACCTAGAATCAGGATTCATCTCCTTCTGTGACTGTGAACTATGCGTATGAGTTTCAGAGCAAGCTGACAGAACCAGTCTCTGACATCAAAGGGATGTTATCACTTTGATCAAAATGATGGCATCAAAGTGGCATCAAAGTGATAGCCTAGAAATAAGTAACTATAGGGAGAGTTTAATAACAAATCCTCTATTTATTGAAGAGGTTACTCACCTTTCCAAACTTATCTGACCTATTAAAATCAGGTGAAAACATCCACATCATTTTGAGTTTTTTTCAATGCAAAATTACCCAGCTTGGTGAAAATATACTTTGGGGATTCTCATTCCAAAAACTCCAAGAACAGCCATGACATGTCGTTCTAAACCCCAATAGCTCTAATTTTAGTTGTATCTCAATTTATCTCATTAATCATTTACAAACACTTCTATAATTCATTTATATTTTCTATTGGTATGAACTATTGGATTAATGTCCTCTTACATAGCAAACCTTACCCTCAGGACCATAAGAAATGAGAATGGGCAAGGCATCAAAAAAATATGTCTGTGACTCTTGCTTTTATTGTTTAATTCTGTGTCTCTTCCTTAATATACTTCAATATTCTTCTCTTCTCTAATTCTTGTTCAAGATCTGAGAAAGTGGGCAGAAAAAGCCATGAAGAAATCAAAACAAATGTATGTGCAAAAAAAGTTTATAGAAATTGATAGGAAAAAGAACAAATTTTAATTAGGCACTTGGACCTATCACTCTTTTTTTTTTTTTTTTACACCTTTGAAGTAGTTCATACAAGAACTTATTTATATTTGTAGTGTTAGTCAGTGGGACACATAGGTCTATACAACCCCTTTCAATCATATTCACCTTCAATTAGCTAATGAGATTGAACTCAAATGTAAGGGAATAGATAGAAGTGAAGGCAGTTCTCTAGTGCATCTATAAGTAATATTATCATATTGGACCCTTCACTCTTATTGTTTAATAGATCATATAAAAATAGATAAGAACACATTTTATTAACTTTTTGCTTTTATTTTCATAATATTTTCCTTTTCCTTAATGTATTTTATTTTTTCTGTTTTTTTTTTTTTTGGTGCTGATCTCTTAATCCATTTTAAATATTTGTTAAATTTTAACAAATTTAATTTACACAAATTTAAATTTGTATAAATTATAAGGTTTTATGGTTTGCATCGAGTACCCACCACACTCCACCTCCATCCTATTTCCCCTATGGTGTTAATTCAGGTTAACATTAGAATTGGTGCAGGCTCCTCACCAGTTGGTGAGGAAATGCAATACTGCTCCATTGGCCTAAGGGCATTTAACCAGTCTGTGCACCCACAAGACTTAGGTGGTATCATTTACTATACCAGACAAACTGAGGCCCACATTTTTGAAGTCCTTGATTTCTTCAATTCATATTGCTGGCATTGATACCTTTGGATCTCTGTTTCATCAATTATTATTTGTCATCTCAGCAGAGTTTTATTCCTTTGGACTGTTTGTAAAGAGACATCACCTACTAAGGGGATCAGCGAGCCTTAAATCCTGGAAAAAGCTAATTTGTTGGCATTGAAGAGCCTGATCCCTTAGAGAGAAAAAAGAACTAAGGAACATCAGTTATATTGTCCCCCAGTGTTGGACAAATCGTCATTTTTGCATTTTGCCCTTCTAGAGCAAGGACATTTTTTCCCTTTCTTTACAAATTATCAAAAAATGTAACATCATTGATAAAAATGGGTGCACAATATCTTCATATTATTGTTTTAATTGATTGCAGTAAAAATGGCCAGGGAGAACTGAAGTATAGAGTCAGTGATGATTGTTTCTCCTAAAGCCTAGACTTAGACAAGTCACTTTTATCATTGAGCATAACAGAATAGGCTAAGTTGAAAGTGTCAACAATACCTAGATCAATAAAGATGAGAAATAAAGTAAAAGGATAATAAATAAGAGCATGTAATAGAGAGTGTGGCTTTTAGGATACTTTTATTCCAATGATTTGGAGCAGAAGCTATTTGCTTCATGTTTTTATTTGTTTCTTCTGAGGATTTTGAATTAGCAAGCAATTTTAGTAGTTTGTCTGCTTCTTGATGTTCTCTGGATAATCTCAGTCTAGGTCCCTTTCAAAGTGCAACTGTTCCGTTCTGGAATGATTTCTTTCCTTTGTCCAGAAGTTTGGGAGTGATTACTGAGTAAGGTTTCTGAGTAAATGGCAAAAGCTTGCACAGTGCTAGATTAACTGCTCCAATTTAAGTGATGCTGTAGCACCTGATAGAAAAGTTGCAATGTCCAGGTAGGACATACAAACTCTATTTTTTTTTCAGCTCTTTGAGGGCACTATTTTGGCAGGAAATGCTTCAAACCATCCCCCAAATGAGCATACTATTATTAGTACATATTTATGGTCCATAGAAAGAAGCAATTGTATGAAATCCATTTAGAGCTACTCAGAGTGCCTTTAGGAGAGATTTCCCATCCATGATTCATGTTCATTGTTCTTCCATAGTTATTTTAGTCACGGATAAGGCATATATTGACCCATCCTCTGCTATTTTAGAAAAGTTTTCCTACTATTCTGATGATTGCCCCATGGAGGATTTTGCCAAGTAGCCATCTGAGGGGTTTACTTTTCTTTTTCTTTTCCTTTTCCCCTCCCTTCCTTCCTTCCTTCTTTCTTTTTCTGTCTGGTGGTAGTTAGTAGTCATTCTGGTTTTGCTGGGTCTTTGTTTTTGGATCTTACAATTCAGTCATTCTTGTGCACTTTTCAGAATTTGAGGAGCCAGATTTTGTGCACTCGTAATGGAATATTTTAATTTCTCCACAGAACTGTTCATTTTGTTGGTTATCACTTTATCACAAGTCAGAACAGCATATTTAGGGTGATGATCTGCTAGAATGTTTCTATAGGCTTTCTAAAGGACTTCTATTATGTATTTTTAAAGCTTTCCTAGTATGCACCATGCAGTATATAATCTTTTACTGTGAGCTTTTAACTAATGACAGCAAATGTGTTTAGCATCAAGATTATCAAGTAATTCATATCTGTTTTTCATTTTTAAAGAGAACCCAAGGATGTTGAGGGCTCTTTTTTTAAATAACATCACAAAGAAGTGCTTTATGGTAAAAAAAAAAAATACTATATTAGGTTGTTAATGCTGCTGGAAAGCAATATACCAGAAATGGAAGAGCTTTTAAAAAAGTAATTTAATAAGTTACAAGTTTACAGTTCTAATACCAAGAAAATGTCCAAATTAAGGCCCCAACAAGAGACTACCTTCACTCAAGAAAGGCTGATGTCGTCCACAACACCTCTGTCAGCTGGAAAGGCATGTGGCTGGCATCTGCTGGACCTTTGATCCTGGGCTCCATTGCTTTCAGCCTCTGTTTCCTGTGGGGATTGCTAACTTGGCATCTGTCAGCTCTGAAACAACTGTTCTCGAAGCATCTGCATTTGCTCTGAGCTTTCTCCAAAATGTTTTATCTTTTAAAGGACTCCAGTACACTAATTAAGACCTACCATGAATGGGTGGAGTCACATCTCATCTAATTAAAAGGTCACATCTCCATGGGAATAATCCAATCAAAAGTTTCTGCCCTACAATATTGAATCACAATTAAAAGAAACGGCTGCCCTCACAAGTTTGAATCAGGGTTAAAACATGCCTTTTTTGAGGTACATAATATTCCAAATAGGCACATATAACAATTATTGGTGTATGTATTCAGCATAATTCATTTATGAATTATGAATATAATGATATTACAATATATATGAATTACTAAATATAATGTCATATTTAGTAATTTGACATGCCCAACAAAGTACCATGGTTGGGCTATTTGAACTTATTTGGCTTCCAGTAAAAATTAGATTCTATAAGAGACTAGCTATGAAAGTCTCTTATATTCATTTTCATTTTTATACAAGACCATAAATAAAAGACAATAAGACAGGATTTGGTAGGAGAGTATCCAAAATAATTTGTTCATGTCCATGCCCAGAACAGACATGCGCTAAAAAACATAATCAAGAGGTTCTCCTATGCTAGATAAGTCTTAGAGAGTTGTTGCTTTAAAAGTGTTACATAGATGGAAGGTGTGAGATGGATACTATAACAATAATTCATAAGAAGTTAATCCACCAGTAGAAAAATGCTGGTGGTTTCCTTTAGTACTAAGGATTTACGCCATGTAGTAACAAGAGATTTAGCAATCTTTGTCTAAGATCTAAAGATGTTTTGTCTAATTTATTGGTGGTATGTAATTGTTTTGAGGTAAGGAGTCACAGCCTTGGCCGGTCCTTGAGCAGAGCCTAAATTTTTACAGACATATAAAAAGAAAGGCTTATGATCATCTAGCAGAAAATCAGTGACTCTGCTATGATTAAAATATCTATGTTTGCAAAATTATTTTGACTCATAGAGGTACAGGGACCATTGCTAATTATTTGTAATTTTTTGATTTATAAATAATGTCGGTATTCTTAAAGCAAGATCAGCTATAATCTGAATATGTATAGGGACCCTTTTAAAACATCTAAAATAACAACTCTAGAATATATTATATCTGAAAGTTACAATTCTAAGGTACCTTTTAATAAATCTGTAGGAATTATGTCCCTTTGGAGAAAAGAGTAGTCTTCTGGTAACAATCCTAAAACAAAAGTTCCAGGTGGTGACTTGGGAAAGAATTTGTTAGAAATTTTCATAATTTGAGTGGTTATGATAAAGCAAATAAAGTCCGTTTGACCTCTACCTGTTACAACAGATTGTATACCATCAAGCTCATCTTCTTTTTTCTTTTTCACAATCTGGCACAATCAGTTATTTTTATTTTAGGGCAAAAATTTCCTTCTCTCTTCCTTTCTCCTGTCCTCCCTCTCTTTTCATGCTTTACCTACAAATATATTGGCTTCCTTCTTGTTTTTTTGATTATTTTTATAATTTTGCTGTGATGAATCTGATATTTTATGCTAGTGTCGAACTTAATGGTAGGTATCATGATGGCCATAGAATTAATAAAGCTGTAATGTCCATTTAAAGAAAAGACAAGAAACACTGGAGTGTTACTAACTCCTTCATAGTGGCATTTCTGGCAGATCTGGACAGTCATTCCTAGATTTCTTACCTAATAGGGGTATTTGGTCCTTCCAGAGGCTTTTTTTTTGCAACATCTATAAGCATCCTTAAAGATAGAAACATTTGGGCTGTTTCCTCTACATTGTATTGATTTCTAGCTTACTAACTTTTGAGACTCACAGGAAATACCTATCCACAAATAGGATATTTTCTACCTGACATTTTACATTTCAATTTTTTAAACTCACACCCCAATTCTGGTGTGAGCCTATTTACAAAAAGAGAAGATATGTTTCCCCTTACTTTAGCTGTTGACTCTTCTCCAGAATACTGTTTGGAAGTTTCCTAAGATCTCTTTAATCTTTATTTAGTTTATAATTTTCTATTTTTATTCCAATTTTTCTTTAACAGAAAGGCCAGTGAGACTCTCTTATGTTATAAATAGCTTACTTATCTTGTTCTCTCAAGGCAATTGTGTTTATATACCTGGGTTACATAAATCTTCTCTTTCATAACTTGCTACTTTTCAACAATTTTCCTCATCTGAGGAGAAAACTATTAAATGAACTATTTGTTACAAATTTGTAGTCCAGGACAATAACAATATAACACAAATAGCAAAATCATGAATTTTGCCTCAAATTTCTGCTTCTCTTTCTAAGGGTTAGAAAAATCCATAATTGCAGCCTTTACTTGGCTCTTCACCAGGTTTTGAATTTAACTACTAAAGATCTATCCTTTGCCCTAGCAATGGGATTGTCCTTACCTGGGAAAGCCCTGAAGAAAAGGCAGCTTACTTAGGAGATGAGGGAAGGGGAGGGGAGGGGACAGAACTAAGTAGGGTTGGTTTTGAAAGGTTACAGTCATTCCAAGATTGTATCGGATTATCCTTTGCAACATGTACAATAGATAAAGCCTTATCTCCCATAATATGTTTTAAAAAATGAAAAGATTTAATCCCAATTAAAAGTGGACTAAAGGCATAAACAGATAATTCATATTCATATCATCACACAGAAACAAAAAAAAATTCAAGTAACTTTTCATTACAATATTCTGATTGGATTCCTTAAATCGGATTGTTCTAAGAACAATAATAACCAGCAATAGCAAAGCCAACAAGGAAATATTTAACTTCATTTAGTATTTTCATTATTTTAGTGGTCTATCACTATAGTAAATCTCAAATTATTTTGTGGGTATTGCTGGAAAAAGCAAATTGAGTAAATGTGTAATGTTTTGTGAAAAGAGATACCATTCTGGAATTGGGGAAAAGTTAAGACCATAAGGTGCTGCATTCAAATCGGAGGTATCTGAATGAACTCATGTATTCAATTATGACCACTGAAATGGCCAGAAGCATTAATATCCATGTAACAATAAGCGTACATAGATCCCAGATTGTAGTGTCTAAATATATCTCACTAAATGGATCCAGGATTCCTTGGAGAAGTATTTGTTTCCAGGTCTGGACACAGAAAGTACAAGGTGAGTGTGAAATAGCTTGTTATACCATAATAGAGAGAATTGATGAATGTATGTCAAAAGCACAGAATCCAGAATCCAACTTGAAGGGCTCCCACCAGCCAAAATTTAGACAATATGAACATCAAAATAACAATGATTGTAATGAATTATAACACAGAGAATTTTTAAAAATCATTAACCCCTAGTAATAAAGAAAAAGTGGAAAGGAGATCTTTTTAAGGAAAAATTCAAGATAATAAATGTATAAGGAATGAAAATTATGAAATCCTAATTTTGCAAACCTATGGTATGATAACTGATTCAGGTAAAGAGCTTCAACAATTGCTAAAACCATTGGCAAAATGTTATTGAAGACAGGACATTCATATAGTCTCAAAGTATCACCCCACAGACAGCTTACTAATTACAAAGGGGAAGAGTTCCTATACAATGGAGAAATGTAGTGGACACCAGCTTAATCAAATTATCCAATGTGGCATTAACAATAGTTGCACAAACTGTCATAATAAGCTTTTGAGTTGTTTTTTTTTTTTTTTTTTTTGGTGCATGGACCAGGAATCAAACCCAGTCTTCCTCATGGAAGGCAAGTGTTCTACCACTGAGCCACTTCGTGCACCCCGTTATATGATTTTTATATGTGATGCACTGGGAAGCACAAAACATCATCTATGTAATATTTTTGCCAAACATATACAACCTGAATTGTATCATGAGGAAGCAATTAAACAGATGCAGCATTCATCAAGACAACTTACCTGGACTCTTCAAAAATGTCTATATTTCAGAATGCAAAAAATGGTGTGGAGCTGTTCTAGAGTAAATGTGATTAAAGAATAAGATGATGATATGCGACTTTTGATTGGATTCTTGGTAAAAAGGGAATTATATCATTATTATTATATTATATATATATATATAGTATAAGGACCTCATATTAAGAAATACCATTTAATGTCATTTATATTGATGTTGTGATTATGCAGGGGAAAGTCCTTTTTCTTAAGAAATACATACTGAAAGTATTTAGGTGGGAAGCTTCATGTCTGATACTTTTGAATGGTTCACTGAAAATGTTAACAGATAAGTATATAGGCATATTGGTAAGAGACAGATAGAGGATAGATAAATAGATAAATGGATATGTAGATAGATAGAAAGAAAAAGTAAATATGAAATGTATTCTAAAAGGCCAATGTAGGTAAAAGTCATACAGTATTCATTATACTGCTTTTCAACTTTTTTGTAGGCTTGAAAATCTTCAAAATTCTGTTGGGGGAAATGTCAATAAAATATAAATATAATGTAGGATACCTGGGAATAGATCTAATGAAAATTAATAAAACTGAATGGAAAGACATTGAATAAGATGCAAAAAAAGGAGAAATATGCTCTGTTCATAAATATGTTGTCTTAAAAGTATAAAGCTGTCAATTAATCCCCCTAATTCAATATATATATGTTATATATATGAATCTTAAAATGATAATTGCTATAAAGAACTTGGAACATCAGAAACTTTAATACACTGCCAGCATGACTGTAATCACTTTGGAAAACATTCAGTATTAACAGTTATGAAGATGTCACAGCTCCAATTCCACTCATATAGCCAAGGGAAACTATCAAGTACATAAGAAGAATATATAAGAATGTTTATAACAACACTGCTTATAATAGCAAAAAAATGGAATAACCTGGTGCTGGTTTAAAACTGATATGTAGCTCAGAAAAGCCATGTTGTTTTAATCCAGTCTTGTGGGAGAAGATTTACCATTGGTTGGGACTTTTGACTAGGTTGTTTCCACGGAGATGCAAACCACTCAATTGTGGGTGGGACTTTTGATTAGATAGAGTGGTATCCTCTTGTTGGTGCCTTAATTTGGATATTTTTATGTCCTTAGAACTATACACTTGTAACTTAAATAAAACTCCTTTGTAAAAGCCAATCTATTCCTGGCATATTACATTCCCGTAGCTTTAGCAAACCAAAGCATCTATGTATTCAATTGGCACATGGGTATAAAATGTAATATATTCATGTAATGCAATACTACACAACAGTGAAAGTGAATAAGCTAAAATTTGCATTCACACAGGAAAATCTTATAAATATATCCTTGAGAAAAAACAAAAAAGTAACAGAAGAAAACATGCAGCACGATATCATTTATATAAGGTTTTAAAATATGCAAAACAATCCCATACATTAACTAAAAATACAGAAATCTGCAATACATTTTAATCATATGTATGACAACGATAAAATAAAAATTCAAAATAACAGTTTTCTTGGACAATAAGAGTGAGGAGGGCAGCAAGAAGGCAGTGTTAACACAATGAACTTTTAACCATTTTGCCTTGTTTTGTTTCTTAAGCTGGAGGATTGCAACAATGATGTCTGTTGTGTTCTTTTCACACAATAGGAGATTATTTTCATTTTTCAAAGTTACATTATTTTAAAAGAAGTCCTCGAACACAGCGACACAGTGCCTTAAGGTAGGGCTCTTTTCGCATCAAGGGAGGTACTTATTTTACCCACAAAATGAGAATGTCTATTTCCATCCTCCACGCAGTGCCTTAATGCTAGGGATTGCTTAAGCAAGGGAGCCTCTTTGACACACCACAGGTAATTAAAAATCAATTAATGACCCTAACCTGCCCAGCTTCAAACAAGAGCACCAATTACTGGCCAGACAATTCAGATTTAAGTTGAATTATATCTTTTTTTTTTTACTGGCTAAATTATAGCTTCAATTTGAGGATCTTATGAGCCAAATTGCAGGGAAAAAGTGAACATTTCTTCTCAAGATCATATATACAGCTGAAAAAGCTATATTTTGGATGGTGGATGATTTAATCCATGTAAACATTTTCACCCATCTATTAAAACTTTCCCTTGCTTCAATTTGCTGAATGTTCTCAATGATTGATTGAATGATTTTTTTTTTTGCATGTGTGATAAGAAAATTTAAATCTCTGCAGGTGAGTAAAAAATGATGCCTGGGGATTTCTTATAAATATTTGGGAAATATCTAACAGTACTATTAATCTAAAATTACCAGTGGACCATATTGTAATCCAAATACAATTGAATCTTTTATAAGTTGTTCATGCGGAATGTGGGAAACATTGTAAAATTTGGAAATGCAGAGACCATTTAAATTTGATAGAATTTAAAGGACTTCCATGATTTTTTTATATTGACTTGATTATATTTTATGAAATATTTAATTTGTGAAAATTTATCTGATGCAAAAGTAATTTAATACCACAGGAAAGTAATTTAATCTATACCTGTCTTTTTCCCAAAGCCTTTAAAAGATTGTGATTTAACCCTCAATCTGCTTCTGATATGTGAACAAAAATGCTAGTATTAGTCATGAAAATTAAATATTTGAGAAGTTTCAGCACAAGGTAAAAGGTGTGCATTTGTCTGCATTTCACCTTTCATTTCTGATGTTTACTTATTATATGGGATTTTATGTACACGCTCAGATCGGTACTCCTTCAGAAGGAGGTGGAATTTTTCTTTTGTACTTAGTCACTTAGCACTCGAGTGATACTAAGAGTTGGGATGGAGAAGACTAGGGGTTCATTGCATACTCTGAAACCAGTTTCAGTCAGGGCATTTGAGCCAAACAGTAAAAGAATAAAATAAACCAAATGGAGCCTTCAAATTTGAGTACAATATTTATTTGGATGCATTGGGCGTCAGATATTATAACTTGTGGAAGAGAAGAATATTGTATTAATAAATTATTTTTTTTAAAGAAAAGTAAAAAGATAATTAAATCAGAACCATAAGCATGAACCTATGATGTATGGGGGAAAAGGGACATTTTTGTTATCTTTCTATAGTAATCTCACTGAGTCAAAGCATGAAATGGTTCAAAGTCTGCCGTTCATGCCTAAAATTTGGTCTTGAGGACTATTTTCCACTATTGGGAACCAGGGCTCCTGGGGAAGTGACTTATAGCATGTCTGGGGCAGAAGAAAACAGATAAACTGAACATATTTTGTTGTCAGAAAGGATGGATGCTTCTGAAGTACCTGGGTGTGGTGTAAACAAGACTAAAGTGTAAGGAAATCAGTAATATTATTATTATTACCAATGTCACATAGAGCAAGGGGGTCTTAAAAATTATCCATGCTAGGTGTGCCACTTTATATAGATATCATTGAGCTTCCCCCTCAATGAAGAATCTCCTACACATTCCCTAGAGTTTCTAGACTACGAGCTTGATTCTAGACTTTTCGGTTGTCCCCCGTGAGGAGAAGGTGCTGAAGGAAGAGGGATACAAATATTTATTCAGTAGATACTCTATTAACCAAGTATAACAGATAGCATTTTGCCTTCTAGACACGTAGTAGGATTGCATTTTCTTGCCCACTTTGACGTCAGACATGGCAGTGGGATTTGCTTTGGCCAGTGAAACATCAGCAAGTGATGTATGGCACTTTGAGGAAGAAACTTAAGAACCTGTGCTACCTGCATGGCTGATGCACCCCGAAGCCAAGGGGGGTCCTGGGCTACTGAGTCCCATGTACACTGCATATCCTTCCCCCAGCACCAACCTGCTCTGGACAAGGAGCAGAAACTGAACGGTGTGTTAAGCCATTGTAAAATTTGGAAATGCAGAGATGATTTCAATTTGATAGAATTTAAAAGACTCATGATTTTTTATATTGACTTGATTATATTTTATGAGTTATTTAATTTGTGACAAATTAATTTAATTTGTACTGGGTGTTGTTTTTAGCCCAGTAGCACTAGCCTACGCTTCCTGATAGATCTCTATTGGCTTTCAGCTTTCAGATTACTGAAGCATCACGTCAGTCTTATTTTTGCTGTTTTGTAAAGAATCTGTTGGTTTTTTTTTCTTTACCATCTTGAAGTTTTAAATATTTTTCTCTTCCTTTAAGTTCTGAAATTTCATCATGTGTATGTGGTTGTATGGTTGCGTCAAAGTCAGAATTTTATTTTATTTTATTTTTTGTTTTTCTTGCTTTATGGGTGTATTCTGCAACTCTGAAATCAAGTTTTTCACCAGCCCAGGGAATTATGTTGCACTTATATCATTGCATGTTCTGTCCCTCACCATTCATTCCTTCTGAAAGTCTTACCAGACCCATTATTTCCATGTTCATATTTTGAGGGAATGTATTCTGGAAGACTACCATGATAGAATCTTTTATCTCACCAGACTTAAATATGCTGTTTTTCTAATTACTAATTAAAGTTTTTCAAGTTATGTCATTAAATATTTTCAATTTTCTAAAACTCAGTTTTATTTTACAAATATGCATATACATATACATGTTTATGTATATACATACGTAATATTGACTCTCACTGAAGTTATTAATTATATAAAAAAAGGTTTTTTTTATCTGTTTCATGTCATTTCTGTTAGCTTTATTTTTTAAGCCTGGCATTTCTCTTTCCTAGAACTCCCTTCTCCTCAATATTCGATTTTGTTACTACTTACAAACAAATATGGGTAACTCCAGCATATTCCACCTTTGCTTGGGATTGTCCCCAGGCCTTTGCCTTCATAGTCACTTGTTTTCACATCTGCTTAAGAGATCCTCAGCTTTATCTGTTCCTATCAGTTCCATATTTTCCATAAATTCCTCACTATTTTCATCAGCCATTGACACCTGCATGATTGTTTAGTTTTTAAAATATTTATTTTGTAATTTCAATGGAATTTAGTGGAAGACGTTAAAAGAAATATGCACAATCAGTTGGCTGAATAAGATGAATGCTCCCTTTCTCAATTAAAAAAATGAAAAATTCATAAAAACAAGTCCTCTTCCATCTTAGGATTTATTGATCTATTTCCCTCACTTTAAGCTTAATTTATCTGACATTTGTCAGAAATTAATATAACTTGATTACCCCCACTTTGAAATAGCTATCCAGTTGCTTTACTCATTAATCTATGATGCTTTATCAGGGAGAAAATGCTGATGCAAAATAGGCTCTTTTATGGGGTCAATAAGTCAGTCATAGCTAATAATAATTTAGGACTTACTACCTGCCAGCCACTGTATTATTATTTCTTCTTCTTCCTAGTCAGTATATCTGTTCTTGCACCAGTCCTTGCACTTTTACCAGCTTCAAATTTATCATCGCATGTTCCTCTTATTGTTGATCTTTTTAAACATCCTCATGGCTACTTTACTTTTTCTTCATCCAAATAAATATATGACTCTTTAGTAGATAAGTGTGCATATCCTTGCATATCATTCTGATCTAAGTGATTTTTTAAAAGTTTTTTGTATCACAGCTATGATTTATTCTTTAAGACTTCCAAGTCCTGCCTTGCATATTTTTAACTTTGACTACAGATGTGGGAGAACATATAATTGGGACTTCTTTCCTGCTTCCCTCCTTGCTTTTTTTTTGGGGGGGGGGTTGAGGTTGATATAACTTCATTGATTTTAATTATGTATGTTATTTTCTCCCTACTCCATCTGGCAGAACTGAACTGTAAAATTGAAACCAGAAGGTTGCAAATCTCAGGTAGTTCATGAAACTTAATTGTCAACATTAGCTTTGTGACCAACCATTGTTATATGTGTTTTGTTATGGCACCTCAAGAAGGCTTCAAAACTTTGGCACAGCCCTTAGTCACAGTCAATCAATTATTCCACTTTACAGGTTGTTGATTTTCTAGCATACAGCAATTGCTCACTGGGTTTGGAAGGTGGGTAAACATGCCCATGAATATTTGGAAGTTTATTTTTCTTTGACTGTCACAGGCACATCTGTTAGACAGGAGTTTTGAAATACGCCTCTCAAAAATTGGTACGATACATTTTTAACTGTGTCTTTCAAAAAAAATTTTTGTCATGCATGGCTTATGGAGAAATAATTAGCAGGTATAAACATTCCCTTTGTTTTACATAGTGAACTTATCACAATAATATCCTATAAAGTTAATTACCTGAAATGCTAAAAATTCTATGTAAGATGTATAATAAAACTGATTCAATGTTTCCTGTGTTTGGAGAGATTTAGGAAGATTCAGATCGATACTTCACATAATGACGTTCAGCTTCGTGACTGTATCAAAATTGGCCAGGAAAATTATGCCAAACTGCAAGATGCTCCTGCAAATATTTACATGCTAACATTAGGCACCTGACTCATAACTATGATAATATCAATAGGTAATATTCCTTTAACCTCCTCATATTAATAGAATGGAAATCAATGGGATCAGTTGTAGCTTTGTGGTAAAAACTGTGGCTTCCTGCATGGATGATTCACATTAAAAAGTTGGCTTCTAAGAAGTCAATTTGTTCATGGCTGAATGGCTAAAAGAGCATATACAGCCAGCATTTTTTGTACCCAACTGTTGGCAATGCACAAGCAGGATCTCCCTTCCATTGATAGCACCTGGAACAGGTGGCTCTATCTTAACTCCAACTAGCTGCTTTGAGCTGGTGGTTGTTACCCCTGGCGATCTGGACTGTCAGGAAAACACAGCTCTGTCCTTGAAATTCTTCTGAGTTGGAAGGTCCTAGAAATTTGGCTTTTAGGTTATTTAGAGTCCTAAAGTCAAACTTGTTTGACAGGTAAAAGCAGCATCACGGAGAGGCAGAAGAGCAGGGCAGCTCCCAGCACGTGACTAGCTCTGAAGCCAAACTGCCCATACCAGAATCCCAGCTCTGGCATTTCCTGGCTCTGTGGCATTGGGGACATTGCTTCATATTTCAGTGCTTCCTTTTCATCATCTGAAACAAAGATACCAACAGTAGATGCCCCACAGTAGTACTGAGAAAATTAAATGACCAATATATGTCAAGTGCCAGTATAGTATCTAGAACAAAGCCTGCATCATTTTGATATTATTATTGTTGTGGTTATTAGACTGAATCGGGGTATTAATATTAAGTTTGCCTGTTATGCTCAACCTCAGCTTTGACTTAGATCCATGTTTTCATGGCTTTCTCAGGGCCCTACCTGTTTGGACCTGGGTGATCAGCTGGTCCACTGAGCCAGATGAATTTCCCCCCCATACATCAGGAATTGACACTTGGCCAATATAGCCTAACTGTTAGATACTTGAAAAAGGAAGTCATGAAAAGTTGGACTTGGAGCAGCCAGGTTTGAGGACTGAGTAAGTCAAAGTCAGGAAAGCTGGGTTGCCAAGTGTGAGAGAAGCTATACGGTGAGAAGAGACTGAGTGACATGGAGCTCTTCCAGGACTTGTTTCCCAGTAGTTTTAGGGCCTCTTGTAGATCATGTGAAGTTGTTATCCATGTTCCTAAGTTAGCACCAGAACCTTATAAGACAGTCATCCCTCACTTTTGCCAGATTGAGTCATTTCTATTCCTTAAAACCTATTGCTTTCAGTGCCAACATTCTAGACAAAATAATTATCCAGAATGAATAACAACCCAAGTCTAAACCACCCCTGATTTCTTATTTCACTTCAATTTATATGAAGCAAGGTCATATGGGAGAGTGTGGGTTTTTTTCATTATCTACCATTTTAGCATTTTTTTTGTAATTTTACACAATGGCTATTTTCATAACACAAATATTTGCCTTTAATTAAAGAAATGAAGTTAAACTGTTCCAGAAAGAGCGTGTTGGCTGAGATGTACTATTCACTTATTTGTATGTGCAGCACTGAAAAAGATATCTGATGAAAGGAATTAAAATTTATTAGCCCCTTACTACGTCCCGGGTAATATACTATGTGCTTTATTTATGTTGTCATTTCATTTTCACAGCAATTCTGACAGGTAGGTATTATTAATAGAGGATGTATTTGAAACCTAGAGAGGCTAAATAACTTGCTAAAGTCACATAACTGAACTATGTGAGGCCAGCTCTGTTTGTCAATATGCTCTTTTCAATGTACCTTACAGCTAATCAATCATTCAATAATATTTACTGAACAGTTACTATGTGCCAAGAAGAGTATTGCTGTGTGGGTCTTGACTACTAAGGTCCAGTAAACTATAAGTCATGCCAAATATTTTACTCAAAAGTTATTATCAACCTCTTGGAATTGGGAGAGGATATTTATGGAGATTTTTACTTTTTTTGTTCAAAATTATTAAAGTCTAAATATTATGTGACTGTGGTATAGTAATTCTAAGTATAAGTACTTGAGGATGCGTATGAGTGATGTTCAGGTGGCTTTTTTAAGATCATGAAGCAATCTTTAAAATCATAGCTTAGTAAATTCAGCTCAGCGCTCAGGTGTTGTGGCATTCTGGTACAAGAATGTCTCTGTGATTAGGCAGCAAAACTAAGCTGCATGGAAACTGTATTAATTAATAATGGCAAAGGATACTGGAGCCTTATAAGTCAATCAATACCAATTTGACTCATTTGTTTACCAAACAAATAAAAATAAGATTAATATGGAATAGTTCACATAGCCTTTAGATTATATTTATAATATTGAAAATACTGAATGACTGCTTTCTTCTTAAAGTGCATTTTTTGGGATTGAATCTAATTCCATTATTCACTTTGGGCAATCACTGCCTTCTCTGACAGCACCCTGGTTAGATGCACTCACTGATGCAGAGGCATTCCTCCTCTCCAATAATGCTCTTTAATTGACCTAATTCAGAGTCATAATTGCACCTAATTATAATGGCCCCACATTGCCTTCAGGCATCATTTCAAAAACAAACAACATAGGCACATACAATGACACACATACACACACACACACACACACATACACACACTATCACCTTGCTTGTGCTCCCCTCACCCATCCATTTTCTTCCATATCCCAAACAGATCTCAATTTCTACTCTGAGAACTACTTTACACTGTCCCAGGCATGCATTTTATGTAGTTCTCCTCTATAGAACTCATAATTATTCAAAACACAAATTTTACACAAGAAATTACAATTAACATTCTTGAGTTTTGTGACATTGTGACAAAAGCAACATTTTTACTTCAAGTTATGTCAGCAAACAGTGGAACAACCAAACTATTATCACATGTGATTCGCATGAAAATGAATATGAAGTGTAGACAAAAAATGCAACCCAGCAGAACTCTTGTGGATTGAGAGTTCATAGAGGCAAGGTTATAAAATCAGGTTTAAATTCACCCAGGGAAATAGTTACCTCTCTTTCATCTAAGAGTCAAATAGGACTTCAGTGATTAAAGCAGAAACTCAACAGTGATCCCTTTTAACCATGTAAAATACAAGTAATTAACACAACACTGCAGTTTCACACACCAATGTTTGAAATTTAGGTCTTGGACACAGCACTAAATGCTGGAGGATCAAAGTGTGCTTTTGACTTTAATTACATTTGAGCCTGGTGCCTAAGCACTGGTAATTGATATGAAAACCAAACTCATCGAACGACCAGCAACCAGAAAACTCTTCTAGCCTTGGAACACAGGTTCCCTTCATTTAGCAATGAAATTTCTGCCATTACATGAAAGAGAAAAAGAATTGCTTTTCTGTCTTCCAGCTGTTTGCCTTGTCTTAGCCAACTCTGATTGTAAGCTCAGGGAGATCTTTTGGTTCTCTTGGGGCAACCTTGTACTCATCTTGTCTTGCTTGTTCTTTTGGCCACTGGACCGGTTTAGAAACCCAGATTCTCCTTGCTTCTTTAGCTTTGCCACCTGAATTTCTTCTACTGAGATTAGCTTTTACTACATAATGGTCATATTATCAAATGTAATGCAAATAAGATGATTACAAATATTTCCTCTAATCCAATATATTAAATTCATATGAGTGATAAACCTATACTTTACGATTCCTAGTACATTTCACAGTCATCAAAAACTATAAGAAGGCGATTGTTTTAAATAGACATTTTTCCCTCTAATGATCAAAACAATCTTGTGTATGCAATTGCACTTATCTACCAGAGCTTTAGGAGAAAGTAGAATTTAGCTTATAATCAAGGAATGGGTTTACATTCCCATAGTGTGTTTATAATCTGGTATAATCTGGAAACTGTGTCCCAATTTGCAACTTGATGCTTTCTCCTTTATTATACTCCTTTATTAGTCTCTATAAATTAAACTGCAATTTCTCCCTATTTTTGCCTATCTTGAATATGACTAATCTGTGCAGAATAATTAAAAGAATCAAATTTAGAAAATGAATAACAATCTGCCTTTGAAATGCTATATTCATGGATTGAAAAGGAAATGGGGAGTGCATTGTTAACTAGAATTTGAAAAGCTGTTTCTTTTACAAGTAGATGAGAAAATGTGCATTGATCAGTTTTGTGTATTGCCATGGGAAGAGGCATGAAATTAAGACAGCAGTAAATGGTCTCCTATTGAACTGTTTCACATTTCCATGTTACAAATTTCTTAAGTAAATCAGCACATTTTTGCTGCTCTGTGACAGCCATGAATCTTGGATAATCATCTTGTGAATGGGTCAGTGCATTAGCTCTATAACTTCAATTAGCCACACTACCATCAAGCTCTGAAAAATCTACTATAGCAGAGCTTAAACCATTAGATTAGAAATGGCCATAAATATTAAGTGCTGTTGTAAACGGAGCCAACTTTAGGATATATCATCTGAACTTTAAAGCTTCATTTAAATTTAAATATTTAATATTGAAAAGGCTAGCAAATGCCAGAACTTTCACAGCCAGCATTTATTCAGCTTTTCCTTTTAAAAATCCTTTTTCCTAACATTAGAAAAGAAAAAAGACCATTGGTTTCAGAGTGTTGGAGAACAGGACACTGGCAGACCAGGTAACTTGACATCTCTTATGAAAAAATAAGACTTAAAATGCTGGATAAAATGATTTCTTTCTTGATGTATTGCTGACTTGAAAAGAGTATATGGTCAGTCCCTACGATCAGAAAACATGGTGGACCTCTGAAACTCAGAGTTCTAAGCATGAGCTTTCTGTGGCTGCCCTAAGGCAGGGGGAGGCATGCTAGACTTAGTAATTTAGGAGCATGGACTTAGTACCTCTATCAGTGACTGAGATAAGGTCTCTGTTCTATGCAAGTTGGTAACTTGTCATTGAGATTCCTAGACATTAAGTCAGAACCCTCTAAATGTTACCATCACTGAAAGGAAGGACCAGTACAATGTTTGCCTCCCCACGGAGAGATGATATTGAAATGACCTTGTATCTATTCTGAAGGAGAGAAAACAAGATCTCCCATAAGATATCTTAGTGACAGCCCTGCCAGCCATCATACAGGCTTACTATTCAAATTTACATGGTCCATGTGTGACCCAGGTTTAGAGATTAACATAAAATAAGGCACTTGGCTATTAGTACTCCTGGGGTAAGCAAATATAAGACCATTCTGGAGAGACTTACCCTCATTGAAGTTCAGCACAAGATGTCCACAGATACATGAATCTGCAGATGAGCTCACAACTAAAATTACAAAATAAACGAGATAAAAATTCATAGTGCCCAAGAGTAAAGAGACCCAAGAAGACCTAGAAATGAAAACTAAAAGCTTGGGCTAAATCTGTTTTTCTTAGTAGCGATACTCTTGCAATTTGGGCCTGGGAAATTTTTCCTTGTGCGGGATTAACCTCTGTATTACAGGATATTTTACATTTCTGCTCTACCCTGGCACTAAAACTAAATAAAAATCCCCAACCCCACCCACAGATATTGTGACAACCAAACCAGCCCTGCACATCTACAAGTATCCTCTGAGGAGTGGTGCTGCCCCTGTTTGTGGGCCACTGAGCTACAAAATAGAACATGTGTTTTGAGTGAATGATGATATAAAAAAATGGATTGAAAATGTGAGAAAACAGAAAACACAATTTAAAAACTCATTTTTAAAGCACAGAATAGAATCTGTAAAATGTGTAAAGACAAAATGCTAAATTAAAAACTGAACAGATTGATGAACAGTGTATGTACATTTAGAAAGAGAACTGGTGTACCAAAAGGTTAATCTGAGGTAATTACTCCAAGTTCTACAAAAAAGAATGAAAAGTTGGAAAATGTAAAACAGATACTAAGATAGAGATAAAGGGTGAGACAGAGGCACAGGGAGGTACTCTAGAGCAGCTAGTAAATAGCCAGGAATTATCAGGAACAACTATTGGGGGAAATCTGTGTCTGGACACACATCATACATCAGTCTGGAATGGGTGGAAGGGCTGAGATCATAGAACTGTAAGTACAGATCCTGAATTGCTGAGGCTGGTGCCGCACCCCCACTGGCATGGCAGGCTGGATTGGAGACACTTCCTTGTGGGGAAAAGAAGCAGTTTCAACTGGTAGCAAAGGAAGGTAGCTCAACTAAGCTCCAATTGTAGATTTAATTCACAAATTTGGACTGTTGAGTACTCTGCTCTGAGTACAGATAAATCCAGAGCAAGCAGGAAAGGAATCTGAGGTCTCTAGTGGCAGAGAGGAGGTGAGGATGATGAGAAAAAAGGAGGCTTTTGGAGTTGGATGACCTCAGAATACTGGAAAAGGACTGTGCCACAAGAAATGGGGGCCATAGAGCAGGGTGCCAATTCTATCTCTTCACTGGCAAAGCTTGGGGGACCAGGGACAGGCTCTGAAAAGAGATTTCTTTTATTATTATTATTTTTAACTATTCTAAGTAGCTCATTAGAGAAAGCTTCAGGCATTTTAAGTTGTCAGTACTGACCCAGGAAAGGACAGAGTTAAGATATATCTGAGAAACAAAGCAATCAGTCAAGTGAAGGAGATAATTCCCTAAAGTTATATATTTCCCAAGAAAATGGGTGGGTGGGGGGCAGAACCCAGCTCAAATGGTGGCATCTCATTCAGAGAGTCAGACCCTAGGGAATGGAAAACATAAACAGTTAAGCTCATCTACCACCTCAGTCTCTATCTCAACTATGCTCCTGGAAGGGACAAGGTCTACTGATAATTAAAAGTACCACACACTTTACACAAATGGGGAGCTGCAGGCCGATGAATATCACCTTCTTGGGGGAGGGGGGATAGGAAAAGCACAGAGTCTAGAGTCTTCAAAGGAAAGATGCAACCTGCTGGGTCTCATTATCAGGGAAATTTGACACTGATCACAACCTCCTCATGAGACCTGGACCTGTCTTGTCTGGGAAAATCTGGTTGGGATCAATCATATCCAGGGAGACCCTCCTCAAGAAAAACATTCCATTTAGGCAGGCCAAGAACTACAAAATTCTGATCAAACAGAAGCTATGCTAGAGGTCTAGAATAAGTTGATCTGAATGCCAAAGAACAGTTAGAGAACAAAGCCAATCAACAAGAAAACCCTAGATGAAAGAGTAAAAATGACTTCCAGAATAAATTAATCAAGGAAATCAGATACCTAGACATCAGCAAAAGATTATGAGTCATACTAGGAAAGTCAGATATATGGCCCAGTTAAAAGAACAAACCAATATTTCAAATGAGATACAGGAGTTGAAGCAACTAATTAAAGATGTTCAAACAAGCATGCTAATCACATCAAATATCAAATCAGTGAGTTGAAGGAAGATATGGCAAAGGAGATGAAGGATATAAAGAAGACACTGAAACCATAAATAAGAAATCAAAAGCTTGACAAAACAAATGGCAGAACTTATAGGAATGAAAGACACTATAGAAGACATGAAAAATGCAGCGGAGACTTACAACAGCAAATCTGAAGAAGCAGAAAGAAAGGATCAGTGAACTAAAGGACAGGGCATCTGAAATCCTACTTACAAAAGAACAGATAGAAAAAAAATGGAAAAATACATGCAAGTTCTCAGGGAATTGAATGACAACATGAATTGCATGAATATATGTTACACATGTCCCAGAAGAAGAAGAGAAGGGAAAGGAGGCAGAAAGAATATTGGAGGAAATAATTACTGATAATTTCACATCTCTTATGAAAGACATAAAATTTCAGTTCCACGAAGCACAGCATACTCCAAACAGAATGGAAACAAATAGACCTACTCCACGACACTTGCTAATTAGATTGTCATATATCAAAGACAAAGAGAAAATTCTGAAAGCAGCAAGAGAAAAGCAATCCTGCACATAAAAGGGAAGTTCCATAAGACCCATGTGAGGATTTCTCAGCAGAAACCATGGAGGTGAGAAGGCAGTGGAATGGTATATTTAAGATACTGAAGGAGAAAAACTGCCTACCAAGAATTCTATATCTGGCAAAACTGTCCTTCAGAGATGAGGAAGGGCAGTGTAACGGGTGGCACACTGGCAGAATTCTCACCTGCCATACCAGAAACTCAGGTTCAATCCCCAGAACCTCCCCATGCCAAAAAAATTAAATAATAATAAGAAAAATGAGGGAGAGTTTAAAATATTTTCAGAAAAACAGACAATGAAAGAATTTGTGAACAGGAGACTGGCTCTATAAGAAATGCTAAAGGGAGCACCATAGGCAGATAGGATAATATAGGAGAGAAGGGTTTGGAGAAGAGTGTAGAAGACTATCAATAGTGATAAAAAGAAAGAAAAATAAATAAGATATGACACATAAAATCCAAAAGACAAAATGGTAGAAGAAAGTACCAGCTTTATGGTAATAACATTAATTTTTTTTTAAATTTTTTTATTAATCAAAAAAAAGAAAAGAAATTAACACAACATTTAGAAATCATTCCATTCTACAAATGCACTCAGGAATTCTTAGTATCATCACATAGATGTATGATCATCATTTCTTAGTACATTTGCATCGATTTAGGAAAAGAACTAGCAAAACAGCAGAAAAAGATATAGAATGTTAATATAGAGAAGAGAATTAAAATAATAATACTAATAATATATATATATATATAAAAAGGAAAAAGAAAAAAACAAAAACAAAAGATACAAACACACAAACAAACAAACAAAAAACCATATTTCAGGTGCAGCTTCATTCAGTGTTCCAACATAGTTACATTATACTTAGGTATTATTGTGCTGTCCATTTTTGAGTTTTTGTATCTAGTCCTGTCGCACAGTCTGTATCCCTTCAGCTCCAATTACCCATTATCTTACCCTGTTTCTAACTCCTGCTGGTCTCTGTTACCAATGATATATTCCAAGCTGATTCTCGAATGTCGGTTCACATCAGTGGGACCTTACAGTATTTGTCCTTTAGTTTTGGGCTAGACTCACTCAGCATAATGTTCTCTAGGTCCATCCATGTTATTACATGCTTCATAAGTTTAGTCTGTCTTAAAGCTGCATAATATTCCATCGTAGGTATACGCCACAGTTTGTTTAGCCACTCGTCTGTTGATGGACATTTTGGCTGTTTCCATCTCTTTGCAATTGTAGATAATGCTGCTATAAATACTGGTGTGCAAATGTCCGTCTGTGTCTTTGCCCTTAAGTCCCTTGAGTAGATACCTAGCAGTGGTATTGCTGGGTCGTAATCCTTTCTGCCATTCTATGTCTTTTGATTGGGAAATTCAGTCCATTAACTTTTAGTATTATTACTGTTTGGATAATATTTTCCTCTACCATTTTGGCTTTTGTATTATATATATCATATCTGATTTTCCTTCTTTCTACACTTTACTCCATACCTCTCTCTTCTGTCTTTTCTTATCTGACTCTAGTGCTCCCTTTAGTATTTCTTGCAGAGCTGGTCTCTTGGTCACAAATTCTCTCAGTGACTTTTTGTCTATAAATGTTTTAATTTCTCCTTCATTTTTGAAGGACAATTTTGCTGGATATAGGAGTCTTGGTTGGCAGTTTTTCTCTTTTAGTAATTTAAATATATCATCCCACTGTCTTCTAGCCTCCATGGTTTCTGCTGAGAAATCCACACATAGTCTTATTGGGTTTCCCTTGTATGTGACAGATTGTTTTTCTCTTGCTGCTTTCAAGATCCTCTCTTTCTCTTTGACCTCTGACATTCTAACTAGTAAGTGTCTTGGAGAACGCCTACGTGGGTCTATTCTCTTTGGGGTGCGCTGCACTTCTTGGATCTGCAAATTTAGGTCTTTCGTAAGAGTTGGGAAATTTTCAGTGATAATTTCTTCCATTAGTTTTTCTCCTCCTTTTCCCTTCTCTTCTCCTTCTGGGACACCCACAACACGTATATTTATGCGCTTCATATTGTCATTCAGTTCCCTGATCCCCTGCTCAAGTTTTTCCATTCTTTTCCCTATAGTTTCTGTTTCTTTTTGGAATTCAGATGTTCCATCCTCCAGTTCACTAATTGTAGCTTCTGTCTCTTTAGATCTACCATTGTAGGTATCCATTGTTTTTTCCATTTTTTCTTCTTTGTCCTTCACTCCCATAAGTTCTGTGATTTGTTTTTTCAGATTTTCTATTTCTTCTTTTTGTTCAGCCCATGTCTTCTTCATGTCCTCCCTCAATTTATTGATTTGGTTTTTGAAGCGTTTTTCCATTTCTGTTTGTATATTCAGCATTAGTTGTCTCAGCTCTTGAACTATTGGTTTGTTCCTTTGACTGGGCCATATCTTCAATTTTCCGAGCGTCATCCATTATTTTCTGCTGGTGTCTGGGCATTTGATCAGATTTCCCTGGGTGTGGGACCCAGCTGGTTGAAAGCTTTTTCTGTGAAATCTCTGGGCTCTGTTTTTCTTTTCCTGCCCAGTAGGTGGCGCTCGTGGCGCTCGTCTGTCTGCACAGCAGTCGGCCCGGGAAACCGCGCGTGGAGGGGGGCGTCGCTGGCCACCGCGGCTTGGGAGAGTGCCGGTCCTAATTGCCCAGCTGGCCCGAAACGCCAAGCGTGACGGGAGGGCCCCGCTATCCAACGTTCCCAGTCAGACCGGGGAGCCACGTGTGTGGAGGGGACCCCAGTTGCCAGCCGCCCCGGCCGGGAAAACGCGCGCCCCTCGGGTATCTCACCGCAGCAGATTCTCCCTGCCCGTTCAGCTGTTCCAGAATGGGGTACACTGTCTTTTTGGTCTCTGTCGTGACTCCGGGAGCTGTTTCATATTGTTTCTGTTTCTTTAGTTGCTTTTCTGGAGGAGGAACTAAGACCCGCGCGTCTTACTAAGCCGCCATCTTCTCCGGTAGTCTCGGTAATAACATTAATTTTAATGGATTAAACTCCCCAATCAAAATACATAAACCAGATTAAAAACAGACCTATCTATAAACTGTGCTTGAGAGACTCATTTTATACACAAGGACAAAAACAGGTTGAAAGAGATAGGTTGGAAGAAGATATTTCACCCAAACAACAAACAGAAAAGAGTGGGGACAGCTATACTAATATTAGACTTCAAATGTAAAACAATTAAAAGAACAAAGAAGGGCACTCTGTATTAATAAGAGGGACAATTTCTCAAGAAGATATAACAATCATAAATATTTATGCACCAAGCCAGAGTGCCCAAAAATACATGCAGCACATACTGACAATACTGAAAGGAGAAGTAGTCACTTCTACAATAATAGTTGGAGGTTATACTACACTGCTGTCATCAATGGATAGAACATCTAGACAGAGGATGAATAAGGAAACGGAGATTTTGAATAGTATGATAAATACTATTTACAGACATTTACAGAACATTACACTCCACGACAGCAGAATACACATTTTTGTCAAGTGTTCATGGATTGCTCTCCAGGATAGACCATATTTTGGGTCACAGAGCATGTCTAAACAAATTTTAAAAGATTGAATTTATACAAAATACTTCTCAGATCATAATGGAATGAAGTTGCAAATCATTCCATTTTCGGAAGGCCGAAAAGTTCACAAATAAATGGAGGCTAAACAACACACTCTTAAACAACCAGTAGGTCAAGGGAGAAATTGATAAATATCTTGAGGTGAATGAAAATGAAAATTTGTATCCATATCAAAACTTATGGATTGCAGCAAAGGCAGGGCTGGGAGTGAAATTTATTGCCCTAACTGCCTATATTAAAGAAGAAGAAAGAGCAAAAATCAAGGACTTAACTGTTTACCTGGAGGAACTAGAGAAAGAACAGCAAGCTAGGCCTAAAACAAGCAGAAGGAAATAGATAAAATGGATATTAGAGACATGAGAGGAAAATGAGAAGGTTCAACATATATGTAATAGAAGTTCCAGAAGAAAAAGAAAAGACATAATTCAGAAGGGGCAATATTCAGGATGCAATGGTGAAAAGAACGCAGAGTTAGTGAAAGACATGGTTTCTCAATTTTAGCTATTATAAAATGCCTCTAAAAGAACACAAAGCAAGCCCCATATCTAACTATATCATGATGAAATTGCAGGCCAAAGATGAAGAAAACACCTTAAAAACAACAAGACATAAAGACCAGATGGCCTACAGTAAAAAGACATACTGAGAACGGTCTTCTCAAAGGTAATTGTAGAAACCAGGAACAAATGACGATTTTTTTTTTTATAGAAATGTGGAGATTAGGTGAGTTGATATGTATGAAAAACCTAGAACGGTGCCTGGTTCCTTACAATCATTACGTAAGTGTTTACTAAGGTGCTCGTTATCCTGGCCTGGGTTGCATGAATAAATTGTCAGCCAGACATCAAGAATACAGAAAAGAATCCACCTTCCTGCCTTTTGAATGTCACAAATTGTTTTCTGAGGAAACTAATGTAAAATATGTTCTCATTGCTTGAATATTGGCCTTAGATTTAGAAATTGACTTTGGATTACTATTTCTTAAATTCTGGCAAGTCATTTTATCATTCAATGCTTCTTTTTTTTTTTTTTTACCTACAAAATGGGGTTGATTGATTAATTAGCTATGTATTTATTGATCACTATTTCATCAGGTTCTAAGCCAAAATATTTGTATAAAAAAGAAAGAAAATGAATACAGTCTACACTTCTAGAAGCTACAGTTTATATGGGAAATGAAAACCAGTTGAATGTAATATGATGCATTAAGTACTACAACACAGTTATTTTAAAAATAGCAAGGCAATGTAGAGGAAGAGAAATTACTTTGTCCTCAGAAGGTCAGAGAGCACTGCACAATATATTACTTTTACCACCATCATCATAATCATTATTTTAATGCTCACTATGTGCCTGGCACTGTCCACATCCATTTTACATTTTTAACAATCAAGGAAAGGTAATCCAGACAGAGCTAAAATAGACAGGATATTATGTCTTAATTCCAAGGAACTATAAAAGAGTTCCACATGGCCATGGTACCACGGTAGATTTTGGAGTCCTTTAATCTATCATAAAATAAGAGGACACATATTGATCAACTTTTGTTTAGAAAAGACAACCTTAATATTCAGTTTAGAAAGTAGATTGGGGAGGGGATCCTGCAGACAGAAAAATACGATAACAGCTACTAAAAAATCCAGGAAAAAAACAGGTGAGGGCCTGAACTGAGTGAAGAAAGTAGAAATTGAGCATTTGGATCTAAGTGACATTTATGATGGAAAATCAACCAGACTGGTATTCTTTTCTTATAACTCACATCTGAAGTTAAATCTGAGAACTCTAGGTTGAGAAATTGGTTAGAGAGGGATTCTTTTATCCAATAACCTGCTAGAGGGTGCTACAGAATAAATTTTTTTTAATTAATTTGTTTTTAGTCCTGTTTAACTTGAGAAACTTATATCTGAGTATGTCTAGCAATCAGGAAGATCTCAATCAATAGTTTTAAAGATACAGAGTTAGGCATCATAATTGCATTAGAAAAAGAAAGTGCCAAATGAATAAAATTTGCTCTGAGAGGAAGTTAAAGTGGGAATGATGGAGGGAGAAGAGGTTATCAACAGGCAAAAATAGAATAAGCAAAGAAGAATGTTCAAGGGACCAAAAGATAGCTTATTGTAAAAATGAAAGACACGATGATCAGTTTCAAATGCTGTTAAAAAAACAAATAAAATAAAGGTAGTTGGACTAAACCTAACCAAATTATTTTCAGACATTTATTGAGCACTTATTAGGCAACCCCAGTAGAGAAAAATCACGTTCCCTACCCCTAACCAACTTACAGTGTATTAAAACAGTCAAAACAGATCACTGATAAGGGTGAAGATACATATTTGCACAGGGCACAGGTAAGAAGCCTTAGCCCAACCTGGAACTGTTTCTGAAAGATGAATAAAAGGTTGCCAAATCAAGATAGGTGAGAAAGACATTCCAGAGGCCAAAGATAACAGAGATATGAAACAATGTGGTGTGAACAGGGAAACCATTGTTGCGAAAGTGTACAATATGAAAAGAGAGGAACAGCGGTATTTGGCCACTATAATTTCAAATGTAGCCTCTGCTGTGAGTTTCTATAGATGGGCAAGATGGGCTGAAACTCCCATGCCCTCTTGCCCCTCCCTCCCATAGAACCATGGTCAAGACCAAAAGATTGTTTGGTGATATTATCTTTTATCTCAATTAGTCTATTGAAATACTGCATAAAAGAAGCACCCTAATTTAACAAGGAGAGTTATCTTCTTATATAAGGAGGACGGTACAAGTCATAGTAGTAGAGAAAAATTATCTCAGGAGTGAAGAATGTTTGTTCATAAGTGATTTAGGGACAAAAAACAAACATAAACCCCATAAACCATAGCCATCACTGGGAGAGATTAAGAGAGAGAGGGAGAGAGGAGCTGAAGAACTCACCTTTTTTTAATCCTTCAGATCAAAGTGACCCCAAGGCCACCAGCTACCCTACAGGTCAGTGACAGTCTCTCTTTAGAGTGGCTACCATGGAAATCCAGTTGACGCCAGAGGTTGCATAATCTATAAAATATAAGAAAGAATTTGGTCTAAAATTGAATTTAGAAATATTTTAAAAATTGAAGAGATGGGGCTATAGGAAATGTAGACTATTTTTAGGTCGAAGGCAAGGCTCCAATAGTGGGGGGGGGGGGAGACTCACATCCAGATTTGAGGATAATAGGCAGTGTTAGGCAATATATACCTCATTGCATTATAAGGAAGATATAAATGCATATGAATATGTTTAAAAACTATTATACTATCTTGAGCCATAAGATATCATTGGCTCTTGATTCTGGAAAGAGGAGATTATTGTTAAATAACAAAACAAAATAGGGAAATATATGGACTTTCATTAAAGTTAAAATAACCTAATAATTGGAAAAGCATAATAACTTAATAATAGGAAAATGGATACTTTAGTAGGCTTAAATTAATTAGGCCTAAATTTAAGAATCAATCTAATTAATTCAAAGGGTCACATCAGCAGTTTCATCAGAGTTGAGGTGCTACAAGGATTGGCTTATAAGAAAATACAATAGTCAACCAAGTAGTTTATCGTGACTCTTCTCAATCCCTCTTCACTGAAGTCCATTTAGAAGACCATAGAAATAAATGGAACAGGGTGTGTTTTAATTTTATAAAAATTAAATGTATAACATTTAGATGCACTTACCTTAAAATATTGTTATTTTAAAAACAAAACAAAACAAAACCCTTTAGGATATCTGAAAAAATTCTAGAATTCCTATTTATGTTTCCTACCAAAATTTGTTAAGGAAAAATAAGAACTTACTATATCCTTATTCTGGTATTTCCCATTTGGTCCTTCTAAAGAGACATCACTTTATTTTTTGTAGTGTTAAATACCTGTTAATATAAAATATCATGCTGTTCATTAAAATCATAATTACTGAGGTTTTAAAATGATAGTTCTAAAAAAACACCTAATATTATATTTACAGTATTTAGACCACTTATTTTCTATTCATTCCATGAAAATTGTTTTCTAAATATAAGATTTTGAGACCTATTTTAATTGGCAGTAAAACACTCATGAGTAAGTATTATTACTAGATTCCACAGACAAGTAAAAAATTAGTTATGCACGCTCTCAAAAATGAAGTGACAAATGAAACAGACTTTCATTCAAGCTTCAGGCTACCCTAAATCAGGTGGTGAATTATTGACTTACACTATTACCAAAAATCTGCCTAAAGCTTACTTTATTCATGCGTGCATTCACTCAATCATGTATTAATGTAACATTTGAATAGGTACCCCATAAAGCAATGCGGTGGGTGCTGGGAAAACTACTCACATTTTCTTAAATGTGCTAGGTCTTTTCATGGCTGCATGTTTCTGTATCTAATATTCTTCTTCCTAAATGACTTTCTCCTTTTGACTGTGAAGTGAATTTCTACCCAATCTCTGGAGTCCTCCTGAAGCCTTCTCTGCCTCCTCCCTCTCCCTTGCAGGCAGATGGACTCCATTTCTTCTTTATGCTTCCAAACAAATCTGATGCATGCCTCTATTACAGCATTTATTACTTCATGCTCTAATTGTGGTAGTGGCGGAAGCTGTTCTTGTTGTGTTTATATGACATTATTCCTGACTAGACTTTTAATTTCTTTATGGTAGGACATTTATCTAGGTCATCTTGAATGTCCTAGTATTTATATAATCAGTGAATGAATCCAGGAATAACACTCTTTCAAAAACAATTATGAAAACAGCAATATAATATTTATAATGGTAACATTATTGGGCATTAAGAATATTAGTATGCTTAGTACACTTAGAATGCACTGTGTTCAATACCAGAAGCATTTAATTTATTAATGAGTGTAATCCCCCAGATGCACCTGTGCTGCAGGTGTGACTTGTTCCCATTTACACTCCGAAGCAACATTCCCCTGAAGCAAAATCTCATAAATTATGATTTGTTTCTTATTTTTAAAAATATTTCAGACATGCACAAAAGTACAAAGGACAAAGAAAAATTATAAACTCACCACCCAACTTAGTATTACCAATAGAGCTCTGTAGGTACCTTGCCCTAATTCCTAATTTCATAGGAATCCACCAGTCTGAACTAGATGTTTACCAGGCCTACCCATCTCTTTATACCTTCACACATTTATATATTATCTTTAAAATTATGTCAACTTGATATAAATAGAAATCATATACTATATCAATCCTGCAGCAAAAAATTCTTCTGCTCAGTATTAAAGATGTGACATTTATGCCTTTTGGTAAATGTAGCTATTGATTTAATTCTTTAGTTTACAGTTACTGTACTGTATTGTATCCTATTACACGTATATAGCAAAATATTATGTCATATTGCATGTATATACCAAAATGTATCAGTCCATTCTCCTATTGATTAATATTTAGAATTTTCATGGTTACAAACAGTCCTGCTGTGCCTATTCTTGAGTTTGTTTTTTCTTGTTTACTTATATAAGAGTCTTCCTAGTCAGCAACCCAGCAGGCAAAGTGCATCTTCAACCTCATTATTTCTGAATCTCTCCGAAGTGATTGTATCTATTTAGATTCCTAACAGCAGGGTGTTTTATTTCTTGTTTTTCTACGTCTTCACCCAAATTTGTGATTGTCAGACCTTTCTGTTTTTTTGCAGTATCATTTCCTTGATTGCCAAAGAAACTGAGCTACTTCTCATATGTTCAGTTTCTTCATGTTTCTTCTGTGAAATACCTATTCAAGTTTCTTTGTTACATAACCTTTCTCTTTTGGAATTAAAGGTGCTCTTTATATATTCTAAAAAGGAATCCATGTTGCTTATAAGAGCTGCAAGTATCTTCTGATGTTCTCTTCACTCCCTTCATAGTGTCTCTTTACATATAGGTCTTCATTTTCTTAGTTTTCATGTATTTAATAGATATTATATTCACATTACTAACTGACTCTCCAAAATATGCAAAACTATATACTGAAAAGTCTCTCTCCTGGTTCTTCAACCCAGGTACCAGGTGCCTGCCCACTCACACCCTTTACCGCTACCTAGTCTCCATAGGAAACAACTGTTATGGCCATACCACATTGCTTTATGAGATTTTTAATGCACGTCTATGAAAATGCAGATATATTCTCCACTCACTCCCTGTCTTTTTACACAAATGCAGCCTGTTAAACTACATTGTTAGATATAATTTATTTTACACTGAAAGGAACATCTTGAATGTTTTTCTATGTTTATACATAAAGTATTCTTCATTCTTTCTTACAGTTGCATAGTATTCTACTTTATGAGTTTATCTTATTTTTATTTAACTAGTCTCTTAGTGATGAAAACGTATGTGATTTCTAATTATTTTGTAGTATAGTGTTTTGGTTTGCTAAAGCTACCATAATGTTTCATATCAGAAATGGGTTCACTTTTACAGTGGGAATTTATTAGCTTACATGGTTACAGTTCTAAAGCCCTGACAATGTCTAAAGTAAGGTATTGACAGGATGATACCTTCTCTGAGGAAAGGCTGCTGGCATCTGGGACACTACATGGGAAGGCATGTGGTCTGTCTGCTACCCCTTCTCTCCCTAAAGCTTCCATGCTCAGTTTCTGTGGATGTGTCCTTGTCTCAGCTTCTCTGAGCTCTATAACTTTTTCTGTGTGTCCATTATCCTCTTATAAAGGACTGCAGTAAGGGGATTAAGACCCAACTTGTATGTGGTTGTTCACATCTAATTGAAATAACCTAATCAAAAGGTTTCACCTCCAGTAGGTCTACATCCACTGGAATGGACTAAAAGAATATGACCTTTTCTAGGGTGCATAATAGCTTCAAACCAACACATATAGTATAAGTGTTGAGAGCACAGACCCCGGAGCCATAGCAATTGAGCGTCAATCCCACCTACCATCTATCAGTTCTAAATCTGGGACAAGTGAATTAATTTTTCTAAGCCTGTTTTTCCTCTTTTGTAAAATGAAGTACTAGCCCTAGCTGATGGAGAAATTATAGAAGATAAATAAGTTAATACCTGTCAAGTGCTTACAATGGGGCTATCACATGTTAAATACCAAAAAAAAAAAAAATACACAACAAATAAACCTCTACCTGTTTTTACATTCTCAGTGCAAAATATGCAAATACTTCATTTCACAAAGATTTTTACAAGATAAATTAGATTGTCTAGTTACTCAGCATATAATACTAATTTGCAATGCTGATGTATTAGAAATTATCCACCATAGGGTTATGTCAATCCTCCCTACTACATGAAATGCATGAGTGCATATTTTCCTACAGTCTTATGCACAGGCTGTGTTTTGTATTTTTGTCAATACAATAGATGAATATTTCCATCAAAATAAAATTTAATTTGTATTTTCCTTATTTGGGGCTCTTTTAATTTTCTTATTTTTAATTCATTCTCTGTAAACTATCCATTGATATATCATTTGAAAGTTTTGCTATTGGACTGTTATTCTTAGCAATTTATAGAATTCCCTATTTCCTAATTTCATACTAGGAAGAATGACAGTTTTCTGTTATATAAATTATAAGTTTCTTTTCAAATGTGCCATACTTTGCCCCTGCCTAACAATTTCATTTTCAGGCTGTGAAGTGCATCACTGTGTTGTTTTAGACCTCTTCTTTGGAAGCATCTTTAGAGAAGCCTGCTCACCCTGTGTTTATAAAACAGTTCTTCAGAACTTTTCTTCTAATATTTTTATGGCTTACTAAACTATATTAACATTCTTAAGGCATATATATTGAATTAAATTTACATACAGTTAACTTCATCTTGTTTGAAGTTGAGTAAACACAATCAAGAGTTAGAGTAGACCCATCACACCGAGAAATTCCTCACGCCCTGTTCTCTTAGTTCCCTCTCATACCCCTAGCTCTTGGCGATCCCTGATCTGCTTTCTGTCCTTCCAGTTTTGCCTTTCCTAGCTGTCATATAAATGGGATCAAACAGAATGCAGCCTTGGAAACTTGACACTTTCCATTCCACATAATGCATTTAAATCTATACATGTTAAAACATATAGTAGTAATGTCTCTTTTTATGCTGACATTCTTTCCATTGTATGGTCCTACTAGTTTGTTTATACATTCACCAGTTGAGGGATATTTTAGTCGTTTTCAGTTTTGAGTGATTATAAATAAATCCAATATAAAAATTCAAGCTATTGTTTGGATATGTTTTGATTTCTTCTTGAATAATATACCCAGATTGGCTGGGTCACATGGTAAGTGCATGCTTAACTTTAAAGGAAACTTCCAAACTGTTTTTTAAAGTAGCTGGATCATATTAACATATAATATATACTTTTTTCTTTTGAAATTTACTCTGCTCTATGCATGAGATGTTGATCCAACTTTATTTTGTTTTCCAGATGGTTATCCAGTTGTCCCATCACAATTTTTCAGTATACCTACCAATTTGAAAAGCCATCTTTATTATAATCCAAAGCTCTATATCTATTTGCATTCAGTTTTTTAACTTTTTATTCTGCTCCACTGATAGCTCAATATGATGGATGCAACTGATTCATGTTCCAGTACCTTACTTTTCAAATTATTGAGGCTGTCTTTGCATTTTAAAATTTAAAAGGGCTAGTATCGCTCATTGATTTTTTTTACTTTTTCTTGCTTCTTTTTTCATATTAATTTTAGAAAAACTTTATCAAGGTACAAAAGTACTTCCTTTTATTTATTTGGGGAAAGTTTTCCTCTGTATGACTTTTAGGCTGTCCATTTAGAATAAAGTTATTTTTATAATAATCCAAGTCTTCATATATGTACATGACTTTGAGAGGTATTTAAAATTTTCTTTAGATATTTATTGTATATTTTTTATTAAGATCTGCAGAAAATATTTAATTTTTATTTTAGTAATGAAAAATATTATCCATTATCTCTTGAACTGGATGCAGTTTATAAATGTGAAAGCTGTATATTTTGTCTATTATATATTTTTCTTGCTTTATTGAATTATTATTTGAAATAGATTTTTAGGTGAGTCTATTGAGTTTCAATCATATTCTTCTGCAAAAAGGAACCATTTTCTTTCGTTTAAGTTGTTAAGCTTCTAATTTCTTTTTCTTTACTAAATTTCACTATTATCTCTCTTAAAATATTAAATAATAGTGACAAAACAAGTCATTGTTTACTTGCTCCTGACTTTAATAAGACTGTTTTCAGAGTTTCTCAGCATGATGTTGCCTGGTTAGGTTGGGTTATATATTTTCAGAAGTAATCATACATTCATAGAAAAGAAAGGGGGTAGGGAGGGGAAAGAGTGGGAGAGGAAGGTGAGAGGGAAAGAAAGGAGGGAGGGAAAAAAGAAAGAAAAGGGGAAGGAAGGGATAGAAGACACAAAGGAGGAAGGAAAGGAAAGAATGAAAGAAGGAAAAATAAAGAAAAAGAATAAATATATTTTTGTACTTAAAGATTTTCCTCTAAAATTTGGAGTAAATTATTTTGCTTACGCTTATCAAAATATGCCACTGCCATGTCCTCTCTCCCCTGGGATCTCTCTATAAATGTTTGATTCATTTGCTAATTTCCACAAAATTATCAAAAGATACTTTGATTGAAATTCCTTTTGAATGGAATTTATAAAAATAAGGGAAAGTTGATATCTTAAGATACTTCCTTTCTCTCCAAGGATATGATTCAGGTTCATGTTGCCATTTATTTATGTCATCTTTAAGATATTTCAATGTATTATTATAATTTTAATTATATATTATTATAATTTTCTGAATAAAGTTTTATAAAATCTTTGTTAATTTTGTTGATATTGCAACAACAAAATGTAGGTATTATCTCCTTTTTACAAGTTACTTTTTCTAAAATATTGTTGCCAATGTATTAAAATGCAAGTTGTTCTCTACAAAATAGTAGCAGTGACTATTTCACAAAATAAAAACCAGAGAATGCCATTTGCCTGCTTAGAACTCCCTGATGACTTGGCACTATATTGAGAATAACATCCTAATTCTTTATGTGAATCCCCAAGACCCTCCATAATCTAGCCTTTCCTACATTTTGACCAATTCATTTTTCTGTTCCTGGGATACTCCAGACTGTTCCAGCATCATAAAGTTATACATGCTCTTCCTCCATCTGGAGTCGTTTTCTGTCACTTGGCTTATCAGTTTTAATTATTTCAGATTTTGTTCAAATGACACCTCATGGAGTAGCACCATCTCATCCCCAGGAATTTGCTTTCAGATTATTCTGTTTTATCACTACCAGAATCATGGCCATTCATTCCCTTCCTTTTTTATTTGCTCCTTTCCCCTGATCTGTTTAAGCCATCTCAAGGGCAGAGGCTTTGTTTCTGGCTCCCTGTAAGGTCATCGATGCTGAGAACAGTGTCCGGCATTTAGGAGGTTTGCAAAACATATTATTTAGGTAAAAGGATGGATGATGTTCCCCTCCTACAATCCTCTTCACACTCTTGCCGCTATATTTACACAAACCAGTTTGATGCATTTTCTACTTAAAATTATTTGACTGCCTGAGAAATCAATATAGTTATAATGGTAACTTTTCCCACTGAGTACCAGAGTCAAGAGTCAAACGAATGAGATCCATTCTGCTGCCTGGTTCCTTTCTTCCTTTCAGTCCTGTCTTAGCCTGTGCTGATGTGACTGACAGGACCGCCACCTGTAAGTCCCTGAGGCAATAAGCTGAAAGGATTAAAGCAGAACACATTCAAAAACAATTGAGCAAAAGGCACAATTCACTATCTGGAGTACAGCTCTTAACAATTAGAATTAACCCTCATCGAAACAACTGATCTGGAACAGTGGTTTCCATCCTTGGCTGATGAGATGTGTCACATGTGTTGTTTTCACAACTACAGCCACTTGAACCCCACCCCACTTATCCTGAATCAGAACTTCCAAACCTCATTTAAAAAATTAACCACCACTAACAAAACCCAAGTGGGATTTGGATACACTTCAACATTGGAGAGCCACTGCTATAGCTGCAATAGGCAAATGACAAAAAGTCGAAGAAATTCTTTGTGACCAGTGGGAACTGATGCTGTTACCATGCATAATAGTCTATGCATTTTTTTAATTTGATGGAAATATTAAATTCACGATTAAACAATAAATTAATCTCTAACTTTAGTTAATACTCCACATTGATGAAAGAGTTCAGTGGCGTCTTTGCAATTCCCTTGGACAAGAATAAGCTTATAGGAGGTGACACCATCAGCATGGAATTGTAATGTCTTCCCTCAGAATCAACCAATAAAAGGACAAATCCTACTTGTTTATAACTATGGAAGATGATAGAGACTTGAGAAGGCTTCCATAAAAGTTTAATTAAATAAAAAGAAGAATCTCCAAGATAAGGTAGGAGATTTTCTGTTCAGAGCCACCTGTCTGGACCCCTTGACCTCACTGGGTCCTGCACAACTTGGGAGTGAGGCAGAGGCCGTTCAGCCCAGGTCCCTCTTCCATAGATGCAGACTATAGACCACTCAGAGCAGCAAGTTAGAATCCCATACATATCCAGGCACAGGAATAAATCCGCACAGTTCCAGGGCAGAGTGCAAGCCTCTGAGAAGTACCTCGAATAAAAAGGCCCATGAGGGGGAAGAGAAAGAGAAAGAGAGAGACTGTGGCAGAACTTTTGGCAAGAAGTGCACTCACTCAATCTAGTCTCTGTTTGCTGGACAACCTAAATGCAAAATGGACCTTTCTAGATTGACCCCATCTGGGTCCCTGGGATGAAATGCCCTACAGCAGGCAGAAGAGCCTCTGGGTGTAGGGAAGAAAAAGGAGAAACTGAGCTGTGGTAAGGCAGGATGGCTAGAACTGAAAAGTGTAAAGAAAAGGAGGCACTGGGTGAGGGAGAGAACTTAAACACAATGCAGGAGCTAGGGAGAAAATGCTGCACAAAAACAGATCAGTATTTCTGGCAAAAGAACAGAGGAAAGGACGCTTTCTCTTGGAGGTAAAACAATTGCACGAAAAGTACAATCTTTAAAATTGCTGCACACATTCAGAGCAAGAAAAAGATAAAGAAGAGCTGAAAAAATCAGAAAAGTTAAACACAGGTTACTCTAAAGGTCCAGAATAAATTGGTCTAAGCATCAAAGAAAATGATAAAACCCTAGACAAGAGGGAGAAGTTGACCTTCAGAGTTAAAACATTGAAATAATTAAATGCCCAGACATCAGCAAAAAATTATAAGCCATATTAAAAAGACAGGAATATATGGTTCAGTCAAGGGAACAAATTAAAAATATAGAGACACAAAATTTGTAATAACCAATCAAAGAAGTTCAAACTAATCTCCTAAATCAATTAAAGGAGATGAAAGAAAATATGGATAGCAAGATTAAGGATATTTAGAAAACAATGTTTGAGCATAAAGAATAACTTGAACATTTAAAAAGAACAATAGAAATTATGGGCATTAAAGTCATAATAACTGAGATTAAAAATACACTAGAGGCATACAATAACAGATTTGAACAGGCCAAGGAAAGAAGCAGTAAACTAGAAGACAGGACAAATGAAAACATAGGTCAGAAGAGTAGATAGGGAAAAGAGTATAAAAAAATGGGCAGTGTCCAGGTATTTGTATGACAGCATGAACCATACAAACACAAAAACGAAGGAAGGAAGGAAGGAAAGAAAGAAATATATATATACACATATACAGAAACACCTCCTATATTCTGGAACAGCTAGAAGGAAAAATCTGAGATGATTGTATGGTAGCCTATGACAAACTCTGGGATCTGTCCTGTAATTAGTTGTTGAAGAGTGCTTTGAAAACTATTGCTTTTTTCTTTCTTTGTTTTGTATATATGTTATATTATACAATAAAAAAAGATTTAAAAACTATAAAAATGTATATATATATATATATATATATATATATATATATATATATATATATATATATACACACACAGAAACAAAAATGAGTAAGGGATCAGTCAGATACATAACAAAAGATCAACTATATAGAAAAGGGGGTTGCAATCAAGATAAAAGACTGAAAACTTTCCCTCCAAGATTTTGGAGTGGGAAGAAGATGCCTACCATCACCACTGTTATTCAACATTGTGCCAGAAGTTCAGCTAGAGCAATTAGGCAAGAAAAGGAAATACAAGGCATTCAAATTAGAGAGGTAAAGGTAAAATTTTCACTATCTGCAGATAACATGAGCCTAGAGAAACTCCCCCAAAACATACAACAAAGCTTTCTAGAGAGAATAAACAAATTCAGCAAAGTGATGGGGTACAAGATCAAAATGCAAAAACCAGTAGTGTTTCTATACACTAGTAATGAACAATTGTAGGAGGGAATCAGAGAAAAAATTCCATTTACAATAGCATCTAAAAGAATCAAATATACAGTAATAAATTTAATGAAGGATGTAAAGGAAAATTACATGGAAAACTACAAAACTTTGGTAAAAATAAATCAAAGATCTAAATAAATGAAAGGACACCCTATGCTCATGGATTGGAAGACTAAATATTGTTAAGATGTCAATTCTACCAGTTTACAGATTCAACACAATCCCAATCTAAATACCAGCAGCCTACTTAGCAGAAATGGAAAAGCCAATGATCAAATTTATTTGAAAGGGTAAGGGATGCACAATAGCCAAAAGCATCTTGAAAAAGAAAAATAAAGGTGGAGGATTCATGCTTTCTGACTTTAATGCTTAGTAAAAAGCTACAGGGTTCAAAACAACATAGTACTGGCACAAGGACAGACATATAGAACAATGAAATAGAATTGAGAGTGTGGATATGAGGGTCTTTTAGACCAATTGATTTTTAACAAGGCTGTCAAGTCTATTCAGTTGCGAAACAATAGTCTCTTCAACAAATGTTGCTGAGAGAACTGGATATCCATATGCAAAAGAAGTAAGGAGGACCAGTATCTCATACACACAAATTAACTCAAAATGGATCAAGTACCTAAATATGAGAACCAACACAATGAAGTGCCTAGAAAAAAAATGAAGGGAAGCCTCTTCAGGATCTTGTGTTAAGGAACGGTTTCTTAGACTTTCAACCCAAAGCACAAGCTACAAAAGAAAAAAATAGCTAAATGGGACCTCATCACATTTAAAAACTTTTTGTGTATCAAAGGAATTAATCCAAAAGTAAAAAGACAACCTACCCAATGGGAGAAAATATTTGGAACCCACATATCCAATAAGGGTTTAATGTTCGGAATATATACAGTAATCTTACAACTCAACAAGAAAAAGACAAACAACCCACTTAAAAAAAGGGGCAAAAGACTTCAATAGACATTTCTCTGAAGATGATATACAACTGGCTAAAAAAGCACATGTAAACATGCTCAACATCAAAAGATATTAGGGAAATGCAAATCAAAACCACAATGAGATACCATTTCACACCATGGCTACTATTAATAAAACAGAAAATTACAAGTGTTGGAGAGGATGTGGAGAAATAGGAACACTCATTCTTTCCCATCAATTTTTCTGACCCTTTTCTCCAAGAGCAAACGCTCATAATCTGTCATCACCAGGCTCTTCTCTCCCTGAATCTTTTCTGAAGCATTCACAAAACCACATTTTGGAAATTAAAACCTTAACAACGACGATGACAGAAAGAATAAGCCTTTATTCTACAGCCTAATAAAATGGATCCTATTATTTACCTGGCCTCCTCACTGGGGGACCAGAATCTGCTTAATCCAATGCCTAAAAATGTGTTGCTCACCAGAGCTGCAGATTCTTGAGCTTCAATTCCAAGGTGTTGAATAAGAATCCCTGAACATTTAACCTAGGAATATGCTTTCTTTCTTGTTCTTTTTTTGGCATGGGCAGGCTCCTGGGTCTCCAGCATGGCAAGTGAGAATCACCACCCAGGAATATGCATTTTTACAAAACTCTACACGATTTCCTTTGCATATTAATACTGGAGAACCAGGTGGTATAAACTCATGATTACAAGCTGGCCTTTTTGAGCCAGGCTACTTGGGTTCAAATGGCTCTAGCAGTAGAAGTAGGAACAGTTTCTTAACCTTTGTCAACCTCTATTTCCTCATCTAGATTAAATGGGGTCATTGATGTAAAGCATTCAGCATGGTGCCTGAAAAGAAAAATTTTTCAGTAAATATTAGATCAGCTTTATTAGTTTATCCTTACTCCTAACATTCAATTCATCCTGGAACTACATTGAGAACAGTAGTTCCCAAAACAGTCCCAGGGCCTGCAGGAAACGTGTTAGAAATAGAAAATTTGAACTCCATCCTGACCTACTGGATCACAAATTCTATGGGTGGCATCCAGTAAGTTGTGTTTAACAAGCCCTCCGGATGGTTCTGATGGTGTTGAGGTTTGAGAATCACTAACCTAGGACGACGGGTTAAAAAAAGATAAATTAAAAATTACTGTATACATACTATGAAATAAGCAAGACACATTTTACTAATAGGTAATTTTTAAAGATTCCCAATCTTTCCCACAGGCATATAAACACTGACACACACACACACGCACTCACTCACTCATTCACCCCATACTGTGAGAAATTCGGTCAGGGTTTCTATAAGTAAGTATTCAATTTCTCAAGGCGCATCTCTGCTCGTGTTTTGTTGCTCCCTTTTCTCAATACCCTGCCTCTGAATTATCTACCATTGCACTTCTGTATTCCACACTCTCCTTACTTGCACAGTAGCATCCCTTGGAATAATTACTTTTCTATATCAGATGTCAGTGTAGAAATAGAGTGAGCGTAGCTATTAAAGATAGATAAACATGCTATGAGTTCAACTCCGTTCATTGACCTTGGGTTAATTACTTAAACACTCAAATCCTAGGTTCTCCAACTTAAAAAGGGAGAATAAATCCACCTTGAAATTTTCTTGTGAGGATTAAACATAAAACATGTAAAATATCTAATACAATGCCTGGCTCATAATGAATATCAAATAAATGGTAGCTAGCATGCTAATTATATAGAATGTTCAGTCTTACTCTCAGCAGTGGCTAATGTTAATATTTTGCATATAGAGGGTTTGCCAAAAAGTGATACTGTTTGTTCTATGTCTGTTCCTATTTGCACAGAAATTCAGGGGGGAATGGAATTGGACTCTTGTCTAATATCTACTCAGCAAAAATGTCTACAGACCTCCTAGTAACTGTCAGATTCCACCTGATGACAGCAGTTTGGGACATAAGGTTTAGGAGATTCCTGCCCAGCCTGTATAGTTTACTAGTGCACTCTTCCCTGGTTCAAGACAGGAGCAAATTACAGTTCTTAGTGTAAGCTGTGTTTGGGGTCCTTGCATACTAAAAGCATTGTCAATTATAAACAGAATGACCCTCTCAGAATATTTTACGACACCAAATTTGCCTACTCTTTTACCACTAGTTACAATAGAAAGTGACATTCACTGGAATTTCCTCCTTATGTCTGTGACACAATCTTCATAGCAGCCGTCTCCTTTTCCTGCGGCCAGATCAATTTGCAAATCATTCATCAGAATACACTTTCAGTCTTGCTTATTTAAGCTGAGGAGTCTACAATAGTGTGGATTGGGTTTCAGATCTGTGGTCTGATAAAATTTCTATCACTATCATTGTGACCTTTAGTCAAATGCTTCATTTCTTTTGCACAGAGATAACCAGTTCAACTTCCTCACTTTACAAATGAGGAGACTGTACATTTTGACTAGGTCAGCTGTGTTAAGTATTCCATGAGCACCTGAAAATCTATTTTGTTTGACGAATGTCATAATCAATTGAATTCACAATTGGGTTGTTCAGATCTTCTAAATTCAAACTTACTTTCCGGTCTGCTTGTTTTGTTTTAGCAGCTATAAAGAGAGATAGTTAAAATCTCGCACCGAGATCAGATTTATCTGTATTTCTTTTTCTGTATATCTCTTTCCATATGTTGAAGTTACCTTTTGGATTTCATACAAATTTATAATTGTTACATCTTCCTGCTGGATTGACTCCTTTATCACCAGGAAATGTCACTCTTTATATTTAGTAATGCTTTGTGCCATGATGTCTATTTCGTATGATAATAGTATATTTATATGAGCTTTCTTTTGTGAATGTTTGCATGATTTTATCTTTTTTCAATCCTTTTGAACCAACTTTTCCTTGTCCTTTTATTAAAGATGTGTCTCTTGTAGCTGCATATAGTAGGGTTTTGTATTCAGAAATTTAACTGTTATTCCTAGGGTGGTTTTCACTGTATCCAATCTGCTTGGGAATTTGTATAGCATCTTTGTTATTATTATGTATTTCTTTTACTTTAAAATGAAGTGTAAAATAGATAAAATGCACGTCTTGAATGTTCGGTACAATGAATTTTACCAACTGAATACCGTGTATTCAGTTCATGCACCCAAATCAAGAAAGAGAATATTGCCCATACCCCAAAAGCTTCCATCATGCTTTTTCAGTTACTGTCCTTCCCAGAGCAATCCCTACCTTGATTTCCAACAGCACAGATTAGTTCTTCCTATTTATATGCTTCCATATAGATAGAGCTTCTTAGCTCTGTGGACGTTTAATTTTCATCCATGTTAGAAAATTCTGTTATTATCTCTTCAAATATTGTTTCTAACCCGTTCTCTTTTCTTCCACTTCCCTGACTCCAATTACACACATTAGAACTTCCCACTGCTCCTTTACGTCATCCTTCTTTTTCTATGTGTTTCATTTATATCTTCTATTGACTTACCATCTGGGTCACTAATCTTCTCTAGCGTGACTAACCTGATGTTAAGCCCATGTATTCTTTATTTAAGATACTGTACCTTTCAGTTACAGAGTTTGCATTTGGTTCTTTTATATTTTTTAGCTCTTTCATGAAGTTTTCCATCATGTCATCTATATTCTTAAGCATATTTTGATGGTTATTTTAAAGTTCATGTCTCATAACTTGACTATCTAGCGTGTGTTTGTTCCTGCTATCTTTTTTTCTCTTTTTCTGTGCATTCTATTATCTTGTCTTATGTAACACATTTTAATTTTTTTAATTGAATGTCCACATAACAAAAGTATTTAGAAACCATCATGTTATATTTGTCTAAAGGACATTTAGTTTTGTTTTTGGTAAGCATTTTGATTAGGGATAGCCCCTTTAATCCAATCAAGAGTTGAGCTGACTCAGAGCAGATCCCAATCTTTTGTGGGTTCAGATCCATTTTTCTATATTCAGTTTACAGCCTGAATACCTCAGAATGTGACCCTATTTGGAAGCAGGTATTACAGATGAAACTCGGCAAGGAAAAATGAAGTCATACTAGAGTAGAGTAGGCTTTAATCCAATATGACTTGTGTCCTTGTAAGAGAAAATCTGGACACAGAGAGATGGAGGAGAGAACACCCTTTGATGACTAAGACAGAGAAACCATAGACTGCTAGCAAGACAGTGCCAGAAGCCAGGAAGGAACGATGGGGCATACTCTTCCCTATAGACTTATGAGGAAGCATGGCCCTACTGACACCTTGATTTCAGACTTCTACCATCCAGAACTGTGTGATAATTCATTTCTTTTGTTTTAAGCCCCCCTCACCCCCAGTTGGGGGTATCTTGCTACAGAAGCTCTGGGAAACATGACACTAGCCTTTATAATGGTTCTCAGCTTCAGGGTTGTTCTTAGCAGAAGGGGAGGTCAGCAAAAAGCCACTCTGAAATTGCTGCAAGTAGAAATAAATCCCTAGGGCCCATTTTGATCATGTATTTTCTAAATATAGAGTCTTCCTTACATGAACCGTTAACACAATCACTATCATTAAATGCTTTGAAATGAGCCGTTTTCCCCACTAGAGGCTCCCACTATATATTTTGGATGTCTGAATTAATCTTCTATCTAAAGACATGTACTTACAAGGGTTAAATAAGTGAGTAGCCCAAACGTTTATTTGTCCAAAACATTTGCAATGACAATGCAGAACAAAATACCTATTTACAGACCTGAGGTTCTAGGGGCGACCTATACAGAGCCAGCTGATAATACAAACACTTTTTGAATGACTGATTTAACTCAGTGATCCATAAAATAAGAATAAAGTCATTTAATTACTTGAAATAAAGATAGAGCAAGAAATCGGTTGTTTCCCTTTGAAATCCATGTCAAAAATTGTATTCCATACAGATAATTGCTCACATATAATACCAAAAATGAAGATTCATACTTTGAGAGAGAAAAATTACCTACAACTTGTTCTTCTATCATTTAAAAATAGTGAATCTTCTACCTATCTTACAAGATGTGTCTTATAAAAGGCCAGAGAAAATGCTTTCATGTTGTTTTCAAACTGTTTTCTGTGGGCTCCTCTGAGATTGACTGCTTGGTAAAGGAATAAAATAATGTAGTGTTCTTTATTTGAAATTAAATAGAATACATTAGAATCTCTGAAATTGTCAGGAGGCTTTGTGAAAAGACATTCTTATGCTGGCAAATGCAAGTCCATCTGTTGTTTTAATTTGTGTCTCTAATAATTCCCGGGAGTTTCATTTGGTTTGAATATTGGAATAAACATAAATGAATCAGGTTGTTTTCTTTTAATATTAATCCAAAAATTCATTGTGGTATATTAACCATCACCTACATCCCTTCAACATTGTTTGCTTTCATTAACCTTCATATTAATCCCATTCAGTGGAAGATATATTCATTTTACCATTTGTACTTAATTTCTTATATAATCAAACTGCAACTTTTCAGGGATTTTTTATGTGAACACCATTGCAATTGTAGGATTTTTTTCTTCGAAAACAGTGCTACATATTTAAATAATACAGCTGTATAAAACATTTGCTCACTATCATAGAAATGAAACCATCCATTTTATATTAAGCAATTTGTAATTTGATAGAAATAGTCAATATATGTTATGAATAATTATAATAAATTTTCTAGCTGTGTTTAATTAATACGATTTGTGATTTGGAAAATATGCCATATATGAAAAGTTTCCCATGCAAAAATTATGTAATGCTGCTATGTTTTTGTGGATATTATTAGTAAATTACAGGTATATTTTTTTCCTACAAGCATATTTTCTTTCTGTTGCAATTCTATGGCACTCCTATAACAATTGTCATGACTTTAAAATGTCGGACACTGTCTGTGCCAATGTGAAGCTATTACATACCCCAGAAAAGCCATGTTCTTTTTCCTGATCCACTCTTCTGGAGAAAGCCATGTTTCATTTAATCCTGATTCAATATTGTGGGGTGGAGACTTTGGATTGTTTCTGTGGAGATGTGAAACACCCAGGTGTAGATGGGACATTTTGATTAGAAGGCGATGTGACTCCACCCATTCAAGCTGGATCTCAATTGGCTTACTGGAGTCCTTTGAAAGGGAAAACATTTTGAAGTTGCTTCAGATCCAAAAGTGACACAAACATGTGGGGGTTACTGCATCACTGACAGAGAGAGCAGACACCAAGAAATGGACATTTGGAAATGCAGAGCCCAGTAAACACGGCCATGTGCCTTCCCATGAGATGCTAAGCAAGCCAGAATACAGAGTTTTGTACCAGAGGAGTTAAGAAAAGACCCACAGATATTTAGAGAGGGAAACCACTGGCATTGGAAGCTGGAAGTAAAAGAACCGGGAAAAGGACCAGCAGACTCCAGCTACATGCCTTCCCATGAGATAGACATTGGCCTTTCTTCAGTCAAGGCATCTTTATCTGGATACCTTAGGTCTTAGAACTATAAACTTGTAACCTAATAAATTCCCTTTTTAAAAGCCACTCCATTTTATATTGTATTCTGGAAGCATTTAACAAACCCAAACACCATCTCTTAGCTGCAGTATGATCACATATGGTTTATCAGGTTCTTTGGGGCACAGATCAGCCCCATCTTTAAAATGTGGCTGGTACCATAATTTGGGGAAAATTAACTATAAGGCATAACAGACTGACCAACCCATCATTGCTTAGATCTTCACACCACTATTAAACCAGAATAATTATTTTACATGCTACTTCTCTTCCTGATATGAATACCTAACCCAAATGTCAGACTTCAGATGAGAGAAAGAACCACATAGTGCTGAAGAAGTGGTCCTATTTTTTTTTTTTGGACTTCCTTCTCCTTTGCTTATTTCTTCCACACTCCTCCCACCCTGACCCACCACTCTGCTAGTATAAATTTAGCCTATGAAAGAAGCTGTGCAGGCAGGGGCAAGTGACCAGATTTTACAGACAAGGAGAACCAAGAATCACAATAATGAGTCTGAGGTTTCAGTCTGAGTTACTAGAAAACCCAACTTTTGATCTCACCTTCTGCATTTTCATGCATTCCCTTAATCCAAGCACTAAAACTGGAAATGTTGTGAAGAGTATAAAAGTTCAATTAAGTAAGAGACACATAAAACTTGTAAGTTGAATGGCATCAAAGGAGATAAAAAGGAAGTTGAGACAAGGGCAATTGCTTTCCGGGAGGAGCGAGAGTCTAGTTATGCCTTGTGTAATGACTTCATATGTGCAACAGATTTATTTGTGTTATTTAGTTGAAACATAAGGTTTATTTCCAGTAAATTATCAGACTGACCCTACACAGATGTTACATGATATTTCGGAATACACTCACAGGTTCTGAGCTGCAGGAGACCCTATTAATGACACTGTGAGTGACATGACATTTTGGGTGTTGGAGAGAGGGGATGCTTCTGAACAGCCATGTACCAGACACATGCAGCAGAGCCAGAGTGATAATAACTCTTAATGCGCCAATGTAGGAGCAAGGGAAGTTCAATCTGAAAGGCATTAAGTTAACGATATATTGACTGAAAGAAGCATTCAGTGTTGATTGGGTGGCATTTGGAATGACACTGCTATGCAGCACAGCTGTTTGTTAAAGGAGGACTTGAGCTGAGTTTTGTCCTCACTCATTCTGAAATTTCCTTGGTCTCTTCACAGCACATTTCAGAGAAAACCTTGTTAAACAAATGGAACCTTAATAGTGTTAAATTGTTTGTGTGCATGCAGCGGGGTAGAGGGTATATATAGCAAATGAACATATTTAGGAGTTTGGTCTATTTTTCCTCAAATTACTCTCAATATGGTCATGGCAGAGAGAATATGATAAATGGAGATTTGAGGAGTCTAGAGATCATTTTATGCATGTTTTAAATACCTTGAGCAAGTATAAAGAGCAAGAAAATAACAGTAGTGAGTATAATGTTAACTTTAATTCAAGAGGGTCATAAGCTGGAAAACCCAGTGAGTGGTCAGTGGTGACTAATCTTTTTTAATAATTTAAACACATATCTTTAAGAAACCATCATAACATAGGCATGGCAATACTATTTTTAAAGGCTTTACTGAGTTATAATTTAGATGCCGTAAAATTCACCTTGCTAAAGATGGCTTTTTAGTAAATGTAGAGTTGTGTGATCAGCACCACAGTTCAATTATAGAACACTTCCATCACACTGAAAATGATAATAGGTTTATTTATTATATTAAAAATTGATTGCCTATGCATTTTATATGTATTTATTCAATAAGTACTATTTATTGGTCTATAAATCACTTAAACAAATGATTGCTCTGTAAACCACTTAAATTGGTCTGTAAATCACTTCAGTGATTTACAAAATATACTGTTTTTAATTTCTGATAAACATATGTATCTGGTTAGCACAAATCTATGAGGTGGTCAGGCTGCTCTGACAGAACTTCCAAAGATTTGTGCCTATTAGCACCTAATAATAGTGTCAACACGAGCAATTTAGTAAAATTTTAGGCTGGTTTAAACAAGTTTGGAGTTATAATTTTTCTCTGGTCTGAAAATACAATGGAATCCAGTCTCAGAGACCATATTCTAGTTCAGGAACAAGGTTAAAGACCTATACAAAAAGATAATAAAAAATAGCAGTTAATAAATATGGCAGATATTTATTACCATTGTTATTATTAATAATTAATAATAGTTGAGGGCAATGAAATCTCAAATAAGGGAGACTTCACCTTGAGCAATGTTAGAAAGGGAAAAGTAATTGGAGGAAGATGTTTTATATGTGTTTGTCCTTGAAGTCTGAAAAGAGTTAAATAATTGAAGTAGAAGGATTAAGGGGCTTTATAAGTAGAGACCAAAAATATCAGTCAAATCATAATGATGGGAAGAAACTCAATATTCTGAGAAGACTAGTTTAATTTGTTTGGAGCTACATCGTAAGGAGAAGTTGGAGATAAAGCTGGAACAGTAGTAGTTTACTATCTGGTTACAATTGATCTTAATATTCCAACAAGACATCTGTGCTCTAGCTAGTAGAAAACGGGAAGCTCAAGCACATTCTCGTACAGAAATCTATGATTGAAGGGTTATGTAAACATTAATTTGATGAAACATCGTAGGACTGATCAAAGACAGGAAATTAGTAAAAGGAAAATTCCATTTATATGAATGTTGTGGAAGTCTGAGGGGTAAGGATTTAATAGTGGTGACTGCTATAGACTGGAAAGGAAAGAATATAAGCAAGAGATGTAGGAAATAAAGAATAAGCTTTGGTGAGTGAATAGATCTGGATGGAAAGGGTGAAAAAATAAATGGAATGCCCTAAAGCTTAGGTCAGAAAATGCCCTTCTGTGGGTGAAATGCTTTGTTTCCTTTTATCTCGTAGGGTGGGGTTGAAGGGTGGGAGTGTTCCCTCATGTGCTGAGGCGCTCTCTCCTTCATTTTGTCTTATGTGCACATATTCCTTAAAGGCCCTGGAGTTGGCAGAGTCAGCTCTAAGGCTTCAAGTTTGGGTGATTAGAAAACTAAGCTAGTAATTTTGCAGCAGCAGAGAGAAGAGCATAAGGCAAGACACATGTGTTTTCACAAGTTGAAAAAAACCCTTGAAAACCCATTTACTTCTCATTGTATGTGTTCTTTGCTCAATTCAGATTTATAATTATCCAGGTCAAAAGAAATAGGTGTCTGTTTCATTTTGATTTCAAGTCAGTTTCATTGATGTATTTTCATGCGCAAGCAAGACAAAGAGCAGTTTATTGATTTGTGGTCAGATAAGCCATACAACATATCATATTTTGTCCCGTAGCCTGTAGCACCTTTCATCTACCCTCAGAACTCTGCAAGTGACTCACTGCTCAAGCAAATAGCTCAGGTTATGCCCATGCACTGCACTATCAGATTTAAAAATTGCAATTTCAAAGGAAAAGTAGCATGACCTAAAATATTTTGCTTAAGTTAAGTCCTGTGAACTTCCTGGTTGTGCTCATTCTTTAAACGAACAACTTCCCATTTGCAATTAGCACTTCACTGTTCTCATAGTTGTCTCATACTCCTACTTTGGACCAGCTCCTTTTAGTTGCTTTTATGCATGGGCAGGTTTATGTATCCTGAAAATTCAGTCATTGACTTAAAAAAACAAACATGCTTTCAGAATGCTGAGAAATCTGAGACCATTGAAATGTACTCATCAATCTTCACATAAGTAATCTGAGATTCAGAGGAAATCCAGTGATTCACCCAGGGTACGCAGGATTTGTTGCAAAGTGAGGCTAAATTCCAGGTCTTGACTTTTAACTCCTTTCTGAAAAACTAATTTTCCTGGATTCCAAGTGATCGATTGACTAGATGAATGAATTGTTACCATTAAATCAGCATAGACTTACAGTGGAGGGTCTTTTGATGCACCACAGAAACCCCCATTCCAACCACATTGAACTTGCAACTCTCCGTGAATGTATACTACCTCACAAGCTCGTGAAAAGAAATCCTTCAAGCTTATGAACAGGAGCCACTTCACAGACCCCACCCCACTCAGGCAGACTTGCTCAGGCACGTTCTGCCCTATCCCATGTGGGGAAACACATTGTGGCCTTTGATACTTATCAGCTCCTGGGTTCATCTTTATGGGCTCTTCTCCCAATTAGGCTGGAGAACCTTAGTACATATCTTAGAACTACACTAAGGTATTGTTCTAGTTTGCTAGCTGCTGGAATGCAATATACCAGAAACGGAATGGCTTTTAAAAAGGGAAATTTAATGAGTTACTAGTTTACAGTTCTAAGGCCGAGAAAATGTCCCAATTAAAGCAAGTCAATAGAAATGTCCCCTCTAAGGCATCCAGGGAAAGATACCTTGGTTCAAGAAGGCCAATGAAGTTCAGGGTTTCTCTCTCAAGAGAGAAGGCACATGGTGAACACAGTCAGGGCTTCTCTCTCAGCTGGAAGGGCACATGGCGAACATGGTGTCATCTGCTAGCTTTCTCTCCTGGCTTCTGGTTTCATGAAGCTCCCCGGAAGGCATTTTCCTTCTTCATCTCCAAAGGTTGCTGGCTCGTGAACTCTCTGCTTCGTGGTGCTACAGCCATTCTCTGCTCTCTCCGAATCTCTTTCATTCTCCAAAATGTTTCCTCTTTTATAGGACTCCAGAAACTTATCAAGACCCACCTAAATGGGTGGAGACATGTCATCACCTAATCCAGTTTAACAACCACTCTTGACTAAATCACATCATCCAGGGAGATGATCTGATCACAGTTTCAAACATACAGTATTGAATAGGGATTATTCTACCTTTATGAAATGGGATTTTGATTAAAAATTGGCTTTTCTAGGGGACATACTACCTTTCAACCCAGCACAGATATGTACAAGGGAAAGAAAGATGCTTCATAAGAGCTTGGATTTGGTTTTCACTTTAGGTCAGAGGAGCAAAAAGACCCCAGGTCAGGTCAGTAGGGCTGAGAGTTCACATTATCAAAATAATCAATATTTATTAAGCTGCTATTATTAAGCATCAGGAACTGATGTAGATTCTTTTCATATAGAACTTCATTTAACCTTCTCTGCAACCTTACATGGATCCCTCAGTTTGGGTTCCGCAGACAAGTATTAAGATAAGGTTCAAATGCAGACAGTTTACTTGGTATGTAAAATTATGTCAGTGGCCTAGTCATAATTTGCTACACCAGGCAACACCATATGGGAGTAGGAAAGTGAGGTAGAAAATGGAAATAAGGCAATAAAAGCTGTGTGATAGAGCAAATTATGACTAGGCCACTGGACCTTAGTCTCTGACACTTCTGCACCCATGGCCAAAGCAGCTTCATTAGCCTGAGAGAGCTGTAGGCAAAGAGACATGGGAGCTGACAGCTGAAACCCAGACCAGTGGGCATTACCAGAATCCAAGTGTTACTGGCTTCTGGGTTCATATCTGGGAGAAAACTGGAACTGGCCACAGTGGGGTTGGAATAATTTGAGGTTTGGGGAGTCCAGGAATCTGTCTAAATACCTTCCTAATTATAATGACACAAAGAAGCAAAAACAAGAAAGCAAAACAGCAAGTCTGAAAGCCAAGGATATACATTCAGTCGGCTCATGATATCCTCTCCCCACATACCTTCCTGCTCCAAAGTTGTCCTTCTTCCCTTAGGTGTCAGGTGCCCTTCAATGACCTACTTTTCCCTTCAAAATAAGTCTTCTGAGTACACCTAAAACCCAGATCTTGGTTTTTAACACCATCTGTAGTTAAAGGGACCAAGTTTCTCGGAAAAATGTCTGATTCCAGGACTGGGGTGAGACATAGCCAAGATGAGCTTGGAGCATCTTGATAGTTCCAGAAGTTAAAGAAGTGCTAACAATAATAAAAAATACAAAATGAAACAAAACAGAATCCCAGAATGATTAGGGAAATGTCAAAAGGATATAGGAGCCAACTGAATGAGTTACCCGTAGCCAGAGCTGGAAAACTTTGAGTGATGAAATAAAGTAGTATTAGATTATAATACAAAGTAGAAAACAAATATCCATGAGTCTATACTAATATCAATAAGTAATTGAAAAATAAATAAACAAATAAAGGAGAGGAGACAACTCTCCTGTGGAAGGATCCAGATAATTTTTTTAGATACTCCCCCCTTTAAGAGGTGGACTATAAAACCTTAAGTGTGGGCTGTGTATACAACTTTGTCCCAGATAGTATCATATTGAAAGGGAGTTAAAAGAATAATTTACAGTGGAGAAACCTGACAAACACTACTTCAGCCTGGTGCTCATGGTCAACATTACAGTGATGCCATGCTGATAGTTTATACCCTTGATGAGATGTGGTGACAATGACACTTTACCTCTGTGCCCTTCCCATAACCTCAGACAAAATACCTGACCTGTACTTCTCAAAACCGTCACAGTTATCAAAAACAAGGAAAGTCTGAGAAACTATGATAGCTAAGAGAAGCAAAAGGAGATGTGACTCAATGTGATGTGGATTCTCAGATGGGGTCTGTGTTAGTTAGATTCAGTTGTCAACTTGGCCAGGTGAGCATACCTAGTCTTGTTGCTGCGGACATAAGCCAATGGTACGTGAACCTCATTTGTTGCTAATTACATCTGCAGTCGGCTAGGAGGTGTGTCTGCTGCAATGAGTGACGTTTGACTTAATTGGCTGGTGCTTAAATGAGAGAGAACGCAACATAGCACAGCCTAAGCAGCTCGGCATTCCTCATCTCAGCACTTGCAGCTCCGCCCAGGCCTTTGGAGATGCAGAAAGTCACCCCAGGGAAAGCTGTTGGAACCCAGGGGCTTGGAGAGAAGACCAGCAGAAACCATCCTGTGCCTTCCACGTAAGAAAGAACCTCAGTGGAAAGTTAGCTGCCTTTCCTCTGACGAACTAACAAAATAAATCCCCTTTTATTAAAAGCCAATCCATCTCTGGTGTGTTGCATTCCAGCAGCTAGCAAACTAGAGCAGGGTCCTTGAACAGAAGAAGGACATTAGTTAAAACTAAGGAAATCTGAATAGAGTATGGGCTTTAGTTAAAAATAACATATCAGTTTTGGTTACTGAATTATGACAAAGTACCAAACTATTGTCAGGTGTTAATAGGTGGGACTGGGTGCAGGGTATATGGAAATTCTCCCTACTATCTCCACAACTTTTCTATAAATCTACAACTATAATCTTGTTTAACTTGTTTAAAAGTGCCAGAGATGACAAGCAGCATCTCTGTGATTTTCTTAGACTTGCCCACTGTAGGAACAGCTCTCAGTGTAGGTGTATCAGCTGTATTTGACCATGGCTCTTTGCATGGGTAAGAGAGGTGTGACTCCATCTAAGTCATTTAGCAATTATGTGCTTCCCTTTTCTTGAGCAAAATCTGGACGGCTATGCAGAAAGGAGGTCCTGCAAACCTAAACCAGAAAGCAAAACTGAAAGAGAGAAAATCATTTCTTAGAGTCAGGTCTTAATTGGTGATACACATTTCGCTCATGTTCCAAGATATGGGGTGATGCACACTGGAGATGACTTGGGCCCATGGCAGGTATTATGATGTAGTTGTACATAGTTAGGTGATATGATTAGATACCCCCCACCCAGTTTTCCCTCAACTCAGATGGATACATGCAGAAAATACTTAAATAATGATATACTGCACGGAATCCCTTCTTATTCAAATGAATTTATGTAAAAATATGTATTATCTTTGCTAAGACTATTCATTCAGATTAGCTCTAAGTTTTCCCTCTGAATTTGTCACACCCAGCTACAATGTGTATGCATATCTTTATTCATAGTTATGCTATTTGGCACAATTAAAATCAGCACTTTGCAAGGGGGAGATTTGAGCCTCTAGGAAAAAAAAACAGGATTGAATGGAATTCTGAAGTATGTCAGGAGAGCAAATACTATTAAATATTCTTAGACATACATGAGTGTTTACCAATGGAGATCAATTTCAAATATGAAAATGAGTTCAGCCTTTGCAGACTAGAGAAGAACAGACAGAACCTCTAATTTCTATAACCCATTACTGCTAATCATTTAAAATCCCACAGACTTCATAGAAGATTATGGAACTGAGTAATTACACTAAATTGTAAGCAATATTCCTCATGATAACAACGAATAAGGTTTTTCAGGTAACTGCTGTCAAACTTTAGAGCTAGGGAGATTAATAAGGAACAATGAGCACAAAAATAAGAATTATGGAAATATGTCCAAGCTGAAAAAAGTCAACTTCAATTTGCTTCATAAAGCTGCCTGATCAAGAAAGATACATTACAGTAGCCTGAAATTTGTTCTTTTTCTTGTGCAAGCCTTTGAACTATTGCAAGTCTTTTTTATTGTCCTATAAAAAATATATACATCTAGAATTATTCAGGTCCTGAGTCATGAGGATCTGGTGTTTTTGTTTCTAAGGCACAGTTTTACCCCACTCCAAAGAAATCTACCTTAGAAAAGAGCTTTACTATAACAGAAGATCAAATCTATTGTCAAATTATGTGTGTAAGTATAATTTGTAAGTATTGCACTCATATGTTTAAATTTAACTTTATGTATACTGGGTGTGTGAGTGGATTTTCACGCAGAAACTAATTCTTTTCTCCTATCAGTTACCACACGAGACATGCCAGCCTATGTAAATCTAATAGATTCACTTTGGCCCAGATTTGAAGAATACAAACCAGAGAATTTAAAATGAACATTTTTAGCTAAAAATAACTTGGGAGTTATATTGTCCATCCTCCCTCAGATGAGGCACTCTGCCATTTTGCCTCCATTTTATGAATGCACCAGTCCCATTCTCACTGTCAAGTTGGAGAACACTTAATCAGGAACCCTGAGATCCAGCTCTGGCCTTTGCACTTATTGGCTTAGTGAGCTGAAGCAAGAATGAGCTCTGGCTGCAGGCAGGCCTGGGTTCAAGTTCAGCTCTCTGGTCCAGCAGCTTGAGGCTTTATGTAAATGATCAAATGAAGACTCTATTTCTTTGTGCATATCTAAATTCAGTTAGGATAAAGAAAGACACGGTAGGTCTCAACCTATGTTTTGAGGATTGTCCTCTGTAAAATATTCCTGTGTTCACCTGTTTTATAAAAGATCACACATTCAAGGTTGAAATGGTCTGAACTATTGATGTAAAGAAATCCACAATGGGTAAAATAATTTTGTACTGGGGCTTTAATAACCTAGCAGAAAAAACAACTGGTTTCTAATATCGCAAAACAGAGTCTCCCTAAATTAGATAAAGTGGTTAAGATAATATCAGATCAGCCTTCCTGTGATGGCTAGTTTCATGTGTCAGCTTGGCTTTAAGTTATTCAATTTAATATTCGGTTATTCAATTAAACAATAATCCAGGTGTTTCTGTGACGGTATCTTGTAGATGTGACTAACATCTACAGTCCGTTGACTTTAAGTAGAAGAGGTTATCCTTGATAAGCTGGGTGAGTTTTAGCCAATCAATTGAAATGTTTTAAGAGCAAAAAACCTTATATTTCATGGGAAAGGAAGGAATTTTGCTTGGGTACTGACGAATCAACACTTGCCTGAAAGCTTCCAGCCTGATGGCCTGCCCTATAGATTTCAGACTTGCCAGACCCCACAATTATGTGAACCAATTCCTTGAAATAGATTTCTTTATATATATATATCCATATCTTACTGGTTCTGAACCGATGGATATATTTCTATTAAATGGTATTGTAGGAGTACATAAATTAAAGAGAGGTAAATTCAAATTCTGATATAACACTGTGGGAGGAAAGGACCTTGTAGGAAACGGACCACGCTCCCTATGGGAACAGATAAGGAGAGGCAACGTGGGAAATTAGGATTACTGAAAAACGCCTGAGCAACAGTAATAGGGGCCCCTGTAGGGACAACTTGTTTATTCGCATGGTGTCAGACTGAACTAGATCCCTCACAACTGCCAATCAGAGAACAAAGGAAGTAATAAACCAGCAATGTTCAATTCAGATCCAAGAACCATGAACACAAACACCACTGACAATCACCTCCCTTCCAAGAAATGACGCTTAGATCATGAGTATGTGCTACCACCTTGAGACTGGTTGGCTGCTCAGAGAAACAGGATTCATGATTGATGGCTTTATTCTCTCTCTATGTTTATTCTATTTGTGCTTGTCTCTCACTATTTACATTTGCTGCACCTATCAGGAGACCTGTTCTGTGGTAAGGATTGCTTAATTCAAATGAAACACACAGTTAAATGTCATGTGTCTGTTTTCTCAGAAAGCAGACTCTGAGATGGAGTTTAGCATGTATGAAATTTTGGGGATTCACACCTGTGGGCGAATGGAAGGAAAGGAAGCAGGATTGGGCGAGGGGAGAAGTTGGATGCCAGGCACTCTCAATATGGCCTCAGCCAACCCACCCATAGGGAGCTCTGAGGCTAAGATGGCTCTCAGAAGTTGCCCCATGCAGTCTTTGGATATGCCCTGCTTTCTGGGAGGGTCAGTGATCTTGGGCAAGGAAGCTTTGAGCAGCATAGGCAATTTTTCTCAGAGAGGGAGTAGCTAGGAGATCAAATCTTTCTGTCTAAAAGAAGGACCTTGGTGGACAACGCAAACTCCATTACAACAAGTTTCTGAGAACTGGAAAAGGGCAATCTCTGAATTAAACTAGCTCAAGAACCACTGTGGTAGCATTGAACCCAAGACTTAGATTTCTTACCTTTAAAATAAGGATAATAATTATAGTAAATTAGGGACTGTATATATAAAAGCACTTAACAAACTACCTGGTATACAGTGGTTAACATTTATTGAAATTACTTTTATCACTACAAATAAGTTTTCCAAGCATATGATAAGGCAACCTTCTGTTGAAGTGCTCCAAGAGTAATGCAGGATAGAAGGAAAAGAATTTTTCCTGCATTGTAGTTTAGACCTGTGCCCAGCTTTTAGTTCTATGTGCTACTTTTTGTAATTCCTTCACTTGCTTCACAACTGTCCTCAGAGTCTTCAGGTGCAAATGGGGCCTTGGGATACATGATTTCTAGAGTCCATTTGCACTCTAATATTCCAGAAGTTGAGAAATCACAATTTCCATGGAACAGCTAAATTGGGAGCTGACACCAAGTTGGACAAAGGAAACTGCATTTTGCTCAGTAGGAGAAATCATGCAGTATGTGGGTTAAGAACATAGTCAAACTGCCTTAAATTTTATCCTCGTTCCATCCCTTAGTAGCTGTGTGATCTTGGGGAAATTATATAATCTCCCTCTGCCTCAGTTTCCTCATGTGTAAAATGGGGAAGCTAGTAGCATCAGCCTTATAGGGTCATTAGAAGTAATGCATGTACAGCATTTACAACAGTGCCTGGTATACTGTAAGCTCTCTACAGATGTGAGACGTTATTATTGTCATCATTTTTGTTAGGATAAGGTAACCCCCCAAAATGTAATACCACCCCAGTCAGGACTGGATGCACAGCTCTAAATGATTTTGACTGAATTCCATTTCTCAGAGAGTGACAGAATAATCAAAGCAGTATTAATTCATTTCTGGGAGAGTTATAGTCCTATTCTTTCATTAGAATTCTAAATTGTATAGAAAAAGATAGTGGAATACTCCCTCCCACCCAACGACAACAAAAAAAGGTAGAATACCTAAAATAAGAGGGGAGCGTTTTGTCTCTTTCTGAATATTAGTTCGACAATAAGCATAGTCATAAAACTGGCATTTTTTTTTAATAACCATTATTTGAGATCGTCCTCCCCTTGAGGCTGTACAATTATAAGGAAAAGAACAAGGTCATCTTAAAGCAGGGGAAAAAAAAAGCCCACAAGAAATCACAAGCAGTTGCTAAGGAGCAAGAGACCAATACCTTTTCAGCAAGTAATGCAAATTCTCCATCACACAATGGATGTTCGCTATAATGGCCTCCTTCCATCTCAGTATGATATTCATTAAAATGTTTTAATAGGTTATGGAAAATTTTGAACAAGGCTTTATATAGAAAGTTAAATTTAGAGTGGAATTTGGGAGGATTCTATTAAAGTGGTCATTGGCATGCCAGTACAGTTCCCTTCATTAGCAATGTCATTTACCTGAAAATGGGATCCCTGTGTTTTAATGGCTTGTCTGTCCCCTGCTTGTCTCCTGTTCACTCTCCTTCCTCCTTGGGCAAATTCACAACGTGTTATAGAGATACTACCTAACTGAGGGTTGAAATACCAAAGAAAACACAAAAAAGGCAGCACGGGATGAGAAACAAAGAAGAAAGTTTTTCCTACTTTCTTCCAAGAAACTTTGGGGTATCACACTATTTCTTTCTATATAGTTTGGCATTTGGTGGTAGAACAAGACTAGAAACCTCCCAGAAATGAATTCACTTTAAATATTCCATTATTCTCTGAGGAATGAAATTCCGTTTAAATAGCACTGGGCTTAAAATCAGAAGCACTGAGCTTCAAAATTGAAGCACGAAAAGAATGAGTATTTGGATTTTCTATATTGTTTAATCTGAAGGTTGCGGTCTGTAGCTGGGTCTCTCCCATCCCTCCAGCTTCCTTATTTGCTCCCCAAGCCTAGAGTACTGCTCTCATACCCCAAAAGAAAGCATACCAAGTTGGTTTACCATTAACCAGCTTGATGACCTTAGCAAGCTTCTTTTCTTTTGTGATGTATCAGCTACGACAGTGTATTGGCAGAGTTAGGGAGGTAATGCCCCTTACACAGGCTCTCAAACCTCTTGCTTTAATGTGATAAAATTATCAGTATCTACCTTAGGTTCCTTTGAGCAAAGAACAGCACCCCAGTTTCTTCATGTCTTTTCCTCCATTTTAATTTATTCCCCACACACTATTCACATCCCTCAGCTAGGCACTTGAGAGGACAGTTTAATCAACTAAATTCATTCCCCGCTTGTGATTTTTTTTAATGCACATTTTGATCTAGAAGCATAAAAAGCAGAAGAGCAGTAGCGATGAAGAAGAGCTCAGACTGCAGGGAAATTTTATCAAATGAAAGAGTTGGAATCGACGCATGTTTTGTAACGTGTTTTAAAAAAATACATGGTTACTAAGTGGATTGCTCTCCTATGGGATCTATTATCTCACATGTGTGTCAACTATAATTCAATAATTTCCTCATCTTACTTACAAATTTCACAAATGATTTTTATTTTTTAATGTATCAGTTCCTTAAAGATCTCCTCCCCATTCCATCTACCATATATTTTTAACAGCTGAGCTTTCTAAGGAATATGAAAATCAAATGATGAAAACTGTATCTCAGAACAGTTTTATGATTTTTTCCTTGATGATGTCTCAATTTAATTAATACAATATCTGGAATATGTTAATTGCAATAATCTCCTAAACTAAAAAAAAAATAAATGTTATTTTAGCCTTCTGTTATAAAAAAAATCAAAGGCTTCAGCTCTTAGACAGATCAAATATCTGTATTGCCACCCACAGTTTAAGATTTATGTTCTAACATAATTTAAAATGTTATGCATACATATACGATTAAAATTTAATATTTTTTACAAAAAGTACATTATTGATTAAAAACTACTATGAAAAGCATTCATTAATAATTTCCTTCATATCGGAAGCTCATTAATAATTGGGATTTCATTAATAATTTCCCTCATATTAGCCTTTAAAACAGTCAACTTATGATTAGTTCAAGCATTTCTATTTTATTTATTTAAAACAGGAGGATAAATCTTTGTTGAATGAGAAGGTGTCAATTTGGTAGTGTCAGATTATCTAGCAGGAAAATTTTTTATCATTAACATCTTTTAGAAAAAAACTTTCTGACAATGTCCATGTCCTCTGTGCTGGTGTGAAACTGTTATGTACCCCCAGAAAAGCCATGTTCTTCTAATCCAATCTTGTGGGTGCAGACACATTATAGGGTGAGACCTTTAGATTAGGGTGCTTCCATTGAGATGTGACTCACCCAATGCAAGGCGGGTCTTGAATCCTTTACTGGAGTACTTTTAAGGGAGCTCAGGGGGAGACAGAACTCAGGAAGAAAATGCCCTAGAGAAGTCAAGAGAGAAAGAATCGCCCAGAGACAGTTTGAAGTCACTGAAGCCAGAAGCTGGGAGAGAAGGACAGCAGACCTCACCGTGTGCCTTCTATGTGACAGAGGAACCCTAGACACCATCCGCCTTTCTTCAGTGGAGGTATCTTCTTCTGGATGCCTTAATTTGGTCATTTCCATGGCCTTAGAATTGTAACTTATAACTTATTAAATCCTCTTTGTAAAAGACAATCCATTTCTGGTATATTGCATTGGGGCAGTTTTGGCAAACTGAAACATCATCTTTCTTAGATAGCCATGTGACTCTCACCCATTTTGAACATTGTTTCTCAAGGTTCTGTCTCACTCCCACCCCTTTCCCTCCTCTGATCTTCTATTCCCTTCCCTCCTCTCTTCTCCTCTCTACCTTCTTTCCCCAGGAAGTCTCATGATTGGGTCTTTTAACAGTATGCATCCCTTGGCATCGCATCCACAGAGTGTTCTGGATCATGGCTCAGCATTTTCAGATTTGGATCTCTCAACCTGGATGATCAGCAATTACAAAACTGATGAGGAAAGTGTCAGCACATCATTTCTCTGACCTAAGACTACCTCTAATACTGACAACCACTAAGGCTCACGGCTGTATCTTAGCATTGTCTCATTGTTGCTCACTTCCCCATCCTAAATGACTTAATAAATTAAATCATGTATTCATGAATGGAAGCATTTGTCCTTTCATGGGTGAGCATTCACTTTTTCAACCAGATGGTTTTAGGGAAACTTCTAAGTATAGAACACAGCTTATCTGGGTGCATTAGAGAAAGAAAAAAGGATAATTTAAAGTATGATTCCATTGATTTCCTCCCCAAAAAAGTTTCTTATATTTGAGCCTACCTTATCAGGCTTGTTTTCTGCACCTCTCTCAGATTGCCTGGGTATCTCATTTAGTTTCCTAATAGTTTTACTGCCTTCAATTCCTCCTCCTCATCACCAGAGTTATCTTTCCCAATGAATGCTTTTGATCATGTCATTCTTTTGCTGAAAACAAGCAAATAACAACAAAACCAAATAAAAGAACAACAAGAAAAATCCCTGAGGTGAATTTATCTGTAAATTGGTGGGAGGCGTATTCAGTGACATTGTTAAGAAATCAGTGCATATGTTACCCTTACTATGAGATATTTAAACACTAATAAAAATGGAAGGACTGTGCATTTTTAAGTCACTTTAAATTTCTGTTCTTAGTCTTTCCCAAATTTATGGGGTTTTTCTATGTTTCTTTACATTGATAAAGTTGTCTCCCCTTATTAATGGGAGACCCATTGGTTTACCTGCACGGGTTAGTGTTGCTCTGTTCTGGAAGATATGCAGTGAGCATTCTGCTTTCTGTCTTTCCCCAACCAAAGGGCCCATGGCAGTTTTCTCAGAAAATGTCTCTGAGACATATCAAAACCAAACAAAATTCGCAATACAGATGTCCTTGAAGAAGATAGTATATTTGAGCCCCATCTTTTTTTTTTTAGTGATCTGGAATGGTTTCCTCTACCTGAAGAGTCTTTTAGCTCTTAGTCCTAAAGAGTCTTTTAGCTCTTAGTCCTTAGGACTTAGAGCTTTTAGTCCTAGCTCTAATCGCTGGGACTTCTTTTTTGGTCAGTAGCACCTACTATAGCGACTGATATTTGGTAAATATGTAGTGATCATTTCACAAAAATAAATTCGTATCTTCAGTTTCTTTTATCCTTTTAAATTGACTATGTGTAAAAAAGTAAGTGATAACACAAAATAAATTATCCAATGTAAAGCAACCCAAGCCATGACCTCGCGTTCCCTGAAAGCCTGGTGACATTATCCAGAAGATTACTTTGAGAGACCCCACTGCACAAAGCTAGAAATTGCCTATTATTGTTCTGCGTATTTCCTCTCCTTCCTCTTTTGGTTTTATAGCTGAGGCAGCTGGCTCATTACAACTTGAAAAGAGTTTCTCCAAATTCAATTTCTGGGTTCTCTGCAGGAATAGGCTTTGTAGAGTCTCACTGAGCATAGACTCATTTGTTTGTTTGTTTTTCGCCACATTCAATATGGAACTTGCTTAAATTGATCAGCAGGTAGAGTTAGAGTCACTGCAAATAGTTCTGTAAGTGACATTCCTGAATCCAGGATCAATAGGTCACTGTTTAATTCTTACTATTTGGCCATGGCTTTTCACCTGATTCACAGCTCAGACAATAGGAACTTGCTGAGCAGTCAGGAGTAGGGAGTAGGGTGGGTCGTCCTGATCTTCAGAAATCTTTCTATGGAGAGTTTATCACAGGATGGCAATACAATTGTATCACAGATGATATTAAGAAATCAATTTTTCTTAATTGATTTTTAATTTTTAAAAGACCATTGAAAACAAAACTGTATGGTATGTGAATTTACCTCAATAAAACTGCTTTAAAGAAAACTGTTGAGAAAATGTATAAATCAAAGGAAGTAGGAGTATTACTTCCCATTTTACAAACAATAGAAAGAGCTGCAATAAGAGATTGTGTCTTCAAAATCATAAAACAAGTAATTGCCAATTGATTTCAAAGTTATCAGGATTTAAACATGCATTTTATTTTTCATTAAAAGTTATCAAAGTATACAAACATGATTATTAAAAGGAACATAATTCAGAAAGATCTATAATGAAAATAGCTGTCCCCTGCTGCTGTCCCCAGCCATCGGACTCAAAACCTCCTCCTTAAGGAAACCAAGGCATTTAGCTTCCAATTCTAATTGTTATTTTAGCTACCTTTACTTTTCCAAATACGCTTGTATTGTCCTTTCTTGATTTGTCTTCTTTTGCAAGGGCCTTATAGTAGATCTAGAATAGCTCTATAGATAAAGATTTAGCTCAGAATCTTCCTGACCATTTCATAAATATATGTGTAATATATTCATCTAGCTCTCACACATTCATGTCAGTATTTTTGGTTCCTCTCTCAAGCCACTTGGATAACTTTAACTAATAGACTTGAGCCAGGATGTCCACTGTTTTAGATGTCCTGAGCCAAGTGTCCTGCTCAGACCACTGCCTTGAGGCTACCTGCTAGTCTAGGGATCCCAGTTCTGCTTACAGCCCCCAGGCACTAGGCCTTAGGCTAAGCTGGAGCTTGAGGCCTGTGAAAGTACACCAGTGCTGCTTCTCTGAGATGTGCTTTTTTTTTTTTTATCTTATAAAAACTCCCTTTAAGGGAGCAAAGTTCACATAAAAAATCTTTTAAACGTTCAACACAAGCTGAGACTGAAAAAAAACCAGATGCTCCTTAATTTGGAGAGCATGTGCCCTCAGGGGTGCCCTCTTCCTTTCTATGTGCACACCTGGCCCTTTCTTTCCTCCAAAGCACAGTTGTAAAATAATACCACGTATTAAGATGATCTATTTCAGTTAGCCAATGACCCAGTGATGTTTATAACACCATTACAAAACCCTCCGGAAGCTTTTCCTTGAGGAAGAGATGGCTGTTTAGGGTTCAAGGAATCATAGAAGCAAGAAGCATTATATGAATGGATGGATAGGGACTAAATGAAGAGTTACAAAAGGTTACATGTTTCTGTCGCTCTTAAACAATTATGCGACCTTGAGAAAACGACTCAGTCCATAGAAGTTAACTTGGCTTATTTATAACAAAAGCTCATGGAGAATTTTCTTTCTCAGTCTTCTAAGAATAAGTACTTGAATTGTTTAAAACCAACTGTAAATTGCTTGAAGCATTTCAGAGACAAGTCTATCTTCAAAAATCAGAGCAATAGAATTTTTAGAAGACGTGCCAGCATTAGGCATTGTTTTAAAGTACTAAGTTTACCAATAATAATCATCGTAATCGCATTATTCTATCAAACTGCTTCCACCATGTCCAAAATAAAAATAGTGAGGACTATTAATTGGTGCTTTATAATTTAAGATATTAGGTATGATTATAGGTCTTTGGATGGCAGGACATAACACAAGGCCACTGAGATTGAGGAAAGGAATAAGTCATTATTTACAGCTCCAAAGGAGGGAGCTGCCATGCCCACAGGGGTGTGCCCCAGGGATAGGCTAACAGCAAGCTGAAGCCATCAGAGGAGGCTCAAGTGTGGTGGCAAGGTGGGGTTAGCTAGCTGTCTGGGCTCCCCGTGGATTGGTTGATCTGAAAAATGTCCCAGCTCCGGGGTATAGGGGCTGTCTCCAGTTGTTGGATGCCTGGCACAGGAGCACTTACGGTGGGTATATAGCCATCCAGTGGCTTGGTGGGGTGCGAGCCCACCAAGGGCGTGAGCTTGATCAGCTGCTCAAAGAGGGGCAGGACAGACGGACAGGCCTCTACTCTAGCCAGGTTCTCAAAACTGAGTCGGACATTTTAAAGGAACTACATTACACTCGGCAAGTTAAATGTCTTGAAAAGCAAGTAGAGTGATTTCACTGCAATATTTGGGTTATTTGAGCAATATGTCTTTTAGCAATCCTTCCTGCATTTATTAAAATGTCCTATTTTTTAGAAGTAAGTACGGTTCAACAGTAAGTTAATGCCATTTCTAGTTACACAATCATGTACACTGTCATTTAGAGTTAGTCCAGGATCTCATCTTTCCTACTGAAATTAGGCAATGAATGTAAGCATTTTCCTTTTTCTCCCATACCCTGAACATTCCTTTCATTGAAAAATTAACTCAAATATGTTTTTCCACTTAAAGTACGGATATACTCTGAAAAATAAATTAAATATGAACGATATAAGGCAGAAGGTGACTTTACAAGCTAGTATAATTTATGAAATGTACTAAAGAAGAGAATAGTATTATGAATGATAATAAAAGCAAATCTAGCCCTCATCTAACTAACTTCCCCCCTTAAACTCCCCCAGAGCGCCACTGGGTCAGTCAGATCAAGTCTGATCCTTTTCTGGATCTAAGACCAGAATTAGAAATTCATTTCAATGCCCCTGCTTCCTACTTAACCGAGAGAAGGCAGAGCATCACACAGTCGCTTCTTCAATTCACTGCTCGCTGGCCGCAATCTGCCTATTTACCGTGTCCGCTTCCTTCCAGGCTCCTCGCCATCCTGTGGGCCCTTTAACCCATTCACCACCATCCCTCGCCAAGACACGCGTCCTCTCCGCTCAGGTTGAGGAAGGACTATTTCACTCCTAATCAAGACGGATGTTTCTACCCCTGGTTTGTTATTACTGTTTCTTTGCTCCTTCAGGATCTTATGACCTCAATTATTTGCACTTTTCACTTTGATTTTCAGTATCTTGTCCTCTATAGGCTGTCTCTTCTCTAAGTATACACTCACCCAGATTTCTCCAGCCTTAAATGTAAACAACAAAAAGCATCACCACAGTCTTACACACACCCGCACCCCTGTTCATGTACCTTTTCAGCTTCTGTCCTTTTCTAGTTCTTCAGCTCTACCTGTGTCCTGAAAGAATTAGCTACGTATATTGCTAATTTTACCCTCTTTTTTACATTGCTTAAATTTGGCTGCCAATTTTGAAACTCTTTCTCATCTCATAAGAGCTAAATCTTATATAATTTTTTTCAGTTCTGATGCTCTTTAAAGTCTGGAAGAGTACACAGTGCTTGCCATGTTTTATTTCTTAAAACTTTATCATCTCTTTGTGTGTGTGGACATTCTTAGGCCAGATTTCTAAAGTCAAAATGTTTTGACTTGAGAAAAATGAGTTATGTAAATGAAGTTTCCCAGTCGTCGCCAGAGCTCTCTAAACACACCTCATTTACTCACTTCCTTCACCATGTCCATGCACTCAAAAAAGGTTTTAATTTTCTAGGACCAGAAAAGAGTGATTTTTTTTAAAGATCTTTAATTTTTTTTAATCCATCCTTAGTGTCCATAATGGTGCCTAGTCATTATTTTTTGCATTATACTGAGTCAAATGCTTTTAACAATTAAAATTTAATTCTGATTCTAAGCACTAGACTCGTATCAGCATAGTATCAGTTTATCAATACCAATTATTTAAAATAGACAAAAATGCATGATCTAATTTTTTTTTCTTCGATGAAGGTAAATTTTTTAACTTACTTCCTAAGATTTGAAATTGGCTCCCTTTACTTCTCAGTATTTTCCCATTTCCTTAACATTTATTTTCTGCTCATGTTTATATTAAATCCAAGATTCCTCCCTACCCTCTTCCCTAAATCAAATAAAAATGATAGTGTCATCTGTAAGTTCTAGGCAAGTCTTATATCATTTTATAGTTCTTTTGCAATCAGTTTATCTGCTTCCTTCCATTAACAAGGAGATTCAGATGAAGACCACTCTGAAAAGTAGAAATTTATGGACTGGTAATCTCATTCTGTTTCTCACCAATACAAATTTAAAAGCATATCATCCCTGAAAAGGATTCTTGAGTCCGAGCCTTCATTTTCTGTGTTGACCATTTCAGTCCTTTGCTCACCCATTTTTAATGGCATTCAAGCTCCTAACTGTGTGGGTCTTGTCATCGTGCCAGCCTAACAGGGGCTGCATTTCCTCATCCATGTCTTTGCACACTTGACTTCTCCCAGTGTTATTATTTTTAAATTTAGAGGATGGAGGTTGTTTGCACTATATCCCAAGCTGATTTTTTGACATCTGAAGAAGTATCATAAAGCTGAATTCTCCCTGTTCCTCCCTTGAACACATTATCTTCCTTACCACCTTCCACTAAATTACTAGATAGAGAGCTTCACACTAAGTTTGGAAAGTGAATATAGGCCACTCACACAGCAGGGCCATGTATAGCCATTTGTCCACCAGCCTGACTCACTTTATATTCTAATTTCAGAAAGAGGGTGCTGATTCTTTGCTGAGTGGTAATTGTACCTGCAACACTAAAGCCCTACTACATGCCTGGAAAAGCACACTCACCATCAACTTGCAATCAAGTCCTACCGTGCTCCACGACAGCGTCTATGAACTTGCCAGCCTTGACCCTTGGAATGAATCCCTGGTTTCTTCTAGCAGAGGTCGTTCTACAACCCCCAAAAGGCACGCTGTTACTGTCAGCAGGCAATCAGGCCCAAAATGTACCCAGACTGCAGATCAGTGTCCTGTATTGTACTCGTAGGCTCTGGGGAGAGGTTTGATATGCTACCTGGGGCCTTGGGAACTCTCTCACCCAGAGTTCAATCTGAGTCATGAAAGGATGAATGCTAGAGATGTTTGTTTGGAATTCTAAACTTAAGTCCACCGATATCCTCAGGAATTTTATGTTGGTACAATAGACTGGATTTTTTTTAAAGGAAATAGGAAATTGAAAGTTATTGCTTTCTCTTCCAATCCTGTATATATTAGTACTGGGAAAAACAAAGCAGAAAGTCTATTTGTAAAATAAGCAAAATTCTGGGCAGCAATTCACCAATATAACTCACCTGCCACTACAACCCTCAAACACACTTTACAATCCCTCTTTTATACTTAAATGTATATATATATTCTGACTTCAAACTTAGATTTAAACAAATCTCAAGCCAGGTCAAGGTTTTTTTTTCTTCTTTATGTTAGCATACACTTTATTTATTCTTTCAATCAATAGATGGGGGCAAGGGTTATGGCAGCCCCAGGACCAAGTGTAGTTTCTGGCACACAAATGCCCACTAAATGTTGATTGAATGAATGAATGAATGGAGATATTTTGCCTGCTTAATAAAATTTAAACTGGGAGCCTTGTTTTGGATCAACAATTTGATAAGAAGGGATTAGATGTGGCTAATTAGAAGGCAAATGGAAATGAGGAGAGAAAAAAGCAATGAATAGATTAAAATATGAAAAGGAGTTTTGAGCTAAAATAAAAATTGTTTAGCAGAAAATTACAGTTGTTTAACCTGCTTTAGAAAAAAAAAAGTTAAATCATTACTGTGGGGTACAGGCAACAATTGGGACCAAACTAAAATGAAACAAAAAGTACACTAAAGCTGTTAGTGGTAATAGAAAACAAAAGCGAATTTAAGGGATAGGTGAGAGAACAAAACGAAACAAAGAAAAAGAATTGTCTTTCAGAATCCTCATTTTTTCTCCTTAGGATTGGGGCTTATATAGAGATTGATTTGTCACCTTGTCATATGATAGGATGGTAGAATTCAGGAATGGTGGAGAAAACAGAAAGGATGTATTGTTTGGGTCTGCAAGGTATAATGTTTAAAGTTCTAGGTATGGAGAGAGCAGACTGCCTGTTGGGATGAAGGAAATGGGTTGGGGAAAGATTGCAAAAGGAACCGTGGAGAAGGCGGCACATGAGAAGATAATCCCCATCATTCTCACTGGTTTCTACTCGAGGTCCTGAAGATGACTGGCTCCAGGGGAACTCAACCAGCTCTTATTCTGTGTAGTTGAAATAGCTTCTCTCACTTTGCGGTGCTTGTTCTGTAGAGGAGATCTTCATCAAACAACCCTCTCCTACTTACTCTTTGAGATGGATGCATGCCCTTCGGGAGAGGGTTTCCCAACATCACTTTGATCATAATGGTAATCATAATAATGCTTACTTTTTCATGTTTTATACCAGGAACATCGGAGTTTTCTCTCAGTACCTTTAGGCTTCTCAGCGGCAACTGTGGTACTCAAACCATTGCCAAAAAGACTAAGGTCCTTGTGTCATATGGAGAAACGTTTCTCAGCCTCTCTCCATGGCTACATCTGAAGGTAATGTCTACTGTATAAAATGCGCTCAGTTAAAAATGCTTATGAATAAAAGTAGGCGAGGGCATAGCATTTGTGCTTGTCAGTTCTCTGCCATACCCTTGGAATGAGAAATTTTGTTCATGACATTGCCAGCGACACCATATACATTCTAAGGTTGATGCTTTAACCTCTGTGAACTGTGGTAGAATAGTAAATCACTGACGGTGAAAAGAACTATAAATATTTTGGAGGAAAGCCAAAAATATTAAAGGAAGCTGAGCTTAGCCAGACATTCTAGCCAATTTCACTTGGCAGCACTGCTTCCATAAAAGTATGGAACTAGATGCAATTCACTTAGAATCTATTAGGCAATTTACAGCTACTCAACAACATCAAGGGAATTGTTAACCAATTAATTAATTAAGCAGTATTTATGACGCATCTACTTTATTCAATATCTTGGCTTTGGTTGGGAAAATTAGATCCAATTTTAACATCAAGCTACTAAATGATTAACAAATAATGTATTTCAAGGGATGATATTTCTATTTAAAGTAAAATATATAAATGTGCCATGACAATAGAAGTCACAGGATGACTCTAACTGCAAGGAAGGCCCGGAAATGTAATCAAGCTGGGTATTGAGGAGTTCAGAGGAACTGGTTCAGGTGACTGGAAAAATTGTTACATGTTGCCGCAATCACAGAATGATACTGATGTGGTTTCAACCTGTCTTCCCAGGACGATGTTCAATGTTCCCTGACAAAGAGAGTTTCATTCAGCTTCTTAACTCCAGTTCTAACAGAAAGAACGCTTGCTGTGCCTCTGAGCGGATGCCAAACCAATGCGATTCCAGTTGGAGTCAGCTGCCCAGCAAAAATGATACTTATTCCAAAAATATCTGGTTTATAGAGGTGTATTGCTTCAAAGCATTTTATTACTTAAACCACATCATAATTCTAGGAAGCAAAAAGGTTTAACCCTTTTATTTTTGGGCCAATGACATTGATCGTCAGGGAGGTTAAGTTTCATTTAAATAAAGTTGTTGATATTAGAATTTTTAAAAGATTTCTTCTTTCTAAAGCCCTTGTTCATTCCAAGACACTCTGATGACTGGATTTCCTTCATTTGGGCCAGTATTTTTTTTTCCCGTAGGAAAAATGGATAAATTAATGGAAAATATAGAGAAGAAGAAGAAGAAAAAGGAATTGTATTCCCAGTACCCAAAGATGATGCTTGGAAAAGTTGTCTTACAATCTATTTTCTAAGATCTTTTCCTTTTGAAAAATTTTAATCCTATATATAATGAAGTAGGAAACATGTACCTTACTGCCCCAAAATTTTTAAAAATTAATATTTTCTAGTATTCACTTCAGATCTCTTTTTGAAGATATAAAATGTTAGAGATAAAGGTATATGTGCATTTTCTTTACAATGTTAATATATGATTTCATCATCTTTTCAAACTCCGTTCTTGTTATTTTATCACAAAATTAACCTAGGCCATTAAAATGCATCATAAGCTTAACTTGTTGTACAACATTCTATGTTGAATATTAAGGATTTTTAAAATAATTGTACTATAATACATTTATTGCTTAAATTTTTATCTGTATTTTAGATAAGTTCCCCATGGCACATATCTTAAAAAGTGAAAATAGATGCTAATTTGTCTGAACAGATTCTACCACTACTTCTACCTTCGTAGACTCTTGTCTCATTTTTTTGTCTCACCTGGAATGTATCTGTAAGTTATTTGTTTCTGAAATGGGCATGTGATTAGTTTATTTTGAAAACTTTTGAGTATTCAGGAATGTCTTTTTGTTGATTTCACAACTGAAAGACAATTTAGCTAGTTAAGAAATTCTTTAGTTACAAACTTTTCCTTTAGTAACACCCAAGATCTCATGCCAAAATTTTCTGGCACTTAGTAATGCGGAAGGAAAACATGAAGACAGCCAACATTTCTGGGTGTTCTTTAAAATTTTTTTTTTTAATTTAATTCAAAAATTTTGCCAAGGATGGCTAGATGTGGAACTTTTTTCATTTATTTTATGTATAACATGACAGGACTTTTCAATCGGCTTACTCAGATTTTCTTTTGCTTGTTTTAGATCTTATGTTCAAATTGATAATTTTTTTCCATAAGTCACCTAAAATTACAATTCTTCCATTCTTTGTCCTCCATGTCCATTATCTTTTTATTCTCCTTTCTTCTACTTTTTAATCTTCTGATCAATTATCCTGCATGCTGGGAAAATTGAGGTTTTTATTTTATCACAGATTTTATTTTTTAGATCACTTCAGTTCTGATGAGAATTTAAATTTTTCATGGCATTTGAGTTTTTGTTAATTTTCCTTTTCTTACCCACCTCTGATTTCATTTCATCCTGTTGTATATTCATGTTAGCCTGTTCTTTATGTTTACCTTTCACATCTGCAACATATACGCTATTTATTTTTTGCATCCTATAATGAGTCTAAAAGTTTTGTAGGTTATTTCTGTTATTATTATTTATGGTTCCTGGTGTCTTCCTAGTCTCAGGTTTTAGGATGCTGTTTCCCCCCACTTTTTTTCCACCTTGTTTGTACACAGATCCCTTTGCTATTTGCTCAGTTTCCAATGGGTGCTCTCTACTGAGATTCACTAAAGCCAAAAAACAGCTTTGGGTCCCATTCACTAGCCATTTTAGTGCTGAATGGAAACCTACTTACCAGACATCTAATTAATACACACAGATCTTAGCTTAAACTATAATTTCTATTAGGATTTTATCAAGTATAACTCTACAGAATTATGGTGAAATTGTCCATTTCTAGTTTCTAAACCTTTTTTACTCTGAAAGATGAATTAGAAAAAAAAAAACAAACCAAACTCCTGGAGACAGTTCTCAGAATTTTTGCTATTCCCATCGCTACCAAAAGCTTATTACCTATGAGCATCATTCTTCTCAGAATTCAAAGTGCCAGCATGATTTCCTATGCCAACTTCATAAAAATGTTTTCTCTAGGAATTTTACTTTTCATCCAAGAGTAGAAAAAATACTGCTGATGGAAGTGGCCCAATAGCTGCACCCACATAGAAAAAAATGCGTTCCTGATTTTGTGCTTGGCAGAAAACTTGTGTTTCTGAGGAAGACAAAGTCTGGTGGTAACAGGGCTAGCAGAGTGTGGGCACTTCATCAATTGGGTCAAACTGAGGACCAGTCACTGGAAGAAAACTGAAGAAATCTCTGAGGTCCTGGTAAAAGTGGAAATGTTGGTAATTGCTCACCATGATCTTATCTTCATAGTAAATGATGAAAAACTGGGTTAGGCAAATTAGATCCAATTTTAACCTTGAGCTACTAAATGTTTATTAAATAACATATTTTAGGGGATGATATTTCTATTTAATATAGAATATACAAATACACTATGACAATAGAAGTTGAAGATTTTATTTTCCAGAATGAGCCCAACTTTCCTGTTATATTATCAGGAATGGCTTATTTTATAATAGAATTTAAAGAAATTAAAACATGGGGTTTGGAAAATATAGCTATTTCTTATCTAAGAGTTCTTAAATGCTCTCCAAAATAAAGTGTTCTGACTGTTCTTTGGATATTTTCATTGACCTTTAAGTTAAAAAATACTTTGCCACACCAAAAATGATACCTGTTCATGAGACTTGAATAAATGTCCGATTTTGTCTCATGATACCTTCCCAATACTTAGAGAGGATTCTCTCTAGAATCCTAGGAGAAAGCTCACAGTGCACCCATGCCCCCTCGCCATGATTTTTTCACATGATAAATTTATCAGTCAGTTATCATTTTTGTTCACCAGCTGGATTATTTTCATGAGCTGACCAATGCCTTGGAAAACATGGTTGTGGATAACTGTGGTTGCCTGTTCTACAGTCTGAGAGCTGATACCTTGTCCTGTCTTTCCTGTCCTTTAAATGCATAGACGTGCACACAACTTATGTTCTTAAGATAATAAAATATCGCTTCTCAATGAAAATGAGAAAGCTGTAAATTTGGAGAAAATTCTAGGTCAAATGTGTATTTTAAATTATACTTGGGATGATTAAAATGCTGTACTTTCACATCAGATTAAGGAAATCCAGTCAAAATGTTATGGAAAACATAGTGTCAGATTCTTCTCAATTGTATAAAAAAATGAAAGATCATTTTAACCTGGGCTGGAAAGTTCTGGAAATGTACCACTGATGGTGCCAAAATAATTAGAAATTAAACAGTGACACTGGAGACACTACCTTTTACACGAATTTAAAAGGGACTCATTTAAACATCTTCATTAATTAAGCACATTATATCTAGCTGGAAACTGAGAAGATATATCCTTATACTTTTTAGCAGTGATAACATTAACTGGAAGATCATTGCCAATTTTTAAATTGAGATTAGTGTTTGCTTTATCTTAACTCAAAGCACTGCGCTTAGGGTTATAATTACTGAGTGAAATGGCTAAATGAACTCTAACATTTAAGTTAGTTTCATGCAGCCATACTTGTTTCGCTTCTGTGGTGAAAGAGAAGGGCATATTCAGTGGAGCCTTCTAGCATATTTAAGATGTGGGTAAAGGCACTGGAGGAAATATAAAAGCTTATTTGGCATGTCTTCTGACATCTTCCATCTTCATTTTCAGAGCAGTAGGAGGTGTGTGGTCTTTTATGTCTCTGGAGAGGAAACAGCTGCTCTGTAGACCCAAGGTTCAATAGCTACATCCACCCAAGGGCAGTCAGCTCAGCCAGATCAAAATGTTCTATTAACGAATTTGGCCCTCATCTCCAGCCTGTAATCTCCATTTTCTCTTTTGCCCTCTTGGATTTGACATGCCTTCTGTACACAGGCAAAGGACTTTGCTGGAACCTGCCAAATGTAACATAAACAAACAGGAGGAAAAAGGTCTTCTCATTGTTGAAAAAAAGGACAGTAGCACTAATTGAGTCACTGCCGTTCTATTAAAAGAACCAGAAAAAGGTTCCAAATAAGGATAGGAGGTTAAAAAAAAAAAAATTAGCAATCCCCCAAAGAAATCTGAATCATTTTATATCCACTTGGGTTCCTTGCAGCTGTGTAACCTACTGAATGTTTTATCTAAGCTTTGCCCTAAATAAACCAAGATAAATTTAAAACTTTCAAAAAAATAACCAGAATTTTAGAATTCAATATTGTGTATAAGATTCGTTCAGCCTATTTGCTATTCTTTCTCACTGTCCTAAATGATTTCTTCTTGACTCTTTACTTATTTAGTCTTTGAAGTTCTTAGTTCTCAAAGTTTTAGGTAATATGAAAAACTACACATTGAAAATAGATTTATGGCCAAGATCATCATCTTATCAAAATTTCCAAAAAATTTGATAAGGTATTTTCAAGACATAGCCATAAATACTAGAACTCTTCAAGAGCAACCAGATTTATTACAAGGACTGTGTTTACATTGTGATGGTAAATGCCAGACTCCTAAATGAGAAAAGCATTTCTACATGAAATTGTTAGAACTTATACTTTTATCACTGTGGAACGCATTCATGGCTATTACAGGATAATGTAAGATTGAGAATTACTTGTCATAAAACAACCAGCAAAGTGAAATATTCCTGTTCCAAATTTAGGGATCGTATATGTATTCCTTATCTAAGAGTTCTTAAATGCCCTCTCCAAAATAAAGTGTTTTTAATACTGGTAAAAAAAAAAAAATGAGGGGTTATTTCTTATGTATGAAGAATTGACAAATGAGTTGTAGGGATGGTGTGGCTAACAGTAAAGGAAACTCTTAAAATGCATGTGGAGATGAGTGTCTGGGTCAGGAATAATGATGGATGGTTGAAAGAAATTTAAATATGTGAGTGTTTGAATAAGGATGCTTTATGACCTCAGCAAGCTGAAAGATGTTCTAGGGATTGTTTCCATATAAAGCTGGTAATAACAATGTGTTGCTTTCTGCTTTGACACCAACTAGCACATGCCTTGTTTCCCCTTTTAAAGATAACCACTATATAACCTAACAGTCAGAAGAGAGCTGAGAAGCCTGTTCTCACCACTTGGCTTATCACTCACTGGAACACTGCTAGCTAATGTGGTTGTTGTGACAGTTTTAAATTTTATACTTATTTTACCATTAGCTGCACATCTTTATTTTTATGCATATAACACCACTGGTTAAAAATGGAAGGCAAAAGGAATTCTCATATTGAAAAACGCTTTGAAACAAATATGTAAAACGTCAATATTTGTTGAATCCCGACAGGGCATGGGAATACAGATTATTTTACTCTCTTTGTTTTCTATAATTTAAACTTACTTAACTTTAAAAAGATATAAGAAGAGTTTCTGCAAGGGCAAGGGGCCTATCTGTTAGGTTCTTGTATATATCTCAGATGCCTAAAATGGGTGACAGTCCATGGTGGAGAGAAAGTGAGAGAGAGGAAAGCTTGTAGGACTAACCTGACAGGCCATCAAGACCCTGACCTTCTGCATTTTCTCCCTAAACACTTAAATTATTTGGGACTACACTTTAGGTCCATTCTCCTTAATTCTGCTGGATTGCAGAACCTTCCAAATGATAGTGGCAGAAATCTGTCCTTTCTAGCTCTGCTTTCCCCTATTAATGCCCATTGCTAGGATACACCCTTGCCCCATCTCACCGTCGAATGCCCCAGATCAGGCCAGAGACAGCTTTTCCCCTAAGTTTTCAGACATAATTTTCCCATAATTTGCCTGAGACAAATTTGCATCTCAGTTTGTCTAATAATCTAAAAGCCATAAATTCATATTTACCTTCCACATATGATAGAATGTAGCAAAAATTGAGAGTTCCAATGTTTCCTTAGTTTTTCTTTTTTCTATTTTGCCTAATAAGAAACATTTTATGTATATTTTGGCCAATTTAAGCCATTTCTGCTCAAATTTGATACAAACAAAGAAAAGTCAAGTTATTAACCAGAAAATGAGGCTATTCAGAGAAAGTCACTCATTCTCATATATCCTCATACTATGTTAATTACGAGAATCACAGTATTTCCCATTCTCTCTAATCTTTTCTCTTTCTCTCTCTCCTTGGCCTTGAGAAAAGTGAAGACTTTAGGAATGAAAAAGAGAAGGGAACTTGGAATTATAATGAGGATCCTTTATCTTATGGATGGCAAACCAGAAATTAAAAACTTCATCTCACACCATACTAAGAAATAGATTTCAGATGGATCAAAGAGTTAAAAAAAAATCACACCACAGAAAAATTGAACAAAGTATTATAATGTATTTACCAAATCTCTAGATGGAGGACTTAGAAAAACCACAGGCATGCAAAGAAAGAAAGTGGACAATTTGGCTACATAAACATTTAATATTTATATATGATTTTTGCTTTGAAAAAGCAAAAATACATATATAAAAACAAAATATGAACAATACATTGGAGAAAATGCTTGAAACAGATGCAGTGTCTTTCATTACAAAAAAGAGTCAACTCACATTGATACCAAAACACCAAGACTCAACTGATGAAGGATCAAATGGCTGGATAGTCAGTTCATAAATGAGGAGTTACATTTGATAAACCAAAGTAAATAACAATATTTTTCCACATAATAATAATAATAAATCAAGTTAAGAAAAATTGTTCAAAATAATGTGAAGCAATTTAGTCCAAATTTGGTTAAATGAATAAGATTTAACTCTGTTAATGGGTATATAAACAGTACAACTATGGAAAACAATCTTGAATTTGAAACGTTTAAAATCATTCTCAACCATTCAACTAGTCATTCTGTTTCCCAGAATTTAAGAAAATATTCTAAACATAGGGGAAAGACAGCTTTATTTACATCAAAAGTTGTTGGGATATTATTCCTCACAGAAAAAAGTAAAAAAAAATAGTCTCATAGGTTTTTATATTTAGTTTGTTATATATCACATTAATTTTATTGCACGCAAGGCCAAAAGCAAAGTAAAACTGAAGAAAGAATACTTAAAATATTCAGTATTTCAAATATGAAGTACAGTAATGAATATATAGGTCAATTTATTTATTAGGTAAGCAGATTCTAGGGTCCGTAGCTTTTACTTATTTTGGGGGGGGGGGGGGATGCAGGGTCTGGGAATCAAACCCTGGTCTCCTGCATGGAAGGAGAGCATTCCACCACTGAGCCACCCGTGCGCCCTGGCCCATGGCTTTTAGGCAGACTGGCAGTGATCGACATAGGGGCACCACCTTACTACTCTGCTCATCGTCTCCCGTATCTCACTATGGATACTCACCCAGCTGGACATCTTGACACCTAACACTCCTGAAGTTGACCCAGGACCCTTGTACGTTGTTCAAGCCACCCATCTGTGCCCCTAAAAGGAACCCCACATTTCTTAGGTGTCTGAACCCCTGCTTAGTGGCAGCTCCCTCCTCCAGTTCCCAGGGGTCCTGAGAGTCTAACTGCCTAATGTTTGAACCTGTTTGAGCTGTGACAGCGATGCAGAATGACTGGCATTCACTTTTATATTGTTCATACTTGACAGTTTGTCTTGAGAACGAATTACTGATTTCTACCTCTTTCTGAGTTCTAAGAATTATGTTAAGTGTTTCATGTGCATTATCATTCATAATCTCAACAGCTCTGTGACAAATAGTATTATCTCCATTTTCTAGATGAAGAGCTGGAGCAAGAATTGTAAGTACTTTCCCAAGGCACCAGGAGGGAGAGCAGAGGTAGAATTCATATCCAGGACTGTATTAATTTCATTAGGAGGTCTTTGTTTCCTAAGTCCTACAACAGATAAAAAAAAAATGGGGTTTCAGGTGTGCAAGGGTGGTTCAGCGGTAGAATTCTCACCTGCCATGCAGGAGACTGAGTTTGATTCTCAGCGCATGCACTTCCCAAACAAACAAGCAAACAAATAAATGAAAAACCCAAATGAACAAAAATTCAGCATATGGTGCTGCAATAAGGGGATGGTCACATGGAGAAAGAATGAAATGTGACCCCCAGCGTACAGCATACAAAAAAAGGGGGGGGGGGGGCTTCCCATCCGGCTAATCAGAGACAAGAGATATTTAAATAGTAAGAGAACATTTGAAGACTTTAAAGTTTACTTGAAAAATAAGGAAGAAGACAGAGACTTAGTGTTATGTCTTTTTACAACCACAACACCCAGCCCTGCTTCCTGATAACAGTAGTTTACAATGGCGTCTGCTGTTTTCTGAGTCTTTTAGAGTTTCTACCAGGAAAGATATAATGAAACTGGTCATGGATGCAAGAAAGACTCCCATTTCTAGTAGAAGTACAGTGGGAATTAGAGATGTTAAAATGTGAATAGCTTATATGTAAACTGTAATTAAGAAGACCTAATAGTTAATATTTTAGTACGCAATTAGCATCTTCTATTCTATACTTGAATAAGTAAACCAAGTAAAATATTTCTGAATATGCACACAATGAACAAAACATGAGCCAGATCTTCACATTAGAATTTACCTATTTTAGCTAAATTTCTCTCTGTCAAATGCAAATCCTGAGTCTGTCCTCTCAGGATTACCCTATTTAAAGACCATCTGAGATAATTTTAGATTTCTCTGTGACGTTAGGAGCTTGTGTTTTATCCATTCTCATGTAATATCTTATCTTCAGGTACCATTTAAAATTCATCAACAGGTTCTATAGTTCTCACTTAAAAATTATCCGACACTAGACAGATGTCCATTAGCACTTCCCAAGATGAGATGGATGGACCACCCACTGAATCAGAATCCCTGGTGGAGGGAATTTTTAATCAGTTCCACAGTCGATACTTAAGCATGCCCCAAATTGGCAAAACTGTGACCTGCAAATGCATTCATTTCTGTGGTTCAAAGAGGTTATACAGAGGTTCTGCATCTGTTCCAGTTGAAGGTGGTGAAAAGGAAAGGGGCTATGAAAGGTTTGTGTACAAGCACCTCTCTTACTGCTTTTCTGTGTGACCTTGGCAAGGTATACAGCTGCATTGCATCTCCTTTTCCTTGGCTGTAAAATGGGGTTAACATCCAACATTAAAATATTTTTGTAATAGAAATATGGGTAAAGAACCTGGTACATAGGTGGCACACACTGCATATCAAACCATGTGACTATTTTTTTTCCCTCCCCTCTCCCTTACCAAGTCTCTTCCCTTCCTAACAACTTTGTAAGAAATTCAGGATATGACTAAGGAGAGGTAATTCATGCTTCTGAGGGTTTCTGTTTCAAATAAAAAAATGTACACATACCTGAGGATTTTACATGAACTACTGACTTTTCACAATGTGCTAACATTGGTTAACTCTTTTAATTCTTAAAACAGTGTGGCAAGGTTGATTATTTTCTACCAGCAGCTACAAATTTATTAACAAGGACACTGAAGAAGAGAGGGAACATTTAACTGGCTCATTATAGTAATAATAAGTACTGAAACTAAAATTTGAGTTCGGGTAGCCCACATACTCAAACTTGACCTGCAATAGCAGTCTAACAACTGCAATTGCTCAAATTTTATTTTATGGTTCCAAAATCAAATTTTGGATCCTGCTCTTGATTTTTGAAACCTCAGTTGCAGTGGTCTCAATCTCACAACCTAACAGGACCAGGAAGAAAATGTAAAGGTGAGGAAAGGGCTGGGTTGTACCCAACTGCTATGGGGAGAGGTTTACATTTTCCTCTACCATTTTTTCTTGAAACACATAACCCTCTAGATCTAGTTTTTCTTTCCCTACTTTTGATAACAATATTAGTTACAGAGAAAACCAAGAGTGAAAGGATGGTGAGAAATGGCAACTGAACTTTGGCCTCAGTTTTGGGGCCAAAGAAAAAAGACACCATCACAAAGAGACGCTAAACCTCACCCCTCACCTAGAGAGCTTTAGAGACCACACACTAGCACCACTGATGTCAATTCTGCTGAAATTCAGCCCTCCTGGCTCCACATCTTCTGCTATCCAAACATAAATCAGAAATCTGGATTTTAATTTGAAATCTCACAACTTCTGATTGTAGGCCTCCAGCAACAAAACACAACAAACAAGCTAATCAGCAACAAAGCATTATGTTGGCCAAGTAATGCAGGTTTGCAGGCAACATCCAGCCCACTGGTTTGAAACTTCTGCCCTCAAAGAGGAAGAAACAGCTCAGGTCTTACGGATCTGAACTTAATTGTGGAAAATACTTGTATTACAGATTAGGCCTCAGGACTCGAGGCTTTTGCCTCAGCTCCTTCTGCTCGAAATGCCCTTCTTCTAGATTTTAGTTTGGCCGATACCTTATGATAGGTCAGTTTTCAGCTGAAAAATCACTTCTTCCAAGAAGACTTTCCAGAGCCTTCTATGAAGTGTTCACTCCTCCCTTTACTGGAGACTACCTTTCTTCAAAGTGGTTCTTGCTATCTGAATTGATGCTATTTTTTTTGTGTGCATACTTATGGTTTGTCTTTCCCACTGAGTGTAGTTTCCATAAGAGTAGGAATGCTATCTCATTCACCATTGTATCTCGGAGACCGGGAACTGTGTTTTGTACACAGTGCATGCTCAAGAAATATTTCATCGGAGAGAGTACCAGTTACTTACTAAGTGCCTCCTATGTGCCCATGTACTAGATATTTGGAGATGAAGCATTCTATGGCTGCAAAGGTCAGAAGAAGCAAGGGAGGGCAGCTCTGGCCTTCCCAGTGGACCATCCAGGAGCATCGGTGGAGTAAAGGATGCTGAGAAATCACAACCAACTCAGACAGATTCATTTCATCTATGCCCAGCCTCCTAAAACCATTTTTTTTGGGCATAATAGCCATAGTATTTGAATGTATCAGCACATTATGTGCCACATTATTCCAGAAATTGCATATTGGATTTGACTACTGTTGTTAATAAAAATGACCTTTTTCAAAATGATTTGCATAGTATGCTCTTGAGACTCACTTACTTTGTTAGACAATTAATCCAGCATACTACATAAAAATTATACATTTTATATATATATTAAGAAAAGTAATTTAGATGTTTCAGATATACTGTAAAGTTTTGTAGATGGAACAAAATATGGTTTTTCATCTATACAGTCAAATGGTTTCTTAATAACACAATTATCTTCGACTGATTGATTCTGAGAACTTTGCTAGTTTTTTCTAAACTGTACTGTGATATTTTACATCTCATATCACTTTAATTTTTAAGGAACAAAGTGCTTCTCACTTATTCTAAGTGACCTTTTGTCTTTTGGCAAAGCCAGTTATGAACTGCACATGGCTAATCTCAGATTCCTAGAATTGATAGAAAATTAGCTCGGCCTAATAAACTCCATGCACGGTTTCCCACTGCATCTGCATATTTAAAGTAAAACAAATATAATAATCAGGTTTTCTCAGAGAAGCTTCTCTAACGTGCTCATGAAATCAGGAGTTTTCTAATGAAATTGTGGATAATATCTGCAACCATTTGGCATAAAGCCTGCCTTTTAGAAGTCTCACTTTTTATTATCTTTGGAAAGGAAAGGGCTTAAGCTTATCTTGTCCTGTGCCTCCACTGGGATGTGACTCACATGGATGGGCCATGATACCTGGATTGGCAATGCTGTTAAGATTCGGTTTTGGATCTTTTTTCTGGAAATGGCTTCTGGAAGCTTAAAAACAATCCTGCCACATATGGAGGAAGACCCCATGTTCTTCCGTGAATCATTTGGGGAATAATTTATTTAGACTATTACACCTGGTGACATCAGAAGGGTTCCCAGGAAATATCTTTTGTCACCAGGTTTTCCATAATGATACGTAAAAGTCCTCCAACATTTGATAAGTGGGGACGAAAAAATCTAATCGTATAAAATTTGTCATCACGGGGCGGGCCGCGGTGGCTCAGCGGGCAAAGTGCTTGCCTGCTATGCCGGAGGACCTCGGTTCGATTCCCGGCCCCAGCCCATGTAACAAAAACGGAGAAACAAAAATACAATAAAACAAGAAAATGTTTAAAAGATGTTTCCCTTTCTTCCTCCCTTCCTTCCTTCTATCCTTCCTTCCTTCTCTCTGTCTTTCCTTTAAAAAAAAAAAAAAAAAAAAAAAATTTGTCATCAGGTGAATACAGTATTTTTCAGCCAATTTGTTCTGAAACAGAAGCACATAATGATCTGAGAATTTTCCTGCATGTAACTGACCCTGCACAGATTTAAGAAAATCACATATGATCAGAGGGCATCTTCCCTTCACCGTTTTCCCCAAGGAAAGATAAAACCTTGAGCACACTCCTGTTTGAGGTGGAGGTCACACAGAAGACTGGAGCCAATCGCCTATTGCATTTTTTGCACAGTATTACTGAGTAATTAGAAGGACTGCCTGAAAGCTCATGCACTTTACTCCAAACCTAGCACCTTCTATTTGTTATGCAAGTGCACATCTACCTCATCTGGCCTCATGTCCAAATCTACCCTCACTCAGCCCTCCCCATCTGTCTCCCTCTAGCTGATTCACTGACAAGGATGCATGGAAAGGTGGTGCAGTAAAGGAAGCCCAAACCCTGCTATATGCTCATATTTCCCATGATTTCCTTCTGACAGATTTGTATTTCTTTACAGTCTATGTGCTCCATTTATCCTTTGTTCTCTGTATAATACTCAAATTTTATTATATTGCCAATAGAGAGTCAGTGATTACAGGAGGTCACAAAAATAAGTACTTACCACAAAAAGGAGAAATTTTATCATGGTCCTAATAAAAAGAGGATATGGCTGCAAGCTTTTCAATGGATACTTAAGTGCCTAACTCAGAAAGAATGTCTTCCAATTTGTCCATCCAGTCTGTGGTGGTTAATTTCACGTGTCCACTTCGCCACGTTATGGTGTGCAGTTTTTCAGTCAAGCAAGCACTGGCCTGATTGTTACCGGGAGGACATTTTGTGGACTTAAATCATCAGTAAATTGATGGCATCTATGGCTGACTACAACTATAATCAACGGAGGAGATTGCCTTCAACAATGAGAGGTCTCATCCAATTGATTGAAGGCATTAAAAGGAGAAGTGATGATTTCAACAATCAGAAGAGAGAATTTCCATCTCTACTTCAGCCAGCCAGCTTCTCTTGGAGAATTCCCTGGAAGACTTCACCAGAGTTCCCAGCTGGCAGCCCCTATAGAACTTGGACTTTCCCATCCCACAGTCATGAGACAATTCTTATAAAGATCTCATAACATTTACAGATACCTCCTGGTGGTTCAGTTTCCCTAGAGAACCCTGACTAATACACGTCCAATATGGTGCCTCGGTAAATTTATTTCTATCACCATTCCCTACCAATTTTACTAAATAGTTCTCTTTAGGGTCAGGGGCTCTGATAATGCCAGGATTTTGGTGAAACTCTTGAAAATAAGGCATTATTATAGTTATTATTAATACTGTTATCACATGATACTTGGTGTTTAGAATCTCTTTACTGAGAAATGAGGGCAGGCCTGAATGATTAAAGAAATGTTAATGTAATTCATATACTGTGAGGAAGGACACTGTGAGGAGCCAGTGGGAGGAAGGACAAGTGGTTGGAGGGCTGAGCTGTTATCATAGGAGTCAGGAGGCTGCAGGGAACCAAGGAGCAGTTACGGGGTGACCTGTGCCCCTTTTGGAGGGATGGGCTGCAGAGTGGCTTTCACCATCCCTGGCAGGTTAACACCCCTATGCAAGCTTTTGTCCGAGTCCAGAAACCTTTATCAAGTTTATGAAAGGCAAGTTCCAATGTTATTCCTATTTTGCAATTAGAAACTAAATGCCTAAAATGTTTAAAACCATGTCCAGGGTTGGCCACATCCAGATTAGGGAACCCTAATCTCTTGATTAGAACACACTTAGTTTATTAGGTCATGAAGGATTTCAGCAATTTGAAACAACTGGCAGTATTCTGTCAGGTAATAGGGCAAAAATGCACAGCTTCAAATATTAGAAAAGTTTTACAATAAACTAGTCTAATCTCCTCATATCGACTACTAATGTAAGGTTATACAATAAACCCTAGCAGCTTATTTTCAAATGGTAATATAAAGGCTTAGGTCTGGTGGCTGAAATTCTCTCACAATGTCTTGAGAGGGGTGTTGGGTAATGTCTTCAAGCAGCGAAGAAGAAAAGCCTAACTCTAGAAAACTTATGCATACTTTTAAACTACTGGATACACTGCATTACAGCAGAGTAAATAGAGTAACACTTCATCTCAGCTGTAAGAAGCAGCATCAAAGACCAAAGAGGTCACACTTTCTGGTCCTAGAGGATTTATTCTTAACATTAAATATGATGAAGAAATAGATAAGCCAAGTCATGACAGTAAGTATGCTGCTGCTGCCTCCAGCAGGTCCAGACCAGAGCACCGAGTGCTCTTCTGTAGGTTGCTGATACATCTAAAAATTTCCTGATGGCTTCAACACTCTCTGGGTATAATGATGCAGAAAGATACTTGCATGACCCTAACTCTGAGGGAAGCACAAAGGTCTGCGCAGACAGGAGACACTTGGCCCAGTGTTAGCCCCTGAGGTGAAGGAATTTCTGTTGTGGGTTCTGAAGGATGGCTGAGTTTCTGGAGGCTGTGGAGAGACTCATCAGGCCATCATCTTTATCCCCATCTTAATTGTTTAAAAGAGAGCTTCTGCTTTACAGAGCTTTATTTAGAAATCTTTCTAATATATAATTCTGTTAACATCTTTGTAGAAACAGAGGTATATTTATCAACATTAATAATTTCTAATCATGAATATCCTTTCATTTGTTAATTTGCATACCCTTTAGCTCCTAAGACCCTGAAGAAAACTGTGTTATGTATGTTTTCTGAAGGAAGCCAGGGAATCTCTCTGAGCAACCCCATTAACTATCACTTTTATAGTCATTTTTAAGAGAGCAAGGTAGCATCACAGGTTTAAATTCAGGGTCTCTGATCCGTCCGAAAGATTTATTATATTGGGAAAAATTCTGCTTGTTGCTGCATTTTCATAAAATTAATCTTTATAATTTGTATTTGGATTCATATCTACAATCTCATATTTTGGAAGCTGACAGAGATGAAAATTTTAATGGGCGATAAATTACCTTTACTTTGATATTTAGCCTTATATGAGGGGGCCTTTACCCGGAGAAACACAACAATGAAAGAGTTGCTCCCCTAAAAGATTTTAAATCCCAAGTTTACCTAAGCTAGAAAATATTAACTTTTGTCACTTTAGAAATGCCTGTCTCTTTAAAAATCAGAAATGTTTGGGTGCTTTTTTCTAAACTGACATTTTCTTGTCCTTTAAAAATTTAATGCTGCCAGAGGGCACTCTAACGTAGGTCTCTCATTTGGAAGAATTTGAGAAATGGCATGCCCACCTACAGTTTTTACCTTCTGTGTAACAAATGAAACTCAATTATATGCTAAGATATGTTATGTTGTATAGCTCCTGAATTTTAGGGATGCACAGCAGAATATAAACTTTTCTTTAATGATGATATCTTTCCATTTCTGAACTGGGTTGTCCTGAGATATTTCTATTCTGCACAATAATTTCTGTGCTTCTGTTCTTGTCTGGTTTGGAAATCATATCAGGATAGATAGAAATTCCAGAGGTAGTATATTACTCAGGGTTCTTCAGAAAAACAGAACTCATAGGATAGATGGATGGATGGATGGATGGATGGATGGATGAATGGATGGACGGACAGACAGACAGATGGACAGATGAATGGATGGACAGATGGATTAATGGATGGATAGAGAGAGAGAGAGAGATAGGTATGTAGGTAGATAGGTAGATAGATGATAGAGAGAGACATAGAGAGAGTGAGAGAGATGTACATATTTCAAATGGCAGGCTGCAAGTTGGGAACTCTAATGAAGTCCCCAGGAGAAGCTGGCTGGCTGAAGTAGAGATAGAAATTCTTCTTTCTGACCATTGAAACAATCAGTTCTGCCTTTAAGAACTTCAACTGATTAGACGAGACTTATCTCACTGTTGAAGACAATCTCCTTTGTTTATTGCAGATACAGTCAACAGTAGATGCAATCAACTTACTAATATTTATATACACGAAATACCCTCACAGTAACAATCAAGCACATATTTGACCAAACAACTGGATGCCATAACCTAGCCAAGATGATATATGAACTTAGCAATCACAGTCCATCCCCTTGTTAACTTGGCACCCATACAAATATCTTTAAACCATACTTGAACTCTAAATAAAAACAATAGCAGCCATATTTTGACCTAACAAAACTCAATAGACCTGTGTACAACCAGATATGCATTAACACTTTCCCCACAAGAGGATGCAAGTCTTTGGGTAATATCATACTTAAACTTGATATCCTATAGCTTAAATACTATTACATAAAATTAAAACAATGTACAAAGTTGATAAAAAGTTAATATGATAAGGGATTAATATCTGGAAGAAAACAAAATATTTGCTTTATCTGTATATACAAACATATTCATAACAAAACAAGAATTACTCATAAACATTATAGTCCTTGTTTTGACAACTGGTCAAGTGGACATAGCTTGTATTTATAACAATCTCTTTCCACCTTCCATTCCATATTCCCTTTATACTCAGAAAGCACTTCATCTGGCCTTGATTCTTTGCCTGGTAGGGTGATCCAAACCTTCATTCCTAAAGGTTCTGGTCCAGTAGTAGTTTTTTTTGGATTGGGTTGTCGCAGTTTTCCATTGGCTTTAATCAAAGGGCATTGGTGGTACTAAGAGACACCCTGAGGAAAACTCTTCTTTACCTCCATTATGTAATAGCAGTCAGGTTTCCCCTAGTAATCGGGATCCATCATCCCAGCCAGTACCCCAGCCAATTCCCTTCTTTGCCTATTGATCCCAAAGTGTCTGAGCAACATTCTTAACTTCTAGTTCAATAGAATTGTTTTCCCCTGGTGAAAGCACCTCCTTTCAGAACCAAGATGTGTAGACCAGCAGAGTTTAAGGACACAGGGACAGGAAGAAAAAATCATGAGTGAGTGGTGCCACTCCCATTTTCACTCCTTGATTCCTGGACCCATGAATCCTGACTAGAGAAGAAACAGCAAGACAGTGAGTGTTGATTTAGAACACGTGCAGTCTCCTGGAGATCACTGCTTAAGCCCTGCAAGGTATTTCCACCCAGTTGGCAGCACTGAGTCTTCAAGAGGCCATTCCACTGTTCTATTAATATAGCTGCTGGAGGAACATGGGGAACATGACAATACCAGTGAATTCATAATCATGTACCCTTACCCACACTTCATTTGCTGTGATGTGGGTTCCTTGTCCAGAAGCGTTACTGTGCGGAATATGATGTGGAAGCAATGCTGTGTGGATAAGGAATTCTGTAAGTCCACAGATGGTAGTATTGGCAGAGGCTTTGCATGTAGGAAAGGCTAATTTATATCTGGAGTATGTGTCTATTCCAGTAAGAACAGAACCCTGTCTCTTCCATGATGGAAGTGGTCTAATGCAATCAACTTGCCACCAGGTAGCAGGCTGATTGCTTTGGGAAATGGCGCATGTAAGCTACTGAGCGTTGTTCTCTGCTGTTGGCAGTTTGGGCACTCAGCAGTGAGGGTAGCCAGGTAAACCTTTATGCCTTGAATTTCATGTTACATGGAACCTCTTTCTTCATCGTTCTGCTTTGTGGCATTTCAATGGTAGTTTTTTATTCCTTTCTCTAGATTTGACTCCATTATGTCAAGATGTAATGTTTGTTTCCATAAAGGCTTTGAATCAAAGAAAACAAAATTCCAGAAGACCACATTTTTGAGCCTCAATTTTCCTCATTTTCAAAATAAATATAATGCTATTTCACTCTCAGGGTTGCTACACAATAATTGCTTGACATGCTTACATTATGAGGGAGAAACTGCTGGCCCCCCTGCATCTTGTTGGCTGTGGCTCTCTGTGGCCACCAGAGACTACTTTGTGGTTACTGAGACACCTTCAACCAATGATCAACAGGGATTAGTGTATAAATATCTTAGGCCAACACCCCTCAAATGAAATAACTCTGACATGCACGTTCTATATTGGCTCTTCACAATAAACTCCAGGGGGCCACTTTGTAACCCGCTTGCCTAAAATAACATCTTAGAAATGGTTTCTTAGAATAGCATTGCAATTATTGCTCCCATTAGAATGATCATGCTTTTAGACTCTTGAAGGTAGATGTAGCTACTGCCTTGGCTGCCATTTTCACCAGAATGGATTCCATACTTCCTGGGCAGGCAGTTTCTAAAGGGTTCCCAATGACCCGCCTCCTGGTATTCACACCTGTACACAATCCCCTCCCCTTACTGCCAGTTGGATCTACTGACTTGCTTTTAATGAATAGGGAAAAATAGGAGGGAATGTTTATTCTGGAATAAAGCTACTGAAGATGTGCCTCTTTCTTATTTGTCCTATCTCTTGCTCACTTACTCTGATGAAGCCAATGACCCTGTTGTGAGATGCCCGGTGAAGGGGCACATGTGACAATGAATTGAGAGTGGCCTCCAGCCCACAGGCAGTGAGGAACTGAATCCTGACAACAGTCGTGTGAGTTGACTTGGAATGTGTCCTTCCCATATGAGCTGTGAGATGGCTGTCACCCCAACCAATATCTGACTGAAGCCTTGTGGCTGACATTAGAGCAGAGGATTCAGCTAAGATATGCCTGCCTTCTTGATCCTCAGAAACTGAGGGAATAAAAGTTGTTTTAAGCTCCTAAAATATGATGTAATTTGTTATGCAACAATAGATAACTAAGACATCATCTGTAGCTATTTATGTCCCTAGCTCCAGATTCAGAATCTGGTAAGAAAGCATCCAACTGGTAGAGCTTAGAATATTCACTTGTACTCCAGCTGCTCGGAGGCAGGGAGGGCAAGAGTCCAGCATTTTCTGCTTTTATAGTTGGAGGCAGTTTCTGCTTCACTATAAGACACATAAAGGGGATTGTTCCAAACACAGGGAAGGCTTTCAGATCCTGGCCAGTCAAAAACAATGGCTTTCGTTCTTTCAGATAATTGCATAGCCAGGCAACCAGACCACAACCAGGCAATCATAGTTCTTTTAGGAACCGGTATTTTGCCTCCCTATATCCATGTAAGATTCCCTTTCTCTTCTGTGATTTTCCCCCTATTATCTAATTTTTCCTTGACTCCAGAAATAGGTAGGACCTGGGAAGGAGCTGGAGAAGTATTTTATCTGGGATGCTATGCATGATTCCTATGCATGATTTTATATTGAACCTTGTAAACTTAGGGAGAAAATTTAATTCTCGTGTACTATCTTATAAACCATAAAATAATCCTCACCATTATGAACTAGTTGTGATAAGAACAGGAAAACTCAGAAATATCAACAGACTTTTTTTTTTCCCCATCTAATACTTTCAAATAGAAATGCTTTCAAATAGGCATTTCCAACAGTGATAAAGGGTGTCAACAACTCAACAGAAAGCTCAAGTTGAGAAAGGAACAACAATCCTACCCAGCAGCAAAAGTACAAGCCTCAGAGCAGAGAAGGATGAGCAAAGACAGCCTAGAGCTCTGCATGGAGCTACAGGAGACTCAGTAGGAAACAACCCTGGCACTGCCTAGCAGACCTGGAGAGAGAGGATGCCAGCTTGACGGCAAAGTCCATTTGTGTGTGTGAAATATTCTGAGACAGAAAGGTGGTGCCCCTGTGGAAGGCAGGGTCCTCATAGAGCCCAAAGCAGCAGGGAGAAGAAAATAACATCAAAAGAGAACAGAGGAATCCCTGCAAGTAGAGTAACCGCTAAGCAGTTCTTCAAACACCTACTGTGTGTGTGACATGGTCACAGACACTAGAAAGATTATGAGAACGACTACAACACATCTTGCTTTCAAGGAGAATGCAGGATCTTACTAAAAAGGTGGGAGCAAGGACAAGACTGAAGTACAGTAAGACAAACACTGTAAGTACAGAGGAAGGAGGACGTTGGACTTGCCCCTGATTGTGTGGAAACTGTAGAACGTTGGAAGCCAATGAATTTCCCCCTATCTTTATTAAATCTCCTAGTAATTCAGTGTGGTCACACAATTTACAGCTGATAACTATTTACTACCTACAAAGATGAATTTTCTGATTTTATTTTGAGGGGACCGTGAGGATGAAGCCAAGCAAAGTGTGACAGCCCACTACAACATGACTTTCACACTTCGGGTGTCTAGGCAAAAAGGCTATGTGAAATTTCCTTATAATAAGAATTTTCATTCAATGATATTGCTATATTTCATTATGATCTTGATGTGTAAGCAGAAAAAAGGCCTTAACCCCTCTGACTGACCATGTTACATATCTCTGACCTTGAATAACAGCAATAAGTTAATTAATAATCAAGGCATTTTTTAATCGATATACATTAAATGTGCCAAACAGCATCCTTTCTCCCTAACCAAATTCTATACAACTCTTCCTGGAAAATCTGAATATATCAGTGATAGAAAGCAATTCAGAGGAATGAATGGAGTCACAAATTGCATAGTGCATTGGGGAAAAAATCATGAAACCATGATCAATAGAAGGACAAGTTATTGTTCATCAATAAGTAATTTAAGAGGGGCTACATACAGTTTCCTTCATTATCTTGAAGGCAAGATTGTAATAGGTCTATAATTAGTGATATTAGTTTTCCAAAGCCATGGGCATATTATATTTATGCAGAAATAAAGTTAGGTAATTTTGGTGAAGAAGTTGTGCAGTTATAGACTCCAGTATGCTAAGATTTCATGCAAATAAGCAATCATTAAGAGAAATGCTTTCTAAATGGTAAATTGTCATCTTTTTCTTGAGGATTATAAAAATAGTGAAGAAAAAAATGAAGTTGAGAATATATCTTTTTCGTGTTTTATTCAACGAAAATAATCTCCTGCTCCTGAGGAGATGGATCACAAATTGGCTATAGGTTATGTGTGGCACCACCTTTACCTAACCCAGTTGCTTGAGATTCTATTTCCCAGACCAGATGCAAACCTATCAGGACTTTATTTCTGTAGGTCAGATATATACCCTTAAAACATACAAACATATGTGTAACTGTTTAGTTGTATCTATTCTCCCAAACAGGCATTTTCCTCAGCCGCAATTTGGCCACCTCAAACATCTGAACCTATCTATTTTTGGTTGTACTAAGCCATATGCTTAGTCAATGGGCATCATTCATACTACATCACTACACTGTGAAATGGGTGGGCCTTGATTTAGTCATAATGAGGTGCTAGAGAATAGACTCTCTAAAAAGAAGGAACCTGTCTTATTTGTCTTGTACAGGGTTTGGTTAAAAACTCAATAAATACTTGTAGTTAGTTGCTTTATTGAGTGCTTCTACACTCTTCAGATAGGAAGAATATTATCACTAAATTCTTTTTCCTTCTAGTTATTACAGCTGCACAGAAAAGTTAAAAGAATCATGCCATGGACCTTCTGTGTGGGTCTTCGTGGCCTTAGTGGCTACAGCAATGTCTGTTGCTTAGGAGACACCTAATCAAGTACTTTATTCATCATAATGAATGGCAAAACATTTGCCATCCCACCTATAAGGGAAACTCTTGTTTAGAATGAGCATGTAAGATAAAGGGGAGTGAAAAAAGAACTTCTGTCACTGAAACTTTTCTCTATTGCTATATCAGGTGTTTTCTACTATGTACATTGAAGTGATAGATTTTTATATTTAAAATAAAGGCATAACTGTCAAGAGATCTACCTATGCCAACCACCTATCTTCAAATGTCTTTGTTCTAGTTTACTAGCTGCTGGAATGCAATATACCAGAAACTGAATGGCTTTTAAAAAGGGGAATTTATTAAGTTGCAAGTTTACAGTTCTAGGCTGTGAAAATTCCCAAATTAAAGCAAGTCTATAGAAATGTTCAAATTAAGTTACCAACAAGAGGTTACTTTCACTCAAGAAAGGCCAATGAAGTTCAGGGTTTCTCTCTCAGCTGGAAAGGTTCTGGGCGAACGTGTGATGTCTGCTAGTTTTCTCTCTAGGCTTCTTGTTTCATGCAACTCCTCCAGGGGCATATTCCTTCTTTATTGTCAGAGGTCTCTGGATGCAATGACTCTCGTGGTTCTCATGGCTCTCATGCTTTCTCCAAAATGTTTCCTTTTTAAAGTATTTCAGTAAACTGATCAAGACCCACCTGGAATGGGTGGCGTCAAATCTCCATCTAATCAAAACTTAATGCCTGTCATGGTCAGCTTAATGTGTAAACTTGGCCAAGTGCTGGTACCTGTTTGTCTGGTTGGGCAAGTTGCAATGAGGACATTTCATAGAATTAGATGATGATCATGTCAGCTGCATCCACGCTGATCCCATTTGTAATCAGCCAAGGGGCGTGTCTTCTGCAATGAGTGATGCTCAGTCTAATCACTGGAAGCCTTTTAAGGAAGATTAAGAAGAGACAGGCTCTCTTCCTGATTAGGCTGGCAAGCCTCTCCTGTGGAGTTCGTCCAGGCCCTCCATCGGAATAATCGACTTCACAGCCTGCCCTGTGGATTTTGGACTCTGCGTTCAGGCAGTCACGTGAGACACTTTTTATAAATTTTATGTTTGCAAGTGTTCCCTTTTGATTCTGTTTCTCTAGAGAACCCTAACTAATACAGTACCCATTATTGGGTATGTCACATCTCCATAGAGATAATCTAAGGTTTCCAACCTACATTATTAAATCAGGATTAAAGAAATGGCCATTCCCACATGATTAGATCAGGATTAAAACATTCCTTTCCCAAGGTACATAATCCTTTCAAACCAGTACAATCTTCAAATACCCCTTTGACCTACAGCCAATAAATTACTGATAATGAGAAGCATTTGCAATGAAAAGAGAAAGGTGAAAAAACCTCCTCCCCCTTTTCATAACCCCTAAATTCCTTAGATGTTCATTGTGGGCATTATGTTATTCGAGGCATATCATTTCCACACATTCTTCAGCTCTGGACTAGATATCTTCTAGAAAATAAAAATAAAGAAAATGTCATCTGAATCCCTAATTGTCAGTTTTTGTAGGGGTCAAAGTTAACACATACAACAAAAGCCAACAAGTGACCAAAAATCTCATTTTAGATTGCAAAACTGTATAATAAACAGCATCAACATTGCAATCAATGGTTAGGTTAAGAAAATAACATCAAAGGATCTGTCTGGCAATGAGAAATGAACCATCACACATCCTAGTTTCTACATTTTCTCATTAATAGCTAATAATAATTATCAACAGTCCATGTTAATATACAAATCATGAAGGCGATCTATTGAGCAGCATGTGTCCCCTTCACTGTACCCTGCCATCATCCTACCCTCATAGGAAAACTCTTTTTCTGTGTCATCTCTAAGACATTTTGAACTGCCCCCTCACCTCCACTCTGAGTGTTGTCTCATTTCCTTCAACGCTTCTTGCATTTTATTTGCCTTTTTCTCATGGCACTGTTACCCTTTTGCTAAGTATAATTTAGTTTATGTTCTCTTTCTCTTCATCAACTCACTCCTCCTTAAATTGTCTCCTGTTTAAGGGCACAGAATGTGGCTTACCCATCTGTTGAACCACCTGACACAATAGCTGCTCAATAAATAAATCTAATCAGTCATCTCACACCCCTTATATACATATATATCCTGGTACTGTAAAATTATGTATAATCAAGGCTATATAGAAAAGTTATGTTAATTCAAGTGCACTGAATTATAATTCTATGGTCATATTAGGCTTTTCTATGGTCATATTAGGTCTTAACTGACCTGGAGAGTGACTACAAAAACTATATAATTCATGTGCATTTTTCAGCTGGAAGAGAAATGTTTCATAAGAGGCTAGTGGGAATAATATATTTCTGAGCAATATTAGTAAAGAGATGATTGCAATAAAAACAAAATTCAAAATTTCTATAAACTTCTGGTCATTATATGTATGACCTTGAGGATTAATCACTTAACTAAGAATGTTTATAATAATTCTACTTATGATCCTTATTCTTGCTTGTGGGACTATGGTCCAAATTTTTTTCAATGTGGGTTATTTATTTCAATTTCATACATTTTGCAAAATAATGCCAAGTGAAATATTTTATTTACTGACAGGTGACTAAACATCTCATCTTTAAGCTCCAATTTGTTCTCACTGATTTCTCTTTTAACCAAATTTCTCTTAATCCATGTCATTGTAAAGATGTTTATATCCAAATCTACGATAAAAATTAAAATCAACTGCAAATATTTACTTTGTTAAAATAAAAATAACATTTAAGATATATGCTACCATGCTTTTGTTAAAGTAACTAAATAAAAATGTACCCAATCTCTAATGTTCTTTAAATAACAGATAGATTCTGGTGGACAAATTATACAGTGCCATGTGTAATTCTTTGACCCAAGTAAAAAAATCATTACTTTGTGAATAAGAATATTAAAATAATTCTTAGTGTGATTATTTATTTGGGTTATTTGACAATGATCAAACTACATTCAATTTTATATTTTCCTCCTAAGAGAAAAGATTAAGCCTGTTCTTAAAGTGTAATATTTCATGCTGGTACATAGGACTGTTCAGAACTTGTTTCTTTTTAAACTTTTATTTCAAAATACTTTAAACTTACAGGACAGTTACAAAAATAACATAAACTCCATACAGAAAACTCCAACATACCTTACCTCTTCCAGATACCCACATCTACCAATTTTAAAATTTTGCTGCATTTGCCAAATCTTTCTATCTATCCATCCATCTATCAATTGATTGATCAATCTATCAATCCATTTTCTGAACACCTGAGTATAGATTGCATACATTATGTTCCTTGAATGCTTACCGCTGCTGTATATGTTTCTAAGAGCAAGGATATTCATTTATGTAACCACCTTAAGTACAGTTATTGAGTTTAAGAAATTTAACACTGACATAAAACTTACAGTCTATATTCCATTTTTTTCATATGCTCCAATAATGTCTCTTTGGGCCTTTTCTCCTCCCATCAAATACCATGTATTGCATTTAACTGTCATTGGTTCTTCAGTTGCTCTTTTTTAAAAAACTGTAGGAACCTACATACAACATATACTTTTTCATCTCAACCATTCCAAAGCATTTTATTCTATGGGATTAATCATATTCATAACATTGAAGTACTCTTACCATCATCCATTACTTTAATTTTCTACCTTCCCAAACATGAACCCTATACCCATTACATATTAACTCCTCATTCCCCCTGTCCCCTGCCCCTAGTAACTCGGACTGTAATTTCTGTTTCTATGAGCTTCTATATTGTCTAATATTTTCTCTCTGCTTTCTCTTGGCTTCTCATTTCGAACGGCTTACCCAGGGGACATTTTCTTTTTACATATCCAAAGGCTTCTTGTTTGTGTCAGCTCTGAAGTTTTTCCACAGTGATTCCCTCTTAAAAGACTCCAACGAGTAACCCCAACTTGAATGGGCAGAGACACCTGCCCACCGAAACCACCTAATCAAAAGGTCCTACCCACAACTGGGCTGGTCATATGTCCATGGAAGCAACTTGAGAAAAGATCCCACTTAACAATATTGAATTAGGATTAAAGAACATTTCTGAGGTACAAAAGAGTTTCAGACCAGTACCATTATGTGTCCAAGCTACTTATTTCTCATTACATTTTTTTAAATTAGGGAAGTTGTGTGTTTACAGAAAAATCATACATAAAATACGGAGTTCCCATATACCTTATTGCATTTTATGCATTCGCCTTTTAGATCCTCCAAGAAGTAAAAAGCAGAGTTAAAAAAACAAAAAATACAGTTAATTCTTTTCTGAAGCTTTGAGAAATATGTCTGTGCCAGTTCTTGCTGGTTACTCAAAGCTTCTGCCAGAGACAGAGACTTGAAGGGTCTCATTCTATCATCTTAATTAGGACGGGTCCTCTCTTCGATGGTCTATTTTTAATTAAAGTGAATTTTAAGAGATCCTTATTAATTAAAGGATGTTATTGGAGTTAGTATCTAGTTCATTAAACCATGAGGACTGAGGACTAGTAAGAAAATAAGACAAAACAAAAGGATAATTCTGCATTTCTAACTTTTTTAAAAAGACCACTTAGATTTATTTTTTTCAAAAAACTTCCATTAATTTTTCAGGCCCTATTTTTTTACAGGGCTCATAATTCATCTTTTCAAAAAAAGCAGATACAGTACATTTAAATCAGATCCCTGAACAATACCTTTCATGTAGCATCTATATATTTTAAATGACTTGAGTATACTACTTCTCATTAGTAAGGTTTAAAATGTAAAAGCCTTCTTTCTATGGTACTTTTTAGAAATTAATTTCTTCATAAAAATGATTTTTTTTCAGCCATCCATTAGTAAGGGGACAAGGTACAGCAAAGTGAGGATGCACAGATTAAAGGTCCATTACCCTAAGTAATGAAAAGGGAAAGTCATTCAATAGCCACATGTATTTTAATTTCATATTGTGCTTTCTTATACTCTGGTGTAAATATTGATTCCGATATTCTTATTTGAAATTCTGTAGCCAAGCAATCTGCAGTTATTTATTCAGCACCTTCTACATACAAATAGCATGGTGGTGATTGTGGAGAGTGAAAGATTTGAAGGTAAGATTCCTGCCAAAAGTGATCCCATAAAATTATAACTAAAAATGCAATAGAATTCAAATGAATTCTATGAGTTCAAAATGTTTTGCTTCAAGCAACGACTGCAGTGGAAGTCCATATGCTGTCGAGTTCACTATGAGCTGAAGGGAGCGGAGAAGGCTGCTTTTGGGAAGGGAGATGTGAATTTGGAAATGGAAATAGGACTTAGATGGGCACAAATGACTTGTGAGAGTATTCCAGCTGAAGAAACAATTGCCTAATAGAAGGGGTAAAATAAACTTTTGGGAACAGTGAAAGGTTAAGGAAGAGGAATAATTGGGAAGTAAAGCTTGAAAAATTGGTTTGGAAGCATATTGTTAAGGAATTTAAATAACAGAGTAGGAAGTGCACTGAAATTGGAATGATACAGAGAAAATTAGCATGGCCCCTGTGCAAGGATGACCCACAAAGTTGTGAAGTTTCCATATTTTTAATAGAAAAATAGAAGATACCACAGAGATTAAAAATGCTGTAGACCAAAACAAAAACATACTAGCAGATAAACAAAAAAATCTGAAGTTGACCAGGCAGAAAAAAGAATAGATGAACTAGAGGACAGGACAACTGCATTTGAACACACAGAAGAGTCAATAACAAAAAAGATAGAAAAATATAAATTGGATCTCAGGGAAATGATGGACAAAACTAGGCAGGCAAATATAAGAATCATCAGTGTCCCAGAAGGAGAACAGAAGAGTAAAGGGCTAGGGAGATTAATGGAAACGTTATGGGGGGAAATTTCCCAAATCTTTATAAAGTACAAAAGTATGCAACTCAAAGAAGCCAAATGAACTCCAAATAGAATAAATCCAAATAGGGGCCTATGCCAAGACACACACTAATCAATCTATCAAATGTTGAAGAGAAGCAGAAAATCCTGAAAGTGGCAAGAGAAAAACAATCCACTACATACAACGAAACAACATAAGACTGAGTTCAGACTACTCAGCTTCTCAGGTGAGAAGGCAGTGGTATGATATATTAAAGATCTTGAAACAGACTTTCAGCCAAGAACTTTGTACCAAGCCAAATTGTCCCTGAAAACTGAAGGAGAGATCAAAATTTTCACAGATAAAAAAAGGCTGAGAGAATAAGTCAAGAAGAGACCAGCTCTAGAGGTGCACTAAAGGGAGTTCTGCTACCTGAAAAAAAAAAAAAAGGCAGGAAAGGGATGTCTGGAGGAGGGCACAGAATTGAACAGTGCCAGTAAAGGTAACCTAAAGGATAAAAAGATGAAGAGGAAAAAGAACATATAGATCTGACAAATAAAATCCAAAAGATGTTGAATTCAAGAAATGCCTTTACACAGAGTCCCTTGAGGGATTGGAGAAAAAGTACAGAACTTATACACTTGACCTCTGGGGAAACTCCTGATACTGAGTTAAACATTAGGGACACTCAAATCAATAGGCCAAGCCCTTGATCTTGAAGCTTTCTCTTGTGAAGCTTATGTATGTAGCAGAGAAGCTTAGCTTACCTATAGGCATGCTTATGAGTTACTTCTGAAGGACCTCTTTCATTGTTCAGATGTAGTCTCACTCTAGCTAAGCCCAACTCTGCAAGTGAAATCATTGCCCTCCCTCCTACAATGGGACATGACATCCAGGAGTGAAAGTCTTCCTGGCAGAGTGGGAGATGAATCTCAGGAAAGAGTCTGGCCCTGGCACCATGGGATCAACAAGGTCATCCTGACAAAAGTGGGGGAAAGAAGTATAGCAAATAAGGTATCAGTGGCTGAGACAGTTCAGACAGAGTTGAGAAGTCACTCTGGAGGTCAGTCTTATGCAAGCTTCAGTTAGACACTGCTACCTACAAAAAGTTTCCAAGCCCCATCCAAAACCATTCCATTCAATCCTAAAGAACACCTAAGGCAATATATGAGATTCTATAAATGTTCCATGCGCTAGGGTAACTTTCCAGAACCTAAAACTTCCAGATGGGTCCCTGGACAAGGTAAGTCCTGAAACCTAGAGGGGCCAGCCTTTCCAGAACATCATGGCCAAAATATCACTAAAGGTTGGAGCAGGGGGGAGATCAAAGGTGATGGTGGAATTATACAGAGAAGTTAGGGTTTAACAAATGATTATAATTGTTGAATCATTATATTGATATTTTGTTTTAGCCTCCAGTATCTTAGAGCAGTTAAAAGTAAAAATACAAAATTGTGAGACTGTAACCTGTGGTAGTTAGATTCAGTTGTCAACTTGGCCAGGTGAAGTTGCCTGGTTCTGTTGCTGTGGACATGAGCCAATGGTACATGAACTTCATCTGTTGTTCATTACATCTGCAGTTGGTTAGGAGGTATGCCTGCTGCAATGAATGATGTTTGATTTAATTGACTGGTGCTTAAATGAGAGAGCACAATGTAGCACAGCCCAAGCAGCTCAGCATTCCTCATCTCAGCACTCACAGCTCAGCCCAGGCCTTAGGAGATGCACCCCAGGGAAAGTTGTTGGAACCCAGAGGCCTGGAGAGAAGGCCACAGAGATCACCTTGTGCCTTCCCACATAAGAAGGAACCTCAGTGGAAAGTTAGCTGCCTTTCCTCTGAAGAACTAATGAAATAAATCCCCTTTTATTAAAAGCCAATCTGTCTCTGGTGTGTTGCATTCTGGCAGTTAGCAAACTAGAACATAACCCATACCAAACTCTGAAATCTGTCCTACAACTAATTGTTGCAATGTGCTTTGAAATTTATTATTTTTTTGCATATGCATTATTTTTCACAAAATGAAAAAAAGTAGATTGTGATGATAAAAAATTATTTATTCCTTCTAGCCTCCAATGTTCTGGAGCACCTAGAAGGAAAAATCTGAGATGATGTTATGGTAGCTCATGACAAACTCTGGGATCTGTCCTGTAACTACTCGTTGAGGAGTGCTTTGGAAACTATTACTTTTTTCTTTGCTTTGTATATATGTTATATTATACAATAAAAAAAGTTTTTTAAAAATGCCTTTTCAGTAATAACTTTGAATGTTAACAGACTAAACCTACCAATTAAAAGGTACAGATTGGCTGGATGGATTAAGAAACACAATCCAGTTATATGCTTCTTACAACAGACACAACTCAGACACAAGGATACATATAGATTGAAAGGGAAAGAATGGAAAAAGATGTCCCATGCAAGCTGTAACCAAAAGAAATAGGAGTAGCTATACGAATATCAGACAAAATAGACTTTTAACGTAAAAAGACATCATAAGAGACAAAAAAAGGACAGTATATATTAGTATAAGGGACAATTAACCAAAAAGAAATAAAAATCATGTCTATGCTCCCAATCAAGGAGCTCCAAAGACGTGAGCCATACATTGGCAAAACTGAAAGGAGTGATAGATGTTTCAACAATAAAAGGAGATTTCAACACACCAATCTCTATAGACAGAAAAACCAGACAGAATCAACAAGGAAATAGAAAAATTAATGTGATAAAAAAATGAATTAGATCTAACAGACATATATAAGTTGTTACACCCCAAAACCCCAGGATATGCATTCTTCTCTAGTGCTCATGGAACATTGTCCAAGATGGATCATATGCTGGGGCAGAAAACAGGTCTTTATAAATTTAAACACACTGAAGTTATTCAAAGCACTTTCTCTGACCACAATGGAGTGAAGCTGGAAATCAATAACTACTGAAGAACAAGAACTTTCACAAATAAATGGAGATTAAATAACCCACTCTTAGACAGTGAGTGGGTCAAAGAAGAAATTACTAGAGTAATCAGTAGCTATCTGGAAATGAATGAAAGTGAGAATACAACTTACCAGAACTTATGGGATGTGGGAAAGGTTATTCTGAGAGGGAAATTTATTGCCCTAAATGTCTATATTAAAAAAAAAAGGAAGCAAAAATTGAGGGCTTAACTGCTCACCAGGAGGAACTTGAGAAAGAACAGCAAACTAACTCCAAAGTAAAGAGAAGAAGAGAAATAACAAAGATAAAAGCAGAGTTAAATAATTGGAAGAATAAAAGAACAATAGAGTCAGTAAACCGAAAATTGGTTCTTTGAGAAAATCAATAAAATCAATGGGCCACTAGCAAGGCTAGCAAAGAAAGAAGATCCAAATAAACAAAATCAGAAGTGGGAGGGGCATCATTTACCACAGACCCTGAAGAAATAAAATAAAACATCCTAAGAAGATACTATGAACACCTATATGCCAACAAATTAGATAATGTAGATGAAATGGATAAATTCCTGGAAATGCACAAACAAACTACACTGACTCAAGAATAAATAGAAGATCTAAATAAACCAATCACAAGTAAGAAGATTCAATCAGTCATCAAAAAGTTTCCAATAAAGAAAAGCCCAAGGCCAGATGCTGTCATAGAGGAATGTTATCAAACATTCCAAAAAGAACTAACACCAATCTTGCTCAAGCTTTTCCACAAAATTGAGAGAAAAAGAACACTACCTAACTCATTTTATGAAGCTAACATCACTTTAATATCAAAACTGTGTAAAGATGCTAAAAGAAAGGAAAACTATAGACCAATCTCTCTAAAGAACATAGATGAAAAATTCTCAACAAAATAGCAAATCGAATCCAACACCCACATTAAAAGAATTATACACCATGACCAAGTGGGGTTTATACCAGGAATGCAAGGACGGTTCAACACAAGAAAATCAGTTAATGTAATACAGCACATTAACAGATCAAAAGGAAAAACTCATATGATCATCTACATTGATGCTGAAAAAGCATTCAACAAAATTTGACATCCTTTCTGATAAAAATACATCAAAAGGTAGGAATCAAAGGTAAATTCATATAAAAGGCATATATGAAAAACCCACAGCCAGCATCATACTCAATGGTGAGAGGCTGAAAGCTTTCCCCCTAAGATCAGGAATGAGACAAGGATGCCCTCTGTCACCACTGTTATTCAACATTGTATTAGAAGTTCTAATGAGAGTATTCAGACAGGAAAGAGAAATAAAAGGTATCCATATTGGAAAGGAAGAACTAAAACTTTCATTATTTGCAGATGACATGATACTATACTTAGAAAAATCCTAAGAAATCTATGACAAAATTACTTGAGCTAATAAACAAATACAGCAAGGTGGCTGGTTATAAAATTAATATGCAAATATCAGCAATGATTCTATACATAAGCAGTGACCTAACCAAGGAGTCAATTAAGGAAAAAAATCCATTCAAAATAGCAACTGAAAGAATCAAGTATATAGGAATGAACTTAACTAGCGATGCAAAGGACTTGTACACAGAGAACTACACAACATTGCTAAAAGAAATCAAAGAAGATCTAAATAGGTGGAAAGACATTCCATGTTCTTGGATAGGAAGGCTAAGTGTAGTGAAGATGTCAATTCTACCCACATTGACTCACAGATTCAACACAATACCAATCAAAATTCCAACAACCTACTTTGGAGACTTGGGAAAGCTAGCTACCAAATTCATCTGGAAGAGAAACAGACACTGAATAGCTAAAAATATCCTAAAAAAGAAAAATGAAGTAGGAAGAGTAATACTCCCCGATTTTAAAACTGACTATAAAGCCTCAGTGGTTGAAACAGCATGGTACTGGCACAAAGATAGACGTATCGATCAATGGAATTAAATCAAGAGCACAGAAACAGATCACCAAATCTATGGTAAACAGATTTTTAACAAGGCCGCCAAATCCACTGAACTGGAACAAAATAGTCTTTTCAATATATGAGCATGGGAGAACTGGATGTCAATAGCAAGAAGAATGAAAGAGGACACTTATTTCACACACTATACAAAAATTAACTCAAATTGGATCAAACACCTAAATATAAAAACAGTACCATAAAATTCCCAGAAGAAAATGTAGGTTAACATCTTCAAGACCTGGTAATAGGAGATGGCTTCCTAAACTTTACACCCAAAGCACAAACAATGAAAGAAAAAAATAGATAAATGGAAACCCCTCAAAATCAAATGCTTTTGTGCCTCAAAAGATTGTCAAAAAGGTGAAGAGGCATCCAACTCAATGGGAGAAATATTTGGACATCATACATTTGATAAAGGATTGATATTCTGTGTATATAAAGAAATCATACAACTGAACAATAGAATTAACAACCCAATTATGAAGTAGGTTAAAGATATGAATAGACATTTTTCAGAAGAGCAAATACAGATGGCTAAAAAGCACATGAAAAGATGCCCATTACATTAGCTATAAGGGAAATGCAGATCAAGACTACAATGAGATACCACCTCACACCTATAAGAATGGTTACTATTAAACAAACAGGAAAGTATAAATGTTGGAGAAGATGTGGAAAAATTGGGACACTTATTCACTGCTGGCGGGAATGTATAATGGTACAGCTGCTATGGAGGACAGTCTGGTGGTTCCTCAGAAAACTGAATATCAAGTTATCCTATGACCAGGCAATATCACTACTTAGTATATACCTAGAAGAGCTGAAAGCAGTGACACAAACAAAGGTTTGCACACTGATGTTCATAGCAGCACTATTCACAATTGCCAAAAGATGAGAAAAAAACTAAATGCCCATCAGCAGATGAGAGGATTAACAAAATGTGGTATATACGTATGATGGAATATTATGCAGCAGTAGGATGAAATGATGTGCTGAACCACATGACAAGATGAATGAGCCTTGAGGACGTAATGCTAAATGAAGCAAGCCAGACTGTAAATGATAAATATTGCATGATTTCACTTTCATGACCATGGTAAAGGTAAAATCAGAGACTTATAATACACAATATAAGGGACCGAGATATACACAGAAGCTTGAGATGGGTGAACAGTTTCCTAGTGAGGTTGAACATAATTGTAAGTGAACAGACAGAAGAGAAGGCAATTCACTAGTGGGTCTATAAGTAATATTACCAAATTGAAGGTGAACATGATTGAAATGGGTTGTATAGACTCATGTCCCTGCAATTAACACTACAAATATAAATAAGTTCTTCCATGAACTACTGCAAAGTTATGAATCTTGTACAAAGAGTGCATAATTTGGGAGTATGGGGGGGAAATGATATTGCATGCTATAGGCTATGTTTAATAGGAAAATATCAATAGTAACACAGTAATACAAGGATTTGTAATGGGGAAAGGGACAAGAGTTAGGGGGAGGTTTGGATTTTCTATTTGGAGAGGGTGTGTTTATTGGTTATCTTTCTCTTGGGAACAATGAAATTATCTGAAATTGAGAGTGTTGACAGACTGTTGACTTTGGACATTATAGATGAGGCTCAGTGGATGAAGGTGACCAAAAGATGCACTGACTGAGAAGTAGATTGGCAAATGATTGTGTTAACATGTGATTGAACATGGTGCTGCTACAAAAAGGAATAAAGTGGTGAGGCATGCAATGATGTGAATGAACCTGTGGGACATTTGGTGAGGCAAAATAAGCCAGAAACAAAAGACCAAGTATTGTATGATCTCATTTAGAAAATATTTGTAAGAAAACTGGGGCCTAGATTGTAAGCTCTTATAGCAGTCACATTTAGGCTGGAGCGGTAATTGTTATTTCTGGATTTTGAGGGGGTGTTTTATATAAGTATAACCTCGTATTTAGAGATAAGAATGAATTTGATCGGGTTGAGATTAAGGTAACACATTGCACATATTTTAGAACTTCACCTACCCTCCGAGACCAAAGGAAGAAAGTTTTATTATGTCCAGAACCTAAATTTTCTGTAGCACATAATCTAACTCAACCCATCTGAATAAATCACTTAAATAATCCAAACACAGGGATCCCAGAAAAAGAATGAGAGCCTTTAATCCTGTACAGCTTAATGTACTTCCTGGATACATCCCAGAGTATATTAAGGAGATAATCAAAAAGTATTAGCAAAGTCCCTTGAGGGGATGGGAGAAAAATTCAGAACTATTAAACTTTACCACCAGGGAAAGTTTGATACTTTGTCAAATATTAGGAGCACCCAGATCACTAGGCCAAGCCCTTGATCTTGAGGCTTACTCTTGTGAATCTTTTGTATGTAGCAGAGAAGCTTAGCCTACCTATAGATCTGCCTAAGAGTTACTTCTGGAGGACCTCTTTTGTTGCTCAGATGTGGCCTCACCCTCTCCAAGCCCAATCCTGCAAGTGAAACCATTGCCCTCCCCCCTCTGTAGGACATGACATCCAGGAATTAAAGTCTCCCTGGCAGCATGGGACATGACTCCCAGGGACGAGTCTGGCCCTGGCACCATGGTATCAACAATGCTATCCTGACAAAAAGGGGGAAAAGTATTGTAACAAATAAGGTATCCGTGGCTGGGAGAGTTCAATTAGAGTTGAGAAGCACTACTTAAGCATGCTTCAGTTAGACATTGCTACCTGTCATAACTTGCCAAACCCCAACCAAAACCATTCCTGCCAATTCTAAAGAATACCTAGGGCATTATATAAGATTCTACAAAGTTTCCATGCACTAACTTTCCAAAACCTACAAATGTCAGATGGGTCTTTGGACCAAATAAGTCCTGAAATGAATGGGGGCCAGCCCTTCCAGAACACCAACTACTTCCTTCCCCCTATCCTTTATTATTGACAGCCCCTTCCAACATGAAAAAGGTAGAAAGGGAATAGCCCAAATACAACTAAAGAGTAGGAGAAATATCAGAGGTGATGGTGGAGTTATACAGAGAAGGTAAGGCTTAACAAATGAGTATGAGTGCTGAATCACTACACTAATACTTCTTTTAGCCTCCAGTACCTTAAAGCAACTGGAAGTAAAAACGTAAAATTGTGGAACTGTAACCCATGCCAAACTCTGAAATCTGTTCTACAACTAATTGTTGTGATGTACTTTGAAATATATTGCATATCTATATGTGTGTGTGTTATTTAATGAGGAAGAGGAGTATAACAGAGAAGACGGGATTTAACAAATGAGAATGACTGCTGAATCATTATATTGATATTTCTGTTATTCCCCAGTGTCTTGGAGTAGCTAAAAGAAAAAATGAAAAATTGTGGAACTGTAACCCATACCAAACTTTAAAATCTTTTCTATAACTGCTTGTTAAAATGTACTTTTTTTAGTACCTTTTAATGTACTAAATTAAATGTACTCACGAAATACATTATGTCACAATAAAAAAGAGTTAAAAAAATAACAGCATAGGAAGTCTATACTATAGTTTATGGCTCTCGATGACTACCTGTTCTTCAGTGTTACAGAGTGACAGAATGATTTGGGAAATGTATCTGGCCGAGTCTAAAGATACAGAAATGAAGATAGTGTGGGATTGGCATAAGAATAGACAAATGTCAAACAGATTAGCCTAAGGAGCCCAGAAACAGACTGATACACTGATATATAACAAAGACATTGATGCAATTCAATAAACAGTGCTTTATCAAATCGATATCTGTGTAGAAAGTTTTAAAAAATAGGAATCTTCATTCCCGTATGACAGCATAAGTGAAATTTGAGATGGAAGATAGGTGGTCAATGTAAAGGGGATATTAATAAGAATACATCCCAATTTTAAAAATGGGCACAATACTTGAAGAGTCACCTCAGAAAGCAGGTTATCTAAATGGTCAAAAAAACATAAAACCTGGTGTTCACCATCATTAGCCATCATGGAAATGCAAATTGAAATTACCATAACATATCACCAAGCTCCCATCAGATCTTCTAAAAAATCAAACGTTGGCTCTATCAAGGGTGAGGAACAATTGGAGTTCTGATATTGCTAGGTGGAAATGTAAAATGTTTCAACCACTTTAGAAAACAATTTGACAATATCCAGCTAGAGCTAAACATACATATGCCCTTTAACTAAGCAATTTTATTCCTGGGCTTATACTCAATAAGACACGTATGCAAATGTTTTATTCATAGTAGTCCCCAGATGAACGCAATCCGAAAGTCCCTCAATAAAGGGATACATTTATTGTGGAATATTCATACAATAACATACTTCATAGCAATCGTAAAGAAAAAAATTCTTACACATGACAATATCGGGATGATTCTTACAGACATTATGTTGAACGGAAGAAGCCAAATACGAAAGAGTACATATGATGTCATTTCATTTGTGTCAAGTTCAAGATAGAGACAAAATAATGATTACCTTTAGAGGGGTTCTCTTGACTTAGATTTACCATTAAAATGCCTTTTACGGTGGTGTAAATGTTTTATATCTTGATTTGTTTGGTACATATAATAATACATATGATTTCTATGTATGTGTAAAAAATTCATTGGGCTCAACACTTAAGATTGTTCTGCAATTTAAGGTCAGAAGACTACATAACATTTTGGGAAGCTCTTGTGTTTTATTCCATTACTTATCCACCTTTTTTTTGTTTCATTGTATATCCACTTTTCTATGGATCAGTTACCTTCTCCTATTTTAGCTGGTTTCCTCTTCTCAACTTATCTGCTGACCAAGTGTTGGTAATTTTTTTGGTTTGGTTCCCCCAAAATAACACTGTCTACTCTCTGTGTCACTTACTTTAATTTATAAGGTAATAATAATAATAACAGCTAATGTTAATTGTGAGGTACTGTGCTAAGTGTTTTACATACATTAGCCCATTTAAATTCACAAACAGGTCTCATGAAATAGCTACTGTCACCATTTTATTGGTGAAACAGTGAAAAATAAGTAATTTGCAGAAGAACTGGCATTTGAACCTAGATCCATCTCACTCCAGAGTTTTTCTTAACCAGAATGCTCTGAGAAAGATCAACAGCAAAAGAGAGACTGACCCTTTGATTCTCCAGGTCATCTTCTCAAATCAGCAGTAGAAGAAATAGGTCACTGGAAATTCTACAGATGGGCCAACCCAGGCCACACATGGTAGAAAAAGGAATTTAACACACCATCAAGTCAATATTTAAGGTGATTATGGGGTCTCTGAATGGGGATAGTTTATCTGCCATTACTGTGAAATTATTCAATATTACATCACCTATTGGTCACTTTCATTTAAGAAGGGTCTCTAAAAATTAAAAATAATAAATATAAAAATAAAACAAAGAAATATTCTAAAATTATTAGTGGAATATAAAATAAATATTCATTGGAAATGAAAGAAAGAGGCATATTTGAGTGCACTCTTTGGATGCTGTCTGCTGATTAATAGTAAAATGTCCTAGAGTTAGACACAGAGAATCTGTTATGCTAGTTTCTCACCTCCAGTCCCAGACACCCATTGTGGGTGTTATAAAATGTAACCTAATTTGAAGTCAGACGCTTTAGGATCTGGACTTAAAAAGAGAGGATTTGAATGTTCTAGCTATTCACTCCTATTCTTCTTTTGGAATTAATATGCAGCCTTTTACAAAAGGTTTTGTTTAGACCATTGAATGTATGATAGCTGTAATAAAAAGCATCTATACTAAAAAAAAAAAAAAAAAAAAAAGTATCTACGCTGTATCTTCTTTCTTTAACCAGACTAATTCCTTAGGTCTACCATGGTATGTTTTGAAAGGTGAGATTTCTCTAGTGGCATGGGTGTGAAAAGAATCCTACCTTATTCCTATCAACACATGCACTTTTAGTCAGAGAACACCTTGCTCTGGGTTTCTGTTAATGGGTGTTTTTTTCATAACTGATGACTTTTCCTTTGAAAACTAGATAAAAGTGTTAAATTCATGCTATAGAAATAGATTGGTTAGTTGTAAAAACACATGTCATGTCAAAGTCCAGGGCCAGCAGATTTAAGGCTCCTTACATTGATCCTAATATATGACTGGTTATGAATGAATGTTCATAAAATGTTTATAGACCGACACTCAAATGTCAAATTTATTATCATTCATAAAAGGAAACAAAATGTTTAGTTTTATAGAAATTTCCCCAGAATCTCATGATAAAATATAATTAAAACATTGAATAATATACAGTCCAGAAACTAACATTTCTCTCTCAACTGGCATTAAGTCTAAACTTGAAATCATTTGACTTAAGAATAGTAAAATTGTTCTTAAAGTTTTTAAGTAAATATCAAGATGAAATGTGATAATTCAGGATAGTTTTCATACTCTTTTCTTTTAGAAAATAATTTACTTATATTTTTCAAATTTTCTTTTTTATTTTGTAGCTGAGGGAAGCGAAGTTTCATAATATTAAACAGATTTTAAGATAATGTAGATAGTAAATTGTTTTATACATCCATCAGAATGATCATTTGGTTTTAAGCCACTAATCTGTTAATATGGTAAAATACTTGGAATGATTTCCAAACTAAATCAATTTCTCATTCCCAAGAGAAAACCCATCTTGGCCATATTTTATGCATATTTTTTAATTTTTGGATTATATCTTATTTAGGATTTTTCATTCATATTCATAGCTTTAAATGGTCCTTGATTAGTTTTATATTAAGGTGGGACTATAGTTGTTCTTTTTCAGTACCATATAAGAAATACTATAAAACTGAAAGTAGATGATACTGGAATGCATGGTAGATGTCATCTAGGAAACCATTTGGTCCAGCATTTTCTTATTTTCTGTTTTTTTTTTTAATTGCAATTATTAACCACTTATAGGAAAGTACAGAAAATATAAGTATATAATTTGTTGAATGATCTCAAATACTCATTCAACTGCCCTCTTGATCAACAAATAAAACATTGTCAGCAACACAGAAGCCATCTCAAGCCAAAACCCAATTAGTACAACCCCAAAAGTAAACACCCTCCTGACTTTTAATACTATGTTTAGTTTTGCATGGTTTTGAAGTTTATATAAAATGGATAAATACAATATCCTTCTGCCGCTGGATGATTTCATATTTATCAGATTCATCCTTGAGAGTACATAGCTACAGTTCATTTGTTTTCATGACCAGTAATCACATTGTTTGGCTATACCAAGGGAATTTACCTATTCTAGTGTTAATGGACATTGGGGTTAGTTTCTGTTTGGGGCTCTTATGCATAATATTGTTAAGAATATACTTATGCATGTTATTTATTGAACATATGTCCATATTTTGTAGTAGATATACATAGAAGCAAAATCATTGGGTCATGAGATAATGCAAAAAAAGTTTTACAAAGGGTTGTAATAATTCATACTCCCACTAGCACTATGTATGTGGTGCTGCCACCCAACATCCCTGTCAATACTTAGTATTGCAAATCATTATAATTTTAAACATTGTGATGGTTGTGTGGTGATAGATCATTGTGTTTCTTATATGAATTGCCCTGATATCTTTTAATATAAGTGGATGTTTGAATATCCTCTTTCTGAATTGTCTATTGAAGTCACTTTTTCTTTTCTCTTGGATCTTTGGTCTTTTTCTTATTGACTTGCAGTAGTTTTTTTTTTTTTATTTTCTGGATGTGAGTCCTCTGTTTGATACATGTCCTGCCATGTATCTTCTCTGATTCCTTGACTTGACTTTTTACTTCCTAATTTATCATCCCTCCCCCCCCCCATTATGGGCTAAGCTTTTTATATACATCAGGGTCCTACTTTTCACTAAGTGCTATTTGGTCTTCTACATATAGATCTACAACCCAACTGGAAGTGATTTTTGTGCATTGGGCTAGGATTGTGGTAGACAGAATTCTGAGATGGCACCCCAAATTCCTAGACTCCGGAGTATACACACATTTTCCTATTCAATCAAACTAGGTGTGGCTATGATGGAATTTTGCAATTAAGATCCCAATCCTTAAAGTGACCTTAAGATAGAGATATTATGCACATGAAATTGCCCTAATTACACAGTCTATGAAATCTAGTTCTACAGGGCAGGAACAGAGAAGGCAGAGAGATTTGAAGTATGCAAAAGGGTTCAGTAGAAATTCTCCATTGCTGTCTCTGAAAATGGTGGGGGACTACAAGGAAAGGAATGTAGGTGAGCTCTAGTTGCTGAGAGCAGAGTGGGCTCTAGTAGCTGAGAACAACCAGCAAGGAAATGGAGACCTCAATCCTAAAAATACAAGGAACTGAATTCTGTCAACAACAAGAATGAGCTCAACATCAGATTTTCCCCAGAACCTCTAAAGGAGAACTCAGCCTGGGCAACAACTTCATTTCAGCCACATGATATGCTAAGCAGAGAACACAAGTTCATGGTGCTAGACTTTTGCTAGAACTCTGAGCTAATAAATGTTGTTTAAAGTCAAAAAGTTTGTGATAAATTGTAACAGCATTAGCAAACCAATATAGGGGTTGGCATTAGGTTTTACCATATTGGTATCTAATTAGACTAGCAACATTTATTGAAAGTTCCTTTCTGTTCCAACTGATTTGCAGTGGCAACATTCACATAAATCAAATGACCTTACATGCATGACCTTATTTCTGGATTCTCTATTTCGGTCCATATTTCTATTTTTCTTTCCTTGAACAATTCCAAAGTCTGAAAAATTCTAGCTAAACAATATGTCTTACTATCTTATAAAGCAACATATTCTCACCTGTTCTTCTTTGAGAGTACCATGCCTCTTCTTGTCCTTTGTATTTCCACATACATTTGGGAAATATCAGTGATTGCATTGGCCTTCTGGACTGATTTGGAAGGAATGATATCTTTACAATATTTAGTTTCTAATACATGAGCATGATCTAATCCATAGTTTGATATTATGTATGAATGCAGACTAAAGTATGCATTCTCTTAATATTGTTAATTGACATTAAGTTTGGGACACCTCTTTTTTTCATCCACCAATTGGAAATTTCATTTTAGGTATTAAACAAAGAAACTCAAACTCAGCACATCCAAAATTTAATCACTACCATTTATTCAAAATGAATTCCTATAACTGACATGTATTAAATACCATTAATTCCTAAGATCAGACAATCACAATTTTTAGATAGCCTAATTTTTGGCAGATCAGATAGCCAAAACCTATAAGTCACTTTTAAGCCCTATTTCTCTCTTACATCTGGCATTTAATAATTCAAAAACTTCTTTTCAATCTATTTTCTTAATTTCTGAAATCCGTCTGCTCCCTCCTATCATCTCTGCCACTGTTTTAATTTAGACTTTAGAAAAATTTCCCACCCAGGCTAATCTAATAACTATCTAAATGGCTTTGTTTCTTCTGTTTTCCACTCTTCTTCTAAATTTATCCTCACTGTTAACAGAGGGGTAGCTCTTAAATCCAAAATCTGGTCACAGCAGTCCTTATTCCCTATGTAAAATTAGGTAGCAATCCATTGTTCTTAGTATAAAATCCTTGAATACATCGTAATCAGCCTTGCATTCTTGTAATTCTTGGAATGTCCTTTCCTAAATTAGATGCGATTATCTTCTAGACGTCTTTCAAAATATAGTTAAGACTATCTTTTCCGTAAACCTGTCATGATTTTCCTCAAGCCCAGCTGAATTCATCAGTAGGTAAGAGTGCAGCAGGGACACCCCTCGCAGAACCCTAAGGCGATTTGCTTGAACTTTTTATGCTATTCCATCTTATGGTCATTTGCTTGAGAATTTTGAAGACCCACCTTATTCCTCAGCTCATTTAATTAGAATAGCAAATGAGAATTTATGAACCAACAAGTATCAACTATTTGTAAATTAACTGTTATCGTAATAAGACTCCCTTTTCTACTGCTCAAGACGGTACCATTGTAACCACTGGTATTTGGGAAAGCGAAATACTAGTGTAAATTGGAAGTTAAAATTGCAGATGTTTGGGAAGAAAGGTTTACATTTCACATCTAATGTGAAATCCAGAAGCAGTATATGCTATTACAATGTAGTTTGTTTAGATCAAGTTTTTTTTTTTTTGCTGTGCTTTAAAAGCATTTTTAGCAAATATTAATATGAGAAAATGGGTCCGTTGTAGGGGATATGAAGATCATATGCATTTCTGCCTCAGGAAGATCACAAACAGGAATGCAGCATAATTGGTCTTATGAGACGCCCTTGTCTATATGGGGTGTCCCTGTGGTAGAAAGGTCCCCACTTGGTGAGGCCCACTCCCAGCTCGCAGTCCTTTCCTACCTAGACCTATTTCTAATCGCATCACCTTTAGATCAAAAATGCTGTATAAATGCTATCTTGAAAATATTTTTGATAATATATTTCAAAACAGGGAGACCAGTATACTGATAAGATGGGTGGAGAAGACCCACACACAGAAAGAAAGATGAGTGCTTCACCTTGCATAAAGCTATGAGAGTATATATATCATCAATCACTTCGTATGTCAGACTCAACTCACTAGAGAGAAAACCATCAAGTACACTATGTAGATTAAAGATTACATGTGAAAGACAAACCTATAACATTATTATTTATAATATGAGCAATTTGTAATGTTAAAAAGACACAAAAACACAAAGCACAACAGAAAAGATGGTAATTTTGATCACATTAAATTAAGAAAATTGTTCCATCAAGAGACTTGACAAACAAAGTGGAGCTCTGAAGACATGACATAACCCACAAGCTGGAAAAGAGTATATGTACGAATATAACTAATAAATAATTTGTATATGAAATATACAAAGAACTTCTTCAAGTCCATATCCAAGGACATATTACTCAAGTGAAAGTGAGCAAAAGTTATGAACAAGCATGTGACAAAAAGAACGCGGTAAGGGCCATGCCTACAGCATCTGTTACCCAGTGTCCTCCATTCAGCTTCAGGAGCTGCTGCTCTGAATTTTGTATCAACTATTTCTGTCATTCTAAAATATTATTTTGCATCATTTTTTCACTGAACAATATATCACTTAGTGTACAGTGTGATCACAATCAGCTACTGTTTCACACCTGACCGGATGATAACAGTTAAAATTTGACAATGACAGTGTGAATGATAATGTATAGTAACCTAAACTCTCATACAGAATTCTTGGGAATGAGAAATGTTACAACTACCTTAGAAAACAATTTGGCACTCTCTAGAAAGATTGGAGGATGCCTCCAATCCATGATAGTTCTGCTTCTTAGCTTAGAGAAACTTTCATATGTGTGCTGAAGCCATGCACAGAGCAGCCCGTGACAGTGTTGTTCATAACAGTTCCTAACTGGATATAATCCCAATATTTGTAATCACTGAATGAATAAATACATTAGGAACAACATATAAAATATAATAATGTATACCAGTAAGATAAAAAGAGCCACATGGAATAAATTCCTGGGAAATAATATTGAATAAAACATATAAGTTGAAGAATACTTACGATATTATTCCATTTATTCAAATTTCAAAAACATGCAAAACTAAATGATATATTTTTCAGTGAAAAAATGATGCAAAAGAATATTTTAAAATGACAGAAACAGTTGATACAAAATTCAGAGCAGCAGCTCCTGAAGCTGAATAGAGGACACCTGGGTAACAGAAGCACTCTCTTTCTCATCTGTACCAAAGGCACATGGACACAATGTGCACATTTCATAATTTTTTTTTCTGCTCCATACCTAATAAGAATGTTTTTAAAGCTATAGCAAAGCAAAATTTGCCCAACTGAAGAAAGATGTAAACCTACAGTTTGAAAGGACTCATATTCCAAGGGAAAAAAAAAGAGGTCATGTAGCAATTGACACTGAGTCATCGCCTAGATAAGTAAAAAGAAAAAAAAAAAAATTCTAGGCAGAAAATGCTAGTCAGCTCCAGGAGAAAAATTCCATTTTGTGGTTTTACTATTCTCCACAGAAACATCCAGTATTAAAATATACTGGAATAATGTCTACAAAGAACAGAATAAAAGATAATGCGCTTCAAGAATATTATAGGCAGGCAAGTTCTTATTTAATATAAAAGTAAAAAGCATGGATTTTGCAGTATGCAAGTGCATGAAGATTATATTTCTCTCGAAGACTTCTTAAAGAAACTATCACTTGATGATGAAACCAAGACATCAAAGATATGAATCAAAACAATTCAAGAATAAACAAGATTTGGGTTTAAAAAAAAAACACAAGTCATTATCGTTAGATACATTTAAATATGACAGTAAGAGGAAATAACTCTAAAATGTGTTAAAAGAATACAACATAAATGTTACAAACCATAACAATATAAAAAATAATGTAATAAAAATAGCTATGGAGAAAAAAGTGAAAAAGATTTATATTGTCAAAATTCTTCATGGGGAATAGTCTCTAAACTTCAAACATGTACTTCAAATATAGTAACTTCAACTTTTTAATGTTTGTCATAATCTTTTTTTCATTACCTTCTGGAATTTCTTAGGGAATAGTTATTTTCTATATAAAAATGTTCATCAAAAATTCTGCAGTTTCATTGGCTTTATTTCATAATCCTTTTATTATTTTACATTTGATGAAATAAAGTTCAGCTCTTAAAAATTAAAATGTAATCTATGAAGAATCATGAAAATAATTTACAAAATATTTTCAAACTCTTTTTCCATCTGCATATACATAGAGTTAACTTTGAAAAGTACATATTATTTACTGTAGTTATTTCTCAATGTGGGGTTTGTTTTTCCTTTGTTTTTGCCCTAAGCTGTATTACTTAAATTTTTTAAGATCAGACTCATTTATACATAAACAATAGTCAAACTTGTCAAGAATGCTCATACACCTGGACCCTGTAATTCTTCTTTTAGGGGTCAATCTTACAGAGATTCTCCCCCAGCAGGATTTAAAGGGGACCCCACGGATTTACCTGCTTCTGCTGAGACCACCACGACCTGCACAAATGTTTCAACCTTACCCTTCAATCCTGCATTGCCCTCACATAAAACAGATAAACACATTACAGAAGAAGAAAACTACAGACAGTTACTCCTAAGGGTTAGAGACGATTATCTGCTCCGCCAGCAGGATGCTCCCACCGTGCCCTGCCTGTTCTGCCTCCAGTTTAACAAGAAGTCCACGTGCTCCTTCTAACCCCTACTCTAACCCCCATGTAGTCGTGTACGTCCCTTGATCTATTTCTTTCTCATACTTCTATGTGTCCCCATAAAAGATAAGTTCAAGTCCTAACCCCCCCGCCCCATGAGGGTGAACTTTTTTGAAAATAGGGTCTTTGGAGATGTGATTAGTTAAAATGAGAGCAAACCGGATTAGGGCAGCCCTAATCCAAATGACTGGCATATTTTTAAGTAGAGGGACATTTGGACACAGAGACAAACAGATCCAGGGAAGAAAGTCATGTGAAGGTAGAGACAGACATTGGAATGAGGCATCTACAGGTCAAGGAACACCAAAGATGGCTGATAAACACCAGGAATTAAAGGAGGTAAGCATTCTCCACTATAGATTTCAGAGGGAGCATGGCTCTGTTGACACCTTGATTTCAGACTTCTAACCTCCAGAAATCCGAGACAATAAATTTCTATTGTCTTAAGTTGCATCGTTTAAAGTTGCACAATATTACAGAAGACCTTGGGAACTAAGTACCCTCTTTCTGACCCAGCAAATACTTCCACTGTATCCTCTGCAACTTTCACTCATCTGCAGCATCTTCTATTTCCTCAATCTCTTGCTGAATTGAAAAGTTTCTCCTCTAGGGATACAATTAGTCCTTCGTGCCTCTCAAATACTAGCACTTTTGTCTCCTATGCATCTTGTATCATGTGGTAGGATGGGAGTAATTTTCCTCCTTGCTTCTCATTGCCATTTCCAGTTTGTTCCCTTGAAGCACAGGTAGAATCAGATTTCACCACCTGCTCAGCCACCTTTGCGCAATGACCTAATTTCTTCCTTGACATTCCCCCTTTTCCTTTGAAGATATTAGCACCTTTCTCATTGCTTTACTACTATCACTTTTCTAGTCTTCTTTCTGGGTAACTCGGTGGCCACTTTGGTCATCAAGCCAACCTCAAGATTCTTCAGTTCCTTGACCTCTCGGCCTCCCACACTCACAGCCAAGCCATGTACACTTGACCAGTAACTGTGTCTCCAACGTGATCCCAGTTTCAGCCATTCTGCTTTCCAAACATCATCACTATCGGACATTTCAAATCTCTGGTAACTGGATTTCAACAATTCTCTTACCATTCCTGGATCTTTTCTTCCCTTTCATCTCTCCTTTACCTTCACACCCCTGCTTATCCAGCTAGTTATTTTATAGTCTGTGATTAAAAACACTCCTCTCCACAACTTTCTTTGCCATATGTTCCTCTGTAATATTTGCCTGGTGAAACTCCAATCCTAATTAAATCTAAATCTGCCTACCCTGTGCCTGCATCTGTGTGGTTGAACTTGGCTGAAGGAACATGAAAAACATTGCTGACTTCTCTTTAAATGCAAAGCCATAGCAGTCAGAGTAATTCTTTAAAATGCTGAACCAGATTATGTTGCCCCCACCCCCACCCCATGAAAAACCCAGAAATGTTTTCCCATTACAAAGTAAAATCCAAGACCCTACATGGTCTGGCCCCTTCATTTCTCTTCTATTTCTGTTCTACTGTCCTTGTGCGTAGTTGTTTTATCCCCACTTATGTTGGCCTTCTTGAGGTTCTGTGGAAATACCAAGGATATTTCCACACGGGGACCCTTGCTGTTCAAGACTTTGAATGCTCTTCCTCTAGATATCTGCTTAATTTCTTTGCTTTCTTTAACTAACTGATCAAAATTCACCTTCTTACAGAAGCTTTCTCTGTCCACTTTGTCCAAAATAGCAGTCTCACCAATCTCTACCCCCTTACACCGTTTTATTTTTTCCTCACAGCACTGTCACTACCTGCTATTGCATGACCTATTTCATACTTCTGTCCATTGTCTACTTCCCTCTGCAGAATAAGAGCATGAGGACACCATTTTGGTGCACTGTTGGGTCCTCAGCACCTAGAAGAGTGATTGTTGGGTGGCTCTCAATAAACATGCCCTGAATGACTGAATTACTTTAATGGAACTCAGAATGTAGGTTAGAAGATAAGATAGTTGCGAAGTAGATCCTGATGATATTCCTCTGAAATTTTTGTGCTTGCAATTTGAACTTCTCCTTTCTCTCGGTTAAGAAACCTTTGCTGTCCCATAATGTACTCTGCTTTAGCCTGTTTACAAAAGTCAAACACATCTTTTATAGCCTTATAACTTAATAGCATAAACCATGACAATCTTTTGCTATGCCCACCGACAAGGTGTGGCTGAATGTGTACAGCATGGAATGCACTGATTAGTACTGGAACCCTCCCTTTTCTTGAACTAGTGACTATAAGCTATAGCAAAGGCTAGAAAATGTATCTATTGCCTTTTACTAGGATGAAGACATCTTCTTAAAAGGCTACATGTTCTCTTATCCTAAAATTAGGTCTATGATTATTTCATTCACTGGTGGTTTATTATCTTTTAAGTGACTAAAAAACCATTATTTAGGGAAGATGCTTTAATGGGGGTCAAAATATTTTTTATAATTTTAATTTTTTTACGAGATGCTTCATATGGATTCCATTCATATATAGCAAAGCATACAAATCTATCTGTATATAAAATCATTTATACCAAAAATTATAGTGCCTTGAGAGTTCTTGTTATCTTTCCTTATATGGTATCTATTTATGTATTTCATGAAAAAAACCTTTTAATCAAATCAGTCCATTCTTTTTCTGCATAACCATACACTGTTGGAACTAATATATGCAGTAGAAACCCACTGATAATCATTCACCTAAAATATTTTAGTCAATTTTCTCTTTGGAACCAGATAAAGTTGATAGTCATTGTAGCTGGCTTAAAGTGTATTATTAGATATTTTAGTGCTCCCTAACTTTCTGAAACTCCAAACAATGACAAAAACCATTTTTACCTAATAGGAAGCTTTGTGGTGAAAATGACTGACTAGTTACTATCTGCAAACAGCAATTTATAATCAAAAAGGTATAAAAATAAGATCCTGAAAATAATTGGTAGCTCATTATATGGATTAAATTGCTGACTTTAGCTTTTCATTTAAGTTTGAGCAGAACCACATTTACCAACTATTAGTATAGGCTCGGTAAATCAGTATGCACCCATATATCACTTTGAAAATGACAACATGACAGTGGATCTACAAATGGGATAAAAGCTCAAAGGCATAATAATACAATTAACTAAAATGGCACATCATAACACAGAGGTTTGCCCTCACCTTAAAAGAGATATCTTTGCCTTAAAACTTCCTTACAAGTAGCTCAAGAACCAGATGGTAGAATGGTACCATCGGAACGTGGTGCCGAACCAGCACAAGGTGTGACCTTATGAAGGAACACTTAGCTTTTTACAGTCCCATGGCCAGAATCACCCCATATTTTTAGCCAGGCTTTAATAATCACATCCATTAATTAAAAGGGGCAGGGACACTGTAAACAGTCCCCCAATTCCAACACAGAAAGAAAGGCTTAGAATATCCCAGACACTGCACTAGATATGTGGTCTAAAACAACTATTGTCTTCATACAACGCCATGATTATATTCTACTCATTGGGTTATGTCTCTTCATAACCCTGTGAGGACAATTTTATTATCCCCAATTTAAATAAGAGGACATGTGGGCTTCACAACTATCAAGCCAGCCGAATGAATGTTTACCTGGGATGGTTTCATTCCAAAATGTGTTATCTTCCTATTAACCCCGTCCTGAAAATATTTGGGTCTTCGATCAAAACCGAGCTATCCTCTCTCTGCTTCACAGAGGACCTGACAGTGGGTGATGTGACCGTTCCGTGACCACTCTAGTACTTCCTAACTAAGGGCTGGGGTTGCCACGTGAAGGAACAGGTTGGCTCGATGGGCTCAGTAGGAAAGTCCCTCTGAGCAGGTGTGCAGTCTGCAAGGAGCGAAAAGACAAGCTCCATGCTGTTATGATGCGACATGTTATTTCAGGACAAATTTATGCCTCTCCTAGGGAGCCTTCTAGAGTAATAATCTCTGACAAATGGCGATCCTGCTACACCGAAGCTCCCCGAATAGCTACACGTGAATTTATTTTGCATATAAATTACACTATTGATGGTAAAGAAGAGTCTCATAGTGTAGCTTCATTCCAACTTGTTAAGGGTGAAAAGAAAAATGGCATGATTTGTTAAGAACATGCTTCCATCATTCTGTACTTTCCCCAAGTATTAATTTTCTTGCCAGAGAATTGTAGGAACCTGGTCTCCCCTTCCTTAAAAATAAGTGTCATTATGAAAGTTGATGCCACCAGGTCCTACAAAAACCAGAAACAAATGTAAGTGGGGAAGCATATCCTAGCAAAAGAATACATTTCCCTTATCCTGCATTTTAAAACTTAGGCACATCTTTGTTGTTGTTTTTAAATTTTGCTGGAAATGGATTCAGTCACTGTGATTTTTTTTTTTTGTATAATGATTAATAACATGCCTTGTACATTTATCTCCTCTATGGCCCCCATGCATTGTCTCCTTTCTCCATAACTAGAATCTCTCCCAGTTGATTTGTCAATGCTGAATTCAAGGTGGTTGTCCTTATGTCAGACATTGACTAAAATGTTTCTATGAAAATGATCATTTTGTTCTTTTTTCTTGATTAAAGACAAACCAAAAAATGGAATTAAGAGAAAGTGAATTAGAATAAATTTCTCTTAGCCCTCCTTCTGAATTATTCATTGAATAGCTTGTCAGGAGCGGTCATTAAACATTTCATTAGTTGGACAACATGGTTCCCATCTCAACCCCCCATCACCAGTGTTATAACAGCTTATAAATGATTACTGCTTGGTCTTCACCTGTTAAAAATCTAAGCAAGCAAATGTGTAAGAAAGTCTTCCACAGAGGGAACAACTCTGCTTTCCTTGCAGTGTACCAAGAGATCCGAGTTTTGTCCAGGAGATGCTACAAACAACCAAGCTTAGAAAAACCTCACTGTTTGTCTAAGAGAAGTCAGTTTTTCTTTTCTGTTCTTGAAGGGAATGGGGTAATTTTCAGCAGCCATTTGAATGCTTGATTATCTATAAAATCAAATAAGGTTTTTTCTTATGAAAATGAAATCATTCATTCAACTAATTGATATTTAATTTTATTGAAGGGTTCTGAGAGAAAATTTGTTTGACCACAGTACATTGTACTTTCAGAGATGCAAAGAAAGCATCTAATAACTTTTTAAAATGATAATATACTTCTATCTTACTTATAACCTCTTCTTTGTTAATAAGGTATGTGTTCTTTTAATATCTATTTGCCCCAAGACAGACGACTAAGGGGATAGATGGATAGATACTTCGATAGAAATTTAGATAGCTATTAATAACATTCTGTAGCATTGAAAGCATGACTGCTGCCCTCTGGAGTCCAGAAATAGAAAGTGTAAACTAAATGCTTCTATAGTCACATCACATATTTAATTCTACAACTTTAAAAATAAATGGTATCTCTGACCTTTTCAGTAAAGAATGCCTAATGTAGCACAACAAAGAGGGCAAAATAAGGTTGAAATCTTAAATTCACTTCATCACACATATTTTCATTAGATGATAAGTTATTTCCTAAAACTTGCTATGCCTTTACCGGTTATCAGAGAACCCAGAAACAAGTGGCTAAGAACAGAATAATGAAACATTCTCTTGAGTATTTGAATGAAATATTATTTCTTGAATGAAATAATGAAGCATTCACATTTGTCTGAATTAATCTGTGTGTCTTCTCCATCTGTATTTGCAATATATTACTTCGTACTTCAGATAAAACTTCCTGCTTTCTTAAATAAGGTATGTGCCAAGTTTTTAAGGTGAAAAAATGTGGTTAAAAAATAAAGATGTAAAGCTGTGAGTATGGATTTGGAAAAAATATTCCTTCTATATAAGGACAGCTCTTCTCATAAAAGTTAAAACAGCAGGATGAAAGAGAAAAGCATTTGCTACTTATTCAAGAGTGTATATATATGTATGTATATATATATATGCACTATTTCAAGATCTCAGGGTTGGAATATGAGATATTAGATAAGAGTCATCATGAAAATGCAATGTTTCATTTTTACATACTCAGAAGACTCCAGAAATAACCACTAGGACCCCAGATATTTGGGAAGTTTCTTCCTGGAAGAGCCCTCTGTATTCAATAATGTCATTTTTATAACCCTTCAGGAGTCATTTAAAATTTTCACTTCAAGAAAAGTTTTTCTCTACTTCAGTTCATTTTAGGACCTTAATATTTGTTTTACCACTTTGGTATTCTCATATAATTCTGAGGTGTTTTCAGATACCACCTGAGTCAGAAGATTGTTTGTTTTTTAATACACAATTTAATTTGATTCTCACAAAAATAGTCTTCCAAAATAGGGGCTTTAACTTGTTTTATGGATTAGATGGTAAAGATCTTTTGGATTATTTTACTCATTTCTTAGCAAGTACATGGTGCAGCCAGGATTAGAGGACAAAAAATATATAACTTCAAAATTACTTCTCTTTCTAATATATCCTACCCAGAAGACTTTTGTGATGGATCAATAAAATGTGAGGCATTTAAAACTGATAGGAGGTTAATAATGCACTGGCTACTTACTCATACTGAAAAACAATGTACCAAATAATCAGTAAGTATTCTGAAAAGTGATGGAAGAAAGGAAGGAAGAGCAGAAGGAAGGAAAAGAGGAAAGGTAGCAGAAAAGAGAAAGAAAAGAAACTGAGCATTTGTCTCAGTCCCACAAATTGCATTTCATACTTTTCATTTGGCAGACAAAAAATAAGAAAGGTATGATTTCAAACATGTGTATTGCAGAGGTATTTCTGGAGTAGCAAACTCAGTTGTAGAGCAAAGACTATTACCGGAGAGTGTAAGATCCTAGGGTGATAATAAGTCACCAGAGCACAGCTGTGGTTGGTTAGAAGCAATAGTTGACTAGACAGAAACATATCATGAGGAAAAAAAAAAATAGAACACTCCATTAAAGGGCACGTTTTTAAAACCATTTTCCATCTGTGTTCCTGGAAATGTGCGTTCAATCAATGAATAATTCATCCACAGCAAAGAAAGAGAAATGCAGAATGTATTCACTTGGCCAAGACAAGCAGGATAGTCACCTGGTAATAGCATCAGTTGCCCTGGCACCGTGGTTTAATTGAACCAAAAAGCAAGCCTGAAATTTCAAAAGAAAATGATTTCTTTTATGAAATCTGTAAAATTGGACAGACGCTTTTGAAGACATAAAACTAAATTGAGGGTAAAATGGACTTATGAATTCAAACCATAAAGGTTATCAATTTTATCCCTACCTAGTTTAAATAGAAAGACATCATTTTCTTTCCATCCTGCTTCATTTTCTTTGATTTATATTCATAAATTCAGCAGATGTTATTTCAGAATATAGAACATGAACAGTAACAATATATTGGGTGTATTTGGAAGCCATAAATGTTCTCTAGAACCATCTTTTTAGGAACGTTTCTTTATCAGTTAGCTTTTTAAAAAAGTCATTGTAAATATGGTGGCTCAAAAAAAGCAACCATATATACAGCTTGCAATTTCATGCATCTGCATTTTGGTCTGGGGTGAGCTAGAAGGTCCTTCAACTGCACATACTCAGGCATCCATGGCCAGCATTCCAGGTGGCTGAGGCTGGTTGGTTGACATGCTGGGACTGCTGTCTTTTTGTTCCATGTGTCTTCCAGCAAGCTAACCCAGGCTAGCTTGTAGTTCCAGGGTCCCAAGTGTGAGAAGAAACATATAAAAGCCCCTTGAGGTCAGGCTAAGAATGTGCATAGTATCCCTTCTGCTGCTTTTATTAGTCAAATCAAGTCATCAAGAGGTAAAGAAAGAGATTCTACCTCCAAAAGGAAGGTGACATATGGTCATTTTGCCCTCTACAACATCTCCTTTTGAGAAATTCTCAATAATAACCATGCCACCATGAGATATAAAATTTATTTATAGCTCATGACCTAAATTTTGTCACCAAATAATTTGGAATTCAAAGTTTCTACCAATTCACAGTTTCTATCTCCCAGTCGCCCCTCAGTCAGCCACGACCTCAGCAACTTTCGGAAGTTCCCTGGATGCCAAATCATACAACTGATGCTATTTGCTAGTTTAACTTCTGGTTTTCCTTCTGCATTGGTGGTAATTCTTTCTTTTGCCTTTCTCATCCTCCCTATTTCCATTTCCTGGATATTAGCATTCCCTAGGGCTTCACTCTGCTTCCTCTTTTTCTTTGCTTTGTTTGCATCACTTCATGGACACCATACCCGCCTCACTTCTAGTCTGAATCCTGCATAGCATCCGGTACACACCTCCTGTCTTTGACCCCTTCATCTTCTCTTAGATGTCATGACAGTTCCTGAAATGCTTGTGGTAACCATAGCAACTGTAGTTCTTAACATCCATCAATGTTTTCCTATAATTTTCAAACTTCTGACATGCAGGGATATTTATTTTTGTTCTGTTTGCCCCTTAAATTCCTAGACTCATCGCCACTAAAGCCACATTGCAGCCACTTTTAAAAACTATTTGTCATTTCTGCAACACACTTTGTTCTTTCGTAACTGAGAAAATACTCCTTCACTTCCTAGAATATTTTTCTGTCAACCTTTTTAACCTATCTGGCTCCTACTCATCCTCACTCACAATTCCACAGATGTCAATCACTGCCAAGGCCCACCTGATGCCTGAGTGTTAAATATCCTTTTTCAGGGCTCCATGGCATCCTGTGCTCACCTCATATAACATATGACACTCTATTATAAGTGTCACCTGATTTTTCTCTCCATCTCCCACATGAGCATGTCAGCTGAGGGAAAGATTGTTGTTATTCATTTCTGTGTCTTTAGCTCTTATCCCAGTACCCTGGTATATACTATGGTGTCCAAAAGATGTCTGAAATAGTTAGGTGGTAAAAACTGGGTGCAATGATGAAAAAAAAAGAAAGCTGATGAAAGTTACTTAATAGCCTGAAAATGCTGTGTAAAAACAACCACAATACTTTAGTGGTAAGAAACATTCACATTTACTATTGCTTTGAGCCTGTGGGTCAACTGAGTGGTTCTCTGGCATGGACAGGAGTGGCCAAACTTGCTTAGACTTGCTCATGTACTTGCAGTCAGTTTGTGGATTGGCTTCTTCTCTCTCCTCCATACGGTCTCAAATCCTCCAGTTGGCTAGTCCAGGCTTATTCTCCCAGAAGATGCAGGCATCCACAAAGGTTCCTAGGCTTGGAAAAGGCAAGTGCCTCTTCTGATTCACTCCCTTGGCCAAAGTAAGTCACAAGGACAGCCCAGCTCAGGGAATGGGGAAACAGGCTCAGGTCCCCTTAATGGGAGCAGCAAATTTACACCACAAACCTCATAGGTACAGTGAGGCTATTCATTATGCCTATTAGTGCAATTAATCTAACCTGCCCTACCTAAAGGGCACTACACTAATTTACATGAATACCAACATCAATAAGTAGTATGTTACTAACTCTCAGTTATATAATAATTTATAAAGACATAGGTATTGGGTATATAAAGATATCTGTAAGTCAGACTTGCTCAAACGACTTTAGCATGAAATAAAAGTTTCTGAGAAAGAAAAATTTCAACAAAACAATCATATGAACACTGAGCACCCCAGCTCAAACAATAAAGAAATTATAAAATACAGATGCTAATGAAACAAAGAGAAGGAAGGAAGGAGGGGGGGAAACAGATAATGACTCAACAGAGGCAAACAGCTAAACTGCAGCAATCAAAGCAAATAGCTAGAAAACAAAAGACACTGATTAAATTCAACCTCTCTGCTCCCAAAATAATATGTATGCTGCATCATTTTCCACAAACAGTATAGTGAAGACCTTAGCTACAGCACAGCAAGCATTATCAATTCTATTTTCACTACTATTGGAGGAAAGATGCATTTTCTTGATCAATTAGGAAAAACTATCTCTATTAAAGTACTATATGTACAACTATAGACCACTTGAAGCTATTTTGTTCTTGCTCTGACCTTAAAGCTTAAGAAGAAAACCATGTATTATCTTACCCATTTGACATGGTGGAAAGCAAAACAACATACCCTTGGAGCCTCTGTTTCCCTAGATCAAGGCACCAGTTCTTTGCTGAAGGACAATTTCCATAGCCTTTGGGCAAAGCCACAGCTGCAAGCTGACTGCTAGGAACTTAAATAGTTACCATAAAAAGGTGGCATTCACTCATTAGCAGAAATTGTGATATTTGAGAAATACATCTAAAATTTTGGAAATTCACAGAAATTCTAAGAAGCTTAATTGTCTCCTTGCAGCATATACAGAGGCAATAGCTCATCTTTTTGGAAAGCCCCATTTATTCAGAACTTCCTTAAGTTACATCATGGCTAAGAAACTTTCCCCTTTATCAAGGGAAGAAAAAAATGTCCTGTGGTTTTTTACAGGTAACTTGAAGTTGCTCTCTGAAGTCTCTTTCTTCATAGATGTCTTTCTCTAGCCTTAAGAGCAAACCCATTGCTGCCCATCTTTTGCCTACAAGTTTGTAATAGGAAAATTATACCTATTTCTCAATGGACTGTGAACCTGATTAAGTTTAAATTCAATTTAATGTGCACTTAATATTCGTCACTTAGGTTCTAGGCCTAGTTTCGGAGACAAGAGTACTTAGACTTGATGAGCTTAGAGTCTAGTAAAGAAGGCTGACTTCACACAACTGCCTCTGGAATAATATCAAGACATACTGCAATTCTATGGGACAGGAATATACTCACGAAAGGAGATTTATAGGCAGGAGCTGCTACTATCTGAGCAGTAGAAAGGAAAAGATTAAAAAGAGGAATCCCTTTAGCCAGGCCTCAGAGAACAAGCAAGAATTCTACAGGCATCTAGGGAGGAAAAAGATTCCAGGTAAAGGCAATGGCTTGAATGAAAGGTTAAACAGACACACAGTCATAAGTTATATTTTGTGGGGCTAAAAACAAATTAAAACAGAATCTGGCAAAGTAGGTACTAGTCAGTCCTGACTACTGCCTCTACCAGTTTAGAATTAATTCTACCAAAAGTTATACAATGTGGGATTTGTTCCAGTTAAAGAGAATACGCTGTACTTTTAGTTCTTAACTTGTGGAATGGTTTTAGGTTTAGAAATATATTTTTATTAACTTTACTGAGGGATGATTTATGTATGATAAACCACATCCATTAAAAGAGTACAATTTGATGAGCTTTGACAGGTTTATATATTCATGAAAGCAATCAAGAGTGAACAAATTCTTCACTTTCAAATTCCCTCATGCCACTCTACAATCCGACCCTCCCTTTGCTCCCAACCCAACACAAAAACTGATCCATATTTTGCCATTATAGATTAGATTTTATTTTCTAGAATCTTGGATAAATGAAAACATACAATATGTACTTGTTTATGTGTCTGCTTCTTTCATTCAGCAAATTCAGCAAAATGATTTGCAGAATGGTATATGCTAAGTGCAAGCTTAATTCCTTAAGAATCTGCCAAATGATTTTTCCAAAGTGGTACTACTGTTTTACATTTCTACCAACAGTATATAAGAAATATATACATTTCCGCTGGTCAGGGAAGGCTTTTCTTACTGGAGTGTGCATAAGAGTTCTACTTGCTCCACATGCTTTGCTATCAATTGAACTTCTCAGCTTTTGGTGTTTCTGTTCATGTACTTAATTTTAGTCACTCTAGAAAGTATTTAAGAGTATGTAGTGGTAGTGGTATGTCATTATTATTTTTTTGGGGGGGGGGTGTGGGCAGGCTCCAGGAATTCTGCCACTAAGCCACCATTGCACTGCCCTTCATTATGGTTTTAATTTGCATTTTCCTGTCAACTAATAATTTTAGGCATCTTTTCATGTGCTTAGTAGCCATGTTTATATCTTCCTTTGTGAGGCATCAGTTTGAATCATTTGTTCATAATTAAGTCGTACGTAAGAGATATTTGTGTATTTTAGATACAAGTTCTTTGTAAGAAATATGTATTTTGAATATTTCTCCCCTGCTGAGATGGGCCATTTTTTAGTGGTGTCTTTTAAAGAGAAAAATACCTCAATTTCAGTAAAGTTCAATTTTTATCAAGTTTTTAATGGTTCATACTTTTTGTGTCCTATCTAAAGAAACACAGTTTATGCCAATGTGCACAGGGTTTATCTTACACTTTCTTCAGGAAGTTTTAAGTATTTACTGTTGCATTTAGATTTGCAATTCATTTCAAGTTAATTCTTTAACATGGTATAAGGTGAGGGTTGATGCTTATTTTTTCCATGTCAACATATATTTGTCCCAGTAATATGAGTGGAAAATACTTTCTTTCCATATCAATGCTTGGGCAACTTCGTAAAAAAATAGTTGTCCATTTTTGTTGTTATTTAAAACCACTTCTTTATCAGATAAAAAATAATCCAAAAACTTCCAACTATTTGTATATGTTGTAAGTTTTGAATAAAGATCTCTTGGATTTAAAATATGGTGAAGTGGCCCAAAATTAATTCTACGACAGAGTATTAGTTCAAATACTCTTGAAAGTCACCCCCCACACCCGCTCACCCCCACCCCCATTGAAGTTTATTTATTTGTCTGTGAAAAGAGGGACCACTACGATCCATCCAACTCTGGGCTGGACACCACCATGATTAGTGGACAGGGAGGGGCAGACCAAGGTGTCTGAGCTAGGCTATAAATGTCCACGGCAGAACCTTCCAGAAGACTCTTTTTTTTTTTCAGTGGGGCAGAAAACACACACACACACACACACAATCACCACTGATAACAGATTAGAGGGGACAGTAAGCCCTGAACTCATGCTCAGAAAATGTTTCAGCACCAACTCAGACTGGTCAGCGCCAGCCCCACGCCCACAGGCCACACTAAGGGTGGCACCGATAGAAGGACGGTTGGTCAGGGAAGGTGGAAGGCTCTGCCTACTACAGGGCTTGCCTTCATTCTGAGGACCGTATCTTCCATGGTGCTGTTAGGATGTGGCTCTATTGCTGGACTTTCTATTCCATTCCACTGATCTATATGTCTGTAATTGTACAAATACCGCAGTGTCTTGATTATGTACATTAACAGTAAGTTTTGAACTTTAAGAGGCACTTTTCTACCTCTGTTATTTTTTTCTCAAGTTGTTTTTGCTGCTCTACTTCATTTGTATTTTATGCCATCTTGATTTGCTTGTCAATCTTTTTTTTTTACCAAAGGCATCCTGGAATTTTGTTTGGGAGTGCATTGAATCTATAAACAATTTGGGTCAATTGGCTAAATAATATAGTGTCTTCCAATGCTTGATCATAGTATAGCTTTTCATTAGTTGGGTCTTTTAGAATTTCTGTTACAATACTTCAGAGGATTTATTGTAGAGGTTTTGTATGATTTTTAAATCATATTCCTAAATATCTTATAATTTTGGTAATATTATAAATGAAATTTTATAATATTTTCAAATTATTTGCTGCTAGCATGAAATGCAGTTGATTGTGCATATTAACTGAGTGCCCTGCAAACTTGCTAAATTCATTTATTAGTTCTTATATTTATTTTCTAGATTCCTTATGATTTTCCATATCATACCATCTTAAAATAGAAAATTTTCACATTTTGGTTTTTGATCATTATGTAGTTTAATTTTTTCCCCATATCTTGCTACAATGGCTAGAACCTCTGGTAAAATAATCAGTAAAAATTGTGAGGACAGTCACTTATTGGTCCCTGAGTTTGGGGAGAAACATTCAATATTTCCCTATTAAGTATGGTGGTCACTATAAATTTTTTTGTGTGTACGATCCTTATTCATTTGAGGATGTCTCGTCTAATAGTGGTATATTGAGGGTTCTTATCATGAATGAATGTTGAATTTTGTCAAATGCATTTTATGTATACTTTTAGATTAACACATGAGTTTCTTTTTAAAATGTGTCCATATGGTGAATTCCATTTATTGACTTTCAAGCATTAAACTGATTGCTTTCATGAAATAAACTGCATTTGAATGGGATGACATAATATTTATGTATTGCTAGATTTTATATGATAATATTTTAAGAATTTTTCAATCTATATTTATAAGGGGTATTTGTAATTTTTTCTCTCTAGAGCATTTCTTAAATGAAAATGTATTTTAGGAATTAATCACATTTAAAAAGAAGTAAGACTCAAAGCCAATAACTTGAAATGTTATCTTAAGAAATTAAAATAGAGCAAAGTGAATTGAAAGTATATAACAAAGAAGAAAATAATAAAGATAAGAGATGAAATCCATTAAACAGTAAAGAGACAGAGAAAATCAACCGAGCCTAAAGTTCGTCTTTTAAAAATATCAACAAAATTTTAAAAATCCTTTTGCTATACTGATCAAGAGAAAAGAGAATACAAATTACCAACTCAGGAATGAAAAAGGAGCTATCACCACAGAACCTACAAATATTAAAAAGATAATAAGAGAATACTATGAACAACTTCATGTTAACAAATTTTATGATTTGGGTGAAATTCACAAATAGTTTGAAAAATTTAATTATTGTAAAAATCTAATTATATGGTGAGGTCCATAAAACTTTCAAGGAATAAACTTTGCAAACTTTTATGATTTTTTTTCAGGAAATAGAGAAAGAGGGAAGATAACTGACTTGTTTTATGTAGCCAGTGAACCTCGAACACCAAAAGTTGGTGAAATATTTTATAATAAAAGAGAAAATTACCAACCAATATCCCAATTAGTAAACCATATCTAACACATTGAAAAAGTATAATACATAGTGACTAAGTAGAATTTATTCCAGGAATGCAAGGCAGGTTATATTAAAAGTCAGTCAAAATAATCATCACATCAGTGGAATAAAGGAGTAAATCCATATGACCACTTCAGTAAATGCAGAAAGAGCTTTTGGTAAAATCCAACACACATTCATGATAAAAATTCCCAGCAAAGTAGGACTAGTACAAGACTTCCTCAAACTGATAAAAGACAACTATGAAAATGTATAGGTAACATCATTTTTTAAAGTGCAAGACTGAATTGTTTTCCTCTGAGATTAGGAAAAAAGGCAAATATGCCCACTTTCACCACATTTACTCACCATTGAAGAAAATATTCTATTTCAATAAGACAATAAAAGTAAATAAATGAAATAATGACTGGAAAGGGAAAAAATAAAGCTACCCCTATTTTCAGATGAAATAATTATATTTGTAGAAAACCCAAAAATTTTGAAAACTACCAGAATAAATTATTAAAAGATTCAGGATAGAAGATTAATGTACAAACATGACTTGTATTGTTTTATCCTAGCAGCACCCAGCTGAAAAATGAAATTCTAAAAATTCCCTTTACAGGAGCTAAAAAAAAACCTTAAAATACCTAGAGAAAAATGTAATAAAAAATATCCAACACCTCCCCCCTGAAAATTACAAGAAATTGCTGAAAGAAATTACAGAAGACTTAAATAAATAAATATACAATTGATAGATTCATGATACATTATGTGAAGAAGATAAGTTCGTCCATATATTCAATTCATGATTTCAGTAGGCTACTTTTGTTTTCCTTTATATCTTTGAAGATTTTGACAAGCAGATTCTAAAATTTATATGGAAATGTAAAGGGCCTTAAATAATCAAGAACTAAGTCAATATTTGGAAAGGCTTTCCTGATTTTAAGACTTTCTAGACATTTACAATAGCAAGACTGTTTCTTATGACAAAGATATAGTCATATAGATCAGTGGAACAGAAAAGAGACAGAAATAGACGCTTACACACGTACAGTTTTATATATGCAATACTACGAATGAAACAAAATAATTACATTGAGTGAAAGAAGACAGACCAAAATTTTATATGTGTGTATTTATATAATATTTTAGAAAAAGTAAAATAATCTATACTGAAAAAATTCAGTGGTTCTAGAGAGCAAGTGTTAAGGGATTGATCATTCAAAAACAGATAAGGGAAAACTTTTTGGCATGATGAAAATGTTCATAATGTTCAGATCACAATGTCTGAAATATTGTGATCGTTTCACAGATATATACATATATCAAAATGATCAAATTATAATACTTTGTATGTATGGTGTCATTGCATTTTAATTATTATGTAAAAGTTTTCAAAATTAAAAAAATAAAATATTTGGGATTTTATTAAAATATATTTGAAAACTTGCACTAATTCAAATATATATATATATATACTCACACACACATCAAAACAAATGAAACATAAAAAGAAAAACTGAATAATCCTACAATCATGTAAGAATGAGTACTTTTTTTAAAAAAGTTGGTTTCTACCAATCATTCTTGGAAGAAAAAAACTTTGACATTGTTTAAATTCTTTCAGAGATAATAAAAGAGGGATACACTCCAAGTAATTTAGGTTTATACTTTTGATACAAAATCTCGATAGGGACATTATGAAAAAATAATGTCAATTTGTTTAACACAAGATGCAAAAATCCTAAACAAAATTCTAACAAACTGATAGATAATATAGTAAAATAATAAAAATACATTCTATTCAATTTGTTTTAATAAAGATAGAAAATCATTGGAGAAATCAGGTTTTCCAATCCACAGATTAATAGATTAAAACACAAAAATCATATGATCATATTAACAGATGCAGGGAAAGGCATTTAGAGAAATCCCATTTTCATTCAGCATTAAAATTGTTTTTTAAAAGTAGAAATGATCTCTTCTTTAGCGTTTCAAAAACAAGTCACAAATGATAGCACATTATTGTGAGTGTAAAAAATCGTGCTGAGTTATGTGTATGAGTGTGATTGAAAAGGGAAGCTTTGGGTCATCTATGTCACTAGAAGAAAAGCTAGAGGATAAAAATGGAGTGTATAATACAGTAAACCCTGACATGGACAATTACTGTAGTTAATAGTATAAATATATGAGTTTTCTTTCATGAACTATAACAAATGTTCACCATTATTACAAGGTGTTAATAAGAGAATGGTAGATGGGAAAAATACACCTATAGCAAACTAAAAACAAAACCAAAAAAGTCACAAAAGTCTAAGACAAATATCATATTAATGGCTAACTGCAAAAAGTATTGTCATTATAATCAGAAAAGAGACAATGATGCCGATTATTACACACTATTTAGTAAGACAAGAGAAACAGAAGTGGAAAAATTGAAAAATAAGAAATAAGACTGTCATTTAATATACAAAGAAACTAAAGAAATGTTAGAATTGATAAAAAAACTTTTAGCATGGTTTTTGGTAAAAGGTCAATGTACAAAATAAAGTCAATATGCAAAAAATCCATTCCATTTCTGTTCACAGCAGTAAAACCAGAGTGTTATTTTAAATATTCATTTATAATAACAGCAAAAATGGTAAGGAGTAAATCACTCAGATGATGAGCTTTATGGCGGCAGTTATAAAACTTCATGAAAAGATGATGAAGTCCAAAATAACTCGGGGGGATACACCATCCTCATGGATAAGAAGATTCAGCACTGAATACACATCAAGTTTATATTTTTTTCTGAATTTATCAAGATTTAGTGCACTTCTAAGAAGACAACAGAAAATTGGGGGAACTTAAAAAGATGATTCAAAAATTAAAATAAAAGTACAAATGAGAAAATTAGCTAAAATGCTTCTAAAGTACAAAATTGTCTGGAAATCGATAAAGATTGAGATGGTATAATCTAGGAATGCCTAGAGTGTATAATGATAGTGACTAAATGCACAAATTTTAAAAATGTTTTTGCATGAGGAAGAACAAAGGAATGTCATTACTGCAGGGTGCTGAAAATAGATGGTAATTAATATTTTAAAATTTCAACTTATGTGTGAGACTAAAGCAAAAAATGTTTATTCAGTACAAAATTTATATTTTGACTAGAGCATTTCCAATATAACTTATGTAGACAGCTTAACTGAACACCATACGTACATGGAACTTTGAGTAGGACATGAGATTTTGTTGGTTTGTCCAGAGTGATGCCCTGATAAAATCCCAGAGTGATTTGAACAGTGAATAAAAAAGTATTTGCAAAATCCCCTTCAGGGAATGGTGAGAACGGGGGAAAATTCAACTTCCCAAGTTGAATTCTTGATATTCTCACAAGCAGTGTGGACAACCAAAGCTATAGGCTTAGCCCCTAGTCTTCAGGTTTGTTCATATGAAATTAACCCCACAAAGGACAAGCCTACTTAAAATTAGGCCTAAGAGTCACCCCCAAGAGAACCTCTTTTGTTGCTCAGATGAGGCCTCTCTCACTCAGCCAACACAACAAGCAAATTCACCATCCGCCCCCTGTTTACATGGGACATGACTCCCAGAGGTGTGGACCTTCCTGGCAACGTGGGACAAATCCTAGAATGAGCTGAGACTCAGCATCAAGGGATTGAGAAAACCTTCTCGACCAAAAGGAGGAAGAGTGAAATGAGACAAAGTGTCAATGGCTGAGAGGTTTCAAACAAAGTTGAGAGGTTATCCTGGAGGTTATTCTCACGCATTAAGTAGGTATCACCTTGTTATCCAAGATGTAATGGAGAGGCTGGAGGGAAGAGCCTGAAAATGTAGAGCTGTGTTCCAGTAGCCATGTTTCTTGAAGATGATGGCATAATGATATAGCTTTCACAATGTGACTGTGTGATTGTGAAAACCTTGTGTCTTTTGTTCCTTTTATCTACCTTCTCAACAGCTGAGTAGAACATATGGAATAAAAATAAATAGGGGGAGCAAATGTTAAAATAAATTTAGTTTGAAATGCTAGTGATCAATGAAAGAGAGGGGTAAGGGGTATGGTATGTATAATTTTTTTTTCTGTTTTCATTTTCTTTTTCTGAATAGATGCAAATGTTCCAAAAAAATGATCATGATGATGAATATGTAACTATGTGATGATATTGTGAATTACTGATTATATATGTAGAATGGAATGTTTGCATTTGTTAGGTATTTAAAAAAATAAAATTAAAAAATTAAAAAAAATTGTCTGGAAATGCTCTAACTAGTAGATTTTAACATTTATGAAACAAAAGTAGCTATAAAAAGGGGATATCTGTGCAAAAGTAGATTGATGGCACATCCAATACAAAAACAGCTGTAACTCATGCCTAGCTTTAAACTCTGTTCTGTAACTACTTAAAAGGTACTTGGAAATGTATTGCTTTTTTGTATATGTGTTAAATATTTCACAATTAAAAAAAGGTTAAAAAAAAAAAAAAAGAAAGCAGGAACCATCTGGGCTGGGGGCAGGGCAGCACCTCCTCCTGGGGACCATTCTGAGGTCTAGGACTTTGAGAGAGGCCCTGGGATGTGGGTGTGGGTACATGGCACTGTCCCATGTTTTGCTAAATCAAGATAATTTGGAAAACTCAGGAAACTGGAAGACCTCAACCAAACGGAGTGCCAAATATGGGAAGGAACTTGGTGACTGGAACTCAGAATGACTTCAAAATCCATCTAAAAGTAAAGAATATAGAGTGTAAAGTACTTTTTTCCTCCTAGGTTAAAATTTGCAATTGATGATCTCAATTTGTTCTTGTACCAGGATCCTCATTCCCATCCCCTTAGGCAGATGTGCCAGCCCTACTCCAACTGATGGTTAAATAGATGGGCACTGAATGCGCTACGGACAGTTGTACAGTCGTGGGGGGAGCCCCAGCCTCTGAATTACTGAATTCAAAGGATACCACTCCTGGGGATTTTCCCTTCTTACCTGGTAAAGACATGTAAAGAATCAGGGAGAGAGTTTTAGAAAAACAGAGAGAGCACCAGTGTGGAGTTTTTGCCTTTCCACCAGAGACAAGTTCTGGGAACAGAAATACAAGAGGATCCCCTTCAGAAGTTTAGGGCACTTCTTAGAGAAACTACTGGATATGGGGAAAGCAAGGGGGATGGTGGGAGGTGCTATGGACAGCATAAGATCTTGGGTTGCCTGAGGGCCCAAGGATGACAAGGAGAAGATCCAGACTAACAGTGTCCTCAGAGAATGCAAGTAAGTAGGACCAAAAATCTGATAAGACCCCAAAAGTGGACACCTCCAACATACCTCTTGCTACTTTCATTCTAGAATTTCCCTGGCAATTAAATAGGAGTCTGGGAAGAAAATGCAGGAGGTTTGAAGAGCTTTGAACTGGCCTAAGTCAATAGGCCTGGAATTACATCCCCTCAAAATCACTGGATTGGACCTCAGTTTAGCTGAAGACATCTAAATTAACTTCTCTGCAAGGAAGCAGGCTGAGAACTCAGAGACAGTCATTAAAGTCAGTTCTAGAAATTAAGAAAGTTCCTGATTTTCTAATGAGGATAGAAAGCAGAAGAAACACTAGAAGAGCACCTAGGCCTATTCCTAGAAGACCTTGGCAAGTCACTCAACCCCTTTGGGGCCTCTTTTTCCTTTTGTATAAAATGGAGTTAGGTTCAATTCTACAATTAATTTGTTTTCAAGATGAGAAGATCCTCATTGTTTTGCTAATTATAAAAGTTATTCAATAAACATTAATAGAGTTTTGACATAAAACACTGTCTGGGCTAGTGAGGAGTTCACAATATGAATGTGAAGAAAAATGTTTCCATGGCCACAGGAGAAAGTCTGTCTATAAGATCTTTGAAGGATTTCCCAAGAAAGGACCTGGTAAACATTCACAGGGCATGGGGTGTGGCTGGAATGTGAGGTGCTCCAGAGGCATGACAGGAAATGAGGTGAAGCTGTCAAAATCACACATGGTTCCATATGCCAAACTGAGCCTGCAGACTGCTTTATTTGACCGGCATGCTGTTTTGATTAAAATATTGCTAAAGATTAACTTCTTTGTCTTTAGTTGGGGAATGGGTTCTCCAATTCACCACAGTCCTCCCCAGTTCTACTTCTCCTGCAAGTCTGTTATCTGCCAGCTACCTATAGGCATTTGAGTATGCAAACCCCATTTAGGAACCATATGGCCTCTTCCAGTTCTAAAATCCTGTGACTATAATCAGTGGCTGCAAAATGGAGTCCACAGGCTTTATCTAGTCTACTGACACGCTTTGGCAGTCTAGAGTTTTGGGTATTGTTGAGCCATTCGGTAAATGGTCTTGGGATGAGCATGTACACATATATCACAAAATGACATCTAAACCCTACCTCATGTCATACACAAAAAATCATCACACGTTTGTCTAAATGTAAAAGTTAAAGCTTCAAAATATTATAATAGAGGAGACTATCTTTAAAGCTTGAAGCTAAGTTAGAATCTGTTGTACAAGAAAAATTATACATCATAAGCTGAAGCATTAATACATTGGAATACATTAAAATTAAGAAAAGCTAGTCAATAAAACACACTGTAAGGATTGTTGGAAACAATGACAGATTGGGAGAAGTTATTGCAGCACATATTCCCTATAAAAGATCAATGTCCAAAATATGTAAAGACATCCAACATATAAATAAAACAAGATAATCATTCAAAAAAATGGGCAAAAGTTGTTGATACAAATTCCTCAAAGGAGGAAACATGAATGGCCAATAAATATTTAACAAGATTATCAGTCACTTGAAATCAGGGAAATGTAATTTTAAAACAATGTACCATTTCTTATCTTTGGATTGAGCAAACATTTAAGAGTGACAGTGGCTGAGTATGTGGAGCCAAGGAAACATATGTACACTTCTAGTGGAAATATAAATTGGAACAAACCACTTGGAAACTAATTTTCTGCGCTCAAGGAAAGTTGAAGATGATCAAAAAATTCTATCCCTAAATACCTAACCTAGTTAAATCTTGCACATGTGTTCCAGGGGAAATATTTCAGAATGTGCATGGCTTGCTTTAATTAGTAGAAAAACTGGAAACAACTTGAATGTCTATTGAAGTAGGAGAGATAAATTGTCATATAGTCATGCCTTGGAATATGCTATAATAGTGAAAACAAATCAAACACAGCTACAAGCTTGAAGAGAAATAAACCTCACAAAATCTTTTTTTAAAAGTCTGAAGAATGATTTACAGAAGATTAACATTTATTAAAAAATTCAACTTTTAAGTAACATAAATATTTCTAAGGGGAGAGAAAGACCAGCAAGTCAGGAGAGGATATAAGGTAATAGAACCATGGAGAGCTTACTGGAGCTCATGAAACATTGTTAATGTTCTAATTCTCGTGCTGGGCAGTATGTAGATAAGTGTTCCATTATTTGTCTTCATAATTTAGATAAACTTCATCTCTCAAATATAAGGGAAAATTTTAGGGCCAGACATTGTATCTCTTGATATTAGCCCAGCTATTAATCATATTTCTACTCATCACACAAGTGCTGTTTATGTCATGTAACAGGTACCGCAAAACGGGTTCTCCTGATAGAGGGAAAACAATATACTTTTTGTTCGCTTTACTACTATTGATGATGCTAATTGTAATATTGCATTTTTATTTAAATGTGCAAAATTCCTCTCTTATTTTACTTTTTCCTGCACTACACTTTTTTTCCTTTCTCTTTTCTAGAAATTATTTGCAGATACACCTCTCTTTAGCAGATGAGCAGCAGATACTATGCATGCCATCCATGATTTAATATAGGAAAATCTGCATGTTTGGATGCATGTCTATTTTGTGAATACCTGCAAGTTGAAATAGTTTTAAATAACATTACTAAGGAACAGATAAAATTCAGAACACTTTGAAATGTCTTCCTGCTGTCTTTGTTTTCCTTTCTGGAGCTTAATTCCCCAATGCTATATCAATGTCATCTTTTCAAAGGACAGGAAGATTAATAGCAAACATCACATACATTTTTGGCTAGGCCTTTGGTCATAGAGGACACACTGTGACTTGGCTTATTTGGTAATCAAGACAGAACTCCACACCAGCAAGATTTGCCTGGAGATGTGCTTCAAAATAGGAACATCTTGACCTGTGCGATGGCAGGGATGTGCACTTCTTTGACTTAAAGGTTTGAGAGCTAGGATTTATGACAAATTTTCAAGGAGGAAATTATATAATCTCTATAGGACCAATTTTCTGTTTCCCAATATTTAACTAAATTAACAACTAATGAGAAATGCCTTCTAGTAAGCGTTGAAATTTTCAAATCAGATGCTCATTTCCTATCACGGCAAGAGCTCTTTTTAATTACTGACAATTGAAATCATGCATGATATATAGGTTCTAACATTCTGACACCATGTGTATGGCCAACACCGTGGGGAAGATTTTCTCTTGTTATATAAATACTTGGCAAGTTTTATCATAACTTTCTTGATGGGCAATGAAATAACCTTTGTATATTTACCCTTGGGCATAAAATAGAAAATATAAAAGATTGAAGTACTGTACAGGGCAATTAAAATTAAATCAGAAGTCTATCTTGTGTCAAATAGCAATAACCTGATCAAATAAAATTTGATCTCATTTTATTCTGTATTTAGAATCTGACAATGTCTGTGCAGTGTTGTGAAAAAGAAACACCTTTGGAAACATATGTTTCAACTTCCTTAGTTACTTGATTAACCAACAATATGGCTCATTTCTTTTTACTCATTTATTTAAGAAAATCTTAAAACAATGAAAAATCCAGACAGCATGATTGGTTATGTTAGAAAATTCCTAACAATGTACCAAAAAATACAATAAAACACTAGAACTAATAAATGAATTTTTAGCAAGGTTTCAGTACACTAGGCCAATAGACACAAATCAAATGTACTTCTATACACTAGTAACATTCAATTGGAAAATGCAATAAAATCATTTCCAGATAATAGTAAAAACCATGAGATATTTAAGAATAAAGTTAATGAAATATATATAGAACCCTATACACTGCAAACTACAAAATATTGCTAAAATAAATAAAAATCCTTAACAAAATAAACCATGCTCATGGATTGAAAAATTCAATATTGTTTGGACATTGATTCCACCTAAAGTGATCTATATATTCCATGCAACCCCAATAAAAATGCTGGTAGGTATATTTTTTAAAGAAAAATTAACAATTGGATTCCATACCTCACAATGGCCAAAACTATCCAAAACCAATATTGGCAAAGAGGAAAAAAATTTTAGTTGAGTACTTTGATTTCAGTAATCAATATAAAATTACAGTAACCAAGAGAATACAATATTGGCATTCATCAAGAAAAATAGGTCAATGCAACTGAATTGAGAGTTCAGAAATAGATCTACATACAATCAACTGTTTTTTATTCACAAAGAAGACAATTCAGTGGGAGAAAGGATAGCCTCTCCAACCAATGATGCTGAAACAACTGAACACATGAATGAAAAAAATGAGCTTTGATGCCTATCTCACACCATACACAAAAATTTAATTTGAGATAGCTCATAGATCTAAATATACAAGTTAAAATTATAAAATTTCCTTAAGAAAACATAGGGCAATATTTTTGTTACTAATTGTAGGCAATGATTTTTTAAGACAAGATATATAACAAGAATAGAATTGAATTTTTTCTCCGCCGGGCCCGCCCGCCCTCCTCCTCCCCTCTCTTTCTCCGCCGGCCCGCCGCGCGGCGCCCACGCCCCGCAGCAGCTGAGCCGCCCGCCCTCCTCCTCCCCTCTCTTTCTCCGCCGGCCCGCCGCGCGGCGCCCACGCCCCGCAGCAGCCGAGCCGCCCGCCCTCCTCCTCCCCTCTCTTTCTCCGCCGGCCCGCCGCGCGGCGCCCAAGCCCCGCAGTAGCCGAGCCGCCCACCCTCCTCCTCCCCTCTCTTTCTCCGCTGGCCCGCCCGCCTCCTCCCCTCTCTTTCTCCGCCGGCCCGCCGCGTGGCGCCCAAGCCCCGCAGCAGCCGAGCCGCCCGCCCTCCTCCTCCCCTCTCTTTCTCCGCCGGCCCGTCGCGCGGCGCCCAAGCCCGCCCGCCCTCCTCCTCCCCTCTCTTTCTCCGCCGGCCTGCCGCACGGCGCCCAAGCCCGCCCGCCCTCCTCCTCCCCTCTCCTCCCCCTCCTGCTCCGGCTGCTCTCCAACCACCACGGTGCCCTCTTCCCCCGCCTTCACCGTGCTCCTCCGCCACCAGCCTCGACAGCCTTGCCGCCCTCACCTTTCCTCCTCCAGAACAGCTACTGGGGGAGTGGAGATAATACAGAGCAGCTCCCGGAACCACGAGGGAGATCAAAGGGACAGCGTACCCCATCCTGGAACGGCTGACTATCTGGGAGAACCAGCTCCGGTGAGATCACCAAGGAGCACGGGCTTTCCTAGGTGGGACGGCAAGCGACCGTAGTCCCTCCCTTCCACCTTCCTGGGCCAGCTGGTAGAATTGGACAGGCGGTCCCCTTAGGCCACGGTGGCTGGTGCCCCCACCACACGAGGCCCCCCGGAACAACTGAGATAGTTGGGTCGGAAATCCCCAGACTGCGGAGAACAGTGACCGGGGGATCCCTTCCAAACACGTGACTCCCCCGTCGGCTGGGAACAGTGTACTCTCCCGGGCTGCGACAGCTGGCGCCCTCCCGCCACGCTTGGTGCCCCGGGTCGACTGGCTAATTTGGCCGGACGCTCTCCTGTGCTGCGACGGCCGGCGACCCTCCCCGTGTTTGGAACCCCGGGCCGGCTGGCATTCTTCCAAGATGCTTCGGTTGCCGAACCTCCCCTACGGCGAGAGTTTTCCAGAGTTGAGGGACCCACAGCAACTTTCGCTGGTGGAACCCATAGACAGGCATGTGCCACGAGCGCCACCTACTGGGCAGGATAGGAAGAACAGAACCCAGAGATTGCGCAGAAAAATCTTTCAAGCTGTGGGGTCGAACACCCGGGGAAATCTGACTAAATGCCCAGACGCCAGCAGAAGATAACGGATCACGCTCAGAAAATTGAACATATGGCCCAGTCAAACGAAGAAACCAATAGTTCAAATGAGATACAGGAGCTGAAACAACTAATGCTGAATATACGAACAGAAATGGAAAACCTCTTCAAAAACAAAATCGATAAATTGAGGGAGGACATGAAGAAGACATGGGCTGAACATAAAGAAGAAATAGAAAAACTGAAAAAACAAATCACAGAACTTATGGAAGTGAAAGATAAAGTAGAAAAGATGGAAAAAACAATGGATACCTACAATGACAGATTTAAAGAAACAGAAGATAGAATTAGTGATTTGGAGGATGAAACATCTGAATTCCAAAAAGAAACAGAAACTATCCAGAAAAGAATGGAAAAATTTGAACAAGGTATCAGGGAACTCAAGGACAATGTGAACCGTACAAATATACGTGTAGTGGGTATCCCAGAAGGAGAAGAGAAGGGAAAAGGAGGAGAAAAACTAATGGAAGAAATTATCACTGAAAATTTCCCAACTCTTATGAAAGACCTAAAACTACAGATCCAGGAAGTGCAGCGCACCCCAAAGAGATTAGACACAAATAGGCGTTCCCCAAGACACTTACTAGTTAGAATGTCAGAGGTCAAAGAGAAAGAGAGGATCTTGAAGGCAGTGAGAGAAAAACAATCCGTCACATACAAGGGAAACCCAATAAGACTATGTGTAGATTTCTCAGCAGAAACCATGGAAGCTAGAAGACGGTGGGATGATATATTTAAGTTACTAAAAGAGAAAAACTGCCAACCAAGACTCCTATATCCAGCAAAATTGTCCTTCAAAAATGAGGGAGAAATTAAAACATTCTCAGACAAAAAGTCACTAAGAGAATTTGTGACCAAGAGACCAGCTCTGCAAGAAATACTAAAGGAAGCACTAGAGTCAGATACAAAAAGACAGAAGAGAGAGACATGGAGAAAAGTGTAGAAAGAAGGAAAGTCAGATATGATATATATAATACAAAAGGCAAAATGGTAGAGGAAAATATTATCCAAACAGTAATAACTCTAAATGTCAATGGACTGAATTCCCCAATTAAAAGACATAGACTGGCAGAATGGATTAAAAAACAGGATCCTTCTATATGCTGTCTACAGGAAACACATCTTAGACCCAAAGATAAATATAGGTTGAAAGCGAAAGGTTGGGAAAAGATATTTCATGCAAACAACAACCAGAAAAGAGCAGGAGTGGCTATACTAATATCCAACAAATTAGACTTCAAATGTAAAACAGTAAAAAGGGACAAAGAAGGACACTATATACTATTAAAAGGAACAATTAAGCAAGAAGACATAACAATCATAAATATTTATGCACCGAACCAGAATGCCCCAAAATACGTGAGGAATACACTGCAAACACTGAAGAGGGAAATAGACACATATACCATAATAGTTGGAGACTTCAATTCACCACTCTCATCAATGGACAGAACATCTACACAGAGGATCAATAAAGAAATAGAGAACCTGAATATTACTATAAATGAACTTGACTTAACAGACATTTATAGGACATTACATCCCACAACAGCAGGATACACCTTTTTTTCAAATGCTCATGGATCATTCTCAAAGATAGACCATATGCTGGGTCACAAAGCAAGTCTTAACAAATTTAAAAATATTGAAATCATACACAACACTTTCTCGGATCATAAAGGAATGAAGTTGGAAATCAATAATAGGTGGAGGGCCAGAAAATTCATAAATACATGGAGGCTCAACAACACACTCTTAAACAACAAGTGGGTCAAAGAAGAAATTGCAAGAGAAATTAGTAAATACCTAGAGGAAAATGAAAATGAAGACACAACATATCAAAACTTATGGGACGCAGCAAAGGCAGTGCTAAGAGGGAAATTTATTGCCCTAAATGCCTTTATCAGAAAAGAAGAAAAGGCAAAAATGCAGGAATTAACTGTCCACTTGGAAGAACTGGAGAAAGAACAGCAAACTAATCCCAAAGCAAGCAAAAGGAAAGAAATAACAAAGATTAGAGCAGAAATAAATGAAATTGAAAACATGAAAACAATAGAGAAAATCAATAAGACCAGAAGTTGGTTCTATGAGAAAATCAACAAGATTGATGGGCCCTTAGCAAGATTGACAAAAAGTAGAAGAGAGAGGATGCAAATAAATAAGATTAGAAATGAAAGAGGAGACATAACTACTGACCTCACAGAAATAAAGGAGGTAATAACAGGATACTATGAACAACTTTACGCTAATAAATACAACAATTTAGAAGAAATGAACAGGTTCCTGGAAAGACATGAACAACCAACTTTGACTCAAGAAGAAATAGACGACCTCAACAAACCAATCACAAGTAAAGAGATTGAATTAGTTATTCAAAAGCTCCCTAAAAAGAAAAGTCCAGGACCAGACGGCTTCACATGTGAATTCTATCAAACATTCCAGAAAGAATTAGTACCTCCTCTCCTCAAACTCTTCAACATAATCGAAGTGGAGGGAAAACTACCTAATTCATTCTATGAAGCCAACATCACCCTCATACCAAAACCAGGCAAAGATATTACAAAAAAAGAAAACTACAGACCAATCTCTCTAATGAATACAGATGCAAAAATCCTCAATAAAATTCTAGCAAATTGTATCCAACAACACATTAAAAGAATTATACATCATGACCAAGTAGGATTCATCCCAGGTATGCAAGGATGGTTCAACATAAGAAAATCAATTAATGTAATATACCATATCAACAAATCAAAGCAGAAAAATCACATGATCATCTCAATTGATGCAGAGAAGGCATTTGACAAGATTCAACATCCTTTCCTGCTGAAAACACTTCAAAAGATAGGAATACAAGGGAACTTCCTTAAAATGATAGAGGGAATATATGAAAAACCCACAGCTAATATCATCCTCAATGGGGAAAAATTGAAAACTTTCCCCCTAAGATCAGGAACAAGACAAGGATGTCCACTATCACCACTATTATTCAACATTGTGTTGGAAGTTCTAGCCAGAGCAATTAGGCAAGAAAAAGAAATACAAGGCATCAAAATTGGAAAGGAAGAAGTAAAACTATCACTGTTTGCAGACGATATGATACTATATGTAGAAAACCCAGAAAAATCCACAACAAAATTACTAGAGCTAATAAATGAGTACAGCAAAGTAGCAGGCTACAAGATCAACATTCAAAAATCTGTAGCTTTTCTATACACTAGTAATGAACAAGCTGAGGCGGAAATCAAGAAACGAATCCCATTTACAATCGCAACTAAAAGAATAAAATACCTAGGAATAAATTTAACCAAAGAGACAAAAAACCTATATAAAGAAAACTACAAAAAACTGTTAAAAGAAATCACAGAAGACCTAAATAGATGGAAGGGCATACCGTGTTCATGGATTGGAAGACTAAATATAGTTAAGATGTCAATCCTACCTAAATTGATTTACAGATTCAATGCAATACCAATCAAAATCCCAACAACTTATTTTTCAGAAATAGAAAAACCAATAAGCAAATTTATCTGGAAGGGCAGGGTGCCCCGAATTGCTAAAAACATCTTGAGGAAAAAAAACGAAGCTGGAGGTCTCGCGCTGCCTGACTTTAAGGCATATTATGAAGCCACAGTGGTCAAAACAGCATGGTACTGGCATAAAGATAGATATATCGACCAATGGAATCAAATAGAGTGCTCAGATATAGACCCTCTCATCTATGGACATTTGATCTTTGATAAGGCAGTCAAGCCAACTCACCTGGGACAGAACAGTCTCTTCAATAAATGGTGCCTAGAGAACTGGATATCCATATGCAAAAGAATGAAAGAAGACCCATATCTCACACCCTACACAAAAGTTAACTCAAAATGGATCAAAGATCTAAACATTAGGTCTAAGACCATAGAACAGTTAGAGGAAAATGTCGGGAGATATCTTATGAATCTTACAATTGGAGACGGTTTTATGGACTTTACACCTAAAGCAAGAGCACTGAAGAAGGAAATAAATAAATGGGAACTCCTCAAAATTAAACACTTTTGTGCATCAAAGAACTTCATCAAGGAAGTAGAAAGACAGCCTACACAATGGGAATCAATATTTGGAAACGACATATCAGATAAAGGTCTAGTATCCAGAATTTATAATGAGATTGTTCAACTCAACAACAAAAAGATAGCCAACCCAATTACAAAATGGGAAAAAGACTTAAACAGACACCTACCAGAAGAAGAAATAAGGATGGCCAAGAGGCACATGAAGAGATGCTCAATGTCCCTGGCCATTAGAGAAATGCAAATCAAAACCACAATGAGATATCATCTCACACCCACCAGAATGCCCATTATCAACAAAACAGAAAATGACAAGTGCTGGAGAGGATGCGGAGAAAGAGGCACACTTATCCACTGTTGGTGGGAATGTCAAAGGGTGCAACCACTGTGGAAGGCAGTTTGGCGGTTCCTCAAAAAGCTGAATATAGAATTGCCATACGACCCAGCAATACCATTGCTAGGTATCTACTCAAAGGACTTAAGGGCAAAGACACAAACGGACATTTGCACACCAATGTTTATAGCAGCGTTATTTACAATTGCAAAGAGATGGAAACAGCCAAAATCTCCATCAACAGAAGAGTGGCTAAACAAACTGTGGTATATACATACGATGGAATATTATGCAGCTTTAAGACAAGATAAACTTATGAACCATGTAATAACATGGGTGGACCTAGAGAATATTATGCTGAGTGAATCCAGCCAAAAACTAAAGGACAAATACTGTATGGTCCCACTGATGTGAATGGACATTCGAGAATAAACTTGAAATATGTCATTGGTAACAGAGTTCAGCAGGAGTTAGAAATAGGGTAAGACAATGGGTAATTGAAGCTGAAGGGATACAGACTGTGCAACAGGACTAGATACAAAAACTCAAAAATGGACAGCACAATAATACCTAATTGTAAAGTAATCATGTTAAAATACTGAATGAAGCTGCATCTGAGCTATAGGGTTTTTTTTGTTTTTGTTTGCTTGTTGGTTTGTTTGTTGTTGTTGTTTTTTACTATTACTACTACTTTTATTTCTTTTCTTTATATTAACATTTTATATCTTTTTCTGTTGTGTTGCTAGTTCCTCTAAACCGATGCAAATGTACTAAGAAACAATGATCATGCATCTATGTGATGATGTTAAGAATTACTGAGTGCATATGTAGAATGGTATGATTTCTAAATGTTGTGTTAATTTCTTTTTTTTCTTTCCGTTAATAAAAAAAATAAAAATAAATAAATAAATAAATAAAAAGAATAGAATTGAAGAAGAAAAATGATAAATTGGACTTCATAAAAATTTAAAACTTTTATTTTTCAAAAAATAAACCATTATGAAAATGAATAGGCAAGCCACAAAAAATGGGTGACAATTTTTGCACTATAAATATCTCACAAAGAACTTGCATTGAGTACATAAAAACTGCTTCTAAAATACATAAACAAGAAGACAAAAATAATTTTAAATGTACAAAAGAATTCAACAAATAATTTAGAAAACAGGAATGACAAAAAAAGCACTTAAAAAGACACTCATAAAAATACATAGTTAGTCACCAAGAAAATAAAAATTTATAATAGAATATAATACTTCTAGGCTCCCAAGAAAATGGTCACTTTTTTAAAAAAAAGATTGAAACCTCATATTTTGATGAGGTTGAGGAGTACATAGAATTCATTCTTTGCCAGTAGAACTTTAAAAGGGTACATCCATGCTGGAAATCAGTTTGATGATTTTTTTTTTAAATAAAGTCCAAACATACTTATTCTATGACCTAGAATTTCCATACCTACGTATTTACCCAGGAGAAATAGAAATATATAATCACAAGTCTACAAAAATACTTGTACAGGAACATTCAGAAGACTTTTATTTATGATAGTGAAAAAGTAGAAACCACTCATGAAGAGGTAAATAGATAAACAAATAGTGCTATATTTATACAGTAAAATACTATTTGGCAATACTAATATTGATATAAGAACATGGATTAATCTAAAAGATATTATATTGAAAGAAAAAAAGTCAATCACAAGAAATACCAACCTCATCTTATGATTGCATTTACCTATATTTCTAGAAGAGTTAGCGAAGCTACAATGGTTGTCTCACTTTCAGGGTAGGGTGAGATGGTGATTGGTGTAAAACATTAGAAAACATTCTTTGGGGTAATGTAAATATAGAAATGTTCAATATTTTGATTGGGATGGTGGATTTCTGATTTATATATTCATCAAAACTCATGGAATTATATATGTAAAGTCTTTACTTTTTATTGTATCTTAACCCCTAGAAAGTTCTTTTTTGTAAAAAGAAGCTGAAGAATTAAAAGAAAAATAAAAGACTTAAGAGACATAACAACCAAATATTACATATGACCCTTGTTTGAATCGTCATTCAAATGAATTAGTTTTTTTTTAAAAAAAGCATATTTGAGACTAGTGGAAACATTTGGTAAGGCCTGGGTATTAGGTGATATTGAGATATTAATGTTAAAGTTATGAGGTATGATCATATCACCAGGATTACGTTTTCAAAAGCCCTGTTTTTGGCAAAGATTTATACTACACTATTTATTGGTGAAATCATATGATGTCTTAAAGGTGCTTAAAATACTCAAGGAAAAAGTGAGAGGACAGATAGAATAAAATTGGGATAAAGATAATTGTTGAAGCTAGGTGATATTTACATTGAAATTCATTACATTACTGTCTATATTCTATAAGTATTAGAAATTTTCCATAATTAACAGATAAAAAAGCTAGTATTAATGGTGTAGGCATTAGCGATAGCATTTTTTCCATCTTGAAATGTCTTATAAGAAAAAAATTGACTGTATTATGTAAAAAAAATCATAAAAATCATCTTCAACAAAATTTTCATCTGCATTTTAATATCTCATATATTCTAAGAATCTATTACCTCTATTTACATAAGACCAAGAAAAATGAATATGAGGTACTGCTTTGGTTGGTTAAATGCTGCCAGAATGCAATATACCAGAAATGGAATGGCTTCTAAAAGGAACTGTATTAAGTTCCAAGTTTACAATTCTAAGGCCATAAAAATGTCCAAACTAAGGCATCCAAGGAAAGATAACCTTGACTCAAGAAACGCCAGTGTCTCTCACATGGGAAGGCGCATGGCTGGTGTCTGCTAGTCCTTGCTCCCAATTCCATTGCTCCCAGCTTCTAATGTCAGTGGTTTCCTCTCCAAGCATCTGTGGGCCTTCTCTTAGCTCCCCTGGGATACAACTCTGGGTTCCAGCTTGCTTAGCATCTCATGGTAAAGGCACATGGCAACATCTGCTGGGCTCTGCATCTTCAAATGTTCATGTCTAGATGTTTGCTCTCTTTGTCTGCACTCTAATCATCTCCAAATGTCTGCATCTCTATCAGCTCTGAAGCAACTGTGTTTTCTCTAAAATGACTCCCTTTTAAAGGACTCCAGTAAACTAATCAAGAGCTACCTTGAATGGGCAGAGTCATATTTCCATCTAATCAAAATGCCACACCCACAATTGAGCGGGTCAGTCTCCATGGAAACAATCTAACCAAAGATTTCCAACCTACAATATTGAATCAGGATTAAAGGACACGGCTTTTCTGGGATACACAACACTTTCAAACCAGCACAGATATAATATATTTGAGTAAAAGGTTGTTACAGGCATACCTTGTTTTATTGTGCTTTGCCTCACAGATACTGCTTTTGTTTTTCTTTTTTTTAAAAAAAATTGAATGTTTGTGGCAACCCTATGTAGAGCAAATCTACTGGCATCATTTTTCCAACAGCATAGGCTTATTCATGTGTTTGTGGTAATTCTTGCAATATTTCAAACATTTTCATTATTTTTATGTCTGCTATGGTCATGTGTAGTCAGTGATCTTGCTGTAACTATTATAATTGTTTTTGGGCACCATGAGCCACATCAATATAAGATGACAAATTTAATAAATGTATGTGTTCTGACTGCTCCACCAACTGGACATTCCCCTATCTCTCTCCCTCTCTCTAGTCCTCCTATTCCCTGAGATACAATAATATTGAAATTATTTAATAACCCTAACATGGCCTGTAAGTGCTCAAGTGAAAAGAAGAATCCTGTGTCTCTATCTTGAAATCAAAAGCTAGAAATTATTAAACTTATTGAGGAAAGCATGTTGAAAGGTGAAATAGGCTGAAAACTGGGCCTCTTGCACATATTAACCAAGCTGTGAACGCAAAGGAAAGGTTCTTGAAGGAAATTAAAAGTGCCGCTCCAGTGAATATATGGGTGATAAGAAAGTGAAACAGACTTATGACTGACATGGAGAAAGTTTCAGTGGACTGGATAGATGATAAACCAGCCACAACATTCCTATAAGTCAAAAGCCTAATTCAGAGAAGGCCATAATTCTAATCAATTCTGTGAAGGATGAGAGAGTTGAGGAAGCTGCAGAAGAAAAGTTTGAGGCTAGCTGATATTGGTTCATGAGGTTTCGAGGTAGTTTACAAGTTTAATCTTAGCTTTATTGTATAACTTTATGAATTTATGTGTATCACTTTATGCATTCATGTGTGTTACTCTGTGTATTTGTGTGCAACACTATAAATTGATGCATTAATAAAGGTATATAATTGTAAGACTTCTCGAAGGAAGAAAAGCAGAATGTTTGCAGTGCTGTAAATCATGTCCAGGCTTATTCAAGCATGTCCAGAGATATCGGTGTGCAAACAAGGAGGCTGCCAGGCCTGTTTCATGTCATGTCCAGGAGCTACCCTTATCTGGTACTAAAGAGTTCAGCTAAGGGCCAGATAGTACCTCCCACCCTGCAAGTTCTGTCTCTGTATTTTTCCAGTGCTTACCACCCATTCCTTTAGTAACTCCTGCCTTGCTCACTAGCCTATATAATCTAGAAACAAAGAATATCCGGGGCTCACACTTTGGATGGAGATTCTCTGGGTCTGCCAGCAATAAACTTTTGGCCACTTCTCAGAGGCTCAGGTGCTTTCTTGGGTGAACTGAGCTTTCCATACTTCAGTTTAAGGAAAGAAGCCATTTACATAACATAAAAGTGCAAGGTGAAGCAGCAAGTACTGAATTTGAAGCTATTTCAAGTTACCCAGGAGACCTAGCTAAGATAATCAATGAAGACAGCCACACTACATAACAACTTTTTAATGTAAATGAAACAGCCTTAACTGGAAGAAGATGCCATGATAGCTAAAGAGAAGTCAATGTCTGGCTTCAAAGTTTCAAAGGACAGGCTTACTCTCTCATTATGGGCTAATGCAGCTGGTGACTTTAAGTCGAACCCAATGTTCATTTACCATTCTGAAAATCCTAGGGCTTTTAGAATTATGAGCAATCTACTGTGCTGGTGCTTTACAAATGGAACAACAAAGCCTGGATGACAGCACACCTGCTTATAACATGGTTTACTGAATATTTTAAGTTCACTGTTGAGACATATTGCTAAGAAAAAAGATTCCTTTCAAAATATGACTGTTCATGATAATACACCAGGTCACCCAAGAGCTCTGATGGAGATATGCAACAAGGTTAATGTTGCTTTCATGCCTACTAACACAGTATCCATCTTGCAGCCCATGGACAGTAGTCATTTAACTTCCAAGTCTTTTTATTTAAAAAATACATTTAATAAGGCTATAGCTGCCACAGATAGTGATTCTGCTGATGGATCTGAGCAAAGTCAACTGAAAAACTTCTGGAAAGGGTTTACCATTATAGATGCCATTAATAATTTCATTATTCATGGGAGGAGATAAAAATATCAACATTAACAGAGTTTGGGAGAAGTTGATCCCAACCATCATGGATGATTTTGAGGGGGTTCAAGACTTCAGTGGAGGAAGTAACTGCAAATGTAGTGGAAATAGCAAGTGAACTGGAATTAGAAGTAGAACCAAAAGGTATGAGAATTGCTACAACCTCATGGTAAAACATGTATGGCTGTGGATTTGTTTCTTACAGATGAAGAGGCCATGAATATTCATTAACTTAGTTGATAGAGCCGCAGCAGAGTTTGAGAGGGTTGACTCCAATTTTGAAAGAGATTTCAAAAGAACCACTTGCTACAGAGAAATCTTCCATGAACAGAAGAGTCTATCAATGTAGCAAACTTCATTGTTGTCTTATTTAAGAAATTGCCATAGCCACCCAGTTTTAGTTTCCTAGGCTGCCTAAAGTAAATATCACAAAAAGTGTTGGGTTAGATAATTGGGATTTATTAGCTTACAGTTTTGAGGCTGAGAAAATGTCCAAATCAAGGCATAAAGGTAATTTTTTCTTTCCAAGACCAGCTATTGTCAATCCTTGGCTCCTTTGTCACATGGCAAGACAAATGCTGGTGTCTGCTGGTTTTTCCCCTCCCTTCTAGGTTTTGTTGCTTTTGAATTCTTGCTTCCTGTCTTTCTCTCTCTCTCATTGTATTCATTCCTTTTATAAAGGATTCCAGTATTAGAATTAAGGTCCATCCTGATTGAAGTGATCCGCACATTAACTGAAGTATCTTTCGATGAGGATCGAAAGACCCTACCTACAATGAATTTGCACCCACCAAAATGAATTGGATTTATGAACATGTTTTTCTGAAGTACATACAGCTTCAAATCACCACACTACACCCTCTTGACCCCAAAAAAAAGGCATGCTCTTTTCATTTGCAAAATACATTCATACCATCACAATATCCCCAAAGCTTTAAGACATTTCAGAAACAATTCTAAGTACAAAGTTTCATCAAAATCAGTTATAGGGGCCAGGTACAAGAATAGCCACCATGTTAGGCACAGAGAATAGCCACCCCACTGCACCCTGAACAGCTGCCCTTCCAACTGTGAAAATAGCAGCTTCAACAGGGGCAGAGAAGAGTCACCTTGCCAGGCACAAGACTATCCAACCCACAGGGCACCAAGAACAGCTGTCCCAAGAGACGAGAGGAATAGCTGCCCCTCTGGGCACCAAATATAGACAACCCCATGAGGTGTCAAGAATAGCCACCATGCCAGGTGCTGAGAATAGCCACACTGCTGGAGATTTATGGAGATTTAACAACACAGTCTTAAATAATCAGTGGGTTAAAGAAGAAATTTCCATAGAAATAGGTCAATATTGGGAGATGAATAAAAATGAGAAAACAACATATCAGAATTTATGGAGTGCATAAGAGGCAGTACTGAGAGGGTAATTTATTGCCCCAAATGCCCATACTAAATTAAAAAAAAAAGAAAGAGCAAAAATTTAGGACTTAACTTCTCATGTAGAAGAATTAGAGGAAGAACAGCAAATTAATCCCAAAGCAAATGGAAGAAGAAAAAGATTAAAGCAGAAATAAATAAACTGTAGAGCAAAAAAAAATCAATAGAAAGAATCAATAAAATCAGAAATTGATTCTTTGAGAAAATCAATAAAATTGATGGATCCCTAGCTAGGCTATCAAAGAAAAAAGAGAGAGGATATAAATAAACAAAAAAGGAAATGAGGGGTGGTTGCTACCATAGACCCTAATTTTTTTTTTAAATCAGCCTCTTGCCTTTCTCAGCTCCATCTTTGTGAGAGTGCCTACATAGCTTCTCACATGTGTACCTAATAAATTTTTTATCTGCTTACTCTAAAAAAAAATAATAAAATATATGATGTGTGAATAAAACTGTTTAAAAATGAACAGAAAAACATGTTATGTTAATTTAAAAATCATAAGAGGATACTATGAACAACTATCCACCCTTCAAATTAGACAGCTTAGATAAAATGGAAAAAATCCTAGAAACACATGAACACCCTAAACTGATTCAAGAGGAAATAGAAGATCTCAACAAACCAGTTACAAGTAAAGAGATTCCACCAGTCATCAAAAAGTTTCTTGCAAAAAAAGCCCAGGGCCAGACAGCTTCAGAGAGGAATTTTATCAAACATTCCAAAAAGAACTAACACCAATCCTGCTCAAACTTTTCCAAAACAGAGAGCCATGAGAATTATCAGAGCCCTCACAACCAGAGATCTTTGGAGATGAAGAAGGAATATGCCCCTGGGTGGGGGGGCTTCATGAAACAAGGAGCCTGGAGAGAAAGCTCCCAGATGCTGTCATGTTTACTATCTGCCTTCCCAGTTGAGAGAGAAACCCTGAATGTCATCAACCTCCCTGAACCAAGTTGCTGTATGGACCCATGCTGACTTTCAGAGCTGGAGAGCTAAATTTGAGTTTCAAGTGTCACATAGACACCTAAAATTCCACGGAACTACTAGATTACACAAAGAGTAAAGCATTTTAGGATTTAAAGATAACGGTTAAAGTTTACAATCTGAGCTTTAATTTTTTTTGTACACTGTATGGTCGGGTCACATTTCATTATTTTTCTATGAGACTTCCGGGTCAAGATGGCGGCTTAACAACGTGCGCGTTTTAGTTTGTTCTCCATAACAACTACTAAATAACCAGAAACAGTACAGAACAGCTCCTGGGGCCATGTCAGTGACCAGATACACAGCGTATCCCAGTCTGGACCAGCTGTACCTGCTGCGAGCACCCCCCAGAACCGTGAATTCCCAAAGCTGTGGCAGTCAGCACCCCTCCCCCACAGGCCACTTCCCAGAGGGGACAGGAAAGGACTTTACCAGCAGCAAGGACTGGGCACAATCAAATGCCAATTGTGGAACTAATTAACAAATTCTGACTACTAAAAATAGGCCCCTAGTTTAGGTGAACCTGATCAAAGTGGAGGTTGCTCGTTTTTGCCCCAGTGCCAAGGGGGCAGGACTGACAGAAAAAGGGGGGAAAGAAAAGAAGGAAACAGAGGTTTTTGTGGCTGTGTATCTACAAAGGCTTGACTGCCTCTGGATACAGCGGCAGGACTTTTCAGGCTGCAACTGCCCCAGGCATAGGCAGAAGTGAGCTCTTTTGGGGACTTGTCTGGAGCCTGTGACTTCCCCAGGGGAGGGGTGAAGCCCAACTCAGGTGGAATCCCTCTCTCAAGGAATTCAGACCCCAGGGCTTGGTAATTTGAAGCCATTAAAACCAGCCTACAACCTCTCCTATGTCTCCACCCCCCCCCCCAGCAGGGAGAGTCTGCCAAAGTTGAAGGTACCGCATCATCCTATGCTGGTGGGACCTGCAGTCAGACAAGTGCCACACACAGGGCAGGACAAGAAAAACAGAGTCCAGAGACTTCACAGTAAAGTCTTTCAACCTGCTGGGTCTCACCCTCAGGGAAAACCGACACAGGTGACTCTTTCCTCCTGATAGGAGGCCAGTTTGGTCTGGGAAAATCTGGCTGGGGTATATAATATCTAAGTAGACCCTCCTAAGTGTGTGTAGGGGGGAAGGCACCACACAAGCAGGGCAAGAAACAAGAAAACAAGAACTGAAAAATTCTCCTCTGTTAAACAAAACTTAAGCTAAAGGTCCAGATAAAGCTGAATGGAATGTCAAAGAACAGATAGACAACAAATTCAGCCAGCAAGAAAACCCTAGATAAAAGAAGTGAATTAAGGTAATTAAATGCCTAGACACCAGCAAAAAATAACAAATCACACTAGGAAAATTGAAGATATGGCCCAGTCAAAGAAACAAACCAACAATTCAAATGACATACAGGAGCTGAAACAATTAATTCAGAATGTACGAACAGACATGGAAAACCTCATCAAAATATTGCATAGGAGGTGTTTGGGAAGTGTTAAGTGGTAAAAGGATTTTCTATCCTGTTGCTGGCTAAACTTGTATAGGTAAAATACTATTCATGTATTTTAAAATGGTATAAATTCCTAAACATTGGATAATCTTCTTACTATCTATATTATGTCATGATACTGCTTTGTGTGATGTTAAACAATGGTTTGATATTGTTAATCATAGTTTTAGTTATTCTTTAAAAAGCTACAGATCACAAAAATAGCCAAATTTGCTTGTCAGATTCACTGCTTTTCTCAAATACTTCTTTGTATATGGACAGCTGTAGGTCAGAGCTCTATCTGTAACAAGGAAAGACCTTAAAAGAAAGGCAAGACATATATATATATATGCATAATCTTTTGATTAACATAACTGGTAAATTTATAAAAGTAAAACAGAACAAAAGCTCTGCTATGGTTTGTTAATATAAAACAACTGTTTAATGTTTTTTATTTCTGAAAATAGCTTCATTTAATAATGCTTATAAAAATTAATGCTTAAATTGTAAAAAAAAAAAAAAAAAAAACACTTTTCCAAAACATTGAGGGAAAAGGAAAAGGATAGATACCACCTATCTTATTTTATGAAACTAAGCTCACTCTAATACCAAAACTGGATAAAGATGCCACAAGAAAGGAAACCTACAGACCAACCTCCCTAATGAACACAGATGCAAACATTCTCAACAAAGTATTAGCAAACTGAATCCAGCAACACATTAAAAAAATTATACATCACAACCAAGTGGGGCTTATACCAGGAATGCAAGGGTGGTTCAACATAAGAAAATCAATCAATGTAATACAGCACATCAACAAATCTAAAGAGAAAAATGATCATATCAATTGATGCTGAAAAAGCATTCAACATAATTCAGCATCCTTTTCTCATAAAAACACTTCTGAAAGTAGGAATCAAAGGAAACTTCCTCAATATCATAAAAGTCTTATATGAAAAACCCACAGCCAGCATCATACTCAATGGTGAGAGATTGAAAGCATTCCCACTAAGAGAATGAGACAAGGATGCCCATTGTCACCACTATTATTTAACCTAGTACTAGAAGTTTAGCTAGAGTGATTAGGGAGGAGAAAGGAATAAAAGACATCCAAATAGGAAAGGGAGAAGTAAAACTTTCATTATTTGTGGATGACATCAGGCCTATACTTGGGAAATCTTGAGAAATCTACAAGAAAGCTACTTGACCTAATAAATTCAGCAATGTGGCAGGATACAAGATTAATGTACAAAAATCCGTAATATTTCTGTGCACAAGTAATGATCTAATTAAGAGGAAAAATGAAAGAATTCTATTGCAAATAGAACTAAAATAATCAAATGTATAGGAATAAGCTTAATAAGAGATGTTGGAGACCTGAATGCTGAAAACTATAAACCATTACTAACATCAAAGAAGATCTAAGTAGATGTAAAGACATCCCATGGTCATGGATAGGCAGGTTGAATGTTGTCAATTCTACCCAAACTGATCTACAGATTCGAGCAATCCCAATCAAAATTCCAACAACCTACCATGAAGACTTGGAAAAGTTTGTAATCAAATTTATTTGGAAGGGAAAGAGACCTTAAAAACTAAAGATATCCTTAAAAAAGCCGAGTGGAGTGGAAGGACTTACACTTCCTGACTTTAAAACTTATTACAAAGCCACAGTGGTCAAAATGGCATGGTACTGGCACAAAGATAAAGATATTGGTCACTAGAACTGAATTGAGGATGTTGAGATAGACCAACAAATCTCTGGTCAACTGATCTTCCACAAGACCTTCCAACCCACTGAAATGGGACAAAATGGTCTTTTCAATAAAAGGACATGGGAGAACTGGACATACATTGCCAAAAGAATGAAGGAAGACCCCTACCTTATACCCTACACAAAAAATAATTCAAAATAGATCAAAGGCCTAAATATAAGAGCCAGTACCATAAAACTTCTAGAAGAAAATATAGGGAAACATCTTCAATTTCTAGTAATAAAAGGTAGCTTCTTAAGCTTTATATCCAAAGCATAAGCCACAAAAGAAAAAATTAATAAAGGGGAACTCCTCAAAATCAAAAGCTTCTGCACCCAAAGGACTTTTTGTTAAAAAGGTAAAAAGGCAGCCAACTCAATGGGAGAAAATATTTGGAAACTACATATTGGAGAAAGGTTTGATATCCTGTGCACATAAAGAAATTACATAACAACAGCAAAAGAACAAACAATCCAATTATAGGCTGGGTGGAGGATATGAATAGACATATCTCTAAAGAGTAGATGCAAATGGGTAAGAAGCACATGAAATGATGCTCATCTTCATTAGCTATTAGGGAAATGTAAATCAAGACTACAGTGAGGGGGTGCAAGGGTAGTCCAGTGGTAGAATTGCCTGCCATGCAGGAGACCTGGGTTTGGTTCCCATGCACTTCCCCCAAACAAACAACAAAAACAAACAAAAATTCAACAAATAGTGCTGCAAAAACAGTATACTCACATGGAAAAAGAATGAAATGTGACCCCCGCCATACAGTATACAAACGAGAAAAAAGACTACAATGAGGTATCACCTCATGCCAAAACAATGGCTGGTGCAAATTAAGGCTACAATGAGATATCACTTCACACCTATAAGAATGGCTGCTATTAAACAAACTGAAAACTATAAATGTTGGATAGGTTGTAGAAAAATTGGAACATTCATTCACTGCTGATGAGAATACATAATGGTATAGCCACTGTGGAAGACAGTTTGGTGGTTTCTCAGAAAACTAAATGCTGAGTTTCCCTATGACCCAACAACTCCAATACTCATTATATACCCAGAAGAACTGAAAGCACTGACACCAACAGACCTTTGCATACCGATGTTCATAGTAGCACTATTTATAACTGTCAAAAGTTAGAAACAATCCAAGTGCCCATCAACAGATGAGTGGCTAAACAAAATGTGGTATGTATATATGATGGAATATTATGCAGCAGTAAGATGAAATTAGGTCCCAAAGCAAATGACAATATGGATGAACCTTGAGGAGAGGATGCCGAATGAAATAAGCCAGAAACAGGGATACTGTATATTCTCGGTATTACTGCTCAGGTAAAAGTAAACCCAAAGGCTTACAGTTCACACTATTGAGGACTTTGAGATACACAGAAGCTAAAGATAGGTGAATGGTCACCCAATAAGGGTGAACTTTAATGCAAGGGAACAGATAGAAGTCACAGTAGTTTTTTAATGGGGTAATAAGTAACGCTGTCATATTGAAGGTGACTATGATCAAAAGGGGTTGTATAGAGTCATGTATCCCACCAATTAACTCTACAATTATAAATAAGTTATTGCATGAACTATGTCAAAGGTCTTGATCTTGCATCAAGAGCCAATGATAGAGGGGTAATATTGCATGCTATGGCCCACAGTTAACAGGAAGACATCAAAAGTACCATGGCAATATCAGCAGCTAATAATTGAGAGGAAAAGGACAAGAGATAGGAAGGGGTTAACATTTGATATTTGTGTTTATCAGTTCTTTGTCTCTTTGGACCAAAGAAAACTGTTTAGAATTGAGAATGCTAATAATAGTACAACTGAGTGAGGATACTGTGAGACATGGATTATTTTGGACATTATCTCTGATGCCCAATAGATGGAGGGGAACAAAGGGCACAATGAATGGAGGCAGGATGGCAAACTATGTTGTACACATATGATGGAATATTGTGTGACTATGAAAAGGAATGAAGAAGTCATGAGGTACACAGTGAAGTGGAAGAACCTTGGAGATATTGTGCTGAGCAAAATAAACCAGAAACAAATGAATAAATATAGTATGGTCTTTTTTAGAAAATACTTATGAGAAAACTCAAGCCTAGACTGTAAGCTCTTACAGCAGTCTCACTTTATCCAGAATTGTGTATTTCTAGATTCTGAGATGCTGTGCTATATGTGTATAAGCTAGTATTTCCCTGGAATGTTAGATACCTCTGTGACATCTAATACTCAGAGCTGAAATTCTGCAGCTCTGAAAGTTAGCATCACTGTATGCAGCAATTGTTAAAGTAACTGAAACAGAGATCAGGCTTCAATTAGAGAGAAAAATGAAGCCAACGTGGTTGGGATTAAGGTAAATCAGAATACAGGGCAAAGGCTGATAGTGTATATATTCTAGAGCTATGTTTGAGACCTAAGTTAGAGAGGTTTATTGTGCCTAGAATCTAATTTAAGGTAATACAGTCTAAATCAATCTTTCAGGACAGCTCATTTTAGCAACCTAGTCACATGAATGAGGCCTTGTAATTCTGTATGACTTAATATACTAATCAGATACATTCCTAAAAAAGTATTGGTAGAGTCCCATGTGGGACTGGAGAAAAAATATGGGGACTATTAAATTTACTTATCTGGGGAATGCCTGGTACCCTCTCAAATATTAGGGACACCCAAGAAAATAGGCCAATCCCTTGATTTTGAAGATTGCCTGTATGAAACTCATTTCTGTAGTGGAGAAACCAAGACTACTTATAATCATGCCTAGGAGTTGCTTCCAAGAAACTGACTTTGTTGCTCAGAAGTGGCCTCTCTCTCTAAGCCCAGCTCTACAAGGAAAATTATTATCCCCTATCTTCCATGGAACAGGATATCTAAGGTTGAAAATCTCCCTGAAAATATGGGACATGAGTCCCAGGGATGAGCCTGGCCCTGGCACTGGGATCGACAATGCATCCCAGACCAGAAGGGGGTTAAGAAATGCAACAAAATAAGGTATCGGTGGCTAAGAACGTTCAAATGGAACTGAGAGGCTATTTGGAGAATACTCCGATGCAAGCTTCAATTGGAATTGCTAATTGCCATGGTTTGCAAAACCCCAATCAACATCACTCCTGTTAACAAACACCTAAGGCTCTAACCCAGATTCTACAAAAGTTTCATGCAGTAAATTTACTTTCTTGAAACTTATAACATCCAGAGAGTTCCTAATCCAGATAAGTCCTAAAACCTGGAAGGGCCAGTCCCTCCAAGAATATCAACTAATTCCACCCCCCATCCTACATCACTGATACCCAATTACATCATGAAAAATTTAGAATAGGCATACCCCAAAGACCCCTAGAGAGTGGGAGCAGGATCAAAGGAGAAGGAGGAGATAGGATTAACAGATGAGTATGACTTCTGAATCACTATATTGATTTTGGCCTCTGGTGTTTTGGAACAGCTAGAAGGTAAAACCTGAAGTTGTAGAATGGTAACCCATATCAAACTTTGAAATCTGTTCTGTAACTACTTGTTAAAATGTATTCTAAAAATTATTTCTCCTTTTATTATTATTTTTAATTTTTTGTATATAACTTTAAACATTTTAGAATGTCATTTATAGGGTTATGGGTATGGTCTGTTTGGGGGCACAATTTCCCTCATCTGTGGACCAGTGAAACAAGTTATCTGCTTCCAATATACAATGGAGGTTCAGTCATAGGATAAACATTCCCATTCTCATAGGGGAGAAGTGGAAGGAAAACAGGGGTCACATGTTGCAAAAAATTCCAAAAACTTCCCAGGGAATATTCCATAGATTTCAAGTTCTGCACATCATCTATGGAATGACTTTTTGTTCTCCAGGCTTGTCGGAGCAGCATTTTCCCCCTTCCAAGTGTGTGCTCAGCGTCCATGCTCTCTCCGAACTGTGGGGTGAAGGTTTCACTCTCTTTAAGCATCTTGTTGGTGGCCTGACTCCAGGCTCCACCCTCTTCAAGTATCATGGTAGCAGCCAGACTCTCTGCAACCCCCAGGCATCTAAGAAAACTGAGGTGGTAATACTCTTCCTAAACAATGTGGCAGAGCCTACCCTCTCCAAGCTCTAGAACAGACACACTATCTTCTCACACAAGTGTGGGCTCGGTCTCTTGGCCCAAGAAGACATTTTTGGTCCAGTCCTCAGGTTCCATGGTTTTATCTTTGAAGTCATTTTTTTCCTTCAATCTGCTTCTTTTAGTCCAAGCTAGCTGTGGCTCTGTTCATACAGAACTCACAAATAATTTGTCAGTTCTGCATGTAGTATACAGAGGTCCAAACCATCATACAGTAGGACTTTCCACAAATCCTTCCTGGATAACTGCATATCTAATTCTGACTTGCACTGAAATGGCTGACTGGTTCCATGTTTGGTTAAACCCTCACGTGGAGCACTATTCTCTGAGGACTTGCTTTCCAGAAGCTCAGAATTTCCCAAACCATCACTTTTTTATTTCATTGTGTCCTGGAGTTCAGTTCTCAGCTTATTTCTTTCCTCTCACATTTTACTATAAGCTTCAAGGAGAAACCAGGCTGAATTTTCCACATTTAGCTTCAAGATATCCTCCTCTAAACATCCAACTACATTGCTTTCAAATCCTTCCTTCCATATGACATCAAAACTCAAATTTGCCAAGTTCTCTACTTTAAAACAAGGGTCATCTTTCTTTCAGTTTCCAATAACACATTCATGATTTCAATCTAAGGCTTCATTGGAATATCTTCAGTATTCATATTTCTACCCACAGTCTCTTCAAAGCAATCTAAGCTTTTCCAATCAAGCAGCTAACAGTTCCTCTAGCCTCTGTTCAACTCCAAAGCTGTTTTCACTTTTTTTTTTTTTTTTTTTTTTGGAATTTGCAATAGCAGCATCCTACTCTCATTACAAAAATCTGTTTTAGTTTCCTAGGCTGCTTAAAGCAGACAGATGAAATGGGTTGGGTTAGACAATTGGAATACATTAGCTTACAGTTTTGAGGCTGAGAAAATGTCCAAACCAAGGCATTATCAAGGGGATGTTTTCTTCCTAAAGACCAGCTATTGGCTACCCTTGGATCCTTTGCCACCTGGCAAGGTACATGGTGGTGTCTGCTGATGTCCCTTCCAGGTTTCATTGCTTTCAACTTCTTACTTCCATGAGTTTCTCTCTCAGTCTCTATATTCATTCATCTACAAAGAACTCCAGCAATAGGATTAAGACCCATCCTGACCAAGGTGGGTCACGCTTAACTGAAGTAGCCTCATCAAAAGATCCTACTTACAATGAGTTTACATCTGTAATAATGGATTAGATTTAAGAACATGTTTTTCTGGGGTACATATGATTTCAAATCAATACACATCCCAACTTTCAAGAACCACCACTCCGATGGGTCAGCAGCCATCAACACTGAGGCAACACCCTCCATCAGCAAAAAGATTACAACCTGCTCAAGGTTCAGAATATAGGTATCACTTTTTAGTAATAAAGTATTTTTAAATTAAGTTATATACATTATTTTTAGACATAATGCTATTTTACACTTAGTAGACTATAATATATTATAAATATAACTTTAATATGTACTGGAAAACCAAAAAATTCACATGGCTCTCTTTATAGCAGTGGTCTGGAATCAAACCCACAATATCTTCAAGGTATGCCTGTACTTCCAAAGTTATTTCCTTCTAAAAAACAATTCATCACCCCATCTGCCAAATATCTACTACTGTCTACATGAAATTTCTTGTGAAAAGTCATACCCACTTTTTAATTCAAATTGTAATGTGTCAAAGTTTTAAGGTTTATACCTTTGAAACTGTCCAGATCTAAACTACACCTAATTTCCATTATGTTTCTTATAAATGTCTAGTCTGGGCAACCCCCTAGAAGCAGAGCATGAAACAAGGACTGAAGAGCAGGGAATTTAACAAATAATGCTAGGGAGGGTAGGATGGAAAGACAAGAAAGGACCAAAAGACAATTCTGCACTGCAGAACACCCAGTTGCAGGTAATGGGGCTCAGTTCAGCTTGGATTTCTGAGAAATAAGAATAATGCCTTCCAGAATTTTCCTTCAAAAAAACAGGAAGCTAGGGCATTTTCCCTCTAGCTCTTATCCTCACTGGTTGAAGGTTGCCTGAGACATTAATCCTACCCTCCAAACCCTCTCCTCTTATAGGCTGGGCTTGTAAAAGCAGAGAGATGCACAGCACACCTTTGCATGAGACAACGTCAGCATGAGTCATGCATCCTCCCAGAGCTGTGGCTGAAATAACTGAGATCAAGGACTGAAGAGCAGGGCAGCAAAAGCAAATGCTATAGGGAGTGCGCCAGTGGTATCAGTTCATCTCTTTCATTTTGAAGGATACATATCCAGTGTCAGGGCTAATTATAGGTCCAGACAGAAGGCACGAGGTAATGGAAACCATGACACGAGCCCTTACTGGTCTGCAGAATCTGAGATCACTCGACTGACTGTAGTATAGTCCACATTTTGGAGACTATCCTGAGCATTCTCTCCATTAATAATGTGCCATTTGGCTGTTAATGGATATTTATTTTTATTTTATTTTAATGTGTATAGATGCCAAGTATAAGTGCTTTCTATACACAGAAAAATATGTGGGATCGGTACATTCTTCCTGATCATCACAACAATATTAAAAGTAAGATTTTATGATTTTATTGCAATCTTTTCACATGTAATCTATGGATATTTGGAGAAAAATGCTTGTATGAGGTCACGTGATAGAAGTGGCTGAACATTTCTAAATGTTAAACAATAATCTTCCTTAACTTTGCAGCTTTGATTTTAGGGACAGATTTTTTAATGGCCTCAGTGTGGCAAGGACAGGGTCACAAAGACTAAATGTCAACAGACTCTCCAAAAAGAGCTTGTCAGTTGCTTCCCCAGCTCTGCTTTTAGTTTAAGTTCTCTTTTCTCACAGATGTAATACATGCCACTATGCAAATTTTCAGGCATGGGTCCTCTTGTGCTCTTAATTTTCCTTAGAGGGATAAAAATACCAAAGATGGAACATCTGTAATGAACACCTGTCTAAATTCAGAGGAGTGGTAAGCCTGGTCGTACTGAGGTGGTTGCTAATAATCCTCCTGAAATGCTATCTGTGGCTTCAGGAGAAACAAAAAAAGCTTTCAATGTTTCTCTTTCCACTCCTTTTCAGTATATGCTTAGTGCTAAAGCTTTCTTGCTTGGTATTTTTTCCTCCAAAAGGCTAAAAATATGAAAATAATCCTTTTAATTGTTCCTGAGGATTCATTAAATTTCCCTCTTATGATGAGATTTCATTCTTTTAATCAGTGGTTGTTTAAAACCTAGTAGATTAAAAAGTATCCGTATTAGCACTGTAAGAGGCTATTTTTTTCTTAGCTTTTAACAGAAGGAAAATTTTGAACTGAAGTGATTGCAGAATTTAATTTAAAAAACCATATCCCTTTTTCATCTAATTAGAATTTTAAAATGGTTTCTTGTATCAAAGCTAAACTGTCTGACCTCTCCTTTGTAATATTCATTGAGAAATCTGATTCTGTAAGGTATCAGACATGAATATATGAAATTGTTCCACTATTCTTTTTCTCTCTTGGTACCTTCTTTTTCTATTTCTAGTAAGAAACATGAATCCCTACTTTAAAAGGGGGAAAAAAACCCAAAGAGCCTAACTAATTCACAGAATCTGCTGTATTTTAAACTATGGTCATGTTTGTCTGATTATTAGAGCCCTATGGATTGTGTAAGAGGCAACTAACTATGAGGGATTAGATTTCAGTTGGTTCCAGGAATTCCTTTTAAAATGAGGGAATTAATGATAAGGAAGTGTATTGATTGTCACCTAACTTCTGTTAGATGATTAGATTACTTGAACAACTGTCCACCCATAAGGAGGGGGAAAAGGGAGCGATTACCACTGGTTTAACCAAAACCTAACATTGGAGCCCAAATCTGCTTAAATTTACTGAGGTTTAGACCCATTCCAAAGAAATGGTGCCTTCTAAACTAGGTTTTCAGAAATTCTTCAAGAAAAAAATTCATTTTAATCTCAATCTAACCTTCAGTCCTTGCTTGGGAAATTGTATCAATGTCAATATTGCTGCATGGGTTCATTAGGATCCCATGGATTCATGCTGGATCAGCTAAACTATATTCTTCCAGTTAAGGCATAAGTTCTTGGAGATCCAGAAATGGGAAAAAAGATATGGGTGATGCTCCCAGGAGAAACAACTAATCATTGGTTTATTTGGGAAAGAGCTATGTGGAAAGCTCTTTCTTCAGTATCAAAGCTGATGTGGATTTTTACTTTCTTTCATCGATTTTAGAAAATGGTACATTTTAATATACCAATGCTGGTCTTAGTTGGACTTCAGTTAAGATATCATTTAGTTCAAGCACTGAGGTTACAAAATGAATAAAACATGGTCCCTCCTATATCACAGGCAAGTGAGGCTAAGACAATAATGTAAATCAGACTATGACAACATGACACAAAATCAATGAACATATAGTTATCTAATAGTCACAATTTACAAGTGGGAGAGGGTGGTTAGTGTTCAAGAAAATAGAGGAATAAAAGAAGTGTTCCTTTTGCTACTTGGCCTAGCCACAGTGATCTCCTCACTGTTCCTTCAATACACCAGGCATGTCCCAGCATCAGGACAATTCACTTCCTTATCTCTCTAATAGAGTGACCTTTCCCCAACGTTTGCTTTACTTGCTCTTTTGTTCAGCTTCAAATTCACTCCTCTGCAAGCCCTTCCTGAATACCCCATCTTAATTTACTCTCCTGCTCACTCTAATCTCTAACAGTGCTTTGATTTTCTTTACTAATGGGCATTATATATGTATCGGGTGAATTGGTGTTTCCTATTAGAATACAAGCATTTTGAAGGCAAAGGTTTCCTTAATTTTGTTCACTGCTGCCATGCTGTGCCTAATGACATACAGTAGATTCGCAATCATTTCTTGAATTAGTGAATGAAAAGATAATTGGTTATGATAGAAGGAAACTGGAGGAGAATAAAACAAGGGGATGTTTTGGCTGGGTGTTGAAGAATTGGTATGATTTTTAAAGTAGTGTGGAAAGCTTTCTCAGAGCTTCCCATAGTGAGAACGTTCTCTAAGGTTTGGGTCTAGGATGGGTTTCTGATCACTTCTCCCAAACCTCACACCTAAGATGGAGAACAGGGTTTGCCGCCCTTCCCCCAGGAACTTAAATCTTCTGTTGCATGGGAAGAAAGATCCAGGCTTTCTGGAAGTGGGAGCGAGTCTCTTCCTCAAGGCCTACATCTCGAGAGAGGCTTTCTCCTGCTTGCTCATTGTCCCCTCTTCCTCTTGAGCACGTGGTGAAGTCCACAGAGGACGGTGTGTGAATGGATTCCAATTACTGGGGTCTTTGGCTCCCAGGGCTTCTATACCCTCACACTGACCCACATTAAGCCTCTAGCAATTGATTAAAATTTTAGTCAAAATCTTCTTACTATTTTGTATGGTGGTTCCATCGTCTTCCTGTATCCTACCAAGCTTAATTCCCATCTCCCCTCAGAAGCCCTTGTCTTTCCTTGGATTTTAGGCTAGTTGGTTGACATAAGATCTTCATTCAAAGGTTTCAGGGGGAAGTTATGATTTTGTAGATTACCTTTATTGTAGCAACATATAAAAGCCCAGATAGTCTCTTCAGAGCTTTCTATATCCTCAGCAGATATGTATTTCATTCAAATCTACTTATTTAGCAGTTTTATTTAGCTAAGGTGTTTTGTGTTTGCTTTCTAAAAGTTTTATGACTGTCATATTCTTCAAATTCTTACATATGTGAGAAAAATTTGAATGACCATATGGCTGAGTATAAAACTCTCAGTATAAACTTTCATTCCTTTAGAAATGTGATCCAGCATTAAAATGTGCTGCTTGGAATGTTGAGGTCACCCTTGTTTTTCCCTTGATAGGTATCATGGTTTTGTTTTTTGGATGCCACTGGGATTCTTTCTTTATATTTATGTTTTATTTATTTTAGTTTGACCAGAATATATATTAGTAGCAATTATTCATCTCATTTTCTCCCTGAATTACATTGTGCTCATTCCTACAAGTTCTAGTTTTTCTATACTTCAGGAAATATCTTTTATTTTTTTTAAAATTTGAAGTGTTTCTCTTCTCTAGGAGTATCGATTATGCATTATACTATTTCCTCCTTTGGTCTTTCACATATTTCATTTTCCCTATTCATTGTTTACCTGTTACCTTTTTGTTGATTTCCATTTAATTTTCAACTATTTCCTCGAATCCTGACTTTGGTTGCCCCACCTATACTTTTAACACTATCAATTGTATTTTTTGTTGCTTCTAAGGTGACATTAATTTTTTAATGATGAAATTTTTAAAATTTATTTTCTGAGTTCAGTAACTCATTCTTCCCCCTTCCTATTTTTGGTACCTTTTTTTTTGTAGTTGACAAAGTATGTATTCAAGAATGTTTTTGCAAGGTGCTCCTGCACTTTAAGAGATTTTGTTGAAAATGCCTTTAGAATGATATAATTTGATGGAGCTAGAAATATGGAACAAATTAGAATGAGCCCTGAAGTGACTAATATTAATTTTCCAGAATACCTTCCTGGTCATCGCCGTTCCTGAAGACTCAAAGCCCACAGGTTGGTCAGCATATCCAAGCACTGGGGGTGGGTAACATGATTTAATAACCACGTGACAGCCGCTACCATTTGGGTGCTTTGGGAGTTCATTAAATCTAGAGTAAATGTGAATCTCTTGTTCTTTGTACCCTGGATAATCAATAAAATTGCATTTCATGTAGGCTGTACATGAAAGATAAGAAGGAAGAAGGTTCTTTTTACACTCACTCAACTGCTGAAGCAAATGGATTTGCCCAGATTGAACCTGTAGAGGCAGAAGTGAGGTCAGAAGGAAGACTGCCATATCATCAGGATTGCAAATCATAGAATCCTGTTTCTCATCTTCCTTTCCTTCACATTTACCATGTATTCTCTTCCAGGGATGCTACAGTTCTGCTTTGTTGTTTGTTTGTTTTTTTTTTCTTATCACATGATATTTTAATTGCAGAAATCCACTTCCCCAAGCAGTTCAGGCCTCCGTACTAGAAAATATTTCCATTCTTGATATTGGGTCTTTCAGTATAATGACTCTTTAGTGGTAGCAGTGAAGATAAATGACCTTCAGCTTTTTATTTTTTTTTAACATCTTACTTATTTAGCATAGCACTGCTATTAAGCTCTGAACAGCAAACATCCTTTTATGTTTAGAAAACTAATCATGATTTATTTTCTTTGAAATTCCTCCTCACAGTATCAATTGCCAAGACTCAAAGCAGCACAGGGGAAAAGAGAACGAACTTTCAGGAATGTACTGAACTTCATTACATTCAGCTGAGATTCAAATAGTTGATGGGGAATACTAAAATTTAGAAGGGTCCTTTGGTGCATTTCAACTGTTCTCCAGCTCTTTCTTCTCTCTAGGTAATAATGAGGATCCAAAATTATATATAATACACTCAAAATTTATTATATTTGTGATTTGGTTAATCAGAAATATCTATTACCTGGCATTTTATTTATTTTTAAATTTAGTGACAGTTAAGTCTAGTGGAGGAGATTGAATGAATAATACAATAGTAAACAAAGAAAACCTCTTCCTGATAAAGTAGAATTAAATTAGTTGATTTCTAAGATCCTTTGGGATAGGATCATACTGACTGAACTTATGTATTTGCTAATGCCCTTGCTCGTTCTCTGTTTTTAAGAACTGATAATAACCATTCACATTCAGGACTCGGTATCATCTGAGTTTCCAGCAAACCTCATATTAGGCACCAGACCATATTGTTTTGAAGAGAAACTTGAAAGTTATGTCATGTGATTATAGTTCTAAAAAGTTATGTTTCCCACCAACCCTACTATTGGCTTGAACTCTTGGAAAATCCCTTCAGTAATACTGAGACCCAGTTCTCCTTTTCAGATGAAGTGAATATTTCTTTGTAAATATATTGACATTAGAGGTCTAAAAGGCTTCACAATGTCTTAGTGATTTCTATTAATTTGGAGTAACAGGGAAGTCTATCACAAAATTGTCTTCATTCATGTGACCCCCTCATCCATCATCACCTAAATGAACTCTTAAGAACAGTTTTTTTATATATTATTTTTGAAAATGTTTATAAGAAGAATGAATTCCTAAAAAATAATATATTTATCAGTTATATTTAAGTGAAATATAGTTGAGAAGTTATATTTATGAAAATAAAGGAATTATATTGAATATAGATAAATTATAAGTACATGTAACATTATCATAAATAGCATATTAATGGTGATTAAATTAATAACTACTAAAAAAGTTAATATTTTCTATGGATAGGTTTTTAACCCTTAGTCTTTTCTTCTTTCTACCCTTCAAACTCCAATCAAGCAATAGAAAGCTGTGACATATACAAATGGAAACATTCTATAAAATACAGATGTAAAAACAAAAATGCTAAACTGTGCTGCATATATTCAAAAACTGCCTCCTCTTATTTGCCTTGACATGCCCTAACATGTCCAAACATCTCTCGATCTTGCAAACCCTGCTAATCTGACCCTCTGCCTAGCAACTCCTGAGCATATATCACCCCACCTTTTCACCTCCTTTTCATTGGACCATGTACACACCCCCTTAACCAATCCACATACTCCATACTAGCCGGCCATCAAAGTTTCCCCGCCTATGTTACCTCCCCTTCACCAACCCTATATATTCTCTGTGTTTCCCCCTCTCGGGAGCCTAGCCTGTAAGCCTTGCCAGCCAGCTAGGTTCCACGAGCTACCCCTGCAATAAACTGCTGCAAATATTCTTTGCTCTCGGTTTATTGTGCTCGCGGGCCCTCCAGACCTTCGAGCCCCGTGGTTTCGGCTGACGCCGCTCTCCAGCCGAACCGCATCCGAGGACGAGACCCCAGTGCGGTCGGGCAAGGCAAGCCCCACGCCGCAATTGGCGCCCGAACAGGGACTTCTTCGTCTCCTCCTCTTCAGCCGCTGCTCAACAAGGTAAGGGCCCCCGCTCTCTTCGGCTGAGAGCCCTTCTAACCTTTTGTTTGCCGTAACGTTTCTCTGTGCTGTAGGGTGTCTTACCCTGCTAGTTTTACTCCCTTAATCGGAAGACCTCAACCCCCACCCTCCTTCGGCTCGCTGCAATAACTTACCTCCTATCATGGGCAACCGCATTTCGGTGCGCCAGGCGCCCCAAGTCCGCGCGCTGGCAGCCCTGCTAGACGCTCATAGGTGTAAGGTTTCGGTTCGCCAGCTCCAAGTTTATTGGGACCTCTTGCTCCCGTTTAACCCATGGCTTGCCGCTTGCCACTTGTGGGACCCTGCTACTTATGACCAACTTATCGATCGGGTCACCCAAAAGATGGAGCACGAAAACAAGCGTCCCCCCCCCCCTCGGTCTCCTGCCCATGCTTATTACCATCTGCTCCTGCCTACATGGCTCGCGGCCACCGTCCGATAACGCCCCCCAAGAAGCCTTATCGGCAACAAACTCTGCTAATTTGGAGGAGTCTCATAATAACTCTGACCCGGACTCTGAATCTTTATTTGAGCAGCTGAATAACGAGCTCGAGCTCTGTCCCCCTAAACTTAACAATCTGGCGACAGAGCAAGATGGCGAATTTCCTCCTTCTTGTTCGAGCAAAGACAAAGAAAACAGGAAGTGCCTTTATCCCGCCCTTCCCAAGGATGGCGGTTTCGCGCCAGCTTGCGAGCCACTTCCTCCTTCTCCTTCAACCAAAAAGGGGAAGTGCCTCCCGGCTGCCCCCCCTCCACAGAGGGAGGAGCCTTGTCCGACATCTTGTGCTCCAGCCCCACCCTGTCCAACATCTTGTGCTCCAGCCTCCTTGCCGGCAGCGCCATCCTGGCCGTCATCTTATACAGCGGACAACTCCCCAGGCCCGTTGTTTTGCGCCTCCGCCCCTCAATTGGCAGCGCCATTATGGCCACTCTATGCCGGCGCATCCAGCGACCCGGCTGTCCCTCAACCCATTTTGCCGCCACGGGTTGCTTGCTTTCCCATGAATGTCCGACCTACTCCCAAACGTCCCCTTCTGTGGTACCCCTTTGATGCTGATGACTTCAAGCGGCTCTGCAAGACAGTAAAGGAGGACGGATTTGCTAGTCCCTATGCTACCCACCTCTTAGATGAATTGTCACAACAGCTGTGTACTCCTCATGATTGGACTTCACTAGCCCGGGCCATTCTCACTCCTGGCCAATATGTAGATTGGAGGGTGCACTTTAATTCGGAGGCAGAAAAGCAGGCTGCTCTTACTCAAATACACGGGCCCCCAGGGTTTCAGCTCCCACTAGAGGTTTATACTGGGACGGGCCAATACTCGCTTCCTGCGGTATATGTACAGGCCCCCCCCCCCGGGTTTTGGCTTCAGCTAAAGGAAGTGGCCATGCGAGCCTTTTGATCCTGCTCTGCAGCCAAGCCAGAGAAATTTACCAAACTTACACAAGGGAAAGATGAGGACTTTGCCTCCTTCGTTTCGCGAGTTATAGAAACATGCGAACGAAAAGTGCTCGGTGAACAAGCAAAGATCGCCCTCGCAAAAGAGCTTATTTTTGAGGGAGCTAGCCTTGCCTGTAAACAGGCAAGTTTACCCATCAAAGAAAAGGCCATTCATGACTGGGTCCTCGCATGCAGCAACATAGACTCTAGCGCCGCCTCACTAGCCCAAGCCATTGCCACGGCCATGACCCTAACATCAGGCTGCTTCAGGTGCGGAAAAACGGGGCACTTTGCAAAAAACTGTACTACCCCTAGCCGGCCACCTGCCAAGCCGCAGTGGCAGCAGCGCAAGCCCCCTACGCCCTGCCCTCACTGCAACAAGGGCTATCACTGGGCTCGAGATTGCCGCTACACTAACAAAGCGCAGCCTTTAAACTCAAAGGGGGGCATGTCTCAACCCCACCCCCAAGAGACACAGACCCGGGCCAAGACCGGCCCCAAGCCATAATGTGGTCAATCCCTATAACCCCCAACAAGCCTACCCACGAAATTAAAATAAACAATCACTGGTACACAGGCACCGTTGATTCTGGGGCAGAAATCTCATGTCTACCTACCCGTTTTGTAGCCCAATGGAAAATTGAGGAGGGACCCTCCATCATCGGAGCCACGGGCTCTGCTCCCTCCCTGCGCGCCGCCTCTCCCATCAAATGGGAAGATAATGAAGGTCACTCCGGTACCTTCCGGCCGCTCTTTCTAAATACCATTGACCAAATCTTGTGGGGGCGAGACATCCTAGCAGCTTCAGGGGCATATATTGCCACGCAGCCCCCTCAAGAATGCTTCCTAACCACCATCGGCCAAGCCCTCTGGGGACGAGCCATTCCCACAGATGCGGGGGCTAATATTACCACACAGCCCCCCCAATGATTTGCGCCACTGCTCGCATAACACCTCCAGCACCCACTCCTCTTCAATGGGACACAGAGGAGCCTATTTGGGTGGAGCAGTGGCCTTTACCTTCCCGTAAATTGGAAATACTCAAAACCCTCGTCCTAGAGCAACTGGAAGCTGGTCATATCGAACCTTCCACTAGCCCCTACAATTCGCCTGTTTTTGTCATTCACAAAAAGGCCACGAAGAAATTCAGACTCCTTCATGACCTTAGGGAAATTAACAAGCACATATTGCCCATGGGCTCTCCGCAGCCCGGGCTTCCACACCCAGTAGCTATTCCCTCACATCTACATGTAGCCACCATAGACATCAAAGACTGCTTCTTTTCCATCCCACTGCATGAAAATGACTGACCAAAGTTTGCCTTTACAGTCCCTGTCCCCAACCACGCGGGGGCAGCCAAGCGCTATCAGTGGAAGGTGCTTCCCCAAGGCATGTGCAATAGCCCTGCTATTTGCCAAACTTATGTTGACACGGCCATAGCCCCCCTGCGCAACATGGCCTACTTTATCCATTATATGGATGACATTCTTATAGCATCAGAAGAGCCCGCACAACTTGCTCAGGTACTAGACGCGTTAAAGTCCAACCTCGCGGCCATAGGCCTAAAAGTGCAACCAGACAAGGTCCAATTAAACCTGCCATTCTCCTTTTTGGGGTTTACAATTAATCAATACATAACCCCAACGGCTCCAAAATTAGCTGTCCCAGAGCGAGTTTCCCTTACAGAACTCCAACAACTTTGCGGGCAAATTAATTGGATTCGCTCAGCCCTACCAATTACCACTGCTGAGCTACAGCCTTTATTCAAATTATTGCAGGCCAAAGGGCAACTCCCGAACATACTCGCGCATTCCATTCGACTTGACTCAGGAGCAAAACAAGCCATCATGACTGTAAATGAGCTACTTGGGGAATGTCAGCTCCACAGATTTCAGCCTAATCTCCCTTTAAAAGCTCTAGTGCTAGACACATATCTCACGCCTACCGGAGTGCTTTGGCAGGAAGGCCCCTTGCTATGGGCTCACCCAGCCAAAAGCAAACTCAGGAAAATCCGCCCACACATTCGTATGTGGATCAGCCTTGCTATGGACCTAATCAGCCTGGCCATCCATACCTTCGGCCGCCAACCCAATACAATCATCTGGCCACTAGGGGCGAAACAAACTAATTTCTTCATCCAACATAATGCAGACATGCAAATTTTACTAGAAATGTTCTCTGGGGACTTTGATAATCATCTCCCCAACCACCGACTCTTACAAGGCATTGCACACATACCATTGCAGTGTCCATATCACCCATTCCCCTCAACTGCTCCATTCCCAAATGCCACCACCGTTTTCACAGATGCATCCAAAACAAAATTTGCACTCATTGTTTACCATTGCAAGCGGGAGGAGCCCGAACATTTCATACATTTTCACCAGCACTCAGTACAAGTGGGCGAAATTCTCGCAGTAGAACAAGCGCTTAGGCTATATCAGCACCAACCACTAAACATCTTCACGGACAGTTTATACACCTTTCAAGTTTGCCGCGTAATTGCGCTAGCAACCTTCTTCCCTAATAACGATTTGCCCATCGACCGTGCTCTAGTCAGACTAAAATGCCTGTTAGAGTGCCGCCAAGCGCCTTGGTTCATTGCACACATTCGCAGCCACTCCGGCCTCCCTGGACCGCTTGCGGCTGGCAATGAAGCAGCTGATAAAGCAGTCTCTGTCTCAGCTGCCAACACACTCGGTGATTCCATTAATACAGCCAAACAACTCCACTCCAGGTTCCACTTTTCAGCCAACTCCCTACATCATCTTTGCGGTCTGCCCAAGGAAACCTGTAAACATATAGTTCGCAGCTGTGCCACTTGCGCGCCTTTTGCGCCACTCGGGCCTCTGCAGCCACAAGGAGTCAATCCCCGTGGCCTCAAACCCAATGCTAGATGGCAAATGGATGTTACCCACATCTCTTCCTTCGGGCGTCTTAAATATCTGCATGTCATTATAGACACCTATTCGGGCATATGCTATGCTGTCCCCCTGCCGGGAGAAACTGCCAAACATTGCATCAAAGCACTTTGCCAAGGAATTCTCTTCATGGGAATTCCCTGGGACTTAAAGACGGACAATGGCCCTGCCTACCGCAGTGCCTCCTTCTCAGCTTTCCTGCGCCTCTATAACATCACCCACCACTTTGGAATCCCTTATAACCCACAAGGACAGGCTATGGTAGAATCTTTAAATCGCAGGCTAAAAATCCAAATTGAAAAGGAAAGGGATAATCTCCCCCAGGCCTCACCAGGCGACCTGATCACAGCTGCCCTAATACACCTCAACTTACTCACATTTGATAAAGAAGGACTATCTCCCCTGCATAAACACTGAGGACCTTCGTACAGGCCTTCCCTGGTCCCTTCAGTTCACTGGCGTGACCCAGCCACCAATACGTGGCAAGGGCCCGCCCCTCTCCTTGCCCAGGGGCGCGGTTTTGCTTGTGTCTTTCCAGAGAATGGACCGCAGCCAATCTGGATCCCTGGAAGGAACATCCGTCCGGCCACAGCGACCAAGCAGACGCCACCGATGCAGAATGCGAGCCCTGAAGAAGAAGTTGGAAAAAATGCACCTTGAACAGCCCTCAGAAAAGAAAAATTCACAACCGTCACTGCCGTCATCGACCACCAGACGCCTGCGCCAGCGGGCAAGGTGCCTGGTTTGGCAAATGACGCAAGCAGTCCTTGAAGAAGATGACCCGGAAAACAGCCCTCGAGCTCAAAAAAGGCAACTCCTCCGCCTATATGACGGAGCTCGAGAGCGTTGCGGTAACCCCTCCCCTAGCTTAAAGCAAATTCTTCTAATAATGCTTATGCTTCTCCCTACAGCATCCGCAGCAGCACCCAGAGAACTTTGGGCAGCAGTGCAGAACCCCCCTGGAGTCCTTTTCATCACCCCCGATAGCCCCCTTTTTCCCTCATTACAGCTTAACAACTGCTCACTCCGCCTCCCTTGTAACCCTTATCTTCTGCCCAGTCAAGCCCCACTTAATGTCTCTCTTTCTCCACCCCACTCAGCGCTCCTTTTCATTCTCAAGGACGAGGACTCCCAGGTGGATATCTGCCCTCCTTCCTTCCCTAACTGTCTTTTTTTACAGGAAATAACCATTGTGGACTACGTCAAAAACAAAACGTGTAATTCCGAAACGTGTCAAACGTGTACTTATAAAACGTGTCCTTACTCCTGCTATTTAGCCTACACCCTTGATGCTACTTGGTGGTACCTGGAAAACCTCACGGCTAAACACCCATCACTGCCACACCACACTTTGGCCACGCGCAAGCACGCCGTTCCGCCAACTAATCCCTGCCCTATACCCCACTGGACTAAAACGACCACATTCGATTCCCTCCCACTTAGCCATTTCACCTGGTATCGCTGTCACTACCCTCTCCCCTATAATCAAAATCCTTCCTGCTCCCTCTATTCTCCATATGCTGCTAACGAATCGGATCTTGCAGGCTTCGGCTTACCCGCATTTGTTGACAATTACTTATGTGGCAAATATGCCTGCCTTGACCTCCGCCCCCTCTCCGGCGTCAAGCCGCTCAGATTAGGTACCGCCTATGCCACCCCTACTTGCACCCGGAAAAAGAGGCAGCAACCGAGCGGCCCAATCTATGACCCCTTGCTTATATCTGCTATCAACATCTCTGCTGCAGTTCATCTCGCCCCGCCCTTCTTCTTCTATCTTTGCCCCAACATAACTCTCCTTCAAAACTGTGTTCTCGCTAACTTTTGGAACGTTTCATATCCTTATGCATTTATTGTGTTGCAGCCCCGTCTGATATGGATCCCCCTGAACGCGTCCACCTGGGTAGCCCCGCAACTCCCCTATCCTTTCAGAACCGAAGAGCTGTCCTCATTCTTCCGCCGCAAGCGAGACTTCGGGATTTCTGCTGCGATCGCTGCCGCTGTCGTTGCATCTCTAGCCGCCGCTACTACAGCTGCTGTCGCCCTCACCCGAACCTCCACCACCGCGGAAGTCATCAACAACCTCACTCGTACCGCTGCCGGTGCACTTGGCAATCAAGAAGACCTAAACCTTCTAATGCACCACTCCATCTTCAATCTACAGCAGCAGATGGACCTAATTGCCCAAGACATCGAAGCCCTCTATGACATAGCTTCTTCCACGTGTGATGGACGGTACCCCTTTTCCAGCCTCTGTGTTACCCCTGTCCTCGTTAATCACTCCCAACCCCGCCTCACTTTGCGTGACTGGATCTTTACGGCTTATAATGAATCTTTCTGGAATCATACCCACCAACTCCAAGCTCACATACTTACTCTAGAAAAAACGATTATCCCTAAAGTCTCTGCCTCCATTCTCTCTGACCTAATGAAAAAATTCTCTTCTTTCTTCAAATCCTCTAACCTCATCTTCTATGGACTCCTATTACTTGCCTTCATTGTCGTTCTTATTATATTCAAATGCATATATAGACAACCCTCCCACCATAGACAACAAACTAAACTTCTTGCTCTAGCAGCTCTCGAACTTCAAAACCCCTTCGCAGACGCAGGCCATCGCCAGCAGGCACAGGTATGGTTAGCGAGTGTTGCCCACCCTAAGGACTGATCACCCTTTGGGAGCATGGCTCATGCATATGCTGGCTCATCTGCATGAGCCCCACAGGCGCCCGTGGGCCACCTGCACCTGCGGCCAGCCTCGCCCCTCCCCTTTTCTTTTTTACTCTCTCTTCCTCTCCTATTAAACAAAAGGGAGGAATTGCTGCATATATTCAAAAACTGCCTCCTCTTATTTGCCTTGACATGCCCTGACATGTCCAAACATCTCTCGATCTTGCAAACCCTGCTAATCTGACCCTCTGCCTAGCAACTCCTGAGCATATATCACCCCACCTTTTCACCTCCTTTTCATTGGACCATGTACACACCCCCTTAACCAATCCACATACTCCATACTAGCCGTCCGTCAAAGTTTCCCCGCCTATGTTACCTCCCCTTCACCAACCCTATATATTCTCTGTGTTTCCCCCTTTCGGGAGCCTAGCCTGTAAGCCTTGCCAGCCAGCTAGGTTCCACGAGCTACCCCTGCAATAAACTGCTGCAAATATTCTTTGCTCTCGGTTTATTGTGCTCGCGCGTCCTCCAGACTTCGAGCCCTGTGGTTTCGGCTGACGCCGCTCTCCAGCCAACCCACACCCGAGGACGAGACCCCAGTGCGGTCGGGCAAGGCAAGCCCCACGCCGCAAAACTGGTCAAGTTATACGAAATAATTATAAGAAATAAGTAATTTTGAAAGATTATCATTCAGCTAATGGGCCACTGATTAAATTGATTTTGATGAATTGGTCATTAAGTGAAATGGCTATCTTTCCTGCAGTACACTTAGTTGTCTCCTGGTGTCACTAATTTCTTTATCAGTTCACATTTCATTTTTGTTCTTCAACCCCTTGAATACTTTGTACTTGATTCCCTTTATTAAATCTCCTCTGCTTGAAATTCCAGGTGTGGTTCCTATTTTTCTAAATGGAATCTGCTTGATATAGAAAGGAAAGGCATTTCAGAAGAAGAAACAAGTATGCACAAATAAAGAAGACAGAAAAACCATATCATTAGAGGAACGATTCCACCATAGAAATCATGCAGCCAGGTAAGTCTCTTTGCTGTCACAGGCCTAAGATACCACTGCCCACTGAAAGACATCTGGTGGCCCACTGTGTTAGTTTGTAAGTTGCTGGAATGTGATTGCCAGAAAACAAAACAGCTTTTAAAAAGGGGAATTTATTAAGTTGCAAGTTTACAGTTCCAAGGCTATGAAAACGTCCAATTTAAGGCAAGGCTATAAAAATGTACAAATTAAGGCATCCAGGGAAAGACACCTTGGCTCAAGAAGGCCAGTGATGAGGTTTCTCTCCCAACTGGAAAGGCATGTAGCAGCATCTGTTAGATTTCTCTCCAGGCTTCTTCAATGGCTTCCCTGGGGGTGTTTTCTTTATACATCTCCAAAGGTCTCTGGTGTGGGCTCTGTTAGCTCTGATGACTCTAAAGCTTTTTCCAAAATGGTTCCCTCTTAAAGGGCTCCAGTAAGCAACCCCACCTTGAATGGGTGGAGACACATCTCCATGGAAACTATCTAATCAAAAGTTACCACCCACAATTGGATGTGTCATATATCCATGGAAAAATTAAAAAGATGCCACCCAGTAATACTGAATGAAGATTAAAGGACATGCTTTTCTGGGGTACATAATAGCTTCAAAATGGCATACCTACCTTGAAGAAACCTCTTATACCCTCTCAGGAAACATCAGTTATGACAAGTGATACTTGTCATTATATATATACAACATATATATATAAAAACATATATAACAAGTGGCTATATATATGACAAGCAGACTAAATTAACAAAGGCTCAAAAAATTACTGTCCCTGGAGTCACAGCCCACCAATTACAACAGGACCTGCATGTTACACCTGAAAAGAGTACCTCCTGCTAAAATAAAAGATTTAAATGGACCCAAAGTCTCCTAACAATAGGTAAAATATCTAGAATACAATTAAAAATCACCTGCCATGCGAAAACCACAACTTGGGTAAGGAAACACAATCCAACTGATGCCCAAACCAAGAAGAATCTGATGTTGCAATTATCATTATCTGACAAGGATTTTAAAGCAGCTGCATAAAAATGTTTCAGCAATCAATTAAAAATTCTCTCGAAATAAATAAAAAAAATAGAACACCTCAGCAAAGAAATAGGAGTTATAAAGAAATCCAAATGGAAATTATAGAACTGAAAAGCACAGAAACAAAAATGAAAAACTCTCTGGATGGGTTCAATAGTAAGAATGAGTGTTCTAGTTTGCTAGCTGCCAGAATGCAATATACCAGAAACAGAATGGCTTTTAAAAGGAGGAATTTAATAAGTTGCTAGTTTACAGTTCTAAGGCCAAGAAAATGTCCCAATTAAAACAAGTCTGTAGAAATGTCCAATCAACGGTATCCATCCAGGGAAATATACCTTGGTTCAAGAAGGCCGATGAAGTTCAGGGTTTCTCTCTTAAGTGAGAAGGCACATGGAAAACACAGTCAGGGTTTCTCTCTCAGCTGAAAGGGTACATGGCGAACACGGCGTCATCTGCTAACTTTCTCTCCTGGCTTCCAGTTTCATGAAGCTCCTTGGGAGGCATTTTCCTTCTTCATCTCCAAAGGTCGCTGGCTCATGGACTCTCTGCTTCACGGTGCTGCAGCATTCTCTGCTCTCTTCAAATCTCCCATTCTCCAAAATGTTTCCTCTTTTATGGGACTTCAGAAACTAATCAAGACCCACTCAGATGGGTGGAGACATGTCTCCCCTAATCCCCTTAACAACCGCTCTTGATGGGGTTACATCTCCAGGGAGATGATCTAATTACATACAGTATTGAATAGGGATTATTCAGCCTTTATGAATGGGATTTTGATTAAAACATGGCTTTTCTAGGGGACATACATCCTTTCAAACCAGCACAGTGAGGATGACAGAAGAGAGAATCAGTGAACTTGAGGACAGTGCTATAGAATTTTCCCAATGTAAAAACAGAGTACATATCGTTGGTTTTTGTGTTTGTTTGTTTGGGGGGGGGGGGTGTGAATGGTCCAGGAGTTGAATCTAGGTCTCCTGCATGGCAGGTGAGCATTCTACCACTGAACCACCCATGCACCCCAGATTTTTTTTAAAGAAGAGACTATTGGGGACATGTGGGACAGTAATAAAAGAGCCAAAATTTGTATCAGAGTCTCAAAAGGAGAGGAGAAAGTCAGTGTATCTTATTCAAAGAAATAATGGCTGAGGATTTCCCAAATTTGGTAAAATTTACAAGCTATCAATCTAATAAACTGGCTGAACTCAAAATAGGACAAATACAAAGAAAACCATGCCAAGGTATATCATAATTAGAAGTCTGAAAACTGAAAGAAAAAACTTGAAAGCAACCAAAGAGAGAGCAACCACATTATCATAGAAGAACACCAGTTTCAATGACGAATATTTTTTCCTAGATGCAGCAGGAAATGGCACAATATTTTTCAAATGCTGAAAGAAAGAGCTGTCAACTTTAAATTCTATATTTGCTGAAACTGTTCTGCAGGAATTAAGGGGAAAAATGACATTCTCAGATAAAAGAAAACTGAAATAATTTGTTGTTAGCAGACCTACCTTTAAAGATAAACCATTTCAATAAAGATGAAATAGATTATCTTAATAATTCTATGACTGCTAAGGAATTTTTATTCTTACTTAAAAAGCCCTAAAAATGAAAACTTCAGGGCCAGATGGTTTCATCAAACAGAAGAAAGACCAATTTTATGCAATCTCTTCCAGAAAATAAGAGGGAATACTTCCAAACTCTCATTATGAGACCAATTTTACACTAATACTCAGACAAGACAATAAAAGGTACAAGAAAAAAGAAATTAGGACCAATTTTCCTCATGAACTTAGATACAAAAATCTGGAATAAAATAACAGCTAATCAAATCCAGAAATGTATAAAAACAGTTACACTGTAGAACAAAGAGGAATTTATTCTAGACATGTAAGTTTCAGTATTTGAAAATAATTAATGTAATCCTCCATAAAAATAGATAAAGGAGGGCGGGCCGCGGTGGCTCAGCGGGCAAGGTGCTTGCCTGCCATGCCGGAGGACCTCGGTTCGATTCCCGGCCCCAGCCCATGTGAAAAACAAACAAACAAACAAAATACAATAAAACAAGAAAATGTTTAAAGATGTTTCCCTTTCTTCCTTCCATCCTTCCTTCCTTCGCTCTGTCTTTCCTTCCCTTCCTCCCTCTCTCTTTAAAAAAAAAAAAAAATAGATAAAGGAGAAAGTTATAGGATCATATTGGTTATTGCAGAAAAAAATTGAACACAGCACAACACCCATTCATGACAAAAACTTTCAGCAATTTAGGAATAATGAGATAACAACGGTACATGCTAAAACACCTCTACAGAAAGCAGATGGCTAACATCTTACTTAATGGCAAATGACTGAATACTTTCCCCTAAAACTCAGGCATAAGACTATGATGTTGATTCTTATAGTCAACATATTATGCAATGTTCTAGTCATTGTAATAAGGCAAGAAAAAGAAATAAAAGGCAAGAAAAAATAAAACTGACCTTATATGGCAGATGACATGACTGGGTACATATAAAATCTGAAGGAATCTACAGAAAACTCCTAGAATTAATAAGTGAGTTCATCAAGGTCACAAGATACAATATCAACACAAAAAATCAATCATATTCCTATATAATAATGATTAGCCTGCAGAAACTGACATTAAAAATAATAGCATTTACTAATTGCTGCAAATAAAATTTTATACCTAGGCATATACTTAACAGAACATGTACAAGTTATATATGTTAAAAATTACAAGATATTGATGAAAGTAATCAAAGACATAAATAAATGGAGAGATATACTGTGTTCATGATTGAAGGAATCAACAGGTTGATATATAGGTTTAATGCAATATCTATAAAATTCCTAACGAGAGTTTGTAAACGTAGACAAGCTTATTCTAAAATGTATATGGAAATGTACATGCCCATAGCTAAAACAATCGTGATGAAGAAAAATAAAGTAGGAGAAATAACTCTACCCAATGTTAAATTTTACTGTACAATCACATAACCAAAACAATTTTTGTCTCTCCTTTATTTTTAAAGGGTAATTTTATTGGATATAGAGTTCTAGCTTAATATTAGTAATATTTTTCTTTCAAGTCATCTAAGATTTTACTCCACTCTCTTATTCCTCACAGGATTTCTAAAAAATCCACTGTAATTCTTATCCTTGATAATCTATAGGTAAGGTGACTTTATTCTTGGGTTTTGTCAAGATTTTCTCTTTGCTTTTGGTTTTCTGCAGTTTGAATACCATACATTTAGGTGTGCGGTTTCTGGTGCTCATTCTGTATGCTGTTCTCTTAGATTCCTGGATCTGTGGTTGGATATCTTTCATTACTTTTAGAACACTGTTGGACATTACTATTTCAAATGTTTTCTTCTATTCCATTTTCTCATTCTGGTAGTCAAAGTATACATGTTATAAATTTTTATGTTGTTGAACATTTCTTGGATATCTTGTGTCTTGTTTTGTTTTGTTTTTCTTTTTTCTTTTCCTCTTAGCATATCAGTTTGGGAAGTTTCTGTTGATAAATATTCAAGACTCACTTATGATGAGTCTACTAATGAATCCATCAAAGGCATTCTTCATTTCTCTGTTTTTTTAAAAAATTATTTCTAGCATTTCCTTTTAATTCTTTTTTAGCATTTCCATTTCTCTGCTTACTTTGTTCATCTGTTCCTGCATGCCATCCATTTTTTTCCATTATAGCCCTTACCATTGGTCTTAGTTTCCCAGCTGCTAAGGTAACCTCCATGCGATGGGTGACTTAAACAATGGAAATTTATTGGCTCATGGTTTTGAGGCTGGGAGCACTCCAAAATCAAGGCTTTAGCAAGGCAATGCTTTCTCTCTGAACACGGTGGGTTCTGGGGCTGACCGCTGGCACTCCTCAGGTCCTTGGGATTTCTGTCATAAGCAAAGCACATGGCATCCTCTCCTTCTCTTCCTCAAAGCACATGGCATCCTCTCCTTCTCTTCCCTAGACTGTTGTTTTATTTTCACGGAGGAGGGACAAGATAGAGGGGGCTGGAGTAGGGTGGGGGGAATTTCCTCTCCCAGCTGGGATAAGATTTCAGAATTGCTCTCGGGCAAAGCCCTTTCCCCTGTAGAGCAGCCACTCTCATAAGGAATGCTCTTGGCATGTTTCACAATGATGGCCCTTTCCCTCTTCCAGCCAGAGCAATGAAGGGCTCTTTCTTGGAAATTCACCAGGAAAACAAAAGTGTGGAGGCCTCCCTAAGTCTTCTGCCCACAGGCATTTCTCACTCTTGCCCTAACCCACACTCAGCCTCCAGCAATTCATCAAAATTATCTTTTACGTGTTTCTACCAGTTTATGGCTTGAATCTAGGCTTCAGGTGAGCAGATCTCTATTTATGTATCTCCCTAGACATGACTGTCTCCATATATTCCATAGTAATGGTTTTTTCTCTAACATGTATACGAATATTCTTAGAAGTTGTATTCATAATAGCCAAAAACTGTAAACCACTCAAATGTCCTTCAGTGTGCAAATGGTAAACATAATGTGGAATACTACTCAGAAACAAAAAGGGACAAACTATTGATATATATAGTGACTTGGATGAACCTCCAGGCAATTATGCTAAGTGAAAAAAGCTAATCTCAAATGATTATATACTGCATGATTCCATGTATATATTATTTTTGAAATAAAGTATTAGAGATGGAGAACAGATTAATATTTGCTAGTGGTTAGAAATTGGGTAGGGGAATGAAGAATGGGTATGGTTACAAAAGGGCAACAAGGACTCTCGTGTGGATGGAACTGATCTGTATTTTGACCATAGTGGTGGATATGTAAAACTATATGTGTGAAAAAATTGTATAGAACTAAACACACACACATATTAGTACAAGTAAAACTGAGGAAATCAATATAAGATGGGTGGATTATATCAATGTCAGTATCCTAGTTGTAGTATTTTATGGTAGTTTTGCAAAAGATTCATGGGGGAAACTGGGTAAATTCTACATGGGATCTTTCTACATTCCTTCTTCACACAACTTCAGGTGAATCTATAGTTTTTCAATAAAATTTTACTTGAAATGATTATGGGGATAATATGGGCAAGAAATGATGATGGCCTGAACTAAGATGATCTTAGTAGAGGTTAAATAGAGGAGAAACATATTTAAGAGGTATTGGAGTCAAAAGCAATAGCATTTGTGACAAAGTGTGGAATGTCAAGGAGAATAATACCCATGTTTCTGGAAATAATAAAAACAAAGTGATAAAGATGAGAGATTATTAGAGGGAAACTTATGCTTAATATGTCTATTAATTTGGAAGTACCTGTGAGGCATCCATTAGAGAGATCCTCCAAGCCTTTGTAAATGCAAGTTTAAATTCAGGAGGGAAATTAGGGAAGAACATACAGACTTCAAGTTACAAGTATCATTATTTGATAGTAACTCTTTTGCTGGTAGTTAAGCCATGAGCATGGATATGGCCAAGTGAAAAGTGCATGTAGGATGAGAAGACAAGGAATGAAAGTCTGATAACCAGCCATGTTTAAACCAGAAATAGAGAAAGAGAAGCCTGTGCCCATGAAGATGCCTAAGGAATGGTTAGATATTGGAGAGAAGAGTGCATTATGTGCCAAGGACTAGGAGAGTTTTACGAAGCTTTAACAGTCAGTTCTTTGGGACTGACAGATGGCCTTCATATTTGCGAATCTCATTGCCGTTGGTGACTACAGCAGGAGCAATTCTCCAAAAATTATGGAAATTGGAGTTAGAAAAAGGAAGCAGGCGTGAATAATGAACAGGAGATGAAATAACAAATATAAATTATTGTTTAAAGATGCTTAACCCAAAAAAGCAGAAGATGAGCTGAAAAGGTAAGAATTAATGGAGATTTTTCTGGCATTTGTTTAATTTTTTCAAGCTGGGAAATAATTTAATAGGTTTATAGGTTGATATGAAGAAGCCAACAAGAAGAAAAATGTGGCAATATCTTTAATTATTCATCATGTATTATTCATCTAGCAGAAAATTGGAGGGCATGCTGATAAAGTGAAACTAAGGGGAATACCTAATATTCTAGAAAAGAGAATCCAGAAGATAGGTAAGGGCTAAATCTCAAAAGATGAACTTCAATAATGTAAATGTAGAAATCTTTGTTTTACATTCCATTTAAGCTGTTTGTAAGAAATGTGAGTTTAGTAATGTATATTAAACAAACTTAAACAGATGAAGTTACCTCGAATGTTGATGCAAAATTCTATTGAGTTAACAGTGAGCCAAGATTTTTGTTATCTAAAAAGATAGCTTCCTGCAATCAGCTCACCAATCTAAGTGTGGTGTTCATTTTTGGCCAACATATTAAGATGACTGAAAAATAAGATGATACCCAGAAAAGACTAACTTCAATGAATAAGTAATTGTGTCATTTGAAGAAGAGATGAAGACTCTAGAAAGGTTTAGCCAAGCACGGAAGATGGGAAGGAAGAGTTCATAATGACTGCCTCCTAATATTTGAAGCTCTGATTACAAGCAAAACTTCAGAGTATCTTCTGAGTCCAAGATGGAAAATGAGTTATAAGAATACATATTGCAGAAAAATACAAGGAAGAACTTTCTAACATTAAAATGTTATAAATGGAAGGTCTTTCTTTAGAAGATCATTGATTTCCTACACATAAATATCTTCATCAGAGGGCAGAAGTGTTATTACAATCATCAGACTGTAAAGAGAAACAAAGTCCCAAATATATGAGGCAATATTAAGGGAATATTTCATGTTCTTGACCACTGTGTTTCCTTGGGAATGAATCCCAGCTTTGCCATTCATTACATATCCATCCATATATATTAGACTTTCTGTCACACTGTAAATACCTATTAAATAGCATTGATAATGATTATGTCATAACATATATTTTAATTATACATATGTAAAAATAATAGCAAAGAAATTATGCTATATTTCCACTGTTGTGCTGAGGCAAAAATTACATGACAGAAATATATCAACTTGAGCATTCTTTGTTCTCCCCAGATTCAGAAGAACTAGAAAGATATGCAGAACTGTTCCATTCTTTTATTTTAAAAAGTGATTTTCAGATTTGGCTGGCAACTTCACTTGCTCTTCTTTAGTTTCATTTCATGTACACAATCTGTGGAGTAGCATTATACCACTATATTTTCTATCCTGGAGGTAAGCCCAAAGGAAGGACGAGTAGAAACATGAATTTATTATCCATTAAAATATATCAGGAAATAAACATATTAGTATAGACCAATTTAACAAAATTTTTTATGAAGCAATTTGATTTGGAAAATTAAATCCATCTCCTCTGTAATAAGGGTAGTACTTATACCATAAGCCACATACTAAAACATAGACTTCTCCCAAATTAAATATTAATACTTCTTATATTGAGGACCTAGAATAATGAAATAGAAAGGTCCATTTACAAGTGTACCTATTTTATTCCAATTTATGCTACTGATCTCCTCATTTTCGGATTCCAATTCAATGTATTTCTTTTTTATCTCTAGAAACAACCCTTCCATTAACTGGCAAACCTCTGCTGACACTTACGAGGTCACCCTTAGCCCCTCCAGTCTGTGACCCATCTGTATGCATGCCTTATTGAGGTGTAGATCAAAGCTCTAATGACACTTGGCGGCAGCTCATTTAAAATAAAACTCAATTAAATTGGACAAAAAGCTAGCAAAAAAGTGAAAAAGTGTGGGTTAGAGGAGCCCAATTAGGGAAAAGTTCACAATTTTCTCTAACAAGGAAAGTCAGCGTGGATTGGATGTCATGTCACAGCAAATGGAATTTTAAAAAGGATACTAGAATCAATGCTATTACTGAAACTCAAGACTCTATGCTGACTTTCTTCCCTGTTTCTAAAAATTACATTTGAAACCAAAATTATATTTGGAACCAGTATTCAAATATAATTTATACATGCTTACGAATGATTTTTCTAAGCATTTATAAGGTTTAAATACCTGCATGTGCATCAATTTTCAATATGTGTTTATTGCACACTTCATTGCTAGGCTTGTAGTAGGTGCTAGTAATTCAAAGATGGAAAGAGCCTTTGCCCTCAGAAAATCTACGGCTTATACACAAGAAACAGGCGGATAAAGAGATTAAGAACAATTCATTATAAGAAGCAGGGTTGGGAGCAGGGTAAGTCCAGTGAGGCACCTCTGCAGGCACAAATTTAAGGTGCACCAAAATAAAACAAAAACTCCATAATCGAGATAAATCACATTTTGATGCAATATTTTAAGATTCAAAATTAATGCCAAAAATCCACGATGAAAATATCAACATCTAACATAAAGACAAAATCAGTATAATTGTTTTTTTTTCCTTTCACCTCAAGCTCCGACACTGCTCAACATGTCACTAGTAGGAAATATAATGGTGGAATAGACACAGGGTGCAAAGGGATTTTAAAGAAGGAGCACCTAATATAGTCTATAGTAGGACAAGGTGTGTTCCTAGAGAAGCATGAGAACTCCCTTAGCAAGGAGCCTGAGTTTGCTTGAGTAAGAGAAGGTAAAGATGAGGATTAGGGCAGGCATTTTAAATAAGGAAGAATTCACCGGGGATGTTTGTTGAAACAGTAATTTTAGTTTTTAACATGGTTTCTCTAGAAAAACATTCTGCAAATAGAAACAAAGTAAAATTTGAACAAATTTTATAACATATGGGTAACAGTTCTAAGCAAAGATGACTACAAAAATATAAAAGTTTATTCATTCCAAAAAGTATTTCTAAATGCTCATCTAGAACTTCTAGCCTTGCAATTCATGCTCATATTAATTACAAGACTAGAAATCTGGGACAGTCAGTTATTTCTTTACAATGGAATAAACACATGGCCTCGGCAGCATAATTCTATGAAAACGTCATAAATCTTATTTTATGCATAACTTGTTTCTTTTCAATATGTTTGCTCTTTCTTAATTTGGATAATTGTGTTTTATTCTATTTGTAACCTCTTACATCAAACATACCCAAAATATATGTCTGGTTTCTATCTCTCTGACGAATGTCCAAATGTTTATGGATTGGGTTTAACTGATCCAAAGATTAAATTCTTATGCAATTTTTGGACTTGTAAATGTGAAATCAATTGCTTTTAGACTGATGTGACTCACTAACCATGACATTGTAAAATGGAAAGAAAGATTCAGCAGGACTGATGGATTTTGCCATTTTGTTAAGGACATAAAATAGTGTAAATTATAACACATTCTTCCAAATTGCTCTGGTATGTAATTGCTTTTAATTGACTTTTAAAATATTTGTATTTTTTATCAATAAAATAATTTTGTTTTTTATTCTCTAGTCCCTAAGAATCTTGACAAACAAACTGCTGAATTCACTCACAGAAAGAGAACATTTTTCCACTTGACTTCTTTAGTGTCCATGTAACAGCTACAGTGCTGTGTCATTAGGAGGTCGTGCCCTGCCTTTTTATGTTTTATGTTTGGAAAGTTGGACATAGGAGACTGAGATGTCTGACAAAAGACCAATTTTAACTGCTTACAAAAGCTAGAAAATATTTTTATTTTATTAAAAGACTAAAGTCACAATTAGAAGGCTTCAAAGGAGGAATAACACATATACAGTGGGCTTTAAAGAGTATACATAAGCCTGAGGAAGGAGCAAGAGTTTCTACAGGTGTGCAGGAAGAACATGGCTAATTTCCATTACCATTTGAATCTAAAGTATGAAAACTAATTTATACTGATATTAAATATCTACATAGGTTTTCATGCCCGCCATCCTCAACTGGAGTATGAATGGTATCCTAGAGGAAAAAACTTAATGTCAAAGATGACAATTTTACTTCTAGTATAAGCTCTTCCTCAGCCACACTGCCAAATAATAAAAATGGCACACTCATCATATTTGACAAAATTAATCAAAATATTTAAAATAGGACAAATGTTTGTTCAAATAAAGATTTACATATACTGTTTATAGTGGTCTATCTACCCCAAATATATATTCTCCATTTTATGAATTGTGCCATTATGACATATATTTTAAATGATGGTTATTATGACTCATATATCAAAATGAACTGCAAACTCAATTTTTGAAGTGCTATATCTCAAAGTGTTTAAACTACATTTTCAAAGGTAAATATTCAATCACATCACTCTCACTAAAATAGGATGAAATATGTTACATGAAATAAAAAAATTGGGGCAACTAAAAATTAAAATGTATCTTATTCTATTAATTCCATCCCTGATAAATATCTATTTTTACGTCCACGATATGCATATTATATTTGTGAAATAATATGGGAATATGATTTATAAATAGTTATTATATGCTGGAGTGAAACTAAAAACTTTTATAAATTATAATGGTATATGATTGATTAAAAAGAGTTTGTAGAACTTTCAGTTCAGGCCACTTAGAAATGTAGTCAACAAAACAAACCTGTTTTATTGCATCATCCAAATTGTTTCTTAAAGTCTATAGCCAAGCAGGTTCCTTGACAAGTAGAATAAAGCCATAAAAATAGAAAGGACTAACTCCACCAAAGGAGGGAGAGGGACTGAGGTAAGATTAGGAAGCCAAGATCAGGATAGCAGAAGTAACAGAGTGTGGAAAGAAGTTCCAATAACCATTAGCAATGCCCTTTTTTGTTTCTGCTTTGTTCTTATTGCTTTCAATCGAGTCTGTGTTTTAGGATGTTGGAGGAGAGTCTAAGTAGACAGATTTCTTCAAAACTGGATTCCTGAGATAGTTACCTTTGCCACAGCTGTTAAAGATATATAATACAGGATTTTCTAACACAAATATAAACTATTTCATTTATAAGGCATGCAGTAAGAGAAGATTTCTGGGAAGATGGTGGAATAGGGACAGAAAGAGCTCACTCTTTCACCAAAAGGACCTAGAGAACAGGCAGGACTATCCAAAATACTGATTTGAGAGCTTGGGAGATCAGGCAAAGACCATTGCAACATATTATAAAGACGAGCTGGACAGAAAAAATGGAGAAATTATGACTGAGAAACTGTGGGCCCTTTGGTATGGGTCTGTACTTCCTGCATGGGACTGTGGCCCTTGTTGAGCCATAAAATACTGACAAACCAAGTGCCAAAGAACCCTTCAACATCTAAGAACCCAAAATCTCAGATGAGAGAGAAACCAACCTTCAAAATAATCTTGTCAAAATAATCAGATGCCCAGAAACCAGCAAAAAATTAAAAGCACACTAAGATATTAGAAGATATAGCTAAGCTAAAGAATTGAATTTAAAAGTCTGAGGAAATACAGAATTTGGAACAACTAATCAAACATGGTTAAACATATCTCCTAAATAACTAAAATGGTTAAAGAGATAAAGGATAGTAAGAAGATACTAGGAAAGCATAAAGAAGAATTTGAACAAACACGCACATCTTATGAAAATGGAACATAATGTAGATGAAATTGAAAATGTATTAGAGACACACAACAGCATATTTGAAGAGGCAGAAGAAAGGATTAGTGAACTAGAAGACAGAGCAACTGAACTCAGACATACAAAAGAATAAATAGAGAAAAAAATTGGAAAAATTTGAGCTGGGTCTCAGAGAAATGATTGACAACACAAAGCACACAGATATAAGAATCATTGGTGTCCCAGAAGGAGAAGAGAAAAATAAAGGGATGGCAAGATTATTTGTGGACATAATCGCTGAAGATTTTCCACCCCTTGTAAAATATATAAATATGCAAATCCAAGAAGCCCAACATACCCCAAATAGAATAAATCTGAATACACTCCCTTCAAGACAGAAACTAATCAGGCTGTCAAATGCTGAAGAGGACAGAATTCTGAAAGCAGGAGAAAACCAATTCACTACATAAAAGGAAAGCTGCATAAGGTTCAGGATTAACTTCTCATCAAACACTGTGTAGATGAGAAGGCAGTTGTATGATATATGCAAAATACTGGAAGAGAACAATTACCAGCCAAGAATTCTTTATTCAGCAAAGCTGTATAAAGTGGGAATTTAAAATATTGACTGATAAACAAAAGTTGAGAGAGTCTGTTAACAAGAGACCTGCCCTGCAAGAAATATTAAAGGGAGTTGTCAGCTGGAGGCAAACAAACAGCCACAAAACACAGGAGAGGCCTGGAGGACAATATAGAAGTGATGATTATCAGTACAGGCAATTGAAAAGATAAAAGGAGAGAAAAGTTATAGATCTGACAAATAAAAGCCAAAGGATAAAACAGTCAAATAAGGAGAGCTTTTATAGCAATAACACTGATTATTAATGGATTAAACTCCTCAATCAAATGTTTGGATTAAAAAATGGATTAAAAAAATATGATCCAACTATTTGTTGTTTATAAGAGACTTATCTGAGATCCAAAGATACATATAGGTTAAAAGGGAAAGGATGGTAAAAGCTATTCCATGCAAGTAGCATGCAAAAAGAAAGAAAGAAAGAAAAAACAAGCTGGGGTAGCTAGCAATACTAATATCAGAAGAAAAAAAAATAGAATTTAAATGCAAAAATGCTGTGAAACTAAAAAATGATGCTATATATTAGTAAAAGGGGCAATTCACCTAGAAGAAATAACAATCATAAATAATTATGCACCTAATCACTGTGCCCCAAAGTGCATGAGACAAACATTGGCAAAACTGAAGGGAATAATTCAAGTCTCTACAATAATAATGTGAGACTTCAACACACCACTCTCTCCAATAGACAGAGCATCTAAACAGAGGATCAATAAGGATACAGAGAACCTGAATAATATGATAAATGAACTAGATATAACAGATTTGTATAGAACACTGTACTCCAAAACAGCTGGATATACATACTTCTCAGGTGATAATGGACATTCTCTAGGGATAGACCACATGCTGGGGCACAAAACAGGTCTCAATAAATATGAAAGGATTGAAATTATGGCAAGCACTGTCTCTGAATATAATGGAATGAAGCTGGAAATCAATAACTGGAGAACTGGAAATTTCACAAATATATGGAGGTTATACAACATGCCACTAATCAAAGGACCAAAGAAGAAATTGAAAGATAAATCAAAAAACATCTCAAGATGAATGAAAACGAGAACACAACATATCAAAATTATTGGGATTCAATGAAGGCAGTACTGAGAAGCAAATTATAGCCCTAAATACCTACATTAATAAGAAAGAAAAATCTAAAATCAAAGACCTAACTGAACAACTGGAGAAACTAGAGAAAAAACAGCAAACTAATTCCAAAGAAAGCAGAAGGAAAGATATAAAAAGATTATAGTGGAAATAAAGGAAGTAGAAAACAAAAGAACAAAAAATAGAATCAACAAAGCCAAAGTTGGTTCTTTGAGAAAATCCATAAAATAGACAAAATCCTAGCTAGACTGACAAAGACTGAAAGAGAGAAGATGAAAAATAGACAAAATCAGTTATGAGAGGAGAGTCATTAACACAGACTGCTAAGAAATAAAAAAGATCATACGGGAATGCTTTGAACAACAGTGTGCCAATAAACTAGACAACTTGGAGGAAATCGACAATTTCCTAGAAACATAGGAACAACATACACTGACTCAAAAAGAAATAGAAGATCTCAACAAACCGGTTGCAAGCAAAGAGATTAAATCAGCCAGCAAAAAATCTTCCAAAGGAAAGCCCAGGATCAGATGGATTCACAGGTGAATTTTACTAAGCATTCCAAGAAGAATTTTTGCCATCCCTGCTCAAATCATTTCAAAATATTGAAGAAGAGAGAATATTACCCAACTCATTCTATGCAGCAACATCACCCTAATACCAAAACCAGACAAAGATACCACCAGAAAAGAAAACTACAAACCAATCTCTTTAATAAATATAGATGCAAAAATCCTCAAAAAACACTTGCAAGTCAAGTCCAAGCATGCATTAAAAGAATTATAAAGCATGACCAAATGGGTTTTATTCTAGATATGCAAGAGTGGGTCAATCCAGGAAAATCAATTAGTGTAATAAACCACATTGACAAATCGAAAGGGAAAAACCACATGATCATCTCAATAGATAGAGAAAAGGCATTTTACAAAATCCAGCATCCTTTCTTGATAAAAACACTTTGAAATACAGGAATTAAAGGAAACTTCCTCAATATGATAAAGGGCATATATGAAAGATCCACAGCTAGCATTGTGCTTAACAGTGAGATATTGAAAGATTTCCCTCTTATATAGGGAACGAGAAAAGGATGCCCACTGTCACAACTGTTGTCAACATTGTTCTAGAAGTTTAGCCAGAGCAATTAGGCAAGAAAAAGAAATAAAAGGCATCCAAATCAGAAAGGGAGAAGTAAAACTTGGCTATTTTCAGATGACATGATCCTACATTTAGAAAAATATATGACAAAGCTACTTGAGCTAATAAACGAGTTCATAAAAAATGGCGGGATCTAAGATTAACATGCACAAATCAGCAGGGCTTCCATACAATAGTGTGCTGGTTTGAAAGGATGTATGACCCCTAGAAAAGCCATGTTTTAATCAAAATCCCATTTCATAAAGGCAAAATAATCCCTATTCAATAGTGTATGTTTGAATCTGTAATTAGATCATCCCCTTGGAGATGTAACCCAATCAAGAGTGGTTGTCTAAACTGGATTAGGGGAGAAGTGTCTCCACCCATTTGGGTGGGTCTTGATTAGTTTCTGAAGTCCTATAAAAGAGGAAACATTTTGGAGAATGAGAGATTTAGAGAGCAGAGAATGCTGCGGCACCACAAGGCAGAGAGTCCACAAGGCAGAGAGTCCACAAGCCAGTGACCTTTGGAGATGAAGAAGGAAAATGCCTCCCAGGGAGCTTCATAACACCAGAAGACAGGAGAGAAAGCTAGCAGATCACACCATGTTCGCCATGTTTGCTTCCAGCTGAGAGAGAAGCCCTGACTGTGTTTGCCATGTGCCCTTCCACTTGAGAGAGAAAAACCTTGAACTTCATCAGCCTTCTTGAACCAAGGTATCTTTTTCAGGATGCCTTAGATTGGACATTTCTATAGACTTTTAATTGGCACATTTTCTTGGCCTTAGAACTGTCAACTAGCAACTTATTAAATTCCCCTTTTAAAAGCCATTCCATTTCTGGTATATTTGCATTCTGGCAGCTAGCAAACTAGAACAAATAGTAATAAGCTATCTAAGGAGGTAATCAAGAAAAAATTCCATTTAGAATAGTGTGCTGGTTTGAACTATTATGTACCCCAGAAAAGTCATGTTATTTTTCCTGATCCAATCATATGAGGGTAGCCATGCTTCTTTCAGTCTTGATTTAATATTGTGGGGTGAAAAGTTTGACTGGATTGTTTCCATGGAGATGTGACAAACCCAACTGTGCACGTGAACTTTTGATTAGATGGAGATGTGACCCACCCATTCAAGGTGGATCTTGAATAGTTTACTAGAGTCCTTTAAAAGGGGAAACATTTTGGAGAATGTTCAGAGCCAACAAAAACACAGATATTTGGAGATGCTTGGTGTGTTGACAGAAAGAACAGATGCCTAAACATGGACATTTGGAGATGCAGAGCCCAGCAGATGTTGCCATGTGCCTTCCTATGAGATGCTAGGCAAGCTAGACACAGAATTCTGTTCCAGAGAAGCTAAGTGAAGGCCCACAGATGCTTAGAGAGGAAACCATTGGCATCAGAAGCTAAAAGCATTGGAACTAGGAACAAGGACCAGCAGGCACCAGCCACATGCCTTCCCATGTGACAGACATCAGCTTTTCTTCAGTCAAAGTATCTTTCTCTGGATGCCTTAGTTTGGACATTTTTATGGCCTTAGAGCTGTAAACTTGTAATTTCATAAACTCCCTTTTTACACAAGTTCCATTTCTGGAATATTGCATTCTAGCAGCATTGAGAAACTAATACAATAGCAAGTAAAGGAATTAAATATTTAGGAATAAACTTAACCAAGGATATAAAGGATCTTTACATAGAAAACTAAAAAATATTGCTAAAAGAAATCAAAGAAAAGACATCTGTGTTCATAGATTGGAAGGCTAAATATTGTTAAGATGTCAATTCTACCCAAATTGATCTATAGATTCAATGCAATACCAACAAAAATTCCAACAGCCTACTCTGCAGAAATGGAAAAATTATAATCAAATTTATTTGGATGGAAAAGAGGTTGATAGCTAAAAACATCTTGAAAAAGAAGAATTAAGTGGGAGGACTCATACGTCCAAGCTTAAAGCATATTCTAAAGCCATAGTGGTCCGAACAACATGGAACTGGCATGAAGATACACATATCATTCAACGGAATGGAATTGGGAGTTCAGAAATAGACCTTAGATCTATGGTCAATTGACTTTGACTAGACTCCCAAATCCACTCAACTGGATAAAACAGTCTCTTCAATAAATTCTGTTGGAAGAACTGGAAATGCATATCCAAAAGAATGAAAGAGGACCCCTATCCCACACCCTATTAAAAATTTCATTCAAAATGGATCAGAGACCAAAATTTAAGAGCCAGTACCATAACCCCCTAGAAGAAAATATAGGGAAACATTTTCAGGATCTATTGATAGGAGATAGTTTCCTAGACCTTACACCCAAAGCAAAAGCAACAAAAGAAAAAAAACAGATAAATAGGACCTCTCAAAATTGAATACTTCTATATGTCATAGCACTTTGTCAAAAGGGTAAAAAGGCAGCTGACTCAATGGGAGAAAATATTTGGAAATCACAAATCTGATTAGGGTTCGCTATCCAGTATATATAAATAAATACTTCGCCCAACAATAAAAAAAGATTGCCAGTTAAAAAAATGGGCAAAAGACATGAATAGATATTTTTCCAAAGAGGAAATACAAATAAATGGTTAAAAAGCACATGAAAAGATGTGCTACACTAGCTATTAGAGAAATGCAAACCCAAACCCCAGTGAGACATCATTTCATATGCACCAGAATGGCCACTATCAAACAAACAGGAAACTGCAAGTGTTGGAGAGGATGTGGTGAAATAAAAACAGTTATCACTGCTGGTGGGAATAGAAAATGGTACAGCCATTGTGTTAGTCTGGCGATTCCTCAAAAATCTTAGCAAAGAGTTACCTTACAATCTGGCAACCTTGCCCCTTTCTATATACCCAGGAGATCTGAAAGCAAGGAGGCAAACAGACATTTGCACACCAATGTTCACAGTATTATTATTCACAATTGCCAAATGATAGAAACAACCCAAATGTCCATCAAGAGATGAATGAATAAATAAAATGTGATTTTTACATATGATGGAACATTATTCACCAGCAAGAAGGAATGGAGTGCTGAAGCACACAACAACAAGGATGAAGCTTGAGGACGTTATGTTGAGTGAAATAGGCCAGACACAAAAGGACAACTATTGTATGATCATACTGATATGAACAAATTATAATATGTAAACTCATATACATAAAATCTAGAATATAGATTACCAGGGTGAGAGAATGAGCAGTGGTTGCTTAAAATGTGCAGAATGTTTAACTAAGTTGAACTTAAACATTTGGAAATGGACAAAGGTGATAATAGCACATTATTGTGAGTATAAACAATAGTGGTAAATTGTGAGTGAATGTGGTTGAACGCGGTAGCTTAGAGTCATGTATATCACCAGAAGGAAAGCTAGAGGTGAAAACATGGGAATGTATGGCACCATGAAATCTTCTTGTAGACACTGACTGTGATTAACAATGCAAATACTTAAAAATTCTCTTATGGACTAGAACAAATATATGACACCATTACAAAGAGTTAATAAAAGAGGGTATTTGAGAAAAAATGTACCTACTGTAAACTACGGACTATAATTCATAGTAATATCTTGATATTCTCTCATCAGTAATAACAAATGTACCACATTAATACTAGGAGTCAACAGTAGTGAGGTATAAGGGGTATGGAATGTTTTAGATTTTATGTTATATTGTTATTTTATCATATTATTATATTATCATTTTCAGTATAATAAAAATGTCCTAAAATTGATGTGCTCATGATTGCACAACTATGTGATGATTCTGGGAGCCAATGGTGGTATACTTTGGATGGATTGCACGATATGTGAATATATTTCAATAAAATTGCATTTAAAAAATGTGCATTGAGTGGCTAACAGTTAGACTCTGGCATTTAATACCTGTGCCACAGGTAAAGCTTTTATGAACTCCCTGCTAAGCTTTGCAATTCTAGACAATATGAGTTGTTTGTTTGCTTGCTTGTTTTTAATAAAATCAATATGGCAACTAAGGAAATTGGTTGGCTTATATTTATTTTAAAATTTGCATATCACACGAAATCAGTGGTTCTCAATCAGGAGCAATTTTGCCCCCTCCTACCCCCTGGGAATATTTGGAAATGTCTGAAGATATTTTTTGGTTTTCAGAGGTATGGAATGGGGATGCCACTGGCATCTAGTGGGCAGAGATGCTAAATATCCTACACTGCACAGAACTACAACAAATTATTCAGCCCAAGATGTCAACGATGCCGCATTGCAAAACCCTGAATTAAAGGCATCATCCTGTTTGTCCATACTTATTTTTTGAGTTCAACAAAAATAATAATACTTTTGATGGGTTTTTCGACCAGGAGGGAGAAGAGACAAAAACTCCACTGAAGTATCTTTCTTGTGAGGCTATACACAGCGAGCTGACACCTAGATGTCCACAGCCCCAAACAAGGGGAGAGGAACATGTTATACAGGATGGTTGAGAGCAAAATAGGGAAAGGGAGGCAGTGGGTTTTCTTTGTCTAGCTTGGGAGTGGGAAGTTGCCAGGTTTCCATTGGTTGGTTTTGGAAGCAGGGGGCTAAGTTGGGAGTTGGCAACTCTACATTGGCGACGTTTAACCGTAGTCATGCAGGGTTGCAATTGCCAGAGGGCGGATGTTGGGTAAAGACAGCTTATCTCAAGATTACAGCTGCTGGAGGGTGAGAGGGTGTGGGCTGGGTGGGCTCAGTGGGTCGCCTGGAAATCATGGGTGGGGGAAGCTTCTTGGAATATTTGCTAGGGGTTGGTCACATCATGGGGGAAGGAGTTCTGTCTAACAAAATTAACATTTCCCAATTTTTAAGGTTATTTTTTGTTTTCTTTGCTCTCTCTTCTACAATCACTCTCTTCATACTAACACACTGTGTTCTGTTTATGGCTGTTGTAGTTATGCTAGCTAATTTCTCCTCTTTATGTAGTATGGTATAGTATCTAGTATAGCAACAACATTTCTGCTACTTTTCAACCCACTTCCTTTATTAATATAAGTAAATATTAAAAACTGCGGGGACCCATTTAAGAGTAAGGACTTTTTCATACACATTCTTACTTAAAAATTACCTTTCTCCACATGAATAAATAAATTCCCGAGTGACTAAGCTTTTGAGCCTTCTTGACCACATTTTCTCACATACAGCTTTTTCCTCTGCTGAAAAGTGACAATACTCTATCTCATTTGACTAGTTTTTAAGAATTTTCCTCACAGGATTAAATGTCCATCTGCATGCCTTTGTGAAGCTCTGGCTACTGCAATGATGTGCCTTGCTTTTCTCCGTCCCTCCTAATAGCTTCCTGCACAAAATCCATTCTATAATTCCTTCTAACAATTTGAAAAAAGTTGGGTAACTAAGGCAGAAAAAAAAATGTTAAATTTGCATTGCTCAAAAATTCACCTGCAATGTGAAATTTTGACTTGAGAAGACAGCAGAGGCAAAAAAAAAAAAAAGAGTCTACCCTAGATAATAAAGTAATGCTAAAAACAGACATCTGTAATAGAAATACCAAAAAAAAAAAAAAAAAAAAAAACCTAGATTTTGGAGCAGACAAAATTTCTCAATCCAGGAAAAATGGAACTTATATTCTACAATCTTAGAAAATAGTAAAGATCCAGGGATATTTTGACAATAACATTTTAAAATAATTTTGGAGCTAGGCAGGTAAGTATATAAACAGAATTTAAAAGAAAATAACTGTAAAAGGCGAAGATCATTTAGAGTATAGATGCTGATGTGGAAAACCAAGCTCATACAGAAGATATATCAAAATAGCTACATAGATAATTTAGGGCAATATAATGATGTCATTATAGAGAAAGCATTGTGAATAAACTACCCCCCTCCCTACACACCTAAACATGAAAAACATAGCCTAGGGTAAAATAAAACAGAAAAAAACAATATAGATACAAAAAGCAAAAAAAAAAAATTATTCAAAAGCAAAATGATAAGGTTTATCACACACAAGCAAAAACTAAGGTTTATCAGAGTTGCAAAGTTTCTACATTTTTAATAGCAGTTCATCAATCCTTCAGGATCATGAAAGAGAGAGAGAGAAAGAAAGAAAGAAAGAAAGAAAGAAAGAAAGAAAGAAAGAAAGAAATCATTGTAAGAATGGAGCAGCGGTGAAAATTTCAGTTAGGTTTTGGGTATGTGAAGAGGAATACCAGGAAAGATGATTGTATAGGTAGTTTAGTAGGATATAATCTCTTAAAGGCTATAAGAAAAGGAAAGACCTCTGAAAGGTACAAACTGGTTGTATTGTCTCCAGGTAAAAAACTGGATCTTGGAGTCAAACACCACAGCAGAACAAATTGATTTTGGAAAGCAAAATGAAACAAAACCCCTGGAAAGCCCAAACCAGATAGCAATGTCATTTGCCTCGATGGACAAATTACTTACAATAGAAGAGGAGTCACCTAGATGGGATTATATTAAAGAGCTATTTTCTTTCTATTTATATCTATTTATGTAATCACATTATCTCCTCAATTCAAAGATGAAACCACTGGACTCAAATTGGTAGGATATGAATTTATAATTCATTTTCAGTGCTGATGTGGAGTGTATGCTAGTTCATCTTCTCTCTTCTCTACAGATTTTGTGATCCAGGAGATTTCTTTGTCTTCTTAAATATGAATATAGACGCAAAAATTCTAAGGCAACATTATCAAAACAAATTCAAAATTATATAAAAATCATAATGCATTATAAACAAGTTTATTCCAGGAAAAAAAGTATAGTCGGTTCTCTAAAAAATAATAATAATAATTGACTCAATTCACCAAACCATTTTAAGGCAGAAAAGTATCACACAATTGATTCTATAAATGCTAAAAAAAAAAAAAAAAAATGGACAAATTCAACCCCAACTCATTATTTTTAAAAATTCACTAGCAAACAAAGAATGAAAGGGAATGAAAGAAAATAGGAGTTGCTTTCATAATGTCAGATAAAGTCATCTTCAAGACAAAGAGAATTATTAATGATTGAAAAGTATACTTCATAATGATGAAAGAGTCATTCATTAGGAATCATAATAATAATAAATGTGCATGCTTTCATTAGCAGAGCCACAATTCACATGGAGCAAACATGGCATAAAACTAAAATGGAGAAGTAAGATTTTTCCAAAAATATAATAGGAATTATTTACACCCCTTTTGAGTAGTAGAAAAAAGACGATACCAAAATTAAGTGAAAGGGAAGAGGCTCTGAATAATATTATCAATAACTTTGACATATCTGATAGTTAAAGGATTATTTAGAACAATAAACAAGTCAGTGTGGTGTTGGTGTAAGGTTAGACACATCAATTAGTGGGCCAGAATAAAAAGGCTAGAAATTAACTGACACGTTTAGACCAACTGTTTTCTGGTAAAAGGGTAATTCACTGATCTTTGGAGCAACGCACCTGAAACAACTGTGTATCTGTTTGGAAAAAAAAAATCAATCCTTCTATCACACCATTCTTAAAAATTAACTCAAATCGGCGAGTTAAATTTTAATTGAAAAGTAAATCAACAGTCCATTAATACTTTTGGCATTTAATTCTTCATCTAAGGTAAGAAATAAAACCCTGCTGTAAATTAGCTACAGAGGTGAAATCTGTTAGTCTAATTTATTCTCTTAATTAAACTTGCTTTTGAAAGACGGAACTGTGAGTTTTATTTCATTTGCATTATTTCATATCTACCATTAGGATCCACTCAGAGCTTATATGTTAATGGTAAAGTTAATGTAATTCACATTTTGGGTCAAAAACTGTGATAAAACTGACCTGAATTTAAGATTTTATACGGAAATTTAGAAGGTCTTAAATCCAAATTTACCTGTATCTTTCTAATCCCTTACGCACACCTTCCAAAACATTCCCCCAAATTAGCACTGAATCTGTCATCTAGCACAGATTTATTGGAATAAGTTTCCAAACCCGTTCTATCGTTTCTACAGCATTATGAATTTTTATAAACACCTCCAGGCCTTGGCCCTTTGTTGGTCTCTTTATCAGCTGCTTCCTCTTTAGAACCTGAATCAGGAAGATTTTAATTATAAATTGAATAATTCTCAGCACATATCCTCTAATTATTTGAACCAAATTTGTTGAAATTTCAGATGCATTAAAATAAGAAATTCCCTTGAACTTTTCAGACTTTTATTTTTAAATTGTGCTGAAATTCTAAACCAACAAGAGCATTCATTTTTACTTTGAGCCTTGATGATAATCTATTGGCTAGACACTGTGCCAGATAATTAAAATATTAATAAGTAAATATTTATATAGCATCTTACAAAAAGGTCATCGTGGGGTTGAAAAGGAGATGAGCCAGCAAGTCTTACACTAGAATGTTAAGGATGTTTCAAGTGAAAATAAATCCCAGGTTTTCAGGGAGGGAGGTAAGTTCTGGGACAATTCAGTAAATATGAAAGATACTTCACAGAACAAATTTCCAGCTCTGAATTTCAGAATCTGGAGTCTGCCGTCTCTGATTATCTGCTGTGTTTGGGAAGCTACATCTTTAGAAATGTGGCTGAGGAACAAAGTTGTGATATTTTCCCTCTCTCCTGAAAAAAATAAAATTAAATGCAAGTAGATAAATGAGTCAATGAATAAACAATAAAATCGTTAATCCTTGACAAAAATAGTAGCAATCAGTCTGAAAGTGAAGTTCAGATTAGATATTCCCTAAATGACAACTGACAGATGACCACTTGAAATCCATTTTGATGGCCAAATGTGCCATAGTGTCTGTGAGCCACTCTGGATTGATTCTCATGGAGACCCAGAGGAACCAGGGATTATCATTCTGTGCTACCAAAAGAGGCAGAGAAGAAATATGTGACTTGTGCAATGCCACCTCAGTGCACTAATGGTAAAGCTCAGCCCCCTTCTAGCTCAGTGCATCTCCTCTAACTCACAATCTACTCCATTGTAATGATCTCTGTAAAATCAGGTGGACATAGGAAATGAGAAAACATATGATTCCTGCATGCCCTCACTTTAAGTGTTCACTTGCCCCTGTGTTTATAAATAAAGAGCTAAGTAGCTGAAGGACTGACCAAGTTATAAATGGGCTGTAGCATTTATTCATGGAATGTACAAGGTTAGATTTACTTAGAATCAACATTATCCAGAGGAGTTGCTAGTTCTCTTGATAGAAAATCAGGTCACTAACATACTGTAAAATACATTCTGGGAACTGCTCATGAAAGGCTAAGAGAGAAGAAATATAGTTATAGGATGGGCCTTGAGCAACTCTATTCTTGTGCCTGCCAGAGGCTCAGTAGCATTCTTTTATACATTTTTTATTGTGAAATATCATATATATATATATATATATATATATACATAAAAGTAATAAATTTCAATGTACTGTTTAACAAGTAGTTATAAAGCAAATTTCAGAGTATAGTATGGGTTAGAGTTCCATACTTTCAGGTATTTCCTTCTGGCTCTTCTAAAATGCAAGAAAGTAAAAATAAATATCTATATAATGATTCAGTATCCATAATCCTTTGTTAATTCCTAACTTTTCTGTTGCAACTTCACCCTCTCATTTGATCCTTCTCTCAGTCTTCAGGGACATTTGGATAATGGCCATTCTAACTTCTTCATGTTGAAAAGGGGTATAGATATTATGGAATAGGGGACTGCTATGGATTGATACGTTGGGTGAGACTGGCATCTCTAAGCTTCAGGGCTTATCTAGCATAGGAAAAATGTGGAGGTTTTAAGTTTCTGAAAAATAAACTTAATGAGTAAAATTTTTATAGAGTCTTAGATAGTGCTCCAAGTTTTCTTTAGGGTTTTCAGGAATACTATTGGTTGGGACTTGGCATACCGTGTCAATTTGCAATATCTGACTGCAGCTTGCATAAGAGTAAACTCCAGAATGACCTCTCAACTCTGTTTGAAATCTCTTAGGCAATGAAACCTTTTGTTACATTTCTTTTCCCCCTTTTGGTCAAGCAGGCATTCTTAATTTCATGATGCCATGGCCAGGCTCATACCTAAGAGTCATGTCCCACATTGCCAGAGATTTACATCCCTGAAAGTCATGTCCCACATGGGAGGGAGAATAATGGGTTTACCTAAAGAGTGTGGCTTAGAGAGGGGCCATATCTGAGCAACAAAAGTGGGTCTCTGGGGTTTACTCTTAGGTATGTTTATAAGTAGGCTTGGCTTACCATTACAGAAATAAGTTTCATAGGAACAAGCCTCAAGAGCGAAGGCTTGGCTCATTAAATTGGGAGTCCTCAGTGCTTGAGAGGATATCAGGGATTTCCCAGGTGGGGAAGTTTAATAGTTCCATATGTTTTCTCCAGTGCCTCAAGGGACTTTGCAAATACCACTTTATAATCTTCCTCAAATACTCTGGACTGTATCATGCTATTATAATAAACTATACAGAATCATCAGATTTCACTCTCTATTCTAGGCTCCATGTATTTAGGTTGTTTAAATAAACTGGAAGGACAGGTTAGGTTAGACAGTATGCTACAGAAAATTATATTTTGGTCAGAATAAACATCTCTTCCTTTGGTCTCACACAGAAGTTGAAGTTTTAAAATACAGGCAAAATCATCTTTTACCCTGTATCCTGATTTACCTTCGTCCTCACCAGATCAGCTTCCTTCATATCTCTAATTGAAGTCTGATCTCTTTTTTCATCTTCTATAACAGTTGCTGTATGGAATAATGCTGACTTTCAAAGCTGTAGAACTCTAACCACGAGTCTCAGGTGTCACACAGGTATCCATAGATCCAGGAAAGTACGAAGTTATCCACAAGGATTGATGTCTTTTTAAGAAAGGTCTCTTAATACTTTCATGATGTTAGTCTCTTAACACTTTCCAAGAGCACACATGCATGTTATGCTGGAAGACGTTTCACTGGGAGACAATGTCACCATGGCCTCTCTCTTAAGGTTTTCAAGCTAACAAAGGCTGTGGCCTTCTATCTCCGGACCGTTTTAAAGAATATCAAGTCCCATTAATTTATTCTTTCAGTTTTTAAAAAACCCTCAATACCAGCAGGAAGGTTTTATGCCCGTATATCTCAAATATTCAGATTGTGTTAACAGTATTTACCTCTGACTACTATTCCCTCTAATAAGTTTTATTTTATTTTTACAACAGGTGATTCTGTTATTTTAAACATACTCTTATTTTAGCTATTTGCCTGCTTTTTCTTGACACTTGTCTTTCTATTCTTTCTTTTCATACTTATTTTGTAATTTGTCTAAATATATTGCATCAAAGCTAAATACATTGTGCATAATGGGGATAATATTTTAAATATTTTCAGATATATTTCCATATCCTGCAAATCTTGTCATTCTAGAGGTTTCTCTCTCCTTTACCTTCTACTTGCTTTGAAGAAATGGCTTTCTATGCTTCAGCAAGTACTCTCTAAATCAAGGAAGTTATTTCTCAGCTTTGACTATCTATTTTATTTATAAAAAAAAAAATGGTAGTAAGACAATAAGCTTGAAAACCTGGCTTTGTCAAGGGAGTGGGGATTTTCTAAATTCTTTAGCATATCAGAACTAAGCCTAGCAGTCTCAGATAATTCAAGGGAGTCAATCAGTATGGAAAAGAGTCCCCATTTTCCCAAGACAACTGGTGCTAATGGCTTGCTGCATTAAGGCAGGAGGGATTGTAACAGAGAAGACAGCGAAGTTTAAACCTGCCCCCTCTGGACTGGTGTACGGGAAGATACAAAAGGAAGGAGAGGCACAGAGTGACCTAAGAGTTGAGGTCTTTTTAAACTGAGCTGTTTCAAAATTAGGAGTTATGTTGGAAACTACACGAATGTTCAAAAAATATGAGATTGCTTAAACAAAATTTTATGCACCCAGTTAGAATGAGGGCTAGAATTGGGTTTAACCACTAGTAAATAGCTCAATCAAAAAGAGTTTAATATAAAGATGTAAGGGGACCTTTAGAATCTAATTGCAAATGTAGTATAGGCTCAGAGGAACTGGGTTGCCTTTGGGTGACTAACCTCCATCTCTCTCTCTCTCTCTCTAGCCAAAGAGCTGACTGCCTCTGACTTTGTTTCTCATTGTGTTTCTGCCTCATTATGCAGAAATACAGATAGTATTCCAGTTTATTTATTTACTTGCTTATTCAACCATTGTGGTTGCCCTGAAATGCTGGCCTCAGAACTCAAATTTTCCACTTGATTTTCAAAAGGTTTCCAAAGTGCCTATGTCCAGATTCCAGTGCTTTTGCGCTGAATTATTTGCCGTCTTGGATCAGAACCCATAGCTGGTCCAATAAGTTGTGTGTGGAGAGTTCAAGAGTCCAAGCAGGGTGTAAGGTTGACTTTTTTCAGGGTCATGGGTCAACAATATTCTTATGAAGGGAATGTGAATAAGCTGACAGAAAAAATTTCTGTGGTCAAATAAGTTTGGGAATGCTGAGTTAATTAAAGACAAAAAAAATTTCTTAGCTAGATAACTTCTTAGAAGCTTTGATGTGTGAATAATCATTGTAAATATTCAAATTTGTGATATAATATTCCAAATTAATTAATTTGTGTAAAGACCTTTTTGTTTTTTTTAAAGCATCTCGTTGTATGTTTCCGGGAACACACTTTAAAATTCATAGTTCCATTTTTGGGAGTGAGAATGTTTAAAAGAGTCAATCTCATTTTTATTAAAATGCATATATTTAAATATGTATGTTCATATACACTAATTCAAAATGTATTCAAGGCCTCCTATGTGACCCTGCTGAAAATCTAAAGTTTATGCAGCAAATAAAAAATATGAGCATTAATAATTCCAGGGTGGCATAGGCATGCATAACTTCTCCCCTTTCTTTTTTTTTGACTCATCAAAATTTTCTTCTTCAGTGAAAGATGACTTATCTTAAAAATTATAAAATGAATTTTAGAATGACATCACCAAAATAAAAAGATCCCCCCCCCCAAAAAAAAAGAATGCCATGTCCATGGACCAGAAGCCACTAAGTCAGGACTAGCCAAGGCTGGATGTATACACACACCAAGAATCCAGAGGTCTCTAACCATCATTTTATTGTTTCTATAGTGCTGTTAGTTGCTTTAAACCATTCAAATTTACTTTACTGAAATCTATCCCTCATGAGATTGATGCTTAAGAACAGTGAGAATTAGAGGGAGGAGAAACATTTGTATTTTTTACCATCAAAGTGGTCTTTATTTGAAGAGGGGTCAAAGACCTTACATTTACAATATTTAAACAAAGAAGACTTTTTACATGATTTTGCCCATTGTGACTGACATGGTTAATCTTATAAAGTAATATAGTTTTTCATAATGGGAAGAGTACAGGCTCTGGAATCCTACTATTTAGGTTCAAATCACAGCTCTATAATTATTTTTGTGTGTGTGACCTTTAGTAAGTTACTTCAACTTTCCTTTGCTGCATTTTCCTCATGGGGAAATAAGAAGACCTTTCTTCATGAGGTTGTTGGAAGGATTAAGCTTGATAATCCAAGTGAACTTTACATTGTAAATTATTTCTCATTGTACAAAATCAATACATAATACCAGCGATTTTTATCATAACTCATATCATCACATTCTAAAGGATATTTTATAAATTTATTCAGCTATTTATTTGTACTGACCTTTAGCTTCTCCCAACAATACCTATTTTCTACATTATGATGTCTTAAAATATTTTATGTGACATTAAAATAAGAATATCCTTAGTAGAGAGAGAAAGTAAGCAAAACTACTTTCTTCTTGAACCTCAATTTCCCTTTAGCTGGGGTTTTCATCTTCCTGGAAGTAACACATAATGGCTGTTACTTGGAAGTAAGGGGCTAAATAAAATAATGCTATTTCTAATGAAATTTAGAACAACTTGGAGATAAAGGAACAAGAAGTACGTGTAAGAGGCAAATAAAAGTGAGGCTGAAGAACACAGAATATCTGTTACTGCAGGGCCTATATTTCATTTCTGGTGACAGAGCAGAACATGTGAGAGCTACTACACTTCTTAGAAAAATAAACTATTTCAAACACAGCATTAAATTCCCCATTTACATTCAAACCTGTTTATATACATTACTCTGTTTATATTCAGTCCTAATGCTCATGGACTATCAGAATTTAAAAATGCTAATATTATGGCTTCAAGTATCTTTTAAATACTTTTAAAATTTTTATCATTAATCTTCAAGTCCATTTTAGAACTCTTTCCAAACTTATTCAGCTTCATTACACCCCAGAAGTAATCACTAATCAGAAGGTAATCACTAATTAATGTATATTTCTATACTTTACTACATCTTTATACATTCATAATGAAGTTGCAATATTTTTTTAAATATACACAAATGCTGTTTAGCAATAAACAATCACTACTCTGAAAGGTTACTGTGTAATTTTCACTCTCCCTTAAATTTCAAGATTTTTAAATATTAGTACATGGAAATATAACTAACTCATTTTAATTGTTCTGTCCTCAACTATTGTTTGAATTTTCCAAAATGCACCTAATTACTTTACAAGCATTGCTTCAGATTTTTCACTTTTCCAAACAATCTTTCAATGAACATCAGTACATTTGGGTCATACTCATGATTTGAGCCATGATTGACTTCGTAGGTATATTGAAAGGTAGTGATAATATTTTGTCCCTGGTTAATGGACAACCTTATTGTTGTTAAGTAGAGAGGAAACTGAAAAAAATGGCATATATGAATATTTTATCATAGGAAACTAAACATTTTTCTCCCAAACCCTATCTGCATTCTTTGCAGCCATGGAATCAATTCTACAAAAAGGTGCTTATTTCATTTTTCAAGAAATCAAGAACTGCAAATGTTCTGCTTTCCAGGAGATTATCATTTTAAGTGTATAAGTTTCATTTTAGTTCCTGGATTGACTGCCAGTTAAATACATTTGATAGCAAACAAGTGGATGATGATAACTTCTTCAGAAATTACCTATAAAATTATAGTGAGCAATACCGAAGCATTAAAGATGAATTATCTTATAATTCATTCCCAGTTGTAATAAAGAGAAATTAAAGAAATCCAAATGATATGTACATAGAATCTTGAATTTTGATTGCCTCATAAAAGGCAAATGATTAACTTCAGATGCACCAGAATTTTACTCTGATTATAGACTCCAAACATCCCAACAAATGTGTATTAACTTCTTTTCTCCCAAAATCTTTCCATCTGACTCTTTACTTTTCACATAGTTTTGTAATTGAGCTTACATGGGACTAGGAGCTGGAAAACATATTGGAACAATTAAGATTTAGAGTCTCTAAAGCCCAAGATGTGATGTCTTATAATACACCAACCAGCAAGTCTATTTAAATCCATAAAATGTGAGCTAACATAAATTTCTTCCAAAGGCTGTATGCCATACACATGACTCTTCCAAAGATTGTATGATATACACATGAATAGAAAAAATAAAACCATATTCACATTTTTAAAAATAACATGAACTCTGAACAGTATGTTCTAATTCCATCTATATATTTTCCTCTGACAAATATACTTTGCAACAAGAGGATTTTGGAAGATGTTGGGAATCGTGGATTTAGACAGGGCCACCAAGTACATTGAGCAGATTGTATGCTCGGGCAAGGGGTCAGATGGGGCTAAAATCCAGCCTACGCTTCCAGCCTGAGCTCGGAAATTTGATGGACTGAACCTACCCAGAGAAGCCTGTATCTCATTCCCATACTGGCCCTTACAGACTAATGGTGACTCTGAATTTAGAGCCCAGCTTAGAGAAGTTCCTTTTTGAAGTTATAGTATTTACCAAAACCTTCATCGGTACAGTGCTCCCTCAGTCATGTGTACATTTATATACACAAGTCCACACACTTTAACATTTTAAATGCTCCCAGAGATTTTGAGTTTTGCAGAATTTTCTGAGATCCTGTACAACTATTTCTTATATTCTCCCTGTCAAATATCCAGAGAGAGAAATTCCAGCTCTAGCCTCTGAATGATCAAGGAAATGTTTATTTTCTAGCCTAGTTTCATAATTGCCACCCATATTCTAATTGCAATTAGATTAGACTTTTAATTAAGCATAAAGCAAAACTTAATTTCCCCTGTGTAACATGGTGGAACACTGCAACGGGAATTAGAAATGATGGCCCAACTGACTTCGGTGTTCTGTGGCATTAAATTGCTTAATTAGCTGGACCTCAAGTTGATGCTACAGTTTTTATAATCTGTATAATGGGAAAATGTACTGAAGAGTATGCATTTTAGAGGTAGAACGGAGAACTGGAACCAATATAATTTTCCACCCTCTGTGTTAATGACTCCGAGAGCCAACCTACATTCCTGCTCCTGTGTTAAACAATCCCGGGACAGAACATAATTTCCGACTGTGCTGAACAAAATTGGGACAAGACAAAACAATTTGCCTAAGCACACAATGTGCTCAGGAAATATATGCACTTGGAAAATAAACCTTTAAACCAACAAAAGTAACTTAATTATCAGGACTAAACGCTTATTCCATTATATGCATTTCAAGACCATTGCCTCTCTGTGCCTACAAATATAAAGTCATCATACTATATACACTGTCAATTCCCAAACATTGCCCTGACATACAAGACTCACCTTAAAATCATTCAACCTGGGCACTGTAATCCTATAAATATCCTCTTCTATCATCCATCCTCCTGAGACCCTAGGTAGCGGGCTCCATTACAGAAATAATCTTAGCTTTGCTACATCAACAGGTTTTGCTGGTGAATCTTTGGCTAAGTTAATGGTTAATGGCTGACAGAACCCACCTGGAGAGCTAATTAGTCGCTGTCAGTCCTTCTCACATGCAGTAAAAAGACCTGTGCAATATCACTGCTTAATTTAGTTTAACACTCTTTTTTTCCTCTCCTAAAGGCCTTTGCATAGAATATAAACTTAAAACCCTTAGTGGAGATATTGAATCCTTAGTAGAGGTATTAACTCCTCCTGGTCCCTGAATATTATCTGAAAAAATAAAAGAACTCATTAAAATATTATGTCTTACACTAATATCATAATATTTTCTAGAAGTTATCTAAACAGGAATTTTGAGAGGTTTCAGCAATTTAAAATATGGGTTTAGGGCATCTCACCTGCCATGCCAGAGGACCTGGGTTGGATTCCCGGTGCCTGCCCATGTTAAAGTTCAAAAAAAAAAAAAAACAAGAAAAAAAAATGGGTTTAGAAAAGAGCCCAGCATCATTTAATAGAATTTTAAAGCTCTGTTTCCATACGGATACTGATTTCACAAACTTGTGAAAATGTAAGCATCTCTAGTTGGCATGAATTTGCTTGTTTACTATTTTCTTCTAAAGTAAGAAGCAAATTTATCATCTCTATTGTACAGACTAAGAATGTAATTGCTTAATTCCACTTGATAAGCCTAATGAAGATGACATTATTGGAAAAGAAAAACAGACACTAAAGCAGTATCACAGAATTAAGAGTAATGAGTATCCAGATTACTTTTTGACTATAGGGAGACAGAAATAAATAGAAATGGTACATTCCCTGATATAGTACTACTCTTCTGCTATTAAAAATAACAAGTACTAACAATTTGATCTAAGCTGTTTGAACTGAATAGGGGTCTCAGGCTGGTTGCGAGAAGTGGAAGGTGGCACTGATTTAGTACTGAGAAGAAAGTTAAACAACCTCTCAAATGATGAGGAACAAAATGGCTACCTCTAAGGAGAAAAAGAAAGCAGACGAAACTTCTGCAACCTTTTCCTGGTTGGGTGCTGATGACTTTCGCTGTCTGTTTGGCTAAAAGAAGAGGCCCCATGTGTAAATGAACTTGAGAGACTCTTTTTTTTTTTTTTTCACATGGACAGGCACCGGGAATGAAACCCGAGTCCTCTGGCATCACAGGTGAGAACTCTGCCTGCTGAGCCACCGTGGCCCACCCTTGAGAGACTCTTAAAGGGAGAAAATAGAATTACTTAACAGCTTAGATATTTTACAGATGCTCTGAATTTTAGAGTTGAAGGATTATTCATTGTGCCACAGTACTTGGGGATATGAAAATTCAGCTTCCTGTTGAAGTGTAATTTAGAGACAAGCCTGTTTTAAGAGATACAAATATTTTGCCCTCAGTGAAGCAGGGAAATCAGAAGAACTTTTCCTAATTTTTTTTTTTTTGGAGGGGGGCATCTTTGAACACTAAAGGATACAAAGCTTGGAGTGCTGCAGTGATTAGTTGCAGAGGGACATCCCTTGCCACATTCATTAGGATTGGTGAAATCTGTGCCTCCAATTTCAGTAAATGTTCATGAAATAATGGGTTCTTGCAATTATAGGAGGGAAGACAGAAAAAAGAAATGGTTTAATCTGTCATTCAAATAAGGACCAAGAGAGGTCTGAACAGGGTTGTTTGTCCAAACTGATATAGTGATTCATAATTTATTATTGTTCCTGCTACATACGGTCAGTTAATCTCAATTACTTTTACTCTCCATTTCAAAAATGATGCTATCCCAAATAGCTCCAATGCGACCCAGAAAGATTCTGGGGTGCCAAAGAAAACCAAGGGTATGATATGAAAGCTCGAGCTTGTTTACTTGGATATGAGGCCACGATTTCTCTTAAAAAAAGATAATTGATTTACCCACATGATAGATACACAAAATATAGTTCCTACATTTTCAAATGCCTTGCTAGTTATAGAGTTATTTTTTTAAAAAGTCAAAAAGGAACTTACTTTCCACCAATTTCATCAGCAAATTGTTTACTTGCTAATGGATTCCAGGTTAGAGAACTAAACCAGACAAATACATAGAGTGTTCGCATCTCAATTTACTACTAGTACACATTTTTTAGTGACTCATACATCTATCCATGATATCAAGCAAATATGTCTATATATTGCTGAGCAGTAAGCCGCTGGCATGTAAAGCACAGTGACTTGAAGATAGCTTTGGAAGCTCAGGTGGTTTTGCAAAAAGCAGTCAGGGAGAAGGGAGTCCTGCATTTTGGCTCCTCACTCTGCTGGTAACAGGCCATGTGACCTTGGGCCTCACCTTTCCTATTTTTAAAAATAATTAGGTCATTTGAAGTCCCATTCCAGTTCTACCTATACAATCTCTGAATACATATTCACTTATTGATCAGAATTCTTTGGTGAATTTATATGGCTGTTTCTCTTGATGGGATGACTTTTCTCCACTGATTTTGGAGATTTGGCACCTTTCTGCTAAGCCCAACAGGAGTAGTTGTCCTTTCAGGACTATCAGTGGTGTTCTCTAAATAAAATATTTCAATATGACAATAAAAATAGGACATTCATATAAACATATGCGTAGAGAGGAGCTTATAGGCATCAAATCACTTCCAAGTTATATGCATCTGCATGAGTGTGTTTCTTTAAAGGAGTCCACTAAATTATTAAGAACTTCCCTCCATGTCTTTGGGCCAGTATAAATGTATGTGAGGGAAGCAGCTAGGAAATTTAATGTACGGGCCCTATGTCATGGCATCCAAATATGACTTGATTGTTATTCCTAGCCTGACTCTGAATTAATATTGTCGTTTATTTTCAGCATTTATATGGGTGCAGACTTTAAGTGGCATGATGTAGTAAGGTCTTCATAATGCATGCTAAATGGCACTAGAAAGCATAATGACAAACATGTTAATCGAGACTGAATAATGTATGGCTGACTAGGAACAATTTTCTTCATTTTACATTACGAAAAAAATTTCCTTGACAGCTTCCATGCCAGCACTAGAAGAGTATGCACACCTGTTCACATCTCTGACATGTGTTGTAGCAGTAAACCAGGATTAGATAGGGTACATACTTGCCTAGTGAGTTTTTGTCCAATATTCATGAAGCTTGAGAAGTTTTGTTCAATTATTAAAGATATTGAGTCCTCAAGATACCAAAGCTTTCATAGTTATAGCAAAGTTTGGGGTCAGGGTTTCAGATTTGCAATCCAAGCATCTTTTTGCACCACCCTTACTCCATAAATAACAAACTCTGTACCATAGTGGACAATTTCAGGAAAAAAATCAGCTATTAGAATAGAAAGTGATATTCGTGTTATTGAATGGTTTAAGATTCTGTTAATTATTCATCTTACATCTTCCTGTTAACCACTGTTTCATGGATCAGAGAAAATAGAAGAAGACAGAGAAAAAACGAAGAAGCAGCATGAAAACTAAGGAAGGTCAACACAGTTAAGTTCCAGAGCTAAATATGGGTTTGCACCTTCAGAGCCACCACATAAACTTAGGCAGCCCCCTCCCAAGATTTTTTAGTGGAAATAAACGTTCTTTATTTGTTCTACCACTAGCCACTATTAATGAATTCTTGAAAGCTCATATGGTCAAAGCAGGGTCTGAGCAGTCCTCGGGCCATGTGAGCAGGGGCTGGTTTGGCGGAATTTCTTTCAAACCTGCAATTCTTCTCTATTCAAATGAAATGGTGCCACTTTGCCTTCACATGGCAGAAAAGTATTATTTAATTATTATTTCCACCCCCATTCTTTTCTCATTTGCTCAGAATAATGAAAGTAGCATCTTTCTTTGCTAGAATTGTATCATGTTCAAACTGACAATTCAAGATCGCAATTCTCATTTTAAAAACCCATAAAAACTAAATGTTTTAAATGAATGGGTGAATATCCACACTTTATTCATTTTAAGTTTTGATATTTTGTTCATCATGGATCTTGGCATTAATTTTTATTTTTAAAAAATACTTCATTAAAATAGTGTTTATCTTGAAATGTGAGGGGGTTATGTTTGTTTTTGTTTTTGTTTCGAGGGGTGTTTTCAGAGCATCTCCTATTAAATTTAGCTCTAATTCTGATCCTACAAATCATTGTAGGATCATTGAAATGTTGAATTCTTTTAAAATAAATTTTTTGCACAATTTCATCTCCCTCAGTAGATCAAAAGTTTTATTTTGCCACTTTTTTATTTCTTCCCATACCCACACATACTTTTATAACCAGAGTTCATAAAATTGGATTTTTTCAAAATTAATGTTTACTGATGATAGTCCATAATCTTTCTAACGATCATATCTTTTAGCTACATGGCCTTTCTTCAAATTTATCTTCAGCTTATAAAAACATTACAACATTAAAGCTCATTTAAAAACAGCTCACAAGTCTTTAATAGTAAGCAATTGGTATATTTTAGATATTATGGCAATGGGCACCATAAAGTACATAGATTTCTTTCTGCTTTGTATTTCTCAATGATCAGATTATATATTATGGAATACAAACATGGTTGAGTTTTTGTTTGGTTTTGCCAAATTTGTTTACAAAAGGCTTGTTCCCAAATGCCCTGTACTCAGCATGATGTGTGTGTCTCAATTTCACCATGCCATCCTGACATTATTTTAAGTAGTTATGCTAACTTAACTATTATGAAATAGCCTAAACTCAACTGAAATTCATTTGTATTATATCTATAGATGATCTCAATTTTGAATGCAAATGAATTTTTAAATGGACATTTCAACTAAAAACAACCTAAAGACTGATATCCTATAAAGTATTTAAAATTCAAAAGCAAAATAGAGATTTTAATGAAATTCTTCACTTATTAGGCTACTCCTCTACAGTTTTCACCTTTCATAAATACTACCAAGACTTAGGCAGGAAACACATCTGTCCTGCTTTTGATAATGCAGCACAAATGATGAAGCCCAAATTATGAATCGATAAGTAGTTCTGTGCACAATCTCTAAGGAAAGATGACCATCTGTAGCTGACATTACAATTGGATGGACCATACAGTGCTTGGGAAAACTAATGAATGTTTAACAAAATCTGGTGTCATTAAAACGTAAGCACACGGGTGGGCCACGGTGGCTCAGCAGGCAGAATTCTCACCTGCCATGCTGGAGACCCGGGTTCCATTCCCGGTGCCTGCCCATGATAAAAAAAAACAAAACAAAAACGTAAGCACAAGGATAAACTATGGTACTTGAAACTTTTTTCATAAGCTAAATTTGTTATTCCTTCAATGAGACAATGTTGTGATTAGAGTCAGAGTCTAAAACCAGTTTTGCCAGTTTCTACCTAGGTGATATCAGACGATTTATTTTATTTCCTCAAGCCTTGGATTCTTCATCTATTGAAAAAAAAAAGGAATGCTGTACAGGCATATCATAGTATCATGCATAATATGTGTTTCTGACACAATAGCCGCTCAATATTAGTTGTTTCCTGCTATTGATATATGCTGCCCATAAGCCCTCTGATTTTCACTTTCTGGCTTCTGGAAAATGCCATTAAGAATGTTAAATAAAAGAGATTGATTGTTTTTGTTCTCTGTGAAGTACTAGGAAGAAGTAAACACATACTTTTCTAGAGTAATCTTGGATATCTGTGCTTAAAATGGAGCATTAAATTTGATGACTGACCATATTCTTGATGGTTGATTAGAAAGAAAATGTACCCAAGTACAGGTTAATGATGTGCAGAACTCACTGTCTAACTGAAAATTTCTTTATATCAATGAATATTGGTCAAAAGGAGATAACCCAACAGGCAAAGGCAACAGTTTAAAGATACAGTTACCAGTTCAGTAATATCCTAAATATTCTTTGCATTTATGCAGCGGTAGTTTTCAATTTATGCATATATTTCTTACAAAACAATAGACATCAATTCAGGTAAATACCACTAGGAGTCACAGCAAATACTATACATCTAAATTTTTTTTAAATAACTGAAAAGCTGTACAGATTTTTTTTTTTTTGCTTTGTTTCTTTTACTGTTGACTGAATTATACACATTTTAATAGCAAATAAATATACCATCTATCCCCTTAAGAGCCATGGAAGTTTACAAACACAGAAAGACTGCAACTTGACTTCATATAAAAAGCAATTTCCGGTTACACATTAATATTTTCTCCAATGAGCATTTTCACCAATCCTTATGCACTATTTGAAATTACTAGCTCCATTAGATTTAAAAAAAGAAAAGCTCACCCTCTTCAGTGGATTTGGTCCATATTTCCTTTTGTTATATTTCTGTCTTTGCAACAGAGTAGGGCAGGGTGGGATAAACTTTGCATTCAATTGTTGACATTCTAATTGAAAAATGTTACCTTTTTTAGAAAAAGCATAGCATAAGACAGATGAGTAGAGTTCAGTATTTGATGCTGCTGTTGAAATGTTTTATATTTATTTATTTATTTATTTACATGGGCAGGTACCAGGAATCGAACCCGGGTCCTCTGGCATGGCAGGGAAGCATTCTTGTCTGCTGAGCCACCGTGGCCCGCCTGAAATGTTTTATGCTTTAAAGACTGTGTACAATAGAATCATGGGCTAGGATAGCTACATGTTTCAAACCATCTAGTACTCTACTAAATTATACTTTTACAAACATGCAATGGAGGAATGAAACTCCCAAAACATTGGTAAAATCATTTTTGCATCAAATTAACTTAAATTTAGAAAGATACAATTTCCATGCTTTTTATGATCTGAGATTAAATAATTTCTGATATTATATAAGAACCAAATTATTTTAGATGCCAGAGGTTTTAATGTTTAATAACATTAGGAATGTTTAAATGAAGATAAAGAGCACTGTATTGTCATATTCCTAAACAAAGGTAAAATGAGATTAACTACCTCACTACAGTACTTCGTAAAATTTCTCCAGTGGTCAACTTGTTTGAAAGTTATGAAAACTGATAAACCCTTGTATTAGTGACAATAAGCGTTTACAATACAAACGACTTAGAAACAAATAGTACACAGAATCTAAAGAAATTTTAACATTTGATATTTTACAAAATTCCTATCCCCTACTTTTATAAAGACCATTAAATTACAACTGAAGTGTGCGCAACGGTGGCTCAGTAGATTCCTGGTGCCTTGCCCATGTAAAAAAAAAAAATACAAATGAAGCTTTCAAAACATGAGAATAAAGTCACATTCACATGCCACTGAGAATTGCCCTTTTCATGGAGTCAAATGACAGGATTTTAAACTTAGCTTGGCTCTTAAGGAGATGCATGGTGTAATTATTTGCTATTAAAGTAACTGAGTAAACTATAAAAGAAACAAAACACAACCAAAATGGCCACTTTAAAATATTAGTCTCTTGTGTGCATTAAAAGTGTTCGTGTGTGTTTAACTGATCAACTTTTTAACAGAAAGGAAGGTAGGTTAGGAGAAATGGACAAAAATCCGAATCACAGGAGTCATAGGACAGACAAAAAACTGAAAGTATTAGACCTGCTGTTAGGTAAATAAAAGCATATACTGAAAGTTCACTGATTCTTTTACTGTAGATCAATTGAAAACAGAATGTTGAGCTTCACCTGGCGTCTCCAACACATACCAATATAAGTAGTTGCTTTTATTGAAATTGTATTTTCAAATACTTTCTAAGTATGGGAGGCTTTTATAATGTATTAAATTAAAGAACCCTGGGACGTTAATGCTTATATTTGAATCCTGTATGCAGCAGACTGCAAGACAGGACTAAAGAGAAACAAACTAGACTACAATTGTAATTGAAGATTTGAAAACCCATCTCTCAGAAATTTATAGAATAGATGGAAAGCCAGTAAAGTTATAGAAAATCTGAAAATACTCTCAACCAAATTGATCAATGTGATATTTATATAAAACAGTATCCATCAATAGTGGAGCCACAGTCTTTTCAAATGTACATGAAACATCAAACAAAATAGGCCATACTTCACAAGTTACTTCACAACACTAGCACTACCCTTATGCCAAAACCCAGAAAAGATATTCCAAGAAAAAACTGCGTGAAGAGACAAAATAATCCTCCCCCCAAATATTAGCAAAATATATCTGGCAATATATTAAAAATAATACATTAAGATTAGTGGGTTCAACATTCAAAATTAATTAATGTAACTCACCTAATTAAAAAGCTACAGAAGAAAGAAAAATGATCATCTTATTATATGCAGAAAAAACATTTGAAAAACTTCACATCCATTCATGAAAGAAATTTCACTAATGAGGAATAGAAGGCAATCTCCTTAATCTGAAAAAAGGACATTTACAAAATCTACAGCTGACATCATATTTAATAGTAATGGATTGAATACTTTCCCCCAATGTTTTAGAAGAAGGAAAAGATGTGCAAATTCACTACCCCAATTCAACATCATAATGGAGGTTCTAACCCGTGCAATGGGGCAAGAAAACTAAAGTCATGCAGATTGGGAAGGAAGAAATAGCACTCTCCCTCTTTGCACACAGCTTGATTGTCTTATATAAGAAATCTTATGGAATCTGCAGAAAACCTACTAGACCTATAAAAGGAGTTTTGGAAAGTTGCAGAATAAAAGATTAATATAGATGTCCATCGTATTTCTATATACTAGCAACTAACACAGAAATTAAAACTAATAAATTAGTACTATTTACAATTTTACCAAAAATAAGAATTATTTATGTATGCAGATGAAGCAGTAAGTATAAGATTGAAGTGGTAAAAAGTGTAAAAGATTAATTATTCAAATGCAAAAATAAATGGAGGACAGATTGTGTTCACAGATTGGAATACCCAATATTGTTAAGATTTCAATCCTTTCCAAGTTGATCCATAGATTCAATGCATTTCTAACAAAAATCCTTGCAGGATTTTTTTTGTAGATGTCAACAGTCTGATTTGAAAATCCATATTGAAAAGTTAAGGAACCAGAAGAGTTAAACCACTTTTGAAAAAAAATATGATAATATTATCTGATTTCAAATATTACTTTAAATCTGTAGTATTGAAGACACTATGGTATTTGGGAAAGGATGGACATATAAATCAATTAATCAGAATACAGATTCCAGTAACAGACCCACACATATGGCCAACTGATTTTTTTTTTTTTCTTTTGGGTACATGGTCCAGAAATTGAACCCGGATCTCCTTCATGGAAGGTGAGCATTCTCCCACTGCCACCCATGTACCCACGGCCAATTGATTTTTAACAAAGAAGCAAAAGCGATTCAATGCAGAAAAGAAAATCTTATTAGCAAAGAGTGGTAGAATAATTAGATATTCACATGCAAAATAATGCATTTCAATCTATACATTGAATCATATACAAAAGTTAACCCAAAAGGGGCTGTAAGTTTAAATGTAAAAACCTAAAACTCCACTCCACAGTTTATAGTGGAAAATATAGGAGAAAATGTTTTTGGCACTGGGATATACAAAGGTTTCTGAGATAAAGCACTAAAAGCATAATTTTTACAAGACAATCTTTTGAAATAGTTTTTTTTTTGATGTTGTTAAACAAAAGCCTCCCAGTTCATAAGGAGGTAGAGAACTTAGGTCTTCAAATCCCAGTAACAGGCTACTCATGAGTTAGAATTCTAAGATATGGCCATTTTCACTCATGCTCTCATCTCTTCCTAAGACTTGTGTGATTTTAAGGCAGTACACCAACTGAAATGCAGGGTGGATAAGCCTCCTGTGGTTTTCTAAAAGCTCGGAGCCCTTTTTAAACTCCATGTCTCTTAATATGTAGTCACATCTGCAAAATTGCCTCCTCCTTTTAAAGGGCCACCACTCCCAGGCTTTGGATTCTACCTTACATTTCAGTTCCCCAGAAATGCCTTCCCTGACCAAACCCAGCTCATCCTCAACAGTGCTCCAACTATTAGGTGCTCCTATAACATCTGTAATTTTTCAGTAATTGCACACAACAGGCTGTGCTGTTTCTTATTTGTCTTGCTCCCAGTAGCAGGAGGACAGGGACTCCATATTTCTCCTTCAGAGTCATATCCTCAGGCTCTAACTCAGTGCCGGTTACATAATAACTAAGATAAATAAATACATACAGTATGTGCTCATTGAACAACTGAGGTAGTTACATACTATTTAGTAATTTTAAAACACAAAACCTGAATAGTACCACCAGAGTAGAAAAACAAAAATATACACATCCACACGGATGTACAAACAACGCATTGCCTCCAGAATAGTTTGAATGGCCATGTATATCAGGGGTTTGACAAATACAACCTCATTTAATTCCCACTTTGGACATTTGAAAAACAAGAGCAATAGACTGAACTACCCAAGAGCACAGAACTAGGTATCACAGACTGGGGATCGAAATAATCTAAAGCAGAGGTCAGAAAAATGTTTCTATAAATATTTTAGGTATTGCACGTCATGTGGTCTTTGCAGTTATTACTCAGCTCTGCCTTGACAGCGGGAACGCAGACTCTGATGGCGTATACAGGAATAGGTGTAGATGTGTTTCAGTAAAACCCTATTCACAAAGACAGGTGGCAAGCTGGATTTGACCTGTGGGAGGTGGTTTGCCAACCCCTGATCTAAAGTCTTGTCTCATTATATCACAAATTTTGACAAAGCAGAATTTAAAATTGAAATGCAAATTTAATCCCCCTTTTAAAGCCCATATAAGGACACCAATTAAGAACCGTTTGTCTGTGTATTTTTAATACACAATGTTATATCCCTTACCATGATGGATTAATTAGTATACAACCCACACCTGGTCAAATGTAAATGAAGTGCTTACTTCATAATAATTTAAAATACTCACTTGTATCATGAGCAGTTATTAAAAGCCCTGTTGACATGATTACTTTGGTTTCAAATTTATTGTCAAGATGCAAGTTGGCAGGTTTTATCCATTCTTTTCCTAAATATTAAACAATTCTATGGCATGGAAGAAAAAAACACCAGCAGGAATATTTTCTTTTGGGGCCTTTTACTAAGAAAACTGGAGAATAGTTTTAATACATTAGCTTATGCATTTTCCCAACAGCATATATAATACACTGAAAACCCGGACAGCCACTACATGATCCCAGCCCTAGGATTACCTAGTATTTGGTGACGGGGGCAGGGAGTGAAGAGCATTTAACACTAACTGTTATAGCACTTTTCACCTTGACTTTTTTTTTCTAAGTCTGAAAATCACAACAGAAAAAGTGATTGTTTCTGTGTGGGGAAGAGGATTCTGGAATCTTCAGAACCATTTTTACATTTATATTTTTTTCACTGAATACCTTTAGCAAATAAATATAACAGCTGTACTGCAGTTCATCAGGCATCATATATGTAATAAAAACTAACCCATCTTCTAGAAACTCAATGAATTCTGACTTACTATTATCCAGATAAATGCTTTTCAATCTGCCTCGTATTAAGTCTTTGGAGTTGGGTGGGTGATGGTGGCTCAGTGGCAGAATTCTTGCCTGCCATGCTGGAGACCCGGGTTCAATACCCGGTACCTGCCCATGCAAAAAAAAAAAAAAAAAAAGTCTCAGGAGGTGTTTTGTAAAAAGGAGGATTTCTGGTGCCCATATACAGAGATTGATTCAATAGGTCTTGAGCTAAGCCAGGGATCTGCATTTCAGATCAGCAATCTGAATCTGCATTTTAAATTCTGACATGTTATTTGAAGATCACAATTTTTAAAATATCATCTAACTTCTTACATATCAATTTGAATGTTTAGGCACCTGGATTTACAAGTGCTGAAAATTCAACAGAACTAGCAGACAGTGGCATTAAATAAAGGTTTACTAGAGCCCTGGGGTAATTTCTATGGATTACAGCATAGAAGAGGATGGGTTGGGAAACTTTAACTAAACTTCACCATTTTGGTCTCTAAAACAGAACAGCAAGGCTAGACAGAAACACTGTGGGAAAAGGGTTTATTTCTTCAAAGTATGTAAGGTTCCACCACCACACCATATAGGAAAACTGTATTAAAGAAATTGCCGTTTCCCACTCCTATTTCTTCTGCTTCCTAGCTGCTCACTCTCTGGCTACTCTTTTAGGTAAGTAATCAAACCTCAAAAAGCTTCAGCTTCCACAACTATATAAGATAGAAAATAGTCAAATTTACGTTGTATGATTGTTGTTGTGAGGTTTAAATACAACAGAACAGTAAATTAATTCAGCCAGGCCATAGTAAGATTATCATTTAAGGACTTCGCTTTTTTACAGCCAGTTAGAGAAGACAACTTTCTGGAATGTAGCATAGCACACGGTAGGAAGGGGAAGGTCAGTGGTGGACTGATTCCTGGGAAGTAACATCTGAAAAGGTGGGTGTCTTTTGTTTCTCAGCGCCCCTGACAAATACCACACAGTGGGTTGGCATCAAGCACAGAAAGCATATTGACTCAAGGTTTCAGAGGCTAGAAGGCTTGCTTCCTCCCAGGTTTGGGAGCACCCTGGCTGCCTGGCAATTCTTGGGCAATGGTTTTCCCATCATGTGGCTATACCCGTCCCCGCTGTCTCCTCAGAAGACCTTCAGCAATGGGGCTAAGACTCAGAGGTTACACCTTAGCTACAAATCACAGCTTCAAATGTCCTATTTGGAATGGGTTCACACCCATAGGAATGTGATTAGGATTAAGCGCATGCTGTTTTCTGGAATACACAACTTGATGTACCACAACAGGGTTGCAGAGCTCTTGAGAGAAGCGCCTTCTGGGGGTGGTGGTTTTTTGTGTTTACTGCTTTCATCCAAAGACAAGCTACAGATTACCTCAAACTGTTCAGGAATAAACTTTCCTCCTTCTATTCAAAGAATTGGAGAGGGGAAGAGGAGAAGTTGTCTTTTAAATTAAGTGAACTGTCACTTGACTCTGAATAAAATAGTAGTTAAATATCTATAAAAGGTTTATATAGTGAAAATAATTACAGACACTAATAGAAAGTAGAGTTATTTTGATATTTTGTAAGTAGCTTAAAAGCCTGGACTGTCCAAATGCATTCCAGAGGAGATAGAAACTACAAGCATATTCATTTTCAGGACAGAAATCAATTAATCCAGAATGTATGAACCCCCCCCACACACACACACAAACACACAAATCCACTAGGCCCAGATTCTTTCATGCAAATAGTTTCCTAAGTATTTAAAGAAGTGTAACTTCTAAGCTAGTTAAACTTCTCTATAAGTTACAAAGAAGTACAGCGTCCAATATCTGGTTTGGGAACAAATATAAGATTGATACAAATATCTAAGGAAGATCGCATGTGAAAAGCAAGCTATGGATTAAAATTCACTCATGAATATCAATGTAAAAATAGTAAATGATATATTAAAATCGGGATCATGCAGTAAATTGAGAGAATAGCACACTTCTCCATACAGAGATACCTATTCCAGAAATACAAGTATAATACAATAATTTATTATAGAACAATATGACATATCATGACATCTAATAATCATTTCCATAAAGACTGAAGGTGTATTTGATAAAATTTAATTTCCTTATTAATGAAATATAAATGAATGGGCAGTTCCTTAACATGACAAATAATATAAAACAAAAATCAACATCATGCTTAATAGGAATGAATGCTCAACAGACTCATAATACAAGACAAGGGTTCCATTCTCACCCTAGCACCATTGTTTTGTTTGTTTGTTTTTGTATGCTGCATGGCGGGGTCACATTCCGTTATTTTTCCATGTGAGTATCCCATAATTGCAACACCATCTGTTGAATTTTTGTTTGTTTTGCTTGTTTGTTTGTTTTTTGGGAAGTGCATGGACTGGGAATCGAACTCCGGTCTCCTGCATGGCAGGTGAGAATTCTACTAAACTGCCTTTGCACTCCACCCTAGCAAGCCAAGTGAATAGCTGAAGACCATCAAGACACTATATTCATAATTCTGAAAAGCCCACTAGAGGTGGAGTGTGAGTTTAGAGTCAGCAGGACTGTAGAGGGACAGGGACCTGAGACCCCACAGCTAAGTCTGAGGATGCAAGTCTAAGGGAGTCAGAGTAGAATAAGAGCTCAGAGGAAGAACTGAGAAATGGAGGGCAAAGATGAGCATCCCAAATTCCAAGACACCTGATCCCAAGTTATTCCAACAGTTGACAACAGGAGTAAATGCTAGTAGGATACTAGGAAATATTTTCCAGTAGGCACAGATGCTACGAGGACTCTGATAGCTGAAAATTCTGTCTTCCTCACAATATAACAACATTATTGGAAGAGGCACATCCCAACTCATACATCCAGAAACTATCTAAGTTAATAATTAAACAGAAAATATGCAAAGCACAACATTTGTATATTTTAACTCTACTCTCTGTTTCTTACAAAACAAAGTAATGATATAAAAGACCTATAGAGTAGAATAAATAAGGCAGATCTGATTGATACATATAAACTCTGTATCCTGAATTTATTATCTAGTTCTCCACAGACTATCCATCAAAAAGTTTGTAAGACCAACCAAACGATGTCAAATATTGCAAAAAATTACTGTTTAAAAATCTAATGAAACTAGAATAACCAAACCAGAAACGAAGGAGGAAAAAGAAAGAATATTGCTACCACCTTGAAATTAACAAAAATGTATATTTTCCTTTAACAAACAAGGAATCCAAAATGACAGAATATCTAGAAAATAATGGTGTATTGTTGTTAAATTGTTGTGTAAGAAGTCACCACAAATTTAAAGGCTCAAGCAAATACATTTATTATCTCACCATTTAAATGGAGTCTTTAAGCACAGGTCAGCTGGGCCCTGTGTTCAGGTCTGGAAGCTGAAATGAAGGTATCAGCTGGCACGACAATGTACATATGCAGAAACTTTGGAAATACAGCTAAAGCTTTCCCCAAAAGAAAATTCACGATTTTAAATACTTATATTACTAAAGAAGAAAGAACAAATAATACCAGAATTAACATCCAACTCAAGAAGTCAGAAAAATGCCAAAAGTTTCACAAAGAAAGCAGAAGGAATTGATAGATACTCTGCTAGTTATCCATTAGTGCAAATAGAGTGATTTAAAACTGAAATTTGCTTTCTTACAATTCTGATGGTCAAAACTGGTTTCATTGGGCTAAGTTCAAGAGGTCAGCAGGGTACAATCCTTCCTGGAGGGTCTAGGGGAGAATCCATTTCCTTGATCTTTCTAGATCCTAGAGGCCACACTGGCTAATGGTCTCCTCCTTGGCTTTTGAAGTTGGCAAGATTGGCATCTCTTTACATTCATCCATCCACATACATCCTCTGATTCTCCTCTTGGGTCTCCTTCTTGAGTTGTTAAGGACCCTTCTGACTATATTGGGCTCACCTGGGCAATCACAGATGATTTTCCTATGTTAAGGTCAGCTGATAAGCAGCCTTAAATCCACCTGCAATTTCCCTTTACTGTGTAACCTAACATATTCACCTGTTCTGGGAATTAGGCTGTAGGCTTCTTTGGGGGCCATTATCCTGCTTAACACAGATACAAGAAGAAATTAATATCTTAGAAAACAGATCATTAGAATTATAATTAGATCCAATGTCTTCTGGAGTGCGCAATAAAATAAACCATTAATTAACCTAATTGAGAAAAAAAGTGAGAGCAAATATATTTAAAATTAGGATATTGGGAAATAACCACAGACAGAGGAATAAAAATAAAAGTAATGTCTTTGTTCAACTCTGTGTGAATAAACTTGAAAGCTTGGATGAAATTTATGTGTTTCTTTTCCTAGAAAAAATGTATTTTCATAGACTTTACTCCAAAGGAGAGAAAAATCAAATGAATTTTCATAGCCAAATTGAAGTTGTCAAAGAACTATCTACCCTCCAAAAATAATGCAATAGTCCCAGAAGATTTGAGAGTAGTTCTCACAGAAATGTTTATACAACTGATAATACTAATGATGTTAAAAAATTGTAGAGGATAGAAGTAGGAAAACTTCCACATTTTTTAAAAATTTTCTTTTGATATCATTCACACACAAACATACACACACACACGCTCCCCTCTCCCAAAGTTTCAGGCCAATCTTAAGAACATTAATGTAAACAGAATCTATCCACATATAATGCGAATAACATATCATGACCTAGAGGTTTTATCCTGGATATAAAAATGGCTCAAAAGAAAATATTTAAATACAATGTTAATATAGCTATAATTTTGAATAATATTGATATTTTAAAATATTGAAATCAAAATAAAAACATCATTTTGGGAAGGCTAAAAGAGGTCTTAAAATAGAGAATTCAGTAAGCTAATTAGCTACCTTGATAGAGAGAGACCATCACTTTTCATTTAAAATAAAACCAACCCATGATGAAATATCCAGGGAGAAACTCAACAATAAATCTGTTTTTTTATATTATATGTATTTGTATAGGAATATTCAACATTATAAAGCTTTTAATCCTCTTTAAGTCCATCTATAAATTTATTGTGATCCTCATAAAATTTTGATACCAGCAGGATATGTTTCATATGAGAGGATGAGAAGGAGAAGAAATCCTGATTTCAAAGTTCATATGGCAACATAAACCAGCAAGACTAAATGAGCAAGAAGATAATGAAAAGGAGTAGTAGTGGGTGTGTACTAGCCCTAAAATGTGGCAAAATATATCTTAAAACTGTTGGAATTTTAAAAGTGCATTGCAGATGCAGCAATAGATTAATGAAATTTTTCTTCAATACTCATCCAGTTTTGCTATTAGCATATGCATTATTTTATAAAAATAAAGAAAAAGTACTATAAATACACAATCAGAAAAATAGTCTAATTAAAAGAAATTATAGTAGAAAGTCAATTCTCCTACACTGACAAAAGCAACTAAGGAAAATCTATAAATTTTTTAGACCTGTTGTCATAGACTTTAAAAATTCAACTCCCAGCACTCTTCACAATGGCCAAAAGCTGGAAATAATCCAAATGTCTCTCAATAGATGAATGGATAAATAAATTGCAAAATACATAATGGAATATTATTCAGCCATAAAAAGGAATGAAGTGCTGATCCAACCTATAATGTGGATAAACATTGAAAACATGCTAAGTGAAAGAAGCCAGGCCCAAAAGGTCACATTTTGTATGAATTCACTTATATGATATAACCAGAATATCTAAACCCACTGAGCCAGAACACAGAGTGTGATTGCCAGGGGCTGGAGGGAGGGGGAATGGGGACTAAGTGCTTAAGGGGTACTGGGTTTTCTTTTGGGGTCAGAAACTGTTTTGGAGCTAGATAGGGCTGATGGTTGCATAACACTGTGACTTATTAAATACCAGTGAATTATTCACTTTAAAATGGTTAATTTTATGGCATATGAATTACACTGCAGAAAAGAATTCAACCCGTCAGGCAGGGAATATAACTTGAATTATAACTTTTATTATGGCAATCAATTAGGAAAAAAAGCAAATAATGCCCAAATCACATATTTATGATAGAAACAAATATTATTTCAGGAATTGAAACTATCCCTCCTTGTCTTTTATTTCTTGGAAGCTAAAGGCCTCTCAATACATTAGAGAAAGGTATGGCTGCTATAACTTTTACAGGGTCAAAATGCAAATAGTGTGAAAGGACAACTGCCTCTGGGTGCTGGTGTCAGAAATACTAGAGCCCTTCTTTTTTTTTTTTTTTTTTTCCCCATCAAACCATTTCTCTCACAGATTAAGAAAAAAAAAATGTTGATTGCTATTTCTAGTTCCTTATTAGGAACCAAAGGCTTTCAGGACTCACAAAAAAAGAATTTATGATGTAAATACCATAGAGCAAATGCCTTAAATTCACATCAAGAAGAAAGGACAAACAAAAGCATATTTTCTTAAAAACTAAAGGAACTAATACTAGAATTAAAAATAGCATCTGTAATAAAGCTGGAAGAAAGGCATAGAGTTAACAAGGCAAAATTAACTTTAAGGAAAAATGAAATTGGGATTCTTCTGGATATACTTTGCACTGGGTAGCCTAAAGCTAACTTTGCCACCCACTTTTCAAAGAGTGCTACCCAAAGGATGGCATTGGCAAACTAAGTAATACAAAATATTAACAGCAACAAAATAAGAGCCAGATTACTGGATAACCACACATACATTCAAATGTTAATTCAAACCTAAATTTCAAACTCTAAGACTATTATGTCATTGTCCAGAGATCTGGAAACATTCACCTTGGTGACTCATAATGAATTAGCTAATGTGAGATAATAAGAAAAGATCCAACAACATTGATTATTCTCAATAACACCATTTTCCACCCTCCCAGTTGAACATTTAGAAAATAAATATTATAAAATAGTGGGTTGAACAGTGTGATGTAATAAATTTTAGGAACCAAATTTGCTTTAAATATTTAATTATAAGAATGTACAATATTTTGCTTGAACAGGCCTGTATTTTTAAAAATAATAACAATGAAGAATTAAATATATTTAAAATTTATACTTATGTTTTATAGTTTCTAAAATATGCTATGTTAAATTCTAAATAAAATTTTTATTTAAAACTCAAAATGGCTTTTGGGGGAATGTTTTATTAAAGCAATTAATTTGGTTGTTTTACTTGTACATTTGAATGTTTTGCTATTAAGTAGTTACTATAATTATGCCATTACAACAATTATGCAATTACTGTCTATAATTATATCATTTAATTATATAAGTATACTTACAGGAATTAGTTGTATAATTAGACCATGTAATTACACGGTAAAATGGGAAACTGTATTTTAAATCACACTATGCTGACTATATTGGCTTATTTCAAATTATGGCATCTGAAGTATTAAGACTGTTTCCTCCTGTGTAAAATTTTTAGAATTTTAAAAACTTTTTATTTTAAAATAATTTTAGTTTTCAAAGAATTAAACATGTCCTCCAGCCAGATACCCCATTGAAATTTTGCCAGCTATTCTAATTATATCCATTTGTGTAAAATAATCCAATCCAGGATTCTCATTGAACTTATTTGACAATTCTCTTTAGAGTCCTTAAATATCTATCACTCTGTCACTGTCACCATCTATCATCCTATCACCCAATCACTTCCTTTCCAGCTTGTAAATTACCTTTTTTGAATATAAAAATATTATATTTTTTCAAAACCAAACCTATGTAAAATGGCATGTTCGGAGAGGTCTAATCTACTCTGTGTTGTTCGAAATTTTGTATATAAGCTTCTGAAGCAAACTACACTATTCCCAAAAACATTTTTTTCATATTTTTTAAAATTAGTATATCATAGCATTCTTGTTGGGATTTTGAACTGAATTATCATGAGTTTATAGGTTATCTAAAGGAAAATCTGAACTTTACCACATTGGGTCATCTCATTTGTAACCAAGCACCATTTCCCCATTCATTCTTACCTCCTAAAACCTTCAAACTTAAAATTTCTTTGTCAATGCTTTGTTCAGCTTTCATAAATATTTATGTATGTGACTAGTTCCTCTTTACATTTCCTTTGTAGAAAACCTTATCATGTCTTTTTTTAATGGTCATACTTTCTCTGTAATTCAAAATTGCATCTGGTATCATTTTTCCTCTGCTTGCAGTACAGGTATTCTGAAGGTACAGTCTCTCAGCTTCTTTGTGTGTTTCAAAAATTTCATATCTTGCTTCCATCTTTAAATGATAACTTTCACTGGGCATGAATCTTAGGTCGACAGATTTTGACCTAAGAACAAAGTCCTTCAATGTTCTCACTCCATTGTCTTCTAGCTTGTATAAGTTTTAACAAGAAATCTGTCATAATGTTTATCTTTGTCATCCTTATCAGCTTATTATCCTTACATTGATTTGAGGTTCATTGAACTTCTTGGATCTGTGAGTTTATAGTTTTCACCAAATTTAGAAAAAATTCAATCACTAGTTTTCAAATATTTTTCTGCCATCCTCCTCCTCATTTATACATACATTGTTCTTCCTGATATTTTCCCCACAGCTTTTTGCAGTCCTTTTCAATTCATGTTTCATTTTTAATAAATGAAGCTCACTCATCTTTTCTTTTGCAGTGTTTAAACTGTTTTGAAGCTCACTCATATTTTCCTTTGCAGTGTTTAAACTGCTGTTAATCCATACAGTGCATTTTTCATTAGACATTTTATTTCCATTTCTTTGAAGTGCCATTAGATTCTTTTATATATCTATAATTTACCTGTTCATCATTGCATGTTTTCCCCTATCTTTCGAACATATGTGGAATTTATCATCTCTGTTTGAATAACCTTGACTGATAATCCCATCAGCTCTGCCATTTGCAGATCCAGCTAAAATGAACTTCCACGAGGAAATCTTCCTTACTGTCTTTATGAAGAATTGATTGTTTCTTTCTTGGTGTTGCCACAGAAGTATTTGTAGGCTTCTTTACTCTAGTTTTAAAAACGACCCGCATTTCATCAAGCAGTTGTTAAATACCTGTCACTGTTCTCATTGTTTTACAGATATTAATTTTGCTAGTTTTCAAAAGTAGTGTAGAGAAAATGATTTTGTAATTCCACTTTAGAGATGATGAAACTAAGGCACAGAGAGTTTAAGTAATCAGTCCAAGCCTGCAAAGAACAGCTGGATTGAGAATCCAGGCATCCTGCTTCCTCACCCCACAATAGTCTGCCACAGTGTACCATAAACTAGTGTTGCGAATATCTGTATTTTTCAAATGGGCCACAGAATTCTCCTTTCCTAGCAACTAGTATATGTGCAATAAGATTTAATGGTGTGTAAGTTTTAATTGCATAAAATATTCAATATGTTTCTGCCCAACAAGTAATTCAAAGAATTTGGAAAAGCCCAAGGTGGTTTAACATCTAACATAAATTATTCTGAAAGAATATGGAATTTTTTTGGAAGAGAAGGTGAGAAATATTTTTTAAATCAATACTCATAAATGTATCTGTTTGGAGATATCACTGAAATGCATGACTCACAAATGTAGATATTATCATCAACTAAGTGGAAAAGTATTTGCGACTCAATAAAAGTATATATCCAAATTTGTATAATGAGCCCCTGTCCGATGAGAAGATACTATATAATGCATATAAATGTATCTTGTAGATTAAAAAACAACTATTTTACATTTCTGAATCATTATTATACATATAGTACATCATACAGATGTACTTTATTGCAATGATCTATGTTGTCATAAAGATCATAAGTCTTAGATTTTTCCCTTTATTTCTTTTTACAAGAAAATCACAAAAATAGTGATAGCCATAGCCTGTGTTCATTTTCACCACAGTTTATTGTGCCCTGTACGCCTAAATAGCTTAAAAATTGCATTTATTTAAAGCTATTAACTGTTTTTAAGTCTTGCTTAGGTAACGCTTTACAAAGTACAAAACAGATCACATGTGAGCTTCACAAAAGCCTTGTGATATGGTAAAACAGTTACTATATTGCAGAATGGGTGCTTCCCATTTACATGGTGTTTGGATGCATATGCGCATATTTTTGTGTCTTCCTAAAAATATATGGATTATGTCCTCTTGGACAAGCTTCTTTTTTGACGAAAAATGAAAGGCAGTTTGCTTTGGAGGAAAGGGTATAGGGTTTGAATTCACACTGAGATAGATGCAGTTTCAGGTTCTGACTCAGATAACTTTATGACTTAGGACAAGTTAGTCCATTTTTTTGAACCACAGTTTCTTCATAGAGAAACGTGGTTAGTAAGACTACCTTGTTTGGTTGTTGTGAGGATCTAAGATAAATGTTTCTGATAGGCATAACATAAATGCTCAATAAATACTATATCACAATGAACACATCTTGTGGTCAGTTGCAATGGAAAGCTATAAAACACAAATTTAGATGGGTGAGAGGTTAAACAAACAGAAATGACAAGGTGTAATTAGCAGTTAATTTATCAAGATTCTGGAGAAGACTTGTTATCAACACCATATTAATTCTATAAAATAAAACTTCATCAATAGTAGAAGTACCCACAGCATTTATTTAAGTCATTAATAAGTCATCTTCAAATAGGTGACTCAAATAAAATTTTTCTTAATTTTAATAAATGACTTATTATTAATTCATCACATATCAGATTGAGAGTGAGGAAAATGGCATTCATTTCAGGAAGAATTAAGTAAGAAAAAGATAAAAGAACTTAAAGTGAATTGGTAGTTATTTCCCATAGTGTTTTCAGTGTTATTGAAATTTGTTCCTAGTAGTTCTCTTTTGATGAGTGGTGATGAAAAGATTGGGAACTATCATAGTTAATGACAAAAATTAAGACAGTGAAATTGCTAGCGACATTTAATATGATTATATATAAATTCCACATAAATAAATTAATTCCTAACTTACCTGGAAGTAATTTATCTAGTAGGGTAAAGTTTTCAGAATACAGAGAGAGAAAATAAAATAAGGAAAATATATTTCTGAGCAACCCAGACAGATGTGAACAAGTCCATCATTTAAAAATGTCCCTTGCATTGTCATTACGGTCTGCTAACAAACCCACTTGGTTTTTCCCAAAATGACAGTGATCAAATTTCCCTGCCTGTGGAAAGAACCCACAGAAGCCGAAATAGTGACCACAGCAAAAACTGTAGATGACTGGTCACCGCTGAAGGAATGACAAGAAAGAAACTATTTAAAGTAGAGTTACTCAAAATTCATATTCAGAAAGCAAATTGAAATGTATAATTCAAATTATAAATTTGATCAGATGAGGCTAACTCTTGATTTTAGAGACTCCTTCATGTTTTTAGCTGACCCTGTGTTATGGACAAGCAGAGAGAAGCAAAAGTGTCATTTTCCTAATGCATTAGAAGTGCTTCTTAGCTAGCTCAGGTTATCACCTATTGTTCTTTTCAATGAGTTTCTAAGCAGATGTGTAGAAATTGTTCTTAATTGAATAATTTCACCCACTTTGACACTGTTTCAGAAGTACTTTGTCATTATTGGACTGGTAAGCGAAAATGACGACATGATCTCTTGGGGCTTCAAGGACTATCACGTAAAACTGACTACTAATAGAATGACACTCTCATTAAACAAAGATTAGTTTTTATGAGTTTAATGGGATATCTTTGATATATCTGGGTTGTTCACTTCTATGGAACACCTTTTCTGTGTCTTGATTTAAATGAAGTTCTAGTATTATCTGCAGTACTCTTGGGTTTGTAAAGTATTACAGAAAATATGCAAAATAGTACCTATAAACCTTGGGTTTCTTTTATTTAAACTGCTGGCTTTTCTGACATTTTCCTCAAACATTCAAAATTCAAAAATTTCTTTACAACACATGGTATAAAATGGAGCAAAATTAAATGGAACGATTTATAAAGAAGGTGTCAGAATCTCTACCAGATAGATATTATGGTATGTTTTCTCTATCAACTCAGCTAAGCTAAAACTCTTGTTTCTTAGTATTTTCCTTCCTTTAAGATTCTGGGTCAAGACTGTCTGTGTGGGAACTGGAAGACAGAAGTGATAGGCAACCGTTTATATGTTGCAAAGGCTGGTGTGGACCAGGCACTGCTGCATATACAGTTGATGCGCTGGCTCACCTTGTAGGCCTGGGGTGGCCACTGGGCGCCCATCTCCTCCAGCTCCTGCCTGATTTTAGAGTCTCAGAGTCCTTTCGCCAGGTGAATGTACTGCTCTGTGGTGAATGGTTCCAGTTTATCCTGCAGGTCATCCACGGCATCAGGACTGAAAGCACCAAGAGACAGGTGGGAATTGCAAGCGGAGGCCATGATTTCAGTTTTTCTTCATGGGTTCCAATTTGTCCACACAAGTGCCAATCTGTCCCCCCGTCTACGCCAGTTCATTTCTGTCTTTCCTTTCTGAATGACAAACACTAGATGTGGAAACAACTGCTTTGCATGGGCTGCTTAATTCGTTCCCACCACTGTGTAAGGTGGAAGCTTTATAATAGATAAATAGATCTGTATCATGAGTATTGGTTGTGCTTCTCTGATCAACCCTAACTAACAGAGCACCAGAGCCACACGGCCATGAGAACATAAGCTGAATGGTGGCAGAGAACTTGCTTGTAATATTTTCTATTGTTTCCTCAACAATAGAACAATGCCTGGCAAATAGTAGCTGCTCAATAAATACTTGTGAAATGACTGGTGAACTCAATAACCAGGACCGGGGAAAGGAGAGAAAAGCATGGCAGTAGCAGGAAGATCAGAAGAAGGGGACTGTTTTCTGTCCTAGCTACATAATCGCAATGCTTCACATTGTCTAAGTCCACACAATTCAATATTAGCCACAATTGAGTATTGAGTATTTGAAATGTGGTTAGTCTGAATTAGGATGTGGATGTCAGTAAGTGAAAGTATACAGCAGATTTTGAAAACTTAGCACAAAAGATAAAATACAAAATTAATAATTTGGATATTGATTATATGTTAAGATGATATTTTCATTTTAATATATAAAATTAAATCAAATTAAATATATTGTTAAAATTAATTTCTCTTATTTCTTTTTCCTTTTTTAATATGGCTACTAGAAAACTTCAAATTAAATATCTGGCTGATATCTACTTCTCTTATGCGGGACTTGTCTAAGAAGTTTTTTGTAGGGATTTCTAAAACGATTACAAATAATATCAGTTTCATTTTATTGGCAGGTATAACTTGGTATCTCACAAATGTGATCTCCCATAATCTACCCAGCAGTTTTTTGGTTTATCTGCTATTTACTGAGGAGGATTCATATCTACAATAGGCTGGGCACTGTGGAAAGTACACATTTTCTAACGGAAAACATTTTTGAAGTAGGAGCTACTTCTTTTAAAACCTTTTGTAGCTGATTTTGCCAGTTAAGTAGCATTCCTTTTTATTTAACACCAAATAATATATACTTCTGGGTTCTATGAAGAATACTTTCTGTGCCCTGGATTTTCTAAATATGAAGATTAATTCCAAACTTGCTTGTGGCTATTATTTTAGATTGCTGGCTGCTAAAACAAATTCCGTGCAAGGGGTTGGCTTAACAACAGGAATGTATTGGCTCACAGTGTGAGAGTCTATAAGGTTTGCTTGCTTCCAAAGTATCTTTTGGCTGGCTGGTAATCTTTGGGGTTCCTTGGTATTTCTGTCACAGGGCAATGCACATGGCAGCATTTTCTCCTTTCCCTCCTGGGTTCCACTGACTTCCACCTTCTGGCTGCTTCCCGTGGCTTCTCTTCTGTGTCCAATTTTCTTTGCTTATAAGGTCTTCAGCGGTGTTGCATCAGGGTCCACCCTCTTTCAGTTTGGGCACGCCTTAATATGACGTCTTCAAAGATCTCCTCAAATGGGTTCACACACACAGGACCAGAAGTTGGGACCTAAGCATACCTTTTGTGGGGTACAAGATTCAATCCCCAACAGCTACAAAGATCTATTTCAGTGTTTCTCTATTAAAATGTCAAATTCTCATTGTCTCCCAAACCACAAAAGAGTCATAGGAAGATTCAACTTTGTTTGAGTCCTAAAGGACATAAATGTATATTCATCTTATAATATATATGCATTTTATAATTTCAAAATATATGCACATCATCCTGAGTCTTCTATGGATAACTTTAGAATTATGTTTGAATATAACTTGATCATACAGAAAAGAATCCAGTGACGTTTTAAAAATTTTACTCTGCACGTCTGCCAAATGCTGTGTCTAATGGTGATTAATCATTTCTGTATTTCCAACTGTATATTTAGAGATCTGTTCTTTGATTTTTAAAAAGATTAATGCTTTAAATACATTTTAAAGAAAAATTCATGGATGTGCACTTTGAAGCTTGTTCTCCAGGTGTAAATGTCATTTTTTCTGAAGCAGGTATTGCCACAGAGAATTTTTAAACTGAATCCTCCCACGGTATATACAAATTCATGAACTTAAATAATGGATTCTTTTTGAAATAATGTTTTTATGTATATGTTCCCTGATAAACCACAGTTAAAAGTTATATAAAACAAAATTATTCTTTTTCAGATGGCTGGATAATTTTATATGTGTTAGATTTTATATTAGAAGAAGTAGGAATTCTTAAGTAAAACCAGGTTGGGAGAATATTTTAATCCAATAATGGCCAAATTATTTTATGCATATTATGAATACCCTTAATTATACAGCCTTTGCATATAAGGCTTAATTTGTCCTATTATTTTAAAGAATACATATTACTAGTTAGTTTATATTCTAGTGTCTGAGTGAAATAAAATACTTTGGAAATAAAGACTTCTAACAGTTGAATAAGCTAATTCCTTTGCCCAACTTATCCAGAATTAGTCTGAATTTGAAAATGTTTTACAAAATTAGATAATCTTATAATTTAAAAATATTTAAAAATGTATTTACCCTTTAATTTTTGCAGTTGGTTTGATTTTACAAAATCTGAAACATTAAATGTCTCAGAAGTGATCATAATCAACTGTTTCACCTACTTAGCCAATCCCCTTCATTTTCATTCCACATATGCTCACGAATAGACAGTTCTTTTCCCATGATTCACCTTTAATTACCTTTGGGAGCTGATGGGTCCCACATCTATGTGTCCAGATCTCTGGTCTCTGTAGTAAAATTCATAAACATGTGAATCACTTGAACCTAAGCTTCATAAATCTATATTTGTTAATATAGAAACCCTAAATAGTCATTTCATAAAAAGTATGTAGTCTGTTAAGAAGAATGAGTCATTTGTATTTTGGAATTGAAATAAAGTGTTCTGAGGATTTAAAAATAGCTATCTCTCTATGTATGTACATATATATACATATACATTTACAGAAGTAGATGTAGATATGGAGATAGATGATGATATAGATTCAGATATGAATATAGATATTGTTCTACTTGACTATCCAACAGGTACTACAGATCAACAAAACTGAAACCGAACCCTAATTGTTATCACTTTCCCCACACCTCCAAGCCTGCTCTTTTTCCTGTGTTCACTACAGATTTACACTACTGCGCTCCATTTGGTCAACAGTGAAAGAAAAATAAGGTTGAACGGACTTCTCTAAGCAAACTCTTTTCAACTGGCCATCACATGTCACATCCTCTTCATCTGTACAAAATGTGATTTGCCTGTGTGTACATAGGTAGTGAAGTAACTTTTTTTTTGACATGGGCAGGCTCCAGAAATTGAACCCAGGTCTCCGGCATGGCAGGCAAGAGTTCTGCCACTGAGCCACTGTTGTACTGTCCATTTTTCTTTTTTCTTTTTTGGGGGGCGGGTGGTGCATGGTCCAGGAATCGAATCCGGGTCTCCTGCATGAAAGGCGAGCATTCTACCACTGAACCACCCATGCACCCAAAAATTAACTTTTAAACTCACATCCAAAGATTGAATACTGGAGAATTGAGTTGCCCAATCTGACTATTGGGTGGCCACTGCCCTCGTAATAAGCTGAAGAGAGGACTCCACACCTATACTCACCAAAGGTAAATGGTGATTGCAATAAGTGCTTGTCTTGGCATCCAAACTGCAAAATCAAAATAACTTGAATTAGGGCACTAAATGTCTGATATGGCCAAGAAGCTGTTTGAAAGTTGTTGAGAAAGCTTTTGAGTATACAACCAGGCATACTATGGTGCCTTCTGTCATCTTCTACTGGAAGACCAGCTTGCAGATGGCAGAACTCCCTTGAGCTACCCCAGTGCAGCAGCCAGAACTGTTACCTATATCATCCTTAGCATTGGTGACCTCCCCTTCTCCCCGACTCTTTATGTTAAACAGTGTGGTGTGTTAAATTGAATTGCTTGACTCATATTTTGTAATTATGCTAAGGAGAAGTGAAAGCCATGCTAATTTAGCTCACCTTGAAGAGTGTGTCCTTCCCCCCTCTAGCCTCTTAGAGATAAGAATCCTATAACCGAGGTGAGAGGGTGCATGCAGATCACAAGATCCATCACCCAAAATATCACTCCTCCAGAAACTTTGAATCTATTTGAACTTCACCCACTTTCTCAGTCCCTGTATGCAGCAGTTCTTGTATTCATTTGAATTACGCTTTTTCAGTTTCTCTGGAATTCTTTTATTGCTCTTTAGCCTTTTGGTTTTTCCTCTGGAAAGTTCACTATCCCTCTGGACCCAGATATCTGCAGTTCCCTAAATGGACTCCCTGCCACCAGTCTTGTTCCATCTAATCCATTCTCTACCTACAACTAGGGTGATAAGTCCAAGAAAGTTCTAGCTATTACTTTTGTCCTTCTGAACTCTTTAATGGTATCCCACTGTCTTCAGAAAAAAAAGACAATTGTAGAATGTTGCTCAGGAGCTCCTAAATGATATGACCACATGCTTCTCAGCAGTCATGCCCCAACACAGCCACAACCCCTGTTGAAGTCTGATGCAGACATTTCTAACTACTAGTAGCCCCTGCTTGTTCTTCACCATCCACCCTGTATTCACAAACGCCAAGAAGGTGTCCAGTTAATTCCCTCAGGCAGATGCCTGGCTAATCCCTCTTATGCTTTGGAGCTCACTTTAAATGTTACTTCAAAGATGCAATCCCTGACTCCTGCTCCCACGTGTTCACCCACCTCCACTTGTACCCCAGAGCTCCTGACCATGTCCGTGCGATAGTGCTTGCTACACTATATGATAATCATTTGCTTACTTATTTATAGAGGTGGTAAGTCCCTTGAAAAAAAGAAAGATTGTGATTCATCCCTCAGAAAATATCTTAATGATAAATATAGGGCCTGGAGTATGATTAATTTATTTTATTATCCATAGAAATATCTCATTTCACTCGTTCAAGACATTGAGAAAATAATCTGTTTCAAAACAATTTTTTTCTTTATTTGTAGTGTTCTTCCAAGATTAAAGTAGTTCCTCTTCCCTCCTTCTGATCCTGCATATTTGAACCATCAGTATGTTTTCCATTTCTCAAGGTCCCCTTCAAATGTCGTCTTTTCATGAAGATTATAGGAACACTTCAATCAGTCTTTTTTGTACTGGCTCTGCAATTTATACTTTAGCCAATTTGAATCTATTATGTACCCCCAGAAAAGTCATGTTTTAATCTTGACCCAAACTTGTGGGGGCAGTCCTTTATTTTAATATTGATTCAATATTGTAGGGTGGGAACAATTTTGAATAGATTTCTCCACAGAGGTGTGGCATGCCCAATTGTAGACATGGAGATGTGACTCTGCCCATTCAGGGTAGGTCTTGATTAGTTTTCTGGAATCCTTTAAAAGAGGAAGCATTTTGGAGAAACTGGAGATGCAGATGGTTCGAGAAGAGTTGCTTCAGACTTCATGGAGACATGGGCATTTGGAGATGCTTGGAGCACTGACAGAGAGAGTAGATGTCTACATACAGGCAGAGCCCAGACGACATCACCATGTGCCTTATTATGAGATGCTAAACAAGTCAGAACCTGGAGAGAGCCAAGAGAAGCCACGAGATGACAGCCAGCCCCAGAGGAACAAAATGAGGAACCCTGACAGGAACAGAGACTGTAAGCAATGGAGCCCAGGAGCAAGAGACCAGCAGAAGCCAGCCACATGCCTTCCCTGCTGAAGAGATGTCCCAGACAGCATCAGCCTTTCTTGAGTGAAGATAACCTCTTGTTGGTGCCTTAATTTGGACGTTTTCTCAGCCTTAGAATGGTAAACTTGTAACTTAAATTCCCTTTTTAAAAGCTGTTCCATTTCTGGTATATTGCATTCCAGCAGCTTAACAAACTAAGCACTAACACTTTAGCCTTTATTTTTATTATATACTTAACTTCTGGTCACAATATGCATGGATGTGGTCTATAGAACATACACACTCATGGTTATTATTTGTTCACCACTCTTGCTCTCAGCGCTTAGCTCAGGATCTTTCCTATAATATTTGCTTATAAACTGCATGCTGGATTAAATTGCATTGGAATGCTCTTTAGTACTCATACTGAAATCCATGCATATATTGTCTAATAGAAGCTCTTCTTTTATCTTAACTCAGGTTTATAATAATTCAATTAATTCAACAAAATACTGCAAGAAATGTACTGCAAGAAAAGCATGGACAGAAATACACAGCTCAATTAAATATCTGCTTTCAGGATTTTTCAGTCAAAGAAAGACATGAGGGCGGGCCGCGGTGGCTCAGCGGGCAAGAGTGCTTGCCTGCCATGCCGGAGGACCCCGGTTCGATTCCCGGCCCCAGCCCATGTAAAAAACAAACAAACAAACAAAATATAATAAAAAAAATAAAGATGTTTCCCTTTCTTCCTCCCTTCCTTCCTTCCTTCCATCCTTCCTTCCTTCTCTGTCTTTCTTTCCTTCCTTTAAAAAAAAAAAAAAAAAAAAAAAAGAAAGACATGAACAGATAGTAATGGTAGCATTGAAATGTTAGCAGTTATGCCAAAGTAGTACCTAGAAAGCCAAGTAGAAACATTAATAACAAAAATAATCTTAGTTTCTAAAGGATATTCAGATGAAGTTTTAGTTAGAAGATGCATTTGAACTTATGGTGGAATCTTGAGGAGAGAGGAATATAGAACCCCGGGATGCACATCTTCCCCAAGTGTGAGCAGAACCTGGGGAAGAGAAAGTGCTCAGCACATTTATGGAAAGGTGAGGAGGTGTGAGGAGGTGTGAGGGGTGAGGCCACGAAAACGGAGGAAGATCGACTGAAAACAAAGGTCGACATTGAATACAGGGTCGAGGATGCTGTACTTGAGTATTTCCAACCACCTACCCTCTCTTACTTCTTACTATACTGACAAAGCAGAAACTTAGAGACTCCTTGGAATTCCTGCCTTGATTCTTATGAATTTATATTCCATCCACATTTTTTCAGCAATATCTATTCAGCAAACATTTAGGGAGCATTAAGTTTGGTTCTCAGAGCTGAAGATACCAGAAAGTAAAACTGTCTTCTCATGGAACTTACATATTAGTTGAGAGAGACAAGGAAATGAACTAAGTAATACATAAATAATTTTAATTTATATTAAAATATAAATTTTTTATATTTAAAAAATTTATATTTAAATTTAAATTTTTAATTTAATTTAATTAATTTAAATTTATTAAATTAATAAATTTATTTTTATTTATATTTTATTTTTTATTTTATAGGGGAAGGGGAGGGCAGGGAGGAGGGGAAGGAAGGTATAGCATAGTGGTAGAAACTTTATCCTAAATGTTTAAAGCACAGTGAATATTTTAAGCACACATCTGGGCAGTGAAACCCACAGATCATGTGTACAATTCAATGATATTTTTAAAATGTAACCACCTCCCCAGTCAAGATACAGAACATTCACGTCATTGCAGGAAGTTCCCTGTACTCCTACTTCATGTCCATCCCACCTAAATAATGACCGCTGCAATTTCAACCATCCCAGGTTAGTTTCGTCATAAAAAAAAATGGATCTAGAGGTATGTACTTTCTTTAATATGGTTACTTTTGCTTAACATACCTCTTGAGATTCATCTGCAATATTGCATATATCAGTGATCTATTCTTTTTCTTTGCTGACTAACATTCCATTGTAAAATATACAGTTATTTTTTTAATCCATTTATTTGTCATTGGCAATTTGGTTTGTTTCCAGCTTTGGCTGTTATGAGTTAAGCTGATATAAATTTCCTTGTGCAAGTCCATTTGTGGATATATGTTTTGATTTATTTTGGTGTAGGAATTGAATTAAGGAAGTAGGTATATTTCTAACTTGATAAGACACATTTTAACAGTTTTCCAAAGAGGCTATGAAATTTATATTCCCTCTAGCCAATGTGTGAGTGCTTGAGTTGCTCTACATATATACTCACCAACATTTGGTGTTTCAGTTGTTTTTTAACAGCTTTGTTGAAGCCTAATAGACATTAGGCTTCCCTAATAAGACTAGAGAAAGACTGCTCTGTTTTCTAACACTATGAATTAGTTTGTGCAGTATATATTGTTTTGCACTATACATACAAACCACAATTTGTTTATCCACATACAAATTGTGGTTTGTATGTATAGTGCTGTGTTCATTCATCCATGATTACAAATAAATCTGAGCTTTAAATATATATGAATATTCAGGTACAATTCTTTGCGTGGACAGTTTACTTACATCTCACTTAACCACTTATACCTAGTGGTAAAATGGTTGACTCTTACGGTAAGCACGTTTACATTTTGAAAAAAATTGGCAATTTCTTAAACTGTTTTCCAAAGTAGTTTTATTATTTGGCATTCTTATAAAAAGTGTATGAGCTTTTGGTATGGTCAGCTGTTTTATTCTGTAAACATTCTACTAGGTATACATTGTCTTTTCATTGTGACTTCAAGCTGCGTTTCCTTAACAATGAATGATCTTGAGACTCACGTTCTTGTAGGACTTCTGTATATCTTCATTGATGTAGAGTCTCTTCAAATCTTTCCCTTTCTTTTAATTGGGTTATTTGCTAAATTTTAAGAAATCTGTGTGACACTGGGTAAAAGTGTGTGTGATTTGCAAAAATTTTAGCATCGGTGTGATTTGCAAAAATTTTCTCCTAGTCTGTAGTTTCTTTGGAATTCTGGGAATAGTGTCTTTTAAAGAGCAGAAGTTTTAAATTTTGATGAAGTCCACTGTTATCAATATCTTCTTTCATGGATAATGCTTTAGTGTTGTATCTAAGAAGTCTTTTCCCACTTCACCCAGGGACACAAAGACGTTCATTTAGAAAATTTATAGTTTTAGGCTTTCTATGTAGGTTTACAATACATTTTGAGTTTATTTTTGTATACAGTGCTTGTTATGAATTGAATAACTACTTGTTTGCATGGGGTAGCCACTTGCCACAGTAGCATTTGTGGAAGTGCTACCCTTTTAACTGAATTGCCTTTGCTTCTTGTCAAAAATCAGTTGATCAGTTGATCACTAGTGGTTCAATGGCAGAATTCTTGCCTGCTGTGCCAGAGACCCAGGTTTGATCCCCAGAGCCTGCCCATTTAAAAAAAAAATTAATTGATGAGATATGTCCATTGAACTAGTGGTTCAATGGTAGAATTCTTGCCTGCTGTGCCAGAGACCCAGGTTTGATCCCCAGAGCCTGCCCATTTAAAAAAAAAAATTAATTGATCAGATATGTCCAGATCTATTTTTGGACTCTTTCTTCCACCTTAACTACCATACCACTCTCTTGATAACTTTTGCGGTTACTAAGTCTTGAAATCAAATAATAAAAGTTCCCCTGCATCCTGAGCATTTTCAGAGCATAGGAGTCACAATTTATTATTCAAAAGAATCATACAGATAATCTATCCTTAATTGCACCACTTATGGAAATTAATGTGCCTAAAGGCTTGTAAACATAATATCCCCACAAGTATTTAGTTTATACACTTACCTCTGTGAAGGAAAGATTTAGTCATCAAAAGTAAATAATACCTTCCATTAAAATAATGATAAATTCTGAAGGGTATGACCAAATTAGTGTTTTAATGTTTGTTCATGTTTGGGTAACTGTATTAGTTAGGGTTGTCTAGAGAAACATAATCAATAGGGAACACTCACAAATATAAAATTTATAAAAGTGTCTCACGTGACCGTGGGAACGCAGAGTCCAAAATCCGCAGGGCAGGCTGTGAAGCCGACGATTCCGATGGAGGGTCTGGATGAAGTCCATGGGAGAGTCTCACCAGCCAAAGCAGGAATAGAGCCTGTCTCTTCTGAATCCTCTTTAAAAGGCTTCCCATGATTAGATTAGGCATCACTCATTGCAGAACACACTCCCCTTTGGCTGATTACAAGTGGAATCAGCTGTGGATGCAGCTGACGTGATCATGATCTAATTCTATGAAATGTCCTCATTGCAACAGACAGGCCAGCAGGTGCCCAAACAGACAAACAGGTGCCACAATTTGGCCAAGTTGACACATGAACCTGACCATGACAGTCCACCCCTTGTCAACTTGGCAGCTATATATACCACCTTAAACCATACCCAATTTCCAACTAAAAAACAATAAACACACATTTTTTCTTTTACCTAACAATACTCAACTGTCTTGCATATAACTGGAAACACATTAAATCTCTCCAGAATAGGGTGCAAATCCTTGGGCAACATTCATTCTTAAACTTGATATCTTACAACTTAAATAGTATAACAAGAACAAAACAGCATTGCAGTCCTCGTTTCTGTAACTGATCACATGGTCGAAGTTCATATTTATCACTTCCTTCTTCCACTACCCATTCCATGTTCCCTTTACCCTCAGCAAGCACTTCAGCTGGCCGTGGTTCTTTGCCTGGTGGGGTGATCCAAACCTTAATTCTTGAAGTTTCAGACCCATTAGTAGTCCTGCCTGGATTGGGTTGTTGCAGTTTTCCACTGATTTTAATCACAGGGCATGGTAGTATTAAAAGACGCCCTAGGGGATTTCCTATACTCCAAGAAAACTCTTCTTTACCCCCATTATGTAATTACAGTCCTACTTCCCCCTGATAGGTTAATCACCCCAGACAATAATGTAATACATTCTCGGCTTGTTGATCCAGTGGCATAAGTAGCCCAAACTGACCAGGTGACAGTCTTAACTTCCAGTTCAGTAGAATCATTGTTGCTTCTCCTGGAGGAAGTACTCCCAATTTTAGAACTAAAACCTGTAGACCAGCAGAGCTCAGGGTCGCAGGGACAGGAAGCAAAAATTATCCTAGTGGATCACTAGAGGTAATAGTGAGTGGTACCACCCCTTGGTTCCTGAACCCATGGATCCTGGCTGTGAGAGAAACAGCATCATACAGCAGACACTGATCCAGAACATATACAGCTTCCTGGAGTACGTTACCCCAGCCTTTCAAGGTATTGCCACCTAGTTGGCACCATAATTGAGTTTTCAAAAGGTCATTCCACTGTTCTGTCAACTCAGCTGCTTCTGAATGATGGGGAACATGGTAAAGACCAGAGAATTCCATGAGCATGTGCCCATTCCCACACTTCATTTGCTGTGAAGTGTGTTCCTTGATCAGAAGCAATGCTATATGGAATACCATGATGATGGATAAGGCATTCTGTAAGAACACTGCTCGAAGTTCTGCCCACTGGGAGGGTTTCCCCTCACCACTGTCCTTCAAGGACACCCCAGAAATGGGTTGTGCTACAGTTGTCCACTTTCATGTGGTACCTGCATATTGTGCTGAACCATCCATAAACCAGGCCCAAGTTTTCTCTTCCTCAGTCAATTCACTGTGAGAAAATCCCCAAGAGGCCATAGCTCTGGTCTGGGAAAGAGAAGGTAATGTGGCAGAAGTGGAGACCATGGGCATTTGGGCCACTTTCCCATGTAACTTGTGCTGTCAGGACCTGCTCTGGCCCTTTCTCGTATATACCATTTCCATTTTATAATGGAGTGCTGCTGCGCATGCCCAACTTTATGGCTTGGCAGGTCAGACAACACCCAGCTCATGATAGGCAACTCAGCTCTCATGGTAACTTGGTGACCCATGGTTAAGCGTTCAGTCTCTATTTGAGTAAATAAAGCCAAGTAGCAGGCCAAAAGCTGTTTCTCAAAAGGAGAGTGGCTACCTGCAGAAGATGGTAAGGCTTTGCTCCAAAATCCTAAGGGTCTGCATTGTGATTCTCCTATAGGGGCCTGCCAAAGGCTCCAAACAGCATCTCTATTTGCCCCTGACACTTCCAGCACCATTGGATCTGCTGGATCACGTGGTCGAAGTGGCAGAGCAGCTTGTATAGCAGCCTGGACCTGTCGCAGAGCCTCCTCTTGTTCAGGTCCCACTCAAAATTAGCAGCTTTTATGGTCACTTGATAAATGGGCCCAAGTAGACACAACCAAATGAGGAATATGTTGTCGCCAAAATCCACAGAGACCAACTAGGCGTTGTGCCTCTTTTTTGGTCATAGGAGGGGCCAGATGCAGCAACTTATACTTCACCTTAGAAGGGATATCTCGATATGCCCCACACCACTGGACACCTAGAAATTTCACTGAGGTGGAAGGCCCCTGTATTTTTGTTGGATATATCTCCCATCCTCTGACATGCAAATGCCTTACCAGTAAGTCTAGAGTAGTTGCTACTTCTTGCTCACTAGGTCCAATCAACATGATATCATCAATATAATGGACCAGTGTGATGTCTTGTGGGAGGGAGAAATGATCAAGGTCCCTGCGGACAAGATTATGACATAGGGCTGGAGAGCTGATATACCCTTGAGGTAGGACAGTGAAAGTATACTGCTGACCTTGCCAGCTGAAAGCAAACTGTTTCTGGTGGTCCTTACTAATAGCTATTGAGAAAAAAGCATTTGCCAGATCAATAGCTACAAACCAGGCACCAGGAGATGTATTGATTTGCTCAAGCAGTGATACCACATCTGGAACAGCAGCTGCAATTGGAGTTACCACCTGGTTGAGCTTACAATAATCCACTGTCATCCTCCAAGACCCATCTGTCTTCTACACAGGCCAAATAGGAGAGTTGAATGGGGATGTGGTGGGAATCACCAAACCTGCATCCTTCAAGTCCTTAAGAGTGGCAGTAATCTCTGCAATCCCTCCAAGAATCTGGTATTGCTTCTGATTTACTATTTTGCTCAATAAGGGCAGTTCTAGTGGCTTCCACTAGGCCTTTCCCATTATAATAGCCCTCACTACACGACTTAGAGAGCCAATATGGGGATTCTACCAGTTGCTCAGTATGTCTATACCAATTATATATTCTGGAACTGGAGAAAAAACTACAAAATGGGTCCGGGGGCCCACTGGACCCACTGTGAGATGGACCTGAGCTAAAACTCCATTGATCACCTGGCATCCATAAGCCCCCAATCTCACTGGTGGGCCAGAGTGACGTTTTGGGTCCCCTGGAATTAATGTCACTTCTGAACCAGTGTCTAATAATCTCCAAAATATCTGATCATTTCCTTTTCCCCAGTCCACAGTTACCCTGGTAAAAGGCCATCAGTCTCCTTGGGGAAGGCTTGGAGGAAGATTAACAGTATAAATTTGTGGCAGTGTAACAGGGTTCTCCCCCAAAGGGACCTGGCCTCCCCTTCATTCAAGGGGTTCTTCTGTAAACTGTCTCAAGTCTGCAAATTGATTAAGGGGCTGTGACTCTGTGTTTTTGTGATTCAGTTTAGACTTCTGTTCACTTGACCTAGAACTCTTTTGTTTATACAGCTCGAACAAGAATTTAGTAGATTGCCCTTCTATTGTATTTCTAGGTACCCCATGACTTACTAGCCAATGCCACAAATCTCTGCAAGCCATATAATTTTGATGCATGCTTTGAGTTTGCTGTCTATTATAATAGCCATGTCTACCCTGTCTTTGGCGATTAAGTGCTGTCACCTGGCTTCTGCCAACTCGGGATCCCATCATCCCCATTGTGTTTAAGGATTCCAGCTCAGTGACAGCAGTTCTTACAGTAATCTGACCTACAGAGAAGTGCAACCACAGAGCTCTTCAGGGATGATAGTGCTAGTCTCACAAATTTATTTCCCACTGTTCTGGTAAAAGGTGCATCCTCCAGACATTCCTGGGATGTAAGAGCAGGCTTTGCATGATAAATCCACTCTGCCATTCCAATCTCTCTAAGCCTCAGGATCCCCTCATCTACATTATACCAGGGCAGTTCTGGCATAATGTCGGCCACTTTTTGATCCATGTTTCAACCAGCCATCCAAACAAACTGTTAATACCTTTTCTAACTGCTCAAGCTATAGCATTGAATGCAGAACCTCTGCTTAGTCAGCCCATGTCAATAAATTCAACCTGATCCAGCCTTATATTCCTCTCACCATTATCCCACACCCTTAAAATCCATTGTCACACATATTCCCCTGATTTCTGTCTATATAAATTGGAAAAATCACACAGTTCTTTTGGAGTATAATGTACCTCCTCATGTGTGATATTTGTACCTCACCCTTAGGGGCCTGTTGGGACTTTAGTCTAGTTATAGGTCTGGAAGAAATAAGGGGTGGTGGGGGTGGGTCATGAAAAGAATTAGAAATATCTTCCAAGCCATTTGCTTCAGGGCCTTCATTTGCAGTTTCATCTGGTGAAACAGGATTAATCACTCTAGGGCTAATCCCTTCAGAAGGAGGTTGGGTGGCCAACTCCTCAAGGCAGGCTGGAGGTGGGGTGGTTATGTCCTCAGGGCAAACTATTACAGAGTTATCTAGAGAAGACTTAGCATGACCTAGGATTTCAACTTCACCCCCGACATCATTATCAATACATATGTCACCATCCCATTTTTCAGGGCCCCACTCCTTTCCAATCAATGCCCTCACTTTAACGGCAGACATCATGCAACACTGAGATTTCAGTTTATGTTATCAAGTTGCTACTCTAACAATAAGATTCTGAGTCTGATTTTCAGAGCTCTCAAGTCTACGGCTATAGGAAATAAGATTTTCCTTCAGGATACTTATAGAAATGTCTACATCTGTCAGACGGTGTTTAAGCTTCTCATTTGAAGTCTTAAGTCCATCCCTTTCACTCCTCAATGTAACCAGTGTATCCAACAACAACCAGCCAACATCTCTGTACCTCTTATTTCCACAATACTCTGTAAAGGTGTCAAAACATTATCCCCCAGAGCCTGGCCTTGTACAAGCAAAGCATTAGGAGACTTGAATGGTCATATTTTGACTATCTCTTTTGCCAACTCCCTCCATGGATTGGGAGTGTCATTCTGATTATGGGAATCAGAGTTCCTAGTGCCTTTGAGTTCAGCCAGAGTGGAAAACCATTCATAAACACCCATTTTTAAGATTCTGTTTCTTAAGAACCACTCCACTCTTGGTACCAAGATGTATTAGTTAGGGTTCTCTAGAGAAATAGAATCAACAGGGAACACTCACAAATATAAAATCTATGAAAGTGTCTCACGTGACTGTGGGAACACAGAGTCCAAAATCCACAGGGCAGGTTGTGAAGCTGACAATTCCGATGGAGGGTCTGGACGAACTTCACAGGAAAGGCTCGCCACCCGAAGCAGGAATAGAGCCTTGTCTCTTCTGAATCTTCCTTAATAGGCTTCGGGTGATTAGATTAAGATTAAGCATCACTCATTGCAGAAGACACTCCCCTTTGGCTGATTACAAGTGGAATCAGCTGTGGATGCAGCTGACATGCTTTTGATCTAATTCTACAAAATGTCCTCATTGCAACAGACAGGCCAGCACGTGCCCAACCAGACAAACAGGTACCACCACTTGGCCAAGTTGACACATGAACCTGACCATGACAGTAATCCTTTCCACGTCTATTAATTTTAGAATTACTGATCTCAGACTCCTACCCCCCAGAGGACTCAGACTCAGTAAGTGACTCCTTTTTATGTTCCCATGCTCTTGTATATGTTAACAAGTATGCACACTCTGTAAACAGGAATACAGTAAATGCAAATCAAAATCAAGATGCACTATTATAACAAAAATTTCTAAATAGCAAACATCTTTGCAAATGTTAGATTATGGCTCATTTTATGCAAGCAATATTCAGGATGTCCACCATCTTTGGTAAAGAAGGTGCCTTGGTACATTTTTTAAATAGAAATTAAACCAATATTAATGGTGACTACTAAAGTTAACACTTGTAAATGAAGTGGAGGCTGCCATTCTACCACCACACTCAAGGCTTCCCCCCACCAATATTTCACTGATGATGTTTTTGTCTTCATTGATATTAAAACAATTAAATTTAAATATTTTGCAACATTTAGATAATGGAATTCTTGTTTTCCAGGATACCATTTCTCCAGATAATTCATCCAAAGGAAAGTCTTGCCTGGATGCTAAACATGTTTAAACACTTGCTAGTTCTGTGTTCTTATTGCTGCCACTTGAAGGTGGAGGCTGTTCTCACAAGGATGTGATAGACTCTTTAGAATTTAAATAATACTAGTAAATTGAGTAAATTCTGAATCCAGCTCAAATTACCATTCATGTTGGTTACAGCATCTGGTTCAGATAAACCCTGTAAGCATTCTAAGGGTAATCCTTCTCCCTTGTTTCCAGTTCTCGATCCATTAGGCTATTCTCTTCCAAAATCATGATTGTCTCTACCTAAATTTCTTGTCTTTATTTGAGTTTCCTCTTGATTCCCCAACCCTTTCAGCTAGGCATAATAAGCTGTCCTTTGCTTAGGTTTATCATCTAGTATAAGAAGCCATTTCTTTAAGAACTTTTTTTCCACTTAAATGAAGGAATTCTTACTTTTAAGAGACACATAGTAAACTGACAACATTGATTTAGCCATGAACGTTCATGAATTGTGGATGAACAATGTAACAATTCCAGACAAGACATTACACATTTACATGCATGGAATGGTTCAGTACGTTTGGAAGAAAATGAACCTAGAACTGGTTTTGTTAAATGTCATAACATTCCCTTATTTTCATGCACTCTATTATCTGGTTGCCTGATTATTTCTCATTTCTTTCTACTCAAATTTATTTTCAAAGATTAAAGCATACAAAATAAATACAAATAATAAGAAAATGTTCACGGTTGAAAAATGTATGTAAATGATAAATTAGATATCAAATTCCAAAATAACTACTAGTAATTTGGGGCATAGCTGAATTATGGAGCATAAGTGGTTTGACACCAGCATAAAAGGTTTTACTCCCTTATTTTATAATTTGTGTCTATTTAAAATGCATTCTCTTCCTATTATGAATAATAGGTCTAATGCAAATGTGAAAAGCAACAAAGATAATGGATATTTTTGCTTGACTCTTCAGATAAGGAACTGCATCCAAATAAATTCCAAGCCACATTTGTTATATTTAGAGCCATGTATGCTGCAAAACTTCCCTTAAAATGCTAATTGCTAATGCATTTCTTATAGTTTATTAATTGAAACCTTGAAACCACTGCAGAAAAATTTTTTAAAAAGAGGGAGTTAAATAGTAAATTATTCTAAAATCAGGAAGCTGTTCTGTCAATTTGCTAAATGTTTGCAATAGATCTTTAGGGCTTATTTTAGATCTTATCAGCATGCAGAAGAAAGATGAAGCACTAAACATGTAAATCTATGTAATGTACACTTGATGGAAGCAAGTAGAAGAAATGCCTATATATAACCATAGCTATAAGTATAAGCATGTGGATATGTGGGGATGGGTACGTGTGTGGGAGGGTGAATTGCAATAACCAAAGTCTGAGTGAATATTCCATTCCATTCTGAAGCCATATTTCAGAAAGAACTTACTGTAGCCTCTAGGAGAATATTCATATCAAAGTATATTATTAACATCAATTATGATAAGAAAAATTACTTGCATTCTGGGCTGTTTTCAGTATTTATTTTCCTTGTTATGAAAATAAACGACTGGATCTTACAGGTAGATGGCAGAATAGGAGAGGCAGAGCTAATGTCTCCACCGTGGAATGACTAGAGAAAAGGCAGAAAATGACCGGGACAGTGGTTCCAGGGTACAGGTGACCAGAGAGGGCCTTCTACATTATACAGGGAAGACCTGGATGAAAAAGTAGAGAAAGTATAACTGAAAGGATGGGGTGAGTTTAATTGTGACCGCTTCTGGGGCTGGCTGGTGCACACTGGCCAGAGCAGGTAAGGAAAGAGCTGAGCGCTCCGGCAGTCCCATCTCTACAGCCAGTTGGGGAATCATATTGTGTGAAACCAGGGACAAGGCTGCAAGCCTCCAGGGGCAAGGCTGCAAGCTTCCAGGGACAAGGCTGCAAGCTTCCAGGGACAAGGCTGCAAGCTTCCAGGAACGTTACGCGAAACACTGGATGAACCAGGATCGAGGCTCCAAAGTTTCAGGAAGCAAGCTTTATTAGTCTGTGTGCACAGGGCTCAGCTGAGTCACCTCTGAAAGTCTGAGCCCCCAACAGGGGTTGTCACAGGGTTTTAAGGGAAGTGCTTGGCTATGTGCGGAGGTACAGAAGGGGAGGGGTCTCTACGGGAACTTTTCTTATCCTGCCTACGTGCAGTTTTAAACATTTCCCGGAAGAGGGAGACTTCTCAAAGGGGAAATGGCCTGAGGAAACAGGGGCCTGCCTGCTGTGAGAGGAAATGGCTTGGGCAAACAGGGGCCACCTGCTGCAATCTCAGCCCCACAGCCGGGAGATCCTGTATCTGGGAACCCGGGAATCAACCGACTGATTTTAGCCACACACAGAAACTTCGCAGTGCTGGTGGTGCCTACCGCCAACCCTGAGGCAGGGTGTGGCAGGTGCCTGGGCTGGGGGAAGACTGGGGGGTCCTCCCACTGGGAGGAAAGGGGTAGCAGAACAGAGCAGTGATGATCTGACAATTAGCAGGCGAGAGAGATACTCTGTGTTCCGCTGCCCGTATTCTTTCTCCGTGGAGGTCTGTGGTGCTCCTGGCATACACGCACAGGGAGGCGTGAACAAGGGAGAGCCACATGGAAGTACCAAGAGCTCCTCCCCACCCAAGTGACCCGTGGGTGCATGGCGGGCAAGGATCTCGTGGGCTGCCAAATAGCAGGGTACTTCTGAGCAGGTTGAGGGCTGGGGAATGTGAAATTCTAAGCCCCACAGTCTGAGGTTTTTCCACTCAGAAGCCCGCTGCAACACACTCGGAGACATGTAGCACTGACGGACATTGTACCTGGTTTGGAGCCCACCCACCCAGCTGCCACAGTCTGGGAAAAGGAGACGTGCGGGAAGAGGTGACCCAAGGCGCCATCTTCCGGGAAGACAGGGAAAGTGCACACTGGCAAATCGCTGTTCTGCCAAATTCCTTACAGATTTGCATCTCCCGCAGGAGGCTTTGGCCTTTTTCTCACTGTGAATTATTCATAAATCAAATGCCAAAGGAGACCATCAGTGCACACCCAAGCAACTATAAAACCTTAGGTGAGCAAGGCACAACAACTTGCAAAAGAATCTTATCAAGGTAATCAAATACAAAGAAATCAGCAGAAAATAGCAAAACACATGAAGATGCAAGAAGATATGGCCAAGCAAAATGAACCAAAAAAAAAAAAAAATGCCAAAGGAGACCATCAGTGCACACCCAAGCAACTATAAAACCTTAGGTGAGCAAGGCACAACAACTTGCAAAAGAATCTTATCAAGGTAATCAAATACAAAGAAATCAGCAGAAAATAGCAAAACACATGAAGATGCAAGAAGATATGGCCAAGCAAAATGAACCAAAAAAAAAAAAAAAAAAAGGCCAGGAGAAACACAGAATTTGAAACAAGTAATCAAAACAGTGCATACAAATCTCTAAAATAATTTCAATGGATTGGTCAAAAACATGAAGAATATCAAGAAGACACTAGAAGAGCTTAAAGAAGAATTTGAAGGAATAAAGAGAAAAATAGCAGATCTTATGGAAATGAAAGACACTGTAGATCAAGTTAAAAATATACGAGAGACACACAACAGCTGAGTTCAAGAAGAAAGACTAATGATCTAAAGGACAGGGCAATTGAATGTGAATGCACAAAAGAACAAACGGCGAAAATGATGGGAAACTTGAACTGGATCAAGGGAAATCATAAAAAAAAACATGAAGCACACAAATATAAGCATCATTGGTGTCGTAGAAGGAGAAGAGAAGAGTAAAGGTCTAGCAAGAGTATTTGAAGAGATAATTGCAAAATACTTCTCAACCCTTATAAAAGACATAAGTATGCAAATCAAAGAAGCCCAACAATCTCCAGATAGAGTAAATACAAATAGATTCACTTCAAGACACATAATAATCAGATTCTCAAATGCTGAAGAGAAGGAGTAAGTCCTGAAAGCAGCCAGAGAAAATGGCTCACCACATGCAAAGGTAGCCGCATAAGGCCAAGTACTGACTAGTCAGTGGCACCAGGCAGGTGAGAAAGCAGTAGTATGACATATAGAAGATTCAGAAAGACAAAAATTGTAGACCAAGAATTCTTTATCCAGCAAAGCTGTCCTACAAAAGACAGGGAGAATTTAAATCTTCACAGACAAAAAAGGCTGAGAGGATATGTTAACAAGAGACCTGCCCTGAAAAAATTATTAAAGGGAGTTCTGTCAGCTGACAGAAAAAAAAGACAAAAAAAGAAGTCTGGAGAAGGGCACAGAGTTGAAGAGTAATATTAAGGGCAACTTAAAGGATAGAAAGAAAGAGGGAAAAATAGATGTGACAAAAACCAAAAGATATGAGGTTTGGTTTAAGTACTGCCTTTGTAGTAATAACTTTGAATGGGAATAGATTAAACACTCCAATTAAAAGATACAGATTGATGAAATGGATTAAAAAGTATGATGCATCTGTAAGGTGTGTTTACAATAGACTCAACTTAGACCCAAGGATACAAATAGATTGAAAGAGAAAGGATGCAAAACAATATTTCTCACAACCTATAACTAAAAGAAAGCAGGAGTAGCTAATACTAATATCAGACAAAATAGACTTTGAATGCAAAGATGTCATAAGAGGTAGGAAAGGACAGTATATGTCAGTAAAAAGGGCAATTCACCAAAAAGAAAAAACAATCATACATGTTTATGCTCCAAATACATGAGGCAAACATTGACAAAACTCAAGGGAGCAATAGATGCTTCTACAATAATAGTGGGAGACTTCAATACACCACTCTCTTCTATAGATAGAACAACCAGACAGAGGATTTTTTAGACAAGGAAATAGAGAACTTAAGCAATGTGATAAATGAATTATACCTAATAGATATAAAAAGATCATTGCATTCCAAAACACCAGGATATGCACACTTCTCTAGTGTTCATGGAAGGTTCTCCAGGCTAGATATTTGGGTGCACAAAACAAGTCTTAAAAAAATTTAAAAGACTGAATTTATTCAAAGCACTTTCTCTGACCATAATAGAATGAAGCTGGAAATCAATAACCACCAAAGAAACAGGACTTTCACAAGTATATGGAGCTTAAAAAACACACTCTTAAACAACCAGTGGGTCAAAGAAGAAATTGCAAGAGAAATACATAAATATCTGGAGATGACTGAAAATGAGAATACAACCTACCAAAACCTATAGGAAAAGGGGGAGGGGGACCCCAGGAAAAGCTGCCACTAAGACCACTGCCCATGATGCCCCATAGGTTCTACCAACCTTGTCATAAATTTTTATCTGTTTTGGAAAAATACTGGCCAGAAGGAAAAAAATGATAAATTTTTTTCTCAGGGTGAATAAACAAGGACAGACCTGACTTTCTAAATACTATGGAAACATGGAGATGAATAAGGGACACTTCTGGAAGCAGAGGTCTTAAAGAGCTCTCTTTCTCTTTCACCGAATATAAGGATTTAAAACTCATATATTGTCAATATGCAGCACTTTTCGTTTTGGTTGGAATTAATGATACTGAGAACAAGATGACTATTTATGAATTCATCCATAACTTTGTGGAAGTTTTAGATGAATATTTCAGTTGAGAGAATGAATTAGATAGAATGTTTAATTTGGATAAAGTGCATATCGTTTTGGGTGAGATGGTGTTAAAGGCTGCATCGTGGAAACTAACTGGGCAGGAATTTTCCCATCTAATAATTTTTTAAAGATGTCAGAAAACTGAATAATGGACACAGCCTGGCCAGACAAAACTGATTTATAGGAAATGCAATTGACATGAAATATTTCTCAGCATCTGTAGCCCAAAAGAATCTGGAAAAATAGGGTATCCTGCCAAAGACATTATAAATAGGCATTTTCCATATTTCTTAAATAGAAAACTGTGTTCTTATAAAAATTCAGAAAATTAAAATTAGTAAGAACAGAGTAATAGTGGCTCAGTGGCAGAATTCTCACTTGTCAAGATGGAGACCTGAGTTCAATTCCTGGAGCCTGCCCATGCCAAAAAAAAAAAAAAAAAAAAATTAATAAGGTAAGAATTGCCTACAATATCCATAGCCAAATCATACTACTTTTATTTTAATTTTAATGTTTGCAGTATGTTGCTTCTATGCAGACTTTTTACCGTTTATTTTTTATTATATTATAACTCTAAAAATGTTATTCAACAGCTTTTATAACTTAACATTATATAATGATATGTTCCCATTTCACTAGTTTGTAAAATATCCTTTAAAAAGAATAATTTAATTGGCGCATCATTTCACATCTTATGTAAGTACCAACATATATTTAAACTTATTCATCAGCAGTCATACAATTAGCTTATTCCCATTTATTTACTATCATAAACCCTTTATGAACATCATGCTTGCACATATAATTTTAATGATCCCTGTTTATTCCACTTGGACAAATCCTTTAAAATTTATTCATAAGGCTTACAATCTAGATTTCTAGTTGCAGTTGAAAGTTTGTACCAATTTATAGTTCAACTTGAAGTGTATGATAATAGGACTCCCTCCACAAACATGACAACACTGGCTGACAAATTTGTAATGCCAGTTGAAAAGGCATAAGTTAATATCACCTCGATGTTTTTTTAAAATCACTTGATTACTAATCACTGGCAATTTTAGCTATTATTTTACCATTTGTCTTTATTATCATGAATTATTCATTCATGTCTTCTGCTCATTTTCCTTTTGTTGTGTCACATTTTCTTACTGTTATGTAAAATTATTTTACGTTAAGAAGGTAATCTGTCTTATATATTGAAATACTGTATAGAGGATTTCTGCCTTATAAATTGAAATGCTATAGAGAGTATTGCAATAGTTGTTTTTAAGTTTCATTATGATAATCCTCAAATTAAAGGATTCCTTTTTATGCAACTAGATTATTTTTAATGAGCTTTCACTTATTATTTTATGTGTCAAATGTCTTCCTATGATCAGGTTTGTCTACATTTTCTTGTATTAGTTTTTAGGCTTTTTGTTTGTTTGTTTTACATTTGACTCCTTAATTCATCTTTATTTGGATTCAAGATATGGTGTATTATTCTTTTGTTCCTTAATTATTTTTGTAGTTTAATTCTTATAAATACCAACAACGTACTTGGCCATTCCCGGCCTTTGTTTAGGTCTGGCTATGTGAAGCAAGAACAGCAAACCGCTTTGTTTAGGAAGCTTGTTTATGGTGACACACTTCTGGGCTTGCTGATTTGTAGTGAACGCGTCTCACAGGTCAGCCTGGTAGCTTAGAAGATTTCCCAGCAATTCTAATTCCAAACAGTTCTCTAGAAATGGATTTTTTTGCATAGTCCTTTAAAGTAAACTAGCTCCTCCCCAAAAACTTTCATTCATTTATTCAGCATGTATTTATTGAACCTCTACCCTGTGTCGGGCACTTTCTGGATACTGGATTATAGCTGTGACTATAAACAGTCGAAGTCCCTGCCCTCGTGGACTATATTCTGATGAGAAACTGCGACAACAAGCAAATATATAAATGGCATAAGAGGGCTATGAAGAAAGACGAGAAAATAAGGAGGGCAATGGAATAAGGAGGGGAGGAAGTAGTAGCTGACTATGGTGATGTAGGTGATGTATTAGTCAGGGTTCCCAGAGAAACAGAACCAACAGGAGGTATCTGTAAACAGAAGATTTATCAAAGTGTCTCACGCAACCGTGGGAATGCAAGAGTCCCAAATCCATAGGGCTGGCTGCAAAACTGGCAATTCCAATGAAGGGTTGACGAACCCCATAGGAGAGTTTCCCTGGCTGAAGAAGCAGTGAAAATTCCCTCTCCCCTTAAAATTGAATTGACCAGATCAAATCCAGCTGATTGGAATTTCTTGTTTGTGAGAGACACACCCATATTTGAGCGCAGAAGTAATCAGCCACAGCTGCAATCAACTGACTGATGATCTAATAAACTAGCCTTCTGATTTATCAACCAGCCACAACAGATCCTTGCAGTGATGGTCAGGCCAGTGCTTGCCTGACCAGACACCTCGGCACCATCACATGGCCAAGTTGACACCAGAACCTAACATCACGGGTGGAGAATAAGTTAGAGGTCACCAATTTTACAATAAATGAATGGCATTTTTAGTAAGTGTTTATAGATTATAGTAGTAAATATAGTAAAAAGAAGCCATTCAAAATAAAACAGGAAGCACTGGAGTGCATGAATGAAGGGGCAGAAAGATTCCTTTCCAGACAACCAAGTGCTACACTGCTATCATTTTTTAAATTGCCTTTTTTATTATAGAAGTAATGCGTTTTTTTGTTGAAAATAATTTGAAATATGGAAGAATGCTAAGAAGAAAATAAAAATACTATCATGCAAACTACTAAGATTTTGATATTAATTTTCCTGCCTTTTCTATGCATTTGAGGATGTTATATTTATATACTAGTAATTTGCTTTTCTGAATTAACAGCACACATGAACATCTTTTGATGTCAATGAATACATAGCTACATCATTACCTTTCTTTGTGAGGTATTACATTAAAAAAGTATACCCACATCTATGAAATCAATCCCCTCTCTTTTTTGAGGGGTGGGGTGGTACATAGTCCAGGAAGCAAACAATCCCCTCTTTTAAACATTAAAGTTGTTTCCAGTTTTTTACTTCTATAAAAAACATTTGATAAATATCCTCTTACATATATTTTTGCATTCCTGTCCAATTATTTTCTAAGACAAAATATTTTCAGAGTGAAATTACTAGGTCAAAAGGTTTGCATTTTTGTTGGCTTTGGATCATTTTGCCCAATTTTCTATGAGACAGGTTTTATGAATTTTTACCACCAGTGAATTAGTAGTCTTTTCCCACATACAGGCCAACACAAAGTAATATGAAAGATGATAAAAGATAATAAATGGTGCCATGTTTTAATTTGTAGTTCTCTTATTGCATGTTAGTATTAAGCATCTATTTTAGAAAAGAATAAAAATCTCAAGTTACTGACCTCAGCTTCCACCTGAGAAAATAGAAAAAAATAATAGCTATTGAAATGGAAAGTAAGGATAAGAAAGGACATAATAAAGATGAAGCAGGAATCAATAAAATTGAAAACATGGCTAATAAAGCCAATGAAATCAAAAGCTTGTTCTTTTGGAAGAATATGGCATTGATCAACATGCAGCCAAACTGTTAAGAATAAAAAGGAAGAAAACCCAAATGATCAATACCAAGAATGTACAGATTCTAAAGATAGTAAAAGAATATTGAAGGCTTTTAGAAACTTATCAACATGTACACGTTAGCCTTGTGCAGTTTATTGTGTATTTAGTCATCAGTAGCTCTGTTTAAAAAAGACTATTCTCTCCAATTTATAAATGTTTGAAATCTTACTTAACAAAAGGATTAGAAACACAGATCTATTGTAAAATTGGATAATCAGGACCATTTAATATTGACAGAGGAAAAGAGTCTTTTACATACCTACACATTTACAGAAACATTACAGACCCTTGTATCATGACAGAACAGACAAGGGTGAGCAAGCATGACAGGAAAGAACACACTATGTAAGAAAAAGGCTGGTATAATTGGCAAACCCTCTGAGAAGAAAACAAAGAAAGGAAGACAAAGCAATAGGAAATCAAGGGAACGAATGAAGGGAGGGAGGGAGAAAGGAAGGAAGGAAAAGACAGAGAGAAAGAATTGTACCCTCCTACCTTGCAAAAAATCAATATCCTGCCTATTAAAATGACTGCATGGACAGTCACTGAAGACCACTGCTCTCATCATAACAGCAAAATAAACCACACGATATTCAAAAGGCGGCATTAAAAAAATTAGCTAGTTGAAATTTCAGAAAGTGCCAAGCCCTTTCTAAGAGAGAGAAGGCCCGTGCTTGAGCTCCAGCCCCGGGGGTGGGGGGAATCTTTAATAGATGAGGTAGAGGAGAACAGCTGAACTTTTAAAAACTTTCCACATCATCATGTAGACTGACATATCATACTAGAATTCCAAGGATCCCCACCCAGAGTGATTCTGCATTCAAACATCAGTATTTCCCGTTGATCTGCCCCAAACACTCGGGGGTAGTGTGATAAACGCTGGGCCATGGAAAGAGAAGGAGGGCGGTCCCCCACCACCACCACCAACCCCACAATCCCCCAGGACACAGGGCTCTTCCTCCCCAGGGCAAGGAGTCCCCTGAAGAATGCTGGGCAGGCAGGAGATCTGATAGACAGGCATCAAAGATGCTGGGCTTTGGACTATGAAAAGAATGAGCAGCACACGTTGAGAAAGCATCCACTCAGCTCCCCAGACTTTGAACTTCTAAAACCTGGGAGTTTGAGATGCATACCGAGGGAGCAGACTGAGGATATCAGAGTGTTAAATCAACAAAGCCTGGAGGTGGGGCAGGAGAACTGAGAAAACCTTCATTATTTCAAACACCAAGGCCTGGAGTCAAGGACATAAAAAAATGAGAGACATTCTGAGCCATCACCAAGTAAGGAGCTGCCTTCTGAAGGCTGGAGTAGGGCACCAGGCCTAAAGATGTCCTCTGAAGGCACATAAATCCAGGAAAGGACCGGAGAGCAAAGAGAGTTCTCCTGTGACCCAAAAGCTTACCAGCCAGGCTATAAGGCAGGAAGAAATCTCTCTGGTGGCTCAGCTCTGAAGCACAGACAGATTCCTCAAATCCCACCAGTTCTCAGTCTCATGCCTGCAGAGGGAAAGCCTTAATCCCGCTCTAAAATATCTGAAGTCAGTCGTGAACTGGATCAAACAAAATATGCAACAAAACCTAGACCCAGATAAATTACGGATCAGACTCACTCTTCCCTTAGCCCCCCTGGCTTGACAGAAGAATGGATAGCTGGGGGTATATATCATTTCCTTCACTATCTACACTTTTGATTAAAACACTGGCATAGAATTACAAATTACATAGCACACACACATGCACACAATTAGAAAATGTGACATATAGACAGTATAGGAAATAGTCTACAGAAGCAAACCCAGAGATGATACAGATGCTGAAATGATCAGACAGTGATTTTAAAACAACTATATTAAAAAAAGAACGAAAGGATTCATTGGAAAATATGCACAGCACCCACGTAGAGCTTCATGTCATCTCCCAAGTTGCCTGTGCCACCTAAGTGTAGGAGTGAGGGGGAGATATCTACCATCTCCTGCCAGACCTCTAAACTTTCTCAAGAATGCATACTGGAGACTTGTGGAAAAGAGTTAGTGATTGGATGTAAATGCCATGAGTCTGGGGACTCTAGCTATTCCAAATTGACTCAGCAGCCCACATTTGTCCTTTCATAATGGTTGCTTAGTGAACTAAGTTTTTCATGCTTGTTTGTATGCTTCCACATCTTCCTTCCATTCTTAGCGTAAGGTCAGACCGCTCCTGTACCCTACCTCTCACTGAAGGGGATTGTCACTTTCTGGAATTTACTTTGCTTGGTTGACCTGTGACAACCTGTAATGGGCTCAATAAAAGTTATCATTTTGTAGATTGTCTGGTTTTTTATTGTAAATTTTGAGGGGTATTCTGTTGAAGCTCTCTGCATCCTAAGTAGAAGCAGAACACAAGGATACTTTTGTTTACTTATTCTAGAATAAAAAGAATCTGTTGTGATGTCATACAATCGAAGTATACAAATCCTTCTTGTCCCTGCTTATATCCACCTGAGTGTGGCTAGAACTGAGCAAGCATTGTATAATGGCAGGATTGTTGTGAACTTAGTACAATTTTTATTTGTGAATAGTGGAGCTGGATTATGTGGACTTTATAATATATCACAAAGCCGAGTTCGACTAACAAGCATCTAAGTTTTAAACTTAGCTGGACAGAAATATTATCTCCCATTTAATTACTTGTATCTTGTGACAATTTGAAATAATAGAGAACAAAAATAAAGAAAAGAATGCCAGTTCTTTCTTCTACTTCCATTTACTTGTGTGACACTTTATTGCTGATACTGGCAGCTCTGTATTGAGATTAGAGGCCATTCCTCCTCCCCCCGGCTACACCCCCCACCCACCACCCCCACATTGCACATATACACATAACTCCAGACTTCTTGATCTTCACTTTTCAAGTTGTGGCAGATTCTGGAAATTTAAAAATGACACAATTCACACTGGCCATCTCAGAAAGGAAAACTAGGTGCCCAGTTTTCTAGTTTGCTTAAATACTGTGTCTTTTTATGCTGCAGCCACAAAAGTAGGTATACAAAGCTAAATTATATTGCTACCTTTCTTTTCAGGAAAAAACAAAATATGTGGCTCACAGTAAACATTTAATAATGAATGAATGAATCATAACTTCTGATTATGATTGTCAATTGGAACCCACGCATCTTATAATTAATGAATTTCTCCTCCAGCCCCAGATGTTGGCAATGGTTAATTGCCACTCTTAGATTAATTTTCATCTTTTTTTTCTGTTTCTTAATTGTTTAGTTCATCTGGAGTTGAGAGAAGCTGCCTTAGACCATTATCTAGAGAGGATTTTTACCTAGAATTCTCTGCTTTATTTCAATGTTTAAACTCAAGTGCTTTTTATTTAACTTTATTATTTACTATAATCAGCGGCTACACAGTTCCTCACTATAATTTATAAAATGCGTTGTAATGCGCAAGTTATTTAGAGCTTCCTTATAAAGCTAATGTAATGGCATCTCTTATTTTTCTCATAATCAAATGAGATTAGGAATACAGAAAATTTTGCTCATTCCTGAACTGTGTAGATAGTCATTATGGCATTTTCCCAACATTTTACAACTGTCAAAGTGTATGTTTGTCTCCCTCTCCCATTTAGAATGTAGGCTTCTTCTGGAAAGTATTAAGCCTAACTTTTTTGTTGGTGGTGGTGTTTGTTTTTGTGCTCAAGACCTAGCACAGAGAAGTTTAGTTATTCATAAAATGAATTAAAACATTTTAATATGAAGATAATTTTAATAACACATAGAATATTGAGTAGCATAATGATTGTGATTGCTTTGTATTTTCTTAGAAAACTAACTACCGAATCATGAACATGGTTGCAATTCCACATACGCAGTTGACAGCTTAAGTAAAAATAGATTGTCAATCCTAATTTCCTTGAGCTTCCTTCTTCCTCTTCCTAACTGTATCATCTACGAAGAGTTATTGAATCTCCCAGTACCTATAAAATGGGAACAATAATCTTTGGTTTATATATTATATTAAAACAATTAAATTCATTTTCCCAATATAAGTGCACAAATATCATCATAATTATGAATAGAGGAGCTACAGATAAAATAATGACATATTGCTCTGAAAGCAGACTCTATTTTGCTGTGAAAACATGGCAACAGTATGGTTCTAATTATCTTCTATTTTTTAGAGAGTGGCAGCCAGCCAATGAAACAGCATTTTTTTTTCTCCTAAAATGATATAATCAAGTAAATGGTAGATGATACTTTTGTTGACTCCTGGATTTGTAAATTAAGCATGCTATTTATCAAGTTATTTTGTCATCCTAATGGGTGGAAGCATTGATTTACAGGACTAATTATACTCACCATTTTTAGAACAACAAGGGTCTTTGCATTATGGAGTTTTGCAGAGAATCAGAATTACACAGGTAGGTTCTCTGCAAGTCAGACCTCGTCTGAAGACACCCAGAATGTTTACATAAAATTCATCTTGGTGAAGAAGGTGAGGTTTATAAGTCAGCAATTCACTGTAGGGCCATTTCTCATTTTGAAGGCAACTGGAAATGTTTAGATGCCCCTTCTCAAATGTCAGTGAGACTCTGCATCTCTAAATAGGCTACTAATTACTAATAGAACTTTAGTGGTAAAATAATTCCAGACCTTTATTAGTCTTCTGAAAAGCACTGGTTCCCCAGAATAAGAATATTCTTTTTTCGTTGTTGCCCTAGTAAAATATCTTCTGACACCACTGAGATTCATTGAACAAATCTTTTTTATTTATTTTTTTTGCCATAGGTTCTCAAAGAAAGTCTCAAGACAAGAATTAGCACCTAGGTTTCATAATTATCAAAAAAATATATAGAAATAACAACCCTTTCAAGAAAATGAGCATGTAACTATCTTTAAACAAAATTATATTTTAGGCTTCTGATTTCAACTACAGGGATATTCAAGTTTTTATTGGAATGCAGGAATAGATTTCCTAGACCATAATTTCTAAAGAATTGTTTCTATTTAAGCACATTTATAATAAAAACCTGTGAATTCAAACATTGTATCAAAACTAACTAGAATAGAGTCAGAATCAGAATATAGATTAGCAGGGGACATGGGGGAAAGATGGGCAATGCAAATTTAAGGCTTTAAAATGTACAGACTTCCTTGGAAGGATGGAAATGTTTTGTCAATGGATGATGGTGATAGTAGCACAACATTGTAAACCCAATTACAGCACTGAAATATATATCTGAATATAAATAAATGTTAGATTGTACCTATGGTAACAGAATAATTTTTTTTTTACTCTTCTGAACTACAGTACCCAAACATGGACTTTAGTTAATAATACAATTAGAAAAATGTGCTATCATAAATTATAACAAATGTTCCACAGCACTGCAAGGTGTTGGTGGTAGGGCGGTATATGGGAATCCTGTATTTATTGTATTTACTCCTGATTATTCTGTGAAACCTACATCTTCTCTAATGAAAAAAAGGGGAAGTGGAAAATATTAAGAACCTGGGAAGATATGTTCAAGTCTTATGATATTAGCAATCAGAGCATGCACACAGCACTAAGTTGTTTTTGTTGTTGTTGTTTTGTTTTGTTTTGTTTCCCATCCACAGTGCTACTTAAAGAAATATTTTCCTGTACTTTTTAAAAGATGATTAAGCTATGGCCTCAATGACATGCTATGACTATATGGAGAAGGGAATTAACATTTACTGAAGATTGATCTTACGGGCGAGGCCTACATTAGGAACTTCATAAGTGTTTTTTTACTTTCATACTCACGACAATAGTAGGAGGTTGGAAACATTGCCATCACTTTACAGTGGGAGCTGAGGGTTAAAGATGTTAGTAACTCATCCTGTCAGATATGACACCCAGCTAATAAACTGCAGAACTGGGATTCAAACAAGATTTATCTTACTTAAAGTCTGAGCTCATTTCATACTCTGAGCAAAAGAATTTCAGGATTTTAATTATGGAAAAGAATTAAGTCACACACTACAATAATTCTTTTAATGTTGGCATTACCTCTAAAACAACTCTTTTACTTAGTGATCAGATGATGATGTTTAAAGGTTTTTAATAATGAGAAACTGAAGCCAGGTTATTGAGTTCAAAAATATCTACAGTTGTACCATTTAACATCTTAGAAACCAGTCAGAAGTAGCTATTTAAATTTAAATTAATGAAAATTAAATGAATTTTAAAATTCAGTTCCTCAATCTCACTAGTCACATTTCCCCCATATTGTACATCACAGATAAAAAAAGTTTCCAACAATGTACAAAACATTATTGGATAATGTTGGTCAAAAATTTTCAAGCACAATACATATATATATATATATACATACTCTTTTAATGAATTCACGAAGATGCTTAATATATACAAACAATTCGAGAGCAAAGCTCTGGTTAAGGCTTAAGCTTAAGTCCAGCTCATTGATAACAGTCCTCACCCTGCCCCCCATGAATTTCTCTTAAGCACCTTCTAACACCCGAATGGCTTGAGGAGCAGTTTGGAGATAAATGCTCTAGAGAAGTCATCTTCATCATCAGTATTGTTATGTAGAAGATCAGTGGTGGAAGGGAGTCCAAGATCATCTCAATCACCTCATTTTGCCAAAGAAGAAACTGAGATTTAGGGAGGTAAATTCATTATCACTTGTCAAGCTAGACAGTTCCTATTTGCTCATTTTGAATCCACATTTGTTAGACATGGGGGAGAAAAATACATTGGAGTTTCTTCCTTGAGGTCCATTAATTCAGTAAAGAGGGCAGGGATCCAGTGAAATTGGGTACAGACATACCTCATTTTATCATGCTATGTGGATATTGCATTTTTCACAAATTGAAAGTTTGCGGCAACCCTATTGGTGCTATTTTCCCAACAGCATGTGCTGGCTTCATACCTTTCTGTTGCACTTGGGTAATTCTTGCACTATTTCAAACATTTTCATTATAATATCTGTTATGGTGATCTGCGATCAGTGATCTATTGTAATTGTTTTAGGGTGCCATGATCCACACCCATAAAAGATGGTGCACTTAATCAATAAATGTTACATGTCTTCTGACCCACTGATGTTTTTCCCTCATCTCTCTCCTTTTTCTTGGGCCTCCCTATTCCCTGAGACACAACAATATTTAAATTAGGTCAGGAGGTAGGGCAAGATGGCAGTATAGGGAGGTGTGGAATTTAGTTCTTCCTCTAGAGCAGCTAGTAAACAGCCAAGAACTGTCTGGAACAACTGTTTGGGAGACATCTGTACATCAGTCTGGAATGTGTAGAAGGGCCTAGATCACAGCACAGAACTGCAATAAAGCCCCAAACTGTGGAGGCTGGTGCCCCTCCACCACTGCCCCAGCAGTGGAGTTCTGATAGTACTGAGAGACAAAGTAAGGAGTTAAGTGAAGGAGGTAATTCTCTAAGGAGATTTTTCCAGAGAAAAGGGAGTGGGGCCTAGCTTAAGTGGCAGCCCTCATTCAGAGAATTCAGACCCAGGGGATAGAAAACAGAAACAGTTTAAGATTCCTTTTGCCTCAGCCTCTTTCTCAACCACACCCCTGGTGGTAACAGGGTCTACTCAGTATTAAAGGTACTGCATCACTTTACACTGATAGGGAGCTGCAGACCATCTTCTGGACAGGATAGGAAAAGTACAAATTCCAAAGGTTCCTCAGGAAAGTCAGACAACCTGCTGAGTCTCATACTCAGAGAAACTTGATACTAATTACACCCACTTCTTGAAACCTGGGCTTGTTTGGTCTGGGAAAATCTGATTGAGGTCAATCATATCTGGGAAGACATTCCCCAAAGAAAGAGGACCATTTAGGCAAGGCAAGAATGAGAAAAACAGGAGCCAAAAAACTCTGATAAGTTAACAAAAGCTATACTAGAAGTCTAGAATAAGTTGAATTCAATGCCAAAGAGAAATGGAGAACAGAGCCAACCAACAAGAAAATCCTAGGTAAAAAAGTGAAATCAATCTTGAGAATAAACTAATCAAAGGAAATCAAATCAACAAAAAAATGAGTCACATTATGAAAAATGACAACATGACCCTGCCAAAGGACAAACTAACACTTCAATGAGACACAGGAGTTGAAACAAGTAATTAAAGATGTTCAAACAGATATGCTAAATGAAATAAAAAATCAAATCAGTGAAGTGAAGGAAAATATGGCAAAAGAGATGAAGGATATAAGGAAGATATTGGTGAACATAAAAAAGATCTCAAAACTTTGAAAAAACAAATGGCAGAACTTATGGGAATGAAAGGCATAACAGAAGAGATGAAAAACACAATGGAGACTTACAACAGTAGATTTGAAGAGGCAGAAGAAAGGATTAGTGAACTAGAGGACAAGACACCTGAAATCCTACAATCAAAAGATAATATAGGGAAAATAATGGAAAAACATGAGTAGGGTCTCAGGGAATTGAATGACAACATGAAGTGCACAACTATACATGTCATGGGTTTCCCAAAAGGAGAAGAGACTGGAAAGGGGGCAGAAAGAATGATAAGAAAATACTCACTGAAAAAATTTCCATCTCTTATGAAAGATATAAAATTACAGATCCAAGAACCACAATGTACCCCAAACAGATTGGTCCCAAATAGACCCACCCCAAGACACTTACTAATAAGTCTGTCAAATGTCAAAGACAAAGAGAGAATTCTGGAAGCAGCAAGAGAAAAGTGATCCATCATATACAAGGGAAGCTCAATAAGACTATGTGAGAATTTCTCAGCCAAAACCATGGAGGCAAGAAGACAGTGGTATGATATATTTAACATACTGAAAGAGAAAAACTGCCCAACAAGAATTTGAAACTGGCAAAAATGTCCTTCAAAAATGAAGGAGAGTTTAAAATATTTTTAGATAGACACTGAGGGAGTTTGTGAACAAGAGATCTGCTCTACAAGAAATACTAAAGGTAGTACTACAGGCATATGTAGGAAAAGACAGGAGAGAGAGGTTTGCAGAGGAGTATAGAAAAGAAGACTGTCAGTAAGCTGAGAGAGAGAAAGAACATTAAATCTAAATGACAAAATGGTAGAAGAAAGTACTGCCTTTACAGTAATAACAAAATCATTAATGGATTAAACTCCCCAATCAAAAGACATGGACTAGCAGAATGGATTTAAAAAGAGGACCCACCTATATGCCTTGGTGATGTTTAGGTTTTGGTGTCAACTTGGCCAGGTTGATAGTGCCCAGTTGTCTCATCAGGCAAGCAATGGCCTTGATCATTACTACAATGATATTTCATGACTGGTTGATTTGCCAGAAGGCTAGTTTATTGAATCACCAGTCAGTTGATTGCAGCTTTAGCTGATTACATCTGTGATCAACTAAGGGCATGTCTCTCACAAACAAGCTAATTAAATCAGCCAAAAACTACTAAGGAAGAAGAGAGACATTTTCACTGCTTCTTCAGTCAGCAAGCACCTCCTGTGAAGTTCACTGAGAACCTTCATTGGAGCTCCCAACTTCACAGACTGCCCTATAGATTTTGGACTTTTCCATTCCCACAGTTGTATGAGACACTATTATAAATCTCATATTTACAGATATATCTGTAAATATGAGATTTATAATATAATATAAATAGAATCTCCTGTTGGTTCTGTTTCTCTAGAGAACCCTGACTAATACAGCTATCTACAAGAGAATCACTTAAGACCCAAGGACAAAATAGGTCGAAGTGAAATTTTGAAAAAAAATAGTTCATGCAAACAACAACCAGAAATGGTAGTGGTAGCTATACTAATATCAGACAAATATAAAACAATTAAAACATACAAAGAAGGACACTAAGATTAATAAAAGGGACAATACATCAAGAACAATCATAAATATTAATGCATGAGCCAAAGTGCTCCAAAATGAATGAGGTACACATGAACAACTGTACAACTGTATTGTACCTCTACAATAATAGTTGGAGACTTCAGTACACAACTCTCATCAATGGATAGAACACCTAGACAGAGGACCAATAAGGAAACAGAGATTTTGCATAACACAATAATGAACTAGACTTCACAGACATTTACAGAACATTGCATGCCACAACAGCAGGATACATATTTTTCCCAAGTGCTCATAGAAAATTCTCCAGGATAGACTACATGTTGGGTCACAAAGCAAGTCTTAATAAATTTTAAAAGATTGAAATTATACAAAACACTTTCTCAGATCTTAATAGAATGAAGTCGGGAATCAATAAAAGGAGGAAAACTGGAAAATTCACAAATATATGGAGGCTAAAGAACACACTCTTAAACAACCAGAGGGTTAAAAAAGAAATTACAAGAGAAATCAATAAATATCTTGAGGCAAATGAAATGATAACGCAGCATATCAAAACTTACGAGATGCAATAAAGGTGGTGCTAAGAGGGAAATGTATTGCCTTAAATGCTTATATTTAAAAAGAGGAAGAGCAAAAATCGAGGAACTAACTGTTCACCTGGAGGAACTAGAGAAAGAACAGTAAACTAACCCCAAAGCAAACAGAATGAAAGCAATAACAAAATTAGAACAGAAATAAATTAAATTGAAACCATGAAAACAATAGAGAGGATAAACAAAACCTGAAGTTCGTTCTTTGAAAACATGAATAAAATTGATGGACAAACAAAAGAGATAATGAGAGGATACTAGGAGAAACTACATGGTAATAAGCTAGACAATGTAGATGAAATGCACAACTTCCTAGAAAGGTACAAACAACCAACATTTACTTGAGAAAAAGTAGATGACCTCAACAAACTAACCACAAGTAAAGAGATTGAATCAGTCATCAAAAAGCTCCCCAAAAAGAAAAGTCCAAAGATTAGATGGCTTCACATATGCATTCTACCAAGGATTCAAGAAAGAATTAGTACAAATCCTGCTCAAAGGCTTCAAAAAACAATGAAGAGGAGAGAAGGCTACTTAACTAATTCTTTGAAGCCAATATACTCTAACAACAAAGCCAGACAAAGAAACTACAAGAAAAGAAGCCTGCAGACCAAACTCTTTAATGAATATAGATGCAAAAATTCTCAACAAAATACTCACAGATCAAATGCAGCAGCACATTAAAATAATTATACAACATGACCAAGTAGCATTTATTCCAGATATGCAAGGCTGGTTCAACACAAGAAAAGCAATTAATGTAATACACTGCATCAATAAATCAAAGTGGAAGATGTGGCCTCACTCTCTCTAAGCCTAGCTCTGCAAGTGAAATCATTGCCCCACACACACACACACACGAGACATGACATCCAGGGGTGAAAGTCTCCTTGGCAGTGGGAGATGACTCCCAGGGATAGGTCTGGCCCTGGCACCATAGGATCAACAATGCCATCCTGACCAAAAGGGGGGAAAGAAGTGTAACAAATAAGGTATCAGTGGCTGAGAGAGTTCAAATAGAGTTGAGAGATTTCTCTGGAGGTCACTCTTACTCAAACTTCAGTTAGACATTGCTACCTATCACAATTTGCCAACCCCCAACCAAAACCATTCCAGCCAATCCTAAAGAACACCTAGGGCAATATATAAGATTCCACAAGGGTTCCACACACTAGAGTAACTTTCCAGAAACCTACAACCTCCAGATGGGTCCCTGAACCAGATAAGTCCTGAAACCTAGAGGGGCCAGCCTTTCCAGAACATTAGCTAGTTCCATCTCCCTACCCCTTATTACTGACAGCCTTTCCAACATGAAAAAGTTAGAATGGGCATAGCCCAAATACTCCTAAAGAGTGGGAGAAAGATCAAATGTTATGGTGGAGTTATACAGCGAAGGTAGGGTTTAACAAATGAATATGACTGCTGAATCATTAAACTGATATCTCCTTTGGTCTCCAGCATCTTACAGCAGAAGTAATAACCTAAAATTGTGGAATTGTAACCCATACCAAATTCTGAAATCTGTTTGACAACTAATTGCTTTAATGTGCTTTGAAATTTATTGATTTTTTTGTACGTATGTTATTTTTCACACAAAAAGTGATGATTAAAAATGTACATGCTTCTTCTAGCCTCCAATGTTCTGGAGCAACTAGGAGGAAAAATCTGAGATGATGGTATAGTAGCCCAAGACAAACTCTGGGATCTGTCCTGTAACTACTTGTTGAAGAGTGCTTTGAAAACTATTGCTTATTTCTTTGTTCGCTTTGTATATATGTTATATTATACAATTTTAAAAGTCTTAACAAATTAAAAATAAATAAAAGTGGAAAAAACACTTTTTCATCATCTTAATTGATGCAGAAAAGGCTTTTGATTACATTCAACATCCTTCCTTGATAAAAACACTTAAAAGGGTAGGACTAGAAGGGAATTTCCTTAACATGATAAAGGGACTGTATGAAAAACCCATAGCTAAGATCATTTTCAATAGGGAAAGACTGAAAGCTTTCCCTCTAATATCAGGAACAAGAAAAGAATGCCCACTGTCACCATTGTTATTCAACATTGTGCTAGAATTTCTAGCTAAATCAATTAGACAAATAAAGAGAAATAAAAGGCATCAGAATTGGAAAAGAAGTAAAACTCTTCTCTTTGCAGATGATATGAAACTATATGACAAAAAATGCACAACAAAGCTACCAGAGCTAATAAATGAGTATAGCAAAGTAGTAGGGTTCAAGTAGTAATGAGCAATTTGAAGAAGAAATCAAGCAAAAAAATCCATCTATAATACCAACCAAAAGAATTATATGTTTATGAATAAATTTAACCAAGGCCACAATAGACCTATATACAGAAAACTACAAGAAATTGCTAAAAGAAATCAAAGACCTAAATAAATGGAAGAATATACAATGTTCTTGGACTGGAAGACTATATATAGTTAAGATGTCAATTCTATCCAAATTGATTTATAGATTCAATACAATACCAATTAAAATCCAACAAATTACTTTGCAGAAATAGAAAAAACAATAAACAAATTTATTTGGAACGGCAACATGCCCTAAATAGCTAAAAATATCTTGAGAAAGTGTAATGAAGTTGGAGGTCTCACATTACCTGATGTTAAAGCATATTACAAAGCTACAGTGGTCAAAACAGCATGGCACTAGCATAAAGAGATAAACTGACAAAAGGAATCAAATTGAGTGTTCAGAAATAGACCATTTCATCTGTGGACACTCACACCAAACAAAATGGGACAGAGCAGCTTTTTCAATAAATAATTTTTGGAGAAGTGGAAATCCATATCCAAAAGAATGAAAGAAAAACCTTATCTCACATCTTATACAAAAATTAACTCAAAATGGATCAAAGACCTAAATATTAGAGCTAAGAACCTAAAACTTTTAAAAGAAAATGTAGTGAAATATCTTAAAGACCTTATGATAGGAGGTGGTTTCCTAGACCTTACATCTAAAGCACAAGCAATGAAATAATAAATAGATAAATGGGATCTCTTCAAAACTGAATATTTTTGTGCATCAAAGGACTTTGTCAAAAAAGTAAAAAGACAGCCTATGCAAAGGCATTTTGGCAGTTCCTCAGTAAACTAAGTATAGAATTGCCATATGATCCAGCAATCTCATTACTAGGTATATATTCAGAGCAACTGAAGGCAGAGACAAACGGACATTTATACATCGATATTTACAGCAGCATTATTCATGATTATCAAGAGATGGAACCAGCCCAAATGTCTATCAATGGATAAGTGGCTAAACAAGCTGTGGTATATATGTACAATGGAATATTATGCCGCTGTAAAACAGAATAAAGTCATGAAGTTTGCAGCATTATGAATGAACCTTGAGGGCATCACGTTGAGTAAAATCAGCCAGAAACAAAAGGACAAATACTGTATGATCTCACTAATATGAACTGACATTAATGAGAAAATTTTGAGTGAAAGTTGAGAACACAGGTTATCAGAATTTAGGAAGAGGGTAGAAAAGAGTTCAGAATGGTCAACTGGGTTGATTGTAAAGATCCAGAAATGGATAGCACAATACTATCTGATGGTAGCACAATACTGTAGCTATGCTGAACAAAGCCAGGTGTAAGTATGGTTCAAAGAGGAAGGCTGGACACTAGAGGGAAAGACAGAAGATAAAGACTGGGATTTGCATAAATTAGCAAAACCTAGAGTGGACAATGATGATGACTAAATGTACTAATATAAGAATGTTTTCACATGAGGGAGAATAAATGAATGCCAGCATTGCAAGATGTTGAAAATGGGATAGTATATGGAAAAAAATACAATCAATGCAAACTAGGGCCTATAGTTAACAGTAACATTGTAATATGCTTCCATTAAAAGTAATGAAGACATTATACCAAAGCTAAATATCAGTAAGAGGGGGCATATAAGGGAAGGATATGGGATTCTTGGTGGTGGTGGTGCATTTTAAACCTCAACTTCTACGTGAGACCAAAGGAATAGATGTTTATTTGGTGAAAAAATTTTATATTCTGTAGCACATTATCTAATTTAATTTGTATGGACAGTTTATTCAAACACCATAGTTACATGGAATTTTGAATAGGGAGTGAGATCTTGTTGGTTTGTACATGTTAGTGTGATGCCAGAGTAATTTGGGCAGAAAATTAAAGAGTACTTGCAAAGTACCCTTGAGGGATTGGGGAAAAATGTGGAAATATTAAACTTCCCCAACTAGGGAGTTCCTGATATTCTCACTAGCAGTGGTGATTACCAATTTAATAGGCCAAGCCTGCAATCTGGGACTTTCCCTTTTGAAACTTACTCCTACAGAGGAGAAGCTAAGTCTACTTATAATTATACCTAAGAATCACCTCCAGAGAACCTCTATTGTTCCTCAGATGTGGCTTCTCTAAGCTAGCTCTGCAGGTAAACTCACTGCCTTCTCCTCTACATGGGACATGACTCCCAGGGGTGTAAATCTCCCTGATAACATGGGACAGGACTCCCATAGATGATCCTACCACAGCATCGCGGGACTGAGAAAGCCTTCTTAACTAAAAGAGGGAAGAGAAATGATACAAAATGAAGTTTCAGTGGCTGAGAGATTTCAAATAGAGTCAAGAGATCATTCTGGAGGTTATTCTTATGCATTATATAGACATCCCTTTTTAGTTTTTAGTGTACTAGAACAACTAGAAGGAAATATCTGAGACTACTGAACTGTAATCCAGTAGCCTTGATTTTTGAAGATGATTATATAGCTGTATAGCTTTTACCATATGACCAGGTGATTGTGTAAACCTTGTGAATGACACACCCTTTATCCAGTGTATGGACAGATGAGTAAGAAAATAAGGAAAATAAATAAATAATTGGGGAGATAATAGGGAGAATAATATGTGATGTTTTAGGTGTTTTTTTTAATTTTTATTCTTATTTTTATTTTTTGAAGTAATGAAAATGCTGAAAATTTGATTGTCGTAATGAATACACAACTAAAAGATGATACTGTGAACCACTGATTATACACTTTGGTTGATTATATGGTATGTGAATATATCTCAATAAAATTGCATTAAAAAAGAGTTAACAATAAAAAAAATACGTCAAATCCTACAATGGCCTCTAAGTATTTAAGTGAAAGAAAGACTCATACATCTGTCACTTTAAATTAAAAGCTAGAATTGATGAAGCTCAGTGAGGAGGGCATATCAAAAGCTAAGACAGGTCAAAAGCTAGGCTTCTTGTGCCAAACAAGCAAGTTGTGAATGTAAAGGAAAAGTTCTTGAAGGAAATTAAGAGTGAATACGCAGGGCAGGCCACAGTGGCTCAGCAGGCAAGAATGCTTGCCTGCCATGCCAGAGGACCCAGGTTCGATTCCTGGTGTCTGCCCACGTTAAAAAAAAAAAAAAAAAAAAGAGTGAATACACATATGATAAGAAAGTGAATCAGCCTTACCTTTGATACAAAGAAAGTTTCGATGGACTGGATAGTAGATCAAAGCCAATCACAACAGTCCCTTAAGCCAAAGGTTAATCCAGAGCAAGACATTAACTCTTCAGTTCTTTGAAGGCTGAAAGATATGACGGAGCAGCAGAAGAAAAGTCTGAAACTAGCAGAGGTTGGTTCCTGAGGTTGAAGGAAAGAAGGCCTCCCCATAACATAAAAGTGCAAAGCAAAGCAGCAAATGTTGATGTAGAAGCTGCAGCAAGTCATCCAGAAGATCTAGCAAAAATATGACAACCTCATTGTCTTGAGATATTACCACAGCCGCACAAACCTACAGCAACCACCACCCTAATCAGTCAGCAGCCACCAAAGCAGAGGCAAGGCCTTCCACCAGCAAAAAGATTAAGGCTCCCTGTAGGACCAGATGATGGGTAGGCTTTTTTAGCAATAAAGTATTTTTAAATTAACTTATATAATTGTTTTTTTTTACATAATGCTATTGCACTCTTAATCGACTACAAAATAGTGTTTACATAATTTTTACATGCACTGGAAAACCAAAAAATTCATGTGACAAGCTTTATCATCATATTTGCTTTATTACGGGGGTCTGGAACTGAACAGGCAGTATTTCCCAGGTATACCTGTGCTATTGTCATTTATCATACATGATCAAGGACAGTGACCATAGATTCAAATAGGTTTCATCAGGATTTCAAAGCATTTTATTAAGTTTAAAATGATAAAAACTACTGTGACTCAAATATTATGTACATCATAAGTCTCCAACACAGCGGCTGCATTGCAGGCTTCAATGTATATTAAAATACTTACTTTTACTACATATCGAGCAAAAAAATCATAAGAAATGGGCAAGAATAAAAATTGACTTACAAAGCAGTTCATTCTTATAGGGAACTTTCAAATGAATTGGAAGCACCACATAAAATTAAAATAAACATTTGCATGTTTGATAGACTAAACATTTTGTTGCACAGACTGTAACATAGTTGTTCTTGAGAACAACTTTTAGAATTTAAGAAATAAAATAGATTGCTTTTACTTCCTTACAAGAAAAGCAACAAGAGAAATCCTAAAGCAATTCTTGGCCATAACCAGAGATGCTCTTGACTTCATTTACTCTTATTTTGATGATGTATAAAAGTCAGAAAACAAAGAATGTGGTATAAAAAACACCTAGACTGACCCTTGTTTTAATTCCTATTATTATGGATATGGAATAATTCTATTATGCTTTTCAAACTTGATTGCTCGTAATTTATTATCTTGATTTTTGTAGTCTTGTGTGGAATTTTGAAATACTGATACAATAAAAAATGTTATGCCAACTATTAAAACTTTCCATTAATTCTAATGGTATTTAGGTGTTGTCCATCTAGTTAAATTTAAAAATATTGAAACCTGTTTGATGATTGCTGGATGTTTCTCAGTGTTTTAGATAATTGCTATTTTTGAGCAATTATTCTCATGTAGGAAAGTAAATGCTGTTTACAATGCATTCACATTTTTTTTCCTTTTAAAATGCTGCTTTGAAATAACTTCTCATTATATAAATGGTCTTGAAAATAAGGCTGCTGTAGCACAGAAAGGGACATTTCTGAACTGATGTCTTAGATGAAATTAAATGTCTAGCAATGAAGTACAGTCAGCAAACCCATGATAAGTACCCTAGTACTCTAGTGCACTTGCCACATAGCCCAAGAGAAAAATGCAACGAAGTGATAAGCAGCCAAAGGGATTGATGCACTGCTTCCCTTCATTTGGTGCTGTGAAACGGCTTTCCTGCTCCCTCCCCCCTCCCCCCAAAAAAAAAGTAACTCAACAATCGAATTCCATTGAGACTCAGATGTGGGAAGATGTGTATCTGCACAAGATAATTATGTGTTGGATTAAGCAATGAATTGGCTCTTTTATTAGTTTGATGTATTCTGAGACCCTCTCATCAGTGACACTATTCTAACAATAATGATATATCCACCCTGGGATTAAAAAAAAAAAAATCCGGGACTTGCACATATTGTTTTGTAGATTTTATCGAGATATATTCACTTATCTTACATTCAAGGCAAAGTATACAATCAACATCTCATAGTTTCATCACTTAGTTGCAATCATCATCACACTCAATTTTAGACCATTTTCATTGGTCCAGAAAGAAACTTATCAGATAGACACACAAGAAAAGAAAACCCAAAACACCCCACATCCATTATCATCCCCTATTATTGGCCCCTAGTATTAGTGTGGTACACCAATTACTGTTGATGAAAGAATGTTAAAGTATTACTGCTAACTATAGTCTGTAACTTGCAATAAGTATTTTTCCCCACATACCAGTCTATTATGAACTCTTTGTACTAGTGTCATACATTTCTACTAGTTCATGTGAGAATTTATTTAAATTTGTAGTGTTAATTGGTGATATACATGAATCTAAATACTAAATTAACCTACGATACAGCACTATTCTTTATATTACCAGTAGTGAACTACCCTCAACCCATATCTATTGTCAAACATTTTAAATCAACCTTGTTATACATTCTGAACAATTAGTTCACCGCTCCCCCTTCTCCAGCTTCTATTTCTAGGTATTCTATAGTCTACATCTTAAGGCTCTGAGTTTGTATATTTTAGTTAGTTCATATTAATGAAATCATACAATGTCTTTCCTTTAGTTTCTGACTTATTTCACACAGCATTATGTTGTTGCATGCCTCAGGACCTCATTTCTTCTTCCTGATCCCTGATTTTCCATCATCTGTATATGCCACCTTTTGTTTATCTATTCATCTGTTGATGGTATTTGGATTGTTTTCAACTGTTGGCAATTGTAAAGACAACTCTGCTATGTGCATTGGTGTTCAAATGTCTGATCATGTCCCTGCTTTCAGATCTTCTGGGTGTATGCCAAGTAGTGGAATTGCCAGGTCATAGGACAACTCATTTATTTAGTTTTCTGAGGAACCACCAAACTGTCTTCCACAGTACCTTCATCATTTTACACTCCCACCAGCAGTGATTAAGTATTCCAATTTCTCCACATTGCTCCAATATTTATAGTTTCCTGTCTAATGGCAGCCATTATTACAGGTGTGAGATACCTCATCATGGTTCTATTTGCATTTCCCTAACAGTTAATGAAGATAAGCAACTTTTCATGTACTGCACCAATTTGATACTATTATGTACCCCAGAAAATCCATATTCTAATTCTGATCAAATCTAGTGAGGGCAGCCATCTCTTTTAATTCTGATTCAATATTATAAGGCTGACACTTTTGATTAGATTATCTCCATGAAGATGTACGGCACTCAATTGCATGGGTAATCTTTTGATTAGATGGAGATGTAACTCCACCCATTCAAAGTGGGGTTGATTAGTTTCTTAGAGTCTTTAAAAGAGGAAACATTTTAAAGAAACCTGAGCTGTAGGCGCTTGGAGAATAGTTGCTTCAGAGCTGACAGAGACACAGATGTTTGGAGATGCTTGGAGTGCCAACAGAGAGAACAGATGCCCAAACACAGGTAGAGACCAGCAGGTGTCGCCATGTGCCTTCCCATGAGATGCTATGCAAGTCAGAACCCAGAGCTGGGTCCCAGAGGAGCTAAGTGAAGGTTCACAGGTGCTTACAGAGGAAACCACTGGCATCAGAAGCTGGAAACAACGAACTGGGAACAAGGACCAGCAGACACCAACCACATTCCTCCCCAAATTGCCTTCTTTGAGCCAAGGTATCTTTCTCTAGATGCCTTAGTTTGGACTTAGCTATGGCCTTAGAACTGTAAATGTGTAACTTAATTAATTCCCTTTTTAAAAATTGTTCCATATCTGGTAAATTGCATTCTGGCAACTTTAACAAACCAAAACATGTACTTTTTAGAAATTTATATTTCCTCTTTGGGGAAATGTCTATTCATATCTTTTGCCCATTTTATAATTAGGTTGTTTATTATTTTATTGTTGAGTTGTAGGATTTCTTTATACATATTGGATATCAAACCCTTATCAGATATTGGTTACCAAATATTCTCTCCCATTGTGTCAGATGCCTTTTCACCCTTTGACAAAGTCCTCTAAAGCACAGAAGTGTTCAATCTTGAGGATTTTCCATTTATCTGTTTTTCTTTTGTTGCTTGTGCTTTGGTCTAAGAAGGTAGGTAAGGTCTAAGAAGCTACCTCCTATCACTAAGTCTTGAAGATGTTTCCCTATAATTTCTTCTAGGAGTTTTGTAGTACTCACTATTATATTTAGGTCTTTGATCCATTTTGATATATTTTTGCATAGGGTGTGAAGCAGGAGTCCTCTTTCATTTCTTTGAATATGGATAACCAGTTCTCCCAGCACCATTTACCGAAGAGACTCTTCTGTCCCAGTTCAGCGGATTTGGGGACATGGTCAAAAATCAAATGATCATAGATCTGAGGGTCTATTTCTGAATTCTTGACTTGATTCCATTAACCAACATGTCTATCTTTGTGCCAATGAAATGCTCTTTTAACACTGTGGTTTTATAATATGCTTTGAAAGTCGGGAAATGTAAGTCCTCCTACTTCATTCGTCTTATCCAAGATGATTTGGCTATTCAAGACCCCTTTCTCTTCCAAATAAATTTGACAACTAACTTTTCCAATTCTGCAAAATAGGTTGTTGTAATTTTGATTGGTATTGCATTGAATCTGTAGCTCAGTTAGGGAAGAATTGACATCTTAATGACATTTAACCTTCCTATCCATGAGCACAGAATGTCTTTTCACCTAGTTAGGTCTTTTTTTAGTTCTTTAAGCAATGTGTTGTAGTTTTCTGAATACAGTCCTTTACATCCTTGGTTAAATTTATTTCTTGTTACTTGATTATTTTAGTTGCTATTGTGAATGGAACTTTTTTCTTAATTGCCTCCTCGATTAGTTCATTGCTAATGTATAGATTTTTGCATGTTAATCTTGCATCTTGCCACTTTGCTGAATGTGTTTATTAGCTCAAGGGGCTTCATGGTAGATTTCTCAGGATTTTACAAATGTAGGATCATGTCATCTGCAAGTAATGAAAGTTTTACTTCTTTCCAATTGGATGTTTTTATTTCTTTTTTTGCCTAATTGCTTTTGCTAGAACCTATTACACAAGGTTGAATAACAGTGGTGACAATGGGCATCCTTGTTTCATTCCTGATCTTAAAGGGAAAGCTTTCATTCTCTCACCATTGAGTATGATGTTGGCTGTGGGTTTTAATACATGCCTCTTATCATATTGAAGAAGTTTCCTTTGATTCCTACCTTTGAAGAGTTTTTATCAAGAAAGGATGCTGAATTTTGTCAAATGCCTTTTCAGCATCAATTAAGATGATCATATGATTTTTCCTTTTCAATTCATTTTTTTTTTTACATTCCCCTCACTTTTAAAGGCCAGCTTTGCTAGATGAAGAATTCTTGGCTGGAAATTTTTCTCCTTCAGAATCATAAATATATCATTCCTCTGCCTTCTCACCTCCATGGTGCTTGAAGAGTAGTCAGAACTTAGTCTTATGTGGCTTCCCTTGTTCATAATGAATTGCTTTTCTCTTACTGCTTTCGGGACACTCTCCTCTTCAGCCTTTGACAAACTGATTAGTATGTGTCTTGGAGTGGGTCTATTTGGATTCATTCTATTTGGAGTTCATTTACCTTCTTTAATTTGCCAAATTTACCTTTATAAAGGTTGGGAAGTTTTTCCCAATTATCTCCCCAAATAATCTTCCTAGCTCTTTACTCTTCTTTCCTTCTGAGACACCAATGATTTTTCTCTTTGTGTGCTTCAAGTTTGTAGTCATTTCCTTGAAATCCAATTCAAATTTTTCCATCTTTTTCATCATTTGTTCTTTGTGAGTTTGAATTCAGTTGCTTTGTCCTCTAGTTTATTTATTCTTTCTTCTGCCTCCTCAAACCTGCTGTTGCATATCTCTAGTATATTTTTAATTTGATCTATAGAATCTTTCATTTCCATAAGCTCTGCTATTTATTTTCTACTTATTCTTTCAAACTCTTATTTATACTCCTCTAGTATCTTCGTACTATCTTTTATCTCCTTAGCTAATTAATTGAAGTTATTTAAGAGATTCATTTGAACAGCATTGATTAGTTGTTCAAATTCTGGGTCTCTTCTGGCTTTGTAATTTGATCATTTGGCTTGGCCATATCTTCTTGCTTCTTCATACAGTTTGTGATTTTTTTGCTGGTTTCTTAGCATTTGATTATCTTAATAAAGCTATTTTGAAAGTTGGTTTCCCTCACTCTTCTAATATGTTGCTTTTGCTTGGGTTTGCATTGAAGATCTCTTTGAGCACTTAGTTTTGTCAGTAGTTCCCAGCCAAACCAAAGCCAAGGCTAACTCAGGGGGTGCAGCACTTTTCAGAAGTCTTTGGGGGGCTGGGCAGAGAAGTAGCTGGCCAGACTGTACTTTCCCAGTCTTCCCAGCAGATGACATCACCTTGGACCACTTCTTCCCCACAACCGCACCTCTCTCCAACTATGGAAGCCCACTGGGCAGGATCCAAATCAGGTAAAAATCCAGCCTATGCCATAACCCCCTGGGCATGCTGGAAATCCCTGGCTCTGGGGTGGGGGGTGAGCACTGCACATCATGGCAAAGACAGCGGCTTGTAGGTATGCTGGGTTTGGTGATTCTCAGAATCCTGTGTGGAAAGACTCTGGTTTACAGAACTAATAGGTTCAAATTTCTCTATCCAGCAGGTGGCCTTGGAGTGCTCTGCTTTCTGTCAGTCAGCAAAACTGCCTTGGGGATGGGGAACTGCACCTTGCACTGCAGTGCAGTACCCTCTTCCCTGCCTCTCTGCTTGTGGACACAGTGAGCACCCCCAGCCCTTGTGTAGATAAGATCAAGGCAGCAGGACCCAAAGTGTCTCTCTTGCAGGATGATTGTCAATTTGGCTCTGCTCTGCGTCTCCCCAAGTCCAGGTGCCTGCAGTGGCCTGCCTCAGGAATACAGGCTAGGCACTGGGTACTGCAGCAGAGTCTCTGTATGTGGGTACAATGAGTCCACTGGCTCCAGGGTTCCTGCACAGGAATGCTATGCTGTAGAACTAAGAGGATTGCCTCCCTCACGTCTCCAAAGCAGAGATGATCTGCTTTTTGGCTGATTGATCTGACTGTTGCACAGCAGCAGATCTTAGGGATGGTTGTGATTGCATACACTCAGCCCAATTTCTCAGTTGTAGTTTCTCCACTTTTCCATCCAGGTCTTCCTTATATAATGCAGTCGTCCTTCTCTGGTCACTGGACTCTGGAATTGATGCTTTGGTCACTTTCTGCCTATTCACTAGTTTTTTTCATGGTGGAGGAGTGAGTTCTGCCTATCCTATCACCATCTGCCTTGCACATTTTATCTACCCATCTATCTAATCAATTATTTATATAATCTGATCATACAATGGAAATACAATTGTGGGTTCATATGTGTATATGTGTGTGTTTATCCAATGTAGATGTTACTTACATATTACAAATGATAAATTCCCTTAAAAATAACTGTAAGCATATTGTGGATCTTTCTTTTTTAAAGGTACATTTAAATACATTTTCTTAGGGTCAGCTGTTGGAATAAAAACACCTCACTACGTAACCTATTAACTCTCTCACATTGTCATTTAGGGGAAATAGTTTTTTTTTTTAACATGGGCAGGCACTGGGAATTCAATCTGGGTCCCTGGCATGGCAGGCAAGAACTCTGCCAGTGAGCCATCATGGCCCGCCCTAGGGGAAATTTCAATACAGAAATTGTTTTGGCTTGCGAAAGCTGCCAGAATGCAATATACAAGAAATGGAAATGGCTTTTTAAAAAGGGAATGTATTATGTTGCAAGTTTACAATTCTAAGGGTATAAAAATGTCCAGACTAAGGCATCCATAGAAAGGCACATTTACTCACAAAGGCCCATGGGTCCAGAACACCTCTGTCAGCTGGGAAGGAATGCGGCTGGTGTCTGCTGGTCCTTTAGCTTCTGGTTTCAAACAGATTCCCCAGGGGCATTTTCTTTCTGCATCTCCAAAATTCTCTATCTCTGTCAACTCTGTCTTTTTTGAGGTTTTTCCAAAATGTTTCCTCTTTTAAAGGATTCCAGTAAACTAATCAAGCCCCACCTTGAATGAGCAGTGTCACATCTCCATCTAATCAAATGGGTGTGTCACATCTCCATGGAAACAATCCAATCAAAGCGTCCACCCTAAACAACAGGTCTGCCTCCACAAGATTGGATTAGAAAAGAAAACATGGCTTTTCTGGGGCACATAATTTCAAACCAGCAAGACCTTAAGACAACAGGATAGCTACAAGGGACATAGATGCTGGCTAAAAGGTGGACAATTTTGTGCGTTTGTATGTGCATGTGTAAAACAAGAATCATTTTTTTGTTATTATCTCTCATGATTCTGTAAGTTGACAGGGCTCAGCTGGGCAGTTCTCATTTGGAGTTTTTATGTAGTAAGAAATCATTCAATTAATTTCCCCTGGATTTTTTAAGGGATATTTTAATTTGCAAATATTCTCTCTTTGTGGTAAGAGTATATAGGAAAAAGTGATATATTTATCTTTCATGCAAATTTATGGAGTTGAATGTTTTCTGGCCAGACCAAAAAGTCCTCCTTATAGACCTATGTTTTCCAACGTGAAAACATTGTTTTCCAACTTGAAGTATCCTTAAGCCTCTCTCCAAGCTGTCCCTCTCCTGTCATTGCCTATCCACTTCCATTTTCAAGCCTTTGTTTACTCTATACACCCTCATGGATTTCCTCTACAAATCCTAAACTGGGCTGATTTCAAAGTCTTACATATGATAGTTTGATTCCATGAAAAAATTAATAACTAACCCAATCAATATCAATTATTTCCTTCATGCCTTTCCATGTAAGAAGAATTCTAGTAGGCAGAAGTTTAAGATGGGTCCAAGATTCCCACTCTGTGTACAATCCCCTCCCACTGAATGCAGAGAAAATCTGTGAATATGATGATATATACCTTCTGTGATTATGCTTCATCATATGGTGGGGTAGGTTAAATTATGTATCCCAGAAAAAACCATAGCCCTAACCCATTTCTGTGGGCATGAACCCATCCTACATAGGACCTAAAGGTGTTATTTTTAGTTGAGGTGTGGCCCAGCTGAATGAGTTTGGGTCTTAATCCTATTACAGGGGACTTCATAAAAAGAAATCTATATAAGGAACGAAAAGCTGAAAGTCAACAGAACCCAGAAGAGAAAGGAGAAGGGACGTCACCATGTGACAAGAAAGCCAAGAAACCCCAAGGACTGCCAGTCCCCAAAACGCTACTGACCCCTGAGGAAGCACACTTGCCACCCTCCTGAACCATAAGACAATAAATTCCTGTTCTCTAAGCCAACCTATTGTGCAATATTTGTCAAAGCAGCCAGGTAACTAAGACATAGGGTAAAAAGAGGTTTTACAGATTTAAATAAGGTTCCTACTCAGTTCATGGTGAGTTCATCAAGAGAGTGTCCTTGGTGGGTCCCACCTAACCAGGGGAGCACTTGAAAAAGAAAAGACCCATCAGCAGCCACTGTCCTGGAGCCTGGAGGAAAGTTAATAGCCATGTTATGAACCGCCTCTGGGGGGCGCTGGAGTTGCACCCTGTTGGTGATCCTACGCAAGAGTAAGCAACAAAACAGGGACCTTAGTTCTACAGTCATAAGGAGCTGAAACAGCAGATCTCAATGAACTTGGAAGAGAGATCTGGAACTCGAGATGAAACAGCATTCTTAGCCAACACCTGATTTCAGCCCCTTCGATCTTGAGCAGAAGACACAGTTTTGCCGTGCCTGGACTCTTACCTATAGAAATGGTGCGTGATGGCTGCTTTGAATTGCAAAATTTATTGTCATCTATTATGCAGCAATAGAAAATGAATATAACCCTTATATTATGTTCTGTCACATACAAAAAATTATAGTCATCTTCTAGGCCTTTTTAAAATTTTGCTGTGATGGATGGATGCTCAATTTTATGTAGATTTTATTCCTTCCTATTAAGAAAATAAGGCAGAGTCATTTGGGACATGAATGTATTTAAAAGTTAAGAAACACTCCCAAAATTGTAAGGACTTGTGCCCAGTTTACTAATTTTTACCCATAATTGGGTGGAACCAGGTAGTTTATAATAATACTGATTAATAATTATAATGGCAAGCAACCAATATTTATTTATTAATTAATATGTAAAACTTCTTCTTTAAACTTCACATTTATTTTCAGTATCCTTATTTAACACATGAGTAAATATCTTTTTTTTTTCCTTGGGGGGGGATGGGTGCATTGTCTGGGAATCCAACCCAGGTCTCCCACATGGAAGGCGAGCATTCTACCACTGAACCACCCTAAATACGTAAATATCCTTAGAAAAATGAAGCGACTTGCCAAAATTCACCCAGTCTCTACCGAGTGTACTGAGTGTTGAAGCCAGGCAGGCTGACTCGAGAGACTGGCTTTTGATCAATAACTTCACATCTTTGAGATCTTTTTAAAACAGGAAGGGTCATTTTTTTAGGGGAAATCAGGAAGATTATTACATTTGGGTTTCACATGATTACATTTGTACAAAACTACCAAATTCAATATTCTTGAATATATGAGAATCTGATGCATAACAACCCAGGCCAAACTCAAAAATGTATCACAAGTTACCTAAATTTGTTACCTAAATTCTTCATACACACCACACGGCCTACAACCATAATTGGGTAATCCAAGTTCACAACGGAATTTGATTGAACTACTAATATGGTTAAATAGGAGTTGTTTAGATTAGTATAGCTTAATAGAAGATTATAGAGAATTTAAACCAGACTCTCATTATACACATTAGTGATATGAATCTTAGGAGACAGAGTAACTTGCTCAAGATTAGCTAATTTTCCTTCTCAATTAACACTGCCATCAAGAGAAAAAAAAAAGTGGAAATGAAGGCACAAGATTTCAAGTCTGTCCAGTGCCCTGGAATCACCTTTAGGTGTTTTTCTTCGAGACTGAATATATTTCCTCCATAGTCATGTGCAGAATCCCAGTCAGTTGTAACGTTAGATTCAGGTGGGCAGCAGGTGGCCAAACGTGGAGCAGCTGTGTAAAATCAACAGTGATGACAGAAGAAAGGAACCAGGCAGAAAGTTATTAGTGCTAGTTACAAGGCTTTGGAATACAATGTGCTAGTTAAAAACAAGACAAAAGCCTAAATCAGAAAGTCTCAGGTCAGGTCAGCGTGAAATGAATATAGAAGTCCAGCCGAAGCAGGATAACTCGGAGTGAGCAGTTCCATTGAGAGTCTCTACTGTATGGCATCTCTGTTTTCTAGCTCTGAACTCAGAACTTGGAGGCATTGCAGACTAAATGATAAAATCTAATATTTCTTTAAGAAATAGGGAATAGTTTAATTTTCAAATCTAGCCATATCTTCAGAGCCCATACCTATTAAATCATTGCTTCAATGGTTGCATATAGGAATCCAGGTAGTACCTTGTTCTCCAATGCTTAGTTTCCTGGAATTTTCTTAAGCATTCCATATAGTTTGTACCAAAATTTCAGTTACCACAGCTTCTGCTGTACACACTCCACAACACATCTATACACCTATGCACAATTTCTCTCCAGCTCTTCTGACAATCCATCAGAAAATAACCAGCAAGGACAGATGCTCTACAAGCCACTTCCAATATTTTCATCCATTGTGTCTTTTTGGATGGTGAGTGCTTTGATAAATATGCACAAAGTGCAATATTATGAATGTCTGTTCAATAGGGTCAGGTATTGACTACAAGTCATAGCAAGCATGTGCTAAATCCATTCCAATAATTTTTCTGCTCAAATCAATAACCATTGGCTGTTTAAAACAAGGATCAATAATAGTGACAGATTTCAATGCCATTCTAGGAATTTATATTAATACAAACAACACCCACATTAAACTTGACCCTGTGGCATAGAAGACAGATAATCAATACCCTTATATCCCTGCTTGGACTAAATTTTCTCTTGGAATATGCTAATTAAAAGTCAACCATGATGTTAACATTTTCTACATAATTAAGATAATCTTATAAAAGGTAAAATAAATTATAATGTAGCAAGTACTTTTTTTGGAAAATTAACATCAAATTGAATAATATTCAAAAACCCCAATTGCCAATAACATCTGTGTTCATGACAATTACTTACTGTAGGCCCAAAAGCTTATACACGGCTTGTTTTTACATACATTTTTCTTTGACACTGAGTAACTACACGTAGAGGATTGTCTTATGTGTTGAATTGGGTCACCCCAAAAAAGACATGTTTAATTCCTAACCATCAGTCCCATGAATGTGACCTTATTGGGAAAAGGATCATTGCAGATGGAATTAATTAATTCCTCATAATTAATCTGAGATTATCTGGAGTAGGGAGGGCCCTTAATCCGAAACAACTGGTATACTTATAGGAAGGGGAAAAGAAACACAGCAAAGACAGAGAGAGAATAGTCAGACGATGATGCAGGCAGAGACTGAAGTGCTGCAGCTGCCTATCAAGTACTGCCAAAGACTGCTGGCAAACCACCAGAAGTTAGAAGACACGAGGCATGATTTTATCCTATGGTTTCAGAGGGAGTGTGGTCCTGCCGATACCTTGATTTCAGACTTCGGGCTAGAACCAGCGAGAACTCTGGGACAGTGTTTTTCGGTTGCTTTAGGCCACCCAGTTTGTGGCACCTTGTTACAGCAGTCCTAGGAAGTGAAGACAGATGGTGTACCTGTCCCTGGAAAATCTGCAGTGCTTATTAAGAGAGCTTTGTCAGTGTAGATTTGTCAATTGCCAGAAAAATACATTCTATGTGCTTCTAAATTACAGGAAAACTGAAGATAAAAGGCAACATAAAAATCCTAACCAGACCCCAAGGCTGTAAACATAATCACAGTGGGCTATTTAAAATTACCTCAAAATTGCAATAATTAATCATGAAAGATAATTAAAAAGATAAGGTGGAAAATTGTATAAATAAGATAGAAATCTAACCTAAAATTAAATGATCAGAGATATGTTATCACAGAATTCTCTCCATGTTCTTTGCATGTCTTTTCCCTCTGGGAGACTTGGGCAACCCAGTAAGATTTCTCTTATGTTTATCTCTCATAAGATAATGAATTATACTCCATTTTTAGTGCAATGCCTTTATAGTTCCTAAAATTAAATAGAAAGAAACTCTAATTTTTGAAATTTATAAGTAGCTATACTTGGCCTCAGTATTGCCTCTTCTTCATTGATGATCATTCTGTTCTCTAAGGAAAAAACAGTAGCAAAATTCCACGGCAGCGATTTGTAATAAAGGACTTTTTTGTCAGTGATATCTCTATGTTGATATTTTATCCAATTTCTATTTCGTTCCCTAGAAGTTCAAAATCTGAATAGTCATTTATTAATTCATTCATCTATTTAACATATATTAATACCCATTGAATGGCAAGGCTTAAAATCTAAGCCTTGGGGAATATAAAATGATAAACAGACAATACTTGGAGTTGGTAGCATAGAGGAAAGCAGGGTTATACGAACACATGTTTATAATAAAATATAATAAACTTTAATAGAGTTAAATAAGGGGATAGAGAGTTAAAAGTGACATTTAGATTTAACATGAAGAATGGGAGAGGTGCTGGCAAAAATGAAGGTTTCCGTACTATTTCAATCAATTAGCTTAATTTGAAAGCTTGGCTGTGCTGTAAATAGATGTTGTAACACAAGCCTACACATTTATTTCAAAATCAGCTTTCTACTTGCTTCATTTAGAGCAAAATAAATTCTGATTTTATTTTTGCTTCAAACTTAGCTAAAAGAAAAGGGATATGGATGTTACAGTAAAAATAGAAAAGATTAGCATTTTGCATTTTTAGTGTGTTTTCATATGCCTCTAGTCAACTTGTCTCCTGAATTTGGTCATGCCGATTTCATTACACTTGGACTCTTGCTTATATAGCACCTTTCCATTTGTAAACTGTGACAATGTTGTCCCAGTTTCACTCATATTCCCCACTACAATATCACCTCAAAATACATGTTTCTATTCTTTCCTTTCTATTCACATTGAATCGGCCAGGGTACCTGATTGATGTGTCTCTCTCTGGGCCACGGGCAAAGCCACCAGCATTGTTCCCGAGAGCTGCTATAGAAGGGGCTTCTCCGTCACCATCACTGGGAGCTCTTGCGTGGCCTGACTCGGGTGGGCATAATGTGTTTTCCATCGAAACTGTCCTGTCAACATGGCGGCATGGGGCGGGTGGAGAGTTTTCAGAGTGGACCTTCTTCCTTGGGCATCATTTACCCTTGCATGGGCCAAGAGGGACTTCCTGATTTGGGGGGCCCTGGAGAAGGGCTAGCAGGTCCCTGATGTGGACTTGGACTACTGTTTCCAGGCTTTCCATTTTCCATAGAGGCACCCCACTTTGCTTGAACTTCGTATCCTTTCTGTTTCTTTTTTTATACTCTCTTGCCCCCTTTTTAATCATTTCACTATGCAACAGGATCCAAAACGTCTGCTTTTTATTGTATATGACATGGTTATTTAATACATTTTGATCAATCATGACACATATAGTTGTTCACATCATTTTTTCAGGCTTTTCTTTAAAATTCTATGACTCAAACATTGTCAGTTAAAAGTGGAAGAAATATTCACTATCTTGTTCAACCTTGTAACTTCACACATCAGAAAGATAAAATATGAAGAAGTAAATGGCCACACAAAATGGAATAAAAAACAAATCTGAGGAATGAAAACTCCACCCAGCCATGCCCTTCTCATTCTCACTGTCTTGCCTACCTGAGACAGCTTCACATTTTCTGGAAGAATTCCTTTTTCAACCTTACTTTAGGAATGAATAGAAAGAGTTTCAATTTTCAACCAGGTAGGGATGTCTGAATGGCTTTCAACTGCATGAAGTGTGAACAGACTTGCCACAAATTTTAAAGGATATGCAACGTGTTGGATTTTTCAGCAATGTTCCACATGAGATAAGTAAATGGAATACCACGAATATGGAAACAAATGTTAATAAGCCATAGGTTTACTTAGCACAAATAAAGGATGTCAGTTTTTGACAGCCTATGGACTAATAATGCCATCTGGTGGTGAAATTAAATAAATACAAGGAAAGTTTCTAGGTTCACACACATGAACTTTGTGTGTGTTTTTATATTAGGAAAGCAGAAAAGGGATTATATTAAATTTTCTTCTGTGAATTCACAGTAAAGTAATATATGTGATTTAAATCTGTAAAAGTATCAGCTCTCTTCCCACATAAATCTAAACAAGAGCTACTGATAATTAGTACTAGATACCTTACCTGTCATTTACACAGGATAAATTAAAACAGATTGCTTAATTTCTCTGAGCATCATATAATTTACATACACAACATCAGTTAGTTCTCACAAGGGAACACTGGAAAGGGTATTTTAGTATTTTCATTTTTAAAAATGAGAAATGAAATTCTCTTGAAACAAATTTAGCATTCATTCTACAGCAATTAATCTTCTCATCCCTATTAACTGTTGGAACGTTATTTCACTCATCATAATTTTGGCTAGATGGCACACAAAATCCAAGAACTTCTATTTGCTTTGAAATTTCCAGATAGATAGAGCATGATTTATTTCTGTTTTACCTGGACCAAAAACCCTGTATAAAGGGGATCAAGGAAGGGTTTTCTAAAACAAAGATATCACCAAATCAGATCTGCCATTTGAACACAGACGAGATTATTTTTCAGTCGGTATGAAGGTACAATAGGAAAAACAGGGCATCTTATTAAAAAACAAAACTAAAAAGAAAACCAAAGACAGACGGAAGAGCGGAGAACTCACATCTGGTCTGGCTTGGGCGAGGCACTTGAGATGATTTGAGTCCTTGAAACCTCACCTGCTGAACCCTTTCCTCTCTGCCCTCGGGTATGTTTCTAACCGCCCTGAGAGGAGAGCCCATGCCCTGCCCCGCCGGCGTGCCAGGAGCCCTTCTTTGACACCCACATAGAGGGTGCAGCAGTGGGGAGGGGCGAATCGCTCCCTTTCCATTTATTCTTTTTTAAAATTCAGGTTTCCTTAAGTGGTATCCATATACAACCTAACTGATCCTTTCTAGGTATACATTTCTGTGAGTTTTAACAAGTATAGCAAGCATGGAGCCACCATCACAACCGAGAAATAGGGTATTTCCGGCATAGCAGAAGACATTCCTGGTGCCCGCGGTAGTCAGTCCCGTTCCTCGACCCCAGGGCCCTGGCAACCATTGTGCTGATTTCTGTTCCTATCATTTTGTCTTTTCCTGGATATTGTATAAATAGAATCAAACAGAATGTAGCTTTTTGTACCTGGCTTCTTTCCCATCTGACAATGCTTACAAAAGTCATTCCTATTGTTTCATGTATCAGTGGTGTGCTATTTTCTTATTGTTGAGTATTCCATAATTTGGATGTACCACAATTTATGAATCCATTCATACTTAATGAATAAGTTATTTCAGTTATTTTTAGTAAAAAGAAAGCTCCTGAAACATTTGCCTACAAGCTCTTTTTATGGATAAAAGTTTTAATTTGACTTGGAAAAAAACTAGAGGGAGAGGGGATTGCTAAATCATATGATAGATACATTTAAAAAGTAGAATAAACTGCCAAAGTTGCCAAAGTGATTATTCTACTTTGCATTCCTACCAGCAATATTGAGAATTCCCATTGCTTCACATCTTCTTCAGCACATGATATTGTCCTCCTTTATTTCTGAAAAAGTCTGTGAGGAATAGGTGCCATTTTTGTTTTTATTTGTGGATACAATTTTAATGGTGGATTCAATTTAACATTGATGCTATCTGGACCCAATTTTCTTTGTATGGAGATTTTTTAAATACAAATTCAATTTCTTTACTCATTCTAGATTTAAAAAAAAATTCTTGAACCAGTTTTGGTTATTGACGTCTTTCTAAGGATTTGTCCATTTCATCTAAGTTGCCTGCCTTATTGACCTAAAGTTTTTCATAATATTCCTTATAAGTGTTTAATTTTCAGTAAGGATGGTAGTGATGGTTTCCCTTTCGTATCTGAATCTGATAGTTTGCCTCTTTTATCTTTTTTTTCCGGGGGGTGTCAGTTTTTCTAGGAATTTGTCGATTTACTAGTTGATAGCTAACTTTTGGTTGCAATGAATTTCTTTACTGTTTTTCTACTTTCTATTTCATCTATTGCCAAATTAAGATCTATTTTTAATTATTTCCTACTTCTGCTTGCTTTGGGTTCAGATTTCTAGTTTTCTTATTTTCTGTATTCTTAGTGTGGAAGACCAGGTTTTTTGATTTGAGATATTTCTTTTTTTCTAATAAAGGAGTTTTAAGATTACAAATCCCCTCTAAATCCTGCTTTCAATGAATTTCCTCAATTTTTACATATTTTGCTTTCACTTCATCCAGATCAAAGTATTTTTTTGGTTTCTATTGTGATTATATTACATTAATTCCAAATATTTGGAATATTTCCTCCTCTCATTATGGGTCTCTATTTTAATCCCATTATAGTCAGCGTATATGCTTTTTGTGATTTCCATTGTATTGAAATGCACTGAAACTTGTCTTGTGACCCAGCATGTGATCTGTCCTGGAGATTGTTCCATGTGTCATTTAAAAGAATGTCTATTCTGCAGCAATAGGGATTAGCAATAGCAATAGGGGTATTTATAAATTTCAAGTTAGGTTAATTGATATTTTTGTTTTTGTTGTTCAAGTCTGACTGATTTTCTTTTTAGCTTTTCTATAAATTATTGAGATTGAGGCAATGAAATTTCTAAGTATTTGTATTGAACTGCCTATATATCCTTTCAAGTTTTTATGTATATTGCAGCTCTCTTAGTGTCATGCCATGTACATTTAAAACTTCTATATCTCGTTGATGTAGTGACACCTTTGTCATTATAAAATGTGCCTCTCTCTAATGATAGTTATGACTTAATGTATATTTTTGTTATTAATATAGCTACGCAACCTCTCTATGGTTACAATTTGCATGGTATATATTTTTTCCATCCTTTTATTATTGACCTATTTATATCTTCAACTCTAAAGCATATCATTTTTACATGGCATATAGTTATATCCTTTTTCATCCTGTCTGACCATCTCTCCTTGTGGTGGGAAATGTATAGCCCATTTATATTTAATGTAATTATTGACATGGTTGGTATGATGTCTGCCATTTTAAAATTTCTATTTATCTTGTATCCTTTTATGCTACTTTTCCTCTTTACCATCTTATTTTATGTTAAATAGCATTTATAGTACTGTTCTTACCTAAAGGTCAGTAGGAATATATGCTTCTCAGTTTGTTGCATATCTTCGGTCAATATCCACAACACAGTTTTTTAGAGTTTTGTCCAGCTTAATCATTGCTTTTTGCAAAGAAAATTTATTGGCCTCTTTGCTCCATAATATTGGAAGTGAAATTCCCTGTAAGTTATTTTAATGCATGTAGATTAGATTTCCTTAGTATTGTATTACTCCAAAAACCAAAAACATATTTACAGTTTAAAAAAATATGGAAGTATAATATAACTTACACTGATAATGAAAATTACCAGAGAATTATCACATGCACAAATCTTTTAAGCATTTTAAGTGTAACAAATTTATAATATTTCTGTATCTTACAACAGCTGATTTAGAAAATACCCTTCCATCTATATAAAATATAACACACTTAACTGTCAACTTGTGTTTACCCTACATTTACATTTATTATTCACTATCAGCTAAATGTGTTATATAGCAAATTATATGGTTTAGAAGTGCAAATGCAAGAATTTAGGTGGTGCTTTCTTCATCCGTTTTATGTAAATTAAAATGTCATATTTATAATTCAATTTTCCATTGCAACTGCAAGGATAAATTATATCGGCATCTTAAAAACCCAATCTACAACCTATTCAATCTGCTAAACTGTTTATTTTAACTAGGAATATTAAGCAAACTTTGGAAATGAATTTGATTATTGTATTTAACTATGTAAATCAGCCACTATTACTTTAGAATTCAAATAGTTTAGTGTTAAAAGGTCCTTAAATAGAAAGTAATAATAAGTTAGGTGGTAAATCATAAAATTATTTATCTTTGTATTTTAATAGAGAAAGTATATAATTGCAGGGGCCACGTATTGAACAGATAACAGGGGACATTTGCCATTCAATTGTTGGAGTTGACAGAGCTCCAAGTGTTGGAGTTGTAGCACCCAACGGCGAAACTCCATGCTGCTGCTCACAATATTTCCTCATTTGGGGAAACAGCTCATATATCCGGATATATTTTATATAACTGACTTAGGTTAGAAGTGGTGAAGAAAAGTGGCTTTTAGACTTGGATGTGGTTTTCGTTTGTTTTTGTGTGCTGTATGGTGGGGGGTCACATTTCATTCTTTTTCCATGCGACGGTCCCATTGTTGCAGCACCACTTGCTGGATTTTTTTATTATTATTTTTTTTTGCAGCGGAGGTCAGGAGGGAAGAACAGGGGCTGGAAATGAACCCGGGTCTCCCCCATGGCGGGCGAGAATTCTAATACTGAACTACGCTTGCACACCTGGACATGGCCTTTAATATCAACAATATAAATACGAAGTTGTTCACTTTCCGTGTCTTTCTGCACATGCACTAAGTTTCTATCTCAATGCAAAATGATAATGTAGTCTCTCTAGCAATCTTGTAATTGGCAATGAAACATAGTACGACTTAGCACAACACTGTGCATGAAGTGACAACAGTGTGAATAGCTGTGACCAAGTCAATGAAAGCAATGTGGGCTGCCACCTGGCCTGCAGTCATTGTAAGAAGTGCTTGGATGGAAGACGGATCGCAGTCCCAGAGATGGCAAGGTATGAAAAACTGTGCATCGTAGAATCAATCCATAGTGCTAATTATGTTTTTTTTTATTTTTTTTATTAATTAAAAAAAATTAACAAAACATTTAGAAATCATTCCATTCTACATGTACAATCAGTAATTCTTAATATCATCACATAGTTGCATATTCATCATTTCATAGTACATTTGCATCGATTTAGAAAAAGAAATAAAAAGACAACAGAATAAGAATTAAAATGATAATAGAGAGAAAAAAAACCTATACCTCACATGCAGCTTCATTCAATGTTTTAACATAATTGCATTACAATTAGGTAGTATTGTGCTGTCCATTTCTGAGTTTTTATATCCAGTACTGTTGCACAGTCTGTATCCCTTCAGCTCCAATTACCCCTTCTCTTTTTTTTTTTTTTTTTAATTAACGGAAAAAAGAAATTAACCCAACATTTACAAATCATACCATTCTACATATGCAATCAGTAATTCTTAACATCATCACATAGATGCATGATCATCGTTTCTTAGTACATTTGCATCAGTTTAGAAGAACTAGCAACACAACCGAAAAAGATGTAGAATGTTAATATAGAGAAAAAAATAAAAGTAATAATACTAAAAACAAAACAAAACAAAAACCTATAGCTCAGATGCAGCTTCATTCAGTGTTTTAACATGATTACTTTACAATTAGGTATTATTGTGCTGTCCATTTTTGAGTTTTTGTATCTAGTCCTGTTGCACAGTCTGTATCTCTTCAGCTCCAATTGCCCATTGTCTTACCCTGTTTCTACCTCCAGCTGGACTCTGTTACCAATGACATATTCCAAATTTATTCTCGAAAGACCGTTCACATCAGTGGGACCATACAGTATTTGTCCTTTAGTTTTTGGCTAGACTCACTCAGCATAATGTTCTCTAGGTCCATCCATGTTATTACGTGCTTCATAAGTTTATCCTGTCTTAAAGCTGCATAATATTCCATCGTATGTATATACCACAGTTTGTTTAGCCACTCTTCTGTTGATGGATATTTTGGCTGTTTCCATCTCTTTGCAATTGTAAATAACGCTGCTATAAACATTGGTGTGCAAATGTCCGTTTGTGTCTTTGCCCTTAAGTTCTTTGAGTAGATTCCCAGCAATGGTATTGCTGGGTCGTATGGCAATTCTATATTCAGCTTTTTAAGGAACTGCCAAACTGCCTTCCACAGTGGTTGCACCATTTGACATTCCCACCAACAGTGGATAAGTGTGCCTCTTTCTCTGCATCCTCTCCAGCACTTGTCATTTTCTGTTTTGTTGATAATGGCCATTCTGGTGGGTGTGAGATGATATCTCATTGTGGTTTTGATTTGCATTTCTCTAATGCCCAGGGACATTGAGCATCTCTTCATGTGCCTTTTGGCCATCCGTATTTCCTCTTCTGAGAGGTGTCTGTTCAAGTCTTTTTCCCATTTTGTAATTGGGTTGGCTGTCTTTTTGTTGTTGAGTTGAACAATCTCTTTATAAATTCTGGATACTAGACCTTTATCTGATATGTCGTTTCCAAATATTGTCTCCCATTGTGTAGGCTGTCTTTCTACTTTCTTGATGAAGTTCTTTGATACACAAAAGTGTTTAATTTTGAAGAGTTCCCATTTATTTATTTCCTTCTTCAGTGTTCTTGCTTTAGGTTTAAGGTCCATAAAACCGCCTCCAGTTGTAAGATTCATAAGATATCTCCCAACATTTTCCTCTAACTGTTTTATGGTCTTAGACCTAATGTTTAGATCTTTGATCCATTTTGAGTTAACTTTTGTATAGGGTGTGAGAGATGGGTCTTCTTTCATTCTTTTGCATATGGATATCCAGTTCTCTAGGCACCATTTATTGAAGAGACTGCTCTGTCCCAGGTGAGTTGGCTTGACTGCCTTATCAAAGATCAAATGTCCATAGATGAGAGGGTCTATATCTGAGCACGCTATTCGATTCCATTGGTCGATATATCTATCTTTATGCCAATACCATGCTGTTTTGACTACTGTGGCTTCATAATATGCCTTAAAGTCAGGCAGCACGAGACCTCTAGCTTCGTTTTTTTTCCTCAAGATACTTTTAGCAATTCGGGGCACCCTGCCCTTCCAGATAAATTTGCTTATTGGTTTTTCTATTTCTGAAAAATAAGTTGTTGGGATTTTGATTGGTATTGCATTGAATCTGTAAATCAATTTAGGTAGGATTGACATCTTAACTATATTTAGTCTTCCAATCCATGAACACGGTATGCCCTTCCATCTATTTAGGTCTTCTGTGATTTCTTTTAACAGTTTTTTGTAGTTTTCTTTATATAGGTTTTTTTTCTCTTTAGTTAAATTTATTCCTAGGTATTTTATTCTTTTAGTTGCAATTGTAAATGGGATTTGTTTCTTGATTTCCCCCTCAGCTTGTTCATTACTAGTGTATAGAAATGCTACAGATTTTTGAATGTTGATCTTGTAACCTGCTACTTTGCTGTACTCATTTATTAGCTGTAGTAGTTTTGTTGTGGATTTTTCCGGGTTTTCAACGTATAGTATCATATCGTCTGCAAACAGTGATAGTTTTACTTCTTCCTTTCCAATTTTGATGCCTTGTATTTCTTTTTCTTGTCTAATTGCTCTGGCTAGAACCTCCAACACAATGTTGAATAATAGTGGTGATAGTGGACATCCTTGTCTTGTTCCTGATCTTAGGGGGACTGTTTTCAATTTTTCCCCATTGAGGATGATATTAGCTGTGGGTTTTTCATATATTCCCTCTATCATTTTAAGGAAGTTCCCTTGTATTCCTATCTTTTGAAGTGTTTTCAACAGGAAAGGATGTTGAATCTTGTCAAATGCCTTCTCTGCATCAATTGAGATGATCATGTGATTTTTCTGCTTTGCTTTGTTGATATGGTGTATTACATTAATTGATTTTCTTACGTTGAACCATCCTTGCATACCTGGGATGAATCCTACTTGGTCATGATGTATAATTCTTTTAATGTGTTGTTGGATACGATTTGCTAGAATTTTATTGAGGATTTTTGAATCTATATTCATTAGAGAGATTGGTCTGTAGTTTTCTTTTTTTGTAATATCTTTGCCTGGTTTTGGTATGAGGGTGATGTTGACTTCATAGAATGAATTAGGTAGTTTTCCCTCCACTTCGATTTTCTTGAAGAGTTTGAGGAGAGTTGGTACTAATTCTTTCTGGAATGTTTGGTAGAATTCACATGTGAAGCCATCTGGTCCTGGACTTTTCTTTTTAGGAAGCTTTTGAATGACTAATTCAATTTCTTTACTTGTGATTGGTTTGTTGAGGTCATCTATTTCTTCTTGAGTCAAAGTTGGTTGTTCATGTCTTTCCAGAAACCCGTCCATTTCATCTAAATTGATGTATTTATTAGCGTAAAGTTGTTCATAGTATCCTGTTATTACCTCCTTTATTTCTGTGAGGTCAGTAGTTATGTCTCCTCTTCCATTTCTGATCTTATTTATTTGCATCCTCTCTCTTCTTCTTTTTGTCAATCTTGATAAGAGCCCATCAATTTTATTGATTTTCTCATAGAACCAACTTCTGGTCTTATTGATTTTCTCTATTGTTTTCATGTTTTCAATTTCATTTATTTCTGCTCTGATCTTTGTTATTTCTTTCCTTTTGCTTGCTTTGGGATTAGTTTGCTGTTCTTTCTCCAGTTCTTCCAAGTGAACAGTTAATTCCTGCATTTTTGCCTTTTCTTCTTAGCACTGCCTTTGCTGCATCCCATAAGTTTTGATGTGTTGTGCTTTCATTTTCATTCGCCTCGAGGTATTTACTAATTTCTCTTGCAATTTCTTCTTTGACCCACTCGTTGTTTAAGAGTGTGCTGTTGAGCCTCCACGTATTTTTGAATTTTCTGGCACTCCGCCTATTTTTGATTTCCAACTTCATTCCTTTATGATCCGAGAAAGTGTTGTGTATGATTTCAATCTTTTTAAATTTGTTAAGACTTGCATTGTGACCCAGCATATGGTCTATCTTTGAGAATGATCCATGAGCACTTGAGAAAAAGGTGTATCCTGCTGTTGTGGGATGTAATGTCCTATAAATGTCTGTTAAGTCTAGCTCATTTATAGTAATATTCAGGTTCTCTATTTCTTTATTGATCCTCTGTCTAGATGTTCTGTCCATTGATGAGAGTGGTGAATTGAAGTCTCCAACTATTATGGTATATGAGTCTATTTCCCTTTTCAGTGTTTGCAGTGTATTCCTCACGTATTTTGGGGCATTCTGGTTCGGTGCATAAATATTTATGATTGTTATGTCTTTCTTGTTTAATTGTTCCTTTTATTAGTATATAGTGTCCTTCTTTGTCTCTTTTAACTGTTTTACATTTGAAGTCTAACTTGTTGGATATTAGTATAGCCACTCCTGCTATTTTCTGGTTGTTATTTACATGAAATATCTTTTCCCAACCTTTCACTTTCAACCTATGTTTATCCTTGGGTCTAAGATGTGTTTCCTGTAGACAGCATATAGAAGGATCCTGTTTTTTAATCCATTCTGCCAGTCTATGTCTTTTGATTGGGGAATTCAGTCCTTTAACATTTAGAGTTATTACTGTTTGGATAATATTTTCCTCTACCATTTTGCCTTTTGTATTATATATATCATATCTGACTTTCCTTCTTTCTATACTCTTCTCCATACCTCTCTCTTCTGTCTTTTCGTTTCTGACTCTAGTGCTCCCTTTAGTATTTCTTGCAGAGCTGGTCTCTTGGTCACAAATTCTCTCAGTGACTTTTTGTCTGAGAATGTTTTAATTTCTCCCTCATTTTTGAAGGACAATTTTGCTGGATATAGGATTCTTGGTTGGCAGTTTTTCTCTTTTAGTAATTTAAATATATCATCCCACTGTCTTCTAGCCTCCATGGTTTCTGCTGAGAAATCTACACATAGTCTTATTGGGTTTCCCTTGTATGTGATGGATTGTTTTTCTCTTGCTGCTTTCAAGATCCTCTCTTTCTCTTTGACCTCTGACATTCTAACTAGTAAGTGTCTTGGAGAACACCTATTTGGGTCTAATCTCTTTGGAGTGCACTGCACTTCTTGGATCTGTAATTTTAGGTCTTTCATAAGAGTTGGGAAATTTTCAGTGATAATTTCTTCCATTAGTTTTTCTCCTCCTTTTCCCTTCTCTTCTCCTTCTGGGACACCCACAACACATATATTTGTGCGCTTCATATTGTCTTTGAGTTCCCTGATACCCTGTTCAAATTTTTCTATTCTTTTCCCGATAGTTTGTTTGTTTTTGGAATTCAGATGTTCCATCCTCCAAATCACTAATTCTATCTTCTGTCTCTTTGAATCTACCATTGTAGGTGTCCATTGTTTTTTCCGTCTTTTCTACTTTGTCCTTCACTTCCATAAGTTCTGTGATTTGTTTTTTCAGTTTTTCTATTTCTTCTTTATGTTCAGCCCATGTCTTCTTCATGTCCTCCCTCAATTTATCGATTTCGTTTTTGAAGAAATTTTCCACTTCTGTTCATATATTCAGCATTAGTTGTCTCAGCTCCTGTATCTCATTTGAACTATTGGTTTGTTCCTTTGACTGGGCCATATTTTCAATTTTTTGAGCATGATCTGTTATCTTCTGCTGGTGTCTGCGCATTTAGACAGATTTCCTTGGGTTTGGATCCAAAAGTTTGGAAGATTTTTCTGTGAAATCTCTGGGTTCTGTTTTTCTTATCCTGCCCAGTAGGTGGCGCTCGTGGCACACGTTTGTCTGTGGGTCCCACCAGTAAAAGGTGCTGTGGGTCCTTTAACTTTGGAAAACTCTCGCCGTCTGGGAGGTTCGCTAGCCGAAGCGGCTTGGAAGAGTGCCAGCCGTCCCGGGGTCCGAACGCGGGGAGGGTCACTGGCCGCCGCAGCCCGGGAAAGCGCCCATTCGAATTTCCTAGTCGGCCCGGGGCGCCAAGCGTGGCGGGAGGGCACCAGCTGCAGCGGCCCGCCCAGGAGAGTGCACCGTTCCCGGGGAGTCACAGGTTTGGAAGGGCCCCCCCCCCCGTCACCGTTCTCCGCGGCCTGGGGATTTCCGATCCAATTCTCTCAGTTGGTCCGGGGGGCCGCGCGTGGTGTGGGCGCCAGCCACCGCAGTTTGAGGGGACCGCCTGTCCAATTCTCCCAGCCGGCCTGGGAAGGGGGAAGGGAGTGACTCCAGCCACTTGCCGCCCCGCCCGGTGAAGCCCGTACCCCTCGGCGATCTCACCAGAGTGGGTTCTCTCAGCCAGCCAGCCGTTCCAGGATGGGGTACGCTGTCTTTTTTTTATCTCTCTCGTGGCTTTGGTGGCTGTTCTGTGTCGTTTCTACTCCCCTAGTAGCTGTTCTGGAGGAGAAACTAAGATCCGCGCGTCTTACTAAGCCGCCATCTTCTCCGGAAGCCAGTAATTCTTAACATCATCACATAGATGCATGATCATCGTTTCTTAGTACATTTGCATCGGTTTAGAAGAATTAGAAAGTGCCACTACAGTTCCCCAAAGAGAAGGACACTGTTTCCATTCCCCGAACGACAACTGGCCTGTGCCAAGGGAGACCTGGCTCGCGAGCTCTTGGGGACGCCTTCTTTCCTGGGATCAAGTGCACATCGTGCAGACACCAGCACTCTGCAGCCTCTCCTCGGCCTAATTATGTTTTAAAGCTAATGCTTCTGTTTTTGAAAAAACTACTGCAACATAAATATTTGGAGTGACTCTATATGCATAGAGAAGAGATATTGTGGTAAAACTCAGGAAAAACAGAAAACAGAATGTCATGTTTTCTTATTGGCACTTAGTGAACTTAAAAGCTGTATTACAGGGTGGGCCACGGTGGCTCAGCAGGCAGAGTTCTCACCTGCCATGCCAAGAGACCCGGGTTCAAGTTCCAGTGCCTGCCCATGCAAAAAAGAAAAAAAAAGTTGTATTACATAGATCTAAACTTTGTACTTTAAGGAGATATATTAAGGGCATTTGCTTTGGCCCTTATCATGCATAATATCAGTGCACCCCAAACCAACAGTTCAGATACTAAATTTATATAAAAATATAAACCCCATTAAGGCCCTCCTTCCTGCCCTAATTTCACCCGATCCCCCTCTCACCAGTTCACTGACCTTTGACCCAACACACTGCTGAACTCATTTCCCTTTAGCTATTTGTTCTCGTTTTTATTGACTTTGTCTTGCTTGTGAAATATTTAAAGAATTTGGAAAAGAAACATAATGCTATCATAAAACCCCGCATACTTTCCATCCAAAAAAAAAGAGAAATACTAACTCTTGGTCTTATTTACTTCAGGTCTTCTTTATTTTTTAATTAAAAATATGATTAAGGGCAGGCCACAGTGGAGTTCTCGCCTCTCACACAGAGTTCTCACCTGCCAAGCCAGGGGCCCGGGTTCATTTCCAGTGGCTGCCCAGGCCAAAAAGAAAGAAAGAAAGAAATATGATTAAAACCCCTTTGTAACTCTCCCCACCCCCATTCTCTTCTTTTTGTTCCCCAGAGACAGCATTTTACAATTAGGACTTCATTGTATATCCTTACAGATCATGTTTTAGTTTTACTCCATGTATATGAATCCATAAAAAATATATAGTATTACTTTATGTGTTTAAAAACTTTATCCAAATGGTATCATTATACATATGATTTTGCAACATGCTTTCTATTATTTTACTCAATATTATTGTTTGAAAACTATTTCCATTGATATGAATATAAAGTTCATTTATTTAAACTGCTGCATAGTGTTCAAAACATGAATTTTCTGAAATTAATTTAACCATTCTCTTACTAGTGAACATTTTTGGACTGCTTTAAATTTTTTACTATTACAAAACATAACGTAATAGTACAGAAGTCTCTATAAAAGTTATATAGAAATTGAATTATTGAATTATAGGTTCTAGATATTTTCAAAGTTTTTATTATTGCCAAAGTACTCTGCAAAAAAAAATGAAGATGCAATAGATAATTTTTTAGACAGACAGATTCTGAGAGAATGCATTGCCAGCAAACCTGCACTACCAGAAATTTTAAAGGAAGTTATTCAGGGAAGAGTATGATATCACATAAAAACTTGTATCTATTTTTTTTAATGAAGGTACTAGAAATGGTTAAATTAAAGATGCATGTCTTTCAATCACTTAAAAGACAATTGGGGTCAGTTGGGGAAGACGGCAGAGTAGGACGCTCCAGAACTCAGTCCCTCCACCACAGCAACTACTGAACAGGGAATATTTTGGAATTCCAGAGGTTCAGCATCCAGGGAAGAGGCTCTCTCCAGGTAAAAGACAGAGATCAGCAGAAAGAATAAAAGAGCATGACCCAATTCTATGTTGTCTGCAAGAGACTCAAATTAAACTCAAAGATATAAGTAGGTGACTCACCTTAAAGTCAAAGATACAAGAAGGTTGAGGGTGAAAGGATGGAAAAAATATATACTATGTAAGTAGTAACAAAAGCAGAGATCAGTTGGCTATACTAATAATCAGATAAAATAGACTTTGAATCAAAAACAGTTAGAAGAGTCAAAAATGGTCACTATATACTGATAAAAGGGATAATTTGACAGGATGATATAACAATTATAAATATATATGCACCTAACAGAAGAGCACCAAAAGATATAAAGCAAATACTGACAGATTTGAACAGAGAAATTGATGGTATTACATTAACAATAGGAAACTTTAACACACCACTCTCAATAACGGTTAGAATATCTAGTAAAAAGATCAAAAAGGAATCTTGAGACTTGAATGTTACAATAAACAAACTAGACATAACAAACATATATAGAACAGTGCACCCAAAGCAAACAGAATACACATTCTTCTTGAGTGCCACAGATCACTCCCTCAGCTAGACCATATGTTGACCCACAAAACAAATCTCAATAAACTAAAATATATTGAAATCTGTTCTAGTTTGCTAGCTGTTGGAATGCAACACACCAGAGATGGATTGGCTTTTAATAAAAGGGGATTTATTTTGTTAGTTCTTCAGAGGAAGGGCAGCTAACTTTCGACTGAGGTTCTTTCTTACGTGGGAAGGCACAGAGTGGTCTCTGCTGGCCTTCTCTCCAGGCCTCTGGGTTCCTACGTCTTTCCCCGGGATGATTCCTTTCTGCATCTCCAAAGGCCTGGCCTGAGCTGTGAGTGCTGAGATGAGGTATGCCGAGCTGCTTGGGCTGTGCTACGTTGTGCTCTCTCATTTAAGCACCAGCCAATTAAGTCAAACATCATTCATTGCAGCAGGCACGCCTCCTAGCTGACTGCAGATGTAAATCAGCAGCAGATGAGGTTCACGTACCATTGGCTCATGTCCACAGCAACAGAACTAGGTGCCTTCACCTGGCCAAGTTGACAACTGAATCTAACTACCACAAAATCTTACAATGCAAATTCCTGACCAAAATGGAATGAAACTAGAAATCAATAAAAGAGGGGAAAACAGAAAATTTACAAATATATGGAAATTACACAACATACTCTTAACCAATGGGTAAAAGAGGAAATCAGAAACAAAATGAGGAAATATCTTAAGGTGAATGAAAATGAAAATACAACATATCAAAACTTATCAGATGCATCAAAGGCAGTGCTGAAAGGGAAATTTATAGCGTTTTAAATGCTTACATTAAAAAAGAATAAAGAGGGCAGGCCACAGTGGCTCAGCAGGCAGCATTCTCACCTACCATGCCAGAGACCCAGGTTTGATTTCTGGGGCCTGCCCATGCAAAAAAAAAAAAAAAGAATAAAGACTTCAAATCCGGGACCTAACATCAAAACTGGAAGAACTAGAAATAAAAGAGCAAACTAAACCTAAAGCAAGCAGATGAAAAGAAATAATAATTAAAGCAGAGATTTATCAAATAGAAAGAAAAAATGGAATCAATAAAACAAAAAATTGTTTTTTTGAAAAGATTAATAACCCTGACAAACCTTTAGCTTGACTGATAAAGATAAAGAGGAGATACAAATAATGAAATGAAATGAAAAAGAAGACATAACTTTCATTTTTTTTTCAGAAATGAAAAAGAAGACATAACTACCAACCCCACTAGAATAAAAAGGACTATTAGAAGATACTATGAATAACCACATGCCAATACATTTTATAACCTAGTTAAAATGGACATGTTCTTAGAAACACACAAGCTACCTGCCTTGCCTCAAGAGGAAAGAGAAGACCTCAACAAGCCAATTAGTACTAAAGAGATTTAATCAGTAATCAAAAACCTCCCAACAAAGAAAAGCCCAGAACCAGATGACATCAAGAGGAGTTCTACAAAACATTTCAAGAAGATTTAACCCCAATTCTGCTCAAATTCTTCCAGAAAATTGAAGAAGAGGGGACATTCCTGAACTCATTCTACAAGACCAATGTCATCCTCATATCAGACAAAGACACTCTAAGAAAAGAAAACTGCAAACCAATATGTCTTATGAATATTGATGCAAAAATCCTCAACAAATCACTAGCAACTGAATCTAACCGCATATTAAAAGAATTATACACCATGAAAAAATGGGATTTATCCTTGGTATGCAAGATTGGTTCAACATAAAATAAATCAACACATATAAAAAGCACATTAAAAGCATGTAGGAAAAAAAAACACATGATCATCTCAATTGATGCAGAAAGGCATTTGACAAAGCACTCACCCTTTACACCCTTTCTAAGTGTAAAAACACTTAGAACACTAGGAATTAAAGGACATTTCCATCAATACGATGAAGGGCATATGTGAAAAAGCTACAACTAACATCCTACTTAATGGTGAAAAAAATGAAAGCTTCCTCCCTAAGATGAGGAACAAGACAAGGATGTCCACTGTCACCACTGTTCAAAATTTATTGGAAGTTTTTGCCAGAGTAATTAGACAAGAAAAAGAAAGAAAAGGCATAACAATTTGGAAAGGAAGAAATAAAACTTTCCCTATTAGCAGATGATATCCTATATACAGAAAATCCTGAAAAATCCATAACAAAGTTCCTAGAGCTAATAAACAAATTCAGCAAAGTGATAGGGTACAAGATCAATAAATCTAGGAATAAATCTAACCAAGGATATAAAGGGCTTATACACAGAAAAAGACAAAACATTGCTAAAATAAATCAAAGAAGACCTAAATAAACGAAAGGACATGCTGTGTTCATGTATTGGAAGACTATCATTAAGATGTCAATACTACCCAAAACAATTTATAGATTCAATGCAATCCCAATAAAAATTCCAATAATCTTCTGTGCATACATGAGAAGCCAATCATCACAATTATTTGGAAGTAAAAGGGGTTCCAAATAGCTAAAGCCATCTTGACAAAGAAGAATGAAGTAGAAGGATTCACACTTGCTGAGCTTAAAACTTACTACAAAGCCACAGTAATCAAAACAGCATGATAACTAGTACAAGGACAGGCATACAAACCAATGGAATCAAATTGAGAGCTCAGAAATCAATTCTCACATTTATGTCCAAATGATTTTTGACAAGGTGGCAAAGACCACACAGTTGGGAGAGAATAGTCTCTTCAATGAATGGTCCTGGGTAAATTGGATCACCATTTGCAGAAAAAAAGAAAAAAAAGAGTGAGGCTCCTACTAAAGATACAGACCTGTGATGTTTAACTTAAATGAGAGATATATTTGATATAGGCTATATTTTCCTCCAAAATAAAGGGGGGTTGGGAGTTGTGCCCTGTTGATGCCTCTAGAAGGTGAGATAGAAAAGAGAGAGGGGAAGAAAAGAAGGAAGGAAGGGTCTATAGAGATAGGGGGCATATGTAGTGGGAGACATAACATTAGACTATATCCACTGAGAAATTTCTTATGGAATTTTAAAATAAACAAACTTTGGCTAGCGGAATTTGGGCTGCTAGTCTCTTCTATAATACTGTGATTGCTTTTTCTTTTTTTTATGTCCCAAATTCCACTAGCCAAGGTTTTTGTTTCTTTTTTAAAATCAGATTTTTATCGCAAGTATTTTAGGTAAAAGTTAATAATCACATCATAGACTAGCATACTTTTTCAATTGTATGTCATACATGACTGCTCCTGGAAATCCATTGGTCATTGTCCACCATACTTTCAGTACTCAACAGGAATACTAACTTATTTCTGGAAAAAAAAGAAATTGTCATCTGCCATCCTTCCTAGCTAATGGTTCCAATTGAGTTAGCTTTTAATTTCTTTTTCTCCCTGGCATGTGTTGAATATGACAAAGAAATAAATTTGACTCACAGAAACCATTACGATCTAAAGACATTTACATCCTAAGCAAACTGTGTGCTACCAAATAACTGCCCAAAACACTAATGTTCTTAAGAGAGCAGGGCGTGTGGGTTCAGGGTCAGAGCCCAGCCTGGAGACGGCTGCCTGCCCTTGGACATTTCCTCTGATGGACTCCTCAGCATTGAGTGGTTGGCCCAGAGTCACCTTGGGCAGTCCTTCCCAATGGGAAAGCCCTTTCTCAACTAATTAAACAGATAAGGACTCTTTGGAGACAAGCTACAAGTGATGAAGCAACTTCGTTTCAAGTAGAAAATGCATGTCTTGGCTGCTCTGTGAGCAGTCTTTACAACAATTAAATTTGTCAAAAATAAAGCTAAGAAAATAAAAATATTCTGTTCAACAGATTTGTTCCTTACTCTGCACAAACGAGTAGGAATCATAGCACTGAAAGTTTTCCAAGCATTAAGAGCTGGTGCAGGCTTCTCAGTTAAATGTACAGTTGTAGGTGCTATGGAGACCCCACTTCTTCCCCTCATGAGGTGCCCTCGTGCCCTGATCTGACCCTTTACGGCCAGCACCAGCAGCATGTCTTTGCTCAGAGCCTGATTTGTTGTGCATGCAGCAGGCCAGAGGTACTGGGGAGTTGACACTGTCCAGGGGAGCCTCCACCAAAGAACGCTGGGAGTTGCTATTTTCCCATTATCTTCACAGTGTCTAATCTAGGTTTCCTGGCTGCTGTCACAGATACCACCCAATGGTTTGGCTTAAGCAGTGGGGATGCATTCACTGAGGGCTGGAAAGCTTGCTTCCTCCCAGGTTGGTAACTTCACGGCAGGCTGGCGCTCCTCGGCGTGCGCTGGCCTCCCTGTAAAATGGCGCGCTCCTTCTTCTTCCCGATGCCAAGTGACTTCGGGATTTCACGCCTCCCCGTGGCTGATTCAGTTGGCTAAAGCTTAACTAAAAATAACATATTCAAAAGGTCCTAGTTAGAATAGGTTCACACCCACAGGTACATATTAAGATTAAGAGCATGTTTGCTTCTGCCAGTGTTGCAGCAGGCTTAAATTCCGTTCAACCTGCCCCAGTAGCTGGCTTCACAAGACGCCCTCTACTGGCTGCCTGGCCCACGTTGTCTCACTTCCCTCCCCGTAGGCATGCTCTTCATCTCGCATAGAAACACAAATGTTCTTATAGTCTGTTCCTAGGGGAGCTTCTCTAAATTATATGCTCTCTAGTACTTCCCGAATGGCTTTAAAATGATTCATGTTTGTGTAATACAAACATGGGCCTTCTCAGGTCTTTTAGATTATTTTTCAAAACTCTTAATAAAACATAAATTAAATATCCTTATTTTATTATAGTCCCCTTAGCTACCCTAAACAAATTATCTCTTGTAAATAATTGATACGCTTTTTATTTTCATTTTCTTGGAAGAAACACATAATAACCAAATTAATGTTTATGTTATTATAATATTAAATGTAATAAAACATGTCATATTTTATCATTTCCCAAGGATAAAAAGCAAAACCCAACTTATGTCTTCTGTTATAATTGAATATGGAAAAACATAAGGGATTGCGGTACTGAGCAATATAGTTTAAATGAAGCTAATGGAGTGTAAAATAGCTTAATATAAAGTAGGAAAATAGACCTGTTGGAAAGAACACAGAGAACTCATTAGTTAAGCATATTAAATCACTCATTAAAGTTTCTTTTTGTGTTACATTTAAAATAAACAATAATTGTGGGTCTCTATTATCAATGGGTTTCCTTGGGTTTAAGAGAAGAAATTTCCATGCCACATGGGATGACTCAGATAAATTATTAATAAAAATGGCATATTCTGACCTTAGTCTAGAATGGGGTTGGTAAACTACAGCCCATAGATCAAACACAGCCTATATCTGTTTTTGTAAATAAAGCTTTATTGGAACACAGTCATACGCATTTACTGACATATCGCCAAGCATTGTTTTTGGTTTACAACTGCAAAGTGAAGTATTTGGGGCAGAGGCCTCAGAGTCCAGAAGTTTAAAGTATTTACTATCTGGCCCTTTACACAAAAAGTTTGCTCTCCTTTGGTCTAGAACACTATAATATGGTGATTACATACATAAGCATCAAAAAAATCTCATGAATAGACTGCATGATTTTACAACTTGCATTTTTTTAATATTTTTAATTTAAAAATAATTTTAGACAACAGAAATTGCAAAAATACAGAGTTCTATGTTTCATTAAACACTGTCTAATTTTAACATCTAATATTAACATAGTATAATTATCAAAAGCATGATATTAATATTTGTACAAAACTATTAACTAACTTATACACCTTATTAGAATTTCACCACTTTTCCCATTAATATTCTTTTTCTAGTTCAGGATCCAATCCAGGATCCCTCGTTGCATTTGAGTATCTCAGTGACAAATCTTCCTTATTAAAGTTATAAAAATGCCTCTTAATTTGAGTTTGCCTGATGTGTTCTCATGATGAGATTGAAGTGGCAAAACTTTTAGGAAGAATATCACAAAGTGATGTTGCGGCTTTCAGAGCATATCATGTTGCAGCTGTATCTTATTTACTGTGATGGTAGTTTTGATCTCTTGATTAAGGTCATGCTGGTAGATTCTGTCACTGTAAATGCACTATTATTTCCTTTGTAATAAATAAGCATCTTACGGGGAATATTTCGAGACTGTGCAAATATCCTGTTTCTTATCATGCTTTTGCCCACTAATTTTAGCATACATTGATGCTGCCAGCAATCATTATTATTCTTATGTTTTTTCCTTATGATAACTTTCTATTTCCTCATTTTTCTAATGTAAATAAAGTTCTTTCTTTCCTATTTAATTTTCATTCAGTTATTCATTTATGTCAAAAAGGACTCACACAGAAATAGCTTATTCTATCATTTATAATCTAAAGTTATCATTATTGATTCTGTTGCTCAGATTGTCCTGGCTTTGACCATTAGGAAGTCCTTAGCAGGTTCCTGGTTCCTGTGCCTTTTCCACATGCCCCTTCCTTCTCTGGGGGAGGGGAAGATATGTGTACTTCCTTCTTTTCTGGCACCCCAGAAATGTGTTTTCCCCATCCAAGCCCTAGCTAGAATCAGTCACTTCTCTAAGAAACACTGGTTCCTTTTATTGGAGATTGGTATTTAGAAATCAAGATCTAGGTGCTAGGTATACCCAATGCTGCTGGGTTATCTTTGTTTCTAGGCCCTCTTCAGAGGAAATACATGGATGTCTGTGAACGCCAATCCATGCATACAGACACATCTATATTTATGGCCATATTTATCCATTATCTACCTTTCTTTCTTTCTATCTCTATCATCTATGTATCTATCTATCAATCTATCTATTAAAGACCATTAGTTCAAGCTGGTAATTCCCATTTAAAGCCAGCACCACTAGATTCATTCTAGTCTTCCCTATATTCTTATTTGCAACTTCTTTCTCTAACAATGAGAAATCTGACTCCTATTTTCCATGGTCTGTTTACCTAGTTGTTCAAACCTAGTATATACACAGTTTCAGAATTGCTAACCCATACCTGTATGAGAAACTAAAGGACTATATTAACTAGAAAACAATATTTGTATGCAGTGCTTTTTCATTAGCTTTATGGTACCGAGTGAAAATATTGTTTTCTAAAGTTACTTAGGGGTGGGCCACGATGGCTCAGCAGGCAGAGTTCTCGCCTGCCATGCCAGAGACCTGGGTTCAATTCCCAGTGCCTGCCCATGTGAAAAATAAAATAAAGTAAGTGAATAAATGAAGTCACTTAGGTTAGGTCTTTTCTTCTCCACCTTCCCAGTATGGTGGTGGTAGTCATTTCTAACAGAGTTAAACGGATTTGCTACTATTTGTATGTCCTTTGAATTCCTTTGGTAAAATTGGATTATTTATTTGGTTTGTGAAATATACTATGGTTCATAAGTCAGAATTATCCCAGAAGGCATTCCCAAGGAAGTGCTCCTTCTTCCTCATTTCCACGACTCTGCTTCCTCTCCCCCATTCTATCAACAACTCTATTTTCTCCTACTCTCTGTAGGTAGGCTATCTCTTTATTTTATGGCTTATTCTTTCTGCATTTCTTTTGCATAAATGAGCAAATACATTAATGTTTTATTAAATCTTCTTTTATTAAATCAAAGAATGAAAGAACACATCCACTGTTCAAATAAACCAGCAACATAGAAGTGCGGAGTTGAAGATAGCTAGGATCCTCTGATGCTGCCTGATGATCCTCTGGGAGAACTTTGACAAAGATCTGAGGTTAGGGTGTTTTAGTTTGCTAAAGCTGCCAGAATGCAATACACCAGAAATGGAATGGCTTTTCTAAAGGGAAATTATTACAAGTTTATAGTTTTAAAGCCATAAAAATGTCCAAACTAAGATATCCAGAGACAGATACCTTGACTCAAGAAAGGCCAATGTCCAGTGTTCCTGATTCACAATGGATGGAGGTGGCCTAAGGTTACAATGACTGAGGGAAGGGGGGCCTGTGGGGGATACATACAATGGACTACTGAGTAGCCACAAGAAGGAATGAAGCTGTGAGGCATACGAGTAGGTGAATGAACCTTAAGGATTATATGTTGAATGAAATGGCAGAAACAAAAAGACAAATATTATCATGCCTTACTCATAAATATAATGTACAAATTCTATGAATTTAAGTTGAGAGCATGGGTTATCAGGTTGGGGCCTATTGTAAAAGGCCCTAGATTGTAAGTTCTTACCGCACTCATAGTCAGGAGTTATAACTGTTATTTCTAAATTCTGAGATACTGATCTGTTTATATATAACCTGGTCATTCCCAGAAACTTTGTGTATTTATGTGACACCTGAGACTCAGAGTTAGAGCTCTGAAGCTACGAAAGTCAGTATTACCCCCTATAGAAACTATTTAAAACATTGAAAAAGTGATCAGATTTCAACTAGAGATATGAATGAAGCTGATCTGGATAGGACAAAGGTAAATCAGAATATAGGGTAAAGGATGATATGGCCCATATTCTCAAACTTCAACCTCTGTGTGAGACCAAGGGAGAGATGTTTATTTGGTGCAAAATTTATATCATATTACCTAATTTAACTTGTATGGTCAGTTTTGTTTGAACACCATAAGTACATGGAAAATTGAATAGGGCATGAGATTTTGTTGGTTTGTCCAAGTTAATATGATGCCCCAATATATTCCCAGAGTAATCTGAGCAGTGAATAAAAAAGTACTTGCAAAGTCCCCTTTCAGGGCATTACTGATATTCTCACAAGCAGTGGGGGCAACCAAACCAATAGGCTGAGCCCTTGATCTTGAAGTTTGCCCCTATGAAATGAACTCCTGTAAAAGGAAAAATTAAGCCTACTTATAATTAGGCCTAAGAGTTCTCTGCCTAAGAACCTCTTTTGTTGCTCAGATGTAGCCTCTCTCTCTAAGCCAAAATCAGCAGGTGAACTCACTTCTCTCTGCCCTACATGGGGCATGACTCCCAGGGGTGTAAATCTTCCTGGAATAGTGGGAAAGAACTCCTGGGATGAGCTGGGACCCAGCATCATGGGATTGACAAAACCTTCTTTTTTTTAGAGAGAGGGAGGAAAGGAAGGAAAGAAAGACAGAGAAGGAAGGAAGGATGGAAGGAAGGAAGGGAGGAAGAAAGGGAAACATCTTTATTTTTATTATATTTTGTTTGTTTGTTTGTTTTTTTTTACATGGGCTGGGGCCGGGAATCGAACCGGGGTCCTCCGGCATGGCAGGCAAGCACTCTTGCCCGCTGAGCCACCGCGGCCCGACAAAACCTTCTTGACCAAAAGGGTTGAGAAATGAGACAAAAGAAAGTTTCAAAAGCTGAGAGATTTCAGAGACAAGAGGCAATCCTGGATGTTATTCTTATGCATTATATAGATATCCCTTTTTAGTTTATGGTGTATTGGAATGAAACTGTTGAGCTGTTGTCCAATAGCCTTGATTCTTGAAGAGAATTGTATAATGATAGAGCTTTTACAATGTGACTCTGTGATTGTGAAAAACCTTGTGTCTGATGTTCCTTTTATCCAGGGTATGGACAGATGACTAAAAACATAAAGATAAATAAATAGTGGGGGGGAAGGGTAAAAAAACTGCATAGATTGAAATACTGATGGTCTTTTTAAATTATCACTGAAACTTAAACATAAATCAGAATCTTCAAAGACCTACGAGATTTTCATAGTTTTATACATAAGCTAACAGTAAAAATATCTATGCATTTAAAGCTCTATTCCTTAATTCTTTTTTCTCCCCCTTTATCCAAATAACAAGCTCACCTTCGTTTTAATATTGTAAATATTTCATGTTTTAACACATACAGTAAAATGTGTTTTTAGAAGTTGATTGTTCTAGTTAGCTAGCTGCTGGAATGCAATATACCAGAAATGGAATGGCTTTTAAAAAGGGGAGTTTAATAGGTTGCTAGTTTACAGTTCTAAAAGGCCTAGAAAATGTCCCAATTAAAACAAGTTTATAGAAATGTCCAATCAAAGGCATCTTTGTTAAAAGGGATCTTTCAAAAGTAAAATTCATAGCCTTGACTAAACTGACGAATAAGCAGTTGATACCCCCTCATTCTCCTTAGTATTGTTTTATTTAAAGACCATCAGTGGGTGTTCTAGTTTGCTAGCTGCCAGAATGCAATATACCAGAAACAGAATGGCTTTTTAAAAGGGAAATTTAATAAGTTGCTAGTTTATAGTTCTAAGGCCAAGAAAATGTCCCAATTACAACAAGTCTATAGAAATGTCCAATCAAAGGCATCCATGGAAAGATACCTTGGTTCAAGAAGGCCGATGAATGAAGTTCAGGGTTTCTCTCCCAAGTGAGAAGGCATGTGGCGAACACAGTTGCGGTTTCTCTCTTAGCTGGAAGGGCACATGGCGAACATGGCGTCATCTGCTAGCTTTCTCAACTTGCTTCCTGTTTCATAAAGCTCCCCAGGAGGTGTTTTCCTTCTTCATCTCCAAAGCGCTGGCTAGTAGACTCTGTGCTTCATGGTGCTGCAGCATTCTCTGTTCTCTCTGAATCTCTTTTATAGGACTTCAGAAACTAATCAAGATCCACCCAAATGGGTGGAGACATGTTGTCACCTAATCCAGTTTAACAACCACTCTTGATTAAATCACATCTCCAGGGAGATGTCTAATTACAGTTTCAAGCATACAGCATTGAAAAGGGATTAGAAGAAACTGCTGCCTTTACAAAATGGGATTAGGATTAAAACATGGCTTTTCTAGGGGACACACATCATTTCAAACCAGCACATCAATTAACCCAGAATTTGTGATATAGATGAAGGGGCAGGATTCTCTAATTTAAAGGTAGCTACGTACCACCTGCTCTTAAAATATCAAGCACTTTCTACAATGTCAACAACTGGGCTTTTTTTGTCTGATTTTTCTCTATATACAGTGTTTCCACTCAATTAAATGCACTCTTGGATGTTTGACTACTCTATGGCATTTGAAATTTTAAATTAATGTAGCTTTTAATAGCTGGTTATCTTGAATTAACTATTGGAAACTTAAATGATGGATGTATTTGTACACCTGGTATTTTTATTCCTCCAAGCATTATTTTGCTACCTGTATAAAATGACTGTTTTTGCATTGATAGAATGTAATTTTCACCCATATAAAATTAAATACCCTTTTTAAGTAGTAATTTTCCACTAATCTTGTTATCTCAGCTTTCGAGCACAAGTACCTCACAATAAATATCATGACCCTTAGAGTAGAACCAGTATTGGTAAAAGGAGAGCATTTTGGTTTCATTTACTTAAATAGAGTACAACATACCTTTTAACTGATTTAAGGAAATATTGTATTCTTAAAGATAACAGAAGTAAACTCTTGTACAAGCTGAACATTAAGCTTATTTGCATTGCTAAGAATGTCTTTTTATTGTTAATAGAAACAATTTAAAGCTTTGTAAGCATTTACAGAAAAAAAATAAAATATCAGGTTTCATGTTTAAAATATGGATATCCTTTCTATGGAATAATGAATTTTAATTGAGTGTTTTTATACTTCAGCACTCTATAGTAAAACATCACTTTCATGATTATCTTTTAAAAATTTTAAATGGAAAACTTCTTGAAGGACAATACAACTGACTTCTATTCATTGTGGCCAAGTGAAGACTTCTATCAAAAGGTTACCTTGTAAGATATATTTAATTTACTTTACATATACATGTGTCGATATATGTGTAGCTATATATGTGTACGTGTGTGTGTAAGAAGCTATGAATTTATAAAAGAGCGCTATCTTCACTTACAGTTATAGAAACAGAGATACAGTAAATCCCTCCAGATTGGTTTTATAATGTAGTATGATATGATTTAAGGTTAAACTTAAAATATAAAGTCAAACAAATGGTACCATCTGTTCTGTGCTGGTTCTGGAAAGAAAATTAATATATAATCATTAAAAAGTTGATTCAGTGTGGAACTGTAAGAGAACAATATCTTTTTTCCAGCTTCCTTTTAACAAATATAGAAAAAGAGCTATACCCTGGCTTTTTATTCATGGATGTATCCTATTTCATAAAGTGGTTATTTTGAAGTCCAAATTCATATAACAAATAATTTCTACTGTTAGACTGACAGCCTTTATTAATACAGATTTAAGGGCATAGAGTCAACAAAATTCACTTAGGTAACTTTATATATATGTATATGATTTTGCCCTGGGAGAGCAGAGGGAGTTCAAGGACCCTTTTGAGAAGCTGCTAAAAGCTATGAACACAAAATACAGGGCCACTTTTAAGAAAGGTATAGTTTGTTTACTTCCTGAGTTAATCGACTTAAATTTAAAAACCATCCTTAACTTTCACAATAACTACTGTATTACAAGTACTATAATTTCTGAACAATGTTTCAAAACATTTCAAACAAACTAAAAGAGGAGCTCCTTCATATGTGAATTAGCAAAGCAAACTGTGACCTTTATTAACACAAGAAGAACTTCACCTTGCCTATTTTTTTAGCCTTTACCTGGAAGACAAGCTCTATACTCCTTAAAACCTGCCTACCATTTTTTTTGTATGATGGCTTTGAGATATAATTCACAAAGCACACAGCCACCCATATAAAGTGTCCAATTCAATGGTTTTTAGTATGTTCATAGATCTGTGCAACCATCATTACAGTCACATGAACTGTTACTTATAGGAAAAAATTATAAATTCTCAAATACACAAGTACATCACATTCAGCAACATCATACTTTTAAAACATGTAAAGATATCTTGGAAATGTTTAATAAATCCTGATTTGATACGTGGGGTAATAGCTCCTAGCCTTTTAAGGGTAAGTAAACTATTGCATATGGTCACATTGTGAGAGCCCCCTGAGTTTAAGTTTGCATGGTGTGGTGGTTTGGAACCGTATGCACCCCAAAAAATCATGTTCTAAAAGCTAATCCATTCCTGTGGGTGCAAACCTATTGTAAGTCAGGCCTTTTGACAAGGTTACTTCTGTTTAAGCATGGCCCAGGGTGGGTCTTAATCCTCTTACTGTGTCCTTCGTAAGAGAATGAAATTCAGACAAAAGAGAGAAAACCAGGGAAACAAGAAGCTGAAAGCAAAAAACCCGCAAGAGAAGGGAAAGAACTGCAGACCCCGTCACATGCCCAGCCACGTGGCAGAGGAGCTGAAGCTCGCCAGCAGTCATCTGCAGGAAGAAAGGCTCGCCATGACAGTGCCTTGATTTGGACATTTTCCTCAGTCTCAAAACTGTAAGTTTGTAAGCCAATAAATCTCCCTTGTTAAAGCCAACACATTTCATGGCATCTGCTTTGAGCAGCCTGGGAAAGGAAAACACTTGGTCACGTGAGAGGTGAGGGCAACCGAGTGCTCTGCAGTGCTATTGCTAGCCTGAAAGATCAGCTACCACCCCTCCCGCTCCCCAGAAGGGGATTAATGATAGATGGAGTCACTTTATTTAGAAAATTGAGCTGTTTGACTGAACTTAACTTGTATAATTAAGTACTCAACATTCCTATTATATATCATATCGCACCGCCTTGTCTGCTGGCGGGTTTATGAAAATATATTGATTTGCCTATTTAAAAAAAAATAAAGTCACCCTGGAAAATGACACTCAGGTTCCCATTTTCAGCCTTGAAAGCATAACTAGTACTGTAATTGGCCTTCAACCTAAGTAACAATAAGATTGGACAACAATATGCGAGGCAACAGTTTTCTGGCATTGAACAGAAGTTAGGGGAAGGCTAAGACCCTTGAGAGAAGAGAAACAAGGTGCAAATTACAGTCCATTCTTTCTGCCTGGGGCAGTTGCCTGCTGCCATTCCAGGAGGTGGAACCAAAGTGGACGTGGATGGTGGTCTTGCTGAACTGAGAAGGAACAGTTGATGTTCTCAACAGATGAAACAACTGGGTACTGTGGCAGTGTACCAGAGAAGAAGGAGCCATGCAGAGGGAAGCTCTTGGAAGCCTGAGTGTGAATTCACCATGGGCCTCATAGGCTGGACTGTGCACGAGCTGGGAGAGACTTAGCAGCAGCTGCTGCTGTTGAAACCAGACAACCTCTTAACAAAGGTTAAGAGGTCCTGGGTGAAATGGGGATTCCAGTCCAGGCAGGGTGAAGGCAGAGTGAGGAGACCCTGCTGAAAAGCAAAGACATCCTGTAGGGACTCTAGAAAGGCCAGGCTTTAGGACTAAAGGCCGAGCCCTAAGAAGGGGGACATGTGCACACTAGAACTAAGTTAAAAATGAAATAGATCTGCCAGGATTCAGAACTAAACCAGGCCTGTCAAGATCAGATGTATCCCCCAGTAACATCAGTACCTTCCAGAATGAAACTCAGCAACCTTCAAGTGAAAATGATGTAATCCAGTTCCCTTTTACTAGCCTTGGGGAATGCAAAATCATTTATGAGCATTGTGGTTTGGAATGAAAACCCTTTGAACCACAGCTGAGTTTACCCTCTCAGTTAAAGAGATACAATCTGGAAAAGACTGAGCACCCATGAACTGCTTACCCAATCACCCAACCCCTGGAGGGGAACCTCAGATCTTATGTGACTATTTGAGCCAAGTAACTAGGGAGTAGTGTGTAAAACACCTGAGTTGTGCTAGGAATGGGTATTCAATAGGCAGGTAATTTTTATGGGTTGAATCATGTCCTGCAATAAGATGTGTTGAAATACTAGTCCCCAGTACCACAAAATGTGAACTTACTTGGAAATAAAGTCTTACAGATGGTGTTGGGCAAGTTAAAATGAGGTCATACTGGAGTAAGCTAGATCCTCAATTCAATGTAACTGGTGCCCTTGTAAGAAGGGGAGAAGAGACACAGACAGAGAGAGAGAGAAGACAGCCATGTGAAAAAGAGGCAGAGACGGAGTTATGCCACAAACCAAGGAATGCCAAGGATTGTCAGCCACTGCCAGAAGCTAGGAGAAAGCATAAAATAAATTCTTCTTAAAGACTTCACAGGGAACATGGCCTTGCCAGCAGCTTGACTTCTGATTTCCAACCTCCAGACTATGAAACAATCAACTTCTGTTGTTTGAAACCACCCAGTTTGTGGTACTTCTTCCCAGCAGTCTGAGCCAATGAGGACAGTCGTCCTTAGAATGGGGATGGCGTTGTTCTGAAGGGCCCAGGGCTACAAAGGGAGGGAGTAAGGATGGAGATGCAGGCTTGGAGGGTATTAAGGTGTGGGTTGGCTTACACTGGAAAGGATTACTGGAGATGTTATTCTGAAGTCCATTGCCTTTACCAGATGCATTACTGGAATGGATATAATGAATGGCCATGTTATCCTCACCCTTTTCACCCGAGAGATTGTCGAAGTCTGCCTTTTGTCTCGTTTTCATTGGCCACGCTAGATAGCAACCTTTAGGATTGCCTGGAGAGCAGCAGGCGGTCACTACTCTTGTTAAGAAAATGGTATAAAGGGGAGTTTTGTTTTCTACTAATTCTTCTTTCAACAGTCCTGTCTGATCAGTATATGTGAAGCAGACACTGTGGGGGTTAAGGGTGGACTGTCCAGGATTGAACATGGTGGTGCATCTGCTGACCTAATATGGTACAGACTGTACAGGAAGGACAACAAGTGAACAGGACCAGTATCCCAGTACGGACCTAGTTAATACCTTCTTTTCAAGACAGAATTGGAGTCCTGCCAGGCTCAGTGCACATTCTTTTGGATGAAACCCAGTATACATTTAGAGGGTTCCCATAGGGATATTTGAATTTATGGGCATATTGCCATAATTAAGTGAGGATGGACTTGGAAATGATAACCATTTAGAGCCACTCAGTTTATTACATTGTTGATATCATGATAATTGCCTCCACAGAGAAATATGCAGGAGGAATTCTGAACTGCAGCCACATCTTTGATAAATAAAGGCTGACTGAAGAAGCCAGCTAAAAGTCAAGGCGCATCACATTTCTAGTCTGTGAAATTCCTGAGAATTACATGGGTTGGAGCAACCAAGGACATTCCTATTTGGTGGCAAGGACACAGTCTATGGCTTTAAACAACACATCTATTCTGGGAACTTTGTTTTATAATGAGAAAACATGTTTAGACAGTTAAGTTACACAGATACTTAAAGACTGAGGAGGAACTAAAATTCTAGTTTTCTGAATGTCGGTTTAGTTTTCTCTACTAAACTAATCATCCAGATATACAAACCTTAACATTTTTTCATATTTTCTTAACATTTTTTTACTTAACAAATGTGTCAAAATAAAATGACTGTCTGCATGGGGTGGCAGGAGGGACCCCTTTCAAAAAAAAGGATTTTCAGAAGACAAAAGCAATTGACCTGCTAGAGCTCTCCAAGGAAAAGGAACAGTGGACTGCACCCTACAAAATTCCAGATATAAGCAACACCTGGTGATAAACCAGTTTTGATCAGTAGAAACAGCTTATCAGAACAGACAAGCCTACCATACTAAAAAAATATATGCTCCCCACTTTGTAAGACCTCCCTTTGTCATAAGGAACTTTAATATTAGCTAGTCATTGCAACCCCCAATTGAGAATTCTAAATGCCTTTATAAGCAGTCTCAAGACAGCTATTGAGATTTTCACTCCAGCTCTTTGCAGGTTTGAGAGCTACCTGCTGGGGCAGTTTCTCTTTCAGTAAACCGGTAGCTTTGATCACAAGGAAAAGTTTGTTTCTTTTGACAATTTCAAAAGATTCAGCTATTCTTGGCCCTTTATTCCTTTATAAGAAGTTTGATATCAGGTTGTGTGAACTTTCAAAACATAAACAGAAAACACCTGCTGATCATTTAATTGAAGTTGCTTTTTATTTTCAGGTTAATTAAGTGAGCATTCTATTTTTAAGTTATTGAGCTTTCTTTTAGATGAGCATATACCATTAAATGTGATTTGGTAATATTTATTTAGGACATATGCCTCAATGCTCACAAAGGAGATTGACGTAAAATTGTATCATATGGTTATCTTCTATTATACAAATATATAATATGGATTGAAGGGTTCTCTCTTTCTCTGTGATAAAGCACTTCGAATAAAATTGGGATTATCTGTGTAAAACTCATTTTATAAAATCACCGGGACTTGATGCTTCTATGTGTGATGAAACCAAATCACTGATTCAATGCCTTCCCTGTTACTCACTTTCTTCCATTTTACTATTTCTTCTTGAGAAAACTATAGTGATAATTTTCAAAATTAGAAATCCTTATTTTTAGAATTTTATTGTGATTTTAAAAATCTATAAAATCTGTAGTTGAGGACCCTTTTTACCCTTATGCTAATTTGTGCTTTACTGATTATTTTGCTGTAGATTTGTTTTACTTATTTACCATATCTGGGGGACACTTCATTTGGTATCATTTGATGAGATAATTTCAATTAAAAAAAGCATTCAACTTATGTCGGCAACACAGAAGTCAAGAGCATTTTTGGAGTTAAAAATTTTTATATAAATATTTGAATCAAGACCTGTATGAGAGTTTTGACCTTTAAGTGAAACAGATTTTACACTTTTCAGGTTTCTCTAAATTATGCTCACTCTTTATATCTTGAAAATAGAAGACACAATAAGGGCACTTTTATTAACAAGCTCTTCTAACTTTATCTAGCTGAAACCTAAGAATGGATTAAAGTAGTTCCCAGTAAATCCTTTCAGCTGTCAAAAGGGCTCAGCAAAAAGAGACTGAAGGTGTAGCTCTCTCACTGAAGACTGATAGTTGAAGGTACACAACTAGATAAAAAAATATATATATATATATATATATATATATATATATGGAGGTGCTGAGGTGAGAGTACAGAGAAACATAACAAATCTAAGTTGTAGGTCTCAAAAGAAATTGTGGATGAAGCTATTGACACATCGAGTGGTTGGACTCAAATATGCATGAAGCCTACTAAGTGTGTGAGAGAGCTGTACTGACAAAGGAGTAAAACTTGCACTGTACATGGATTGTGACTGTTTGGCACTTAACATTACCCTTGTGCCCTCAAGCATCTATGGACAGCAAATGGGTTGAGAAAGCTGCTCACTCCCAAGGAGGATAGAGTCTGTACTTTTGCAATTTGGATGTGGGAAGGAGGAGAATGGAAAAGGAAGAGCCTCCGTATAGCAGAGGATTGGGAGTCAAAACAAGGAGCCGGATTGGGGCCTAATCAATGAATATTCCCTGCCCTCATGGTAGAGAGTATTTATATTTTTCCCAATGAGATTTTAGAAGTGCTGTGTCCCAGTGACTAAGTGTCCCCACTTCTTTCTCTTTCTTAATGGGAATTGTATAGGGGTTGTCCTGTCCATATTCTTGTCATTATATTTTGTGATTGTTCTGAGCAGATGACTCGTATTTCAATTTTATTTGTCTTTTATCAAGAGGTGCACTGCCTGTCACCCTTTGGAGTGGAAATTGTCACACATTACCTAATGACTCTGGACTTTGAAAGTGCTCTTATAGAGGAATCGGGTTCTTTTGAGTTGCTTCCTAGGGGTAGGAACAGTATTATTTGTCCAAAGAGGTAAGATAGAGTCAAATACTTGGTCTTAAAAAAGGCAGATGTGCTAGTAAATATTCCCACGTCTCTGCTTTCCAGATACATGGTTGTTTTTTATATTTGTTTCTCCTTTTTGAGGCTAGACACAGTTATGTTATTTGTTCTGGTAAAAAAAATATATATATATATATATGAGCAGAAATGATGTGTACCACTTCCAGGAAACCTCAAGGGCCCAAACATGATTCATTTCTTCTCTGAAAGAAAAAAATGCTAGACATCATGATTGTCCTGAAGCCTAGGTCCAACAATAAGACACGGAGGGCAGACACTCAGACAACCTGCCAGGGACATGTCTTGTGAGCAATAAATACAGCTTTGTTGTTATGAGCCACTAAAATTTGAGATTTTTTTGTTACTGTACCATAACCTATCTTGACTACTAAAATGAAGAAGCTGGCAAGTAATAAAGCCCTAACTAAGAGTTAATATTGTTGAGAGGTGTATTAGTTAGGGTTCTCTAGAGAAACAGAATCAGCAGGGAACACTTGCAAATAGAAAATTTATAAAAGTGTCTCACGTGACCGCAGGAATGCAGAGACCAAAATCCGCAGGGCAAGCTGTGAAGCCGACGACTCTGATGGAGGGTCTGGACGAACTCCACAGGAGAGGCTCACCAGCCGAAGCAGGAATGGAGCCTGTCTCCTCTGAATCCTCCTTAAAAGGCTTCCTGTGATTAAGTATCACTCATTGTAGAAGACACTCCCCTTTGACTGATTACAAATGGAATCAGCTGTGGATGCAGCTGACGTGATCATGATTTAATTCTATGAACTATCCTCATCGCAACAGACAGGCCAGCACTTGCCCAACCAGATAAACAGATACCACAACTTGGCCAAGTTGACATGTGTCCCTGACCATGACAAGAGGAAAGTTCAGAAAAGGGCAAAAGGAAAGCCTTAATGACCATAGTGGAATTTTATAAGTTTTTAAAGAGTGAAACTTGAGTTTATGAAAATTAAGTTGTTTGTTTATGGACATATATATGGAGACATTACAATGACTTCTACGGTGGGCCAAGAGAAAGAGAGTACCTGGCAGGGGGATGGGCTGCAGCCTCAACCTCCCAGCTTCACCCCCTCCCCTGCCTCCCCCCATGTCCTGGAAGATTTTGTAAAGTGATGGTCTGTCTCTTGCACAGCCATCTCTCCAAGTCTGTTTTTCCTTTTTCTTCTCTAAGAGCCAGCTTTTGGGGACATGAATTTGGGCAGATGTTTCTTTACTGAGGACAACCTGTCCAGAGCAGGTCCTCATTTTAAAAGTATAATGGAAAATCCAGTCTTTGAGGCAAATCATGTTCCAAAAGATAAGTAAACTGTGTTTTCTGCTAAGTTAGAATTCCCTCTTCCACTATATAGGAAAATTTTCCCTATATAGGAAAACTTCCAGATTAATGGTGAAGGTAAATAGTGTGAAATTAGTAAAATAAAATTTTCACATTGAAATATTAAGTATATTTTTATGCAAAGCAGTTAGAGAATCAGATTAATTTATGTAGGTCAGAGTGAAGAGTCCATAAAAAAATTTTGTTTTCTAAATTATACTATTGTTTTTCTATGCACAGTAAAGCAGTTGATCTGAAAATAACATAAACTCCTGAAACAGCTGTCACTCCGCCATACAAGTTAATGCATAGAATGAACTCATGAGTGATGAGCTGCCCTTGTTTTTAACAGGAGCAATGAATGTGAGAACGCTTAAAAAAATATATTTAGTTGCAGACAGGACAGCAATTGCTGCAGGTGGTGATTACATATTTTCTGTTAGATAATCCCAGGAGATCCCACACTATTCTTTCCAGAAAGGAAAGTTGGGACCCTTACAGCTGAATGCTGGTACAAGAGGAGCCAAAATTTCTTTGGTTGTCAGCATTGTCCATCCAGAGGATGAGAAGAAGGAACCCTGAAATTATCTTCCCTTGGGAATGGAGTGATAGACCCATTGAATCAGTTTCAACTGCATTTTAGAATTACTTTTTAAATTACCAATATTCAGTTCCCACCCTCAGAAACTCTGATTTATTTTGTCTGGGGTAAGGCCCAGGTGCTGGTACTTTTTAAAAAGTTCTTTCCATAATTCTGATGTGACATCAGAGCTGAGAACCACTGAATCAGATCAAATACAGGAGTCATGACCCAGAGTTGAAGAACTACCAGAGGCAAAACAAGGTCAGAACAAGCACTGAATTCCAGCCCAGTCATCTTTCTCTAATTGATCATGACAGAAAACTACTTGATTGAGGAGAGCGCCATAAAAAGATAATGGCAAGATGATGTGTTGAAAGTAATCAGATAAGATCATGACATTTTCAAATTCTGGTTTGACTTCCTTCATGATACATTCCCTGAAACCTTAGAACTCAAGAGATTACATGTCTTTTTCAGGCATTACATGTCTTTTTCAGTTAACAAAAGAATCAGGAATTGCTCCTGATTACATGTAATTTATGTAAGCACATAGTTTATTTAGCATAGGTTCTTTAATTAAACTATCCTGTGTGCCTTCTCTATCATTTCTTTTTCATTGCAAACAGAAGGATAATAAACAATACACCTCTTGTACAAAGAAATGAAAGAGTAATTCTAAATTGTACTACCCTATAGTATTATCAAAACCCCGAAATGTTACCTTGGTGCATCTGGGTGCATGATACTAATTCACATTTTAAGCATAATTTCACTCCCATTATTTGCCAGGAATGGACTAAGACATCATCTCTGGCCCAGAAGAGAATTCTGCTCAGTAAGAAAGCCACATCCCCAAGCACATCATTTCAGTGTATGTACTCAGTACTAGTGATCAGTAAAAATATTGTGTATTTGGCACTTATGTCATTGGCACCAGTTACAAAAGGGTATTGCAGAGACAGTCCCTGACCATGCAGAGCTACTAGACTAGATGAACATAAAAAGTATGTATTATTAAAAGGGAAATTATTATTTGGGAAAAGATATCCTATGAGTCATCAAGATGAGACTCTTGATCTATGCAATTCACCAGTCCATCTCCAAAGCCCTGGTGGCCTATTACCAGAAACACGTGGCTGAGGCTTCCAAGAAGGAGATCAAAGACATCCTCACCCAGTACGACTGGGCCCTGCTGGTAGCTGACCCTCATTGCTGCGAATCCAAGAAATTAGGAGGCCCTGGTGCCCAGGCTCAATACCAGAAATCCTACCCAGAAGCCTACTTCGAGGAGCAGGGGTCACATTTATAGCAAACAAGGTGGTGGATTAAAAAAAAGCATTTCTCCTTCTGAGGATATATATGTATATCCTGAGATGGGGATAAATATGTAAAGAAAGAGATAAGAGCCATGCCTCTGATGACGGTCTCCAGGGGCCAGTCAAGCAAAAACTTTCTCTTCTGCTGCAGTTGAACCCGTTTCAGGAAACCTAACAAACCAGTCATAATTACATACTGGACACAAGAGCAGCTTCTTCAGTGGAGAACACTGTGAAAATTTATGTGGTCTGAAGAAACACTAGCCTATGTGGATCACTGGATCAGGGGCAAATGATTCTCCAGGGTTTGATAGCATAGCAATTGATGGGATGGTTAGGAAGACAACTTGCTCTCAAGGAGAACGAAAATTGAACCTGATGGGGCAATATGCAGCGCTGTCATTTTTTATTAACGGCATCCTACTATCAAATATGTACTGGAGCTTCCAAGGGCCATAATTAATAGTTTCTCTACTTCCACGTCTCTGTTGTCAAGGAAACAAATGTGGCAGACCCACCGAGTGATCAGTCATTCAATATTAAGGAGAGAAACTCCGAGAGGAACTTCTTTTCCCCTTGCTTGGTAACCATCAGAAGACCATGAAATGAATCCTATTAAACGCTGATTTCTCCCAAGTCTTTGTGACTCACTGTTATTTTCCTACATTTGACTTCTGCCAAGGTAGACGTGAAGTTTTCCCTGTCACTCTAGTTGTAAAAATTAAGGCTCTTTTAATAGGGAGGCTCATTGCACATTATATTTATAAAAACCCTCTCTTTCTCTCTCCATTTATAGCTAATGAATAATTTAGAGTCAGTAATTTATCTCCATACATCTTGTCATTAATGATTCCAGTATCAAGAGTTATTTATACAACAATATATCATTGTAAAATTTCGTTCTTAGCCATAGAAGTAATCATCAACTGCTTTGCCTCGAACCTAATGGAAACAGCACGTAAAATCCACGTTTCTTTCAAAATGAGTCTGTCTTGAATATTTTGGATACTAGGATTTATGAATTTTAGGATCAGCTTATCAATTTCTATAAGAAATGTCACTTGGATTTTGATAGGGATTGTGCTGAAAGCTTTCAATGATATCCTGCAGTTTTTAGTATCCAAGTTGTACCCTAGGCCAGATTCTAAGCAATGTCCTAAACTCACAAAGTTCAATTAGGCAAACCTGTATCTACGGGGCTTACAGTTTAGGGGGTAAAAGGCAAACAAATTTAAGAGCAACATGATTAACAATCGTTCCTCCTACTTATGGGAAAAAAATTGTAGAAATGTTTCTTCTCTTTGGGAATCAAAGGAAAAAGAAAACACCAAGTATGATAAGGCTATAAAACTACCCTGTACAATTGGCATTTTAAAATCTTTTCACCCTACCTTCTGAGACTGGCATCTAACCTTTCAATTCAGAGCCATTGTAACAAAAATCCACACTCTTGAACCGTTATAGTAAATCATCCCTTCCGAGGAAATTTTAATTTATAACACAGTTACTGAATGCATTTGCTGTAATTATACAATGATCAATCCACGCAATTTGAGAGGGGCTGAGTAATGTGGATTTTCACATAAATCATGGAAATACAGTACCTGCATAAAGTTAACTGTGTTGAATGAGGTAACTGCAGTTTTAATTATGCCAATTACTCTCTGAGATATGTGATGCGGCCAAAGGGAATTAACATAAAATATGAATTATGTCATAGCTGTTAGTTCTTGACTAGGCCAAGGATAATTTGGTTATAGCTTGCCCTTGTAGTATAAGCAGGATAATGTCCATAACACTCAGCTAAGCATGTAAAATACAAAAATCTCAGTTTAGTCTCCCCTGTGGGAGAAGTTGCCTTACACTAAATCTTTCTGAGAACACACACTACTCTTTACCTTTAAATGATTTAACAGAAGGGAATAGGGAGCTGAGACTTGGAAGTACTGAGTATAATGTCTGTGAAGGATTAAATATATCATAGGATATTCCCAAGGGACCCCAATAGTAAAAATGCTCTCAGAGAGTTCAGGGTTGTCCAGAGATAATGTGACAGATCATGGGTCAGTTCCAAGTACCGTTTCTCCTGTAAGGTTTTTGAGGCCGAGAGTATGGCATCTGCCTGTGAACACAGGACCAACGTCAGCCAATGTATTTTTCATGACTTAATCCAATATGGTCTTGGTGTCTCGAAAGATCCCCTATTCTCTCCTAAATCTCTCCATATATCTCTGGGCATTGGTAAACACTATACAGGTAGGATCCACAAAATTAACCCTTATTCTTGCCGTTATCTCAGACTGCTAGACCCTGAGCTTGTGGGGCATGCTGATGCCAGAGGCAAATGGGCCGTGGGTCAGTGTCATGACTGAAATTCTTATAAAAATTTTTTTAATCTAATAAGGATATGTCTCTTGCTTCTAGATTAATGTTTTGGTTTTGTTAAATTATCTGAAATATTTTTACTTAAGTAACAGATTCATAAACTTTATATTTTTCTTCTTTAAGTAGCTCTGGGTAATGCCTTTCCTTCCACTGCCATGGGCCAAATTTCTACTCAGGCTTCCAGGCCCAAGCTAAATGATGTTTCTTCATGGAGCCCTCTCAGATTTCTCTGCTCAGAAGAAATGTATCTGGCCTACATCCCCAGAGGGTTCTTTGTTTTTATTATAATGCTGAACGCAGACTTTTAAGAGTGGCTGACCTCAAGAACTCACTACTTAGTGAGAGCCATAATTATATACCATAGTCCATGTGATAGTTCATATTTATATGTATTATAGTATATTTTTCTATCTACTGCTTCTACATGTTGTACATGATTCTTTCCATAGTAGCGCTTTGAGTTAAAAATAATATTAAAAATATATATTCTTGTCTTTTTCTGTTACCAAGCATAGTCTCTCTCTGGCAGCTTTCTGGGGAAGTCACGGACCCACTCAACAGCCATCTCCCAGCTCTCACTTTCCCCCCTTTGCCCCTCTTGCTTGTCCAGGTGCACTTGTTTCACCATACTTCTATTCTGCAGCCCAGAGGAGACGAGGAGACTTTAGTTCTAACGATACAGGCAGACCATATCTGGAGACAAGGAGCCCCAATTGCTTCTCAGAGTGGGAAGTCTGCTTGACACGTGCTTTCTGCTCAGGGGCAGGACCCTCTCCCCCTGGGGTGTATAAATACCAGACGTTGGGCAGCACAAGTGTCCCTTGTGTTTGACATGGAGCAGGGCTTGTGGATTTGCACCCACTGACCCTGACCTGAGCACATGGCCTCCCCAGGGAACCAACCATGGTGGGGATGTCTTCTTCTGATCTTTTGGACCCTTTGTGCTGTGTAAATAATAAAATGTTCATTTGGTGAGAATCTCTGTTGTGCCTCAATCTGTGTTCCCACAATGTACAATGTAGTAATTCGTTCCTTGCAGCTATCTCAGTTGGTTAAATGAATCTTATTCACAGCGTTAAAATTATATTGTAGGATGCATGGGTGGTTCGGTGGCAGAATGCTTGCTTTCCATGCAGGAGATCGAGGTTTGATTCCCAGACCATGCACTGCCCCCCCCCCAAAAATATATAGTAATATGATCTGGAAAAAATCATAAGAAAAAACAATTAAAAAAAATCTCTTTGAGAATTTTATATTAAATGAAAGTCTTGTAGCAGCAAGAAAGGAGCATTTTTATAGAATTCCTGTAAGTTGTAGACGGCAAATTCACACATTTTTTTCATGTAGTACAGGGCTAGTGCCAGATCCCCGATGGAGAGAACACAGTCACAGAAACAAAGGTTAAACATTCTGTGGATAAAATAATTTTGGCTGGCCATGAAATAGAGGAAGGGAGTGATACAGGTTTATGAACATATATTTTCTGTCATTTAAAAGTCACTCACAAATTTTCAGCCACCTGCAAAACAGCTATCCAAATAATGGAAAATGCTGCATACATCAAAATAATAGAGGCAACTGCTCTTGTTAGATTCCTTGGGATTAAAGGAGACAGCTGAATAAGTCGGCATGTAGATTTCTAGAAACTCAGTATAGTTGCACTTGCTTAATTCATTTAAAGGACTGGTTTTTTTGTTTGGTTGGTTGGTTTTTTTATGCTGTATGGTGGGGTCACATTTCATTATTTTTGCATGTGAGTATCCCATTATTGCAGCACCATCTGTTGAATTTTTATTTGTTTGTTTTTTGCGAAGTACATGGACCAGGAATCAAATCCGGGTCTCCTGCATGGCAGGCGAGAATTCTACCACTGAACTACTCTTGCACCCCCAGAAGGGACTGTTTTTAATTAGTTTATATAACCCATGTAATATTCGCTTTATATCCAAAATAGTGTTATGGCTTATTATATTCTTATTTTAATATGCTTATTAAAAAATTAAACCAACACCTAATACTGTGACTATAGAGACAAACTTCAGATGTACTTTTTGAAAATGAAACATTTAATATATACTTGATAAACTTTATGTAATGTTAGGCTTCAGGGATAATTTATAGGGAAGAAACAGATTTATGTCTCCATGTCTGACAATCTAGACCACATTCAGAACAAATCCTCCTGTCTAGAACACTAATTTTTATCAAGAGTTACACTCACTTAGATAATTAACCTGCTATTCCCTATATTTCACAGAGATGAGGCTATCAAGTCTGTAGTATAATCAATTTTGCGTTTCCCCTGAGAAACACTTTGGATATGAAATGTCTCCTATATTAGGTAGAAGAATAAATGAAAAGAATCTCTATTCCCATCCATTTTTTAATTTCTAAAATATACATGTTCTCACACACATTTAACTTGAACGAATGCAACCTAGCTCGGAAGACAGAGGGGTACAGCATCCTCTGTAATGAAAATCTATGATAATATCTGGCAGTCCCCTGGATTATTAATTTAAATAAAGCTAGTGTTATAGAGCTCTACTTTTACTTAAATCTCCAGCTTTATTTGACACAGTAGAAAATTAGAAACCTAGCACACATAGAGTGATTCACAATTTTAAAAAATATTTAACTTAATAATTTTTAAAATCCAACAACCCTGAGGGATAGGCATCATTCTTATTTCTATTTCAAAAAGCAGGAAAGAGACCTGCTTGAGTTCAGTGATTTGACAAGTGGCTCAGCTGGTGGGAAGTACGTGTGAGCTACAGCAAGGTAGCTGACAGCTTCTCTGTCAGACACAGGTGAGAACAAATCTGGCTAGCTTCAAATTTTGGTTTCGTTATTCATCATCAGCGTGATGTTAGACAAGTTATTTTAGAAAATTTAAGCCTCAGTCTCCTTATTTATAAAATGGATATAATGCATCATTTAAATCATAATATTACTGAAAACGAAAGGAGATCATGCAAGTTAAGATGCTTAGTATTACATCTGATACAGAATAAGTGCACAATTAATGGGGGCTGTTATCGCAAAAAAGGAGTGGAAATGTGAGATATGTCATCCATGTGGAACTACATGATTCTATTTTATGAAATATGGCTAATTTACTTTTGAAGAATTGTAAAAGGATGTTACTGCTGTTGATCTTTGGGGGTATTAAAATATCACCAAAATAGCATTGCAGGATAAAAGAGTTAAATCAATGCAGAAGCTTGGTATAAGCTACAGTCACTTCTAAATAAAAATAAATCAAGGATTAAAAGGAATACATACGAGCCTCTGTCATTCTTTTCCTTAAATCTCTGCTCCAAAATGCAGAATATTTTAAACATCATAAATGTTTGATCAAGAGAAACATTGTATGGATTATTTTATTTTTGACAGAGAATACTACAGTGTGATATTCAAAAGGACTTCAATTCATGAAGTCTTTATTCAATTAATTCAAGCTCATAGATATATGAATATACTGAATGTCCAAAATGGAACTTCCCCTCTATTTATAAGGGGAGGGATATTTGTGTATTTTATTTGTTTATTTTGTTCTATGCCTGCTGAACATAGAACAAAAATCACCAGACGTTTAATAAGTGGTCAACAATTTTTTATTGTATAAATAAAAATAACAAATATAGACCTTCCTCGTTTTATCACACTTTGCTTTATTTGGCTTCACAGATGCTGCAGGTTCTTTACAAATTACAGGTTTGTGGCAACCCTGTGTCAAACAAGTCTCTTGGCACCATTTTTTTCCAATAGCATATCCTTCTTTGTTTCTCTGTGTCTCATTTGGGTAATTCTCACAATATCTCAAACTCTTCCGTTCTTATTCGATCTGCTGTGGCAATCTGTGATCAATAATCTTTGATGTTGCTATTGTAACTGGTTTGGGGTGCCATGAAGCGCGCCCATAGAAGATGGCAAGCTTACCTGATAAACACCGAGTGTCTTCTGACTGCTCCACCCACCAGCTTTCCCATCTCGTGCATTCTCTCCTAGGGCCTCCCTATTCCCCCAGACACCACACTACTGAAATTAGGCCAATAATAACCCTATTATGGCCTCTAAGTGTCCAAGTGAAAGGAAGAATCAATCGAAGCCACAAATATCATTGTTGTATTATTTGAGAAACTGTCACAGCCACACCAAGCTCCAAGCAGTCGGCACCATCCACATCCAGGACAGACCCTCCACCGGCAAAAAAATATTACAACTCGCTGAAGGCTCCTAGATGATGGTTGGTGTATATATATATATATACACATATATATATAATATAATATATATACATATACATATATATATAATATAATATATATATATTAGCAATAAGGTACTTTTTAACTAAGGCATGTACTTTGTTTAGGTATAATGATATCACACACTTGACAGACTACAGCTCTTATGCACCAGGAAACCAAAACTTCGTGTGACTTGCTTTATCACAATATCTGCTGTATTGCAGTGGTCTGGAACTGGACTGTGGTAGGCCTGTACATGAAAGAATTTTAATTTATCCATACACATATTCAGTGAACAGACTCCCCATTCATCATCTTAGGTAGTATAGTATAAAGGAGAACTAAAAGTTCTAAAAGAGAGGATACGATTTGTAGTATTGCTTTCTTGTTATCTTCAGCGGTAGGATCTTTTTAAAGTTAGGATGTACATTTGATATGCAAGTTCAAATTGAAGTATCGTAAATCCTTCCCAAGACTTTCAATTTCATCAAGAAGATAATCAACATCAGCTTGTCTGGTGGCAGTATTCAAAAAGACCATTCGTAAAAGATTTACTTTTTCCCCACATGGCTGGTAGCTTATCATGGCTGTGCCCTCTTCTACCATCAGTGCTTTAATCTTTGGAGCAATCTGTGTAAATGCAAATATTATTCAAAAGAAATTTTATAAGTAAATACTCCCCCATATTCTAGATGACTACACAATTATCTTTAGCTTCTAGTAAAGTGCAAACACTTTAAAGTTGTCAGGGATCCTTTTTAAAAAGCTGCTTAGTATTCACGCTTAGATCTGCATTCAGGCTGCAGCTCCTGTTTTACTTCATGATTCATGATTTACCAAACTTATAATATAGCATGTCTGCTAGAGCACATTAAAGAAGTAGTGTGGCATTTTCCTTACATTTACGGGCAATTCAAATAGTAGAAGTACCCCAAAACGAGTAAAATGATATAGACAATGGAATAATAATGTTTTGGTATTGTAACATTTGAATTATTATAATACATCTTGAGCTTTTCTACAAGGTCATTGCTTTGCAGCAAAACAAGTTTTCTTTGTAAACTGCACAGAGACAAGCTCTGCCTATTTGTGTTGTACATCTCCTAAAATGACACCACACATGCGGCACTGTGGCACATTTGTAAATCATTAGTCTGTTGTCGCACAAAGTCACGCTGACACCTGGGGCAAGCCAGAGGGTGACATGCTATAACTACTCAACATGCTCCTTTCCTTGATAATTAGCACACAATTTACCTTTAAAATACTTCAAATGGCATCATTATTTCTCTTTCCTATAAGTTTTTTTTATAATGGTAGTACAGAAGCAAAACAACAACAACAACAAAAAATACTTTATATCCCATCCTTCAGTACCCTGACATTTCTTTGTCATTTGGTATCCTTATCAATCTAATATTTTTAACTAATCGAAAGAAACATAAAATAATGAATATTAATTAGTCACTGCCTGCAATATTCATAAGACAGGGTTTCACTGTCCCCATGCCCACACCCTTGCCCCCACAGGGGAAACAATGCAGGTCCCTTAGAGGGGTGGCTGTGGGAAGTGGCTTGTATGTGCTTCGGCAGTCAGCTTGCTCAGCCCACTTAGTATGCCCCTCTCTAACTCTCAGCCGGCAGCAATTAGCCCAGTGGGAAGTCACTCTTCTATTTTTGGAAAAAAAAGGAAGGGCTTCCCTTTGTATTTGCCTCAAGCCATAAAATATTTAAACAAGCGGTACTGTGAAAAGCCAAAAGCAATATGAACAAACAAACAAACAAAAAGAAAAAAGGCTTTCTTTCTCTTAGGACTCACAGGCCCAGTGTAATTTATTGATGATATAGAAGGTTGATGCCCTTGAATACTAATATCAGATAGTTCGTGTTCAACTTACTCATGGGCACTTCAAATTATCTAAGATAAATGGCTGTTAATATTGGTATAACTAAGAATAGTGGCAGGCATATTATAAAATGAATATATATGAGACATACTTAAAATAGATACAAAATTCACAATAAATATTGTGATAAATAACATATAATGGTGAGGACGTCCTCTTCAATTTAATGTACATTATTGAGGTAAAGATGAAATACCACCGTTTTGGACATTCATTTGGATTGTTTTTTCCCCAGGAGTGTTCACAGATCTGTGAAAGTATAAAATCTCTTTTGCTCAGATTCTTGCTTAGATGATGTTCAGATTTGTATTTCAAATTTGATAACATTTACCTAAGTACCTCTTCTATTGTTCTTCAGATCTGTAATTATTTATATTTTTGTCTTCTCTCCCACTAAGCTAATGTAGGAGAGGGATTATGTCTCATTCCTTGTATATCCCTTGTTCCTCTTAGAACACCTGGCAAATATTAATTGATAAATGAGTTAACCAAAGGGTAAGAAACTTAGTTGAGCTGCATATGAGGTACTGAATACATGTTTTTGAATATATAAATGATGACTGTACTAATTTGATGGATTGGGATTTCAGTCTGCTCTGTGCAAGTATTCAGCCAGTGGCCAGAACCACATGACTGCACTAATCAACCAAATAAACCACCTGCATTCTCTAAAAGGCGATACTAAAATTCAAAACACCACTGCCACCACCACCCACTACCAAACTCACCCCCTGGAGTTCTTGATCTCTTTCAAAACCTTTTGGGATAGATTTAAATCTTGGTAGAAAGTACCAGAAGCAGACATTGGTGAACTCAGGCCTAAGCAAAGATAAAAATGTTTAAAATATCCTTACTACCCTACCCAATTCTTCAGTGACTTTTTAATTATTTCAGGAATATTTTAGTCTAATTTATTTTTTAATATATTTAGCAATTAGCTCCTGGGGTTCTTATACATGTCAGACACTGAATGCAGTGATATAAGATATAGCCCTTGTGTTCAGAGTGCCCACTCTGGCTGAGCTCTTGCTGTCTTTATCCAGTATTTCTCTTCTCATAATTCTTGATGATTTTAATATCCATGTAAATGATCCTCCCCCTGCGCTGGGGTTCATTCAGAGATTTCCAGCCATCCATTCCCAGCCATCTACTCCCATGATCATTTTATAAAGGGATTTAAACAACAAACAATAATTCCAGGGTTATATTTGAGAAAGATCACTCAGATTGAAGATTGAGAATTGTTTAAAGGTGAATACATCTGCAGAGAGGATACTATAATTAAATGGAAGGCTCTAGTAATTCAGGAGAGGATGGAGGGTACTTCATAAAAGCAATGGCTGGTGTATTGATTACACCAAAATATTTTCCATTACCAAAATCAATTGAGATATGATTGATCAGGTATAGTGACAATGCTAGGATTTCAGGATGAATTCAGGGTCTTCTCCCTTGAGTGACTTGGATATTTTTTACATAGTTAAAGGATATAAGAGAACTTACTTAAATTCATCATCAGAGCTTATTTCATAGAGGAAAATAAACCGTCAGTAGTTGTAAAAAACAAACAAACAAAAGCATTTCCTTCACTTCTAGTTCCCACTTAATGCTGAGGAAGACAAATGTAGATTAGAACAGTAGTAGAGTCAGGGAGAGACAGTTTAGAAGACAGACAAAGCAACTTTGTTTTTTAGTAGTTACTGACAGCAGTATGACAATGCATGCCAGTGATATCTGGCTTAGCCTTGAGGCGTGGGATGGATTTAATGTGAGTAAAAACGTAAAAGTTTTCATTAATATCTACGTAGTGCCTTAATAATGATTTATTAAAGATCATCGTATAATTCAAATTCTAACTTCTCTTACATTATTTACCACCCAGAAATACAACTGAATACTCTAACATTCAATTTAAAAAGCCAAGAACAGTTAAATTACTCTCGTTAATTGCCAGAGAAATTAGGAAAGCAATTGTAACAGAGTGGTTTCAATTGTTTTAAAAATTAAATGATTGAATATGATCATGATCTTAATTAAGTCCCTCAGAACATTAGTTTAGAAGACATAAAACTAAAATGAAAAGGGCATTAACATGCCCGACTTAGCTAAAATATGATCGTTAGGACAATTGTTAAGTATATTTTAAAATTCTCTCAAAGTATTAGATTTGGGTAAGAATACTCAATAGACAGTTTAACGCTATTAAATTGCCTCAAATTAAAAAAAAAACAAAAAACAAAGGACAGCTAAAAGACTACTTACCTCTGCATCAAACACAAGTTTAAAGTTATCTTTTCTGTTTAAAGTTATCTTTTCTCTTTAAAATCTTATAGAAATATTTGGAAAGTTCCATGTATCTGTTTATCTGTCCCTCCCTCAAAGCCACAGGTTCCCTATAATTAAAAAAATAAACATAAATGCTCATTTCAAGTAAATTCCTTGAAATTGCACTGAAAATGTTCCTGAAATTTATTAAATATATTCAAATGTATTTATTTAAGTAAATAATATTGGCTAATCATCTTACTAGCAGCAAATGTTATCTATTATCACTGCATTTTTATTTCTCTGCCCTCAACCTGCTTTTCCTCTCTCATGTCTGGGGAACTTGAAACAAGTTATTGAGCCTTTCTAAGTCTCAATTGCCTAGATCTATAAGTATTTGGTAAATGTTTTCACATGAGTTTTTGGTTGGGCTAGTATGCACAGCAAATTTTAAAAACTTATTTATAACTATGTGAGGAATAGGAGAATTAATACAAATGAAGCCCTTGACATACTGTATTAAAAAATGGAACGACTGTTGAGCTTCTGCTATATACCAGACACATAGTTTAGTGCTTTACACACTGGATTTCATTTACTCTTACCAGCACCCTCTAGGATGGGTAACCAAGCACAGAAAAGTGGACCAGTCTCTGTCTCCATTTACTTTCCTTTTCTTGGTGATTTCCACTTGTCTTGTGACTCTGAGATAATATATATAGACTAATGACTCTCCCACTTATATTTCCAATTGAGACCTCATCTCTGAACTTGACTCATATATTCAACTGCCCACTCAAATCTCCACTTAGATGACTAATAAACATCTCAAAATGCCATGTCCAAAACTGAATTCCTGATTTTTCTATATAAGCTGGTTCCTTCCAGTTGTCTCAGTCTCAGTAATATATCAAATCCATCCTTTAGTTGCTAAGGCCAAAATATTGAAGTTATCATTGACCTCCCCACCCCTTTTCTCTAACACGCTGGCAAATTCTACTGGGTTCACCTTCAAAATGTAATTAGAATTTGATGTGTTTTTTTTTTTAACATATTCATTGCCACTGTACTAGCCCAGTCCCTCTCATGCATTATTGAATTTGCTTCCTAACTGGTCTCCTAGCTTCCATCCTGACATCCATTGCCCATGCTGAGGGCGTGCCATTCCCATGTATTGGAGGGTCGTAGTATACATGAGGTGATACTTGGGATATTCCCAATGCAGCAGCCTCTGTGCCCAGGACTGGCTGCATGGCTGTACAATCCATACAGTCACACAGGGACCTGCACCTGAAGGGTTTTGTACTTAATTTAATGTTCTGCTGTTACTATTTTGAATTTCTGAACAAGTATATCTTTGACCTTGTGTTGTAAGTAAAGTCCAGTGTGACAATGGAGCATGCACATGAGTAAATTAGCCAAACATTTATGCTAAAAATGAAAACAGAGTAGGAAAGGAAAAGTTATGGAAGCCTATGGTTCCTTTTCCTTTCAGTCCTTCCTTAATCATCAGTAAGCCAAAGTAGAGAGTATTGTTGGAATATGTGCGTATCAAAAAGAGAAATAAGAACACCAGGGTTAGTTGTGTGCTGAATTTCTATCGTCTGGTGTTCTAGTTTGCTAGCTGCCAGAATGCAACATACCAGAAACAGAATGGCTTTTAAAAGGGGGAATTTAATAAGTTGCTAGTTTACAGTTCTAAGGCCAAGAAAATGTCCCAATTACAAGTCTACAGAAATGGTCAATCAAAGGCATCCAGGGAAAGATACCTTGGTTCAAGAAGGCTGATGAAGTTCAAGGTTTCTCTTTAGTGAGAAGGCAGATGGCCAACACAGTCACAGTTTCTCTCTCATCTGGAAAGGCACATGGTGAACATGGTCAGGGTTCCTCTCTCATCTGAAGGGCACATGGAGAACATGGTGTCATCTGTTAGCTTCTTCTCCTGGCTTCCTATTTCATGAAGCTCCTCAGGATGCATTTTTCTTCTTCCACTCCAAAGGTTGCTTGTCGTTCTGCTCTGCTCTCTCTGAATCTCTTTAATTCTCCAAAATGTTTCCTCTTTTATAGGACTCCAGAAACTTATCAAGACCCACCCAAATGGGTGGAGACATGTCATCACCTAATCCAGTTTAACAGCCACTCTTGATTAAATCACATCTCCAGGGAGATGATCTGATTACAGTTTCAAACATACAGTACTGAATAGGAATTATTCTGCCTTTATGAAATGGGATTTAGAGCAAAACATGGCTTTTCTAGGGGACATACATCCTTTCAAACTAGCACATCTGATAAAACTGAAATATATATATATATCCAAAAATTAGAAAAATACGACTTGTGAAATTTCAATAACTCTACATATGAGTAACATGCTCTTACATTTGCATTTAAAATTGGCATTGCATAAAATAATGATGAACACTAAAAGTCAAGTTAGTAATGTATTTTTAAAACTCTTTCTGTACTCAGAATAACATTAAAGAGCAAATAAAAACACCATGAAAAGTTTAAAGAGATCATGGAACAAAAGGAAAAGCTTTATATTGCAGTACCTATAATGGTACTATTTTCCTGCCCTTTGAGTAATAAGCCCACAATTTCATTTTGCACTGGGGCCCACAAATTATATAGCCAGCCTCTGTGTAATCCTATTAAAATGTAAAAAAAAAAAAAAAAAAGCCAGGTCACTGTCCTCTAACCTGCCGATGTCCTCCCTTCTCATTCATAGTAAAAACTAAATGTTCCAAGCAATCTATTTCCCCATTAAATCTCTCGTCATCTTGTGCTGCTTCTGTGCATGCTCTTGTGCATACTTACACCGTTCTAACCATGTTGGCCTCCTTACTATTCTTTGGACAACAGGGGTGTGCTTCTGCCTAAAGGTTTCTACAATCGAGGTTCCCTGGAGCTACTCTACTCCCCGATATTAACATGACCTTCTGTATTAGTCAGGTTCTCTAGGGAAATAGAATCAACACAGGATATCAGTAAATATGAGATTTTACAAAAGTATCTCACACAACTATAGGGATGCATGAGTTCAAATTCTATAGGACAGTCTGCAAACTGGCAACTCTGATGAAGATTTTCAATGACTTCTCCAGGAGAGGCTGGAAGGCAGAATTAGAGATTAAAGTTCTTCCCTCTGACTGCTGAGGATATCACCTCTCCCTTAAAAATATTCATCTGATTGGATTAAATCCAGCTGATTGGATTCTCTCATTGTGGTAGATACTCTCTTTAGTTGATGTGATTAGCCATAGATACAATCAACTGACTGATGACTTAGGTCCATGAAATGTCCTCACAGTAACTGTTAGGTCAGTGCTTGCTTTTGACCAGAAAACTGGGCACCATCACCTGGCTAAGATGACACATGAATCCAACCATCACACCTTCTCTTCAGTTTCTCCAGATTTACTCAAAGATCATTTTCTATTGACAATGACATTATTTAAATATTATACATACTTCTACCACTCCTTAGCCCTTTTCAATACCTTAATTTTCTGCACAGGAGATAGTGTTCACACATACATGCTCACATGCAGCTATACACACATACACATATACATGAATCAAAATGAATAAAATGCTTTAATTGCACGAACATGTGGTGAGACCTACCAGCTCTCACAATTTTTTGAACAGATGTTGATTCCACAAAGGCATTGTTAGTCTTTAAAATGCTTAAGAATAGAAATGATTAAATATCAGTGGACTAATTTTTTGAGATAACCACTTTATTGTTTGATATTATGCCAGATAGTTTTCTTTGAGGGCAAACTGATTCAAGAAGAAGCCATAAGTACTTAACAACAACAAAAAAAAAACAACCACAGAAAAGTTAATATAAAGTATTGATGATGATTGTCTTACTATTGATTCTGAAGAAATGGAGCTCAGGATCATTGATGTAGTAGCCACAGAGTTTATCACTAGCCAAGAATTCTCCATATAGAACCTTTTGTGGGACATTCATTCAAGTTGAATTGACAGTGAAAAATACCAAAACATGTCCATGGGGAATGCATATATTTGAATAATGAAAATTGTCAATGAAACCTCCAAGATGAACTAATCACCAAATGCAATCCTGGGTGACTGATGATATGGAGTACTATTTCAGAGTGTTAATTATATACTACATAATTGCTCAGGGATTTCTATGAAAAGTACATCTCAAGTTTTAGACTAGTAGATTTCTGACCAAAAAAAATGACTTCTAATTAAGTAACAGGGCTAACAATACAATAAAGGTACTATTAATTCATGACAAAGCTTTCGGCAGCATAGAACGTAATATCTTTCTTTCTATGTTTGATTGGGAGGAAGAGCTGGGAATGGCTTCCCAAAAGCATGCCAATGAATTCAGTTGAAAATGATAAATATAGGGAAGGGAGAGGGTGCAGTACATGCCCCTCTATTGTCTTATAATCCATGAAAAGATTTGACAAACTTTCCAACAATAAATAACCTTTTATATTTGAGATTTAATATTGACCAGAGGAAATTCGACCCATTGTCTATTTCTCCTTGTAAATAAGCAAAGATCATAAAAAACTGTAAATAAGTTTAGGTCCCTAACAGACTTTTATTTCTGCAGTTTGGTCAAGGGTATGGTAATGGTAGAGCATGACAAACTTTCTTCTACCTTAGTGGAAATTTTGACCAAAAAATCCAAGCCTGTAATTTGTAATTAGGAATGCAGCACCTTCATAGTTTAGAAAATAGCAGCACTAATTTGATGGTAAAAAAAAAAAAAAAGTGCTAGAAAAAAACAGAACAGTCAATATTGCAGACCCAAATAATTAGGACCTAAGTAATTACAGCATGGACAAAGGTAAACACACTGGCAATGAAAATAGCATATGTTTGGAACAGTGCTTAACAGTTAAAGGGCCAGATCTTCTGTGGGATTTAAATTATATCCATTTATCTAGTTACTTACATTATTTCCCTTTGGGAACAAAAGCTCATGACATGAGATGAGTTGAAATCAGTCTGTGACTCTGTTCATTTTGTTCTCCTTAAAGAGCTAATTATGATTGAACTCTTGACATCAATTTTCATATTCTGGGCATGGGGCATGAATATGCAATGACTATTTTAATATTGACACTAAAATTGCAAGAAAACATTTATTGCTAATTATGCTTAGACTTTACCCATGCTCTGATACTTGCAGTAATATCTCCTTTAATGCTGTTTTCTTTATTGTCTTTTAACGTTGGGGATACCTAATGATTTTTTATACTTCTCAAATTCACCAAGCAAGTCTTACCTCAAGGCTTTCGCAGTTGTTGCTCCCCTGCCTGGAAAGCACTTACCCCAGGTATTTGTATGGCTTGTTCCCTCACTCATTACATCTCTGCTCAAATGCCATGTTATGTTAGAGACCTTATCTGAACACCCTAATTCATGTAGCATTTGTCTATCACTCTGTATACTCTGATTTCTTTTAGTTTACTTTATAGCATTTGTAGGCTCCTCATAACTTATCCTGATTATTGTCTGCAGCATCCAAACTCGTCTCACCCCTTCTGAATGTAAACTTCCATAAGGGAAGGAAAAGGAAGGACTTTATATTTTAGAGCAGTTTTAAGTTTACCAAAAACTGGTGCAGGAAGTATAGAATTTCCATCTAACAACCCACGCACCACACACAATTTCCCCTGTGTTAATATTTTACATTTGTGTGGTACATTATACATTTACTACAACTGATATATCAACATTGATGGCTTATTACAATTTAAAGTCCATAGTTTATATTAAGGTTCTTTGTCCATAGTTTATATTAAGGTTCTTTGTATTCTGGAGTTCTATGGATTCTGACAAATGAATAATTCCATATATCCACCATTACAAAATTAGAATAGTTTCTCAGCCCTAAAACTCCCCTGTGTGCCACTTATTCACCCCTTTCTCCCTCTCTCAAACCCTTGGATCTCCCTGTCTTGCTACTGTCTCTACAGTTTTGCCTTTTCCAAGTCATATAGTTGAAATCAAACAGCATGCAGCCTTTTCAGGCTGATTTTGTTCACTTAGCATGCGCATTTATGGTTCCTCCTTATCTTTTTTGTATCTTGATCACTTATTTCTTTTTATTCCTCAAAAATACTCCAATATATGTAAGTTCTATAGTTTCTGTATCCATTCATCTATTGAGGAACATCTTTGTTGCTTCCAATTTTTAGCAATCGTAACTAAAGCTGCTATAAACGTTCACATACAAATACATTTTCAGCACATTTGAGAGATTTTTTTTCCCCTTCACTGATTCCAAGCACCTAGCTGCTGCTTGGCTCAATAGTGCTCAAATATTCATTGAATAAATTGGCAAACCTCATCAATATGGCCTGTGCCTTGTTTCAGTCCAATTTAAGGTGAATGTATCAGGCTGATCCTGTGCTCTCCCTTCAATTATCCCCTTATAATCTACCCATTTCATACATTTATGTATCTGTCTGGTTCCTGACATCTTTTACAGTTTTTTATCTTAGAAACACTGGAAGGTTCACATGTTCTCTATCACCCCATGAATCTTATTCAGTAAAATAAAATAGATGCTTGCATCAGGCTGCCAGGAGCTTTCCTCTTCTGAGAAATGACAGGGACTTTACAAAAACAACTGATCAGAAGGGTTTTCTGAGAAACTGGAATACACTCTACAGAACTGCAGTTAAGCAATACCGGGTGATAAACCAGTTTCCATTCAGTAGCTATCGCTTATCAGTATGGGCACACATACCATACTAACCAATATACCTGTACCTTGCTTTGTAAGATCCTCCTACAGAAGGAACTTTAGTGTCAGCCGGTCCTCAAATGCCCCACTTGGGGGTTATAAGCAGCTGTGACCACACATCTGGCCATGGAGACTCTCACTCTGATTTCTCCAAGTTGGAATCTCTCTGTTGGCAAACAGTTTTTCTCTCTCAAAGAATCCTTTAATGTTTTAGCTTATATGTGGTAAATGATTTCTTGTGACAATCTAAAATGTCAAAATCTTAAATAATGAAAATTGTCAGATTTTTTGGTTAAATTTATTTTTTTCACATCAGCTCATCATAGTCCTAAAACTTTAAAATTGTGATCCTCTTTAAAAATATGTAAATTAATATAACATCACCTCCATTTCTCTTCCACTAATAGCAGAGTAAGATAGATGGCAAATTCCTACCTTTGCCTTCCACATTAACCGCAGCTTGAAAATATCAACATGCCGGCCACACTGAATGGTCTTTTCCCCAGTGTCGAAGTCAATATCACAGTGTTTATCTGGCTGGAAAAGATACCTGGCTCGCATCTGGTTACATGCTTCCAGAAGACTCTAATACAAGAATAACATATTTAGCATGTAGAGGTCATATGTATTTCAGTAAGAAAACGCAATTATTTATTTCAATTCATTTACTTCTACTTTACATGTTCATTTTAAACAGAATTTTATTTTATATAAAAAGTTAATTTTCTTTAAAAAATTAATATAATCAGATGTTTTTTGGAGCTATCTGGAACAGCAAGTGATATAATTGATTAATACTTGTCTACTTTTCTTCAACTTTTCCTTAAAAGCTTTGAATTTATGCTGCTCTTTTGAAATGATGTGGTTATCATGCAATGGAATTAATGAAATCATGTGACTATCCTGTAATCAAGTCCCTTGTCTACTTGTTTACTAAATTATCCTATGAACCAACAATGTAAGTGCCAGTCAAATAAACTGTTCTGATGGCCAAGGTAGATAGGAACAAACTCATCCATTCATTTAATTCTGTTCTTTCCTGTCTATTTCAAGTAGAGTAAAATTGGTTCACTAATTAAAAAAAAAAAAAGTTAAAAACCTTCCTCTTCAGTGTTGAAGAATGAAGAAAGGTTTGCCTCGGATGGCTTATACATAGTCATGGGAGGAATGAAATGTTTTCTGTTATCTCAGTTTAAGAGAGGCTTTTCTCAAAGGGTGTGTGTGTTCCTTTAGTATACTAAAAACTGAATCTGTGCCCATTTGCAGGTATATTTAAACATACAACAAGGATAGTGCCTCATATAAGAAGCAAATTAAAACGTATTATGAATTTAGTTATATGCCAGATACTTCACACATTTTATCATTTGAGCCTCACAAAGAAATCATAACCTAGGTATTATATCATTGTTACAGATTGAAGAAACTGAAATACAGATGAAGAAACTGAAACTCTAAACCATTAGGTAATTTGCAAGGTCATAAATCTATCCAGATATAAATCTGGGAGCTGACGAAAGAGCAGTATGACTTGGAGTTTGTGGAAATCCAACTTCCAAAAGAAGAAAATACATGCTATCTTTTACGTTCAACTTAGGGATTTAGGGAGAACTAAAATGCGGTAATGAGGGTTGCAGTTATTTGGGGACAATAGTCTAGAATGTTAACTTGGAAAAGACATGCATGTTTATCCTGGACATTCTATTTCCTCATGTGAATATTTTTCTCATTAGACTACCTGAAACTTATCTTTTAATCTTTTGTTAGAGAAGAGTGTTGAATATTTAAAACATTTTAACACGGTATAATCAATACCAGTTTTATCTATTGCTTCTGATGTGATGATTAAGCTACAGTTAATCATTAAGGCAATGGATATTTATAGCACCTACAATCCCAAAACTGTGCTGGGACCATGGATGCTATTGTGGGGAAAGGTGGAAAAGCTCTGCCATGGAGTTTACCATCAGAATTGCACTTTGGGTAGGTAACAGTGGGGTTAGACACTAAACAAAATATTGCATAAGTGGATATGAGATTATACCACTCATGATAAATTCCATGAAGGAGTTACATGGTGCTATAAGAGAATACTGTGGTCTATGAGTGAAACCTAGTCTGCAGGTGAAGATAAGATTCTGAGTAGAAGACAATTGTAAGTTCAATAGGAATTAATTAAACTAGAAAGATGCTGGGCATGGGGGCAAGGAGATATATGGCGGAGCTTTTGTGGAAGGGAATGTGGAGCCAGACCTTGATAGGCAGAGGGAGAAAGAAATGTGTGGGGTGAGCGCACTACTCCACCTCTTCTTAGCACTAAAAGGAGGTTGATGGGTGCAAAAGGCAGAAAACAAAAGGAAGCACGAGACTGTGACAATGAGGAAAAAGGTTGGACTATATCTTATGCACTTTGTAGGCCAAGCAAGGATTTTAGTCCCTGTCCTAAATGGAACGATTGGCCACTGAATGGGTTTACATTTTATGTTATGAATGAGATGGATGAAAGAGATTGATGCTATTAGCATTTCATTTCAAAAACACGTGGTATTCCTTCTCCTAAGCAATTTAAAAAAAAAGGATATTTGACATCAGTTTTAAACAGATGTTAGGTACAATTAGAGCGAATTATATGTATACCTCAGTGTTTTTTAGGCATCAGAAAATATATGATTAAATATCAAATTTAATTGGTTTGTACAAATCACTAAGGGATGAGTCAAAATGGCCTGTGTGCAACCTTGAGGCCTTCAAGTGATTTAATAGATAGAATCTAATTTAAAGCTAAACTGAAATGGATTTATTTTCTAAGAATAACTTTAAAAATAGTAAAAGCTTAGGTTTGGGGATTCTAGTCTACCTCCGCTGCCCATCTCTCCTTAGGAAATGACCAAAAAATAATTATAAACCTAAAATATAATTTCTTTGAGAAATTAGTGATAAGTTATTTATGGAGAATCAGATTTACTACCTCAACATATTCATTATGAGAGAAGAAATCAGGAAAGGAGACTGCAGAAAATTTGAATTTGAGCCCTAAACACAAAGGTATCTGAAATCTGCACGTTGAATCCAGACCTGTTGGCAGGGGCGGGGGGCAGGGCAGGGGGTAGACTCGAATGCTGTTTAAAGGAAAAAATGAAGCTAATTTATAAGTTCTGGGTCTTGAGTACATGGCCATGGGGAGGAACAATTCCCTGTTACCCTACAGGCTTCAAATAGGTGGAAGCCGTCACTCTATGAAAAGAATATTGCTTCCAGGAGGCAGCCTGAGCAGAAGCTAACAGTTCCAACCTAAAGAACTGAAAAGCTTCCACACTGGCAGAGAATAATGATTATATGAGAATTAGAGAAGAGGAAGTGGCACTAATACTCAAAGAGTAAGTGGGGAGTGCTAATTAAGGCAGTTTATAATGGAAGATGTGCACCTTATTTTCCCACCCTTTGGAATGTCTGTGGATAAAAGAGAAAGAAAACAATCTTCCCAAAGGTCTAAACAACAGCTGCCTCAAAAGTTTTTCCATTTCTGAGAACTAGGTAGCGGTAAAAATATTTAAGTTGAACTTTTATACTTTCTTGAGGGAAATCATGGGCTTAATTCCCTGTATAGCATCATATTTACTATTGATGGAGATAAAATAAACATCATATGAAAATACATATAAAGCAGATGATAATTACTTCTACTTGCCCACCTTTAAAATGAGCCCCAGTTCTGGAGCTCCACTCAGAGATTGTAAATTGGCCAATGATCAAAAACACCAAGAGGTACTTTGTTTGGCATGTGGTTTCTTATACGTCGGGTGTGAAGGAACAGGTTTTCTACAGGCCCCATCACTATCTATTGTCTCATGTCTCATGTCCTACCCACACATTGAGTTACTATCTGTCCATCATGTACATTTGACATCGTAGGACCTCAATCCCCAGTGGCTGCTAGTGAAAGATGATGATGGAAGGATCAGTTTACCTGGGTAGGGAATATTGTGCTGCAGTATGTTTAATTCAATAAGGCTGATTATTTTTATTCAAAAGTTCATAAGAAGGCAGTCATTACCAAGCTATCCATCAAATCACTATTTAAAAATAAAAGTCATTTACTTTCTCCCAGATCAGGATAGCATAGCTTTGGAGGGAGTTACCCATTAGTTTGTGTGGATTCCAGGTTACGGAGTTGGCCCTAGGTGACAAAAGAATTCCATTAGTGTTCACAGTCTAGTGGAAGAGAATAGAAAGAACCTATATAGATTCTTTTGCTTTCACAAGCAATGTCCACCTTTCAATGCACCGGAGCTTACAGAAGTGGTTTCTGGAAAGCAGCAATCTGCCTCCCCAAGCTGCCTACAAATAAAAGAACAGGTGTTCTTATATGAATGATTTCTTTTTATATTGCATCAACTACTTTTTCTGCATTGAATTCATTTTAAAAGTTGATGAAGATTTTATTGTTGTGATAGATAATTATAGACTTGGTTATATTATCTACTGATAAGAACAATGCATTTTAAAATTTCCTCCTATAACTTCTCATTGTCTATTGATTTATAATGCAGTAGAGTTTTAGATTCCTAATTGTTTGAAGCAGACATGTTCTGAATAATTACCAGGGAGATAAAATAAAAATTTAGTCCTCAAATTTGGCAATGCTACAGAAAAATTAACATCTTTATTATAAAACTTTAAATTTGTCCAACTGTAATTGAAGCCAAAGAATTTTTTTGCCAAAAAGTCACACTGCTGGTACTGAATCACTAGCAACAAAAGTTTTTATTCCTTTTGTAGATACTAATTTAAAAATGTATTAGAGTAATTTACTAAATCTTCTCTTCTTCTAATTTCAAATCAGATTTGACATCTCAAGCTGATTCTCTAAATTTCTGGTAGAATAGTGATAACATTTTTTGATTTTTTAAAATCACTTGATTCATTTGCAGCTCCTTTCACGATGTACTAGGACCATTTTAAAATAATTTTATGCAAATAAGACTATTCTTTCTCCATATATATTCATTATAAAAATTAGATTGCCAAGAAATTTTTGCCTTGCCCACAGTGCCTATTAAGATTCTTTAAGTGGAGTTCATAGAATTCATATTTTTAAAGGGGCATTGAAAGCCAGACTAAAGGATGTGACTTACATCCACATGCATCCAGAGTGTGTACCTCTCACGGGTACCTGTAATGTCACAGAGGGGGTCAAATGTTCTATACACAGTGGTACCAGCTGTGGCGCTGCCCCAAAATGGAGTGCAGCCCTGGGGTGATAAAGTCTGAATCATTCTCACCATCTCAGAGATCCACAAGGGTGCTGATATTGTCACTCAGCCATTACACTTCTGGACATCAGGAAGCAAGAAAGCTTTGATTGGGTATATTAAGAACTAAGTAATTTCAAATATCCTGAGTAAGAGTACTTGAGAAAGTAGTTTAATCATAAAAAGCCACTATCACTACATCTCTTCTGTTTATTATTATATAATGCTGATGTTATTTTCAGAAAATAAGACTACAAAAATAGAGCTGCCCAAATTCCCTTATATAGGAAATTCTCTAATGACTTTTCTTTTGATAGTTAACACAGAAACAGAATTCTTAGGAAATACTATGACATTATTAATCATTACATCCTTTTTATAAGGAATTTCCCATGATTAGGGAAATGCTTTACTTTTCTTACCAATTTTCCTATTATTATTTTCCATTAATGAAAAAGACAAAGAAAACAAAGATACCTTTGTGTTTTAAATATGAAACTGTAGAACATACCTTTCTTTTAGCTTGTAATATATTTTTCTCTAACTCAGCTGAAATCATCTTTCCCCTTTAAAAAATTCAAATACACATTGATTTATTGTAAGTGAATAAAGGAATTGATTCCATCTGTTAGAAGAATGAATAACATGTCAGCTAAGAAAATATTGTTTTGTAGTGTCTCCCAAGGGCATTCCTAGGTTATACATAGGTACCAGGTGAAAGTCCACGTCTCTAAAGCCATGTTAAATACCACATGGCTTGAGTTAGAGAACACTTTGTTTATTATTCAGTCACCTTAAAATCTGCATGATCTATAATGTAGAAGATTCTGGCATTTCTAAGACAGATGCAGAATGATGAACATTATTAAATTTAAAGTTATTAAACTTAAGTTATAAAGTAAGGATCACATGATATCAAAGTAGAAAAATCAGGTATCAAAATTGGGGTGGGGTGAGGCATGAATCAATGTGGCCCCAGATTTCTTCACAGCAGTGCTCTGAGAAAAAATGAAAGGTAGCATACTTTTTACCCCATCCAACTACCAGGCTCAAAGCCAGCAAGCTTCTTGATGATTCACTAGAAACATCCCTATTAAAGACAGGAATAAAGTTCATTATCATCAATATTGTATCATTTTCACTGAAAAAATAATCTATGAAATATACACATGTACACGTAGTTATATGAATGAAATAAAACAGGAAGAATCAACTTCATTTCGAGTTCATATGATTGTATTTTTGGAATAACTAAAGATGTTGATTGAAAAATGTTTGTAAATAATAAGAAAGTTGAACAAGTTGGGTGCTGACAAAAGTAAACTATTCCAGAGGTCTTATAAAGAAAATCGAACAACTTGAGATGAATAAATAAAGAATTGAAAAATAAAATCATGAAATGTATTTGAAAGATATTTAACACTCATCATTTTATATTTAAGAATTTCTAAAGATATAAAGAGTTCTTACAAGCCAATAAGAAAAAATAAAAAGGGACTCATGGTAATATACAATTGACTAGTAATTTATTAAAAGATGTCCATTGTTTCAACCAACAATAAAACATCATTTTTGTCTATCATATTTTTCAAGTACAAAATATTATGATACTTGGGCAGGCCACAGTGGTTCAGCAGGCAGAGTTCTCACCTGCCATGCCAGAGACCTGAATTCGATTTCCGGTGCCTGCCCATGCCAAAATAAAAATAAATAAATAAATATATATATATATATATATTTATTTATTTATTTATTTATTTATTATATATAATATATATATTTATATATATTATATATATAATATATATATTTATATATATTATATATATATTATATACATAATATATATATTTATATATATTATATATATATTATATATATAATATATATATATTTATATATATTATATATATATAAAAAATGATACTCAAATTTCATGTTGTAGTTAATTATACCAATTAATTCAAAAATGTTTGAAGGACAATTGGAAAATATTTATCAGATTGCAATTGCAGATTTTTATTCCTGTTTCTGAAGAGACTTTAATAACACAGAAAACTCATATGATATAATTTAAAGAAAATAAGAAAGCTATGCAACTTCTATTTATGGTACATATGCTTTTTGTGAAATCTATGATATACATATATGTGATTTTAAAAGTACATATGTAGATTTGTACATGCACAGAGTAAAATATCAAATGGAAAAATATCAAATTGTTAACAGTGGCCAGCTATGGAAGATAGGATTAAGAAGGATTCTTCTTTTCTTAACACTGTATTTTTTTTAATAGTCTCCTGTGGATATATTCTACTCAATTAATAAGAAAGGTTATTTTTAAAAACAAATTATCTGGCTTCAATAGCCTCTCTGACAGATGATCAAATACAGACATTTTTGAGCCAATAATCTCATTGCTAGGAATTCATGTGAGAGATAGTCATACAAAGATGTTCAAATATATTTATATAATTATATTCATTTAAATATTGTTCTGTTATATAAAAATTGAGGGGGCTTAAATATTCTTGTAAATAAGACTTGCTAAATTAAGTTATATTTATAAAATGGAAAACTCTCAAAACCATTAAAAAAGAATAGGGAAGGTTTGTATGAATTCATGGCATAAGATTTCGAAGATATATTTTAAGGCCAACAAAATAAGCAAGTTGCAGGCCACAATACTGAATTGATGCATGAATAAATTTAGTATGCATAAAAATAATCTTCTAGAGTATATATAAAATAAATAATATTATTTATTTATGAAGAGTGAGATGCAAGGCAAAATGGAAAATATTTTCACTTTGTACCCTAATGACCCAGTTGAATTTTTTATCTCTAAACTTCATTATACTGATAACTCAAAGTACTAATAAAAATAAAATAGAGCACAGATATATGGCAATCCCTTTAAGGTAAGTTTTTAAAACATTTACATAAAGGAAATTTAACAATAGGATTATATAACCTTGGTGCCTCTTTGGTAATTATGGCTAAAATGTAAATGAAATTATTCTAGAAGAGTGTTCTTGCTAAAAATTTAAATAATAGGAAAATCTGATTTTATATGAAGTATAAAGATAATGAGAAATTTTCAGAATATATTAAGAAACATACCTTTCATCACACTTGACTTCAATTACATTATCGGTTCCAATACCAAGGATTGCTGCAGCTTTTTTTACTGAATAATGACCCTTGGATAAAAATGAAAATACAAAGCTATCATTTTTTTGCATTAATTTTCATTCTAGGACATTTGGGGGCAAATACACATAGTTTTGAATAGGTTTATGCATATGTATATCAACATTCACACAGGACAGGTCTTGAAGCATATTTGTAGACCCTCATTGCGGCATTTGTTAAGATGAAGAGGGTTTTAACAGCTCTTTCAAGAATACACTGCCAATGAGTACTTTTCCACATGAAGTGGGAGCTTGAATATTTGAGTTGTCTGTATATGCAGTAAGTCACATCATTTATAAATTTAGTGATAGAATCCTCAAAGTAAACCCTTCGAGTTCCTGCCAGCTCTAACTCTGAAACCTAGCAAAATGAATTGATACCTCCAATGTCTATAATTCTTAGTTCTGACTTTGACATCAACTTTGGTTTCCTGTCTTCTAGTTAACTACTTTATCCTTGTGTCATTCTGCCTTATGTAAATAATACCAGCAAGACAGTGGCGGCATAGCAGCTCAAAAGGAAAACTCGATGCGGTTTATTTTTAATTGCCAAGAAAATATGACCATACATATAAGAGAAATAATACGGAAAGTAAAACCCCTAATCATCTTTCATTTCAATAGAGAATAACCAATTAGATAGGAAATGATCAAAGAAAATCTACATTACAGATTTTTTAGCTTATTCTTGTTGTATTTAAAACTCGCATGTCAAACCATGAAAATCACACTTTCAAATAAGTTTGAGTTATTCTAAGTGCTACAGTGAATTACAATACATACGCAGCAATAATCTCCAACTTGATAACATACAGATGTATAATGCCATTTGAGTTTGGTAATAAAAGTTTACTGTCAAAACAGGGGAATTTCAAAGAAAACTCTGTTTCCAGGTACCTTTAGGTAAAATTATTAAATTGGCATTAATATTACACTTTAAGATCATAAATGCTGCCAATAAAGAAAAGGAAATTGAAAAGATTTATTAAAGGAGTGAATTGATTTTTTAAAAAGAAGTTGCTGTGCAGAAGTTTGGGATATTAAAACTAAAGGAGACACATCAGTGGAGAGATTTTCAATATCAGAAATATTTGGCTGAGATCCTAGACTGTAAAAAATGATGTTTTCTTTTCAATTGATTCCTGCAGTCCCCACCAGAAAGATAAAACATAAGTCACATTCTTGTTCTCTTCATTCAAAGTTAAAGAGAACCACTAAGTCTCGAAATTTTTTTATTTATGTTTTTAAGTCTTGAAATTTTATAGCTTGATTTAGTTTTATTGTTTTGTTTTGCTTTGCTTTGGTAAAGATGACAGAATTTTTTATATTTATGATTATATTTTTCCATTAATTTCTTATATGTTGAAATTAAATTTTATTCCTATATTGTGTACATAAGCAATACAAATAATATATGTGTACATAAGCAATAACAAATAATTTAGTCTCTGTAGACTAAATTTGCCAGAAAGTGGGTTTTGTCTATTCATCTACCACTACATGTAGATCCAGATATAGATATTATCTGAATATATTTACCTTAAGAATGAAGCTAATATTTTCATTCTTTCAATTACTCTATCTAGTTATCATAGAACATTCTTAAAAATTGGAAAAACCTAAAATTCATAGTTAATTGTTCTGAAACAAATAACACAATTCATGGAAGTGCAGTCATGCCTTTCGTTTTGAAATCTGGATATTGCTTGTAACGGGCTATTAATACACCATAGAGATTTGATAAACTCCCACCTAAAGAAGAGAAGCAATGATGCCATCTAATTGCCAAAATCAAAGATATTTGTTTAAATCATGAAAATTTCAGAGCTTTCTGAAACTAAAATAGTTTCAAATCAATGATGTTATTTCAAAAATATCCATCTTTGAAAGTGTTGAAAGCTCAAACAAAACAGTTCACACTTCGAGAGTTTCAGAAACTTTGTTCACAATTATAACCAATAAATGGCTTAAGAAAATATATCATTAGTTGAAATATATTTCATATATGTCCAATAGTGCTTTCATTTAGAACATAGTAATGATTTCTTTCTCTTTCTTACCAGGTGAAAATATTCCATCCGGTTCTGTCTCCCCCCAGCCAATAAGTTGATGCATTTTTTTTAGAAGAGCTATTTCCATAACAGTAAATACTGGGGCTATTTCATATGTGAACCTATAATACATATATAGAAATTCTTTGGCAAATTATATCACATGAAAGAGGCTAAATACAATTATGTGCTACACAAGATTACAAACATTTTGTATTCTATATTACACTGTCCAAGCAATGGTTAAATGCAAAATGCCCTGAATTGACCCTTCCAGATTAAAAATATACTAGTATCACAAAGAATGTATCACATCCTCCATTGTTCTGTGCAGTAGCTGGAAATTTCTTTCCTACAAAAGGTTATTTTTAAAGCAACCCCCATACACTCAGCACACAAACAATATGGTTAGGGCCAGAAAATGCCCAGTTATCAAGAAAATATATATACATTTCCTAACAGGAAAGTTAGAAAGACAGAGATCTAGAGCTACAGACAACTTTTTGCAGAACATGAAAGAAGGAGAAAGAGTCTTTCTTTAGAAATTGACTGATAAACATTCTCTGCCTAAAGACTGTACTCCAAGTAAACACATCAGAAAGGATTAAAATCTATTATGCTTTCAATAACATTAGCTGTGGTGCAAGAAGAGGGCTTAATGCAAGAGTAGTATGGAACAGTGGAAGAGAATTCAGAGAGGATAGTGATAGAAAGACTCTTCCCTAAGTCACATTCTGAGATTAGCACCAGCCCCCTCAGAAAGAAGCTGAAACTACAAAAGAACATATAGGTTTTTTCTATACATACTTAAGTACAACCCAATGAAGTATTTACAATGAGTTCTGAAATCAAAGGCTAAGTTCAGTTATTCTCAACGAATCCTTGTATTAAACCACAAAAATGTTTGAGACACCTCTGAGTGTTCTTATGTGTAGAGGCTAGTCTCAGGCACCATTTATGTGCCACTTTAAGATACTCTCAGCTTCCTCTGGCGCTAAGGCCTTTGGACATTATTCAATTTCAGTCTTCCTTTGTGGCCACATCTACTCAGACACAGCGATGACCCAAAGGCACCTCACCTCTCAGCACATTGCAGGCTGCTGTCTACAGCCTAGGCCCTTTCGCCCCAAAGCATGAAGCACGGCAAGTCATGGATTCTACTAGGAGTCCCAAGAATGCACAACCTGTAAGTTTGGTGAAGTTTAATATCGTCTAGTGCAAAACTTTGACCAATAGGAGATCTGGATGGATCTTCTTCCCTCCAGGATGGTGTCCCCTGAGAGGCAAATGTCTATGGGAGCACTACATGCCACGAGATCAGGCACTCTCACGTGCTTCTACTAAGTCGCAGCCTGCTCTCTAGGGCACCCCCAGAGTGCCCTTCTGCCTTTTGCTGACTTTGTGTTTCCGAGCCTTGCTCCTTGCTATGGCATAGCCTAATCATGCAGTAACGCTTTGCCTCAGACTCTATTCAGAGATCGAAATGAACAAATCCCCACACTGGCTATTAGAATTAAGATTTTAGTTCTAAGAGGAACCAAGTAAGAAGAAAGCCTTAAACACTTCATTTAACAGGGATTATTCCTGCCAGAATGTTCTGTTCAATTTCAGCTTCCGTACACATTGCCTTTTTAATTCTATTTCAATTCCTTGGAGTAGGTATTTTTTCAGAAGATACTCACTCAACTTCACGGCACTGTAAAGTAGAATAAGGAACTGAATATAGTTCCCTTTAATTCAATTTCGCTTGTTTTTCCACTATTCTCACATCATGGTAAAAAGCATTCATTTCATTAAGGAAGATGAGGAAATCCCCATAGTACACAACCATGCCTTTAGTCCTTTCTGTTTGCACCCCCAATCTGTTCTTTCCAGTTTTTCTCTCTTTAAATCCATGAATCTTTATTTCCCTAACACAGAGAATTATTAAATTTCACAGGGAACAGCTGTGGCCTTTCTCTCTCAGCCAACTCCACCATGAGCTCCCTGCCTTCCGCGCTGTGTGGGACAGGACGCCTGGGGATGAGTCAGGGACCTAGCATCAAGGAGTTGAGAAAGCTTTCTTAACCAAAAGGGAGAAAAGAGAAGTGAGGCAAAATAAAGTTTCAGTGGCTGACAGATTTCAAACAGAGTCAAGAAGTTATCCTGGAGTTTATTCTTACACATTATATAGAAATCCCTCTTTAGTTTACGGTATATTGGAGTGGCTAGAGGGAAGTACCTGAAACTGCTGAACCATGTTCCAGCAGCCCTGATTTTTGTAGACAAATGTACAACCATATAGCCTTTTACAATGTGATTGTGTAACCGTGAAAACCTTGTCTGAGGCTTCCTTTAAGCAAGGTATGGACAGAGGAGTGAAAAAAAAAAAGGACAAAAAATAAATACATAATGGGGAGGGGGGATAAGGGGTGAAAAAATTGGGTAGATTGCAATACTAGTGGCCAATGAGAGGGAAGAGTGGGGGTAGGGAATGTATAGGTTTTTTCTTTTGTCTTTTTATTTCTTTTCTGGAGTGATGCAAATGTTCTAAAAATGATCATGATGATACATACACAACTATGTGATGATAGTGTGAGCCACACTGATCATATACTTTGGATGGACTTTTTGGTGTGTGAAGATATTCCAATAAAATTTTGTTTTTTACAGTTTCATAGCAAAGGAATTCTGAACAATAGAGTATGGTTTATAAATTGATTTTTATATAATAATTTATATAACATATAGAATCCATTACATTGCCTCAAAAGGCATAATCGTTAAAGTATTACTCTATGCATGTTTAAATAAAGGGCCATAATCAAGCAATAAAAATTAAAAATAGCAATAAACTCTGTAGGCCATTTTTATTTGCTTTCCACCGCCATAAAATGTTGATTATAACCATGAACTATGCATCATTAAAGTCTCAGCAATAACTATACAGTTAAAATAAACTTCAGTTTTTCCACATAGCAAAGCAGTCTCTCCTCATAAATGTACAGTTCTTGGTTTTAAAGTTTAAATTTCTACCAGCAATCTCTTCTGATTGCTAGTTAAATTATATTAACATCTGACATAGACTACTCTTTGCAATTTCATATGATATTGGCCCCCTATCACTTTTAACCTTGAAAAACATTGTCCTAAAATTAACATTTACTTGAAAACTCTGCAGCAGTGTATCTAATTTTGCTATGGTTAAAAGTTTTTCTGGGGTAAAGGTCAACATTTTAAAATAATTACACTGGACTTGGACTCAATGTTTCTTCAGAAATTTACCTTTTTTTTAAAAAAACTTCATTGAGATTGAGGTTCTAATTTATATTCAGGAAACCTTTCATATGTGATATATATATGCACATGTGTACTTTAGACTATAGCAGGTGGTGGGCTGTTTTGGGGTAGCCTTTATATGATCCCAATCCCAGAACTTTACTCCTATTCTGCACCCTAAACACTTAGGCTAATTGACTGACCTTTCCTACTCACCAAAGGATTCAGGTTCTGAAAGTTTCTGAAAGGAGAACATTGAGATGATTAAGGAAACCTCAAAGATGTGCCTCTGAGAACATGAACTGCTCCCCTTATTTTTCTCTCAAGATATTGACTATTTGTTCTTGATTCAGGAAACCTCAGATTCAGCAAAATGTAACTTCCACCATCTACATCCTCACTCTTGTCCCTGTGTACCTGCTCGTCTCACATTCTCCAAGAGGAGAAGGGTGCTCACATGTTGGCATTCGCAGTGGCGGTCAACCACTCCCCTGCTAGTCCAATCACATCTAGTCCACTGTAGAGCTGGTTTAAAAAGCGAGGATGCCCTAGGAAAAGATAAAATGGCAAATAGGTCAAAGTAAAAACATAAGGCTAGGAAATCATTACATTTTATAGCAATTTCTCAGTTAATAGATACCCATGAATCAAGCCCACGTGAAAGAATTTGATTCAGTAAATATTACTGGGCAACTACATACGCAGGAACAGTACTAGGTATTGGAGATATAGAGATAAACCAGATGAGCCATTGCAGCCATATGGGGCTCACAGACTGGTGGGAGAAATAGATATTAAACTAATAATGACACAAACAAACTATGATGACAAAAAGTTCTACAAAGGGAAACAGCAAAGTATTGTAAGGCTATTCCTAGGGAAGTCAGGGAACCAGGAGAGATGATCATGGGAGAAGGCTTCTCGAAGGAAGGGATTTTAAAGGTAAGATCTAAAGTTAAGAGTTGCCAGGCAAAGTCAGGACAGAAGCATTATGTAGGAGAAGCAGCTTATGCAAAGGCACTGAGCTGAGAAGAGCTCAGCCAGATTCCCTGAAGAATGAGGAATGATTCCCACCACGTCTCAACTAGAAACACCAAGGATGCGGTTGTGAAAACTACTGCACTAAACCAGATGGATAAATGGGGGAGAGGCCACCTAAAAGCCATCTATACTGTGTTTGGGCAAAACAATAGGTCTCCTTTACATGAGTTTTGAAGATTATATTAATCAAGAATCATAAAATTGTCAAACTGAACAATCTATATTCAATTCAATTTAATCTGCCCCTTTTTAGCTTTCAAACAGAGGGCTCCTTGCATTTCTTTTTGAAAATACCACACAGAGGACTTCCATCACAGTTACCTGTGATTCTTTATCTCTCTCTCTTTTTGTTTCTGGTATGCTATTCACATTTTCAGCAACCCCACCTCATTGCACCTGCATGGTTTCTTAATGAATAAGAGCTGAATAAATGTTTGCTGAATTGGATAGAATTAATGCCTAGAAGTTGGGGGCTGTGACAGCAAAGTGTTCCTTTTTATTGTTGACTTTTCACTTTAACAGCCTCTTTGTTTTATTCTCCTGCAGTTGAGATCTGTAGATGGAAAGGTGGGGAATGGGTCTCTATAGATTCAGTCTACAATTGTGGCTAGACAAAGGAAGGAAAAAACAAACTAGATTTACATTTGTCAGAAGTGTTTCCCATTGGTCCTCCAGTTTTTCAGAGCTGTCTTTTGTGGTTTTATTTCTAACCAAAAGTTATCTTAATTTCACATTTGTTTTATATGGTTTACCTTGAGTCTTCAAACATGTTATATTTTAGAACTTATAAGGCTTTCTTTTTATTATATGTAATAATATGTTTCTGGTGTGAATATACTATACGTTATAGAAAGGCATGCAATGCAGCACTGTGAGAGGACAATGAATTTCTATGCATATTTAAGTGGAGATATTCAACCTACCTATCTATCCAACTAACTATAATTAATTTATTTACACATACACACACATATATAATCACAGAATTAAAATATAAAATATAGTTGGATCATATTGAGCATATCATCTACCTTTTTTATAATGATCAATAGTTTATGAGAAATTTCTCCATGTCTTCCTAGGACTTTATATGACCACATTGCATAGTATTACGCCAAAACTATATCCATAAATTATTCAATATAAGCCAAATATCAAAATAAGGATACTTCTACTTATTGCTATTAAAATTACTACAGCAATTGCATTCTCAAATATAAATTGTTTTCGGCCATTATCTTAGTTGATAGATTTGGTTTGAGGATAAAATGTTTGTGATATATAAAGTTATTTTGCTGCCAAAGAAAATCAATATAATGGTATGTACTTATTTGATGTCTATTAAATTCAAGACAAAGCATCAAATATAAACAATTTCTAATTATTTGAACAATACAAATTTTCCAAGGTTGTATGATAAGATATGAGGATGAATAATAAGCACAGGATGTTACAGCTGGTATTTGGATCTGTTTTTTTGTTTTGCTTTGTTTTTAGTTTTTTGTCTGTTTCCAAAGAATATGCTCTTTTTAATATACTATTTAGTTTATGTTTAAGATTTTAGAAAATGAGGACTTTAAAGCCTACTGAAATATTGTCTGCCTCTAGAAGTATCATTGCTTTAAACTCTTAGGAATCAAGTTACAGTAAAGTTAATTTTATCTGAAACACAATTCCCCAAGTTATATTGGGTAATTTTAGTGCTATATATTTTATTAATATAGACATAATAAATCATGCATCAATATTGAATATGATAAATTGAAAAATGAAAAATGAGATAAAAATTGTCCATTTAGCTACTATTAGGATATGACTCCCCAAACCAAAACCATTTTATTTCCTTTCCTTTGGTAATTAATAACTAATTCATTTATGATAACACCAACTTGAATATAAACTAAACAAGAGTTTTAAATAAAAAATGAATAAAACTGTGACCATTTTTTCAATGCAGAACTGAACTCAAAGGCCATCCAATCAGCCTACAATTCAGGCTCACCAATTTGAAAATCACCTGTTTTAACCCCATATTTTAAGGTATCAGTGCAATCCACAAGAAACTGCTCCAAGGATTCAGGGTGGTCAGACAGTTCTAAATTGAACCCATCCAGACCTTCAAGAAGTTGATGAGGATGATGAAAGTCCAATATTTTACTCTTAACATCAAAGGTTTTCTTAATATAATGCAGAAGAATATCTACCACTTGTAACAAAAAACAATTTGTTAAATCTTCACCATTCTTGGATGGCAACTAATCTGGGGAAAACAGTGAAAAATATCAATGCCAAGATCTAAAGTGACAAAAAAATCACCATGGGACAGGGTTATTATCAAGGGAAACTAAAGAGCCTTGAGGGCCATGTCAAATAGCAAATGAGATAGCATTTGCCCCACCCTCACCCTGGCTGCCCATAGTGTCGCACAGCCTAACTCCATCCCTCATGAGCTCTGCACATCTGTTTACGGCACTCCCAGGCCCACACATGTACATGGGCCCCCAATCACGTCATTCAGCTCTGAGAACCACACTTTACAGCAGTCCTAGAACTACGAATGTGCACGGCCGTCAGCTACACTACCAGCTCTGCAAAAGTGCTGATCTGTGCAGCTGCGTCACATCTGCCCCCAGTCCATGAAGGCATAATGCCGATGTGCTGCCATACCCCTATATATGTGCACAAAGGGCCCCATGTCTTAGACCAGTGCACACCAGGGTTATGTCCCCTAGACCAGTGCACCCGCACAGCTACATCCTCCCTGGCTACTGGGCGTCCATGTTCACAAGCAACAGCATAACTTCCCCAACCTATTCCTATACCTGCCCTGAAACAAATCACCACACTGAATGCCCCACCCCGTGCCCTGCCCCCTGCTATACAACCATCCTGCAAACACAAGGCCTTAGACTACTGAAAGAAATCAACTCCCAAAGTAAAGCAATCAAGATATGTACACGCAATGAAGACAGCAGAAGATCACTAAGCATATCACAATGCAGACAGATATAGCCCTGCCTAATGACCAAATTGAAACACCAGAGGAGACACAGATGTTGGAACAACTTATCAAAGACATTCATACAACTCTATTTAATAAATAAGGGGGGTAGCAAATTACATAAAGGAGATCAAGAAGATAATAGAAGAGCAAAAAAAAAAGAGGAATTTAAAAGAATAAATAGAAAAATAGCAGATAGCATAGAGATTAAAGACTCTGTTGACCAAATAAAAAACATACTAGAGGCATACACTAGATTTGAAGAGACAGAAAAAAGAATAAGTGAAATAGGGGACAGGATAATTAACTTCGAAGACTCAAAACAGCAAATGGCAAAAAGATGGAAAAGATTGAATGGGAATTCAGGGAAAGGATAGATAAAACAAAGTGCACAAATATAAGAATCACTGGTGTCCCAGAAGGAAAAGAGGGGAGTAAATGGGCTAGAAAGAGTAGTTGAAGATATAATGCGGGAAAACTTCCCAAACCTCATAAAGGACACAAATATACAAGTAAAAGAAGCCCAACAAACTCTAAACAGAATAAATCCAAATAGGCCTTACCCAAGGCACATACTAATCATTCTGTCAAATGTTGAAGAGAAGCAGAAAATCCTGGACGTGGCAAGAGAAAAACAATTTACTACATACAAGGGAAACCAAATAAGACTGAGTTCAGACTATTCAACAAGCACCCTGGAGGCAAGAAGGCAGTGGTATAATACATTCAAGATCCTGAAGGAGAAAGACTTCCAGCCAAGAATTCTATACCAAGTCAAATTGTCCTTCAAAATTGAGAGATTAAAGTTTTCACAGACAAAGAAGTCCTGAAAGACTGTGTCAACAAGAGACTGGCCCCACAAGAAATATTAAAAGGAGTTCTGCTGGCTGAAAAAAAAAACAGGAGAGGGAGGACTGAAGGAGGGCACAGAATTGAAGAGTACCACTAATGGTAATTTTAAAAATACAAAGAAAAAGAGGTAAAAGAATATGTAGATCTGACAAATAAAATTTTAAAATATGATGGAAGCAAGAAATACATTTTCAGTAACAACTTTGAGTGTTAATGGACCAAATTTACCAATCAAAAAATACAGATTAACCGAATGGATTAAGAAATATAATCTAGCAATATGCTACTTACAAGAGGCTCATTTTAGACACAAGGATGCAAATAGATTGAAAGTGAAAAGATGGAAAAAGATTTTCCATGCAAGTTGTAATCAAAAGAAAGCAGGAGTAGCTATACTAATATTGGACGAAACAGACTTTAAACGACCTCATAAGAGACAAAGGACACTATATTCTAATTAAAGGGTCAATTCACCAAGAAGATATAGCAATCATAAATGTTAATGCTCCCAATCAAAGAGCTCCAAAGCACATGAGACAGACATCGGTAAAACTGAAGGGAATGATAGATGTTTCAACAATGATAGTAGGAGACTTCAGTGCACCGCTCTCCTCTATAGATAGAACAACCAGATAGAAGATCAACAAGGAAATACAGAAGTTAAATAACTTGATAAACGAATTAGATCTAACAGACATATATAGGTCATTGCATCCCAAAGCACAAGGTTATACATTCTTCTCTAGTGTTTGTGGAACATTCTCCATGATAGAGCATATGCTGGGGCACAAAACAGGTCTTTATAAATTTAAAAACACTGAAATTATTCAAAGCACTTTCTTTGATCACAGTGGGATGAAACTGGATCTCAATAAGCAACAAAGAACAAGAGCACTCACAAATACATGGAGATTAAATAACACTTTTAAATCACCAGTGGGTCAAAGAACTTGCTAGAGAAATTAGTAGCTATCTGGAGATGAATTAAAATGAGAATACAACTCAGAATTTATGGAATGCGGCAAAGGCTGTGCTGAGAGGGAAATTTACTGCCTTGAATGCCTATATTAAAAAACAAGAAAGAGCAAAAATCAAGGACTTAACAGCACACCTGGAGGAACTCGAGAAAGAACAGCAAACTAACCCCAAAGCAAATAGGAGAAGAGAAATAACAAAGATTAAAACAGAGATAAGTCTCTCTGGTGACATGGGAAGTTGACTCCCAGGGATGAATCCAAACCTGGCACCATGGGATCAACAATTCCATCCTTACCAAAAGAGGGAAAAAGTGTAATTAATAAAGTATCAGTGGCAGAGAGAGTTTACATAGAGTTGAGAGGTTACTATGGGGGTTGCTCTTATGCAAGCTTCAGTTAGAACTTGCTGCCTATCATAACCTGCCAACTCCCAACCAGGACCATTCCAGCCAATCCTAAAGAACACTTAGGGTAATATATAAGATTCCACAAGGGTTTCATGCACTAGAGTAACTTTCTGGAAACCTACAACCTCCAGATGGGTCCCTGGTCCAGGTAAGTCCTGAAACCTAACCCAGCCTCTCCAGAACATCAGGTAGTTCCATCTCCCTACCCCATATTAGTGAAAGACTCTTCCAATATGTCAAAAATTTCAAATTGCCATAGTGCAAACACCCTAAAGAGAGGTATGGAAAGATTAAAGGTGATGGTGGAGTTATACACAGAAGATAGGATTTAACAAATGAATATGAATGCTGAATCATTAAATTGATATCTCTTTTAGTCTCCAGTATTTTAGAGCAGCTAGAAGTAAAAACCTAAAATTGTGGAACCCATGTCAAACTCTGAAATATGTTCTACAACTAATTGTGGTGCTGTGCTTTGAAATTTACAGTTTTCTTTTGTATATATGTTATTTTTCACATCTTACCTGAAGCATAAGCATTTGATAAATTAGTCATTAAATTCTCAGTGTGAAAATCTCTTTTCATTTCTTTCTCAGATGATTGAAAATGATGAACAGATGCTTTTCTCAATTGTTCCTCATCTAAGTTAAAAATAAAATATTTGGGGATTATTAAAATATGCTGATAGTATGGATTTACAGCTCCCCTGTAATCAAACTGATGCGTCTGTGACATTCATAATGATTGCAAGTCAATATCCATCCACACGTAATCTCTGGAGGGTAACTTTAAACTGGAAAGGAACATTAACTCTACAGCAATAAGTTAAGTTTCCTTTAATAACCATATGGAGTTATATAATTTTTCATGGGTTAATTAGTCTTATAAATGGTTAGTTACAGAATTAGTAATACAGTAATTAAGAAATACCATGTTTAACTATAAATCACAATGTCTACACCATAATATGATCCTATTAACTTTTAATTATATATAATAATGCCCAGTATATATTAAGGGCTCTAAGTTCCTTGCACACATTTTTTACTGAAATATTTTTATTTTTGTAGCATGCACACACACACACACATAAATCATAACATTTTCCACTTAACCATTTTTATGTGTACACTTGAGTGATATTAGTTACATTTATAATGTAGTGCTACCACCAGCACGAGCCATTAGAAACACTTTTTTCATCACCCCTAACACTAACTGTGTACTCATTAAGCCTGGCACATATTTTAATCCTCATAATAGCCTTACAATATAAAGGGCTTTTTTCCCTAGTGCACAGAAAAAAAAAAAACATATTTATAGATGTTAAGTAGTAGTTATACCTGATACTTTCTAAGCACTTTCTATGTCCCAGGTACTGTTCTTAGTATCTCATTTGAATTGCCATATTTGATTGTTCTAACTTAGGGCTGTGATGTAGGTCTATTATTATTAATAGAAACAGTTCCATGGTGGAACTTGGATTTATTCATATATGATATAATAATAATATTATTATAATATATATAATTTAAATTATCTTCTTTTAAAATATTTGAAAATAGTAAGCCCTGATGTTTTCTTCACTAAAAATATTGAACCAAACATCTAAGTAAGTGATCCATTCGGAAGTATCTTTTTCATTTCTGGGCAGTGTTTGGGAAGCAAAGTAAAAGCTATAATCCATAAAATCAAGGTGTATACCCAGAACTCTCTAGAGAAAACATGAAGTGATCCAGGAAATGATTTCTGGTTTAATGTTGTAGTTTTAATTTTATAAATTTGTAGTATTGTTTCCAGTTTGAATGAATTTTTCCTAAAATATAAACTCCCTATATACTCATGGATTTGTATTTTTTAAAGAATTTCAACATAAATTTGATTCATTTTGAAGCATTTTAAATGTTTATGTATTACAGATAAAAATGTTCTATGATAGCTTTTTCCATAAAGAATAAAAGCCTGATGTATAAAAATGTGTATATAATCAAAGACAGTACAAATTAATGGAATGTGAGGTGATTTGCAAAGCATGCAGTACACAAAAATAATTTCCATATTACATACTGATTCAGTAGACATAGATTAATTATTTGTATATATTTTTTTCTGAAGGGAAGGGTGTCATTTTAAAGTTTCAGTGCTATAGACAATATAAGTACTAAAGTTTTAGAAGTATCAGTTCTTCTAAATAATCAGTGGAAGGAAATCACAAGAAAAAGCATAATGAAAAAAATTTGTTACTCAGCAATATTTGTGCATTTGAACAAGGAAATCACAAGAAAAAGTAAAATGAAAAAACTTGTTACTCAGCAATATTCGTGCATTTGAACAAGTGAAAGAAAATTTATAAATATGTTAAGTAGATACTGACAAATTTGATATATTGACATGAGAATTATACTCCATAAATAGTTAACCATATACTGATCTACAGTCTAAAACTATGCTCCATTTTCATTTGTTTAATAAAATAGTTTTAAATGCATAAGACAAAGATTTTAATAGGCTTCTGATCAAATCCGTTAATCATATAAAACAAGCAAAACTGTTGACAGTCTACATTTTAGACAGATAACAAAATCCCACTCAAAGTCTGTAGGAACGTTTACTCTCCAGATAATTATAATTTCTATTTCCTCTTGTAAAATTTCAACTTACTTGCCAGGCTATATCCACACTCATTGAAATCCATGTGTTGTGATTAAAATATATATATACATGTATTTTTAATATATATATAATATACTTTTTAAAAAGATTTGGAGCCAGAGAGTGTCTCTTCATGCATGGAAAAGAACCTCATCATTAAGGATTTGTAACTGCTGTAATTTATAGTGCAGACTCTTTAAACAACCTTTCTTTAGAGCAGTTCTTTTATTTGTAAAATGGGTGGGGATAGCTCTCATTAGCTATTATTTATGGTTGTTTAAACATCACTTGCTATAATGCTTGTTAAAAAATATGACAGTACAAAAAAAAGGAATGTATTTCAACTTCTCCTTTGACAACTGACCACTTTTATCTGCAGAGTGAAATATTAGGTATTTATTCTAAGGTAGAAATGAAAAAAAAATAAATGGAAATATTATTAGCAAAATTCACATCCCTATAACACAGGAACTGCTTTTGCTTTTGGATTGAAAATCTAAAATTAAAACAAAAAAACATAACGATCATCACTTCTGAGCTCTATTTCCAGGAACACATTCTCTCAAGAATTTATCAGGTATCAACTTATCCCTTAGGGTTTACAACCACTGAGTAAAATGCTTGTCAATACTGTTTTTCTTTTTTAAATGAATTCTAATCAGGTTAATGATAGAATATGAAAGCTTGAACTTTCACCTAAAAAAAGCACCTAGAACTATATTAGTCTAGGTGCAATTTAAAAACAGACTAACACTTAACTCACTCTGATAATATAAAACATGCTGTGGATTATCAAATTCACTGATGACTTCCAAAACAAATTCGAGCCAGTTCTTGCAACTCCTTCTTCACTTAGCTGATTACCAAAGCTTCTAATAAGCAAACAAAAATATACATATTTGATTATTTGAAAACTACTTCTTCCTTTTCTTTCTTCATTGTACTCAGTGAAGCTGATCAATGATTATGGGTGTGACCTAAAGGTGGGAAAATAGAGAAAAAAATGATCCAAGGATCCCACAGCTCTTTTTCCAATCCCTTCAACGGCGGGTGGTGCAACAGTGGCTCAGTGGCCGAAATCTCACCTGCCATGCCAGAGACCCGGTTCAATTCCCAGAGCCTGCCCATGCCAAAACAAACAAACAAACAAAAAACAGGCCAATTCCTTCAATGACCTACAGAGATTCTTAGCCCTAACTGAGCCACTCTGCTAAGGAAGATTGCCCCGTTATCTTCATTCAGATAGATGCTGAGGAAGATTGCCCCATTATCTTCATTCAGAAACAATGAACTTTTCCTCCTGACTCACTGCTTTTAATAAACCCATCATGTTATTCCATTGCTTGTACTAAGTGTGAGTTAGCACTCCTTCCTCCTCAGCACTGAGAGGACCCCGTCCTATATAATTTTCTACTTTAGCCTTCCTCATCCTCATCCTGACACGTGCCTCCCTACAGTCCTACCACTAATTCTCTATGTCCAAAAGGATTCAAATAATCCCAACTCTGAGGAAATGGATTTTGAGCCCTGAACTCTGCAGCCACCATTCCATTCCTCTCTTTTCCACCCTGACTCTGACAACTAGGCCTTTTTTTACAGCCCTGCTGAGCGTGAAATTGGTCCTCCCAAGGCATACGGGAATTTTTTTTTTTTTTACATTAACCTAATTTCACACATTTATATAACGCATAGAAACTGAAATTAAAACAATGCAAACTTTTTCTCTCCAAAGCACCTGAAAGTTTTCTTATTTCACACACTGTTATTTCACACACTGTTGAATGTCACACTGTTGAATTCCTATAGATGCGCTACGAATCAGGGATTATTGTTCTCTTGTTCTTATCAGATCCACCTTCATCAATAAGGTGGGCACTGGGTTTGTGGTATCAAAAGAGACTGTCTTATAACAATCTCTCTTTTTCTCTGGAAAACTTGACAGACAAGCCTTTCTAAAAAACAAAAACAAAAAAAACTGTGTTTTAACGATGCTACTGCTCTGACCGATATTTTTCAATGACTTTCCATTCACTAAACTACAAAGTTCTGTGATGGTTAAGTCCACATGTCAGCTTGGCTGGGTTAAGTGGTCCAGTGGTTTAGACAAGCAAGCCCTAGTCTGATTGTTGCTGTGAGGGTATTTTTGTGGATTTGAGTCATCAGTCACTTGATTGCACCTCTGGCTGATTACATCTACAGTTAACAAAGGACTTCCTTACCTCCAGCATACCTCTGAATTATGATACCAAAGATTTGTCAATTTGTATGCAGTCTATTTGGCAGTTTAATATATTGATTAGAAATTCTGTCCTGATATTGGGGATAGGTACAAAATGTGCATTCAGTATTGCTCTTAAGGAGGTTAAAGTCTATCAGAAAAGAGATAAATGGATAGAAAAAAACTGTCGTTTTCATAATGTGAAAAGTGCTATATTTTATAATAAGACTGTAACAATAGATTCTAACAAATCCAGGACAAGGTGTTGGGGTGGGTGCCACCAATGTTCTTGGAGAACATTTCTACGAAAGCTAATGTGGTGTGTAAGGCCATCTAAGGTCCCCATAGAGAGCAGTATGTGACCTGAAATTTGAATGATTAGTAATATTTAACTCAGTGATCAGAAAGAAGAAGTATATTCAAGGAAAAATGAAACAAATGTACAAGATCCTGAGGTAGGAAGAAGTATTGCTAATCAACGAAAAAATAGGCCAGAGAATGAGATAGTCTGGAAAACTAACAGGGGGAAATTATCTTGGGAAATGGGACAAGAAATTAGTGTGTTTGGTGTTTAGCCTTAAAGCAATAGAACACCAAAGAAGGGTTTGTGCTGGTGAGTGACAGAATCATGGTGTCTGTATGGTTGTGGGAGAAATGATGATAAAATGGTGGTTAAAATTATTAACGTCTTTGCAAGTTATTTTATGTCCTCTGAGACCAAGAGAAATTGTAGACTCAGGGACATACACTACTTGTCAAAATTCTTCAATGTGAATTCCAGTTTAAATGCATGAAAACTTAAGGGATTACATTACAATACAACAGAAATACATAAAACATTATAGAATGTTAAGGAAGCAAGAATTCCATTTCAACTAATACAGGTAGTAATAATAATAATAGTTACAGATGTTGAATATCTGGCAGCTGAGTATGTTGCAGACTCTACTTTTCAGGCCTTGAGATGCATTAACTCAATCTTACTAACAACTATGTAAAGTAGCTTATTAGTGAAAAGAATGTATGGCTGCTTTGACATAAACCAAAATAATGGTGACCTACACCAAACAGAAGATTTACTTCTTTCTACCTAGATGTCTGAACTGGTAGATGATTCAGGGACTTCGAACTCTTCAGCTCTACAAGGTCACTCAGAGGCTTGGGGTCCTTCTATCTCATGGCCTATCATTCCAGAGACCAGCACTGTCTGCTAGAAATATATGTCGGCCAGATGTGGGAAGTTTAATCTTCTAGTAGTCATATTTTTAAAAACTAAAAAGAAACAGGTGAAATCAACTTTAATAATATATTTTACTCAACCTAATAAATCAGGAATATTATCATTGCAATATGCAATACATCTCAATTAGGATGTCGCATTCAACTGGCAATACCTGGTCTGTAATTAGAAGTCACAAAATTTTCACTTGGAAAGTAGATTAGCATATCCAAGTTGTTTCCAACAACTGAACTGGGTATTAGTATTTTAAATTTTTAATTAATTACAATTAAAGAACATTAAAAAATCCATTTCTTCAGTCACCCTAGCCACATTTCATATGCTCCATGGCCATGTATGGCTAGTACCTTATGTGAATGACACAGGTCAAGACTGCTGCTGCTTCCATCCACTTTTCCTGCATGCTGCTGGCTCATCTGAATTCTCACCCAAGTGGAGGAGAAAAGGGAGATGACAGACATTAGCCTCCTACATCGTGGTGAGATCCAGAACTATAACCCATTGGCCAGAACTTAGTCATGTGACCAGATACTGCTGACATGGCCACAGAGAGCTGCTGGGAAGCCAGCACAGAAATGGTACATTTCTTCTGGGTGGACATTTTCCTTGCTAACACTCCATGCGCATGGCAGGGAGGACAAAAGTGAAGGCAGGGAGGTTTATCATTGAAAAGAAGGATGAGGAGAGCTCACTTCCCAGCTCTGAGAAAATGCTAACCTGCACAGTCAGGACACATCTGCCCCCAGTCCACAAAGGCATAATGCTGACGTGCAGCCATACCCTTATGTATGCGCACAAAGGGCCCCGTGCCTTAGACAAGTGCACGCCAGGGTTATACCTGCCAGACTGATGGGCCTGCACAGCTACATCCTCCCCAGCTACTGGGCATCCACGTTCACAAGCAATAGCATAACATCCCCAATCTACACCTATACCTGCCCTGAAACAAATCACCACACTGAGTGCCCCACCCCATGCCCTGCTCCCTGCTGTACAACCATCCTGCAAACACAAGGCCTTAGATTACTGAAAGAAATCAACTCCCAAAGTAAAGCAATCAAGATACGTACATGCAATGAAGACAGCAGAAGATCACTAAGCATATCACAATGTAGACAAATATAGCCCTGCCTAATGACCAAATTGAAACACCAGAGGAGACACAGATGTTGGAACAACTAATCAAAGACATTCATACAACTCTACTTAATAAAATAAGTGGTATAGCAAATGACAGAAAGGAGATCAAGAAGACAGTAGAAGAGCAAAAAGAGAAATTTGAAAGAATATATAGAAAATCACAGAGTTTAGACTCTGCTGACCAAATAAAAACATACTAGAAGCACACAACACCAGATCTGAAGAGAGAGAAAAGAATGAGTGATATAAAGGACAGGATAATTGACTTTGAAGACTCAAATCAGCAAATGGCAAAAAAGATGGAAAAAACTGAAAGGAAACTGAGGGAAATGATAGATCAAACAAAGTGCACAAATATAAGAATCATTAATGTCCCAGACAGAGAAGAGAGGAGTAAAGGGCTAGGAAGAGTAGTTGAGGACATAATGGAGGAAACTTCCCAAACCTCATAAAGGACACAAATATACAGGTTAAAGAAGCCCAACAAACTCCAAACAGAATAAATCCAAATAGGCCTTACCCAAGGCACATACTAATCATTCTGTCAAATGTTGACGAGAAGCAGAAAATCCTGAAAGTGGCAAGAGAAAAATAATCTACTACATACAAGGGAAATCAAATAAGACTGAGTTCAGACTACTCAACTAGCACACTGGAGGTGAGAAGGCAGTCATATGACATATTCAAGATCCTGAAAGAGAAATACATCCAGCCAAGAATTATGTACCCAGCCAAATTGTCCTTCAAAATTGAGGGAGAGATTAAAGTTTACACAGACAAAGAAGTCCTGAAAGAATCTGTCAACAAGAGACCAGCCCTAAAAGAAATGCTAAAAGGCATTCTGCTGGCTGAAAAAAAAATGACAGGGAAGAGAGAGGTCTAGAGGAGGGCACAGAATTAAAGAGTACCACTAAGGGTAATTTAAATAATACAAAGAGAAAGAGGGAAAAGAACATATAGATCTGACAAATAAAATTGAAAAGATAAGATGGTGGAATCAAGAAATCCCTTTTCACTAATAACTTTGAATGTTAACGGACTAAACTTACCAATTAAAAGATACAGATTGGCAAAATGGATTAAGAAACATAAGCCAGCTATCTGCTGCTTACAAGAGATGCATCTTTGACAAATAGGATACAAATAGATATATTTATCTAACCATAATAGGATGAAGCTGGGTCTCAATAACCACCAAAGAATGAGAACATTCACAAATATATGGAGATTAAATAGCACTTTCTTAAACAATCATGGGTCAAAGAAGAAATTGCTAGAGGAGTCAGTAGCTATCTGGAGATGAATGAAAATGAGAGTACAACTTATCAGAACTTATACGATCCAGCAAAGGCTATGCTGAGAAGGAAATTTATTGCCTTAAATGCCTCTATCAAAAAAAACGGGAAAAAAACACAAGAAAGAGCAAAAATTAACAGCATACCTGGAGGAATTCAAGAAAGAACAGCAAACTAACCCCAAACAAATAGGAGAAGAGAAATAACAAAGATTAACACAGAGATAAATGAATGGGAGAACAAAAGAACAATAGAAGGTATCAATAAAACCAAAAGCTGGTTCTTTGAGAAAATCAATAAAATTGATGGGCCACTAGCAAGACTGAAAAAGAAAAAAAAAAAGAGAGGATGTAAATAAACAAAATCAAAAATGAGAAGGGATGTATTACCACAGACCCTCAAGAACCAAAAGATCATAAAAGGATACTATGAACAATATACACCAACAAACTAGAGTACTTAGATGGAATGGAAAAATTCCTGGAGATACACAAACAAGCTACACTGACTCAAGAAGAAATAGACGATCTCAACAAACCAAGCACAAGTAAAGAGATTCAATCAGACATAAAAAAAAAAAAAATCTTCATATCAAGAAAAACCCAGGGCTAAATGGCTTCACAGGGGAATTTTATCAAACATCCCAGAGAGAACTAACACCAATCCTGCTCAAACCTTTCCAAAAATTGAGGAAAAATGAACTCTACCCTCACGCATTTTATAAAGCTAATATCATTTTAATACCAAAACCGGGTAAAGATACTATAAGAAAGGAAAATTACAGGCCAATCTCCCTAATGAACATAGATGCAAAAATTCTCAATAAAATATTAGCAAATCAAATCTAACAGCACATTGAAAGGATTATACACCATGACCAAGTGGGATTTACCAGGAATGCAAGGATGGTTCAACAAAAGAAAATCAATTAATGTAATACAGCACATTAACAAATCAAAAGGGAAAAATCGCATGATCATCTCAATTGATGCTGAAAAAGCATTCAACAAAATTCAGCATCCTTTTCTGATAAGAACACTCCAAAAGATAGGAATCAAAGCTAACTACCTCAATATGATAAAGGGAAAATATGAAAAAATGATAGCCAGCATCATACTCAATGGAGAGAGACTGAAAGCCTTCCCCTTAAGATCAGGTACAAGACAAGGATGCCCACTGTCACCATTATTATTCAACATTGTGCTAGAATTTCTAGCTAGAGCAATCAGGCAGGACAAAGAAATGAAAGGAATCCAGATTGGAAAGGAAGAAGTAAAATTCTCTTTATTTGCAGATGATATAATACTATACTTGGAAGATCTGGAGAAAATCTGCAGCAAAGTTATTTGAACTTATAAACAAATTCAGCAAGGTGGCAGGATATAAAGTTAATATGCAAAAATCAGTAATATTTCTATACACAAGCAATGACTTAGCTGAAGAGTCAGTTAAGGAAAAAATTCCCTTCAAAATAGCAATTAGAAGAATCAAATATTTAGGAATGAACTTAACTATGGATGTAAAGGACTTGTACACAGAAAACTACATAGCAATGCTAAAAGAAATCAAAGGAGATCTAAATAGGTGGAAAGATATTCCCTGCTCATAGATAGGAAGGCTAAATATAGTTAAGATGTCAATTCTCCCCAAATTGATCTACAGATTCAACATAGTACCAATCAAAATTCCAACAACCTACTTTGAAGATTTGGAAAAGTTAACTACCAAATTCATCTGGAAGGGAAAGAGACCCCAAGTAGCTAAAAGCATCCTAAATTAGAAGAATGAAGTGGGAGGATTAACATTCCCTGACTTCAAAACCTATTATAAAACCACAGTCATCAAAACAGCATGGTACTGGCCAAAGACAGAAGCAGTGACCAATGGATATGAACCAAGAGTGCAGAAATAGACCGCCAAATCTATGGTCAACTGACTATTGACAAGGCCCCCAAATCCTCTGAACTGGGACAAATTAGTCTTTTCAATAATTGAGTATGGAAGAATTGGATATCAATAGCCAAGAGAATGAAGAGGACCCCTATCATACACCCTACACAAAAAGTAACTCAATGTGGATCAAACACCTAAATATAAGAACTAGCACCATAAACCTTATAGAAGAAAATGCAGGGAAACATCTTCAAGTCGAAGTTTAGGAGGTAGCTTCCTAAACTTTACACCCAAAGTACAAGAAACATAAGAAAAAAATAGATAAATGGGAACTCCTCAAGATCAAATGCTTCTGCACCTCAAAAGTCTTCAATATTACCATATTGAAGATGAACAAGATTGAAAGTGGTTGTATAGACCTAAATGTCCCACTGACTCACACTAGAAATATGAATGAGTTCTCATAAGAATTACTTCAAAGATAGGATTCTTGTATAATGAGTGTTTTAAGTCCAGAGTGCAGGAGGAAAACTGCTATTGCATGCTATGAGCTATGTTCAAAAGGAAACCATCAAAAAAGGTGAAGAGGCAGCCAACCTAATGGGAGAAAATATTTGGAAATCACATATCAGAAAAAGATTTAATTTCCTGTACATACAAAGAAATCATACAACTCAACAGCAAAAGAATAAACAGTCCAATTATAAAATGGGATAAAGATATAAATAAGCATTTTTTCTGAAGAGCAAATACAGAGGGCTTAAAAGCACATGCAGAGATGCCAAGTTTCACTGGGTATAAGGGAAATTCAGATCAAAACTATAATAAGATACTATCTCACATCTATAAGAATGGCTGCTGTTAAATAAACAGAAAGCTATAAATGTTGGAGAGAATGTGGAGAAACCGGGACACTTATGCACCGCTGGTGGGAATGTGTAATGGTGCAGCCACTATGGAAGACTGTTTGGTGATTCCTTAGGAAACTAAATATCGAGTTGCCCTATGACCCAGCAATAGCACTACTTGGTATAGACCCAGAAGAGTTGAAAGCAATGAGACAAACAGACATTTGCACACCGATGCTCATAGCAGTATTATTCACAATCACCAAAAGATGGAAACAAACAAAATGCCCATCAACAGACAAGTGGATCAACAAAATGTGGTATATACATATGATGGAGCAGTAAGACAAAATGACCTCCTGAAGCACATGACAAGATGGATAAGCCTTGAGGACATAATGCTGAGTGAAAATAGCCAGTCACAAAAGAACAGATACTTTTCCACTTTTCTGACCAGCTTAAAGGAATAATCAGAGAATATAGGGGACTTAGAAATACATAGAAGCTACAGATGGGTGAACCGTTAGCTGATGACACTGAACTCCAATGTAAGTGAATACACAGGAGTGAAGGTGATTCTCTAGTGGGTCTAGAAGTAATATTACCATATTGAAGATGAACAAGATTGAAAGGGGTTGTATAGACCTAAATGTCCCACTGACTCACACTAGAAATATGAATGAGTTCTCATAAGAATTACTTCAAAGATAGGATTCTTGTATAATGAGTGTTTTAAGTCCAGAGTGCAAGAGGAAAACTGCTATTGCATGCTATGAGCTATGTTCAAAAGGAAACCATCAGCACTACCACAGCAACAGCAGAGGTAAATAATGGGTTGAGGGACAAGGGTTAAGAGGTGGTTTTAGATTTCCTATTTGGTGAGGGTGTGTTTATTGGTTTTCTGTCTCTTGGGAACAATGAAATTATCTAAAACGGAGGATGTTGATGGACTGTGGACTTTGGGCCCTCTACATGATACCCGATGAATGCAGGTGGCTGAAGAATGCACTGACGGAGAAGTAGATTGGCAAATGATGGTGGATACATATGAACGAAGGTTGTGCTGCTACAAAAAAGAACAATGCCGTGAGGCATGCAATGATGTGAACGAATATGTGGGACATTTGGTGAGACAAAATAAGCCAGAAACAAAAAAACAACAATTGTATGGTCACCTTTAGAAAATGCTTATAAGAAAACAGGGGTCTAGACTGTAAGCTTTTAGAGCAGACACATTAAGTCCAGAGTGGTGATTATTATTTCTGGATTTTGAGAGGCAGTTTTATATACATAACCTGACATTTAGAAATAAGAATGAAGCCAGACAGCTTGGGGTTAAAGTAATTCAGAACACAGGGGTAAGGAAGACAGTGTCTATGTTTTAGAACCACACAGACTCTTTGAGACTAATGGAAGAAAGGTTTATTTGATCCAGAACTGAAATTTTCTGTATGGCATAATCTAATTCAACCTATCTGTATAGCTCATTTGAACAACTGAAACACAGGGAGCATAGAATAAGAAAGAGGTCCTTCAATCCTGTATAGATTATTGTAATGCCTGGAAACATCTTATAGTATATTAAGCAGATAATCAGAAAGTATTGGCAAAGTCCCCTGAGGAAGGGGAGAAAGACTATGGAACTATTAAACCTTACCATCTGGGAATCCCCTGATATTATGTCAAACTTAGGGATACCCAAATCAATAGGTCATGCCCTCAATCATGAGGCTTACTCTTATGAAGCTTATGTAGGTAGCAGAGAAGTTTAGACTACCTATAGGCATGCCTAAGAGTTACTTCTGGAGGACCGCTGTTATTGCTCATATTCGGCCTCAGTCTCTCTAAGCCCAACTCTGCAAGCAAAATCATTGTCCTCCACCTACATGGGACATGACATCCAGAGGTGAAAATCTCCCTGGGGGCGTGGGAGATGACTCCCAAGGATGAATCCAGACCTGGCACCATAGGGTCAACAATTACATCCTGACCAAAAGGGGGAAAAAAGTGTAATTAATAAAGTATCAGTGGCAGAGACAGTTCAAACAGAATCGATAGGCTACTCTGGAGGTTGCTCTTCAGCAAACTTCAGGTAGACCTTGCTACCTATCATAACTTGCCAACCCCCAACCAGGACCATTCCAGCCAATCCTCAAGAACACCTAGGACAATACATAAGATTCCACAAGGGTTCCAAGCACAAGAGTAACTTTCCAGAAACCTACAACCTCCAGATGGGTTCCAGGTCCAGATAAGTCCTGAAACTTAGCCCAACCTCTCTAGAACACCAGATAGTTCCATCTCCTTACCCCATATTAGTGACAGACCCTTCCAAAATAAAACATTTAGAATTGTCATAGTCCAAACAACCCCAAATAGAGGTATGGAAAGATCAAAGGTGATGGTGGAATTAAACATAGAAGATAGGACTTAACACATGACTATGAATGCTGAATCATTAAATTGATATCTTTTAGTCTGTAGTATTTCAGAGCAGCTAGAAGTAAAAACCTAAAATTGGGTAATTGTAACCCATGTCAAGGTCTGAAATATGTTCTACAACTAACTGTGGTGCTGTGCTTGCAAATTTATAGCTTTTTTTTAAAGTATATGTTATTGCTCACAAAAAAAAGAAGGAAAAAAAGTTGATTGTGATGATTAAGTATTTAAGCCCTCTAGCATCCTATATTCTGGAGCAGCTAGAAGGAAAAATAGGAGAGGATCATATGGTAGCCCATGACAAACTCTGGGATCTGTCCTGTAGCCACTTGTTGAAGAGAGCTTTGAAAACTATTGCTTTTTTTATTTCTTTGCTTTTTACATATGTTATATTATACAATAAAAAAAAGTTAAAAAAAAAAGATGAGAAGAACAGATTGGGGGGGAAATTAACAATCTATGCTAAATGTAGTTACCATGGCAGCATTATTTTTCAGATGAGGAAAGGGAAGCACAAAAAAGCTCACATTTATATATTTGGTAAGTGGTAGAGATGAAAAAAAAGATATTTGGACCATGAATTAAAGCACTTTTGGGATTAAACATATAAGATTGTGCCAACAATGGTTATCTACCATTTTAACAGTCTATTACTTTTTGACTTTAAAATGTGTTGATACTCTAGCTTTTAAATTAGATTGCAGGAATTCGGAAGATAGGAAAAAAAGTATTATTCAATTCCTTATATTGTTTCTTAGTGTCAAATATAATTCAATTCTTTAGACACCTTCACAGTGCTTAGTGACACTGTAAAATTCAAGGAAGAATTAAGTTATTTCTTTCACATAGGCATCTTTCTTATCTTTTCTTTCCACATTCTTTCTGTGTATATGGGTTCAAATGGGAAAGATAAATTTGAAGACAGATCACATAACTAAAGCTATGAAACATAAAGTTTGATAACTCAGTAAACATCAAGAAGAAAAATTGATATTTTTTACTTTGAAAGTAGGTGACGCTTGACTTTATCTGTTTCCATGAGTCACTGATCTCTTATGGGAGAATTTCTTCTCATCAGTGAGAAATTGCTTTTAACAGGACCATGAAGCAGGATGTTCTAAATATACAAGGTACATAGAAAAAAAGCTCAAGCTTTGTGGTCAGATCTGGTCCTTACAATACATGTGATTCATTCATCTTTCATTTCACTTTAATTTTCCCATAAGCACTTAAACACTTATTATTTGCCCATATTAAAAGGAGAAAAATCACAATCATATAATATAATTAAAATACATTGTTGTTCTGTAGTTTTTGTTTCTAGACTACTGGCTGTCTTTCTTTTTTTACCTTTACCTTTGAAGTTGAAAAAAGAGTTTTGCTTTGTATTTTGTGGGTTAAATCACCATTGATGTTCTTCAATCATAACAATTCTAATCAAATACGTAGAGTGCAGAAACTTAGGGAATTTGCCTTAAAAAGTGCAATTAGCAAGGAGCAATGCAGACATTTGACACAGACCAAAACCCAGATCTTCCAGCCTTAGTCTCTTCATTTTTCCCAATCTAGCAAACTATTCCCTCCCACCTAATAACTTTTTAAGTAGATCCTCCCATAAATTCAATATTTTAAATTGCTTTCAGGCAATGTATTATTTTTACTTGAGCAGAAAACATTAATTTGTAAAGCAATACTCATTCTTCCCTTCCCATTTTAATGACTTAGTTAAGGCATTTGTAAATGGCTCTCTATATAGAGGAAACTGGCTTGTCATTCATTTTTCTACATCTATTGTTGACCCATGCCATTTAATTTCTTCTCTCAAAACTTCCCACATTTTATCAAAGCCAGTATTATATAGAATGATTTGCAGAGATGGGCTAATAGGGACAGATAATTCCAGGTTGGATTTCATAGGTTTTAGTGTAACTCAGAGCTAGAATATCTATTCTGATTGAATGGCTACAGCTTTGGAAAATCCAGTTGTGCAAACCAAGAAGAAATTAAAAAGTACCTGGCTTATTACAATATCATAGGTCTAAGGACACAACGTAATCCAATCTTCTCAATGAAACAGAGCAGGGGAAGGGCTAGTAATGAAATCAGCTTTCTTTGTATCTTTTAGTCAGTCCTTCTCAGCCTACCCAAACCACCAAAGCTGGAAGGTACTAGGAAGATTGTAAATAAGAAGTAAAAGAAAAGTTAAAAATAGTCATTAGGCAAATGAAAAAAATTTCAAAACGAAACACAATAATACCGTAAAAAAAAAAAGATACATTGTCCTCTCCCCAAAAAGAAGAAAAATATTATTAGTGTTGTTAGTTTAGTTTTGTTTTTTAAAGCAAACTCATACACACTTCATAGGAATGAAAATTGGTGCAGCCTTTTTTATAGGGTAATTTATTATTTTCCATCAAAATTTTCATTTGATCCTACAATTCTGTTTTAAGGAACCTAAGTTAAAGAGATGTTTCTCTATATACAAAAATGCATACTTATGATTGTGAAGGAAGTGAAATCACTCCAAATGTTCATCAACTGGACAAGGGTTAAATAAAATACACTAAGCCAATTTATTTATTTTAAGAACTGGAATGTATACACAAAGTATTACTAATAGAATTTAAAAATGGTAGTGGCAAAAGGGGACATTTCCATTTAGATTATGTATATTTTATGGTTTGATTTAATTTAAAAACATATCATTTAAAATGTAATTGTGTTCTGAATATCAGACTATGACTGCTCAGAGTGAGACTTCATGATTATTTAATTATTTAGAGTATTTTCCATTCTATTTTTTTAAAAAGAAGAAAATTGTATTTGATTTTTATTATTCCTTAGGTTGGACACCATTTACAAATACTAATGTGTTAAAGTTGTTCTATTCTTTATTTAGTTACATATTAAATATTTGGAAATTTGAAATAATTTAGAGTAAACTAAATATTCATATCATATCATATTGTCTATTTATAAATATAAAATAATGCTAAGGCAATATTTCATTATTTTAGTTAATATTATTCATATCAATTAAGTTACCAGTAAATTTAAAACTAAAACTATCTAACTGGCTATTTAAAAATAACTTTGAATGACTAGCCACAGACTGGTTTCATTTAATGCAGGAAAGGCAAATTAAGAATTAACTGTTGAAAATTTGAAAAATGTAATTGACTGACTTTGTGTAACTTCTACTTTGTACCTTAGATATTGTTTCGGTTTGCTGATGCTGTGGAAATGCAATGTACCAGAAATGGATTGGCTTTTACAAAGGGGATGTTTTAGGTTACAAATTTACAATTCTAAGGTCAGGAAAACATCCAAATTAAGACATCAACAAGGGGACACCTTCACTCAAGAAAGGCTGATCACATCTAGGGTTTCTCTGTCATGTGGGGCTACACATGGCAACATCTCCTGGCCCTTTAATCCCAGGTTTCATTGCCTTCAGTTCCTGGTTCCAGTGGCCTCCTCTCTGCGCTTCTATTTTCAGGCACCTCCAAATATCTGTCACTTGGTTTCATCTCTCTGCTCTCTGTGTTGAGAGAAAGCTCTCTTTCTCTCTTGATGAGCTCTTTAAAGGACTCCAGTAAACTAATTAAGATCCAGATGTGCTGGGGCACATCTCACATAAATAATTTAATCAGAAGGTCCTACCACCAATATGCCCACACCCATGAGACTGGATTAAAAGAACACAGCTTTTCTGGGGTATTAGTTTCAAATCAGCACAGATATTAATTCATAAAGTTTTTAAAAAATAGCCTTTGTCACAAGACAGAAAGTAACTATAAAGCATGACTCTTGTATGCCAAAGAGAAGCACTTATGAAATTGTTGGAGAAGGAAGCTAAACTAGCCACTCTTTTCATGGAATACCATTTTTACCTCAGAGAACAACTGACTGGCAAATCATGAGTAAGCAGCAGACATTTTCTGGAAATGAACAAAGTGAGTTTTTCAATACAAGAGAAGTAATTGATAGTATTTGTTGCCAGTGATAAAATGGGAGCTTTCAAGCAAATTTCGGAAAATTTGTGAGCTTGACAAAGCTGCTGAGAAAAGATCTCCAGGGCTCATTGACTCAATATTTTTCAAATGACCATTGGTTATTACAATTGTGCATAAAGATACATTCAAAGTGCAAGGCAGACCAATAGATTTGTATAGAAGAACAAAATGTTCATTACATGGTTTCAGTTTCTACATTGTGATTTACTTTTATGACGCTTCCTCCTATCATTTTTTTTGTGAATACCAAAGGAAAAGAATTACAATTATCCAAAAAGACTAATAAAATATTCCTGCCTTTAATAATTGCATAATAATTTAGGATGGATTTTCTTCATATACTTCAATCAAAACACTTTGCAACATACTAGATGCAGAAGCACATATGAGAATTCTGATATTTTCTAATAAGCCAGACATAAAAGAGATTTGCCAAAATATAAAACAATGCAAGCATTTTCACTACTTTTTTGTTTGAGTTATTTTTAATAAAACCATACTATTTGTGTCAACATGTATATACTTATTTTATACTTGTTATTTGAATGGACTAATAAATATGTTTAAAATTTACTGATTGCAATTTCTAGTATTTCTAATACAGTCAATATGTTAGATATAATCTCCATATTAAAATAAAATTCTTTGGGGTTCTCAATACTTTTTAAGAGTGCTAAGGGATCCCAAGACCAAAACATTTTGAAACTGCTGCATTATGAAATTCTGCCTTCATAAACATAGATGTTGCAGATACAAAATTATTCGGTGCTTAAACAATAGGATTCTTGGTGGTATTGTCTTATTTAAAAGGAGACAATAAGTTAAATAATTTTTCTTATGGAGCTTTTATTATTCATTTTTTAAATTTTATACCAGTCTAATGACCAAGCCTAGTGTTTGAATTTGAATCTCAAATGATCATCACTGAATACAAAAAGGAAGGAGTAACACCTGGGTATTGCAAAATACACCAATAACAAAAAATGTCTCATGAATATTTAATTTGCATATTAACTCATCTAAAGATAAGCAAGACTTGCAAAACAAATGGATAAACTCATAAATATTCCGTGAATTATTTATGTTTGTCTTATGTAGATAGCAGCAGGTTTATTATAAAAAGATTTTGCTCCACAAATAAATGACATTTGAAGCTTTACAAAAATGCCCTTTCATTATAATCACTGGCCATTGCTATGCTAATAAACACAAAGATGAAAGACTTATATTTACATAATTAAACACCATTTGAAAATGTGATATGAGCTTATGCTTGGTTCTACTTTAAAAAACATTAAGACTGTCAGAGATGATGGTGATTAACCAGCAGGGAGCAAAGGATGGTACATTTACTCTCATCTCCCTAGTTTTTATAGGAGTAGGGACAGAGTTTGATAATTCACTGGAAGAACTCAGAGAATTCACTGAAAGCTGGTAGACTCACAATTACAGTTTATGACAGGGAATAGATAGAGATTAAATTGGCCAAAAGAAGCAACGGATAGGGCAGAGTCCAGGAGGGTTCCAAATGTGGAACGTCCAGTCATCCTCTCCTTGTGGAGACATGGACAGAGTTAACTCCTCCTAGAAGCCATGTGACAATATACTGGACTATTGCCAATCTGGGAAGCCCACCCAAGCTTTGTGCCCAGAGTCTTTATTGGGGCTTTCTTCACTGGTTAGCCACCAACATAGCTGACCTCAGTAGTCCTTCCAGAGGTTGAGCTGATACCACATGACCCAAAGCCCCTATTCTAAATCACCCTGTTATTACAGAGCTGGCCTAGGGTCCCACCCTACATCATTTCGTTGGTGTGATTCAATCTAAATGGCATTGACCATGGCCCCGGGGCAAACAAAGACACAATTATGGGGCATGATGTTCCAAGGACTTAACTCTCAGGACTCAAGGGCAAAGGTCAGATCTCTCTTTAGATAAGGTTAAATTCTTTACACACATTATTATTACTTAAGAATTTATGAATACCATATACTCTATTAAATATTGGAATACATTATAAACAAAGTCCTTTTCCTCTCTTTAAAGCCCTAATTAAAAATATTTGGTTAAATGGAGAAATAAACTGTTAAAGATGTGATATAGAATCAAATTTCACTAGTAATTCAAGTGAAATCCTTCAAAATTCCTCCCCATTTTCTCCGCCTAATTTCTTAAGCCATATAAAAATAGTATGCTTATCCCTCTCCTCTGACAAGAACTTATTGAATAATAAAATGGCATGAACCACCCTGAAAACAGTGCTTTAAAATGCAGTAATAATGATTTTTGTTGTAAAATTGCAAATGTAGAAATGATATTGGTTATATTTCTGATAGATCCTTTTCATAATATTATAACAAGAAAGTAGCTCGAAGGCTCCAAACCTGTTTAATTTTATACCTTTCTCATGCCTGCTAATGAGAATACATACTCTTGGTAAGCAGAATTTTAGTTTGGGCTTCCTCAAAGCAGACCTCGAGGCAAAGACTTGGGTGTAGGTAGTATATTTGGAAGTAATCCTGGGACATAGAAGTAAGAAGAGTAGGGAGAGGGAGGGAAAGGAGTGGCAGGGGAGAAAAGCCAATAAAGAGTTATCAGTGTGGGCAAATGGGGCTCATTCCTGTTAGAGGCCATTCGAGGAAGCATGGAAGATAAACCTTGGAAATGTCCCATGTTGGTCCACTGCCATCTCTTCCTGATGAGTTAACGTTACCCCTGGGAACATAAAATCCCTGGCACTTGAAGACTATCATAATCACAGACTTGACTACAGAAAATATGCCCAGTAATAAAAGCAGAGCCAATGGTACTTGAAATGGGAAGTTTTCTGCCTTGGCAGAAACTCTATGCGGCAGGTGAACTCATCTGTGGGCCAAGGAGTGATGACTAGGCATCCACAGTATCTGCCATACCAACGCAGTACTCTTTGAAATCATCTTTTAATCATTCCTCTGCCCCATTCATCTTGTAGGCTATTTCTTCCACTCCTGCAAAACGCTGTCAAGTGTGTATTGCTTACGTTCACTCATTGATCTATTCGCAGGACATTTATTGGATGCCTTTGATGTGCCAGGCACAAAGGTACTAGAGTAGTCAGTCCAGACCAATCTCAGGCCTTATGACCACTGTCATTCATCTCAAGTTTATCAATCGAGTTGAACATACAATTCAAGCTAGAACATTTAGAGTCCTACCACAGGAACTTTCTGAATGGAACAGGTGTTAGAGTGACTGAATGACAGTGGTCACTAAGCTACAAGTGCCTGACCCAGGCTGACCACTTGAAGTAGCCAGAGTGTACGAAGCTGATAGCCAGAGAAAGCCAAGAACAGAAGCAGAGAACAGGCCCTGGCTCCATCCAACCCCTGTGTTTTGGACCTTGCGGGACTTTGGAGTGGCCCTTACTTCTGGAATATTTGCTTCTATACCATGTACTCTTTCAACATCCTTCCACATCCCTCCCTTCTTTTCATTATCATTACTAAGTTCCACTTGAAATTATTGCTACTTGAAAGAAAAAAATTTCTGTTATGCTAGAGAATTTTAAATTATCTTGAATGTCTTTTCTCTAATTGCTAAAATAAAAGAGAATTCACTACTAAAAAAAAGAGAAAAGAGAATGAAGATAATAAAGATAAATAAAATAAAATATTAAAATACAAAATATAAGAAAAATGAGACTGGATACTGATACTAAAATACAAATGCCAGCTCTCCTTAATTCAATATTTTCAAAATTGCTAGGTAAAATACCTCAGCATTTCACTCACTAATCAATGAGATGGCAGGATGCTAATGCCCCTTATAATATGTGATTATAAATAATATAAAAACATTTTTATTACCCATAGATTATTAATCTGCCATTATGTTTGCAATAACATATATGATGCAGACATTTTCACACTCTTAGATAGTCAGTTGAGCCATGGGTACCAAATCTATTTCAGTCCTTTACTCTCACCAAAGACACTGCGGTGGAAAATCTTGAAAGACTGTTACATGAAGTAATAAACCACTATAGGGTTTACCATATAATTAACTATCATATTTTTATTTCAAAGCTATCAGTTGCAACTGCATAAAGGATAGAGTAAGCAAAGGCAATAAATAAATACTATTATTAAAAGGGGCTTTGGGTACATGGATAGTTCAGTGGTAGAATGCTCGCCTTCCATGAGGGAGACCAGGGTTCAATTCCCAGACCATGTACCCCAAAAAAAAAAAAAAAAAAAAAAAAGGATTGGGCTACGTTGCAGGGTCCCTTGAGATTAATAAACCAATACATCTATAGCAAATAATGTGCAAACCTATAAACTAATGGAAATTATGTTTTGAGCCCCAAAGAGCAGGGCTGTAACTTACTCATATTGGTTACCTTGTAGAACATTGCACCTAAAGTATTATATATTTAGTTGTACATTATCTGTCTCCCCCTATTGAATTATAAGCTCTTTGATGGCTTAGCTTTATTCATTGTTCTCGCCTTATCCCCAAACCCTAAATGGCATATAACAGACACACAAATTTATTGTTAGAATAAATTAATGAGCACAAAAACTCCTGATAAATTTATAATGATAAACACATTGGATATTTATATAACTAATATAGAACTATAGAGCTAGTTGGGGATTCAATTATGTCCTCAACAGGTTCAGGTTCTAACCCCCAGTTAGGGTGTGAGTCCATTTGTAAATAGGATCTTTGAAGATGTTTTTAGTTAAGATTTGACCAGTCTCAGTGAGGGTGGGTCTTAATCCAATATGGCCAATTTTTTTATAAGCAGGGGAAATTTGGACTCAGTGAGTTAGAGGCCAGAGAAAGAAAGCAAGATTGCCATGTGATGGAGGCAACAAAGCATCTATAAACCAAGGAATGCCAAAAAATACTGGCAAGTCTTCACCAGAATGCTACAGGCTCTGGGAAAAAGCATGGGCTGATGATACCTTGATTGTGGATTTCTATCCTCCAAATAAGTGAAACAATAAATTCCTATTGCTTAAACCAACTAATTTGTGGATCTTGTCATGGCAGCCCTGGCAAACGAAGACAAAATTCAAAGCACATTTGACATTTTATTTACTTTCATCAATTGTGGGAAACTTTTATTGAAAATCTGAATTACAAAATAGTTCTTTGCCACCCACTTTTATTTTCTGGACAAAGGTGATCAAGTTGAATTATAATTTCTCTTGAGGGAAAATTCCATTTCCCCAATAATGAGAAACTTGAAAATATTGCAATAATTTAAAAACTTAGTCATGTATAAAAAGTTATAATGAGCATGACCGTACGGAATGAAAGTGAGACAAAAGATATACAAGAAAACTGAAAAGTGGCCAAACAGTGTTTCAACAGTTTTTTGTTCCTGCATTCTATTTTGATACAAAGGAAATATATAAAGAAAATAGTCTTCAACTTATTGTTCAAAAAGGAACGAGAGAAAGAAAGGAGGAGGAAGGGAGAGAGAAAACCCCTAGCACTACTGTACCAGCTGGTTGTATGTTTGTGAGCAAGTCATTTCCAGTTTTTGGAGCCTTTCCAACCTGCAAAATGGGGCTCGTCTGATGCTCAGCATCATGTGATACTAAAATACTGCAGTGGAATTGAAGGTGTAAGTGTTAAGGGGTGAAAAAGATAAAATGTATTCATTCATCCCCATCTTCACGTGAACAGTGACCCCCACACTCCATCCTCATGCTCAGTCCCCAGCTGCCACCTGATCCTACAGCTTGGCTTATCAAATATTCTAAATTAAAGTACTTTACTATAAAATACGAATATAGGGATACTTCCTAAGAAGACTTGGGATCTTTTAAAATCATTGACTAACTCTCCTTAATGGAGTTTGTGTTTGAAGAAACATACTTAAACGCATCAGTCAACCTCTGTCCTTAACTAGAAAGAAGTTACAGTTAAAGAATGGCTTACTTTGCTAAAATATTAAGTGGTCCATCTTATTAACTCTTCTGAAGCTATGCATTTTAACTAAATTAAGCACGCTTAACCCTAATTGTTCAATAAAAGAAAGAGGCCTATTCCTAGAGTAATATCAATAAAGACTTGATATCAGCTGCCAGTTTCCCATCTCTGGTCACATTTATATAATTCCAAGTCCGGCATTCCTCCTCTCAGGGAGGATATGACCATTGTCAGATGCATTGCTAGTGGCCTATTCTATCTAGACTGTGACAGGATGGCATGAATCACCAGCTCCCTATACTGGCATGAGTCTAAGACACAGCGCTGATTCTTGAACACGCCTTCTGAACAGGATGGACATTTCACTGTAATAGACTAACTGAGAGAGCTCTGGTTCTAAAGCAAGGTAAAGAATTTCCAAATGCAGTGTCCTTCAGAGCAACGTCAAGCACTGCTCAGTCTGTCTCCACTAGTGCTATTATACAAAGTTAATTTCAATGAGGCAAGGATTCCTAACTTTTTTTTTTTTTCGAGCAGGGTATCTATCAGTGCAATAGCAATACATACACTTAAGGTCGAAGAGAGAAGGGGAGTTATTAGTACCTATACCTTCAGAAAAAGAGAGATGTTAATTTATATATTCTTATCAGACAAGAAATTATCAAGCAAGGCAATCAATTACAGAAGCAGACTTTTAGGGATTGAAAGATCTAACATCTACATACTGCTCAAAGGCCGTTTTTAATAATAGTGCTTATTAAAATTGTATACTATTAGTGAGTGGCTATAGTTTCACTAAACAATATATTTTATTTATGACAAGAAAAATATGGCATCTTTCTAGTCTGTAAATGGATTTGAATACTAACTGATTAAAAAGGGGGAAGTTCCATTATGTCATACTAAATAGAATAAAATTATGGCTTACCGTTTTTAATCGAAAATGTAATGATATTATTTATCGAGTGATTACTATGTGCCTGGCACTATTTCACATTCCTTAAAAATTTTTCTTATATTTAATCCTCACAATATTTGGAGAGTTTCCTCAGGTTACAGATGAGGAAAATAAGTCAAACTAAAGTTAAATAATTCAGATGGGCCACTTGCACCAACTATCTCACTGTTTTTTATAATCATGAAGAAAAAGTCTTTGGCAAGTATTCAGCAGAGGATAAGTTTATGAAAATAATGTGAAATTGTTCACCTTCTTCTCATTCATGAATTAGTCCCATGCTCTTCTGGATCTTATTGTGAAGCAGAACTCTCCATGACTCTGTAAAGTTATTTTTTAACTCAGAAATCTTATGACATGGTTGAAACTTATTAAAGGAAATATAAAGGGAAAGATGGAAAAAAAACCCAACTTATGACTGTATAAAAATCCTGCAAAGTACATAAATAACTTAAAAGTAAATAGTAAATGGAAAATATTGCAATAACCATGAAATAATATTGAATTAATTTCTTATAAATAGGAAAAGCATGGAGAAATCATAGAAAATTGAGAAAGATAATAAATAAATGTTGCAAGGGTATAAATATAGTTGCTAATATATATATGAAATATAAACTAATAATGGAAAATTTGAATACTTCAGCCAAAATAAGAAATCTTTTTTTAAATGAGACTACTTTAAAACTTGTAAGAAGGTGACAACATATCTATCAGTCAGGTTTCAATCAGAGAATCAGAACCAGGAGGAAATGTGTACTAAAGGATTTATGACTGTAAGGAACTAACTAACGCAATTGTGGAGATTGTCCAGGCAACTGTCAGGAAGGGCTGGTTGGAATTCTTGGGTCTGGGCCAAAGCTGCTATCCACAGTATTTGTGGCAGGTAGGTGCTGATAAAAGGTGCTAGTAATATGAGTAAAAAAATATATAAAATCACCATTGTGGAAAACAATTTGACTATCAGTATCCAAACCCTACAGATATTCATGTATTTTAATCACAATGATATTTATAATAGTATTATTCATAAGAGAGATACATGGGGTCTTTATTTTCAATATTAGTGGAAAAGGGGATAAATTACCTGATATTCATAAAATTAAATACTATGCATCATTAAAGTCTTATGCATTTTTAATAACATGGCAAATGCTTTCATTATGACAGTAACTGAAAAAATCAGGATGAAAAATTGCATTATCTCATTAATATAGAAATTAAAAAACACACATTAGGATGAGTATTAAGATTTTCTAACACTGGCCTCTGTTTTATTCCCATAGTACCTAAAATCAGGGATGCCTAATCAGGCTATATTGTCAGAAAGGACGAATCTAATTGATGCCAGTTGTAATTATGCCTAATTGCATCGTTCTCTGTTGTGTCACGATAAAATCACATTGTATAAGGTATAAATCCAAGTTAAATGGGGCATCAGTTGCCTAGAGTGTACACAGATTAACTATATATACATATATATATATATATATATATATATATATATATATATGCAAACATGGGGCTGGAAAAGAAAAGTGAGGTTACCAGGAGGTCTGCTGAGCTCTCTATTGACACAGAAGGTATTAAGCCCTTGTTGGGGATTTCAGCATTTGAAACCTTGTTTTGTCATCTGTCCTGTTTAAAGTGGTTGTGTTATTTCTCTTTTTATTAAAATAGATAAAATTTGTTTGATTAATTTAGGCAGTATTTCAGTCTGCCTACTGAATTGGTTTTTCTACCAATTCTAATCAAGAGTTGTCTATGTATCATACTGGGAAAAACAAAAGATTAAATGAAATTTGCCTCTGGCCATGTTAAGGATTAGAGAAGCTCACAACTCCCCTCCCCACCAACATGAGAAATTCTGTTTAAAAATGTAGAAATATACTTTTTAAAATGAATACTTAGTCCTTGAAGAAAACAAGGTATATCCCGTATTCAGAAAAAATAAAAGAGGCACCCGAAAACCAGAATGATGAGCATAAACTGATAAAAGTATTGTGTGCAGGTCAGAGGAGGCAAGGAGCGGTGGTGCTTATGGACACACAAAGTCAGAGATCGGGCCTTGGCCTCACACTAGATGAGGATTTAGAAGTGAGTCTCCTAAATAAAGGTGGGGATCTTAATGCGCCAAGTGCAAAGACAGACTCAAAAAAAATCACCGTAAAGTTGGACTAAACGAAGAAAGAAAAACTCAACCATACACAAGAGAAAATGGCATGTTGATTTCATTCGTTTTTTCATTAATTGTGTGTGAAAGCAAAATAAAACATGCACACACACACAAACACACACCTATGATGATCTGTAAGTAAGCATCTGCCCTCAACTTAAGTTTTGAGATAGAATTTACATTTTGATGGCCTGGGAACCAAGAAAATTGAGAAATTAACACATAAAAGTGGTTCTGGTTTGGTTATTCACCCTCTCTGTAGGGCTCATAGGACTTCCATAGAAAAAGCCATGCTGAAAATAAGCTCAAAATTTAAAATTACAGGATACAGGGAATAAATCACCAGCAAATGTCAGTAAACACAACAGAGTTAAAATAATTCCCCAAGAATTTTAAATGATTAAATTAACAGGCAAAGTATTAAAACCATTGGATTCCCAGTGGCTTAGAGATTTCAAGAAGAGTTGGGAGGTTCTTCTGGAGGTTACTCATATGCAAACTTCAGCCAGATATTACACATTGCCATGGTATGCCAAGACCCAATCAACAGTACTCCTGAAAAGCCAGGGATCTATCTAAGGTTCTATAAAAGTTTTACTTATTAAGTTTATTTTTCAGAAACTTAAAACCTCCAGAGTGCTCCTACCCAGATAAGTCCTGAAACTTCTAAAGGTACCAGTTTCTCCCAGAACATCAACCAGTTGCACTCCCCAACCCTATAATGGTGACACCCCTTTGCAACATGAAGATGCTAGAATGGTCATTGCCCAAATATCCCTGAAGAGTGAGAGAAGGATCAAATGAGAGGGAGGAGTTGTACCAGAGAAGTTAGGACTTAACAAAGGATTATGACTACTGAATCATTATATAGATATTTCTTTTTAGTTTCTTGTATATGTGAACAGCCAGAAGGAAATACCTGAAATTGTGGAACTGTAACCCATACTATACTTTAAATTTGCTACTTGTTAAAATGTACTTTGAAATTTATTATTTTTCTGTATATGTTATACTTCACAAAAAAAAAGGTTTAAAAAAACACCAAAAAAAAAAACATTGGACATTTAAAACATATCATAATTAAAAAATCAAAGAACAAGATATTAAAAAAGCAGTTTTGAAAAAGCAAAAGGAAATTATTTAAATATATTATACATACAGATATATAATATACTGCATATTATGTATAATTATCTATGTTTCATCAATGTATATCTCTCACCCTAAATATATATTTCATAAAAAATAAAAATTCAATGACTCAGTCAAAAGTACATTAGACTTAGCTGAATTGAGGGTAAGTTAACTTCTAATTAAATCTAAGGAAAATAACAAAATGCAAAACAGAAGTTAAGAAAATAGAAAAGAAGGAAGCAGGGTTAAAATGGGTTTAAACAACAAAGAAAATAGAATGAGAAGGTTTAATTAAAGAAGATGATTTTGCCTCTTTTTATAGGTCAACATTGGTCCAATATTTAAAATTTAATAACAGTTCCACCTACATAATAAGTTCAACATTATGAATAAGACTGCAATATTCATACATATTTGACCAAAAATGTTCCAGAAATGCTTAAAGTCATGAATTTTTCCTTTCAGACTTCATAATAACCAAAGTAGGATAAATAAATTAATAAATCCATAACTAGGAATTAAAATAAATCCAACCAGGATAAATAAATGTAAACAACAATAGGAAATCTGCATCTAGACACATAGATAAAGGAATCTACAAAGTAAAAATAAAAATATTCAGATTGGGCATATGACTTTTTAGATACAGATTATTCATAAGAACGTATAATATATTTACAAAAATTATTTATTTGCTAGGCTTCAAAGCCAGCCTCATTTGTGATATTCTATCACCACAATGCAATTAAGCTAGAAATTGAGAAAAATAAGGAACAACAAAAACTTAGACTTTGGGGAACCAAATATTCTTCTAAATAAATGAGAGGTCATTTTTTAAAGGAATTTACAAATGTAAAACGATAATGCTGAAGAATAAAATTTATACCTTACAGTTCAAGATATTTAGAAGGAAATATATAGTTCAAATGCTTATATAAGCTAGGAAGAATGGAAATTAATGCATTTGTTCGTCATCTGAAATTTAGAAAAATAGAATAAACCTATCTATAAAAGTAAAAACAAAGATTTATTGGAGAGTTTCAACAAAACCCAAAGTCAAGATTGATGAAGTGAAAAATGAGAACGCAAAAGCACATAATACTAGAAATGATAAAAGGACTCATAAATACCCAACAGTGATTAAAAATAATAAATGCAATATGATGATGACCTGTCAACAAACTTGAGACTTTACACATAATGGCCAATTTCCATTAAAAATATTTTCAACAAAATTGGCTCAAAAAGTAACTAAACTTAAATATTACAAAAATGAAACAACTAAACAAATATTTTAAAGCATAACTAGAAAAATTTCTTGGATAATATGCTTTTACTGACAACTGCTAAAAAACAATCAAGGAATAGAACAAAACAATATAGGAATCTATGATCCCTATAACTCTGATACCAAAACCAGACCAAGGGCAGTAAATGAAACAAAAATTATAAACCAATCTCAGTAAAAAGCATGGGAACAAAACCTGGAACAACATATTAGGGAGAATAACATGGCAATATATAATTAAGGCATAATGATATAATTTGCTTTAATCTAGGAAAATGTGATGTTTATCTTTTTAAAATCCATTAATGCAGATATAGTAATGACATTAATTAGATACATTTCATGTACCAAATACTTAATTGCAAAATATTAGAACTTCTTTTACAGTGAGAAAGTAAATAGGAATCTTTATTACTAATCCATCAACTTTGTCCTGGAAGTCTGACTTCAGCAAATATGTTAGCCACAATCTCAATATAGTACTTAACTTAACAATTTAAAAATAATATGCAGGACCTTCAGAAGAAAGCTATAAAATCTGAACCAGAGAGATTCAGGAAAACAAATTAACAGTGATATACAGTATTACACATTCATGAATGGAAAACTCAGTATCATAAAGATTTCAATTTTCCTCATATTTTTCTAACTCTTATCAATATCCAAATAGGCCTCATATGTGAATATTAAGAGAGTTGATTCAAAAATGTTAGCCCCTACTAAAGGGTAGAAATTCCAGGGGCCTGTCTTTCAGAGATAACGACTGTACCCTAGAAACCTCTAAGAAAAGAGATTGGGAACACAGAATTGGTCCCAGGACAAGTACTATTTTTCATGCACTTCCTTAAAAGTCTTATTTGTTAAATGATACACAAATGGAGTCTTATCAGAAATTATATCATAAAAATAAAGCAAGTAGTTCTTACACACGGACATTTCATGAAGGTGGTGAGAATTGAGCAGTCTTATGTTTAATCAGTCATTTGGGGGAAGAAAGCACTAAAGATCAACTCAGTCAGCAGTAGGTAGGCATTTTCAGATGCTTCTGAAAAAATGAATTTAAATCAATGAAACTAACCTAAAAGAAATTCCGCTCTTAAAGGGAAAAAAAGTTGAAACCTCTGAGGAAAGTAGAGAATGGATTGAGCCAGAATGTACTATATTTATTTGACAGACATGTGTGCTTCAGGGATGAAACATGGAACTTTTTATTGTGTCCCTGAATAATATAATAAGCATAATGACATCATAACAATAGGAATAAAACCCAAATAAATGGAATATAAGATTAGAAAACAAGTTTCCTGGGAAAGGCAGAACTGAGCATTATTTTACAAAATATAATGGAGTATGGGGGAGGTGTGGTTATTTTTTGTAAAGAAGAAAAGGAGCAAAGACTCCTTTGCAATTTGCAATTAAGACTCCTTTGCAAAGGAAATTGCTTTTGCAAATGTATGTATTTTCAATTTCAGCTAAGCCAAAAAAGTACAGAAAATGAGTAGAGGCCACCAGAGAAGGGAATGCCACATACACACACGTATAGATAACAATTTGCAGTCAAACCAATGATCAAGTCTGCACTGACTGGTGTCTAAGGAAGGCTGAGGAGAGCGGCGCGAGAAAAGACAAGGTAAAAAGAACTTGAAGGAAGGTAGAAAATGTACCAGGAAAACTCTTTGGGATGGAAAGACTGTGGAGGATGCCTGAATATGAGCAATTTATTTAGCTCCATTTTTTAAATCATCAAAATAATGTATTTCTTCTTTTTTGTTGTGGGACAGCTGGAGCAGGAGGCGAGCTGCTAACTCAATGAGTTGAGGGAGTTGTCCACATGGCAGAAAGTATTTCTGAATTTGTCTCACAAGAGCATTAGCAATGGTGAGTAAAGCTGAAGGTGGTAGGTGGGTGCTGAGCAACCAGTGCCATTTTTATTCTACATGACTGTAATGTTAGCTGTGCATCTTTTGGGGGAAAAAGGCTTTTTTTTTTTAACATGGGCAAGGGGAACTGAACCCAGGTCTCCAGCAAGGCAGGCGAGAACTCTGCCACTAAGCCTTGCCCACCCAAAAGGCTTTTTTTTTAACACCAGTGCATCATTTGACATTAAATATTTAATAAATTCACCTGTTATTTTTCCTTGCTTTAAGAGATATGAATTTTAACAGAACATATCAAGTGTTCAGTACTAATTTATGATGCAGAGAACTGATCAATATTTTAAACTACATATGGCAGATAAAATAAATATTTAAAACTCAACCATAATTATGCTCTCTCTCTTCAGTTCTAATTATACTGACTTCGGAGATCTTGTTGGTATGACTTCCTCCTTACCATTCCTTTTCTTTTTCAGACATTGTTCCCAGAATGATTTTTCTGTCCTCTAGTTGTAGGTTCACTCTGTTTGGGGTCCAGGACCTGGGACTCCCCCCGACCCAAGCCTTCCATGAGCTGGGCTGGGACATTCTGCAGTCTAGTAATTCTTCACAATAATCCTCTATTAGTCACAGGGCTTTAAACCCTCAGTTCTATTCCTTTAAAATAAGTCTCATTTTCTTTAAATCTATGGGCAATGTCTTTCAGAACATGAAAAGATAGTACATAAATATGTTTTATACTGAAAATTAACCATACCTGGTGTGAAACGTTCTCATATTAACCTCTGGGAGAGAATAGGTGACTTTCTTACACAGAGAGTTTAGTGATGTTAGGAGAAGATAAAGCATCTTTTTGATAGATTTAATTAAGAACAAAATCTGGAAAACTGTCACCACTTAGGTTTTTAGTTTCCAAATCAGTCAATCTTTAAAAATCCTGAGACCTCTAGGATGTCAACCACTGTATTCATCCCTGCCATCAACTTCTCTTCTTCTCTATCCATCTTCTCATCCCTTCTCTATTCAGCATAGTTCCCATGGTCCATTATTTCAAATACTCCTTTGCTAATATAGTCTTCTGGCCTCTCCCACTCCGAATATTGCTGGACTTCAAGTTCCGGGGTCTTGGTCATCTTGTGATAAAGAATTCAAGGGCACAGCACAGACAGTAAGCAAGCAGACAACTTATAAAGAACACATAAGAGGACACAGGCACTCTTGCAAAGACAGATGTGAGGAAGGTGAGATGCAATACATAATGTGGGGCCATTTGCTTTTATAGACTAGCTTTACTTACTCCCCCTCCCCTTCCTTGTTTGGGGCAAACTCTTCCCCTCTCTTTTCTCCAGGGTGGTGCCTGGTGTGGGCAGTGCATTTGGCTGGGCTGGTTAGCTCCACCCTTCTCTGTAGATGACTCACTCAGGTGGGGATCATTTGGCTCCAGGTGGGTTTGCTACTGCCAGATGTTTCCCCCAAGTGGGTAGCCCTAGGTAAGGCCCCAGGACATGGGCCTTCTGACCTTGATTAACTGTCCTTGCTCAAGGACTCCTTCACGTTTTGTTTGTTTGTTTGTTTTTCTCTCCCCATCTCCCTGTTCTAGCCTGCCTCAAGGACATCCTACTCAGAGCTTTACCTCAACTATCACCACGCATCTCCTCCCTGTAAAAATAGAACCTATCAGCTTCTAATTTTTCTATAAGTATTTACATCTGAATCCACCTAGGTTTTGATCTCACTTATGATTAAAGCAACTTCCCTTCTCTATGGCTGATCCTTCTCTGAATCTTGATCCCCTTGTCTTCTCTAGGGATGTCAGCCCTTTCTTCATGCATCCCTTCTTTCTCTTACGACCTCAACTTTTTTCTCTTTACTAGAAAGAGAACTCCAACAAGGTTCATTGCACTTACAGAAATTCAAGACTCTTCTATCCTCAAAAATCCCTCATCTTTCTCTCTCTTTTTTTTTTTTTCACATGGGCAGGCACCAGGAATCAAACCTGGTCTCCAGCATGACAGGTGAGAATTCTGTCACTGAGCCACCATTGCACCACCCCAAAATCCCTCATCTTTTGAACCCATATGCATGCCTCTCTTTTTCACAAAATTTCTTTCTTCTTCTTAAGAGTCAAGCTGCTTGACTTGTAGATCATTCTACAAGTGCTTTTTCTATTTATCATCAATTATTCAACTTATCTTAGTTTGGTTTTTACCCCCATCAGTCTATTGAAACTACTAACTTTCCATTTTGTTTGCAAAGTTTGACCCTGTTCACCATACTTCCTGCTCCCTGAAATACTCCCATAACTTGATTTCTTCAAAAGGAAAACTTTTCATTATAGTAACATATACACAACCAAGAATTTTCCATTTTAACTACTTTGTTACCGTGGTTTTCTTCCTACTTCTAGGGTTGCACCATCTCCAGCTCCAATAATCCTGTATTTCTCTCCCAGACTCTGACTTAGTGTTCAACCACTGACACTCATCTATTCACAATTTACTCTCCATGCTCATGATTTTAAAGATTTATTTCTCATTCAATTTCTTGGACTTCAGATTCCTTTAACACACTACCTAATATTACAAATAAACATACTTAAGTCAGGGCTCAACCCTAACCCTCTATTCCTTTGCTCATTTCCTATCTTCTCTATCCCCTGAATGACATCACTGTCTATTCATTTACCCAAATGAGAAACATGTGTCAACTCTTATTCCTCCTTTCCCTCGATACCTCCCACCAATCATTTAGGTCTTTTTTACTTATCCTGTTCAAGATTATTCTCTTAATTACCTTCCCCATTACTTGGTTTAAACCATAATCATCTCTTATGTAACCTCTCACATTCTCCCCTGACTCCATTCTTAACAGAGAAACACTGTATCCATAATAATTAGTTTGAAACTTTAATCAGATTTCAAAATTACTCTGCCTAAAATCTTTCAGTGGTTCTCCATGGCACTTAGAAAAATGTCCTAATTATGTAGTATGGTGTGTAAAACCTTTCCTGGAATTGCCTATGCCACCAGCTTTAAAACTTTTATTTCTCTAACCTTCATAGTTTGTGCTCCAGCATAATTAATTACTCAGCTTCGGGCTAAAGTCATGTTTTTTGATCGATGGTCTATTTAACACACAATCTTGTAATTAATCTCCATGTTCCTACCTCTTTACTTAATCGCTGCTCATACTTGACGTCATAAATTACACATCACCATTTTTGAAGCTTTCCATTACCACCCACGACTGAGTTAAGTTCCCTTCCTGTGCAATTTCAAAGAAGTTTGTGCTAACAAGTAAGTATTTAGACAACTAAGTGGTCACTTTCATTATGGCATGAACCTCTCTCCCAGTGTCTGAAAGTTTCTAGTATGTTAAAGGTGCTTAATATATATCTGTTAAATGCACAAATGAATCAAATCTAATTTTTCAGTTATGCATCAGAGGCTATCATTTAAACATTAAAAAATGTGTGGCTTTGTTCTGAGTTTAATCTAGTTTCCACATTTCTCTTAATATGTTTTCAAACATTATATAACTTGATAAGGAACAAATGAGTTCTGATAATTACTAATAGTTAAATATCAATTCCCTTGTTTTCCATGTTACTTTAATAATAATATATACTTTCAGGGAATAGTTGAGACATATTTTATGAGAACATTATAAAAGATTTGAGAACTTGCAGGAATATTCCTGAAACTCTACACACTGTGGCATTCTGTTCCAATTACTTTCATTTTCAACCCTTGATAGTGCTTACATAAACAAAGAAATTATAGACCTGTGTCAATTAGTTTCTGGTACCTCCTCACAGCACATCTTATTCACATTATTGAAATCAACCGGACAGACATTTTGAATGAGCAACCAACTTTTGTACTCTTTATAACTTCTTAGTTTGGAATAATTTCAGACTTACAGAAAAGTTGGAAAAATGTACAAAGATTTCCCATATTCCCCTCACTCTGAATCCCAAAATGTTAACAGTTTAATGTTTTTGCTTTAACATTCTTTAGCATATACTATGTGTATTATATGCATAGCATCATGCAGATAGTAAAAAATAACTATATACATATATTCATTTTAATATTTTTCTGAACCATGGGAGGGTGAGTTGCAGATATAGTCTTCCTTTACTGCTAAATTCTTCAGTGTGCATTATATAACCACCATACAATTATCAAACTCAGGATATTAGTAGTGATAGGGTACCATAATCAAAGGTACAGACCTTATTCAAACATTATCAATGATACCACTGACTTAACTTCCTTCATAGCATAAGAAAAATATATCTACTGATATAACTATATATGAATATATCACACCTTGCATTTAATTGTCATATCTTTTAACCTCCATCATCTGGAAGTAAATTTCTTTAACTTTCCTCATGATATTCAATTAGCTCACAAGTGAGTGCCGTCAGTGCTTCAAATCTTGGTCATTTAGGTGTTTTTATCTCCTTCTAGACCTGAGGGAGGCCCAGGATCTCCTGTAATTATCTTTTTGCAAGTGCAGAAACAAATTTATGTGCTTTGGGCCCAAGGTTACTAATTTATACTCTTGAGCAGCTGCTGCTGTCAGCAGCTAGAGGGAGATATTTCCAATTTTAATGTTTTTCTTTTTGAGGACGCACCACAGTATGGTTTATTTCAAGTTTTGGACTCCAAGCAGCAAGTGAATTTTTCAGCAGCTGACAGGAGTTCAAAATACCAGAGTATAGAATCCCCATCCTACAGAAATCAGAACCTCCAAATACAATGCAGAAAAAACGCTTTTGGTTAAAAGAAAAAGTACTGCAAGTTAATGTAGGCATTCCCCTTATAAACCAGAGAGCTAGCTGGGTTTTTTTTTTTTTCCTGTGCATAGGCAAGAAATTTGTCCCACATATTAGTTAATATGGAAATGGCCTTTAAATCTGAACTTAGGGCACTATAAACTCTTATTTATTGTATATGCATTTACTCAGAAAACTTACTCTGAGATTGAACTTGTGTCATGGGAGCACACATCATGGGTTCAGAAGAAAAATAACATATAGGGGTTAATGGCTATAATCAGTTGTTTAAACGAGAAGAAACTGGGAAGCTCCAAAAGGAGAGAAGTATATGCGGCAGTCTTTTTAAAACAAACATGAAAACCATGAAGTCCTGAGCTTAAGAAAACAGGATAGATTAGACAGACAGGCAGATAGATAGATAGACAGACAGACAGCTAGATCTGAACTGGAAGGATTCTATTAGCATGAACTCTCTAAAGACATTCTTTTGAATGGGTATTTGCTTTATGAGACTTATCTCTGGATATGCTCCATTTTTATATAAATCCTCACAGCCATTTTTCTTAAAAATAGGAAAGTAAAGTATTCAATATCCAACTAAATACTAATAAAACTTTGTCCTTCAATTTCTGGATCTTACACTGACTTCTTAATCTCCTACTTTCGGGGGACATGGTGCTCCAGACTCCCCCTGCTAATCTAACCCTCTAATATCTGAAATCAAGAATTGAGGGTAGGCCCCAGCCTTAGTGTTTTCATGTTCCACCCTCAGATATCCTGAGGATAATGCAAGTTCTTTGACAGGACCCCAGAATATTCCGTGGAAGACATCTAAAGAGATGTTGCCCTAAAATAAAGTAAGCAAAACTCATGGTTGTACGGAGGTGGTGGCTCACAGCAGAGCTGTGGGTCACAGACTCTGTTCAATCTCCATCAGAAAAGCCTTGGTGCCCTAGAAAATCCTGCATCCCTCTTCTGAATGACACTGGACAGAGCTGTGGACCCCCACACTCCTCTGAGGGTCACAGTCTCCGTAGGACCAGCTAAAAATTGCCCCTATTCAAGCACGACAATAAGTGTCGAGAGAGAGCTCCATCAATAATCTCTCAGAAGTGAGCCAATATTGGAATGTTCAAACTGGGTAAGCAGACATGACTCTTGCCATACGTTCTCCTTAGCATAAAGGAATGGGGAAGATCTAGTTGGATCAAAGGATAAGCAATTATTTTTTTCCTCTATAAAATGGTAAAATGGGAGGGGGACAGATATAAAAGATATTTTGATAGTCTGCACCTTGAAACATATTGCCAAAACTTTCCCTTTTAGCCACAGTCTTGGTTAGCATAATGAATCCAGCTATTGTCATCCACCCCCAGAAACCTGAGTAGCTGAACAATAGGGTTTATTTCTGCCTTTTTTCACAGGCCAGTGAGGTCTGGACTGCCTCCTGAATAGACCACCTCCCTCAAAACATGACTTAAGCACTCGAGACCCATTCCATCTTGGGAAGCTACCTCCTTTAGTATGTTACCCTTACATTTGCTGCATAAAGCGAAGAGAAAGTTACAGATGACCAGCTGAGGTCTTATGGCCAGTGCTGGATGTGTACATATGTCACTCCCACCCACACCCCTTTGGCTAGAACTCAGTCACATGGGCCTCAATTACACAGGAAGTAAAGAAATATATCATCTTCCTGGGTACCTACGAAGGGAAAAAAGGATTGAGAGCACTTAGCCAGCATCTGCTGCCACCACTCAAGCCCCATGTTTGATCAGCAGATCTAACAACTCTGGCAGTAAGAGATCTTGATTTTACCAGAAAGTGTGTTAAGAAAGCTTACTCCTTTTTGTGGCCCATCTCCATACTTACATTTGAAATAAGTTCCTAAAAGCAGTATGAAGAGCAGTATTTTGGTACTAGTGGCTACACTTAAATATACTCAAATCCAAATGATAAACCAGGAAGGAATAAAGCTACGATCTGCTACATTTCCTTAATTTTAATTTCTGCCTTCTGATTGGTGGGGATTATCTGTGTTTGCACAAACTGTTTTGAGACTTGCTGAAAAGAAATCTTAGGACAGCACTCAACCAAAAATTCTAGAGGTATTTAGATTGTGCCCTTTGCCTGTGGGGTGGCTTTGTCAGTCTTACAGATATTCATTTCTCCTTGCATTTAACTATAGACTGGACCAGATACATAGCACCGAGTCCCTCATAGGCACCTCAAACATCCATTTCTTTGGCAAAGAAACATATTCATGACAAAACTAGGCTCTTCATATTTGATAAAGATAGTAGCTAACTTTAATATTACAAAGAATTCAAAGAGCTAGGGAGTATCAGTGATATCTGTGAGAAAATGTTTTACGAAACAAAGTAAGCCTTCAAATAAAAGACATTTACTTAACTGAAGACAGTTTAGAAAGACAAAATACACACATAAAATAAATATTATAAGATGAGGCAACAACGTTTCACAGGCATTGAGAAGAGAATGGTGATCTGAGTCATACAATTAGCAGGGAAACAACAGATACTCAATCACTGTAAAGCTATTTGGATACATAAGCAATTGGAATTACAATGGCTAACGGTTGTTTGTAAAATCTTTTAGCGGTTAGTTTGGAAAGTGCATTTTTAAATCTGACTTTTTCTTGTCGTTTACATTTGGAAAATTCTCAGTGTACAATTCTTGATAAATAACACTGAATTAAGACTTAATTGCCCTCCTTCAGAAACTCTTGAAGTAACTTTACAAGAAAGGTGACATCAATGATGAGGAAAATAAACACAGAAAATAATTCCAAAATCTGCTTTCACACATCTGTTAGCCTAGTTCTCCTTTTGATTCCATGTTCCCTGTCAGTTATAGAGAGTATATAATGAAGCATAGATCCTGTGGCAAGTGGCCTGCAAGTATGGTTTAGAAGAAGGGATAGAGCCATTACTTGCAACAGAAATTACATGAAAGGCCCAAGTGCTAACAGTGATGCATTTGAAAGAATCATCATTTTGTCTTGGGATGAGGGAGTTGATGTACCTTCCTATCACTTCCAGACTATTCTCCCTTCTGCATCCAAATTGAGCAGAAAAGCATTTTCAAAGGTCATAAAGATCAGGGTTCATAAAACCTTTCAACAGCTTCAGATAAAGTCTAACATACTTTACTTGGTCTATAAGGCCTTCATGGTCTAGCTCCTGACTTTCTTGTTATCTTTCCAACAGACTTTGGTGCTTCTTTATCTCATGCTTCCTCCCACACTCATATATGCTCTTGTAGGTCTCTTGTCTTTATGTCTGAAATTCTTCTTGTCTTCCCTACTCCCACAGTCACTCAAAACTCATACTCCCTCTCTTTCCTCTTGTCAACTGTCATGCATTTCCACAACCCTTGATACTTACTTTTAATGCTCACTGCAGTTTGAATTTTGGAACTAATTGTTCAGCATATGTCTTCCTTTGTAGACAATACACTTCATCAGAGCATGAGAAGCTCTCCTCTCAGCTGGCAGCTAGCCCAATGACAGGCTACAGTAAGCACTCAAGAGATGCTGTTGATTGACTAAACCATTTATTTATGGCATGCAGGAGGTGTTCCATATGAGCTGGTCTTACTCAACTGACCTAGTCTCTACAGTGCATCAGAGCTGAAGGAACACTAATTAGAGCTCAGCTACCAAAATTCAAGACCTGATGTTATTGTTTCCTCTGCAGTGTTTGCCTCAAAGCCTTTGAAAAATTGGGTGGGTACAAATAAATATACAAAGAAAAAAATAGAACTTTCAATCAGTATGCGTTGAAAATTCATGCTTTGAGTACACCCATTCATTCAATAGTAATTAAGAGTAAATATTTTTAAAGTACACATTAAATAATACAGCCATACTCAAAAGCAAGATAAACCCCTCTTGAGGAGTTGGGAAAGCTCTCACGAAAAGGGTAACATTTAGCTTGATTTTGAAGTTAATCTGTGCATTAGTTTCCTAAAGCTGCTGCTACAAAATATCCCAAATTGAGTGGCTTAAAACAATGGAAATGTATTCTCTCCCAATTCCAGAGGCTTGCAGTCTGAAATCAGGGAGTCAGTAGGACTACTCTCCCTTTGAGGGCCCAGGGAGGAGTCTGTTCCGTGCCTCTCTCCTAGTTTCTGCTGGTTGCCGACATCCCTTGGCAATACTTGGCTTATAGCTGCATCCGTCCAATCTCTGCCATAGTTGTCACATGCGCTTCCCCATACATCTCTGTGTCTCCACGTGTCTCTTCCTTATAAAGACACCAGTCACTGGATTTAGGCACTATCCTAATCCAGTGTTACCTCATCTTAACTTGATCACATCTGAGAAGGCCCTGTTTCCATATAATGTCACATTTACAGGTCAAACAGGTGGACATGAATTTTGGATGGACATGATTCAACCCCCTACTTCTTGTAAAGAAGAGTTGAAAAGCATCCCGAGCAAAGGAGACTGTGTGGATCAAAGGTGTTTGAAGGCTCTTGTTACATTTTGATAAACGTGCTAGGTACATTGGACTGGAGAGGGAATAGAGTGAAAGTGGATTGAAGCTGTCTGCATTCACTTGGCCCTTGTGTACTAAGTTGTAGACACTTGCAGAGGAGGGGCATTCACAGAACCCCCTTTGCCGCAGTCATTTAAACTATGCCATGGTATCTGCAGGGGCCAGCCTGTAAATCCTGGCTAGTCTCTCTACTTCTTGAGTCTTCACTCCCCTTTGACCTTGACTTGCTCCCTTCCTCCTCTACAGTGGGATGTCCTAACAGGCTGCTTTGTCAGGGCAAATACTTCATTTCCCATACTGTGAGAACTGAGGAGAAGAGGACTAACACTGGAATGATGCTTAGCCAAGACACACACACACACACACACACACACACACAGTCTGGAAGGTCTGAGAGTTGGGTTGAAGCATGACTATCTTACCACCTTATTACTGTTAATAATACCTGGGAATATACAGGTATTTGCTTTTTAGCTTTTTAATGCCAGGTGTGGGAAGGATGAATATTAGGGTGGGGTTTAATTTTATCTGCTGCTCTGTTCGATGAAATGTAAGAAGACTTGCTTAATTTAAAAGGTCTCTGTCCTTTTCAGTCTCAAAGCTCAGAAGGTCAGCAGAGCTAAAGGATTTTGTTCTGTGTTGAAAGTAATGAAATACATGCTTCATGCTCTGAGATGATAACTGGGGATATTCTTAAATATGACTGGCTGATGGGGCATAAGATTCAATTACTGTTCGAGCAATAGAAGTTTGTTCTTTTGTAAAATCTAACAAATGAAGTAGTGTGCCTTCCTTTTGAAAGATATAATTGGCATTGTTATCCTGAATTATAATTACCCTTATGTTCCATTACCTTTTGAAGTCTAGGCTTTGAAAGAAAGACAAAATACAAAGCAGAGACTATGAACTAGAATAAACTTGAATAGCATGACTCAATTGCTCACATCAATTCAGCAGGTTTTTCAACTTAAAAATTATAGCAAGTATCATAAGTGTAAATAAATACATTAGGTATACATTTTTTAATGAGGTCAAGCCTCGGTTAAATAGTCTATCAAAGACAGAAGATTTCCTCTGGAGTATTGATGTCTAATGATGCATCTCTTCTAAAACAGAATTTGCCTTCTAGTTTCTCTGGTACCCAAATAACTTCACTGTCTGGAGCAACCTTCCTTGTGAAGCTTTCAATTACCACATAATGGATGACAGTTATTTTGGAGAACAGCTACAATTTTCTTACCAGCTTAGAAAAACATAGAATAAATCCTTTTCACTAAAGGATTGAAATTTGATTTTTAAAACTCTTCCATTTCAACATAGATTAAAATGCTAGGGCTTAATTTAGGCTTCTATTATGGTAGAATGCAAAGTGTGAGCACTGTTTACGAGGTAACCTTGTAGTTTTATTGTAAAAAAGTCATTTGTTTTTACTTAGGAACCATGCTGAAATCAAACACAAAGTCTACAGGTGAGCTCTAGAATCTTTCTACATTCTTATTGGTGAGTAGGTATGCGTGGTCAAGTGCAAATAAATTCAATGTGTTTTCTACACACAAACATTATTTTTAAAAAATAAAATACCATTTTCAAGCTAAACATAAATATTAGAAAATTAAAGCAAAGAGAATAAATACAGCATATGCAGGTTTTTTCTTAGGTTACCTAAATGTTTCAAGCTTTTCGCATGTTGGTATTAGACTTTAGTTTAAAATGCACAATTGCAGTGCCAATCAGAGAGTTCAGGCAAACCATTTACATGTCATTTTAATAGGTTAGTTAAAAGTTATTTAAAAGTCACCCCCAAAATAACTGAATGATTGCTAAGATATTTTAATTTTAAACTGCTTTCTAAAATCCATGGTTACTGTTTGAAGGGGAATATTTAAATATTTTATGGACCTCCCCCTATCCCATTTAGTCCTTTCAGACAAATCACAACCAGGAAGTTTAGTATCTCAGACTAGTCATGATTCAAATAAAATTTAAACAAATGTTTATTTTAATAGTTTCAGTGTCTCTATTATAGATAGAATTATTTGATTCACATAGGCTAGTCCTCAAATAAAATATCTGGCTGAATCAAACTAGTGCCATTGCCAATGACCAGTATATAAAAATAAAATTGTTATAATCAGAAAATAGCCTTAAAAAAATCAGTATGTATCCCCTAAATCCTTTTTCACCTCTTCCCCACACAACAACATTCATACTTAATCAAAAGATTAATATCTTTTAAAAAAAGAGTGAACTGTTAGATCAAAAATTCAAATCACCAGCACTTAGAACTAAACATTAAGTTGAAATACTATGCCCAGATAAATAAAACATAAACTGGACTTTTTTTTTTTTTTTTTTACATTTTACTATCAACTTTTCAAAGAGATAATTTTTATCATAAGATGTACTCAACTTAAGTGTATAATCTGAAGAGTTTGACAAACTATATACCGTTTAGCAAATTATCAAGACAGAGAACATTTCACAATTCCCCAAGTGCCCAGGAAGGCAATCAATTGCCACTCACCAGGTGCAGCGTCAGAAAACACCTCCCTTGTTTTCTATCGCTGTAAGTTAAATTTGATTTTCTAGAATCTCACATAATCAGAATCACAGAATATGTGTACCCTTTTGCATACAAGTCCTTTCACTCAGCATAATATTTTGTTGCTTTACTTTATTTTTACATGCGCAGGCACCGGGAATCAAAACCGGGTCTCTGGCATGGCACAGCATAATGTTTTGATTCATCCATATCGTTGTGTCTACCGGTAGTTCTTTTTTTTATTGCTGAGTAGTATTTCATTATATGAATATAACACAATTTATTTATACTTTTGCCAGTCTGCGAACACTTGGCCTGATTCCAGTTTTGGGCTATGATGAATGGATCTGCTATGTATATTCATGCACAAATTTTTGTGTGGACATGCAGTTTCATTTTTCTGAGACAAATCCCAACAAATGAAATTTCTGATTCATATGGTAAATACAAGTTTTACTTTATAAGCACTATGTACATTGTTCCCAAAGGGATTTGAACTATTTTATATTCTCAAGTGAATTTTGAGAGTTCCAGTGCTGCATGTTTTTATCAACATTTAATGTTGTCAATCTTTTAATTTTAGCCATTCAAATGTGTGTGCAACAATATCTCCTTGTAGTTTTAATTTGTGTTTCCCAATTGATTAATGTTGTTAGGTACCTTGTCATGTGACATTTACCTTTTGTGTATTAGTACATCTTCTTTTGTGAAGTGTCTGCTCAAATCATTTGTCTATTTTTTTATATATTGGGTTTTATGTTGTCTTATTGAGTTATAAGATTTTTTATATGTTCTACATACATATAATCCTTTGACAGATATATACTCTGCAAATATTTTTTCCCAATCTGGGTCTTCAGTTTTATATTATCAGTGTTTTAACTGATGGAAAGTTTTAAATTTTGGTGAAGTTCGGTTAATCAATTTTTTCTTCAATATTTCACCTAATCGTGTCTTCTCTAAAAAATCACTGCCTAACACAAAGTGCCAAAGATATCCTCTTTTGTTTTCTTCTAGAAATTTTGGGATTTTAGCTCTTACATTTTGTTCTATGATCCAAGTTGAGTTTTTTAAAAATATGTTTCAGGGCGAGTCACGTGGCTCGGCAGACAGAGTTCTGCCTGATGCTGGAGTCCTGAGTTCCATTTCCAGTGCCTGCCCATGCAAAAAATAATATATGTTTCAAAATAAGAAGTTTTATACTGCTCAAAACACTCAGAAGTATATGAAAGCATCAATTAATTCGCTTCTTGATTTGTTTATTGTCTGAATAAACAATTCCCTCCTCCTGTCTCTCCATGAAAGCTATGGTGTTCTGTCCGTTTATCCATTTCTATAGCTCCAGTTCCTGGAGCAGTGGTGGGACACATTAAGCATCTAATAATGATTTCTGGAATAAATAAATAATTTGCTTGCTTGTTTGGTTTCCTAAAAATGCTTCCCTTCCTGCACTTCCCTTGGGCACTCAGTGGGTTTAGTTATGAAAACAGTACCTCTAATCACAAAATAAAATTCCGTATCTAATGAAAATGCTGCTGATACATGTAAATTTGGCCACAGTGAAAATGTGCTAAGTTCAGAACTAGCTGAATTTGTCCTAATTATCAAAGCTCTTCACCGCATCACCAAAATTCTTAAAAATCAAATTGAATGAAGCATATTTGTTCATTAAAATGGAATCTGTCAAATGAAATGGCTATGTTACTTTTTAGGAGAAATCATTTATAAAAGGGTGATCTTTCCAAATTTATTAAGATATTAACAAAGAATACTAATATCAATTAATGGCTGGCAACTCAAAAGTTACCAAAGATAGGAGCAGCCCTTCTGATAACTGACTTTCATTCATTCTAAGCAGTGACAAAATTTCAGAGACCACATTTTTAAAACTAGATTACATTTTTTAAGAAAGGAATTTTTAAGTTGCTAATAATTCAAATACAGCTTTGGAAATCTCATAAGTAAACATTTAAATATAATATGTGACCTTAAATTTTTTCCCAGGAATCTTTTCCTGATATCTATCTTCCTAGAAGACCAGAAGACATAGCTCTTTTAAAAATAGAAAATATTAGAATTATGCAATTTAGATTAAAAGATTATATGGGCAAGTTTTCCTTGTTATTCTCGCTTTGTTTTGAGGATATAAATCTGCCAGAGTTTTGCCTTTTTGATCATTCTATACTGACTTTCAAACCCTGGAATCCTGCATGGGGAATGAGATACAGAGGGCACTGTTGTACTAACAATAGAACTTAGAAAACCCGTGAATGATGAAATTGAAGGAATGAACACAGCAGTTTCTTTCACTTTACCAGGCCAGAAAACAAATTTTTAAAGTTTTTTAGAAAAAATTTTTGATAGCCAAAATTCTGCTTTATCTTCTTATATTGTATTAACAAAATCAGATTACTGTATTATTCATAAAATTTTCCCCTGAGAGGATAATGGAAATATTAATAAAATCAGGTAGGGAGATTTTGAGTGATTTAGGATGTATGTGGTTTTCAATTCTGGGAAATACATATAATGGCCTTGAGAGGTCAAATTTACAGAGAAGCAATATAATTTAGATGTGATCGATTGAAGATTCCCATAATAAGACATATCCTTTTTTTATCCACATGCAGCAACACTCAGTTTGTTCATAAAACTTATTTTATGATGCAGGTATTTGAAATCTAGTTGCTCCTCTTTGATTAAAATGAGTGTTTCTAATCTTATCCCTTCTGCTTAAATCAAAATCCTACCAAACTGTTGCATTCAGCACAAATTCCACCTTAGTTCCCAAGCCTTTTGGTACCTATGACCTACAAATTCTCTTTCATCACTGAAATTCAATCATCCTCCTTTCATTTCTTCCAGGGAGCACTTTCTACTGTCTGTTACATGACTGGTTACAGACACTTGTGAACATATGTCACCCCCTCTTACTAGACTCCAGAACAAAGATCAGCAATTTTTCCTTCTCAGATTTATGTAAGAGCGCTTCCCAAACCAGGCAAGGCCCCATCTTGGAACAGCAGAATAGAATTCATGTGCCTTCCATCTTCAGCACCCCTTATCTTCCCTGGCATCACATATGGTAGCCTCTCCTCCTTCCCCCACCAGGTGCGTGGCCTCTCTCACTCTGGTATATACTTTTCATTGAAACCAGAACACAGAATGGAAAGGGCACTATTAAAAATTGTACCAGTCATAAACCAGCACTGTCATAAGCACCTGGATGTATGGTCAGCTCATCTTAACATAAAACTATAAATCCTAAATACAGCTTCATTGGCCTTTTCAAATAGTCTCCTGGAATCCTTGGAAGAGGAAGACTTAGGAGTCAGGCAGAAGTGGATTCCAACTTCACCTCTACTACCCACAGCCTGCTTGATATTGGGAAATTGTCCTAATCTCCCAGAGCCTGTTTTGCAGTCTCGTCTGGAGGTCATTGTGAAGACTAAATTCATTGGCATGCCTGAAAGCATCTGTCATGGTCAGGTTCATGTGTCAACTTGGCCAAGTGGTGGTACCTGTTTGTCTGGTTGGGCAAGTGCTGGCCTGTCTGTTGTGATGAGGACATTTCATAGAATTAAATCATGATCATGTCAGCTACATCCACAGCTGATTCCATTTGTAATCAGTCAAAGGGGAGTGTCTTCTGCAATGAGTAATGCTTCATCTTATCACTGGAAGCCTGTTAAGGAGGATTCAGAAGAGACAGGCTCTTCCTGCTTCTGCTGGTGAGCTCTCCTGCGGAGTTCATCCAGACCCTCCATCGGAATCATCAGCTTCACAGCCTGCCCTGCGGATTTTGGACTCTGGTTCCCGCCGTCACGTGAGACACTCTTATAAATTTTATATTTGCGGTGTTCCCTGTTGATTCTGTTTCTCCAGAGAACCCTAATACTGCATCTAATACAGAATAAGGGAGTAATAAAATTTAGTGCCCTTCTTGTTCTTCCTTTGTATGTCGCAATTTTTATCTCTGTTAGACAGATTTTTCTTTCAAGTTTTTGCCCATCTTTACAGCGTTCAGGAAATATCACAGCACTCAATGCTAGGCACTCAGTATATGATGACTATGGTTATTTCTATTGTGCAGATTTTAATTCTAGACATTTTATCTTGAAATACTTCCAAATTTACAGGACAGTTACAACAATAATACAAACTCCATACAGCGAACTCCAACACACTTCTATCCCCCCAGAAACTCAGATCTACCTATTCGAACATTTTGTCACATTAGCCATATCATCCTATTTATCCGCCAATCCAATTGTTTATCTGTTTTAATGTTCTTTCTTTCTCCTGGTACTCGATGGAATATTTGTGGTTGGAAAGATCTGGATATCCAATGCCTTTCCACTTCAGTTAATCTTCTCCCTCTGCCCAGCTCCCAGTCCTGCACTCCACAGACACTAACCCCCACGGACACTAACCCCCACGGGCACTAACCCCCACGGGCACTAACCCCCACGGACACTAACCCCCACGGACACTAGCCCCCACGGACACTAGCCCCCACGGACACTAACCCCCACGGACACCAACCCCCACGGACACTAACCCCCACGGACACTAATCCCCACGGACACTAACCCCCACGGACACCAACCCCCACGGGCACTAACCCCCACGGGCACTAACCCCCACGGACACTAACCCCCACGGACACTAACCCCCACGGACACTAATCCCCACGGACACTAGCCCCCACGGACACTAGCCCCCACGGACACTAACCCCCACGGACACTAATCCCCACGGACACTAACCCCCACGGACACTAACCCAGAGTGCTCCCCAGTGACCTTCCCTCCCTCAGATCTCAGTCTCCTAGCCTGGTTGGACTCAACATCAGACAGTATCTTTCTCTAATTTAGTTAAATTTATGAAGTATTTGAGGAACAAAAACTCTGTCATGTGGAACATTGAAACGAAATATAAGATGTGGTTTTTGTTCTCAAGGAATTTATAAACTCACTGGGGAGACAAGTCATTTCTGCAGCATTCTCGGAATCACCTCACGTGTTTAAGGGTGAAAGTGGGTGGCATGGATCATGCTAGCGTTACAGGTCAGATCCAGACAAGACACTCGAGTTGGTTGGCTTGGATTCAAATTTCGATACCACCATTTTGTAGATGTATGTCTTCTGGCAATTATTTTTTTTTTTTTTTTTTTTGCTTTTTGTGACTCAGTTTCTTCAATTGTTTAATGGAAATGATAATAGAATCTACCTCTTGGGATGCTTGTGAATTCTCAATAAATTAAAATATGTAAGGTATTTAGAATTTTGACTGGAATGAAGGAAGTGCTCTAGAACTGTTAGACATTGTTTTCATCAGTATGACCTAAAGTGGACACAAAATACCCGGACAGGAGGGGCTTGAACCTGGATTTAGATGGCGGCCAATAATTATAATTTACAATTCAAGAAGGCTTTTTTGTTTAAGTGCTCTCATAAATAGTACCTCATGTGATCTTCATAACAACTTGGAAAGGCATGTATCCAGTTCAGCATTTTTTTATGAACTCTTATTTGGAAATAATTTCAAAATGTCAGAGAAGTTGCATGAATAAGAATAGTATAATGAACATTCAGATCCCCTTTAACCAGGCCCACCTATGTTAACATGGTACCCCTCTTATTCCATCCTCTCTCTCTCTCTCTCTCTCTCTGCACCTCCTCACTTTTCCTTCCCCCTCTCTGCCCCACCCCTCCTCCTGTTCCCCTGTTTCTCTCTCCCCCTTATTTGAGAGTTGGTTGCAACCCAACAGCATTTTGTTTTTAATTAGAGCAATTGTAGGTTTAAAGAGAAACCAGAAGAAAGTACAGAGCTCCAAATACCACCACCACCATCACCACCCCCATCTCACCCCCTTGTTATTAACTCTTTGCATTAGTGGAGTAGTTTTGTTACAATTGATGAAACAATATTATTATAATCATATAGCTTATACTCAGGTTCACCTTGTATATTATAGTCCTAGGCTTTTTAAAAAAAATGTTTATCCTATTAACACATCCACAGCCTAAAATTTTCCATTTTAATGGAAATTTCCATTTAAATTTCCATTTTCATATATAAAATTCAGTGGTGTTAATTACATTTACAATGCTGTGCTACCACCTGCACCATTCTTTATCAAAATATTTCCATTACACTGACCAGAAACTCTGTACCAATTAAGCATTAAGTCCCCTGGCGCTACTCCCACCCCAGCCCCTGGGAGCCTGCATTCTAGGTTTTGACTCTATAAATTTACTTATTCTAATTATTGAATACTAATGAAATCATACAACATTTTTCCTTTTGTGTCTGCCTTGTCACTCAATATATATCATTTATCAAGGTTCATCCATGTTGTTTCATGTATCAAAACTTCGTTCCTTTTATGGCTGAATAATATCTCATTGTACACCACATTTTGTTCGTCCATTCACCTGTTGACAGACACTTGGGTTGTTTCCACCTTTTGGCAATTATGAATAATGCTGCTGTCAACATCAGTGTACAAATATCTGTTTGAACTCCTTCTTTCAATTCTTTTGGGCATATACCAAGAAGTGGCCAAATCACATGGTGCTTCTCTAACTTTCTGAGGAACCACTTTCCACAGTACCTGCACCATTCTATGTTTCTACCAGTGATGAATGAGTGTTCCTATTTCTCCACACTCTATCACTTGTTATTTTCATTTTTTTAATAGTAGCCATTCTGGTGGGTATGGAATGGTATCTCCTTGTGATTTTGATTTGCATTTCCCAAATGGCTAACAATGTTGAGCATCTTTTCATAAGCTTATTGGCCATTTGTGTATCTTCTTTGAAGAAATGTCTATTCAGGGCTTTTGCCCATTTTTAAAATTGGGCTTTTGCCTTTTTGTTTTTGAGTTGTATTTGTTTGCATATTCTGGTTATTAAACCCTTATCCGATGTGTGGTTTCCAAATATCTTCTCCCATTCTGTAGGTTGTCTTTTTACTTTCATGATAAAGTTTTTTAATGCATTGCACTTCATTTTGCAAACTGTGAAACTAAAGTTTAAAGGAATCAAGACTTACAGTCCAATGTTATTCATAATGATGTAGTAGGAAGGAAAAAAAAAGGTAAAGGAACCTAGGAGAATCACATCTGGGGAGGCAAAACTATTCAAGGTGTATGGGAAACAAACAAGGAGGGTATTGCTTGGTAGGTGATTAATTGCACTCCCAAAGCTGTGATCAGGCTGTGGACAGCCTTGATTTTAATTCTAAAACAACTGCAGGCCCATTGAACAATTTTGAGCAGAAGAAAGGTAATAAAATTGGTATTTTAGGATAGCTAGAAACCCCTCTAATAGAACAACTTTGCTTGTATTATTTTAACTTACAAGAATCTTCAGTTTCACCCAAGGTGCTTCTCTAACTTTCTGAGGAACCACTTTCCACAGTACCTGCACCATTCTATGTTTCTACCAGTGATGAATGAGTGTTCCTATTTCTCCACACTCTATCACTTGTTATTTTCATTTTTTTAATAGTAGCCATTCTGGTGGGTATGGAATGGTATCTCCTTGTGATTTTGATTTGCATTTCCCAAATGGCTAACAATGTTGAGCATCTTTTCATAAGCTTATTGGCCATTTGTGTATCCAGTATCTGAATACTGGACGAGAGGGAGATGGATGGGTTTCTCTGTCAGAGAGGTTGTGTCATTTATGGTTTTCCTTCTGTAAGTCTGCCTTCTGACTTCCGTAATCTGATCTGACAATATAAAAGAGGGTGATCAAGGAATCTTATTCTTCATAAAGAAATCAATATTTTCTACTTCCAACTTTAACAGCAAAAGCTCTGACTTGATAGGGGCAAATCACCAACTGTTTTTCTCCTGTAAGAACTAATTTTTCCACTAGAAAATTCAACTTTTCCTTTAGTTATCTGATTTTATTTGCTGAGAACCTGATGTTTATGGTTTCTAGAAGGATAAAGAAAGAACATGGTAAAGAGGTCAAGGTTTGCTGTATTCTTGTAAGACAATCGCTAATATTTTATTAGATAACATTTATCAGCTTTTCAGAAAGTTCATACAAATGAAAGTTTGGAAAATATAAATATGTTGTAATAATTTAAAATGGCAGCAAGAGAAGACTTGTTCATCTAGAGAAATGTTCTATTTTCTTTCATTTATTGCTTAAGCTTGCTGGTATATTATTTGACCACCTATTTGAGGTTTCTATGACAAAACTTAAATTCAGTTTCCTTCCTGATCCTTGTTCCAAATTCACATGTTGCCCGCAGGAGTTGTGACTGATGACACTCAGTGCTTATATTCAACCAGTTCTGAAATGTCCTGCAGATTACAAGGATGCCGGCATACTACCTTACTAGAAAATAGTGGAAGCCCAGCTCCCTGCAGGCTCTTCTCCCCTCCACACAACATGTGGGGTTGGAATAACTGAGAGATCGAGACTGAGACTCCTGCCAACTCTGAGAAGTATGGTATTGGAGCTGACAAATTTGAGGAGACAGAGGAAAAGAAAGCTCAAGAATGAATTGATTTGAAATCTGTCTTGTGGTAACATAAGTTCTACTATAGTCGTTTGAGTATAATTTTAAAAGTTTAGAATTGAGGTAAAGAAGGCTGTTGTCCCAGAGTCCCCCCAAATATTATACCAAAATCAAGGCACCCATATGTATGTGTCTGGGTCCAATCAGGAGACAGAAGGCCTGCAGGGATTACAACAGTAAAAGTTAGAATGTAATCAATACTTTATGAACAAAGACTAACTATAAAATATAAGAGAACTCTATATAGTCAGCCTGGGCTAAGGGAGAGTACCCCAGGAAGGAAAACCTTGAAAAGAATCCCTCTTCCTAATGTTAGAGATCAGACCTCATTGGAAAACACATAGTTTCAGTCCCCTGCATGACCCAGGGGCTCAGGGGTCTGTCTGAGCAAAAGCGGCTCTGCAAGAGGTGGGTGAGCAGAAAGCAAGCAGAAAGCAAGCTTTGAGACAGGGAGTCTCAGCTGTGGGCAGGGCACACAGGTAGACAGCGAAAGTAGGAGGGGCAGTGCAGGTGGGAGGGCAGGAAGCCCAGAACCTGTGGTATCCCTGTTGAAGGGGCCTCAGGAAGTTGATCTCTCCAGGTTAGGTTGGGGCTGCAAGGTCACAGAGGGATCACACATCACACTCCTGGCTTAGGTAGAGCCACACCAAACTCCTCCCACCCACACTGCCAAATGGGTAGCTGCTGGTACCAGCAAGAGATGCTTCTTCTTCCTGCAGAGTCCCTCCAGCACCCCCTTAACACTGCAAAGGAGAGAAGGCTGGCAGGAAGCCCATTCTCTACTGCAGAGCAGGTATAAAAGCATGCATTTAGAGCTGAGAGGCAATAAATTGATAAGTGGCACACACACCAAAATAGTTTATGATCTAGAGAGGGCTATATACAGATGCTCTTTAAAAAAAAAATGTCTATTCCTTCTGAAAAAGAATTCTAAGGCCATCCACGTATGATCCATACCACTTTGTAATTTTGTGACTTTGGGGAAGATACTTAACTCCTGTGCTTTCAGTTTTTTCACCTGTAAAATGAGCTGTTGTAAAGATCAAACTAGATGATACTTGGAAAGCGCATAACACAGAACCTGAACCACAGAAAGCATTAAATAAGTGTTCATTCTTAAAGCAGATTCCCAAGAAGCCTCATTATTTTACCTCACTTAATGATTTGAGCATATGTGTGGAATCAGACACACATATGCAACCAAAAATTTAGGGCAAAGTATATATTTTTCCTACTCTGTTACATTGTCCAATCTATTATTGACCCAGGGTGCATGGGCATGTAAAAAATTGAATACTTTATAATTATAAATGTTTATGTTTTAGAAAAATTTCTCCATTTGTTCAAAATTTATTTCTGTCAGCATTGTTTTGTTGACTCTAAATACATGTGTACACACACATTCATGCATGTGTGTCATATTTATCGTATATAAGTTCTACCTAGGTCTTACCATTTTGCTTCTGGGTATTTTAAATTTTTGTTGATTTTTATGGCTCATACTGTGCCTGTTTGAAGGGATTTATGTACCCTAGAAAAACTGTTTTAATCCTAATCAATCTTGTGGAAGCAACAGTTTCTTCTAATCTCTATTCAGTACTATAGATTGGAGACTTGATTAGGTGATCTCCACAGAGATGTGACCTAATCAATTGTGAGTATTGCGCTTGATTAGATGGAGACATGTCTCCACCCATTCTACATGGGCCTTGATTAGTTTACTGGAATCCTATAAAAGAGGAAGCATTTTGGAGAGAGTTCCTTTTGAGAATGAGGAGAGAGCAGTAGAATCACAACAGAATGATGAGAGAACCACCGAGTTCACCAGCCAGAGACCTTCGGAGATAAAGAAGGAAAGCATCCCCAGGGGCGCTTCATGAAACAAGAAGCCAGAAGAGAAAGCTCGCAGACTTCGCCATGTGCCCTACTAGCCGAGAGAGAAACCCTGAACGTCATCAGCCTTCTTGAACCAAGGTCTTTCCCTGGATGCCTTCGACTGGACATTTCTATAGACTTTCTTTAATTGGACTTAGAACTGTAAATTTGCAACTTATTAAATTCCCCCTTTTAACAGCCATTCCATTTCTGGTATATTGCATTCCGACAGCTAGCAAACTAGAACACTTACTTTCTAACTAGTTCCTGATGTATAGCTTAGAACTATTGAAGTTCATATTTATTTTATAACCAATCACCTTATTTTCGTATTGGTTATGGTATATTTCCAGTTGATTTGCAGGGGTTCAACATCTTTCCATTTCAATATAGTGATCATTTTTGTCTTTTCCTTTTCACAATGTCTATTTTTTTTTTACTTAATTGAACATAATAGGAATTAAATTAGGCAATGCAAAGGTTTCTGCCTTATTCTTAACTTCTGTGAGTTTGATATGGTATTGGATATTAGATTTATATGTCTTAATATTTAAGATTCTTTTATTTTATTTTATAAAACCTTTCAAAATTGGCAGTAGGCATTCAATTTTAGCAAAATACCTTCTCAGCCTCTACTGAATCAAGCATAAATTTCTTCCCTTATTCATTGCTGTGATGAATACATTTACTAACATTTAACCATCCTTCCATTTCTATGAAAACACAATACTTGAACATATTATGTACTAATAAAATAAATTGACCATTTTTCTTTCAATTTTGCATCTAGATTGATACATGAAACAGTCCAAAGTTTCCTTTTTGACAATGTCTTTTTCACATTCAGAAATCAGTGGTATGGTACTGAAATGAAAATAATTGGTATAATTGTTTTATGATCTAAAACAGTAAATGCAATATAGAAAAGATAGAGTCTTAAAGGTCTATGCAAATTCACATTTAAAACTTTCCATAAAATATTTGTCCTTCTCCGCCTGGCTTATTTCATTGAACATGATATCATGTCTTGAAGGTTCATTCATGTCATTGCATTGATTAGGATTTCATTCATTTTTACAGCTGAATAATATTTTTCATTGTTCCTTTGCTCTTTTGTTTTCCATTGAAATCTTTCAAGTCCAAATATCAACTTTACTTTGCCTTTAATTTAAAAATGCAGAAATGTATCTGCCTTCGGCTTTCTAGGCTAAAACTTTTTGATGTGAGATCTGGGGCTAATAAATCTTAGCAATGCCCATCTGTCATATAAAGTATAAGAGTAAGCACCAAAGAGTATTAGCAGAAGATATGAAAACTGACAACTTCCGTTCTCAGAACTTTTTCATTTATAAAAGGAAAAGGAAATAAAATTTATACTTTATTGCCTCTTCTCATCTGTTAAAGTATATAGTGATACACAGTGAATTCTCAGGAGTGAAAAAAATGAAATATGGATGCATTATCATTTTAATGTTCACTGATATTCATTTATTCCTTTAATTGATATCCATGCTACAGTCTCTTTATTCCCATGCAGTGAATTTTTTATTTCAATTACCATATTTTTAGTTCTAAAATTTTCACTTAGTTTTTATTTCTCTGCTGAGATTAACTACTACTCTATGATCATATTTTTCTTTAAGTTCTTCAGCATATTTATAATGGCCGTCTTTGGTTTAGTTCATACTGACTGCTTTTCTCTTTGGCTAAAGGTCACATAACGCTTGTTTATTTTGCATATATAACAATTTTAGATTATGTACTGAAAATTCTGGATGATATAGTTTAGAGACTTAGATTCCATTAACTTTCTCTGATGGGTTTTGAATTTGGCTCTAACATGCATCCAATTGCTGGCTAATTACCTTGAATTTCTGTATTAAAAAAAAAATGTTCTGAGGATGAATCTGTGGAAAGTTTATGGTGTTGGGACTTAACCTCCAAATTCTGTCTGAAGCTTTTTTCATGCTTTGATTTTGGTCTTTTTAAGGTGGGCCTCCCCCTCCCTCCCCCCCCCCCCCGCCCCCACCAAGGAGTAGCTTTCTTGTTGTCTCAGTTGAATGCCCACATGTGTTAACAAAGTCATTCCATCGTGGCTAGGTCTGAACTCTATCATGTCCCAGCACTGCTCCAGTTCCAGCACCCCTGTGCCACCCTCTGCCTTTAGGAATCACTCTCTGGCAAACCCTTAGTACTCTCCCTCTGCACACCCACTGTCCAGCCTTAAGACAAGGAGTCATGGGTTAAGCCACACACAGACTGTGGGGTCTTCTCCTCTGTGCAGATTCCTCTTCTCTGGTACCTCGTGCCATACAGCCCAGCTGCTTCAGTAGAACTGGCATCTGCTTTCTACCTTCTTGGGTCAGGAAAAGTGCTCTGCTTGGGCTCCAGCCCTCTCCCTGCACTGCAGTCAGGAAATCACCCCATCCCCACCCCCCGACAGAGATTTAGGTTGATTATGGGACTCATCTGGGGATGTCCCATCACTCAACTATCACAAACCTGCTTTGCCTCAAATTGGAAATCAATGTGTATATTTTTAATATTTTCAAAAATGCCAAGAGATAACACAATATTGTAAATCAGTAGGACAAAATTAGATTTCAGATATGTCTTAGAATCTTTGGGTTTTCGAGAATGAATTTAAGGAAAATGAAGTAACCCTTTTATTGAAAATTTATTATAATTTATACACTACATTAATATAAATAAGAATGTAAACCTGAGCACAATAACAATTAATTCTATTTAATTATTTATATAGGGTAATCTCATTTAATCCTTGAAAACAACCCTCTAATACTTGTATTATTCACATTTGTCAGATAAGAAAATTTAGTTTCATTGAAGCTAATAAATTGCTGAAGGTCACAGACGTAGTTAATTTTCAGAGACTAACTGAACACAGGTCTGACTTTCTATAGAGAATAATTTCCTGTAGTTTATCCAAGGATCTATGTACAATGTATCAGCCCAAAGCCACATGGGAAAAATAAAAAACAACAGCAAAATAATATTGTTCAGATTATTAATTAATTAAGGATATGGGGTTCTAACTCAGATAAAACTACTAAGAGCTTTTCCAGTTCACTTCTTCTACGGCATTGGGGGGGCAAAAAACTGAATAAATAAAGTCTTACCCAAACTTCAGCTTTAAGTTAGAATGAGGTTTCTTAGTTACTGGATATGTAGATTGCGGGCTCAGGATGTTGAAGATGCTGTAGACGCCCTATCTATTTGCATTCACATGTAAATTTCAGTTTGTGAGTATAGACATAAACTCCCATGGAATCACATCTTCTAAGGGACTTGTATTTAAGTTGGCATTGTTTACATTTCCTTCGTGATTTCGGTACCTCAATTGATAAATTGCTGCAACAGTAGATTGTATTTACTCTCAAAAGTTGTATTTCCCCCCAAATAAAAGTACCAGTCTGTGACAACAAACCCAGATCATAAACTCTTCACATTCATCACAGTGCAAAGCTAAATACATCAATAAGTATATGATTTCTTGAAGCAACATTTATTTATTAAAAGCTTTTAGATGAATGTATTATTTTGATGTCTATTGCCAAAAAGTGCCATAAATATTTCCAAAATGACAACGATGAGTTACAGAACAAAATGAAAAACAAAGTTGGCTTTTTTCACATTAGAGTATATAGTTAAATTTGTTATTCTAGTCCCACATTGTTCCCAGAATATTTAAGTTTATCAAATCTGAGCTTATTGGAGAGATGCAGAATGGCACATCTAGAGTCTTCTACACATTTCCCTACTCAAAATACACTGTGCATCTTTACAACTTTTGCTCAGTTTATCTTCTAGATATATTCCAGACAACTTATCATAACTCTATAGCTATGTTAGTGTGTTTTAGCATGATTCTTAAAATGTTTAATGAATAATTTTGTTTTAAAATAATTACTGAGCACCCACTATGTTTCCAGTAATGCTGTAGGTAGGTATGTTTTTGTCTTTAAAACCATTTACATACAATCTTTAATTCAGAAGATGTCTTTGTGGGAAGATTGGAGAGAGGGCATCCCTTGGAGTGGATAAGGGACCCAAGCACAGGGTGGGAAGCTGGTGGCTCTGCCTTCCAGGCGAGGGCTCAGGGTCACCTCTGGATGACCTGAGCATGAGCAGAGCTTATCTGCCTGTATTCTTAGTTTGCAGCATGGGCCAATCTCTGGGTGATTTGGCCCCAGGGATGGAGAAACAGATATTAACTTCAAAACAGAGGGTTCTGAAGTGATCAAAACATATCAAGTGCCTACTGTCATGTAGCTTTCATTCTGTTTTGGGAAGACAGGCAATAAATAAATAACCTAAATGATGTCAAGTGATGACAAACTCTGAAGTGTGGCAAGACAAGGAAGAGAGTGATAGAAGGAGGGTGATGCTATATAGGATGGTCAAGACAGTCCTTTCTTATAAGATGATACTGAAACAGAGACCAAAATGAAGTGAGGGATCAAATTATGTATCTAGAAGGGGTGGGGTGAGGGAATTTTAGATGAGAAAATAGTAAGAGAGCCCCCCCTCTCTCTATATATATACACACACACACAAACGTACATATTCAAACACACATATTTAATTGCCATATAAATTAGATCACTTAAGAGTAATTGTGGCCTTAAAAGAGAAGAAAACTGAGAACTGATCCTGATGGAATTCCAAAATTTAGAGTATTGCACAAGAAGATGAAGACCCAGCAATAGTAACAAGAAGGAGCAGTCAGCAAAATAGGAGGGAAACCCAAGAAAAGACTGGTTTCCAGGAAGTCAGTGAAGAAAGCATTTCAAGAAGACAGGAATGACTTGTATATCAAATATGAAGACAGAAAGTAAGGTGAGGACTGGGAAATGGCCATGAGAGTGGATGTAGTCACTGTTGACCTCGACAAGAATGTCTACAAGGATAAAATTCTGTTCAGAGAGGGTTCCAGGAAAATATACGAGAAGATGAAGGGACAATGAGTAAAGAAGAGACTTTCAAGTTTTGTTGTAAAGGATGATGGCGAAGGGAATGTTAGCTGTAAGGTGATGAGTGATCAATGTACTATTGCAGTATGTTGAAATCTTGATGGAAAAAAATGATACTGGAGAGAAAGCAAGAAGACAGCTACCAGTGAAGAAGTTGCCCTTGGATAGCAGTAGATAAAGTGTATCTACTGAAAAAGAGGCAGGGCAGAGTTTACAGATGCAGATGCAGTGATGCAGGTAGGGTGGTAGATAGGAAGGAGAGAGCATATGGAAGTCCTTTTCCATAACTTTTATTTTCTAGTGCACTAAGAAAAGTCATCAACAGAGAGTGGGGGGTAGGAAGCAAAAAAGGAGATATTTAAGGCTTGATGAGGGAGAAGCAGTATGAATAGTTTATAGAAAGGTGGGAAAGTGAATTGACCGGGGAATTCAATTAAGATTGCAGGGCATATTTAAGGGTGAAATTAGAGGCTTTTTTGCATTATACTTAACTTGGGCCAACATCTGTAGCCAACCCCACCAAAAGGGCTAACTTTTCACTCCATGTATTAAAATAATATGCATTTTACAAATGAGATCATGCTATGCAAACCATTTTGCAATGTGACCTTTTTAACTTAAAAAAATACAGTAAGGACTGCTTAAAGGGCTTGGGGTTTTATTTTGGAGTCACAGAAATGTTTTAAAACTAGAGATGGTGACTGCATAACATCTTGAGTGTCACTGAACTGTTCACTTTAAAAGTAGTTCATTTCTGTCGCATGGATTTCACCTCAATAAATTTAAAAATTGAAATAGACGTATGCAATGAGCATTTTAATGTCGATACCAATGGATCTACTTCATACCTTAAGTGGCCAATAATAATTCTTTGAATGACTCTAATATATATTATTTTTTTCACTGTACCATTATGATGAACAACTTGGACATAACACTCTGTCTGACCCCAAGATTCTTTTCGTTGGACAACATCCTAAAAAAATAATGCAGGCACTGCACCCATTGAAAACTCTTCATACATCTGCTAAATTGCTTTGAGGAAAGATTTTCCCATCTACACTTAGACCAGTGGCTTATGATGGAGCTGATTTCCCCACAGGCTGGCCATATCTGAGTGATAACATTCTTTAAAATCTCTGCCGGTGATTCTGTTTCGATACTTCCTGAACAAAAATAATTCCAAATAGTATTTTGAAGATAAGAAGCATTTTATAAATAAATAATTATATATATTAATTTAATTATATAATAAATATGAAATGTTTCAACTATTTGAGACTTCCTAATGCTCAGATATATTTTGTTTTATTTTGGAAATTAAGCTATATACAAATATTTATATTGTACATATATTAGTCACATATATATATTTAGTCATGTACCTATGTTTTAGTCAATATATATCTTGGAGTTGTAAGTAAGAATATATCTATGTGAACTACATGACAGGTGCATACTGGCATCTACTGAAATATTATGATATTCAGCACTATGCTTGATTGACATCTTTTCCCTTTTTTTGTTCCTTTCTCTCCCCAGGTTCTTTAGTTTCCCTCCAGCCCAGGAATGGGGAGTGGTATGTGTAGAGAAGCCCCCAGGCCTGAGAGCCCATCTGCTTTCCTTCCTGGAGCCTAGAGGAGGGCAGGAGGGTGGGCTCCCCAGCCCCCACTGAGGGAGAATAGGGCTCTTAGCGCCCAAGCTCTGACCCCCCCACCCCTTCCTTTTCTCCCCTGTCCCTAGGATCAGGCTACTTCTGGGTGGGGTAGTGGGTTCCAGCTCTGCTCACACAGAATGTAGGGACTAAAAATTAAATACTATTAAGTGTTTTTTTGTTGTTTGTTTGTTTGTTTTAAAAAGACCACTGATTACATTGATTAAAGAAAAAAAACAGGAACCTAAATTTCAAAAGATTAAGGTATGTGTATACGATACCTGCATGAAATCTGTATGACCTTTAACAGTAGTGCTAACAAGTATGTCCTGGGTTTTCTGGGAAAATCTTGATATAAAACATTTTCTATATCATTTCTCCTCTATCAGAAATAGTCTAGAAATGCCAATATTTCTGCATCCAAATGGTACTGCCTAGTATATCTCTCACATTTAGATATAACACAAAAATATACTATCTGCTTATGTGCTCTAAGCCTTGGTTTAAAAATAATGTCCTCTATCACAAGGAAAATACAGAAGAAAGGAAACAGATTTGGGACAACCTAGAGTGGTCAACTTGTTCCATTGCACTGGGTCATTGTCTTAACATTATAGATGTTTTCCTCCATAGAACAGCATTTAATTTTAAGGGAAAAACGACCAATTTCTCAGAAATTAATCTGTTCTGCAAAACAGCAATTTAAAAATGGTCTAAGAAGGTAGTGTCTCAATCTATTGGTGTACCTGAATGGATATGAATGCTTATATTTATTGTGGCTTTCTCCACCTCCTAATATCACATTGATCATAGTACTATTAAGAAAAAGCACAAACTTAATAAGCACCCTGTATAGAAAACATAGTACCAATACTACTTTGCCTTGGTTGCTAAATTATAATAATCATTTTAAAAGACAAAAAAAGTAAACAGTTTTATTTTTAATTTTACTTATTTTCTTAGTTCTTAGAATCAGGAAACAAGAAATGGGTTCTAAAACATAGTGAGCTTCAGAATCCCTTGAAGAGCCTAATTTAGTACAGATTTTTGTGCCCTACCCCAAACTTAATATATCAGATTTTCTAAAAGACAAGGCCCTTATATTTCTACCTATGAAAAGAACCTCAGGTGAATAGTGTGACAGTCCAATCTGAGAATCCCATATCCAGGGCACATGACAACTGTCTATTCATGTAAACCTTGACTTCCAAAGCTTATTTGTTTGTTTAGCAATGCAGTTTTTTCTATTTACAGTTTATGCGGAAACAATATATGTCAGATTAAAAAAGATTTACTCTGATTCAAACACAGTCTGTGGCTTGGAGCAGCAAAAATTCCACCTCTTCCGTATTCCTTGACGGATCCTTAGGCCCCATAGAATCTTGGGGTACAAGGAACACAGTTGTGACTCGATAACCCACAATTCTAGCCGACCCTTTCAGCTTTGAATTTACCCAGGACCGCCAAAAGCTTATGGGCATAAAGCACCCAAGTTTGGTCTTTTCAGGATAAATACACTGACGCGTGCTTAAAGTCTCAGATTATATCGGATTTCACCATGGCAAACAGACAATGGGATTTCACTTCTGCGTCTGCCGTAAAACTGTAGCTGAGGCCACTGTCTGATGTGTCACCAAATGGTCCCTCCATAATAACCCAAACAAAAATATTCCCTTCAGAGTTAGTAAATGGGAAATCTGTATCGCCTGTGGGAATTTGGATTATTTCCATCTTCCTGATCAATGAACCCTAATATGAGATAAAAAAAATTTTTTTTCTAGAAATTACTTTGTGCAAGCAAAGTCCCTGACCTCAAGGAACTCAATCTAGTGGCGGACTCTCAGAAAATTCATTTTAAAACAATGCAATAAGTTCAATGCTAGAGTTTACATAGGTTGCTATGGAAACAAGAAGATAAATTCTATAAGAATTACATTACCATTTTTGCCTTGGCTACAAGCAGACAAGAGCTAAATTGTATGCTCAACTATAGCCACAAAGTTAACATTCACTCAAGGCATATTTTATTCTTTCTTTCTCCCCAATCTAATTCTATCCTTTTATTCTTTCTTTCTCCCCAATCTTATTTTATCCTGTTTATACTTTTCATTCATCATATTTTATACCTCCTTTCTATTAAAAAAGGATACAAATATGGCATTAAAATGTACAATTCATAAAAATTTCTTACCACTTATTACATACTTTTGTACTTTAAAAAAAATCACAAGATAAAAAAAGCAAAATCATGGGTGGTTATAGTCATATTATACTCCATAAACACATGTGTTCAAAATAAAAGTGTTAGGAGACATAAAAGTGTAAGTAGATAGCTTAATGTGAAGCCTTATGTGCAACTTATACATGCTGTCTAGTAGTAGAGTAACAACTGAAGTGGCCCACAATCTCATTTCTCTAAGAGAGGTAAATCTATTCACTAAATGAAGCAGAACATTCAACTCTCTTATAGATCCCACCTAATTTTAAAGAACCACCTGGAAGCAGTTAGCCAGACAACTGAATGATCCTTGCAATTCTGGCACATCTACATTTTCTTGTCCCAGACTGTAATTTGAATAAAACCCACTTGCTTTATTGCTGTGGGTCTATTGCTCACAAAAGTTTGGGCAGTATCACATTAAACATATATAGTCAAAGACAATACTTGCTACTTTATAGGTGACAGAGATACTGCTTATTTACAAGGAGACATGCAGCTTGAGTTACAGGTCCTGTGATGGAGAGGTACCCTCACTGGTACCTACTCACTCTGTACAACTGTCCTCCCGGGCCATCGTGGAAAACAAGGCAAAGCTAACTGGCCCAAGCAAATATAGACCCTTTAATCTGGATCTCAAGTTTGCAGTGCTTTGCTTTATCTAGCTGAGCTCCCTAATGGTCAAAGGTTAATCACAGACACTGACTTTGCCTTCCGTCCTTCAGACTGTGCTATAGAAAGTAGTGGTGAATGCTGTGAATGAGAATATACATTTTCAAATCTGATCACACTATTCATTTTGTAAGAGTCAAACACCTACCTTCAGGAAGGTAGTTCTGTAAAGTCCTGGACTCAATAAGCATTAACTGAAATCCCAGTTCTGACTCGAACTAGCTGGGGGGACCTCTCCTGCAGAATGCACAAAACTTCAGTGTCTGTTTCCTTATCCATAAAATGAGGAACCTAATGATATTTATATCATGGGGTTATTGAAAGAATAAATTAAATGTAGGCTTAGAACGATGTGTTATAGTACAAAGTGTTAGGAAAGGGCTCTCACCGTTGTGGGTATTGTTAGGCTGTTATATTCAACAAGAACAACAGAACAAAAAGGCATCAGCGATACGTGCAAGGAATTTGTCCTGGTTTGTGTGCCAGCCTAATGACAAACACTACAGCACTGTCAACTCTCAAGTGTTCCTGCACTCTGCAAGCTCTCTTGCCCATCCAACATTCAGGTGAAGGTTTAATTGTTTCTTTCAGTGACTCCGAGTACTTTTAAATTAATTTATTGTATCATATAACTGATAGGTTTCTTCTTCTGTAACAATGAGAATTGTTTAAATCGCATTGTCTCCATTTATTCAAAAATAAATGTGATGTTCTTTATGGAAGCCATATGAGATTTATATATGTGCTTTATTCCCTGAATTTTATTTTCTACACTCACCCTGATTCTTCATTCCTGGTTATATTTCAGTGAGTGGGTCCTTATGTAGGCTCCCTCCAATACTTTGTGAAGGAAGCAAGTTAAACAATATGGAATAACTTCCTTTTTATGCTTTCCTAAAACATGCTTTATAACATAGAGAAATAAATCTCGGGTGCACGGGTAGTTTAGTGGTTAGTATGCCCGTCTTCCATGAGGGAGACCCGGGTTCGATTCCCAGACAATGCACAAATAAATAAATAAATAAATAAATAAATCTATAGAGGATCATCCTTGTAATCCTCTCTGCAAGGTATTTTGAATTCACTTTTCTCCCTGTCTTTGTGGTACCTGTGGTACATATTTTAACCAAAAGTTTAAAGAATGCAGAAGCAGGTGATAAGAATAGAGCTAACAGAAAGAAAAGTCTGAATAATTCAAATGCTATAAATTCACTGAATTTTTACAACAATTATAATAATAATTCACTTACTGTATGAGCTGTTGTTACTGTTACATACTGTTACATAACAGTAACAACAGCTCATACAGTGGGTGATTTTAGTTACTATAAAGTATAAAGCTATTCAAGGGATTTCCAAATTTTTTAAAAAGAACCTTTTATGATCTATTAGATCATATTATGATCTTTTAGAAAAAGATACTATAGAATATCTAAATTATAGCTCCAAAAATAAAACTTTGTATATACTTTACCCATCACCATTTCCAAGTAGTCATGCCTGCAAAAAAAATTTTTGACCTCATGGGTCTTTGGGTTCCCATCCTTTCATTAGCCTCAAGCCACTGGTGATTGTTTCTTTAGTACATGCTCAAGCTGACTATATTCTTTGGCTTGACAAGTGCCAGCATTTCCAAATAAAGTTACTACCCAAATCACCATAGAACATGATATAGAAAATCCTCTCCAAACCAAATAATGTTTTACAGGCTTTTTTTTTTTTTTACAATAGCACCAGGTTAAATGTCTTCTTCTACAATCTACACAAAATTATGCTTTATTAAAAATGGAGTTTATAGCTCCCAGGTTCATTTCTATTCTCAAAGCCTATACAGACAATAGCCCTGGTTTTGCTTTCCCTCTGCTCCCGTGAAATTATTCAGATATGGATAGTCCTGAAACAGCCTGAGTTTCTAAGTGAGTGTTATTACCAAGCACACACTCATACATACACACACTGAAGCCTGACCAAAATTGGCCTCTAATGCTCAATCCTTGAGGCAATTCCCAGGTCTTCAAGCCTGAATGTGCATGAAGAGAGATATGGAAGTTGTTATGAAAGGGTAGCAGGGCATCACTTATTCATTCATGCATTTGTTCATTATTTGCCTATGTTCAAGGTAATAAACTAGTGATTGGATTGGGTTCAAGAGTATCCAGTAGGATAGAAATTGAGCAATGAGTCAAAAACATGGCTTTGAGTGCTTCTGCTATAAAATGAATCAGAAAACAGGTAGAATATTAGTTATTTAGCAGATGTAGAATAGAAGATTAAGAGACATGTTTTGTGTTTTTTTTTTAAGCTAGGAAGAATTGCTACATATGTGTGAGCTGATGAAAAAAGAACGATTAGAGAAAAAAATGATGAGGGAAGGGGGTTATAACTGCTCACTCAATGACTGTGCATAAGAGGGCAGGCATTTAAAACAAAAAACAGGTCAGGCATTTAAAGCATATGTGTAGCACTGGGCCTTCTATGGGGGAAAAGGCCATTTATCTTACAATAGGAAGGAAAGCAAAGTTTAGGGAAAGAGATGCTGGCACATGTGTTTGTAGATGCATAAAGTAGTGTTCTGCTTTTTCTTTCTGACAGTATTTTTTGAGAATTAAAAAGCAAGGTCAGGAACGATGAGTTAAAGGGAGGTTTAGATGTTCTGTTTGGTGAGGGTGTGTTTATTGGTTATCTTTCTTTTGGGGACAATGAAATTATCTAAAATTGAAAGTCTTGGTGGACTGTGGACTTTGGGCATTATACATGATGCTTAATGAATGCAGGTGGCTAAAGGATGCAATGACTGAGATTGGCGAACATTGGTGTATACATATGGTTGAATATTGTGCTGCTACAAAAAAGAACGAAGTTGTGATACATGCATCATTGTGAATGATCCTGTGGGACATTTGGTGAGGCAAAATAAGCCAGAAACAAAAGAGCAATTGTTGTATGGTCTCATTTAGAAAATACTTATTAGAAAACAGGGCCCTAGATTATAAGTTCTTAAAGCAGCCACATTTAGTCCAGAGCAGTAATTGTTATTTCTGGATTTTGAGAGGTTGTTTTATATATGTATCACCTGGTATTTTGAGATAAGAATTAAGCTGATCAGGTTGGGATTAAGGTAATTCAGAATATAGAGTTAAGGAAGATATTGTCTGTATTTTGGAACCTCACCTCTTTGAAACTGAAGGAAGATAGGTTTATTTTGTCCAAAGACTAAATTTTCTGTAGCATATAACCTAACTCAACCCTGTCTGGATAGATCATTTAAACAATCCAAACACAGGGAGCCCAGAATAAGAATGAGGGCCTTTAATCCTGTATAGCTTAATGTAATGCCTGGATATATCCCAGAGTATATTAAGCAGATAATAAAAAATATTGGCAAAGTCCCTTGAGGGATGGGAAAAAAAATATGTGGAACTATTAAACTTTATCAAATGGGGAAACCCCGATCCTATATCACACTTCAGGGACACCCAAATCAATAGGCCAACCTCTTGATCTTGAGGCTTGCTCTTGTGAAGATTATGTATGTAGTGGAGAAGCTTGGCCTACCTATAGGTATGCCTAAGAGATACTTCTGACAGGCCTCTTTTGTTGCTCAGATGTGGCCTCACTCTCTCTAAGCCCAACTCTGCAAGTGAAATCATTGCCCTTCCCCTTACATGAGACATGACACCCAGGGGTGAAAGTCTCCCTGGCAGCATGGGAGATGATGCTCACGGATGAGTCTGGCTCTGGCACCATGGGATCAACAATGCCATCTGGACCAAAAGTGGGAAAATAAGTGTAACAAAGTATTAATGGCAGAGAGAGTTCAAATAGAGTCAAGAGGCTACTCTGGAGGTCACTCTTACACAAGCTTCAGTTAGACATTGCTACCTATCTTAGCTTGCCAAACCTCAACCAAAATCATTTCCAACAATCCTAAACAACACCTAATGTGTTATATAAGATTCTACAAAGGTTTCATGTAGTAGGGTAACTTTTCAGAAACTTACAACCTCCAGATGGGTCTCTGGACCAGACAATTCCTGAAACCTAAAGGGGCCAGCCTCTCCAGAATATCAGATAGTTCCATCCACTTTTCTCATATTATTGACAGCCCTTTCCAACATGAAAAAGTTAGAATGGGCATAGCAAAAAATACCCTAAAAGAGTGGAAGAAAAATCAAATGTGATGGTGGAATTATACAGACAAGGTAAGGTTTAACAAACAAGTATGATTGTTGAGTCATTATATAGATATGTCTTTTAGTCTCCAGTATCTTAGAGCAGCTGAAAGTAAAACCTAAAATTGTGGAATTATAACCCATACCAAACTCTGAAATCTATTCTACAACTAATTGTTGTACTGTGCTTTGAAATGTATTGCTTTTTTGTATATACGTTATTTTTCACAAAAAATAAAACAATGTATTTTTTTCTAGCCTCTTACATTTAGTTAGGGTTCTCTAGAGAAACAGAATCAACAGGAAACACTCAGAAATATAAAATTTATAAAAGTGTCTCACGTAAACAGGGAACACAGAGTCCAAAATCTGCAGGGCAGGCTGTGAAGCTGACAATTATGATGGAGGTGTGGAGGAACTCCATAGGAGAGGCTCCCCGGTCAAAGCAGGAAGAGAGCCTATCTCTTCTGAATCCTCCTTAAAAGGTGCCCAGTGATTAGATTAAGCATCACGCATTGCAGAAGACACTCCCCTTGGCTGGTTACAAATGGAATCAGCTGTGGATGCAGCTGACATGATCATGATTTAATTCTATGAAATGTCCTCATTGCAACAGACAGGCCAGCACTTGCCCAACCACACAAACAGGTACTACCACTTAGCCAAGTTGACACATGAACCTGACCACTACACCTCCAGTGCTTTGGAGCACTTAGAAGGAAAAATCTGAAAAGTGGACTGGTAACCCATAACAAACTCTGAAATCTGTTCTGTAACTACTTGTTAAGTGTGTTTTGAAAATCTTTGCTTTTTCTTTCTTTTCTTTATATAAATGACATATTTAACAATAAAAACATTATCATGATAACCTTGCCTGATGCATCCCCTACCTCTGGAATTTTCAGATATGTAACCCAATATATTTCCTTCACTGATAAAGATATTATGCATTAGATTTTCTACTTATTGCAACTGAAAGATTCCTCTCTTCCATAGGATACAATAAAATATTAGTAACAAATAAATCAGCAAAAAATAAAACTAGAGAAACAATTTTCAGAAGAAAGTAGATTAAATTAAATTTGATTAATCATCACATTTATAATGTAGCTTCCCAGAAACCAGTGTAAAATGCGATATAAGATTTCTGTTTAAGAATAAACATATATGTGCTTCTAGAGAAATAAAGAAATGTTTAAGAATTCAGACAATAGGTCATGCTATAGTAGAAATTCATAATGTCAGATTTGAACAAATTGATTTATATGACTACAGAACCCTGAATGATGATAATTTCCTAGAGTAAGACTAAAATATTACTTAAATAATACATAAGGAATATCTCAAAAAATACCCAAGCAAATACTTACCAGTTCAACTGCCTTTATACTTGCAATGACATGTTGTAGATGTATGTTACAATTGGTCACTGCCCATTTATTAGTGCATAACACACAGCACCACCAAAGCTATTGCAAACAGACAAGGCTCAAAAGTTACCTATGGTAAAGAAAGATTTGAATGGAAACTCTTTTAGCAAAGACCACCATGTATAACACTTTGTTTTTGTTCTTCCAACAGCCTAAAGATGGTGTAAAATATGTTTGAAGATTTTAAGTAGGAAATTAGTTATATTAAGAGATGATATATGTGTATATTTGATATATACATCTATGTTAAAATGTCTAGGATGATGGGAAAAAGCTTCAGTTAAAATAATTATGTAGTTAAAGCCTAATTTGGCATCTGAGATGGTAGCAGGTGGAAAATAATTTTTAATGTAATAAATAAAAACTGTCTCTCTAAGCAAGGGGTCTAGAGTACATAAAAGAGGGTGTCACCATGTGTTCACTGATGGGAAATATGGACAATTACCCTATATGGAGAGTCTGAAAGCTGTAAATTATAGTAAAAACTTCCATTACTTCCTATATAAAAACCAACAAAATAAGGGTACAAAATTTCATGCACCCCCAAGGTGAAGCAGCTTCACAAATGTATGGTAGAATGCAATGAAGTAGGCCCCTAATGCCTGCTCTTTTGCCCCAAATCCAAAATCTTCTCAGATCTCTCTGATTAGTTGTATGGGACATTGCCAAAGCTAAGCACGTCAATGAAAAATGAGGTAGCTATTGCATATATCTTCCCCCTTCCTTTAAAAAAAATTTTTATTGTACCAACATATATAAATTCATAATTTTAACCTTTCAAATTAAGTCTTTTCTTATCTGTGAATCAAAAGGTACTAGATAACCAACACATTCTGAAAACTGATAAATAAAATGAATCAATCAAGCATTTAACATGTTTTTCCTGTATGAACAAAACCTGAAAAAAAACTAATGGCTGATTTTTCTTCTTTACAGAAGTGTTCGATTCATAAATGAAGAAAGAATAATTGAATTCAGTAATACCATTTTCACATGCTTACTGAAATAATGGGTTTAAGCAATAATCATAAGATCAGCACAAAAAGAAAGACCTCCAGATACTTTGTTCCTCAACGTGAGGAATCAATGAAGAGCTTTGCCGAAAAAAGTTAAACTCAGATCACATCAAGTCTCTAACAGAAAATAGGAATAGAGGACTATATTAAGTGACTGTTTAGGACACAATCAGCAAATCCAGAACATGTAAAATACAACAGGTAAAACAGCAAAACAAAAGTGTTAGAGCCTAAAGGTTAAAGAGATTTAGGAGACCTATTCAATTAAACACATTGTCTGGGCATTGTTTGAATCTTCACTTGAACTAACAGACCAAACAAATTGGAAATTTTGAATGCTGCTCACACGTTTGATAAAATAATTACTGCATGTTTTAACATGTGATAGTGACATTGGGTCATTTTACAAAGATTTTATATATATATATATATATACTGAAATATTTACAGATTAGATACTAGAATGAATGAGATTTTCTTTAAAGTAATTCTGGGAGGGTGGAAAGAATGAGGGGACTTAAAGAAGAAACAAGATAGTTCAGAAATTGATAATTGTACAATCTGGAGGATGGGTGTTTGAGGTTTCATTATACTATTCTCCGTCCTTTTGTACAGGTTTGAAATTTTGCATAATAAAATTAATTTTTAAATGGCAGTTAGAAGAGGTAAGAAGCAGTGAACCATTAAACGCCTAAGCCTATGATTTTCTAATTTTCTAACAAACCATGGGAAAAATAGCAAAATGGAAGAGAATTAAGTAAGTTTTAATGAGAGAGATGGTTGGTCAAACTGTTATAATCAATTCCAATTGAATCTTGAGCTCACACATGGAGTAAACATAAATCTCTCTCTTCCATAATTAAAAATAATTACACACTTTGGAGTGAAACCCATTATATCCTAAGGAAGCTGTTTCCTCTTTGGAAAGCATTTAAAAGAAAGATTTGCCTTACGACGGATCAATAATATTCCCTGTAGTTCTCACATATTCAACTTCCCGTTAATCGCAAAGGACATAACAAGCTATTTTAATCCTCTATTGACATAATACTCATTTAATACCTGTTCAATAATAATAACCTATGTGAATTTCTCTATTTCCTGTCTAGAGAAATTATTCAAATGTTCCATATGGTTTTTGGAAAACCATACTAAATGCTATCCTGATATCATTTCTTTCCTCTCTAGCACTCTCTATTTATTTTTCAAAGTTTTACTCATACACCATACAATCCATCCTAAGTAAAAAATCAATGACTCCTGGTATAAACATATATTTATGCATTCACCACCACAAACTATTTGAGAACATTTTCATGTCTTCCTCAAAGAAAGAAGAGGGAAAAAATGAAGAATAAAAAAAAATAAAAAGGAGAAGAGCAGGAAAAATAAAAAAATAAAAAGAATAAAGAATAAAAAATTAAAAAGGAGAAACGATGAAAACAAAAATCTTATACCCCTCCCTCATATCCACCCCCCCCACAGACATTTAGCTTTGGTACATTGCCTTTGTCACATACAATTGATGGAAACATTACAATATTACTGTTAACTACAGACCCTACTTTGTATTGATTGTATTTTTTCCATATGCCATACTATTTTCAACACCTTGCAATTTGACATTCATTTGTTCTTCCTCATGCAAACTCATTCTTATATTTGCACATTTAATCACCACCATTGTTCACTGTAGGCATTGCTAAGTTATACCATCTCAATCTTTATCCTCTATCTTTCCTTCTGGTGTCATACGTGCCCTCAGCTCCTTTCCCCCAACCGTACTCACACTCAGCGTCATCCAGTGCACTTATATTATTGTGCTATCAGATAGAATTGTGTTATCCATTTCTGAGTCTTTACAGTCAAGCCTGAGAACATTGTGTACTCCTTCAGTATCAAATGCCCAAACTCCACCCTCTTTCTGTCTCCTTATAACCTGTGCTCTCAACTTTAACACTCAGAGTTTGCTCTTATTGTTTGTTAATATCAGTGAAACCATACAGTATTTGTCCTCGTTTCTTGCTAATCTCGCAAAACATAGTGTCATTAAGGTTCATCCAAGTTATTGCATGCATCATGACCTTATTCCATTTTACAGCTGTGTAATAGTCCAATTGTGTGTGTATATATATATATATACACACACACACACAATTTTCTAGACCCTACACCCAAAGCGCAAGCATTGAAAGAAAAAATAAATGGGATTGCCTCAAAATTGGACACTTTTGCACATCAAAGGACTTTTTCAGAAAAGTAAAAAGGCAGCCTATGCAATGGGAGGCAATATTTGGAAGTCATATATAAGATAAGGGTTTAATATCCAGAATATTATAAGAATGAGTTTGCATGAGGGAGAACAAATGAATGTCAAATTGCAAAGTGTTGAAAATGGTATGGCATATGGAAAAAATACAATCAATACAAAGTAGGGTCTGTAGTAAACAGTAACATTGTAATGTTTCCATTAATTGTATGTATGTATATGTGTGTGTGTATATATATATGTGTGTGTGTGTGTGTGTGTGTATATATATATATATACACCCCAATTTATCCCCTTATTCTGGTGATAGATATTTGGGCTGTTTCCATCTCCTGGCATTCATGAATAATACTGCGATAAACATTGATGTAAAAGTGTCCTTTCATGTCCTCGCCTTCAGTTCCTTCAAGTATATACCTAGTAATGGGATTCCTGGATCAAATGGCAATTCTATACTTAGCTTTCTGAGGAACCACAAAATTGCTTTCCAGAGCAGTTGCACTGTTCTACATTCCCACCAACAGTGAGAATCCTCTTCAGCATTTGTAGTTTTCTGTTTTTTGATACTGACCATTCTAGTAGGTATGAGATGATATCTCAGTGTGGTTTCAATTTACATCTCCCTAATGGCCAGTAAAGTTGAGCTTTGTTTCATGTTTTTGAACTATTATTATTTTCTCTTTTGAAAAGTGTGGGTCCATGTTTTTTGCACATTTTTAAATTGGGTTGTTTGTGTTTTGGCTGTTAAGTTGTAGGATCTCTTTATATATTCTGGATATTAAGCCCTTATCTTATATATGGCTTCCAAATATTGCCTCCCATTGCATAGGCTGCCTTTTTACTTTTCTGAAAAAGTCCTTTGATGTGCAAAAGTGTCCAGTTTTGAGGCAATCCCATTTATTTCTTTTTTCAATGCTTGTGCTTTGGGTGTAGGGTCTAGAAAACTATCTCTTACCACAAGATCTTTGAGTTATTTCCCTATATTTTCTTCTAAACATTTTATGGTCTTATCTGTAATGTTTAGGTCTTTGATCCATTTTATGTTCATTTTTGTATAAGGTGTTATACAAAAATATATTAAAAAAATTTTATATATATTTTATATATATAAAATATATATATAAAAATATAACTTGGATATCCAGTTATCCAAGCACCATTTATTGAAGAAGCTATTCTGTCAAGTTAAGTTGACTTGACTGCTCCATAGATGAGAAGGTCTATCTTTGAACACTGAATTTGATTCCACTGGTTAGTATATCTACCTTTATGTCAGTACCATGCTGTTTTGACTACCATAGGTTTGTAAAAGCTTTAAAGTCAGTAGTATGAGACCTCCCACTTCATACCTCTTTCTCAAGATATTTTTAGCTATTTGGGGCACTGTGCCCTTCCAAATAAATTTGGTTATTGGTTTTTCTACTTCTGAAAAATATGTTGTTGGGATTTTAATTGGTATTGTATCGAAACTATAAATCAATTTGGGTAGAATAAATATCTTAACTATATTTAGTCTTCCAATCCATGAGCATATGTCCTTCCTTTTATGTAGGTCTTCTTTGATTTCTTTTAGCAAGTTCTTGTAGTTTTCTGTGTATGAGTCTTTTGTGGCCTTTGGTTAAATTTATTCCACAATATTTTATTCTTTTGCTTGCTATTGTAAATGGAATTTTTTTTCTTGATTTCCTTCTCAGATTGTTCATTTCTAATGTAGAGAAAGACTACGGTTTTTTTGTGTGTTGGTGTTATATTCTGCCCCCTTTGCTATACTCATTTATTGGCTCTAGTAGGTTTGCTGCAGTCTTTTTGGGATTTTCTACATATAAGATCATGTCATCTGCAAACAATGAAAGTTTGCTTCTTCCTTTCCAATTTGGGTGCCTATTATTTCTTTTTCTTTCCTAACTGCTCTAGCTACAATTTTCAGCACAATGTTGAATAACAATGGTGACACTGGGCATCCTTGTCTTGTTCCTGATATTAAAGGGAAAGCTTTCAGTCTTTCCTCATCGAGTAGGATGTTCTCTGTGGGTTTTTCACATATTCTCTTTATCATGTTGAGGAAATTTCCTTCTTAAGCCTAGCCTCTGAAGTGTTTTCATCAAGAAAGAATATTGAATTTTGTCTAATGCCTTTCTACATCAATTGAAATGATCCTGTGTTTTTTCCACTTTGATTTTTTGGTGTGTATTACATTAATTGATTTTCTTCTGTTGAACAACACTTGCATACCTGGAATAAAATCCACTTGGTCATAGTGTATAATTCTTTTAGTGTGTTGTTAGATTTGATTTGCAAGTGTTTGTTATTTATTTTTTTTTTTGAGAATTTGTGCATCTATATTCATTAAAGAGACTGGTCCATAATTTTATCTTCTTGAAGTATCTTTGTCTGACTTTGCTATTATGGTGATGCTGACTTCATAGAGTGAGTTAGCTTTCACTCCTCTTCAATTTTTTGAAAAGTTTGAGCAGGAATGTTACTAATTCTTTCTTGAATACTTGGTAGAATTGACATGTGAAGCCATCTGGTCCTGGACTTTTCTTTTGGGGGTGGAGGTCCTTGATGACTGATTCAATCTTTACTTGAAATTGGTTTGTTAAGGTCTTTTATTTCTTCTTGAGTCAATGTTGGTTGATGCTTTTTGAGGAAGTTATCCATTTTGTCTAAATTGTCTCGTTTGTTAGCATGTAGTTGCTCATAGTATCCACTCATTATCTCCTTTATTTCTGTAGGGACAGTAGTTATGTCCCCTCTCCTATTTCTGATTTTATGTATTTGCATCCAATCTATTTTTTTTAGTCAGCCTAGCTAAGGGTGCATTGATTTTATTGATTTTCTCAAATAACCAACTTCTGTTTTTGTTGATTCTGTTTTCATGTTCTCAATTTCATTTATTTCTGCTCTAATGTTTGTTATTTCTTTCCTTCTGTCTGTTTTGAGGATAGTTTGCTGTTCTTCCTCTAGTTCCTCCAGGTGAACAGCTATTCTTCAAATTTTGCTTTCTGTATTAGTTTGCAAGCTTCCAGAATGCAACATATCAGATCTGGAACAGCTTTTGAAAAGGGGAATTTATTAAATCCTATAAAAATGTCCAAACTATGGCATCCAGGGATGATACCTTAATTCTAGCTTGGCCCATGGATCTGGAAAATCTCTATCAGCTTGGAAGTCATGTGGCTGGTATTTTCTAGTCCTTGCTCCCAGGGTCTGCTGCTTTCAGCATCTGTTCCTGTAGGGGTTCTTCCTTTTACTTCTCTGGGGCTGGCTTTCATCTCTTGGCTTCCCTTGGCTTTCTCTAGGTTCTGGCTTCCTTAACATCTCATGGAATGGCACATTGCAATGCCTGCTGGACTCCAAGCATCTGCAAACATCTGCATCTCTGCTCTCTCTTTTGGCTCTGAAATTTCTGTTGACTCTCTGTTGGCTCTGTTGTTTCTGTTATTTCTCTGTTCTCCAAATGCCAGCATCTGTGTCAGCTCTCTCTCATTTTTGACTCTCTCCAAAATGTTTACTCTTTTAAAGGATTCCAGTAAACTAATTAAGCCCCGCCTGGAATGGTTGGAGTCACATCTCCATTTAATCAAAGGTCACACCCATAACTGGGTATGCCACAACTCTGTGGAGATAATCTAACCAAGAGTCCAACCTACAGTATTGAATCAAGATTAAAAGAAATGGCTGCCTCCACAAGATTGAATCAAGATGGAAACATGGCTTTTCTGGGATACATAATACTTTCAAACTAGCACAGTTTCTTTTTTTAAAATACAGGCTTTTAGGTAAATAAATTTCCCTCTCAGCACCACCTTTGCTGCATCCAGTAAGTTTGATTTGTTGTGTTCTCATTTTCATTTGCCTCAAGATATTTACTGATTTCTACTGTAAGTACTTCCTTTACCCACGGGTTATTTAAGATTGCGTTGTTCAGCCTTCCACATGTTATTGGTTTCCACCTTCAGTCTATTATGATCGAAGGAAGTGTTTTGTATAATTTCAATCTTCTTAAATTTATTGAGACTTGCTCTATGACCAAACATGGGATCTATCCTGGAGAACGATTCATAAGCATTTGAGAAAATTGTGTATCTTGCTGTTATGAGGTGTAATGTTCTGTAAATTTTTGTCTGTTAAGTCTAGTTCATTTATTGCACTATTCAAAATCTCTGTTTTTCATTGATTCTTTGTCTAGATATTATATCTATTGATGAGACTCATGTATTGAAGTCTCCAGTCATCACTGTAGAGGTGTCTCCTTCTCCTTTCAGTGTTGTCAGTGTGTGCCTCATGTCTTTAGGGGCATTCTGGCTCAGTGCATAAAGATTTAGATTGTTACATCTTCTTGATAAATTGCCCATTTTATTAATATATAGTATTCTTTCTTGTCTCTTTCATCTGTTTTACATTTGAAGTCTAATTTGTCTGATATTAATATAGCTACCCCTGCTCTTTCCTGGTTGTGGTTTCTGTGAAATATCTTTTTTCAACCTTTCAATTTTAATTTATTTTTGAACATGGGTCTAAAGTGAATGAGTCTCTTTTATACAGCATACAGATGGGTGCTGTGTTTTAATCCATTCTGCCTGTCTATGTGTTTTGCTTGGGTTATTTAATCCATTACAATTTTGACTTTTGGATTTTGCATGTCATATTTTTTTTCTCATTTTTTAGCCTTACTGATAGTCTTCATTTCCAAACCTCTCTCTCCTGTCTTTTCCTATCTGCCTGTAGTGCTCCCTTTAGTATTTCATGTTGAGCATGTCCCATTTTCAAACTCTCACAGGGTCTATTTGTTTAAAAATATTTTAAGTTCTCCCTCATTTTTTAAAAATTTTATTTATTTATTTATTTATTGCATGAGCAGGCACCAGGAATCAAACTCCAGTCTCCGGCATGGCAGGCAGGAACTCTGCCACTGTACCACTATCACCCTCTCCCTCATTTTTGAAAACAGTTTTGCTGGATATAGAATTCTTGGTTGGCAGTTCTTCTCTTTCAGTATCTTAAATATATCATACCGCTGCTTTCTTGCCTCCATGGTTTCTGCTGAGAAACCTACACGTAGGCTTGTTGAGCTTCCCTTGGATGTGATGGATCACTTTTCTCTTGCTGCTTTCAGAATTCTTTGAGATTTGATAATCTGATTAGTAAGGTTGTTGGAGTAGGTCTATTCATATACATTCTATTTGGGGTATGCTATGCTTCTTGGATCTATAATTTTATGTCTTCCATATGAGTTGGGAAATTTGCAATGATTATTTCCTCCATCATTTTTCTGCCCCTTCTCCCTTCTCTTCCCCTTCTTAGATACCCATAACATGTATATTCATGGACTTCATGTTGTCATTTAATACCCTGAGACCCTGCTCATATTTTTCCATCCATTTCCCCATCTATTCTTTAGTGTGTAGGATGCATTGTCCTCCAGTTCACTAATCCTTTCTTCTGCCTCTTCATATCTGCTGCTGTATGTCTCCATTGTGTTTTTCTCTTCTATTGTGCCTTTCATTTCCATAAATTCTGCCATTTGTTTTTACAAACTTTCAAGTTCTTTTTTATGGTTACACAATGTCTTCTTTATACCCTTAATATCTTGTCATATCTTTCCACAACTCACTGATTTGATTTTTTACTTAATTTAGCATGTTTGATTGAACATAAACTAATAGTTTCAACTCCTGTATCTCATTAACAATGTTAGTTTGATCTTTTGACTGAGATATATCTTCAATTTTCCTAGTATGATTCATAGTTTTTTGCTGGTGTGTAAGCATCTGATTTCTTTGTTTTGTTTATTCTAGAGGTCATTTTCACTCTTTAACCTGGAGTTTTCTTGTTGGTTGGCTTTGTTCTCTATCTGTTTCTTTGTTGTTCAGTTCAACTTATTGTAGACCTCTAGCATAGCTTCTATTTAACTGGTCAGAATTTTCCAGCTCTTGCCCTGCCTAAATGGGACTTTTTGTTTGTTTGTTTGTTTGTTTTTTTTGATAGTCTCTTGCAGATATCATTAACCCCATTCAGATTTTCCCAGACAAGTCAGGCCCAGGTCTCAGGAGGAGTATGTAATCAGTATCAAATTTTCCTGGGGATGTGACCCAGCAGGGTGTTAGAGATTCCTATGAAGCCTCTAAACTCTGTGGTTTTCCTATCTTTCCCAGCAGGTGCTGCATATCAGCGTGTAGTTTTTTACTGGTGCAAAGTGGTATGGTGTCTTCAACTTTAAGCTAACTCTGTAGCTGCCAGGGGCATGGTTGAGACAGAGGCTGAGGCAGAAGGGGGGCTTAGGGCTTAGCCCCAGGAATTCTAAATTCTCTGATTGAGGGCCACCATTTGAGCTGGGCCCCAACCTCCCCACCCCCCATTCTTGGGGAAGATAAGCTCTTTAGGGAAATATCTTCTTCACCTGATTTGGTACTTTGACTCTCATACCTATCTTAACTCTGCCCTTGCCTGGACCAGGGCTGACAATTGAAAATGTCTGAGGCTTTCTCTAATAAGCTACTTTAGAACAGTTTTTTTTAAAAAAAAAAAAAATAGCTTTTCAGTACCAATCTCCAGTACCCAAAGTTTGCCTGCCAAGAGCTGGAGTTCGTACCTGGCTCTATGTGCCCTAGGGCACAGCCCTTTTCCAATATTCTGAGCTGGGTCAACCTCAAAATCTGTTTTTTTTTGTTTCTGTATTCTGTCAGCCTGGCCTCCTATCTGCCGGGAGAAACCTCAGGGGTCCTTCCCTGCTTGCTCTTGGTTTGTCTGTGCTTGGAGCTTGTATTCAACAGACCAAGTTTGTTAATTAAAACTGCAATTGGAGCTTGGCTGGGCTGCCCTCCTCTACTTCCAGCAGATACCTCTTCTTTTTCCATGGGGAAGTGTTTCCAACTGAGCTTGCCATGCCAGTGGAGGGAGGGCGCCAGCCTCTGGATTTGGGGGGCTTTACTCACAGTTCTGTGATGTGTTCTCAGCCCTTTTGCCCATTCCAGACGGTGTACGACATGTGTGCAGTCTCAGATGTCCCCAAACAGTTGTTCCAGATAGTTCCTGGCTAGTTATTAGCTGCTCTAGAGGCAAAACTAAACTCCCCACCTCCCTACACTGCCATCTTGTCCCACCTGTCTCAATTCTTTTTAAACAATAATAAGTATGTGTTATTATTAAAGCTTGACAGATATTTTAATATTATTGATAAAATTAAGTAACTTGTCCTGAGTCACAAAGCTTGTGATAGGCAGAACCAAGACCAAAGTATAGATCTTTTAACCTCAAATGTAGAGTTACTTTGCAAAATGCATTGTCACTCAGAAATGTTCAGAAATACTTTATTAGTATAGTGGAACTCTTAAAGATATTTGTTGTTTTGTTTTGTGGATTTTATTATTCTGTTTTTATTTGAACTGGGGAGGTGAGGAAAGAACAGCAAATGATGAGTTTGCTTGTGTATTAATTTAAGAGGAATATTTGCCTCATCCTAGTCAGAATCTGTTGACCATAAAGGTTTTTTTTTTTACTACCTCAAAATATGGTACTACCCAAAAATATATGGTAAAGAAAGGGGCAGGGAGGTGGAACAAACAGCCAGAATATGTATTTTGGCTTACTTATTGCATAAATGTTGACTAAGATAATTATTATTGTTGTTATTAACAAAGAAGTAATTGTCCTAGTGAAACATAAATTCCTCTGCTCCTTTTTCTATTGGCTTCCCAACTGGCTTCTCACCAAAGCATGATTCGGACTAGGAAGGGGCAAGGCCAACAGGAGCAGGCAGAAAGCACCGGGAAAGGCTGCAGTGTCCTAAACCTCCTGCTTATTCTGTTCCCCTACAAGCCTTAAGAGTTTTAATTACCATTATTGTGGTTGGGTATTTCATTAAATGCAACCTGTTTTGCTTTTGTTTTTGTTTTGGTGGTGTTCATCAGGTTTGGGGAGAAGTAGGATTTGCTTCCATGCCATAACCTTTTCCTGGAGATTTCTGAAACCACTCTATTTTGTTCTTCTGATCTCTTAAATTTTGATTTCCCTCCTTCTTGCTGCCTGACATGTTGTCTACTGTTTTCTGATACCTCTTAGAACTTAAAGGCAGACTCTCATCTTTCCTTTTGACTCAGGGTTGCAGCTTTACTATATCCCCAGGCATTACCCAATGGTATCTAGAACCTTGCAACATTTTAAAACTTTCCTGCAATATACTTCAAACACTCAAACTGAAAAGAAAATTCCATCTTACAAGGTGTGGGGCTTTGGAGCTACATAACTCAGAAAAACATATTCTGAAACTTTATCCATTCCTGTGGATGTAAACCCATTTAAGTAGGACCTTTTAATGAGGTTACTTCAATTAAGTGAATCAGGATGAGTCTTAAAGGTATTACTTCCTTGCGAAGGCCTCATAGGGAAGGTCACAGAGAAAGAGAAAGCTACAGGGAACAGTCCGAAGCTGTAAATCAGTGGAACCGAGAAAAGAAAGTAAAAGCCAGGAGAGGCCACCATGTGCACTGCCAGATGACAGAAAAGCCGAGAACTGAAGATCAGCAGCAGCCAGTGCCAGGATACCAGTCTTCTGGAAGAAAGCAATGCCTTGATGCCACCTTGATTGTGGACTTCTCCTGGCCTCAAAACCATGATCCAGTAAATTCCCGTTGTTTAAACCAACCCATTGCATGGTATTTGCTTCAGCAGCCAGAAAACTAAACCACAAGGCATGTGGCATTTTGCAGAGAAGTGACATAAACAGAAGCAGTTATTTAAAGATTAACCTGGCAAAGGCCTGCAGGAAGAATAGGTTTACAGTAACATGTTGAAATTGCCAAGGATTGTTCCACTCTGTTGATATAAGACACTTTGGTTTCTAGCTCTGTCTGGCTAGAAAATCAGAATGGTTCTGTTGTTACCCATTTGCGATTTACAACATTTTAGTTTTATGAGATATTTTAGTGATTATGAGAAAAGCAGTTTTTGATCAGGTTTTCTTTAGCTGTGCAAGCCTGGGCATCCCTGCCTCAATAAAAGCTTACTTCTACAGTGCATGTGTCTTTCCAGGAACCTGTGCAGTGTGAGTGGAAGACTCCTACTGAGGGTCTGGTACACTGCTATTTTCAAATCTTAGTAAAGGAGAGAAGTAGCAGCTCTAAGAAATGATCACTCGGGAAAAGATGTAAACAGGAATCATTACTAAGTCACTTTTATGGGCCAAAATAAAGAAATCCCAACCGTTATTTTCTTTCAGTTATGATAATCAGTCTTATTCGTTTGTGGTGTTTAAAAAAAGTTCTAAATAGTTATTGGTTTAAGAGAAGAAAATGTCTTCATTTTTTCCTTGACAATGAGTAATTATTAGGAAAAAATATTCTATTTTGATTTTTTGAAGTATGTAATAGTCTGTACCTGTTAATATAGAAGCTCTCCATTTTTTCATCCACACTTTCTGCTGATTTCATAAATACTAGCCTCTTTGACCTTAAGTAGGTCCATCTGATTACAAACAAAGGTAATGAACTCTCTTGACTGACTTGATCATAGGCATATTTTAAATAACATGTATTTCTCTGGGATGTTTGAACAACAAGTTGCTTCCTTCTAATGCAATAATATTTTTAATTAGATCTTGGGTGAAAGCCTCTAGAAATCAAGACTTAGTAAGACCTTTATTAACACAGAAATGCATAGTTATTTCTGAATATTCAGAAATAATTAATAGTTACATGAGCAAATTCTCACTACTCTCAGGTAAATAGCATGACTAATTAGAGAGTCTTGTTTGTCATCCAATGACCAGTGAATATATTTATAGAATGGAATCAGGGCTTACTTCTGTATTTTAAACAGATGACTTTCGTGGCTTTAGAGTATATCTGAACCACATTTTTTCTTCAGAATAATATTTTGGTTAATGTGTTTCATCCACCTTCTTTCCTTCACCACCACCACCGCGTCACTGGCTGGAAGTATTTAACAGCACATATTGTAGCTCCCTAAGTTTAAACTAAAGAAGCTTTTCTTCAGATTGCATTAACATACAAAACATAAAAAAGCATATTATTAACTAATGACCATGTACCTACCACAAACCATGAAGGATAAAGCATTAAAAATACAATAAAGACCCAGCAGTTTCTCTTTAACAGCATTTCTTTCACCACCAACCAGAGAAACCACTCTCTTGATCTTGATAATTCATCTTTGCAGATTTACTACATTTAAATGCACCAACAAACAATACACTATATTGCTTTGCATAATTTAAAATTCTGTAAAAGATCATGTCATGTACATCTTTCTACATTCGATTTTTTTTCCATTCGATATTGTGTTTACATGATTTGTACCTCCAGTTCACTCATTTTCACTGGATATGGCAATCAACTACAGCACCATTCTAAAATTCAGTCCTCTATGTTCCTGCTGATAGTCATTTAGGCTGTTTCTAAATTTTCTCTAATATAAGCAGTGGGTCTATAAGCATCCTAGTACATATCTCCGTCCACATATGTGGACATTTCTCTAGGGTATTTTATTCGTTTTAAGATACACTTTTAAAAAACACTTGAATATCTCTAAAACTAGAATACGTCTCACAACTTATGGGCTCTAACAATAATAATTGCATGTATTTTTTTCTCTTCCTAGGAGGTTTAAAAATCAATGATGTCTTTGATGGAATTAAATATGGTACTTAGTAGTAGGATTGCTGAGCCTAAAAGCACTAACATCTTCAATTCTACCAGATCAACACATTGCTCTGAATCATTTGCATGAATCTGCATTGTGAGAATTCTAGTTGCTCCTGCCTGACCAACGCTTGGGATGGTCAGATATTGCAGCAACCTGTCACCTTTCCCTGGGAAGTACAAGTACATTCTGTGCTCAGGACCAGGTATATCAGCCTGGCAGGATAAAACGCAATCCCCTAGTAGATAAAAGTATTGCTGGAAAATTCCTTCCTCTAGAGTCCCAAGCATATGTAAGCAGTCACTAGAGACAGTCTAACTCTGGCGCGCATGTTTTACGATATCTAGCCCACACTCCTGGCGGGGAGGGATTGGGGTGTCCTCCTTCACTGCAGCAGCACATGAACACAAGACAGGGGTGCTCTGTGTAATACTGCTTTGTCTGGGCCATGGATTGAGACTGGCTGGCTATGGGGAACAGATGCCCATCATTGGAGATGACCTTGCTCTATCTCTTCTCTACACAAGTAAAACATCTTTCCTTCAGAGTTTGTGAGAATCGTGTTTTTGTTGGTAACTTCCACACCAGTATTAGTGTAGGCTGGCATCTCTTTAGGTGTCTCTCTGACCCACAGATATGCTAATTTATGGGTGTAAAATATCATCTCACTTTTTTTCATACACTGGCTATTCTGATTACCTTTTCTTTGAATTTCTCTTAAATGCTTCTGCTCCCTTCCCTCTTTAAAAGTAATTTTCCTTTTAACCATTAATACCCCTTAAGAAGTAAATTCCATTCTACTCCTAGCAAATTTTATAAAACACTCTTTTCCACATCTGTTGAGAAAAGAATATAGTCTTGTTTTCTTCTTATGGACACCGTTTATTTTCTTTGCATAAAACTTGAGCTCTGTATTATCTTGCCTCTGGACATTTGGGAAAAATGTCCAGATATATCCATCTATGATGGATTCCCAATAAATGTCTATGAAATTATTTAACTCCACTCATAAGCTTTATCCAAGCTGAAGTAATAAAGAGCCAAGGTTAAGTATTCAGTCTTTGAGAAAAATAAGCTATGGCCTTAAATACTAGTTCTGCCACTTATTAGCTGTGTGGGCTTGGTAAAACTATTTAGCCATCTGTGCTTCATTTATTTCATGTATAATTTGGAGATAATATTAGAATCAACCTGACACGGTAACTGTGACAGCACCAGGCATATAGAGAACATTAAATATATGTTAGCTATTATTCCAAAAAGTTCAAAAATTAGAAAATAATGAGCTAATAGAATAAATGCTTCAGTGATTTTCTAAGTGATTACTGCCACATTTCTGAATAACCATCTGCTTTAACAGCTAAGTGCAAAAAGTAAATTGTAAATGAGAAAATGTTTCACAGTCTCATTCCTCAAGGTGCTTAAACTGTCAGAAAGCGAACGCTTTGTAGTATTATAAATTGAGAAAGAGAGAGAAGATGGATTTGGGAGACTGAGAATCCAAAAGACAATGTGTGTGTGAGAGGGAGATAAGAAAAATGGTATCTTTGACATTACTTTTCATAAAATGACCAGTCCTCGGGCAGCTTTGGAGGCTACTATTTACCATGGTTCAGATGGAATTACATGAAATAGGCAATCCAATGACTCCCGCATTTGTGGGTAATTTCAGTTGGTCTCCTTGGGAAAAAAAAAAATTACTCTATTTGTCCTCTAAGAAGATTGGATTTTGAGAGAGAGATAAAAATTTAGTGGTTGTGTAAAAATGACTCTGGGTTTCCTTAGCTAGCAATAGCACAGTTTTAAGATCCTAAAAGCTTTGCTTCTTTTTAGTCTACAGAAAAGTTACTTCCACCATAGATCATTAATTATTGAAAACATTTTGATTTTTGTTTTGCCAAATATAAAGTCTTAGAAAAAGTAAAGAATGGCCTGTGGTTGACTTGTCATTATTGCCTGTGAAGAAGAGAAAAATCAATACTCAGTGATAAGTGAGTTTTTTTTTTTTTTTAAGATGGTTCTATCCTAAAGTATTTCCTATAATTTTTTTCATAAGCTTCAAAGGATCGCAAAAGAAGAGTTAAAAATCCAGTTTTAGGATTTCCATATCACGGAATATTATGCAGCAGTTTCAACATGAGTAATTCAATATATATCATCTAGAAAAGAGAACCCCAAGATATTTTTCAATAAAATAAAGAAAGTTGCTCAATGACATCTACAATGTGATATCATTTATATAGAGCATACAAAACAAATACACAAAAATGTTTGTATGGGTAAATTCATATGTACATAAATGCCAAGAAAAAAAGACTGGAGTGATAAACATACTTCAAGCAGAAATTATCTCCAGAAAAAAAAAAAAGAGAGAGTAGCTTCAACTGTTTTGTTCATATATTTTAATATTTCTTTTATAAAAATGTCTTCATATATTATTTCAGCAATTGAGACATTAAGAAGAAAATTTCAATATATTATTAGAGTTTTACATGTCCTTAACTTGTTAAAATTGGCCTCTCTGATAAATAAGTTTTGCTACCGAGCAATAAGTAATAGAAAGAGTTGAAAATGTCTTTTCTATTCGGCTTCAAAGAAATTTTCTTCAGAAATTAAAAATGCTGCTTACAAGAAAGTTGTTTTAAGACTTTAAGTTCAGCTGGCAGTTCCTTTCTCTTTCATCAATGGTTCTCATCTCTGACATTTAGAACCATCTCAGAACATTTAGTTAAATCAGGGCAAGGATTGCCTTTCTCAGGCCAAAGTAAAAAAAACAAAGGATGCACTAAAAATATTTTCCCCAAATTGCCTATTAGAACCTAATATCCACGAATTTTATTTAAATCCTTTTGTAAACATATTTATATTTTAGTTTTTAGTAGCCCTTGGTATTAAAGTTTCTCCTAGCAGTGCAAAGGTATATTATTTTTTATGTGCACTGAAATTGCCTGTGAACAGGAAGGTGTTACAGAGACAGGAGTTACTTTTTTCTATGAATGAAATACCACTATACTTAAATCTGTATTTAAAATAATTTATAAGTTTTGAAAATTCACATTTAGTGAATCAACATTTGTCCAGTGACAAAATTAACTCCTGCTTGTAAGGTAACAGAGTAAGGATAAAAACAGAAAATATTAAGTTCATCATTGTTACTTACAATTAGCTTCTCAGCGCCCTGAGTATAAGAATGTAGTCTTTGTGCTCATACTCTCTAACATACACGGGAAACTCAATACTTTCATCAATAATCTGGCTCAAATTTGCCCCCAGTTCCTTAATTAATCTCTATGCTTCAATAATTCTCCCCCCTATTTATTCATATTTGGTCACTGCAATCTCTGATCTACTCTACTAAAATGTAGGAAAACACACATTTGATCTCAGATGATGCACTGGTTTGAAACTATTATGTACCCAGAATAGCTATGTTTTAAACCGGATTCAGTCTTGTGGAGCCAGACCTATTGTGTAGGGTGGGAAATTTTGATTGGGTTGTTTCCATGGAGATGTGACATTTTGATCAAATGGAGCTGTGACTCCACCCATTCCAGGTGGGTCTTGATTAGTTTACTAGAGTCCTTTAAAGGGGGAAACATTTTGGAGAAATCTCAAATGCAGATGCTGGGAGGACAGTTGCTTCAGCACTGACAAAGACATGGATGCTTGGCGATGCTCGGAGTGCCGGCAGAGAGAACAGATGCCTAGACACAGGCAGAGCCCAGCAGACATCGCCATGTGCCTCACCATGAGATGCTAAGCAAGCCAAGTGAAGGCCCACAGATGCTTGGAGAGCAAACCACTGGCTTCAGAAAGTGGAAGCAACAGAACCGAGAACTAGGACCGGTGGACACCACCATGTGCATTCCCATGTGACAGAGATCACCTCTCGGGAGCCTAGGTATCTTTCCCTGGATGCCTTAGTTTGGACACTTTTCTGGCCTTAGGACTGTAAACTTGTAACAGTAAATTCCCTTTATAAAAACTGTTCCATTTCTGATATATTGTATTATGGCTGCTTTAGTAACCTACCACAGACAACAACTGCTTGAATGTTTGGGTATAATAAAGATTGATAAAACATGGCAAGGTAACTCGAACAATTCATTTCTCTAAAATGCACAAACACAAATGTTGATCTAGTGACAATTCAAGGATTCAACTTGAATAAATAAAGACCTTGTTGATTTTTAAGAGCTCATTAAAACAGAACTCCTCTTTGCCCCTTCATTTAGGCATGGTTGCTTCAGGGCTTTCCATGAACAGTGGCTCCGAGGCAGCACTCTGCCTGCTCTCTGCTTCCTGAAGTGGCTCAGCTGCAAGTCAGCTGCAAATTACACTTGAAACTGGATGTGGTGAAATTTGGGCAGGGCCTCTCACTTAGTCTACCAGGTTTAGAAAATACCCTTTGTAAGCCAGAGCAGGAAAGAAGCCCTTCTCAGTTTTTGGTTTCTAACAGTCTTCTGGAAAGAAAATTAAAATAAAACTATCCCAACTCCCCACATAATAATGCCACACCCTAACTCAAATCAATTACAGCTATCCTTTCTCTTCCTTCCCTGTATCCCTTCTCTCTTTTCCAGAACTGTACACACCAGTTTAGATCCCGGATGGGGTCACAGAATGCAACTTGCACCTTACTTTGGAGTGTTGTCTTCCTCTCAGTCTGATTATTTTGTGAATGACTTTGATTTTGAAAGGAGTCTAAATACTAGTGCTATATTCTTCCAAATAATATCCTCAACAGGCTTCATGGGATAATTTCAATGAAAAGCAAATTCAAGTCCTTCAGATTTCTCAATTAATCCTTACATGAAGTTATCAAATATGCATACTTTATGGCTGAGAGGTAGTTCAACTATGTTTAATCTTTGAGAAAAATTAGAATAAGTAGAAACATGTGGCTGTTTTTCCATATAATTTTACTTGAAAAATGTGGAAGCTGAGTGCAACCTGCTGCTTTTCCCTGTGACCCAGAAATGAATTCTGTGCTCAAGACCAGATGTTTCCTACGGTGTGATGAGGATGTGGGCGGACTCCCTTCTTGTAGCATCTAGATAATGGACCACTTGCTCATCCCTTCGCTTTCTGCCCCGAGCACATCTAACATTCTCAGACTGAGGAGGTGAGTTTTATAGCACCTGGCCCTCCCCTGCTGCTATATCTGTGCCCAGCAGGAGGGGGCAGCGTCCTTCTTTTTGCGGCACAAGAGGTATGCGCCCATGGCATCTCCCTGCCTCAGTGGCAGATGGAGATGTCTGGCATCAGGGGACTGAAACCCACTGTTGAACTTGATCCTGCTCTGTCTCTTCTCTATGTGAATAAACGTGGTTCTATCCAATGCCTATGCAAGTTGTGCTTTGCTAGCAACCCCCAGCATCTGCAAACCAGGGAGTGGGTTAGGACCCAGGAGGCTGTCCCAGGCAGGTGTTGTGATGTGCTTGCTACCCTCTATGTGGGGAGAACCCTCCCCTGGAGGTGGACAGACATCTCTCTTGCTGACTGATAGAAAAGTAAACAAATAAACAAGTTAAAAAAAAAGACTACATCTTAGTCCTGGACTAAAAAAATCTCAATAAAACTTTCCACTGCTAAGCCATCTTACTGTATGTTATGATCAGTCAAGATATTTTGTGTCTATTTCTGACAAACATTCATGGAACTGATGATGGATAAATCCATGAGAGCAAACGAGGTTCTCCATTGGCACTACTGGTTCAATAACACATTATAGATTCATATCTCTTAAGCAAATTATCTGCCAATGAATAGCCATAGGCTTTAAACAGTTTATATGTTCATGAAATATGTACATTTGTCCAGCAAAGCCTTTTTCTGCTCTATACATATTTTTAACCATGATCAGTTGTAACATTTCTTAGCAGGTTCCACTGCAGATTCTACCGATTTAATATTTTCTTAACTTCTTTGAAAATAGTCTTGCCTGTATTTGTTCTAAGCAGACTATTCTTAATCACCTCAAGCTAGTGCCAAAGATAGACTGAGGCAGAGAATGTCATGGATTGTTGGCATGCCACAACAATAAGCCAGGAAAGCGGATGAAATAGGCCTTTTCCTTCCCATTTCAAAGGGAGCATGGCCCTGCCAACACCTTGATTTCAGACCTCTCAACCCCAGAACTGTGAGACAATACATTTCTGTTGTCTTAAGGCATCCAGTTTGGGGTACTTTGTCATGGCAGTCCTAGCAAACTAAGGCACAACTTTACCTAAATCTTTCTATAACTAAGTTTTATGTATTTTTTCTTTTTAAATTATTGGCCTCTTTTTCATTAATAAACGTCTGTTTCTAAAACTTCAAGAAAATATGGAAGGTTGTTTACAGAAGGAATCAGCTTGGCCAAAACAGACCAGGCAGTTTTAAGCTAAGAAATTGATCTCAGGCGTACAGCTGGAATTGTAGAGAGTAGAAAATAAGTGATTGAACTTGAAAGTCAAACTTTTATTTCTAAATGTGTAGACACTTAAATTTTCATAATTCTCTTGAATCTCTATTTATGTGACTATATACTCTACATGAATAGAAATTGCTACTTTTTTATTGCCAATATATTAGGTACTTGACCATGGCATTTACTCTTAGGTAACAAGCGAGCACAATCATCTTAGAACTCAGGCTGCTGACTGGGATTATTAAGGAAAACAGTGTCAATGTAATCTCTGGGAGTTAGTTTTATAAAGAATACTACAAATAGATTTAACTGCTAGTCTAAAACATTGTCCCTTACTTAGAGCTTTTCCTGCACTTTATTTTTCTTCCCTTATTCCCAATCTGTGGCCATGAACTTCTTTGAGACTAGGTCCTCTCCTCTGGGTCAAAATGATCTAATGCACTTAGAAAACAAATTATGTATAAAATTCAGGCAGTTCAGAGATGGTAGAAGTCAAAATAATTCATAAATTCTAAATCAACATTCACTGCAATCCTTTAAAAAATTGTTTGAACAGGCTTTTCTTGACATTTACTTTACCTTGTTTACGTAGGGATTTATAAAACATGCTTGCTTTCATCCTATTAAAAAAGGTTTTTTTTTCTCCTCTACAGATCTTTTCAATTAAAGAATACTCAACAAGCTCCTCTTAAGGGAGCCCACTTCCAGCAAAATGTTTCTTCAGTTCATCGATATTAACCTCTTTCTATGAACTGATCATCACTTGACTGAAATTTTTAAATAATGCATTTCTGGGAGCCCACTGTGGCAATGGATTAGTCACCTAAACACATCCACCTTGCCCGCTTCCAACGGTGGAGCGCTGCACACAAGACAGAGGGCCTGTCTGGCTTCACGGCTACCCAAGTATCATTTGGCTATAGCTGCTGTCGGTTACAGGGGTGCTCAAATTTCTATGATAATAAGAACAAGCCGGGCCACTTGCCAAATATGCAGATTACCAGACCTCTCTTATAGAAATTCTGATATAATAGGCCTGGTTGGGGCCCAGGAATCTGTGTTTCTCATAGGCATTACAGAAGAATCTTATTTTAAAGGAAGTTTGGGGAACATATGGTTCTGATTGCCTAAGAAATTACTTGATTTGGCACTGTAAAAAATAAAGGAATCATTGGTTTTAAATTCATTTGAAGTCCCATATAAAATTCTTCATGACTATTTTTTACTCACTTGCTCTTCATTAATTATAGTTACTAAAGAAAGAGCACTGGACTGTGAGGTAGGAGCTCATGGTGTATGCTGTTCTCTGCCACTCGCTCCTCATGTGGACATGTGCACATCTTTCCTGCCCAGGTCTCCTTTTCTCATCTGTAAAATGAGAATGCTCGGCCACATGGTTTCCAAGGCCTAGCTAGCACTCATATTAATCAATAAATAACAACTAACTATAGGTGAATAAAACTTAGTAAAATACTTATGATTAGAAGATATGGTTTACTAGAATTATATATATCTTCTACGTTTGTGATCTGTCAACACTTTGGGGCCGTGAATTACTATAACCCACATGAAAAATCTACATATGTGAATCCACATTAGGCATCAACGCACGTGTTATCTAATTAGTTTTCTTTGAAGGGTTGGGGGTTGGCATGTGCATAACTTTCTGGATGTGCTGTAATTTCTCAATAATTGCAAGGCCAAATTATGTGTAAATCAAATAGAAGTGTGATTTATATAGCAAAATTCTACAGCTGAGTTCAGGTATTCCTGACAATAGTTTTTCACATTTTAAACCCTTCTGGAGTGTTAGGACAGGTGCAGTGCATGCTGTCCATCAGCACATTCCATTTGAAAAGGACTTACAAAGCACTTAGATATTCCTCAACAGTCTACTCTTGGACCTCTACTCTTGGAATCACTGCTCTGATTCATTTTTGTTGGTCTAGAGTCCTTTCTTGAGTCTGCTCTTCAGCTTGAATGTTTGCATTTACACTGAGAACCTGCAACTTACAGGTTTACAGTCTCTCTCACTCTGAGAGGGAGTCTAGGGTCCACAGTCTAGGGTTTCAGTTCACCCCAAAGGCAGAAAGCTTTTCTACCATGTTTCAATGTTGAAGATTAGAAAAATGAAGACAGTCTGAATCATTTTATTATGTAACTTGTTCTTCTTTGTGGAAGTTTTTAATATTTCTCTTTATCTTTGTATTTCAAGAATTTCACCACAAAATGTTTTTGTTTTGTTCTGTTGTCATCCAATTTCTCTGGAAACCAAAGAAGATTATTCATCTGCTGACTCAAATACTCAGCTCAGGGAAACATTTTTTCTAGGAATTGTCCTACTTTTCTTCTCTCTTATCTTTTCTTTTCTCCCCCTTCTGAAAGCCCAATTTTTCACATGTGTTTTAGTTATCTATTGCTGTGTACTAATATCACCACAAGTTAGCAGCTTAAAACAATAACTATTTATCATTTCACAGGTTTTATGGGTAAGGGGTTGGGACACAGATTAGCTCATGTTCTCACAAGAAGTTACCGTCAAGATGTCACCAGGACTGTGCTTTCACCTAAGGCTCGACTGGAGAAGGATCTGCCTGTAAACTCATGTGGTTGGCAGCATTCCCACTGGGCTCTCAGACCAAAGCTGCCTTCAACTCTTTGTCACCTGGAAGCTTCTTGATGGCAGTTCACAATATAGCAGCTTAGTTCCTTAAAGTCCGCAAGAGGGGGTCTCCTAGCAAGTTAAGTAAGGTAATCACACACATCCCCTGACACATTTGCCATCTTCTCTAGGTTGGAAGCAAGGCTCTACCATCAATGAATGGGAGAGGATAGCACAAGGGCCTGAGGACTAGAAGGCAGCGGCCATGGTGGGGACCCTAGAGTCCATCTGTCACAATATATTAGGTCTCCTGGATCTGTTCTCCAAGGCTCTGATCTTTTCCAGCATACTCTTTATCTCTTCGAAGCCTTGTCCTGTACTTTAAGACAGTTCTACAGTCTGGATTCCAACTGGGCCAAGACACTCGTAGCAATTTATATGTAACTATCTCATTTAAACATCACAAAACCTTATGTATCAGGTACTGTTTCATGACCTTCATTTAACAGATGAGGAAATTAAGACACTGACACACATAACTTATGTAAATAGAGGTATTCACCTAAAATCAAGAGCAAATCAAGGATGCACTCTATTGCCTTTACAGTTTAGTACTTTACTGGACATTTTGATCAAAGAAAAACAAAATGAAATTAAATAATCCATATGGATATTAAAAAGAAAGAAAGAAAAATTACCATTCTTTATATATGAATTATTATCTATGTAGAAAATGCAAGGGAATCAACTAAAGCATTATTAGTACTAAGATAGTTCATTAATGGGAAATGGTAGTTCTAAGAAACAATAATCACTTTTTAGATACCAGTAAAAAATTTCAAAATATAATAGAAAAAACATTCTATGATTTGGACAGGAAAATAAATAAAATTCCTGGAAATCAACTCAAACAGATATGTTCAGGGCCTACATAAATCATATTAACAAACTTTACTAAAAGAATAAATCAACCATATAATTAAATGGAAAATCAAATCATGTTGTCCGATGAGAAGACTTGGCAAGATAAGAATCCTCTATAAAGTTATTTATAAATTCATTGTGACTACAATCAATACCTTCAAAGTTATTGTTCTTAGTACTTGGCAAAAACATTTCATAGATCATAGGGAAGAATCAGCCTAGCCACTAACTTTTTGAAGGGTATTGACAGAAAATAATTTATTTGTACTATCTCATGAGTCTACAGAAAACTGAAGCATATGACACTAGCACAGAAAGCAACCAATGGCACGAAACAGAAAATAAATACACAAATTATTGTGCTTGTTTATAATTTAGAATGCATTTGTGTACAGAGACCACAACCTCTGGAACAAATAGCATTCCATACCCAGGCCTAGTGAAATTATTCTTCTGGAGGATCAAAAGGCAAAATAAGAGTGGAGTCCAGGACATGAAATTTAAGAAGACACTCTCAGAACAATGCAGTGCATGTTTCCTTAAAGTCTGTACCCAAGTACCTCCTTACCTAACCTAGTCCAGGGTTAGAACATTTTCACTGTTTCATCCATCAACATGCAACTTGTTTAAATCCCTGGCCCTTAGAGCTCAGCTACACATCTATCCCCAGAATCATGTGTATCTTTTTGCTCCTGACACAGCCATTGCCTTGGAAAGTTTTCCGCCCTGCCCTGGAAAGTACAGCTTCATTATTAGGAAACTTCCCAGTCATCCTCAGGCTTTCTGGGAGTACTTCCTATACTGACTCGTCCTAGTTGAATGTGAGAACAGAGTTTCCCCTAAAATTTTTATAGCTATGCACTTACACTTCAGAGTCAGAAGATATGATTGGTTTTCTTTCTTTGCTTTGAATTGTCAGGAAAACCACCTGAAGCCTCTTATAAAATAGGCAATTTTCTCATAACCCCGCCCCTCCCCCAAATTAGTTCAGCTTCTAGTATAATATTTATTTTTCTGGTCAGCACATGTTTCCTTGACTTAAAACAACTATCTTAATATCAACACTTTCTACTCTACTCTATGGAGAAGAGAGGACACCAAATGAGATATTCCTCAACTCCCAAGTCTCCCTGTAATCCTACATAAATCTTAACACATTTCATCCCTGCTTTCTGTAACAAAAAAAGAGAGGCTTTCTCCTAATTAAATCCAATCCCTCTGCAAGTTTTCTGGATCCTGCTTCCTCTCACCTTCTTAGGAACTTATACTAAAGTTCCCAAGGAACTTTTGAAGTTATAACCCCTTCATTTTCCTGGATATTCAACTAATCTATCTCAATTGAATTATTACCATCAATATTTGAATGCAAGTTATAATTAAGTTATAATTTACATACTACATACGCTATAAAATAGAAGATAATTTTTCTTCTATTTTGATTTTTCAATAAACAAAATTGATACCTCATTTCAATATTATTGAAATATTTTGTCAATTTAAGACAAAAATTGAGAACAGTAAAACAATTTTTTTAAGGCAGATGAGATAAAAACAAGGATATAAGAGGATAAATACATAGTCAGATACAGTGATGGAAGATTTAAAGTGATGAAAATTTTTCAGAGCCTTATCTTGCAACCTTTTAGAAATTTCTTACTAAAAACCTCTAAAAACTTGCTCCATTCCATAGCTGATTGGCACACTTGTAAATGTCACCTCTTGGTAGAGTTCTAGGGTCAATTTTCTTTTTTGTCTTCTCCACTATTGTGTGGATTTGAAGTTTAAAGTGGTTTGTTTATTGTGCAACAGCTATTAATGTGCATACTCATGTGTACAGTTCATGTCTTTTTTTGACACACGCTTTCAGAAAATTATCAGCAGTTTAAAAACCCCCCAGTGACAAGCCAATTTCCAAAGAGCTGCACAGAGCAGATGAGGACCTGTGGCATGGCATCACTCATTAAGCAACTCTTCTACTCCCTTCCCCTAGCTTCCTCACTCTTCCTGTGTATCAGCTTGACAAAATCTGCTTTTCCAAAGAGTATGAAATTCACTGGAATGAATTCTCATCAGAGGAGATGGGAAGCAGTTTGGATAATTGAGGAGGGTGAAAGCAAAAGCATGGCTGTTCTCTTTGAAATGTGGGACATGCACAATTGAATATATAAAGATGAAAATCCCATTCAAAAGTTATAGCATAGTTTGAGCTACAATAATCCCTTAACCCTCAACAGTCTGTACATCTTTAATGATTTAGGATAAGCATTAGTGATGTTTAATGTTAATGATTTGGGATAAACATAGCCCTAAATTCTACTCTCAGAACTTCAGTAGAATATATTACCAAAATAAGCAGAAATGTACATAAAAGTACATTAGTCTCATGTACATAAAAGAAAATAACTCTGAGCAAAGATTATGTGTTTATTTTTCAATGGAATATCTTACAAAGATATTCTTGGAGAAGTAGGACATGGAAGTCCTTTTAACTAATTATATGAGATTCTGGGAAAGCTTGCCCATTTTCTGAATCGTCTGGTTTTCTGCAGAATGTGATTTTAAGTGCATTCGCAGTGAGAATATCAGTCATCTACAAATTATAGCAGTGTCATATCTGTACTCTAAAAATTTATCTAGGACCATCAATGCCAGCTTTTCCCAACTCAAGTAGAATTGCAATGAAAATAAGCTTGATGGCAATGAAAAAATACTTAGAAAAGTGTAATACTATGGCTATGAGCTGTATGTTTCATTTTCAAAATCAAATTTCTTTGAAACCTTAGTTTTCCTTCAGAATTTCAAGTATGAAAAATTTCCACAATAGACCCACACTAACATCACATTAGATCAATATAATAGCTCCAATCTCTAGATGGTAACTCCGTACAGCTATCTAAAGAGGTTATATTCTAACTATTAAAGTGGAATACAGTTGGCCTATGAGATCAAGGAGATAAGGTCTGTACCAATGATAGGCATTTTGGTAAGTTTACTTTGACTTTCGAGAAAGCAGACAAGTGTACTGCAGCTTGGCATGATAAAAAAGACAAAATTATATAACTCTTTTGCCCTACAATCTGAGAACACTCAGAAAAAATGTTTTAGGGCAATAAAAATCAGAGCTTGAATGGACTTTAGAGGAATGTGCAATTGATGTGATATACAATTGTAACTTCCATAACCATCTTCACATCCTTAATAATAGTGGTATCTGAAAGTGCCATAATCGAAGGCAAGCCAGGAAGAAAATTCATGTCAGTTGACATCACCCCACAGCATCTCAGATGTACTGAAATGTTTGCCATTCATTTGGTGCCAATGGAAAACTTTTCTATTTTGAAACTAAAACCAAGAGAAAATTGCTATATTCTACTTTGTTTCATTAAAGAATAAAAGGAAAAAAAGAAAGAAAAGAAAAATGAAAGAAGGCTCTATACAAATAATGCAATTTTATGGAATAGACAAGGAGGCAATAGATATATTACATATAGAAAAATCAGTTCAGGAAGAAAAAATGTAAGTTATCCTTTTATAGATAGGTCTCTTTGCACATTCAGATAATCCATTCTGAATGAATGACCAAGTATTAAATTGAAATATCAGGATATTTTAGAGGGAAAAAAAACATTAAAAAATTAACTAGTCATTTGTTATTTATTCACCAAAACAAAAAAACAATGATTCTGAGACTTCATATATGTGAAGAGTTTTTATTTTAAGCCCAGTATTAATTTCAAGAGCTCTAATCAGGTAAAAGAGAAGGAAATATGCTTAACTGTGTAAAGAGGTATTCAGTTCAAATACAACGGGGAAAAACCTACACAGAAAAAGGATTGTAGGGAGGACAGTTACTGTAATTGTAAGAGATGTTCCTAGGTTTCTTCCCAAAGAGATTATAATTCACTTTTTCATAAGCAATTACGAAAACGCCTTTCCCCTATTTTATATCAGTAACAGTTGTTATGGCTGTGTGTCTGTCAGGGTTCTGCCAAGAAAGAGATGCCACCTTCGAATTTGGTAATTTGAGGAGAGTATGAAAAAGATACTTCCAGAGATGTAGGCAGGAGGAAGGGGAACCCAGAAGAAATCACTTCCAGACCACCCTCCCTCAGTCTCCCAGGCTGCTAGGACAAACGCTACACAGTGGGCTGGCTTAAACTACGGGGATTTATTATCTTACAATTTGAAGACTAGAAGTCCAACATCAAGGTTTCAGCAGAGCCACACTGTCCCCAGTAGTCAGTAGCACTATTCTGATGGCAGTTCTCAGTGATGTGGCAGTGTCCTTGGTCCCCTGTCGCTTTCTCTGACTTCTGGCTTCCACATCTCCTGGGCTTCTCAGCCTATGTCTGAATTTCCTCTCTTCTTAAAGCCTCCTCCAGTCCCTTAGACTAAGACACACCCAGACTCAACTTGGCAGTACATTAGTGATACTAACATCCACAAATGGGTTCACACCCACAGTAACGCATTAAGATTAAGAACATGTCTTTTCTGGTGTTCACTATTCAATCCCATATCCAGGCCTAAGCCTAAAGAAGCAAGGGGAGGGGACAGAGAAGGCCACCGTGATAAGAATGTGACCTTTGGGGGAGGCTGCTGGGAAATAAATACTCAAGCTCACTCTCCATTTTCCAACAAACTGCTGCTGCTATTTCTCTTTGGACAAACCCTACTGGAGGCCAGAAGACAATGGAGCCAAAGAAGCAATCGAGCCAGACAAGGCTGCCAGCACACAGCGCTCCCTGGAGAAGAGGAAGGAAGGAATCCGGAGGGGCGAACAGAAGGCATTCCACACAACCTCCTTCAAAGTTTCCCAGTATAACTGGTTTAAAAGAACAGATCATTATTACCTTAACTTGCGCTTTCCTGACAGTTGGAGAATTTGATCCTTTCATCTGTTTGCTTAACTGTTATAGTTGTCCTTCTGTGAATTGTCTTTTTACATTCTTTGCTCATTTTTTTCTTTGCTCATTTTTAATTGAGTTACTTGAGTTTGTTCCGTTTCTGAAATAGCTCTTTGTAGATTTTCTATCTTGCTTTATTAAGTCTACTGTATCTCAAATTATTTAAGTTACATATTTCTTTGCTATACCCAAGGCTTTTTTTTTAATTTTGTGTAATTCAAATATGTCCAATTTTCTTTAATAGCTTCTAGATTTCCAGTGTGGGGAAATAAGATGTCCTTCACTTATGGATGCTATCTGTATCTCTTATATTTCACAACTTTTTTTAAACAATTAAGTTTTTAATTAATCCATAATTTATTTTTATATGCGCTATAACCAGATATTCACTTGTATTACTTCCAGATGGCTGGCCAGCTGTATCAGCATCATTTAATGGATAAAGTTTAATATCAATGAAGTGAACCATAATTTTTATATACATTAAATTTGCATCTGCACTGCAATTAATTTCTGGATAATTTTTTTCCTGTAATGAATTTATCTATTCAAATTCCAAGACCAGAGAGATTTAATAACACTGAATTTATAGTGTGATCTAGCATGTAAAATTGAAGCCACTCAAATTTTTTTTCCATACTTTTCTTGGATATTTTAAGGCATTTATTTTATAATATGAAATTTAATATTTTTCTAATAAAATTCCTCTGGGGTTCTCATTGGAATTTCATCATTTGATGAATTAAATATGGAATATTGATGTTTTAATGAAAATAAAACCTCACAATAAAGTAAATAGGATATCTTTTCATTTGTTCAAATAATATTTTCTATGTTTTCCTGCTAAACCTATTCTTATACTTCTCCAGTTTTGTTATTAGTGGGAGAGAAAAATTTTTCCCATTTCTATTTCTAATAATTTGTTGCTGAAGTTTAATAAAGTTTATCTGGTTTCTAGCTAACGTCATCAAATTAGGTCATTTTAATAGGTTTTTCCTAGTCTCTTGGGTTTTTAGGTATATAATCATTCTATCAGAAGAGAGATCATTTAAGCACCACTTTTCCAATATTTGTTATATTTTCAATATGTGAATGTATATAGAATATTATAATGAACACCAGTGTTCTCCTCACCCAGCCTTAGTATGAAGTAGTAGAGACTTGATTGGAGTACCTCGTATGCACCTTTCCTAGACACCATTCCATTCCCTCTCCCATAGAGAACTCTACCCTGAGTTGGACACATCATTCCCATGAATATATACCTCACTAAAAAATAGATTAATTTATTTTGTATAAGTAGTATCACACTGTAATTATCCTTCTGCAGTTTTTTTTCATTTGACATTAGGTTTCTGAGATTTATTGCTGATGAAATTTATAGCTCTATTTTACTTATTTTAATTAACATATACTATTACATTCTGATATCTTTGCCCATCTTGCCTTAGTGCTTCTTGGTGATTTTGTTTCTCTTATAAAAGCTGCTGCTATAGATATTATTTTAAACATGTTTCTTTTTGCATGAGTTAGGATACATATATAAAAGTGGAATTCCTTAGTTGAAATTTGTTTTGGTTTGCTAATGCTGCCAGAACGCAATATACCAGAAATGGGTTAGTTTTTATAAGGAAATTTATTAAGTTTTAGGTTTACAGTTCTAAGGCCATCTAAATGTTCAAACTAAGGCATCCAGAGAAAGATACCTTGACTCAAGAAAGGCTAACGGTGTCTGGAACACCTCTGTCAGCTGCAAAGGCAAGTGGCTGTTATCTACTGGTCTTTTCTGCTTCTTGTTTCAAAAAGCTTTTGAAAACCTGGGGGTGTTTTTTTTCTGCATCTCCAAATATCTTTGTGTTGACTCTGAAGCATTTTCCAAATGGTTCCCTCTTAAAGGACTCTAATAAGTGGATTAAGACCCATCTTGAATGGGTGGGGACACAAATCACAAAGTTTCACCCACAATTGGGTGGAAACAACTTAATCAAAAAGATCCCACCCTACATTATTAAATCAGGATTAAAGAACATGGCTTTTCTATGGTACATAACAGTTTCACATAGCACAAAGTCTATTTTTGTATTTAACTTGTGCTTCCCAAAGTATTTCGTACCATTTTATCATTTTATACTTCCATCAGCAGTTCCCGTTCCTCCTGTTTTTAGCCAAAACTTCTTATATACATTAAAATATATATATTCTACTGATATAATGTGTGTGAAATAGTATCTCGTTATAGTTTTGATTTACACTTCTCCAATTTCTTCTGAGTGTATTTTTCACATGTTCATTGGCCATTAAGGTTTCTTCTATGAATTATCTCCTCATGTCTTTTGTCCATTTCTCTAGTGACTTTTATCTTTTCTCCTTGATTTTTAGCAGTTTTTATGTATCCTAGAAAATATCCTTTGGTTACTACACCTTGCAAAATCTTCACTCTACCTAGTCTGTGGCTCTTTTTGGAGGTGGGTTTTGGAGTGTGTGTCTCGTTTCTCCCAGCTAGTGCAAAAGTCTACAATGGTAAGAAATGCTCATATCCTCAGTACTGGAACAGTTTCTGGTATATAGTAGATGTTCAATAAATATTTTTGGATGAAGTAAGTAGCAATAACTTTGCGTTTTCTTGATCTACTATCATTTTGTTTTGTTTTTAGATGGCTATAATCTCTTAGTTTAGTATGCCAATGAATGCTGTAGCAATTTTAAATTTTAAGGCTCCATTGCACATTAAAATTTAGAGGGAAAAGCAATTTTATATTTTGCCTGTAGTCTAGCATAGCCTCAGGTGAAAAATTATCAAGAAAGTAGTAGTGCAGGGCTATGTGAAGAGGTCCAGTGATTTGGAATTTCTTATATTCACTTTGAAATGCATCAAAGAACAATTTCAGAAACTTGCTTATTAGTTGACCTAGTATAATTAGATCATCACTAACAAAGAACTTGAGCTTAGGGGTGGTATGCCTGTTTGAAAGTGTTGTGTACCTCAGAAGAGAAATGTCCTTTAATCCTGATTCAGCACTGTAGGTTGGAAACCCTTTTAATCAGATTATCTCCACAGAGATGTGGTGCTCCCAAATGTGAGTATGGCTTTTTGATAAGATCATCTCCACAAAGATGTGACATGCCCAATTGTGGGTGTAACCTTTTGGTTATATTACTTTCATGGAGATGTAACATAACCAATTATGGCTATGACCTTTTGGTTAAGTGGAGATGTGACTCCACCCATTCAAGGTGGGTCTTAATTAGTTTACTAGAGTTCTTTAAAAGAGGAGACATTTTGGAGAGACCTCAGATACTTGGAGAACAGTTGCTTCAGATCTGACAGAGACACAGATGTTTGGAAATACTTGGAGTGCCAACAGAGAGAACAGATGCCTAGACATGGGCAGAGACCAGCAGATATCTCCATGTGCCTCCCCACGAGATGCTAAGCAAGCCTGAACCCAGAGTTGTGTCCTGGAGGAGCTAAATGAAGGCCTGCAGATGCTTAGAGAGGAAACCACTGGCATCAGAAGGTGTAAGCAATGGAAGCAGTGAAACATAATAAATTCCCTTTATAAAGCTGTTCCATTTCTTGTATATTGCATTCTGGCAGCTTAACAAATGAATACAGGTAGTGTTACTTCTCACACTTTTTCAATCATTGCATCAAATGAATCAAGAGTAAATGAAAACTGTGAATCCCAATTTAGTGTAGTTTCTAACATCCTTTCTCTTTCCATCTGGAGTGAAAGCTATTTCTCTGCAGTTTGTGAAATGCACAGCAATTACTGATTAAAATCAAATATTCAAAAATATTCCCTCACTTCAAAATTACTTTTCAGCATCCCGAAAGACACATTTTAGATGGTTCTTTATAGAGGTTATTTTCTAAACTCAACTCATAAGGTAAGAATAGGAGATGGTAAAGTTTAAAAACATAATCCTAAAATATGGGATTAACATATTGCTCAACCCATTTCTTTACTAGAATTCTGAGATTAGGTTATAAAAGACACAGCTTCAGTTTAGTCCCTTTCTCTCTCTCTGATTTTCACTTTGAGAGAAGCCAGCTCCCATGCTGAGCAGCATTATGGAGTAGCACAAGCAGCAAGAAACAGCCTATAAGAAACAGAACACTTGCCAGCAGCTGTTAGCTATGTGAATGAGTCATCTTGGGAGCAGGTCTCAGCCAGGGCAAGACTTCATTTGACTGAAGCCCTGGTCAAAATCTTGGCCACAAACTCATGATAGACACAGAGCTAAGCCACTCATGGATCCCTGACTCTCAGAAAACATACAATTTAATAAATGTTTCTTGTTTTAAGCTAATAAGTTTTGGGGAGTAATTTGTTATACATCCATAACTAACAATTACATAATGCATTATATTTTAATATCCTACTGAATTCTATCTGGTATTACTTTTTTAAATGATTTTGTATCTATTTTCATGAATTATTTTGGCTTATATATATTTTTTCTTTTCCATACTCTACCATTCTTGCATGAGAGAGAACAAATGAATGTCAACATGGCAAGGTGTTGAAAATGGGATGGTGTTTTAGTCTATCAAAGCTAATTTTATTAAAGCTTTTAATAAAAGGGGAATTATTTAGTTAAAAACTTATAGTTCTTCAGAGAAAAGGCAGCTAACTTTCATCTGAAGCTCTCTCTTACACGGGAAGGCACAGGGTGATGTCTGTTGGCCTTCTCTCCCGCCTTCTGTGTCCCAACAGCTTTCCCCAGGGCAATTCCTTTCTGCATCTCCAAATTTCTGGGCTGAGCTGCGAGTGTTAAGATGAGGTATGCTGAGCTGCTTGGGTTATACTGTGTTGAGCTCTCTTCTGAACTCTCTCTTTTAAGCCTCCAGCTAATTAAATTAAATATCACTGTTTGTGGATGTCACTCCCCTTAGCCAACTGCAGATATAATCAACCACGGATGAGTTTCACAAGCTAATGTTTCAAGTCCACAGCCACAGAACTAGGCCCCATCACCTGGCCAAACTGACACCTGAACCTAACTACCACAGAAGGTATACAGGGAAAAAATACAATCAACACAAGCTAGGGTCTATAGTCAACAGTAACACTGCAATATGCTTCCACTGACTGTAACAAAGGCATTATGCCAAAACTGAATGTCAACAGGTGGGGGGCATGGGAGAGAGGTGTGGATTCTTTGCAGAAGAAATGGAAATGTCTTTATGTAGATTATGGCGGCAAAGACACGGCTAGGGATGGGGTTGCCATATGATCCTGCAACCTGGAGGAACCGAGTGTGAGGAGACGAATGGACATTTGTACATAGGGGTTTATGGTAGCAGTGTTCATGATCTGTAATGGATGGAGGTGGCCTAAAGGTACAAAGACTGAGGGAAGAAAAGGGGGACTGTGGTGTTTACATACAATGGACTACTCAGCAGCTGCAAAAAGGAATGAATATGTGAGGCATGCAACTAGATGAATGAACTTTATGGAGAGTATGTTGAATGAAATGTCAAAAACAAAGAGATAAATATTATGCCTCATTGATACGGGCTAACTATAATATAAAAACTCAGTAAAATGGAGTCAAGAGCATGGGTTATCAGATTGGGGCCTATTGTAAAGGGTTCTAAATTGTAAGCTTTTACATATATTCAGGAGGTGTAACTGTTATTTCTAAATACTGAAATATTAAGAGGTGCTGAGCTACTTGTATATATATAAGCAGGTTGTTCCCTGAAACTTCCGATATTTATGTGACACCTGAGACTCAGAGTTAATGATCTGACGCTATGAAAATCGGCAATACCCATTCAGCAACTGTTAAAAAAGCTGAAAAAGTGATCAGACTTCAACTAAACATTCGAATGAAGTTGATCTAGAGAGGACTAAGGTAAATCAGAATACTTTGTAAACGATGATATTGCATGTATTTCAAACTTCAACTTCTGTGCAAGACCAAAGGGAGAGATTTTATTTGGTGCAAAATTCATATTTTGGGTAGTGCATTATCTAATTTAACTTGTATGGTCAGTTTATTTGAATACTATAATTCCATGGAATCTTGCATACGGCATGAGATCTTGTTGGTTTGTACAGGTTAGTATGATATCCCAATAAATCCCAGAGTAATCTGGGCAAAGAATAAAAAAGTATTTGCAAATCCCCTTGGGCAACTGGGGAGAAAGGAGGAAATATTAAACTTTCTCATCTGGGGAATTCCTGATATTCTTGCAAGTAGTGAGAACAACCAATTCAATAGGCTGAGCCCTCAGTCTTGGGGCTCGCCCCTATGAAGCTTATTCTTGCAAACAGGAAGCTAAGCCTACTTATTATTATGCCTAAGAGTCATCCCAAAAGAACCTCTTTTGTTACTCAGATGTGACCTCTCTCTCTCTCTCTCTCTCTCTAAGCCAACTTGGCAGGTGAAGCCACTGCCCTCCTCCCCTATGTGGGAGATGACTCCCAGGGGTGTAAATCTCCCTAGGAATGTGGGATCTGACTCCCAGGGATGAGCTAGGACCCAGCATCATGGGATTGAGAAAGGCTTCTTGACCAAAAAGGGGGAGAGAGAAATGAGACAAAATAAATTTCTGGTGCATGACAGATTTCAAAAAGAGTCAAAAGGTTATCCTGGGGGTTATTCTTTCGCATTGTACAGATATCCCTTTTCAGTTTATGGAGTATTGGAGTAGCTAGAGAGAAGTATCTGAAACTGTGTAAACTGTGTTTCAGTAACCTTGACTCCTGTAGATGACTGTAAAACTACATAGCTTTTACAAGGTGACTGTGTGATTGTGAAAACCTTGTGTCTGATGCTTCTCTTATCCAGGGTATGGACAGATGAGTAAAAAAAAATAAGGATACAAAATAAATAAATAATACCGGATAAAGGGTAATAAATTGGGTGGATTGAAATATCAGTGGTCAACAGGTAGAAGGGATAAGGGGTATGGAATGTATTATTTTTCTTTCTATTTCTTTTCCTAGAGTGATGCAAATGTTCTAAAAAATAATCATGGTGATGAATATACAACCATGTGATGGTATTTTGAGCCATTGAATATTACGGTTGGACTATATGTGTGAAGATTTCTCAGTAAAAATATTTTTAAAAAGAAAAAAATGCATTAGGGCATATTCTGTCATTTTCTATTCTATAAAAGAATTTGTACTAGATTAGATCTGTTCTTTTAAGTACACAAACGACATGTAAAATCATTTGGGCCTGATTCAACCACTAATTATTTTAATGCATGTATTGTACTCTATTTTTTCCATAGTTGTTTGTGCTAAGTTGCCTTTTCCTAGTAAATTTTCATTTCACCTAGTTTTTCATATTTCTTGGCATCAAATTGTTGTATTGTTACCCTTAGTATTGTGTCTTCCTTTCTGGGCACTCTCTCTCTTTAACTGTCTTTCTCTTTCTCTCAGAAAAATTGTCAGATTTTTATGAACCAATAAATTTTTCAAAGAAACAAACTTCTGCTTCTTGAGCCTCTCCGTTGTATCTTTTCTCAGTTTTATTCATTGTACTCTCATTTCTACTATTTTTTTTCCTCCTCCAGTTTTGATGATTTCGCTGTTTTTGTTATAACTTCTTAGTTTGGAGGCTTCTCATTAATTTTCCACCTTTCTTCCTATTATACACGTTCAAGGTTATAAATTTCCAAGTACCATTTTTGCTATGTTCTACAAGTTTCGATAGGGTCACTCTTCATTATCATTCAAATCTAAATAATTTTTTTCATTTTTATTGTATTTTCCTCTTCGGGCTTTAGTTATCTAGAAGTGTCTTTCTTTACTTTTTCAATCTACAAAATATGTTCATTCATTGTCTAAAACATTAGACATCTAACTTAATTGCATTATGGACTGAAAAGATGGTCTTGTTAAAATCTGTAGAGGCTTGCTTCCTGGCAGAGTACATGATCAGTTTACATTGTACAATTGCTGTACATTGTGCATTGCTGTACTATGTATACATTTACATAGTACATGAAGATTTGTAGATGTTCCATATAAGCTTTAGAAGAACGCATAGTCTCTAACTAGAGGTGTAGAATTACATATAAAATGAATTCGAAGCTTTTAAGCTTTTTCTTTATATTAGAAAGACAAAATAACTATAATAATAATCTGTTTTTGCAAGAGTAAATAAAATACAGCAACAAGCCTGCATTAGTTTTATTGTTATAAAATGCTGTTACAAACCACCCCAAAACTCAGTAGCTTAAAACAAAATGGCTTACTCTCAATAGATCGAAAGGTGATAATGAGATTGAGCTCCTCTAGGTTTAGTTCCCCTGAATGTCTTGAATATGCTCCACATGGCTCTAAGCTGCTTCCTAGACCAGAATACAAACCCTAGACTTTTCTTCTGAAGTCAATGATGGATACGTAGGAGTGCAGCCTCAACGCATGAACACTTTTCAAAGGTCTTCTTACGGCATACTGGCTCAAATACCACAGGAAAAAAAAGTCACAAGGGTGAATAAGAATCCAAGGGAGGGGAATATATTCCACCTATCATGAGGAAAAGTGAGTAATTACATCAATAATATAATCTATCACAAAATCAATCTGGTTTTAATGGATTTAATCGCTTTTCCAAACTCTATTCAAAAATTTCTACATATCCTGGTGTCAATTTGGGGAATCCATACATTGACAGGAAACCATCCATTTCTTTTATGATTTTAATTATATTGTCATAGGGTTACACAAAGTCTTCTAATTCTCCTAATTCCTTCTTTATCGTAGTTATATCTCCTTAGACATTCATAAACTTGTAATTTTACTTCCTCTTTTTCACATCAGGGTCACAAGGTGTTTGTATTTACCTTTTCAAGAAAACACCTTTTGGATCTAAGGGTTTCACTACTTTTAATTTTAGAGTTCATTAATATTAAATTATCTCATTATTTTTCACCTCGTTTCTTTTATGTTATCTGTTGTTCTTTGTTTCCAATTTCTTATTATAAGTACTTGGGTTATTTGATTTTCCTCCTTTTTTAAAAATGAAGGCATTTAAGACTATAAATGTTCACTCATGGTTTCCAGTCCCAAATACTTTATGGTTTGAAGTGTTCTTTTCATTGTTCTGTAGACAGTTTGTCATTTCCATTTTTAATTTCCTTTTTGAGCCAAGAGTTATATAACACTATTATTCATAATATTCAAGTATACCATTTTGAAGCTGTTTGTACCCCACAAAAGCCATGTTCTTTTTTTGATCCAACCTCATGGGGTTAGCCATAGGATTAAAGAAATCCTGATTCAGCATTATAGGGCAGAAATTTTTTTGATTGGATTGTTTCCACAGAGAGGAAAGATACCCAATTGAGGGTGTGATCTTATGATTAGATGAGAAGTGACTCCACTCACTCAAGGTGGGTCTTGATTAGTTTACTGGAGTCCTTTAAAAGGGAAGACATTTTGGAGTAAATACAATTGCTTCAGAACTGACCCAGATGCCTAGACACGGACGCCTAGAGAGGCAGAGGCCAGCAGATGTTACTATGTGCCTTCCCATGAGATGCTAAGCAAGCCAGAACCCAGAGTTGCATCGCAAAGGAGCTAAGGGAAGGCCCACAGATGTTTAAAGAGAAAACCACTGGTGCCAGAAGCTAAAAGCAACAGAACCAGGAACAAGTACCAGCAGATGCCAGCCACATGCCTTCCCATGTGACAGACATTGCCTTTCTTGAGTGAAGGTATTTTTTTCTGGATGCCTGAATTTGGACATTTTTATGGCCTTAGAATTGTAAAGTTGGAACTTAATAAATTCCCTTTTTAAAAGCCATTCCATTCCTGGTATATTGCATTCCAGCAGCATTTAACAAGCTAATATGCCACGTAGTATAAATGTTTGTGGTCAGGTTTCTATCATTTAATTTTAATTTTACTGGATCATGATCAGAGGATGTGATTTGTAATATCTCCATTCTTTTAATTTTTTAAGTTTTACTTTGGGATCAATCACATGAATATTCCCTGAACATACAAAATATGTTTTCCATTAACACTTATATATGCCTATTTAAATCATGATTATTGATTGTTGCAATCAATTTCTTAGTCTCCAATGATTTTCTGCAAGACTTGTCTAATACTGAGAAAACTACATCAATATCTGTCATTAGGACATTACTTTCATAGATTTTCCTTGAATTTTTAATAGTTTTGCTTTAACCATATGTGTTTAGTGTATTCAGGTTAATGAAGTTATAACTTCTTCCAAGCATTGTCTTTTTGTCAATTGATATTTTTAGTGCTTTTAATATTACATTTTCTTGAATAAATCTTGTGTTAATGTTTCCTTTTCTGCCATTTTTAGTTATTGCTGTTGACTATTTTTTGTCTTTTATCTGGTATCTCTTAAGTCAGTATTTACAGTCAATTTTTCTCTACCGTATTTTGTTTTGTTTTATTGATGTGCATGTTTTCAATGAATTTCTCATAAAGAGAATATAGCTAGTTTTCTTTTCTAATGCATTATTATAGTTCCTAATATTCAAAGAGGAAAAACTCATCTGTTCACATTTAGTCTAACAACTGAAACAAATTATTTAAGGTGTTCATTTGTTCATTTTCCATTATTTAATGTTTTACATTGTTCTTTTCCCTTTTTATTATTTTTTGCTATTAAGAACAAGTTGGCATTCATTGATAAAATTTTTCCCTAATTAATCTAGAACTTTCACTGTATTTTTCCATTGTTCATATGGGTAGCTTCCCTTTATCTAGTTTACTATGTTCTGAAAGCATGATTCCCAATGTTTCCCCTATATATTTCCTCAACTTAAAAGATTCTATTTATGCTCTACTTTTCTGACACAAATAATATGAAAGTTTTAGTCACCTCTTTGTCTTTTCCTTTTTTTTAAGCCTGAGGGAGATCTTTGTAACATTTAATTCGCTTTTTCTACCTAGTACCAAATCATAGAATTTTCTGTTAAGTGTATAGTTTCAGTTTTTATTATTTAAATGTCCTTTTTAAAATCTCCCTTATGGTTCTGAGTCCTCATTTTACAGTAATATTAACAAATTCCATACAGTATATCTTTAGACATTTACATAAAGACAGCACATGAAGTTTCATTGCTTACCACTTGGCAGCTCATCTGGTAGGATTCATTTAATGTTTGGTTGGAAACTTCTGTTCAGTGATCTTATTATACTTATGTTTCAAGTTGTCACATTCTCCATAAGCTCCTTTTTGTTGACCTATATTCTGTATATTCTGATGAAATCTTTATTTCCATGGGTAGCTATCTTCTTTGGTGGCTAACTGGGAAAATCTACGTATTTTTGGAGCCATAGCAGTTCTAAGCTAGTGAAAGACAAAGTGGCCTGTTTCCTTATTATCTAGTTGTTTAGCTCATGCATCAGTCAAGGTGGGCTAAATTATGCTATGGTAAAAATTATCTCCAAAATTCTTTTGGCTTAACTGTTCATAATAAGCCTATTGTTGATTGGCTGGAGACTCTGACCCTCCCTAACTCAGCAACCCAAGATGAGCAAAACGCCATGAGCTCCAAAGCTCATGAATGCTGAGCTTTGGAAAGTCTCACAACAGAATAACACAGAGCTTTGGAATTAACTGGTTTGAAATTAACATGGAGCTTTGCCACCCATAACTCTTTGTCTAGACCTATTACAGGACTTTACTCAAACACAAGGGGGCAGAAAACATGGGCCAGTATGCATTAAGCAGAGGGGCAGAAATATTTGGTGAACAAAACCAATGACTACCTCAGTTGAGAAGCAACATATAATTTGTAGTTAGGAAGAGAAAGGAAAGGACTCCATTCAGTTTCTCATGTTTCTTGAATTTCTCACTTGGAGTATTAGCTTTAAATACACACCCCGCCCCCTTCTAGTGTAACAATGGGAAAACAACCACTGAAAGATCTAGCAAGCATGAGGGAGAGAATTCTGGTGCATGTGTACTGTACTGGACAGACTGACCTGGAAACCAAATGGAAGCCGGTGGTCTTGGAATTTGTCCATGATTAAGGTAAAGTGTGCCTCACCCAGAGCAATGACCAAGAAATTTCAAGAAAGACAAAAAAAAAGAGAGAGAGATTGTGACCAAACCATTGGCAAAATTTTATGGCTGAATGTATACAAGGGATGAAGAAGCTTATGGAGTCAAAATGCTTTTATTATTTTTATCCTGAGAAAATATGAGAATAGCAATGTTATTATACTATTTTACACTAAAATGTAAATCCCATGAGAGCTAGCTGTAATATTATTGTGTTCTTCTTGTCATGCTAACATCTAGGACAATGCCTGGAACACAAAAGTATCTTAGTATCTGTTTGATAAATAAACATAAATGTGATAACTCTGAAGAAAAACTCACCTTTGTGTACAAAAAGATGAATGTTCATTTTAGATTTGAATATACAAAGGTTTGGATGGCTATGCAGTTAGGGATTCCTACTAGGCAGTTGAAAATTTAATAGCTGGAATACAGGAGAGTTGACAGAGCAAAATCTTCTATTCAAAGCTGAATACCCCTACATCGCAAACTGAAAGACAAATAAGGACTAAGGATCAAATACCAGAAATGGAATTAATTTTTTCCAACAGAACTTGAAATTTCTATCTCATTATACACAATTTTTAAAAGTTTGGGTTTTTGTCCATGGAGAATTTAATACATATTCCCCAAAATTTGACTAGGTAGATGTTCTAATTTGCAAGCTGCCAGAATGCAATACACCAGAAACAGAATGGATTTTAAAAGGGGGAATTTAATAAGTAGCTAGTTTACAGTTCTAAGGCCAAGAAAATGTCCCAATTAAAACAAGTCTATAGAAATGTCCAATCTAAGGCATCCAGGGAAAGATACCTTGGTTCAAGAAGGCCAATGAAGTTCAGGGTTTCTCTCTCAAGTGAAAGGGCACATGGTGAACACAGTCATGGTTTCTCTCTGGGTTGGAAGGGCACATGGCGAACACGGTGTCATCTGCTAGCTTTCTCAACTTGCTTCCTGTTTCATGAAGCTCCCTGGGAGGTGTTCTCCTTCTTCATCTCCCAAGTACTGGCTGATGGACTCTCTGCTTCACGGTGCTGCAGCACTCTCTGCTCTCTCTGAATCTCCTTCAACTCCAAAATGTTTTCTCTTTTATAGGACTCCAGAAACTTCTCAAGACCCACCCAAATGGGTGGAGACATGCCTCCAGCTAATCCAGTTTAACAACCACTCTTGATTAAATCACATCTCCGGGGAGATGACCTAATTACAGTTTCAAACATTCAATACTGAGTAGGGATTAGAAGAAATGGTTGCCTTTACAAAATGGGATTAGGATTAAAACATGGCTTTTTTAGGGTCCATACATCATTTCAAACCAGCACAATAGATTAAAAAAAATTCTCAATGGATTTTTTTTAAGATGAAAATTTTTTACCCATTCGTGAACAGCTAAACTTTACTAAGATTAAATTGAAAATTGAATTTTCAAAATCTTGAAAATTAAAAATCTGATGTGTTCATTTCCATTTGAATAAGTCATTGGAGAATGGATTTCATACTTCAACATGCTGTTACCACAATCTGAAAAGCCAAATTATGCTCAACAGATTTACTTACATGAGAAAGATAAATTTAAAATGGAAAATTTCAGCTAACCATTAACTTCATCGTCTGACACCATTCACTGTCATGTCAACAGTTTTTGACAATCCAGCAATTCCCCATTTCTCTTTAGAAACCCCTTCCTGGAACTCATGATGAAGCTAAGGTTTAGCTGCTGAGTGTACTGTTTAGTGCGAGAGTAGCACCATAGTAGGAACAAATTTAATGAAACCATTTTCCTCTAAAAGCATAATGATATAATAATGCCAAACTTATTCATTAATGTTCACAATACAAATCCTGTCCCACAGTGAATATCAAATTCTCAAATCATCTTCTATTGTATTGTTCCTATTGAAGTCTTTTATCTGAATCATTCACAGTAAAGGAATAGGAAACCACTTTTTTCTCATCAGAACTGGTAATCTTAAAATAAGTAAGATGTATAATCCATGCCTTGCTTCACCCAAAAGTGGCATCAAAGAAAGAATGTTAAATTTATGGTTTTCCAAGTATGTGAAAGAAAACTGAAAAAAAGTGAAAAAGCAAGCTATATTTTCCTATAAAATTCCAAAGATTTGCAAGTATGAAATTACATGTTTAGTATTTTTCAGAATTTGCTTCCAGGCAAATTCCATGAACAAAATGTTAATAGTCTTCACACCAAGAAAGCACATAAGCTAACAAGATAGTTATTTGATTTTTCCTAAACTTTATAGCAAGGCATTGTGGGAGGCAAGAACCTACAGTCAAATAAGATTTGAATTTGAGTTCTGATTACTTTTTGCAATGTATTTACATTCTGGGAGTTTGCATTTCTTCATCTGAAAGAAATTATTATAGTCTTATTTCATAAGATTGTCATTGAAAGAATATATGCAAATTAACATACTGCCTACTTCATATTAGATGCTCATATGTTCATGTCAGCCCTCCAGATTTCCACCACAGCCAGAGAACAAATGTCCAGAATTCTCAGTGTTTTGGGACAACTCTAACTCAGAAGCTATCAAAAACACACTTTAAAGAGACATCTTGAGTCAGAATATGCAAAATATATGAAACAGAAACAAGATGAAAGAGGAAAAATTGAAAGTAGTAGTGAACTCTTAAACAGGAGACACTCTCAGAGCAGAAGAGAAGAGTCACTGATAGGCAAGCAAACAATTAAACAACAATGGCAAACATAAGGCAGAACAGGGTAGGGGAACAAACTATTATATTCATCTTAATACAAGACTGATTAGCATGCTCCAAAGGTACAGTAAAGCCCAAATCACAAAGAACTCTCTTGCATCCTGTGCATCCAACAACAGCTTGAACCGACCTTACAACAAAAACTCAATGTTCGAGGGAGATATGGAGTCAAGAAGAATGGTAATTTCTTACCATTCTTAGAGAACAAACCGAACACCTAATACACATCTGGTGCTCAGTAGATATTTGTTGAATGAATGAATAAGTCAAGCAATCAAGAAACAAAAGGAGTGAAGGCAAGAAAAAGTTGGTGAATTCTGTAGTTTTTCCTTGCCTGTATCAGGGCTTAGACAGTACATATTTTTTAGGGTCAACTACAGACCCTAGTTTGCCTAGGATAGTCCCAGTTTTCATTTGTTGTTACAGCATTATTATTAGTAGAATCACTTTTTACTTTCAAAAGATGCTGGTCTAGGTGATAAATTAAAGGGTTACTAGATGAACAGACAGACAGATAGATAAAATAGATAGGTAGATATTCATCTATAGTACAGTTTGTAAACTTGAGAAGAGGTAGAACTGCAGTCTTAAAATAGCTAATTCAAGTCCTTGACAAGAAATTTCCCTCAAGAAAGGCGCTATGACATTTGAGACAGTTCACTCAGCCATGGGGGACATTTACTCAACTTTAATAATGTTATGGGCATAAAAACTCCTTTTATTGTTCATAGGATATTAGTCACATAGCATTCCAAAATTCATCTCTATACATCAGTCAACCAAAATTTATTCTGCTTGAGTGAGTTAAGTGCATCATTAAATTTTTACAATCTAGAACTCAGGATATCTAAGTTTCCAAATGGCCACTAATGTCGAAACTTCATATATAATTAGGCTAAATATTTATCAGCTGTGTAAATTTAAAAATCCTATCACTTTCCTTCTATACCCTGTATTCTCAAAGTGTCCTGAAGATAATTTGACTTTTCTTTCTAAATTAAAATAATCAGAAAATACCTTTCATCGGTTGTTCTCAATACAAAGCAAAAGTTAAAAAAAAAAAAAAAGTCTATCATTTGATGCTTACAAAAAAAGCAAACTATTTTCAGTGAGAGAATGCTGTACAGTGGATCAGAGTAAGCTTTAAGAGGGCTGTTTTAGTCATATGGAAAATCTAAAATATAACTAGAAAAAAAAGAGTGAGCACAGCAGTTGGTTGTGTGATAGTTTTGCTTTTTCAGATATCTTATTGTGAGCCCTCCATCCTCTTCTCTGTGTTATATACATGGAGTTTTAGTCCCAGAGAATTACGGAAAATGAACAATTAAAGAGATACCAAAACCTATCAGTTATATTGTTGCCATTTTACAAAAGGCGAAAACAAGATGTTGAGAAAGTATTGTTCTTCTTCCTACTTTTCCCTAAAATAAACCATTTTGATTCTGATTTCAGTGTTCATATCATTCCAGCACATCCTTACTTCTATTAGTTTATTTTGGTAACACTTTATCAACTTATTCTTGAGGGTTTCTAGAGATTCAAAGCCTATGATTTTGAAAGAATAAAGAAATTTGGACTACGCTTTGCTCATCTATTTATTTTAGGAAAAGATTTTTTTCAAAACCATGGTCTTTCATACCTGAAGATAAGAAAATAATTCTAATAGTCAACTGTAGAAAGCATTGAGGAATTAAGGTTAGGGTTTGAGAATGTTTTTATTATGTTCCCTTCTACTAATGTCATATCATTGATCGAACTTGTGAACAGGCGTGTTATTTGAGAAGAAAAAGTGTTACTTGAGTAGAAATTGCTTGCTATTTGTAAACACTCCTTAGGTCACCACCACCACCACCACTGCTAGCTTTCATTGAGCCCTCAACATGGACTCTTCTATATTTTATATATATTATTTCAGTTAATTATTACAGTGATCTTAACAATGTGGATTAACCATTATGATGATAATACATTATCCACTGATTATCATAACAAAATGATCATCTCAATTTTAGAGATTCGGAATCTGAATCACACAATGGTTAGAGGATTTCCCCAAAGTTGCATAGCTATTAAGAGGTGGCGTTGCATGTATTACTTTTCTATTGTCACTTAACCAATTACCAAAACAACACACATTTATTATTTCAGAGTTTCAGTCTGTTAGGAGTCAGCGCCGGGTTTAGCTGGCTCCTCTGGTCAGGATTTCACAAGGCTGTCCTCACTGTGTCAATAATGCCTAAGACGCGTTGTCCTCTGGATGCCCAGCTGGGGAAAGACACACTTCCAAGACCCCTTGGTTTGTTGGCAGAATTCTCCTCCTTGTGGTTGCAGGAAATCCCCATTTTCTTGCTGGCTGTTGGGTAGGGCTTTTCTCAGCCCCTACAGGCAGATTGCAGTGCCTTGTCATGGGGCGGTCTCATACACTCTGTCATAACGTCTTCAAATCCAGGAAGGGGTATTCTCTCCTCCAGTATGCTAAGACATGGTCTCTATAATGTAACAGTCATGGGAGTGATGTCTCCTCATCTTTCCCACATATTGCCAGCATATTGCTTCAAGAGCCCACATGCTGGGCCACTTCACCTCAGCATACCACAAAAGGGGGAAAATTGAGTTTGCATAGACCTGAGATTTTGTTCAAAATCAAACATTACAGAGAAATTTAGGAAAACCATGGCTTCTATAATGGCAATAAGCTGAACTTCTTATGATTATGGAAATTTTGATATTATATAATATTAAACATTTATAAGGTAATTCCTGCCTCAGATACCATAAAACAAACAGCTCTTCCCTGAAGCCTGTACAGTGTTCTTCTGGCCTCCAGAATTTCAAAATAGTTGTTTCAGATAGTTCCTGCCTGTTTATGAGTTGTTTTGGTGGAAGGACCAAGTTCTGGAGCTCCCTACTCCACCATCTTCCTTGGAAGTAGTATGTCCAAATATCTTCAGAAAACAAAATTTAAAAGGAGAACTCATACTTCTATTAAATGAGTAGACTATGCTAATGAATATTCTAGGCTTCATTTTTTTAAATGCAGTTTTATTGAGATATATGTACAAACCAGCTGAAGTATACAATTACTGGTTCAGAGTAGGCATCATTTTTCAATGACAGTGCTCTAAAGAATTTGTAATATTTTATTTACCAGGAATTTCAACTCATATATAAAGCACAGTCATGGACTCCATGTGTATTGTGATATGCATTTAAAGCTAGTCTGTCTTCATTGTTATGATGACAAAAATTGGTTCCCTCAGCAGGAGGGTTGATGTGCTATGTTTGTGCCTCAGGAACCCTGGCCTGGGAGAGGCCTCTGGTCTTTCATCTCTGTGGCAATTTTCTTTGACCTGGTATATAAATGACGCTAAAGTAATATCAGTTTCAAAATGCCTAGACTCTTGAGACGATACCTTTACATTTCATAGCAACCCATTACTTGGTTTAATTAAACAAACCTACCCTGCACTAAGTGACTCTAGACTTCTTGCTGAGGGGAATATGGTGATAAACAAAAGCTGTTCTTTCTTTCATTTTGAACCAGAAAAAGCATCTCTATACAGAAATCACTACCGTAAAGTACACAATGTGGTAAATGCGGCACTAGAGGAACATATAAAGTTGTCATCAGATGTCTTCAAGTCACAGCAACCCAAAGCGTACACTATGATCACAGTCGCAGTAATAAACCACCCTCTCCCGACTCGGCCCCAGCCCTCAATAGAAGGAAGCCAACTTGCTCAGCCTCCAAAGGGCGTGAACAGCCGCGGTGCTCACATCACTTGCTCACTTACCTGTCTTCTCAGCTAGAGTCTAATCTGCATCAGGGTGAGGGCCATGTCTGGCAGGGTTATCACGGTATCCCTGGTTCCTGAGACTGTATGTATCACCAGCAGTAAAAGGATGCATTCTTCAATCCAGGGACTTGCAAACCAAGATCTCCTCTGAGTTTCTCCTCTGCACTGCCATTCACCCTTGACCTTGCAGCCGCAGAGCTGTTTCCCAATTCAGTTGCTGGTGCTGCTGGCACGAACAGCTGCCTTGCTCTCGTTCATATCTTCAGCCTCCTTACGGACCACAGCTTGATGCTAGAAGTTCTCTCGCACTGTATTTTCACTCCATTTGTAGACACGTCTGATCTTGCTCCAGCAATTACTCCACCTCAAGAACGTAATTATATACTCCTGCATAGAGTCTATATATCTAAATATTTATATCATAGACATAGATATATGGTATGTCACTAGCTTAATGTTCTCATCATTGCAAACCCTTCACTGTGGAGCTCAGATGTGAGCTTAAAGACAAGTAGATAAACGATAAAGGAAAATCTTAAGTGACCCACATGGTATCATAATCCCTATTTCCTTCCAATACTGACTCATATTCTTTGGACCAACTTTGTATCCTTGATTTTCCTTGCTCCTTGAAATCCAAAAAGATTACACCGGCCTCCATATAAATAAATCCCTTAAAGATGAAAACATCTAAACTTTGGGGTCAACTGCTGAGAGACAAACTACGAAGGGCTAATACAGAAATGTTTAAATCAAATTAATCATATTCTGAGTTAGTACAGACTAACTCAGAGATTGTGAAAACAATAAAGAGAGCCCACTTGGTCCTCTGGCTGCTTAATCCCTTGCCCCTCCATTCTTCTTGACCTTTCTCTGTACCTCGACCCCCACCCCAGCCCCCTGCTGCCCCACCCTCCCAAGATGACACGTGTTTCCTTTGTCTTCTGGTTGGTTAGGTCAAAGGGGGAGCTCGGCAAGAGATCAGAGGAAGGGAGAAGAGTGAGGTTCAAGTTTTAATTTCCCATTATTCCCCCTGCCGCCTGTTCTTCTTTAAAGATCACTGATTTTCTCAAGGCAGTTGGATCTTCAGGAATCTCTCCATGCAGATTCCAGCGTTTACTCCCTTCCCTCAGCCCTTCAGGACCAGAGGAAACACAGGCCCTTTTCCTGTGCTATCCACGCCCATGTCTTAGTAAATGGCCTCTTCTGAAAATAACCTCTCTTTGCATCATACTATTTCAAGTGTGTCACCTGCTTGCTCTTGAGAACTTGGATAATACAGATATATACTGACTTTGCCAAAATTACATAGTCTTAGATAAATAAGAAATTATTTGATCTCAGGTCTTTATAAAATAAGAGTAATTTACTTAAGCTTACAATTACACTGACTAAAATAAATCTAAAAAATGCTACAAAGTATACAGATTATCATCAGGAGTAAATTAAATAAATATGGAAAAACAGCAACACTTTAATTATAAAGGTCAAACATGATAAAATGTAACAAAATATAGATATTAATTGCTTGACACTAAAATTTTCTCATCGGTATTTCATTAAAAGGCACTTAATTAAACTACTATTTTTATTAATCATCTTAATTACAATTAGAAATGAAATCTTGGACACGTTCCAGTGATATCACTACTGTAAATTAAACTGAGGTGCCTAATTTGATTAACACAATTAATTGTCTGAGAAAATTAATCCCTTAATAAAGGAAACAGATTGTGTGTCCCAGTACACTGAAGAAAAATATATTATCTTTCTCTTATAACAATGGTTTTGAAGTGCTGAAACCAAGAATAAAATGGAAGGATTTATACTTGAAAATATAGTTTCAGTTTTGCTGGCTCTGTGGTACCTCAGAGATGTCCCAAGAGAGATAGTAGTAACTGGTTGCCATGGCAATGCACTGTGGCACTATGGAGAATTCTGAAAGCTCCCAAAAGGTCCTTAATGGAGCAGCAGCTTACAGCAATCATGTGAGAACACACCTGGAAACTGCAAAAAATGCATTTGTAGCATTCTGCTTCCCATCAGCAAATATGGAAGACCCTATGATACTTGTGTTATGGTTGTCTCTCCATCTGCTCCGCTGTTCAGTCTCAGAGACACTTGTGTTACCTAAAAAAGCAGAACATAACTCTGTAACGACCTGCACTAAATATTTTTATTTGCCACCAGTCTCTCTCCCTCTGTTCCCATGGATGACATGCATTCTATATGGGTGTATTAATTAAGGTAATGCTAGTAATGGCTCTAACAAATCCACACCACAAACTTTTCAATGGGTCGACCATGATAAAAGTTTATTATTCACTTATAGTCCAGAGCAATTGTGTGTGAGTGTCTGTGTCTGCATGTATGTGTCTGTGTGTGTATCCATCTGTACATATCTATGAGTGTGTGCGTGTGTGTGTATTTTAGGGGAGGTAGTGTTCATTCAGGGAAAAGATAGTGAAGACTCCTGCATTATCAACCCCTTCTTTCCAAAGTGATCTCTCATGGGAGGGTTTGAGGGACCAAGACAAGCAGATATTTTCTAACCAAAGTTTATTAGAGCTCAGTTACATGTCTGCACCTAACTGCAAATGTTCTCTAGCCATGTCACCAAATAGAAAAGGAAATGGGCTTTGGTTAACACTTGGCAGATCATGCCACTCCAATTTATCCCTGGTTTTTCTCCCCCACTTAATTTCTTTTTGCAAGTCTTCTTTGAGAAAATCAGATTCAATAACTGCCCAAAATCCTATCATCTACATGTATAAAAATGTATTGAGCTATTTCCTCAATTGGGAGTTTATCAGGTTTAGGGATGTTATATATCACACTGCCATGAATGTTTTTATACATTCATAATGATTTAATACAAATTCATTTCCTCGGACGAAATGTACAAAAGAACAAAGCAAGCTTTGACCATTCCAGTGCTGCTTGCTGACCTTGCGAGTGGCTTTCCAGAAATCTTGGACCAATTTACATTTCCATGGGAAGAACGTGAGGGGCTCAGCTCATAATACCCCTACCGGTACTGATGACAACTTTCATTCATATTTGCTATTTTGCTTTTTTCAAACAGCAAATTACTGGTTGAAAGTACATTTCATTGATTGCTAGTGTGTTTAAATATGCTTTGATAAATTTCTCTGCATTTTTATTTCCTCTTGTATGTTTCTTTTCTTATGCCCTATATTCTCTACTAAGGTATTTTGACTAAGAAAATTTGACATATGTAATCTATATAGTAGGCTATAAACCCACATAATTTTCTGCCATATTTGTATCAACATTTCAACCAAATATTTTAGAACTCTGAATTTTATGAATTTTCCATCTGGTTTTAAAAATCAAACATATAAGCATAAACGCAATGGAAGAAATCATAAATCTTTTATGATTTAGACCTAGTTAAAGATTCATCTTAGAGAAATTTTTTTCTTCCCCTTTTTTTTTGTTTGTTGTGCGTTTAACTACTTAATCCATGTTGAAGTGATTTTGAAATACAGTATGAACAAAGAACAAAACAGAAAAATTAACACATCTCTCACAGCTAGCTAGCCAATTTTCTCAACACACTTTAGTGAATAAGCAATCCATTCTCCATTGATTCATTATGCTTATTTTATCATAGATTAGGTTTATTTGATGAATTCATGTGATCATGATGCTTGTTGCCAGAATTATCCTGTTATCAAATCAAAATGGAAACTTCAGAAGATGAATAAATAGCCCAGTTTAAAGAGCTGTATACTCTGCCTCAAAATTCTACGTAAGTGATCCTAAGTAAGAGAGCCCACAAGTAGAAGGTCAAAATGAAGCATCTGAACTAAACTCGGTATTCATTACAGAAAAGAAAAGGAAACATTCCTGCTTTTTCTAAAAGACCATGTTCTAATGTAAATTATCTCCAGCATCTGCAAGCAAAGGAGTCCGACTAAAGGATCAACATAATACAAGAAATACATTTTCTTAGAGATGTAAGGATTAGTTGAATTGTCGATCACTTCTCAAACCTTCACTGGGAACTACTCCAATTTTCAGATTTGAGACAAAATTTAAAACTCTTAAACAAAAGAACCGTGCTATACAAGAATGATGAGAATGAACAGAGAAACTCTTGAAGTGCCTCCGTGCACTCTCCATCAGTTAATATTTTTATTTGTATAACAAGGAAATCTAAAGTTTCAATCTTACCAACACTAACACAGCTCAGGATACTGGAATGTACATAAAATATTAATGTCATAAAAGTAAGAGAAAGGTTGATTCTTTTGAGAAATATAAATAATAAATAAAATACTTCTTTGGAGACCTATTTGCCAGTGTCTATGAAGCCCATACACACACCCAATGATCCAGTAATTCCATTCCTAGTTAAATATCCAACAGACATGTGCACCAAATGACGTGGACAAGTTGTTGATTGAAGTACTCTTCATAAGAGCTAAAAACTAGGTAAATAAATTATGGTATATTCATTGGAAGACTATAAAGCATTAAGAGTGAGCTAACTATTCTAAATGTAAGACACTAATCAATCTCAAAAACAAAATGCTGAATAAACTCAGCAGGAATATTGTACTATTCTATTTACATAACTCAACAATAGCCAAAACCAGTCCATGGCGTTAGAAGGCAAGTAGCAGGTACCTTCCGTGGGAGTTACTGCTATGAGAAGTGGGGGAAGAGAGAGGGAGGGAAAATGCAACTAGAATTTTTAAAAATGACTGTATTTTAAAAAAGGATATAGATGACATTTTATTTAGGTGTCTAGCATTTTCCTTTGGAGGCTGGGCATTCCCCATTCCCGGGAATTTTTAAATATCCAGACAAATGACACACATACCTATGCATAAGAAATTTTATTAAACACATAGTAAATAGCAAAAGTTTCCCCAAGAAGAAAGGCTCAGTTTCAGTTAGGAGTGAAACAAGGGTGAAGGGATGGTGGCTTCAGGTTTTCAATGTGGCTAAGGGGTGGCCTCAGGGTGGAGGACCCATGCATGCTGAGCTTGCCTGACCAGAAATTTCCACTAGTGCCAAAGGACAAAGGGCAATGGGTTTTCTTACAAAGTTGCTCAGGTATCCGGCAAAGGGAAAAAGGAAGGTATGAGGACTTGAAAGCTATTAGGAGCTGAATGTCAAAAATGGTATCTTTATTACTATAACATTCGTGCATTTATGCAAAAATATTTCTATATGAAATTATATATAGCATAGATAAAATAATAAAAGTGCTCTTCAGATGAAAGGAGGAAAACAATCTTTATTCTTTTATTAAAAATAAGTACAGCCTCCCTGCACTCGTCCAAATTATTTCCTGTGTTATGATGTATAAATCACAATGAGCACGCAAAACAAATTTTGACGTCTTTATCAAATTGCTTGTGCAGGAAGTGGAAATTATGTTAACTTTTATGCACACATACAGCTCTAACAGCTAGATTTTAATTTGTGTATTAGTATTTCTTCTTTCATTAACTACTCAGTCAGTATAAATATTTTAGGTAATAGAAAGATGTTACATTACCTGTTTTATTCATATTCAATATAAGATTTATGGCTTGAGCAAGACAAGAATATTGGATCAAACCAGAGGACAAGGGGTTTTAATAAAAGGCAAAACTTCTCAAAATTAAACTACTGACATGTCTTTGTATAAATCTTCCCTGGATAAGAATTTTGCCTGCTAGAGTAAAGATATTGAGGCATTTTTGTTGCCTCCAAAGAAGCCTGAAGTAATCCATTTCCTCTAAACATGACAAAGGACAACTGCACTGTGTTCCTCCCCCCATTTCAAAATAGCTTTTTAGAGGGTGATTGCCTCTAATGCTTCTGGACCCACAGCCTTAATCTCTGTGTAATAAACTTTTAGGAATTTATAAAGAACAACACTCAGTTTGAATTGCATGAATGCCTGGTAAGTTTATAAGTGAAGTGATCTGTTTCTCCTTTTCTCTGTATATTTTTTATCTGGGGTGGCCAGATATTTCATAGAAAATTATTTGTTATTACCTGAAATTCAAATGTAACTGAGTGTCCTCTATTTTCATTTGGTAAAGCTGGTAGACCATTTCCATCCCAAAAAGTCTCATCTCCTTGTAGATTCATCTAACTTCTCCACACTGATCACTGTCAAGTCCCTGTAACCAAGGAGTTACGATATAAGGGATGATTTTGATTACCGAATCATTATATAGATATTCCTTTTTTTCTTTCTAGTATATTAGACAGAGGGAAATACCTGAAATCTCTGAAATGTAATCCAGCTGCCTTGATCTCTGATTATGATTGTGTAGCCTTTACCTTGTAGCCTAATGATGGTAAAAACCTTGTGACTGGCCCTCACTTTGTGCCCATTTTACCTGGTTTTTTGACTTTGAGTCTTGTGATCACCAGAGACAGCCCAAAATGTTTATTATTGACACCCCGGAACTAACCCATCCCAATTTCAAAGTTATCTTGATTACCAGAACTGGATCAAACCAAAATGGGCCCCCCTGACATGTGCAGGAGCTGATCGTTTAACCTATAAGTTACCTACACCTACATTATAATACTAAAAATCACACCCGTCATCACATTAAGGCCACTATTTTCTTACATATGTTCTGTGACTAAGCATGTAATAAATCTGTACATGCTCAATAATTACATTACCTCTAATTAAACACCTGGAGTCATCGTGTTCATTATCCTTAAACCTGCCCATCTTTTGATACTACAAAACTTTCAGAATCACTGCACTTCAGGAAGACAGGATCTTGGACTAAGAGACCATCTGGTCTCCTGCTTCCCTGGCAATAACTCTTTCTCTCTTTAAAGGCCTGGTGGCTCAGGAATTGGTCATTTGAGCACAGCGGGCAGAGAATCCACTGCCTTCATCTGGTGACATCTCTAGTCAGTCATATCTTCTAACCTAAAATCTAGCCATATTTTTCTAGCTGTCTTCTAGATATTTTAACTGGGCTATCAGTGGTTCTGAAGTTCAGCATTTCTGAAGCGAAATATTTCGTTATCACACTCTGACAAAATACAATGACTGCCCCCATCCACCAACCCATGCATACCAGGTCCCATATTCATTCATTCCATAAGTGTTTGTTGAATGCCCATTGTGTCATAGAGCAGTGAACAAAATAAACAAATATCCTGTCTCTGTGTAGCTTTGCCTTTTTATCCTCTGGACACACCCAGAGTCTCCTATCAGATTCCACATGGATCTGTTATTTCTTCTCCTTCTCTATAAACATGCCATCTTTATTCTTGCCTCTGCCTTTGTTTTCTTTTATCGCTACAAATCCTTACTCTTCTCGGCTAGTACTCCTTGTACTCTACTTAAACAGGAGTGAATCAAAAGGAATATATTAGTTTGTGTAATGTAACTATCCAAAAGTAGGGCTCATGTTTCTGCAAGGCCTAGACCAGTGACTTAGGTTTGTTACAAAGGCCTCTGTTTCTCCTTGCCTTTCCAGGCACAACCAATCTTCTTAAAGGTGTGGTCTTTCTGCCTGCACTCCATCACCTCCCATCCACTCAGGCTTCCACCCTCAGTAATACGTGTCTCACTGAAGTCATCAGTGACATTTTGGAAGCACAACAGAATAAACACCTTTCAGTCCTCATTTAACTTGATTTCCCTGATGCATTTGATGTTGTTGTCAAAAAGTGATCTTATTCATAGTCCCTTCCATTTCTGATTGCTTCCCTACTCCTCTAGCCTATGCACAGATGTGTCAAATATATCTCTTCTTCCACTCACCAGCCATATCGTGCAAAATTAAGTTTTCTTTTCCACAGGATTCCATCTTTGACTCAAACTCTTCGTTTTATGGACAATCTATTCTAAACACCTGCCTTCATTGGCAACCCATATTTTTGGACATCCAAAACTTGATCTCTCTTCTGAACTCCAATCTTATATCTTGGACTTACTAACAGCTTCTCGACTCAACAAAACCAAGCTTCTTACCAATTAACCCCCATGCCAGATTTAACACCTTGAGTCACTTTTAGTTGTTGATATCACCATTCATTCAGTTGCCTAAACCAGAAATTTCAGAGTAATTCAAGAGTCTTCATTAGATTCTACTTGCCTCATTCAATCTTGTTCATTCTAGCTTCTAAATCCCTCTGCAATAGCAAAACATCCCTTACTTCCATCGCCAATCTTGCTGTCCTAGGGGAAACCTTTATGATCTGGGGACTCGAATATTCCATTAATATTCCAATATTACATCAAGTCCCAAAACTTCAGGACTCACAGTATTCCAATCTATTTTATACTCCGTGGCTAGAGTGATCTCTTAAAAATATCCTGCTTAAATCTTTCAATGTCTTCCAAAAATATAAAATCCTTTGTATGGTATATGAAGCTCTTCATAACCTACTGGCTTTCCACGTCTCAGGTTTATTATTTATACTCTTTGATGCTCTTATTCTCCATTTGCCACATACCCCTGCATACCTGGTAAAGTCTCATGCATCTTTCAATATTCTGGTAAAGCATCATCTTTTCTTTGAATTTTTCCCTAACCTCTTTCACCATCAGGCAGTCAGGAACACCTTCCACTGTGAGTTCACTACATCTGGCTGATAATTCTGTCATGTCACAAATTACTTTGCACTGTACTTGCTTATTTTTCCCTTTCCCATCGTACTATGCCTTCAGGGCAGGGATTATACACTCTGTGTCATCAAAATGTGTCACAGGCTCTCTGGCACATGAACAGTAGTTACAGAGAATTATTTCCTCTTCCCTATTCAACAATTACTTATTGAAGACGGTATATTCCAGACATTGTTAGAGGTACTGAAAATATAGTGATTAAGAATGCAGACAAATCCCTGCTTATATGGAGCTTACATTCTATTCTAATGGGTCTACAGAAATAATACATTTCAAAAGACTTGCATTAAATTAGTACCAAGACAGAACACACAGTTATTATTTCATGAATATTTTTGTCCACCGGTGGAATTTTTAAAAAACTTATGCCTGTGATACTCCAAGTTTTTCATTAAAATCAAATTTTAAATATACAAAGTGAGAGATATTTGGACCCATAATTCAATATTTAATAGCCGCTCTTTCCTCTTAGGAAAATTAAATTAAATCAGGAAAAATCACATGCATAACTCTTTTTATTCTGTAAGCCATTATTATTTTGTCCTAGTATGTGACTGGTGACTCTGAATTTTTAACTGTATTATGAAATATACTATTGTCTGTTCAGCAATCTTCCAAAAGAGAGTGACTGGAATACTTAAGTTCTTATGCCAAATAATGAAGGGTAAAAGAAATAGGGAGCTTTTGCTATAGAAATTAAATAATGACCAATGATGATAATGGACACTAACACCTATAGAACATAAACTGATCATGTATTGTTTAAAGCCCTTAACTTCCATTTAATTTTCAACCTTAACCAAAACCCCTGTAAGTGGCAGAGTTAAGATTCTGGCAGAGTTCCTTAATCTTAACGCGATCCTGCACTACAATAGGCTGCAAAAGACCAAGATTAGATGTGATAGCTGTTGTTAGCATTCCTATTGTTTCAGAGAAAAATTTTAGAAGTCATTAAAAATCCTCATGTAAAAATTAAGTTATTGTTCAAAAAAATGAGCTAGGCACAATATGATCAAATATGGTATACTCTCATCCTACTATACTATGATAAAGAAAATATACCACAAATCTCTAAGTGCTTTAATTGGTGCCATAGGGGAAAAACTGCAAGTCTTTGGAAGATGATTCAAATGCCAAGCTATAAGATAAAAAAATATATAAAACCATAAAAAGAAACAAAACATGCACCAGGCGAGTCTAACCATCACTTAGCATTATCTTTTCTGATCCAAGAAAATAATGGAAAGTAGATAAAAATGTATGTGTTCAAAGTCAAGCAGCAGGAATAAACTTGAATTATATTAATTTTACAATATGTTATATCATTTTACATGGGAAAGCAAAGTATCACATATTTCTTCAAAGTAATGCTTTGTTTTAGATTAGGAAAGAGGTACAAAAATTCCTTCTGCACAGGATTAGCACCACACACCTCTTCCAAGCAATGTGATTTAGCTTGTAAATCTTTATGAAGAAGAAGTAAAGTTGGGTCCATACCAAATGAGAGCTTATTCAAGTCAGCTTCTCTATTTACCTGAGGTCAGACTGCTTTAATGGCAGCCCACAAAGGGAAAGACAAGTAAAGGGCTGCAACAATTCCAGTATTTAAATGCCAAGTCACATTAGCATATTCTGATCTTGTTATTTCAAAGTTAATGAATAAGGAGAGTTAATTTAAATGCATTTCATTGCATCACCTCTCTCCTTTGTTTTATTGAACCAGTTCTAGATATGTCAATATTTTCAGGAAATTTTATGGAGGAAGAACTAATTCATTTATCTTAGTCTACACTTGATGCCTCAAAAAGTATATTTACTCACAAACTTGTACATTAGGGATACTAAACTGCCACTGCACAAAGCTGGGAGGGAAAGCAAATGACCACCTGTGATGCCCTTATTCAATGCTCACATGGCAACCTTTCTCTATTTAAGAATTTGAGAGTCTCATTTCTAATCATTCATTTAAATGTCTGCCTCCCTAATTAGACTTCAGTGGAGAGATCACTTCTGTTTTTATCTTTGTTTTTCCCCAAGATTTAGGACAGTACCAGATATCAAATAGACTAATAAAAAAAATTGAAAGAATGAATAACCCAAACAAGATCACATAAAAAAGAGTAATGCTCTAAAGTGCTCTTAAGAGATTAAAATACGGGGCTGAATTTAATAGGGTGAACTTGAATAGGGGTAAATATAAACCCTCAAAACAAACGGGAAATGAAATGTACAGGACATATGGATTAGCAGCAGCATATATTATGGTTTTGTCTCTACATGAATAAACACACTGAAGATGCAGCAAAAATTTCTAATGCAACCTTCAACGTAGATTCATAGAATGATAAGGTCGATTGTGAAGTAGTACCACATTAGAGTGTTTAAGGTAATTAAGGGGTTCTAATCTATCTGAAATGAATATGGTTGAAGAACTCAGATATTTTTCTGGGAAAGGGAAAATATCTAATAGTGAATATAATCATATTCTCTATTTGAAGTACTATTATGTGGCAGTGGGATTATATTTGTTTTCTGTGGCCAAAAGAAATACCAATAAAGTCAATATAGAATTGCAAGATGATTTTGGACTTATACAAGAAAGTACTTTCTAATAGCAAAAACTGTCTTGAAAAATGATGGTTCTACTCAAGTCGGAAAATATCCAGAACTGGATGTTCACTGTTTTTTGGTTATCCAGGTGGACTATGGCAGTGCATGTAATCACCAACGACAATGAATAAAGGTTTAGTTCAATTTTTGCACTTTTCTAGAAAATAAACTCCATAAAGAGATGGGATGTGAGGATCATTACCATGGACCCCAAAGAAAAAGAGATGGGTGAGAAATAACTCAGCCTTTAATATGCCTTGCACTGTATTATTTGTTCTTATGTTAAAGGGAAGTTTTCAAATAAAGGTCAAATCATGCCTTTCATGCAGATATACAGTAAACAGATGCAAAGGATACTATTAACCACATTATTAATGAGGAAACCAGGCAGATGTTAAACCAGTTCAAAGGAAAATCCAAAGACCAGACACATTTATAATAAGGAATACTGAAGTTACTTTGCAAATGGACTCAAGACAGATTTCTTCCACGACTGGGAGGGAAGTAAGTAAACTGAGCCTCCAACTGATAGGATCTACATGCATGTTTATAAATGCGACTTATTTGCATTGCCACAACTTATCTACAACTTACAGAGTTGTAAATAGCTCAAAAGTAGTGAAATGTTCCAAGTCCTATAAAAATTAGAACCATACAACTATGCTATAAATAATGCATAGTTTTCTATTGGAGACACCCAGTAATCTTTTTTGCTTAGTCCAAATTTCCCCACATTTGAAAGCTCTTACTTTCTCTCATGCAGTCAAATACGGAGAAACTTTCCAGATAACATGTTTCTTTATGCATCTGTTGCACTGTCATATGAAACAAGTTCTTAATGAATATGCCTTTATTTTTTGTGCTTGATGATACTAACCCCTTAAGAATATGGCATTTTCTTAAAAAAGACGTTCATGAAGTTGAAATGGTGATACCTGAATTTGACTTTCTTACAATTTCAAATATTTTTACAGAGTTGATACTGAAAAAAAACATGATATTTAATGGAATTCCTTAGTTTTTCCCTTTGATGTTTAGTCTGAAAGATTATTCTCTCACTATTTGTATGTTCTTCTATCATTAACATTTCATTCGGTAGCCCTGGTTATAGCCATTTACTATTTTCAAAAATCAAATTTCCAGCCCAAAGATAAAATAACATGCTCAATTTATTTTAAAAGTATGACTTTCTAAATTAAATGACTGATTTTACATAGCTAAAATGTCAGTTAGCATGGTTCATTAGGTATTTAATTAATTCATAAGGAAAATGATGGGGATACAGAAATAAAACAAGCATTGAGCTTTTTTTAAAAAGGTTTAAAACCTAAGGTTTTTGCTTTTTGTTTTTTGTGTTTTTTTTCAGTTTTACAAACATTCCCCCTGAGATTTTGAGGTATAAGGGTTCAGGTTGACTACCCACACTGACAAAATTTAAATTATAATTGAGAAACTACCCACTTCATTTTCCCAAGGTAGACAGATGAAAACATAGGTTGGTTTAACTATGGAAATGACCAGTCCAGAGGGCAAATACCATACTAAACGTCACACAAATGGTGAATCTAATTCAGAAATGGCTTCTGGTTTGTCGTGGTTTTAAGGCAGCCCTTCCGAGATAGGAGGGAGCACATCCCATGTCTCTTAAAGATGCTGTCCTTACATTAAGAGCAGTAATCACTTGTAGAGTACTTTAAAGTTGAAAATGGATTGCCACATACATTATATTTGAACTTTATGACAACCCAGGAATTAAGTGTTAATAGTCTTCCCAATTTACAGTAGGGGAATTAAGTTTCTGACAAATTAAGTCATGCTCAACGTCATACAGTTTTTAATAATGAAACTATGAATAACATAATCCCTGAAGCTATTTTTCTTGTGTAGTAAAGTAAGGGTACACTGCTCAAAACAAGTTTAGTAACAACAACCAAAAAGAATCATTAAGACCCTTAAAGTGATCTTAAGTAATTGAATACAAAGAAGTATATGAATTAATCAGGAAACTGAATATGGAACAGGTAATACTGGTAATTGAAGTACTGTTACTATAACAGATGCTTTCCAGAAAGCAATGAAAAAATTAAGCTAAGTTATCTGTATCCAATTACGGCATTCTTTTAAAGTGGTTTGTGATTTAAATGCTTTTATGAGAAATACAATTTAACAGGTGCATTTGTTTATATTTCTAGTGCATATTTGGAGTGGAATTTTAGTCCCTCTCCACAGAATAGGATCAAAAGACAGAAAAAGAACATTTGAGTTATTTTAGCTATATATTTTCATTTATGTTGTGAACCAGTGCTAAAAGTAGCATTCTTAGCTAGTTGTATGATTAGAAAGTAGATTTACTTTCAATTTGCTGTATATTCTTAAACTTTAAACTTTGCTTTGCCAGATAAATCATTTTTGCCATCCCATGAAACACTGCAGATACGAATTCCTTTGTCCAATAAAGATATATGAGATTCTTAGGGTAAATGTTATTAAGCTATAATTTTATTGACTTAAAACCAGTGTCTGGAACATTAGCCCTGGCAAACTTCCTCTATGTCATTTTTATGACCAAGGGATTGCCAAGTATACTGACCAAAATAAAACAAGTCAATGTTCTCATCAATTAAAGAAATTTTTTGTATAAATCTACTTGGTAATATAAAACTCTTTCAAATTTGACAGAGATGCTGCTTTTTCAATAATTCCACAATAGTTTTCTTTATCTCTATCCCAATTCATTCTCTGTCCACAAAACCCTGAAGAATTGCAGGATCATGGATAAGTAAATTGGCTTATTTATTTAAGTCGTGCTGTACATCTGGGCCACCACCAAGGGTTTAACCCTCTACACAACTGATCAAGAGACTTAAGCCTCTCACTCTGATCAACAGAACATTGTTTCCACTAATAGAATTATTCCAAAATTGATGCAAATCCACAAACTCTGATACATTTTTAATATATCAAATTATACTCCTTAAAAGAATCCCAGTAACACAGAAACATGGCTAAGTAATAGAAGATCGAGTGGAATTTTGTTTGTTTGTGTCCCTAAATGTTGAATCAATTGCTGGGGACAGAAAAGGGTCAAGTATTCCACTTTCTAAAGAAAGCTTTAAACAAATGGGTTCAAGCAACCTTTCCAGAACTTCCTAATAGGCAAATTGCTTGTCCTTCCCCCAACTACCATCTACCATCCTAAGCTATCTGAACAGAAGATGAATGAAGAGGAAGAAAAACTGAAATCATGGGAGAGGGGAAAAAGAAATGATACACAATTTGGGAGGGTCCCCAGTTAGGCAAAGAGGTTAGCTGCAAATGAAAATGGGTTTGTCTATCAGAAAGTCTTCCAGGAGAGAGAAGGGAGGTCCACAGCTAAAGGAGGTGGTCTGATCTGCCAGCCAAGGCACGCAGTGTCAGAGAGTACTCGGGAATATAAGGGACGCCTACTGCTGGCTGAAGCTTCAAGCATCACACCGTCTGCGAAACAGATTGGACCAGCACACCAACAGCAGGTGTCAGCAAAAGCCTGCAGCCAGATGAGGCTCAGAAGGAGGCGGTTTCTACCCCAGAAACAGAGCCTGACAACTGAGCAAGTGCAGGGAATTTAGAGCCCCGACTAGGCAGATAAGAAGGAAAAGAACCCTGACAAGTAATGGAAGCCCTTGAAGAAGCCTGAATTTTATTATGAAAATGAGAAATTACGTGCTTCTTCTCATTTATACAAAAGTTCTCAATTTTATATAGAATGAATGGAAATGAGAGCTCATGATAGCAAGTTAAAATTGGGTTACAGATAAATAGATACATATATGAACATCTGAGTTTTTGTGGGAAAATTTGTTTTGCTTGAAATGCTACCTCATTAGCCTTTTTATATTAAATATATGAATAATTTATTCACCAAAGACAAAAATTAAAAAATGTTGCCAGTGACAACAGCCTGACTAGTTTTCCAATAGATATTTCAAAACTGTTATCAGCAACAGAATAAACATTTAAGTGAAATGTAATTTTAACAAAGCTGCAGTTTAATTTTTCAAGTTCTCTCAAATGCCTGACACTATACCCTTGGACAAGTCTTCAACATTATTTTACATTGACTCCAAACTTATTTTATTATAGCTTATATTGACAGAAAACAAGGCGGGATTTAGAAGACTCCAGAAGGCCAGGGATGGCTCTGTCATCTTGGAACCACACATCGATTTACTTATAAATTCTCTCAAAATCTTTCCATATTGATCTACATGTCTTTGGGATTTAATGTAAAGTGAAGCAGTTCTGAGCATCACTGATTCATTTGGCATCATACATCACCCACTAGAATGTGATTTCTGTCTTTTTTGGCAGAATACTAAAATAGTCTCTGGCTTAATAAACATATTTTGAATGAAAGTATGAATATTTCACAATTAGTACATCCTTCGGTGCCGAATGCAGTAGAAGAACTAATGAACTTTTTGATTGCTAGAATTACAAATAAATGCGTGGAATTTCAGGAACAAACGCTGTAATTTAGACAAATGTAGATTTTGTGATGCAGCAGGAACCAAGCTATGATCACAAAATATGGTGTAGTTCTTATGATGATGAATTAAAAGCACAAGTTTCACTCCTCACATGATATTAATATGGCATTTGTGAAACTGTGTCAAACGTCCTAATTCTGATACAATTCATCAATGAGCAAAAAGAGTGTTAACTATGCTCGACTTTATTTCCCTGATCTGGGAGCAATCATCATATTCAGAATTACAAGATTCTAACCAGAGGCAAAGGTAACAACACAAGGAGATATTAAACCAGAATTCTGAAGATATGGGCTACTTCATCTCCAGAGAACCAGTCAAATGTGTTGTGTCCAAGAATAATTCTCATGGAACACTCTGCCTCTCCAATTATAAATTAATGAAAAATTGTAAGAAAGGCTAGGACTATTGAGCTGTACGTAAAAGACGGCTTGGAGCTATTCATGCTTTTTTTTTTTTTACAAAAACCTTTCCATGATTTTATATCCAGTGAGTGTCCAGATATTAAAATATTGATGACTACATGAACATCCAATATACCCTACCTTTTGTAAGAAGTAAAATTTATTTAACAGTACTTTTATTTTCTGTCTGGAAACTTCCCAAGATAAAAACTATGAAAAACCATAAAACCCAATTACAGAGTATTGTGTTTTCAAAGTTCTAAAACTTAGAATGCAAATGAGAGTTCTCTTGTAAAATAACAGATTCCCACTGAATGGCATTATTTATGGGGAGTATGAGAAGCAAATGATCCCAAACAATATTATTTAATTGCCAGAGACCTAAAATCTGTTGTGAATGTTGTTAAAGGAACTTGGATTCACTTAGAGCATAGCGTTAGAGTTGTCTTGGTTAGACTATAGCACATTAAATGAACTAGACAGAAAATCCATAAATAGAGCGACTCACTTGTTTTGGAAGATTGTAAACTTGCAAAATTTGGAAAAAAAAAATTTGAGGCATGTTTTTAAGAGGTTCAACTAGCATAATGTCTTTTGTTTGATACTAAAGGAGCTGCTAGTAAACCAGGGAGTAATGTAAACAATGAACAGAAAACAGTATATGTTTCTTTTATATACTTTTCAAGATATAAAAAGTCATTTTCTAACAATTAACTGATGAATCCAAATGCCCAACACCAATTAAAACATAAATGCATATCATGCTAAAAATTTAAACAATTCAATGAAATTATTTTGTTTATAGAACTCCCTATACAGTTGGCTATCATTAATTTGTTCAGAAATAATTGTTTAGCTTTCCCTTAGTTCCTCAGTTAATATCATACCAGCAATCAAAATTATGGGGTATATAATGATGAAATGTCAAAACAGTAAATACAACACATACATAATATGAAATATATGTAAGAATGAAAAGCTGGTAGAAAACATGGATTATTCAAGATCCCCTCTGAGTTTGCAAGGTGGGGTACAATTTTGTGGTCTTTTTAAATTCAGATAAGTACATTTGATGCAACACATTCCAGGCATGTTGTTGTTTTGATCATTACCATGATATTGGCTTGCTCTAGAGTGACCTGGAAAGCTTTTTAGTTGTCACAATGTATCCAAGGTAAGATGCAACTATTTATTCATACATCAGGATATTCCAGCCAGTATTCTAGAAGTCAAAGGAATATATGATCACTTCCTTTTATTAGCTGAGTATTGCTTCACACAAATTATATAATCCATAGGGTTAAATTACCACTTTGTTGACTCCCAAATCTGTATCCCAGGCCTTACCTCTAGATAAACATGTAATTAACTGGCTTCTGGACTGCTCTGCCTCTGGAGAATGACCCAAACATACATTAAACTTATAATATCCCAAACTGAATTAATTATCTTTTCTCAAATTGCCGCCTGTCCCTGTAAGGTTACAACACATCAGCTATCCAATAACCAGAGTAGAAATTTGAATTCCTCCCTAACTCTTCCTCTTTCCACCATTCATATCCAATAAATCAGCATATTACAGATTTCATTATACCAATCTTTATATGAAGTGTTCTCTTATCTCCCATCCTTTCACCATAGCTCTGGGTCTGCTTACTTACCGGGCATCCGATAAGAGCTTCTGAAATTATATATTTATAGAATAAAATCGAGAAGTCTTCAGAAAGCTGAAAAGTCTTCTATGCCCTTAATTCTACTGTTTCCTTCTTCCTTTACCTCTGACTCTTATTTGATAATCCAATAATCTCATGTGACTCGTGTCTCATATTCCATGCTATTCCTTCCTTCTAAACCTTCACTAAAATTGTCTCCTACTCCTGAAATCCCCATCTACTTCTTTTTACATAATTTCTTCCTGCTTAATCTTTAAAATTCAGGGCAGGTGTTGCCACCTGAAGAGACCTTCTGGGATTCCCTCCTAAGTGGAGTGACATAACCATACACAGTGTTGTCGTAGTGCCTTGTGTAAATCTCCTTCTCTGCATTTCCACATTATTTTATCAGGCTTTACTTGTATTCCGCATCATTAGTGTCAGAATAGCTTGGCAGAAGAAGCCATGACTTACTAACTTAAGCTTCCCCTGACATTGCCAGCACCATGCCTAGCCTATCAGATTTGGAGACAGCAAATGAGTGAATATGTGAATGAGTGAAGGAATGAATGAATGGCTTAAGGAAAGATAGAGAATCGCGATGGATGAGCTATTATTTCCTCCCTTGAGTCCCTATTCAATATTTATTTTCTCTACATTTCATGAACCTTTGCCTAAATTACCTCTTTGGGTCTGCCTAGACCTAACTAAAAATACGTGAAAATATTATAAACAGCTAAACTATCATACAGCTGAACATTATTACAATAAATGGTAACACAAATATTTTGTAGTAAATAGGACTGGATAATTACTTTTTAAATTTGATTTTCTTTTTTTTTCTAAAAAATATATAATCTAGTGATTTAATAAATAAAATATTGATTGAGGAACATTTCAGAGGAGACAATTACTTATCAACTATATTTGTTTCAATTTAAAGTTTTTCTTCTTGCTTCCGTCCTCGCTGAAGATGGCAGTGACTGAAAAATATTAAATAGTTTTACTCAAAATTCATCAAAATAAACAAACATAAAAGAAATCTAAATAGCTAATCTCTAACATGATGAGGTTTGCAGCACTTCTACATCTGATGTTTTTTTGATAATATGAAACTACACTAACATATTTTGGGACATACTGTCCTGAAAGTTCTTTTCAGATGTGAAATAATTATTAATATTTCAAGAATCAGGTCAGTTTCAGGGCTATTCATACATTTAGAAGACATCTGGGAATGAGATGAAGAAGCTTTCAAAAATGTTTTCAAAATGTTTTATCCCGTACCTGGGTGCAGATCAATTCTGCTCTGTGCCTGGCATATATCAATTAGGCTTATAGCAAATTTCCCCAAAATCTATGCTGCCCATATGTCTCTACTCCTGTTCCTCTTCCTAGATAATTACTGGCCTCATTCTCCATTCTCTTAAACATATCATGCCCCAAAGAAGACATCCTAATTGAGTCTGCTGGGAAAGTACTTTACCAATAAGCAAGTTTTTGTGCATATTTTAAGCCAAAGGCCATAGTGTCTTAAAAAAATTCCACGGAAATTTGGAGTTATAAAATGTACTAACTCAAAATAATTGTCACAAAAAGCATTTTGCTTACTGATTTTAAAGAAGACCTAGAATATTTCATTATCAAATCCTCAATTTTAAAAAGGTCTCCCCATTTCGATTCAGATCTGTTTATGATAGAATAGCCATTCCACGACAGACTGCTAAGGACAGCCTTACCTCAGTTCTGAGGGGACAGTTTGGAGTTTCACAATATTTGCCACCACACTTTGGCTCTACTTCCTAAATAGAATCAAATAATGTAAAAGGTAGACAGGGATCTTGCTAGGAATCTACTTAACAGGTATACAGACCTTAAAAAATAATATAATGATGGCAATATGTCAAAGCTAAATGTCAATAAGCAGAAGATATGGGGGAGGGGCATGAGATTCTTTGTGGAAGAAATGGAGATGGTCTCATATATACTGTGGTGGTGAAGGCATGGCTATACTTTCTTGAGGTTCTTGTACCCAGATTGTCATTGCTGTAAATGATAATTCACTGTAAAATTATAATTACTGCAAAGTGGACTTTCAGAGTGTGGCCACATCTCATTTAAAACTCTATCCCAAACCGGGGCAAAGTACCATTTCCTTCGCAATTAATCAAAGAGGACACAGCAGATGTTGTGACCAGGACATGTGTCCTATGTATCAACCATGGTGCCTGCCCTAAAACCACTCTCTGTAAGTAAGGCAACCCTGCTCATGCGGTCACAGCTCATGGAGACCTGCTTTCTATCCCTTTGCCCCTATGTCCACCACAGCTCACAGGGCCTGGATACGGCACCTAACACAATAAGGGCAGCCTGATGGACTAGCCTATGGACTGCTATATCCTTTAGCATCCGTTACCCTCTCAGGAATCTGAACTAAATCCTGAGAAGAACCCAAAAGTTAGCACTGAGCACTAAACCTGCAAAGGTTTCATATGCCAATGTTGGCTTTCACGGCAGGAAGTTAGGGTATGCAGAAGGTAGAGGTGCAGGATTTAGAACCATAGGACAAAAAGTTGAAAAGAGAAAGCAGCAGACTGAAGAAGACCCTAGAATAGCAATTTCGATCCTTGGGTACAGCTGCCCAATTAAACTCACTTACCTGAAGTAACCTGGGTACATTTCCTCCTTGCCACCAAGGAATCTGCCTGAAACAATGTGGGGACGACTCAAAACTCAGTTTAAGCTGCCCTACCCACAAAAATGTAAGTGACTTCCAGCATCTCATACCTTGCCACAAAATCAAACTCTGCCACTCTTTCTGTCTTCTAACGAGGCAACACTGTGGTTGGAGCAGTGTACTATGGGAGCTACACTGCCTGCTGACTCTAGATAGGGCTACACAGGCAAACCAATCTAGAGCTCCAACAAAGAGAAGAAATGTCATACATACTTAATTTGCCTTTGAAATTTTGTTAAACAGATTGAGGATTTCCTAGCCAAAAGTAACAACAACTTGAATAAAAATAATTCAAGAGCAATCATGAAAAAAAAATTCAAGATGCATTTGTTGGGCATTACAGAAACTCTCTGCAAATCTCTCATATGCATGATAGGACATACTCTGATTTACAGGATTAGAAATTACATATCATTCCACAGGCATTTATGGACTTTCCTTACAAAATCACTCTGAGATAACATACTTGCTTTTCTCCTAAGGTACAAAGAACTTAATTATTTTGCAACCCCTTATTTTGCAAGTCATTGGAAGAGCTAAGATCCTCACGGGTAACGTACAAAACCATCAACTCTCTCTCATCAGATGTAATCAATAGCAGAGAATTGGGACCAACTCTCTTTGAAGGAACAAAGCCATGCAATACAAGAGAATACAAATTAACAAAACAAGAACTGGAGCGATACCAAGTTTTATTACAATGCTTTATGGTGGTTTTATTTAAGCAGAAGTTCATCTATAATACTTAAAAGCAATTTATTGATTAATAGAAAAGTTGGGGCAAGAAATGGCTGAAGTCTCTTTCAATTCAAAAAGAATTCAAACAGATTTTAGACTTCTCATCTACAGAACCGTGAGAAAACAAATCTCTCTTGTTTCATTATCACCCAGTTTTTGGTATTTATTATGGTAGCCCTAGGAAACTAAGACACCCTCCAAAATTAATTCCACTCAGTGCTCTAAAACATAAATCTTTTCTTATTATTGCATCAGTCTCAAAACTGTGTATCTTGAAGATATAGGCGACTCATTCAAGGTTTAAGTACTGCTATACAAGTTAAGGAAGTAAAGTTCTAAAGTCATACAGTGACATACACCAGGAATGACCTGTTCGTTGCTAACATCTCCAGACTCATTTCCTGTTTCTTTTTTGTGCTCTCCAGCCATGCCAAAGTATTTGCCATTTCCCAAATTTTCAATATTGTTTCATACAACCTGATTTTGCAGAAGTTGACCTGCTTTCAACTCTAGTCCTCTTCCACCTCTTCATCCAGCTAAGTTTCCATTTATCTTCTTTCAATTCTCATCTCAATAAAACACTCCTATTAAACAATTTAGGACCCACCAAACAGGAATTATTTCTATTTATTACTATTATAATATCACTGATCACAATGTATAGCAATGTTAGCTTATAAAGTCTCCCCACTTAAACAGCATCTAGGCTAACATTTTTAAAAGGGGAGATAGCATTTCTTAATCACTCTGTATCCAGAGTATAGTTGGTGCTCAGTAAAATATATGAATGTGTGTGCTTCATTACGTGCACCACGAACTAAGGTAGCTGACAGAGGTTTGAGATACATGCATTTTTTGTGTTCCTACGTGGTTCAGTTCATTTGGGTGTAGTTTTCTGCATTCACCTAGCATCTCTTCTAGGCAAGACTGTGCAAAAAAAATGCAAAATTTTCTCAAATTGTTCCACGATACACCTATCAAATTGAAACTTTGCATTTTCAAAACAAGTGTTATTGCAGAACCGAGTGTAAAACATGCTCAAAAAATAAAGCTGGAAGAGTTTGGTTTTAAATTCAAATAGGTTTAGGAAATAAGTAGATTAAGCAGTATCAAATTGTTTTCTTGAAGGAGATTTTAGAAACTTTAACATGCTATTATAAACTTGGGACTTTCAAGACATCATTGTGTTTTGACCTTGAAATCTCCATTTTTATTTGGTGATGGAATAGTCATTAACATCTCCTAAAAATAGGGTTTCATTTAGGACAATTCGGTGAACTGTTCTCTACAGTAATGTTTCATATTTATTGTTATAGAATGTAGAAGAGGATTTTGCTTAGAGCAAAAATAAATTATTACACTAAATTTTGTTTGTATTAAAAAGGAATCTGCAATAAATTTTCAAAATACCATCAATGTGTCTAACATTGCTCATTGTATTTCTTCTGACTCATAGAGCAGTAAATCATGCAGAAAATTAAAATGCCTCCTTAGAAGTTATAACAGAGAAGTTAGGACTTAAATGAGTATGACTACTGAAACGTTATATTGATACACCTTTTTAATCTCCAGTGTCATGGAGCAGCTAGAAGGAAAATTCTCAAATTATGGAACTATAACCTATAACAAACTCTGAAATCTATTCTATAACTAATTGTTAAAATGATTTTTAAATGTATTGCTTTTTTGTATATATGTTATATTTCACACACAAAAAAATGTGTTTAAAGAAATGTCTCCTAAGAGATGACAAAATGTCATCTTTTCAGTATGATTAACAATTATAAATCTGCATCATATTAAATAAACTTCATATTTTAAAGTATATGGTTTTCTGGGATTTCAGTGTAATCTTAATGTTTATAAATATAACACTGGTTAGTGAAAATTCCAAAGAAAAAGGTAATTTTGTTTTTAATTACTAATTTTACTTATTATTTATAAATTAACAATTTATATACTATTCAAATTTGTAACCAATCTTTTATTTTTCATATGCAAAATTTACAAAAGATTTACCACAAGTAGTGCATATTTATTCAATCATTTATCATACAGTCTATTAAAGAAAAAGACTGTCTAGATCACTCTATTATAATTTTAAAGCTTGTAGATAAAAATCAATGCTTAATGATAAGTGGAAACAAAATCACAACATACCAAAATGTATGAGATATAGCTGCAACATTGCTCATAGGGAAATTTATAACTGTACAGTCTTCATTAAAAGAGAAAAATGATTTCTAATTAATCAACTTTTTTCCTTAAGGCATTTGAAAAAGAAAAGCAAACTAATCCCAAAGCAAGCAAAGAAGGATATAATAAAGTTTATACTGGCAAGAAATAAAATGGAAAACTGAGAAGCAATAAAGAAATTTTTTTAAAAACTCAAATTTGCTTTTTTGAAAAGAGCAATAAAATAGACAAAATATTTAAATAGACTGACAAATAAATAAAAGTGTCAAATTAGTAAATAGAAATAAAATGGGGACATTATAGAAATGAGAAGGAATATAAAAGAATAATATGAAAAAAATGTATGCCAAAAATAGGTAATATAGAAGAAAAGGACAAATTCTTAGAAAGACACAACCTATCAAAGGAAAAAGTAGAAAATCTTATTAGAGCTACTTAAGCAGGGAGTTTGGATCAATAATCAAAACACTTCACCTAAAGAAAAGCCCAAGACCAAGTAGTTTCACTGTAGATACTACAAAAACATTTAAGAATAATTAATACAATTCTTCACCAACTCGGGCAAAAATGGAGAGGAGGAAAAACTTCCCAACTATCCCACAGGCTAGAATTATTCTAATCACAAAATTGAATAAACACATCACAGGTCAATATGTTTTATGAATACAGATGTAAAAATGCTTAACAAATTACTAGCAAAAGAATTCCAGCAGTATACAAAAAGGATTATACATCATAACCAAGTGAAAATTATTCCAGGAGTGCAAGGATGGTTCAACATACAAAAATCACCAATGTAATGCACCACATTAACAGAATGAAGCAAGAGAAGCACTTGATCATCTTGAATGGAACAGAAAAAGGACCTGACAAAATCCAACATGCTTCATAGTTTAAAAAAAAAAAAAAGCACTCTCAGAACTAGTAATAGAAATTACTCAATCAGATGAAGGGTGTCTATGAAAAATACACAGCTAATATTATACTTAATGGTGAATTATTTCCTCCTAAGATTAGGAAGAATAAAAGAATGTCCTCTCACAATTTCTATTCAACATTGTACTGGAGGTGATAGCAAGGGCAAAAAAAAAAAGAAAGAAAAAACTCTTTTACTGGATCTTCTGTTTTATGTGACTTCCTTAGGATTTTCTGTAGATAAGAGCATGTCATCTGCAAACAGAAAGAGTTTTACTTCTTTCAAGATGATCCCCAAATTCATATGAAAATGCAAACAAAAATTCATATGAAAATGACATGAATAACAAAAACAATCTTGAAAAGCAGAAAAATACGGGCATGTTCACATTTCCTGACTTTAAAATTTACCATAATCCTATAGCAATCAAGACAGTGTGTTACCAGCATAAGAATAGATATACAGACCAATGAAAGAGAATTGAGAATCTATAAATAAGTTTTAAATTTATGGTCAATTGACTTTCTACCAGGAGGCCAAAACCTTCCATGAGGAAAGAATAATCTTTTCAGCAAATGCTAGGTAAACTGGATACCCATCTGCAAAAGGATGAAACTGGACCCCTGCCTAGTACCATACTCAAAAATTAAAATGGACAAATGGCCTAAAAAGTAAGAGTCAAAACTATAAGACTCTTAGAAGAAAACATAGGCATTAGCCTTCATGACCTTGGATTAGGCAATGGTTTCTTGGACATGACTGCTGAAGCAACAAAAGTTAAAATAGATCTACTGGACATCATCATAATAAAGAGCTTTTCATGCTTCAAAAGGTACTAGCAAGAATGTGAAAAGACAACCCACAGAATGAAAAGACAATATTTGCAAATCATGTATCAGATCAGGCTCTAGTATCCAGAATGTGTAAAGAATTATTCCAATTTAACATTAAAAAGATAAAATTAACTTTATAAACAGGCAAAGGATTTAAACAGATATTTTCCTTTAAAGATAATATGCAAATGGCCAATATAAACATAAGATATTTAACATTACTAGTCTTCAAGAAAATATAAATCAAAACCATACCGAAATACTATGAAATCCCAAGAAATTAGGATTTAGGGGATGATTTTGATTACTGAAGTATTATACAGATTTTTCTTTTTATCTTCTTGTCAATTGGAGTAGACAGAGAGAAATTCCTGAAATCTCTAGATTGTAATGCAGCTGCCTTGATCTCTGATCATGATCACATAGCCCTTACCATCTGCCCATCATTGTAAAAGACTTGTGACTAAACTTCATTTGTACCCAGTTACCCAGTTTTTCAACTTTAGAGTCTTGTAATCACTCAAGACAGACCTAATGTTCATTAATGAAGGGTCTTGGGTCAGCCCAGGACGAACCCTCTCCAAATCTAAAGGTAACTTCATAACCAAGACAGGATCTAACCATAGTGGGCTCACCTCACATGCTCCGTAGCTTACTCAGACTTTCACTTACAAGTCACCTATATCGCATTCTGCCATTTTTTTTACACACGTTCTGTGAAAAAGCATGTAACCTACCTGCACATGCTCAATAATCAAATCACCTCTACATCATCCGGGGTCACTGTGCTCAGTATCCTAAACCTTGCCCGTCTTTTTCTCTAATAAAACTATCAGAATTACTGGAGTTTGGAGAGATGGATTTTGGGTAACTAGGCCATCTGCTCTTCTACTATGTTATGTGCCTAGTAATAAACTCTTTCTTTCTTTGAAACCTCAATGTCTCAGGAATTGGTTATTGAGTGCATTGAACATAAGAATCCACAGCCTCTGTCCAGTAAAAATTTGGTGACCATGAAGGGATGAATGCCCAAATCTCTGTAGCCCCAGCAGAGCATGTAAACCAATAACTGAGCCTTTTTTTTTTTTTTTTTTTTTGCTGCCACTGGACTGAATTTAGTCTAGAGGCTTGAGATCCGGGGTTTCTCTGTTCTGCCGGCACTCCAGAGACTTTTGGCACCTTGAAAAGCTTTAAAGAGAGAAACTGTTTTCAATTCCATGTCTGGACATCTGGCTGGGTGAATGGGTTATCAAGGTAAAAGTGAATCGGAGAGTAAATAGGTAGTTTGAGTCCCCTTAACCTAGGCCAGGTCAGGCTTCTAGAATGTTCCCCTTTGCTCTGACACCTACACGTTCTGATTTGGGGGACCATATTATACAGGATTGGAAGCCCTGACCTAATCCAACAATGAATTGGCATCAGACTGGGTGAGTGGGTTATTAGGGTAAAAGTGGATCAGGGGGTAAATAGGAGGTTTGGGTTCCCCTGACCTAGGCCTCGTTCATGATTCCAGAACAAACCCCTTTGCTCTGACTGCTACACCTGCTGATTTGGGGCACTGTACAGGGTTTGAGGTATTGACCTAAATTTTCTGTTGACTATACTCCTAAAAAGTAATGAGTAATACAACAATTAATTGGTATTTATGAAATTAAGTCAGCTGTTCAAATGCTAGCAGGTGTGTAACCTGGCTATAATAAGAGTTGATGTTTGTTTAATTGTTGATCAGTGTGTTAAGCATTTAATACCTATTTGTTAGTTGTGTGTTTAGTCTAGTTATTAATTGGTATGTTACTTAAGTATAATAAATGTTGTGTCTGCTTAAATTTGTTGATTGTTATGTTCCTGCATTTGTATTGGTCAAATGTTCTTAACTGGTTATGATCATGGAAGTTCTTTTAAAAAGGGATTATTTGGACTGTATTGAAACTTGAAAAGATTTTCGTTATGAGTCTATAAAAAAGGTTTTATTTCTATAATATAATCTGGCCTCAATATGGTTTAAAATGAAAATCCTACCACTATAGTTAAAATTAAAGATATTACATTAGAATAGTTCTGCAAAAAGGTAGAAATAGAATGAGATAAAATAGTCAATCCTTTATTTATCCCTCTCAAAAGTATTTCTGTTTCTGTTTCCTGTATTACTAATTTTCTATTTGTGTCTGTCTGCATTTTCAACATATATTCTCATACCTTTGGACGGTAATAGTAAATTAATAAGAAAATTCTTAAAGAGCTCTATTTGAACTGCTTAGAAATAATTAAGTGCTGCTAGTGACATATAAATTGGTCCATCTGAAGTCAAGTAAAAGAGAAAAAACTCTTTTCAGGATTCAAAAATTTTAGTTTTGTAATTACTGTAAACAAACCTGGACATTAGAAAGAAACTGCCCTGGGAATTTCCTTAAGGCAGCAAAAAACTGCCAGAGGACTGCCTCTGGAAAAAGCAAAGACCTTTTCCAATGATCATGGTCACAGCTTTTAGTAAAATAAATCTAATAATTGAAATAGTTAAAAGGAAGGAATAGCAGAGTGATTTGAACAGTGAATAAAGAAGTATATTCACAGTCCCCCTGGGGGAATGGAGAGAAAGGGGAAAGTGTTCAACTTCCCCATTTGGATTATTCCTGATATTCTCGTAAGCAGTGGGGACAGCCAAATCAATGGGCTGAGTCCTCGATCCTGGAGTTTGCCCCTATGAAACTTATTCCTGCAGAGGATGGGCTAAGCCTACGTAGAATTATGCCGAAGAGTCACCCCCAGAGGGCCTCTTTTGTTGCTCAGATGTGGCCTCTCACTCTCTAGGCCAACAAAGCAGGCAAACTCACTGCCCTCCCTCCTCTATGTGGGACATGACTCCCAGAGCAGTAAACCTCCCTGGCAATGTGGGACAGAAATCCTGGGATGAGCTGGTACTTGACATCAATGATTGAGAAAGTCATCTTGACCAAAAGAAGAAGAGAGATGAGACAAAACAGGGTGTCAGTGGCTGCAAGATTTCAATCAAACTCAAGAGGTTATCCTGGAGGTTGTTCTTACACATTATATAGATGTCCCCTTTTTAGTTTATGGAGTATTGGAGTGGCTAGAGGAAAATACATAAAACTGTAGAGTTGTGTTTCAATAGCCATGTTTCTTGAAGATGACTGTATGCTCAAACGTGACTGTGTGAATGTAAAAACCTTGTGTCTGATGTTCCTTTTATCTATAATATGGACAGATGAGTAAAAAATATGGATGGAAAGTGAACAATTAATAGGGGGAAAAAAGGTTAAAATACATTGAGTAGATTGAAATATTGGCGATTGATGAGGGGGAGGGGGGAGGGATATGGCATGAATGAGTTTTTTTTCTTTTATCTTTTTAGTTTCTTTTGCTGGAGAGATGCAAATGTTTGGAAGGGTGATTTTGGTGATGAATACACAACTATGTGATGATATTCTGAGCCACTGATTGTACACCACGTATAGAATGTTTGTATGTTTGCTTTTTAAAAAAATAATATTTTTTAAAAAGAGAACTTTTTAAAAATAAAAAAAAAAAGAAGAGCATAGGAGCTCTTCAAATTCCATGGCCCTCACCTAAAACTTTCAAATCTAAACTCAATAAGCCTGATATCTTTCTGTCTGTACAACCTATCCCTGCCCTAAGGCCCAAACACCTAAAGCACTTCTGAAGGAGGGCTAGGCACAGAAAGATATGGTAAGGTGTGGTCTAGAATTCTTTTTTTACTGGGCCAGGATATTAGAAGTGGTAAGCATAAAAATGCTACAAAATAGGCTATGTTTGTTAATATTATTTTTTCCAATACTACCTTTGCAATGGTAACTGTAGTAATCAGATTATTATTAAATATAAACAGCCTGGGGATAGAAGTAACTGAATAAAATCTAATTACCAAACTTCAGTAAGTAAAATGAAAGATCTTTGAGAGATATGGAAAAGTTTTCCTGGATTTATACTTGGACAAATTAAACAACTGCAGTATATTTTCCAGAACTTGATCATCAATGTGCCCTTAAAATTGTTTATAATTTTAAGGTATTATGAAAACAAAGAGATTTTTTTCAACCTCTGATAAATTCTGAATAGAACAAATGTGATTTTATTCTGCTTGGGTGTGTTCTCCCTAAATATCAGTAAGTATAAGCTTACTGAAAAAATAAGCTAGTATCACAAATATTCTCAAAATTCCTCTTAAAATAGCCTAACTAGATAAGTTAAGTTACATAAACTGAACAATGTACCTGGTAATAATAATATTCATATAAAATATAATTAAAAGTATGCTAAAAAAAAAAAAGTATGCTGATGCTTCAAATATACCCTATTTAAGAAATTGGTTATGTTTAGTTAGAACCTAAAAGTAGATATTTTTATAATCTTGAGCACCTGGATTTCAAAGAATCTGGCTTTTGGTTACTTGGCTATTTGCTACCTCAGTACATGGAAGAATTTGAATTTATAGCAGCTTTGTTAATGTCAATCAGTATATTGTTGTTAGCAAATGCTGTCACGAATAGAAAAGACATAAGTCTTAGTTTCAAAGAGTTTATATGCTAGTTGGAATATACTTGTACTAGGACATAGTGTAAGTAAGACAGTCACAATGAAGGAATTAAAATGCTGGAAGAATTTAAAGGGCAGATGGAGAAAGAATGACCTAAGAAGTCCTCATAGAAGAGATGACACTTGTAAGACCTTTAAATAAGAAAATAGCATTTAAAAAATTAGAACTCTAGCAAAGAGATGGAAACAACCAAAATGTCCATCAACAGACGAGTGGCTAAACAAACTGTGGTATATACATACGATGGAATATTATGCAGCTTTAAGGCAGGATAAACTTATGAAGCATGTAATAACATGGATGGACCTAGAGAACATTATGCTGAGTGAGTCTAGCCAAAAACTAAAAGGCAAATACTATATGGTCCCAATGATGTGAATCGACACTCGAGAATAAACTTGGAATATGTCATTGGTAACAGAGTTCAGCAGGAGTTAGAAACAGGGTAAGATAATGGGTAATTGGAGCTGATGGAATACAGACTGTGCAATAGGACTAGATACAAAAACTCAAAAATGGACAGCACAATAATACCTAATTGTAAAGTAATCATGTTAAAATACTGAATGAAGCTGCATCCGAGCTATAGGTTTTTGTTTTGTTTTGTTTTGTTTGTTTTGTTCTTATTATTATTACTTTTATTTTTTTTCTCTATATTAACACTCTATATCTTTTTCTGTTATATTGCTAGTTCTTCTAAACCGATGCAAATGTACTAAGAAACGATGATCATGCATCTATGCGATGATGTTAAGAATTACTGATTGCATATGTAGAATGGTATGATTTCTAAAAAAAAATGGTCAGCACAATACTGCCAAATTGTAATGTAATTATGTTGGAACGCTGAATGAAGCTGCATCTGAGCGATAGTTTTTTTTTGTTTTTTTTTCTCATATATTTTTGTACTTTTTATTTTTATTTGTGTTTTCTCTCTGTGTTATCACTTTATTTCTTTTTCTGTTGTCGTGCTATTTCTTTCTCTAAATCGATGCATATGTACTGAGAAATGATGACCATACACCTATGTGATGATATTAAGAATTACTGATTGCATATGTAGAATGGATTGATTTCTAATGTTGTGTTAGTTAATTTTTTTTAATTAATAAAAAAATTAAAAAAATAAAAAAATAAAAATAAAAATAAATTAGAACTCTAAACTAGTTTTTTAGAAGACATAATTTAATTCTGTAAACTAACATATCCATGGTATTATATAGCAGTTAGAAATAAAGTTATTAAAAATTTGAGTTTTCTCTGGATATAAATCTCTTAAATATCAAAAGGCTGATTATATTTCAAACTTGGGGCTTTTCTGACCTTTAAGGTAGTGCTGAATTGGACTATGAGATTTTAGGCAAATTGTAAATAATCATTTGTGTCTTGGGTGTATACAATATATAGATACATGTCTATATTCCAAACCCAGGCATAAATTTCTTCCTCCTTCCATTGTTTGGTAGTATCTCTTTCTCTTCTCCCCTTCATGAATACCAGTATTGGAATGAAGCATGGAGGCTCAAAAGCTTTGTGAATTTATTATCATATATTTAAAAAAAAAAGAGAGAGATTTTGTGTCAAGCTGGGTATTTATACAAAACTAAAGTTCAGTTTTCTTCCTGTCAAAATAGAATGGACAGCAGAATAATATCCTTGTTAAGTTTATGTTGGCATTATCATTCTTTATTTCAGAGAACAAGTCTTCTCACTGTTTAGGGAAAAATGCTACAAACAATTTGTTCTTTCAACTTGTAAAAATAAGGTGCTAAAATAGTTTATTTAACCTATTGCATAGGAGGTGTTGGGAAGTATTACAGTGATTAAAAGAGATTTTCTATCCTGCTGCTGGTTAAATTCATACAGGCAAAATAATATTATTCATATGTTTAGAGACTGTATAAAATTCCTAAAAATTTGACAGTGTTCTCACTGTCCATGTCATATCTGATACTAATCTGTATGGTGTTAAAACAATAGTATGGTGGTGTTAGTCTTAGTTTTAGTTATTCTTAGAAAACTGCAGATCAGAGAAACAGCCAAATCATCAATTGCACTGCTTTGCTCTAATACTTCTCTAAAACTCTATGTGGTCAGCTATAGGTCAGAGCTCCATCTATAATAAGGAAAAGCTTTGAAAGAAAGGCAGGACAAATATACATGTTATATTTTATCTATAAAATAACATAACTCTGGTAAATATGTAAAAGGAAAATGAACCAAACCTCTGCTATGGTTTCGTAATATAAAACTGTTCAATGTTTTTGTTTCTAAAAGTACTTCATTTAAAAATACTTACAAAAATTAGAGCTTAGATTGTAAGCTTTAACTGTTACTTTTAAATTCTGAACTGCTTTGCTCTTTGTATAACCTAGTAGTTCCCTGGAGCTTTAAGTTTCTGTGAGACACCTCTAGCTCTGATAGTCAGCATTATTCTATACATGTTGCAACCGTTTAAAAGAAAAACTATAAATTATCAAACTCTGATTAAAAATGTGATGAAACTGATCTGGCTAAAAATAAGGTAAATCGATATACAAGGTAAACAATAATATTATCTGTATTTTAAAGCTGTAGCTTTTGTGTAAGATAAAAAGAAAAATGTTTTGTCCAAAATTTACACTGTCTAATTTAATTTGTCTAGCTGTTAAATGAACTAATTGAGCTTTATTTGATAAAGGACCTGGAATAATGAACAAGAGATTAATATTCTATACAAGTTAATGTTATGCAATGATGCATTTCAGAGTATTTGGGGCAGAAAATGAAAAAGTACTTGCATAGTCCCTTGAGGGACTGTCAAAAAAAATAGAACTATTAAGTGTCCCCACCTAGGGAGTGCTTGACATTTTTCTTAAGCAAGAAAGACTACCAATTTAGTAAGTCAAGGCCTCAGTGTTGAGTCTTGCCCTTATGAAACTTATTTCTGTAATAGTAAACTGAACCGACTTAGGATTAGTACCTAAGAGCCATCTCCAGAAAATCTCTGCTGTTGCTCAAATGTGGTCTCTTTCTAAGCCAAATTCTGAGCTTCGCCCCCTGCATGGGATATAATTTCCAGGGGTAGAAGCCTGGTACTGGCAGCATGAAACATAACTGGCTCTGGCATCACAGGACATAACTGGCCATAGCATCATGGATGCAACTCGCCCTGGAATCATGAGACATAAGTTCCAAGGATGAGCCCGACCCTGGCAACATGGATTAGTTGACCAAAAGGGGGTAAAGAAATAGAGGTTCAATGGCTAAGAGATTTCAAATCAAGTCATTCTGGAGGTTACTCTTATGCAAGTTTCAGCCAGATATTGCAAACTGCCACAATATAGCAAAACCCTGAAACATATCCTGTGCTCTATAAAACTTTACTTAAGTTTGTTTTTCAGAGACTTGAAAGTTCCAGACTGTTTCAATGCTAGAGAAGCTCCGAAACCCAGATACTGGACTCTCCAAGAACAACAACTGATTTCAGCCCTTTTCACCTTAATAACATGGCCCCTTTTCAGCCCTGAAGAAGTAGAGGGTCGTTGCCCAGATGTCCCTGAAGATAGAGAGATAATTATCAAATGAGGGGGAGGAACTGTAACCGAGAAATCAGGATTTAAGGGATGATTTTGATTACTGAATATTATACAGATATTCCTTTTTGCTTTCTTATATATTGGAGTAGACAGAGGGAAATTCCAGAAATCTTCAAATTGTAATCCAGCTGCCTTGATCTCTGATAATGATTGTATAGCCCTTATCTTCTGCCTCTATCATTGTAAAAGCTTTGTGAGTAACCTTCATTTGTACCTAGTTGTCCAGTTTTCAACTTTAGAGTCTTGTAATCACTAAAGACAGCCCCTAAGGTTTATTAATGCAGGGTCTTGGGTCAGCCCAGAACTAACCCACCCCAAGATCTACACTTACCTTGATAACCGAAACTGGATCTAACCAAAGTGGGCCCGCCTGACATGCGCAGTAGCTTAGACTTTAACCTACAAATCACCTATACCTCGTTCCACCATTTTCTTACATACAGTCTCTAAGAATTAATCAATCTGCCCCTGTTCAATAATAAAATTACCTCTAATTACATCATCTGGGGCCACTGTGCTCATTAACCTAAACACTGCCCATCTTTTTCTTTAATTAAACTATCAGAATTACTGAAGTTCGGGGGGGGGGAGATTTGGGGCCACTAGGCCATCTGCTCTCCTACCACAGGCCTAGTAAAACCCTTTGTCTCTTAAACCCCGGTGTCTTAGGAATTGATTATTGAGCACATCAGGAAAAAGAGTCTACCGACTTTGACCACTAACAATACCATTTCACAAGCAATAGGATGGGCTAAAAAGAAAAAAAAAAAAAAGACCAATAATAACAGGCCTTAGTGAAGATTTGGAAAAAATGGAATTCAAATATACTGCTAGTGGGAATATAAAATGTTGCAGCCAGTTTGGAAAATATTTTTGTACTTCTTCAAAAAGCTAAACATAGTGGTAAATGACCAGCAATTCCACTCCTACATACATACAAATGAGAAAGGAAAACACATGCCCACATAAAACTTGTTACAGGAATGCTCACAGCAGCATTATTCATAATAGTCCAAAAATGGGGGGGGGGACCCTAAATGTCCATCAACTGAACTGGATGAGCAAAATGTGGTATATCCACACAATGGAATATTATTCAGCCACAAAAAATAAGTGAATTTACGATTCATGGTACAGCTTAGGTAAATGATGAAAGTTTTTTGCAAAATCTAAGAATCCAGACTAAAAAGACTACCTATTGTGTGATTCTACCTACATGAAATGTCCAGAACAGGCAAATACATAAAGACATAATGTAGATTAATAGTTGCCAACAGAATTGAGAGTGACTGATAATGGGTATAGAATTTTTTTTTTTTTTTTTTTTTTTTTTGCGAGGATGGGAGGTAAATGACAATGTTCAATGTTCTGGAATTAAATAGCAGTAATGGCTGCACAACTCGGTATACAAAAGTCACTGAATTGTACACCTTAAAAGGGTGACTTTTATAGCATGTGAATTATATTTCATTTTTTAAAAAAAGAAAAAATCAGGCACATGGAGACGAAATTATTTTCATCTCATGATGTTCATAAAATCACTTTCCAACAAAATTTTAAAAGATAAAGATGACTGTACATTTTCTGGTTGCAGAAATATAAAGGAAGGGCAATTCCAAACTTCAAGTGAACTCACTGGGAGAATGTCTAGCATGTGTATAATCAAGTTTGAGTTCCATGAGGAGAGTAGAGATAATTGAGTTTGGTAAGCAGAAATGGAGGGATCAGAGACACTGGAAGAATCAGAAGCAAAGATTCTTTACAAGTGATTGCATGGGGTGGGGGTGGGGAGGGTTGCTAAGAAAAATGGAAAAATCCAAGAAACTCTGTAACTTAAGCCTGAGTAAATAGGAGCATTCTGCAGCCAGAGAAATAGGGAGCACAAAGGCTACAGCTGATTCAGGAAGACAATTATCCAGAGTTGACTATTTGAATGCTAAACAATTCATAGATTTCTTCTCTGTTGCTTATTTATTAGATCGTTTGCTATTCAGGCAAATCCTAAAAAAGGGTAAAGAAATAATTCTCGCGCCACTCAGGTTTGCTGCTTATAAATATCTCCACTGAAAAGTATGAATGTCAGGGTAATTAATGCTAGCTGCACCAATATCTCGGCAGCTAGAAACATGAAAGGTATTGCGTGTTTGAGCGTGGAGGGTGTTAGAGGTGTGGATCTGCTCTGGGCAGCCATCCAGAGGCCCAACCCATTTCCATTCTATGGTTCTGCCGTCTATACACACGGCTTAAAAGACACCCTGCAGCATCCACAGATGGGCAGGGGAGAAGAATGGGGTAGAATCACCAGGGAGGCAGAATGCTGCACTTTACCGCCACCCACATTCCGCTAACTAGAGTTCAGTCCCAAATTCTCACCTATTTGCAGAAATGATAAAAGATGTTAATGGAGCGCAATGCCCAGGAAGAACACTTAGCACTGTCTCTGCAGCAATAAGGAAATAGGATAAAGCCCCCACCTAAATGATCAACAGTTCAAAATTAACCCTGAGATAATTTTCTCTTATTTTCCTTATTACTAATAGAATAGCCACAAACTATAGATCACTAAAACCGGAAACAGTCATACTGAAAGAAAAGGAGACTACACAAAACTTCATAATCTGAAAAGTAACTTTGATACAATCTTTTACAACTAGTTTAAGTAAAACATTCAAAAATTCTGATAAGTAACTTAGCATCCACTAGTCCTGACTTGAATGATTAAAATTGCCTCCAATTATTGAGGTAATCAGGCTGCCTTTATTAAAAACAACAACAACAAAAATGAGTATTGCCTAATCACTCTACCTGATTTTTTTTTTCTTTCTGAATTGAGGGTGACTATAATTTGCATTAATTCTATAAAGACTCTAAATATTCTATATGAAAAGAAAACTTTTCCAGAAACCCTGTAATGGAGAAATATCAGATGTCCGTGAATAACAACGAACCCCTTCCTGAGTTCTTTGCTAAATTATAGCCACCTAAAATGTAGTTCTTCCATCTATAGCATAATCTACTACTATTATTAAGGATTCTTCCAGAGCTTCAGGTATTTTCAATCAAAGTACTGCTGTCTGGGACCTTAATTCAAATGAATTAAGAGGGTAAAGAAATTCAGTATCCTGGCAAAAAAAAAAAGCAGTGCATCTATTTCAGGAACACGGAACAGGATGTTTCACACATATACATCTCTCTTTAAAGCAAGAACAAGCCTGGGTGCCTAAAGATGCTTGTTGTGATATTATAGAAATCCCCTAGGGACCAAGTTGCTTCCCCTGAAAACTTGAAAAGGGAAATTCTGTCTCTCACATCCTGTTCGCTTCCCAATTCCACAAGCTTCTGCCTGTGAATCGGGGCTGTTCTGCAATTTGTAGTTCTGAGAAATAATCAGTGTCTCGCAGACTTGCACTGCCCTGGGGCTCGATTGGTCAGAAGGACAAAGAGGAGGAGCCGCTCTGAACAATGTTTTTTTTTTCCCTCCACACGCCACAGGACTCAGCAGCAGGCGCCCACAGCTTCTAACTCTCTAAGCAACGCTTCGGGTTGGGAATAATACCTGTAAGAGGCAGCTGAAATGAGCAAGCGCGCACAGACTCATCTCCCAATGGCACAGCAGCTGCTAGGAAAATTATTTTGAAAAGACCTGAATACAGAGGCTAAAGTTAAAACGGAAGTGAGAACAGGAGAGCAAACAGCAGACTCTTTCAGCCAAGAATGGGCATTTCGAAGCCTAAGATTTTAAAGTGGTGAATGATCACAGCTGTACTGAAAAGACACTAAAAACTCTATTCACGCTTTGGAGGTTGTGACATTTACTTACAGCAGGTATAAAATTTTGAGCCTCAAACTTCCAGGCAGATAAAGAACTGGAGAAAAGCACTGAAGCTACCCAAGCCAAGAGGGAAAATCGGTTCTGGGGGATTTGAACCCACCTGCAGCAGGATGAACTCCACTCACCAGCCGGGGATGCACACCTCTCTCCACTTCTGGAACCGCAGCAGCTACGCACTGCTCAGCAACGCCAGTGAGTCCCTCCGAAAAGGCTACTCTGCTGGAGGGTGCTACGAGCAACTTTTTGTCTCTCCCGAGGTGTTTGTGACTCTGGGTGTCATAAGCTTGTTGGAGAATATCCTGGTGATCGTGGCCATAGCCAAGAACAAGAACCTGCATTCTCCCATGTACTTTTTCATCTGCAGCCTTGCCGTGGCTGATATGCTGGTGAGCATTTCCAATGGCTCAGAAACGATTGTCATCACCCTCCTAAACAGCACGGATACGGACGCGCAGAGCTTCACAGTGAATATTGATAATGTCATTGACTCAGTGATCTGTAGCTCCTTGCTTGCCTCAATTTGCAGCCTGCTTTCAATTGCGGTGGACAGGTATTTTACTATCTTCTATGCTCTCCAGTACCATAACATCATGACGGTGAAGCGGGTGGGGGTCATCATCAGTTGCATCTGGGCGGCGTGCACAGTTTCAGGCATTCTCTTCATCATTTACTCAGACAGCAGTGCTGCCATCATCTGCCTCATTACCATGTTCTTCACCATGCTGGCTCTCATGGCTTCTCTCTACGTCCACATGTTCCTGATGGCCAGGCTGCACATGAAGAGGATCGCCGTGCTCCCCGGCCCGGGCGCCATCCGCCAAGGGGCCAACATGAAGGGGGCAATTACCCTGACCATACTCATCGGGGTCTTTGTGGTCTGCTGGGCTCCATTCTTTCTCCACCTAATATTCTACATCTCTTGTCCCCAGAACCCATACTGCGTGTGCTTCATGTCTCACTTTAACTTGTACCTCATACTGATCATGTGTAATTCCATCATTGATCCTCTGATCTATGCCCTCCGGAGTCATGAACTGAGGAAAACCTTCAAAGAGCTCATCTGTTGCTATCCTCTAGGTGGCCACTGTGATTTGTCCGGCAGATATTAAATGGGGAAGGGAGAAACTAAAGAACATGCATAAGAGGCTTTTCCATTCTTTTATAACCGGAACAGTATTCTCTAGCAACAGCTTTCTCTTCTGTGTAGGGCAGTTGTTGAAAATACCTATTGTATACATTTAAGTTTATGACTTTTGATGTGAAAAAAATGCCCGGTGTCTGTATTGTTTTTAATGTCATGCTGCTTTTTGGCTGTAAAATGTTCATCCCTGTTACAGGTTGTGGGCACTCTGGATTGACAGAAAAGATAAAAGTCCTTATTAAAAGCTTAACAAGGTCTCGAATTATTCATAGAGATTTGTCACTTTGCTTGTTTTAGTAACATAAAAATCACGGTCTTATTAAACACATTCTAATAAAGGGTTTATATCTTATACTATGCAACAATGAAATGTAGAGATCTGATCCTGGCATTTTTAATGGTGCGCTGTTGGGTGAATAGCTATTTGATCATTTAAAAAAATGGCACCATCACTGAAATTTCAGGTAATTTAATAAAAGCTGGGCTCCTTCTCCCTGTGCAGACGTGAAAAAAAATGAAGATCTTCTTAAGAGAATAACAATTACCAAAAGTAAAAGTAAGATTCTGAGGGAGGAAAGTATGCATGTTTCTCAAATACAGAGAAATTCATTTGCCCAAACAAGCAGTCTGATATTCCATGCAGGCAATTCAATTTCAGGGGTGGGAGGGAGTCGCTGCTAGAGAAATTAAAGTGCTCTGGAAAGTATAAGGTGCCATGTCAAGCCAAACTTCCTGATACCAAACTTTCCTCGATCATTGTTCATTAAAAACAGAAAAGGGCCTTTCTATCCCTTTAAGCAGGAACCCAATGACTGCTGAAATGGCCAGAAATAAGGATGTTGCAGTGATGTCTCCCTATCCATAAAGAACTATAAGATTAGTATCAAGTCCTTTCATGCGTCCCATGATGTGACTTGCTCTTCACTTACTGTTTATTTTTTTAACTGGAGTTTAATTACTGATCATTAAGGATTTTAACTTAAAAATTCACGTCCACAGCACAAAAGTTTACAGGTATTCTTTGTAAGTATATATATTAAGGGTACCTCTGATGCTAGAATATAACTTTAAAGAATAACATGAAAATACACTGCCTTCCACAGTCACAGTTTGGAGAGTAAATACTTGTTTTTCTCCAAAATAATCCCATACATTTGGCCATTGAGCAATAAACTCTGTGTGTACTTTAAAATAAAGGGAGAAGGGTGCACGGGCAGTTTAGTGGTTAGAATGAACACCTTCCATATGGGAGACTTGGGTTCAATTCCTGGACCATGCACCCCCAAAAAAGTAAAATAAAATAAAATAAAGGGAGAGAGCATATATTAGGTTGAGGATTAACAGTAAACAACTATAAGATTTACTTATAGTGTCTTCAAATGCTCATGGGCAGAGATAACATCAAAAGGTACTTCTAAATTAAAATTCACATTTTCAGCATTCATGTGGAAACATTACATTAATATATAATGGTTAAGTTAAAGTTTACAAACGAAAAGTGCTACTTAAATGTGGTTTTAATTCCACTACATTTCCCCTATTTCAAAGCAAAAGTAAGTAAGTGTGAGGCTTTAAACACACTCACAGCAATCAAAGACCAAAGCTGTAATGGGACGCAGGTGGTTTTTTGTCATTGCCATTATTCCTGCTTATTCTCTCACCTAATGATTGTGAGCTGTCCCATGGATTGGAGACAGAAAAGCGAGCTGTAATCATGTGGCATCCTCTGTGGTGGCTGCATTTCCAGACTATTTTGTTTCCCTTTCAAGTGGCAGCTCAGATGTTGCCTATTCCACTATAACCAGTCCATTTTTCCCACCAGAAGGAAATACTGGCTCCTTCGTCTTCACACGCCTCCTGCTGGAGCAGTTTACAGGATTAGCCCCTGTGTTAGCCATGAACCTGCCATTCCTACCAGCCTTCCAACATGCCCATGTACAAGGTTGGATTTCTGTTTCTCTAAGTGCTAAGACTGAGTCTTATTCATTGTCCCTGTTCCCAAATAGGAAACTCCATTAAAACCAAGATTCCTCAGAAGGACAGGTCTTCTCCTAGACAACTTCATCCTTTGCCGCACATCCACGGAAATCTGGAGTCGTGCCGGCCCTAGTAGGGTTGTTACTGGATTCACTGGGGGAAATGTTATTTGAAAACTTTAGGCTGAAGCAAGTATATTCAGCATCAGAGCACGGTAGGAGTGGAGAGGCAGGGAGGCTGAAGGTTTGGGGGAAAAAGGCTTGGAAGGGCACAGAATGAAGACACCGTAGTGAAGGGTTTGATGAAGCAAATGCACGCAATTAGTTTCTCCAGTTACAGAACTTTCAAGTATATCAAGAACAAAGAGCTGTTCTTGTTTCATAGAAGTACCTGAGAATTTTCACCTCATGAAAACATTGGTGAATAGGAAATACGAATTAATTTAGGATATCTTTCTAATATCTAAAGACACCTTTTGTTGTATTGTCTGTGTGGTAATTAACTTTGAAAACTTTCAGTAAAAAATACTGTGAAATATGAGCCTATCTTTTATCTTCTATAAGGGTGGTTAGCTAGTATTTGAATTATGTTGATCAGGAATATATATACTCCAGACACGCCTTGTAAACATCTTAAGATACATTTATTGAATTTTTCACCAAAGCGTCCAATTAATAAAGTAGATTGGAAATGATTTTTTATGTGTTATTATTTAATGAACATTTTTTTCAAGACTTGTGGTTGGCTAAGAAAGTTATCCAGCAACTATCAAAATTTTATGAATGGTAAGTGTGACACGTGGGGCGTTGGTGGCTGAGGGAGTTCGTGGGGAGTTGGGGGGCTGCATTGGAGGTCACTCGTGTGTGCTTCGGCTGGACATTGCTGCCTATTGTGGCTGGCCAGGCCCACTCCTGCCAATCCTGAAGAATACCTAGGGCATTATATAGGATTCTGTAGGGGTTCTGCACACTGGGGTGGATTTGCGGGGTCTGTAGCCTCCGGAAGGGTCCTGGGGTGCAGGGGGACCAGTCCTTCCAGAACATCAACTAGTTCCATCTCCCTACCCCATATTATTAGTGAAAAATACCCCATATTATTAACATGAAAAAGTTGGAATAGGCATGGCCTAGATGCCCCTGGGAATGGGAAGGAGATCAAGAGTGATGGTGGAGTTGTGCTCAGAGTGTTGGGTTTGGCAAATAAGTATGAGTGCAGAATCGTTATACTGATATTTCTTTTGGCCTCCCATACCTTGGAGCAGCTAGAAGTGAAGACCTGGAGGAGCTAGAAGTGAAGGCCTGGAACTGTGGAACTGTAGCCCATGCCAGACGCGGAAGTTTGTTCCACAACTAATTGTTGCGATGTACCTTGAAATGTATTACTTTTCTGTATATGTGTTATTTAAAGAGAAGGAGGAGTATAATAGAGAAGATAAGATTTAACAAATGAATGTGACTGGTGAATCATTATATTGATATTTCTGTTGATCTCCAGTGTCTTGGAACACCTAGATGAAAAAAAAAACAAAAAATCGTGGAACTGTAACTCATATCAAACTTTAGAATTTGTTCTGTAGCTACTAAAAAAAAAATTATGAAAAAATACAAGCTTTCTGCCCACTTAGTAGCCAGCCTAACCCTTAAACTTTATTCATCCAAATAGTCCATGGGTCCCCCATCTATTTCAAAAAAATCTCTGTTGCCTAGCTGACATATTTTGAAGTTATTAAAAACTACTTTTGAATTATTTAATAACATGTAAAAAGATATTAACTTCTCTTTTATGTCAAAAGGAGTATGCAAAACAGTATATGTGGTAAGATACTAATTATCTAAAGAAAAATACCATCAAGCCACTTATATAACTCCTCCAAATTACTATCTATAAGTCATGAAAAAAACTAGTCATACCCTGGATGATAATATTGAAGGAGATGTCTACTTCCCTCATTAAATATTTTTGTATTATATATATTTGCTACAATGAACATATTTTCATGTTTTAACTAAAAACAAAAACAACATTACAACACAAAAATGGTTGCTGGAAATGCAATTGACAAACCAGTGATTTGTGGAGAAGATTGTAAAATAGGTGATTTTTTTCATGAGAATGGACCTTACACATCTGCTCATCCAACATTCAAGGTAAGACTCAGAGAGATTGCCCAATACGCACCCACAGTGATGGCAACATCAAAACCCAACCAGATTTCCCTGTCCCAAATTTCAAGACGCTTCTCTGTAGATAAGTGTGACTTTGCCAGCCTTATACACCTGGGATTGAATTCTGGTTACATCACTCTTTTAGCTGTGAGATTGGAAGCTAGTTTTCTCATCTTCAATGTGCATAATAATCCATGCCAGATGGGGTCTTTAAAGAATAAAAGGAAACTAAACAAGATCAAACATGTAAAGTCTACAAATTAATGTCCAATAAATACAGGCACACAAAAAAATGGTAATCATTATTTTAAAAAAATGCAAAGTAAATAAATAAACTCATACTTGGAGATTTATTAGTTTTGCTTTTTCATCTCAACTTCATGAGTTAACCATATCTTGGCCCTGGGCTTAATTATACATGTTTTCTCAAACAGAATTTAATAATTTCCTTCAATTTGACTAATCTTCTATGTAAATGGATATATTTGAATATAACAGATACACCAGCATACCTGTTTTCTAAAAGGAAAACTGATATCATCAATAATGTTAATTGATTTAAAATTTTCAGTGTCATGTTCAATAATGCTAAGAGCAAATTGGAAAGATAATGCCTCAGACATGATCTTTCCAAGTAATCTACTTCTTTGAATGCTACTTGAAGAAATGTGTTAACACACACACAAAAAAATCATTAAGCAGAGGTCCTTGACATTAAATCTAAACCCTTGAAAAGGACTGTGCTGGTGGGGATGGATGTATACACCCTAGAAAAGCCATGTTTTAATCCTAATCCCATTTTGTAAAGGCAGCCATTTATTCTAATCCCTATTCAGTACTGTATGATTAAGTTTAATTAGATTATCTCCCTGGAGATGTGACTCAAACAAGAGTAGTTGCTAAACTGGATAAGGTGGAAATGTGTCTCTACCCATTCTAGGTGGGTCTTGATTACTTTACCAGAACCCTATAATAGAGGAAACATTTTGGAGAAAGCTGGAGAATCTAAGAGAGCAGAGAATGCTACAGCACCATGAAGCAGAGAGTCCACTTGTCAGTGACTTTGGAGATGAAGAAGGAAAACACCTCCTAGGGAGCTGGAGAGGAAGCTATCAGAAGACACTGTGTTCACCACGTGCCATTCCAGCCAAGAGAGAAACCCTGACTGTTTTGCCATATGCCTTTCCAGATGAGAAAGAAACTCTGACCATGTTCACCACGTGCCTTTCCACTTGGGAGAGAAACCCTGAACTTCATCAACCTTCTTAAATCAAGGTATCTTTCCCTGGATGCCTTAGAGCAGACATTTCTATAGACTTGCTTTAGTTGGGACACTTTCTCAGCCTTACAACTGTAAACTAGCAATTTATTAAATTCCCTTTTTAAAAGCCATTCCATTTCTGGCATATTGCATTCCAGTAGCTAGCAAACTAGAACAAAGACCATAAATAATGAATTTCTCATTACATCCACATGCTCAGTTGTTAGTCCATGACATAGAGACTGAAGCTGTGTCCATGAGAGTGAAAAAGCCCTGGGTTTGGACTCAAAGAGTATTGGGTTCAAATTCCAGACCTACTTACTACTTACCAGCTCTGCAACTTTGGGCAAGTTACTGACTTTTCAAGAATCATATTAAATACCCTTTGAAATGAGGATAATCATCATCATCATCTCACCACATGGTTAATGATAAATATTAGATAATATAAAGTTAGATAATATACTTAAGGATCTACTACCATGGCTGGCCCTTAGAAGATGCTCCTAATAAGTGGTCATCATTTCAATGATTAAACAAATTATACTCAGAAAGGAATGAAAGCTTAGATCCTAGAAGAGGTTTCATGATGAAAAGGGTGTGGATATCTTTCCTTCACTAGCAAAGAGAGACAGGAATCCACCCAAATCTGTTTATAAGATTTAATCTATTTCTAATAAGTGGGGCACGTAAACATAAATCTCCATGTTTTTATTTTAAATATAAAGAAATTTTGAGCATTCCAAAAAATCCAGGGGAGGCAGGGGATGGAACTGGGTAGGAATACACAGTTTGGGTGAAAGGCTTCAGTGATGTTCTAGTTCTTTGTTGAATGATGGGTTTGGTGTATATTTTAATATTCTGCTTCACAACTTAGAAATATATGACCTACAGTCCTTTATATACATCAAATGTAGAATTAAATTATATAAAATTAAAATGCATGTAATGTATTTATTTTGCACTGTACTTATTGAGCAGGAAGAAACAAAGCAACGTTTGAAACAAATAAATGAATCCTACCACAAGGTAATGTCACCATTTGTCGGGGGAGGGGGAATTGAGAAGAAGAGCTTTGATCTCTGATAGATGGGAAGAATTTGAGCCTGGATTAATGAAACTAATAACCACAGTGCACACATATTAGCAGTATTTTTACTACTCAGAGATACCGGGAGGCACTGTACAGAGTCAAGTGGAACACTTCAGCAACTTAATGAGTGAGCTATTTAATAAGGTTTTGTATGGTGAGGCTCAGTTGCAAATGAAACAATTATGCCTTGATTTCTAAACCTAACATTTTAAACAGAGTGAGAAATTTCACTGTTAAATTCAAATTACCACTGAATATAATTTAAAAGTGAAAATATAAAAATAAATTTGTCATAATTCCATTTGAGAATTTTAAAAGCCTGCTTATGCTAAAATTTTGCTCACACAAAGTTTAACTTCCTAATTTCAATTGTGGCTCATCTGTAACACAGAAGTTTTTAAATGGCCCCATTAAATCAACACATGCAGATTCCATATAAACCTCAATAAGTTGGATACGTCATTGAAAAATGACACATAGTGTTTATATTTTTATTGAGTTATTTCATTCAAAAAGCAAGCAAGAAGGTCTAAGGTAATCATTTTTATGATTTTGATTCCATAGCATGATTTATACAATGTTGAAGTTTGTGTTCTGAATCTATTACCTGTTGGCCATATAATTAGCTATTTATTATCAATATTGAAAGGAAAATTGTCTTAGCTTTCCTGAACTGCCATCACAAATACCACACAATGTGTAACCTTAAACGGTGGGAATTTATTGACTCACAGCTTTGAGGCTAGGAGAGGTGCAAACCCAAGGCATCTACCAGGCCATACTTTTTTCCCAAAGTCTGTACCATTCTGTCGCTGGCAGCTGGTAATTCTCAGTGTTTCTCGGTTTGAATTCCTGCCTTGCGTCATGATCATGTGGCACAGTCTTCTCCCTTCTTTTCTGGGCTCCTTTGACTTCCAGCTTTCGGCTCCTCCCCGTGGCTTTCTCTCAATACGTCTGAATTTCTTCTGCTTGTAAAGAACCCCAGTAATCAGGATGAAGGCCCACCAGCATTCAATGGGGCCACACCTTAACTAAAAGTAATGTCTTCAAGACATCTTATTCACAATGGGTTCACCCCCACAGACATGCAGATTAAGGTAAAGAACAATGCTAAATTGGGGTACTTAATTCAATTTATGCATTTTAAAAATCTATACATTTTCATCTCTACCCTACCTCTAATACTGCTTTCTGAGAAATTATCTTTAACTTTTGCACATCAATGTCCTATTTTCAAGTAAAACTCAACATGTATAAATCCGAAGTGTTCAGCGACACCAAGTCAGATTCGCCTTTCTCAGTCTCCTTACGTTTTCATCATTCTACCTTTCTCACTGAAACAGACACTAAAAATCCATTCACTTTGAAGTTTCAATCTCAAATTGAATTAAGAGGGGCTTTTGAGTAAAGATGAGGTGCACAAGCCTGATGAAAATACCTATGACCTTCTGTATGTACATTAGAGATATATGGCAAGCAAACTGATTCCTGTTGATTCATAATTTTCTCGTGGGCAAAACCGGGAGACGAAAGCATAAGCTATTTGTTTTGGTTGAGCTGGCTTTGAGAAACCTACTGGAAAACCAGGGACATCTGAGATATACATAGAAATCCCATTGGTCCTCATCACTCCATTAAATCCATTTTTTGATCAATCCAATGATCAGCTGTTTTCACTTTATTTGGCCCAGCAACAAAACTTAATACATTGATCACTTCCTCTTCTTTGATGTATCTGGCCTTACAGGATACCAAAGTTTTCATTTTTCCTCCTACTTCAGAAGTTTCCTGACAGTCTCCTTTGCTGGTTCCTCCTCTTTTCTCTAAACACTTAATAGCAGGGTCCTCAATAGCTCAGCGTTTTGCTCTTTTCTCATCTATACTCACTACTTTGATCCCTTCGACCACGCTAAAGCATCAATTACTATCACTGGTTGAAGACTCCTACATGTACATCTTCTATTTAGATCTCTTTCCCAAACAGAAAACTTACTTATTCAACTATTTTCTCAATATCTATACTTGGCTTTCTACAAGAGATATTGAATGTCAAATCCATCTTTGAGCCCCAAGCCTTCCAGCCAAAACTTCTCCTCTCCTTGCTCTGCACAAATCAGGTGATAGCACCTAGTTCCTTCCAGATGAGCAGACCAAAAGCTCAGAAGTCATCCCTATTTCTCTTATGCTTCATTTTCAATCCATCAGAAAATACTGCCAGCAACACTGTTAAACTAAATCCAGGAGTGTTTGTCCTCTTTCTATCACTTTCACTGCTTACTGCCACCCTTGGTCAAGGGCCATCGCCTCATCCCGGGTTAACTATAAGGCCTTCCATCAGATCTCCTCACTTCCAGTCTTGATTACAGACAGTTTATTTTCAGCAGGGAACTCTAAAATGATTCTTTTTATCTTTCTTTTTCTTTTCTTTTAGAGAAGTTATAGTTTTACAGAAAAAACATGCAGAAAGCATGGAGTTCACACATATACCTCCCTTCATACACAGTTTTCCTAAAGGGATTCTTTTAACTATCAACCAGTTCATATCATCGCTCTTTTGAAAATCCTGCCATGGCTTTCCCACATATTCTCTCCTTTATTTACTCCAGGGATCAGCAAATAGGCCTGTCGATTTAACTTCACTGAACATGTCAGGTAGCCCCTACTCTAGGAACTTTGCACTGGCTCTTCTTTCTACCTAGAAAAGACTTATCTTGGATATTCACCAGGCTAACCCTTTTAACCACTTCAAATTTTTGCTCTTCATTGAAATGCACCTTGACCAACATTTTTTAATCGCAAACTCTCTGGCGGTGCATGGTTGCTCAGGAGAAAAATTCTTGCCTGCCATGCCGGAGACCCAGGTTCAATTCCAATGCCTGCCCATGTTAGAAAAAAAAAAAATTCCAAACTTTCCACATCATTCCAATGCTCCTGAACCTCCCTACCATGTTCAAATATTTCTTTTTTCCATATTCACTTCTAACAAATCATACAATATTTCTTATCCCACTTAGAACTAAAACTCTGCAAGGACAGGGAATGGGTTCTTTGATGGGTTCCAAGTACCTATGATGGAATTTGTCTAAATTAAGAGTTCAATAGCTACTTGATCAATGAATGAATGAAGAGAGAAATATATAACAATAGAAAGTAGAGAGCCAAGGTTGAATTCCTTGTTAACAATGGAATTTAAGGGGTGAGTCAACAAAGAGTAAGCCATCATAGAATTAAGAGAAAAACTAGAAAGGGTGACATGCCTGAAGTCAAGGGAAGAGAGAGTTCAAGGAAAGTGTTTATAAAAAGCTCTGAAAATGATTCCAAAATTTTTCCAATTAGGAATTCGATGTATTTTTATTTATTTTAGAATGGAATTAAAGAGGAAGACCCAATTTCCAGTAAAATGCTGGAAGAAGACAACAGATCAAAATTCTTTGGGTTTCATAAGGGAACAAAGAGGTACAATGAGAGATGGGAGAGCAGAAAAACAGTGTACAAACAAACTCTTTTACCAACTAGCCTACTGAACAGAATGGAGGATTTAGTATTAAAGAAAATTTATTAACAGGATTAATTTTAAGCGTGATCATGCATAGAGGAAAAGAATCAATACTGAGTAAGAGGTTGAAAATACCAAATACTTACTAAAAACTCTCAGTATATGGCAAACTCATCTTTACATAATTTTCCATAGATCTCCTTTTCTATTGAATTCATTTCTCCTATGTATGCCAAGAAGTATCTCCGTGATACTCACCAGGAGATGAGTTCGAAATGTAAGCAGTCCCCTCAATCCAGACAGCATAGAACTAGCTAAGCATGTACCTGAGGACACTGGTGCTACTAAGATTCAGGTACACACATTTTTTCTGTCCACTGCAAGAGGCCTCTTCAAAGTAGTCTTTCTGACATTTATTGCTCAAGTGAAATCACTCTCTCTCTAAATGAGCAGGGATTATTACAGATGACCAGCCTCCACATCAAACAAAAGAGCTGAGCCCCAGCCACCAAGGACTGTAGATAGAGGCACGCTGAAACCATCTACAGCCTTGTTCTGTCTGAGCAGAAGGACAAGGCTCAACAGTCAGTGTGATTGATCGCAAGAAATAAATAAGACAAAGCAAAGGTCATGGGAGCACACATAAAAAAATGTGGCCAAGTGTGATAGGGGGTTGTACTTGCATCCTGCAAGATCCTGCTTAACTGTCCATTTATTAAAATTCTTCTCCCAATAAATTTAAAAAAAAATTCTTCTCCCAGAGAGGGACAATAACACACAACTATGTCCTAATAAGCACTGATTTGGCTTGTTACCCCATCCTTTAACATAGAGCCCTCTCCAGCTGGCAACAGAGGGAGTGCTTATCATCTGATATATTACTTTGGGCATTTTGATAATTGGTCATTGTGGTGGCTAATTTTAAGTGTCAATTTGGCTAGGTTATAGAATCCAGTTACTTGGTCAAACACTGGCCTAGTTGTCACATGGAGACGTTTCACAGATGGGATGAGTGTCCACAATCAGTTGACTTAAATAAAGGAGATTACCCTCATTTACTTGGGTGGGCTTCATCCAGTCAGTTGAAGGTCTTAAGAGTGAGAATTGAGAGTTTCCAGAAAGAAGAAATTTTGCCTCAAGAACACTTCCTCCACTCTTTCCCGAATTTCCAGGCTAAGGAATTCAGACTCAGCATTTCAATATCATGATTACTGGAATTTCTAGCCTCCAGCTGGTCCTACAAAATTCAGACTTGTCAGCTCCCACAATTGGGTGAGTCAATTCTTATAATAAATATCTTAATGCACACACACATCCTCTTGTGTTTTTTTCACTGGCAAATCCTGACTGGTACAGTTCTGCATTAAATTACTATCATATTTTATTTAAATGTTTTGTTACATAATTGACTATATTGTAAACTTTCGAAAATATGGTCTCTTTTTTTTTTGTCTGTATTTTATGTAACTGGAAGATGATTAGACTCAGAAAGACCAAGATGGAATCAGTTAGAGGTTACATATTAACAAGGCTTTCATCTTTCAAGGAAAATAAGAAAGAACACAGAGAGAAATCTAAAGGACAATATTGAATTTTTCACATGCCACACACAGACAAGTTGGTGTCTGAGAGGTGGAGAACATGGGTCAATTGAGTTGAGTTTGTTCTATTTAGTCAGTAGTTTCCTGAAATGTTTTAACTATTAAACTTACTCTACTGTTTACGTATACTCTGAATTTCCTTGTCATTACCTTAAAAATAAAAAAAGTAAACAGGTAGCCAAAAGGAAGGAGAATTTTCTCAAAGGCTGGCCATTGGTATTTCAGGTCTGTGAGACCATTACTACAGGGCGTTTATAAAACATGCAGTCTTTTTCTGGAGGCTACTCTTATGCAGGCTTCAGCTAGATACTGCTAAAATTGCCACAGTTTGCCAAACCCCAACCAACACTATTCGTGTTAACCCTAAAGAAAATCCAGGGCTCTATTCAAGACCCTACAAAGGTTGCACACACCAGCTTAACTTTGCAGAAACCTAAAATCTTCAGATGGTCCCTAGGCCAGATAAATCCTGAAACCCAGAAGGGCCGGTCTCTCCAAGAACATCAACCAGTTCCATCCCTCTAGCCCACATTGTCAACACCCCTTTTCAACTTGAAAAAATGTTAAAATGGGTATAACCCAAATATCCCAAAACACTGGAAGAAGGACCAAAGGAGAAGGACAAGTTATAACAGAGAAGTTAGGATTTAACAAATGAGTATGACTACTGAACCATTATATTGATATTTCTTTTCAGTCTTTAGTGTCATGGTACAGCCTGAAGAAAAAACCTGCAATTGTGGAACTGTAACCAATATCAAACTTTGAAATCTGTTCTGTAACAACTTGTAAAAATGTACTTTGAAATTTATTGCTTTTTGTATACAAATTTCACAAAAAAACAAACATGTAGTCTGATATTAAAGTGACTCATTCAGAGAAAGAATGATCAATTGGCCGGAAAAACTACAACAAAGGTTCTTTGCAGTGGTCTACCTTTTCTAGCGACAAGTCACTAATAAATGCCAATGGGTGATCAGAAAATGAATGTGCCAGTGCACTGCCTGGAGGTGATGGCACACAGCTTGGTGGACACCATCCTAATGGGGAAGTTAAGGAAGACTCGGGGGCATCTTATGAATCAAGGCTCTCTGGACTCACCTAACCTAAGGGAAGTGCAAATGAGGGATCCCAGGCCTTAATTTAATTACTTTAGCCACAAGGGGAAAGCAACTTGCAGCAAGCGAGTGCATGGTTCAGGATGTTTGTATGGCCTCTGTTTCCCTTCAGGTGTACTGCCACGCTAGGGCACACACTACTGGCACTGTTCTCGGCCTGGAGCTGGCATTTCCCAAATACTTCAGTGCTGGTGCTGCCCCTTCAGAGGCTGAAAACACATCAGTCTCCCTGACCTTCACCTACAAGAGGGTCTCTGCGGGCACCCCCTGGGGGCGGGGAGCATTTTATATCCTCTTCATTCTTCTCCTCAGGGAAGTTATTTGTAAAGTCTTAGGGGTATACTTCCCCTTTCATTTTACTTGTTTTCTTGTTTTTACAAAAATATAAAGAGTAAAAAGGATCCTTTCAAAGTAAGAGCTGGTATCAACAGGGTATTTGTTAACAATAAGTATTATTTTCCATTGTTTCAGGTAATACTTAATTTTCCAGTAAGGAACACTTAAACCCCTGTGCAATTTACCTTTACAACCGGAGGGTTTATAAAACTGGATGTCTTGATTTTAGAGAATACTGTTCTGTACATACAGCCCTTAGAATATCATGAAAAGATATCCTTGGAGATACAGAAGGAAACGCCCCTGGGGAAGCCTTATAAAATGAGGCGAGAAAGCTAGCATGCATCGCCATGTGCCTTCCCAGCTGACAGACATGTTCTGGACCCATTCGCTTTCCTAGAATCAAAATGTCTTTCTCTGGATGCCTTAGTTGGACATTACTGTAAACTTGCAATGTGATAAATTCCCTTTTTAAAAGCCATTCCATTGTAAACCTTGACAAACAAATATACAAACATAAAAGCCATCCCATTTCTAGTATATTGCATTCCAGCAGCTTTCATAAACTAAAACACCAACCTCAACATTTCCCATTGGATAATAAAGAAACATGGATTTTTTTTCAGTCCAGAAAATAAGGCAGTCCTCAGATGATATATATATATGGTACAGTTTCTGGGTAACCAGAGAATGCAATCAAGGTCAGGATATATATCAGGTGAAATGATGGAAACAACCACAATAGACATGAATTCAGAGGGCCACTCAGCTCACAACAGTTATGCAAAGGCATTAGGATGGTGCTGGAAAACACTTGCTGCAACTTGGACCAATTATATTTTCTCTCTCGGGAACTGGAAATGAGCTCTGTGATGTTACTGATTAAAGCCCTCTGAGCAGAAGTCTATGCACACCTACCTCCGCTGAAGCTGAATTATTCAGTTCTTCCTCTAAACTTGTGACCAACTGTCCTAGTAAATCCAAATTTTCTTTAAGTAAGCCAAGTTTCCCCCAACTGCTGCTGTCTGCAACCTAAAATAACTAACTAACTAAAACTAATTTACAGAGACAGAAACATTTTAGAACTGACTAGAGGTCAGTGGAAACCTACACAGAAAATGTATTTGCCTGGAGGGACAGAATCTGTGAGAAATGAAAATTTTGAAGATAATGCTAAAATATTGTTAGTATCTTGGGAAAATTAAAGTATGATGTTCCTATTGAGCTGTTGTTCCTGAAGAAAACAAATTGTACAGCTAAATGGTTTATAGATGCAATATCTTCCTAGACTTTTCCTTGCAGAAGAACTTTCAGAATATCTCTATAATTTTTTTCCCATGAAATTTCAAATGCAGTAAATGGTTTAACTTAAAGGTATTTTAAACCCAACTGCAGTCATCCTGCTTTACTTTTCTTTCCCGGCAAAGTGCTTTTCAGCTTTCAAGGAAAAAGCCAGTATTACGGAATTCAGATTTTCTGAGTTTGAATTGTGTTGTAAAATTTTCTGCATGTTTAGTGCAATTAACACCTTTCTTCTTCGTTATGAATCACCTGTGCTAAAATTTCATATGATCTACTAAGTTTTGTGAACTAAACTGAAGTCTTCATTATAGTACCTCTTGAATTTGTTACACGAGGATGAATAAGCTATGTAAGTGATAGATCTAGAAGACTCAGTCTAAATTAGCTGCATTTACTACAACATGAGATATACTTTATTTCAGTGATAATATGACATGAGTTTTATTGATATGCACAATACTTGTTCCATGGTGATTATACAATTAGTATCATGTTGCTCAAATAAATGATTATACTCAGGTTCACAAAACAAAACTAAACAAATTAAGGACCCTATGAAGGAAAGGTGGGGGAAATTTTGCTGAAAGTAGCTTTGACGGTCTCTAAACCTTCTGCATTCATAGAAGAGGTTCACGGCAACTTGCCCAAGTTCCATTGCATCCCAGTAATTGGTCTTAGCAAGTGTCACGGTCAGGCTCATGTGTCAACTTGGCCAGGCAGAGGTGCCCGGCTGTCTGGTCAGGCAAGTGTTGGCCTGTGTGTTGCTATAAGGACATTTCATGGACTTAAATCACAAACACGTTGGCTGTATCCACAGCTGACCACATTTGCAATCAGCTAAGGGGTGTGTCTTTTGCAATGAGTGATGCTTAATCTGATCACCAGAAGGCTTTTAAGGAGGATTCATCAGAGACAGTCACTCTTCCTGCTTCAGCCAGCCAGCCTCTCCTGAGAGTTCGTTAAAGACCTTCACTGGAGCTGCCAGCTTGTGGCCTGCCCTGCAGACACTGGACTCTACATCCCCACGGTTACATGAGACACTTTAATAAATTTTATATTTACAGATATCTCCTGCTGAGTCTGTTTCACTAGAGAACCCTAGCTAATACAGCAAGTAGTGATAATTGTAACCCCCTGCCAGAGATGAGTATGGACATGTGATCAAATTCTGGCCACTTAGAGTCTCTTACCACTAAAACAATAGACAAAAAAGTTCTTCATTTTCTTCTAGATGCCGTTTTGTCCGGACATAATCTTTTGAACTGCTAGAGTCATTTGCAGCCCCTACACTAGTCAGTGTGAGAGAAAAGACTGCTACCTCTACCTTCAAGAGGGTGGAGAAAAGAGATAGAAAGGACTTGGTCCTTGACAACAGCACTGAGTCAAAGAATTAACCAGCACTGGAACCTGAATATCTCAATGCCTCAGTTGTGCCTCATTTGTAAAATGGAGATAATTATAATGCTTACCTCTGGGTGGTTATCAGGATTAAGAGAGACAATACCTGTAAAGTGGTTAGAATAATGCCTGGCATTAATGTGAGATCAATCAAGATTACTTTTTATTTGTATCACCTTAATTCCATACTAACAATGCTATGAAACAATCTGCTTATCATTTACGCTTTTTAAGTAGGGATCTTCCTGTTTAATTACAGCAGAAATTACCCTAACTGATACAGTGTACCTGGCCCCAAGGTATGAGGGCTGAGATTTCAGGTCCTATATATCCATTTCTGAACACTATAATAAGGAATTCATTCTACTTGATTCACCATCTGAAAAAAAGAGGACAACAAGCAGTAACCTAAAGGGAGAGTTGATGGCTACACTTTCTGAAGATTGCTAAAATTACTTCGTGCTCACAGGACCAATTTTAAATATGACTGATAAGTACGTGTTGTGATTTAAAGGACTTCTGTGCCAAGATTTATCTCCACCTAAAACTCTGATATTCAGAGTCACATTTTACTGGATCAAAAATAATTTTTTGAGAGTGGTGTAGCTAGGTAAAGCATATGTCATTCACATGTCATATTAAATTAGTTTTATAAGGTTTTCCTAACATCTAGCATATCCAGTGTAGAAAGAAAGAGGAAGTAAGGAAGAGAAGAAGAAAGGAAGAGAGGAAGGGAGGGAAGGAAGGAGTGAGAGAGGGAGGGAAAGAGGGAGAGAGGGAGGGAAGGAGGGAAGGAATTGTTTTTAAAAGGGAAGGGGTATGCAGTTTTCAATATGAGCATTTTAAGAGAAGACTGACCTGAGCAAAGGAATTTCCAGTTGAAGATGCTGGATTCCTGGGATAAAGTGGAATGAAGAAGGATATTTCATGTGAGGGGTATAGATAAAGGAAAGTGAAGGAGGTAGCATATAGGGATGCTGGAAAGAGCTAAATGAGAGAGAATTGAGAGTCAATTAATTACAAAAAGGTTGGTACTAATACTACACAGGCAGACAAGGTGAAAATTTGTTCTGACTCACTTCTGGGGTGTGGGTCTACGCTCATCTATGAAATCATAAATAGAATAAGAACAGAGTGTGTTGTTTATACTTATTTTTACAAATTCTTTTTAATAGGTTAAGCATGTCACAGATATTTTAAAAATTTGTCTTCAGTTATAATAACAAAAAACACCCAACTAACTTCTAATGGCAGTCATATCCAATTTTTCTCTGTATTTTTTTCTAATGATCTTTTCACAAATAGCACAATGACCTAGAAAACATGGTGTGTGCCTTTATTCCACATTTTTGTTACAACACATTTGAAGCCAGTTTTTTAAAGTACACATTCCATTCTGACTATTAAAATACACTTCAAAAAACAAAGTACTACTTGGCCTCAAACTGTAATTAAATTTATTCACTTCCATTTTTATTTCACTAATAGATAAGCCATTTATAAGTGAGAAAAAAAATTCATGCTGGGGTTTCATTCATTAGAATTCCTACGGTCTTTTCCAGTTCTGAATACGACAGACTTCTTTCACTTTCTTTTAATCAAGCCTCCTATTTGAGAGCTCCTATTTTTCCTTCAAGGATATTGGCAACAGATTTGAAAATCTAAGTTGTAGGATGTCAAAGAGAAAGTGAATTCTATAGCTGTCCAATTTAACTTTCTACAACCTTAAATGTGTCAACTGTAAGACTCCTTAGAATGAACATTTACTAAAAATTTATTATGCTCTAGTTGCTAGCCAAAATCTGTTACCAGAAGAAAATATTATCAGAATTAACCACTAAAATTACTTTAGTAGAGCCTTTATGGTGTCTTAATAGCATAGCAATAAAAAAAGGGAAGGAACTAAATGGGGGAAAGAAGTTTTAAGACTCAATTTAGGGTCTCGTAATTGGAACTATCCTAGAAAATCCATCATGTGTGTTAGCCAAATGAATAGGATCTATAGTGCTAACTTTTTCTATAAAGACTCTGAGTGTTAGGCTTTAAGCCCCTTAAACTCTCAAATGTGCTCTTTCCTCCCACGATTTAACATATCTAAACAAGATGCTGCACCAAAATCTTGACTAAAGATGAGCTTGAAAATAAAAAAGAGGAATGAGTTGAAAATGAAGAGAAGGAAATTTCATACTCACAAAGATTAAAGTTGTTATATCAGCCTAGAGTTTGTTTCTAAGGAGAATGAAAATCAATGAGATAAAACTCTCTGAAAAAGTCCTTGAAATCCCAAATTCCTACAAAGCAACTGATCTTCACAACAAATGGGGTGTTTTATAAACAGTGGCCTGGCCCAAATCACCTCACTGACCAGAATTTAAAGTTTCACTTTCCTCCTTCTATATTATTTTTATATTTGATTTTGAGTTTTCTTGGCTTCTATATTACTTGCTAAATTTAGTTTGCGTATACAAGTATTGGAGGTCTCCATTTTTTTTCAAATGTGTTCTTTTAGAAAAGAATGTAATGCCAGTAACTCTCAATGAAGGTACAATAATATCAAGTACCCTGAAATCCCAGCTAAGCAAAGGTCAGGGGTTCCTCACTCTGGCTTGGATTACAGTGATCCACCCAAAGATAATTAGTGATCTCCTTGTACTAGAGATACAGAAAGCCTTCAGAGAGCTCTGGGATAAGGCTCAGTGGTACAGAAGGAAACTGATCTAGAGATACAAAGATTTATTCGAAAGGATAGTACTATGTTTTATATGTTGGAGGGTTAATCCTACCAATAAGAAACTTTAGGATGCTTTTCAGAACTTATTCCTCCACTCTTGGTTGTTAGCTTTAGGAAGTCAGTGTAGCTGACAGTATGCTAGATCGGATATTCTGGTCCTTTCCAGAAACACCATAACTGAATCTGTTGGTTCGCTGTTGGTTGATTGCATCCATCTATTTGTGGAGAACTCTGGTTACTGATTACTTGTTCAATTGATAGAAACTGTGGTTCAAACTTTCATGCATCATGAAAGGTATTCTCATATTCGCAGGAAAAATTTTCTGAACAAATATTGTGTTATATTCTTTGTTGCAAAAAATCATTTGGACTGTCTTAGATTGAATACATATTTCAAGCCCAAAATATGTGTTGGCATATTTTGTTTGAGATATGAAAGTCGGTATTTTGTCAATAAAAAAATACCTCTTAATAGAGAGGGAAGACGACATGAATGTTTCTTCTCATTGCTTCAATGCTAACCATGATTATAATATTCAGGTATTGAATTCTTTGTGCTACACAGCATGCTATGTGATTCCACTGACATTCAAGTAATATATTTCCAAACATGAGATACTGGTACTTCCAAGTCAAGGAAACCTAGTAGAGATGAGAGAAATGAAGTAATCAAAGTTATTAGTAGAAAGGGCTAAGAGAAGCAACAAAAATCCTTACCACTACAGTACTCATCAAGGACGTGGGTTATAACGTTTGGTGTTACAAAGGAGATACAAAGAAAACGCCTGCAAGAAGCTTACATTCTGCTTCGGTAGACAATTCATTGCCTTTTTATCTTTAATTATTTATTTTTCTGATGTCTAAAAGTTCCAAAGAAATGACAGAATTGGAACTTATACAACACCGAGAAAGGAGAGACTAGGGTGGAAGAAGGGCTGGAGGGAGGACCACCCCCACCTAGCAGATGGAACAGAGTAGACTGGGGGTGAATATGATAATGTGCACATCAGATTCAGAGGATAATAAACACATTCACTTTGCTAAAATACAGAGTCCAAAATGAGGAGTAAAAAAAGTTTGAAGAGTTAAATTGTAGAGGCCTCATGATATTCAGAAACTCCTGATTCTCACCTGCAGCGTTTACTTAATATTTTTCAAAAATGCATAATGGCAATAAAAATTATAGAAATGACTTTGAAAGTATCAAAGATCTACTGAGCACTTATTCTGATATTAAAAGTGCTAAGCACTGGTGATGACTTTGCTAATTTAATCCTCATCCCATCCTTTGAAGTAAATATTATTTTTATTTATTATTTCCTTTCACGGCAGATAAAAACTGGGACTAGCAAGGTTTAGAAGCTGGCCCAGGTTCACATAGCTAGGAGATAGTAGATAAAACCTATCAGTATGGCACATGTTTAAAATATTTTGCATTAACAAACATGATTCCAGATATCCCAAATTATTTCCATTATCAAACTTGTAGTTTCTGCATTTGTAGTGTGGTTCAAAGAACAAAGAAGCAAATGGTAGCATAATTGGTGCTATATTTCTTTCCGAAGGGTAAGATGAAATAACAGCAGCCCAGCACTTCTGCCTTCCAGGAAAGAGGATGTCTTAGTCATAGTAGATAGTTGCATCTCTTCCTAAAGTCCAAAGTCATTTCTTTTTTTAGGCATCATAAATATATTCATTAATTTTCTCTGCCTAGTCTGTAATTAAACATTCATCATAAGCAACCCACTATCTATTTGTATGACTTTTAAATTGTAATTAAATAACATTCAAAAACCATTTGTGACATCAAAGCAAAATTTTTCACAGGCATATCTGAGAATGTACTTTAGACAACAAGCAACACTTAAATATTAATAATTCATAATACTTTATTCAGCTCAGCTGAACAAGGAGTGATGCCAGAAATGACTCATTAAGCATAGGACATATTGTCAGCAGGAAAAAAGAAGGTGAATGATTCAGTTTGGTGTAAGTGGATGGTGTAACAATGTTTTGGCATTTAGTGGATGAGCTTTAAATACCCCTTGCACGTGCGTTTAATGGTTTTTACAGTGTTCAGGCTGTCTAATTTTTATTGAACTGCGATTTCAGTGAGAGATTTCCCTCTCTGCCTCCTCCAAGCTCGTTCTGAATTGCAAACAGGTGCAGCGAGCTACAGCCCACAGTATGCTTTTGCTGTAATACAAATTTAATCACTAAAGGCTTTGTATCTACTCCTTCTGCAATCAGAATTACAAGCAGGTGCAGAGAGCTACCAGTGTGCTTTTGTGGTTCTTTTTATACAAATTTAATCACCAAAGGTTTTTTTCTTTAATCTACCCCTCCAGCAACATTTAAGAAACTCAGCAACAAAACTGTATGCAATTAGGTTTAGGTTCAAAATATATTCACAAAGAATATCAGGCATATTGAAACAATGTCCTTGAAAGAGGGGATCAAAAACATTACTTCTGTTCCTTTCCTTGTGCTACAAAATGCAAACCCAGGCCTGAGCAGAAGCTAAATTTTGCCTTGAAGTAAGGCAACCTTAACTCATTTCACTGTTGACCTCTTAACATCTTAAGAACAGATAACATGAATGTCAAGACAATGTCAGAAATATTCATTCAGTCTTGAATTTCTCTTTACTCATATTTTAAGGTCAAACTCCCTGTCTCTTCTGGCTCCCTATGTCTGCAGCACCTTCACTTTTGAAGCCCCAAATATAGGATCAGCTTCATCCCAGGTTAGGCAAGAGGGCTTCTGAAAGCAATTCGAAAACTCTCCATCAAATCACCTTTCAGGATGATTAGACTCTTCCTTTGTATCCCAGTTCTAAGCTCTGGTATCTGGATTTCTGCCTGGCTCCTTGCCCTCCAACCTTCTGGGCTGCTACAGACTCCAGCCTTCCAGAATTTCTGGCAGCTGCAGTCCTGCCATCTGCTGCCTGATGTTGTTGCCTGTTCCTGACATGACTTGCCTGTATCTGAAGAGCTGCCAGACAATATGAACAACCTTCTGCCCAGATCTGGCATAGATGAAGGTTAGAACATCTTTCAACAGGATGCTTTCCACTGCTCATCTGCCATGCAACATGGTCTATTCCCTGGGCCCCATGCATTATTTTTGTCCTAATATTTATACGTTCTTTGGTCTGCTGAATTTCACCTCCTCCTGGACCTCCTTTTCTGAAACAGAAAAGCAAAACTTTTCAAAGCATACTTCAGCAGCAGCACAGCCTTATGGATGATGAAACTCCAGCTCCTGTTCTCTACTGTCCTCCTGACATTGTCCAACCAAAGCTAACTGATGGAGCTTGTCCTGGGCGCCATTCTTATTCCTTTTATTTCCATGCTATGTGGCCCTAAGCAAGTTACTTTATTTCTAGTAGCCTCAGTTTCCTTATCTATAAAATAGGAATAATAATCCCCAGTCATTGGTTTATGTGATTTTTAAATTATATGACATACAAAGAACTTAGTATAGTAGTTTGGCAAATAATAGATATCCTCAAATATTGATTTCTTTTCCATTCATTATGAAGTGTGTCGTGAAATGTGTTGAGACTTAAAGTTACTAAGCCAAAAAAAGAGAAAGTAAATTTCTACTCAAGTTATTTTTTCTTTCTATTTTAGATAGGTATCTTTAATCCCAGTGAATGAAAAAAAAAGGGGGGGGGGGTGCAGTGTGACAGTGGCTCAGCAGGCAGAATTCTTGCTTGCCATGCCGGAGACCCAGGTTCGATTCCCAGGGCCTGCCCATGCAAATAAAAAAGGAGGGGGGTGGGGGCAGTAGACAGGGAAGTGCATCCAAACACTCAGCAGCAGCAAAACTTCTACTCTTTGCTAATAGAGGTGAACACAGTGGGGATTATGGTACCTGCAGCTACCAAACAAACAAACAAAAAAATACTTGGAGTTTGATTTACAATGAACAGATGTGGGAATTATTGGCACATCTACATCATAATATAGTAATTTAATTTACAAAGTCTGTTAGCATGTATTATATTTAGGGGTTTTTTTCCACCTTTTATGTGGATTTAGACACTACTCTCTCTGTCCCTGGGGAAAGTTTGATGAAAATTTTACTTACTGATGGGCAAGAGATTCTAATTCTGCAACTAATAAGGCGGGAGAGCTTAGAAAAGGCTGTTTACCTGAACTTTCCATGGCCCTGTTTATTCTTCCTTTAGTCAAGGTTGAAAGACTCAGTCTTTGTGAAATGTACTGTACAAAATAAATTCCAGGGTAACAGGTAAGAACAAGCTTGTGAACTGTGATAGGATTTTCCAAAATGAAGGGGAGAGCTGGGTTGGGAATAATTTCTCACTAAGAGGTTTGAGGTGGATATTCTTTCGGAGGTGGGAGGCAGACCTGGGGAGTGGGGTCACACGGTATGGTTTCTGAATGAGAGGTTTTCTCTGGAACTCTTGGGATGGCATCTGAAGCTAATAGCTTTTAAATTCCCACTTCCTACATGGAATGTATTTGCATTAGTCCCACCTCTTCCATTAGGTGTGATATACCTGTATAATCTCATGTGATGGTTTCGTGGGAAATAAACAAAGCAAACCCCACCCCAACACCAGCATTGAACCACTTTGGAATTCTATGCAAGGGCAAGCAGTGAAATGAAGGGGGATGGGATTTGGTAGGAGAAAGAGCCACAAAAGAACAATGTCCAAGTGAAGGACTCAGTAGCTGATACAAGACACACACACACACACACACACACACACGCCCACTGCCAGACGGTTATTATGAACATGGGGAAGTTCACATTTTTGTCCATGTGCCCTCCTGATTAGCACCGTGGCAAAGCATGGGAAGGTATGGAAATACTGATTACAGGTCAACATGAGAAAGAAGCATCTCACACTGAGAAGAGTATGAAGGTTGTCATGGTCAGGTTCATGTGTCAACTTGGCCAAGCTGTGGTACCTGTTTATCTGGTTGGGCAAGTGCTGGCCTGTCTGTTGCAATGAGGACATTTCATAGAATTAAATCATGAACATGTCAGCTGCATCCACAGCTGATTCCGTTTGTAATCAGCCAAAGGGGAGTGTCTTCTGCAATGAGTGATGCTTAATCTAATCACTGAAAGCCTTTTAAGGAGGATTGAGAAGAGACAGGCTCTTCCTGTTTTGGCTGGTGAGCCTCTCCTGTGGAGTTCGTCCAGACCCTCCATCGGAGTCATCGGCTTCACAGCCTGCCCTGCGAATTTTGGACTCTGCATTCCTGAGGTCATGTGAGACACTTTTATAAATTTCATATTTGCAAGTGTTCCCTGTTGATTCTGTTTCTCTAGAGAACCCTAACTAATACAAAGGTGTTCTGTATTCCCTTTCAGGGGATATAAAACTCCCTCTATGAAGATTAGAAGAAAGCTACAAAAGTAGTTGGAGGTAGTGATAGAACATGACCTCAAGTAACAAGTGAAGGGTTTGACTAATTGGAAGTCTAACTTGAGGTTCCTCCCAAATTCAGTGAATGTGCCTTTTTTTTACTATTACCACATTTTATGGTATGGATTCAATAATTAAACGACTCTTAGCTGAGTAACATATTTGCTGAATGATCTTGAACAATTCACTTAAACTTGCCCAGGAAAAGTGTCAATCAGCACGCTGCTTCCTTTCTTAAATCCCTCTATGACTGTCTACTCCACTCAGAATATAATCCACATCTTCATGATGCTCCATCAGACCCTCCAGGAGCAGCCCCTGCTCCCACCTGGCCTTGTTTCCTGGGCTCACTGAGCCTCTTCCTGCTGTTCCCCACCCAACCAGCTACCTCTCCTTGAGGTTACATGCTCTCCTCCTTTATGGAAATAATCTCAGCACCTGCAAATTCTGTTTCCTCATTACATTCAGATATCTAAAATATCAGATTTTCTACAATATTGCCCCATCTGGTCATTCATTTCTCTCCCCACGCCTTATTTTTTATGATGCTTCTCACCACCTGATAACATGTGATAGACCTAGGTTTTTTGTTGGTTTTTTTTTTTTACTTTTTTTAAACTTTTTTTTGTAAGAAATAACATATATACAAAGCAAAGAAACAAAAAAGCAAAACTTTTCAAAGCATACTTCAACAAGTTGTTACAAAACAGATCCCATAGTCTGTCCTGGGCTAACATTCCACCATCTCAGATTCTTCCTTCTAGCTGCTCCAAAACAACTAGAGATCAGATGGAATATTAATATAGGGATTCAGCAGCCATACTCATCTTTAAACCCCATTTTCTCTGTTATACCTCCTCCTTCTCAGTGACTGTCTTTTAAATAATAAAGTATTTTTAACTCGATTCTTTTCCATTTTTTTCCTATAAGACATGTAAAAGCAGTGCTAGGAATGGAATTTTTTTAAATACTTTTATTGAGAAATATCCAAACACATACAGTACAATCATATTACACAACCAGTGGCTCCAATATCATCACACAGTTGTGTATTCATTGCCATGACCATTTGTAAAACATTTGCATCACTCCAGAAAAAGAAATAGGGAAAAACCTCATACAACCCATACGCCTTACCCCTCCCTCTTCATTGACCCACAGTGTTTCAATCTACCCAATTTTGACCCTTTAGATAGCACTCGTTTTGAGGGTGTCTTGTCTGCCTTCTCCACCCTGTGGACTGCAGCTGGCTTGTCCCGCTTCTACTGCATCCCCCCAACCGAGAACAGTGCCTGTCTGCAGGCAGTCGGCTCTCATCGAAAGAAGGAAAGGGTATGTTAGTTGCACATTCTTCAAAGACTTGTTTTGAGACTATTTGTTCATAGACCAATTTGTGCAAAAGAAATATTTATATATTTCTTAACAGAAGCAGACAGGTAAAGAAAACTCATGACAGGCAGGCATGGTATATATTATATTCTAACACTTCAGCAACAAGGAACAACCCAGCAAGCCAAAACTAGTTAGTTGTCCCTCTCCACACCCAGTCAGGTGTGGCTTAGTGAGACAGTAAGTTGGAAGGGAGATAAACATTGCCTAGTGACAGCTTTGAGTACAAATGAGTGAAATGCGATGCCCTCCGAACCTAGCATTTTGAACGTTTCAGCTGGAAAACAGGATTAAGGTTGACAGGAAAAACCTTTTCACAATTTTTGTTTCTAATAGAGGTGAACAGAGCATTTTGCTTGAAGAGTTGCAAATTCCAGCAAAAGCTGACTTATCCATATTACTATAAATGAAAATACCTATTAAAGGCCAAAAATAAACAACTTTTTAGATTACCCACACCACTGCTTCCCTCTGCTGACATAGATAATTAGAAATTCACTTCATGGTCCAAGTGCCTGCTTAAAACAGCAAACAGAATATTAAATGTCAAGCACAGTGTATGATTTCTGTCTCCAACTTCCCAGGCAATAAAATCGGAACGTGGATAAGGTAGCAGCCCCACACCGTGAATATTCTACCTTGATGTCAGAATGTAGAAGTGGTGAGCTTGCACTCCACCTAGGAAGGTGCTTACACAACCTCGTTCTTCTCCCCTTGACAACTTTTAATACCTGTAGTTAGTTTTTTAGTTCCTAAACACTCGTGACTGCTTCAGTCAGTGAAGCTTTCTTTTCCTCTTTTTTCTTCAGAATTTTAAATGAAAGAATAGTTTTCATTTCACCAGATGAAGAGGGGTAACATTTTCTATGTTTGCAACTGGAAGTGAGACGGTCCCATATGTGATTTTTTTATTATATCTATGAAGTAAAAATCAATAAGCGATCTATAGATTAAACATAAGGGATTCTGTTACCAGGAATGAATGGTCTCAAAACAGATCTTTTGAACACATAAATTTTTAGTATATTTACTTTTATAAAGAGTACCAATGTATACATTTACTACTAGATGAGCATATAAAAGATAATCCTGAGATTAAATGCCTAATTACATTAAAATGAAAGTTTTAACAATGATATCCTATATAAAAATAAATATAGTAACTCAAGGATCTCACCTGAAAACTATAGATGTGCTATTTAAATCCCCTGGAGAGTAAGAGACATCAGGAGGGTTTGTTTTCTTTTAGTAGGGAGTTTGAAAGCTTATATAAATTAAAGTCAATCCAAACTCTATGAGCAGAATTAGAGAACTGAGGATAGGTAGAGAAAAAAAGGATAGGTTAGTGAATACTTTTAACAGAAGCCTGACATTAAAAGATACTTAAAAATATATAACAGACATCAAGAGTGATCCCTAATCAAAGAACAAGTAGGTCTCTTTTATGAATTGCATGTGTTAAAAAAGCATATATTTTCATTAATAGTATCTTTTCAGCTATGTGTTCTAACAGAAAAAAGAATTCAAAATAAAAATAAAATCCCACTAAAAAGGGATGACATCAATTTACAGGAAAACTCTTCTTTTGGAAATATGCAACTGATTGCATTTAATTTTCCAACAATTTGCTAGCTTTTAGAAAATTGGTAAATACATATGTATCTGAGATTTCATTGATGCCTTCTAAAAATATGTCTTGTCCTTTAAATATATGAAATAAGTGATCAATTCACAATATGTACTGTCTTAGTTTCCTAGGGTTGCTGTAACAAAGCCCCACAAACCGGATGGCTTAAAAGTACTGAAATGAATTATCTCACAGTTCTAGAGGTGAGAAGTCCAAAATTAGGGTGTTGGTAATGCTTCTCCAAAATCTGTGGGGTTCTGCCAGCAATCCAAGACATTTTTTTGTACCTTGAGGCATACAATCCCTGCCTCTATCACATGGCTGTCTCTTCTCTCTGTCTGTCTCCAAATTTCCTCTTCTTATGAGGATGCCAGTCATATGGATTAGGACCCACACTAATCCAGTCTGGCCTCATATTAGCTAAAGAAAATCTTCAAAGAGCCTGTTTCCAAATAGGATCACTTTTACAAAGCTGGGAGTTAAGCCTTGAATATATCTTTTGGAGGGGAACCCAATTCACTCTATAGCACTTACCTACTAGTATATTTAATTTTTAATTCTGTTTGGAGTTTTTTTTAGAATTTTAAAATATTTCTTTATAAGCTAACGTCCAGATTTTAACTGACATCTACTCTCTGAAACCAATTACCCCATACCAGAACTATTTGCTGTTCTTGTTTATGGCCCCACAATTTGACCATGCTATAAAACCTGGAGTTGTAGTTAATCATATCCCATTCCTAATTAACAATTCACAAGGATCAATTAATTATTTATTTGTAAATATATAACAGATGGCTCATCACTGTATGCCATCCTCATTGTCATTATTTTCATTCATATTCAGGATAGGATAGGGTTTTCTTTTGGAATCAATGTGTGAGAGGTATTCCAAGTAGATAAAACTCATGATCAAAATTGCAGGGACAGGGAAGGCCACGGTGGCTCAACAGGCAGAGCTCTTGCCTGCCATGCCAGAAACCCAGGTTTGATTCCTGGTGCCTGCCCATGCAAAAAAAAAAAAAAAAAAACAGAGAAAAAAAAAATAATTGCAGGGACAGTTGAGAAGACAATAGGTTGACCAGAAACATAGTTCTGTTACACAGTGAGGAAGTGCTTCAGCTTAGATAAAACATAAGACTTTCTGAAAGAAAGAGCAATTACTAGATATTCAAGATGCTTTTAACCAGGAAGTCCCCCTGAGTCTATGAATGATCAAAAAGTAATTAACTTGGGATTTTTTTTTCTTAGATTGGTCAACCAAGAGTTTATAGGTCAATTTATAGTCCTAAATTTACCTTTAGATTACCTTAATTATTTCACTGGCTTTTGATAAAATAAATTACATATTTTAAGATGTAAAGGGCAGTACAGGATGATGAAAATTAATGTTTGGGAAACCACAAGAGCAAAAGCTAATTTTCTTGATAAGCTGGTAGTTTTAATGGAGCCCATGTTGAATGGAGCCATATGAATATAGGACTTGAGCCCTCAGCCTCACTTCCCAGCTCTGAGAAAATGCAGACCCGCACAGCCAGGTCACATCTGTCCCCAATCCAGGAAAGTGTAACACCGACCTGCTACGCATGAGCACAAAGGGCCCCACCCCTTAGACCAGTGCACACCAGGGTTACGCCCCCCAGACCAATGCACCTGTGCAGCTACAGCCTCCCTGGCCGCTGGGCACCCATGTTCACAAGCATCAGTGTAACATCCCCAACCTGCACCCATACCTGCCCTGAAACAAATCACCATACTGAGTGCCCCACCCCATGCCCTGCTCCCTGCTGTATAACCATCCCACAAGGCAAAGCCTTAGACTACTAAAAGAAATCACTCCCAAAGTAAATCAATCAAGAAATCTACATGCGACAAAGACAGCAGAAGATCACTAAGTATATCACAATGCAGACAGATATAGCCCTGCCTAATGACCAAATTAAAACACCAGAGGAGACACAGACATTGGAACAACTAGTCAAAGAAATTCATACAACTCTACTTAATAAAGTAAGTGGGACAGCAAATGACATAAAGGAGATCAGGAAGACAGTAAATGAGCACAAAGAGGAATTTGAAAGAATAAATAGAAAAACAGCAGAAATCACAGAGATCAAAGACTCTGTTGACCAAATAAAAAAACATACTAGAGGCACACAACACCAGATTTGAAAAGATAAATGTGAGTTTTTTGAGAAGGCTATCCCCAGAAAATGGGCTACCAACACTGACATTTTCAGATTTTCTTCAACCAGTCCAAGTACTTCTTTACCCCTCCTCCCTAAAAACTTTGATGTTTGGGCAGGAATGAGAACATACCTAGGACTTAGTACCTTTTTATCTCCCAGGCTCTTCCTTTCCCCAGTCTTTATAGAAAAAACTTCCTTTATATCCCGTCCTCATCTTAACTGCTTTATAGGTTTTCTATACTCAATCCTTTGGGCTTTGAGTTGGTATGTGAAAACCAACTTTAATAAATCTAAGAAAACCCTCTATCCTCATGAAAACCAGGCTTTCAATATCATCATTGTCTCACTGTAGATGTTTAAAAAGTTACTTTTAAACTCAAAGCTGAGTAAATATTTCCATGTTCTAGGCAATTTGTGCTGTTCCTTTCTTGAGGCAATAAATGGAATTAAAGATAGAAAGGCTACAAATGATGGGGGAAAAAATCTCTGCCTACTGAAGAAACTCACTGCCTACAAGGACAATTGCTCGACAACTAAGTAAATTAATTATTTAGTAATTAATCTACTAAATTAACAAAAAAAGAATGAACTATATTTCCTTTATGAAATCTTCCTTAAATATAACTCTTCTTAACTATTTTTATAGTAGTTTTGCAGCAAGCAATTTGAGGTTATATTTTCTGTCCAGTCTCTCATATGCAGCTATTTTATGTATATTATCAGATGGGTATTCCCCTAAGCACACAGGCCTGCAATAGGAACAGGATATCTTATAGAACCAAAAATGTGATTCTGTGTATTTCCAACCTGTACATTTGTTAGACTGACCCTGGCTTACAAAGGTCCTATGCCAAAACTGTACTACATGTGATACAGGCTTCCTCTCTCAGAAAACAAAAAGAGATCCCCAATCCACCACTTTACTTCTGGAATTAGTAACCACCATGATCATAATAAGAAATAATGGTTGAACACTTTCTATGCGTCAGGCGCTGAAATGAATGCTGTGTAAGCATCATCTCATTCATGGAATAAAAGGGATGTATAGAGAGCAATAAGTTAAAAAGAAGAAAGGGAGGGAGGGAGGGAAGGTGGGTTGAGGGGAGGGAAGAAGAAGGGAGGGAAGGAAGGGAAGGAAGAAAAGAAGGAAGGAACTAGCTAGCCTTCATACTTTCCATCAAGGAGACTGGTAGTTCAAACAGGCAAACCATCAGCAGAGAGGAATACTCTAAAAGAAATATGAAGTGGTAAGGTATCAATTGGGGGACATTCATTGTCACTAGTAAAGGATAAATATTGTTACTAATAAAAATATAAATTGGAACAACCTTTCTAGGAACAATTTGAAAGCATGAACATAAAAGCATTTTTACTGCTGTATTGTTTCCGGGAGGAGATTGAAAAGAGCCCAGATGTTTAATAGAGTATGTATTATACAAATATACACGCAAACCATGGACTATTATGAGTTACCATTTTTTCACTATTTTAATAATGTGCGGTTAATAAAATATTTACAGTATGTAATCATATTTATTGAAATCGGAGATACATGGGTTTTTTCTCATAATTTAACATCAGTGAAATCCAGAAGCAGTTTACAATCAGAGCCAGCCAGGACCAGCCCAGTAATGACATAGTTGTCACTGCCTACACATGCTCATCAAATCTGCAGAACAAGTGTCACAGTCTTGGAGATATGTTGCATGACCAATATTTTTAATCGCACAAAGAATCATATTCTTTGGGGAGACAGAAATCAATGACTAGTATTCAAAGTCATTTAAAAGAATTGGAATAGGGATCTGAAGAAGTTTCAGGAATACTTTGACTATATTTTCCTATTTTATTTGCACAAGAATGATTTATCATAAAATTGCCTAACAAGGTCTTTTACTAAAAGTGCAAAATAAAATATCTAAGTGATAAGAACACATCATAACATAATTTAATTGACTGTTTTTCTTTCATGGTGGTACATGAAAAATTATGTAGCTAACAATTGAGGTATCTTAAATTCAATAGTGTAACAGATCACATTTTTTCTTTAAAAATCAATTATATAGGTGCCTATAAAAACATTATAAAAAGAGTATGAAATAAGACTAAATTTGTTATCTCTGGATTTCGGGACCACTGGTGATTCTGAATTTTTTTCCATGTTTCTATACTTGTCTTTGAGAAGCGTGTATACTTTCATTATCAAACCAAAAGATATTGTACTTTAATAAGGAAGAAGCTAGATACCTGAAATTAGTTCCAGTCTCCATGACCAAAGTACTCCCCAAAGTGTAAAGGAATTAGGGAAGTGCTCCCTAGTCTGTTTTCAAAATAAAAAAACCTAGAAAACTGGAGACAGGTTGGAAGACTTTAGAAGGATAGAAGATTAAAGGTCGGGGTAGATGGGCTAGTTGTGCTGAATAATAATTTCCAGAAAATTTTGAGGCAAAAGCAACATGTAAAATTGAAACGCTATTTGAAATGTCATTTTTAATATTGTTCTGTTCAATAAAACTGAAAAGTAATCTGGAAAATGTCAATGTGCATGTTAATTTTCACATATAAATCTTTCTACTCTTAATTGTTAGAGTAAAACATTTTATCTATATTTTTATTTAAAATAAGATTGTTACCTAGCAACTTAATCTTTTTTTTTTTTAAGAAAATGAATTCCACCTGCCAGATAAGCCAAAGAGCTATCTGATGACAGCTATTAAATAGCATCCAAGAGTTGACCAAAAGTCAATTTCACTGGAGTGTGTCAATCATTTCACTCTGCAGAAGTTAAATAGCTTAATTCTTCTAAGACGATCTTAAATTTTTTGCAAGAAAAATCCAGAAGAAATTCTAGGTTGGATAGCATAATTTGATATAGACCTTGCTTCAGTTTTCTTTTGTTCCAGAGTCCTACATTTTATTTGAATAGACAGCTATCTCAGAATTTTCCCTCACTGTAATATGTGGTGGTGTATGATTTACACCCCAGAACCAATCGTGCAACTTGCTATTTGAAATAATTTCTAAAGAATCTCAACTGCCTACTTACGAGGCGCTCAAACCCAAGTAATAGAAGTACAGTGGCATAGAGTTGGGGTTGTCTTAATTTTTCAGAATCAAGTAAGTGGCTCAAAATATCTGGGAGATGAAAGTAAACGTGATTGGTTTAAGAGATATGAATCAGAGATTTAGCCCCTATGAGCAATTGAAGAACTAGAGAGAATCAGCAACAAAGGAAAGCTAAGAAACCCAAAAGAGCACCTCAGACATTTTCCAGCTACTTTAGTATTCTATCTGTATTCTAAATAATTCTTCTTTTCCATCTTTTACTAAAAGCATTACTGTCCATTATATGCCACTGTTAACTCTGCTGTTTTTTTTATCACACCTGACTTTAGTTTGTAGTGTTTTTTTCTTAACTAAGCACACTACCATACTGACCTTTCAATGTGAGTGCTGAATTATGGAAGCAAACATTAATATAGATAACTGAGAACTAAAGACTTTCAAAATACAAATGGTCTGCTTCACTTTGATATATATAGTGGCAATTTTGCAGCAGTCTTAGCGCCCAAATTGGTTTGCATGCCCTGATACACACAATTTGATACAAAGAAAAACATCATGAAAGCACTACGCTTGGTAAAAGACGAAAATGGCTTCCCTGGAAATCAAACCTATCCTGGGACAGCCTGCATCCAGTGAGGGAACAAGTGGAGGGTATAAAGCTGGGCTATTTCAGCCCAAAGTGGAAAACCATAATGGGCAATACCCATCCCAGAGCTCCCTGCTAGGTGGCTGAGCCTCTGTCAGGTGCACATGGTAGCTTGATTCCTTTCTTTGCACAATCCTGCTTCCTCCCCCTTCCTTTCACTGAAGTTGATCCCTAATAAACAACCTGCACCATAAACTCCATCTCAGTATCTGCTTCCATATAACTTAACCTGCAACCAAGTCAAAAACAGAAACATTGAAGAGGGTGGGAGGGGAGCACTCAGGGAAAGCTTATCAAAAGACGGAGCATCAAAACTAAGATAGAAAACATCTGTCTTCGATAGAGGTTAACCAAGACGTTTTGCAAGGTAAAGGAGAACAGAAAGGCAAAAAAAAAAAAGTCTTCCAAGTGCAAAGATTCAAAATTCTAGTAAAAGAGAAGAGCAGAAAGAAAGCAGTCTGATTTGCAAAGAGAGAGAGGTAAGAGATGAGAGACAGTGGGAATCCAGGCCTAAGAGTACCTTTTAAGCCAATTTAAGACCATAATTTCTCATAAGGACAATAAGAAGCCACAGTAAGCTTTCATTTTGGGAGTGATCATTTTGCCTATAGCAAAAGGGATATATTTGAAGGGGGACAATGCTAGAGGCAGAGCACCCAGGGAACCAACTGAAACCACCTGCCCAAGAGATTATGCTGAGATAAACTAGAGACAGATCACCTAGACAGAGACGAATGGACTTGAGAAAAGTGGAGGTGGTAGAATAAATAGTACCTTTTAATTTGTTAGATGAGAGATGTAAGAAAGAAAGATCAAAAATGCTAATTCATTTTCTAGCTGAGGGAACTGGATGCATATTGGTAGCTGTTCTAGTTTGCTAGCTGCCAGAATGCAATATACCAGAAATGGAACAGCTTTTAACAAGGGGAATTTAATGAGTTGCTAGTTTACAGTTCTAAGGCCGAGAAAATGTCCCAATTAAAAACAAGTCTATAGAAATGACCAATCAAAGGCATCCAGGGATAGATACCTTGGTTCAAGAAGGCCGATGAAGTTCAGGGTTTCTCTCTCAAGTGAGAAGGCACATGGTGAACACAGTCAGGGCTTCTCTCTCAGCTGGAAGGGCACATGGCGAATACGGCATCATCTGCTAGCGTCTTCTCCTGGCTTCCTGTTTCATGAAGCTCCCCAGGAGGCATTTTCCTTCTTCATCTCCAAAGGTTGCTGGCTCGTGGGCTCTCTGCATTTCATGGCTACATCGTTCTGCTTTCTCTGAGTCTCTCTGAATCTCTCATTCTCCAAAATGTTTCCTCTTTTATAGGACTTCAGAAACTAATCAAGACCCACTCAAATGGGTGGAGACATGTCATCCCCTAATCCAGTTTAACAGCCATTCTTAACTAAATCACATCAACCAGGGAGATGATCTCATTACAGTTTCAAACATACAGTGTTGAATAGAGATTATTCTACCTTTACGAAATGGGATTTATATTAAAACATGGCTTTCTTAGGGGACATATATCCTTTCAAACCAGCAGAGTAGCCTTCACTGAGATAGGAAATAAGAGAAAAGGGGAAGGTTTGGGAGGGATGATTTCAGATTTGGGTATATTGAGATTGTTATAGAAATCTAATGTTCAACAGGGAACTGTCAGCACTTGCATCGTATCTTCAGTGTATGGTCACATATGGGACTGCAGAACATCCAGGGAAGAGACAGTCAGGTGAAAAAAGAGGAGCACCTTGGACAAAATGGTGCCTAAGGGGATGGACACAGGACACAGAGCCTGCTGAGGAGGAAGGCCAAGTCCAGGAAATGAATGATATTTATCTGCAGAATTTGGCACTGCCACACTAATAGCATGGGTATACCAGAAGCCTGATTACAAGGAAGTGAGAAGAAAGGGAGGGATGGGGCTGTGCTATAGTAGAAACTGCTCAGGAGATTCAAGGTGAAAAGGAAGGAGAGAGAGAAAGAGGGAGTTACCAGAACCAGAGTGTAGATGATAATGAATGTTTTCCTCCTCCTGGATTTGTTACTGTTGTTGCAATTATTTTAATGAAAGACATCAGTGAGTTTAGTCATCCTAGGAAGAATCCAGTAATAGAGGGAAAGTGATGGGAAATACAGGAGGAGGGTGAGTAATCAAAATATTCCAAGTAGGCAGGAGAATATAGGGTGCAGAGGACAAGTATTACTATTGGAGAAAAAAATGCATCTTCTATTGCAACAGGAGAGAGAAGAAAAGAACGGATGGGGCGAATCAAGTTCTAAGGTTCAGAAGGAAGTTAGAGGTGTTCACTTCATTTGAACTCTATAATCTCCATAGAGTAGGAAAGGCAATGAGCTGCTAAGGGTGAGCCTGACTACCAGGCAAAGAGATCTGAGAATAGAGAAGACTATTTGTAAAGGAGCATTGGAGATTGGGGAGAAGAGCTGATAAGAGAAATGTAGTGTGAGCCCTTTGCAATCAAAAACAAATTTTGTGCCTCCATTGGTTATTTACTTTCTTCCAATCTAATAAAATGCAGGGAGTTATCTGTTCAGCAAGAGACTCCAGTGTGTTCATATGGAAACCTGTTCCTCCCCATTCAGCCCCAGTGTTGCTTTATAACTGAACGTGTTGCTTTATAAATGAACATGCCACCATCTCTCTAGTTCTCCATTTTGGTGTCCCTCTTACACTTCTAAGGCCCACTGTGATTACACTGCGCCCCCACCTGGATAATCCAGGCTACTTTCCTCATCTTAAAATTGGCTCCATCAGCAACCAGCATTCCTGTTTGTCATGTATCCTAACACTCCACTGTTTTCAGGGTTTAGGAGACAGACATTTGGGGAGCCATTATCCTGCCTACCACAGGATGTGAGAGGAAGTCTGCTGAGCACTTTCTGGAAAGGTTTCTCCTTGGTGATAAAAAGGAAAGGGAAAAAAACTATTCCTTCTTTTGTCTCCATAAACTGTCATTTGCATGTGCTATCTGCAATTGTGGCAGGCATTTTAGAATCATGAGGTAAACCAGCCTAAATCAGAAAAACAGTATCATGGGAGCAAGCATATCATGAATACGTACATATCCTTGATAAAATGGATGAACTACTCAATAAACTAACAGCAGGGAAATTTCACCTCTGAACTCTTGCTATGTGAGATAAAATTTTACTTTGGAGTTATCATTTTGAATTGGGTTTTCTGTTTCTTGCAACCCAAACATGTTGATACTTTACTATAGTTTTATGAATGTTTGACAGTTTTCTTTTTCCATTTTGAAACATACACTAAACTTCTGTGCTGTCTCCTGATTTCTTGCTACTCCTTAACCTACTCCTTCAAAGTTTCATTCAAGGGATTGACCCTGCTTAAACTTTAAGTGTTGGCTTTCACACTTGGCTCCATCTTCAGCTCTTCTCACTGCTGCTTTCCTTAGCGGCATTCTCTTTCAAGACTTCAACTATCTTTTACCCTCTGATTCATATTTTCTGCCTCTATTCCAGCTGACTCGAGGTCTGTGTTTCCAACTGTCTATTGCAAATATCTGCTTGAAAATCCCACAGTCCTCCTCTCCCCAACTCAAAATGTACCTATATCTTTAGTTCTTTTGTGAACTTTCTGATATATCCCCCACATCAGTGAGGGATTCCAATACTTAAGTCAGTCAACCAAGCTAAATATGCAAATGTAGCTTCCACTCTCACTCTCACTCAGGCACTTTTCATATTTAAGTAACCATTAAATCCTATGGCTTTGATCTCCTTAAAATTCTTTTATCCTTCCCTTCCTCTCCATGTTCTCAGCCATGACTTAGTTCCTTTATTATCATCCTACAAAAGCTATCTCTTTTGCTCTCCCTGTATTTAACCCCTTACCCACAACCCAATAGCCCCATTGCTCAACCAATTGACCTCTCTACAATTAAAATTGGATTACATTAAACCCCTGCTTAAAAATCTTCCATGGACTCCCATAACTTTTAGGTCAATCACAAGCATTCAACAAATGATAATAAACTGTAATGTAATGTATATTCTTTATTTTACCTTTTCACAATCCTGTGATTTAAGTAACATTATCTTCAGTTAGTAAAAATTTGCAGTTAGGTGGTTGTTGTATCTTCCAAAGATCATCCATCTCTTCTTAGAATTAGGTTTTGTTCCCAATCATTCTAAGTGTAAAACCTATGCTTTTGATCATTCATACTTCTTAGATTAGCTCACAATGCCTGGCCATTGCCTAACATCTTAAACTGAGCTCTCACTGGTCTCCAACTTGTCTCCATCTCTCCAGCCATGTTAACCACTTGTGGTTCCAATGTTCCACATGTCTCTGCTTTCCTATACCAGCACACTCCTGCTCTATCTATCAAGAATGTTCTTTTCTTCTTTTTCATTTTCCTGATTGTTAAATCACCCCCTCCAAACTCAAGTGTTTTCTCCTCCTTGCAGTCTTTCACAATATCCCCCCACCCTCTTATGTACCCATGAGGATATCTTAAAATAATAATAACTTGCCATTTCTTACCTGCTTTAATATATGATAAATATAACACATGCTCTATATACATAAACTTTCCTAATTCCCATCAAAAGCTTTTGGGATATCTCAGTTCACAGATTAAACAACAACAACAACAAAAAACAGGTTCAAGATTGTGATAATGATACTATTGTTACTTGGTTTCATACTTTCGTCCCTTTGAGTGCTTTTAGACCAGGAACCATGCCTTATTTGATTTTGAAATCCTAGAATCGGAGCAAGAGCAAACTTGTTTCTTAAAGAGTTAATAAATGAGTGGACCATCTATTAAATTAAGCTATGACAGCGTATGTGTGTATAACTATAATAAATGTGTTTGAAATTTCACTCTCATTTGAAAATATGGAGCATGAAAGTTTGATAGTATTACTTGTTCCTTTATGTCACCCTCCCCACCAACTCCTACTCTCCTTAAGCACCTTTGGGGGAGGAACTATGCTATCTCCATTTATATTCCATCTGCCCAGCATAAGTACACAATAATCAAACAGGAAAGTTAAGTAGATCAGAAGAAATTACTGTTGATGTTCTCTCTCCATTTTGTTAGATGTTACATAAGTACTCAAAAGAGTACAAAATTAAATCTTCACTAAATCTTCGGTGTCACATCCAGCCCTGCAGGAATTGAGGTTACTTCTTGGCCAAATTAATTGCAGGTCTCCACCATCCACCCCAATCTACCCGGCTATTTCAGAGGCCACATAGATGAATCAAATGGGCATATAATGGAAACTACCACTCAATTATCCTCAGGCAGAAAGGACAGCCATATTGGCACTTTTGCCACAGTTTGAAAAAGCAAGGAAAGAATTCCACTTCAAGAAATCTATTTCCCAGAATGTTATTTTTCAGCACTTAGCCAATATTTTTCTTATACTAGTATGCTATTATTACATTGTTTTGTGAATCTGTATCCTACTTTGTCAAGGAAATTTGAAGGCAATTGCATTTCACTATGAACAGTGCACAAATATGGATGCCTAAAGACTGATACAGAATATCTGAGATATTCTAAATGCACATTGGAAAATGGTATGTCTCGTTAAACAATCCCTAAAAGGCATCCAAGCTAGAGACATTCTGAGCATTTCAAGGGTAGTAAATGTTAATTGGTGCTTTAGTTTGCTAAAGCTGCCAGAATGCAGCATACCAGAGATGGATTACCTTTCAATAAGGGGATTTATTTAGTTACAAATTAATAGTTCTTCGGAGGAAAGGCAGCAGGTTTTCCTCTGGCTTTGTCTGTCACAGGGGTAGGCACAAGGTAGGCACCTGCTGGGCTTCCCTTCTGGCTTCTTGGTTCAAACAGCTTTCTCTGGGGAGATTCCTTTCTGCATCTCTAAACATCTGGGTCTGAGCTGCTGAGTGCTCTTCTGACCTCTCTCTTTTAAGCCTCCAGCTAATTAAACTTCACTCATTGTGGAAGGCACTCCCCTAGCCGACCAAAAACATCATCAGCCATAGATAAATTTCGTGTACTGATGATTTCAGTCCACAGCAACAGAATAACTGGACACTATCACCTGGTCAAGTTGACACCTGAACTTAACTATCACAATTTGGTAGCTAGGTATTATTTACCAGGCAACTTTTAAGAATCCCTGAGATGGCAGAGTTGGGAAGCAGAACTAACAGCACTGAAGAAGTAGGCAGCAAAACACTCCTGAGGAAAGAAGCACAGGTTTCTGATTCACAAGTAGCTAAGATTTTTATTTACTCCTAATGAGACAACATGAGTGACACAGAGAAGGACTTTGTTCCCAGAATTTCTCTGGTGGGGCCCTCGTATTGATAACATGGTTATACCTGAAGTGCAGCATTTGGAAAGACTGAAAGCTTTGATACTGAAGAAGCCCTACCATCGTCAACCCTGAAGTTTCTGGCTGCATAGGGGCAAGTTCAAAGGGAGTTCAGTACAGAAAAATGACTGAAACCTCTGAAGTTTACAAATCAGCCCTAAGAGATACCTATTGACCACAGTGGAGACGACAGAAATTGGGGAAAGGATGCTAGAGTGGCATTTGATGGCTTTTTCCTTTAATCTTTCCTTCTGCAGAAGGGACCTCTCTTCTTTTTGCCCTGTACCTTCTCCAGGATTCTTTGTTCCTTTCTACTTCTCCTATTTTGCCTTCTCTCCATTCTTCTTTATTCCTCATAATCCTTTTTTGCAATTTGCAGCTTCTTATCTGAATTTTTATAGGGTTGAATGTTAAGAATTTTATAAGCAAAATTACATTAATTTACCCTTCAATTGAAAAGCAGGGGAATGAGTGTATTTTTTCTACTACTTTAAAAAATCTACAGCAATTTGAAGTTTTTTTTAATCTCGCCTACTTCAATTTAAACATAAAAACTCATTTTTTGACAGATTCATCTTACTTCAAAGGTAATTGCACTGAATTATCTTGTATTTCAGTATATGTTATATAATGAAGATGATAATTAACATTGGTTTTTTTCTTTCTTTGTTCATTAGTTCCAACTTGATTGCCCTATTTTCTAGTGTAGATTTCCTTCTTCAGTGCAGACAGCTATATCTTGAATATTAGTCAATATTTAAAATATACTAAATTGAGCTCTGCAGGAGGCCACTCAAATTCAACTCATAAAGATGGATTTGATTTGAAAAACTACAAAAAATAATGATAAAATATATTGTATTAGTTTGACTTACAAACTTGCACAGAGTAAGATTTAAGAAATAATTATCATTCTTTTTATACTTGTGTTTCATCAGCAGACTTGTTCATTTTTAATATTTATTGAACAATTTAATAGGCATGTGCAGGTGTTGCTTATATGGAAATTACTTGGTTATTTAAATCGAATAAAAAGTAATGAATGGGAAAAACCCACTAACTAGGAGGTAGGAGGCTACCAATACTGTTTTTAGGACTGTATGGAGAGAGAGAGAATGATTATAATATTATACTATACAATGGTTTACCTTAGACAAAAACTAGATTTTATTACTTTAAAATCTGCAGCCCTGTCTGCTGATAGAAACTGACAGCTAACCAGCAGCATACCAGGTTAGCCTTTCCTAAATTCCAAATAAAAGATCTATAAAGACCCAGAACAAGATAAAAACTCACAATGACCAGCAACCAAGACTGACAGAATACCTTGTACCAGAAATGGACTAAGAAAAGCACACCTAACTTGGATCAGGACATAAACTTCAAATCATGAAAATAAGAACACATTTTTTAAATGATAAAAAAGATACTTGTTGGGCAGGCACGGTGGCTCAGCAGGCAGAGTTCTCGCCTGCCAAGCGGGAGACCTGGGTTCCATTCCCAGTGCCTGCACATGCCAAAAAAAAGATACTTGTCACCCCACAGATTAGGCACTGACTAAAGTTTCATTTTCTATACCAATTAGAAAATTAAGTATTGATTTTGAAAATGTAGCCAGCATATAATTCCTGTGCAAAAATAAAATAATTCTCAACTTCAAACATCCAAACAATGCATTAGTTCTCAGAAAACAGCAGCGCAGGAGGTAAAAACAATTTATTTAGGTTTGTAAATAAATATTCTACATAAAAGTAAATATAGAAAAAAATCCTGAATGCTGAGAGTCATGATTTTACCTAGAATTCAATTGTTTAGAATATCAAAGAATCAAATTGGGAGGAAATAATTACAATAATTATAAGGAAGAGGAGATATTAATAGCTAATATGTATCAAACTTTCAATGTGTCTTAGTTTTGCTGGACTGCAATCATACAAACCAGACTGGTTTTGACTAAAACAACAATTTATTGACTTCATAAATTGGTTTCCAAGAAAACAGGCTTGCTTCTTCCCAGGGTCCGTAGCATTCTGGCTGGCTGACAATCCTTGAGATTCCTTGGCCTTTCTGTCACATGGTAATGTTCTCTCCTTTCTCTTCTGGGTTCCACTGGCGTCTGATTTTCAGCCTTTCCCTGTGGCTTTCTCTCTTTATGTATGAATTTCTTCTGCTTATAAAGGACTCCAGTAATTTGGATTAGATCCAACCTCATTTGGTTGGTTAGCCCCTCCTAAATTCCAAATAAAAGATCAATGAAGACCCAGAACAAGAAAAAAACTCACAACGACCAGCAACCAAGACTGACAGAACATCTTGTACCAGAAATGGACTAAGAAAAGCACACCTAACTTGGATTAGGACTTAAACTTCAAATCATCCATCCTCATTTGGTTGGATCTAATCCAAATAACTCTTAACTCAGTTAAGAGATCCTATTTGAAATAGTTTCACACCCACAAGAGTGCAGATTGTGACCAAGAACATGCCTAACTGAGGTACATAATTCAATCCAAAAGACACAGTTTTTCAAATAATGTTCTAATTGCTTTATATGAATTAACCCATTCCTCATAGTAGCCTTATGAGGTAGATACTTTACTATCTACATAAAATAAGTGACAGACCTGAGATTCAATTAACAGAGAACAATTTTAAAGCAATCTACTCAGTTTGTCTTTTAATCATGCAATATAGAACAAAGAAAGGGGAACAGCTTCTGAGAGAATTCAAGGAAAAGTATCACTTGAGAATGTTCTACAGAAGAATTTAGAAGGAGATTTCAAGATACCATTTGATACTTCTAATAATGTTTAAAAAAAAAAAGATGAAATCAATGAGACTGGAGCAGTAAGCCTTAACAAGGAACCAGGCTGGGGTGAAAAGCAATTGGAAAAAATAGAATAATTACAAAGTGAAGATAACACATAATTTAAATCATTTTGGATACAATAAAGACAATAATTAAAGTTCTGAAAATAAAATTGACCATGGTAAACATGAGCTTATCTTAACTTGTATCAGAATCCCAATGAACAGGATAAAAATGAAACTGCTGAGAGAAAAAGTCATCGATGTGGCGTTTCCACAGATTGGCTTCTAATTTCTCTTACTCTTACCACAATTCTTTTAAGCCACAGAACATATGATATTTAAGCTCTGAAGAAATATCTCAGAAAAGAAAAACAAATAATCTTAGATATAGCTGGAGGAAAACCATTAATTTGCTAATTCTAATTCAAGGCAAAAGAATTTCTGTGCATAGCCCCCAAAAATTACAAAAGGAAAACCAGTGGTTTAGAATATATGTAAACACACCAAAAACAATAATAGGAATGAAAAGAGATAAAAAGGAAATAATTAATAGGAAATTAAAAAACATAAGACTGATGAAATTCAACATTCAGAAAACTGATTTCCTTAATCCTAATCAACAAATGTAAAAGAATACATGCAGTATAGTGGGCAAGGCCAGACAGCAGGGTACAGAGGTGTGGAATTTAGTTAGACCCCTAGGACAGCTAGAAATAAGTCAGGAACTGTCTGGAACAACTGTTTGGAGGACATCTATGACTGGACACACATCATACACCAGTATACAATAGGTGGAAGGGCCAAGATCACAGCCCAGAACTGTAAGTAAAGCCCACAAACTGAGGAGGCTGTTGCTCCTCTCCCACTGGCAAGGCATGCGGTGTTTGAGACACTTCCCTGTAGGAAAAAGAAGCACTCTCTACTAGTACAAGGGAAAAGTAGCTCAATCAAGTTCCAATTGAGGTTTTAATTAACAAATGCTGAGTGCTGAGTGCTGAATACAAGCTCCAAGTACAGATAAACCCAGAGCAAGTGAAAAAGGAACCCTGAGGTCTCTCTTGGGAGAGAGGAGATGGGGCTGATAAGGGGGCAGGGGGGAGGAAGGAGAGGGCAAGCAATAGTGGTTCAGTGGCAGAGTTCTTGCCTGCCATGCCGGAGACCCACAGGTTCAATTCCCGGTGCCTGCCCATTTTAAAAAAAAAAAGCCAAGGCTTTTGGAGTCAGCCAAGTTCAGAATACTGGAAAAGGGCTGTACCCCAAGAAATGGGCACATTGAGCCAGGTACCAACTGTACCAACTCTTGATGTGGGGCACACCGAAAGAGAGACCACACAATTCAAAACCACAAGCCAATATGGAGTCTTTATTAGCCAGCGACTGCCTCAGAAACCTTTAAGAAGCAGGATTCAGAGAGTAGCCCCCAGAGGTTTTCGAGGTGTGCTTATAAAGGCTAAAATCATGTTGTGGTTTTGCAGTTGCTAGCAAGCAAGCGTATCATAGAAGCAGAAGAATGCCGTTAGCTGTTGCCAAAACACATCCCATTCCCTCAGTTTCCTAACATTGGTTATTGTTTAACTCTTGGGGACATTCCGCCCCAAGGTTGTGGGGACTTTCCCTGCTTGGGCCTGATTGATTGCTCCTGGCCCTCCACATTCTGACAGTTGACTGGTGAACTGAGAAATCTCTTTTCAGAGCCAAGACTGGCTCTGAAAAGAGATTTCTTTTTTCTTCTTTATAACTGTTCTAAGCAGTTCATTAGAGAAAGCCTTAGGCATTTTCAATTGTCAGCACTGACCCAGGAAAGGGTCAAAGTTAAGCTATGTTAGAGAAACAAAGTAACTAGCCAAGTGAAAAAGATAATTTCCTAAAGAGAATCTCTTCCCCAAGAAAAGAGGGGGTCAGGGCCTAGCACAAGTGGCAACTCTCATTCAGAGACTTCAGACCCCAGGGACAGGAAAACAGAAACACTTTAAGCCCACCTTCCACCTAAACATCTATCTCAACCACACTCCTGGTAGGGACAGGATTTGCTGATAATTAAAGGCACTGCACCACTTTATGCTAGTGTGAGCCACAAGCTGACTGGCACTACCTTCTAGGCAGCATAGACAAAGCACAAAGTCAAGAGGCTTCGAAGGAAAGTTTGACAAACATGCTAGGTCTCATCCTCAGGGAAACTTGATACTGATTACACCATCCTCCTGAGACCTGGGCCTATCCAGGTCTGGGAAAATCTAACTGAGGTTGATCATATCTGGGAAGACTCTCCTCAAAAACAAGATTCCACACAGGCAGGGCAAGAAACAGAAAAATAAGTGCTGAAAATTCTGAACAGTTAAATAGATGCCATGCTAGAGGTCTAGAATACACTGAACTGAATTCCAAAGAACAGATAGAGAACAAAGCCAAGCAACAAGAAAACCCTAGGTAAGAGAATGAAAATGACCTCCAGAATAAATGAACCAAGGAAAACAGATGCCTAGACACCAGCAAAATATTACCAGTCATACTAGGAAGAACAAAGACAGGCTGCAGTCAAAGGAACAAACTAACAGTTCAAACAAGATACAGGAGTTGAAACAACTAATTAAAGACGTTCAAATAAAATGGTAAATCAAATACAAAATCAAATCAATGTGTTGAGGGAAGATATGGCAAAAGAGATGAAGGATAAAAAGAAGACACTGGGTGACCATAAAGAAGAACTCAAAAGCTTGGGGGAAAAAATGGCAGAACTTATGGGAATGAAAGGCACAACACAAGATATGAAAAAGACTACAATGGAGATTTTAGCAGATTTGAAGAGGCAGAAGAAATTATTAGTGAACTAGGGGATAGAACATCTGAAATCCTACACAGATAGGGAAAAGATTGGAAAAATATGAGGAGGTCCTCAGGGAACTAAATGACAACCTGAAGCACGCAAATATACATGTCATGGGTGTCCCAGAAGGAGAAAGAGAAGGAAAAAGAGGCAGAAACAACAATGGAGGAATTAATCACTGAAAATTTTCCATCTCTTATGAAAGACATAAGCTTACAGATCCAAGTAGCACAGTGTACCCCAATCAGAATAGACCCTACTCCAAGACATTTATCAATCCATTTGTCAAATGTGAAAGACATAATCTTACAGATCCAAGTAGCACAGTGTACCCCAATCAGAATAGACCCTACTCCAAGACATTTATCAATCCATTTGTCAAATGTCAAAGACAAGGAGAGAATTCTGAAAGCAGCAAGAGAAAAGTGATCCATCACATACAATGGGAACTTGATAAGATGATTATAGATTTCTCAGCAGAAACCATACAGGCAAGAAGGCAGTGGTATGATATATTTAAAATACTAAAAGAGAAAACTGTTTCTTTCTATACCAGGCAAAATTTTCCTTCAAAAATGAGGGAGACAGGTAGTTCAGTGGTAGATTTCTTGCCTGCCATGTGGGAGACCCAGATTCGATTCCTGGGCCATGCACTCCAAAATGTGTTTTGTTTTTTTTTTTAATGAGGGAGAATTTTAAATATTTTTAGACAAACTGACACTGAAAGAGTTTGTGAACAAGAGCACTACAGGCAGACAGGAAAAGACAGGAAAGAGGGGTCTGGAAAAGAGTATAGAAATGAAGACTATCAGTAAGGGTAAAAAGAGAGAAAACAAATAAGATATGACATAAACTCCAAAAGGCAAAATAACAGAAGAAAGTACTGCCTTCACAGTAATAACGTTAAATGTTAATGGATTAAACTCCTGAATCAAAAGACTTAGACTAGAAGAATGGATTAAAAACAGGACCCCAAAAAAATACAGGACCCATTTGTATGCTGTCTACAAGGGACTCACTTTTAGCTGCAAGGACAAAAACATGAAAGGTTGGAAAAAGATATTTCACATAAACAGCAACCAGAAAAAAGTGGTGGTAGCTATAGTAATATCAGACAAATTATACTTCAAATGTAAAACAATTAAAAGAAAAAAGAAGGACACTGTGGTAGTTAGATTCAGTTGTCAACTTGGCCAGGTGAAGATGCCTAGTTATATTGCTGTGGACATGAGCCAGTGGTACATGAACCTCATCTGTTGCTCATTACATCTGTAGTCAGCTAGGAGGCGTGCCTGCTGCAATGAATGATGTCTGACTTAATTGGCTGGTGCTTAAATGAGAGAGCACAACATAGCACAGCCCAAGCAGCTCAACATACCTCATCTCAGCACTCACAGCTCAGCCCAGGCCTTTGGAGGTACAGAAAGGAATCACCCCCAGGGAAAGTTGTTGGAACCCAGAGGCCTGGAGAGAAGGCCAGCAGAGATCACCCTGAGCTCTCCCACATAAGAAAGAACCTCAGATGAAAGTTAACTGCCTTTCCTCTGAAGAACTAATGAAATAAATCCCCTTTTATTAAAAGTCAATCCATCTCTAGTGTATTGCATTCAGGCAGCTAGCAAACTAGAACAGACACTATGCATTAATAAAACCTTTTTTGAAGTAATGAAAATATTCAAAAATTGATTTCAGTGATGAATATACAACTATATGATGATACTGTGAACCACCAATTATATACTTGGGATGATTATATGGTACGTGAATATATCTCAATAAAATTGTGTTTAAAAAAGAATACATGCATTTGAGTACATAATATAGTTTCACTGCAATGAAGGAAAATCTGCCTCTGCAGATTAAAAGAGGACATTGTCACACAAAAATTTTAGTACAGAATTCTCAATACTAATATATATCCTACCCATACTGTTCAACTTTTAAGATAAACAAAGCATGCTTTAGTGTTCTAGGACAAAAATCAAATCTGTAAGGGGCAAGAAATCTTCTCCGTTCTTGGGAAAACCATTTCTCGAGACACTAATTGCCAGAGAACTATGGAAAAATGTCAACAAAGTTTAGAAAGAAGAAAAGGGGGAGGGAAGAGAGATAAGGAAGGGAAAAAAGGGAAGGGAAGGGAAGAAGGAAGGGAGGTACCCAATAATGTTATATAGCTAAGAAACATTTTAAGAAATTTGACAACATTAAAGAATTAAGAAAACACAGTATTCCTGGCCCTTCTTGATGGAATAGGATAGAACAAATGATTGTGTCATATCGACAAAGAAGTCAGTATTATAGATAACTTGGCAAAAGAAATGATAATGGGGAATGGGTGCATTTAAATAGTGTACACCAAACAACCATGGGAATTATGGTTAAGGAATAAAATGGAAATCCTATATGTTTGTACAATGTAAAATACTGCTAAAACTACTGAAAAGATGGCTGAGGAAAAAAGAAAAGGAAGAACATGTATAAATGTTAATGCCCTGTTTATCAGAGTAGAAAATATTAAAACTGGTTAAAATGAAACGTAAAAAAAACAAATCTCTACTTCCCAAGGTTTTCATATTTTTTTCTTCCCTTAGAAAGATCTTTTAAGAAGGAATATGTCCTCTGACTAAGAAATACTTATTAAATTCAATAATTCCTTCTGTTTTGCTTATGTCTTTTTCACTGTGTTACATTCAGGAAAAAACATACATACAATTTTATTTAAGGACAGTATTTAAAACATACTATATTTCCTAAAGCACTTCTCTCCACCCATTTACCCCTATATGCATTTCTTTGTTTTATGTCTAGAAAAAGATGTATGGAATGATGTTAACCTATGTTAATAATGTTTGTTTCTGGGTAATAAAACATGAGGGTCTACATTTCAAATTTTCATTTTGTCCTTTCCTACAAACACAGCCTGGTATTCTCCATATGTGAAGGCAACATAAAACACTCTAAAGTGCAAGGATTAAGATTATGTTTAATCCATGCATCCTCCTGAAATAATCCTTGGAGTTGTTTTACTATTTACCCAAGAATAAAGTAAACAAAGGGAAGCATCTAAATAATTGCTGCAAAATGATAAACAATTGAAAGGAAATGTCAAAGCCTCGAAAAGTATTTCCAAAAACAAAAGTATTTTTTTTTTGTTCTTATAAGAATATAAAATGAACAGGAACCTTCAACCATTCACTGCATTTATAAAGGGCAAGAATTTAGTCACAGGAGTTAACAGTCTGCTGATATAGACGCGGGAGAAAGAAGGAGGTAAAGACAAAATGTGTATAAGACATTTTATCTTAAATAGATACCCATAAGAAAATGATAAAATAATGCATCTTGACTTAATAATTAGAGAAAACTATTAAATAAGATTTTGAAAACTTTAGATTTACTACTAATAGATTTTGAACTGACATCAGAATTTAAATTGGGAGTCTATCCAGAAATCACTAAGCAAGGAAATTGTATGCAATGATTCTTTTCTATTCCTCATTTTTTAATCATGCCTTTGTTATTTATAAAGAATGATCTGCTCTAGTTGGTGACACATAGGATGACGTGCTCCAACAGACTGCATGTAACTAGCTGGTGATGCCAACAGCAGTCTGACGTGGAGAGTTGAAAATAATAGATGAGCCTTTTAGGACCACTTAAAATGTTGATATTCTTATAATGTTTTGCTACAAACATTGCATGCTTCTTCTTACTAGAACTTATTTCAGATAAACAGTCAGAAATGAAAATGTGAAAGAAAACAGTAAAGAAAACATAAACAGGTAGCAGTGGTGAATCTTTACAAATGAGATATTACGTCAGTGTCTACTTCATTTTCTACCAAGGCTGTTATAAACACTCTTTTGATAATTTTGCAACACCTCAATAAGTAAAATAAAATAGAATTAGCAATAAATAAAACTCCAATGTATTATTATTTCTGAAAGGTTTTTTTGCCCTGGTAAAACAACCTAGTATGCATTGCAATTTTTAATTTTTGTTGAAAAAAAATGGACGCTAAAATATATTTGTTGTTTGCAAATTGTAAGGATTTATATAATTGCTTTCCCTTTCAGGTAACTCAGAGATTTTTAGTTGACACAAAAGGAGGCTATTTCTTTCATCTTTAACTGATATCTATGATATATGTAATATTTGGTCAAATAAATACGATCACAAAATAACTCATAATGCAACTTTATGTTCACCTTCCACAGTCCCTTAAAATTAATTTTATGAATATATTATTTTTCATGCTACTTGTATTAAACTCGGGGAAATATCCATGAATTTTTCTCATTAGTCTTAGGCAATAAAGAAGTGATACATTTACTTTATAAAAAAGTTTCCATTTGCTATTGCATTGTCTACTATCTGCAGAATCAGAGGAAGCATGATAAGGAAAAGACACAGAAAATGTCTTACTTGACAGATAATGCTGTAAAATGAAATAAGTTCACCCTGACTTGGTTAGTGTCTAAACAGTACTGACTCATAGAGCCCTATTTTAGTTTTTGCTATTTTGTTTTGCTTTTTCCCTTTCTGCTTTGAGACTCCAGTTCCCTCAATGCAGACAAATGCACCTTTCTGGATGATGAATTCTCACCTTTTCATCAGTCCCTTGGCATCTAGTAGCTTCTTTCTGTTAAAGATCTTTTTTAATAATCATTCCAGGTAGATTAATTGAATATGATCCAAGATAACTCTCTGCTGTTCGTTTCTTGTATCTGGTCCCAGAGAAATACACATGTATTGGTTGCCATGACAACACTTGAACGCAGCCGCTACTCTTTGCTCCCACAGTAGAGCAACTAGGTAGCCAGGTTTTTCAATTCCTTATGCCCTTCTGAGACACAGGGACAATTCTAACATATATATATAATTGGAGTCTTAAAGAGGCAAGAAAAAATAGTACAGAATCAGTATTAGGGGAGATACAGGATAAGAAATTTCCAAAACTGATTAAAGGTTTTAATCCTAGAGTCAGGAAGTATCATGGTTAAATAAAATGTATTGGTATTCATAAATAACAAGAATATATGAGTTTTTCATTCCAAGGAATCACCTTTTATACTATTCCCTTTATTTTCAAAAGAAGACAAAGGACAATTTCTCCCTTAATCCTACAGCATCATACAATTACAGTCTATTCACAGACAAGCTTCTAGCAAGAATAACCTATTTCATTACTACAAAATTAAATTAAATTAAAAGAACACCCAAAACACCCCATATCCCTTATCCACCCCCTTTTTTTTTTGTCTTTATTTTATTACTCCTCTGCTCATACACTGCAAATGGAAATGTGAATCAGAAGGTTTTCACAATCACATGGTCACATGATAAAAGCTATATAGTTATACAATCATCATCAAGAAACAAGTCTACTGGATTACATTTCAACAGTTTCAGGTATTCCCTTTTAGCTATTCTAATATACTATAAACTATATAATGCATAAGAATTACCTCCAGAATGACCTCTTGACTCTATTTGAAATCTCTTAGTCACTGAAACTTTATTTTATTCCATTTCTTTTCCCCCTTTTGGTCAAGAGGACATTCTGAATTCCTTTATGCTAGGCCAGGCTCATACCTGAGAGTCCTGACCCACGATGCCAGGGAGACTTACACCTCTGGGAGTCATGTCCCATGTAGGGGAAAGGGTAGTGAGTTTATTTGCAGAGTTGGCTGAGAGTGAATGCCCAGTTTATAAAGTCATATTCTGATAGAAACTTACTTATTCCTAAAAACACACAGAAATCTCCACCTTTTTATTTTAGCATCTGAGTAAGAAGATATCATAGATAGATGCAGCCATTCTTAATAGTGTATAAATGTACTTGGAGTTTAGACTCAGTGGGTCCAAAATATAAATATATCATGATAATGGTATAATCAATCATACTCACCACAGGGAAATTTAAATGACTTCTGAATTAGTAGCTATTGAAAGGTTCAACTAAAGTTTATCTTGTAGAACTAAATAGCATTATAAAAAAGAATGATATTGTGTCTACTATCTTTACTATGATATCCCAATTCCAAACAGCTTGATTTTTGCTAATAATAAAAAATTTGTAAGACTCTTATTTGGTTTATACAGGCTAGATTCAGCTACTTACAGAAAATTTAAAGTGAAAATTTCAGATGATGCAATGCAAATAATATTATAGCTGAAATTGTATGGCTCTGGAACACCTGCAAATAAAATCATCAATAAAATAGACCCTGAAAGTGGCAATCTGTCTCGATTGCAGGATATTCGTTCCATTTATCACTAGAAATGTGATTTTTCTTAAAACTAACAAAATATGTTGTAAAATTTAGTTATGTTTGTTTGTTTTAGTAAAACACTATCCTATGTCATTTTTTACACAACTTTTTCCAGTGGGCATATTCGCCACAGAATTTTAAAAGGAAGTTTAGATACACAATACAATGTGCCAAATATCAGAAAGTGTGAGTTTGGCCTCAGACTTATTCTCTCTCCAGTCTACCTGTTCTCGTTGAAGGCAGACTGGTATCCACTAGGCTTCATGCTAAAAAGGGAAGGGAAGGGAAAGGAGACAAAGAAAGTAATAAGCCCTGGAAATAATGCGGCATTCCATGTTACAGAGTAAAAGGAAAAGGCAGATAGTGCAGAGTCTAGCATGCCTCTGCCTATGTAGAAAATTCACTCATTAATTTCTTACCTTAGAGAATATCTCACTAACTGAATTTTTATTAAAACCAAAAAAAACTAGAAGGAAAATAAGCCACAAATAAAAAATTCTAGATCAGCCTCAGAGATAAAAGAACTTTTCCAATTTCATGAGTATCCTTATTTAATCTTTTTTTCATCAATCCCCATTCTTTCTCCCTCACTAGTTACTCTAACTACCCAGAAAAGGAGGGAGGAGAGAGGGAGGAGGAAAAAGTCAGGAAAATGATATTGGAAAGATAGAGAAGGAAGGAAAAAAAAAAAAGGAGGAGGACAGAAGGAGGGAGGGTGGACAGATGGATGGATTTTAGAGCCCAGAAGTTTTCTGGTATGTGTTTAAATCCAACTGACAAATCTGACAGAAAACTGAACACCAGAGATCAAATGTGATTTGCATAAGTTCTGTCCAAGAAACCAGGGTATTTTTCTGGAATCCTTCAGCTTTATTAAATACCTTGGATAATACCCAAGTAAATCTCTTTGAATTTTGCTTAGTATTTTTTTTTAATTGAGGTGAAATTCATATTGCATGTTCATTTATGTATCAACTAACATTAACCCCCTCAGCAGAAGCTGAACACCTTTTATTCCTGAGTGGTTAGGCCCAGCCAGTCTCAACAGGGACGTGGGTTTTCTGACCATTCAAAATTCTCACACACCAAGAAATAAAGCCACAGCTGTGAGGAGACCCAACACTGTGATCATCTGCCATTTTAAAGCAAGTCTCCAAGTAAGAATGAAGATGCAGGGTCATCATTTCGGCTCACTCTCTCTGACTCAAAATTTAACCGAACACTTGATGAATTGCAAGCTATTCTACATGGATGGCTTGTTTCTCATCAGAACAGGAATTGGGTCAGTAGATTGTATCTGAGCCTGTGATCTTGTGAATGTCAAATTCTATGCATGGATTGTAAATACCCAGCTCTTCTCCTGAATGCCACCTGTATCGGGGAGTTACTGAAGAGTATCTGAGTGATGTCAGTTCGTACACTGATAGGAAGAAAAGAAAGAAGGGAGGGGGGAATCCTACAGGATCCTCCATCTGACAAGTTTTGCCATATGCAAAATCTAAAATGTAGCTAAAACTTTATGAAGGATTTACACGTTCTTAGACTACAGCTAAAGTAGAAAATATATATTTAAGTAGGATTTCTACTATTTGTTTAGGATCTATTACTTGCTAAAAATTGGCCAGTAAGTAAATTTATTGAAATGACAAAGAATAGCAAAATTTTAATGGAAAATACTAGTAAACTACACATTTTTAAGTTTACTCCTAAGGCCAGCCAGTTATTTATTCACTCATTGAACAAATTATTTAACTCCTACATGACATACCATCATCTAAGCTTTGTCTTAAAGGATCCTAATACATGACCTCTTTTACCTTCTAATAACTAGTATATCTGTCCTACTTTTCCTTTTATAAATTTGCAGAAGTCTCTTAATTGGACAAGGGTTAATTATGAAAGCCCCTGATTTAAGTCTATAAATATAAAAATAATTCTTATGTAAATAGTTAAAATTATTTTATGTCCTTTAGGTATATTAAATACATTGTCCTACCACAATATCAAAACAAGTTTTCCAATAATTGCTGCAATGATTGTGTGAATGTTTGCATTTCTAATGGCTGATCAAAAACTGGATGTGGTTCACTCGCCGCCGCCGGCCCCGCTTTGTGTTCTCGCCATTGCTCCTTCTGCTCCACCGCGCCGCGGTCGCCAGTCTCAGAGCGCTATGGAAGAGGAGATCGCCGCGCTCATCATCGATAATGGCTCCGGCATGTGCAAGGCCGGCTTCGCCGGGGACGACGCGCCCCGCGCCGTGTTCCCCTCCATCGTGGGGCGCCCCCGACACCAGGGCATGATGGTGGGCATGGGCCAGAAGGACTCGTACGTGGGCGACGAGGCCCAGAGCAAGAGGGGCATCCTGACGCTAAAGTACCCCATCGAGCACGGCATCGTCACCAATTGGGACGACATGGAGAAGATCTGGCACCACACCTTCTACAATGAGCTGCGTGTCGCCCCCAAGAAGCACCCCGTGCTGCTGACCGAGGCGCCCCTGAACCCTAAGACCAATAGAGAGAAAATGACGCAGATCATGTTCGAGACCTTCAACACCCCTGCCATGTATGTGGCCATCCAGGCCGTGCTGTCACTGTACGCGTCCGGCCGTACCACGGGCATCGTCATGGACTCCGGCGACGGCGTCATGCACACCGTGCCCATCTACGAGGGCTACGCGCTGCCCCACGCCATCCTGCGTCTGGACCTGGCCGGCCGGGACCTGACTGACTACCTCATGAAGATCCTCACCGAGCGCGGCTACAGCTTCACCACCACGGCAGAGCGCGAGATTGTGCGCGACATCAAGGAGAAGCTCTGCTACGTGGCCCTGGACTTCGAGCAGGAGATGGCCACGGCTGCCTCGTCCTCTTCGCTGGAGAAGAGCTACGAGCTGCCCGACGGCCAGGTCAGCACCATCGGCAAGGAGTGCTTCCGCTGCCCCGAGGCCCTCTTCCAGCCTTCCTTCCTGGGCATGGAGTCCTGCGGCATCCATGAGACCACTTTCAATTCCATCATGAAGTGCGACGTGGATATCCGTAAGGACCTGTACGCCAACACGGTGCTGTCGGGGGGGCACCACCATGTACCCGGGCATTGCCGACAGAATGCAGAAGGAGATCACGGCGCTGGCGCCCAGCACCATGAAGATCAAGATCATGGCGCCCCCGGAGCACAAGTACTCGGTGTGGATCGGCGGCTCCATTCTGGCCTCGCTGTCCACCTTCCAGCAGATGTGGATCAGCAAGCAGGAGTACGACCAATCGGGTCCCTCCATCGTGCACCGCAAGTGCTTCTAGATGGACTGCGCCGGGCCGGGGCCGCTGCGGGAGCCGGTGCGGTACGCGGCGGCCCGGATGCGCCTCGTGCCAGTCTCGCAAAACTGGAATAAGCCTTCGGAGAGAAACTCGTCTTGGAAGCCTGTCCCGTCAGCACTGGATCGTAGAACTTGTTGCTGATCTTGATCTTGTATTCGAAGTTAACTCTTTCCTTGGTGTATGTTTTAATACCCTGTACATATCTCTGATTTAACCCCCCACCGTCATGGCTCGGGCACTCCGTGACCCGGGTGAGGTGTGGAGAAGTGCGGGGGCTGTCTCCGGCCCACGCAGGCTGTTGGCGCCGGAGCCGCGGCTACGCGGGGGTTTCTCCGGGTTCTGTGAGCGCTGTGCCCGGTGCTCGCTCCGCCTTGCTGATCCGACAGGTGGGGAGCGCCCCGAACCTTGGGGCCCAGTCTCCTTTCTTTCCTGATGTTTTCCTTCCGGAACACCGCGGCTCGCTACTTGCCCTGAGGTGGAAAACGGTTTGCATTTACACCTGTAAATTTATTCATCCTTTAATTTATGTAAGGTTTTTTGTACTCAATTCTCAAATCTTTGAGAGATGACAACAAAGTTTGGTTTTCTACTGTCATGTGAGAACATTAGGCCCCAGCAACACGTTGTCGTGTAAAGAAAAATAAAAGTGCTGCAGTAAAGAGAAAAAAAAAAAAACTGGATGTGGGATTTTTCTAAGAGCTCTAGAACAAAGTAAATTTGTACTGTTTTCAAATTTTATAAGCATTTTGTAAAAACCAAACCACAAAAGTTTATTTAGGCTCCATCCTCCAAGGTTTTGAATGAGACAAGCTCCATGAAGGAGTGCTATAACTTCTTCCTAGAGCAATCATGTCTGTTCCCAAGAGCAATTTCTATTGATTTAACATTCTGACTGATGTTATTAAAAGCTCCCTTGAGCTACCCTTACCTTTTAATTTTGACATATTGACTCTTGGCTTTCCATAACATAGCTCTCAATACTAAATATTGATTGTTTCCTCTTCTAGGTGTATGCAAACTACTCACTCCACAGACTTTTGTTTTCGTGTTAATAAATAACATTGTTATTTAAGTAATTGGTCTCCACTTTTAATTTCTTTAGAAGGCTTCTGTTAATAAGAATAAAAAAGGACAAGGAATACTTTCACAAATAATTTTCAACCTATTTCTATGTCCCAGTTTAAACTCTTCAGTTCACTCACTAGCTAATATCCTTGAATCAGATATTCAGCAAATAATTGAAACAACAAAGAGTTAGGATAGTGGTTACAGGGATGGAAAGACTCATGAAATCTTGATCCATGTGTTTCCTAGCTTCCCAAAAGTCTTTCATTTAAGATTAGATTGAATATAATGTTGGATCTACTCACATATATCGATCACTAGAATTGACTCAAACACCTAAAAGATAGAATAGAAACACCTACTGCCCCTCATTCCAATAGAAAAAAAAGCAGAAGAATAAATATATATTTCACAGTAATAAGATAAGTTTCCAAGTTAAATAATTGGGCATGCGTCCTCAAAATAGAAATTGAAAATAATAACCTCTCCTCCTATCATGTACAAGACAGTTTAGGGTAGTTTTCAAGGCTATTTATAGTCACCTCCTCCTGAGGCCACTATGTTCCTGTGTAAGCTACTTAAAAACTGTCTAATTCAGTTTCCTCAAATGTGAAATGGACACATTATGACACTCGTCTTGCGGAATATTGGGAAGTGAACTAGATAATGCCAGTGTTTGTCTGGAGAAGGCTATTATCACCGAAACCTCTGTAAATAGAGGAAAATGTTTTAGTTTATTTTTAATACATGTATATTGAGCATGTATCACATTTTAGGAATGATTCTAAGGAAAAACAAATACAAATTTGAAAATTCAGTAACTGTTGTAAAGTTCTACCATTTATTGTTATCAATTTTAATGTATACAAAATAGCCTTAGAATAATTTATGGCCAAGGAGTTATTCCAGAAAAGCTATGATGATTAAAATCAGAAAAAAATCTAATAATGTAATATGCCATATTAATGTATTAATGAAGAAAAAAGTCAAGAGATCTGAGGGTTAGATAAAGCATATGATAAAATTCAACTTATTTTTTAAAATTTATTTTATGAGGCCTAACAGTCACCCCCAGAGAACCTCTTCTGTTGCTCAGATGTGGCCTCTCTCTCTCTCTCTCTCTCAGCCAACATGACAAGCAAACTCACTTCCCTCCCCCTCTCTACGTGGGACATGACTCCCAGGGGTGTGGATCTTCCTGGCACAGAAATCCTAGAATGAGCTGAGACTCACCATCAAGGGACTGAGAAAATCTTCTCAACCAAAAGGGGGAAGAGAGAAATGAGACAAAATAGTGTCAGTGGCTGAGAGATTTCAAACAGAGTCGAGAGGTTATCCTGGAGGTTATTCTTATGCATTATATAGGTATCCCCTTTTTAGTTTAAGGTATATTAGAGTGGCTAGAGGGAAGTACCTGAAACTGTACAGCTGTGTGTCCAGTTGCCATGTTTCTTGAAGATGATTGAATAATGATATAGCTTTCGCAATGTGACTGTGTGATTGTGAAAACCTTGTATCTGGTGCTCCTTTTATCTATGATATGGACAGATGAGTAAAATTATGGATAAAAAATAAACAAATAATAGGGGGAACAAAGGTTAAAATAAATTGAGTAGATTGAAATACTAGTGATCAATGAAAGGGAGTGGTAAGGGGTATAGGGAAAAAAATAGGGGAAACAAAGGTTAAAATATATTGGGTAGATGGAAATTTCAGTGGTCAATGAGAGGGGGGGTAAGGGTATGGTATGAGTTTTTCCTTTTTTTCTTTATATTTCTTTTTCTGGAGTGATGCAAATGCTCTAAGAAATTATCGTGGTGATGAATATACAACTATGTGACCATATTGTGAGCCACCGATTGTAGACCAAGTATGGAATGTTCATATGTTAAGAATTTTTTGTGTTTGTATGTTGCTTTGTCAATAAAAATACTTTTTAAATTATTTTATGCCTTTTTCTATATACAAAGTAACAAGCAAAAACCCCAAGCAAATATATTTAAATGGTCAACATTAGCAGTCTTTCTATTCAATTCAAGGAAAGAGAAAGCTGTCCTCTCTAAATGACTTTTTTTCAACACTCTGTAGAGACCAAAGCTAATCAAGGAAAGAACAAGATAAAACGTGCATTTGAATTGGAAAGTGAAAATTATCTTCATAATCATGGAACCACCTTTGACCAACCACCAGCTCAGTCATTTTACATTTTACATCTGTGACCTTTATAAAAGGGGATTTTACACCTTTTATATGTTTCAGTTACCTCACCTTTCTTATATATTTACATACTTAAATAGTTTGTCAACAGGAAAAAAATTTTTTTAAAGAACTGAAATTCACCAAATTAGTTTAAATAAACTGTCAGTTTCTATTTGTATCCCTCTTGAGATATTTTTCAAAACTATGATTAATTTTCTGAGCTTCATACTTAATTAACAACTATTCCAGATAAAATTCTATATCCTGTAGAGCAGGAAATCTTTAATTTGATGATTCACGGAGTGAAGAGTATGGGTGCCAGTTCTTGTGCCCAAATATATTTTTTGGACCCGAGAGAGTCGAAACAGTTCAATAGACCCTCAAGAACGAACAAGTGTTAAAAATTCCTAATGGAAATATTGATACTTTGAAATTTTATAATGTCCTTAGAACTCTAGAACCACTGATGAATGGTGTCTGTAAATTGTAAAAATAATTTGGAATATGCTCCAACTTTAAGTAAAATATGAAGTGCTTAAAATTTAGTTGCCTGATAAATTAGTTTATGATAATGAACAATAACTAAGTTAATTTAATATAAGAATATCTAATATAAAATAATTTAATATTATATCCCATGATTGTACTAGAGCAAGGATGAGATAGTGGTTTGATATTTGCTAAAAAGTGCAGAGATACTAATAAGTCAAATTCATATTGTTCAAAAGTATAGCCTATCTTATTACCTTGAGTGGTATATTAATAATTATATATATATATATTTTATAGCTCATGATTTTTGCTAAAATTCCACTATTGTTACTAATGCTGTTTTTAATTAAAATACCCAGTCAACCAAAAAACAGATTGAAGTGATGCATTCCTTTCATAGGTAGAACGATGAACAATCAATTCTCACTAATTGGGGCTGATGTAAAGTGGACTAAAATGGTTTCCCTGAATAATCCATAGAATCTCAGCTGTTTGAACTAGTTTTAGTTCATTCTGTTCTATTGATTGATATGATGTGGCAGACAAATGATTTAGTTTCAAATCACACAGTTGGAAAAATAATATAATAAGTTTTAGTTTCTAAAAATCGTATCCAGAACAAGAACAACAACAACAAAAAAAAGGTCAAGAAGTATTGGACATTATACATCTCAGAGGCATTGTTGAACACAGTTTTATTTTATTTTATTGGGCGTGGTGGTACATGGTCTGGGAATCAAACCCGGGTCTCCCACATGTAAGGCGAGCATTCTACCACTGAGCCACCCTGAACACAGTGTAAACTTGTGGTATTAGGTAGTTTACAAATTGCTTTGGAGATCTGAAAAACAATTTCAAGTATTGCTGTATGGTTAATGAGATAGAAAACATCTTATCCATATCATCTGCAGATTGTACTTTTAAACTATCACCAATGAGATGTAATTTGAAAACTTCTAGAGACTGGGGTGTAGTGAAAGTGAAAAGGAATAAATGAGAAACGAATAGAGAGTACTGAAATGATTAGACTGAGCAAAAATAATGTATTTCAAATAGATGAGACAGAGGGAGGTAAGGCTGAAAAGCAATGAGGAGATTGGAAATAAACACATTTGCTATCACTTTGTGCCATAAATTGGGAGATGTGTTCACAGATAGCAAAAAAAATAAAAAAATAAAAAAACACCAGAAATGGGAGAAGCAGGCTAAATGCCATGGGATTAGCTGAATAAGTCTTCAAACAATCCTAACACAGCATCAAACAGACAAGAACATTTATGCCACCCAGAGACTTAAATAAATCAGGATGTTTATTTCACACTTGCTCTGTGAATGGACATTCATTTGGACAGTTTACATTTTCCTATGTTCATTTATAAAATAGGGATATGAATACCAACTTAGTTCAGAATTTACTGCAGGAGAAAACAAAATTCAATGTGAACTGTAAACTTCCTAGGAGATAAAGCAGTATCCTTCCCTGGATTTTCTAAGTTTAATAAAAACCAAAGTCTTTCCTTCTTCAAATATTTCCTCTAGATATTAATCAGACAAAATTTATAGTACATCTAATGGGTTTATGTTATGTGTTATGTATTCTACGAAATAGCAGTAGGGAAGATATTATAATGCCCCTCTCTTTCTTTAAGGCTTGAAGTACCTGGCAAAGCTCCTGAACATATTAATAAATATTTACTGAATTGCTTCAATTCTAGTTGAAAAAGATGATAGAGCCTTTATATGGTATTCTTTTTAAGCAATCATGGCAAAATAATTTATTTCTGCCAAAAGCAAACAAGCTCTTTATTCATTTTACTATATGGAAGATCCCAATAAAATAAAAGAAAGAGAGAATCAAAGCGTGTGACTCCCATACCCCAGGGTACTGGGCCCTACAAAGCACAACCTTCAAAAACAGTTTGTTTGAAAAATTTAAAAAAAATAGCTTGGGGCCAAGATGGCGGCTTAGTAATGTGCGCATGTTTTTAGTTCATCCTCCAGAGCAACTACTAAATAACCAGAAACAGTACAGAACAGCTCCCAGAGCCACGACAGTGACCAGACACACAGCATACCCCAGTCTGGACCAGCTGGACCGGCTGCAAGTCTCCGGAACAGTGAGTTCCCCAAGCCGCGGCGGCTGGCGCCCGGCGCCCCTCCCCCACAAGTGGCTTCCTGGAGGGAAAGGAAAGAGTCTCTAACAGTAGCAGGGACTGAGTACAACCAAACACCAATAGTGGCATTAATAAACAAATTCTGACTACTAAAAATAGGCCCCCAGTTCAGGCGAAACTGGTCAAGGCAGAGGTTGCCTATTGGGCTAACCGAAAAATAGGAAAGGGGACGAAACGTAGCCTTCTGGGGCTGTTTCTATGGAGGCTTGGCTGCCTCTGGATTCAGCGGCAGAATTACACAGGCTGCAACTGCCCCAAACGCAGAAACAGGCTGCTTTCAGGGCTGTCTCCCACCTGAACTTTCCCCACGGGAGGGGTGAAACACAACTCAGGTAGAATCCCTCTCTCAAGGAATTCAGACCCCAGGGCTTAGCAATTTGAAGCCATTAAAACCAGCCTACAACCTTTCCTCTGTCTCCACAATGCCCCCAGCAGGGAGAGCCTTTCAAAGTTAAAGGAGCCACAACATCTTTTGCTGGTGGGACCCGCAGACAGACAAGCACCACGTACTGGGCAAGATAAGAAAAACAGAGCCCAGAGATTTCATAGAAAAGTCTTTCAACCTGCTGGGACTCCCACTCAGGGAAAACTGATGAAGGTGATTCCTTCCCCCCAAAGGAGGCCAGTTTAGTCCAGGAAAACCCGGACTGTAATACCTATATAGACCCTCCTAAGGGTGGGGAGGGAAAAGGCACATTACAAGCAGGACAAGAAACAAGAAAACAAGAACTGAAAAATTACCCTCTGTTAAACAAAACTTAAGCTAGAGGCCCAGAAAAAGCTGAACTGAAGGTCAATGAACAGATAGATAACAAACTCATCTAGCAAGAAAACCCTAGGTAAGAGAAGTGAAAGTAATCTCCAGAATAAACTAATTAACGTAATTAAATGTCCAGACGCCAGCAAAAAATAACAAATCACACCAGGAAAATTTAAGATATGGCCCAGTGAAATGAACAAACCAATAATTCAAATGAGATACAGGAGCTGAGACAACTAATTCTGAATATACAAACAGAAATGGAAAACCTCTTCAAAAACCAAATCAATGAATTGAGGGAGGACATGAAGAAGGCAAGGAATGAACAAAAAGAAGAAATGGAACGTCTGAAAAAACAAATCACAGAACTTATGGAAATGAAAGATACAGTAGAAGAGATGAAAAAACAATGGAAACCTACAAGGGTAGATTTCAAGAGACAGAGGTAAGAATTAGTGAACTGGAGGATGGAACATCTGAAATCCAAAAAGAAACAGAAACTATAGGGAAAAGAATGGAAAAATATGAGCAGGGCTCAGGGAATTGAATGATACTATGAAGCGCACAAATATATGTGTTGTGGGTGTCCCGGAAGGAGAAAAGAAGGGAAAAGGAGGAGAAAAACTAATGGAAGAAATTATCACTGAAAATTTCCCAACTCTTATGAAAGACCTAAAATTACAGATCTAAGAAGTGCAGCACACCCCAAAGAAAATAGATCCAAATAGACGTTCTCCAAGACACTTACTAGTTAGAATGTCAGAGGTTAAAGAGAAAGAGAGGATCTTGAAAGCAGCAAGAGAAAAACAATCCATCACATACAAGGGGAACCCAATAAGACTATGTGTAGATTTCTCAGCAGAAACCATGGAGGCAAGAAGACAGTGGGATGATATATTTAAATTACTAAAAGAGAAAAACTGCCAACCAAGAATTCTATATCCAGCAAAATTGTCCTTCAAAAATGAGGGAGAAATTAAAACATTTTCAGACAAGAAGTCACTGAGAGAATTTGTGACCAAGAGACAAGCTCTGCAAGAAATACTAAAGGGAGCACTAGAGACAGATATGAAAAGACAGAAGAGAGAGGTGTGGAGAAGAGTATAGAAAGAAGGAAAATTAGATATGATAAATAAAATACAAAAGGCAAAATGGTAGAGGAAAGCACTACCCAGCAATAACACTAAATGTTAATGCACTGAACTCCCCAATCAAAAGACACAGACTGGCAGAATGGATTAAAAAACAGGATCCTTCTATATGCTGTCTACAGGAAACACAAATTAGACCCAAAGTTAAACATAGGTTGAAAGTGAAAGATTGGGAAAAGATATTTCATGCAAATAACAACCAGAAAAGAGCAGGAGTAGCTATACAAATATCCAACAAATTAGACTTCAAATGTAAAACAGTTAAAAGAGACAAAGAAGGATACTATGTACTAATAAAAGGAACGATTCAACATGAAGACATAACAATCATAAATATTTATGCACTGAACCAAAATGCCCCAAAATACATGAGACAAACACTGCAAACACTGAAAAAGGGAAATAGACACATCTACCATAATAGTTACAGACGTCACTCCCCACTCTCATCAATGGACAGAACATCTAGACAGAGGATCAGTAAAGAAACAGAGAATTTGAATATTACAATAAATGAGCTAGACTTAACAGACATTTATAGGACATTACACCCCACAACAGCAGGATACACATTTTTCTCAAGTGCTCATGGATCATTCTCAAGGATAGACCATATGCTGGGTCACAAAGCAAGTCTTAACAAATTTAAAAAGACTGAAATCATACACAACACTTTCTCAGATCATAAAGGAATGAAGTTGGAAATTAATAATAGGCAAAGCACCAGAAAATTCACAAATATGTGCAGGCTCAACAACACACTCTTAACCAGTGGGTCAAGGAAGAAATTCAAGAGAAATTAGTAAATATCTCAAGGTGAATGAAAATGAAAATACAACATATCAAAACCTATGGGATGCAGCAAAGGCAGTGCTAAGAGGGAAATTTATTGCCCCAAATGCCTATATCAAAAAAGAAGAAAGAGCAAAAATTCGGGAATTAACTGTCCACTTGGAAGAACTGGAGAAAGAACAGCAAACTAACCCCAAAGCAAGCAAAAGGAAAGAAATAACAAAGATTAGAGCAGAAATAAATGAAATTGAGAACATGAAAACAAAAGAGAAAATCAGTAAGACCAGAAGTTGGTTCTATGAGAAAATCAATATGACTGTTGGGCCCTTAGCAAGATTGACAAAAAGAAGAAGAGAGAGGATGCAAATAAATAAGATCACAAATGGAAGAGGAGACATAATCACTGACCTCACAGAAATAAAGGAGGTAATAACAGGATACTATGAACAACTTTATGCTAATAAATACAACAATGTAGATGAAATGGACAACTTCCGAGAAAGGCATGAACAACCAACTTTGACTCAAGAAGACATAGATGACCTCAACAAACCAATCACAAGTAAAGAAATTGAATCAGTCATTCAAAAGCTTCCCAAAAGGAAAAGTCCAGGACCAGACGGCTTCACATCTGAATTCTATCAAACATTCCAGAAAGAATTAGTACCAACCCTGCTCAAACTCTTCAAAAAAATTGAAATGGAGGGAAAGCTACCTAATTCATTCTATGAAGCCAACATCACCCTCATACCAAAACCAGGCAAAGATTTTACAAAAAAAAAAAAAACTACAGACCAATCTCTCTAATGAATATAGATGCAAAAATCCTCAACAAAATTCTAGCAAATCGAATCCAGCAACACATTAAAAGAATTATACATCATGACCAAGTAGGATTCATCCCAGGTATGCAAGGATGGTTCAACATAAGAAAATCAATTAATGTAATACACCATATCAACAACTCAAAGCAGAAAAATCACATGAGCATTTCAATTGATACAGGGAAGGCATTTGACAAGATTCAACATCCTTTCCTGTTGAAAACACTTCAAAGGATAGGAATACAAGGGAACTTCCTTAAAATGATTAGGGAATATATGAAAAACCCACAGCTAATATCCTCAATGGAGAAAAATTGAAAACTTCCCCCTAAGATCAGTAACAAGACAAGGATGTCCACTATCACCACTGTTATTCAACATCATGTTGGAAGTTCTAGCCAGAGCAATTAGACAAGAAAAAGAAATACAAGGCATCAAAATTGGAAAGGAAGAAGTAAAACTATCACTGTTTGCAGATGATATGATACTATACATCGAAAACCCTGAAAAATCCACAGCAAAACTACTAGACCTAATAAATGAGTACAGCAAAGTGGCAGGTTACAAGATCAACATTCAAAAATCTGTAGTGTTTCTATACACTAGCAATGAACAAGTGGAGGGGGAAATCAAGAAACGAATTCCATTTACAATTGTAACTAAAAGAATAAAATACTTAGGAATAAATTTAACTAAAGAGACAAAAGACCTATACAAAGAAAACTACAAGAAACTGTTAAAAGAAATCACAGAAGACCTAAATAGATGGAAGGGCATACCATGTTCATGGATTGGAAGACTAAATATAGTTAAGATGTCAATCCTACCTAAATTGATTTACAGATTCAACGCAATACCAATCAAAATCCCAACAACTTACTTTTCAGAAATAGAAAAACAAATAAGCAAATTTATCTGGAAGGGCAGGGTACCCCAAATTGCTAAAAGTATCTTGAGGGAGAAAAAAAAAAAGCTGGAGGTCTCAGGCCGCCTAACTTTAAGGCATATTATGAAGCCACAGTGGTCAAAACAGCATGGTACTGGCATAAAGATAGATATATCGACCAATAGAATCGAATAGAGTGCTCAGATATAGACCCTCTCATCTATGGACATTTGATCTTTGATAAGGCAGTCAAGCCAAGTCACCTGGGACAGAACAGTCTCTTCAATAAATGGTGCCTAGAGAACTGGATATCCATATGCAAACGAATGAAAGAGGACCCGTATCTCACACCCTATACAAAAGTTAACTCAAAATGGATCAAAGATCTAAACATTAGGTCTAAGACCATAAAACAGTTAGAGGAAAATGTAGGGAGATATCTTATGAATCTTATAAATGGAGGCGGGTTTATGGACCTTACACCTAAAGCAAGAGCACTGAAGAAAGAAAGAAATAAATGGGAGCTCCTCAAAATTAAACATTTTTGTGCGTCAAAGAACTTCATCAAGAAAGTAAAAAGACAGCCTACACAATGGGAGACAATATTTGGAAACGACATATCAGATAAAGCTCTAGTATCCAGAATTTATAAAGAGATTGTTCAATTCAACAACAAAAAGACAGCCAATCCAATTACAAAATGGGAAAAAGACTTGAACAGACACTTCTCAGAAGAGGAAATACAAATGGCCAAAAGGCACATGAAGAGATGTTCAATGTCCCTGGCCATTAGAGAAATGCAAATCAAAACCACAATGAGATATCATCTCACACCCACCAGAATGGCCATTATCAACAAAACAGAAAATAACAAGTGCTGGAGAGGATCTGGAGAAAGAGGCACACTTATCCACTGTTGGTGGGAATGTCAAATGGTGCAACCACTGTGGAAGGCAGTTTGGCAGTTCCTCCAAAAGCTGAATATAGAATTGCCATATGACCCAGCAATACCATTGCTAGGTATCTATTCAGAGGACTTAAGGGCAAAGACACAAACGGACATTTGCACACCAATGTTCATAGCAGCATTATTTACAATTGCAAGGACATGGAAACAGCCAAAATGTCCATCAACAGACGAGTGGCTAAACTGTGGTATATACGTATGATGGAATATTATGCAGCTCTAAGACAGAATAAACTTATGAAGTATGTAACAACATGGATGGACCTAGAGAACATTATGCTGAGTGAGACTAGCCAAAAACTCAAGGACAAATACTGTATGGTCTTACTGATATGAACCAACATTAGTGAATAAACTTGGAATATGTCATTGGTAACAGAGACCATCAGGAGATAGAAATAGGGTAAGATAGTGGGTAATTGGAGCTGAAGAGATACGGACTGTGCAACAGGACTGGATACAAAAACTCAGAAATGGACAGCACAATACTACCTAACTGTAATGTAATCATGTTAAAACACTGAATGAAGCTGCATGTGAGAATGATAGAGGGAGGAGGGCTGGGGACATAAATGAAATCAGAAAGAAAGATAGATGTTAAAGATCGAGATGGTATAATCTAGGAATGCCTAGAGTGTATAATAATAGTGAAATGTACAATGTACAAATTTTAAAAATGTTTTTGCATGAGGAAGAACAGGATTGTCATTATTGCAGGGTGCTGAAAATAGATGATAACTAATACTTCAAAATGTCACATTATGTGTGAGACTAAAGCAAACAATGTTTATTTGTTACAAAATTTAGATTTTGACTAGAGCATTTCCTAATATAACTCATGTAGATAGTTTGATTGAGGGTCATAAGTACTTGGAATCTCAGGTAGCACATGAGATTTTGTTGGTTTGTCCAGAGTGATCCCCCGATGAATCCCAGAATGATTTGATCAGTGACTGGAAAAGTATTTGCAAGCCCCCTTCGGGGAATGGTGAGAATGGGGAGAAATTCAACTTCCCCAAGTTGAATTCTTGATATTCTCACAAGCGGTGTGGACAACCAAAGCTATAGGCTGAGCCCCCAGTCTTGGGGTTTGTTCACATGAAACTTAACCCCACAAAAGAGAGGTCAAGTCTACTTAAAATTTAGGCCTAAGAGTCACCCCCAAGAGAGCCTCTTTTGTTGCTCAGATGTGGCCTCTCTCTCCAGCCAATATGATGAGCAGTCTCACCACCCTCCCCCTCTCTGTGTGGGACATGACTCCCAGGGGTGTGGACCTTCCTGGCAACGTGGGACAAAGATCCTGGAATGAGCTGAGACTCAGCATCAAAGGACTGAGAAAAACCCTAGAATGAGCTGAGAATTAACATCAAGAGACTGAGAGAACCTTCTCGACCAAAAGGGGGAAGAGTAAAATGAGACAAAGTGTCAATGGCTGAGAGATTCCAAACAGAGTCGAAAGGTTATCCTGGAGGTTATTCTTACGCATTAAGTAGATATCTCCTTGTTGTTCAAGATGTAGGGGAGAGGCTGGAGGGAACTGCCTGAAAATGTAGTGCTGTGTTCCAGTAGCCATGTTTCTTGATAATGATTGAACAATGATATAGCTTTCACAATGAGACTCTGTGAATGTGAAAACCTTATGTCTGATGCTCCTTTTAGCTACTATATCAATAGAAGAGTAGAACATATGGAATAAAAATAAATAAAAGGGGGAACAAATGTTAAAATAAATTCAGTTTGAAATAGTGGTAAATGAAAGCAAGGGGTAAGGGGTGTGGTACGTATAGTGTTTTTTTCTCTATTATCATTTTATTTCTTTTTCCATTGTCTTTTTTTTCTTTTTCTAAATTGATGCAAATGTACCAAGAAATGATGAATATGCAACTATGTGATGATATTAAGAATTACTGATTACAGATGTAGAATGGAATGAATTCTAAATGTTTTGTTTAATTTTTTTTAATTAATAAAAAAATTTTTTTAAATATGTTACATTATCTTGACAAACAATAAAATATTTTATGAATTAAAAAAACAGTTTGTTTCTGGAAAAATGGACAGAAAAGTCAAATTTAATTTTTAGCAATAAGAAACATTGCAAGATCCAAAGTGAACTTGTAGGAAATTCAACTCCACCTGGCAGGGGAATTCTATAAGAAATCTTCCAGTTAAGATTAGAATCCAACTTTCTATGGTGAAACAAATACAAATAAATAGATTTTCATTTGAAAACTGAATATGTCTCAACATTTGGGAGCCATGAGTCTACATTCTTTTATTCAACCTAATAAACTGTTGAATAGGAAGAAATTAACATAGCGTGTCATGATTAAAACCCCATGAGGGAATTTTCATATATATTACCAGAGTACAGAACACACTCTGTTAGACTGAACTAAGAAACCATAAACTAGAATGATAAAAGTTCCTGAAATGGCTCAATGCAAGGTGGGGATTGGTAGGGGGAGGCAAGGGGGCAGACACAGCACCTGGACAGCTGTCAGAGAACCAATTCTATATAAGTTGCTCAATTAATTGAAACCATGGTATTGGTCCAAATGAGGCAAACAACATAACCATGTAGGTATGATGTACTGCAGGAAGTGATAGCAGGAAGAAAGCTGTTTGATCAGAAGATGTCAGAGCTCGAACAAGAAAAAGCAACCAAGAAAGCTGAATCTGGGATTTAATTATCTCAGAAGGCTTTGAGAGCCTCAAGTCAGCTGCTGATGAGGCAATCTATCAAGTGCTTTAAATGAAAGCTAGAGTCAGGCAGGTCTCAGTGCCCCTGTGAAGCACTGGTACGTCTCCTCTGAATGGACTGGGAATTGAGCTGTGTAGTGAGAAGGTGTAATCCTCATAGGGGCCAGGGGCATTCTTTGAACTTTTGGAATCATGTTTGTCCATCAGGAGTCCTGCCAGCACCATGGAGGATGACTGGGTGTTAACAGACATTGAAAGCCGGGCATCTTACCAGAGAACCAAACCGTCTTTTTTTCACATCCCTTTATACTCCAGTTCCATCCAGATATCCCCATTTGCCATCATATTCATGTTTAACTTTCACAAACTGAGCATATTTTCTATCCTGGGGAGAAGGCAAAAGGAGAACTCTCATTTCAACAAGCTCCTTGACTAGATATTCCTTTAAGAAGTTAATAATTCTTATTGCCAGACCACCCAGATTTCAAATTCAGGGTTTTCCTGTAAATTTGAGACCTCTTGATTCCTCTCTCCTTGTCTTTGGACTTGATCACTACTTTATTTGTTTTGCGAATACATGAGACTTTTAGCCTTGCTTTTACTAGAGGCAGTGTAGTATGGTAGCTGTATAGTGCAGCCTCTGGGGTTGGACGGCCTGGGTTGAAATTTCAGCTTCAGTATTTACTAGGTTTGTGATTTGAGGCAAGTTACTTATTTCGTCTGTGATTCCATTCCTTATTCCGTCAATAGAAACAAAAGGGACCTACCTTACAAGGTTCATGCTTGTAAACACTTAAAACAGTGCCTGGAACATTGTAAATATGAGCTAGTACTACTGTTTCAGAAAAAGCTTCCTGTTTCCTTGACCTATAATATCTTCAGGCATCTCTTACAAAGCTGAATTCCTGATTCTGTTTGCCCTACCATCATTCTGCCATGTGCTGATGATGCCCCTTCCTGACATTTATCCTGTTATGGCCTAGTCTTAATGGGACAAACAATAAGAGATTATATTTCTTATCATGCTAAAGTACTATTTAGGGGATGTCTTTAGGTTTCTCAGGATCAGAAAAGAAATGTCAGGAATAAGTTGCAGAACATGTATCGAAAGTGAGAAAACAGTAAAACCACATTTCTTAACCTCAGGCTGCTGCTTTATCTAAATTATTCTGCTTCTCAGAAGGTTTATTCGTACTTATTCTTAATGGGCAGACACTGTGCACTGCTATTGTATTTCCAGATGGGAATTAAGAAGTGATATCCCTGCATTGTTTTTATTGAGCAATTGTATGACTAAAAAATCAATTCTGGTAAGAAATCAAAGAAAAGAGTAAATTGGATTCTTTCTAAAGTAAATGTCAAATGGTTCTCATTTCGAACCTTCAGTTACTGTTCTGCTGTTTTATTTATGAGAGAATTAGCTAACTTTGGATGATCCAGTGATGGGAAATTTTTCCTTTCTGAGAGGGAACACAGAACTCTTTTTTATCTATAGAATATGTTCAGTTGACATCCTCGGTAACTGGCAATGACGTTTTTCATTCTTCTATGATATTGTTCCTCTTCAAACTTTAATTCTTCCCAATTACAGGGCACAGAAATACTTTCCATTTCCTTGAATATTTTCCCTCCCTAGATGCTCCATTCAGGAAACTGCCAACTCTTCCACCAGCTTCAACTGGTTAACCAAGCTCTCTATCTTCATTCAGACAAATCAGACTAGTTTAACGTTGACAAGGCAGAGCCTCCAAATCCAAATAACCCAATAGCAAGACACAACCAGCAACATTTTGCCAAATCAAGTAAGCTTTCTGGATTCCATTTTCCATAGCTAAAAAATCTTAATGCATCAGGTGAAGACCCTGATCTATTCACCTTTCTGATTGTTTGGTAACAATCTAAAGCTAAATATTAGTTTAAGCAGGCAATGATTATGTTCCCCTGATTCTTAATACCACTCTTCCCAGTTGGGTTTTTAACCACTCTTCAGATGTCTGATGGCCACTTTAGATGTCTGCTCTGGATTTAAAGGGATTTGTAACCCTTAATTTTTAAAAAGAATTCATTGGCACCTAACAAGAAAGATGTCCCATTCCACATATCTGCAGATGATCGAAAAGAACAGAGGTATATATTCTTATGCAAGATTTGAGCAATTATGTGTCTTACTTCTCTTACTGCAGCTTCGAAAAGGACCACAAGAATTTAACCAACAAAAACTGGTGAGAGAGCAAGGCAGCATGCGTAGTAAAGGAAACAGTAAAAAACTTGTTCAGAAAATAAATGTAGACAACTTTCTGTAACCTCATTTAAAAAGAAAAAGAAAAAAAAAAGCCTTATGTAAGAAATTTTAAAAATTAGCCCTAACTTAGCTGTTAAGATTAATAATGAAAGTCAATTCGGGGGCACGACTGCTCTTTACATCTTATATAAATAAGTAGCAGAACAAATCTACACTGACCTGTGGGTGGCTTTTTTTCTCCCAGCATTCAAGTCCTGGAGCAACTCATTCTAATTTTCTAAAGCCTAGGACTCGATCTGAGACCTGTTAGCTTAGCCATCTCAAAATGGATTAAACTCAGAAGATACAACTGGAAGATTTTTTTTTTCTAAATGGTGAGTCTCAATCCTTATCAGCATCATACCTCTCGGTTGATAATTATGTGTGGATGTTCTCTAACTTGAAAAAGAAACAACAAAAACACCTTTCCTTGACCCAATGTCTACCTTAAGCAAACTGAGATAAGGGACACTAATGGCACTTTAAGTATACCCTTGGGAAGTTTTCCAGTGGCCCAGTAAAACATCTGCTAGCAAACTTCACAAAAAAATGTCCTCATGACACATACCACACAGCTGAATCTTTCCCAAAAGATATTCCCCCTAGGCCAAGCTATGGTTTGCTCCTCGGATTTCCATTGCTTGACTTACTTCTTACTTTGGCCCCAGCCTCCTTCCTTTCTACCCACTCTCTAATCCAATCTTTTGGACAATGACTCTATTTAGCAATTATTCTTTCATGGGTACTGATCCAGGCAGAACTTAACTAATCGACCAATATGTGTGTTCATTTTCAGGACCTGATACCACAATATCTCTCTTGTCACATTCTCTTCATGTCACATAGACTGTCCTTGCTATGACTATCTCCTCATTCTGTTACTCCTGAACTTGCTGAACTCAGAACATCTATTCCAACCGGTCAACTGAAACTACTCTTACAGTTTACCTCATTTGACAAGATTTGCTTCATTTGCTTCACCATACAGCTTTCTGCTGGTTCTCCTGAATACTTAGTTGGCTCCTCTACTTGTTACTCCCTCTTTTCCATGCTCTTAAATAATAGCTCAAGGTACCTGTTAGTTCAACATATATTTACTGAGCACCTACTACATATCATGTATTGTACAAAATACTGGTGACAAAGCAGAGCAAGAGAGACATCATCCTTATTCTTATGAAAATTAGAATTTCCAGGACTCTGAACATCCCCTAAGTGATTTCCCATGGCTTTAGCTACTTCCTATGAATTGATGACTCTTAGATTAATATACCTAGTCTTGCACAAACCACTACTGGGAGCTAGACCTATATTTTACCTGCTTGGAAGATACACTAATTGAACGGTCTCAAAATCAAAATATTTTATCCCTAAAGTTAATGCCACATTATTAAAGTTAGAAGTCCCCTAAATTCTGCTCAAACTCATCCCCACAACATCTATGGCTGTCAATTCCACCTTCTAAATAACAAAGGAACTTTCTTCCTTCTCTTAATCTCTACCACAACTGTTTTCCTTCAACCTTTCATGATCTGCATTTTTGCAATTGCTTCTTAACTGTTCTCCCATATTTCCTCCCGATAACTTTAGATTACCATCAGAATAAATTCCAAATTTTAAAAAGGACCTTAAAACATGAAAGCAAAATACATTACCAATCAAAAAGTAAAACAGTAAAGCAAATTTAAAATAAACAAAATATCTTCATAAAGAGGGTGAATATATGAACTTTAGCCTGTGAGAAAATTTTGTTAAACATCAAATGGTAAAAGATTAATATTCAGAATAAATAAAGAACCCTGTTCTAGCTTGCTAGCTGCCAGAATACAATGTACCAGAAATGGAATGGTTTTTAAAAAGGAGAATTTAGGGGCGGGCCGCGGTGGCTCAGCGGGCAAGAGTGCTTGCCTGCCATGCCGGAGGACCCCAGTTCGATTCCCGGCCCCAGCCCATGTAAAAAACAAACAAACAAAATATAATAAAACAAGAAAATGTTTAAAGATGTTTCCCTTTCTTCCTTCCTTCCATCCTGCCTTCCTTCTCTGTCTTTCCTTCCCTTCCTCCCTCTCTCTAAAAAAAAAAAAAAAAAAAAAAAAAAAAGGAGAATTTAATAAGTTGCTAGTTTACAGTTCTAAGGCTGAGAAAATCTCCCAATCTATAGAAATGTCCAATCTAAGACATCCAGGAACAGATACCTTGATTTAAGAAGGCCGATGATGTTTAATGTTTCTCTCTCAGCTGGAAGGGCACATGGCAAACACTGGTGGCATCTGCTGGCTTTCTCGTGGCTCTACCAAAGGGAGTCTCTCCAAAATGCTTCCTCTTTTAAAGGATTAATGGTTGGAGTCACAACTCCACAGAAGCTATCTGATCAAAAATTACCATCCACAATTGGGTGGGTCACATCTTCATGGGAAAAATCAAAATGCTCCCACCCAGCAATATTGAATGAGGATTAAAGGACATGGCTTTTTTGGGGTGCACAACAGATTCAAACTGCCACAAACCCCTACACATAAACAAGAAAAAAGTAAACTCATAGGAAATGAAGAAAAAATAAAACGACCAAGAATTTCAGAGAACACCACTGACCAATAATCATATAAAAAGATGTTCAATCTCATTGATAATAAGGGAAACATAGAGATCCCATTTCACACTTGGAAAACTAGCAAAGTAGGTTAGGCTACTTTATGCCAAGTACTCTTATGCATAAAAATCAACATAAATTCATATCTACTGCTGGTGGGAGTATACATTGTTTTGACCATTTAGAAAAAAAATTTCCTAGCAAAATGAACATTTGCACACCCTAGTCCCTCCATTATTACTAGTTTTATGCCCCAAACTCTTGCACATAGGCAAGAATATATGTAGAAACATTATTCACAAAAATCTAAATAACCTGAATGCCATTAATTGTGAAATTATGAAAGTTATAGTATATATTTACAATAGAATTATTTTGAACAGCAACAAAATGAATGCCTCAACATAATGAATTTTAAAAATACACTATATTTTCTATTAAAGCAATTCATATAACACTAAATGTAGAAGGATTCCATTTATAAAATTAAAGACTAGGCAAAATAACAATGAAATTTAGGGGTAGAATATACTTGGGAGATGAAAACTAGAAAAAAAGGAATGGGGTGAATAATACAATAGACTATTTAACATTCTGTTTTACTCTGGAAGAGAGGGATGGAAATGCAATCAGGAGGAGCAGACTGAGGGCGTCTCAGGTATGGTAATGGTCATTGTATTATTAGTTACAGAATGCATATGATTACATCTAATTTGATTAAATATTATGTTTTCAACAGAAAAAAATTGATCACTATCTGCTCTTTTCTACTTTTCTCCTCACCCTAATATCCATGGTCACAACCAGCCCCCCAGCACCACAACACACACACACACACACACACACACACACACACACACACACATTCCTTCCCTCTCCACTCATATTCCATGGTTTAATCCATGGTGACATAATTTGCCATTGTCGGAAACCTATTTTATTTTAGTCTGCTCTGATTTTGCACCTGCCACAGCTTTTTCTTATCTTACAGCTGTTGAGATCAAAAGTCCAATACATGTCTCATTGGGCTAAAATCAAGGTGTCTGCAAGGCTGCATTCATTTCTCAAGGGAAGAATTCATTTCTTTGCCTTTTCTTGTTTATTTTTAAATTCTCATTTCTACTCTTGCATCATTATCTAATTTGAATGAAGAGAAATGAAAATCATTGCAACATTTGAAGCAAAGTATTATCAAGCTCTTTGTTGCCTGGTGATACAAATTTGCCATTATTTATGGGGAAAATTTGTAACATACACAAGCAATATACTTAGAGTAATAAAAACCAGAAAATGTTAGAGTGGTTGGCAAAAAAAAAAAAAAAGAGAGAAGAAGTCAAAGGAAGTTAGGCAATACACGTTCATATTCTTCCCCAGAAGGCTGAGAAAACTTGAAAAGAGATTTGGGACAGTTAAAATAGACAATTATGTGTCTAAAATGGTGATTTAAGATATACCCTTAAAGACAGCAAACTCCAGAACACGCTTCATAAAGACAATGTCTTGAATTTGTGAGTGATAAGAGATGGCAAAAGCCAGAAAACGACGTAAAAGACCATGTTCCTGAGAAACCAGCTAGCAGTGCTGAAATGCAGTGTTTATAGGAGGATCAGTAAACTACAAGATGCCCAAGGTCAAGAAAGCCAATGTTTCTGAACCATAAATGAAGTCATTCTAGTGGGTATTCCACACCTGCAATGGCCTCGTTCTTGCTTAATTCACCACAAAAGGTCAAACAATCCAGTTCAATATGTATAAAATTGAATAGCAGAAAAGTAGGAAACCGGCTTAGTGACTGGCTTCCAGGATACGAGAGTGCTCCAGAACCTAGTATTTAAACTACTGTGTGATTTTCAAATATCATATCTGTTGAATTCAAAAGACTTTGTTTCAAGTAGCTTGACAACATATCAAAAGTTGAAGATTTGCTACAGTGGAGGATGTTCATTTTAATGCATGTTCAACATTAACACAAGTAGAAACCAGAAAACCTCCAAATACCTCTGTAATAGTAACGTTTATTTAAAGCACTTTCTTTTTACTGGAGACAATACTAACTGTATATATGTGTTTAAAAATCGATCAATTTACTGAAACTTGTATGATTTCAAAGAAAACCAACCAATTATAAAATATAAGATATATAAATGTCTTCTCCATTAGCTTTGTCAACCCTCTCTCACTTAACATGAATAGAATGCTTCAGTAAACTTAATAGAAGTGAAAAGAGGAACCATAAAGAAGAGTATGTTGTTCTAAGCTGACTTCCTAGATGCATTTTTCCAGTGGTACCTTTTTTCATGGCACAGATGTGCAATAAATCAACATCAGGCAAAAACTCTTACTCGTAACATCAATTGTGCATTTGAGGGAACACTGGTATCCAAAAGATCCTCATAAAATGAGCACTTGCCAATCTTTGGGATTTCTGTTAGAGTATATTAAAAATAACAGCTGTAGTTGCTGGCACTTTTATGGCATCTCAGTGGAACTTAACAGTGGTCAGAAGGGATTGGTTTTATTTGGTTTATTAAAGAAGAAATGAAAACATGTCCTCTGAAGCTCATGGATCGTGTCCATAGAGCTGATAAGGGACTAGTTTTTAAAATTTTCAACACCTCATTGGTGTATTGGGGTAGTTACCAAGGAAGGTTTTCTTCTTCTTCTTTTTTTCTTTTGCATTTCTTTAGAAACATAAACAGTAGTTCAGTTCGAGTCACTGAATTTTCGCTATACTCTCAATAGAATGCCCAAGACAGTGTGGATAAGAGAAGTTAGTGTAACTACTCAGATAATCAAAACATGCCAAAGGTACTCCAGGATGACACCTCAAAACCTGCTATATGAGACAACTTCTGTGTCATACCTTAATTTGACACAGTGGAATACTGATGCTCCATCCAAATGGAGACTGGCTCCTACACAGAACATCAGGCACCAGAATTCAAAAAACTGTCCCATAGCTACAGAAAGCATCCCCAGCCCCAGTGTGCCAAAGGCACATTCTAAAGGTGACACGGTAGGGTAGACATTACAAATCCTTACCTAGCACTGCATGACACCCAGCAGAGTTTTAGGCAACTTATTGCTGTTCAGTAACTACTTATTGAGTGCTGTGCACATATTTGAGCTTAAGATTGAAAAAATGCTGTGAAGTGTGAAATATGCTGAAAGCTTGGCATCTGGTGGCTTTGTTCAAATTGGTATGTTAAGTACTGGAATTCACAGGTTAATTTTTATGAAAAAAATTCTTGGTTTATTCTTAGGCTACTGGTTGAAGGTCAAAAGAGTCTATCAATGATAGTTATTTTATTACTGTCAAGCATTACTACTTTCCCCCCTGGTTAAAAAAAAAAACATAGGCACCTACATTTGAATTTTTTGTTGTTATTCCTGCTATGCTGTATGTTGGGGGTCACATTTCATTCTTTTTCCATATGAGTACCCTGTTACTACAGCACCATTTGTTGAATATTTCTTTGTTTGGTTTTTTATTTGTTTGTTTGCTTGTTTGTTTTTGGTTTTGGGAAGTGCATGGGCTGGGAATCGAACCCTGTTCTCCTGCATGACAGGCAAGAATTCTACTACTGAACTACCCTTTCAACCCCTTGAATTCATTTTTAATAGAAATAAACCAATCTTAAGGATGTGTAAACTGCCCCAAAGACATATTTTCTATACAGATGGGATGTCAAATGCTAATAGTATTTTCTAAGATGTGAAGAGAAAGTAATAAAAATGATACTCATTAAGATAGTGTTGACTTGCTACATAAGAAATCTGAAAACCCACCCTGGTGTACAATGAACCTAAAACCCCCTTAAAAGAAAATGTTACTAGCTGTATTTGAGAGATCTGGAAGTATGGGCAAATCTCATCTATTCAAAGGCATTTTTCTAATGAGAATTCTGCTTTGCCTGAGTTCCACCTCAAAAAGATGGTGCAGAGGTGTCTTTCTCTATGCCTCCCTTTAAGTACAACTAAAAACCCTGGATGTTACATATAAAGCAAATGTAAGACTCCAAAAGGTAGAGTAAAAAAGGCAGTCCAGAGAGGGACCACAGAACCTCGTGGTAGTGAGTTCCCTGGGTTTTCTTTTTTTTTTCCCCTCATAAATCCCAAATTTGGTACTAAAGAAGTTTGCAACCCGGAAACATTAAACGCTGCAGGCAAAATAGAGCCCCAACAAAAGCCTGCTCTCTTCTACCAAACAATCAGGAAAGAGACAACTTAGCAAAAAGAAACTTTTGAGATAATCACTGTATACACCATGCAAACACCACAGAGGAAAACTGCCTTCCACCTCTGCCTCCTCTCAGCAAATGCCAGGTCTTCCATCCCCGCCCAGCAGGAAAGAGGCGCGCCCCTGCCGGCTGCTGGGAGGTGTCAAAGCGGGCCAAGTGGAGAGTCAAGACTTGTCACACTCAGTGCTGAGGAGCCCAGGCCTCCCCACCTCACCCCTCTCCTACGCTACCCTCACCCTTCTTGGTACTCGGAGAGGCAAGGTGGGAGAGGTTACAAGGCACTCCTGCCCCTCCCCGCCAGGCTGGAGTCAGCTCAAGACCGAGCCAGAACTCCCACCCCTGCCCAGCGGTAATCTCATTTCATGGCTGAATTTCATCTTTATGGACAGAGTTTTCCACAATCCCATAGCTAGCAAGTGGCAGAGCTGGTAATCCAAAGCCCAGAGCCTGCCAACATAACCAACAGGATATACTATATCTCGAAAGAATCAAAGCATAAGGAACATTTAAGAGCATTTTTTCAAAGAACTATTAGTAGAAACCCCAAAACATTTTTAAACATATATCAGCTTTAAAAAATAACTAAAATATTAACAGCATGCGTTTATATCCAAGGAATAGACAAACACATTAGTAGACAAGTAAACTAGAAATAATAGCTATTAAACTATAAAGTATCAGAAAGGTAAACAAAGGTGTCTCTTTGTTCTTGCTTTTTACTTTCCCTCAAAACCTTACTTCTGAGAGTAGATGCACTTCCATCCATCACTTCAGGTCAAACTAGCCAGGAATATTTATTATTAAAAAAGAGACTAAGACTGAATCTAGCAGCTTGCAGGATGACTAATGATCATTTCCAAAGTGACAAGGAAATTGATAGAGGAACTCTTTTCATAAAAAGTATTATCAGTAATTATAAGATTCTTTTTAAATCACAGTTGCAACAGTCTGCTATATTATATTTGCAATATTATAGTTATATTCAAATTTACTCCAAGGATTTTAGCGTTTAGGGGTACAGCAGGTCAAGAAAATGGATACCACTATAATTTATTACTCCATATACATCCTCTAGACTTAAAATGACAAATTATGAATATTTTCAAGAAAATGGTCTTTATACAGCCCCAGAGGAGCTTAGGGTATTCTTGTGTTCACAGTCCTCCATATGGACCTTCTTTTCCTCTAACTCACACTAAAGTATGCATGACTAAAAGAAACTGAATGTGTCACTTCTCCCTAATGTATCTTCCTTTTACTAGGAATAATTCTGAAAGGTTAAAAAAAAAATTCCTTTAGTTAAGATGATGATGATGATGATGATGATGATGCGAATATGAAATATCAGCTGTCATCCAGAAATTTAAAAGAAAAATTGGGGAACATCTCCAGGAACCCTATTTTTGTTACATAAGGTCAATACCATGCATGGCAGATACACTGAATAAAAGGAATATTTTCCTCTAAAAATAGAAACTTGAACAATCTGATAATCTCTGTGAAAAATATATGTGCTGAGTGCCATGGGCATACAAATAAAAGAGTTACAAATTTTGCTGAGTTTGGGATTCAGAGGAAACTATACCAAAGAGATGACATTTGATAGGGTCTTATACAAGTCTGCTGATTAAACAAATTATAGAAGGCAACAGTTTTGCCAGCAAAGAGAACAGCATGAGGAAGAAATAGATGTGTAAAAGTCCCTGCAATAATTTTGGAAACACAAATGACAATCTTATGTGACTAAAACACAGGAAGCATCAGAGTCAGGCATAAAGACTGAAGATGAAACTAGGAATATAGGTTGTAGGCAATAATGTAATTCAGCAGCTCTGCTGAGCAGTTTAATCGTGGTTTTTTCAGCAGTTGACAGAAAAGTCACAACGTATAAAGCAGGAGCTGGAAAACTACAGGCCTTAGGCCAAATTTGACTCACAATTGGTTTTTTAATAACCTGTGAACCAAGAATGGTTTACATACTTTAAAATGGCTTAAAAAAAATAAAAGCAGAATATTCATGTCAGATAAATGTGTATGAAATTCAAATTTCAATGTCCATAATTAAAGTGTTATCAGAACAAAGATTTTATGTCTTGCCTTGGTTTATACTCAATGGCTGCTTTTGTGTTACAAAAGCAGAATTGAGTGGTTGTAACAAAGACATGGGGCCACAAAACCTAAAGTATTTAGCATCTGACCATTTACAGAAAAAGGTTGCCCACTTCTGTAGAAAGAACGATGTAAGACACTGAATATAAGGAGACCAGAATGAGGAAATCTATTGCAATAGTCCAGGCAGTTAGAGTTTGTACCAAGGCAAGTGGCATGGATGATGCGGGGGAAACTCATTTGCAAGAGACTTGTAAGAAGCACAACCAACAGAGGTTTCTGACAGATTGGTCAGAAACAGATGAGGGAAAGAGATGACTCAAGGATAACAAAAAGTTGCATAAATAGATATTTATAGACAACAGATATATAGCTAACAATGCCATTATCCAAACTTAAGAAGGAAGAAAAAGCTGAGGTGAAGAAGAGGGAGAAAAGAGAACAAATTTAATTTTGCACATGTTAAATATGGAGTATTTGTGGAGGCTACTCTCTTTGCCTTTCTTCTTTCCATATCAGATGGATCATGAATTGTCGTCCAAACTTGTTCATCCCTGCTCGCCCCTCCCCCAATGATAAAAGCTTGCCACCTGCAGCCTGGGCACTGCTCAGGTCTGGTTTTCACTCAAGAAAATCAGGTCTATCCATTTATTAAAGTTATATTCCAACGTGGAGTTTGTCTACACTTAAGCCAAGGTGCTCATGTGTAGCCCACCAGTGTGGGCTGGTTTCAAGTAATGAATCTATGAAGCTAGATGGGTCTAGTCATGGGTGAACATAACAGATATGGACCCTGGCCACACCCATCTTTGCACAGCATTCATCCAAGTTCCTTCCTCTGGTTTGTAGCAAACCCTGGAATCCTGCACGCTCAATTACACCAAATGACTCAAAATACTAATACTCCTGACTAACCGCCCCCTTCTCAAGTGCCAAATTTAGATTTACATTGGAAGATAGCTTCCTCTAACTCACACTAAAGTATGCATGACTAAAAGAAATTCAGTGTGCCTTTTCAATAATAACTTTGAATGTTAACAGGCTAAACTTACCGATTAAAAGATACAGATTGGCAGAATGGATTAAGAAACACAGTTCAGCTATATGCTGCTTACAAGAGACTCATTTTAGATACAAGGATACAAATAGATTGCAAGTGAAAGGATGGAAAAAGATTTTCCACACAAGTTGTAACTAAAAGAAAGCAGGAGTAGCTATACTAATATAGGACAAAATAGACTTTAAATGTAAAAATATCATAAGAGACAAGGAAGGACACTATATACTAATCAAAGGGTCAATTTACCAAGAAGATAAAACAATCATAAATGTTTATGTTCCCAGTTAAGGAGTTCCAAAGTACATGAGACAGACGGTGGCCAAACTGAAGGGAGCAATAGATGTTTCAACAATAATAGTAGAACACTTCAATACACCACTCTCCTTTATAGATAGACCAACCAGACAGAAGATCAACAAGGAAATAGAGAAGTTAAATAACTTGATAAATAATTAGACTTAACAGACATATATAGGTAATTGCACACCAAAGCACAAGGATATTACATTCTTCTCTAGTATTCATGGAACATTCTCCAGGATAGATCATATGCTGGGACACAAAACAGGTCTTTATAAATTTAAAAACACTGAAATTATTCAAAGCATTTTCTCTGATTACAATCGGATGAAGCTGGATCTCAATAACCAACAAAGAATGAGAACATTCACAAATACATGGAGATTAAATAATACACTCTTAAACAACCAGTGGGTCAAAGAAGAAATTGCTAGAGAAATCAGTAGCTATCTGGACATGAATGAAAATGAGAATACAACTTATCAGAACTCATGGGATAAGGCAAAGGCTGTGCTGAGAGGGAAATTTATTATTCTAAATGCCTATATGAAAAAACAATAAAGAGCAAAAATTGAGGGCTTAACAACACAGCTGGAGGAACTCGAGAAAGAACAGCAAAATAACCCGAAAGCAAATGGAAGAGAAATAGCAAAGCTTAAAGCAGAGATCAATGAATGGGAAAACAAAGGAACAATAGAAAGAATCAATAAAACCAAAAGGTGATTCTTTGAGAAAGTCAATAAAATTGACAGGCTACTAGCAAGACTGACAAAGAAAAATGAGACAGGATGCAAATAAACAAAATCAGAAATGAGAAAGGGTACATTACCACAGACCTGAAGAAATAAAAGAAATCATAAGAGGATACTACGAACAGCTATATGCTAACACACTAGGCAACTTAGATGAAGTGGGCAAATATCTTGAGACACACAAACAAGCTACACTGACTCAGGAAGAAATAGAAGATCTCAACAAACCAATCACAAGGAAAGAGATTCAATCAGTCATCAAAAATCTTCCTACAAAGAAAAACCCAGGGTCAGTGTCACAGGGGAATTTTATCAAACATTCTAGAAAGAACTAACACCAATCCTGCTCAAACTTTTCCAAAAAACTGAGGAAAAAAGAACTCTACCTAACACATTTTATGAAGCTAATATCATCTTAATAACAAAACCAGGTAAGGATGTTATAAGAAAGGAAAACTACAGGCCAATCTCCCTAATGAACATAGAAGCAAAAATTCTCAATAAAATATTAGCAAATCGAATCTAACAGCACATTAAAAGAATTATACACCATGACCAAGTGGGGTTTACACCAGGAATGCAAGGATGGTTCAACACAAGAAAATCAGTTAATGTAATACAGCACATTAACAAATCAAAAGGGAAAAATCACATGATCATCTCCATTGATGCTGAAAAAAGCATTTTTGTCAAATGCTTTTCAACAAAATTCAGCATCCTTTTCCAGTAAAAACACTCAAAAAGATAGGAATCAAAGGTAACTATCTCAATATGATAAAGGGAATTGTTCTAGTTTGCTAGCTGCTGGAATGCAATATACCAGCAACAGAATGGCTTTCAAAAAGGGAAATTTAATAAGTTGCTAGTTTACAGTTCTAAAGCTGAGGAAATGTCCCAACTGAAGCAAGTCTATAGAAATGTCCAATCTAAGGCATCCAAGAAAAGATACCTTGGTTCAAAAAGGCTGATAAAGTTCAGGGTTTCTCTCTCTAGTGAGAAGGCACATGGCAAACACAGTCCTGGAAGGGGACATGGCGAACACAGTGTCATCTACTAGCTTTCTCTCATGGCTTCCAGTTTCATGAAGCTCTCTGGGAGGCACTTTCCTTCTTCATCTCCAAAGGTCACTAACTCATGGACTCTGTGCTTCATGGTGTTGCAGCATTCTCTGCTCTCTCCGAATCTCCTTCAATCTCCAAAATGTTACCACTTCTAGAGGACTTCAGAAACTAATCAAGAACCACCCAAATGGGTGGAGAAATGTCATCACCTAATCCAGCTTAACAACCACTCTTGATTAAATCACATCTCCAGGGAGATGAGCTGATTACAGTTTATGGTCTAGCTGATGAGTCAGTTAAGGGAAAAAATCCATTCAAAATAGCAACTAAAAGAATCAAATACTTAGGAATGAACTTAACTAGGGATGTAAAGGAGTTGTACACAGAAAACTACATAACATTGCTAAAAGAAATCAAAGGAGATCTAAATAGGTGGAAAGATATTCCCTGCTCATGGATAAGAGGCCAAATATAGTTGAGATGTCAATTCTCCCCAAAATGATCTACAGATTCAACATAGTACCAATCAAAATTCTAACAATCTACTTTGAAGATTTGGAAAAACTAACTACCAAATCCATCTTGAAGGGAAAGAGACCCGGAATAGCTAAAAGCATCCTAAAAAAGAAGAACAAAGTGGGAAGATTCACACTCCCTGACTTCAAAACCTATTATAAAGCCACAGTGGTCAAAACAGCATGGTACTGGCACAGAAACAGAAGCACTGACCAATAGAACTGAATCAAGAGTGCAGAAATAGAGACTTCCTGGAAGATGGCGGCTTAGTAAGACGCGCGGATCTTAGTTTCTTCTCCAGGACAGCTACTAGCGGAGTAGAAACGATACAGAAAGCGCCCAAAGCCACAACAGAGATAAAAAAGACAGCGTACCCCATCCTGGAACGGCTGGCTGGCTGAGAGAAGCAGTTCGGGTGAGATCGCCGAGGCGCGCGGGCCTCACCGGGCGGGGCGGGAAGCGGCCGGAGTTACTCCCTTCCCCCTTCCCGGGCTGGCTGGGAGAATTGGAGAGGCGGTCCCCTGAAACCAAGGCGGCTGGCGCCCACACCACGCGCAGCCCCCCGGACCAACTGAGAGAATTGGATCGGAAACCCCCAGGCCGCGGAGAACAGTGACGGGTGGGGGAGGCCCCTTCCAAACCCGTGACTCCTGGGGAATGTGCACTCTCTCGGGTGGGCCGCTGCCGCTGGCGCCCTCCCGCCACGCTTGTCGCCCAGGGCTGACTAGGAAATTCGGACGGGCTCTTTCCCGGGCTGGGGAGACCAGCAACCCTCCCTGCGTTCGGACCCCGGGCCGGCTCAAGCCGCTTCGGCTAGCGAACCCCCCGGACGGCGAAAGTTTTCCAAAGTTTAAGGTCCGACAGCACCTTTTACTGGTGGGACCCGCAGACAAACGTGTGCCACGAGTGCCACCTACTTGGCAGGATAAGAAAAACAGAACCCAGAGATTTCACAGAAAAATCTTCCAAACTTTTGGATCCAATACCCAGGGAAATCTGTCTAAATGCGCAGATGCCAACAGAAGATAATGGATCACACTCAAATAATTGAAAATATGGCCCAGTCAAAGGAACAAACCAATAGTTCAAATGAGATACAGGAGCTGAGACAACTAATGCTAAATATACGAACAGAAATGGAAAACCTCTTCAAAACGAAATCGATAAATTGAGGGAGGACATGAAGAAGACATGGGCTGAACATAAAGAAGAAATAGAAAAACTGAAAAAACAAATCACAGAACTTATGGAAGTGAAGGACAAAGTAGAAAAGATAGAAAAAACAATGGATACCTACAATGATAGATTCAAAGAGACAGAAGATAGAATTAGTGATTTGGAGGATGGAACATCTGAATTCCAAAAACAAACAGAAACTATCGGGAAAAGAATGGAAAATTTTGAACAGGGTATCAGGGAACTCAAGGACAATATGAACCGCACAAATATACGTGTTGTGGGTGTCCCAGAAGGAGAAGAGAAGGGAAAAGGAGGAGAAAAACTAATGGAAGAAATTTTCACTGAAAATTTCCCAACTCTTATGAAAGACCTAAAATTACAGATCCAAGAAGTGCAGCGCACCCCAAAGAGATTAGACACAAATAGGCGTTCTCCAAGACACTTACTACTTAGAATGTCAGAGGTCAAAGAGAAAGAGAGGATCTTGAAAGCAGCAAGAGAAAAACAATCCATCACATACAAGGGAAACCCAATAAGACTATGTGTAGATTTCTCAGCAGAAACCATGGAAGCTAGAAGACAGTGGGATGATATATTTAAATTACTAAAAGAGAAAAAATGCCAACCAAGACTCCTATATCCAGCAAAACTGTCCTTCAAAAATGAGGGAGAAATTAAAACATTCTCAGACAAAAAGTCACTGAGAGAATTTGTGACCAAGGGACCAGCTCTGCAAGAAATACTAAAGGGAGCACTAGAGTCAGAACCGAAAAGACAGAAGAGAGAGGTATGGAGAAGAGTGTAGAAAGAAGGAATGTCAGATATGATATATATATAATACAAAAGGCAAAATGGCAGAGGAAAATATTATCCAAACAGTGATAACACTAAATGTTAATGGACTGAATTCCCCAATCAAAAGACATAGACTGGCAGAATGGATTAAAAAACAGGATCCTTCTATATGCTGTCTACAGGAAACACATCTTAGACCCAAAGATAAACATAGGTTGAAAGTGAAAGGTTGGGAAAAGATATTTCATGCAAATAACAACCAGAAAATAGCAGGAGTGGCTATACTAATATCCAACAAGTTAGACTTCAAATGTAAAACAGTTAAAAGAGACAAAGAAGGACACTATATACTAATAAAAGGAACAATTAAACAAGAAGACATAACAATCATAAATATTTATGCACCGAACCAGAACGCCCCAAAATACGTGAGGAATACACTGAAAACACTGAAAAGGGAAATAGACACAAATACCATAATAGTTGGAGACTTCAATTCCCCACTCTCATCAATGGACAGAACAACTAGACAGAGGATCAATAAAGAAATAGAGAATCTGAATATTACTATAAAGGAGCTAGACTTAACAGACATTTATAGGACATTACATCCCACAACAGCAGGATACACCTTTTTCTCAAGTGCTCATGGATCATTCTCAAAGATAGACCATATGCTGGGTCACAAAGCAAGTCTTAACAAATTTAAAAAGATTGAAATCATACACAACACTTTCTCGGATCATAAAGGAATGAAGTTGGAAATCAATAATAGGCGGAGTGCCAGAAAATTCACAAATACCTGGAGGCTCAACAACACACTCCTAAACAACGAGTGGGTCAAAGAAGAAATTGCAAGAGAAATTAGTAAATACCTCGAGGCAAATGAAAATGAAAACACAACATATCAAAACTTATGGGATGCAGCAAAGGCAGTGCTAAGAGGAAAATTTATTGCCCTAAATGCCTATATCAGAAAAGAAGAAAAGGCAAAAATGCAGGAATTAACTGTTCAATTGGAAGAACTGGAGAAAGAACAGCAAACTAATCCCAAAGCAAGCAAAAGGAAAGAAATAACAAAGATCAGAGCAGAAATAAATGAAATTGAAAATATGAAAACAGTAGAGAAAATCAATAAGACCAGAAGTTGGTTCTATGAGAAAATCAATAAGATTGATGGGCCCCTATCAAGATTGACAAAAAGAAGAAGAGAGAGGATGCAAATAAATAAGATCAGAAATGGAAGAGGAGACATAACTACTGACCTCACAGAAATAAAGGAGGTAATAACAGGATACTATGAACAACTTTACGCTAATAAATACAATAATTTAGATGAAATGGACGGGTTGCTGGAATGACATGAACAACCAACTTTGACTCAAGAAGACATAGATGACCTCAACAAACCAATCACAAGTAAAGAAATTGAATCAGTCATTCAAAAGCTTCCCAAAAAGAAAAGTCCAGGACCAGACGGCTTCACATGTGAATTCTACCAAACGTTCCAGAAAGAATTAGTACCAATTCTCCTCAAACTCTTCAAAAAATCGAAGTGGAGGGAAAACTGCCTAATTCATTCTATGAAGCCAACATCACCCTCATACCAAAACCAGGCAAAGATATTACAAAAAAAGAAAACTACAGACCAATCTCTCTAATGAATACAGACGCAAAAATCCTCAATAAATTCTAGCAAATCGTATCCAACAACACATTAAAAGAATTATACATCATGACCAAGTAGGATTCATCCCAGGTATGCAAGGATGGTTCAACATAAGAAAATCAATTAATGTAATACACCATATCAACAAATCAAAGCAGAAAAATCACATGATCATCTCAATTGATGCAGAGAAGGCATTCGACAAGATTCAACATCCTTTCCTGTTGAAAACACTTCAAAAGATAGGAATACAAGGGAACTTCCTTAAAATGATAGAGGGAATATATGAAAAACCCACAGCTAATATCATCCTCAATGGGGAAAAATTGAAAACTTTCCCCCTAAGATCAGGAACAAGACAAGGATGTCCACTATCACCACTATTATTCAACATTGTGTTGGAGGTTCTAGCCAGAGCAATTAGACAAGAAAAAGAAATACAAGGCATCAAAATTGGAAAGGAAGAAGTAAAACTATCACTGTTTGCAGACGATATGATACTATACGTCGAAAACCCGGAAAAATCCACAACAAAACTACTAGAGCTAATAAATGAGTACAGCAAAGTAGCAGGTTACAAGATCAACATTCAAAAATCTGTAGCATTTCTATACACTAGTAATGAACAAGCTGAGGGGGAAATCAAGAAATGAATCCCATTTACAATTGCAACTAAAAGAATAAAATACCTAGGAATAAATTTAACTAAAGAGACAAAAAACCTATATAAAGAAAACTACAAAAAACTGTTAAAAGAAATCACAGAAGACCTAAATAGATGGAAGGGCATACCGTGTTCATGGATTGGAAGACTAAATATAGTTAAGATGTCAATCCTACCTAAATTGATTTACAGATTCAATGCAATACCAATCAAAATCCCAACAACTTATTTTTCAGAAATAGAAAAACCAATAAGCAAATTTATATAGAAGGGCAGGGTGCCCCAAATTGCTAAAAACATCTTGAGGAAAAAAAACGAAGCTGGAGGTCTTGCGCTGCCTGACTTTAAGGCATATTATGAAGCCACAGTGGTCAAAACAGCATGGTATTGGCATAAAGATAGATATATCGACCAATGGAATCGAATAGAGTGCTCAGATATAGACCCTCTCATCTATGGACATTTGATCTTTGATAAGGCAGTCAAGCCAACTCACCTGGGACAGAGCAGTCTCTTCAATAAATGATGCCTAGAGAACTGGATATCCATATGGAAAAGAATGAAAGAAGACCCATCTCTCACACCCTATACAAAAGTTAACTCAAAATGGATCAAAGATCTAAACATTAGGTCTAAGACCATAAAACAGATAGAGGAAAATGTTGGGAGATATCTTATGGATCTTACAACTGGAGGCGGTTTTATGGACCTTAAACCTAAAGCAACAGCACTGAAGAAGGAAATAAATAAATGGGAACTCCTCAAAATTAAACACTTTTGTGCATCAAAGAACTTCATCAAGAAAGTAGAAAGACAGCCTTCACAATGGGAGACAATATTTGGAAATGATATATCAGATAAAGGTCTAGTATCCAGAATTTATAAAGAGATTGTTCATCTCAACAACAAAAAGACAGCCAACCCAATTACAAAATGGGAAAAAGACTTGAACAGACACCTATCAGAAGAGGAAATACAAATGGCCAAAAGGCACATGAAGAGATGCTCAATGTCCCTGGCCATTAGAGAAATGCAAATCAAAACCACAATGAGATATCATCTCACACCCACCAGAATGGCCATTATCAACAAAACAGAAAATGACAAGTGCTGGAGAGGATGCGGAGAAAGAGGCACACTTATCCACTGTTGGTGGGAATGTCAAATGGTGCAACCACTGTGGAAGGCAGTTTGGCGGTTCCTCAAAAAGCTGAATATAGAATTGCCATACGACCCAGCAATACCACTGCTGGGAATATACTCAAAGGACTTAAGGGCCAAGACACAAACGGACATTTGCACACCAATGTTTACAGCAGCGTTATTTACAATTGCAAAGAGATGGAAACAGCTGAAATCTCCATCAACAGAAGAGTGGCTAAACAAACTGTGGTATATACATACGATGGAATACTATGCAGCTTTAAGACAGGATAAACTTATGAAGCATGTAATAACATGGATGGACCTAGAGAACATTATGCTGAGTGAGTCTAGCCAAAAACTAAAGGACAAATACTGTATGGTCCCACTGATGTGAACAGACATTCGAGAATAAATTTGGAATATGTCCTTGATAACAGAGTCCAGCAGGAGGTAGAAACAGGGTAAGACAATGGCCAATTGGAGTTGAAGGGATACAGACGGTGTAACAGGACTAGATACAAAAACTCAAAAATGGACAGCACAATAATACCTAATCATAAAGTAATCATGTTAAAACACTGAATGAAGCTGCATCTGAGCTATAGGTTTTTGTTTTGTTTTTTTTTGTTTTGTTTTGATTTTACTATTATTACTTTTATTTTTTTCTCTATATTAACATTCTATATCTTTTTCGGTTATGTTGCTAGTTCTTCTAAACCAATGCATATGTACTAAGAAATGATGATCATGCATCTATGTGATGATGTTAAGAATTAATGATTGCATATGTAGAATGGTATGATCTCTAAATGTTGGGTTAATTTCTTTTTTTCCGTTAATTAAAAAAAAAAAAAAAAAAGAGAAGGGATAATTGGAGCTGAAGGGATACAGACTGTACAACGGGACTGGATATAAAAACTCAGAAATGGACAGCACAATACTACCCAATTGTAATGCAATTATGTTAAAACACTGAATGAAGCTGCATGTGAGGTATAGGTTTTTTGTTTTTGTTTTTGTTTTTTTTTCTTTCTATTATTGTTTTAATTCTTATTCTGTTGTCTTTTTATTTCTTTTTCTATATCGATGCAAATGTACTAAGAAATGATGAATATGCAACTATGTGATGTTACTAAGAATTACTGATTGTACATGTAGATTGGAATGATTTCTAATTGTTTTGTTAATTCTTTTTTTAATTAATAAAAAAAAAAATATTGCAAAAAAAAAAAAAGAGTGCAGAAATAGACCACCAAATCTATGGTCAATAGATTTTTGGCAAGGATCCCAAATCTTCTGAACTGGGACAAAATAGTCTTTTCAATAATTGGGCATGGAAGAATTGGACAGCAATAGCCAAGAGAATGAAAGAGGACCCCTATTTTACACCCTACACAAAAATTGACTCAAAGTGGATCAAACATCTAAATATAAGAACTAGCACCATAAGGCTTCTAGAAGAAAATATAGGGAAACATCTTCAAGAGGTAGTTGTAGGAGGTAGCTTCATAAACTTAACACCCAAAGTACAAGCAACAAACGAAAAAATAGATAAATGGGAACTCCTCAAAATCAAATGTTTCTGCACCTCAAAAGACTTTGTCAAAAAGGTGAAGAGGCAGTCAATTCAACGGGGGAAAGTATTTGGAAACCACGTATCAGACAAAGGTTTGATTTCCTGCGTATACAAAGAAATCATACAACTCAACAACAAAACAACAAACAACCCAATTATAAAATGTACTAAAGATTTGAGTAGGCATTTTTCTGAAGAGCAAATACAGATGACTCAGGAGAACATAAAGAGATGATTATCTTCATTGGCTATAAGGGAAATGTAGATCAAGACTACGATGACATACCACCTCACAATTATAAGAATGGCTGCTATTAAACAGGAAACTATAAATGTTGAAGAGGACGTGGAGAAACTGGGACACTTATGCACTGCTGGTGGGAATGTATAATGGTACAGCCACTATGGAAGACTGTTTGGCAGTTCCTTAGGAAACTAAACATCGAGTTGTCTTAAGACCCAGCAATCGCACTACTTGGTATATACCCAGAAGAGCTGAAAGCAACGACTCAAACAGACATTTGCACATCAGTGTTCATAGCAGCATTATTCACAATCGCCAAAAGATGGAATCAAACAAAATGCCCATCAACAGACGAGTGGATCAACAAAATGTGGTATATACATACAATAAAATATTACACAGCAGTAAGAAAAAATGATGACCTGAAACACATGACAAGATGGATGACCCTTGAAGACATAATGCTGTGCGAAATTATCCAGAAACAAAAGGATAGATACTGTATGATTCCACTTTCATGACCAGCATAAAGGTATAATCAGAGGCTTATAATATAGAATACAGGGGACTTAGAGATACCAAGAAGCTAGAAATGAGTGAGCCATTAGCTAAAGAGGTTGAACTCCAATGTAAGGGAATAGATAGGAATGAAGGTGGTTCTCTAGTGGGACTGTAGGTAATATTACCATACTGAAGATGAACAAGATGGAAAGGGTTGTATAGACCTATGTGTTTAACACTAGAAATATGAATTAGTTCTCACAAGAATTACTGCAAAGATATGAGTCTTGTATAAAGAGCATTTATTTCGTTTGGAATTGAAATTTTCTGTAGTGCATAATCTAATTCAACCTACCTGTATAGCTCATTTGAACAACTGAAATACAGGAAGCACACAATAAGAAAGAGTTCCTTTAATCCTGTATAGATTATTTTAATGCCTGGATACATCCTAGAGTGTTTATTAAGCAGATAATCAAAAAGTATTGGCAAAGTCCCCTGAGAGATGGGAGAAAAATGTAGAACTATTAAACTTTACCATCAGGGAATCCCCTGATACTATCTATGTCAAACTTTAGGGATATCCAAATCAATAGGCCTTGCCCTCAATCAGGAGGTTTACTCTTGTGAAGCATATGTAGGTAGTGGAGAAGCTTAGCCTACCTAGGCATGCCCTAAGAGTTACTTGTGGAGGATATTTTTGTTGCTCAGATGCGTCCTCAGTCTCTCAAAGCCCAACTCTGCAAGTGAAACCATTGCCCTTCCCCCTACGTGGGACATGACATCCAGGGGTAAAAGTCTTCCTGGCAACATGGGAGATGACTCCCAGGGATGAATCCAGACCTGGAACCATGGGATCAACAATTCCATCCTGACCAAAAGGGGGAAAAGAAGTATAATTAATAAAGCGCCAATGGCAGAGAGAGTTCAAATAGTCAGGAGGCTACTCTGGAGGCTGCTCTTAATGCAAGCTTCAATTAGGCCTTGCTACCTATCATAACCTGCCAAACCCCAACCAGGACCATTCCAGCCAATCCTCAAGAACACCTAGGGCAATATATAAAATTCCACAAGGGTTCCAGGCACTAGAGTAACTTTCCAGAAACCTACCACCTCCAGATGGGTGCCTAGTCCAGATAAGTCCTGAAACCTAGCCCAGCCTCTCTAAAACATCAGATAGTTCCCTCTCCCTACCCAATATTAGTGACAGACCTTCCAATATGAAAAATTTAGAATCATCATAGCCCAAATACCCCTAAAGAGAAGGAAGGAAAGGTCAAAGGTGATGGTGGAGTTATACAGAGAAGATAGGATTTAACAAATGAATATGACTGCTGAATCATTAAATTGATATGTCTTTTAGCTCCAGTATTTTAGAGCAGCTAGAAGTAAAAACCTAAAATCGGAAATTGTAACCCATGTCAAAGTCTGAAATATGTTCTACAACTAATTGTGGTGCTGTGCTTTGAAATTTATAGCTTTTCTGTATATATGTTATTTTTCACAAAAAAAGAAGGAAAAAAAAAGTCGATTGTGATGATTAAAAAATATTTAAGGCCTCTAGCCTCCTATATTCTGGAGCAGCTAGAAGGAAAAACATGAGAGAATCGTATGGTAGCCCTTGACAAACTCTGGGATCTGTCCTGTAACTACTTGTTGAAAAGTGCTTTGAAAACTATTGCTTTTTTATTTCTTTGCTTTGTATATATGTTATACTATACAATAAAAAAAGTTTAAAAAAAAAGAATACATAGGAAATATACAGTGATAAAAATAAGTTTATTCCTTCTGAATGTTTTATAGTAAGGGACGTGACATGGACACAAATAACCATAATACGTATTAGAAAGTGACAAAATACATTAGAAAGTTTTATATAAAATGCTATGGTTAGTCAAAGTGAAGCTATTTCCAACAAGTATACTTAGATATGGTTTGATAAATGCCCTTGATTTTTTGTTCATCCAGTCATTTATCAGCAAACCATTTCAACATAGTATGAACTGGATATATGATAGAGACAAAACATAGCAAAGTACTCTGATCTCTTGATTACTGGACACAGGTGAAGTTACTATTTTTAAATGACAAAAAAAATTTAATTCCTCTAAGAGTAGAAAAGATAATCTATTTGTTCTCATGGACAACTCTAGACAGTACTTTCAGTTCTGCAGATGTTAGTTAACTTTTTCTGCACAGTTTTGAAATCCTGGTAAAATAATGTGAAATGATTTTCTGTTTTATAATGCTTAGATTGGTGAGAATGGAGATGATTGAAGGTACCTGAGAGATAACGTCTCGATTTTTTTCTTCTTTGTTTTTGTTTGTTTGTCTTATCAATGGCTGGAGGAAAGAAGAAGGGATACTGGAGCTTAGGCTTTGAGAACCAGAGGCGGGTCCAGGGGATTCCCACAGGGCAAGGAAGAATGGGTCCTAGAGAAACAAAGACAATGGAAAGGTGGAGAAAGGAACAGGTGGTGAACACCCTGTGACAGGTCTGGCTGATGGCCCCCAGGAGCACGTTATCTGAGACCCGGTTTTAAATGTTCCTTTTTTGCAATGTGTTCTATCCACTAGCATTTGCTGGTTCTCCACAGTCTCTTGTTGGGTACCCTGAATGTTGTGCCAGTGTTTAGGTGAAGTCTGTAGAAGAATCTGGAGCAGCACACCAGAGGGACGGACAACCAACAACCAAGCTCACAAGCCCTCTCCCAGGACCCTCAGACCTAACAGGAAAGAGGCTGGACTCCTTCCGTGGTGCTGGGTGAGGCTCTTTCTATGACATTTGCACATTAAAGGAAAGATGACTGCAGACGGCTGGAAAACTTAGAACACTTTGTTCTCACCCGTGAATATGATACGGTTTCTGCTCTCAAAAGGCTCATAGTCTTTGACCTTGATAAATGGATAGATTCAAGTTTGTTCTAGGCAGGTGAAAAAGTATGAGTGGAAGCAAGACAGTGGAAAATTCCAGGTTTCAGGGTTTTTTCTTTTTAATTGAGAGAAAAAAAGGGTTTTCTCTGTTTCAAAAAACTTACTTAAAATTTACTTTTGGAACACAATCCACTTACAGGCTTAATTTAGAAGAAAAAAATACACTAAGTATTCACAGATGCATGGCCAGAAAGAGATAGTTCTACTTGAGAAATGAAAACATGAACAAACAAATCTTTTCTGTTCCTAATTTGCAATCAGTAATGAGGTAGCACATTTTCATTCCATTAAATTATTTAATTCCAGAAAAATCCAGCATTATCAAGCACCATTTATAGTCTTAATGAAGGATATTTTAAAATGTTTAACTACAATGGTTTTGTTTAATTCAATTTTATATAATTACCACAAAGCTTGCCTTTCTGTCAAATCTGCAATTTTTCAGATTCTTCTAATGCTATCATCTACCTAAAGTAAATGTAAACATAATGATGACAATATCTTGTATTTGCACAAATAACACTCTTCACAGTTTTTAAAACCTTTGCATAGATATGCTCTCATAATATTCAAAGATCTTTCTTATTATGTTCTCTCCAAGTCCTTATTAGATAGATTGGGGAAGAATCTTTGTCTCCATTTTTCAAAGGAGGAAACTAAGGCACAGAGTTTAAGAGTTTGGCTCAAGACAGCAAAACCACATATTGGAAGTATCATCCAACTCTTAATCCAAGCTCATGTTCACATGTCACTATACCTCTCCTGTGTCTATTATGATCTCCAGTTTCAGAGTATTCTCTGCATTTAAAAAATATTATTTATTAATAATGAATATCATTAATGACTTGAATTAAATATATTTTAAGAAATCAAACCTTTCTTGATATTGATCACCTATCATTTCAAGCAATGCAGTAAGTCTGAGAAACTAGCAGGGACTGGGGTACAGAATCATTCAGTCTGGGAGAATTAATCTCTTGCTAGCTAACAAAAACTTATATTCCAAATTCAGAAAAGCATTTGAGATGCCTTGTTAGGTACAACAAGAATAAACTACACATTTTAAAGCGTCACCTTTAGCCAAAGCAATAACATCAGGCACGATCTTTTTCAATTGTATTCTATCACAGATATAAGCAGTATCCCCAGAGGCTGATGAAAAAGTAAGGAAAACGTAAACTCAAATTGATTTAACAAAGGAAATGAATCTACTTATGGTAACACAAGAAACCAGAAACTGAGAAGAAACTTAGATAAGTTTTCTCACCAGTATGTTAGTTTTGTGCTTTAAGCAATGCCACCTATATTACTAACTGGGGGTACTGCACCACAGCAGGGGGAGACTGCCACTTTTGTTTTTTAATGAGGAAACACTGTGAGACATAGAGAGTAAGTGGATATATGCTGTGAATTTGGAAATATTCTCTACTAGGAAGCGGTGCTCTTGAGAGAGGGAATTTAATTTAAGACATGCTTTCCCTAAATGTAAGAGTCTGACAGGCACCATGTGTTCCAATCTCCAAGACAGGGGATAAGAATTAAAAGACGGTAAACTTCCTGATCTTTAGACCATAAGGACCATGTCCACTTACCTCTGTACTGCTAACACCTGCCCTAAGAAGCTGGCATTTAGTAGATAAGATTACTCAGCAAATATTTTTTAATCCATGAATAAAGTGTTCTGGTTAATTGAACTTGCTGACTAACTAAGACTTAAAAACTATATGTAAGTTGCCAATTTTTAAGGAATTGGGATGCACGAAATTGCATTTAACCCCAAGCATTTCTGATCATTTTATCACTTAAAATATTCACAAATATCTCTAGGGTCATTCAGTGCATCGGGCTTGCTCTTAGGGACAGCAATATTATACATGCTAACAAGATAATTTTTAGTGTTTGGGTTACCTATACATTAAATAGGACATTAGGTTATCCACAAGTTACAGGTTATCGTCAAGTTAATTTGACTCATATTTAATAAACTGCTGGCTGGAATACAAGGTGATTTCAATTTGGTATCAAAGTTGATATTCTCATATCAGTAACTTGATTCTCTTTATTTCACTTTCTTACATAAGACCCTACCCACAGTGGTTCTTCACCTCATTTATTCTTTTGTACATTTACATGCTGGAGGTTCAGTGAAGAAATTTGTGCTTAAGCTGACCAAACCTGTAGCCTTGGGTGGCCAAGGGGCTTAATCCCAGCCTGGGAGAGAAGAGGCACTGGGAGTGGCAGATCCCACAGCCACTCAGGGTTTTAGAACCTCAACTATAAGACTAGGCAGAATTTTCCTTGATCGTGTTGGTGATACCCATCTGTTCTATTGTGTGAACTGCAATACAATCCTCACCAACTGCTCAGAACTCCTCTCTGCTTGTTTCACAGGCGCCGCTGGCAGAGCCTTTCTTTTCAACAAGGTAGTTAACCTGTAGTACAGAGAAGTTCAAGACAGGGTCAAGCCCACTGGCTGCCTCGTGCTTCGAGACATGAGCTGCAAAAACTGCAATAGCAAACTGGGTCGGATCTAAGAGTTTGTCACTGAAGACAGCCAGCATCCTGGAACATGCTCTAACTCAGAGAGTGAGGGCTCTGAGGATCACTTACCACCTGATAACTCTTGGAGAAAAATTACATTTTTTCCTAGGTCTCCTTCACTGAAGACAAAAACCTACTTATATATATTTAACATCAGAGTTGGATTCATGAACTGTGTGACCAAGAGGTTGTGAGAATCTAAGATGGAACCTTTCTTTCATCTCCTCCTCTTTTTGTTTTTTTTAATTTTCTCTTTTCCATCCAACAGCTGTGTGTAGACAGATAATTATGCAGATGCCATTATTTTTCCCCTATGTTTACAGCTTGAGGCAGAACAGTCTATCTGTAGCTATGTCATGGGCTATGCAAGGAAAAAGTCTGGGCTATTAGAGTGAAAAATAGTGTATTTCACGTTAATTTTGAGAGGAAAGTATGTCAGGAGCATGTTTTTAAAACTCATTTGGATTTCATTTTAAAACTTTTTCTAAAAACCCAGTTATTTCACCTAATTTGTGAGCTTCAGAAAAGAGAGTCGAATTTGTAACCAGCATAAAGGTTCGGTGTTAGGATGGTTTTGCCAACCGTCGCGCCATATTCATGAGCCACAGCATGAATATCCGTTCTTCCTTATCAGTCAGGTTGTCCCCAAAGATGTCACCATTCCGAATTATTTGTCAGCCCATAATTAATGTTGATTAGAAAGTTTTTCTGAAATGGCGAAGAACTGCTATGTTGTTGTTGTTACAGTAATAGTTGGATGTTTTTGATCCCGTATTACTTATAAAATCACTTTTTAAAAGAGGGGAATATTTGATAAGCAATTTTCACAGTAGTGTTTCTTTTCCCTTCTAAGCTAAACTGACTGTGTATAAGAGGTTACTTTCTGTTTAGATTAAAGCATCCTGTCTCAACCCCTCGGTGCTGCATTTACTATGCACAGAATATAAATGTGCACTCATGGAGGAAGCATTTAACCTGCATCTGTTCTGAAAAAGAAGGGGAGAAATGAAGGAGCCCGTCTAAAAATACTATTTTACAAGCATTTAAACCTTCCCCCCTCAGTTTTGCTTTGATTTTGACACAGTGTAGATGGCCTAATAGTTTCATGAAAGACTAGATCTCTCTCACTAGCATTAGTTTTTCTGATCTTCCCTTAGAAGTACAGCTATTGAAATTGAAACTGTCCTTGGTCCCCTCAGCAAAAAGGAATCAAATTTGGTTCAGGCTGTTATTTTAGCCCAAAATATATGACATGATGAAGTATTAAAATGTAAACATTTCTTCACCCAAGTACTTTTAGATATCCTAGTTTTTGCATCAGACAGAATAAATGGCATTAAGAATGGCTAATACCAAAAAAAAAGACAAACAATAAATTAATTAATAATCAAAATAGATAGTATGTCCCAGAATAACATAGGCTATGAGGAAAATTAAAGTAAGGTTAGTGGTAAGGTTGTGTATGACAGAAGACAGTGCAATTTTAACTAAGTCAGTTGGAGAAGACTTCACCAAGGTAGATATCTGAGCACAGACCCAAGGAGATGAGGGAAGAATTTTCCTGGCAGAAGGATCAGAGAGTACAGAGGCCTAGAGGTATGGGCATGCCTAGTATGTATTTAAAATCCTGATGTGTGCCTAAGGAGGCAATTAGGGCGGCCATAAAGGGTGAGGAGGAGGGTGGCTGTAGGAATGGTCCTAGGAGATGAAACCGCAGAGGTACGAGTGGACAGTCTTTGAGGTTCTTCAGACTTTGGCTCAACTCTGAATGAGGTATGGAGCCACTAGAGAGTACAGAACCGAGAAATGGCTTGATCTGACATGTTAAAAGTTTCCCTCACATTGCTTCTTGAGAATAGATGGCAGGAACAAGAATGGAAGCAGGGAGAACAGTTAGGAGGCTACTGCAATAATTCAGGGAAGAGAGGATTGATTGTGAGACTAGTGAATCGGGAAAACAGAGATCAAGATACCAACATTATTGCTGATTAAAATTCAGTTGGAATGCTGTGACCCAGTGATTGTACACTTTGGATGGTTTGTATGGTGTGAGAATATATCTCAATAAGAATGCATTTTCAAAAAGGGAGGGGTGGGCCATGGTGGCTCAGCAGGCAGAGTTCTCACCTGCCATGCCGGAGACCCAGGCTCAATTCCTGGTGCCTGCCCATGTAAAAGAAAAAACTCAGTTGGAGACACTGAGGACAAGAGTGAGTTTCCTGATACTGAATCCCATATTTACTCATCCAGTCACAGGCAATACCAGTCAACCACAGGTCACTTGCTAAGCTTACAGTGTGGGCAAGAGCAGACAAAAATGTATGTTTTCCTCTGGCAGGAAGATCCTATGGAGAAAGGCAGAAACGAGTCGAGCCAATTCCCTTGTCCCCATCATATAATTCCCTGCATTTCCTCTGGAAAGGAGAGAGTGAGGGGCAGAGAAAATCCAGAGAAGCTGCTGCTCTGGAACAAAGAGGAGGTAGGAGTATATCACTTTCCAACCCACTTTGCTCTTTAGTCCCTTAATGTATTGGGTTTAAGCCTATGGTTGAGCTTTGCCCACCACACTGGGCATGATGGTCAGCAACCTTTCCGGACCTGTTCCCACCCTCATGGGATCACTCTCCCGACACCACACATGGCTCCATTATGGATCCTCCTGACACTACTCGTGAGCAAAGGAGATTTTTCTCTCTCAGTTTTCTGAATTGCATATTCATTAAATCAATTCAGGACAATCTTTCCCAAGTCTGATCATCCTATCTTTGTTCTATTTCTCAGCCCAAACTTATTTCCAGTCCCATTATCAAATGCTCAGCAGAGTTTCTGTAAGTCAGTTAGGTGATAACATAAAAACACTGCATACGTTAAAAGGCCACCAAACTAAGGATGTCCCAAATATGAGAACAATCCATCCCATTCTATCAAATCTCCATGGAAAGAGTAGAATCTGAGGATTAAATCTGTTTATAAATTAAAGTCCAAAGATATCTAAATCCAAGAATACAAAGTATGAACTTAAATTATCCTGTCTTTGTGAGTTAAAAGTCCAAAGAGGGGGTGCAAGGGTGGTTCAGTGGTAGAATTCTCACCTGCCATGCAGAAGACATGCGTTTGATTCCTGGCCCATGCACTTCCCCCCTAAAATTCAACAAATGCTGCTGCAATAACAGGACAGTCACATGGAAAAATAATGAAATGTGAGCCCACAATACAGCGTACAAAAAAAAAAAAAAAAAAAAAAAAAAAACGCCCAAAGAAATGAACACCTTCCTCAATTTCTCATTCTGTTCAATCTCAGCCAGAGGGGACTTTTGCTGCCTGTGTTTACTAGGGGACTTCTGGGCAGCTGCGGCCTGAACTGTCACCCTAGTGGGTTTCTTCAAGTCTGAGAGGTATTAGTTCAATATTCAGTCTCTCATAAACCCCACTTTTGATAAGTTCAAAGTACTTGTAGCCATTCAATACAATCATAGATTGGTCCCAGCCCATGAAAATTGAGATAAATCCATGTTCCCAGGACCCTGGACTTAATGCTGCCAAAGGCCACCACAAGCAGTTCAGGACAGAGAAAATCTTTCCAGGATGCCATTCAGTTTATGGTAGTAGTCAAAGGTCCATGACCTGCAAATTCAGACTTTCAAAATGTAAAAGAAGGGAAAGCAAAGGTGAGTGCAGGAGTGCAAACTTGATTTGGAGAACAGAAGGTTTTCTATCTGATACCTTCTATTTTCGCTGAAAAGATGAGAGTGAGAGTGCTAAGTATAAGGAGCAGGATGGAATACTGGACTTGGAATGTTCATGAGAATTGAAAAAAGTGTGAAATAGTCATTTTGGAAATTGGAGAATACATAAAATTGCAATTCAGTTATATTGTCAAGCAGTGTAAAGTGCTGTTGGAAGTCAGGGTAACCTGAATATAGATGGGAACTGTCTATATTCAGAAGCACTCTGAACAACTGAGTTAAAATACAGGGAAAACTGAATAGCTAAGCTCCTACAGGAATGGAGTTTTTTCAAATGACTATAATTAAAAAGAAGAAGAAGAAGAAGTAGGCCTTTAGGATACTGGTGGTAATGTTTCTGGCCATGGGTCATGATTTCTAACTCAGGTTAGGAGAGAAATGAAGAAAGTAGGTACCAGAAGAACTGGAAGAAATTAGGCCAGTGGCCGGATGGCTCAAACAGATTGGAAGATGGAAGATGATTGTGTGGGGTGTTTGGGAAAGCAAGTCGGAGATAGAGAGCAAGATGACTGAATGAGTGATTTTGGAGACAGAGCAATTACTGGTGATGACCAGATCCAAGATATGACTATGAGAATTGACGTTTGAAGTGAAGGATATGGTGTTGGAGGAAAAGAAAAGGTAAGGGATCCAGGAAGCTTTGGTGCTGGCTGAGAGTCCATGACAAGGACAGTCACCCAGGATCACAGCAAGTGGAAGGGAGGAGAGGAAGGGCAGGGCCTAGGGACAAAATCCTCCGGGAAGGAGGACTGTTGGACTGTTGACAAGAGCATCAGTGAATGACAGCAGTGATAAGTGGAGAAGGTAATACAGCCAAATGGCAAGAATTGAAACACCAAAACAAAACACAAAGGTAGAAAAAGGAAAGCTATGTTCTCAATTTTGGGTTTCTTTTGCGTGAGTAAATCGCTAGGATGGCAGTGAGGACAAAGACGGACACCTGTCCACTGCCTGGTCCAAAGAATATGGGGGCATTAGAAAGCAACAGCAGCCACTTCACAGAACAGCAGAAGCAACTGTGTTCTCCTGGGCTAACGAAGTTTCAATTTAGGTAAAGAAACAGAGAAAATCCCCTCAGCCTTTCTTTCCTTCTTTCCTTCCTTTCACAAATATATACTGAGAGTCTCTTATGTGCTTAGAATGGTTCTAGGTTTGGAGACACAGTGGGAGAAACAAGATTCTCAGTCTCAGGAAGTTTATATTTTCATGACAGGAGAAGGAAATAAGCATAAAAAATATATGATCTGTATTATAACCTCCAATAATAATTTATGCAAAGAAAATTACAAGAGGCAAAGGGAGATTGACAGGTTGAAGAAGATATTTTGGATAAGATTTTCAGGTATGCATCTCTGAGATGTGACATTTGAACAAAGATTTAAAGGCTGCTAAGAGAAGAGAGTGACATTGAGGAGATTTTCCTAATTAAAAGCAATGACAAAATGGGAATATCTAGAAGGCAGAAGAGGGCTGGAGGGAGTAGAAAGGGACCTATACTTGTGGCAAGAAAGCGTGAAGTAGTTGGGAGTGACTAATGAGAAAGAAATTTGGTGGAAGTGGCAGGGCCTGGAAATGTGAGTTGAAGAAAGCTGAAATGAAAACATGCATGTGTTAATAAATGTTTAACAACTGCCTCTTAGGGGAGACCAAGGGTGAGAGTGGAAAAACTGAGCTTTGCAGTGTTTGCTAATTTCTATGGTGTAAATACTCTCTACTACAACGGATATTAAGCTACCAATGATTTAAAGACCAAATCTCAAAACTCTTGAAAATTTAACAATCAGCTCTTGCAAGCTGGTATGAGTTGGCTCCAGAACAACACTGGATGAAAGGCATGGAAGATTTAGTTTCAATCCTCTTTTTGAGGAGAGTCTAGTGGCCAAAGGGCTTCCCTCAACTGGCCTCTACGGAAGACCACAGAGCTACTGGTTTCTCACCCAGCAGACTGGCCAATTCAGACCCAAAACCTCCAGCTCCACTGCTAAGGGCTAACATTTGTATAGTGGAACCCAACCAAAGCACAAATCATATCTAAAATCCACATATGAAAATATTTGAGAAAAATTATTTCATTATGTTTATAAATGGCTAATTTAACTCTTAAAATGTATTTTTAATGTATTTTTAAAGTACATCTTAGTCAAGGTATATTCATTTTTTAAAAACTTGTCTGTTAAAAGTTTTTCCATGAGTCTTATAGAAAAAACGAATTTAATTTTAAAATTATATTTATATAGACCACTTTTAAAAACAATTTCACATTTAACTGTCAATTCTGTGAAGGAAAACAATGACAAAGCAACTGAAAAGAAGTAATATGTAGTTTATGCTCTGAAGTGTTGTAGATTATGTCTAATATGTTAAGTAAAAAATGATTCAGCCTAGAAATATCTCTCTAAGTGTCTACATAAATCAACAAAAGGAAGCATGCATTTATGGAGAAAACACAGGCTGTTATATATAATTCATTCCTGAAACTCACTTCCAGCTGAACATACAATGCCATCCTGACCAAAAGGGGGAAAAGAAGTATAACAAATAAGGTATCAGTGGCTGAAAGAGTTCAAATAGAGTTGAGAGGCTACTGTGGAGGTCACTCTTATGCAAGCTTCAGTTAGTCACTGCTACCTATCATAACTTGCCAGACCCCAACCAAAATCATTCCAGTCAATTCTAAATATCTAGGTCAATAATAAGATTCTACAAAGGTTCTATACACTAGGGTAACCTTCCAAAACCTACAACCTCCAGATGGGTCCCTGGACCAGAGAAGTCCTGAAACCTAGAGGGCCCAGCCTCTCCAGAACATCAGCTAGTCTATCTCCTGACCCCTTCCAACATGCCCTATTGGCAGCCCCTTCCAACATGAAAAAGGCAGTACAGGCATAGCCCAAATACCCACAAAGAGTGGGAGAAAGATCAAAGGTGATGGTGGAGCTATACAGAGAAGGTAGGGTTTAACAAATGAGTATGATTGCTGAATGATTATATTGATATTTCTTTTAGTCTCCAGTATCTTAGAGCAGCTAGGAGTAAAAACCTAAAATTGTGGAATTGTAACCCATACCAAACTCTGAAATTTGTTCTCCAACTAATTGTTGTGCTGTGCTTTGAAATTTATTGCTTTCTGGTATATATGCTATCTTTAAAAAAAAAATGATATATATATTCCTTCTAGCCTCCGATGTTTCGGAGCAGAAGGAAAAATCTGAGTTGAGGGTATGGTATCCCATGACAAACTCTGGGACCCATCCTGTCACTACTTGTTGAAGAGTGCTTTGAAAACTATTTCATCTTCCTTTCTTTGCTTTGTATATATGTCATATTATACAATTTTAAAAGCTAAAAATAAATTACCTCAGGCAGTTGCTGATGAGGTAGCTTGATATGAAGGCAAAGACTTAAAAAAAAAAAATTCAGCCTAGAAATATCTCTCTAAGGGTCTACATAAATCAACAAAAGTAAGTTTGGAGAAAGTACAGGCTGCTATATATAATTCATTCCTGAAACTCACTTCCAGTTGAATGTATGAAAGTCATCCCAAATATATAAGTTAAAAATGGGTTCCATTTCCAAACAGCTAAAACAATATTAGAGTTGCTAAACTCCTCATCCAGATCTCCAGCCCAACACAGAACATACAATTTACCCTTCCTAGGGCTTGGGTCACATACTTATTAGCATTCCAAAGTGAGAAAGAGAAGAAGGAGAAAGAAAGAGAAAAATGGGGAACTGAAGGAGACCACATCATCCCTCTCATAGAACAACATCTATTCATCCTTCCCCCAAAAAGAGACTAGATAATAAATTACTACTAGCTATGTATGACCCCACGCAAGGTCTACCACACTGTCTCACAAAGAGAGCTCTACTAAAAAACATTCCACAGTCACAAATTATTCCTTATTTACAAAGAGGAAAGCTTTTGATGATGTGCTTGTTAATGATCATTTTCTCTTGAAAAAATGTCTAATTCAACTCTACCTCAAGAAGAATGGCTTAACCAAACATTTTCCTATTCATATCATCGTTAATAAATTTTGCTTTGCCATATTTAGGGTATTTCCTCAGTTAAAGGGGAAGAAACTTGTTTTGGCTCACCAGTGAGCAAAAGGGTTTTAGTGAAAAGTAAAGGATTAGCTGAACAGCTGAACCTTGGCAAGGACAGAGATCCCAAAAGAGAACATGATGACCCTTCTATCTCAAGCTTCCCTGTCAAATGAGTCACCCGCAACTGCCTATTCTTCCAGTATAACCCTAAGAAAGTTTGTAAATTCCTAGAAAATAGGATCTGTTAGGCTCAGCTTTGCTAATTACAAGTGTTTCTAGCATTGGATACATAATCCACAGCTAAGGGGCAAGACACACAACCTAGATTCAGAGGCTAAAGGATCCTTATGAAGTAAGCAATCAACCCAATTTTTGCCCAGCATATGGTAATGTGATATCTTTAAAATGGGTAAACTTCAACAAGCTCAGCCATGCAGAAAACAGCTCCAATCCAGCGACTGAAAATAAATTTGGATTTTTTTTAATAGCTGGCATCACAAAGCCCACTGATACTATACTCTAGGAAAATCATAAAGCCAGCTTCATAAAGACTTAGATTTATATCCTAAGCCTCCCACCTGCTAGCTGTATAATCTTGGGCAAATTACTTAATTTCATTGAATATGTTACAGCAGTAAAAATCACTGATAAAATATTTACCCTCAAGTTGTTTCAAAAATGCCCATATTCATTGAAAGTCACCTAAAGTTAATTATATTTTATCAAGAAATGCACATTTTCTTTTTCATTCTTTTGATTGTATATAAAATTGAGGTTGTTGACATAAAAAGCTTTTTTTAACTGGCTTCCCAGCTCCAAGACATTTTGAGGACAAGCAGCAAGGATAAAGATTTGACACATGAAAATGAATATTATCAAGATAGCCTTATCTGGTATTATAACATACATATATATTATAAATAGTCAAATGGTACAGAAAAGAGAGACCAGAAACTTCATATACGATGAATGTGGCATCCGACATTTGTGGATGCCAACATTTACTGAAGAAATATGGATTCTTCAATAAATGATGCTAGGCCAACTCGATAACCATATGGGAAAAGCTAAAGCTGAATCCCTACTCGCATTATACACAAAAACCAATCTCAATCAGATGAAAGATCTAAACACGAAAGTCAATTTTTTAAATGCTTAAAGAAAATACAGAAGAATACTTTACAATATCAGGCAGGGAACAACTTCACAAATAAGACAAAAAAGCATAAGTCATAAAAGGAAAGCATGAATAAATTCAACCAATATGGTTGAATTCAAAATTCAATATTCTATACTTAAAAAAATAAAAGGCATAATCAACTACATATAGAGACAGATGTAGATATAAATCCATAATACATAAAGAACATCTACAAATCAGTAAGATAAAGAGAGAAAAGAAAACCATAGAAGAGTGGGTATAAAAAAAGAAAACAATAGAAGGGCAGGTATAAAAAAAGAACAAGCCATTCTCAGAAAAGAAATTGCAAGTGGCCAATAAACATGACTAATGATGTTTTAAAGTCATTAGCCATCTGGGAAATGCAAATTAAAACCACAAGCGATTCCTATGCACACATAGCAGTCCCATAAAACCATGAATTGGAGAGGGTGTGGAGCAAAGGGAATTCTTACACACTGCTGGCAGTATAAACTGATACGATCATTTGGGCCAGCAGTATTTCAACATCTCTTGCCCCAACAATTCCGCTTTTATGTATATAGACTAACAAAACTCAGACAAGTGTACAAAGAAATATGGAAAAAATGTTCACAGCAGCATTTTTGTGATTGGGAAAAAAAATATGAAAATGGCCTAATTGGCTATCAGCTGAATAATGGCAAGCATAACAGCTGTGAAAATAAATCAACTAGAGCTCCTTGTATCAACATACATGAAACTCACTAAGTAGAAGAGTACAGAATATATTATTTCTGTAACATTTGAAAATAAAAATCAAAGCTGCATATAACACTTAGGAATGCTACTTACATAGTAAAAGTATGTTAAAAAATAATGCATGGCAAGATAAACTCCAAATTCTAGATAATGGAAAAGGAGGAGAGTGTAATTGAGAAAAAGTAGTTCAGGAGCAGTGAATGAAGTGAAAAAAGATATTCACTGTATCGTAGTTTAATCCTTTTTTATATGTACTAAACTCTTCATAGCACTTTTATGAGACTCTTAACCTCACTCATAAGTATAGAAATGTAAATATTACAGAGGCTTAATTACCTGGAAAATACATTCATATGGATGCCCTCATTCTCTGAAGCATCCCTTCTTCAGCCTGATGAAGCACACCAACGTTTGCACTTTATAAAGCTTTGACACACAGATTCTAATTTATGAGATTAATTTAGCATAAATGAAAAATAATTAATTCTATTCATGAAGGCAATTATTTAAATATAAAGGGCTTTGCTACCCTGTAATGAGAGCAGAGCATGAATTTGCACCCCCTTTTCAGGAAATTTACAAATGTAATTTAATTTGATGATATATTGAAGTGATTCATTAAAATGAACTTTTAAATATATACTATATTAAGGGGTAATAAATGAATCTAAACTTTCAGAGATCCGTATTTCTGTGCCTATCTTCATATGAAACCAGAAGGAAAGATAAAGGATAAAGACTGAGATGGTATAACTTAGGAATGCCTAGAGTGGACAATGATGGTGATTAAATGTACAAATATAAGAATGTCTTTGCATGAGGGAGAACAAATGAAAAAAGCATTGCAAGGTGTTGAAAATAGATGGTATACAGGAAAAGTACAATTAATGCAAGCTAGGGTCTATAGTCAACGGTAACATTGTCATATGTTTCCACTGAATGTAAGAAAGGCATCATGACAAAACTAAATGTCAAAGCAGGGGGAATGGGGAAGGGATATGGATTCTTTGAGGAAGAAAAGGAAATGTCTTATATAGATTATGGTGGCAAAGGCATGTCTATTTACTTAGGTTAGATTGCATGATGTGCGAATAAAACTGATTAAAAATGAATAGAAGGTAGTGCCAGGGTGGCTTAGCCACAGATTTTTTGACTGCCATGCTGGAGACCCAGGTTCGATTCCCGGTGCCTGCCCATGCTTAAAAAAAGAAAAAAGGAAAAAGAACAGAGAGAAACAAGTGCTAGAGCAAATGTGGAGAAAGAGATGTCCCTATTCACTGCTGGTAGGGAAGCTGAGTGGCGCAGCTCCTCCAAAGGGCAGCGCGGTGGTTCCACTGGAGGCTAGGGGTGAGGTTGTCATATGATTCTGAAACCCTGCTGCTCGGTATATAGCTGGGGGAACTGAGTGTGGGGACATGAATGGACAGTTGCACACTGGTGTTTATGGCAGCAACAGATGGAAGTGGCCTGAGGGTACAAAGATTGAAGGAAGGAAAGGGAAACTGTGGTGTGTATACATACAACAGTCTACTAAGTGGCGGTAAGAAGGAATGAACCTATGAGGCAAGCAACCACGTGAATGAACTTTCAGGACTATATGTCGAATGAAATGGCAGAAACAAAAAGACAAAACTATCATGCCTTACTCATATGAACTAATAATAATATAAAAACTCAGGGAACTAAAGTCGAGAGCATGGGTTATCAGGTTGGGGCCTACTGTAAAGGGTCCTAGATTGTAAACTCCTACAGCAGTCACATATATTCAGGAGTTGTAACTGTTATTTCTAAAATCTGATGAGCTGTTTGTATATAACATGGTGGTTCCCAGAATCTGCAGGTATTTATGTAACACCTAAGACTCAGAGTTAGAGCTCTGAAGCTATGAAAGTCAGCAGCACTCCATATAGGAACCGTCAAAAAAGTTGAAAAAGTGATCAGATTTCAGATTTTAACCAGAGACATGAATGAAGCTGATCTGGATAGGACTAAGGTAAATCAGAAAACAGGGTAGAGGATGATATGGTCCATATTTTAAAATGTTGGTTATTTGATGCAAAGTTTATATTTCGGGTAGTACATTACCTAATTTAACTTCTATGGTCAGTTTAGTTGAACATCGTTAAGTATATGGAATCTTGAATAAGGCATGAGATCTTGTTGGTTTGTACAGGTTATTGTGATGTCCCAATACATCCCAGAATAATTTGGGCAGATAATAAAAAAGTATTTACAAAGTCCCCGTAATGGACTGGGGAGAAAGGAAGAAATACTAAACTTCCCCTTTTGGGGAATTTCTGATATTCTCACAAGCAGTGGGGACAACCAATTCAATAGGCTGAGACCTCGATCTTGGGGCTCGCCCCTAGGAAACTTTTTCCTGCAAAGGAGAAGCTAAACCACCTTATGATTATGCCTAAGAGTCACCACGAGAGAACCTCTTTCATTGCTCAGATGTGGCCTCTCTAAGTCAACTCAGCAGGCGAACTCACTGCCCTTCCCCCTATATGGGACATTACTCCCAGGTGTGTAAATCTCCCAGGCAACGTGGGACAGAGTCCTGGGATAAGCCAGGACCCAGCATCATCGGATTGAGAAAGCCTTCTTGACCAAAATGGGGAAGAGAGAAATGAGATAAAATAAAGTTTCTGGGGCTGAGAGATTTCAAACAGAATTGAGAGATTATCCTAGAGGCTATTCTTGTGAATTTACAGATATTCTTTTTTAGTTTCTGGTTTATTGGACTGGCTGGAGGGAAGTATCTGCAACTGCTGAGCTGTGTACCAGCAGCCTTGATTCTTTAAGACTGTATTAAAATAGAACATTTAAAATGTGACTGTGTGATTGTGAAAACCTTGTGTTTGATGCTCCTTTTATCAAGGGTACCGACAGATGCGTACAAAAAAAAAGGACAGAGCAGTGCAACAGTGGCTGAGTGGCAGAATTCTCACCTGCCGTGACGGAGACCTGGGTTCAATTCTCAGAGCCTGCCCATGCCAAAAAAAAAAAAGAATAAAAATAAATAAAAAGGGGGGATAGGGGTAAAAAAAAAATTGAGTTGACTGAAATACTAGTGGTTAATGAGAGGGAGGGGTAAGGGGTTTAGGATGTATGAGTTTTTTTCTTTTTCCTTTTTCTTTTCTAGAGTGATGCAAATGTTCTAAAAATTATCATGGTGATGAATACACAAATATGTGATCATATTTTGAGACACTGATTGTATACCATGTATGGACTGCATGTGCATGAAAATTTCTCAATAAAAATATTTTTAAAATATTTCAGTGCCAGTGTTGTACAATCAAGGACTCAAGTTCAAACTAACAAAATATCATTGATTATATATTTTTTATAAAGATAATTCTGAGGGAGCTATTAAAAATAACAAACTTAAGGCTAAACTAAGAGAATAAAGTAGGCTTATTCATAAGAGTCAAACATTTCCTTTCAAACATTTAAAGGAGAGTGAAGAGAATGGAAGCAACATTGCTGGGTACACACAGTAGTTATAAGAAAGAGGTATTATTTTTCTCACTTTATCAAGAAGATAAAATGAAGATTAAACAGGTCAGAGAATTTGTGTAATGTCAAACAGGTGGTAAGCAGCCAAAGCAAGGCATGAATTCTGCTCTTCATTCCAGAGCCCATACCATCTTGCCAGGAAATAGCTAGCTAATAAGCATAAATCATTGCAAATGTTTTCCTTGTTTACACTTTATGACATTTTTCATACTAAAAACTAAGGGAGACTTCTTTTTTCCCTTTCTTTTTTTGTATACTTTAGACTAAATAATTATGAAATGGATTTGAAAGAAAAAAAAAGAGTATAGGATAATATCCTTCGTAAAAGGTTGTTGTTAGACCACTAAATGTACTCAGGATTTTTTAACGGAATATGCCAAACACACATTTGGAAAAGCGTTGGCTTGTGCCGCAGAAAACCCATCTGTTCTGGATTCTACCACCACCTGGGAGCTGGGAATGAGTAACAAACCCTGTCTGCATCCCAAGTTCCTTGCTGCAAAAAGAGAGAAAGAGAAGCATAACATCTACCCAGAATATTTAACTAAACATGAATAAATAGATCCTTTATATTGAATTACTCTGTGGAGACAACCAATAAATATAAATTATGTATATAAATAATGTATAGTCCCCTCACTAGTATTTTAGAGTTTCTACTGTTATAGATTTAATGGACTACTTTCTTTTAAAACTCAGGGGTCAGATATTTTTTGGTTGGTTGGTTGGTTTTAGGGTTACAAATAGACTCTGAATGCAAAAATGCTTGCATGTAATATAATTTATTAGTTTTGAATTTCATTTCTAACTTTGCGTTTGTTAACTTCTATACATCCCTATTATCTTGCAAAGGGGTTGGAAATGAAGATTGCATACAAGAGGTATTAGAGTACAACTTTCAAGGCCTTATGCACTAAATATAAGTAGGAGGCCAAGAGCGGAAAGAGATGTACCTAGCATGAGTTCCAGGTTTGTAGTTCGGAGACTACATGAATGGAGTGGCCATTAAACAGAAAATGGAGGAAATAGAATTAGATTTTGGGAAAGGTGAAAATTAAATTTTGGACATATTGACTTAGAGGTACCTATGGTCAATTTGAGCTTCAGTAGACATCCATTTCTCTGGACTTCAGTAGAGGATTTAGATGCTGGTCACCAATAAGCTGCCATTATTCATTAACAAATATATGAAGTTCTACTTTATCTGCCAGCCACAGTGCTATTCTAGTGACACCAAGATGAATAAAGTAGAGCTCCTACTTTTATAGTCTAGTTTATGGAGAAAGCTGTAAAGACAAATGATAACATATTACTGTATTTTTGGGGGCACAATGGGGGAATTCAAATGCTTAAGAGAAGATAATTTTCCTGGAGACAGCAAGTGGTGTACTTGACAAAACCCATGGCTGATCTTTGTTTTGAGATGTTTGTTAAGCCACTGTCAAACTGCAGATCCCAAGGAAGTTCTTCTCGAATTTGTGACATTATTTATAGAGTTGGCAGATTTAGCAAATAAAAGTATAAGACTCCCAGTTGAGTTTTAACTTCTGAAAAATGATGAATAAATTTCTACTACAGTATATTCATTTCACATAAGTGTGTCTATTCTAGTTAATCTAAAATTAGAATTTAACAAACATCCTGTGTTTTTTCTGGCAGCACTAATTATTTGTCAGTATAATTCAAAAATATTTGTGGAGACAAAATTTATTTAAATAGCAAAAGAATCAGGTATTGTTAGTAGCACAACATTGTGCACATAATTAACAGCACTGAAATACATATCTGGAGGTGGTTAAAAGGGGAAGTGTTATGTTGTATATATAGTAATAGAATAATTTTTTTTTAATCCATGGAACTGCACAGTGAACCCTAAGCTGAACCATGGAATACAGTTATAGTACTATTAAAAGATGTGCTTTCATCAGTTGTAACAAATGTACCAGACCAATGTAAGGTGTTAGTAATAGGGTGGTATATGGGAATCTTATATTTTATGATGATTTTTCTGTAAACTGAAAACTTCTCTAATAAAAAATTGAAATTAAAAAAAGAATTTAAAGAGCACACATTGCATATCATAAACATTCCCTTATCCAAATATTTCTTTTTACAAGAAAATATATGACAATTTATTGATGCTTTTCAAAATATGTCTAAAGTCTTTCACAGGAAGAAGCACAAACATAAATTAGGCAACTGATATTTGCATTACTGACAGTAACAGAAAAGAATCTCATTGACCTTAGAATATTCCCAAATGATACTACTGTCACACCCTGAAGTAACTGCAGCAACTTGTATATTACAACAGCTGGTTCTCTAACAGCATGAGGACAGCTGTGGCATCGTAACTGGAGAATGTCAATGCTAGCTGCATTTGAGCCATGATAGCACCCAACAGTATCTGTAGTAACAAGCAACAGAGGCTGAAAAAATTCTGATATACCCCATGGTAATTTTAAGTCACATTTTAACGTCTCTTCACTTCAGACATTTCCAGACTGGCCACTAAGTCGATTTATCATTCTGGAACTTTAATACAAGCCCAGAAATAAATGGGCTTGTTGAAATAAATGATAACTAAACTCCAAAAACATATACCTCTAAGAATCTTTTATTTTAAATCTACACTTGAATACATTTAGCAATAAAAAGGCAAAGGAAACAAAGAACAGTATTCAAAATGAAAATGAAATCAAAATTATTTATGTAATACCTTAGTGGTCCACTGCTAGAGTCTAATTTTGTAATTAAAACACATCACAAATATAACATATAACTAGAGGTGATCTAGTCAGTAGTTTGTCTTGATATTATATCTGCTATCCATTATTGACAATTAATAAAATCACCTCAAACTATTGCAAGTTTATGTTTATATCTAATTTAATCAGCCTGAAGTTATTTGATATTTTAAAAAAGTTTTTATTGGAGAAGTTGTACAGTTACCAAAAAATCATGCATAAAATACGGGACTCCCATATACTACCCTATTATGAACGCCTTGTATTAATGTAGTATATTTGTTACAACTTACAACTGATGAAGGAACATTTTCATAATTCTACTATTAACTATAGTCCATGGTTTAACACTAAGATTCACTGTTTGTGTGGTACAGTCTTGTTTTTTTTTTAATTTTTATGCTATAACATATATATAACCTAAAATTTCCTTTTTAGCCACATTCAAATATATAACTCAGGATTATTAATTACATTCACAATGGTTGGGCTACAATGTTCATCAGTGATTACCACAACCTTTCCATCAACCCAGATAGAAACCATACAATTTAAGCATTAACTCCTCATTCCCTACCCCCACCTGGCCCCTGGTTGGTTGTATTTTTTTTTTTAACATGCACAGGCACCGGGAATCGAACCCCCACCCCCAGCACGGCAGGCGAGAACTCTGCCACTGTGCCACCATGGCCTGCGGTTGTATTTGATTTTAACAGACATTCATATAGCGCATCCTACGTTCCAGACACTACTTGAACATTCTGTTCTTAACATCAAGTCAATTACTCCCCACTCATAACACTGATAGCAAAACAAAGGCCCAGACTCAGCAACCTCCCCCAAATCATAAAACCTAGTGCAATCTATATTTCACTCACTCTTAATCTGAACTAAATATTTTCTTGTTACTGATTTAAAGTTTGCCCCTTTCATCATGCTGCAGAGGAAAGAAATGCATTTCCTAAAGGAAACCAGAAAATTAAGACTGTGCGGTAAAGTAAAAAATCAAGATAATAACTTAATTTGAATAGAACTAATTACCAAGCACTAACTGCTTCGCTTCAGAATATTTTTGACAACATGAACAGATGTAAACAGATGTTTAGGGAATAGCAATTTTTTATTTGTAAAAATCATATATATTTGTATATAAACAAATATATGTGTATTGATATTTATATGCATATATAATCCAGATTAACTGCATTGTGTTATGCCTTGCGTATGTAACATGCTAACAAGAATCCTGACTTAGAAATGGGTTGTTCTAGAAATTTGTTTTTAAGTCATTTTCTGGAATTTGCATCACACAGTTCTTTGAAATTAATTTAATAGATTAGACCTGAGGGTATACACATACATGAGGCAAATTTTGGGTCCCAAGGATCTGATAATATAGCAGAAAATACTACATGAAAGAAATACATATATACACACATAAATAGTATTAGGAGGAATACAGAGTAGGAAAGGATCATTTTAAAACCCCATTGCAGCTCTGTGATTCGTACAAGAACCCTCTGAAGGACGGAGAGAAAAAAAGGTCACACAGAGTGGCCTCTCAAATCCAGCTCAAAAGCAGCATCCATTAAGCAGATGGTCTCACCAAAACACTGATTTTGCAATGAAAAGCATAAAAAATAACTCATAATTAAGAAAAAAAAACAGTTCTTCATTTGTAGAAATATTTCGTATCCCAGTTAAATTTTCCGGTGGCTTCTCTCATCATGTCAAATATCACTATTTGAAGACACCTCCTAAAAAAAAATCAGCAGAACTGAAATAATCTGTACCCTTCTAAAAGTGAATAATGAAAACATACTTGAAATCTCTACACCATCTTATAACGCCTAGCACTGAGTATCTTCTACTTAAACCAGGTTGATTTGTGAAATGCAGTTAAGTGAGAAGTTTTCAGTTTCCCATTATATCACTAATTTGAAAGAAGCATGAGGAAACAGATTTTTACATGCTTGTGTGAGTGGATGGATATGTGTAATTACAAGACAAGTATGTGTGACCTTTAGGAAGACTCAAAGGTGAAGTGTCTTCCAGCTATACATTTGACAGAGCTGATCGATTTTCTGTACCACACTGCTCCATCAAACTTGCTCACCCACAGTAATTGGCAGCAAGAAACCAATTCATGCTGTTTTCAAGGCTGGTTTCAAAGGATTCCAATTTGTGTGATGTATTTATTCTACATTTCGGCAAGCTACATCCCAAATTTCATTTGTCCATTCGAATCTCTGCCACCACAGCATGTACCAGTGTTAATACTGTAACAGCTGGTCATCAATATCATTATTGGAATCAGAATGTGTTAAATTGTTTTCAGACATGTGGTGTTCTTTTGGTGCTCTGTGCAAACATGGAAAAACAGGAACTCTTCTGGAAATACTCAGTAATCTAAAATGGGTAACATTGTCGAGGTAACTTATGTGTGATAGATAAAAGCAACAGAATGGAAATCAAGAGCTCTATATTTTAATATCAGCTCTGTAACTAAGTCTCTGTGAAACCATGGAAAATATCTCCTTCCCTTGGCCTCAATTTTCCTAACTGAGGAAGAGAAGACTGACCCCCGAGGTAGTCCTAGAATCTCTACTAGCACTAACATTCCATCTGGACTTCACATAGTATCACTTGGAGAAAAACATCCATATATTGCTTGACCAAAATCATCAATCATTTGGCTCAATGGAATCCCATAGACACTGCAAACATCAGCACACTTGACGTAGTATGTTTGGCAAAAAAGGGAGCCTTTTAAAAAACTCAGGGCATCTAATAGAGCACTGCTGTATGTACTCAGTATTATATTGAGAGCTGCAGAAAGCACAGGAAATTTCATCATTTCCTACAGAGACTTCACTCTCAAACTCGAACACCTTAACAATCTTTTGAAACAAATCACCCAGCCTCAGACGATGTTGTGATTCCCTTTATTAGCCCAGACTCAGTCTCCTGACCTCCTTTCGGTGCTGTTTCCTTTACGCTGGCCCAAGTATTTTGAAAGCTTTTTGCTTTTCCCTTTGCTTTGTTAATTCCTTCTCATCCTTCAGATATCAGCTCCAGCATCACTTTCTCAAGGAAACATTTCTGGGACCATTTGCCTTGGTCCAGGACCTCCACTACTGGTACAAGAACTGACTTGTACCTCTTCTTGGTAACAGTTGCCATTGTATATTTTAATTTATATTTAAATTAACTCTGCTTCTCTCACAGACCTATAAACACTAGGAAAGCAGACATCCAGCCTGAGTTTGGTTACCTCTCCTAGACAGTGGCTGACAGACACTGGACCCTCAATAGGCACTTTTGAGTGCGTGAATATTATCTTTGATGTTATTATAATGGAATATATAAATTTAATATTATAATATTTTGCGATTAATATTATCTTTGGTTTCTCCCCACAGGTCCTTCCTATAGTTTAGAAAGGGACTAAAAAAAAAAAAGCCTTAAGATTCCTCCTAAATTAGGAACTATATGAATCAGTGGATCACCAAGGCTACAATATGTACAAATAAACTCCAATTCCAATTACATTACTCCACAAATTCGACTTCTAGTGTTCTCTCCTTACCCTTGACTCCTACAGTTAAAATGAAAGAGCAAATATCATATTTTGAAGTGAAATTAAACTGAATCAAATATCACTGAGCATTGCTGGTTTTCACAGGTGACCAATTTAAAACTATATTGCTTGAAGTTGTATCAGTTTCAAAAAAACACTCTTAAAAATAAAACATCAGGTTCAAGTATGAAATATCTTTTGTAGTGCAACTTTAACAAAAGTGAAAAATAAGAGGAATAACACGCTTTGGACATGAAATGCTTCCTATAAATCACCAAATTCCATCTATCGTATGTTATCTATTTATAATGTTTTCCCTGCTACAGACTAAGTTTAAATGTCATCCAGCTCTCCTCCATTCCACCCAATATACCCCTCCATGACTTACGTCAGTGCAGGCTTTGAAATTTCAGGATAATGGAGGGGAGAGATGACTTTATGTCCACAGCACAAAAGTTTCCTACTCTTTTTATCAAGAAGAATGGCTTTGTTGTTCTTTCTGTAAACTTGTTTCGCTTTTGATTTTCTTCACTAGAAGTTTAAGGTGGTAAAGACATTTCAAGGACCTTCATTTAGATGATAGAACATTTTTCTCCAATTTGTGAAAATGAGGAAGTAGAATTAAAGCAAACTGGACAATTTATCTTACCTCATCTTCCCTAACATCTTAACATTTTGTTTCAAGGATAACATCTATGATGTAACAATTTTGAGGTTGCATTGTACTGTCAGGTGCTTATTATTAAAAATTTCACACTGAATGGGAATAAAATAAAATGTAAAATCATTTCCATACATTATAGAGAAAAAGTATATAAATTCTTCCCTTATTTTAGGGAATAGGTCATGCTCTGAAATCAGCTATCATTTTTCTGATAAGATATTCCACATTCCTATAGGAAATTCTTCTACAATCCATATAGTTCAGGTGAGGCTCACTAGCTATAGTAGTCCATTCCTGTGCATAGAAAGGACAGATGATTGAAGATGTTCCAACATGGTCATGTATTTTCATGGTCATCATGAAAATACAACAGTGAAAATAATTCCTGGGGTGGTGCACTGGTGGCTCAGTGGCAGAATTCTTGCCTGCTGTGGAGACCCGGGTTCAATTCCCAGAGCCTGCCCATGCCAAAAATAAATAAAATAAAATAATTCCTAGATGCTATTATGTGGCAAGCACTGCTTTAACTCATTCAAACTCACCCCTAACATTTGTGGGGCCCCAGGCAAGAGTAAATATGGAGGCCACCTTCTAAATGTCTAAATATTTCTAAGTTATAAATCACGCTCTGTTCAAGGGAGAAGGACTCACCCAAACCCAAGTTAGGGACTGAACAAGTCCCCAGGGACAGAGTTCTCCTCTTTCATTTCTCATTTTTCCCATTCTGGATGGCCAGACCATTCTAAGAGCCTCCCAAAACTATGTCACCCTAGCGGAAGCTTAGAAGGAGGCAGCATTGTTTTCTGGGGAGACCAGTCAGCCAAGTCACCCACTTTGGGGCATCCAATGTTACACAAAAGCAGCAACTCTGGTTTCCTAAAGCAGAAGCTATGTGGTCTCCTCCCCTTGCTTACAGTGCTCTGCCCACTTCCCATGGTGTTGGGGGGCCTCCCCCAGTTGTCCCCAAATGATTGCTGAAATTTTAAAAACTTTTGCATGAAACCGAAAACAAAAATAAAGTTATGCATGTGTGTGCGTGTGTGTGTGTGTGTGTGTGTGTGTAATTTTTTCCCTGAGCATTTCAGAGCACTCTTGCTTAGATCTATAGGTCATACTCAATTCATTGTAAAAGGTTATAATCATCCCTACTTTACATATTAAGAAATTGAGGTCAGCAGGTTTAGGTAGCATTCTCAAGATTACCGAGGTGCTAAACAGGCAATGCAGCTCCACAGACCATGCTTTTAGCCACAGTATTCTACCAGAGAAGGAGCCTATAACCCACACTAGGCTGAGCACTTTCTTCCAAGGAATCTCAGAACCTGAGCCAGGGAAAGAAAGTCCTCTCTTCTCTGGGCTCAGAATTAAAAGCTAGTAAGCCTGCCCCAGGGCCCTTCCACTACCACCTGTGAAACTCATTGATTTTTGCTCTTTCTTCTTTTTTGATATAGGCATTTAGGGCAATAAATTTCCCTCTTAGCACTGCCTTTGCTGTATCCCATAAATTTTGATATGCTGTGTTTTCCTTCTCATTTGCCTCAAGATATTTACTGATTTCTCTTGTAATTTCTTCCTTGACCCACTGGTTGTTTAAATGCTCCCTCTTAAAGGCGGTTGTTTACATACCTTCCCACACCATGCCTCCCCCTGGCTTCTGGTGTGTGTATGGGGGGTAGGAAGCAGTCCATGGTGTTCAACCTCTGCTTCCCTCATATGGCCGTCTCTTTCTCTGTTTCTCTGTCCAAATTTCTTCTTCCTCATAAGGTCCCTGGTCATATTGGATTACGGACCATCCTTATCCTCTTTGGCCTCATCTTCCCTAAAATCTCCAAAGACCCTGTTTACAAATATGTTCATATTTACTGGAGTAGGGTTAGAACTTGAACAAGTCTTCGGGGTATAGGACACAATTCAATTCATGACACTGGAAACAGTGTTTTTAGAGTATGAGAACTAATTTAAATGAGGGACCTTTTAATTTGGTCTAAGTATGTCTGCTGGACCTCAAGAATGAAGAGGTATCAACCTCAAGGCAAACTGCATTAGATATAATAGTTCTCCTGTACTGCCTGATTGTCCCTTAGCAAGGTTGACAAAAAGAAGAGAGAGGATGCAAATAAATAAAATCAGAAATGGAAGAGGAGACATAACTTCCGACCCCACAGAAATAAAGGAGGTAATGAGAGGATACTATGAATAACTTTATGCTAATAAACTAGACAATGTAGATGAAATGGACAACTTCCTAGAAAGGTATGAACAACCAACATTGACTTGAGAAGAAATAGATGACCTCAACAAACCAGTTATAAGTAAAGAAATCGAGTCAGTCATTAAGAAGCTCCCAAAAAAGAAACGTCCAGGACCAGATGGCTTCACATGTGAATTCTACCAAACATTCAAGAAAGACTTAGTATCAATCCTGCTCAAACTCTTCAAAAAATTTAGGAGGAGGGAAGGCTACCTAACTCATTTAAAGAAGCCAACTTCACCCTCACACCAAAGCCAGACAAAGATGCTATAAGAGACTGGGGAGGGGCCAAGATGGCAGCTTAGCAATGTGCGCATTTTAGTTCGTCCTCCAGAACAACTACTAAATAACCAGAAACAGTACAGAACAGCTCCAAGAGCCACGTCAGTTACCAGACACACAGCGTACCCCAGTCTGGACCAGCTGGACCAGCTGCAAGCTTCCCCAAAACCGTGAGTTCCCCAAACTGCAGCGGCCGGTGCCCAGCATCCCTCCCTCTCCCCCACAGGTGGCTTCCCAGAGGGAAAGGAAAGAGACTCTAAACCTGGTCAAGGTGGAGGTCGCTCATTGGTCTCACGGAAAAAGAGGAAAGGGGAGGAAATGGAGGTTTTAGTGGCTGTGTTTCTACGAAGACTCGGAAGCCTTTCAGCAGCAAGACTTCTCGGACTGCAACTGCCCCAGGCATAGGCAGAAACGGGCTGCTTTCAGGGTTGTCTCCACCTGTGCCTTCCCCAGGGGAGGGGTGAAGCACAACTCAGGTAGAATCCCTCCCTCAAGGAATTCAGACCCCAGGGCTTGGCAATTTGAAGCCTTTAAAACCAGCCTACAACATCTCCTCCATCTCCACCATGCCCCCAGCAGGGAGAGTCTTCCAAAGTTAAAAGTGCTACAACATCTTTTGCTGGTGTGACCCACAGGCAGACGCGCCACATACTGGGCAGGATAAGAAAAACAGAGCCCAGAGACCTCACAGGGAACTCTTCTAACCTGCTGGGTCTCACCCTCAGGGAAAACTGACCCAAGTGACTCCTTTCCCCTGATAGGAGGCCAGTTTAGTCCGGGAAAACCCAGCTGGAGTCTATAATACCTATGTAGACCCTCCTAAGGGTAGGGAAGGAAAAGGCACCATACAAGCAGGGCAAGAAACAAGAAAACAAGAACTGAAAAATTATCCTGTTACCCAAAACCTAAGCTAGAGATCTGGAAAAAGCTGAACTGAAGGTCAAAGAACAGATAGACAACAAATTCATCTAGCAAGAAAACCCTAGGTAAGAGAAGTGAAAGCAATCTCCAGAATAAACTAATTAAGGTAATTAAATGTCTAGATGCCAGCAAAAAATAACAGATCACACCAAGAAAATTGAGGATATGGCCCAGTCAAAGGGACAAACCAATAGTTCAAATGAGATACAGGACCTGAGACAACTAATTCAGAATATACGAACAGACATGGAAAACCTCATCAAAAACCAAATCAATGAATTGAGGGAGGATATGAAGAAGGCATGGAATGAACAAAAAGAAGAAATGGAAAGTCTGAAAAAACAAATCACAGAACTTATGGGGATGAAAGGTATAGTAGAAGAGATGAAAAAAACAATGGAAACCTACAATGGTAGAGTTCAAGAGACAGAGGTGAGGATTAATGAACTGGAGGACGGAACATCTGAAATATGACAAGATACAGAAACTATAGGGAAAAAAATGGAAAAATATGAACAGGGACTCAGGGAATTGAATGATAATATGAAGCGCACAAATATACATGTTGTGGGTATCCCGGAGGAGAAGAGAAAGGAAAAGGAGGAGAAAAACTAATGGAAGAAATTATCACTGAAAATTTCCCAACTCTTATGAAAGACCTAAAATTACAGATCCAAGAAGTGCAGAGTACCCCAAAGAGAATAGATCCAAAACAGACGTTCTCCAAGACACTTACTAGTCAGATTGTCAGAGGTCAAAGAGAGAGAGAGAGGATCTCGAAAGCAGCAAGAGAAAAGCAATCCATCACATACAAGGGAAACCCAATAAGACTATGTGTAGATTTCTCAGCAGAAACCATGGAGGCAAGAAGACAGTGGGATGATATATTTAAATTACTAAAAGAGAAAAACTGCCAACCAAGAATTCTATACCCAGCAAAACTGTCCTTCAAAAATGAGGGAGAAATTATAACACTTTCAGACAAAAAATCACTGAGAGAATTTGTGACCGAGACACCAGCTCTGCAAGAAACACTAAAGGGAGCACTAGACACAGATATGAAAAGACAGAAGAGAGGGGTGTGGAGAAGAGTGTAGAACGAAAGAAAATTAGATATGACATATAAAATACAAAAAGAAAAATGGTAGAGGAAAGTACTACCCAAACTGCAATAACACTAAATGTTAATGGACTGAACTCCCCAATCAAAAGACATAGACTGGCAGAATGGATTAAAAAACAGGAACCTTCTATACGCTGTCCACAGGAAATACATCTTAGACCCAAAGATAAACATAGGTTGAAAGTGAAAGGTTGGGAAAAGATATTTCATGCAAATAACAACCAGAAAAGAGCAGGAGTAGTTATACAAATATCCAACAAATTAGACTTCAAATGTAAAACAGTTAAAAGAGACAAAGAAGGATACTATGTACTAATAAAAGGAACAATTCAACCTGAAGACATAACAATCATAAATATTTATGCACCGAACCAGAATGCCCCAAAATACATGAGGCAAACACTGCAAACACTGAAAAGGGAAATAGACACATCTACCATAATAGTTGGAGACTTCAATTCCCCACTCTCATCAATGGACAGAACATCTAGACAGAGGATCAATAAGAAACAGAGAATTTGAATATTACAATAAATGAGCTAGACTTAACAGACATTTATAGGACATTACACCCCACAACAGCAGGATACACATTTTTCTCAAGTGCTCATGGATCATTCTCAAAGATAGACCATATGCTGGGTCACAAAGCAAGTCTCAACAAATTTAAAAAGATTGAAATCATACAAAACCCTTTCTCAGATCATAAAGGAATGAAGTTGGAAATTAATAATAGGCAAAGCACCAGAAAATTCACAAATATGTGGAGGGTCAACAACACACTCTGAAACAACCAGTGGGTCAAGGAAGAAATTACAAGAGAAATCAGTAAATATCTCGAGGTGAATGAAAATGAAAATACAACATATCAAAACCTATGGGATGCAGCAAAGGCAGTGCTAAGAGGGAAATTTATTGCCCCAAATGCCTATATCAAAAAAGAATGAAAGGGCAAAAATACAGAAATTAACTGTCCACTTGAAGAACTGGAGAAAGAACAGCAAACTAACCCCAAAGCAAGCAAAAGGAAAGAAATAACAAAGACTAGAGCAGAAATAAATGAAATTGAGAACATGAAAACAAAAGAGAAAATCAATAAGACCAGAAGTTGGTTCTATGAGAAAATCAATAAGATTGTTGGGCCCTTAGCAAGATTGACAAAAAGAAGAAGAGAGAGGATGCAAATAAATAAGATCACAAATGGAAGAGGAGACATAATCACTGACCTCACAGAAATAAAGGAGGTAATAACAGGATACTATGAACAACTTTATGCTAATAAATACAAAAATGTAGATTAAATGGACAACTTCCGAGAAAGGCATGAACAACCAACTTTGACTCAAGAAGACATAGATGACCTCAACAAACCAATCACAAGTAAAGAAATTGAATCAGTCATTCAAAAGCTTCCCAAAAGGAAAAGTCCAGGACCAGACAGCTTCACATTGAATTCTATCAAACATTCCAGAAAGAATTAGTACCAACCCTGCTCAAACTCTTCAAAAAAATTGAAATGGAGGGAAAGCTACCTAATTCATTCTATGAAGCCAACATCACCCTCATACCAAAACCAGGCAAAGATTTTACAAAAAAAAAAAAAAAAAAAAAAAAAAAACTACAGACCAATCTCTCTAATGAATATAGATGCAAAAATCCTCAACAAAATTCTAGGAAATTGAATCCAGCAACACATTAAAAGAATTATACATCATGACCAAGTAGGATTCATCCCAGGTATGCAAGGATGGTTCAACATAAGAAAATCAATTAATGTAATACACCATATCAACAAATCAAAGCAGAAAAATCACATGATCATCTCAATTGATGCAGAGAAGGCATTTGACAACATTCAACATCCTTTCCTATTGAAAACACTTCAAAGGAGAGGAATGCAAGGGAACCTCCTTAAAATGATAGAGGGAATATATGAAAAACCCACAGCTAATATCATCCTCAATGGGGAAAAATTGAAAACTTTCCCCCTAAGATCAGGAACAAGACAAGGATGTCCATTATCACCACTGTTATTCAACATCGTGTTGGAGGTTCTAGCCAGAGCAATTAGACAAGAAAAAGAAATACAAGGCATCAAAATTGGAAAGGAAGAAGTAAAACTATCACTGTTTGCAGATGATATGATACTATATGTCGAAAACCCTGAAAAATCCACAGCAAAACTACTAGAGCTAATAAATGAGTATAGCAAAGTGGCAGGTTACAAGATCAACATTCAAAAATCTGTAGTGTTTCTATACACTAGTAATGAACAATCTGAGGGGGAAATCAAGAAACAAATTCCATTTACAATTGCAACTAAAAGAATAAAATACTTAGGAATAAATTTAACTAAGGAGACAAAAAACCTATACAAAGAAAACTACAAGAAACTGTTAAAAGAAATCACAGAAGACCTAAATAGATGGAAGGGCATACTGTGTTCATGGATTGGAAGACTAAATATAGTTAAGATGTCAATTCTACCTAAACTGACTTACAGATTCAACGCAATACCAATCAAAATCCCAACAACTTACTTTTCAGAAATAGAAAAACCAATAAGAAAATTTATCTGGAAGGGCAGGGTGCCCCAAATTGCTAAAAGTATCTTGAGGGAAAAAAACGAAGCTGGAGGTCTCACGCTGCCGGACTTTAAGGCATATTATGAAGCCACAGTTGTCAAAACAGCATGGTATTGGCATAAAGATAGATATAGATATATTGATCAATGGAATCGAATAGAGTGTTCAGATATAGACCCTCTCTCATTTACAGACATTTGATCTTTCATAAGGCAGTCAAGCCAACTCACCTGGGACAGAACAGTCTCTTCAATAAATGGTGCCTAGAGAACTGGATATCCATATGCAAAAGAATGAAAGAGGACCCGTATCTCACACCCTATACAAAAGTTAACTCAAAATGGATCAAAGATCTAAACATCAGGTCTAAGACGATAAAACAGTTAGAGGAAAATGTAGGGAAATATCTTATAAATCTTATAATGGGAGGCAGTTTTATAGACCTTACACCTAAAGCAAGAGCACTGAAGAAAGAAAGAAAGAAATGGAACTCCTCAAAATTAAACACTTTTGTGCATCAAAGAACTTCATCAAGAAAGTAGAAAGACAGCCTACACAATGGGAGACAATATTTGGAAACGACATATCAGATAAAGGTCTAGTATCCAGAATTTATAAAGAGATTGTTCAACTCAACAACAAAAAGACAGCCAATCCAATTACAAAATGGGGAAAAGACTTGAACAGACACTTCTCAGAAGAGGAAATACAAATGGCCAAAAGGCACATGAAGAGATGCTCAACGTCCCTAGCCATTAGAGAAATGCAAATCAAAACCACAATGAGATATCATCTCACACCCACCAGAACAGCCATTATCAACAAAACAGGAAATAACAAATGCTGGAGAGGATGTGGAGAAAGAGGCACACTTATCCACTGTTGGTGGGAATGTCAAATGGTGCAACCACTGTGGAAGGCAGTTTGGCGGTTCCTCAAAAAGCTGATACTATGTACTAATAAAAGGAACAATTCAACATGAAGAATTGCCATATGACCCAGAAACACAATTGCTAGGTATCTACTCAGAGGACATAAGGGCAAAGACACAAACAGACATTTGCACACCAATGTTTATAGCAGCATTATTTACAATTGCAAGGAGATGGAAACAGCCAAAATGTCCATCAACAGACGAGTGGCTAAACAAACTGTGGTATATACATACGATGGAATATTATGGAGCTCTAAGACAGAATAAACTTATGAAGTATGTAACAACATGGATGGACCTAGAGAACATTATGCTGAGTGAGACTAAACTAACTCAGCCAAAAACTAAAGGACAAATACTGTATGGTCTCATTGATATGAACTGACATTAGTGAATAAACATGGAATATTTTGTTCGTAACAGAGACCATCAGGAGATAGAAATAGGGTAAGATATTGGGTAATTGGAGCTGAAGGGATACAGACTGTGCAACAGGACCAGATACAAAAACTCAGAAATGGACAGCACAATACTACCTAACTGTAATATAATTATGTTAAAACACTGAATGAAGCTGCATGTGAGAATGATAGAGGGAGGAGGGCTGGGGACATACTGAAATCAGAAAGAAAGATAGATGTTAAAGACTGAGATGGTATAATCTAGGAATGCCTAGAGTGTATAATAATAGTGAAATGTACAAGGTACAATTTTAAAAATGTTTTTGCATGAGGAAGAACAAAGGAATGTCATTATTGCAGGGTACTGAAAATAGATGGTAATTAATATTTTAAAATGTCACCTTCTGTGTGAGACTAAAGCAAAAAACGTTTGTTACAAAATTTATATTTTGACTAGTGCATTTCCTAATATAACTTATGTAGATAGTTTGATTGAATGCCATAAGTACTTGGAATCTCAGGTAGGAGATTTTGCTGGTTTGTCCACAGTGATGCCCCGATGAATCCCAGAGTGATTTGATCAGTGAGTAGAAAATTATCTGCAAAGTCCCCTTCGGGGAGTGGTGAGAACGGGGAGAAATTAAACTTCCCCAATTGGAGAATTCTTGATATTCTCACAAGCAGTGTGGACGACCAAAGCCATAGGCAGAGCCCCCAGTCTTGGGGTTTGTTCATATGAAACTTAACCCCACAAAGGATAGGTCAAGTCTACTTAAAATCTAGGCCTAAGAGTCACCCCCAAGAGAGCCTCTTTTGTTGCTCAGATGTGGCCCCTCTCTCCAGCTAACACAACGAGCAGTCTCACCACCCTACCCCTCTCTACGTGGGACATGACTCCCAGGGTATGGACCTTCCTGGCAACATGGGACAGAGATCTTGGAATGAACGGAGAGACTCAGCATCAAGGGATTGAGAAAAACCCTAGAATGAGCTGAGACTTAGCATCAAGGGATTGAGAAAACCTTCTCGACCAAAAGGGGGAAGAGGGAAATGAAACAAAGTGTCAATGGCTGAGAGATTCCAGACAGAGTCGAGAGGTTATCCTGGAGGTTATTCTTACGCATCAAGTAGATATCATCTTATTATTCAAGATGTAATGGAGAGGCTGGAGAGAACGGCCTGAAAATGTAGAGCTGTGTTCCAGTAGCCATGTTTCTTGAGGATGATTGAATAATGATACAGCTGTCACAATGTGACTGTGTGATTGTGAAAACCTTGTGTCTGATACTTCTTTTATCTACCTGGCCAACAAAGGAGTAGAACATATGGAATAAAAATAAATAATTGGGGGAACAAATGCTAAAATAAATTTAGTTTGAAATGCTAGTGATCAAAGAAAGCAAGGGGTAAGGGGTATGGTAGGTATAATCTTTTTTTTTCTTTCCTGTGTTCGTTTTATTTCTTTTTCTATTGTCTTTTTATTTCTTTTTCTGAATTAATGCAAATGTTCTAAGAAATGATGAATATGCAACTAAGTGATGATATTGTAAATTACTGATTATGTATGTTTTATTTTGTTTATTTTTTTAATTAATAAATAAATTTTTAAAAAGATGCTATAAGAAAAGAAAATTACAGACCAATCTCTCTAATGAATATAGATGCAAAAATCTTCAACAAAATTCTTGCAAATCAAATCCAGCAGCACATTAAATGAATTATACACCATGACCAAGTAGGATTCATCCCAGGTATGCAAGGATGGTTCAAAATAAGAAAATCAATTACTGTAATACACCATATCAACAAATCAAAGCAGAAATATCACATGATCATCTTGATTGATGCAGAAAAGGCATTTGACAAAATTCAACATCCTTTCTTGTTGAAAACACTTCAAAGGATAGAAATAGAAGGGAACATCCTCAACATGATAAAGGGAATATATGAAAAATCCACAGCTAAGATCATCCTTCATGGGGAAAAACTGAAAGCTTTCCCCATAAGATAAGGAACAAGACAAGGATGTCCACTGTCACCATTGTTATTCAACACTGTGTTGGAAGTTCTAGCCAGAGCAATTACACAAGAAAAAGAAATACAAGGAAAAATTGTAAAGGAAGAAGTAATACTCTGCTTGCAGATGATATGATACTATACGTCGAAAACCGCAAAACTACTACAGCTAATAAATAAGTACAGCAAAATGGCAGGTTACAAGATCAACACTCAAAAATCTGTAGTGATTCTATACACTATTAATGAGCAATCTGAGAGGGGAATCAAGAAAAAAATTCTATTTACAATTCCAACCAAAAGAATAAAACATTTAGGAATAAATTTAACTAAGGATACAAAAGACCTATACAAAGAAAATTACAGGAAACTGCTCAAAGAAATCACAGAGGACCTAAATAGATGGAAAGGGCATACCATGTTCATGGACTGGAAGACTAAATATAGTTAAGATATCAATTCCACATAAATTGATTTATAGAGTCAATGAAATCCAATTAAAATCCCATAAACTTACTTTGCAGAAATAGAAAAACAAATAACCAAATTTATCTGGAAGGGTAGGGTGCCCCGAATAGCTAAAAATATTCTGAGAAAGAAAAATGAAGTCAGAGGTCTCACACTACCTAACTTTAACACGTATTACAAAGCTACAGTGGTCAAAACAGAATGGTACTGGCATAAAGATAGATAAACTGATCAATGGAATTGAATAGAGTGTTGAGGTATAATCCCTCTCATCTATGGACAATTGTTCATTGATAAGACAGTCAAGCCAACTCACCTGGAACAGAACAGTACCTTCAATAAATGGTGCTTGGAGAACTGGATATCCACATGTAAAAAAATGAAAGAGGATCCATATCCCACACCTCATACAAAAATTAACTCAAAATGGATCAAAGACCTAAACGTTAGATCTAATACCATAAAATGGTTAGAAGAAAATGTAGGGAAATATCTTATAAGACCAGAAAGATCTAGGTGGTTTCCTATCTCTTACACTCAAAGCACGAGCATTGAAGAAAGAAATAGATAACTGGGAACTCCTCAAAATTAAACACTTTTGTGCACCAAAGAACTTTGTCAAGAAAGTAAAAAGATAGCCTACACAATGAGAGACAATATTTAAAGAGATTGTTCAACTCAACAACAAAAAGACAGACAACCCACTTACAAAATGGGCAAAAGACATGAGCAGACACTTCTCAGAAGAGGAAATACAAATGGCTAAAAGGCACATGAAAAGATGCTCAACTTCCCTGGCTGTTACGTAAATACAAATCAAAACAACAATGTGAATCATCTCACACCCACCAGAATGACCATTATCAATAAAACAGAACATGACAAGTATTGGAGAGGATGTAAAGAGGTACACTTATCCACTGCTGGTGGGAATGTAAAATGGTACAACCACTGTGGGAGGTGGTTTGATAGTTCCTAAGTATAGAACTGCCATATGATCCAACAATACCATTACAAGGTATCTATTCAGAGGACATGAGGGCAAGGACACTGTTCTAGTTTGCTAGCTGCTGGAATACAACATACCAGAAACAGATTGGCTTTTAATAAAAGGAGATTTATTTCTTTAGTTCTTCAGAGGAAAGGCAGCTAACTTTCAAATGAGGCTCTTTCTTACATGGGAAGGCACAGCGTGATCTCTGCTGGCCTTCCCTCCAGGCCTCTTCCCACAACCTTCCCTGGGGTGATTTCTTTCTGCATCTCCAAAGGACTGAGCTGCGGAGTGCTGAGATAAGGTATGCTGAGCTGCTTGGGCTGTGCTACGCTGTGCTTTTTCATTTAAGCACCAGCCAATTAAATCAAACGTCATTCATTACAGCAGGCATACCTCTTAGCTGACTGCAGATGTAATCAGCAACAGATGAGGTTCACGTGTGATTGGCTCATGTCCACAGCAACTGAACTAGCTACCTTCACCTGGTCAAGTTGACAACTGATTCTAGCTATCACATGTCCACCCCTTGTCAACTTGGCAACTACACACATCACCTTAAACAACATTAAGGTGCAAAAATTCTCTTCTAGGTGTGGACCTACAAATCTCAAAACAAGTTATCTGGTGCCAATATGCAAAGGAGGACAGTCACAGGATCCATAGGGAAAAATTGGAAGGAAAATCTGCCGGGCAAACACCATTGGATTTCAAAGTCTGAAAGTCATTTATCCTTCAGCTTTAGAAAGTGACAGTCCCACCCTTTCCAAGAGCCTATGCAGTGGCCCGCCTCTTTCCAAATCAATCTTGGGGAACATTGAGGAGACCACCTTTCTCTTGGCTCCACTCTCTCCAGGTATCAGGGCCATACCTGGGCTCTCTGCCATTTCCGGGGCACACACTCAACCCCTCCATGTCGTGGGAGCCAGGCTCTCCCCAGTTCCCAAGGAGCATGCTGTGCCTTCTTAAAGGCCTGAGGCAACACAACTCTTCCACTGCAAAGAGATGGGAGACTCACCCTCTGACCTTCAGGATAAACTTACCCTCTCCATGTATATGGGTGGGTCTACTCTCCTGGCCGAGGTTTCTTGGCTTCAGACCCGAGCTTCCATGGTTCTCACTCTGCAAACTCCAATTTGTCCCTTTTGTGTCCCCCTTTGTCCAGATTGGCAGTGGTTCCGTTTACACCAACAGTCTCTTCAAGCACTCCAGAACTACTCCATCATTCTCTTCACAGTTCCTCCAAAATCTACCCCTTAGCCATCGAAAAAACCATTCCGGCATATCTGGTATTTGCAAATTGCAGCAGCACCCCACTCTCCGGTTTTTAACTTTGTATTTCATTTGTAATGTTACTGAAATGGTTTAAGGATTTCTAATATTGTTATGAAATTAATGTGTTTTGTATATGGGAAAACATGTCTTTTTTAGGGTCCAAAGGGTGGAATGTGCTGGTTTTAGAAAATGTATGTCCCCTAAAAAAGTCATGTTTTAATCAAAATCCCATTTTGTAAAGGTAGAATAATCCTTATTCAATACTATATGTTTGAATCTGTAATTAGATCATCTCTCTGGAATGTGATTTAATCAAGAGTGATTGTTAAACTGGATTAGGTGACAACATGTCTCCACCCATTTGGGTGGGTCTTGAGAAGTTTCTGAAGTCCTATAAAAGAGGAAACATTTTGGAGAAGGAGATTCGGAGAGAGCAGACAATGCTTCAGCACCACGAAGCAGAGAGGCCATCAGCCAGTGCCTTGGAGATGAAGAAGGAAAATGCCTCCCGGGGAGCTTCATGAAACAGGAAGCCAGGAGAGAAGGCTAGCAGATGATGCTGTGCTCACCATGTGCCCTTCCAGCCGAGGGAGAAACCATGACTGTGTTCACCATGTGCCTTCTTAGATGAGAGAGAAACCCTGAACTTCATCGGTCTTCTTGAACCAAGGTATCTTTCCCTGGATGCCTTAGATTGGACATTTCTATAGATTTGTCTTAATTGGGACATTTTCTCAGCCTTAGAACTGTAAACTAGCAACTTATTAAATTCCCCATTTTAAAAGCCATTCCGTTTCTGGTATATTGCATTCTGGCAGCGAGCAAACTAGAACAGACACAAAGGGACATTTACACACCTATGTTTATAGCAGCATTATTTACAATTGCCAAAAGATGGAAACAGCCCAAATGTCCATCAACAGAGGAGTGGCTAAACAAGCCGTGGCATATACATACGGTGGAACATTATGCAGCTATAAGACAGAATAAAGTTATGAAGCATGTAATAACGTGGTTGGACCTTGAGGACATTTTGCTGAGTGAAATTAGCCAGAAACAAAAGGACAAACACTGTATGGTCTCACTGATACGAACTAATGTTAATGAATAAACTTGGAGAATTTCAGTTAAGAACAGAGGTCGTAAGGAGAGAGAAATAGGGTAGATATTGGGTAATTAGAGCTGAAGGGATACAAAGATAGTACAACAGGACTGATTATAAAAATTCAGAAATAGATAGCACAATACTACCTGATTGTAGCACAATAATGTAAATATACTAAATGAATCTGAATGAGAGAACGATAGAGAAAGGAGGGCTGGGGGGCACATATGAAACCAGAAGGAAAGATGGACAAGAAAGACTGAGATGGTATTATCTAGGAATGCCTAGGGTACACAGACTGATAGTGACTAAATGTACAAATTTTAAAATGTTTTTGCATGAGGAAGAACAAAGGAATGTTAATATTGCAGGGTGTTGAAAATAGACAGTCATTCATATTTTAAAACTTCAACTTCTGAGTGAGACTAAAGCAAAAAATGTTTATTTAGTACAAAATTTATATTTTGACTAGTACATTTCCTAATATAACTTATATGGACAAGTTAATTGAACACCATAAGTTCATGCAACCTTGAATAAGGCATGAGATTTTGTAGGTTTGTCCAGTGTGATGCCCTGATAAATCCCAGAGTGATTTGAACAGTGAATAAAGAAGTCCTTGCAAAGTCCCCTTGGGGAATGGTGAGAAAGGGGGAAAATTCAACTTCACATTTGGAGAATCCTGATATTCTCCCCAAGCAGTGGGGACAATAGGCCAAGCCCTCTGTCTTGGGGTTTGTTCATATGAAACTTAACCCCGCAAAGCATAACCTAAGCCTATTTAAAATTAGGCCCAAGAGTTACCCTCAGAGAACCTCTTTTGTTGCTCAGATGTGGCCTAGCTCTCTCTCAAACAACATGACAAGCAAACTCACTGCCCTTCCCTTCTCTACATGGGACATGACTCCCAAGGGTGTGGAACTCCCTGGCAATGTGGAACAGAAATCCTAGAATGAGCTGGGACTCAGCATCAAGGAATTGAGAAAACCTTCTCGACCAAAAGGGGAAGAGAGAAATGAGACAAAATAAAGCGTCAGTGGCTGAGAGATTTCAAACAGAATTGAGAGGTTATCCTGAAGGTTACTCTTACACATTATATAGATATCCCCTTTTTAGTTTAAGGTGTATTAGAGAGGCTAGAGGGAAGTGCCTGAAAATGTAGAGATGTGTTCCAGTAGCCATGTTTCTTGAACATGAATGTATAATGACATAGCTTTCACAAAGCGACAATGTGATTGTGAAAACCTTGTGTCTGATGCTCCTTTTATCTACAGTATAAACAGATGAGCAAAAAATACGGATTAAAAATAAATAATAGGGGGAACAAACATTAAAACAAATTGAGCAGATTGAAATACTAGTGATCAATGAGAGGGAGTGGTAAGGCGTATAGAAAAAAAATTGGGGAAACAAAAGTATATTGGGTAGATGAAAATACCAGTAGTCAACAAGAGAGAGGGGTACATGGTATGGTATGTATGACTTTTTTCTTTTTTCTATTTATTTCTTTTTCTGGAGTGATGCAAATCATCATGGTGATGAATATACTACTATGTGATGGTGTTTTGAGCCACTAATTGTACACTATCTATGGAATGTTTGCATGTTAAGAATGTTCATGTTTGTATGTTGTTTTGACTTGTCCATTAAAAAATAAAAATTAAAAAAAAGAGGGAGTATGGCCCTATTGACACCTAATTTCAGAATTCTAGCCTCTGGAACCCAGGCAAATTTGTATTGCCTAAGCCAATTACTCTGTGGTCCTTTGATACAGTAGCTTTGACAAATTAAGACAGCAGGTTTCAGAACAGGAAGCCTATCCAACGTCTGGTGTTAACTCTTTAATAGAAGCTAGCTGTTCTCATCGATCTTCTACCCTTAAAACATTCAGTCTTACTATTATTCTCCTTTAACATTACAGCATGATACACTGAGATCTTAAGAAGAGTTCATTCAGCGATAATACATCATTTGGCAAGAAAGAGTGGAAAACGTTCCATGGAATTAACCAGAAGTGCCAATGATTGGCAAAATATAACGAACAATGCAGAAAGCAAATTGCAGGGAGTTTACTTTTAACATCTCTAGGATCTGTTGGTAAAGAAGATATGATAACAGTAAAAAGCAATAAGTAGTTGAGATAGGAATCTTTGTGAGACATCATTCAAACACCTACTCTGCTACATATATTATCAACTGAAATCAGTCAGAATTTAGGCAGAACTAACAAACTGACTCTAAGGAGGACAAAGCCTTAATTAAAATGTCTATGTGGCTAAAAAGGCTAAAAACTCATTTTCACAGTCAGGTTGAACAAATGGATGGAAATTTTTAAAAGCAAATGGACAATTTCTGTTTGCCTTAGCTCTTCATTAGAATTAATCCATATTTATTACATGTTCACTATATTACCATACTTTGCTCTCACTTGCCAGAAAACACATAAATCAGTAGAATATTTGAATACAGCTCTGCACTCAAATAGGGAGGAAAACTATATGGGTTAAAGACTGTAGAAAACAATGTTTGCAGTTTCTAATCACGCAGCATATATTTTATATATTCCGTGCATACAGCATAGCTCTAAGTGCCTATTAAGTTCTAAATAATTGCTGATTGATGGATAATCATGTCTGAGAATATACATTACTGGCCAAAATTTTCTAAACAATTTTTTCTACAGTACATGGTAAAAATTTCAGTATGCTAACCACAAAAGAAGTCCATGAGACTACAAAGGGAAAACAACTTAATAAAACTAACACACTAATGTATAAGCAATATACATAATACTGACAAGTATTACCAAATATGGGTTATATCATCTCAAAGTTTTTATGGCCAGCAACGCCTCTGCATCAATTCTCAAATTCAAAGCAAATATCATGCACTTGCGCTTTGTGCTTTGACCTCCCAAATCACTTTGTGGGAATAGGAGTAAAGAGAAGCACCAGACAATAAAGTGGCAGGACAGACTTTATCCAAATTGCCATGGCCAGAGAGAAGAGAGACCAGCAGTAGCCAGTATCAATTCTTATTAGCAGAGAAATAGTTGGAATTTATAAAGGGAACAAGAGGGAAGGGAAATGGGGAATTGGAAATTGCTGAGAGGAGTCTGGAAAAGGTAAGAGGGCCAGGCAACGGGCTAACAGAAGGGGGGCAAGCAGTTGTGCAGTCTTTTTGAAAATAGTTTATTCTGTAGCTGAGACAGTATTGCCTCACATTAGGTAAGCGCTCAGAATGGAGACAGGGAGTCCACCCCAGAACATTGCCTAGCTATTAGAGAAGTCCACACTAAATTTTGGACAAGTTTCCAGGGCCAAGGTTGGACAAGCAGAGGAGCCAAGCAGATTCTCTCACAAGGATTCACAAGGCAGATGGATAATCATGGGGTCATACAACCATGAAAATGTTTACAATGTTCATAAAAAAATTTTAAATACCTTTTGGAAGAAAACATAGTCCTTGTCATAGTTTGAGCACCTCATAGGAGCACAGAGTACAGGCTCTATAGAGGCAAACTCTTCCTGGCTCTGCCATATATCTATGAGTCTCACTAGCCTCACCTTTAAATAGGAACAGTAATGATACCTATCTCATGGGGTTCTTAGGGATTAAGCTCATAATCCTTATAACATGTTTGGGACAACATGCAGGACATGATAAGAGCTCAATAAATGCAATTCCTTTTGAGACTGTTGGTGCAATAACAAAGTCCTTATAACTCAGAGAGTGGATCTATAACCATAAAATGGGGTAGGGACTCAAGATAAGCCTTGAAGGTGATGCATGGATCCCACTATGCGACCTCGGCTCCTGTTTAAACAGTATCCAATGTACCTGTCATGCCATAAACAGTTAACAAATGTGGAATTCATGACAAGAGAGTGAATGGAACTTACTGACTTCTGAAATTGACTCAAAAAAGAAGACTGGAAAATCAGGAGGCAAAATATAAACTGATAGGAAGTCTAAGGTGGATTCATCAGATGACCAGAATCAAAATTTAAAAAGACACCGATAGGTTGGAATGATGGTTGGAACAAAAGGGGAAAAGAAGATGCTCTGGGATTCCATTCCAAAATTCAGATGCTCAAATAAATAATGAGAGATGCCTCTTAACAGAAACGGTTACAAAAACATGGCAGACTAATGCAATATGACCAATCTTCGAAGTCTATCTGCTCCAAAAAGTGGTTGTGCTTTTATTCAACATTAATAGTACAAGGATCAAATCAAAGGACCTAACAGAATCACTTTATTCTGTACCTAACTACTTGGCATATTTCTGCTAGTTGTTTCACATTTATTTCATATTTCAGAAAAAAACTGGCAAAGTAAATCATAAGATCATAGAACAAAGTCAGCAGTATATTGACGAAATTTTTTTTAACTTTGCTACAATTGAAGAATTGGAAATATTTGGCCTTAAAAATATCAGGGGCTATTATAAGAGTTATTAACCTGACTTATTGAGGAAATAAGTAGTCCACGCAAATAGGGGACACCCAGAAACTGGACTGCCATCTGTAAAGCATTTGAAGAGGAGATTAATGCGTTGAATAGGAGTTAGATTAGAAATAGTCTCGGTGCCTTTAAACTTTAATAGTTCATGTGTCTCTGGAATCCAACAAGTATAGAGCTGGAGATAAATACTTGGAAAAATCCAAAATGGAAGCGGGAATTGAACTAACCAGAGTGGTTGGCCCATACACAATGGAAGCTCCCAGAGCATCCACGTCGGAACCCAACCATCACTCCTTGCCCTCCTCCATGTTATTACGGAGCTATTCACCTGCACAATGACCAGTGGATGTGGTCAATGCCATGCTAACTCTAGCTGAGACTCTCCAAGGTCAAAAAGGCTTAGGTATGCCTCTGCTCAGAAAAGGTTATTAATTAAAGACGCTACCGGCAGAGGCCACCCAAATGACTATCTTTTTCCACAGAGCTAATTTAATTTACTTTCCATCTCACATAGAGAGAAATATGTAAATGTATTTGTATACATATACAGAGTTCGGGAAGCAATCCTGATCTCATTAAATTATTATTTTTACCCTCAAATGGGATGAACAAAGAGCTTGTTTTAGCAGAAGTGTCAGCTCTCACATTTTCTTATAAAATGTACTTATGTTATAAATATTACGGCAATCTGAGATTTCCTTATATTATATATATATATATGCACATATAGACATACATTCATACATATACACGCACATACATATATACATATTCATATGCATATATAGCCATTCGCACACACACACATATTAGGGGCCTTCACAGTGGCACACAGATGTTCACCCAGGATCTTCCAAGATGACTTTAGCTTGTCTGATATACTGGATGTCTATGTCATAAGGTCAAGTGTCAGAGAGGGCACTGGAGGAATCCTGAGTGGGAGGGGGAGTTCTAGAAATTCTACCATTAGGGGGCACTGAAGGAAAGGCCTTAATTCATTTGTCAGTGTATTCAAGGTGGGCTTCCGTTAAACGTATCTGTAGAATATATTATTTCAACTATTTTAACCCAAATAACCCTTGCAAAATGAACAAGCAGTTTAAAAATACGCCTACCAAAAAAATGGCCGATACTATTTATAATGTAAGTACACAATGCCCTTGTGTTGCTTAGCTAGTTGTGCAGGATACTTCGTCCTCAAATTCTATGAAAACACGGTCCAGCAGGATCACAGAACACTAAAAAACTTTCTTTTTCCAGAAACTTAATTTTCAGATATTTCCTTTTGTACTTATTTATACAACGATTTCTATTTACAAATATCTGAAAAGTAAACCAGGCAATTTGTATTCTAAACTCTCACTGATTACATTTCTCTCTGTAAAGTCTCTCAAGTCTTGAGACGTTCATTTTAAAGTGATGCAGTGCTAATGACTGTTTCTGCCAGATGAAGCCCTCTAGGACAAAGCAACAGTCTTGTCTATATTCATTATTATCCTAAATTGCAAATATTAAAGATACGTAAACCATGAAACCACATGGTAATATCTCTATGATTACTTTCCAACTGACTCAAATAGGTTGTGTTTATACATCTGATTAGGGAATTGAAAAAATTAAAAATCAAAAGAAAGCACCTGATACCAATAAAGAGATGACACAGATGTATTTTTATGTGTCATGGTTTATTCACATCTCATGTCTAGGCAGCTAGAAGTAAGTCAAACTTGGAAATAGGAGTGGTCAATGTCATTGACAGTGGTGAAATGAACAACAAAACCCACTTTAACTTTCAATAATTCTGACAATTTAATTGAAAGGATTTTCAAAATAATTAGACAGCAAATTAAGGTCCTTGCCTATAGGTTGGGTTTCATGTTTTTGCTTTGTGTTGTATTTGTTTTTGTTTCCTATGTCCCATTCTGTGTCTGTACCAGTTGCTTTTATTTTTTAAAAAACCTTGAAGAGTTCAAGTTTGGATTCAATATATTATAAATGACGTGTTTAAGTTCCACAGAAGGACAACAGTAATGTACATTGGGGAGTTTTTTACCCCAAAGCTGCACAAGAATCCTCACTATAAAATTTATTAGCAGGTTTATTTAATCAGTTCAGCCTCAATATTCAAACCTTACTGAACACAGTCCAAACTCAAAAGAAGCAATCTCTCCCTTCATATCAATACCAGTATCTTATTTTCCCTTCTTTACCTGATTTTCCTTTAAGTATGTTTTCTTTTGTCCCACTATGGATTGACAACTTAATAAAGATAGCCTGAGTTAAAGAGTACTTAGTTTAATTAAATTCTGATGATATTGAAGGCTTGCCCTTGAAATTGTCTATCCAATTTTCAGTAAAAACTAACCAAGTTAATTAACACTTAACAGAAGGAAGTAAAGCCCCTTGTACGATCCAGTATTTAGTCTAAATTTAGATAACTATTAAATTGCTGTTCAGAGAAAAAAATGTCATATAAAAAGAGATATCTGAGAACCCACATTTGAAAGAAAATGTGTACCAAATTCAATGTGTGCAGATACGTAGTTGGTCTCTTTTCAGAGCCTGACACCTCAGAGACATTTGCTCAACTAAACTGTCTTTCTAAAAAACCAAACTCTTTCTTAGAATGCCAGGATACACTTAAACCAAAATTTAAGCCATCAAAAAAGAAACGAGGTAATACATAACACATATTTCTTGGGCCAAACAAACAGTGCTTCTATTAGCAAGGCCATCTATCAAAACTGTGGGGCTACACAGAAAGATGGTACAGCCAGGCTTAAAACCACTTGCATCTAATCAGGGGAGTGGATGGGGTAAGAGAAAAACACAAAGAACCAGGCTTCACTAGAAGCTATTGCTTCAAGTAGCAGTCATGCTAGAGGCGCTTCAGAGAGCTGTAGGGAGTTCTGCAGGAAAAAAAAAATAAGAAAATATTTCTGGCTAGTGATCTACAGCAGAGAAAGATATGGAGGATGAGTAGTCTCTGGCAAGGAAAGAAGACACTTCAGGCGCAGAGGAAAAATGAATGTTCTCAGAGACAGGAAAGCTTTAGAGCCTGCCCAGGAAAAGGAGTAGAACTTGGTAGTATCCATGGCACATAAGGAAATGTTAGGGTATGAAACATGAAACCCTATCAGTTACCATCACATTTGCCTACAGGTAACAAAAAATCTCAATGTAGTGCTTAAGCAAATAGAAGTTTATTTTTCTCCATATCAAGAAATCTGGAAGTATGCTGTTGTATGCATTAGGTCATTAGCTCAAGGTTATCAAGGCCAGTATCTTTGTATCTTAGCCTTTCCTTTATGGTTTCTGGATAGCTGCTGGAGTCCCATTTAAGAAGAAAGGAGAGCACTTCCATATAGCAACAGCTGTTTTAAAGGCCACTCCTAGCTGCAAGGGAGGCCGGAAAAGCAAGAGTTTAGTTTTTACAGTAGACAGGGAGAAGGAGGTTGTGATTGTGTGTTAGATGGGCCATAAACATTGTCTACATGTACATAAAGTGCTGTCATTTGAAGATGGAAGAAATAATCTAGAATCAATGAGCAGAATTTTCACAAGAGCAGACTGGAATTAACATGGGGAAGAAAAGTAGCCAACTAAGTCCTAGCTAACAAAAGAAAAGGCTATATCAAGCAGTAGGAGATCATAATTCTAGAGATATTCCAAAGAAAGCTGAATGATTTCTTATAAAAAGAAACACACAAGGGATTCCTGGATAAAATGGAGATTGAGCTAGAATAAAAGCAAAAGACAAGACCCAGCTCCCCTTACTACAGTCTACATTACTGTTCTAGTTTGCTAGCTGCCGGAATGCAATATACCAGAAACAGAATGATTTTTAACAGGGGGAATTTAATAAGTTGCTGGTTTACAGTTCTAAAGCCAAGGAAGTGTCCCACCTAAAACAAGTCTATAGAAATGTCCAATCTAAGGCATCCAGAGAAAGATACCTTGGTTCAAGAAGGCCAATGAAGTTCAGGGTTTTCTCTCTCAAGTGAGAAGGCAAATGATGAGCACAGTCATGGTTTCTCTCTTGGCTAGAAGGGCACATGGCAAGCATGGTGTCATCTGCTAGCTTTCTCTCCTGGCTTTCTGTTTCATGAAGCTCCCCCGGAGGCGTTTTCCTTCTTCATCTCCAAAGCGCTGGCTACTGGATTCTCTGCTTCATGGTGCTGCAGCATTCTCTGCTCTCTCTGAATCGCCTCATTCTCCAAAATGTTTTCTCTTTTATAGGACTCCAGAAACTTCTCAAGACCCACCCAGATGGGTGGAAACATGTTGTCACCTAATCTAGTTTAACAACCACTCTTGATTAAATCTCATCTCCAGGGAGATGATGTGATTACAGTTTCAAATATACAGTATTGAACAGGGATTATTCTGCCTTTATAAAATAGGATTTTGAATAAAACATGGCTTTTCTAGGGGACATACATCCTCTCAAACCAGCACAATTACACTTCCCATCATCTGTACTTTTCCTTCCTCTGTGGGGCACATATGCTTAGGTCGGCAATTTATAAGCATCAGGATTATTTTACTTTCCTTGGCAACTCAAAGCAGTTACCATGAAATCGTTTCTGCTTAAACACAGACATTTTTTAGCTTACAGCTTACAGTTTTGAGGTCATAAAAATGTCCAAATGGAGGAATCAACAAAACCAGAAGAAACAAGGAAATGCTTTCTTCCTAAGACTGGCTGCTGTCAATCCTTGGTTCCTCTGCCATATGGCAAGACACATGGCAGTGTCTGCTAGTCTCTCCTTTCTCTTCTGGGTTTTGTTGCTTTCAGCTTCTTATGTCCCTGTTTTTCTCTTGCTCTCTCTGTGTTCATCCTGTTTGTAAAGGACTCTGGGAGAGGATTAAGACCTACCCTAGGTCATGCCTTAACTGAAATAACTTTACCAAAAGATCTTACCTGCAAAAGGTCTTATCTGCAATAGGTTTACATCTATAGGAATGGATTAGCTTTAAGAACATGATTTTCTGGGGTACATACAGCTTCCAAAAGTACCATCCCAACTCCTTGATACTCCTTGTTCTGAGAGCTTAGACTTCTAGTTCAGTTTCTCTCACTCCTCTGAATTTTTAAATTAAGCTAAGTTCCAGGTCTGAACTGCCTTATGGCATTCAGGGTTTCACCATCTCATACCAAGTCTTGAAGTCTAAGAAAAATAGCACCTGTGGAGCAAGACACTGTCCTTGGTTCAAAATCAAACCAAATTTGGTCCTTAAGATAGCTGATGTCACATCTTTCAGTTTCTGATTTTTTTAATAAGCCTGAAGCAAACTGGTTCATGTTCACTGCACTAGTGCTATTGCAGAGTCAGCCATACCCTTTTCTCTACTGTGTTCTAATGATGCTCCTGCCTCAATCTCAAATTTCTGTATTCAAAAAGCAAGAGTAATGGCAGTTTTTATTTATTCCCTAATAATAAATTTTTATTAGGGAATAAATAAAAATTTGTTTTTCATTTTTTTATTTATTACTTTTATTCCTTTATTACTTTTGCATTGTATACTAAGAATTTTGTTGCTACTCCAGGGCATTCAATTAATACTTCTTATGTATGACAAACCATAATATTTGCTGACCAAATAGAAGCAATCCTGATGAAGATGACCTGTGACATCTGAAAAAAAAGTATATATGCAATTTTTTAATATAAATGTTTTTCCTCTCCTCATTTCCTCTAGCCAATACATAACTTTTAAAATTCTTTTTTTCTGTTTTAATATATATTTGTTATTACTTATTTTTCTCAGGATGTTTTATCCAGTTTCTGATCACTTTCAATAGTCTGTTTCCTCTCAATAAACCCTCTAAAACAAAAATTTTAACTTTCACAACACTAAAAGATTTCCTAAACATTTTAATACTTTAGGAAATAAAGCATGAGAAACTCACTAGCAAATAACAACCAGTATAATATACTAAATTCACCAAGATAACAATTGATGAATCGTAGAATCACATGTCACCTAGGTCAAACTAACCTGCTCTGGGTAAGCTCATCCTCAGAATCCCCGACAGTCTTCTAGCCACACCATAAATATTTCAGATAAAGGGATTAAGATAGCCTAATCCATTCCCCAATTATCTTATTTTTTAATATTAGGCCTAAATTATTTCCCTCTATAAATTCAAACTATTGGTTCCAGTTCAGATTTCTAAATCAACCCATAAGGAGCTGGTATCCTTCATTCCATAACAGTCTTTCAGAGACTATCTTGCTCCATAATAAAAGTCAGCTCCCGACTTTTCTCTTTTCAAAGTTGTTCACACTTTGCACTCCCCCCAAGACAAAGTTTTAAACTTTTCTCCTGCAAATAGACAAACGGAATAACATGGCTACCCACATTTCTAAGAAAACTAGTAAAATTAATTTAAAATGGCCAGGAACAAAATTAATAATAAATAATTTGGTATGATAGGGTAAAGGAGATTTTTATTGTAGTGCTAGACTGGCTTCCATAAAGCACCTGATGCCATTTTCATAAGCTGTGGTTTCACAGCAGAATTTCCAGGATTAGTAAATAATGCCACTTCTTTCCCTAACACTTCAAAATAAGCAAAGGTAACTGTCACAGTAATGATTGTCCTTGTTGATGGTGAAGCTCCCCAACCAGTGTGGCTACAGTTCTGCAGAGATATTCACCTTCTCTACCCACGAAGCATCTGAGGACGGCAAAGTTATCCACAGCCCAAGCTGGCTGCTTCTAGTCATTGGCAGCTTCACCTAATATCCCCCTGCGTTATGTGCAAACAATATTATTTCCTTTTCTGTGGGTGGCAGGTTTGGATTTATTTCAGACCTGAAACTGTTGAACCTAATCCAATTGCCTTGATTCTTGAAGATGACTGAGTAACGGTAGAGCATTTAAGGTGTGACTGTGTGGTTGTGAAAACCTTGTGCCTGATATTTCTTTTATCCAGTGTAGGGACAGATAAATAAGAAAAAAAAAAAGAACATAAATAAATAATAGGTGGGATGGTGGGTATGGAATGTTTCTGGGTGTTCTTTTCTACTTTTATTTTTACTTTTATTCTTACTTTTGTTTGGAGCAATTAAAACGTTCAAAAATCAATTGTGATGATGAATGCACAGCTATATGATGATACTATGAACCACTGATTGTACACTTTGGATGATTATATATGTGACTATACAATCTATCTCAATAAGATTGCATAAAAAAACATGGTTTATCTCATATAAAATAAAGGTAATTAGAAGCTCGTTAATTTGAAAAAACCAAAACTACTACCCAACACCTCCTTAATCATTAGGTATTTCCGCCACTAGACACTCTGCTGGGTGGAACATTGGAGGATTTTTATGATTAAAATTATTACCTGTGAGAACTTCTATTTTGAGCTTCTATTATATCAGTTTTTCTAGATATATCAAACAAATCATATAAAAGCTGTGGAAAAGTAGGCAACAAAATGATAGCAAAGGGTAAGAGCCTAAGGCCATGATGCAACCAAAAGCATCGAGTGAACTACAAGTAGGGTGATCTGCAGACCAGGAGGCAGCATAAGCAGATCCACTGATTGTTAACGGGGAAGGAAGCAAGAGAACACAGACTGAGAACACAACAAGGAGGACAGCAACAGACACCAGGAGGTCATGGTAGGTCTTCCATCCTGGGCCTCTGTGGTCTGTGGGATCTACTTCAGGATCCTGGGAACTGGGTGGTCTCAGCACAATCCTACTAGTGAATTGTTTGCTACAACATCTCCTAGCCACTTTATGTATAAGGAATAGATTTATAATACAAGATGGCTTATGATGCCCATAGAGAGAAATGCTCTGTCCCAAAATGGCCAGGGGAATAATCCACAGAGACAGTACAGACATATGTACAAGACTGATAGGGCTAGAGCTTCCAGGACTATAACAACCTTCGAAAACAGCTGGCGGTGAAGTCAGTAGTGTCAGTTTCTGTGAATGACAGTGACCATTTCAGGGCATTAGTAGAAAGTAACCGGAGAGAGCAAAGTGGTATGTCTAATGATTCCAATATCCAACCTCCAAGAAGTTCTAGGGAGAGACTGTCTAGCCCTATCCTCCGGCCAGTGTACATGGATAAAAGGAGAGGAGATAAGTTAGAATTAGAAATGCCAATCCATATATCAGAGATCTGCCTGCTGGGGTCAGTCAAGAGTTAGGATCACAATGGAGAAGGGAGTCTTGACCAGCATCTGAAGCAAGAGCTGGAAAGCAAGTGCTCTAACAGGGTTCAGTCCAGCACAGGGGAGGTCCTGAGTTTTGTTTTGTTTTGTTTTGCTTTAAGGGAATTAAGAAATAATTTTATTGATTCACATAAATGAGGTACCTAGGGATAGTCAGGCATGGTTGGATCAAGGTGGGGTTTTGGGGGGATTTTTTAAAATATTTTTATTGCAAACAACAAACACACAAACATTCTTGCCATACAAACATTCTATACAGAGTATACAATCAATGGCTCACAATATCATCACATAGTTATGTATTCATCACCATGATCATTCTTTTGAACACTGGCATCTCTCCAGTAAAAGAAAGAAAAAAAAAAAAGAAGAAACTCATACATGCCCTACCCCCTGCCCCTCCCTCTCACTGGAGGTCCCGAGTTTTAACTCAAGGTCTTCTTTTGGCCCAATACCAGGCTAAGGAGACAGAGTCCCCCCTTTCATAGACAAAGTTCAGTAAGAGGGACAGATTTGTTTTTAAAAAAATGCTGTGTAATGCACAATAAAAGCAGAATCTTTATAAGATACAGAGGTGCGCAATAGAGAAACAATTAATGCATCCTAGGAGACAGGGAGCCCTTCAAGTAAAATGTCACACCTGAACTGGGTTGCAATGACCAACAGGGTTTTTCCAGGAAGACAAGAGGGAGATGTGCATTGTAGGAAGAGGTAAGAACATGTGCAATCGCGTGGTGTGTGGTGGGAATTTATGAGTTTGTGATGGCTCAAACATTAGCATGGAAGAGAGATGAGAGGCACTAAAGAGTCCAGATCATAAAGAGCTTTGAATAGCACATAAAAGAGCTCTGACTTCATCTTGCAGACACCAGGGAGTCATATAAATATTGTAAGCAAAGGATTGTACTTCGAAATTTGAACTTTAGAAACATTACCCCCATTATAGCGTGGAATATAGATTTGTAGGAATAAACTGGAAGTTTGGAACCAATTAAGTGGCTATTGAAATAAGAAAGAAGAGGAAAGGAAAGGAACTCGGAAGTTGAGATTAGAGAAGCTGGTCAGCCAGAAGGCAACACTGAAATTCAGGAGCAAATGGGTGATCAGAAAAGCAAGCCCGTGACAGAACCAGAGGGTAGCAAGGAACATGGAGATAAAAAGCTGGTTTGAGGTTAAGCTTGTGTTTTAATTTTATGTGTCATCTTAGCTAGGCTATGGTACCCAGTTGTTTGGTCAAACACTGACCTAGATGTGTTGCTGTGAAGGCACTTTATAGAAATGATTAATAGCTACAATCAGTTACTTTAAGGATTTGATCCATGAAAATGGAAGTGGGCCTCTTCTAATCAGTTAAAGAGCTTAAGAGCAAAAACTGAAACTTCCCAGAGAAGTATAAATTTGGCCTCAAGACCACAGCACCAACCCTTACTTAAGTTTCCAGCCTGCTGGATTGCCCTATGACCCAAAATCATGTGAGCAAATTCCTTAAAACAAACATCTGTGTATATATCCTAATAGGTTAAGTTTCTCTGGAGAACCCTCACACCTTGTATACAGTAAGGACCTCTGGGTCACTTCTGCAATGTATGATTGGGTGATTCTATTTACTTTAGGGTAGCTTTTTAAAGTCAAAGCTGCCTTGGATTCTCATGATCGTAGCTCTGGCTACGGTAGCCCAGGAAAGTTCAGGGCAGTCTCAGCCGAGGCAGTGACAATGGTAGCACTGTTCTAGTAGGTCCTGGGACCTGTTATCTTTCCTTTGTTGTTTAAGTGATAGACGTGGGAAAGGCAGCAGTGTGGTTCTCTTCTGCAGCCACACTGGCCTATCAGAGCACAATTAGAGGCCTTTGTGAGTGATTTAGGAGAACTGGAGAATCCAAGATGACAACTTTTGGGGAGACTGGTGAATCAAAGATAGTTGGACACGTCCAGACCTATAGCCTGGAGAAGACAGGAAAGTGGCTTTGAGAGATACAGTTCAGCAAAGACGTCAGGAGAAGCACCATTTAGAATTTATGGAGGCTCCAGAGGCAGATTTCAGGGCAATTTCATTTGAAGAAGCCAGGCTGTGGGGTGAACATACAGTCATTTTCATAAATTGTAGTCAGGATGATAACCACAACATCAACAGGAGGCAGCAGCTACAAAGAGAGGGGCTCTTTTCCCATGTGGGAAAAGCCTCTCTGGGAGACCCTTCTCCCCTCTCCAGGCTATGCTAGAACAATATTTATGCTCCCTTGAAAGCGTTGTTCTTCTGCGCACAGAAGAGTAAGACCACCTCTCAGATGCAGGGGCTGCCACAACGATGGAGAACGAGGACATGCATATGGCACCTTCCTGGGGGTTAACAGCATGTCTCAATGCAGAGATGTCAAAGAGGGAGGGTCAGGGGACCAGGGCTCTCCTCTTCTTCATCATGAAGTCAAAAGGCACTGACCCCAGTCCTGATCCAAGTTCATACAATGGCACCAGAAAACAGGCGAAGTAAATAAGAAATCCAGGGACATCGTAACAGTCCTTTAGAAGTTCAAGATGTAGGCAGCATATTGGATGGAACAGTTCCGAGTATCCGGGGAATGACCTAGCTACGATGGAAATGGAAATGAAACATTATATGCTAGGTTCTTTTATCCCTATAGGGTCTTGGGCTTTTCCCCACCTTTGTTCTCCTTTAGAATTTAGAAAAGCCTTTTTGAGAGCCCCAAGCTACCTTTTATGAGCTTAAAAGAAGAATGAGGAAAGGTGTCTCCCCACCTGAACACCCACTCATGGGAGCATGGTAGTCCCTTAGGGACACATAGCAGGCAAGGGAAATAAGTAAGGAAAGTCCAAAAGGAAGGTCCAACACTAAGCATTGGGTTTACCTAGAAATTTTCTAATACTGAACATTAGAGGTTCTAGATTTTGTGATTTTACTTAATTTTTCACTTTAAAAATGAGTTAGCAGGATTGAAAACCTGTAAAACTTCAGCACACAACAAAGTCCAAATGTAAGATTTTGAACATCAATATAGCTTGAAGGCACATTCTGCCACATATGATCTGTGTGAGCTCAAAGAACTGCTTAACCTCTCTGAGCCTTGGTTTCCATCTCTGCAGTGCAGGAACATTTATACCTTCCTCATACAGCCGTTGTGAGAATTAAATAAGATAACTTATTTGAAGCTACAATCAAGCGCCAAATAAAGAATAACCTCTTCACTAAGTGACCAATCGCTCTCACTTTCCTCAAAAAATGGGAGAAGAAAATAGATGGAGATTGCCTTACATCACGGAAAAACAATAAAGATGTACTGATTAACATACAATTATTTTGAATTAATAAAAGAAATGAAAAAGAATAGGTAAGTAACAAAACTACAAGTCACATACCCAAACATTCAAATGTAATCCAGAATCTTAAACATCCTCTACACTTAGTTTCCCACTTGTTATTTTCTCCCAGCAATTTCTCTCAGTCACTGTTATGACCATCATAACATTTCCTCTTCTCTTCTCTTGCATCTTACAGGTCAAGAATTTTAAACTCCCTATCAGGTAGATCTTATGGCCTCTGTCTCACAAGCATATTTATTTATTTGTGTTTTTAGTGCCTGCTTTCCCTTGATTCTTAACTTGTACAGCAGCATCTGCTTTAAGTACTGAAGGACGCTCTCTCTTGCTTTAGTGGTGGTTTGATTCATTGGGTGCCATCTCCAACAGCTTAAGGAGAAGAAAAGAAAAAAATGAAATCCAGAAGACAGACATCCTAAGTGCTGAAAAAACACAAAACTGGTTCTGCACTTTTAAAGTACAGATAAAGCCCTTTCTCAGGATAATTTGTTGGCATATGAATTAATCAAAGATATTGAGATAGTAATTAATTTAACAGTATTTAATTAATTATTTTTCCCCACACTTCCCCACTCATTACTAGGTCGCTGTGATTTTTAATTTCTGGCCTGCAGGATTTTGGAACCCTTGATTTTTTTTTTTTTTTTTTAAGTCTAAGTATTTAGAAAACTCTTTAAAGTCTGAGTCTACTGAAAAGGAAGGGCACTCCTGAAGGACTGTGAAAAGTGAAGAGATACCCTCCAAAACTTCCCGGGGAGACAAATTTGGGCTTGTGCTGTCTCTGGCAGAGCCCCCAGTGGAGTGATACTGCCTCAGTGGTATGAGTCTAGGACACCCCTTGAGAATCAAAACTATATGCTGAGATTTCTGGACACAGTAAAGATGAGAGCATCCCCAAAAAGGCAGGGCCATAAAACTCAGAGACCCAACAGACGAGCGAATGGGTATCTTTCTGGTCAATAACAAGCCAGTCCCCAAGAGCCTTCTTAGCGCTGTAGGCCTTCCTAAGCCCCAGGACCTTGGCATAACCTTGAGAAAAGGAACCTCAAGAAGTACTAAGGTTAAAATTCCCACAAGTCTATACAACCAGGTCCACAGTTGGAATTAAGTTGATTTAAAGACATTTTAACATGTGCTATATTTTCCCAACTGAGTTTGTGGATTGAGATTTGTACCCACTGCAACGCCATATAATGGTTTTCAAATAGCTTTTCTAAATTTAATTTTATGGTGATGAAGTCATTTAAAAAGCACATACACACAAAGCACACCCAGCTAGAAGATCCTAAAGGCTCAAGCAGAACTGGCTTCAAAGTTATAAAAAACTTGTTAGAAGAAAGTCAAAGCCTGTTTTGTTTCTACCACTCTTATCTACTTTATTCCTCTAACAAGTAATTTTTAGTTTAATAGCAATTTATTTGATGGATGGCTGAGTTATTTGAATGAGGAAGGGTTAAGAAATTTAAACACATGTCATTTGATATACTACATCAAGAACTTGTTCCATGTTTCATTTTAGGTAAGGTCACCATAAGTTGATATAATAATACAAAATTTTTAGTTGCTACATGGACAGTGTCTAGAAAAAGAACTTACTGCTCAGAATTATTTATTGTAAAGAATATATTTTGGCCCCTCAATGAAGCAGTTAAACTTCGGGTCATTCATCAGGATATGGAAATAAATGGTTGCTAATAGCATAAATGTAAAGGAGCTTTACAATAATAAACAGCAGATTCTCCACAGAATCATTGCAAACCTTCATCATATGCCATTCCTAAGTATCCAGTTAATGAAATCAGTACCTCTTAGTAGAAAAATAAATTGAGAGGACATTTTTAAAAAAACTCCTGGAACCAGGGCCTTGCCTTACAAGAATTTGTTTTTGCATTCTCATTTTCCTTGTATTAAAACAGCCCATCTTGAATATTATGCCACTGTAAGACAGAATAAAGTAATGAAGTATGTAACAACATGAATGGACCTTAAGGACATTATGCTGAGTGTGATTAGCCAGAAACAAAAGGACAAATACTGTATGGTCTCACTGATATGAACTGATATTAGTGAAAAAACTTGGAGAATTTCATTGGTAACAGAGACCATGAGGAGATAGAAATAGGGTAAGATAATGGGTAATTGGAGCTGAAGGGATACAGATGGTGCAACAGGACTGAATGTAAAAACTCAGAAATGGACAGCACAATACTACCTAACTGTAATACAATTATGTTAAAACACTGAATGAAGCTTAATGTGAGAATGATACAGGGAGGAGGCTAAGGGCACAAATGAAATCAGAAGAAAAGATAGATGATAAAGACTGAGATGGTGTAATCTAGGAACACCTAGAATGTATAATGATAGTGACTAAATGCACAAATTTAAAAAATGTTTCTGCATGAGGAAGAACAAAGAAATGTCATTATTGCAGGGTGCTGAAAATAGATGGTAATTAATATTTTAAAATTTTAACTTATGTGTGAGACTAATTCAAAAAATGTTTATTTGTTACAAAATTTATATTTTGACTAGTGCATTTCCCAATATAACTTATGTAGAACCATAAGTACATGAAACCTTGAGTAGGACATGAGATTTTGTTGGGCTGTCCAGAGTGATGTCCCGATAAATCCCAGAGTGATTTGATCAGTGTGTTAGTTAGATTCAGTTGTCAACTTGGCCAGGTGAGCATACCTAGTCTCGTTGCTGCGGACATAAGCCAACGGTATGTGAACCTCATCTGTTGCCAATTACATCTGCAGTCAACTAGGAGGCGTGTCTGCTGCAATGAGTGACGTTTGACTTAATTGGCTGGTGCTTAAATGAGAGATTGCAACGTAGCACTGCTAAGCAGCTCAGCATTCCTCATCTCAGCACTAGCAGCTCAGCCCAGGCCTTTGGAGATGCAGAAAGAAGTCACCCCGGGGAAAGCTGTTGGAACCCAGGGGCCTGGAGAAAAGACCAGCAGAGACCATCTTGTGCCTTCCACATAAAAAAGAACCTCAGTGGAAAGTTAGCTGCCTTTCCTCTGAAGAACTAACAAAATAAATCCCCTTTTATTAAAAGCCAATCCATCTCTGGTGTGTTGCATTCCAGCAGCTAGCAAACTAGGACAATCAGTGAGTGGAAAAGTATCTGCAAAGCCCCCTTCAGGGAGTGGTGAGAATGGGGAGAAATTCAACTTCCCCAAGTTGAATTCTTGATATTCTCACAAGCATTTCGGACAACCAAAGCTATAGGCTGAGCCCCCAATCTGGGGGGGTTGTTCATGTGAAACTTAACCCCACAAACAATAGGTCAAGCCTACTTAAAATTAGGCCTAAGAGTCACCTCCAAAAGAACCTCTTTAGTTGCTCAGATGCGGCCTCTCTCTCCAGCCAAGACAACAAGCAAACTCACCACCCTCTCCCTGTCTATGTGGGACATGACTCCCAGGGGTGTGGACCTTTCTGGCAACATGGAACAGAAATCCTAGAATGAGCTGAGACTCAGCATCAAGGGATTGGGAAAACCTTCTCGAGCAAAAGGGGGAAGAGAGAAATGAGACTAAATGACAATGCTGAGAGAAATGAGACTAAGTGTCAATGGCTGAGAGATTTGAAACAGAGTCGAGAGGTTATCCTGGAGGGCATTCTTATGCATTAAATAGGTATCACCTATTTAACAGAGGTATCACCTGTTAACAGAGAGGCTGGAGGGAACTGCCTGAAATGTAGAGCTGTGTTCCAGTAGCCATGTTTATTGGAGATGATTATATAATGATATAGCTTTCATAATGTGACTGTGTGATTGTGAAAACCTTGTGTCTGATGCTCCTTTTATCTGCCTTGTCAACAGACGAGTAAAACATATGGAATAAAAATAAATTATAGGGGAACAAATGTTAAAAGAAATTTAGATTGAAATGTTAGTGATCAATGAAAGGGAGGGGTAAGGGGTATGGTATGTATGAATTTTTTCTGTTTTCTTTTTATCCCTTTTTCTGAATAGATGCAAATGTACCAAGAAATGATCATGATGATGAATATGCAACTATGTGATGATATCGTGAATTACTGATTATATATGTAGAACGTAATGATCAAAAATTAAGAATGTTTGCGTTTGATATTTTTGGTATTTTAAAATTAATTAAAAAAAAACAGCCCATCTTCAGATGATTTTAAAGAGGGCAAAAACTGTTACATTATTTTATCAGAGCAGCAAATTATTCCAAGGGAAAAGCAACTAAAGGAATAGCATCTTGCTGAGCCAACAGCTATACTATCCTAGTAATTGTCTTGAAGAAACATCTTCCACTTTTCTTTTACTTGTCTTTCTCTGTTTTGTTTCTTCCCCAATTTTTAAATAGAGATGCTGACCAGGATTTAATTTTAAATAGGGCCTATTTTAATAGGATGCTGATCAGGTCCTAATTGCCATATTGCTATGCAAAGGCTCAGCTTTCCTCCATGAGCTTAGCAATTGTTTAAAAAGTAAATTAATTTTGCAGCTCATAATAGCCCTGCTGTTCCTCATTCTTCCCTTTGCAAACTGATCCCTGAGGAAGACACTGATATTTGGGCTTAGGAAATAGTAGTGGAAAACTACTCTGTGCCTTACAGATAAATCTAGAAGGTTTCTATGAAGTATCATATTCATTCATTTATTTAGAAATGAATCATTTACTTGTAGGTATAGTAAGGGGGCAGCTGAAAGAAGAAGTAGGACAAAACATAAATTTTTATTTGTATGTTGCTATGTTAAACTGGTTCAAACAAATTTATTTTTTGCTTTAATAATAATACTCTCACAAGGGAATAAATAGGAGTGAAGGTGATTCTCTAGTGGATCTAGAAGTAATATTACCATATTGAAGATGAACAAGATTGAAAGGGGTTGTATAGACCTATGTGTCCCACTGGCTCATACTAGAAATATGAATGAGTTCTTGCAAGAATTATTTCAAAGATATGATTCTTGTATAAACAGTGTTTAAGTCCAGGGTACAGGGGGAAAACTGCTGTTACATGCTATGAGCTATGTTCAAAAGGAAACCATCAGCACTACCACAGCAACAGCAGAGGTAAATAATGGGGTGAGGGACAAGCGTTAAGAGGAGATTTAACTCTATCTGGTGAGGGTGTGTTTATTGGTTTTCTGTCTCTTGGGAACAATGAAATTATCTAAAAGTGAGAATGTTGATGGACTGTGGATTTGGGGCCCTCTACATGGTGCCCGATGAATGCAGGTGGCTGAAGGATGGATGCATTGACGGAGAAGTAGCTTGGTGAATGATAGTGCATGCTTATGAAGGAAGGTTGTGCTGGTACAAAAAAGAACAATGTCGTGAGGCATGCAATGATGTGAATGAACATATGGGACATTTGGTGAGACAAAATAAGCCAGAAACAAAAAAACAACAATTGTATGGTCACCTTTAGAAAATGCTTATAAGGAAACAGGGGCCTAGATTGTAAACTTTTAGAGCAGACACATTAAATCCACAGTGGCAATAATTATTTCTGGATTTTGAGAGGCGGTTTTATATATATAATCTGATATTTAGAGATAAGAACGAAGCTGAAGAGGTTGGGGTTAAAGTAATTCAGAACATAGGGGTAAGAAGACAGTGTCTGTATTTTAGAACCACACATACTCTTTGAGACCAATGAAAGAAAGGTTTATTTGATCTGGAAGTGAAATTTTCTGTAGCACATAATCTAATTCAACTTGTCTGTATAGCTCATCTGAACAACTGAAACACAGAGCACAGAATAAGAAAGAGGTCCTTTAATCCTGTATAGATCATTGTAATGCCTAGAAAAATCCTACAGTATATTAACCAGACAATCAAAAAGTACTGGCAAAGTCCCCTGAGGGAGGGGAGAAAGACTATGGAACTATTAAGCCTTACCATCAGGAAATCCCCTGATACTGTGTCAAACCTTAGGGACACCCAAATCAATAGGCCATGCCCTCGATCAGGAGGCTTACTCTTGTGAAGCTGATGCAGGAAACATAAAAACTTAGACTACCTGTAAGCATGCCTAAGAGTATGCCTATACTCTTCTGGAGGACCTCTGTTCTCGCTCAGATACTGCCTCAATCTCTCTAAGCCCAACTCTGCAAGTGAAATCATTGCCCTCCCCTCTATGTGGGACATGACATCCAGAGATGAAAGTCTCCCTGGTGACATGGGAGATCACAGGAATGAACCCAGACCTGGCACCGTGGGATCAACAATCACATCCTTACCAAAAGAAGGAAAAGAAGTGTAATTAATAAAGTATCAGTGACAGAGAGAGTTCAAATAGAGTCGAGCGGCTACTCTGGAGGTTGCTCTTATGCAACCTTCAGTTAGACCTCTACCTATTATAACCTGCCAACCCCCAACCAGGACCATTCCAGCCAATCCTAAAGAACATCTAAGGCAATATATAAGATTCCACAAGGGTTCCACACACTCGAGTAACTTGTCAGAAACCTACAACCTTCAGATGGGTCCCTGATCCAGATAACTCTTGAAACCTAGTCCAGCCTCTCCTGAGCATCAGATAGTTTCATCTCCCTACCCCATATTAGTGACAGACCCTTCCAATATCAAAAATTTAGAATTGCCATAGCCCAAACAACTCCAGTGAGAGGGAGACGTATGGAAAGAGCAAAGGTGATGGTGGAATTATACATAGAAGATAGGACTTAACAAATGAATATGAATGCTGAATCATTAAATTGATATGTCTTTTAGCTCCAGTATTTTAGAGCAGCTAGAAGTAAAACCCTAAAATTGGAAATTGTAACCCATGTCAAAGTCTGAAATATGTTCTACAACTAATTGTGGTGTTGTGCTTTGATATTTCTAGCTTTTTTGTCTATATGTTGCTGTTCACAAAAAAAGAAGGAAATAAAAGTCAATTGTGATGATAAAAAAGTATTTAAGCCCTCTTGCCACCTATATTCTGGAGCAGCTAGAAGGAAAAATCTGAGAGGATGGTATGGTAGCCCATGACAAACTCTGGGATCTGTCCTGTAACTACTTGTTGAAGAGGGTTTTGAAAACTATTGCTTTTTTGGTTTTTTTGCTTTGTATATATGTTATACTATAGAATAAAAAAGCTAAAATAATAATAGTACTCTCACGTATCAGAATACAAACTCTATGTTCATTCCAGTATAGATGAAAGTTATAATATGAATATGTGTTTAAACAGCTAAGTAAATATTTGTATAGATCTACCTGTATACATGTGAATTTATTCCAGTACACTGAAAGAGGTTCAGATCAATCATGTACAAACTAATACTGGTCCTTGAAAGCCAATCAAATCACACACTCAATAACAAAACAGCAAAAGAAAGCAGACAATAAAACAATGGTCTTATTGCAATAATTCCAACATTGGGTGCCAAAAACCTATGCAAGAGAGATGACAGAAAGACCCTTGGAGAACCTGCTGCTATATTTATGCTGTGCTTCCTTAGCACCTTGCCACTACTCACTTAATAAATGTGTCTCAGAAAGTAGAGAGCAAACTCTAGAATACAGGTAGAAAGAGCCTGGGGAAAAAAAGATAGAGAGACAGACAAATAGACACAGACAGACATACAGCAATGGAGAAAGGAATGCCCAGATAGAAAAAGAAAAGTAGATATACAGATGACAGATGATAGAGATGTTAGATGATCACAGATAAATAATGATGATGATGACAGACAGACAAACAGTTATATATAAGAAGAATGAACAGATAGGCAGGCAGAAAGACAAAGAAAAATAGAAAGTTATGCAGACAGATGATAGTGATAGATAAATGAAAATTCATGTGTCTCAGTCTGGAAAGAAGAATAAGGAGGTATATAAGGAGAAAAAACACACTACAGTAAAAATAGCAATGAATAAGGAAATTCAGAATTTACAGCTTTTATCTTCTCCATTAAAAAAAGGCAAGATGCGGCGGGTCACTGCAGCTCAGCAGGCAGCGTTTTCTTTGCCTGCCATGCTGGAGACTCGGGTTGGATTCCCATTGCCTGCCCATGTGGAAAAAAAAAAAAAAAAGCCAAGATGATCTCCTGGAAGACAAGGATCAGAATTGACAGTTTACAACAAGAAGAGATTAGGTATGTAACTGCTGCCTTAGAGATTTTTCCATGGAATATATAAATATATATTTATTATATATATCTATTTTAAATATATTTATTTTAAATATATTTTAATATATTTATTTTAAATATATTTATTTAAAATATATTTTAATATATTTATTTTAAATATATTTATTTAAAATATATAATATAAATATATTTAAAATAGATATATATATAAATTTTTTTTAATTTTATAAAAAAGTTGCTCAGTTATGCTGAGGGAGAATCTGAAATCAATCTCATACACTAATCTTTTTCTGCTCCAATTTTTCCTCCAAGCCATCTTAAAAATGATTTAACTTCCTAAGCTAATTGTATTCTTATGTTACTTCTCTGCTTTCATCTTTTCATTATTCCCTTTTCATACTTCTTAACATTAAAAAAAAAAATCCAACTTAGTCTGAGGAGAATTCCAGGCTGTACATAATCTCTCCTTGCCATTAGTTAATGAAGCCCCAACTGCAGTTCCAAAGTTCCTCAACAAGAATCTTCCTGTCTAGTCAGGGAACTTTCTAAATCCCAACCAGATGCTGTTCTCATTCTAATTTTTTGTCTTTCATCCCAACACCAAAAAACCCTTCAAGTTTCTCGTCTAAACTTAAATATATAAAGATATAATTATTCTTCAATAATCAAATTAAATCACCACCCTCCATAAAGACTTCCCCAGACATTCCAGTCCCAGGAGAGTCCCTGTCACCCTCCTTTCACCTCCCAAGCAACTTCAATCTGAGTGCCTATTCTGACCAATATATTATTCAGATATAAACAAAAACTTTCAATTCAATATTCATTCAGGCTTAATAACCCACCAGCAGGTCAGCTGTTTAGACCTTGAATCACAATTTCCATAAAACAAAAGTTTACATGGTTAGTGGTAATCTGTTACTAACTCATACAGATTCATTTAACCCATAAAGTAAAACAAATAGGTGAAATACATCGTGCTTACAGGATGCTTCACAAATGAATGTAAACATGCCCATTTAAAGAAAACCAGTAGGTTCTAGCTGCTTTGCAATAGCAAAAACATTGCTTAAATGTTTCCTTTTTTAAAAAAACTTAATGCTGATGCATGAAGGAAAACATTTAATTAGAAGAAAAAGAGAAATTTGATTGAGATATCTATCTGTGAAGACACTGATGGGAATTTTGGGCACTTTCAAAGGCTTTAGAGATTGAAGCCAGTTTTTGTTTTATTTCAGAAGCAGTAACATTTCTTTCCCTTGATCCTGGCATTATTATCCTTTCAAATCTTGAAAGGGTGGAGAGTCAGTCTTCTGCAGACAGGAGAAACAAATGTACACTAATTTCTTTCATCAAAGCAGAAAATGAGAGAACTTAAAAAGTTCTGACTTCAGAGTCAGAAAAACAGCATGCCAACCACACAGCCTCTCCCTCAATTCTTACTTGAACACTTCCCTTGGGGTTCTTCTCCTGACCTCTCTGTGACTCTTTCTAAGAAACCTGGAAACCAAGAGACAGGGAATGTGTGCCAGAATCAGGCTTGAGCTGCCATACTGTTTACAAGTGGTTTCTAACCTAAATCAAATGTAAAGTGACTTATTTTAAGAAATAATGGGAATGATACTGTATCAAACTTTAGGGAAACCCAAATTAATAGGCCTTGCCCTCAATCAGGAGGCTTACTCTTGTGAAGCTTATGCAGGTATCAGAGAAGCTTAGACTACCTATAGGCATGCCTAAGAGTTACTTCTGGAGGATCTCGGTTGTTGCTCAAATGTGGCCTCACTCTCCCTAAGCCCAACTCTGCAACTGAACTCATTGCCCTTTCCCCTATGTGGGACATGACATCCAGGGGTAAAAGTCTCCCTGGCAACATGGGAGATGACTCCCAGGGTTGAATCCAGACCTGGCACCGTGGGATCAATAATTCCCTCCTGATCAAAAGGGGGAAAAGAAGTATAATTAATACAGTATCAATGGCAGAGAGAGTTCAAATAGAATCAAGAGGTTACTCTGGAGGATGCTCTTACACAATGTTCAGTTAGACCTTGCTACCTATCATAATCTGCCAAACCCCAACCAGGACCATTCCAGTCAATCCTAAAGAACACCTAGGGCAATATATGTTTCCACAAGGGTTCCATGCACTTGAGTAACTTGCCAGAAACCTACAACCTCCAAACGTGTGCCTAGTCCAGATAAGTCCTGAAACCTAGCCCAGCCTCTCCAGAACATTAGATAGTTCAATCTCCCACCCCAAATTAGTGACAGACCCTTCCAATATATCAAAAATTTAGAATTGCCATAGTACAAACAACTCCAGTGAGAGGGAGAGGTATGGAAAGAGCAAAGGTGATGGTGGAATTATACATAGAAGATAGAACTGAACAAATGAATACGAATGCTGAATCATTAAATTGATATCTCTTTTAGTCTCTAGTATTTTAGACCAGCTAAAAGTAAAAACCTAAAATTGTGGAATTGTAACCCATATCAAAGTCTGAAATATGTTCTACAACTAACTGTGGTGCTGTGCTTTGAAACTTATAGTTTTGTCTATATGTTATTGTTCACAAAAAAGAAGGAAATAAAAGTCAATTGTGATGATAAAAACAATATTTAAGCCCTCTTGCCTCCTATATTCTGGAGCAGATAGAAGGAAAAATCTGAAAGGATGGTATGGTAGTCTATGACAAACTCTGGGATCCTGTAAGTATTTGTTGAAGAGTACTTTGAAAACTATTGCTTTTTTGTTTATTTGCTTTGCATATATACTATACAATAAAAAAAAGTTAAAAACCAAAAATAAATTACGATGTATAAAGATTTTAATAAAACTTGTGAGGACCAAAGAAAAAGAAATAATGGGGCGAAACAGTGTTTTAATTTTCCCTATTTCAACCATATTTAACTACCAAATTGATCACTTTCCACATAAAGTACTTAAAAAGAGGAATGAGTCCTGTTTTACTGGTAAACAAAGGAATTAGCACCTACTGTCTACAACCCCGTTCTCTGAACTTGGGCCCTGAGCATGCGTGTCCAAAGGTCCTAGCATTCCTTCCCTTGGGATGGACACTTTTCTGTAAATGTTATGCTACATTTGAGAGCACTAGGTCCCCTCTCAAAGCTTTTATCCAGAGGTGGACTGGGAGGAGTAGAAAAATATTCAAGCCATATGGTGAAAGGGGAGGTTTATATCTACAATTGCAGTGACCTCAATATGTGACCAGGGCTCAGAAGTTTGAGAAAGCCACATCCCCACTCCTGCTTCTCCCATCCCTGGTCACACAGCCAGCTCCTACTGTGTCACCTCCTCCAAAGGTGGTAATGTCAGGACTGGGACATAGTTTTAGTTAGTCCCTAAGACCTCATCAGGGAAGAGAAGTTCCAATTACCATTAGTTTAAACAGTTTATCTTACTTAGGGTGAAGCAAGATTATCTGTGTTAATTTGCTAATGCTGCCAGACAGCAATATACCAGAAATGGAATGGTTTTTATAAAGAGAACTTATAACATTACAAGTTTACAGCTCTAAGGCTATGAAAATGTCCAAATTAAGGCACTAACAAGATGTTATCTTCACTCAAGAAAGACTGATGCCATCCAGAACAGCACGTGGCTGACGTCTCTTGGTCCTTGTTCCCAGTTCTGTTGCTTCCAGCTTCTGATGCCAGTGGTTTCTTCTTTAAGCACTTTCATTTAGTTCCTCCAGGACACAACTCAAGGATCTGGCTTGCTTAGCATTTCATGGGAAGGCACATAGCAACTCCTGGTGGGCTGCGCTAGGTCTAGGCATCTGCTCGCTCTGCTGGCACTCCAAGCATCTCCAAACATCCATGTCTCTGTCAGCTCTGAAGCAACTGTTCTCCACGTGTCTGCATCTGAGATTTCTTAAAAATATTTCCCCTTTTAAAGGGCTCTAGTAAACTAATCAAGACCCACCTTAAATAGTTGGAGTCACATCTCCATCTAATCAAAAGGCCACATCCAAAATTGGGCATGCCACTTCTTGGTGGAAATAATCTCATCAAAATCTTTCTGCCCTACAACAGTGAATCAGGATTAAAAGAAACAGCTGCCCCCTTAAAACATGGCTTTTCTGGGGTACATAATAGTTTCAAACTGGCAGACTAATATTTAGAAAACCAAAGCCTTCTCCTAGCCAGGACCTGCCAGCCATTACAGTATTACTTCTCATTTATATTAGATTCAAAACTAAAATAAACCTAAAACTAGTCATTCTGTTCCTCTCATTTTACTGCAAAGAGAAATATGCAACATTCTATGAATTTTTCTTTAGGCAGCCTAACATCCAGTTTTGTTGTACTTTTCCCAAACCCCAAAGGGAAATCATTTCAAAGAGAAATTTAGGAATTTTCCCATAGGCAAATAAGGAAGCACTGGGCAGGACTCCCCCAAGTGGCTGTAAAGGTAGAGGTCACTAACCCCCCATCAACCTGACATGGGACCACTGCACTGTTAGGAGAGCAGAGAGTAGAGAGACAGAAATAAGGCACTGGGTAAAGCCCAAGGCTTTTTCAGATCTTGCAAATCTTTTCCTCCCCTCTGAAAAAAAAAAAAAAAAGAGCTGCTGTAGATCCCTGTAGTAGTTAGATTCAATTGTCAACTTGGCCAGGTGAAAGGCACCTAGTTTGTTGCTGCAGACATGAGCCAATGGTAAGTGAACCTCATCTGTTGTTAATTATATCTGCAGTTGGCTAGGAGGTATGCCTGCTGCAATGAATGATGTTTGATTTAATTGGCTGGTGCTTAAATGAGAGAGCGCAACGCAGCACAGCCCAAGCAGCTCAGTATACCTCATCTCAGCACTCGCAGCTCAGCCCAGGCCTTTGGCGATACAGAGAGAAATCACCCCAGGTAAAGTTGTTAGAACCCAGAGGCCTGGAGAGAAGGCCAGCAGAGACCACCCTGTGCCTTCCCACGTAAGAAAGAATCTTAGATGAAAGTTAGCTGCCTTTCCTCTGAAGAACTAACAAAGTAAATCCCCTTTTACTAAAATCAATCTGTCTCTGGTGTGTTGCATTCCAGCGGCTAGAAAACTAGAACAATTCCCAATGATTGCTTAGTCTTAGCCAGCCTGCTTGCCCTCTGAGCAAACTGGTCAAAAATAAAGCAGACAGAGGAATGAGAATATCTCAGTGACACTATTAGTGATGGAAGATTTACATAAGAAAAAAGAGAAAAGAAACTTACATTTATTAAACACCTGTAATGCACAAGATTCTGAGTAAGGCAGGAAACAGAGCATCTTATTTCAAACCCTGTAAAAGTTATTCCCATTTTACATCAGTGGAAACTGAGGTTCAGAGAAACTGAGACATCCCAATCACACATCTAATAGACATCAGAGGCAGACTTTGCTAAGTGTAAATAATGCCCAAGTCTGTGTCACCACCACACTATTTCCCCATTACGGGCTGAAATGTGTACCCCAGAATGATACGTTCCAGAACTGATCCCTGGGTTTGTTAACGTAACCCTATTTGGAAATAGACCTTTGAAAATGTTATTAGTTAAGATAAGTCCAAGGTGGATAAGGGTGAACCCTAATCCGGTAGTACTGGTGTCCTTATAAAAAGAGGAAATTGGACATAGAGAGACAGAGGGAAAAACACCATGTCATGACTGGGGCAGAGACAGCAGGGAATGCCAGCCACCGCCAGAAGCCAAGAGGGTGGCATGGAAGAGATTCTCCCCCCAGTTTTAAGAAGAAGCAAGGCCCTGCCAACACCTTGATTTTAGACTCCTAGCCTTCAGAACTATGAGATGATAGATTTCTGCTGTTTTAAGTCACTCAATCTGTGACATTTCATAATGGCAGCCCTAGCAAAGCAACACATTCCCCATATGATAGCCCTAAAAATAAGAAAAATAATCTAACATTTGCACAGTCCTTTTAATTTATACAATGATTTACACAAACGCCCTTTAATTTTCATGATCTACACAAATGCCCCTAATTTTCATGATTAACATTTAAGGTAGGTATCATTATCACCATTTCCAGAAAGTTTTTGAACACTGGGGACAGTATCTACTATACGTTTTGTGATCATTTTCCACTTGTTCATCTATGTTGTATTCCCTCAGCAATTATACCAGTTATTTAGTTTGGGAGGCTGGGGGGTATTATAGAGGAATGGGAACTCTCTTCAATTTTAAATCTCCTCTAGGTGTCTCGCATTACATGTTTGTTGACTTCACTACAAAATTAAGTCACTTAAAAAAATCCCTGTCTAATAATAGATTCTAAAACCAGTATCTGGTGGTTCCCACAACTGGGATGAGTCACTCTGTCAGAAGCGTTAATGATTCTCTGCCATTGGCCAAGGACAAACACACCAAAGTGCCATGCTGAGATGTTATTATGGGGCAAAACCATCCTTGAATAATACCAACTTGAAACCACACCTTTTTCGAACAAAATCACTACACTGCTGCATGAAAACACCAAGATATTTTAATTGATAATGATAAAACCTAGTCTAAAATGAAGAAAATCTTATATTGTATTATATATATTTTTCATTTGCCTGCCCTGTTTCTATTTCACTTATTTTCCAATTCCACATATACTTATAAGCCAGGAACAAATCAATATATAAAATAAAACCACTAAATATGACTGCACCTGAGGTTAACTATTTTAACCATTACATTTTAACAGGAATTGTACATTAATAATCATTAATCAGGGTAAAAATGCAGTCTTTGACATAAATTTTAAACTCTCTTGTTTGCTATTTGGGCACCCAGAGTTTATTGCAAGTCAATTTGATCATGAGTCTCTTAAAAAATCAATTTACCATGACAGTAATGCCAAATCTGTATCTGAGATAAAATGCTAAACAATAAATCTCGTTACTACATAATAAACATATTTCCTTTATGTGCCTGTGTATTCATACCTTTCTTTCCTCCCTCTGCCTTCTAAGAGAAAGGAGCAATTGTTGCTTGGGAAACTAATGGGTTTAGGATTTTTTGGTGCATTGATTTGCAAATTGGGTAGCTAGGAACAGAAAAAAGTTGAGAAAGGCTTGATTTATTTTCGTTAGTATGGGGAAAAAGGGTCAGGAAAAGAGAATGGAATTCTGAAAGAAGTGTGGAGTGAGAAAGACAATGTGGAATCAGGTGGAGCCAGTGTGAGATCAATTTGGGGAGAATGAAAAAAGGCTTCTGCAGGCAGCTTTCATTCTTTTTGAACTACTGAGAGAGAACAGGGAAAGAGAGTAAGAAAGAATTTAAAGTTTTTCTATGTGTATTCTGAAAGGAATCTCCCTTTCTTGTGTAATTCAGGAAACATCAAGATTTTTTTTGATGTAGTACTAATGATTCTTTTCTTACCATGCTGAGAAAGGGCACTTTCTTTCAAAAAGAACCAACTATGTTCAGCTAAAATTAGTTTTCAAATTTTAGTTATTCTGTAAGATACGTGATTTTCATAAAATTATCTCAACCCCATGTGCTAAAACACTAACCATTAATAATGATCTAATGCAAAGGTCAACTTCTTGGAAGCCTTCCTTGTTTCTTCTATTATGATACACTCCCGCCTTCCTTTGAATTTCTATAATCATATTGTACTCATTAGGGAAAACAGTATTCTAGTTTTCCTGCTTCCAAGCACATGTTAAAATTTTATTAGTTCATTCCCTTTAAATCAGATTGGCCACATGTCTTGTTTGGGTCAACAGAAGATGAGCAGAAGATAAAAACCAGTGATGATATTCATTTCCCCTGGCCCTGCTGTTCACCCTGCCACCCACTAATAACATTCCAGATGATGTGTCCTCCCTCTGACTGGGTCCAAGAATGAGGAAATATGGAGCACAGCCTCGCTGGACCCTTGATGAGCACATAATGGGTATGAAAAATAAAACATATCATTATAGATAATTAATATGTGGGGGCTGTTTGTTATCTTAGCATAACCTAGCCTTCCCTGACAGATACATAATCTATATGAACCTCTCTAATGGAACTCATCACTTTTGAGTTCATGATTAATCTTATTGACAAATATTCCTTACCTCAGAGTCAAAACTGGAAGCACTTTGAGGACAGCAGGATTACTTATATATCAATTATTATTTCCCATTGTGGTGAGCACAGTGCTATGGGTAAAAATCATTCAATGGATAAATACATATATAGTAAAAACACTATTTAATACAGCTATTACTTACAGCTATCTATTATTACTCTGACCACAAAATTATTGTGCGTTAAAACCTACATAATGTGATTCCCTAAATTTCTTGAGTTTTCTAATACCATATAAGTATGAACGCCCATGGTCTTCATTTAGAAAATAGTTTCTAAAGTCTCCCACTGAACTGATCCACACTGAGACAGTCTTGCAGAGATGATTATATTACTGTCCTAGCATGCTTAAAAGCAATCAAGGCAAACCATTTAAAGTAAATTTAATGAACATAAGAAATGCTTACTAAAGAAGAAATCCATAAGACTGTCCAAAGTGGACCTTTGAAGAAAATATGAACATAATAAAATTCACCAACATTTAAACGATTTTGAAATTAAGATTCAAACATCAGATTTAGAAATTAGCATAGAGCTTTGGGTAAATAAGGTAAAACTGGCAGACTCAACCTCACTTTTTTTTTTCCATAGAAACAATCAATGATGAACGTCATATTAGCTAAACAAGTTTTCCTTTTCTTGCTGAAAAATGCAATTAAAACCAAACTCATAGAAAATCACAAAATAGCTTAAGGTCAAAAAGTAAAATCTTTGCTTGAACTTAGTCTGGTTCATTAATAACCCTCATGAAGACAAAAGTTCCTCAGATAAAGGTGAAACCCAGAGAACAGACAAAAACAATATGGGAAATTCCTAAAATAGTCACAAGCCCTTTGTTATACACAAATTAGCAATCCCAGAGCCAGTCTTCACTTTTCTGAAACAGAATTAAGCAAATTTTGCCTCTGATATTACTTTGAAATTTTTACTTCCAGTGAGTAAAGTCAAGTTTTCAGTATTCTACAACTTGTAATAAATAAGAAAAAAATAGCAGGTGTAATTGAAATGTTTCTTTTTTAAAGAAAGATGAGTAGATACTATCCTTAAAAAAAAAATACAGGACTTCCTGGAAGATGGCGGCTTAGTAAGACGCGCGGATCTTAGTTTCTTCTCCAGGACACCTACTAGGGGAGTAGAAACGATACAGAAAGCGCCCAAAGCCACAACAGAGATAAAAAAGACAGCGTACCCCATCCTGGAACGGCTGGCTGGCTGAGAGAAGCAGCTCAGGTGAGATCGCCGAGGCGCGCGGGCCTTACCGGGCGGGGTGGCAAGCGGCCGGAGTTACTCCCTTCCCCCTTCCCGGGCCGGCTGGGAGAATTGGAGAGGTGGACCCCTGAAACCAAGGCGACTGGCGCCCACACCACGCGCAGCCCCCGGACCAACTGAGAGAATTGGATCGGAAACCCCCAGGCCGCGGAGAACGGTGACCCCGTGACTCCCGGGGAACGTGCACTCTCTCGGGCGGGCCGCTGCCGCTGGAGCCCTCCCGCCACGCCTGTTGCCCAGGGCCGACTAGGAAATTCGGACGGGCTCTTTCCCTGGCTGCGGCGACCAGCAGCCCTCCCTGCGTTCGGACACACTCCCTGCGTTCGGACACCCTCCCTGCGTTCGGACCCCGGGCCGGCTCAAGCCGCTTCAGCTAGCGAACCCCCAGGGCGGCGAGAGTTTTCCAAAGTTTAAGGTCCCACAGCACCTTTTACTGGTGGGACCCACAGACAAACGTGTGCTACGAGCGCCACCTACTGGGCAGGATAAGAAAAACAGAACCCAGAGATTTCACAGAAAAATATTACAACCTTGCTGGGTCCAACACCAAGAGAAATCTGAATAAATGCCCAGACGCCAGCAGCAGAAGATAACTGTCCACGCTCAAAAGATTGAGAATATGGTCCAGTCAAAGGAACAAACCAATAGTTCAAATGAGATACAGGAGCTGAGACAACTAATGCTGAATATACGAACAGAAATGGAAAACCTCTTCAAAAATGAAATCGATAAATTGAGGGAGGACATGAAGAGGACATGGGCTGAACATAAAGAAGAAATAGAAAAACTGAAAAAACAAATCGCAGAACTTATGGAAGTGAAGGATAAAGTAGCAAACATAGAAAAAATAATGGATAGCTACAATGATAGATTTAAAGAGACAGAAGATAGAATTAGTGATTTGGAGGATGGAACATCTGAATTCCAAAAAGAAACAGAAACTATAGGGAAAAGAATGGAAAAATTTGAACAGGGTATCAGGGAACTCAAGGACAATATGAACCGCACAAATATACGTGTTGTGGGTGTCCCAGAAGGAGAAGAGAAGGGAAAAGGAGGAGAAAAACTAATGGAAGAAATTATCACTGAAAATTTCCCAACTCTTATGAAAGACCTAAAATTACAGATCCAAGAAGTGCAGCGCACCCCAAAGAGATTAGACCCAAATAGGCGTTCTCCAAGACACTTACTAGTTAGAATGTCAGAGGTCAAAGAGAAAGAGAAGATCTTGAAAGCAGCAAGAGAAAAACAATCCATTACATACAAGGGAAACCCAATAAGACTTTGTGTAGATTTCTCAGCAGAAACCATGGAAGCTAGAAGACAGTGGGATGATATATTTAAAATACTAAAAGAGAAAAACTGCCAACCAAGACTCCTATATCCAGCAAAATTATCCTTCAAAAATGAGGGAGAAATTAAAACATTCTCAGACAAAAAGTCACTGAAAGAATTTGTGACCAAGAGACCAGCTCTGCAAGAAATACTAAAGGGAGCACTAGAGTCAGATACAAAAAGACAGAAGAGAGAGATATGGAAAAGAGTGTAGAAAGAAGGAAAATCAGATATGATATATATAATACAAAAGGCAAAATGGCAGAGGAAAATATTATCCAAACAGTAATAACACTAAATGTCAATGGACTGAATTCCCCAATCAAAAGACATAGATTGGCAGAATGGATTAAAAAACAGGATCCTTCTATATGCTGTCTACAGGAAACACATCTTAGACCCAAAGATAAACATAGGTTGAAAGTGAAAGGTTGGGAAAAGATATTTCATGCAAATAACAACCAGAAAAGAGCAGGAGTGGCTATACTAATATCCAACAAATTAGACTTCAAATGTAAAACAGTTAAAAGAGACAAAGAAGGACACTCTATACTAATAAAAGGAACAATTAAACAAGAAGACATAACAATCATAAATATTTACGCACCGAATCAGAATGCCCCAAAATACGTGAGGAATATACTGCAAACACTGAAAAGGGAAATAGACTCATATACCATAATAGTTGGAGACTTCAACTCACCACTCTCATCAAGGGACAGAACATCTAGACAGAGGATCAACAAAGAAATAGAGAATCTGAATATTACTATAAATGAACTAGACTTAATAGACATTTATAGGACATTACATCCCACAACAGCAGGATACACCTTTTTCTCAAGTGCTCATGGATCATTCTCAAAGATAGACCATATGCTGGGTCACAAAGCAAGTCTTAACAAATTTAAAAAGATTGAAATCTTACACAACACTTTCTCGGACCATAAAGGAATGATGTTGGAAATCAATAATAGGCAGAGTGCCAGAAAATTCACAAATACGTGGAGGCTCAACAACACACTCCTAAACAACGACTGGGTCAAAGAAGAAATTGCAAGAGAAATTAGCAAATACCTCGAGGCGAATGAAAATGAAAACACAACATATCAAAACTTATGGGACGCAGCAAAGGCAGTGCTAAGAGGGAAATTTATTGCTCTAAATGCCTATATCAGAAAAGAAGAAAAGGCAAAAATTCAGGAATTAACTATCCATTTGGAAGAACTGGAGAAAGAACAGCAAGCTAACCCCAAAGCAAGCAAAAGGAAAGAAATAACAAAGATTAGAGCACAAATAAATGAAATTGAAAACATGAAAACAATAGAGAAAATCAATAAGGCCAGAAGTTGGTTCTATGAGAAAATCAATAAGATTGATGGGCCCTTAGCAAGACTGACAAAAAGAAGAAGAGAGAGGATGCAAATAAATAAGATCAGAAATGGAAGAGGAGACATAACTACTGACCTCACAGAAATAAAGGAGGTAATAACAGGATACTATGAACAACTTTACGCTAATAAATACAACAATTTAGAGGAAATGGACGGGTTCCTGGAAAGACATGAACAACCAACTTTGACTCAAGAAGACATAGATGACCTCAACAAACCAATCACAAGTAAAGAAATTGAATTAGTCATTCAAAAGCTTCCTAAAAAGAAAAGTCCAGGACCAGATGGCTTCACATGTGAATTCTACCAAACGTTCCAGAAAGAATTGGTACCAATTCTCTTCAAACTCTTCAAAAAAATCGAAGTGGAGGGAAAACTACCTAATTCATTCTATGAAGCCAACATCACTCTCATACCAAAACCAGGCAAAGATATTACAAAAAAAGAAAACTACAGACCAATCTCTCTAATGAATACAGATGCAAAAATCCTCAATAAAATTCTAGCAAATCGTATCCAACAACACATTAAAAGAATTATACATCATTACCAAGTAGGATTCATCCCAGGTATGCAAGGATGGTTCAACATAAGAAAATCAATTAATGTAATACACCATATCAACAAATCAAAGCAGAAAAATCACATGATCATCTCAATTGATGCAGAGAAGGCATTCGACAAAATTCAACATCCTTTCCTGTTGAAAACACTTCAAAAGATAGGAATACAAGGGAACTTCCTTAAAATGATAGAGGGAATATATGAAAAACCCACAGCTAATATCATCCTCAATGGGGAAAAATTGAAAACTTTCCCCCTAAGATCAGGAACAAGACAAGGATGTCCACTATCACCACTATTATTCAACATTGTGTTGGAGGTTCTAGCCAGAGCAATTAGACAAGAAAAAGAAATACAAGGCATCAAAATTGGAAAGGAAGAAGTAAAACTATCACTGTTTGCAGACGATATGATACTATACGTCGAAAACCCGGAAAAATCCACAACAAAACTACTAGAGCTAATAAATGAGTACAGCAAAGTAGCAGGTTACAAGATCAACATTCAAAAATCTGTAGCATTTCTATACACTAGTAATGAACAAGCTGAGGGGGAAATCAAGAAACGAATCCCATTTACAATTGCAACTAAAAGAATAAAATACCTAGGAATAAATTTAACTAAAGAGACAAAAAACCTATATAAAGAAAACTACAAAAAACTGCTAAAAGAAATCACAGAAGACCTAAATAGATGGAAGGGCATACCGTGTTCATGGATTGGAAGACTAAATATAGTTAAGATGTCAATCCTACCTAAATTGATTTACAGATTCAATGCAATACCAATCAAAATCCCAACAACTTATTTTTCAGAAATAGAAAAACCAATAAGCAAATTTATCTGGAAGGGCAGGGTGCCCCGAATTGCTAAAAACATCTTGAGGAAAAAAAACGAAGCTGGAGGTCTCGCGCTGCCTGACTTTAAGGCATATTATGAAGCCACAGTGGTCAAAACAGCATGGTATTGGCATAAAGATAGATATATCGACCAATGGAATCGAATAGAGTGCTCAGATATAGAGCCTCTCATCTATGGACATTTGATCTTTGATAAGGCAGTCAAGCCAACTCACCTGGGACAGAGCAGTCTCTTCAATAAATGGTGCCTAGAGAACTGGATATCCATATGCAAAAGAATGAAAGAAGACCCATCTCTCACACCCTATACAAAAGTTAACTCAAAATGGATCAAAGATCTAAACATTAGGTCTAAGACCATAAAACAGTTAGAGGAAAATGTTGGGAGATATCTTATGGATCTTACAACTGGAGGCGGTTTTATGGACCTTAAACCTAAAGCAAGAGCACTGAAGAAGGAAATAAATAAATGGGAACTCCTCAAAATTAAACACTTTTGTGCATCAAAGAACTTCATCAAGAAAGTAGAAAGACAGCCTTCACAATGGGAGACAATATTTGGAAATGATATATCAGATAAAGGTCTAGTATCCAGAATTTATAAAGAGATTGTTCATCTCAACAACAAAAAGACAGCCAACCCAATTACAAAATGGGAAAAAGACTTGAACAGACACCTCTCAGAAGAGGAAATACGGATGGCCAAGAGGCACATGAAGAGATGCTCAATGTCCCTGGCCATTAGAGAAATGCAAATCAAAACCACAATGAGATATCATCTCACACCCACCAGAATGGCCATTATCAACAAAACAGAAAATGACAAGTGCTGGAGAGGATGCGGAGAAAGAGGCACACTTATCCACTGTTGGTGGGAATGTCAAAGGGTGCAACCACTGTGGAAGGCAGTTTGGCGGTTCCTCAAAAAGCTGAATATAGAACTGCCATACGACCCAGCAATACCATTGCTAGGTATCTACTCAAAGGACTTAAGGGCAAAGACACAAACGGACATTTGCACACCAATGTTTATAGCAGCATTATTTACAATTGCAAAGAGATGGAAACAGCCAAAATCACCATCAACAGAAGAGTGGCTAAACAAACTGTGGTATATACATACGATGGAATATTATGCAGCCTTAAGACAAGATAAACTTATGAACCATGTAATAACATGGATGGACCTAGAGAATATTATGCTGAGTGAATCCAGCCAAAAACTAAAGGACAAATACTGTATGGTCCCACTGATGTGAACGGACATTCGAGAATAAACTTGAAATATGTCATTGGTAACAGAGTTCAGCAGGAGTTAGAAACAGGGTAAGACAATGGGTAATTGAAGCTGAAGGGATACAGACTGTGCAACAGGACTAGATACAAAAACTCAAAAATGGACAGCACAATAATACCTAATTGTAAAATAATCATGTTAAAACACTGAATGAAGCTGCATCTGAGCTATAGGTTTTTGTTTTGTTTTGTTTTGTTTTGTTTTGATTTTACCATTATTACTTTTATTTTTTTCTCTATATTAACATTCTATATCTTTTTCGGTTATGTTGCTAGTTCTTCTAAACCAATGCAAATGTACTAAGAAATGATGATCATGCATCTATGTGATGATGTTAAGAATTAATGATTGCATGTGTAGAATGGTATGATCCCTAAATGTTGGGTTAATTTCTTTTTTTCCGTTAATTAAAAAATAAAAATAAAAAAAAAAAAAGAGAAGGGATAATTGGAGATGAAGGGATACAGACTGTACAACGGGACTGGATATAAAAACTCAGAAATGGACAGCACAATACTACCCAATTGTAATGCAATTATGTTAAAACACTGAATGAAGCTGCATGTGAGGTATAGGTTTTTTGTTTTTGTTTTTTTTGGTTTTTTTCTTTCTATTATTGTTTTAATTCTTATTCTGTTGTCTTTTTATTTCTTTTTCTAAATCGATGCAAATGTACTAAGAAATGATGAATATGCAACTATGTGATGTTATTAAGAATTACTGATTGTACATGTAGATTGGAATGATTTCTAATTGTTTTGTTAATTCTTTTTTTAATTAATAAAAAAAAAAAAATAACAACAAAAAAAAAAATACACTGTTCTAAATTAGATTCCTCTCCTCAAGTTCCCATATGGTACTTTAGTCCTCCCAAAAAAAAGCTGAAGTCAATTTGGGGGTATTAGCCCACTTCATCAAGTGGCCATTTTTTACCTGGCAGATGCCATTCCAGAAATGACCGCCTCCATCCTCATCCCAACGACTGCTGGCATCCATTCAGCTTCACTCAAGTTGACGGGGTGACGGTCTGGGAGGACAATATGAAAACCCTCATTACAGCCTGCCTCAGCAATCTCAGCAGGCCTTGTTTTCAAGACATTGGCCAACCCCACAACCTGACACACCTACATAGTTAGAGCTAATGAAACCACCCCAACAGCAAGTGCTGCCCCCTAATGGGAACTGTTCATACTCAGCAGAAGAAAGGAGAAGCAAATTTGGATGAAGGACAAAGGTCAGGAGATGTCATGGTCCTGGGATGTTTAGGCCACTCATTTCATCCAGGTGTCGGTAATGCTGGCATTGCTGGTGTTAAGAACATGATGACTGAATGTCTGACTACACACAATTGCATGGGGCAATAGAGGAGATGTTGTCAGATACAGGTGGGGATTTTGGACTCAATGCAAAAACAGAACTAGTAACAACTTTTCATTATTTCCCAATTCCAAAAAGTTGCTCGTGAGAAATTTTTAAGGTTTGAAACTGAGGTAGGCAGCAGTGCTGCAAAATAAGTAAATGGCTGGATTTCAAAAGAAATAGAATTGTAACAATAAAGCCTCAATTGTCTAAGTGAAATTTTTAAAACACTTATTTTTTAAATAATGGAGAAATAGAATGTGATCATTCTCCACCCACTTCAGTTCTAATTCTCAAAAATGCCCAGAATTGTTGAGTGTCATACCTTCTGGACTTTTTTCCTGGCAAACTTAAGTATATACAAATACACAATTTTCTTTACTAAAGTTTGATTATGTTGTTTATGCTGTTATGCTGGATTTTTATTTTCAGATAATATATATATCATTCTAAGTCAAAATTCAAAAGATAAAAAATACATATCTTTTAGTTTTACTTCTTCATTCTCTTGTGAATCATTGCAAACCTATTGCTTCATGCTAAAATGCTCCCGATTACTTTTCTTTTGTTATATTTCATTAATTTCAAACAGCCTCTAAACACAATGAATAAATATTTTTTTCTCATTCTTCTTTAAAGCTTTAAGCAAAAACATGTCTGGAAAAAAACTGCTATTCTTATTAGATTGAACATGAGACTCACTGGGATCTTTTCTGTTTGTTCATCTTTTCCTGCAACAGCTAAATCATACTCACTCATGTCAGAATACTTTCATTACAAATCACTGACATTTGCAACTTACACCTGAGCCTGCTGTGTCATTGCTATCACCCAGGAAGTCTTCCTTGTATCCTATCATTAAGTTCAAAATGCATGTCTGTTGGCTTTGGAGGCAACGAATAAATCTCTAATGACACCTATTAACTCGTAAGGAAAAACTAAAAAAAAAATACATATTCAATAGCAAAAACCGCTTTCCTTTCCTTTAAAACCAAAGTTTTTAATGCTGTGTAGATCCTTTTCATCCTTAGTACTTGCACTCTGAGAAAATTTTCTCTATATCCCAATCAAAGTTTAATGCGTACTTGAAACAGAGAGATTAAATCAAAACGATTTATCCTCATTGCTAATTGGAATGAATTTTTCATAGAAGAATTAGTAAAAAGAAAATAATGCATTTCCCTAGGTAAATACTGCTTCTCCCCCCCCCCCAAAAAAAAGATATTTAAAGCCCAAAATTCTTAGTGACAAATTTGGAAGGACCATGCATTTATATACATTTTTTTATCCAGAGAACAGTTACTGCCTTCAGAATGTATTTCATAATCAGTTCATTCTATTTTTTAAATGAAATCATAAAGTAGAGAAAACTCAAGGCCACAGATTTCAAAGACACAGTTTCATAACCTTCAGAAACCAATTTTTGAGAAGACATAAAAGGTAAATACAGATAAACAAGTGAGTGATGAGCACATAATCACTTGAAAAGAAAAGGAATGCTGCTTAAATATATTTATGTAGGTGTCATCTTATAATGAAGAAAACATAGTTATTTTCATTATTGAAATATCTAAATGTTGGACTATAACTTACTTTTGTATTCCCTATGACTAGACCAGGGCTTCTATATAATTTTCATACAAATAAATATTTATTGAGTAAACAGAAGAATAACCAAATGACAAAATGTCCTTATAAATAAAATCATGGTACTATGGTAAGTAAAGGCTGCATACTAAGCCCTTCAATTAGTTAGGTGAAATGAGAACAAAGGGTTTTAAATGTATTTACATACAGCTCAGAATCCATTAAAAACTATTTGAAGCAGTGAACTTTTGTTAAATTCATGAGAAAATTTAAAAGTTAACCTGACCTTAAAGACAAAAGAGAGCGACAAAGAAGAAAGTGAACCTTTCTGACCTCAAAGCTGTGACAGTGCTCACTTCAGCAGCGTATATATTAAAATTGGAACGATGCAGAGAAGATTAGCATGGACCTGTGTGAGGATGACAGGCCAGCTCATGAACTGTTCCACATTTTTTAATTATGACATCAATAAAACACAAACTCACTAAAAAGAAAAGCTGTAAGGACATACTTTCCCATTTAAGTAACTAGAAAACTGGAAAAAATATATAAAGCAGCTGTTTTCAGAAATTGGATAAAAGATGAACAAACAGTGGTTTGAAGCGGCTATGTACCCCAGAAAAGGTCATGTTCTCTTAATCCATTCCTGTGGGGACAGACCTATTGTGGGTGGGACCTTTTGGTTTGGTTATTTCAGTTCAGATGTGACCTGCTCCATTCAAGGCGAGTCTAACCCTTTTATTGGAGTTCTTTATGAGAGGATAAAGGACAGAACACGCTGAGAAAGTTCAGGGAAAAACACCCAGAGAAGCTTAGAGACAAAAGGCCCCCAGAGGAGCCGAAAGCAATGAAACCCAGGAGAGAAGGACAAGCAGACGCCAACCATAAGCCTTCCCATGTGACAGAGGTGTCCCTACTGCCTTTCTTCAGGGAAGGTCTCCTCTTGTTTATGCCTTAATTTGGACATTTTTATGGCCTTAGAATTATAACTTGTAAATCTCCATTGTTAAAAGCAAGTCTATTTCTGGTATTTTGCATTTCGGCAGCTTTAGCAAACCAAAACGGTAGTACGGGGTTATGATCCCTCTCATAAGGTATCGACACAAGATGACTCTTAAGGTAGTCTTTGTTTTTTGAATAGAGAAAATGTCCAGACCATGGAGGAAGAGCCCAAGCAGGGTTTGGAGGTCTTACTGAGCTGAGCCTACGGGAGCTCACATAAGCTTAGGTAGTTAGCAACTGTGGGATGAATGCAAGAGAAGAAGGGATTATGCAAGAAAGAGCACCAAAAGTCTTATAGGTGTCCCCTTGAGTTTTTAGCTGAATAACAATCTGAGTGTGTGTGACATAAAACCTCACAAGGCTGGGGAGAAACAACTGCAAAAAATAAAACAATTATTGCAGAGCTGTATGCATAAAAGTCCCAGAGTCCAGGGAAGAGAGAAAAGAGACAAAGTCAAGTCTCCGAAGCTGAGAGATTTCAGAGTCAGGAGGTTTTCCTCAGGTTATTCTTACACATTGTTCTAGTTTGCTAGCTGCTGTAATGCAACACACCAGAGATGCATTGGCTTTTAATAAAAGGGGATTTATTTCATTAAAAATGTGTAGTTCTTGAGAGGAAAGGCAGCTTTCAACTGAGGTTCTTTCTTATGTGGGAAGGCACTGGATGGTCTCTGCTGGCCTTCTCTCCAGGCCTTTGGGTTCCAACAACTTTCCCCAGGGTGATTCCTTTCTGCATCTCAAAAGGCCTAGGCTGACCTGCAAGTGCTGAGATGAGGTATGCTGAGCTGCTTGGGCTGTGCTACACTAACCTCTCTCATTTAAGCTTCCAGCCAATTAAATCAAACATCATTCATTGCAGCAGGTACGCCTCCCAGCCGACTGCAGATGTAATCAGCAACAGATGAGGTTCACATGCCATTTGCTCATGTCCACAGCAATAGAACGAGGCACCTTCACCTGGCCAAGTTGACACCTGAACCTAACTACCACACGTCCACCCCTTCTCAACTTGGCAACTATACACATCACCTTAAACAATATTAAAGTGACAAAAATTCTGTTCTGGCTGTGGACCTCTGAATCTCAAAACAAGTTATCTGTTGGCAATATGCAAAGGAGGACATTCACAGGATACAGGTTTTCATTTCCATGGGGAAAAACTGGAAGGAAAAACCTGCAGGGCAAATACCACTGAATTTCAAAGTCTGAAAGTCATTCAGCTTTAGAAAGTAGCAGTCCCACCCGTTCCAAGGGCCTATGCAGTGGTCCACCTCTTTCTGAATCAACCTCGGGGGACACTGAGGAGACCACTTTTTTCTCGGGTCCACCCTCTCCAGGCATTGGGGCCACACCTGGGCTGTCTGCCATTTCCAGGGCACACATTCAACCCCTCCATGTGGTGGCAGCCAGGGTCTCCCCAGTCCCCAAGGAGCATGCTGTACCTTTTCCAAGGCCTGAGGCTGCACAGCTCTTCCACTGCAACGAGGTGGGAGATTCAAACTCTGCCTTCAGGGCAACTCACCCTCCCCATGTATATGGGTGGGCCCACTCTCCTGGCCGAGGTTTCTTGGCTTCAGTCCCAAGCTTCCATGGTTCTCACTCTGCAAACTCCAATTTGTCCCTTTTGTGTCCCCCTTTGTCTGGATTGGCAGGGGTTTTATTTACACCAACAGTCTCTTCAAGCACTCCAGGACTTCTCTATCATTCTCTTCACAGTTCCTTCAAAATCTTCCCCTTATCCATCAAAAAAAAACTGGTCCAACATGTCTGGTATTTGCAAACTGCAGCAACACCCCACTTCTCTAGTACCAAACCTGTTCTAGTTTGCTAGCTGCCAGAATGCAACACGCCAGAGATGGATTGGCTTTTAATAAAATCTCCTAGCTGACTGCAGATGTAAACCAGCAACAGATGAGGTTCACATGCCATTGGCTCATGTCCACAGCAATGGAACTAGGCACCTTAACCTGGCCAAGTTGTGACACCTGAACCTTACTACCACACGCATTATACAGATATTCCATTTTAGCTTCAGGTGTATTGGACTGGCTGGAGTTAAATACATGAAACTGTTGAACTGTGTTCTAGTACCCTTGATTGAGAAGATGACTAAATATCTATATAACTTTTATAATGTGACTGTGTGATTGTGAAAACCTTGTGTCTGATGCTCCTTTTATCCAGAGTACGGACAGATTAGTAAAAAAAAAAAAAAAAAGGATATAAAATAAGTAAAGAATAGGGGGAGATAAAGGGAAAAAAATTAGTAGAATGAAATACTGTGGGTCAATGAGAGGGAGTGGTAAGGGGTATGGGATGTATGAATTTTTCTTTTTATATCTCTTTCTGGAGTAATGCAAATGTTCTAAAAATGATCAAGGTGAAAAATACAGAACTAGTGATGATTGTGAGTCACTGATTGTATAATATGGCTGGACTGTACATGTGTGGATATTTCTCAAAAAAATATTTGAAAGAATAAAAAATAAAGCAGGAAAAAAAAAAAAGACCTAGAGTTCATAAGAGCTATCAACTGTTTGAGTTCTCAATAGCCACAGTGTAGAAATCCTGTTAAATATACAAGGCATTCAGTACAGATCCCAAAAGGTCATACCTCATTAGTGGCGCTAAACTAGCCTTAGAGTAAAATCTCCTCTAGACATGCCTTATGAAAAAGCTTGATGCACTAAATAAGCAAAAAAGAACCAAAGCACAAGTTAGTTAATTGACTGCAAGAACAAAATTCAACATTTTTTAAAGGAATTAATAAAATACAGCACTCAAAAATATAAATTCACAATATCGAGTATACAATTAAAATTTTCCGATATGTGAAATAGTGGGACAATATGATCCATTGTCAAGACAAATCAGTAACTAGAACAAACCCAGAAATGACAAAGATGTCGTCATTAGAACACAAGGCTTTTAAAACAGCTGTTATAAATATACCCAGGATTCAAAGGAAAAACATAATTATATGAAGAGAGAATGGAAGATATTAAAAACAACCACATGTAAACTCTAGAGAAGGAAGATATAATAAAAAAAACAACCCTGGGAGAGCAACCAGAACCAAAAAAGTGCACACAACCAGAGAGATCTTTGGAGCTGAAAGGGCAAACGCCTTCAGGGGGTGGGGGCTCATCATGAAAGAAGCCGGGAGAGAAGGCTCGCGGACGCCGCCATGTGCCCCCCAGCTGAGAGAGAAACCCCGCTGGCCTTTCTTGAGTGAAGGTGTGCACCAGCCCATGAATGGGTGTTTTTGAGGCATCACAAGGAAAACATGGTGGAATTGCTCTAGTCAGGTGTTCGGTGGCACCTAACTAATCTACACTACAGATGTATTGTTGTACTCAGCCCCGACAATGTTTTTACAACTGGTTTTATTTCAATGTATTAGCTTTAATTATATTAAGGGAAGTAGAAGAATGCAAAAATCAGTGCTGAGATGAGTCAAGTTTATAATTAATTTCATGTCCAAATGCTCAAATCGAGTGAAATGCTTTCTTCTGAATCTTGCATTAAGTAACGATACGATAAATTTTAATGTAGATTTATAAGCCACTCCTATAAGAAAAACTATTTAAATTACAAGATTTCAGGAGAGAATTTGATAGTAATGATCAAGGAATTACAAAATAATATCCACATAAAATAAAATTATATATTTGATAAAATTTAGAAGGAAAATTATTTACTTCATCAAAAAGAGAAAAGCTTATTTGGTGATTTAAAACCAGCATCACTTTATTTCCCAATCCATTGTCACGGGGTTTAAGCCAAAAGAGAAATTAATGGAGACTTTTTTACGTCAATGCCACCTTAACAGGGTCTCCTTACTACTTGCAAAATCACCATGAGGGATTTCTTCTTACCAACACTGAAATCTATTTCAAGTAATATAAATAAAAGTTGAAGTAATAATAATATACAAAACATTTTATGAACAATCTTTTGCTGAACCATTATTGGTGGGATTCTAATATACCATCTCTATTACTAAAATTTTTTCCAGAAGATCAGGAGTAAGAAACAGGAAGGAAACAAGCCTTCCTTGATCTACATTTGAACAAAAGTAGAACTTTAACCCTGAGATTATTCAATGTCATTGTTTTTAAAATCGTATTCATCCAATTCATTCTTCCAAATTTTCTTTTATGTACTTTGAAGCTCTGTTAAGTATTGTTATAATTTTTCTGAAAATTGGCTCCTTTGAATTTTATAGTTTAATATAAAAGTATTATTACACTGTATAATATAAAAGTCTACTTTTTGTAACAGTACTAATTTGATTTATATGTGTATATTTATAGGTATATATTTGTACATCTTTTTACTATTTTTCCATTTCATACAGATGTCATATAGTTGGGTCTCACTTTTGAATAGATTAAATGGCTGGGCCTATTAATTGGAGTGTTTATTCTGCTTATCTTTAAAGTGATTATTTAGGTTATATTTTTAATTTATGTCATACATACTCGAAGTTCTCCTCTCCTGGGGTATCTCTAAAGTAAATTCCTACAAGTGGAATTGCCCAATAGCAGGTTACAAGGTGACCAAACTGTATGTGACCTTCTGCCAAAGCAAGAAGACAAGCCCCGGATGGTGGAGAAGGAAGTGGAAAGAAAGTCTGCCCAGAAGAAACTTAAGATGGTGACCAGATAGAGAAACAAGAATTGGGAATCAAGTTACGTCCATCTCCAGTAAAGAACAAACAGTAAGAAAAGGCAATGAATACAAGAAAATTGGGAAAATACTTCTCCTGACCTCAGAACTTTTTTTTATTAAGGCAATACCTCTTTGAACACAGAGTGTGAAATGCAATTTAGAATTATTTCATTATGAGAGAAGCTATGTGAGAAAGAATCATCAATTTAATTAGTTAAATCCTTCTGCCACATCTTACCCTTTATGGTAATAATTCCCATAAAGTATCAATCAGTGCAGAAATGCCCTTCCTTAAAAAAAAAAATTCTAACCACACTCATACCACAGCATTCATACTGGAGAGAAACCCTATGAATTCACTGAATTTGGGAAACATGTCATATTTCATTGAATGTAGAAGTCAGGCCAGAGAGAAACTCCATGCTGTCAAGGAGTATTGAAAAGCCTTTAGGTAGATGACAAATTTCATTGAGCAGAAGAAAATTCATACTGGGGAGAAATCAGTGAATGTAACAAAACTTCATTGAGCATTAGAAAATTTATAATGGAGAGAAGCCTTTGAATGTACTTAATGCAATAAAGTTTTCTCTCAAACCTAATTTCTTTACTCTACATTTTAAAGGTAATATGGAGGGGGACTTATCAATGTAATAAATGTGGAAAAATCTTCAATTAAAATAAATCCTTGCATGTTTGAATGGCCCAGCACTAGTGGGGAATAGCTGAACTGCAGCACCACAGTACAATGAGGCACCAGTAATTAAGAGAGTATGGCATCTGAATCCCACAATGTCAAAAAAAAAAAAAAAAGGGAACATTTATAATAACTTTGAGTGTCATTCCATTGATCTTCCTAGAAAAAGGATCTCTAATTTCACTAATAAGAACATGAAGGAGGTTAAGAAATCTCTAAAACAGTTGGATGCTTACATAAATAGAACAGTTGGACAAGCTGTGAAAAGCCCAGATAAACTACATAAGGTGATTTATCACAGAAAGAAAGTTCTTCATCCTTTTCCTAATCCTTTCTACAGAAAAAAAAAAAAACAGTCCCTTCGAAGTGGGGACTGTGACATGGCAAATAAAGAAAATGAAGTAACTTGTACTGGCCACGTGTCTGAAAAATTATGCCTTAATAGTCAAACCAAATTGGTTAACGCCAGTGATTCTGATTCTTCACAGACAGAAAGCCCATCATCAAAATATACTGGGTTTTTTACTGAGGTTTCTCAGGACCATGAAAAATGGTACAAGTTTTGTTCAGCTGGAATTTGAGATTGAATGTAACTTTAATTTTCTGGAGGAAGAGATGTGTAAGAGAACATGTGGCCTATTTAGTGAGGATAGAAGACCTTGGATTTGTGGTGGATGCTCACCAACAATTTACAGGAAGAAAAACAATACATCCCACTTGGCTGCTGTGTAGACTTGTTGCCTCTACTAAAGTCAATACTTAAAAGCACATCTGAAGACTATGTAATAGATGGTTTAAACCGGCTTCAAGCAGTCACAAAAAGGTGGTGTCAGAACTATCACCCAAAACAGAAATGATAAACGATGGAAATATTCAGATCAGAAAACAACGATTAAGTGGACTGTGGGGACCGGAAAACCATCTTACTTGGGTTCCAGGATATACTGACAGTATAGCTAAGCCCGATAATGAAACCACTAATGAAACTCTTAATCTACTTCACATTGAAGTGGAAAACATCCAAAAGGAGCAGCTTCAACTTCAGTGAGGTGAAAGTACACTAAGAAGATTGTTCACCTTTGCTGCATTTGGAATTTATATGGTTACATGATGGCACTGTTTAAGAATTACTGGATCTTAATGCAATCCTGCATATTGCATAAGAATATAATTTATACTATGTGAAAAAAATAAGACAGGACTTATCGCTAGGAACCACAAAGACCAATCATCATTAATTTTGTAAGATAGTATTCTATAAGAAAACACTTAATGTGCGCAACTATTTTCTTACATTGAAAAGACTGAAAGATTAAAACACAGCAAATAATCAATAACAAGCATTTTTAACACCTTGAGATATACTGTTTGCTAAACACCTTAATTGTTAATAAGTCAATATGTTGTAATACTAATAGCTATTAAAAATTGTAAAACCAACCATGTTTCTGGCATGATAAAATCATGGAATTAAATCAGGGTTTACATTATATAGAATGTTAATGCTTGAAACCTATTCCACATCATTTGTAAGAATATTTTTAGTATCTCTGAATTTCTTTTTGCCAGAATCATCATAGTATGTATGTACATGTTATGCCTATATAAAATTTTAAAAGGTGAATACATATTTGTATGGCTGCTTAACTGGAAATATCCATGAAGTTGGCTAATTTATGTTTATTTTTTCTGGTATATAGATTTCTAATATTTTCAGTTCTGTATCATTTAACCTTCCTTCATTTGAGAAAAATCACTAAATATTTCTTGATTTTTTTAAATTCTGATTTTATATGAATTCTTTTTCACTACATATGTTTTAAGAGTTACATACAATGCTTTAGAAATGTTTACAATTAGCACTGAACTAGTATTTTAAATTCTAACATTTAACATTACTACCTTCCAATGGTTGGTATGACATGCCAGTAGACTGTATGAGTCTTTAAAACAAACAAAATTTTTAGTGTCAGAGAAACCAATTCTGAAATGTTGTAATAGCTGTATATCATACCTGATTCAAAAGTGATTGAAGTTTAATATCACCACTGGGTGGTTTGTGTATCATCTTGTCTTTAAAAAGCCTGACAGGCATCTGAGCAAAGATTTTTAGTAATCAAGTTTCTCTGCAGTAATTCTTCAAGCACTTGAAAGTAAATCTTCAGCATTTGCCCAGGTAGTGACTACCGATGTGAATAATGAAGTATCTCTGCTGCTTTAAAAATATTAAAAATGTTATATTTCACTCAGTTCTATTTTTGTGTAGTTATACTTCATATAGCTAAGTATTCCCCACAGCAAAAATCAACTGTAGTAACTGGTGATTTTCTAAAGTCTTTAGATTAGAATCATTTCAGATTACTACCCTTCTGATTTGAGAGGTTTTTCAGGAGGTGGGAATTTGAATCATAAACCTGCTTCATTTCTGTGCAACTTCAAGATGATGAAACATAACCTTTCTTTGTTCCTGACTGTTTAGTTATCTCTATCTTTATCTAACAGTTTGAACCAGTTAACTTAGAGCATGGTGCTAATGAGGCTAAGGACAGGAATTTGATTCTTTTATAGGTTTATTAACTTAATACACACACACACAAAAAAAAACTTCATTACATAGCTATAAATTGCACCCTCCCTCAAGCATCCATCTCACAAATTCAGTTCATGGTCACAAGGAAGAGTGTGGGTATAGCAATTTGCCTCATTACATTATCAAAGTTTAACTGCAGTAAAATAATTTTTAAATTATATTCAGGGCAACATGGTCATCTTGATAATATAGACAATAAAGGAAATAGCTTCATTCTTCCCAGTCATTAACCTGCAAATGCTGTGGCAAAGTTAAGGTTCTTGCTTCTTACATAAAGCTAGGAAAATTCTTCTAAAACAAATAGAATAATTTTTCTCTTCTACCACATAGCTTCTGAGAAGCTTCTTGCTAAATTCACAAGATAACAGTGTAGATTCTGGCTATTTGTAATTTAGCAAGCAGAGATTTGCACAAAGTAGAAAGTATCATTCTGAGCTTCCTGGATTCAATCACACGAAGGTCTAATTCCTTTTATATATACCACCACAGTCAATGGATAAACATGCCAGATCCTTTTTTATTTATCTAAAATCTGGATTAACTAATACATCAAGTAAACAGAAATTGGATAAAAGAGATGTATGGACAAAAGTAAGGTCAGAATCTTTCCAAGCTACAACTCAAATTTTAATTTGGCCATTTGAAATTTTTTAAAACAACTTTATTTCTTTAGAAGTTCTTTCATTTATTTTTTTCTCTTTTATTACTGTAAAATTCACATAACAAAGAAAAAATCATTTTAAAGTGTATAGGTCAGTGCCATTTAATACATTCAACAACATTGTGCAACCATTATCATTATCTGGTTCGAGAATATTTTCATCACCCCAAAAGGAAACCCAGAACCCATTAAGCAGTTGCTCCCCACTCTTTCTTCCAGCCAGCCCCTGGTAGCCACTAATCTGATTTTGACCTCTATGATTTGCTTAATCTGGATTTTTCATATAAATGGAATCATAAAATATTTGTCCTTAAAAAATGCATATATTTGTCTTTCATGCCTGGCTTCATTCACTTAACAAAATATTCTCAAGTTTCATCCATACTGTAGAACATATCAGTACTTCATCCCTTTTTATGGCTGAATAGCATTCCATGTGTGCATACACCATATTTTGTTTATTCATTCATCAACTGATGGACCATTTGGTTATTTCCACCTTCTGACCTTTGTGAACAGTGCTGCTATGAACATCCATGTACAAATTTTCACTTAAATATCTGTTCTCAACCTCTGGGGAATAACCTTTGGAGTAGAAGTGTTGATTCATATGGTAATTCTGTGCTTAACATATTGAAAAATCACCAAACTGTTTTCCACAGTGGCTTCACCATTTTATATTCCCCTCAGCAATGTATAAGGGTTCTAATTTCTCCAGATTCTAACATTCGTTGCTTTGTTTTGTTTTGTTTTGTTTTGTTTTGTTTTTATTACAGGCATCCCAGTGGGTGTGAATTGTGAAGTGGTATTTCATTGTGGTTTTGACTTGCATTTCCCTAATATCTAATGATGATGAACATCTTCTTATGTGCCTGTTATTCACTTGTAATTTCTTCTTTGGAGAACTGTCTATTCAAATCTTTGCCCATTCTTTAATTGATTTTTTTTTGTCTCTTTGTTGTTGAGTTGTAGGAGTTATTTATACATTCTGTATAATAGACCCTTATAAGATATATGATTAGCACATGTTATCTCCTATTTAGTAAGCTGTCCCTTCATTCCCTTGTGCCCTTTGATGCACACAAGTTTCTGTTTTTGATGATGGCCAGTTTTCTTTTCTTCTCTTTTATTACTCATGCTTTTGGTGTCATATTTAAGAAACTATTTCAAATCCAAAGCCCTGACGATTTAGTCCTATGTCATTCTTCCAAGACTTTAAAAGTTTAACTCTAATATTTAGGTCTTTCATCCATTCTGAATTGATATTTAAAAGGGATTTTTTTTTTGGGGGGGGGGGTGCAAGGTCCGGGAATTAAACCCAGGTCTCCCACATGAAAAGCAGGCCTTCTAACCACTGAACTACCCATGCACCCCTGAGTTGATATTTCTATATGGTATAAGGTAAGGGTCCAACTTCATTCTTTTGCATTTGAAATTTCAACTAATAAAGGAAGCATATGTTGACTTGTACTATACTTTTATGAGTAGTATATCTGATGTGGCAAAGTATGTGTTAGTAGTTAAGAAAGAGTGCAAGATACATGAGAATAACCACGGACACTATATATAAATTGATTCCACACTGGGCATCCACAATTCTATCATTAATACTAATAAATATAAAGGAGAAGTAGACTTCGTAAACAAATCTGTGACTATTACTTTCATTTACTAAATTGAAAAATGACATACGTAAAAGGCAGTTCATTGACATTTAGTATACTGGGACAACACAAATTTTAGCAGTGAAATGGTTCCATGTAAAAGAAGTCACAGTGACCTTGTTCACTTGCCCTGTAACAAATTTTTCAACATAAACTAAATTTTTTAAATTGGGAGAGCAAGCTTCTTTGTTAGATATATTTTATTTCTTCAGAGTTCAAACCCTTTTGATGATTTATTTTTCTCTCTCACAGATAACAGCCCATCACATACCTTGTTGACCTGAAGCAATATTAGATTTTAAGGAACAAATTCACTTTCTTTGAGGTTTTCTTTCCAGTTACCATGACAATATGATCTAATCATAGATTTTAGAGCTAGAGGGAATTGAAAATATTCTAATATTCTGTTTTCTGCTTTCCAGCAGGATGATAGTATTATCACTATTTTCTGGTCACATTATTTTATGTTCACATATCTCATTAGTCACAAACTGGTAAGTGGTGGTGGAAACCCTATAACCAGTGGACGAACCTGCTGCATTTTTTTTATTATTATTACAGGACATTTTCAATGGCACTGACAATGCTCTTAGTAGGGTAATCTAGCCCCATTTTCTGAAACCCCTTTTCCTTCTGTAGAAAATCAAGCGTGGACATGGAAAAAAAAAACTGGAGCCTTAATTCTGACAACATGCTTGAGATGAAATTTCATTAACTTCTCTCTCCCCATAAAAATTAGTCAAAGTTTCTTTAAGCACTAAGTTAAAGAGCTAAAGAAGGATTGCTTTATGAGCTAATAACCCTTACTACTAGTGATGGTCTTGTAAATAATAACTATATTTTATATAATACTTTACTAATGTGAATTTTCCATTAGATTGCAATTAATTAAGTTAAAGCTTTAATGTGATAAGCAGGAATTCAGAGGGTTTTAAGGGAGTAATGCCATAAATGGAACTAAAATTCAAAGAGATGGTGAGGCCACCCACACCCTGTATATGTCCCAGTCCCAAAAGACCCAAGACCCCACCCATCATCCACCCTCCCTTCTGCTACAGGGATATCTGTTATGCTAGAAGAGCCAACCATAAGTGGTCCATGTCTGAGGTGGACCCCAGTGTGGCCTCCCCATCTGTTGGCCCCTTTTCCCCCAGGCTCTCTGAAGTCCTCCCAAACTACCTTCAGAGGGAAATCACTGGCCAGAAGCAGATGTCATGACCTCAGAGGGCCAAGTGGGTACCAGATATTTGCCTACTAGGCGCCAGTCTTGCCACCACGGTCCAGGGTCACTCTGGAGGGACGTTCAGGCGAGGGGCCAGCATACAGGAACTATGGGGGCCTGTCCGGTGATTTGGCATGGAGATTCCAGAAAAGGCCCTAGGCAGTGCCCACTGACCCTCCCCAAGGTCTGAATGAACCCATGTACACGATATGGGCCAGCCCTTTGGGGAGAAGAAGAAAAGGGAAGCCAAAGAAGGTGCCTGTGGTGGTTTGAAGCTATATGAATCACAGAAAAACATGTTATTAAGTCTAGCTCATTCCTGTAGGTATGGACCATTGTAAGTAGGATCTTTGGATGAGGATGCTTCAGTTAAGATGTGATCCACCCTCATTCATAATAGGACTTAATCCTATTACTGAAGTCCTTTATAAAGGGAATGAATACAGAGAGAAAGCCATGGAAGGAAGTTGCTGAAATCAAAGAAACCCAGAAGAGAAAGGAAAGACTAGCAGATGCCTCCAAGTGCCTTGACATTGCAGAGGAGCCAAGGAGCTCTGGCAGCCAGTCTTCAGGAAGAAAGCATTACCCTGATGATGCCTTGATTTGGACATTTTCCTGGACTCTAACCGTAAGCAAATAAATTTTGATTGGTCAAGTCAAACCATTTCATGGTATTTGCTTTGAGCAGCCCAGAAAACTGAAGCAGTAACTTAGATGCAGAACATTGGGAGAGCCAACCTGTTTGGCCACTAACCAATCAGAATGTAATACTGGAATAGGTGCTCGAGGTTCCCTGATAAACCAGACATAACTATTTTTCTTTCTGGACTAGAGAGAAGTTCTAAAACCTTTAGGAAAGGGCCAGGATGGCCATGGGAGATGGGGAAGAAATAGCAGGCAGCAGCCATTGACCAATTAGTGTAGTTGTTTGATACTTCAGCAAATGGTTAAACATCAGTTCTGCCTAGAATGTGGTAAATGTTCCACACACTTCAGTTATTATGATTACAGTGGTTTGCTTTTTTTCTATTTTGTTGTGTTTTTGTAAATAAGTTAGGTAGGCTAAGCCATTCTGTCATGACTTTTTTTTTTTTTTTTTTTTTTTTATACATGAGCAGGCACCGGGAATCGAACCTGGGTCTCCGGCATGGCAGGTGAGAATTCTGCCTGCTAAGCCACCATGGCCCTCCCTGTCATGACTTTTTACAAAGAGGAAATTGAGGCTAGCACAGTTAACTGACTGACTCAAATTCACACAGACACATCCATGTCTTTTGATTCCTAATTCAGTTCCCTTCTACTCCTGGAGAAATGGAAAATGAAAATGGCAGGAAACTACAAGTGTGAAGGATTAGGTGGAATAAAGTTGGAAAAACAGAGTGTTTGAAATATATTTATATTTAAACTAGATTAAGGAAGTGCCACACAACTAAAAAAGAAACAGAGGAATAAAATCATGTCTGGCAAGGTTCAGTGAACAGGAAGAACTGAATGGGCTTATAATTTTATAAAAGATATATCAAATGTTCTTAACCTTTCTGTGGGTCATACATATTCATAAGTCAGAAAAACCAAAATTACTCAAAATTTGTTGTGGAATCCTGGTTAAAAATTACTGACATCATGAAATTTTTAACAAGCATTTCTTTTCACTCTCAAAGTTGTCCTTATTGAACTATAAATATTCACCCTTCATACTTTAATTGGTAATACCTGGTCTCATAGAAGGCTGAACATTATCTGGATGCCCTTGTCACCTCATCAACCATGGTTCTAAATATCAGTATTGCTGGGAATAAAGTAAACTGAAAATTGATGGGAAAAAAATCACTTTTATAGATAGAGAGCTACTGAAGTTTACAGGGGAGTAAAGGCTTGGAGACAGATGAGAAATGAAGAAAAAATCCCTTATTGGCAACAATGAAGAAAAAAATTCCTTACTGGCATAACGACCATTATGATGAGCAATTCTGTTCTCAAGTTAAGACATTACTTCACTCTGGCGGCAAAGAAGGTCACTGGCACCCCTTTTGCCTTTTTCCTGTCCTCTCTCCCTAGTGAGAACAACAAAGGCTTCAAAATTGAGATATTTTGTAAAAGGTCTGAAATGATAATAAAAAGAATATAAAGAGGTCCTTTGTGATGAAAGAGGGCCCAAAAAAACAGCAAAAATTTAGCTAGCACAATAAAAAAAAATCACTATTTTTTGAGAAATTGGGTCAATATCATATTAAGGAATATGATTTCCTCAGACGACATAAGCTGTGTTGTCTTTGAAAGAAAATTATTCTCCATATAAAGAACAATTTGCATTTTAGAACCAATCAGTATCTAGTCTTCCTTCTGAAAGCCCTTAATTTGCCCTATGATTTTTTCCATATATCATGCATGATTTGTCATAGAAAACTGTATATCCAAAGAGCCCTGACAACCACTACGAGACTGTGGGGGCCTCAGAGACCCCTTCCTTTTGCTGACCTGGACTGAAGGCAGCCACATGATCCAAGTCCAGCCAAGCAAACACTCTCTCTCTCCCTACATCTGAATCCCAAGAGGAGTGATGCAAAAACAAGAAGAGGTTAGAATTATTCCAATGGAAATGTCTGGGTGAGACTACCTACGTTATCTACCATTAAGAGGGCTTAGAGCTGCCTCACTCCCAATGCTTCCAAGGCTAACTGGTATCAGTTGCTTAACACCAAAGAATCCCAATATATCTAACAAGCTGCATTTGCCTTAATCGAGGGGAAAAACTTCTGAAGCCATCACTGGGGGGAGGAATCTAAATGGAATTGACACCTTTGCTCTCTTCCTCTAACTCATGACAGATGACTCAAGAAATCACGCCTCTAGAGCCAGGAAAATCCTAGTCAAAAAGAATGTCTTGGGCAGGCCATGGTGACTCACCAGGCAGAGTTCTCGCCTGCCATGCCAGAGACCCAGGTTCGATTCCCAGTACCTGCCCATGCAAAACAAAAAAGAATGTCTTCCATAACATCCTTTTGAAGTCAAAAGTGACAGGAGTCTATAAAGCACAAGACAGGAAGAGCCAGAATTTCTCTCTCATACAGAGAGGTATTCCAAGAGATGAGAATTGGTACATCTAAGGCAAAATAGAAAAAGAAAGTTGAGGAGATCCCATTAGGGGGGAAGGAGCATCCACATACACCACCTTGGAAGGTCTATATTGTTCTAGGCATGTTTCCATACTTACTTGACACGTCAAATGCTTAAACCACTATCCCAAATTGCCTTGTGTTCAGCTGAAGGCAATGTTATGGTGGTGCTTAGAAAGGAGATCAGTGCTCACTTTTTTGGTCACCTACCAGGGCTTATGGTTGATAAAGAGCTTCTGGATGCCCAGGCCCCACCCTACTCAGGGCTAGCAGAGAACGCTCCAGATCTGCCTAAGTATGGCTCACCAGCACTGACACCCTACAGTTCCTTCCTTTGATCCCACAAGGGTAGCAAGGACACCCTACCATTGGGGCAGAGAGGAAGGGGAAAGCCAAATCCAAGCAAACACATCTCTCTCGTTTGGAATTATGTGGGATAATTAATTTTCTTGGACTAAGTCATTCAGGAAGCTTTTCTTTTTCTTGGTGCTTCAGGGATCCTGTTTCTCAAAAGCTAAGAAGGACCCCGTTAGGGATTAAGCTCAAAACAAGTAGCTGGCAGTTAAGGGTTGGTTCTCAGTCTGGATTTCCCAGGAGAGAAGCCAAAAGAAATAAGGTTTCCCTCTTATCTTCCAAGACGGCAGAAAAGCAGGTAGGGACTCACAACAGCTACTCTACTTCAGAATAAAGTGTGGACTGATCATAGCATTTCTCCATGTGCTTCTTGGCACCCAAACATGGCATTCTAAAAGTAGTAGCAGAATGGAGGAAACACACAGTGCAGCTTTTACAGATTATGTAAAACATGAATCCTCCCTAAGTCATTTGCCAGAGCATCAGATTCTTGTTTCATTGTGTAACATGTGACCCTGCTTCCTATTTTTATTTATGGATGGATGATCCTTCTCACTATTAGAAAATAAAATTAACTAGTTTTCATTGCACTAATTTTTAAAATACAGATAAAAAATATATAGTGTCAATGAATCAATTTTTTGTGATATCATCTTGTTCCTTAAATTGCTTCTGGGATCATTTGATTCTTTCCACATTCTTCTTTTTACAAACTGGTCTCCATCTTGGCCTACTTGTTATTACAAATAATGTTCTGGGCTATCGTGGAGTAATCCTATCTGGTGGGAAGCTTGTTCTACTGAACACATAGAGAAATGTTTTTCCCTTAGGCCTGAAGCTGTTTTTATGAGCACTGATCTGATTTTCTCAGTTTACTCATCCTGGAACAGAAGGTAATTTAGCCTGGCACAGTGTCAGGATACAGCAAGAGTTCATAAGTTTCCCTACTTATAGACAAGCCCACTTCTCAGTTCAAATGCTAAAGGATATATTGTAATTTAAAATGCCTAGCACATTCCCTGTAAATAAAAGGCCTTAGAAAAATTCTAGCCCATCCCTACACTCTAAGGAGGAAAAGAATTCCCACCAAAATTTCATATGGCAAAAAAGGTCTTTCACTGGATTTCATTTTGGAGGATAAAGGATGAGTCAAAGACCCATGACGTACCATCGCTATGCCTACCCAAAGCCTCAGCATTAGAAGCTACTTTAAGAGGATTTGATGCTAAATGTCCTACGACCTGGAGGTAGTTCTAGGTGCTAAGACGTATGCTTATTTGGGATACATGACCACCTTTGACATCTAATTAAGGAATAAAACATTCTCAACCCTGTGTGCACATTAGAAACACCTGGGGATCTTTAAAAACTATCCATGTGCACATCTCAGAGAGTCTAACATCAGTCTTTTTTTAAAGTTTTTGCATCAATTAATAGTTCCTTTTTATTGCTGACTAGTATTCCATGGACATACCACACCTGTTTAACCATTCATCTGTTGTAGTACACTTTAAGTATTTCCAGTTTTTGGCTATTACAAAATAAAGCTGCTAGGAACTATTATAGATTTATGAATTTATAAATTTACTATTCATGAACAATCATAAGATTTCATTTTGGGGGGGATAAATGTCCAGGAGTGTGACTGCTGGGGTCAAATGAAAAGTTTAGTCAAAAAAAGGTGCCAAACAATATTCCAGAATGGCTGTACCATTTTACACTCTTACCAGCAATGTATGAAAGATCCATTTTTTCACATCCTCACCATCATCTGATACGGTCACTTTTCTGGGGGGGGGCATTGTGATAGTTGTATAGTGACATCTCATAGCAGTCTTAATTTGCATTTCCCTAATGGCTTTACATGTGCTTAGCTGTCCTCTCTGTATCCTCTTTAAAAAAAAAAAAAAAAAAAAAAAAAAAGAGCCCCCCAGGTGATCCTAATGAACCACCAATGTTTAGAACCACTGACCTCAGAACACCTCCCTAATTTTCCTTACTTTTAATCTCATCTGTCATGAATGGGAAAAACCCTAGAATAGAATCATTCTCAAAATTTGGTTCCCAAATCTGTTGCAACAGTATTGCTTGGGAACTTGTTAGAAATGCACATTCTGGGGCTCTATCCCATTGCATCAGAAAACCTGAGAGTGGGGCCCAGCAATCCATTTTAGCATACCCTCCGTGCCAATGCAGGCTGACATTTAAAAACCACTGCTGTGATTTACAAAGCTTTTTCACACTTATAAAGCCCACAGCACACAATGAAAAACAGAACAAGGTTGTGCCATATCGATTCTGAAATGATAACTTAAGGAAACATTCAATGCTGTTTCCTACGCCTATATTTTCAGTATTTTTGGCCATTAGTTGAACTCCTACCTGAACCCCACATCTTCTCATTTCTTAATATATGTTTGATGCTATTGTGAAATTTTCTTCCCCCATGATGTTCAGTTGGGAGGGATTGGGCACTTAAACTCAAATACCATTCTTCCCATTTTGGTGCCAAGTTCCAAACATGACTTGGTAGACGAAAACTCAATAAAATAGCAGCAGGGAATTGGCCCCTGGCCAACTGTGAATCAATCATATATTTGTACTTTGAAAAAGAAAGGGAAAACAAGCTGATAGAAAACCTTTCTTTTAAATCCATTCGTGATTTATTCCTTTGGTTATTTTTTTTTTCTCATCCTCCTTCAGCTCTCCTATCTCAAAGGAATAACATAATGACAGAAAGGTCTTTGCAGGGCCAGTGTTGAGTGAGCAATTGATAGATGATCTTCTCAGCTTCATTTAAATGGTAATTGCTCCAAAAATAAATGAGTAGCTTCTTGAAATGTTTTTGAATCAAGAAGAAAAACTAGGAGAAAACTATACAAGTGTAACTGCAAAGCATATTTGAAGACTATGGGGTCCCAATTTTTAACAAAAAGGGTGAAAAACTTAAAGGATTTTCAGTTTTAAGATTACTTTTTTTATACAATATTTTATACTGAATGTTCAAATCACCTTCTTTAAAATAATCTCAACATATAAAATATTCTGGAGGAGCAGGCTGAGTGTCAAGAAAGGAACAAAATGAATCCAAAGAAAGAAGGAAAACGGGGACTATCTAATTTAGTTACGTTGAAAAACAGACTTCAAAGACGATATTCCTAAAAGGAATCCAGTGAAATCACTGGAGATAAAAACCCATAGCATACTTGGCTACGTTCTGCATGTCTGTTGCATTCTGCTGTACTAACAATGGAAAATCTTTCTGTAACTCCAATTTTCCAAAATCGAAAGAGGAAATCGAGAGGGCTGGTAAATACCTCACCTCTTCTATGTGAGACCATAGTATAAGAGACAGACCAACCCTCTGATTTGCTCTCAGTCACGAGGCCATCCCTGCCCAAGAGCATCCAAGCATGGAACACTGCTAGGACAATCTACACCAGAAAGGAAAGTTAGAAGGCAGGCAACTTCATTAATATCACCCAGAGAGGGTCACTGCTGTTCTCTGGTAGAGTCACGCCTAAAACTTAGGCCTTCTTAATCCAAGTAAATTTCCAAAATTATACCAAAAACATGTAATTTTCATTCTACTGTAACATTACTTAATAGCTTAAGGACAAGAAGAAAAGCATAAATCGTCCATTTCATTATATTAGCATGGTTGCAATGGTTTGAAGCTGCATGTACCCCAGAAAAACATGTTCTTCAATCTAATCTGTTCGTATTGGTATAAACCCACTGTAAATAGGATTTTTTTGATGAGGCTACTTCAGTTAAAGTGGGCCCCATCTCATTCAGGATGGGACCTAATCCTATTACTACAGTCCTTTATAAATGGAATGAATACTGAGAGAGGGAGAGAAAGCCAGGAAGCAAGAAGCTGAAAACAACAAAACCGGAAGAGAAAGGAGAGACCAGGAAATGGTGCCATTTGTATTGCCATATGGCACAGAGAAGCCAAAGATCTCTGGCAACCAGTCATTGGGTAGCAAACACTGCTTTGATGTTGTCTTGATCTGGACATTTTCACAGCCAAAACCTTAAGCTAACAAACCGCCAACATTTAAGCCAACCCATTTCACGGTATCTGCTTGGCGCAGCCTACGGAACTAAAACGATGGTTTAAGGTGTGTTTCATGAAAAGCAAGTGTTCTAAGAAATACTAATAGGAATTTCTTGAAAAAGTTAATGCTAGGAATATTTATATACATTATTTAAATACATGTATTTACAGTCATATATGGATACATATGCAAAAAGGAAATAGTTAACATGTATACATAAGGAGGGCAATTACTAGACAACTGTATTCAACTGTTCTTTCTGTTATATAACAACCTGACTTAATGAGGTGGTATAGCATATAACTGAACACCTGGTAATTACACAAATGATTTGATCTGGGTATTGATTCATAAAGAGTACTTACCGAGAATGTTTCATTCTGCAAGGCTTCTATAAGATAACATTTGGTAAATATGGTGCTTTTTTATTTTCCAAATGACAATATATAGTTGTAGTATTATTTGATATTTCTTGTTCCTTGACCTCAGTGCAAGTGTGCATTATAGCTCAGCATCTCTGATTGCTGTTCTGCTGATTCATTATAACTTACAAAATGTCCCCTGGTCAAATATCTTGAGGAAATGTTGCCCTAGGTGATGTTTTCAGCTTGGAGAAAGAGTAATAAAGGATGCATATTACACTCAACACATGTAAGCGCCATAAGTAATTGGATAAATAATGTAAAGAGAGCAATCGCTCCATGACATTTCTGTGTGTCTGCTTGGTATAATGGCAACAGGACTCAATCACACGGCTTCAGTGCTACCATCACTTTGGAAGAGGTTGGCAAATCCGCAATTCTGCTTTCCCAAGAAGTAGGCACTGCGACCTGCTTCGATTCTCTTTTTCCTGTGCTGTGAACAGACTGCAGCTGCTGCTGGGGCACTCACTAAGTCGGGTGCTCTTCCTCTTCCTAATCAAAGAGGGATTGTGCTGGAGGGGCCCTGAGCACATTCTCAGCTTAGAAAGTAAGAGTCAGTCCTAATACTACTTTGGCTGCCAGTCCCTGGGGCCAAAAAGTTGGGTCTGATAGAAAATAGCTAAGAACAATGGTGCCTTAGGGAAAGAAAACCAGTGAGAATGATGATGCAGTCTGAATTTTAAAAAATAAAAGACTTCAAGTTCTTAAAGAAATGGGGCACCACTGAGGAATTGCAAAAGCACAAAATTTATATCAAAGAAGATGACATTAGAAAAAAACACAAGTTCGTGTCTCTGGGGAGTGGAGTGCCCTTGCAAAACCTAGATTCAGGGGTAAAATGTGGGGAAAATACATCTTTGAGGTATACAGTAGTTCCTGTTTTCTGAGAAAGAAGAAAGAAATTTGCTTCTGAGTCAGTCCTAATGCTGGGAAACAACTCCTTGAGTTGTTTCAATTTATATTTGCATTTATATAATTTATATAAATATTTACACATTCTAGGGGAAAAGTGTGAAGGCAGCATTAACTGAAAATTAGATGATTTAGACTGAACTTTGCTCATTTAGTTGCACTTGCTCCTTGAACTATGAGCTCCATAGCGGAGAGACTCAGCAGGTTCACCAGATCTCACCACTCCAGGTGACACAGAACCCAGCACAAAACAAGTGCTCAAAAATTATGGAATATATAAACGTACAAAAAAAGAGGAAATCATTTATGGTATTAACAGAAATTGCAAAGTCCTAGAACAGGACTAACTCATCAACAGTGCTTATGTGGACTTGTCAGTTACTATTAGAGAAGTATCATGAATGATGTCCACGTAGGTTAAAACTGGAATTATTATGTTACATGCTTAGTGTAACATTAATCTAAAAGATTAAAGTTTAAATTATATTTATCATTCATTGTTTCTCTACTATTCTTCATTCAGGGGTAATTATTCATACTTTCATTGTACCGTAGCATCTATTGAACATCACTTCAACTGTAGTTGCCTCACAGTAAGCCCCTTTATTGGACTCAGAAAACTGTGCATGTACCAGTTGCAAAGGCAAATGACACCTTCTAGTTAAATTGTATACATGGATGTATATTTTATCATATAGAGAGTTTATCATATAGAGGTGACAACAGAAGAAATATCCTTAAGTACAAATAAATATCTTCTCTTACTGTCTTGCCATGACTTTTTAAATGTCTCTCACCAGAAGACATTTTTTATGATAATCTAAATTAACTTGTTTGGGGGGAAAAAAAAACATTAACTCAGATGCTGAAATGAGCTGTTTTCTTGTGCAAATTCTTCAGAATCTTAGTATATTAAGACAGTGAATCAGATCCCAACTTGGCCTTTAATAATCATTCACTAAAAGTCCTCACAGTCATTTAACCAGTGAGCCTCAGTTTCTCCATTTGTAAAATACAGGTAAAGAAAAGTACCTACGTTTTGTTTTGTTTTGTTTTGGTGCATGGTCCAGGAATCAAACCTGGGTCTTCTGCATGGCAGGCGCGCATTGTACCACTGAACCACCCGTGCACCCAGTATCTATTTTTGGTACGGGACAAAAGTCGTGGATTCTCTACCTGATGAGCTCAAATGACCAATTCTTGATATTCTGGGGTTTCAAAGAGAGAAAGAGTTTATTACGAGGCACAAAGCAGATCAGATGGCTTATCAGCCTAAAAATCTGTCTCCCTGAAATGCAGTAATTCTGATAGCTTTATAGTACCAAAATATGGGCAGGTTTTAGGATAATGAGCACCATGGCTCCAAATGATGTGCTTAGAGGTACTTCGATTATTGAGCATGTGCAGGTTGATTACATGCTTAATCATAGAACATATGTAAGAAATTGCAGCCTTAATATGATAATGGGCATGATTTTTTTGTATTACAATGAGGTATAGGTCACTTATAGGTTAAAGTCGAAGCTCCTGTGTAAGTCAAGTGGGCCCATTTTGGTTAGATCCAGTTTCAATTATTAAGATCACTTTGGAATTGGGTGGGTTAGTTCTGGGCTGACCCAGGGCCCTTCATTAATAAACATTAGAGACTATCTTTGGTGATCATAAGACTTGAAACTCAAAACTCCAGATTAAATGGGTACAAGTGGGAAGGTCAGTCACAAGGTTTTATGATCTCAAGGACACAAGATAAAGTCTATACATTCATTATCAGAGATCAAGACAGCTGGATTACCATTCAGAGATTTCACGTATTTCCCTCTGTCTATTCTAATATACCAGAAAGTAAAAACGAACATTTATATGACTCAGTGATCACAGTCATCCCTTAAATCCTAAATTCTCAGTCACATTTTAGAGTTATTTTAGTATTGCATGAAATGATTCATATGAATTGTGTGCACAGGGCTGGCATGTTGAATATGCCCAATGAGCATTAGCTGTTCTTGATATTAATAACTACCTTTCTGCCTCTTACACATAACTTCTTGCCTAGTGCAGGTACAGTGCTAAGCATGGCAACAAATATTAACTAAATGATTCCTCATATTATCCCTTTCAAGTAAGTAGGATTATTAACCCCAATTTACACATGAGGAAAACCGGGATGCAGAGAGACTGAATGATTTGCACAGATTCACATAGCTGATAAAACTAGAGAACTGGGATTTAAACCCAGGCAGTCAAGCTCCAGATTGCATCCTCTTTATAATTTTACTCTAGCCATTCATGTGGGTGTTTTAAAAACCAGGTCACTTTCCTATTCTTTTCACTTTCCACAAAAGCAACATACCTACCTTATTAGCTTAAATCAACTGCATTATGTCTTCTAAAGGAATTATAGCTGTTACCTGTGCAAGGAAGGGAAAAGAATTGGTTTGATTTTCTCTGTTTAGAAAAGGCCACCGGATCTGCCTTTTCATTTTTGAATATCCACCCATTCATTTTTTTATTCTACCATATTCAATATGCATATTTCCATATAATTATTTAAATGCAGTATACTTATAATCTTCTGAGACTATATTTGCCATTTGATTATTTATATTAGATGTTCTTTGAATAATATTCTGTTTATTTTCATATAACTATCTATTTCATCTTAATTCTGAATGCCAGGGAAAGTTGATAGCATAATTTTCCTGATAGCCTAAAATGATTAAACCATGGAGTTGCCTTCACAGAGTAAAATTCATCAATTAATGCATTGCCAGTAGCGCAAGGGGGGTTCTGGAGACATTTTTATACAGAAAAAAATTTTTAAGACAAAAGAGGGAAACAATAACCTAAAGTGCTTCTATACTTCAATATCACAAAGAAACAGAATTTTATGGAGCATCATCAAGAACTGAGACGTGTAGGGATCCTCTTCTGGCACTTTCACCGCCAATACCATGTGATCATTATCCTGTTCTAGATAGATTTTTAATGGAAATTGTGACTACTGGGTCAGCTGAAATCCTATCAGATCTTCAATACCTCCACAAAAGGGGAAGAGAAGATAACGAGACTCTCCATTCAATGACACCACTGACATACACATACAGTCCTTAGAGTAGCCTATCTATTAACATTGCATACTACACTGGCCATAAACACGGACCTTGAAAGAAGGATATCTTCAATTATTCATTCAGCAAACACTTTTTAAGTGGCTGTTACATATCAGATATTTTATTTGTACTGAAGCTACAAAGGCCTCGACAAGGCCTTTAATGTGTTTTCAAAGTTCTCAAAGAAAAATGCAGATAAGCAAGTGAAAAGAAAATCAGCACATAACACTAAACACACTTTCTTCCAAGAAGATATACAACATTAAGGGAGCTCAACAAAGAAACTTAAAAACAGACCAAGACTGGGGCTCTATCAGTAGTTATTAGCTCGGGGTTTCAGGTCCTCAAGCAGCCCCTGCACTGTGTGTAAAGTTTGTGTACATATGTGATATGCTTTTCTGCCAAGTAGAGGTTTCACAGCTGTCCTCAGAAATGTAAAGAAGTCTGTGAAAGAAAAGCAAATAAAAGTGAAGTGCCACTGAAGGCCTTGTGCTGGCATGCAAAGAGTTTGGATTTTTATTCTGAGGGTTGTATAAAGCCATCTAAGAGCATTCAACAAGGGAAACCTCTTTATTTAGATTTGAAGTTCAGTACAGATAGCCTGACTTTAGGCTACAGTAGGGAAAAATGTAGGTTAGAAAGGAGAAGGCTGGTGACCTGCAGTTAAGAGGGCCTGCAATGACCAATCAAGGCAAAACATTAGGAGTGGGTGAAATAGGACAGCATCATATAAACAGGCAGGAGACCAGAAACAGGAGGAGACTTTGCAGATCTATTTAGTAGGCACAATCTACAGGACTGTGGAAGGATTACGGAAGAGATGGGGAAAAAATGGGTTGGACAACTGGGAAGGTCGCTGACACAGAAATAAAGGAAGAAAAGCAAACTGGCATTGGTGCAAAGAAAAAAGATGAATCCAGCTTGGAACATAGACAATCAATCAAAATGCTCATCCAGTGTTCTAGTATCCTATCTGCTAAAGTAAATGCTATACAAGGGGTTGACTTAAACAGTGGGAGTTTACTGGCTTATGGGGCTGAGGCTAGGAGAAGTCTAAATCAAGGCATCAGCATGGCAATACTTCCTCCCAGAAGACTGGTATTCTGAGACTGTCTGCCAGAAAGCTGGGTCCTTGGCTTTTCAGTCACATGGCAATGTACCTGATGGCATCTTCTCCTTTCCTTTCCAGGCTCCACTGACTACCAGCTTCTGGCTGCTCCATGTGGCTTCTCTCTCCATCTGACTTTCGTCTGACTTTTACTCTCCTTACAAAGGACTCCAATAATCCAATTAAAGCCCAAACTGATTCAGCTGGGCCACACTATAACTGAAGTAACCTCTTGAATAGATCTTATTTACAATGGGGGCACATCCACATTCAGAATAAGGACCAAGACCAACAACATGTCCAAACTTTGGGTACATAATTCAGTCCACCACAGTCTGCTCTCTGGAACCCAAAAGACATGTTTTTTCCTCATACAAAATACATTCATTTTATCTCAACATCCCAAAAGCTTTAAGTTATTCAAATAACAATGCTAAGTAAAAAATCTTCTCAAAATCAAGTATGGGTGTGTTCCATACTGAGCCAAAAGTTCTTCTCTCTCTGTGGACTTGTGAAACCTAGAAAGCAAGTTATTTTCTTCTAATATACCATGGTGGGAGAGGTATAGGATGGATATTCACAATCCGAAAGGGAGAAATTGAGAGGAAAATAGGAGTCATGGATCCCAAACAAATCTGAAACCCAGCAAGGCAAACTCCATTAGATTCCAAGGTCTGAGAGTCATCTGTGGATCAATCTTTTGTCCTCTGGGCTTGGGAAAGTGGCAGCCCCACCCCTTCCAAGTGCCTGCACAGGGACCAAGCTCTCTCTGAACACTAGAGTGAAGATCCCACCCTTTCCAAGCATCAGCATGGTGGCGAGGCTCTCTGTGACCATTGGGAGACAGGCCCCACCATCTCTGAGCATTGGGGTGGTGGGACTCTCTCTAAACAACAAGAACAAGGTCTACCTCTCCAAGTGCTGAGGCAGATCACCTGCCCCCTCCAACTGTAGAGGAGGACCTGCCCTTTCCACAGGCATAAGTTAGCCCACTCTCTTCAACCAATGAGATATTTTCAGTCCAGACCTCTGCTACCATGTTTGCACCCCCAAAGTTATTCTTCCTTCAATTTTTCCCTTCTCTGTCCCTTTCAGTCCAGGCTGGCAGTTGTTTTGCTCATAAAGATATTGCAAAACCCTTATTAGCATTGTGTGTAGCTCATGTTCAACAGAACGTTCTACAGATCCTTCCTGGATAATTGCATTTCCAATGCTGACTTCCACTGAAATGGCTGATTGGATCAACGTTCAACCATACCCTCTTTAGCAAAGGGTTGTTCAGTTACACCCTCACATAATGCCCTGTCCTCTGGAGACTCACTTCCTGAAAGATCAGGAAGGTCCCTGGTAGAGCCATTTCTGACTCTAGTTTCAGAGCATACCATCTGGGTAAACTCACAATTTCCCAAACCATCCATTTCTGGTTTCTTTGTGCTTAAGAGTTCAAGTCCCAACTTATTCCTTTCCTCTCACATTTTACTATAACCTCCAAGGAGAAGCCAGACTGCATCTTCCATACTTAGCTTAGAAATCTCCTCAGCTAAGTATCCAAGTTGATTACTAACGAATTCCACTTTCAATTTGACATCAGAAACACAATTTTGCCACATTCCCTGCCACTTTATAACAAGTGTCACCTTTCTTCCATTCCCTAATAACACATTCATCATTTCTTCTTATGGCCTCATTGAAAGTAACTTTAACATCCATATTTCTACCAAAAGTCTCTTTGAAGCAATCTAGGGTTTTTCTATCAAGCACCACACAATTCTGCCAGTCTCAAACCACTACCCAACCCCAAAGTCATTTCCACATTTTAGGTATATTTTGCAGCAGCACTCCACTCCTGATAACAAAAACTGCTTTAGTTTCCTATCTACCAAAACAAATACCATACAGTGGGATGGCTTAAACAATTGGAACGTATTGGCTCATGGTTTTGAAGCTAGGAGAAGTCCAAAACTGAGGCATCAGCAAGATGATGCTTTCTCCCAAAAGACTGTGGCATTCTGGGGCAGGCTGCCAGTAATTCTTAATTCTTAACTTATCTGTCACATGGCAATGCACATGGCAGCTTCTCCTTTCCTTTCAAGGTTCTACTTATTTCCACTTTCTGCCTGCTTCCCACGGCTTCTCTCTCCATCTGACTTTAACTCTGCTTATAAAGGTCTCCAGGAATCTAGATTAACGATTAAACCTGAATCAGTAAGGTCACACCATAACTGAAGGAATATCTACATTAGCATAAAAGAAATTAAATTTGATGCAGCTTCATCTTACCTAGCTTAGTCACAAATTCCCCTTTTGAGCAACCATCAGAGTTAGCCCTGCCCTTGGGAAACCTTTCTAGCTAGACCTGTACCCCCCTCTGTGGTTTGGATGATAAGAGCTGACCTCAGTTTCTCCAAATGGCCCCTGTCCATGCTTCTGCTTTTCTTGCTGTATTTTAAAGACATAAATCCCCAGCATCCATGGGAAAGCCCTACTCCTCCCCTCTGTGTCACAATAAAGGCAAGAGCTTGGAACCCACATATGTTCTTCTCCACTCCCCTCCACTGACCCTCATAGGAGCCTAGATTAGGTAAATTCAGGGCCCCATGGCTGACCTCATTCTTCCCTCCCCCCTCTAGGCCCTCTGATCTAATAAGCCTGTGTTTTCATACATTCTTGGCTAGCTGGTTATCTGTGTTTACACCGCATCACCTAAAGAACATCCACATAAGATCCTAAAAGGTTTCTTGAAGAGATCTTATTTACTGTGTGTCCATATCTACCCATCATGATGTGAATCAAGACCAAGAACACATCCAAACCAGGATACACAATTCAACCAACATATCAAGTAACAGCTGGATGTCTGGAACTAGGGCTCAATAAAGACATGCAAAGTAGAATCAAGATTTGGGAGCCATGAATATATTTAAGCTATAATTGCTGCCAAGGGAGCACACTAAGATTACCTAGGGATGAGAACAGAAGTTTGTCAAGAACCCATAGAACGGGTGGGCCATGGTGGCTCAGCAGGCAGGAATGCTTGCCTAAGATGCCAGAGGACCCAGGTTCGATTCCCGGTGACTTCCCATGTAAAAAAAAAGAACCCAATGAACTCCAAAAAGTACTAATGTTTAAAAGAGAGACAGAAAAGAAAAGGCTGCAAAACAATTATGGAGAAACAGCAAAGGAAATCAGAAGGAAAACAAAAGAACATGTCAACAACAAAAAAAGCCTTCATTTGGTTCCCACAAAGAAAGTACCAACGAACAGCAATGACAAACCTTACATTTTATGACATACAAAACCTAAACTTCTTCTCTAAGATTAGTGAACACCACAAACTGAGTTTGATATGGACAGTCTTTACCTATGCAAAGCAGTTCAAAATGTTTGGCCCTTTTTCTTCTGGATTGTGGGCATGGATTTGTAGGCTGGGTCTCAAGATGAGGAAGAATAGTCCACCAGAGAGTGCTGCAACTTCTCCTGAGAACCAGGGAAGGTGGGCTCACTCTCCTGCAGTTACCTCCTCAACCTTTCTTCCACATGGGAAGGGCCAGATTCTAGAGACAGGGAAAATGCTTGAAATTCACTTTCCTAGTTTTCATTTCAGTTAGGAATAAAAATACAACTGGGTTATGAACAATAAGCATAAAGAGGTGTGATGATGAGAGGGCTGTTTGCAAAGACTTTCAACTGCGAAGAAGCAGCAAGTATGAGGAGCCCTCTGATGCAACTCCTCAGTCCACCCCCTTTCCATTCTGTCCTTTTCCTGACTTTAACAACTTTATGAGGATGTGGTGCTGAAAACTGCTACAGCCATCTTGTATCCATAAACGCAGACATCACTGACAGATTGAGTATGGGAGAGCTTACAGGTCAAATAAAATTGGGTCCTAGGTAACATTATTGAATGAATGCTTTAAATAAACTTGAAAATTCTCACCTCTGTACTTCTCATTATACGAGAAACTAATCAACCAATATTTAAGTCCATTTTAGTCAGAAATTCTGTTACGTGACGACAAAGGCACTCTACCTGATGTAGCCTATATTCTCCAGAGCCTAGGTAATAAATGGAAAAGTTCATTTGCTCTGACCAGGAAGAATGCAATGCTACTTTTGAAAAAAAAAAAAAAAAAAAAAAACACTGTGCAAAGACCCTAACAAATATAATTTTTATCTTTTCCTATTACAATGAAAATACATATTTTGGCAAAGGCAGTCGAAGTTTCTGAAGTATCTATCATGCTCATGTGAAATTCAAGATTAGTGGTTCTGGGAAATTCTGGAAAAGATTTGAGCTGAAGTGCAACAAATTAATAAACTCTGCATGACTATGAGATTGAGCTTCCACAGAGAAAGCACAGAAGAATGTGTCAGGAGAATGGACTTAAGATATGCAAACAAACCTCTCTCCCATGCCTTGAGGCCAGACTTTTTTTTTTCTTATTTCCAGACAGAATGTATTGCACTGTTTAACAGTATAAATTTCTATAATAATACCCAAATGGATGGCAGAATATGAAGCCATTAGGCCAGAATTAAACTACACAGAAAAAGAAATCAAGTAGATACACATTATCCAGGTCAAAGCTAGCAAGCATCAATCAGGTAAACAATGCAAATAATACACAGCCTCTCTTTCATTTTCCCAAGTTGTTAGATTTCTTCAGAGTACTGATAGGAGTCTGCAGCTTCCAAGGGTGCCCATTGCTTTTCATTCTTAAAAGTCTACTTAATTCTTTCAATCTACAAAATTAGCAATGTTACCTCTTGGTATGGAAAAAGGTTGGTGAGCATTACTGGTACTACCTATCATCTCAGAGCCAGCAAATAAAAAAACTCTCATGGCCTTTTTGATATTGCAGATCTGGACTTGATCCATATATTTTCTCATGATGCTTGAAGCAAACTTCTTGAAACAGCTGGGGCTGCTGCCTACTGAGGTTGTGTAAAGCAGAATTCCCCAAGTATATTCTAAGGTTACAGAAAGCCTTCCCTTGCTTTCCTTAAGCGTCAAAAAAATCCAGTTCTCAAGCCACTAAACAAATATTGCCTGCTTAAAATCTCCCTGGTGATTTTAGCCAACTCATCAAGATTCTTCCTGAACATCTGAGAACACATCCAGTGCACTGAAATTATCCATTTGTTCAAGAACTGTTTCCATCTGACTCCTGAGATTCATAAAACACAACAATAACTGTATGGATCTGCACCAACGATTAGGGTGAATGGGAAACTGTAAAGTATCTACAGTGAATGGAAACACTAGACCACTCTGGAGGCTAATAAGTAACCACCATCAAAGCTTTTCTTACAAATAAGATATTACTAGTTGGCTTTGCTTGTGAGGAATATGTTGGACTTGTCTGCTGTCACAGGTATTGCTACCCACTAAGCAAACTGTTTATGAATTGCACAAAAATAAAGATAGCCCAATGTTGCAATGTAAATGTATTCCTGGATTCTGAGGGAAACAGATGTCCTTTTCTGATATTTGAGGCTTCCAAATTATAAGCTTGATCCAATGCTCTTCCATAGACATAACTACATTATGAGCAGATCCACAGGCAAGACTGAAAGTGAATTATTCTTTTTAAATGAAGAGAATTTAGGAGGGTTAGCATTGTATTACGGAAACCGGAACATTACCGATACTTTCAAACATAGTCTTTACAAATCAGAAGACAGAAGAGTGAAAGTTCAAAGGTTCCTTGAGTTATGGATGCTGGAAAATTCCTGAAGGTCCTCCATTTCAGTGAGTGCTTTAGTGATGAACAGAGCTTGCTATGATGGTAGCAACTTTTCAAGCCTCCTTCCCCAAAGTCTCCCCTTCCTTCCTTTCCCTTCACCAGCTCAAGAAGTCTTCCTTCACATGGTTTTTGAAAGTTTATGTTTCAGCTACTCAACAGTATCACTGGTAGTTCTTGATGGTGTTTAGAATAAGAAAGGCACTGTCGACTCTCCATGAATACCTAATTAACTGGTGATATTCTCTTTGCAATTTTCTATAGAATATTGACCTACCATAAGTTTAGGGCTATTGCTATGCATGGGCAAAACAGGTGACTATCAGAATGATACCAATGGCATGACATGAGAGCCTTTATGTTTTCCACTTAGGTGTCACCTGTAGCAAGATTAACCTTACTGAATTTGGAGTAAGGTAGTGTTTGCAGAAGCCCCCTTTTTAAAATACAAACATACTCTCTTAGAGTTCTTGACCCAGCAGAAGTCACTAAAAACTAACTCATTTAATTAGTAAAGAGAAGGATCCTGATAATAAGGGCAAATTGTAGTCTGAGGAGGGATGAAGACAAAAGATGAGAAGAAATTTTAGAGCATGAGGAGACAAAGAAGGTGGGAAATCTTTAGAAATAAGGAAACATCAGCAAATCCCTCACCTCAGAGAATAGGAAATGGGCAGAGAGGGGCCAAAAAGTGAGGTGAACAATCTAGAGAAAGGCAAAATTCATCAAAATTACACCTTTGCTTAGTGCTGGCCCAATATGAGAAACAGATGAATCAATAATCCTATCCTTGGGTTGAAAATAAAGTAAGTAAATCATTGATATTTGGAACTTCTATAATTCAATCAATACACTATTTTGAAATGAACTGAACAGTATCTACATAATCAACAAAAATCCCGAAGGTATTTTGTTTTTAGTCCAAACATTTGGACAAAATGTGGGCACCAAATTCTAAGTGAAATCAATTACCAACGACAAAAAATTAATTTCACTCAACAAAGAAGATATGAGATATTGTCTATATTTTGCAGTATCATGGAATCACAGCTTGCCAAAACTAGAGGCAAACTATGAAATTAGCCCAACCCTCTCATCTATTACATTTATACACTCATTTAACATTACTGAAAATAGTATGTTAAGCCTAGGGTGCATTTAGAGGGGTTGACATTGTCATTTTAAAATTATTTCTAACTACTAATTTCTCTTCACACAATTCAAAATTATTCTCAAACTTAGAAGTAAATTTTTAAAATAAACAAAGCATCAGTATTGTGAACAATGTAGATAAACATAGACACAGATACAGATATAGACACCCCTAGGTAAAAAAAATTCTGCAAGCTCCTTTTAGCAGGATTCAACGCCCAAAGTCCTATGAAGCTTTTTCTTCTTGTGTGACACAGACCTTTCACCGCAGATAGTCCCTGACCTCAAGATGCTTTCAGACTAACCCACAGTGCACATACTGCAACTATATTACAGTTTAAGACTATTTCCTCTTAAAGCTAACTTCTATTGAAACAAATACAATAGCTTGTGCCTGAGGATCTTCTGTTCTGGGAAAATAATGACAATTCTCAGTCCCAAGGCTATTTCTTGCTTTTGTTTTTATGAAGAAAGGACTAACAATATTAATTGTAAATACTGGTGAAGTAATAGATTTCTTGAGTCCATTTACTAACATAATACACAATATCAAAAGAACTGACTAAAGTCACTATAGCCTGAAAGATTTATAAGTGTGTACTTTTAGATCGATTAGTGATTTCTCCCTCTCATGTACTAAGACATATTAAGGAAACCTATAGTGTCTACTTACTATCTACCTATGCAAATTTGTATAAGTGCTACAGGAGCATTATTTTTTAAACATACCAATGAGATTTTTGGCCAACTGATTTGTGACAAAATCAGAGACCAGTCAATTGGCAAACAGCAGTCTCTTCAAATGGTGCCAGGAAAACTGGATCTCCACTCGCAAAGGAATGAAGGTGGATCCCTACCTCACATTATATACAAAAACCAACTCAAAATGGATCAAAGACCTAAGTGTAAGAGCCAGGACTATCAGACTCCTAGAAGGAAAAATAGGGAAGCAGCTTTGTGATCATATGTTATACCGTGGCTTCTTAGACTTTACACCCAAACCACAAGTGACAAAAGGAAAATAAAATATATAAACAGGACCTTGTCAACATTTAAAACTTTTCTGCATCAAATAACTTCATCATAGAAGTAAAAAGACAACCTATTCAATGGGAGAAAATATTTGGAAATCACATATCCCATAAGGATTTAACATCCAGAATATATAAAGAAATCCTAGAAGTCAACAATAAAAAATCAACAGCACATTTTAAAACTGGGCAAAAAGACTTGTATAGTTATTTCTCCAAAGAAGACATACAAACAGCCAAAAACAACATGAAAATAGCTCAACATCTCTAGCTTTTAGGGAAATGCAAATCAAAACTACAATGAGATACCACTTCACACCCACTAGAATGGCCACTATTAAAAAAAAAAAAATTACTATTGTTGGAGAGGATGTGGAGAAACTCATTCATTGCTGGCTGGAATGTAAAATGCTCCAGCCATTGTGGAAAACAGTTTTGCAGTTCCTCAGAAAGTACAGAATTACCATAAAATATGGCAATCCCACTTCTATATATATATACCCAAAAGAATGAAGGCAGGGACTCACATATTTGTTGATAGTGGAATTATTCACAATTACTAAAAGGTGGAAACATCCCAAACATCCACCAATCACTGAAAGGATAAACAAAATGTGATCTGTATACACAGTGGAGTATTCAGCCCCAAGAAGAATCCTGATACACACGACAACATGCACGAAGCCTGAAGACGTCACATTGAGTGGGATAAAGCCAGATTCAAAAGGACAAATACTGTATGATTTCAGTGATACGAAATATTTAGAATAAGCAAACTCAGAGTCAGAATCTAGAGTACAGATTACTAGGGAAAGGATGAGGATTGAGGATAGGCGCTAAGGCTTAAAATGTACAGAGTTCCTATTTGGAACAATGGAAAAGTTTTGGTAATGGATGGTGGTAATGGCAGCATAACATTGTGAATGTAATTAACAGCACGGAATTATATATTTGAATGTGGTTAAAAGGGGTAATTTTAGGTTATATATGTTACTAGAACAAATTTTTTCAAAATAATTCATTGAACTGCAGAGCACAAACTGTAAATCCTAAGTTAAACCATGGACTATAGTTAGTAGTCCTATTATAAAAATGTGTTTTCATTAATTGTAACAAATGTACCACACCAATACGAAGTGTTAATTAATAACAGGGTAGTATGTGGGAATCCTGTATTTTTGTATGTTAGTTTTGTAAACCCACAACTTCTCTAATTCAAAAAAGATTAACGAGTGGGCCAGAGGAAGCAGATGAGACCCTCCCAGGGTGCCCCTGTACCATCACAGAGCAGTCACTCATGGTAGAATGGAAATGAGTGTGTGTCTTTAGGCAGAGAGAAGCTTTGAGATTGAGATAGCCCTGCCCAATTCCTCACAGCCTGTGAATGCTGTAGAGGAGCATGAATTGCCAAAATGTTCCTCCCCATCACAGAACTCAGACGAAACTCCCCATGATAGAACTCAGAAGGTCCCAGCTGCTTGCTTGCCAAGGGGTGTCTTATATGAGAGGCATATAAAGAACTGAAAATGTGCTAAGATTTTACCTTACTTGCAAGCAAATAAGTTAGACTACCACAGTTTTAGGGATGCTGGTAGAAAACACAAGACTCCTGGGACAGAGGTGAAGGACCATTGATGCATCACAGAAATAGCAGTAGCCACACCACCAGTACTTTGTGTGCTGCTTCTCCAAACCCCAACTCCCACAGGGCAACACAGAGAAGATGGAATGACAGCTCACACAGCTTAAGGAAACCAAATGTCTCATAATGGATGGTAACTATGCCTGCTCCACAGAGGAACAGGATCTCTATCTTCCAAGGCAATCATTGCCTCACTTGCATGACGAGCAAAAGTGCAAGAGACCCATGTATTATCTCCCAAAAAAGTGAGGGGAACCACAAGCCAGATGATGCTGAGAAGGTCAACTGGGAGTCACCATCACACCCAAGTGGAGCTGCAGGGCTGCTGAGAGCCCAGGTGGGGATCTGGTTACATCCCCAGAGCAGTCACTGCACACTGCCCATGTTCAAGAATAGAGCCCAAGACACAGAAACCTTTGTAGAGATACAAGCCAGGTGAGGCAGTTCCACTGGGGCACAGTGCTCATCTCCATCAATACATGAGGATACACATGAGCTCCCCTGCACCGGGGTACTTTCCTTAGAAGGAGGAGGGGAAGGAGAGGTACCACAAGAAAGGCAAGAAACTCACCTAGCAGGGAATTGAACACTATATTGCCTATTTACTCAAATAACACTGAACTAATCTGAAAGAGATTATCTTAAGTGGAAGAAAAGCTAGGTTACCTTTAATTGGCACGTTTAGTTTCACGGGCCCACTCCAACTTCAAAATAGATTGACAGTCCTTGGAAAGATAAGATCAATTATAAGTAGAGAGCAAAATTTTTTTGCATGAAACTATAGTGTATACATTTTGACCCAACACTTATGTTTTAAAGTAAGTGTGTACTTCATAATCTAATATATCACAATGACAGAATACTTTATCATTAAAAATTTTAAGGTGTACTTTTAGGAGACATTAAAAATATTACGTTATAGGGGATACTTTTGAAATCTATTCCTCCCAAACATATTGCTGACCAAAAAAAGGGGGATAAAGACAAAAATGGGCCCTTTGAAGGGCTTAACTGAATTCATGGATAAATCCACAATCAAATAAGGAAAACGAGAAATGCTTTCATCTACAACCATAATCTTTTGAAGTTAATATCCTGGAACACAAATATGTCCTTTCAGAAAAGGTGCCTTGGCACCACTATCGAGGGAAAATCATTGCATGGCAGACCACTAACTGATCAAGTCCCTGTGAATCCTGATATCCAACCATTTAATAGTTATATGACTCTTCTCTGACCTTTCTGCAAAATTTCCAATTTCCTTAGTTTAAACCAGGACTTCTGGCACTATAATTATAATGAGGATACAATTTCCAAGAACCACCTTGGAGTTTCCACATGCAGACTTCATATTAACTTACATCAGTGCCATATGGGGTAACGTCAAGAATCCTGTCATAGAAATCCAAAGACCTGGGACCAAATTCTGGTTTTGCCACTTGCTGGTTTTGGGATTTTAGACAAATGACAACTTCCACATCCCTCAAATTCCTCATCTCTATGATGAGGACAATATATTTCTCATTAAAACTGGTATCATTTTGTTCAGAATTATTGAAACTCACAGAATGATGCATGAAAAAACATCATTTTGTAGGAATATACATTGCTACCCTAAATTCTCTATAGGAGAGAAGTGAACTGTTACTCAGAGCCACAAGTGACTGGAGGAATTCTACTTCTGTAGTAAGTGGCACAGTGTATCTCTAGGATAAATGGCTTTTTATTTAAGAAAACATTATAAATGGCTATTGGGGGGTTGAAGGAAAAAGGTAAAAATAATCTATTTGGAAGGCAAAGGAATAAAATAGAGAGAAGTAAAAGTATGAAACTTACCCTGATAAGGAGAATTTGGAGCTTTTCACAACAGCTTAAAACAGAGACAGGAGGGGATCAGAAGGCAGGGGAGGAGGAAAGAAGGAGCCTAGGAAGATGCCCAGAAACTGGGATGGCATGATGGTCAGTGAAAACGACTAAATGATTTACTTTATTGGGTATAATACCCAATTTTAACCTATTGGTTGCATAGTGTTCTATATACTGAGCACCCTACTTGAGCCCTCGATTTTAGTAAAAACTACAACAGAGGCTAGTGTGTGTGGTCTTTGGAAAGACAGAAGGACCAGGGGGGACGGTGAGTGCTGGATGGTGCTAAGGAGGAAACAGCAGCAATGGCAAGTCCTCAGGCAGAGGAAACACTGGCCAGACTTCCAAAAATCGCCAAGACTTTTGGAAATGACCCTGGAGCTTCTGCTTTCTGTAGAATGAGAGCTCAGTGATTCCATTAAAATTAAAAAGACAAAATGACTTGGGCTATCCTGGCAGACGACACCTGGTTTTCCTCAATATTATCACAAAATACTGTGCAAATACCGAAAAATTAAATATACGGCCAACAGCCATATATTTTACCAGCATTTCTAATATAGCCCTCCCCCTTCATATTCATAGAAACTGACTTTTATAGATGCCAAAGTTAACATAATTAGTGCATACAAATAAGTCCAAAAGAATGGCTTACGTCATCAAAATCTGGAAGTTGTTGCCTTCTGAGTCACTGAAACAGCATCACAAAATATTTTCTTTTCCCATGGAAAATGATGAAGCCTAGAAAAATAATGTATTTAATTCTTTGTCCATTTTTGTTTGTTTGTTGTTTGTCTGTTTTTCTCATTTCATTTTGCAGAGTAATCCCTTGCCGGGTGGCAGTGAGGAAGCTGTGCTGCTGGGACTAAGAACTCATTCAATGCCTTCGGGAGGACAGACAAATGAGACAGCAGTCTGATAAGTCTTTGGACTTATTTCTTTTCCCTGACTGTTGCTATGGTAACAAAGAGAGATGAGTGAGTTATAAAACCCCACAATGCTTCTTAGTGAAGCATTTCCTAAACTATCTATCTGGAATAATTGGTAGCCAAACTTTCCTTAAGAAATCTTTTCACATGTACCTTATTTTAGGATTGAGATTCCACCATTCCTGCTTCTTCCTATTTGCATGAATATAGCATCCATAAGGGGAGAAATTACTTATATGATCCCAAGAACTTAGTGTATTCAAAAGCTCCAAAGATAGAAGGAAGGAAAGGAGGAAACAGTGGGACATTCCAGAATGTGCACGTCTATTTCAAGCCCAGTGTAGGCCAAACTCTCTGTTCTGTATAATCAAAGCTTTCCTATTCTTCACCTTCCTGAACCAAAAGGAAAATTAGATTAATCATAAACAGTAAAGAAGCATAATTTCCCCACAAATCCATGTGTAGAATTTTGATCCTGCTACATTCATGGGCATCCCTATGTTGATTCACTGACCTCCAAAAATTCCACCTTATTTTTTCCCTTCAAATCCCCAGATAACAATAGTTTTTTTAATAGGATTTAATATGTGTCAGTATTCATTCACTGTGTTTTACATATATCAACTTATTTCATCTTTGCAACAAACGAAATGGTCATGGAATACCCACACATCAGGCTGGAAATCAGATCTTTAACTCAAAGATAAATCCCACATAAGATCAACGTCACACGTAATGTTATAATATACACTGTACAGATGAGGAAACAATGGCATTAAGACGATATGTAATTTGTCAACGTGCTCCCATCAAAGTAACACCAGTTTCTACAAAAATCTAATTCCAAAAGCCACAAACGTTCCAGCACAATAGAAGTTTATTTCTTGTTCAAGTACGCAGATGTTTTGACTGGATGAAGTTCTCTTCCAAGAGGTGATTCAGGGACCCAAACTACTTTCCTCTAGTGGTTTTGACAACTTCAACACAGGACTTTCAAGGTTACAGTATGTATTACTTTTCTACCGCTGCTGTGACAAATTAGCACATACTCGGTGGCTTAAAACAACAGAAACATCTTACAGCTCTGTAGATCCGAAGTCAGACAGGGCTCTCACTGGGCTGAGACCAAGGTGGGGCGGGGCTACATTCCTCTAGAAGTTCTAAGGGAATAACCATTTCCTTGCCTTTTCCAATTTCTAAAGATCAATTGCTTTCCTTGGCTCATAGCCTCCTTCTTCCAACTTCAAAGTCAGAATTGTCCGGCCAAGTCCTTCTCACACTGCCATCTCTTTAGTTCTCTTTCTTCTGCTGCCTATTTTAAAGGACCCTTGTGATTTCATTAGACACACATAGATAATTCAGAACAATCTCCCTATTTTATAGTCAGTTGATTACCAACTTTAATTTCACCAACAACACTGGACCAGGTAACCTAAAATATTCACAGGGTCGGGGACAAAGATATAGACATCTTTAGGAGGGCATTTTTCTGCTTACCACCCAGTACTCGTCTCCATAAACTGGACTATGTGGAAAGAGCATGGAGAGTCAGACATGGGAGACTGTAATGAGCGAGGCCTGAAGCGGTGGATATTACTCCTGCTCATGTTCTACTAGAACTCAGTTATGGGGCCACATTGAATTCCCAGGGAAACTGAAAAACGTAGTTTCCCTGTGTGCCTAGGAAGAAAAAGAAACCAGTCTGGTAAATAATCAGGCAGTCTGGGAAGTGGCAGAGCCAAGATTTGAACTCTGGCAGCCCGGCACCAGAGTTCCAACTCTGGACCACAGTGCTATACGGACTTCCTCACGGCCCCTTCCACAGTACCTACTCTGATGGCTACTGATTCGTCATTTTCTATAAGTTTACTATAAATATAAATGTGCATGTGTGTATGTATATAATATATATAGATAGTTGATTTTAGATGTTAATTAAAACCAGATAAATATATGCATATAAAAATCAGATGTAAACATGGTAGTTCATAGAGTTCAAGGATCCATGGGTGATAAACTTCCCTATAATTACATATTCAGATTCATTTGCATTAATTAATTAATAGCTATGTGGAAGCCTAATGAGAAACACACTGGGATTTTGTCTACCATTGGTCATACGATGGAGGCAAAGTTATGGGCAGGGCAAAGAAGGGCTCAAGAGATAACTCAAAGCAGGAGAAGGGTCTAGCTCAGTGACGTAGATATTAACCAGGCTTTAGAACCACAGAGAAAGAAGTGGTACTTGGCATAACCCGTAGTGGCTTCAGCCCTAGAGACCAATAATTCATGACTCCTAATGTAAATAAAACATGAACTACAGAGAAAAGAACAATACTATTAGTCACATGGTTTTACAGCAGAAGCCATTCAATATTAATCTCAGTAACAAAGTGAGTGATCAAGCTTATGAAGTACTTCTTTTGTCAAAAATAGGTTGTAAGAAGGTTCAGATATATTGGGTAGATGGAAATACCAGCAGTCAATGAGTGGGAGGGGTAAGGGGTATGGTATATATGAATTTTTTTCTTTTTTCTTTTTATTTCTTTTTCTGAGTTGATGCAAAGTGTCCTAAGAAATGATCATGATGATGAATATACAACTATGTGATGATATTGTGAGTGATTGATCATATACCAAGAATGGAATGATCACATGGTAAGAATTTTCGTGTTTGTATATTGTTGTTTAAAAAATATTAAAAAATTAAGAACAAAAAAAAATAGGTTGTAAGTATACAAGAATGAGGCAGAATTTTTCATACACAGTATATTCCATAAACTATTTCTAAAAGCAATTTCTAAATAGGCTTTGTTGGTAAAAGTATCGTATTCAGATGAAAGAGGAGATATTCAATTCGGATGCCTGCAGTCTCGTAAAGTATTATGCATATTTAATATACATTCCAGTCATATTTAAGGTAGAGATTATTTATAACTTGCCTCAATTATGCTCTTGCAGCTTTTGCACTTGCTTCTCTCCCTCTCTTTCCCTCTCTCCTTCCTTTCTTCCTTTCTACTTTATTTTTCTATTTCTTTTTTCTTCCTACATATTTCCCAAGATTTGTTGTCATGTTTGATTTCTGTCTATGCCCCAAAGCTGACCCCCAGGGAAACGTCAATTGACTTTCTTTAAACAGCCACATCTCGTCACTTAAACAACCATAAATCTCTATGCCCTTGCCCTATTTTCTTTTTCTTCTTAGCAAAATTTTATGTTATCTCTGGCATTAAATTTTATATTCATTTGCTTATTCATTTATTGAATTTCTTCTCCCAAGAATATAAACTCTGCAAGAACAGGCACTTTGTCTCTTTTGCCCACTACTGTGTGCCCAGCAGCCAGAAGAGTACCTGGAAAACTGTTCGATGAATAGCTACCTGCCACCAACAGGTGCTGTAACAGGATGTACCTGACTCTCAGTAAGCCACAACTCCACTGAGGAGAGCAGACGTATGCAGGCATCGGCACATATTCCAGCAAGGGAAAGGTGCTGATAATTCTAGAGACTCCCCTAAGAGGTGTCTTGTTAAGAGAGTATCTACTGTAAATATCAAAAATATAAAAATGCTGGCTTAACATCCCCAAAAGGATCTTTGGATTATCTCTGAAGAATTTGTGATTTGGAAAAAATACTTAATAGTCAGACTTCTGTCAAAACTGGGACACAAATACAAAATATACTCTAAACACACTATATACAGCCTGAATGATGCTGAATCAACAGTGCCCGAGTCCATGGCTGAGATTAATGCCACAAAGCACCATTTCATGATGAACCAGAATTTACAGGTTGTTTTTTTTTAGGTGCATGGTCTGGGAATCGAACCAGGTCTCCCACATGGAAGGTGAGCATTCTACCACTGAACCACCCTTGCACCCTACAATGTAATTTGAATAGCAAAATAAAATATTATTTCATATATGACAAGTCTGTATTTGGATAACTGTCCTGAAAATAAAATGCCAACAGTTGGCTGCCACATTCAGACTTACCCCACCTCTTTTCTTCCAACTCTGCCTGATAGCTTTCTTCCACATAATTTCTTTGCCCAGTAGTATCATATCATGTATCAACTTGTCCTAATCTTGCAAATGATCTTTATTCTTGGCCATAAAAATTGCCTAGAATATCTACATATACCAAAGATATTCAAGACAGTAAATTTCTTTAGAGTGGTAGGATGACGAAATGTCACAGTGACATTCTCAGAATATATAAAACTTTTAACATTGCTTTTGAAGCTGACAGATAATGTGCTATAATGTCACATATATTCCAGTAGTAAGGTTTTGATTTTTTAACAGCTCAGAATAAAATGACAGAGAAATGGTAGAGGCGGACGTTAAAATGATTTTCATGACTATTTCTAAATCATCTTTGTTGAGACCCAGGATAATTGTTCACAAAATAGTTAATCATCTCAATTACAGTTCATTCTCTTTTATGTGTGTTCACTCCTTAGGTAACAGAGAGGACACAAGATGGATATGACCTGAAGAAACGAAAAGAAAGGGGAGGGGGAGGGAAGGAGAGAAAGGAAAGGGGGAAAAAAAGGAAGGAAACAGAGAAAGGGAAGAAAGAGAGAAGGAAAGGGGAGATGGGAAGGGAGGAAGGGAGACGGAGGGAGAGAGGAAGGAAGGGAGGGAGGGAGGAATAAAAATCCTGAATCTTTAGCAAAATTTTGGTTATATATAATTATTGTCATTTTTAACACTCCTTTATAATGACTTACTTCTCAAGAGAAAGTATGGCTTGACAAAGCAATTCCATAAAATGATCTTGAATTATGTTTAATATTTTACTAAATATCTGAGGTCCAGTTTTGCATATTGCTTCATTTCCCTTGAAGATTATTAAATTTTAAGAGAAATTAAAGTGCTTTTTATTAAAATATATATTGAGAGAGAAAAACTGCCTATGGAATTGATAAAATAATTTCCATGGGAAACAAATATTTAGGACATTTTATATTTGGGGGGAATTTCTTTAAGTTGAAATTAAAAAGCAAGCTAAATAGAGATTATCTCAAATTATAAAATAAACTAAATTTTAGAGGTTTGGATTTCAGGAATGGAAGAGGGCCTACTATAACTTGACTAAATATATGCATCATGAAGTGGTTGTCATCAGTAATTATTTGTCATTAAACACTGATATTTAAAATGCTATTAACACCATTATTAACATTATCTTTAACACATCCCAAAGTTCTAATTCATTACAGATGCCCCTCCTGCCTTCCCTTTTCCTCTCTCTCTCCAGCCCCTCCTGCCCTTTCTCTTTATCTCCTTTCCTCCTTCCCTACCTCCACTCTCCCTTTTTCTAATGCATGTTTAGTAACATATTTTGTCATTTAATCAACAGCTGTTATATTTCACTATTATTTAATATTATTGAATACAGTAATTCTTTCACATTGGTTCTAGATATAAATAGATTTTATTTCAAACTGTAAAATCAGTATATTTAAATAAAAAGCCTGTTATCAAATGAAAATATGTATACATACACGAAGTTTTCATTAAAGCTCTAATATATGATATAGTCATAATCTATTTTTAAATTATCCTCTATCTACCCCAGATTCTATAGAAATGTGACAATCAATAAACCATCTAAGTTTTAAGTGTTTCACATTCCATTACAGGTTTAAAAATCAATAATTCATGTGCATTAAGCAACCCAGAATGTTAGTAAATATTGTAAAATTGTGAAAGTATTTAATGTTAATAAAACAGGTTATTTGTTTCTCTAAGTACCATTACAGACTGTGTTTCCATATAGTTTTCATTAAAGAGTAACATAAACATTAAACAAATGCAGTTCATAGTTTTTTCTAAATTCTAAATTATAATCTCTGCAATAGATATGGCTTTAATAAGAATTTCCTCCATCTAAAATAGACTTAAAAATAACATTCTGTAAAAGATAATTTAGAAATTTCATGACATTAAATTGATTCCTTTTCATTTCATGACATTAAATTGGCGCATGGCCTCCATGACTGCTTATCTTTGTATATTCAGTCATCCATTTATCCAATCAACAATCATTTCCAAGCATAACCTGGACGTAACTGTATTCTAGTTATCAGACTTTCTAGAAGGAAGAAGCATGTTACAATATAGTAGAAAGACAAAGGGCTGTGTGGTGAGAACACTTGGGCTGGATTCCAGCTCAATCCTCTACCATATGCAGGATCCTGACTCTCACCTAGAACTGTATTCACCCTTTAAGGGGCATTTAGGAAAACATACACAGCAGTGATTTTGATTAAGCTTGGGCATCCAGTGTCCAGAAACCAGAGCTTCTAAATGGCAGCAGTACCCTCAAAATGAAGACTTCTTCTGCCTAAAATGTCAATAATCACCCTTAAAAGATTAAGAAATATCTATTAATCTGTAAAATAATAATAAAACTAAAACTTTATGGCATTTGGGGGAGAAATAAAAGATACATGTAAATGAATTTGAAAAATTATAAAATTTTAGTTATTGCTATTAAAATGCTATTCTTTCATTATTATTAAATATTAGGCTCAGTGGATTATGAGGGAGCAATACCCACTATAGCTAACCCAGATAAGGGAAGGGTGAAGCAGAGTGTGTGTCTGTGTGGTGGGGTGGTGAGGCAAGGGGGCATTGTAAGAAGGAATATATATGACGGTAGGGAAAGTGGATATCAAAGAATAGGCTTACCTCATACACAATGGAATTGGATGAACATTTGCTTCCAACTCCCGTAGATCTTCACTACAGTGCTCCGTATTAATATGGTCCTGCTCCCTTCTCCACACGCCCTTTTCACTTTCCCTTTACCAACCGGCTTCCTCACCATTTCTTCTACATGTTGTGCATTCATTTCCCTGACGTGCTCAGCAGAATTCTAGTCCAAACACATGCACAAAAAAATTAAAAATAAAAAAGGGAATAGATCATTTTAGGATATTTGAAGATTTTGAAAGGTCCCAACAGGGAAAAAATATACACAACTATTTATCCCAGCATAATTTAAGATTCTTTAATTCAAGATGGAATCCCTTTTCTCAACAAGACCTATTAATGCTTATAAAGCAAGTGTTGAGAAACTAATTTTTTAAGTGCCATGGTTTCTCCTTACTAGTGTTTTAGCATATATATAAAGTGCCTTAGTCAAATCAAAGGAATTGGGGGTGCAAGGATAGTTCACTGGTAGAACTCTTGCCTGCCATGCGGGAGACCCAGGTTCAGTGGACTTTCCAAAAACAAATAAATAAAATCCAATAAAAGGTGCTGCAATAACGGGATGCTCACTATGGAAAAAGAATGAAATGTGACCCCTGCCATACAGCATTAAAAAAATACCAGGAATTTCTCAGGATCACTAAACATAAATCAAATACTAAACACACTTCAAAAAATGACTTTACTATGGTTGACCCTGCTTGAATTACTCTCAGGAAATGGAATAGCTACTATGTTAAAAAATACCAATGAAAACATTTTCATTAAAAAAAAAAAATAGTGGTATGATAATCACTTCCAAAGAAGTTGTTCTGAAAGTCAAATAAAGGGCCTACTTGACCAAAGTTTCCAGCTCCTCTCCTTAATACAATCATCGCAAAGTCTGATTCCAACCACTAAGAGGGAAAAGAAAGACTCAAACTCCAAATGAGTCCAAGGTCAGGAAGATTCATAAAGAAACAAGGTTGGGCCTTGAACACTTGTACAAAATTGTACTGGAAAAATCAATAACCAGAAAATATTTCTAGTTCTCCATCTATCACAGACCCATTAACTTCTGGTCCCCACTTCTGGATTGTTCAAATCAAATGTTTCCCAAGTCAGACCTAAGCGCTCAGTGAAGCTGAATGGTCCCAAATGCTGCCCTCCACTTGTACCAGGTCCTGTCTGGTTCCCCCGGGCAGGTTTCTCTTTAGCTTTGCAACATGCTTATTTCTTCGACCTGGTAGGTCTCTCCAGGCCCACAACTAACTCCGCTTATCATTTTCAATTTGAGACTTTATACTCCACACCACCATAAATCATTTAAAAGCTCAAATAGCTTTTCCATTTTCCAAACTCCACAGATCAAGTAGAGAACTCGTTATGCCCAGTGGGCACTTCAGTAAATGCTGCAGAACTAACTGTTCTCTAGAAAAGAGGACAGTAACTGCCTGCCCATGGAATGATGATTTAGTGGAAAAACTCACTTCATGAAGGAGAATGCGAACATGCTCTGTAGAAGAGGAAAACAAAGTAATTGGTTAGATGTACACGTGAAATTCATACGTTTAATGCTCTGCTTCCTTCCCGTGCTTTACACACTAATAGCCTCCAGATTAACACAGTTATCTTCCAAACATCATACTCCCAGGCCACAGGGCCTGACTTAAGGCTACAGGAATGACTTAAGACCTCAAGGGTTAGACTATGCCTTTCCTTCGAAGAAAAACAAAGGGTCAAATTAATACTGTATGTTATGCCTAAGATAAAATGATCGCAAAGCCACGTATAAATTGAAAACCTAGGGACTGAAATCCCTCACCACAAGAACTAGGAACACACATATTTCAAAAGGTAGCAGTGGATGCTTTTCTGCAAAGATAAGTGGTTAAGATTTCCATTTTGAATTTTAATAGAGCAAAATCAGAAAGTATGGTTCTTCACAGGCCAGGCTCCAAACAATGAAGAATTACAAGTTTCAGCCCAAGCTCCACACTTGCAGAGCTGCAGTTAAGACTGATTGAAATGAACAAATGATATAAGGGAAAGCAACTAGACATTTACTCATTAAATGTCAGGGTTTGTTCTACCTCCAAACAGGGCTGCTAGAAACAATATAGAACACCCCACTGTTACCAGATCAAATACAGGATGCCCAGTTAAATGCGAATTTCAAACAAACAATAAAAGTATTTTTTAGTGTAAGTATGTCCCAAATGTTGCACGTAATTTTATTTGCTAAATCTGATAAACCCCCTACCCCAAGAAAACAGAAACAAAGAATACAGAAATCCTAGGGTGACAGAAACAAAACTAGCCCAATACTTAAAGTTTAGCCCCAGGCTCTCTACCTACTGTGTGTGGTTTGTAAAAAGTACAGAGCCTCAGTGAACCTTCTTAAAATATGAGCTGAAATAATCAAATTTCATTTAAAATCAGAATGATATAAACCTATGACAGCTATTGAATGCTAACAGACTCCTTCATCTTCTAGACTCATGAAAATTATAATTAAAATCTGCACTATTAAAGCAAATCCCACAAAATCTTTGTTGCAATAGGCAACTAGCGGTAGATTCCACATTGGGACACTAAGACGTGGGTTAGAGCACAGCAAAGCAGAGTTAGCAAAGAAAATCAGTTGGGCTTTGATGAGCTTTTAGGATCAGAGAATTCTGAAAAAGCTTTTTTAATTTTGGTAGATTAAATTCGGTAGATGTAAGTTTGTGTTTTGCCATTTAGTACTTTTTGACACTCTGTATAAGGGTATCACAATCTTTTTGGTGTCTCTGAAGGTTTTAATCCAGCCCTGCACACTGTGGGGTTAGCTGAGGAGTTGGACCTCATGAAGTAACTGTCTGTGAGAGAAACAAGTCTTAACTTGGTCAGGAGGGCAAGAAAGAAGAGATGATCCAGAGGCCAGCCCGAGGAGATCCTTGTGGAAGAGAGCTAGAACAAGAGTCTCACTCTGTCTCTAAATCACTAGGAAAGGGATGGCATAAGCTTCAGAGAAAAGTGCCATATAATGGATTGACTTTGTAACTAAAAGAGAGGAAGGTATCTTGGCTTAAAGTATGGTGGAGCAAAAAATGATCCATGATCACTAATTTACAGTTATATTGAAATGAAACGTAATTTCCAATGATAACATGCTTCTATCTACATCATTCATGCAAATATCTACAGCTAGGGAATACAAAATTTAATAAGGCTTTGTCCATATTGGGTATTCATCAGTGGAGAAGACAAGTTTATTAACTTATGAAGACCACAGAGTGAGATGAGGGTGGCAAGAGAACCGTGAATGGAGAACTAGTCAGAGATATCATCACAAAGGAGGAGACACTTGGGTAGAGGCGTCACAGAAGGAGAGCAGGAGGCTACCAGGCATTCTAGAAGAACGGAGGGGCCTTTTACCTCAATTCCAATGGCTTAGATTTTATCCTGTCAGGACTAAGGAATCATTAACTACTTTAAGCTTGAGAAAGACTATTAAAAGTATTGAGGTGGATAACACAATAATTAAGAACAAGGGGATGTGGCAAACGAAATTCTAAGATTATTCTTGCCTTCTGTGTTAAAATAAAATGGGAGGGGAAAAATGGGAGTCAGTGCATCCCTATTTAGAAACAATTCTTTGGTGAGTAAAAAAACTGAGGTTTCCTTTTTCTTTGTATATAAAATGATATGTGGTCATTGAAAAAATCACATTGCACAGATGCATAAACAGGAAGTGGAAATTATATTTTTTTAAAAATTTAAATAAAATTCTATTCATGCCCCCATTGTATTTTGGTACTTTGCATTTTTGGTTGGTTGGTTGGTTTTTTGCTATTATAAACGCTATGGGAAGAAACACTCACATGTGTATGAGTATCCTAATAAGTCTTTTGCTTCCTATTTTTAAGAAGTTGTTGGATCAAAGTGGAAATGTGCTAAAAATTTTGATGACATGCAAAACTGTCTCCAAAAAGGATGCAGTATTTTAGTTGCCACCAACATTCTAGGAATGTGCTTGGTTCTCTCTATCCTCACCAGCACTGGGTAATTTTTTAACTCACAAAGACAAATTCTTATTCTCTTATAAATGAGGGTAATCACTCAGACCAGAACCTCATTCAATAAACATCTACTGAGTGACTTTCAGGTTTAAGTTCTGCACCAGGAATCTTCAGCGTATATAAAGATCAATAAGCTAGAGAACAGGCTGGAAGGAGACTAACATGGACAATCAACTACTTGCACTATAAGGTGAAATACTGTGAGTCATCTGAGAGTGTAAACAACTCCTCGCTCCGAGGAAGAAACAATTCCTTCTGGATGGACTGCTTAGGAAAGACGCATGAAGAAGCAGTCTTTCACCTTTTTCTTAAAAGCTGGCCAAGATTAAATAAGCTGAGTGCTCAGAATTCTTCTCGGCCTAGCAAACAGCATGAATTTTGGACAAGTGAGCATGGCCATGTGAGAGCAACAACAAGGAGCTTTCTTGGACTGGGATGAGTTAAGAACTGACCTTGGGCTTCCTGCCTACAAGAGAGCACTGTAAAACAACCTGAGGACCTGACTCCCCTGCTGCATGCCCCAGACTCAGTCTTTGTAGCCTTCAGCCCTTTACCACTCACCCTGAATTGCAGCACTCATTTCTGTTTTTTTACCAAGATCCATAGAGATTTTTAAACTAGCACTGATCTTATATATGGCATAAGGTTGTAACCATAACATAATTTGTATCCATATAGAAACAGTGGAAAGAATACATTATAGATTAGGTATGGGGAAATAAAGCCATCCCTATATTCTAAGTCCATACCGATCCAAATATTTGAGTAGCATTTTCATATATCAATCTTCATACCATGCCATTTGTGAATAACTATTTCTTTCTGCAGCTCTTGCCTACTTTCCTTGCATAATTTCTAGAAGAATAATGTTTTCTACCTGAAGTATAACCCAAGCCAAAGAATTTTTTTCAAGGAAGTTGACATGAAGATACTAGATAGCATTGGTCCCTGGGTGCAGGACACCTGGGTTTGGTTCCTGGCCCATGTACTTTCCAAAAAATAAATTTAAAACATTTATATACATATATTTTTTATTTGACACACATACATATGTGTGTGTCTGTGACATAAATAGCTTTGATCCACCCCACAATCACCATCACACTTGTTTGACAGGTCCTTTTCTGACCTTTATCCTACTCAGTTCTTAATAGTCAGTCTTGCCAAAAAAAAGCCTGAGCAAAGAATTAATTCTTGGAGAAATTATGTCTCTTCTAATGCACTTGGACAATTATTTTTCATTAGCTTAACAAATGACAGTCTTCTCTAAGGAAATGGAGTAGCTTGAGAAGTCACAGCTCGGAGATATGGTGACTCTATTTAATTTGCAGAAGAATTAAGCCACTGGTTTTCAACCTAATTATCAAAAGAGAGCTAAACTTCCAACTCTGCTAACAATACCTTCATTAGTTAGCTCAAGTACTCCCAAGTAGAGCAGGTAAATATAATATCAAGTATCTCTCCTAAATTATACAAAGGTCATGTGCTAATTTGAAACGTTATGTAACCCAGAAAAGCCATGACCTTTCCTAATCCAATCTTGCGAGGACAGACCTACTATTTAAGGTAGGAACTGTGGTTAGATTGTTTCCATGGAGATGTGATGCAACCAAATGTGGGCATGACCTTTTGATTAGATGGAGATGTGACCCTGCCCATTTAAGGTAGGTCTTGATTAGTTACTAAAAAAGGAAGACATTTTTGGAAAAGCAGTTTCTTCAGAGTTGATACAGAGATATATGCCCTCCAGGGAAGCTGTTTGAAACCAGAAGCCAAAGGACCAGCAGACGCCAACCATATGCCATTCCAGCTAAAAGATGTGTTCCAGACACCATTGGCCTTTCTTGAGTCAAGGTATTTTTCTTTGGATGTCTTACTTTGGATATTTTCATGGCCTTAGAATTATAAATTTGTAACTTAATAAGTTACCTTCATAAGAGCCAACCCATTCCTGGTATATCGCATTCTGGCAGCATTAGCAACTAAAACAGCTCACCTCAGCAAAATTTTTACATAAATGCTCCAGAAAATAAATACACACACAAGGAGCCAGTGATCAGGTGAGAAAACTAGCATCCTGTCCTCTCCACTCTTTTCCATCTCATCTCCAGTTTTGCAATTTCTTTCCTGTCTCATTAGTATCGTCCTTCTCTAGTTACTGTTTAAAACACAAAATTTCTTCTGAAGTGGGAACAATGCAACAAGTAATACAGTCATAAGGAAGCCAAAGAAATCCAGGAGTAATAGCAGGAAGTCGACCACCCAGTTACAGCAGCTCTGAACCAGGGCAGTCCTTCCCACGCTCCCAGCTCCCAACGCTCACCCTGAGGACAAGAGCAGGACCTTTGTTCCCTGCAGGCAACTTATTTCCAAGAAAAAGGAGGGGATTGCATCCCACTTCCTGCTCTCAAACTCACCAATCAGATAATGAGGAGCGAAGAGAGACTGGAGGGATACAGTAAAATTGGTATCAATTCACTTGCAATAGAAGGGGAAATGTTCTACACCACCAAACACCTTTCTAGTATCTAGTTAATCACTTTCTTCATCACCCCTGTTGCCCCTGTACCTCTACATACATCTATATCTGAACTTTGTACCTCGTCCTCATATACCCATAACTAGATTTAACTAAATTCGGCTACTGCAAATACACCACAGGGAAAGACCAGAGACTTCACTGGGTAGTAACTATTACTAAATGTTCAACTAGTACCTAGCTATAGTAACGGTAGCACTAGTAATAGGTAGTGATAATAATAATAAAACCACCACCTATCATTTATTTAGAGTTTGCTTTGTACTAGGTCTACACCAATTGCTTTACATCAATTACTTTGTTTATTCCTAATAATTACTATTTACAGTTGAGGAAATTTGATTCCAAAATTTGTGATCTTGTATCAGTTAGGATTATGTGGCAGCAAGTAAGAGAAAAGGACTTTAGCTAACTTAAGTAGAAAAGGAATTTATCAAAAAGATATGACATCACATACAGAACTGAATGGAAGCTAAAGGACCAGGAATGACAACGAGTATCTCGTGACAAAAAATGACAGACTGTGTCTATAAAGCACTGTCTCTGTAATCAATCAACTCCAAGAAATTTCTAAATATTTTTAGCTCTGAAATCCAGGAAGAGAATGTATGACTGTGTTACATTGGATCATACATCTATATCTTGGGCACCTCAAGTGATAATCCTGCCAGATATATCCAATAAAGCAAGGGTAGTTCCCATAAAGAATGCTGGGGTACTGTTTTAGAAAAGTGAAAATGGATATTAGGTGGGAAAAAAATTGTCCCCAACATCTCTTAATCATTATACTATATTTCTGCCTATTTCTCAGGCATGTCCCAGAGCCTGGAAATCATGAATAAATAAAATACAAGCATTATTCTCACTGAAATCAATAGATCTTGAGACAAAATGAAGTTTAAAGGGTAAAGGAACTGGGTAATATTAGAGTTGGTTATAAGAACCAATATTAAATGGAAGAGAAAGAACTAACTTTCTTATTACTAGCAGATGAACTGTTTTAATCATTTTTCCTAGGAACTGATTTTCTCTTATGAAAATTCCATTTGAGGCAAAGGGAGTCACGTTATCCTCACAAATAGAACCACGAACAAAAAAAAAAAAGAAATTCAGAAATAAAATTTTAATATTTCCATAAGTAGAAAGAAAAGGCAAAGATGGAGGCATCTCTAAGTTCGGAAACCAGGATTTTGAAGGTTGACTAGTAGAGGCCATGTTTTTAATAACAAGTGAAGTACTGTATCATTGGCATAAAGCTGACATCAGACAGAGATGTCCAGGGATTATATAATCACAATACAGTATCAAGGGATTATGTTGCCTACTGATTTAAATATTAACTCGGAGCTGGGATTCACACTGGGATAGAACTATCCCTAAGAGCTAGACAGAAATACACAGGTGTCAGACTCTGCTGTCTGGAGGACACTCAGAGTGAAAGAGAGAACTAAGCCCAAGGGAAGATAACCAAATGCCTGTCAGATGGCTTAGACATGCTGGGCAAGACACTTTCACATTCATAGGATAAAGGAACAGGAAAGGCCACTGTCATGGTCAGGTTATGTGCCTGGTTGTCAGGTTGGGCAAACCGCTGGCCTGTCTGTTGCTATGAGGACATTTCATGGACTTAAATCATGACCATGTTAGCAGCATACAAGCTGACTGCCTTTGCAATCAGCTAAGGGGAGTTTCTTCTGCAATGAGTGACACGTAATCTAATCACTGGAAGGCTTTTAAGGGGGACTCAGAAGAGACAATCACTCTTACTGCTTCAACCAGCCAACCTTCCTGAGAGTTCATTGAGGACCTTCACTGGAGCTGCCAGCTTGTGGCCTGCCCTACAGATCTTGGACTCCTATATTCCCATGGTTTCCCAGTCAGCCTCTTCTGAGAGTTCGCTGAGGACCTTCATTGGAACTGTCAGCTCACAGCCTGCCCTACAGACCTTGGATTCTACATACCCATGGTTACATGAGATACTTACATAAACTTTATATTTACAGATATTTCCTGCCAAATCTGTTTCTCTAGAGAACTCTAACCAATACAGCCACCAAGGCCACAATTCGAAATAGTGCAAGTGAAACAGCTGAAGAATACAAGGTACCACCTAGGGGCACATACATAGATGCTTGGTCTTAGAAAGATAAAACGATGTGAATTCTAAATGCTCCTTGGACTCACTAGGTCTCAGTTACCCTAACTGTAAAGTGAGGAGTGTTGGGAAATCTGAGAGGGATCAATAAATCACACTCCTCTTTCTTACCTGGGTGCTAAATCAATTGAGGAATAAAATAAAATAGTGACTGATGGGAGATCAAAATATCTTTATTATCTATAAAGGCTAAATTAGAAGACATTGCTAAGTGGTAAGAATGAAATGATCTAAGGTTAGGAAGACTTACCTATCCAGTTACAGGTGACAGCAGTGAACAAGTTGAGCAGCCCTCTCCCACTGGAGGAGAAGAGTTTGCTCCAGGGGGAGCTACAGAATGTATGCTAGGTCCCCAAAGTGAGCATAGGTCCCCAAAGTAAGAAGTTATTACTGAAAGGGAGAAAATTTACCTTGATGCAATAGTAGCCTCCCACTATAATATCAGGCAAGCTATCTCAGAAGGTGCAGAACCAAAGTCCCTTACACTAAACTAAGATGTTCACATCACTTGATTTATTGAATCAATTTTATTTATTTTTATTTTTTTGCATGGGCAGGCATCAGGACTCGAACCCGGGTCTCTGGCATGGCAGGCGAGAATTCTGCCACTGAGCCACCATTACACTGCCCTATTGAATCAATTTTAAAACATACTGCAAAAAGTAGAGGAAAGAAATAGGGTAGGGTATGGTGGAGTAGGAAGGACCATGCTACTAAATCCTGGATTATGCAATGTTCATATATCCTGTGTTTCTCTGCTGCATCATGCTTCCCTGCTGCTGATGAGGTTCCAACCAGGGTTCAAATTGAATAAGGGGGTCCAACAGGCGGATGGTGCCTGGAGGAATCACACTTTTGTGCAGAGGCAAGTTAAGGCTGACCACAGCTGTTGCTATCACAGACCTGCTGATTTATTCTTCCCCAATTTGCTGATCAAATAAATGACCCTGGACTGAGTGAAGGAAATCCAGAACTTATATTGGTTGAGTTCCCTTGACTTAGAGGAAAGCATTAAGATGTTAGGAGATAATTTTGGTGACAATGAGGTTGCATGAGATGATCTCCAGATTCTCTTTGACAATTATATTCTATATTCATTATATATATTTGTTCAGATGAGATATCAACCAGTTTTTAACAATGGAATAAAAACATACATCTCCCACTTCTGTAATTGAGGCACCATGTAATAATAAACTACTACTTATTCAGGTTTTCTCAATTTCCAAAGAATGAAAAACTCTTGAATAAATGAATTCTGGGAGCCAGAGCTCCATTTCTGTTTACTGACATAAATGGAAGGTGCATTCTCTATAATTAAGACTTTACATCTAGAATCATATGATAATTCACCCAACAGTGAAAAGCACTCTGACTTCTCAGGATTACTTCAATTCTAAAATAAAAATATTACATTGTCCCTCAGTTGGTCCATGCACTACTTTTTTTTAATTTAATTATTAATTTTAAAAATTAACAAACCAAATAAAACATCAGCATATATAATCAGTAATTCACAATATCATCACTTAGTTGCATATTCATCATTTCTTAGAACATTTGCATTAATTCAGAAAAAAATAAAAATAGAAAAAGAAATAAAACGAACACAGGAAAGAAAAAAAAATTATACCTACTATACCCCTTACCCCTCACTTTCATTGATCACTACCTTTCAAACTAAATTTATATTAGCATTTGTTCCCCCGATTATTTACTTTTATTCCACATGTTCTACTCATTTGTTGACAAGGAAGATAAAAGGAGCATCAAACACAAGGTTTTCACAATCACACAGTCACACTGTGAAAGCTGTATCATTATTCAATCATCCTCAAGATACATGGCTACTGGAACACAACTCTACATTTCCAGGCGGTTCTCTCCAGCCTCTCCATTACATCTTGAATAACAAGATGATATCTACTCAATGCATAAGAATAACCTCCAGGATAACCTCTCGACTCTGTTTGGAATCTCTCAGCCATTGACACTTTGTCTCATTTCACTCTTCCCCCTTTTGGTCGAGAAGATTTTCTCAATCCCTTGATGCTAAGTCTCAGCTCATTCTAGGGTTTTTCTCAATCCCTTGATGCTGAGTCTCAGCTCATTCTAGGATATCTGTCCCACGTTGCCAGGAAGGTCCACACCCCTGGGAGTCATGTCCCACGCAGAGAGGGGGAGGGTGGTGAGATTGCTCGTTGTGTTGGCTGGAGAGAGAGGACACATCTGAGCAACAAAAGAGGCTCTCTTGGGGGTGACTCTTAGGCTTAATTTTAAGTAGACTTGACCTATTCTTTTTGGGGTTAAGTTTCATATGAACAAACCCCAAGACTGGGGGCTCAGCCTATAGCTTTGGTTGTCCACACTGCTTGTGAGAATATCAAGAATTCAACCTGGGGAAGTTGAATTTCTCCCCGTTCTCACCATTCCCTGAAGGGGGCTTTGCAAATACTTTTCCACTCACTGATCATATCACTCTGGGATTCACTAGGGCATCACTCTGGACAAACCAACAAAATCTCATGTTCTGCCTGAGATTCCAAGTACTTATGGTGTTCAATCAAACTATCTACATTAAGTTATATTAGGAAATGCACTAGTCAAAATATAAATTTTGTACTAAATAAACATTTTTTGCTTTAGTCTCACACATAAGGTGACATTTTAAAATATTAATTACCATCTATTTTCAGCACCCTGCAATAATGACATTCCTTTGTTCTTCCTCATGCAAAAACATTTTTAAAATTTGTAATTTATTCACTACTATTATACACTCTAGGCATTCCTAGATTATATCATCTCCATCTTTAACATCTATCTTTCTTTCTTATTTCATTTATGTCCCCAGCCCTCCTCCCTCTATCATTCTTACATGCAGCTTCATTCAGTGTTTTAACATAGTTGTATTACAGTTAGATAGTATTGTGCTGTCCATTTCTGAGTTTTTGTATTCAGTCCTGTTGCACAGTCCGTATACCTTCAGCTCCAATTACCCAACATGCACTACTTTTAAATATAGTTTCATTTGCTAGTGGACATTTCAAAACATGTACAATACTATAAATTATTACATGGTTGACTTAGAATATTTTAGAAGTCTGATAAAATAACTTCCATAAGTAATTACATATCAAATAAAAAAATTATTTGTACTTATAAAGTTTTTTATCACCTAATTATTTGAATATAAACACTGGTTATTTAAGTACAACAACAACACAAAACATCTCTTTGAAATTAAAAATGAGGTCCTAGACTACCTACTGATATAAACTTCCATTTTCCTTCTAGCCTTCCCAGAAGATAGAAGAACATGGGAACTTTTGAGGCAACCACAAATGGAATTAGAAAATGTGGGGAGAACTGTGGATCTTCATCTCTGTTTTATACCAAATTTCAGACAATTTCCTTTAGTACTTTCTAATTAGCACATCAGCCATCTGCCCAAACTCTCAAAGTGATTCTAATCCATAAGAACACTTGCTTCAAACGTTTGCCTTCCCTTCACTTCTTTGTCCAAACATACCTACTTCATGTTCCATTCTATTGGCTTCTGATAAATGACTAATTATATAATGAGATAAACTAAATCAGCTCTGATGTTGAATGTAATTCAAGCCAAGGTATGGAAGCTGATGACAATTTAATGTTTCTACCCTCTCACTCCTAAAGTGGTATTTTCATTAACCATCTGGGATAAATTAAAGGAATAAGTAATGCCAAGAATAAAAATATGCTATAAAAGATAATAGTGATTTTTTTTAGGTCGGATGGCTTTTGATGCTACTCAAGTCATAAATGAAACAAATCATGGAGTGTGGTTAAAAGTACAATTATAAAAATGCTTTCATCAATTGTAACAAATGTACCATATCAATGCAAGGTATTAATAATAGAGTGGTATATGGGAATCCTACATTTTCCATGTAATTGTTCTGTAAGCCTACCACTTCTTAAATAAACCAACACCTTCCTCTTCTCTGAATGTCAACACTGGATCAAGAGCACAGTCCTGGAGACGAGCTGATCAGGACTCGAAATCCCAGCCAGCTGTGCATATGATCTCCTCACTAGAACCCAGTCCCAATAAGGCCAAGTTGTGTAACTTATTATTGGAATTTTTATTAACCTCATCTTCTTTATGGCATGCAATGGCTTCATTGACCTGGGTCAGTCAGCACAGGATTCCTTGCCTTGCATCAAAAACCAAAACCAGACAAAGGAGCCTAGGTCCATGCACAGTCTAGAAAAGAAACAGTCTATTTCCTCTTTAGGCCTCTTTATAATGGAATAATGTTGCTTTTCATACTTCGCAATGTTTTTACAGGGAGAAAATAATGTGGAATATTTTTGAAAAATCCAAAATACCATATAGGCACATGTAAGAAATTATCTTTATCTTAAATTATATCATGAACACTGCTACTAGTAAAGCAAAAGTAGATGGAAAAATTTTGAATTTTAACTAAGCTTTTAAAAACATTACCTTCACTTTGGAAGCATCCTAGTGGAAAACAATTAGTCCTTCTACCAGCTTTATGCTTATCTAAGATTGTATAATTATTCTACGTTTGCTTTTGCATAGCTCAAGCTCTTGACAAAGTGAAAATCTGTAATAATTATCCTTTAGGGCAGTTTTATTCTAAAACAAAGAATCCCTTTATGACTCATATGTCTACTAGTTAGATTTAATCCAATATATCAGTCTTTCCGTGTAGGAGCCAGGGTTAATGGAAAACCTGCGGAATTTATTGGGAGCAACTGGCTTCAGAGTGGCGTCAGCAATAAACTGTGGAGGCTGCTATCTGCTTAACTGGAGGACAGTCTGAGAGAGAGAGAATGTTTGGTTTTACTTAAATCCCCAGGTCTCGTTAGCTATCTCTTGTATGTAGGGAGTAATTTACTGGAAAGTAGGCACTCTGTTTTATCACGAAATACATGCATGCTTTTAGTCATGTAAACCCTGCAGTATATAAGCAGGAACTAGTTAAGAATAAAGTTGTCTGTTGTCTGTTATTGCTAAGCTTCAGACCCCCTGATACCATCTATCTTTCTTTCTTTCTCATCATTCCTTAATATCATTCGAGCTCTGTTTCACAGGAAGCAACATTTCTGTAACCAAATCTGTGTGTGCATATTCCACATATTACTAATTGCCCCAGTGTGTATAGGTTTACACACTAAATAGATGCCTGGGATTATAACCTTCGGGATAGTTTCTGAGGATAATATTCAATCGTTTGTTCATTATCACATCTCAGAAACTGGCAAATAAGTGACTTTTTTTTTTTTTTTTTTGCATGGGCAGGCACCAGTAATCGAACCCAGGTCTCCAGCATGGCTGGTGAGAACTCCACCTGCTGAGCCACCGTGGCCTGCCCAATCACCATGATTTTACTAAATAAGAAAAATAAATGTTGGTTAGGAGATTATTTTATTTTTTTATTTATCCACATATATGATGTATTTACAATCATATCAATAATCAATACAGTAATCCTAAAAACATAAATAGTGATTCTTTATCCTGGAACATTTGTTACTAGTTATATGCACGAGAAAACAGAAACGATTTCTATTTAAGACTTTGCATTCTGCCAAAACATTATTTTAAAACTTCTTATGTTTTACATGGCTGCAAATACTGGGTATAACAGAAAAACATTCAAATTTACTTTTAGCATAGAAACAGAGAGACACTAATATATTATTAAATATGCTTAAAATAAATGGTAGAGTTGGAACATCAAAACAGAAAGTTATCTTTTTCTCTTAGTAAAAAAAAAGCTAGTGTAAGTAATACAAACTCTAAAATAAGAAAATAATAAATCCTTTATGATTAAGAACTGTCATGATCTCTGTTTCTCAAAATGATTGCTTTCTTATCTAACCTGCCACCTACAGAGTGACTGCCCTAGGACTTTGTCATGGTTTTTTTACTCCATCTGCTCTTTCTCCCAAACAACTTTTCTTGGACTTTTGCTTTTTCAAATTCTACTTAGACCAGTTACCATTCTTCCACAATGGCATTGGTAGGTGAGCTTTGCTACAGTGTTTAATGTGCGGTTTGTTTGGGAGCAGCTGCGATCTAGTCTTTTTAAAGAACATTGAAAATCCTTAACCTAATATCTCTGATCACCCTGTGAAAGAGTAGGGGTTTGTCCTGTGGCATGCTCAGCCAAACCAGCAATTATTGAGGCAAAAAACCAGACCTACTGGACCTAGACAAAAAGCAGGAGGTCTCAGGAGCAGGTAAGATGAGGAAGTTCAACACTCAGCACCTGAGACATTCAGTGGTCAATACAAACAGAGTCTGGGGGAAAGGCAGAGGATAGCTGGAACATATGGAAAGATGGTGGCAGAAGAGTAGACAGATGCAGCCCTAGGAGCTGAGGTCCAGCAGCAGGGTCAGTCTCCTGAACAGGGTATGGCTCAGAAAGAAAATTCCAATTCAAAAAGAAACAGGTTACAGGGAATTCCAGGCAAGAACCATGTTGACAGGATTAAGTCGGGACTCTGTCAGTGGAAGAGGTTGGCTTAGTTACAAGATGAAACAGAGTTCTGGTATCCAACCAAAGGAATGCAACTAAAAGGACCAATACCTAGGATGAATGACACCAATGTAGAGTCCACTTTTTTTACAACAGGTGTGCTGGTTTGAAAGTATGTACGTACCCTTGAAATGCCATGTTTTAATCAAAATCCCATTTTGTAAAGGCAGAATAATCCCTATTCAATACTGTATGTAATTAGATCATCTCCCTGGAGATGTAACCAAATCAAGAGTGGTTGTTTACTGGATTAGGGGAGATGTGTCTCCACCCATTTGGGTGGTCTTGATTGGTTTCCTCCTTTATAGGACGAAACATTTTGGAGAATGGGAGAGATTCGGAGAGAGGAGAGCAGAAAGACATAGCCACAAGAAGCAGAGTCCACTAGCCAGCGACCTTTGGAGATGAAGAAGGAAAATGCCTCCCAGGGAGCTTCATGAAACAGGAAGCCAGGAGAAGAAGCTAGCAGATGGCGTCATGTTCACCATGTGCCCTTCCAGATGAGAGAGAAACCCTGAACTTCATCGGCCTTCTTGAACCAAGGTATCTTTCCCTGGATGCCTTAGATTGGACATTTCTATAGACTTGTTTTAATTGGGACATTTTCTTGGCCTTAGAACTGTAAACTAGCAACTTATTAAATTCCCCTATTTAAAAGCCATTCGTTTCTGGTATATTGCATTCCAGCAGCTAACAAACTAGAACAGGTATAATTCAAATTTATGGCACTAGGACATCTCTCACCTTTCCTGGCTGTAGCAGATTATTACACCATCACTTCACTGTAGTCTTATCCAAGGAGATTGGAAGGGGCCACAGTCATCCTCAGAAACAGTATTCTAGGATTCACCAACAGATTGGTGTTGGCTCCAGGTAAAGCCAGTATCTCCATATAACACCAACCTTCCCTCCAAAGTACTGCCAGGTAAATGCAGACCGCAACTCAAAGATGCCTTCTGCAAAAGATTTACCATTTTTACCCCTAATTGATAAGTGAGGTCATTCTGCTGTAAGCTGAATTTACAATATGAGTTTAGCTTTCCTATTTATCAGTGATGCCTAAAAGATTGAAATTCTGGGCTCATTTGAGCCAGAAAACATCATTAATGTTCTTTACCTTGTCCACCACTACTGTGACTCAAAGCTCAGGCATATTCCTTTATTCAACTGAGTAGATGCCCAAGGTGTGAGGAGCCCCTAACTGCAACTACATTAAATCTTACTTTCTACTCCAAAACACAAAGGGACATTTCCTTTCCAGCGATGTTGCCTAAGGAGAAGGCATCCACAGAGGTACATTCTTAACTGGCACTATTTCCTGTATTAAAAAAATAATTTCTCAACATATTTCAGTGAAAGGAACTCTAGAAAAGTCCAACTCCTGGCACAGGATAAACACATCAGATCTTAATTAGAGTCTCCTTAATCATCTCAGTGGTTCTAGCACTTTAGTGGTGTGATGGTTAAGTTCATGTGTCAATTTGGCTAGTTTATAGTTACCCACTTTCTCACCATGCAAGCACTGGTCTGATTGTTACTGAGAGGATAGTTCATGGACTTGGGTCATCAGCAAATGAATTGCATCTATGACTAATTACATCTACAATCAACAATGGAGACTGCCTTCAGCAATCTTATCCAATCAGTTGAAGACCTTAAAGGGCGATTTCAGCAGTGAGAAGTAAGGATTTCCATCCTTCAGGCAGCAATTCTCCTGGGGAATTTATCCAAAACCTTCATCAGAGTTCACAGCTTGTAGTGCACCCTACAGAATTCGAACTTGTCAATCCTTATCATCACGTGAGCCAATTTCTATAATAAATCTCATAATATTTATACAACACACACACACACATCCTGTTGGTTCTTTTTCCCTGGAGTTCTCTAATACAAGCAGTCGTTGGCATCATCTGGAAGGCTTCTTACATCAGATCCCCTGGACCTCAGCCCCCGAGTTTCTGATATTCAGTCAGACTGGGACCAGGCCCTAAAGTTTGCATTTATGGTGGCAATATTGCTGGTCCTGGCACCTTACTTTGAAAACCGGGTCCTCTGAATTACTGCCACCACTATGGGATACACAGCTTCCTTTCCCACCATGAGATGCTCTCCTTGTAAGGAAAGTGAAAGAGGGGCTTTTGGAAGAGTGACTGTTCTTTTAATTCCTCTTCTTCCATTAGGGTAAATAGCCATGCCTAATCCATCATTAATGGAGAGAGACAAAACTAAGTGTCAGCACAGCTAGGCGACTGTCTGGGTCACTGCTGTTCCCCTGCACATCTGTGTATGATGAGAACTCCCCTCTCTGGATAAGTGGCCTGACAAGAGGAACGCCTCTGCTGGTGCTATGGCACCCAAGGGTGAGCCTGCACAGCAGCTCTGCAGTAGTGGATGAGGATGTGTCAGAGAGCCAGGCTCAGGAGCCATAATTTTGCAGAGTCCAGAGTGAAATGATAACAAGAGAATGAGGGAAGGCCACGACCAAAATGAAGCAGATGAGCAAGGGTTAATGTCTGAATGGACAGGTCAGAAATGATAATCAGAATCCTAGACCACAGAGGTCTCACCAGCGGGGTGTGGTCACACCTTGACCTGGTGGTTAAGGATTTTGGAGTCAGGATTTTGGAGTCAGACAGACCTGAATTTGAATCCAGTTGTAGAACTTTATGTAAACACATAAGCTTTCTGTCAGTTTCCTCATCTGTAAAATGGGGACGATATTAGTTATATTAAAGGGTTGTTGTGAATTAAATTTTATAATGTAAAGTTATGGGCAGACTTTTCCACATTCCATCCCTATTCCCTGCTTCTTTCATTAACCTTCCCCTTCCTGAGACACAGCCCATAGCCAAGGCTAGGCTAAAAGCCAGCAATATGACAAAACCCAAAACTACTGATAAGCAACATTAGAGAATTTCGGTGGAAGGTGACACTCCTAATAGAACACTCTCTCCCACAAGAAAGGTTGTGACCCTGATTAACAGCTCAGTGGACACCATGAAAAGATGACATCTTGATAAAAGGGATTTATCATGGCCCTCAGTAGCCATGGGAATTTCAAAGATGCAACTGTAGGTAAGTAGATAATCCCTAACACATTTAGGGTAAAACGAAAAGCAACAGTTGACAGGAGGAAGCACGTGAATAGGAGTATTCTGGATCATTCAAAGACCTGATTTTTTTTTTCATATTCTTGCTTTCAAATAGGCATTTCCTGTTGCATCCTTTTCCCTGACTTAAAGCAGCAGCACATAGAGGAGGTAGGTACTTAAAATCAAGTAGGTGGTAAGAAGGTAGGGCATGGAACAAGCATGTTATACTTCAAATAACCACTTTTATTTATTTCTCAACTCACTTGAAAAGTACATGTTAGCCCCCATTTTATAGGAAACAAAGATCCTGGACCAGGGGGGAAATAACCTGCCCAGGAATATGGATAGGAAGTGTTTGAACTTGAATGCAAACCAGGTATGTGTGACTCCAATGGACTGTACGCCACACCTTACATCAAAGGACATTGATCAAGTGAGGAGCCAGGACTCAGCCACATCACATGCTGGGAGAAATGAGTCAGGGCCCAGGACGAGGCCCTTTACACAAAGGTTTACACGCCAATGAAATGAATGAAAGAGTGGCTCATAATGCTGATTATTTCACTATTTGACTACTTCCACCAGGCCTGGAATGCTGACTCATTCTACTCCACCCAGAGAAGACATTACCACGTGTTCTTAAAATCCTCCTTCTCATTCCTCTACAAGGTGAGTCCTTCAAGAATAGAGCCTATGCCCCTATTGTGGCCCTGGGTCATTCCGTCCAACTCTAAGATGATGCTATCCATTCGGCTGTAAATGACTAATGAATGATGTCTTGATATCCAACAGAGACCCCCTTAAGCTGGTGTGGATTATAATAGACATTTTCAATGGCATGATGATGGTTGTGCTTTTAATGGCATGTGATACATAACATTAGATGATGGTAGTATTTTGAAAGGCAAGAAGATTCTACACACTGAACTGAAACTGTGTTCATATACTATTTTGGTTTGCTAAAGCTACCAGAATGCAATATACCAGATATGGAATATATTTTAAAAAGAGAATTTATTAAATTGTAAGTTTACAGTTCTAAGGCTATAAAAAATGTCCAAACTAAGGCATCCGGTGAGAAATACCTTGGCTCAAGAGAGGACAATGGGTCAGGAACATCTCTGTCAGCTGGGAAGGTGCATGGTGTTCTCTACAGGCCTCTCAATTCAAAAGGCTTCCCTGGGGGCATTTTCTTTCTTCACCTCCCAAAGCCTCTGGCTGGGTGGGTTCTAAAGCTTTTTCCAAAATGGATGACCCTTAAAGAACTCCAGTAAGCACCTTGAACAGGTAGAGACACATCTCCATGGAAACTACCTAATCTGAAAGTCCCACCCACAACTGAGTGGGTCACATCTCCATGGAAACAACTTACTTAAAAAAAATCCCACCCAATAATATTAAATGAGGATCAAAGAACATGGATTTTCTGGAGTACACAACTGTTTCAAACTGGCACACACATGATGCCACAGCCTAAATCTGGAAATATTGTTAATCTAAAGCAGGTCATTCTGGACAAAGAGTTATTTATTATGGAAGCTGAATAAATGTTGATTGAAATCTGGATATCATTATTCCCAATGCCAGCACAGTACCTTATTATAACAATTTTATACTTGACTTATGATGATCATCTCTATTTCTCTACCAGTCCCTAACCTGGCACAATTCACCCAAATTGTCTCTGCTTTTCACTTTGGTATAAGGGAAAAAGTTTAGCCTTTAGACTTAGAAGACCAAGGTCTGCGTTCTGGCAATGTCACTTATTAACTCAGACAAACTGCCTAACTTCTTTGCAAGAAAAGATTAAAAATAATTATGACCATCTTTATTTATCACAAAGTATTAGTGAACCCCACATGAGATAATTCATATAAAAAATAGAGCTCAGCATATAATTAAGATATTATTAGCTACTTTCAATGGTTTATCCTAAATTCCAAAATCTTAATAAAACTTTACCAAGATATATGTATCAGTCCATATTTATCTCACCCAAATCTCATCTTATGTAAATAAACCTATTGCCCTTAATGATCTTACCATCACCTACTCTCATATTTTCTTTGATTCTTCATTTGTTCATGTAATACCATAGGTACCAGAGAAAGTGATATACTCTCTTTGTAACTACAGTGATCCTAAATAAAGAGTAGATATTCAAATACCCATGGAATAGCAATAAAATATGAAATTCCACCTTTTGGAGCTACTTACAAGACAGAGATTCAAAAAATTTCTCAGCTAAAAAAGATAAGGTCGAGACAGATAAAACAGCACAGATACCATTTCCAAGGCTGGCTTTGATGTTGCATCTGCTCTTTGTTGAGGTAACAAAGAAGTGACAGAAAGCTTTGAAGTTTGAACAAAACTGCTGGTACTCTTTCATAATGACTTTGATAATATTAAAATGAAATGTAATTGTCATTGGTGGTGCAATTATATGAATTTTGTCATATGTATTGACTGGGAGAAAGCAAATGAAATGTATTTTTCATTAAACAGTTTTGCTATTAAAAATGGGGAACTTTGAGAAAAGGAGTCTTTTTTTTTTTAAATATTCTGTGATCATGTAAGAGCATCATCTAGAGTAGGCCTGGTTTTTCCTGATTTTTTACAGCAATGAATATGAAATAAGATCTACCTTCCTTGCACCCCTGAGCCTCCTGTGTTCTAAAGCTGCCTCTTCTTCTTTTATCAGTCTTATCACCCGTGCCATAGTTGCAGGGAAATGCCACCACCGGATGGGGTTGTTATCAGTGTCATCTCCTCCGTTGGTCTCAGATTTCTAGAAGATTAATCATTACTTTCTTTGTTACTTTATGGTGATCAACCTTCAGGGGACAGCTTTAAATGATCTCATAACCTAAAAATATTCAACATTTTTTGCCCCACTGGCATTGATAACAGCCAAACCTCAAGAAGCACAGCACCACTGGGAAAGATAACGCAGCCAAAGGGGAACAATAAGATTGAGAACTGAGAAAAGTAAGTGCTGTTCTAATAAAAATGAATGAACGCATGGTGACATAATATTTTGATAAATTGGATACTACATTTTCCATCCAGACAGAAAATGGTTATATGTATAAAAAATTGCATTAGAGAACTGAATAAAATTGAACCATATCGCATCATTACTAAGGTTTTTTTTAGTATCCTGTGCCTTATATTACTTTTTCCAATACTTGTATCAGCCTACCGTGTAAAAGAATCCCAGCATGTTTAATGTTAAAATAAAGACAAATGTACTTGGCATTATCATAATCAACCAAACCCTTTTCATCTTCCTTGTTTGTAAAGCTCCTTAAAATAGGTATTGTCCCTCCTTTCTTTTCTGTAATCCCTAGGTCACTAGGTTGATTTTCACCCCAAGGAACAAAAATAAGAACCAATCTAATAGCCAATTTATTTTATTATTCTCTATCAATAATATACAAATATATAACATGTTCACTTTTTAAAGACAGTTCATTCATTTATTCAACAATATTTATCAAATATCTATTATATATGTAGCACTGTTCTAGGACCTGGAAATGGGTAATGAAGAAAGCACAAAGTCCATAAACACATGGAGCTTTTATGTATACATACTATATGTATACACACATACACAGAGAGAGAGAGACAGAGAAAAAAATAAATTAGGACAAAGGGATAAAGTGAGGGCAATGCTTTGTACAGGAGGGTCTATCTAGGTGTGGAGTGTCTGAGAAGGTGACATCTTAGTAAAAAAGACCTGACTGAATTGAGGAGAGAAGCGTGTAACTATCTGGAGGAAGATTTTCCCAGAAGGAGAGGATTTGACACAGGAAATTCTTGCCATTTTGAGGCTCAACAAGAAGGCTGACAAGTTAGAATGTAGCGAACAAAAGAGAGGGTGGTGGGAAATGAGAATCAGAAGTCAGCCAGGGACCCAGCAAAGGAAGGAGCTTGGATTTTCTTTTTTTTTTTGGCTTGGGCAGGCTCCGGCATTCAAATCTGGGTCTCTGGCATGGCAGGCAAGAAGGGACCTTGGATTTTATGCTTCGTACGATGGGAAGCCACTGGAACCCTAAACACAGGAGAGTGACATGGTTGACATGGTCTGACCTGCACTGGTGAGAAGCATTCTGGCTGCTGTGTTGAGAAAGGGACCACCAAAGGAAGAGAGGAAGCAAGGAGACGTTGGAAGGTTTCTCCTCCATCGGTGAGAAAGGAGGGTGGCTTGGACGGGGTGTAGAGGCGGAGGGCCTGACTGGATGCTCTGGGAAAGAGTCTCCAGGGTTTAGTAGTGAATTAGGCACAGCAAGCCCCACGGAAGCAAGGAGTCAAAAATGGGACTCCAAGTGATTGGGCCTAAACAATGAGGTGAATGATGAGACCATTTATTCAGTTTTCTCATTTCAATCTTTCAGTTTGTCTTTAAGCAACTGAACAGTCCAACTTATACAAGAGAATAGGAATTAATCTGTGCTACAGAATTTAAAGAATATAAAATCTTTCTACTCTCCTATTCTCACCCAAACCTTTTCTTCTACATGGCTCAAATTTCTTCACTTTAATTCTTTTCCCAAAAGTCTGCAATCTACCCTCTAGAGATTAACTTGGGTCAACTCGTTTTACTGCTGCATTAATATAAAATGCAAAAACACTTACGAGATTTGGCAGGCTATTTATTATACGTGTTTTAGTGGGAATTGATAGAATCAAGGTGTTTTCCTTCCCCAACCTCTAAACCAGTATTGAAGGGGATGTGGCTCCCTGAGTGAGACACTGAAAGGAAACATTTGGAAACATATGGTACTTAGGTAATAAAGAAGTCTGAAGTAGAAAAATGAAATGTGAGGCTTTGGAAAGCTAAAGGTCAGTATGAGCTCACTGCCCCTCTGAAACCCTCAGGGAAGGGATAAGAGATATAATCAAATGGTTACTATTTTATCAAGGGCAAGTACTACTCTATACCAAGAAGAGAAGATCTTCTCTGTAGCAGCAAACACTAGTGTACTTCAGCACATATTACAAATATTTATTCTCTAGATTAATTAAGAAAAGCCTTTAACAATTTTATATTATAAAGTCAGTACAGGTTGAAATTTGAGGAGATACTATAAAAGGAACACAAGTAGGGGGCTATATTTGCAGTGACAGTATTTCCCAAATCAAAAGTAAGCAAATAAAATTGGCTAGGCTTGCTTTTAATTAAGAGAAAAAGACAAAAATTGAACTTATAACTGCCTAAGTCCTGTTGTTACCCTACATAAGTTGTACAACACAGTAATAGGCATTATGGGCTTGAGAATGCTAAAGCACCTTCTCAGAATGTTATGTCATCACAGTAAATCAAATACTTCATGAGCATTTACTTCATTTTATTTACCCTACACTCACAATCAAAAGCACATTTCCAGGGCTGTGCAACATTGGCTCAGTGACAGAATTCTTGCCTGCCATGCCAGAGACCAGGGTTCAATTCCTGGTACCTGCCCAGGCAAAAAAAAAAAAAAAAAAAAGCACATTTCTAGGTTTCTGTTACTAGAGATATTTTTTGTGGACTGAACTGGTCTTCTCCTTTTTTTAGTTTCTTCTCTTACCTAACAATATATACCTTCTGAGGGATTTTTTGGCTGGGAGTATACTTCAAGTATTAAGTCAGCAATTGCTTTATTCTATAAAATCTACCTATTAAAGAGGTACAGAATGAAGGTTTTATGCACTGTGGGACCAAAACGAACCTAAAAAGAGACCTGACCCTTAAATTCACAGGATTTACCTCTAAGTTGGTTCAGTGATTAGAAGAAAGGCAGTTACAAAGACAGAGGAGGTACGCTATCTTGGTGGTGCTATCTTCATGTATCTCGTCTCCATGCACACAAGCCCTTCCCCACACATACACACAAACTCACCCTGTTGAGCTCTTTGATACTGTCCGCTTCCTTCTCCCAAGTCGCCACTTCCTAAATCAGTATCATATTGTAGCACTTCTACTGGGAATGTGACAATTCCTCAACTGTGATGCTGAGTAAGAAGAGTTAATACACTTTGTGGTTTTAAAATATGTCCGAAAAGTCTTTGACAATCCTCTTCAAAATACAGGGCCTAATTCCGCTCTCCCTTGAATGTGAGCTGGACGTAATGAGTTACATCTAATGAGGAGAATGTGGTAGCAGTGATGGTGTGTGACTTTCAAGGCAAGGCCCTAAGAGACATTTTGGCTTCCACCTTGCTCTCCCTTCAACCACTCATTCTGCAGGATGCTGGCTGCTACATCAAGAGGACACTCAATTAGCCCTACTGAGAGGCCCATGTGGCAAGGAACTGATGCCTCCTACAAACAACCAACAGGGAATTAAAGGCTCGGGTCCAAATCTATGTGAATGAACTATCTTGGCGATCTTCAACCCCAGGCAAGGCTTCATATGACTTCATATTGACTGAAACTTAATGAAGGATATCGAAATAGAACCATCCAGACAAGCTGCTCCCGAATTCCTGGTCAAGAGAAATCACATGAGGTAATAAATCCTTATTATTATTTTAAGCTGCTAAACTTGGGGGCTAATCTGTTAAGCAGCAACAGATTACTAATATACATGTATAAAATAAAAAAGCTCCTCTTATTATCTTATCTAAGCCTCAGATGACTATTTAATATCATTCATTTCAGTAAACCACTTAACTCACCCCTAGGACTGTCATGTGCTGCTTCTTCCAGGGGTAATAACTTACCGGAGAGGTTTACTGTGATCTGGATAGTATGGGAAATCATTAAAATACCATGTTTTGGTTTTTCTACAGCTTTGTTTTACATCTATTGCATTTTTGTACTTTTCATTAATAATCACAACACAATGCTTTTCATGAGAAATTCTCATTTCATCTAGAATTTGACACTTTTAAATATTGACCTCTACATGCACATTTCAAGATATAAACATTGTATTTTCATGGCATTCTTGTAAATTCTCTATAAGGTTGACATTTTCAAACAAGCAGCTCAGAACAACATCAATTTTTTTCTCACACTATTTTAAACAATTCATTCTTACTTCTTAGAGAGGTAAATAAGTTGACCTTCATGCTTTAAATAAGTTATGTGTCTCATCAGATCTTTTAAATATCCCTGATGGCAATCTTACCTCTCTGACACACTCTTTAATGTGGCTCTTCGAACTCTAGTACATAACAGCTTTCCTAATTTATCCAAAAGCTAAAACCTATCCAACAATAGCAATAATGATAGCTGTTTTTTGAGGCTCTCTGAGTGCTAGGCACTGTGCTATGGGCTTTATATGTATTAATTCATATAATCTCACAACAACTCCATGACATCGGGACTGCTATTTTCATCCCCATTTAGAAGCTCAAGAAAGAGAATGTTTTAAGAAGGAAGGAGTCAGGAGCGCACTTGCCTGCAGAATCAGAAGCAGGAGGACCAGGTTCAAACCCAGGGCACAACTCCTACTAAATACCCCAAGGTACAGAGGCAGTCTTAACTTCACTGTTTGTTTCAGCATTTCCTCTTTTATTGTCTCCTTCAGAAACTGCCAGAGAAACTTAAGGAGTAACCCATGCTCTATCAGTGCACTTAACTTATATTAAATTGGCTATAATTAATGGTCTATGCAATGTCCTCTCAGGTTTTCTAATTCCCCAATGTATTAAAATGCACTACCCTCTTACACTAATATTAGGTTTAATGTTATAATTACCTAATGTATATTAGTGCTATTAATCACATCAACCATACAATTACACTTAGAATGTTGTCAAACACAGCCTTTCTTCTTAGCTATAGAAAGTGAGCAGTTAAATATGATATCAGGCTTTACAGCACTGACTATTAATGTCTCTGATGCTCTTTAACTACGAAATTAATTGCCTATGTCTCAAGAAGACATCTACATATCAAGATCCCTGTTTTCTAGAGGTCCAGCTATTCCCATGACATAGGTTCCCTCTTGCCTGGCTCCTCAGAGCTCTCTTTACTCGCTTCTTTAAGAGATCTTGCCCGGCATCCTGCATGCTGAGCCATTCCAATCACCAAATACCTATCTGTCCAGTTTCACCCTCCAACATGGTTTTGCTCTTTGCCAGAATTGTTGAGAGTTCATATGGTAAATAGTGATGGGAATGGATTTTGTTGTCAAAAGATCCAAACTTGAGTCACTTCTCCCTCTGGTATAGCCACCAGGGTTTGCTCAAGTTGCTTAACCTTCACATGTTTTGGCTTCCCCATTTGTTTAATATGGCAATAACTCAACTCTTGTGAGGAATTAAAGAAATGAGAAGCACTGAGAAAAGTGCAGAGAACATAGTCAATAGTCAATAAACCACAGTTATTATCTGTTGACTAATCTGATTAGTCTGTTTTGTTCTTTGTAAATGGATGCTGCTGGATCTAATGTCATGACTGTAGGCAATATATTGGAGAAAGGCCCTGTCCTACTTCGCTAGCTGCCAGAATGCAATATACCTAAAATGGAATGACTTTTTACAAGGGGAATTTAACAAGTTGCAAGTTTACAGTTCTAAGGCTGTGAAACTGTCAAATTAAAGTAAGTCTATAGAAATCTCCAAATTAAAGCACTAACAAGATTTAGTGCCTTCACTCAAGAAAGGCCGATGAAGTTCAGGGTTGCTCTCTTAACTGGAAAGGCACATGGCAGACATGGTAACGTCTGCTAGCTGTCTTCCCAGCTTCTTGTTTCATGACACTCCCCCAGGGGTGTTTTCCTTCTTCATCTCAAAAGGTCTCTGGCTGGTGGACTCTCTGCCTCACATCTCTGCCGTGGTTCTGCAGCTCTCTCCTTGTCTCAAGCCTTCTGTAAAACGGCTCCTCTCTTAAAGGATTCCAGTAAACTAATCAAGACCCACCTGGAATGGGTGGAGTCACATCTCCCTCTAATAAAAGGTTAATACCCACAATTGGGTGAGTCACATCTCCATGGAGATAACCTAGTTTCCAAACTACATTATTGAATAGAGATTAAAAAGAAATGGTTGCTCCCACAAGATTGATTAGGATTAAAACATGGTTTTCCTAGGGTACATAAATCCTTTCAAACTGGAACAAACCCTCTGGCTGAAATATTTTAACCTAAAGAAATGATAGAAATTGGGATTTTTAGGAGCTGGATAAACCTGAGACGAGAATAAATGTTTGAGATCAAGTAGGGTTGTTTGTTTTTCTGCTAATGAAATTCCACCACAAAACAAACATTTAGTTCACTTAAGCAGAAGTAGTAAAGTAAGAACCAAGGGAGAATGAAGATTGGATTTGGAGGGAGAGTGATTACTTTCATTTTGGATACGAGTTTTTTTTTTTCCATGAGACTTCCAAATGAAAACATCTAGTAGGAAATAGGGCAAGCAGAGCAGGAAATAGGTCTACAGGGGAGTTTTAAAGCTGAAGTCACCAATATACCTGTTAGTAAGTGAGACTGTCCTCAGAAAAAGTGTAGACTGAAAAGGGAAGAAGGTGGTGACACAGAATCCTGAAAAACACCAGTAAGTAAAAAAAGGTAGCCACAGATGGAAAAAGAACTTCAGATAAATGAAAGAACTTGGGGTGCAAAGGAAGCCCAAGGGAAGCTAAATGTTTCAAGAAGAGAGTGGTCAAAGTGCTGCTCAGAGTACAAGTAAAGGGAATACAGGAGACAGTCTACTGCATTTTGCCACTAGAAGGTAATCAGAGGGTTTTGACAGAAAGTTTCAGGAAAGTACAGGTTGAAGCTCAATTTCCCAGAACTCATGTACAATTTACAATTAATATATTACTGTTCTAGTTTGCTAGCTGCCAGAATGTAATATACCAGAAATGGAATGCCTTTCAAAACAGGGAATTTAATGCATTGCTAGTTTACAGTTCTAAGGTCAAGAAAATATCCCAATTAAAGCAAATCTATAGAAATGTCCAATCAAAGGCATCCAGAGAAAGATGCCTTGGTTCAAAAAGGCCGATGAAGTTCAGGGTCTCTCTCAAGTGAGAAGGTACTTGTGAACAGGGTCAGGGCTTCTCTCTCATCTGGGAAGACATGTGGTAAACACGGCATCATCAGCTAGCTTTCCCTCCTGGTTTCCTTTCATGAAGCTCCCCGGGAGGTGTTTCCTTTCTTTGTTTCCAAAGGTTGCTGGCTGCTGGGTTCTCCACTTCTCGTGGCTATGTCGTTCTGCTCTCTCACAATCTCGTATTTTCTAAAATCTTTCCTGTTTCATAGGATTCCAGTAAACTAATCAAGACCCACCCAAATAGGTGGAGACACGCCTCCACCTAATCCAATTTAACAACCACTCTTGATCAAATCACATCTCCAAGGAGATGATCTAATTACAGTTTCAAATGTGCAGTACTGAATAGGGAGTAGAAGAAAAGGCTGCCTTTACAAAATGGGATTAGGATTAAAACATGGCTTTTCTATAGTACATACATCCTTTCAAACCAGCACAACTACTATACTATTTATCACTGTCTTAGTATGTCAACTATAATTTTCTCTTTATTTTATAAATTTTAATCTTGTCTCCCTAAATGGATATTATGTCCTTTATCACAGGAAATCTTCAGTGTGTTTCATGGTTCTGGGCAAACAATATTAAGTGCTAAAGGAACTCTTGCTAATGGAATGACTGATAAAATTTCCACTGGGAATGTCAGATTACAAAAATGGGCACTGGTCTGCCATGCTGGAGACCTGGGTTCGATTTCTGGTGCCTGCCAGGAATTTTTTAAAAAGGGGGGGGGGGGCACACTTGTGAGATCCAGGAACTGTTCTCTTGGATCCTGCCCCATTTCCTGTCCCAGTGTGAGGAATGGTAGACACCAGAAGTGGCACTCTCCATCAAAAGGCACCAAACCCCCTGATAATCCATGATCTAATCACAAACCCTAAAGCCATCTTCCCCATGGCCGCTAAAGCTTGAGCCCAGAGAATATCTGCTGTGGACCATGTAGCTAACCCAAGAAATGGGTCCTTTGATAGGAGTGTGGAACTATGACTAAAGTTCCACCATCCCACCTAATGATGGTTTTATGGATTAAATGGTGTCACCCAAAAAGAGACACTGACTTTCATATTCCAGAACCTCAGAGCGTGAGCTTATTTGGAAACAGAGTCAAGACAGGTAGAATTAGGAAACTTAAAATGAGGTCCTACTAGAGTACAATGGGCTCTTACTACAACATGACTGATATTCCTACAAGAAGAGGAAATTTAGATAGACAGAAGGGAGAATGTCAGGTGACAACTGAAGCAGAGAAACATGATTGCTGGCAAGTCACCACTAGAAGCCAAGAGAGAGGCATGACACAGATTTCTCCTGAAACACTTCAGAGGTAGCAGGACCTGATTACATCTTGAAAACTCTGAGACAATACTTTTCAGTTGTTTTAAGCCACCTGGTGTATGTCACTTTGTTACAGCAGTTCAAAGAAACTAAAAGAGACAGGTACACAATAGGTTCCCCAGGATCCAGACAGCTGATGTAGTGTTAGGTTTCTTCTTCTTTAAATATTTCCCAAGAAGTGAAAATAACCTCTGAATTCATTTAGAATTACCCTCATGACAGCTGGATCAGAAGTGGCAGCAGAGAATGATAGGACAGAGATGGCCAGCAACTATCTTTAACTGATTTAACTTCAGAGAGCTGCTTGGAGAGGTGATAAGATCTTGAACTGAGAATCTTCTTACAAACCTGGGTGAACAGGCTATGTAAAAGAAGCAGAGGTGAGAGATCCCCAGTGATGAGAAATCTCTAAGAAACCCACAAAATACCTGAAGACAGTCCATTTTGACCATCTGATACTGTCCCAAAAAACCCCAACTATGTCAGGAAGAAGATTTCAGCCCTTTTACCTCTCCTCTGCCTCTCTTCAACCACAGGAAATCAGTGGTCTCAGCTATACATATCAGGAAGGGGTGCTGTTAAAAACACATGGAGATGGAGGTGGGGCAAGATGGTGACATAATGATGTATGAAATTTAGTTCATCCTCCAGAGCAGCTAGTAAAGGAACTGACTGCAGGGAACAACTGTTGCAAGGACATCAGTGACCAAGACACAGTATACACCACTCTGAGCCAGGTAAAATGGGTAAGATCCCATACAGAACTCAAGTCCCCCAAGCCACGGAGGCCAGTGCCCCTACCCTAGGGATAGGGCAGACTGGTTTCCCAAAAGGAAAGGAAACAGATTTTACTAGTAACATGGACTTAGCTCAAGTTTCAGAATTAATTAACAAATTTTGACTATTGAAAATAGGTCCTGAGCACAGACAAACCTGGAATAAGCATTTAAGTAACCAGGAGTTTTTTGCACCAGCAGAGAGGGTATGGGGTTGTTAAAAAAAAAAAAAAATCAACCAGAGGCTTTCTGAGTTGGACAGCACAAAATACTGGAAAAGGGGTGGACCAAAAGAAAAAAAAACTACACCTCAAGCTCTTGATTGGCAAAACCCAGGGAGCAGGGTCCAACTCTGAAGAGGCTTTTGGTTTGCTGGTTTGTTTTCATCTCTTAACAGCTGATTAGATAGAACAAGCACTCTCAGACTCCATCACTGCCCAAGGCAAGGACAGAACTATGGCATGTATGAGAGACAAAGTAACTAGCTAGATGAAAGAGGTTAATTCCCTAAAGGACGTGTCCTTCCAAAGAAAAGGGTAGTGGGGTCCAGATCAAGTAGAGGCACTCCTTCAGGGAGCAGGACCCAGGGACTGGAAAGCAGAAATAATCAAAGCCTGCCCACTACAGCAGCCTCTCTCAACAACACCCCTGCAGGGAGAGTCTGCTGAAATTATAGGCACCATATCACTTTATGCTGGCAGGAAGCTGTGGTAGACAAGTAACACATACTGGGCAGGATAGGAAAAGCAGAGTGTCTAGAGGTGTTTCCCTTTCAGGGAAAATGATGCTGGCTACTCTAGCCTCATGAGACATAGAAATGTCTTGTCTGGGAAAACCTGACTGGGGTCAGTAATGTCTGAGAAAACTCTCCTCAAAAAAAGACTCCATATAGGCAGAGCAAAAACAGAAAAACATGAACTGAAAATGTCTGGTCAGTTAAACAGAACCTATATTAGAGGTCCAGAATAAGTTGAACTGAAAGTCAAAGAACAGACAGAGAACAAATCCACCCAGCAAGAAAACCCTAGGTAAAAGAGTGAAAAACAACCTCCAGAATAAACTGATTAAGAAAATAAAATGCCTAGATGCCAGCAGAAAATAACGAGTCATGCTAGGAAAATCAAAGATATAGCCCAGTCAAAGGAACAAACCAACACTTCAAATGAGACACAAGATTTGAAACAACAAATTCAGGATGTTCGAACAGACATGCAAAACCACATCAAAAATCAAATCAACAATTTAGGGACGATATAAAGAAGACATTGGGGAACATAAAGAAGAACTCAAAATTTTGAAAACACAAATTGCAGAACTTCTGGGAATAAAAGGCAACACAGAAGAGATGAAAAGACAATGGAAACCTAAAAGAACAGATCTGAAGAGGCAGAAGAAAGGATTAGTGAACTAGAGGACTAGACATCTAAAATTCAACACACAAAAGAAAGTACAGGGAAAGGAATGAAAAAAATGAGCAGGGTATCAAGGAACTGAATGAACATGAAGCACATGAATACAGGTGTTGTAAGTGTCCAAGAAGGGGAAGAGAAGGGAAAAGGAACAGAAAGAGGAATAGAGGAAATAATCACTGAAAATTTCTCATGTCGTAAGAAAGATATAAAATTACAGATCCAAGAAGTACAGCGTCCCCAAAAAGAACAAACCAAAACAGATCTAATACACTTACTAATCAGATTCTCAAATGTCAACGACAAAGGGAGAATTTTTAAAGCAGCCAGAGAAAATCAATCCATAACATACAAGAGAAGCTCAATAAGACCATGGGTGAATTTCTCAGCAGAAACCATGGAGGCAAGAAGGCAGTGCTATGATATAGTTAACATTCAGAGAAAAACTGCCAACCAAGAATTCTATACCCAGAAAAACTCTCCTTCAAAAATGAGGGGGAGATTAAAATATTTTCAGACAATCAGTGAGTGAATTTGTGACTAAGATACTGGCTCTACCAGAAATATTAAAAGGAGCACTACAGACAGATAGGAAAAGGCAGGAGAGAGACGTCTGAAGAAGAGTATAGAAATGAAGACTATCAGTAAAGTTAAAAATAAGAAAAACTGGATATGACATATAAAATGGAAAAGTCAAAATGGTAGAAGAAAGCACTGCCTTTATAATAATAACATTACTATGTTAATGGATTAAACTCCTCAATCAAAAGCCACAGACTGGCAGAATGGATTAAAAAACAGGACCCATCTACATGCTATCTACAGGAGATGCACTTTAGACCCAAGGACAAAAATAGGTTGAAAGTGAAAGGTTGGGAAACGTTATTTCATACAACCAACCACCAGAAAACAGCAGACGTAGCTATATGACAAATAAGACTTCAATTGTAAAACAAATAAAAGAGACAAAGAAGAATACTACGTAATAATAAAAGGAACAATTCCAACAAGATGACATAACAATCATAAATATTTATGAACCATCAAACATTAGGGACACCCAAATCAACAGGACAAGTTTTCTTGAGGTTTGCTCTTATGAAGCATATATATGTAGGGGAGAAGCTTACCCTACCTATAAGTATTCCCAAGAGTAACTTCTGGAGGTCTTCTTTTGTTGCTCAGATGTGGCCTCTCTCTAAGCACAACTCTGCAAGAGAAATCAATGCCATCCCCCCTACATGATATCCAGGGATGAAAATCTCCCAGGCAGCATAGGAGATGAATCCCAGGGATGAACCTGGCCCTGGCACCATGGGATAAACAATACTATCCTGACCAAAAGGGGGAAAAGAAGTGTAACAAAAAAGGTAACAGTGGCTGAAAGAGTTCAAATACAGTCAAGAGGTTATTCTGGATGTCACACTTACACAAACTTCAGTAAGGCATTCCTACCTATCACAGCTAGCTGAATCCAAATGAAAACCATTCCTGCCAATCCTAAAGAACACCTACGGTGTTATATAAGATTCTACAAAGGTTTCATGTACTAGGGTAACTTTTCAGAAACCTACAACTCCAGATGGGTCCCTGGACCAGATAAGCCCTGAAATGCAGAGGGGGCACCCTCTCCAGAACATCAACTAGTTCTATCCATCTATTCCATATTACTGATAGCCCCTTCCAACATGAAAATACAAGAATGGGCATAGCTCAATTACCCCTAAAGAATAGGAGAAAGATCAAAGGTGATAGTGGAGTGTAACAAATTACTTTGATTACTGAATCATTACATTAATATTTCTTTTAGTCTCTGTGCTGTTTTTGAAATTGTTTATGTCCCCTAGAAGAGCCAGGTTTTAATCTAAGTCCCATTTCATAAAGGCAGAATAATCCCTATTCAATACTGTATGTTTGAAACTGTAATCAGATCATCTCCCTGGAGATGTGATTTAATTAAGAGTGGTGTTAAACTGGATTAGGTGACAACATGTCTCCACCAATTTGGGTGGGTCTTGATAAGTTTCTGGAGTCCTATAAAAGAGGGAACATTTTGGAGAATGAAAGAGATTGAGAGAGAGCCAGAGAAGAACGACACAGCCACGAGAAGGAGAGAGCCCACTAGCCAGCAACCTTTGGGGATGAAGAGGGAAAATGCCTCCCGGGGAGCTTCATGAAACCGGAAGCCAGGAGAAGAAGCTAGCAGATGATGCCGTGTTCACCGTGTACCTTTCCAGATGAGAGAGAAACCCTGACTGTGTTTGCCATGTGCCCTCCCACTTGAGAGAGAAACCCTGAACTTCATCGGCCTTCTTGAACCAAGGTATCTGTCCCTGGACACCTCTAATTGGACATTTCTATAGACTTGCTTTAACTGGGACATTTTCTCAGTCTTAGAACTATAAACTAGCAAATTATTAAATTCCCCTTTCAAAGGCCATTCCGTTTCTGGTACATTGCATTCCAGCGGCTAGCAAACTAGAACGGTCTCCAATATCTTAGAGCAGTTAAAATTGTGGAACTGTAAGCCATACCAAACTGAAATCAGTTCTACAACTAATTGTTGTGCTGTGCTTTGAAGTTTATTGTTTTGTATATATGTTACTTTTCACAAAAAAGACAAAGTTGATTGTGATGATTAAAAAATATTTATTCCTTCTAGACTCCTATATTCTAGAGCAGCCAGAAGGAAAGATCTGAGATGATGGTATGGCAGCCCATGACAAACTCTGGGATCTGTCCTGTAACCACTTGTTGAGAGTGCTTTCAAAACTGTTGCTTATTTCTTTCTTTGCTTTGTATATATGTTATATCACACAATAAAAAAAGTTAAGAAAAAGAAAAAGAAAAATCCGTGGCACACAATAAGATCCATGTCCATAAAGTAATTGGAGAGAACACAAAAATCTTAGCGTTCTGGAGGATATCAAAAGGAAGACAGAGAGGGGCAGTCTAAGGCAATATGGTTCCCAGACTTTGCTGCAAATTGGAAATCACCTGTCTCCTCCCCCAACTCCCCCATCCCACCACCTACCTCCCACCATTCTGGTTACACCAGTATGGGGTGCATTCCAGGGCATCAGGATTTCTTAAATGCCCCCAGGTGATTCTAATGTGCAGCAAAATTTTGAAACTATAGGTCCAAAGTTTATTCAGGAACTCAATGCCCCTGCAGGCCAGCAATCCCCTTTGAGGTAAGTCTACCTGAATTGGTTTTCCACCTAGACTGATGGTTGCAGTGGGGCAGAGTGAACTCCTTCAGCTGGGCTTTCAGAGCAGTTGTGGCACCACCTGTATGGAAAATACACAAGTCTTCAATTATACCTTAGCTTTGTACTCTCTGAACAGTATGGATGAGTTTATAACTTGAGTCCAAGAAACTTGTAAGAGAAAAGAATTGTCATAACTTCCCTTCAAAAACAAATTAAAATTTCCCCCAGTGCTCCAACTCATTTGGGTAGAGATGCACCCCATTTTAGTCTTTTAGAGGTCCTTTCCCCAGTCCCAACATTGTCCTACATGCCAAGGATTCCTTCAGAGAGCAAAATATCCTGGGAGGATCTCTACCTCCTTTCATCAGTGGCACCAGATCACCTCAAAATGCACACTACCCAAACCCATATGTTGCATTTGTTTTTTGTTTTTTGTTTTGTTTTCTTTTGTTTTTGTTTTTTTTTTGGCGGGGGGGTGCATGGTCCAGGAATCGAATCCATGTTTCCCACATGGAAGACAAGCATTCTACTACTGAATCACCCATGCATCCCCACATATGTTTTTTAAAAGACTGTGGAAACCATTCTGTCAATAACCACAAAACAGGCTTTACAAATAGGTTATCATTAATTAAAGAAATCAGTTTCAGTAAATCAATGAAATGTTCACTTGTCAAACTGATTGGAGACCAGGTTTGCTTAATTTCCCAATTAGGAGATTTTCATACCTACTTCAGACTGCAAAAGAATAACAAACATGAATTCTGTCTTCAAAACCTTATAATCTCATAATCCTAATGTAAAGAAATAAAGTGGCAATGAAAGTACAGATTAAAAGCACAGTAATCAGAAAAGGAAGATATATATTTATCATGGGGAAGAGGAATAAGAGACAAGGGGATCAGAGAAGATTTTATCATGGAAAATGACATTTGAACTAAACACTAAAGAGTAGCTTTGATTAGCCTATGCAATGAATACTTATCATTTATTTCCATAAAATACCAATATACTGAGTACAGCAGGAATTATCATTATCATCTCAATTTTCAAATGAAAAAAAAAACCTGAGATCAAAGGTGACTTATGTAAACTATTCAATTTCACACAGCTACGTAAGGATAAAATTTGGACTTGTCTGCTGATAACTCATTCCACTTTCCCAAAATAGCTCACTTAATGGATATTTTTTATATGATAATCATACTAAATGTTGTAGGGAAAAAAAGTACTTTTATTGGCAGGGAAGCCTCCCTTCCCATGCTAATCAAGAAGTTTTTCTTACAGAGAAGATAGGATTCAACAAATAAGTATGACTGCTGAATCATTATATTGATATTTCTTTTAGTCTCCACTGTCTTGGAGCAGTCAAAAGGAAAAACCTAAAATTGCAGAACTGTAACCCATACCAAACTCTGAAATCTGTTCTGTAACTAACTGTTGCAGTGTGCTTTGAAATTTATTGCCTTTTTTGTATATATGTTATTTTTCACAATAAAAAAATAAAAACAAAAAATTTTTCTTGAACAATGTGCTTCCAGTTTATCTACCCACATGAGAAACTTAAAGATTCAAGGAAATTGAAAGTAGTTTCTCATAAAAAAGCTGAGAGCACCAGACCAAGAAAACAGGAACCCGCTCAAAACCCAGAAGAAGTCAACCCTTGGTTGGTATAATCACACTGGCAAAGAACTTTCATAGTCGGATGGTGTATTACTTTGCTAAAGTTACCAGAATGCAATATACCAGAAATGGAACAGCTTTTTAAAATCTATTAAGTTGCAAGTTTACAGTTCTAAGGCCATGAAAATGTCCAAATTAAGGCACCAACAAGAGGTTATCTTCACTCAAGAAAGGCTGATGCTGTCCAGAGCACCTCTTGTCAGCTGGAAAGGCCCCCAAGAGGTTGCCTTCACTCAAGAAAGGCTGATGCTGTCCGGAGCACCTCTGGTAAGTTGGAAAGATCCCTGGCTGACCTCTGCTGGTCCCTTGCTCCTGGGCTCTGCTGCTTTCAGCCTCTCCCGTAGGGGTTCCTCACCTGGCTTCTCCAGGGCTGGGTTTCATCTCTTGTCTTCTCTTGGCTCTCTCCAGGTCCTGGCTTACTTAGCATTTCATGGGAAGGCTCATGGAGATGTCTGCTGGGCCCTGTAATTACAAACGCCTTGGTTCTTGTATTACTCTGCTGGCTCTGAACTCTCCCTAAAATGTTTCCCCTTTTAAAGGACTCCAGTAAACTAATCAAGACACACCTTAAATTGGTGGAGTCACAGCTCCATCTAATCAAAAGATCACACCATAACTGAGTAGATTATATATCCATGGAAACAATCTAATCAAAAGATTCCACCCTAAACAATACTGAATGAGGATTAAGAGACCACAGCTCTTCTGGGTACATAAAATTTTCTAACCAGCACAGATGGGTTCTAGGTTTATTCCATTTTTCCAAGAAAGTAAGTTCAGGGTGTCATACTGTGCATTAGGAATTGAAAGGAGAGTGACAGAGTCACCTTTATTTGAACTCACAGGCTCTACCTGAGAATCATGAGCGCCCCCTATTTATTTTATTAAAATGTTTGCTTTTTCTTGAGATCAAGAATAGAAAACAAATGCAAATGAGTGAAGCTGTGTTTTACTAATTCACACACAGATCCCTTCCGAACTTTATCATTAAAAAATAATGGTAGTTTCAAAGGTTAGATTTGACAGTGACAGAGAAGGATACCAGAGAGGCTGGCAGGGGAAGTCACTGAATCCCAGGGTACTACACAGTGTGTCTTATACTTTGGCTGGTGTACTAACTCCATGCCCTGAAGAGTGAATACTGCAGATCAAAGCACTGCCAACCACATCATGTCTTTGTCAAAAAAATTCCCGAGTGCAGTGCATGGTGAGCAGCATTAGGGCCTATTATAAAAAAGAAAAACTATTTCCCATGTTTGTTTTTCCAATGTTTAGGTGATGCAATGGGATCAAATTGTTATTTAAAAAATTTATTTGACTGAGAAAACAACAATAAAAGTATAGTTAAGGTCCCCATAAGCTTTGTTGGTATTTTAAATTCCATGTGCAACACTCAATTCATAGAAAATAGTCCCCTTTTGAAATGATTTGTGAAACTACAATAAAATGCTTGTTGCAGAAATACTTAAGAGAGATGCTAACACAGCATACGTTTTAGTTGGCTTTTACATTCATGTCTTATATTCTTGTGTTGTACTGTTTCTCTTATTAAATAAATCAAAGTGCCTTACACTTCTTGCCACATCACGGGAAGAAAATAATTTCCTTTCAATGAAAAAATGATTACAAAGAAACTGCCTGACAATTTTAATAACTCAACTGGCAAAAGACTGCCTAGGAGTTTAGCTTTTGGAAGCTAACATCAGCCTTGTTCCTCATCTTGGGGATACAACAAATATGTTTCTTTCTTGATGGTCAGAAAGAGCAACTGCAAAATGCAAAACGAAACTCAAGAGTATTTTACGAAGAATACTAGTATTACTCACAACCAACTTCATGAAAGATGCTGTGCTAGTCTCTTTTAATAATCATTTAATCTTAAGCCCCCCTGCAAATTATATAGGCATTATTATCCTTATAGTACACATGGCAAATTAAGAGAAATCTGAAAATTTTTCATGTCACAACACTAATAATTGGCAAAGTTAGGGTTTAAACCCTGTCCGTATGCTTCCAAACTCAGAATTCATACTACACTACCACATGAATATCTAAATGATATATATTTACCAAATCTTTGGGCTTAATACTAAAATCTCATATAAAGCCCCAAAAATAAAACTAAAAATTTATAGTAGAACTATCCAGTGTGAAGGGATCTTTACATCAGCAAAAATTTGAAGAGTACCTATTATGGGCAAGGAATATTTTTCTAAAAGCTGTGGGAAATATAAAGAGTTATAAAAGAGAGTCACAATTGACCCATCTGACATGCACAGTAGCTTAAACTTTAACCAATAAGTGACCTATACCTCATTATGTACTAAAACTCATACCCATCATCACCATTTTCTTACATATGTTCTATGATTAAGCATGTAATCAAACTACACATGCTCAATAATTAGATCATGTCTAACTTTGTTATGTTGAGCCATTATGCTCATTATCCTAAAACCTGTCCATTTTTTGATACCATAAACCTATCAGCATAAATGCAGTTCAGGGAAACAGATTTTTAGGCTGATAAGACATCTGATCTCCTGCTTCCTCGCCTAGTGATAAACTCCTTTTCTCTTTGAAAGTCCGGTGGCTCAGGAATTGGTCATTTCAGCAAATAGGGGAGAGAATCCACCACTTTTGATTGTTATCAAAAGGTTGCGTTTTTGACCAGTAAGCTCATAGTTCTGCCAGAGCAGAGAATTTCTGCAGAAAAATAAAGAGGTCAAAGGAGCCCAGGTTTTAGATAAACTGCTATGTTCATAATCTAATTTAATAGGGAAGCTCCAAGCTTACTGTATAATTTTCCAAAATGTAGACAATTAAATTAGCAGTAGCAATATAAATATACACATACATGTTTAAAATAGCCATACATATTTAAAACAGAAACATATTTCTCATTTACTCATTAGGACAATCATGTTTCACAAGTACAACAGATATTCCCAATTTTCCACTGGAAAAAGTAAAACATAATCCAATACAAAGGATAATACTATTGTGCTCAAAACACAGCCAAAGAAATAAGCTTAACACTGAAAAGATGCTTAAAGAGTATAAACTACATGTATTTGCTGTCAATAGTTTTTTAAATAATTTTGGGTTATACAATAAAAAAATGTTCTTTTAGATAGATCAGAAAATTGATTCCTAAACACGAATATAAAAACCACCGATAATCCTATCACCCAGGCTGACTACTATGTGCCTTTTGATACATTCCTTTCCACACTTATTTTTATGTACTCTGAATACATGTATATATTAAAATAAGAAATATTACAACACATACCGCTTGGTAACTTGCCTTTTCCACTTAACACTATTTCTACAACAAGAATTGTCTCTCTCTACCTCATCTTAATGATTGCATGGCAAACACTGTAGAGATAAACTACCATTTATTTAAACAGTCTCCTGTTTTGTGATATTCTAATTGCTCCTGAACTCATTAATCCCACATAAAGGGATCACTGGAAACAGCTAACAGAAGGAAGTTTGGTAATAAAATTTGGGAGGTGCTAGGACAAAATTGCAAAAGGCTTTCAAAATCCACATGAACCCTTAAATAAGGACTCTGTTTATCACTAGGACATCAGATGCTGAACCCATACACAATGAAGGAAACCTGGGAGCCTTACATCTGACAAAAGCCCAGAAATGTCCCATACAGAGTGGCTCAGACACTGGGTCAGGGCTAAATCTGTAGGAAGAAATATCAGTGGGCTGAACCATGAGGGAGTGGGGACAGGGGCTGACACAACTGTCCTTTTCATTCACCCTCTCTGCACACGCAAATCTCACCTGTCCTGGAAAGCTCAGCTAAAGTCTAGTTCCATAGCCTTTAAAACTTATCTACTAACCCTGATCTCATTCCTTAAATTCCTGTGGTATATTCTAGCCACACCTCATCATTTAAACATTTCATTACAATCTGGCTTTTCATCTTTTTTAGCTGTTATCCCTTCAAGAAGTCAGCAAGACAGTCGAGCCCAGGTGCTCCATCCAGCATATTTCTTTGTTGTCCCATGGCAGCAACCATCACAGAAATATCTGTTGCACATAAAATACTCCCACTGAAAAAAATTCTTCTTTTCTTGATTGAGAAAAGGTGACTAAGAAGACTCAAGCATACCCACAGCATAGGGGGCCGAGCTGGTAACTGGGAGCTCAATCAGTGAGTCCTTATTCCTGAAGTTGGAGGAAACCCAAGTTGGATTTCTCACTTTTATCCATCTTTGGCTCACTGGTCCACTATGGCTCTTGAGATTTGCTCTCGGTGTGAGAACTGTATCTGGCATTTCTCTTCCCAGAGCAAGATTTCAATCACACATTTCCAGGATTTACGTAGAAGCTGGATACAGAAAATGCAAGGGGCTGCTGTGAGAATAGGCATCTTTGTGGTCCAAGCACAGCCTACGTGTTTGCACTCAATCAGCATCTACTTGGACAAATGCCTGTGTATTTCAGAGGTGCTCTCAGAGCCTGCTGACGTGGCCATCCCTTGAGGAGTGACTTCTCTTGTGAATGAACAGACAATGTGATATGCAGTGATTCTCCAAAGTCAAACTTCAATATAGCGCAGCTTGCAAGCAGAGCCCTGCTTAAACTAATTTACAGTCACATCTGACCCCATGCCCAGGCCTTATCAAGTAACAAGGGCATTAGCTCACAGCACTTTTTTTTTTTATCATCACATAGTTGCATATTCATCATTTCTAGAACATTTGCATCAATTTAGAAAAAAATAAAAGACAACAGAAAAAGAAATAAAACGATAACAGAAAAAAAAAAGATTATACATGCCATACCCCTTACCCCTCGCTTTCATTTACCACTAGCACTTCAAACTAAATTTATTTTTTAACATTTGTTCCCCCTACTATTTATTTTTTTAATTAATTAAAAAAAATTAACACAACATTTAGAAATCATTCCATTCTACATATGCAATCAGTAATTCTTAATATCATCACGTAGATGTATGATCATTTCTTAGTACATTTGCATTGATTAAGGAAAAGAACTAGCAAAACAACAGAAAAAGATATAGAATGATAATATAGAGAAAAAAATAAAAATAATAATAAAAAAATATATATATATATAAAAAAACACAAACAAAAAAAAAAAAACTATAGCTCAGATGCAGCTTCATTCAGTGTTTTAACAAAATTACATTACAATTAGGTAGTATTGTGCTTTCCATTTTTGAGTTTTTGTATCTAGTCCTGTTGCACAGTCTGTATCCTTTCAGCTCCAATTACCCATTATCTTACCCTGTTTCTAACTCCTGCTGGTCTCTGTTACCAATGACATATTCCAAGTTTATTCTCGAACGTCGGTTCACATCAGTGGGACCATACAGTATTTGTCCTTTAGTTTTTGGCAAGACTCACTCAGCATAATATTCTCTAGGTCCATCCATGTTATTACATACTTCATAAGTTTATTCTGTCTTAAAGCTGCATAATATTCCATCGTATGTATATACCACAGTTTGTTTAGCCACTTGTCTGTTGATGGACATTTTGGCTGTTTCCATCTCTTTGCAATTGTAAATAATGCTGCTATAAACATTGGTGTGCAAATGTCCGTTTGTGTCTTTGCCCTTAAGTCTTTTGAGTAGATACCTAGCAATGGCATTGCTGGGTCGTATGGCAATTCTATATTCAGCTTTTTGAGGAACCACCAAACTGCCTTCCACAGTGGTTGCACCATTTGACATTCCCACCAACAGTGGATAAGTGTGCCTCTTTCTCCGCATCCTCTCCAGCACTTGTCATTTTTTGTTTTATTGAAAATGGCCATTCTGGTGGGTGTGAGATGATATCTCATTGTGGTTTTGATTTGCATTTCTCTAATGGCCAGGGACATTGAGCACTCACAGCACTTTTAACAGCCAAATTGTTTCTTGTAACAGAAATTATTTTAAAAATTATAACAAAAATCTAAAGATTTGGAGAATCAGTGTTTCTTTTACCTCTGAATCACTGTATCAGATTTTCTTCTTGAATTTCAATTTTACGCCATGAGAGAAGAAAATATTTCCTTTCCAAAGCACTAAGAAAGGTGCATTTTAGACAATCTATTCTTTCTTTTAAGAAAAATCACCTTCATCTTTCCAATGAGTGGGCATTAAGAGAGAAATCATATTTTGAATAAAGAAAACAGTTTGCTACTGTTGGTACATATTATAAGAAATCTATTATCTATAATTAAGTAAAAATTGGAAAAAATTAAAGGGGCCAATTTGCCTATAAAAAAAACATTGTCCCCAGGTTCTCGTGCAATTAGAGGATACCACTGAACATAAACACCAAATCACGTGGACCTTACAGTCTGATTTTAGGATTCTGATGTTCAAATTACACATGGAATGGATCCCTATATAATTGTATTGTCTGGGATTATACCACAAAATATTTTGTCAATAGGGTTATTTTTGTGCAATAAAAAGTTGAATTACTGAAAGAAGCCCATAGGAAATAGTATTCACCTATAATTAATAATGTATAATCTAGAGAATGTTTCTATTTGTAATATGTCACCCAAAGAGTGCACGCCATGACCGAGCACTTTGACCATGAAGTGTTCGATAAATTTAGGAATGGTACTGATTAAGAGGCACCTCAGTTTCAGGGGGAATTCGTTTCTAATAAGTCCACCTATCATTTAAGTGAAAACAGACTAAATTACTCTGAAAGTATAATCAGAGATAAGCCAACAGCTCTGTTCAAAATTTTATACTCCTAGAAAGAGCCCACTTGATAATATTAATATTATTAAACCCACAGTGACTATTCATTGGCCAGTAATCTGAAAAACATTTGAATACCTGTTTAACTTTTCTCTTTGAAACACTTTCTGGAGGTGACAAGTTCAGTAAAATTACATATTTTTTTATCATGGTGATGAATATGCAACTATGTGATGATAAACAAAGCCATTGATTGTACACCAGGTATCGAATGTTTGGATACTAAGAATGTATGTGCTTGCACATTGTTGTAGTAATAAAAATTTTTTTAAAAGATGACATTATGAGATTAAAAAATTACATATTTTTTATTTCATCTAAGCTTAATGCAAGTCAAACAGGTGTTTCAATAGTATTACCTCTAAATTGTCTGATCCATAAATATAATGAGCATAACAAACACTAAAAGTCGAGTGAATCATAAATGAAGTGTGCCTGGGTCATGGCGTGCTGGCACCTGAGTGGCAGACAAGGATGGACAGCAGGGAACTAGAGCCAGTTTCAGGACTAAACCCCCATATGGGTCACTACTAATACAAACTAGAATACCCACAGAGGAATAGTGAACTTGGATTCAATTTTTCAGAATGCAGAGCCATCTAGTTGACCATGTGAGACATGGAAACAAGTTTTGGTTCCATGCAGTGATAAAACATAGGAAAGAAATCATCAACATGATTCCAAGAGACTTTATTTTGAAACAGATCCTAGTATACAGCTAGAGGGATCAAGATATTGAGAGGACTGCTCTACCCTTGAGGAAGACAATTGGCAAATTTAACCAGGATCAAATATGAGAGGGTTTGGGGGCAGGGATCCAACTCCAAAGGGAGGAGTAACTGAAATACAAATAAGGAACATGAGGCAGGATTTCAAGTAGGGATGAGCAACTGGTGAAGTTGATGGAAAGTATTCCTTGACTCTGAGTCCTTATCCCAGATACACTGACAATTGTGCTTATAGCAGATTTAGTTGTTCAAGATCATTTACTTTGATGATGATCTAGGATTAATATTGGAACTGAGGCAGAAGGACAATGAATGAGGCTGAGCAATAAATGAATGAAAAAAATGATTCAAGAAGAAATAACATAGACAATTCTATCATGAGGAATTGGAAAGTAACAGTTTATATCATCTAATGCAACAGATGAAACAAACAGTGTTTTGAGGGAAGTTTGAAGTCTATCTTACAGTCAGCGAATCATCCATCAATTTATGATTTATATTTTACTTAATTTCAAAAAATCTTCTATTTGCACAAGCTTAACAGAAAGCATACATGCAGGACTGCTAGTGTAATGATGGCTACACACTGAATTACCACCGTTTCCCCTTCTCTGTGAAATCATCCAAAAGCAACAAGAAGAATGGAGAAAAAATGTGAACTCCAATTTTGGTGAAACTTGGAAACAAGTTATAAGTTATCTATAATAGTGGTCAAAACAGCCAAGCATGAGAAAGTCATGTTAGAATATGTGGAGCTGTCAGGACCAAGATATTCTCCACGGTAGATCTCACAAATCACCAAAGATAACACACCTCTTGAAAGATCAAGGCGTGCACTGAGGAGACCAGTAGCTATATCCCTTGCCTGCAACAACATGTACAACCTACACAATGCATATATAACCTACCAAACACACACACACACAACTGACCTTGATCAACTTTGGGAAACTCTGAGAATTAAGCAGATAAACCAACTGAGAAGAGATCCTTCACATGGTGGAGCTCCGCTAGCCTGGCCTCTCATATATAAAACCTCCAGGAGGAGCTGGTGTTACCATTTCTTCTGCCCTTGGTTTCTGCGCTTTGCGCAGCACCCCGGACAGCGCCCTGCTGGGGGCAGAGCACATGGAGATTCACAAGCTCCGCAGTCCATAGCAGCCACTACGAGAAGGGTCCTGGGAAGAATTGCCACTTTCAGTAGAAAACAAGTGGCGGTTACTAGTTTTGATGACTTTGTACTTTGGATCTGAATTTGCTGCACCTTTCTTTATACTAAGACACCAACTGCTTAAGAACTAAGAATGTTTTAGTCCATCCACGAAATGGCTATGAAGAGAAGCATTTTAAAAAAGTGCAGTTCGGAAATACGGCTCAAACTGTTTAACGATATAGTATATTGGATATATTTGTAAGTAAACCTACTACAAGAACACCTTACCAAAAATAAACCTCTGGGAAAACCAATTTCATACAACGTTGACTAAATTTTTTAAGGATTCCATCACATTTTCTTTACAAATTTACTACTAAAAATCACTACAGACCCTGGATGATTAACGGTATGTGAATATATTATATATATCAACAAAATGGTATTAAAATTTTTTAAAATCACTGTAGAAACAAAGGAGCAAAATTTACTAACAATAAACTTTGTTAATAATTGTATTAATATGGATTAAAAATAAAAGGGAAACAAATGTTAAAATAAATTTAGCTGATTGAAATGTTAGTGATCAATGAAAGGGAGGGGTAAGGGATATGGTATGTATGAATTTTTTTCTGTTTTCTTTTTATTTCTTTTTCTGAATTGATGCAAATGTTCTAAGAAATGACCATGATGATGAACATACAATTATGTGCTGATAAAAAAATAACCCAATTATAACACTTAAGAACATGTTAGTTGCTGGAATCCAAATGAAACTTACTGCTAGTTCAAAAGAATTCGTGTATATATTAAAAGCTATGACTTCTTTTAAGATCTTTATTAATAACTCTTAATAATACCTGTTAATTATATCAACCAACAATACTGTTAATTTTTCCCTTTCAAGTCTGTAGATATAAATATAATCTTTCTTTCATCCCAAATAATAATAATAATAATAATTGTATTAAAGAATTCCATCAGAAAATTTGCAAAGAAAAATTGTGTACAAGTACTCAGCTATTAATTTTAAAAACAGAGTTAAATTCTCATCTTTAAGAGGGGAAAACCACAAAGCAGAAACGAAACAATTCAGGTAGGTGATGATAAGCAATAGTAGGAGATGAAACATGAACTAATGACCTTTTTAGTGGTATAGAAGAAAAAGAAAATCAGATGAATTCACCACAAAAATAAAGATGAAATTGAAAGGTCAAAGTGAGAAAGATATTATAGAAAATATTCTAAGAATCAAGCAAGATGTAAACTACAAAAATGTATAAAACTAAATAGAAAAAAAAGTAAATGAAAATAAAGAAAAATCTTAAAAAGGATTAGGTAGAAAATGATGCTAATGGAAGATAGGAAAAAGAGATTTAACATATGCATAAAAGGGAGAGGGATTTGAAAAGCTCAAGTATTTAAAAACATAATTCAAGGAAACTTCCCAAATTTATTTAAAAGATCATCTGACTCTCTGTATCAGGTACATGTAAGTCAGGAAAAACTGACCCCAAGTAGTCAGATTCATATATAGGGTAGGAAAGTCATCAGACTGTAAAGATAAATTCTTAGGAACCCAGACAAATAATCAAGCCACGTATAAGGACCTAGACTTCTCACAACATAATTCAACACCAAAGATGATGGAACAACTGCTGTAATATACTCAAGAGAAAAAAATTACGAAACTAGGATTTCCCATTCACTCAAGCCACATTTAAGAATAAAGCTTAGACAGAGAGTCCACAATATAAAATAAATCCAAAAATATCACTCTTTAGGAATCACCTGATGGTGAACTTCATTCAGCCAAGAGACGACTAGAAAAAAAACATAACAAAAATACTAATGATGAGCGTCGAATAGATTTATTGGCATAGCTATAATCAAAACCTAGAGGAATGAGCATGTCAGAGGAAAATGGAAAGGCCTTGCTTAAGTCATGTAACTATGATAAAACTAGCACAAATTCAGAGGTGAAGGGTAGAAGATGGAAAATAGAATAAGTAAAATAAATGACTTATCTGTAATACCTGATAATAAAAGGATATCATTAAAAGATCTTCTTTTAAGATCAATTGAAGCATAAGTATGTTTAAGAGGATATAATAAACTCTAAAAGATATAAAGATTGACTGAAATTGACAAGTGATTAAGACAGAGGAAGATGGAAGAAGAAATGCACAAATTCCATAGAAGAATAAGATAATGCATAAAGAAACAGAATATTATAGGTTTTATGTACAGTTATAATTAGAGATAAGCAAAGGAACAAAAATTCACATACTCTTAAATATACATGAACAGCATACAAAAAATAAAGCAAAATCAACAAGCCACATAGTAAAAAAGACTTAAAAATAGCTATAAAGAACAGAAAATATAAAATAAAGAATTCATACCATATACAACTTTTATAACCACAGTGATAATTAGGCTAAATTTACTAATCAAATATGAAATAATTTCATATTATATCATAAAATGAAACCCAACCCTATACCATAAACATATAACATACATACACATATCATACAAAGAAGGCTTCAAACTTAACAATAAGAGAACCCAACTATAAAATGGGCAAAATATCTGAACAGTCATCTCACCAAAGAAGATACAGAGATGTCAGAAAACATATGAAAACTGTTCATCATTATATGAAATCAGGGAATTACAAATTAAACGACAATGAGTTAACAATACACCTTTGGCCAAAATCCAAAACACTGATAACACCAAATGCTGGTGAAGATGTGGAGCAACAGGAACTTCCACTCACTGCTGGCGGGAATGAGAAGTGGTATATACAGACACTTTGGAAGACAGCATGGTGGTCCCTTATTAAAATACTAAACACAGGCTTTCCACATGATCCAGCAATTGTACTCCTGGGTATTTACCCAAATGAGTTGAAAACTGATGTCCACCTAAAAACCTGTACAGCATCTTTGCTCATAATTGGCAAAATCTGGAAAACAATCAAGATGCCCTTCAAAAGGTGAATGTATAAACAAACTGTGATATATCTATACAATAGAGTATTATTCAGTGATAAAACAAAATGAGTTATCAAACATGAAAAGACATGAAAGAGCCTAACTGCATATTTAGTGAAATACGTCATTCTGAAACATCCACATAATGTATAATTCCAATGATATGACATTCTGGAAAAGACAAAACCGTATAGAGATAGTTAAAAAAATATATACTAGCTATCAGTGGTAGGGAGGCAGGGAATAAGGGTTGAATAGGTGGCGTGCAGGGTATTTTTTGGGTAGTGAAATTCTTCTGAATGATACTATAAGGTGGATACATGACATTATGCATTCATCAAAACCCAGAGACTGTACAACACAAAGAGTGAACTCTAGTGTAAATTACTGACTTTAGTTAATAATAATAGTGCATCAATATCGGTTCAATTTTAAATGCACCATAATAACAAGGCAAGATGCTAATAATTGAAACTGTTGGGAATGGTGGGGCAGAATAGGGATATGCAGAAAACCTCTGTACTTTCCGCTTAACTTTTCTGTAAACCAAAAACTGCTCTAGAAATAAAGCCAATTTTTCTAAAAAGGCTCACCTAAAATAAGTTGTCTCTGAAAGGCAGACATAAATAATAAGAAATCAGGAGTCACTGTCTTAAAATACTGAAATAAGACAGCAATAAGGGAAGACTAGGCCTATCATGTAAGAAAAAGCAGTTTTGTACTTAAAACAGAGTGATGCCGCATCATGAAACCAGACAAGTGGAACAAAACTTGAAAGTCCAAAATTAAACTCTATACATATTAAACTTTAAAATATGATCAGGTGGCATAAAAATTATGGGGAAAAGATAGACTATCCAAAACAGTTTTTGGAGAAGTAGGTAGTCATTTGACAAAAATAAATTCCAAAAGAATCAAAGATTTAAATCATAAATATAATGGAAAGAAAAGCATGGAATTTCTTTATAACTTTGGAATAGGGAAAATCTTTCTAACCATGACTTAAAATCCAGTAGTAGTAAAAAATATTGATACATTAAATACAAATTTCTGTACAGCAAAAAATATAAACAACATCAAAAGGCAAAATTATAAAATACTTGGAACCTGTATCACAATTGAAGTTCAAATCTTTCTACTATGTAAACTGCCCAAGAAAAATTAATAATACAATAGAAAAAATGAAAAGATAATCTAAACACTGGAAACTGAAAAGGATCTCAAAGGTAGGAAAAGATATTCAACCCCACCCAATATGTAATTAATATAAAATAAAGCCCTGCTGATAAATTATTTTACCTATCAGATTGGGAAAAATCAAAATACTTGATAATATACTTTCTTGAGAAAACACTCCAACACTGCTATTGGGAAGGCACTCTAGCAGCATTTACCAAAATACAAGTACACACATCTTGTCCCAGAAATCCACATTGAAGAATTTATCCTTTACTAGTACAGAGGCAAAAGGACATGTACCCAATTGTTAACTGAAATATCTTTATAATTGAAAAATATTGGAAACGATCTAAATGCCAATCAACATGAAACTGATTAAATAAATTATGGGCATCTATGTGATGGAATTATCTATAACCATAACAGAAAATGAGAAATCTCATATAATTATAGAGAAAGGTTTCCATCGGTTATTTATATATTTGATGTTACGTGGAAAATGCAACATGCAGAACAAGGCACTTGATATACTACCATTTGTGTATAAAGGGGATGAGAATAAAATTAATCTGCATTTTCTCCTATAGACATTTAAAGATTCTCTGGCAAGATAAAAATGGGGTGATGGGAACTCAATATGTAAGCACAGGTATGAGAAGGAGACTTCTCACTGTATATATTCATCTTACCCTTTTGGATATTTGAATTATATAATAGTGTTACCTATTTAAAGATGAAAGCATTTCTAAATATAAATTAAAATATACTTAATTTTACAATATTTAAACATACAATTATTAATAATCTAAATATTCAATATAAAGATAAGTGCAAAAGAGCCATATTATGAGTAGAAATTATGGAAATGGAAAAAAGTACTAAAAAAGAACGCTTAAGATGGCTCCTATTTTATGGCACAAAATTCAGTTTAAATTTTCTGGCAGTCAAAGAACGAAGAGTTACATAACTATCATTACTCATAACCAAAAGCATATTGTCTAATTTCCCTACTATGAATGACCTCGCCAAGTAGGTCCCATAGGGCAAAAACTTGGGATAGGAATACCTCTTACCTACAGTTTTTAATACATTTAAATGCAGAGGTGAGAAAAAATAAAAGTAAATAGTATGGTACTTTGTTCTGTGTCAGCTTAACTAAGCTGGGACCAAACTTCCCAGAAAATATTTCCCTGTAGGACTCCAAGTTAGATTTAGCCAAAAGAAATATTTGAGTTAAAGTTGGATGCCGGAAATGACATAGCTGCCACTACTCCCTAAAGGTATATGTGTATGTGCTGAGAGACAAAGTAGAGATGCCAGTGAATTCCAACTTTTCCCACTCTCCCCCACTCCAATTCTGCTTCCTAAATGCCAGCCTGCTTATCAACAGCCACCCAAGAACCACCACCAGACACAGAAGCAATAGCCTTCCTTAGACATCACCATCCCAACAGCTGGATGAACATGGTTTCCAATATTCCTTTGCAAATTCCAACTGATCTCTCATGCCAGTATTTCTCTCATCCTCTGATCCTCCAACTACCCCTTTTGGACCTCACTTCCCCAGCTTTTTCTAGCAAGGTCTTATTCCTATAATAAATCCCTACTTGATAATGTTCACTGTTTTTCCGCTTTCTTAATTAATCATGGCTGAAATCATTGGTATGGGTCGGGGTTAGCAGTCCTAAAACACATGTCCAAAAAGGATGTAGTATAATGGCCTGAGTATTGAATTAGGCAAGAACCAGAGAAGAAAGGCCAACAGATTGAAGAAAGAAGTAGGTAAGAAAAAGGAACAGAGGGCCAAGCAGACAAGCAAAAAGATCTAGGAGGGGAGTGTTTTTTTATGGGGGGAGGGAAAAACAGGGTACAATATACATGCTATAAAATAATGATGCCACCTTAATCTGTCTCTAGTTCCCAAAACTGCATTTGCCCGGGGTACTCTTCAACTTTCCCATTTGCTTCAAGGTATGCAGCTATTTTCTGCCCCTCCTTATCTCAATCTGGAATGAGAAATCCAAGGTCAGAAATTCCTCCTCTACCCTCTACCCTGTATTTTTCCAGTGAGAAACTTTACATAAATTCCTTAAGACAGAGAAATTTATTTGCTTGCACCAAACTAAATTGTATCTCTTATAAAACTATAGAGGCACCAGGTCCACATAATAAACACTGCTTCCAATAGTTGGGTTTAAATTCACAGAAACTTTCTTCATAGCCATTTCTGGCTGATTCAACCTGAAAGCATCCTGCTTTATCATGGATTAAGAATGAATTTCAATGGGGGAATTAACAAATTTAGTCCAAGAATACAGATTTCTGATAATCTAACTTAACATGGAGTTTGAGTTTAGAGACCAGCACATTGGTTCAACTGAGAGGTACTCACTAACCTCATGGGAATGGTATTGATGATAATAATTAAAAACTAACTACTTGGAAGAGCTGTGTGCCAAGAGATTTACATGGACCATCTCATTTAAGCCTCAAACATCCTATGGTGTAATGTATAATGAATTCCTAGATGCAATTCAATGCCAAAAGATTAACACTGCAGTATGACAACTGACCAAACCTACTTAACTGCCAATCCTAGGATAGAGAAACAAGGGGGTGGGAGGTGTTTCCACATAGGAAGTAGAGGTAATAGGTCAAGAAAGGGAAAAATGAATGTATTTCCAAGTCACTCAGAAACTTTTACGCAGGTACAAGAAATTTTGGGACACAAGATTGTTTAATAGGAGATGCTTATTTTATGTTTATTGTTAGAAACCAAAGCTCTGTGTGGAATCTTGAATTTATGTTGGAGGAAGAGAAGGTAGGAAAGCATATACCTGTTTCTTCTTTCCCAAATCCCTTTTCTCATTCCTGAACTGCAGGAGACTAAACCCCCTGGGGCTTTGGTGACCCTATCACTGGGGTATGTTTATTTGATGGCTGATTTTGTACTGGGTACTTTTCTTTCTGCTATCATTTTGTAACACATACCAACCCTTTCCACTTCCCCTTTCTTTCCCTCAGATAACACAATGAATAAATAAAGATTTATTGGAACTGAAAAAAAAAAGGAAATCCAAATACATTATGTTAGCTTCCAGACACCTAAATGCAAAGCTCACATGCTGCTATAAAATTGAATAATTTTGTTTTCTTACATAAATGAAAGGCAGTTTCATCTGTACATTAAGATGCACTGCTGAAGAATATGTAAATTAGATCTAAATTTTACACTTAGCACCTTTTCTAATATTCAAAACATGTGCTTTACATAAAAAAAATATTTGCTGGAACAGGAAGTCATACATTTCAGTTCTTCTAAAAACTACCTTGTTATAAAAACAGAATCTGAAAATAAGAGGATCTAGGACACAATTCTGTTGATAACACTTAATTCTGGAATTTTACCTGCAAGGCACTATTTCTTTTCATTCTGGTAGTCATGGTAGCATTACAATCAACACTTCTTTGAAGAACAAATCCTAGAATACAAATCAGGATCATCAAGATTGGCACATAGAGGGCTCTTATCTAAGGAATTCAAGATCAGTAAATTCTAAAGTTAATCATATATTGAATTGAAGGAATCAAAGATAGGTAAATTCTAAGGAATGAAAGATAAATCTTGCCCTCTGTGTTCCTCAGCACTGCCTACAGCAGAGGTAACCATCTCCTATCTGGCATCGCAGCTGCCCTCAGATCCCTCCTGAAGCCCAACATGGTCAAAAAGGGCACCACAAAGCATCTCCAGCACCAGTCAGACAATATGTCAAAATGAAGTATATACTGCAGACACCACTGCCTGCCACCACACTCCAGCTTCCACAGTCATGGTCAACCCCAACGTGTTCTCTGGCATCGCTTTCGAAGGCAAGCCCTTGGGACACGTCTCCTTCCAGCTGTCTAGAAACAAAGTTCCAAAGACAGCAGCAAATTTTCATGCTCTGAGCACTGATGAAAAAGATTTTGGAATTATTCCTAGGTTTATGTGTCAGGGTGGTGACTTCATGCACCATCTATGGGAAGAAGTTTGATGAGAACTTCATCCTGAAGCGTACAGGTCCTGGCATCTTGTCTATGACGAATGCTGGACCCATTACAGTTTCAGCTTTCATCTGCACAGTAAGTCTGAGTGGTTGGGTGGCAAGTATGTGGTCTTTGGCAAGATGAGAGAGGGCATGAATATTGTGGAAGCCTAGAACGCTCTGGGTCCAGGAATGGGAAGGCCAGCAAGAAGATCACCACAGCTAACTGTGGACAAATCTAATAAATTCGATTTGTGCATTGTCTTAACCACCAGACCATTCCTTCTGTAGCTCAGAAGTGTGTTCCACCTCCACTGGTTTGCCTCAGTATCCTATCATTGTGCTCCTGCTGCAGTTCTTTGGACTCTACATTATCCTCCCCTTCCAAGTTTAGCTGGATTGTAGAGTTAAGCTTATGACTATGAAATAAAAGCTTAAACAACCAAAAAAATTAACTATATGTTGTAAAGTTTTCTAGATTGTAAGCTCTTATAGCAGTCACATCTATTTCTGAGTTGTAACCATTAGAACATATGTCTAAATTCTGTGATGCCAAGTTCTTCATGTAAAACCTGAACTTGGGGTATCTGTGTGCTTGGGTTTGCTAAAGCTCCCGGAATGCAACATACTAGAAATAGAACAGCTTTTTTTTTTTTTTTTTTTGTATGCTATATGGTGGGGTCACATTCCGTTCTTTTTCCATGTGACTATGCCATTATTGCAGCACCATTTGTTGAATTTTTGTTTGGTTGGGTTTTATTTTTGTTTGCTTGCTTGTTTGTTTTTTGGGGAACTGCATGTACTGGGAATTGAACCCGCATCTCCCTCACGGCAGGTGAGAGAATTCTACCACTGAACTACTCTCGCACCCCACTGGAACAGCTTTTAAAAAGGAAATTTATTAAGCAACAATTTTACAGTCTCAAGGCTATAAAAATCTCCAAACTAAAGCACCAGGGACAGATACCTTGACTGAAGAAAGACCAATGGGTCCAGAACACTTCTGTCAGCTGGGAAGGCATGCGGTTGGGGTTTGCTTGGGACTTTGGCCTCCGGTTTCCACAGCTTTCCTTCTGCATCTCCAAACATCTAGGTCTCATATCGGCTTTATCATATCTGTTCTCCAACAGTCTGCAGCTAACGTTTCTCCAAAATGCTTCCCCTTTTAAAGGACTCTAGTAAACTAATCAAGACCCACGTTGAATGGATGGAGCCACATTTCCATCTAATCAAAAGGCCACATCCACAATAGGTGTGTCACATCTTCATGGAAGTAATCTAACCAAAAGTTTTCCACACTAAGCAATCATCTGGCCCCACAAGATTGGATCAGGATTAAAACATGGCTTTTCTGCAGTACATAATAATTTCAAACCAGCACACTTTTGACACCTGAGACTCAGAGCTACAGTCTTACATTAATGACTTGCATTAAAATCAAATTAATCCATATAGTAACTTAATCTGAAAAGGAGATCAGATTTCAACGAAAGATATGAATGAAGCCAATCTGGTTAGGATTAAGGTAGGCCAATCTAAAGTATAAAGGATGATATTGATTGTATTTTAATACGTCAACTTCTGTGGAAAACTAAAGATGTTTATTTGGTGCAAAATTTATATTTTCAGTAGCACATTAATTTAATTTGTATAGTCAGTTTATTCAAACACCACAATTACATGGAAATTTGAATAGGGAATGAGATCTTGTTGGTATATACAGGTGAGTGTGAAGCTCTGATACATCCCATGTAATCTGGGCAGAAGATAAAAAAGTATTTGCAAAATCCCCTTGAGGGACTGGGGTAAAATGTGGAACTATTAAACCTCCCCACCTGGGGAACTCCTTATACTCTCACAAGCATTGGGGACTATCAATTTAATAGGCCAAGCCTTCGATCCTGGGGCTTGTCCTTATGGAACTTATTCCTAAAAGGAGAAGCTAAGACTACTATTTTAGTTTGTTAATGCTGCTGGAAAGTAATATACTAGAAATGGAGTGGTTTTTAAAAAGGGAATTTATTAAGTTGCAAATTTACAGTTCTAAAGCCATAGAAATGTCCAAACTAAGGCATTCAGAGAAAGATACCTTAATTCCAAAGAAAAGGTCGCTGATATTCGGGCTTTATCTCTCAGCTGAAAAGGCATATAGTGACGGCTGCTAGGTTTCTCTACCAGCTTCTTCAAACCGCTTCCCCTGGGGTGTTTTACTTCTGCATCTCCAACGGTCTCTGGCTAGGTGGTCTCTATCGGCACTAAAGCTTTTTCCAAAATGCTTCCCTCTTAAAGGGCTCCAGTAAACAACCCCACCCTGAATGGGTAGAGATATGTCTCCATAGAAACCACCTAATCAAATCTTACCACTCACAATTAGGTGGGTCACATCTGCAGGGAAACAATCAAAAAGCTCCCACCCTGGGTGGGCCACGGTGGCTCAGCAGGTAAGAATGCTTGCGTGCCATGCCCATGGACCCGGGTTTGATTCCCGGTGCCTGCCCATGTATTAAAAAAAAAAAAAAAAATGCTCCCACCCAGCAATACTGAATGAGGGTTAAAAAACATGGCTTTTCTGGGGTACAAACAGTTTCAAACCAGTACAACTATTTATAATTATGTCTAAAAGTCACCCTGAAAGAACCTCTTTTGTTGCTCAGATACGGCTCCTCTCTCTAAGCCAGCTCCACAGATAAACTCACTACCCTCCCCCAACATGAGACATGACTCCCAGGAGTATAAACCTTGTGGCAATGTGGGATATGACTTCCAGGGATAAACCTGGCCCTGGCATGATGGAGTTGAAAAAATATTCTCAACCAAAAGGGGGAAAATAAATCAAAATAAAGTTTCAGTAGCTGAGAGATTTCAAATAATAGTTGAGAGGTCATTTTGGAGGTTATTCTTATGCATTATATAGATATCCCTTTTTAGGCTGGGGTATACTGGAGTAACTACAAGGAAATGCCTGAAACTGGTAAACTGTAATCCAGTAGCCTTGATGCTTGAAAAGGACCGTATAACTATATAGCTTTTACAATGTGACCATGCGATCATGAAAACCATGTGACTGATTCCCTTTATCCAGTGTATGAAGAGTCAGAAAAAAATTATTATTTTAAAAATAAATAAATAATACAGTGGGATGGGGTCATGGGATGTTTTGGGTGATCATTTTTATTTTTATTCTATTTTTAATGTTTTTGGAATAATAAAAATGTTCAAAAATCGATGGAGATAATAAATGTGCAACTATATGATGATCCTGTCAACTACTGATTATATACTTTGGATGATTATATGGTATGTGAAAATATCTCAGTAAAATTGCATTTAAAAAAAATTAAGCATAACTGGCCAAAACCCAGGGGCATTGACTACAGGATGCAGAGAAGATTCAAGAGCTAGCTCTTGATGCCTAACACTGGTTATGGAAACAAGAAAACAAAGCAAATGCTGCTGAGCAGCTTCCAAAATTTCCTGGTCCACAATGTCAAGAAGCTGGAAGCGCTACTGATGTGCAATAAATCTTACTATGCTGAGACTGCTCGCAACATTTCTTCCAAGAACCACAAAGCTATCGTGGAAAGAGCACCCCAGCTGGCCATCAGTCACCAATCCAATGCCCAGCTGCACAGCAAGGAAAATGAATGAACAGCTCATTTGCAAGTTTTATTTATGTGAAATAAAGCAATAAAAAGTAAAAAAAAAAAAAAAAAGGACAAATCTTCAATTTCTATGGTTAATTAATGTCTACAGAATCAAAGATCAATAAACTCTAAAATTAATCTTAAACTTGGCTTTTCTCAATCAAGTGAAAAAGAACAAATTAAACTGTAATAAAATACTGTGCCAAAAATCAACTTGTTTCTCATCTAGGATATTAGATTGGGAGTCCCAGATCTGCTGTTTATTGAGCATGAAGCCAGACTACAGATGTGAGAGGATATACAGTAGTCTGATGGTTTAAAATTTAGGACAGAGAACATTTTTTTCCTGTAATTTTACCTTTAATATGCTTTTATTAAACAACTATTTTTTAATTACTTTGCTTCTTTGATGACACAGAAGTTGGGAAGACATCTAAAAGCAAGTTAAATGACAGAGAAAAGCAATCTTGGAAATCAAAATTTGTCATAATTATTTAAGATACTCAAATTTGAATAATCAACCACTAGTGTCATTTCTGTACTAACTGTATATTCAACCAACACACACAGAGCCATAATACATAGTGAGGTTTCAGAAATAAATGCAACAGATTCCCTGGCTGAAGCAGCTCTTAATATGGCAAAACAAGGAAGGGGTTGGAGGAGGCCCAAATATAGCTTTCTAAAACATTAATTAGTGGGCCATCTAGAAAAAAGGTTCTTGATTGATAATTATCTATCACTGTTCCAGTTAATATGTTGCGCATAAGATTAAAAAGTTCAAAAACAAGAGACTGTCCTTAAGATTTCCTGAGATAATGCTAAACAATTTTTCTAAAAATACAAGGTTTTTAACCAAGATGGTTCAGCTGCAAAATGAGAAAATACAAATTTTCTCAGGCTTCTAACTGAAGTATGAAGACTCAGACTTCTCACTAAATAAGAAAGGCAAGCTAATTAATTTATGAGTTCTTAACATACTATTAATGCAAACACCACCATTTTAAATCTGGGACTCAGCCATTTCATTTTCTATACAGACCCCCAAAATTAAGAAATTACCTTACAATACAAACCTGTTGGTCGCCCTTAGAGATGCTGCAAGATAAACGAGAACTGGATAGTATTTGGTACTATATAGTTTGAAACCTCTTTGCACTTTAAGACAGGACCTTCTCCCTGGGGATAAAGAACAAAGGGACTGCCACATAGAATTAGATCATGTTCTTGCTTTTGTTTCTTTAAAGGTGCAAGGAAATCAGGAGTCTTTCCCAGTGTGTTACGTGTCCAATAATCATTAACCTCACCACTCCAAAAGAGATTTCCCGCAATAAAAGTACAGCAATTAATACTCTTCATTTTCTTCTCATCTTTTTTAAAGTACAATTCAAGTGGCATATTTGAAGAAACTTTGATATAGAAACACGTTAAGCAAAGACCTGACCACAGGAGCAGAAAAAAAGACATGACAACATCTATCAATTACAATAATCCGGGAGAGAGGGGATTGAGGCAAGTCTCAGTGGAAGGGCAGAGGATGGACAAAAACAAGAGATGCTAAGTAGGTAGAACTGAAATGGCTTAGAGGTTAATCGGAATTGGAATTAAGGGAGGAGTCAAATCCTATTTGGGTGACAGCCGAAGATCCTATTTAAACTCAAAGTCAGATCATGTCACCCTGCGCTGAACCTTCCAACTGTTCCCTTCTTATTCAGAGTCTTCACCTCATCTCCTAATGTTGGCCCTTTTGGTCTCTCTGCACCAGCCACACTGGCCTCCCTGCTATCGCTCAAACAACCCAAGCATGCCATAGGGTCTCTGCACTGACCATTCTCATCACTTGGAGTAATCTTCCTCAAATGTCTACTTTACCAACTCCCTCATCTCCTTCAAGTCCTTGCTTAAATGTTAACACCTCAACATAGCCTATATTCACCACTCTTCTTTAAATTCCAACTCCCCTCCCAGTATCCTCAATCTCCTTTTCCCTATTTTATTTTTCATAGCCCTCAACATCTTCTAACAAATGGGGAGCTTTTACATCATGTTTATTTTCTATTTTCTTACTGAGGTTGAGAATAGGAGAGAGAAGATTTAGAAAAGGGACGAAATGGTTGGTTCATTTTGTAACACACTGAGCTTGCAGTGTCCATGGCCATCTACACAGAAATACTCAGTGAACAGCTGAATGTACAGTCTGTAATGCAGACGAAACCTATGGAGTTAGAAGTTAGATGTCACTAGCATACAGGGAGTAGTTTAAGCCATAGGTACAGGTAAGATTGCCCACAAAAATATGTGTCACTGCAGTAAGAATTCTTAAGAAGAGGCAAAAGAAACTGTGGTTATCTTAAATTAGAAAGTACTTTATTGAACAACAACCAAGGACTCACAGTTTAAGTGGAGTTTGGAAACCAAAATTGGAAAATGGACGGGAACTAAGTTAATTACAGATTCCCAAGAAAAAGCAAGCATAACAATCTTGGCACTGCTAGTTCTGCCAGATACTGAGGCCAACACAGGAGACTGTGCTTGCCCCTGAATACCCAGTCTAGCATTATGAATAAATTATAACCATTCCTCCACCTCTACATTTACTCAAAGACCCAGAATTAAACATCAAGTTTGCCAATCCTGGTCCCTTGACCATGCCCTGCCTGTCACCGGGTAGGAAGAAGGACCCTCTCCATCCCTGTCTCCTTCCATCGTGCATACAAACAGAGATTTCCCCACGCAAAACGGAGGTTTGAAGGCTGAGCTGCCACATAAACCCAACACATGTACACCTCAAAGTATAGAATGAAGAGAGGAAAAAGCACAGAAAACCTTGTGCTCACTACATCATAAAAGAAAGATGGTGCTATAAGAACCAACAACGAAGTTTTTAAGGAAAAGTCCAAGAAATAAGGAGTGTGAACAAACAAAAAGTGATATTACCAAAGGTAAAAGAAAAAGTCAAAATTTTCAAGTGTCGCTGGGAGTTCAAGTCACATAAATTCAGGGAAGTAATCATTAGATTGGCTTTATTAAGAAACGTTCAGACAGAATGATTTCGACAAATTTCAACTGCGTAGGAAATTAAAAGGAAGTAAAGAGAAGACAGTGAGTACACACAAATTATTACCATAAGTTCATAATTACATGTCTCAGCTTCTCCACTTCTTGAAATAGATGTAGAATAAATATCTCTTCAGGCAAAAAGATAGTCACCTGAATGTTGTTTTATATGCAGTTTATGTTTGGACAAATTGAATGTCCAAAATTAGGATTTTGATTATACACACATCTGTTCATTAGAATATCACATAGCCATTTAAATTATAGGGTAAAAAGTAATATATTCAGGTGAAAAATCTGAACACGACTCATTGTTGAATAGACAAAACCTGAAATACTAAGTTGTTAAAATGTTTTCCAAAAATTTAACTAATTAAAATACACAGAAACAGTCTATGTATTTGTAACATTTAGGATGTTTGGGCCATAAATAACAGAAAACCAAATTCTAACAGGGTTATATCATAAGGCTTTTTCTTAGCTTATCCATCAGGGAGGGAATCTTTGGGTGGGACAACACCAACTGCACAGTGGTAAATTCAGCTGTTCAGGGAGAATATCAAGGAGCTTTCTTTCCAGTCTTTCACCTTGATCTTAAAGTCCATCATTTGTAATAAAATGTACTGATCCTTCTCTAAGGGTGTTTCTGGAAGGAAAGGGGCTGTAGCCACACTATGTCAAGTAAATAACTTCTCTTGTCACTGTCATCAATCTAATTCTTGGCCCCAATGATTCTTTCCATTTCGATATGAAATCTGTAGCTACATTTGTCAAAGAAGACGAGAGCCCCCTCTCTAGTGCATTGTTTCTTAAATATCTAAATTAACACCTTTTATAGGTGTTAATACTTTGGAGAGGTCACAAACTTCAGCAAATGGAGCATATGATAAAATAATATAATAATATAAATATGAAGAACACAAAAACGGTAAAATCTTCTTTAAAATTCCCTCTTTTCTACATAACTCTAAATGAATAATGCATATTTCTTACAGGATACTTCATTTCAATAAGTGAGAAGGCTCATTAGCAGAATTTTGTATTAATTTTATGTTTTGGATCAATAAAAATGCAAATTAATGTTCAAAATGTCCTTTGAAATTCAGGGAAACAATTTTATGTATACCTAAATTATAAAAGAGCAATAAATTAAAAGACCAAAAGAAATTAAAATATTTTAAGGCAAATATTGAATATACAATGCCAGGCTGGAAAAAATGTTAAAATATTATACCTTATACCTATTTCACGCTTATGGAATAGATTATGATTACTAAACGCATACCCTTCATACAAGAAATAAAGCAAGTAATACAGAGTATATGCTTGTATGTGTGTGGCTCATCTCTCTCATTTCCAAAAAGATATTAAAGCTGACAGCAAATGACAAATACAAAAAAGCATAAAAATGAGTTAAAAAAAAAAAAAAAAACAGAACAAGAGCCGCTGATGAAAAGGTAGAGGAGTGCTACCAAGAAATTTCATTAAGCATAGTTTCTGCGATTAGAAAAAATAACTATGCACCAAGACAAAAACGATGCTTAGAAAGTCAGTTCTCTTTCTCTTTGAACTAACCATGAGGATAGACATGCGCATTGCTGTAGTGAGGAGAGAAAATATGTGGCTCAGGTAGACTTTTATGAGATAAATTGTTTTATGCGAATTTTCAACAAACCAAGCAACCCTGGATGAATTGTGGTGCAATTAAGTTTTTTCTTCTCGTACCTCCCTTTTGAGTATTTCCATGAACTCAGAACTTGGGCCCCTGGAAATGAAGCTTAACAAGGTTACTTAAATAAAGCAATGATTCCCCAAACCATTCATGAGAATAAGGTGTGGCGTTTCAGAGACTGAAACTTTGATTTCAGTAGCCCCCAGGTGGTTAGGAAGCTTTGTCAACTTCACTAACAATCTCTATTTTCCTTTTGGGGTATCTTCACACAACAGGGAGTGCTTTGGAGCACCTAAAATGCAAATACATAACCAGTGTTGTTCTAATTATTCAATAACATATACACATTCTAGAAAATAAACAGATAAGAAAAAATGTAATTCCCTATGATCAATACCACCACACAATAGTCACTTGTGCTATTGTCTTTCTATGAATGCAAAAAAACAAAAGGTAGGATTTAACATATATACTTACAATACATATATAACATATAGTTTTTTTATTATTAATTAAAGAAAAAAAGAAATTAACACAACATTTAGAAACCATTCCATTCTACATATGCAATCAGTAATTCTTAACATCATCACATAGATGCATGATCATCATTTCTTAGTACATTTGCATCGATTTAGGAAAAGAACTAGCAAAACAACAGAAAAAGATATAGAATGTTAATATAGAGAAAAAAATAAAAATAATAATAAAAAAGACACAAACAAACAAAAAAAAAAACTATAGCTCAGATGCAGCTTCATTCAGTGTTTTAACAAAATTACATTACAATTAGGTATTATTGTGCTGTCCATTTTTGAGTTTTTGTATCTAGTCCTGTTGCACAGTCTGTATTCCTTCAGCTCCAATTACTCACTATCTTACCCTGTTTCTAACTCCTGCTGGTCTCTGTTACCAATGACATATTCCAAGTTTATTCTCAAATGTCGGTTTATATCACTGGGACCATACAGTATTTGTCCTTTAGTTTCTGGCTAGACTCACTCAGCATAATGTTCTCTAGGTCCATCCAGGTTCTTACATGCTTCATAAGTTTATTCTGTCTTAAAGCTGCATAATATTCCATCGTATGTATATACCACAGTTTGTTTAGCCACTCGTCTGTTGATGGACATTTTGGCTGTTTCCTTCTCTTTGCAATTTTAAATAATGCTGCTATAAACATTGGTGTGCAAATGTCCGTTTGTGTCTTTGCCCTTAAGTCTTTTGAGTAGATACCTAGCAATGGTATTGCTGGGTCATATGGCAATTCTATATTCAGTTTTTGAGGAACCGCCAAACTGCCTTCCACAGTGATTGCACCATTTGACATTCCCACCAACAGTGGATAAGTGTGCCTCTTTCTCCGCATCCTCTCCAGCAGCTGTCATTTTCTGTTTTGTTGATAATGGCCATTCTGGTGGGTGTGAGATGATATATATAACATATAGCTTTTATAACTGAAATGCCATCGTGAACATTTTCAACTATTATCAAATATTTTTTGAAAATGTGCCTATTAGTGGTTGCAAAATATTTACTATATGAATATGCTAAGTTTCTATCTTTTCTTTTAACTGACACAATTATTGTTGGGATTTGGGTTGCTTTTGCATTTTTTGCATGTTTGAGAAAATCTTAAAAGGACTGAGCAAATAATACAAATTTATAATAGATCAAGATAAATATGCCTATTACTTGATATAGGTAAATGAGGGGTCTTTTATCCATTGTTCCACATGTGTGTCAAGCTTCCAAGCCCTCCTTCCAGGCACCCAGGTACCTAAAGGCAGACTAAGTGGTAGAATAAAGGAGAGCTGACGCAGCCAGGAGAGCCAGAATAGGACACTGCCCTTGACCTCTCTGCGGACTGTCTTCATTATTCACTATGGAGACGCTAGGAGAGATGGGCAGTGACCAGTACCGGCACTGCTACAAGTACTCACTGAGCAGTGTCCAACATTGCCTAAGAGTAAGCAGGTGAGTTTTGAAAACAAATTTATAATTAAATTTTCAGGCATAAAGAAGCAACATATTGGCTCATGGCTTAAATTGAAACGTCTTTAGTCATATGCAGAAGGGAAATTTTGAGGTTAGGCTGCACTTAGGATGACCTGCTTTTTCAGCGTGCTGGGTTAAGTCAACCTTTGCTAAGAGAGTTGTGAAGATTGATAGCGGGCAGTATCAGCTGAGAAGGAAGAGAAGCATTCTCTTAGAGTTATTCAACATGACTCATCAAGACTCTGAAGTTAGTCATAGAATCTGTAAATTACAGGGTGGTATTTTATTCACTTAGGGTTATTACAGTGTTTGCTTTCCCAAACAATGAAAATGAGTTAAGATCCTGAGGGGAAACGAGTTTGCAGAGGTTTATACTTAATCCCTTGACAGCATTTTACTATCCAGGCTAAACTCATCTTCAAGTATAAAGAAAAAATACGGATAAGAAATTTGATAGATAATATAAAAGTTATGAGGTTTAAACCAATGAAAGGAATAAAGGAAAAGGTCATGTCAAATGAGGATGATAATAAACTGTTTCAGGTATTGGGGAAAGAAATGTAGGTAAAGAGAAGAGTATGCCTTTTGGAGAAATCACAGGAGTGAAAGATGCAAAACAACTGTTTCATCACTACTGTAGACTATAATAAATATTCAAAATGGAATTTCTTATTCATGAAGATTGGAGTAAATACAGAATATGAGATATTATTAAAGAATTTTAACTATAGTATTTAATACTGGGGTGCAAGTCTGACCTTTCTCAACTTCATGGAACTGACTTAATAGTATTCTACCTCTGCCTCTCTGCTCACAAATCAACATATAAATTGTTTCTGTTAAACTGTAGTTCACCCACTCATTATTTATTCTTTTATTGGTATGACAGGTACCAGAGGTATGGAAGGAAACTATATACCTTACATTTCTTAAGTCTACCTACTAACGAGAACTGGGCATTAGAGAAATGGGATAAAGGAATTCTGAGACCATTATTTTCTTTTGACTGAAGGAGCACCAATTAAAAAAAAATTAGTTATGAGTTAAATTTAACTGACCAGAAGAGAAGCAGCAGCAGGGAAATTTTAATGCATAAATTCATTCATTCTGGAATAAACCATAAAGCTAGGGACAGGTGGGCCACAGTGGCTCAGTGGGAGAGTTTTTGTCTGTCACATGGAGACCTGGGTTCAATTTCTGGTGCCTGCCCATGCAAAAAAAAAAAAAAGCTAGGGATAATAATGAAAAAACAAATCATTACTGTTACTGAGGGAAAAATTGTGTAGGGAGATGCAGAAAATCAATGGAAAATAAGGAATGAACAGTACAGACTTTTTTAAAAGCAAGAAGACTGAAACGTACCCTAAAGCAGTAAGGAGCTCTCAAACGTTGGTGAGCAATAGAAAATTAAGCCTGCAGTGCTTTAGCTTAGGAAAGATATATAGCTTAGGTATGGAAAATGGAACCTGCAATAGTAGTGCGGTTGGGAAAGGCTCTGGAAGCTCTGTTGGTGAGAAGGTAAAGAGAAAAATTGAAAAGTTACTTCTAAGTAGGAAAAGACACAACTTGATTATATATTGAACATCAGGATGCAAACACAATTACTCCTATTATTTCCAGCTTGGGAAATGAGCAGACTGTCGATGCTACTAGTAAGTGTGAGCCAAATCAAAACAACAAAAACAGTTTTTTCCATCACACACAACATTGAATCTGACTTTTTTTGCCTGGCAGTCAAAGCCCAACAAAAGTTGTCCCTCTCCAGAGTGCATTACTTCAATCATACAATGACTAGCATTTATTTAGTAGCTGCTCTAATGCTCAACCTGTGCTAGGTACTGGTTTATATATAAATCTAGACTTGTTCCTGCCTCAAATATTCTGTGGTGTTGCATGTCCTGACTGTGTTTTGTTTGTAAAAAGTAATTGAGCACTGTTCTACAGCTAATTGTGGTGCTGTGCTTTGAAATTTATAGCTTTTTGTATATATGTTAATGTTCACAAAAAGAAGGGGAAAAAGTCGATTGCGATGATATTAAAGTATTTACGCTAACTTCCTATATTCTGGATCAGCTAGAAGGAAAAATCTGAGAGGATCATGTGGTAGCCCATGACAAACTCTGCAATCTGTCCTGTAAGTACTTTTTGAAGAGTGCTTTGAAAACTATTGCTTTATTATTTCCTTGCTTTGTATATATAATATACTACAAAATTAAAAAGTTAAAAAAAATTCAAAGCAATTAATACCATATAAGAAGAACTCCCTAATTCTTATTAGAATTATTTTTTACTTGCTCAGTTTCATTACTGTGAGGTAAACTGTGACAAAATGGACAGTTTTGTATAATCCAGATGGTTGTTCTCTGTGAATGATAAATCTTAATTTAGATTTTATATGGCAAAAAAAAGTAACTGAATACTAAAGATGTACAAAATGTGTTGTAAATAAACCTTATATAATTTGATCAAAAAGAAAAGAAAAAAGAAACCTTCCTTTTTATTCCTGTGCTACCATCCTTAGCGACAGCTACTACATCATCATCCATTATATATATATATGGATCCATATATATACTGGATCCATATATATCATCCATGATATTGGGATATTCTGTCTTGGGATTCCAAGACAGAAGATGGAGAAAAGGGAAGAGACTATACCAGATTTTGGCTTTCATATCATTAGTGAAAACTGTGTTACATAGCAGGGATGAGCCTGGCCCTGGCACCATGGGATCAATGATGTCACCCTGACAAAAAAGGGGAAAAGAAGTGTAACAAGGTATCAGTTGCTGAGAGTGTTCAAATAGAGTCGAGAGTCTACACTGGAAGTCACTCTTAACACAAGCTTCAGTTAGACATTGCTACCTACCATAACTTGCCAAACTTCAACCAAAACTATTCCTGCCAATCCTAAAGAATGCCTACTAGGGCATTATATAAGATTCTAGAAAGGTTCCCAAAATCTACAACCTACAGATGGGTCCCTGGATCAGACAAGTCCTGAAATGCAGAGGGGTCAACCCTTCCAGAACATCAACTAGTAACATCCCCCTATCCCATATTATTGATAGCCCCTTTCAACATGAAAAAATAAGAATGGACATAACCCAAATACCCCTAAGGAGTGAGAGAAAGATCAAAGGTGATGGTGAAGTTATACAAAGAAGGTCATGTTTAACAAATGAGTGCTGAATCATTATGCTGATATTTCTTTCAGCCTCCATTATCTTCAGGTAGCTAGAAAAAAGACCTAAAATTGTGGAATTATACCCCATATCAAACCCTGAAATCTGTTCTACAACTAACTGTTGCATTGTACTTTGAAATGTATTGCTTTTATGTATAATGTTACTTAAAGAGAAGGAGGAGTATAACAGAGAAGACGAATTTAACAAATGAGAATGACTGCTGAATCATTATATTGGTATTTCTGTTGTTCTCCCAGTGTCTGGGAGCAGCTAGAAGAAAAAATGAAAAATCGTGGAACTATAACCCATACCAACTATAAAATCTGTTCTGTAACTACTTGTTAAAATGTACTTAGAAATTTATTGCTTTTTTGTATATATATTTCACAATTTAAAAATGCTAAAAAAAAAAAAACTGTGTCACATCATCAACTCTAGCTGCAAGGGAGGCAGGTGACAGAAATTTTAGCCTTCACTACACCTCTTTAGTAGAATCCATCCAAAGAGGACATTGGAATGGTATTAAATAAAACAATCTATAGTTCTATCACCGAGTCCCCATAAAAACTTAACTCCAAATAGATTTTAGTTCAAATTAAAATAACAACATTCTAAAACTTCAAAAGGAAAACATAAAATTCTTCGTTGCATTAGTGGAGAAGAGTTTCTAAGACACAAAAAGAACAAACCATAAAGAAAAAATTAAACTTTTATTGCCAGTAAAACTTCCATGGATCAGGCAACACAATTAAAGGTTTAAAAAATGGGACCCTGACCCTTTACTTTCAGTGGTGCACAGATGCAAGATGGCAGCAGAAATTTCCAAGAGGAAGTTTGTTACTGATGGCATCCCCAAAGCTGAACTGAATGAGTTTCTCACTCAAGGGCCGGCTGAAGATGGCTACCCTGGAGTTGAGGTTTGAGTTATACCAACCAGGACAGAGATCATTATTCTGGCCACCAGGATGCAGAATGTTCTTGGTGAGAAAGGTTGGGGAATCGGGGAGCTGACTGCTGAAGTTCAGAAGAGGTGTGGCTTCCCTGAAGGCAGTGTAGAGCTTTATGCTGAAAAGGTGGCCACAAGAGGTCTCTGTGCCACTGCCTAGGCAGTCTCTGCGTTACAAACCCCTAGGAGGGCTTGCCGTGCAGAGGGCCTGCTAGGGTGTGATGCGTTTCATCACGGAGAGTGGGGCCAAGGGCTGTGAGGTCGTGGTATCTGGAAAACTCTAAGAACAACAGGCTAAATCTATGAAGTTCGTGGATGCCTAACGATCCGCAGTGGGGACCCTGCTAACTACTATGCTGGTACCGCCCTGCGCCACGTGCTGCTCAGACAGGGTGTGCTGGGCAGCAAAGTGAAGATCCTACTGCCCTGGGACCCCAGTGGTAAGATCGGTCCTAAAAAGCCCCTACCCGACCATGCGAGCATCGTGGAACCCAAAAATGAGGTCCTGCCCACCACTCCCATCTCAGAGCAGAAGGGTGGGAACCCAGAGCCACCTGCCAGGCCCCAAGCAGTCCCCACTGCATAACAGGCTTTCCTTGGCAGCTGGATCTGGAGCCTGGATATTGCTTTATAAAGACCTCTAATAAAACTCTTTAAAAAGGCACATGGCCTTTCATTTAGGAATTAAAAGTCACAGCATCTTCCTAAATGCTATTTTAAAAGTCCAATAATATAACTATCAAGCACTGTGAGGATATGAAAGCTCCTTCGTACCCCACATGAAACCTTCTGAGAGTAATATTCAGAGCTGACCTCTCTTGCCCTCAACAACTCCTTCCTAGGATAAGAGAAGATAAGTGATCTGATGGCCAGTTTGTTCTGGTCTGCTGCCTGTCATTTGGGAAACATGGTGGGATAAGTTCTACCCTTGTAGATAGAGAAGTTGAGGTTTCAATCTGCCCACTTCTGAAGTGCAGTATCAGGAAGCTCATTGTTGCTGCAAACCTGAGCCACATTTCCAAACAAATTTTTAGGTAATTAAATTAACACTTTAATCCTCATCTATCTGACTTCTGCATCATTTTATAACTGGATCCAAACTTAGGTAGAGGGAAAAACATGGGCATTACTTATTAACCCCAAAGTACAAAGCACTATGGTGGGTATTTTTCTGCTCTTGTAAAGCTTACAGTGTATGTGGGATAAAAAAACAAAACAGCAGGAGGGTTACATAGTAATGTAAGAACTACCTGGCAAATATCAACTGCAAGAAGCGCATGACTGTGAATAAATAGGTGAGAAACTGTGACACCTGGATCTTCGGTAAGGATCAGAACATCTGCGAGAGCGAGGTGCCTGGGTCTACAGGAATAGGACCCCAGCAACTGCATTTTTCCCAGTACAATCTGACCCACACCGATTTAGGAACAAGTGTAATACATGGTAAGTTCCATGACTCTGGAAAATAGGAGACTGCTGTGTGCTGGCAGTAACAGCCTATAGAATTTGAAGTGAACTTTAATGGACAAGCAAGAGGAATAGGGGAAAGCAGTAACTGCCGAGAGCTCATAACTGCAAGACGCTGTTCTACATACTACCTCACTGAAGATCACTTCATTTCATTTATGGAAAAACTGAGGTTCAGAGAGGTTAAACAATTTGCCTGAAGTGTCACAGAAGTGGTATTAATAGATGTTTTCATTTTATAGGGGAATTTGAGCCTCAGGGAAGTTAAATATTTTTGTCTCAAATAACAAAACTGAGAAGTAGTAGAATTGGGATTAATAAATGGCAAATCTGAAATCAGGTCTGTGAATCTAAAGTCTATGGTTGTTTTTTTTTTTCCTTTTTTTTTTAAGAAGGAGGTCTATGTTGCTTAGAAAAATACACAGATGGAGGAAAGCACAAACAAACTTTAAAAAGATCAGTGTGGACCATCAAAAAAGCAGTCTAACTAACTTGTGATGTGGTCAGAGAACAGTACATTAAAAACAAACTACAAGTTTACAAAGCACTTTTTAAAAAATGTCTATTTTCAGTATTTATTGGTTTTGACTTAACTGATTAATTTACTAAACAACTTCTAACTCCAATTAGCCATCAATCAGAATTCTATTGTTAGACTGAACTGATAACTAGTTGGAAATTATCAACATAGTAAAACTAGCCAAACTGATTTTAGGGTTAGCGTTAAATTTAGAAATACAACGTTTAAGGCCAAAGCAATTTTATTTATAACAGATTTTTAAAGATGGCTTTATGATAATGCCTTTCTAAGAATCCTTTGTAGTCAGCATTATCATTTTAAGGCTCTAGAACTTGAAGCTGAGCATTCATTTTTCTCTATTCTCTACAGGGACTTCTGTTCTATTTTTTTTATTTTGACTTTGGTTTTGGTGCCCCTCCCACAATCATTTTTTTCTCTGTTGCTCCTACAGAACATTGTCTGTAACTCTTACTTAACATTTATGTCCTTGTTGTGCCTGGTATAAAAGGTGTTTACAAATATTTCTACTTGTCTGTAGGGATAAGGCCTATGCATTATTCACCTTTGCATTCCCTAGAATTTAGCAGACTGCCTTGCACATTCAGTAAAACTTATTGAAGAATGTTTAAATTTTTCCTCAATAAGATGAACATATCAAATATGTGTACATTTCCAAACCAACCCTAAGCTAATAAATATGAGAATATGAGGGGGAAAAAAGGCACATGGCCTGATCTGACTGTACGCCCAGTGTCAGACTCTGAGGTCCATGTTGGCTCATGGGAGCACTGGTGCTCAGGGTCACCCGGCTTAAGATGTTTCTGTGGTTTCTCTAAAACCCTCTGTTTGCAGAACTAACCACAGAAATAATGGGTAGTAAATCTGGTGACAGTGAAGTCTAATTGCTAGCGGGGCAGCACCTCAATTAACTGACCTGTAGTTCAGGGATAAAGGAGAAGAACTGGGTTGTTATTTTTACTATAACTCCCCAATGCACCTCCCTGTGCCCCTGGTCATCTCTAATCAACTTTGTCTATGAATTTGCCTGTTTCAGATATTACATATAAGTGGAATTATAATATTGTTCATTGTGCTGGCTCATTTAGCACAACATGAAATCTTCAAGATTCCCTGTGTTGTAGCATGTACCAGAACTTTATTTCTTTTTACAGGCGAATAATATTCCATTGTATATATGTTCCGCATTGTGTTTGTGCATTCCTCTGTTGGTAGGCATTTAAGTTGTTTCCACCTCTGGGCATTGTGAATAATGCTCTGAATATTGGAATACAAGTAAGATTTTCACGATGACTTTTCTTGAGGAATAAGGAAATACGTATTGCATGTAGAAAATAAATTAACACTGGTCATTACATTTGGGACAATACTATGTGCCAGATGTTGTGCATTACCTATGTTCTCATGTAATCCTCAACACCTCTGAAGCGTAAAAGGAATTTGCTTGTGTCACTGAAGTATAATAAAGTATTTTACTTTATTTTTTTATTTTTTTAATCTGCTATTTATTTAGTTAATTATAAAGTCTTTTCTGTTTGAAAACAGCAACCCAGACACATATTTTAAGAGAAGGTTAGATAATGCAATCTTAGACAGAATCCGTTAAGACCATATTATAAAACTAGATACACAATTTGGTACATTGAATGAAAATGTCATTTGCATAAACAGGACATGTTAAGTTTTACATAGCAACATAACAGCTACAACTACCATAATGAGAAAGTCAAGCATTCCTAAGCAGAATGTATACAAAGTTTTACTGCTGTGCCCTCTTTTGTCTCTAATTAGATCGGGAATGTAGTTTTCCAGACAAGTAAGAATAATATTTGAGGTATTTCATATAGCTTTAAGAGTTGCTAGCATAATCCAATCCACAGACCTATCTTGCAATGCAATGATTTCAAAATACAAGGTACTTCTTGAAGACCAAAAGTGACCTAGATGGAATGGAAATCACGATAGTTGACAGGTATCATATAGATTGAATCTGCTATCAGTGGTATATTAACAAAGAAACAAAGTAAAAAGGTAAAATGAAAGAAATACACCATTTCCATTATTTCATGTAAAAAGAATGGCTTCCTTAACTACAAATGTTAGCACATCAAGACATTATTTAAAATATTCTTTCTTATAATGTCTTTGTCTAATTCTGGTCTCAGGGTAATACTGGCCAAATGAGTGGGGAATGTTCCCTCCTCATTTATTTTCTGGAAGAGATTGCATAAAATTGAATTTTCTATCTTACATTTTTGGCAGAATTCATCAGTGAAACCATCTGAACCTGTAGTTTTCTGGAATGTTTTTAACTACATATGCAATTTCTTCAACACACAGAGGTCTATTCATTATCTCTTAAGTGAACTTTGGTAGTTTTACCTTAAAATTAATTTGTCTGTTTCATCTAAGTTGTTAGTATATGACCTGTGGCTGGAATTTTCTAAATTACCCTTTTGATATCTACAGGATCTGTAGTGATAATCCTGCCTTTCATTGCTGATACTATTAATTTGTATTTTCTCTATTTTTTCTTAGTCCATCTAACAAGAGGCTTATCAACTTTATTGATCTTAAAGTGTTTTTAATAAACTCAATAGTTATGCTGGAAACTAACTTCTTATTCAATATTGGATAAGAGTGACAAATTTTTAAATAAGGATTAATTTTGCTTCTAGAATTTTTTTTCATCACAGTCCTTATTTTTATCTGATTAGTTAACATTTTATTCTGTATAACATTTGAACACAGGAGTGGATTTCATGGAATATTAAGTTGGTTTAGTTGGAATATAAGAGATTTAGTTTCAAAAGGCCTAAAATTTAATTTCTCATCTACTCTGGCCAGAACTAGATAGATCTTCAATGCAGCCTGTGCCCAGAAACTTAGGTACTTTCTGGTGTAATTGAGGAGAAACTATTCTAAAACTTAGTGTTTCTCTAAATGACAGTACTAGGACCTAACCAGACCTTCCTGAATTATAGAACCACTCTTTAAATCTTACAAAAGAAAAGAAAGACAAAGTTGGTTTTTGGGAGAGACCCTGATGATCAATATTACTAGTTTTTTTACATTACTTTCTCTTTCATTTATCACTCACAACACTTGTAAAATCATGTCAGCCTCCACTTTCAGAGTTTGTGATTAACACACAAAAGAAAACCTAATTGGAATTAGAATAGTCTCATCCACACTGTAGTTAGAGACATGCCATTAATACCCAATGCCACTATTCTCCATTAATTAATTAATGGAATGTAATTTGTGATAAAATGTTTTAAATCTACTGTTATATTTAAGTTGCATTTTTAAAAGTATAAAGATATTTAAGCCCTCTAGCCTCCTATATTCTGGAGCAGCTAAAAGGAAAACTATGAGAAGATCGTATGGTAAGCCATGACAAACCCTGAATTCTGCCCTGTAACTATTTTTTGAAGAGTGCTTTGAAAACTATTGTTTTTTTTATTTCTTTACTTTGTATATATATTATGCGATACAATAAAAAGTATAAAGAGCATTTAAATTGTCCAAAAAAATGGTACCCTGCAAAAAGATATTTGGAAAATACATAAACAGTAAAAAAAAAAGAAAGTATACCAAATATACAAAACCTACCAGTCAGCAGACTAAAAAGCAAACACAATAGAGAAGTGAGCAATAGACATTAATAGGTAATTTATAGAAGAGAAAACCTAATGGCCAAACGTTTATGAAAAGATGCTTAAATTCACTAGGAAATAAGGAAATGCAAAACAACACCAAAAAAGAAATGCCATTTCACATCCATCAATTTGACAAAAACGTGAAACGTTGACAAACACTATTTGTTGGTAGAGAAACGGAATTTTTAAGCCACTGACGGTAGGAACTCAAACTGGCATAACTACTTTGGAAAGCCAACAGCAATATTTAATAAACTTAAATGTATGCACACCAAACAACCTGACAGTTCTACCCCTGGGTACAAGCCCTAGAAAACCTTGCATATGATGCCAAGGAGATATGTATCAGAAGTTCATATCATATAGGCACTGTTAATAATAGCAAATAATTAGAAAATACCCAAATGTTCATCAAAAATGTAATAGATAAATTGTATATTCCTACAATGTAATTCTACACAACAGTGAAAATAAATGAACTAAAGCTTCATGTATCAATATGAGCACTATCGATTTTCATATAGTTTAAGGAAACACAAAAATGGAGTAAATTTTTAAATGTTTTAAGGGAGTTAAATGACAATAATTAATTAATTCTATCAAACAGTTTGTCTGGGGGGGGGGTAAGATACAGTAGGGGAAGGACACAAAGGGAAACCCAGTAATAACCCTAATGATTTCTTTCCTTAAGCTGGAAGTTGTATACACGGATTGTCACCATACTATTATTTACATTTTTTTAGTTTTAAAAAAATTGTGAAAATTTTCAAATATACACAGAAGTAGAAAAATAATATAAATCAGCACCAAATGCTCACCGCCCAGCTTCAACAATTATAATTTTGCAGCCCACTTGTTTCATGCATACTCTCCTCAAAGCCTTCACACAAAGATTATTTCTTAAAAAGGGGGGTGGGCATTGTATGATTTATCCATTGATATCTCACTACGTTCATCCAAAAAATAAGTATACTACATCATACTTTTAAAATCAGTAATAGCATCTTTATCAAATAAATGAAACCCCCTCCCTATTATTTTTTCTTTTACAATTTGTTTCAAACAAGACACACTGCATTTGGTTGATATGTCTTAAGTATATTTTAAATCATAGGTTTCTCTTGCACTTCTTTCTTCCTTGCACTCTAGGTATTGAAGAAATCTGATCATTCGTCCTATAGAGTTTCCCACTCAGACTAAATTTAACAGATCACATCCAGTTTTACTTGTTACTCTGTTCCCTGCATTTCCTATACTTTTGGTAAGTACAGCTAGAGTCTTGAGCAGATTCAGGTTTGATATCTGGTAAGAATACTTCATAGGTGATGCTCTTTGTCTCAAAAGGAAAGTACATGATTTCTGTTTTCTCTATTTTTGTGATGTTAGCTACAAATGATGGTGGTTTAAATCTGTTAATTCATTAGGAGTTACAAACTGTGATTTTATGTTATATTTTCTTCATTTATTAGCTGAAATTATTCTTTAAAGAAAAATCTTCCCTATCAACCAGGTACAGCTCACAGAGAAAGAATGAATGTTAAATTCTTACCCTTTACTTACAGTTTTTCCAAATCAGGAGTTGGCTTCCTAGCATTATCCAAAGGCAACCAATGAGGTTATTTTTGTTGTTTATTGTTGTCTGAAATATTTCATAGCAAATATTTAATGAGTGAAAAGAAGGAAATAGACTAGTTGTATATAATTAATAAAATAATCCTGGAAGTCAGATGGGTCCCTGAAACAGCTAAGTCCGGAAACCTAGAGGGCCCAGCCTCTCCAGAACATCAGATAGTTCCATCTCCCTACCCCATATTAGTGACAGACCCTTCCAATATGAAAAGTTTAGAATGGTCATAGTTCAAACACCCTAAAGAGAGGGATGGAAAGATCAAAGGTAACGGTGGAGTTATACAGTGAAGATAGGATTTAACAAATGAATATGAATGCGAAATCATTAAATTGATATCTCTTTTAGTCTCCAGTATCTTAGAGCAACTAGAAGTAAAAACCTAAAATTGTGGAATTGTAACCTATGTCACACTCTGAAATAGATTCTACAACCAAAAAAAAAAAGAATTACATATAAAAAAGTCAATTAATGTGTGGGAACTCTATTTCCTACTAACTCTGTAAGCCTTTAACTGCTCTAAAAAAATTAAGTCCATTTAAAAAATAAACAAATAACCCTGGAAGATTTTTGGAGAGGTAGAAAGGCAGAAGTGAGATAGTAATTTAAGGAGTTAGCAATGCTGAGTGAAATGCTATCTTTCCTTTTTTTTTTTTTTTACATGGGCAGGCACCGGGAATCGAACCCGGGTCCTCGGGCATGGCAGGCAAGCATTCTTACCTGCTGAGCCACCATGGCCCACCCTGGAGTGCTATCTTTCAAATCAGAAAAACAGAAAAAAATACTCTCGTAAAGCTTTGTTTCACTTGAATGTACTTAGAAATGAATAAAAAAGGAAATATTTAAGTTGTATTTCCGATGGACATTTTGAAAAATATTTATTTTCAAATATTTATTCTCATTGATTAAAAAATAAAATAGGGTGGTGCAACGATGGCTCAGTGGCAAAATCCCTGCCTGCCATCCAGAGACCTGGATTCGATTCCCAGTGCCTGCCCATGCAAATAAATAAATAAAATATATATTTCCATATAAACTAAATGTGGCTTACATAAATTAAAGAAAAACCACACCGTGAAACAAGGCCTGTTATTGGTACATGTTATGCATACTGAAAGGCCCTGCTTATCTGCTGAAGATGGGTCACACAATTGTCTAGCAGCGTCCAAAACAAAGAGACACCATCTAGTGCATGATTCATACTGCCTAGAAGTTTAAAAAAATTTTCAATAGCTCAGGTGACAGAATAATTCCTCATAAGATTAGAAAAATTTCTCCGAGGAATCCATAAACAGCACACTATAAAAGATGATGTAACCAACAAAGTAGAAAGAGAATCTCACTGTCCCTCACATCTCCGCAGTGCTCCTGTCAGCGTCTATTTTAGAGGTGAGCCTGCCACCAAAGGTCTGTGCCCCAACAAGAATGTATTTTGGTGGCATACCTTTTTTTTTCTTTTCATCTCATTTCCAAGTTTTAGAGAATATATATATGTTATTTTCCGGAACATAAAAAATTTAAAAGTAGTCCAGAGAGTTTCTATATCCTGCTTCTCCTATTATTAACATCTAACATTACTGTAAAGTTTTTTTTTAGTTAATGAACCAATATTGGTACACTGCTATTAATTAAAGTCCACCCTTTATTCAAATTTCCTCAATTTTTATCTAATACACTTTTTATGTTCCAGGATTCCATCCAGGATACCTTATTATATTTAGTTGTCATGACTTGCGGCTACCCTGGGTTTGTGACAGTTTCTCAGAATTTCCTTGCTTTTGAGGATGTTGACACTTTTGATGAATACTGGTCAGGTTTTTTGTAGAATGCCCCTCCACTGGGATTTGTCTGATATTTTTCTCATGATGAGCCTGAGGCTGTGTATTTTGGGAAAAAGAGCACCGAGATGAAGTACCATTTTCATCACAACCTGTCAAGGGCACATACTACCCACATGACTTATCACTGATGGCACTGACCCTGAGCTCACCTGACTGAGGTAGTATTCGTAAGATTTCTCCACTGTAAAGTTACTCTTTTATTCCTTCTTTCCATACTGTACTCTTTGGAAGGAAGTCATTATGTACAGACCACACTTAAAGAATGGGGAGTTCTGCTCCACCTCCTTGAGGACAGAGTATCTACATAAATTATATGGAATGGTACACCATTTTTAAAGAAATGCCAGCAAGAATGAGTGTCTTCCAGAACAAAGGAATGTCATTATTGCAGGGTGCTGAAAATAGATGATAATTAATACTTTAAAATGTCACATTATGTGTGAGACTAAAGCAAAAAATGTTTGTTACAAAAATTTAGATTTTGACTAGAGTATTTCCTAATATAACTCATGTAGATAGTTTGATTGAGTGTCATAAGTACTTGGAATCTCAGGTAGCACATGAGATTTTGCTGGTTTGACCAGAGTGATCCCCCGATGAATCCCAGAATGATTTGATCAGTGACTGGAAAAGTATTTGCAAGCCCCCTTCGGGGAATGGTGAGAGTGGGGAGAAATTCAACTTCCCCAAGTTGAATTCTTGATATTCTCACAAGCAGTGTGGACAACCAAAGCTATAGGCTGAGCCCCCAGGCTTGGGGTTTGTTCACATGAAACTTAACCCCACAAAGGATAGGTCAAGTCTACTAAAAATTTAGGCCTAAGAGTCACCCCCAAGAGAGCCTCCTTTGTTGCTCAGATGTGGCCCTTCTCTCCAGCCAACACAAAGAGCAGTCTCACCACCCTCCCCCTCTCTGCGTGGGACATGACTCCCAGGGGTGTGGACCTTCCTGGCAACATGGGACAGAGATTCTGGAATGAGCTGAGACTCAGCATCAAGGGACTGAGAAAAACCCTAGAATGAGCTGAGAATTAACATCAAGGGATTGAGAGAACCTTCTTGACCAAAGAGGGAAGAGTGAAATGAGACTAAGTGTCAATGGCTGAGAGATTCCAAACAGAGTTGAGAGGTTATACTGGAGGTTATTCTTACGCATTAAGTAGATATCCCCTTGTTGTTCAAGATGTAGTGGAGAGGCTGCAGGGAATTGCCTGAAAATGTAGTGCTGTGTTCCAGTAGCCATGTTTCTTGATGATGATTGAACAATGATATAGCTTTCACAATGAGACTCTATGAATGTGAAAACCTTATGTCTGATGCTCCTTTTAGCTACTATATCAACAGAAGAGTAGAACATATGGAATAAAAATAAATAATTGGGGGAACAAATGTTAAATTGAGTTTGAAATACTAGTGGTAAATGAAAGCGAGGGGTAAGGGGTATGGTATGTATAGTCTTGTTTTTGCCTCTGTTATCATTTTATTTCTTTTTCTGTTGTCTTATTTCTTTTTCTAAATCAATGCAAATATACTAAGAAATGATGAATACGCAACTATGTGAGATATTAAGAATTACTGATTGTATATGTAGAATGGAATGATATCTAAATGTTTTGTTTGTTAATTTTTTTAATTAATAAAAAAAGTTTTAAAAAATTAAAAAAAAAGAAGAATGAGTGTCTTCCAGAATGGCTCCCACGTATTTGCATTTCACCCTGCCTCTCTACCTGCCTCATGTTTGATATCTTTGCTTTTTCCTGCATGACTTGATATCCTCTGCGCAGTCACTCAAAGTGTAGTTCCCAAACCAGCAGTAACAGCATCCTTGGAAATTTGTTAGAAATGCATATTTTCAGGCCTGTCTCCACTCTAGGGTCAGAAACTATGCAGTGGAACACAGCAATCCGTTATGGTACACAAGTAAGGCTGACTGCTCTCATGCTTTCACACAGGTTTGCCTGTCCTCATGACCAAATCCCCATTCCTTCATCCTCTGGCTCACAGGAAGTCTCGAACATCCTCTCACAATTATTTTGTTTAAACTAATAACCTGATGTTCAGAACTTAATCTCAAATTCTTTTATTAAATGGCCCCACAGACATCTCTGAAAACCTGGAAAGTTCAGGTATGAGATATATTTTCATTTTTATTACTAACACGTTCCACCTAGTCTCATCAAGGGGGTTTCCTGTCCCTATTCTCCCTGATACAATTCCCAACTCAGTTCTTAGAAGAAATTCTGGTTGGCACCCGTTTTAGTTTGCTAAAGTTGTCAGAATGCAATATAACAGAAATGGAACAGCTTTTATAAAGGAAATTTATAACGTTACAAGTTTACCATTCTAAGGCCAGAAAAACATACAAACTAAGGCATCCAGGAAAAGATACCTTGACTTAAGAGCGGCTGATGTCTGTCACATGGTTGGCATCTGCTAGTCCTTTATCCAGAACTACTGTTTCCAGCTTCTGATGGCAGTGGCTTCCCCACTAAGCATTTGTGGGCCTTCACTTAGCTCGTCCAGGACACAACTCTGGGTTCTGGCTTGCTTAGTATCTCATAGGAAGGCACATGGCAATGTCTGTTGGGCTCTGGCCATGTCTAGGAATCTGATCTCACTGTGGGCACTCCAAGTATCTCCAAACATCCGTGTCTCTGTCAGCTCGGAAGCAAGTGTTCTCCAAGCATCTGTATCTGAGGTTTCTCTAAAATGCTTCCCCTTTTAAAGGACTCTAGTAGGGAAGTGCCAAGACAACGGCTTAGTGAGGTGTGGGATTTAGTTTGTCCTCCAGAACAGCTACTAAACAGCCAGGAACAGTACAGAACAACTGCTGGGGCCACCTCAGTGACAGGACACACAGCATACCCCAGTCTGGACGAGCTGCAAGCCCCCCAAGCCATGGCGGCCGGTGCCCCTCCCCCACAGGCTGCTTCCCAGAGGAGAAAGGAAAAAGACTTTACCAGCAGCAGGGGCTGAACACAATAAGCTCCAACTGTGAAATTAATTCACAAATTCTGACTACTAAAAATAGCCCCCCAGCTCAGCTGAACCTCAAGTTAAAGCAGAGGTTGCTGATTTTTGCCCCAGCACAGAAGGGGCAGGGCAACTTCCCTGGTTATTAGGGAAATGCAAATCAAAACCACAATGAGCTATCATTTCACACCCACGAGAATGGCCATTATCAACAAAACAGAAAACGTCAAGTGCTAGAGAGGATGCGGTGAAAGAGGCACACTTATCCACTGTTGGTGGGAATGTCAAATGGTACAACCGCTGTGGAAGGCAGGTTGGCTGTTCCTCAGGAAGCTAAGTATAGAACTGTCCTATGACCCGGCAATACCACAGCTAGGTATCCACTCAGAGGACATGAGGGCAAGGACACAAACAGATATTTGCACACCAATGTTTATAGCAGCATTATTTACAATTGCTAAGAGACGGAAACAGCCAAAACGTCCATCAACAGACGAGTGGCTAAACAAGCTGTGGTATATACATATGATGGAATATTATGCAGCTGTAAGACAATAAAATTATGAAGTATATAACAACATGGATGGACCTTAAGGACATTATGCTGAGTGAGATTAGCCAGAAACAAAAGGACAAGTATTGTATGGTCTTACTGATACAAACTGACATTAGTGAATAAACTTGGAGAATTTCACTGGTAACAGAGACCATCAGGAGATAGAAATAGGGTAAAATATTAGGTAATTGGAGCTGAAGGGATATAGATTGTGCAACAGGACTGTAAAAACTCAGAAATGGACAGCACAATACTACCTAACTGTAACACAATTATGTTAGAACCCTGAGTGAAGCTGAATGTGAGAATGATAGAGGGAGGAGGGCTGGGGGCACAAATGAAATCAGACAGAAAGACGATGAAGTCTGAGATGGTATAGATGGTATAATCTAGGAATGCCTAGAGTGTATGATGATAGTGACTAAATGTACAATTTTTAAAATGTTTTTGCATGAGGAAGAACAAAGGAATGTCATTACTACAGGGTGTTGAAAATAGATGGTAATATTTTAAAATTTTAACTTACGTGTGAGACTAAAGCAAAAAAATGTTTATTTGGCACAATTTTTATTTCGACTAGTGCAGTCCCGAATATAACTTATGTAGAAAGCTTACTTGAACAACATAAGTACATGGAACCTTGAGTAAGGCATAAGATTTTGTAGGTTTGTCCAGAGTGATGCCCTAGTAAGTCCCAGAGCGATTTGAACAGTGAGTAAAAAAGTATTTGCAAAGTCCCCTTGGGGGAATGGTGAGAAAGGGGGAAAATTCAACTTTCCCAAGTGGAGAATTCTTGATATTCTCATAAGCACTGGGGATAACTAAAGCAATAGGCTGATCCCCCAATCTTGGGGTTTGTTCATATGAAACTTAACCCCACAAAGAGTCACCCCCAAGAGAACCTCTTTTGTTGCTCAGATGTGGCCTCTCTCTCCAGCAAACAGAACAAGCAAACTCACCGCCCTTCTCTTGTCTATGTGGGACATGACTCCTGGGGGTGTGGACCTTCCTGGCAACGTGGGACAGAAATCCTAGAATGAGCTGAGACTCAGTATCAAGGGAATGAGAAAACCTTCTCGACCAAAAGGGGAGAGAGTGAAATGAGATAAAATTGTCAATGGCTGAGAGATTCCAAACAGAGTAGTGAGGTTACGCATTAAATAGACATCACCTTGCTAGCCAAGATATAATGGAGAGGCTGGAGGGAACTGTCTGAAAAGGTAGAGTTGTGTTCCAGTAGCCATGTTTCTTGAAGATGACTGTATAATGATACAGCTTTCATAATATGACTGTGTGACTGTGAAAACCTTGTGTCTGATGCTCCTTTTATCTACCTTATCAACAGACGAGTAAAACATATGGAATAAAAATAAATAATAGGGGGAACAAATGTTAAAATACATTTAGTAGACTGAAATGCTAGTGATCAATGAAAGGGAGGGGTAAGGGGTATGGTATGTATGAATTTTTTCTGCTGTCTTTTTATTTCTTTTTTCTGAATTGATACAAATGTTCTAAAAAATGATCATGATGATGAATATGCAGCTTATGTGATGACATTGTGAATTACTGATTATATATGTAGAATGGAATGATCATATGTTAAGAATGTTTTTGTTTGTTGCTGTTTTTAATTTTTTAAAAATAAAAAGACTCTAGTAAACTAATCAAGACCTACCTTGAATGGGTGGGACTCACATGTTCATCTAATCAAAAGGACATACCCACACTGGGTGTGTCACAACTCCATGGAAATAATCCAATGAAAATTTCCCAATCTAAATAACAGGCTTGACCCACAAGATTGGATCAGGATTAAAACATGGCTTTTCTGGGGTATATAATAGTTTCAAATGGCACAATACCCTACTGTTTTCACTCTGCCCTTAAGTAATTCCAACAGATTTCTGTTTAGACATTTAATGCCTACTTGTGAGTAATGAGAATTGCCACACTCTGATTTGAATTTGATATCCAACAATATTTTTTTATTGCTCCAGGCCCCATTCCCTTCTTGCTACTCTCTTGTTTCCTGGGCTTCCATCTGGTACCAGGCAGCATGTCCAACCTCCTGCCAGGGGCCAGCGCTGACACTCTCAAGTTTCCTGATTACTGCTTGTGGCAAGTTTCATTTACACAGCACACTAAATTATTAAAGTCTTGAGACATTAGAAGAGTTACTCAGCAGCTGTATAATAGTCCTTAGAAAGTGTAGGGATAAAACAAAGTGGTACTAGTTCCCCTATGATCTATTTTAACTTCACTCTATCACAAAACTATTACATATAAAATTCTATGAGCTAAAAAAAATTTTTTTTAATTCTATGAGCTATACAACATTTATTTCCTCATTCATAAGCTATGTATTGCCTTATGGGGAGGCCTACTTGCAGTCACAATGTTTTCATGGAAACTGCTTAGAAGTGAACAGCTATTGGAAGAAATGCTAAATGTTAATTTGCCCTGAAATATAAATCCAATCCATCAGGAGCTCACAAAAAAACACAAGTCAGCCAGAATCAATTCACTCGTTTGAAAAATATTTCATGGCATATGCATAGTACCTTATCATCCTTGATCACAGACACAGTGATTTTTCTCTATTGATTCATCCCTACAAGGGAACTTGAGCCCCCCAACATTAGCTTGTGATCAAACCTATGGAAGATTGATTCCTATGAGGCTCTGTCTTAAGCAAATGGAATTATATACATTTGGTGCAGATGTCCCTCACCAGCTTAGGTTCAGCAGCCCAAGTGAATGACAGAGGAATCAGAGTCGTGAAGAATCTAGAAGACCATGATCTTTGGGCCATTCCTGCCAACAGGTTTGTTGAAAACACCACGCCTGGGGCACTTGCTATACAAATACACACGCCAGGCTGGAAGCTCCATAAGTACTGGATCTGGGTTCTGTTTGCATGTTATATCTCTAATACCTACATACAACAGTGCCTGACTCATGATAAGTTACCCATCAGCAGGCTTTTGGCTGTGAGTGACAGAAATCCAACTGAATCTAGATTAAGCATACAGGGAAAAGTTTGGCATAAGTAACCAGGAAATCTAGAAGCTTCAAACACAACTAGGTCCAGGACTTCAGTGCCTCTCTTCTGCCCAGTGATGGTCTATTAGACCTTAAAGAATATTCTCATTGGTCCAGTGTAGGGCCCTTTTCTACCTCCAAATCAAACTCTATACTTAGAGCGTTGGTGCAAATTCACCGAACAGCCTGCTACATCTAACCAGCTCTCGGCAGCAGAGTACCACGACACACAAGCCCACGACCACAACTGAAAGACTACCAGAGGCAAAGAGGGGTGACAGTACTAGTTAAAGAAGGAGAGGCTTCTTCAGGTCAGTACCTTCAGAGCACGGCTGCTCAGTAAATATAAGTTGGATGAAAAAACAGGTGTATATCTCACAAACATCTCACCACTCCCTCGGGTTTCATGTTTTATGATTTTCCTTCCAGGGCTGAAATCAATGACAATTTTAACCTGGTTCAGAAGAGGGCAACACAAACAGCATGGTCTGTCCTGAATCTTTTCTTCTTATTTCCCGGGGGGGTTAAGAACGATCTTTTTTAAAATTGTGCTACTTTGCATAAACTTTGTCAAAGTGTTATTTGTGACTGCAGCTTTTACATTTACATTAGGCTAATACAATGCTTTTATTATATAAGGAACAGTCCCAAACTTAATATTTAATGGATTTGCTATGATTTTTTTAATTAGGCTTAGCATAGCAATCAGTACAGATTAACTTAAAGTCAGTTGCATAATACAGCCAATACCATGCACCTAAGGCCAGAGGGTGGCTCCATTCACATAGAGGAATTAAAGCCTATAATTAGCAAACTATACTCAATTAGTAACTTCAAAAATAGCATTTTAATTAATTTAAATGGAAATACACCATTTCTTAGCCCCTACCACATTTAATTAATTGTAATTCCTGCTTTCAAAATAAAAGGCTTATAAACTAGGCTCCAAACCTACTGATAAGAAATTTTGCTAACATAGCAAACACAGGTGGGTGTTTCAACAAAGAAAAGTAATCTGTTCAGAAGGAAGAGGTGGTTCCTAAAAATTCTCTGTGCATTACTAAGCAGTTTTTGGAAGACCTGAAAATCTTCCTCTACCGGCTAGGTTTTTTCCTTTGGAATCTGAAATAGAGTTCCCTAGTCAGTTTTCTTACTATTTGGGTAAGAACGAATTCAATTCATAATATAAGTAGCCACTACATTTAGGCTATTGTCATTCATTGTCAGAAAGTCTTTTATTTCCATAGTTTTAGATTTTAAACAGTACTTCTATTTATATTACACGCATTTCTTTTGAACCTCATAACAACCTTGTGAAGTACAAAGGGCAGGTTATTTTCACATAGAATATTCAATAGCCATAATATCTGGGACCAGAGCTACTCTAGATTAAAATATGCCTGAATTTTGTAGCTCATAAAATCAGAAAAGCATCGACTTAGAGAGTGTGTGTATGCAGCATATACACACAGTGTGATGCAATAGTTAGCAGAGTTGTTAAGCCTACAGTTGTTAAATATGGAAACATTTAAATAACAGAACCTGTATCAGAACTACCCATTACCAACAGAAAGACAATATCTTGTCAGTCTCTGATGAACTGATTTGAGCTGGCATCACTAACCAGTGATTTGCATGTGGGTGGACTGTACCATCACCAAATATTGTCACTATGGCAAATCCTACTCCAATATTAACAGAGTATTTTGCCAAATGAAATGATTTTTATTAGTTTGAAAAAGAACTATTTTATAATAATTCCAATGTTTGTGTGTTTCAAGTATTTAGACACACACATAAGTGATTTTCTTCTACCAAGTGTTGGTGTACATGTGAAGCAACTGGAAGTTTTAGATTCTTCTGATGGGAATTAAATTTGACCCACTTACAGGTATTTACCCAAAGGAAATGAAAATGCATTCCCATATAAAAAGCAGTATGCAGGTGTCATGGTCAGGTTCATGTGTCAACTTGGCCACATGGAGGTGCCCGGTTGTCTGGTCAGGCGAGCGCTGGCTTGTCTGTTGCTATGAAGACATTTCATGGATTTAAATCATGATCACGTTGGCTGCATCCATTTGCAATCAGCTAAGGGACTTGTCTTCTGCAATGAGTGATGGTTAATCTAATCACCAGAAGTCTTTTAAGGAACATTCAGAAGAGACAGCCACTCTTCCTGCATCAGCCAGGAAGTTCACTGAGGACCATCACTGGAGCTGCCAGCTTGCCGCCTGCCCTACCAATCTTGGACCGTGACATCCCCACAGTTGCCCAGCCAGCTCTCCTGAGAGTTCACTAAGGACCTTCATTGGAGCTGCCAGCTCCAGCCTGTCCTACAGACACTGGACTCTATATCTCCATGGTTATGTAAGACACTTTAACAAATTTTATATTTATAGATATCACCTGCATATTCTGTTTCTCTAGAGAACCCTAGCTAATACAGGAAGTATTCATAGTGGGAAGACTTTTAACAGCCAAAAACTGTAAACAGCCCAAATCAACAGGCAAATAAACACTGTGGTACATCCGTGCGATGGAATACTGCTCAGCAAGGAAAAGGAATGAAGCGACTCCTGCAAGAAATAACATGAGTTAATCTCAAAATAATTGTGCTGGATGAAAGAAGCAAGACCAAGAAAGAGTATACACCGCTTGAATGATATAAAATTCTAGAAAATGCAAGGTGATCAATACTGGAAAAGCAAACAACTTTTTGCCTAGGGAAAACAATCTGTTTGCCTAGGGAGGAAGAAATGGGCAGGGAGAGACAGAAGACGAGATTACCAGGAGACACAAGGAGATCATGGGGATAGTTTCACAAGCTTATATATGTCAAAATTAATCACATTCTTCTATATAAATATGTTCAATCTACTGTATGTCAATAATACCCCAATAGGGATGTTAAAAAGACAACCACAGTCACCCTTCAAATTGATACAAAATTCGAAGATAAATACATAAACTCTTTGGTTGCTTGCATTTGATTTGGTAACGTAACACTTGTCCTACTGCAAGCTATCAGAAAACCATCTTATCAAAAGTTGATCTACAGGACAATTTTATTAAAACAAATATTTGATATAAAACTCTTATAGTTTTCTTTATTTTAATTACTAGCAGTTTTTTATACCAATGAAACATCTTTACTAATCTTTGAGTTTTTTTACTTAAATAAATTTAAGTAAACTTTACTCAAAGTTTCAGAAAGTTTTTCCTACATTTGGTTTTTTTATTTCTAATGAAATTTCAGCTCATTATTCTTACTCTGCACTGTTTGGGAAAGTAAAAATTAAAAAAACATAACATTCATTATTAGGGAATGTATTATAGCATAAATACTGTGCAGAAAGAAAATAATTAGGGAAACAGCAATTAAATTGATCAATAAAATTACATTTAAAAAGTAACAGAAGCAGAAAGTTTATTTTATTGCTATTTTCTGGATTATTTTGTTTAGTTCATTATTTATTCTTTCCCATTTAACAATCAAGTTCCCCAACTTTTTCCTCTTATTACAATCTGGTCCAAAACTAATATGTTTTTATATGAACCTATTAGTTCATATTTCTGAAATAATAACTCAAGCTTTCATTTCAACTTGAATCCAAAAATGACTGGATTTTAATCAGTTGTGAGCAATTTTTAATTATAGCTCATGGTAATAGAATTTTTAAATTCAGTTTGACATTTGAGATTTTCTCTGATTATCGAAATAGTTTTGTAAATGTTACATTGGCAAGGGAAAAGAAAGTAAGTCATTTGAGAAGGAAAAAGTTCAATGTTAACTCAACTTTCCCGTATTATATGAATCCTCCTTGATTTTCATTTTGAAAATTTTTTCAATTTTTTTTATCTTGAAAATTTTCAAACACCATATACCCTTCACATGGGTTCATCAACTTAGCATTTGCCACATTTGCTATGTAGCTACAACCTGTATATGTTTTATATACCTCAGTAGAAACTGATGTATTTTTTTGTAGAATCATTTCAAAATAAGTTGTAAACATAAATACTTCAGCATGTACCTCCAGAAACTTGGGGCATTCCCTTATATAAACAATTCTATTATCATATTTAAGAAATTCAAGATGAATTTAATACATTATTTAATATACAACCCATACCAGATTTCCTCAATATTGCTCTGTATAACTTTTTTCTACCACATTAATAGGGTAAACAAAGAAAATGATATGAAATAAAAGCATATGAACAACTTCAGCATCCTTTCAGGATGAAAAAGTAATTCTCAGCAAATGAAGGGAATTTCTTCTGATAAATGTTATCTATGAAAAAATTTATGCTAAGATCATATATAATGGAAAATCACTAAAAGTTTTCTTCATGATGGCAGGAACTCATATTTATCATCAACACTTCTAATCAACATCACACAGAAGCTAGCCAGTACAAGAGGACAAACAAATATATAAATAGTATAAAGACTGAAAAAATTATTCCTACATTATTCACAGTTGACATGATTACATATGTATAAGAGCCCAAAGAACATTTAAAAATTACCAAAGTTTAAAAGAGAATTTTGCAAGGTTGATGGATACAAGCTCAATATAGTATATTACTGTATACTTCAAAAAAAAATCAGAGAATAAAATGAAAATCAATACCCTATAGAATAGTTTAAAAATTATCAAACACACAGAAGTAATCTATTAAAAGATGTGCTAAACTGATGGGCTGATGTGCTGGTTTGAAAGGATGCATGTCCCCTAGAAAAGCCATGTTTTAATCTAAACCCCATTTCGTAAAGGTAGAATTGTCCCTATTCAATACTATATGTTTGAATCTGTAATTAGATATCCCTGGAGATTAACCCAATCAAGAGTGGTTGTTAAACTGGATTGGGAAAAATGTGTCTCCACCCATTTGGGTGGGTCTTGATTAGTTTCTGAAGTCCTATGAAAGTGGAAACATTTTGGAGAATTAAAGAGATTCGGAGAGAGCAGAGAATGTTGTAGCACCATGAAGCAGAGAGTCCACAAGCCAGCGACCTTTAGAGGTGAAGAAGGAAAATGCCTCTCGGGGAGCTTCATGAAACTGGAAGCCAGGAAAGGAAGCTAGCAGATGACGCCGTGTTTGCCATATGCTCTTCCAGCTGAGAAAGAAAACTGTGACTGTGTTTACCATGTGCCTTTCCAGATGAGAGAGAAACCCTGAACTTCATCGGCCTTCTTTTGAACCAACGTATCTTTCCCTGGAAGAATGCTTTTGATTGGACATTATTATAGACTTGCTTTAATTGGGACATTTTCTTGCCCTTAGAACTGTAAACTACCAACTTATTAAATTCCCCTTTTTAAAAGCCATTTCATTTCTGGTATATTGCATTCCAGCAGTTAGCAAACTAGAACAGCTGAAATCTTGAAAATACTGCTGAGAAAAATTAATGGATACTTAAATAAATGAGTGATTTACCATGTTCATGAATTGGAAGATTCAAATTGTTGTGGTATATTCATCTATATTTCCAATGATAAAATCCTAATCAAAATCCCAGCAGGTGTTTTTGTAGACATTGATAAGCTGATCTAAAATGTATGTGGAAATGCAAAGGATCTAGAATAGCCAAAGCAAACCTGAAGGAGAACAATACTGGAGTTCCAATACAACCAGATAAGATTCATTACAAGGTAACAGCATTGAGACAGTGTGATGTTGATGCACTGATGAAAAATAGAACAATTAAACTGACTGGAGTCCAGAAGAGACCCCAAAATTCTAAAAATGTCTTAAGGGCACATAGCAAATATTACAGTGACATCTCCAGCCTGATCTTCCCCTCCTTATTCTTTAAAGTACAGAATGAACCAAATTTATGAGAAAATAAGTGAACCATATTCTCCTCCAACAGCACTCCCTTTCATTGGTTTAATTTAAAGCAGTGGTTCTCAAAGTGTTGTCTCTGGACCAGCAGCAATACCTGGTGACTTGTTAGAAATGCAAATTCTCCAACTGCCCCAGACCCACTGAATCAGAAACTCTGGAGGTGGGACCCAGCAATCTGGGACTAAGAAGCCCAGTGAGTAACTCTGAAACAAACTAAAGTTTGAGAACCACTAATTAAGAGCAGTAGTTTCAAACTTAGCTGTACATTGGAATTACCTGAGGAGCTCAAAAAAATACAGATATCTGGGTCTTGTCCTCAGATCCTATAATGTCACTGGCCTGGGGAATATAAGGACTTATAAAAGTTCTACAGGTAATTCTAATATGCAGCAACATTTGAGAACCACTTATTTTACTCCTAGCCTATGAAAATAGATGTAAAAACAGGTTGGTAAATAGGCGCCAGTCACTGGGCTGGAACCTAAGAGGCACTTAATAAAAGAAACCAAGTGCAAGCGTCCTTCCTATAGAGACCCTGGTTATAGGTGAATATAGTTGTTCAACACCTCTGACTCCTGTGGGTTGTACTGAATCCCGTACTCCTCCCCTCAGCATATACTAGGATGTACCCAGAGTACAATCATGGTGGACGTCGACTGAGCTAATGGTAGCACTTGAAGAGAATATGTGGAGAATGATTAAACATGATTCTTATATTTATTTTTTCGTTGATATTTGGGAGTAAAGTTTTTCCTAATCAATGGATGTTGGCACCTTGGTGTGTAACAAGCAGAAGCATATTTCAAGATACAGATCCATGTCCTCATCTGTTGCCCCTAGCAGCCTTAGGTGGACCCTCACTGAGCTTCCAAAGCAGCTCTACTTTAACATAAATGAGGCCATTTTCCAGGTAATGGTTAACAGAGTTCATTTTATGCATCTCTGCATCTCTAGGGCTCAGAAGGCCTTCCAAAATGCCTGTTGAATAAGTCAGGGGATGAACTATGAAAGGCACTCTCAATCTCCAAGTGAGAACATGCATATTTTTTCAGCAGCCACAAAACAGAGATTTATGACTTTCGGCAATCCAGGAGCTATAAAGTGGGTTTACAAGCTGAGGACTGAGATTATTTCTTCTTGTTCTCAAAACCTTCACAACACTGTGAACATAATTAACAGCACCAAATTAAATATGTGGTTAAAAAGGGAAATTTTATGTTACCAGAATAAATTTTTTTTTTAAATCCATGGGACTGTATGTATAATACAAGCCATGAACCCTAAGGTGAGCCATGGACTGCAGTTAATAGTACAATTATTTTCTTATGTGCCTTAATCATTTGTAAAAATGTGCCATACTAATGCAAGGTGTTAATAATAGGATGGTGTTATGGAACCCTCGTATGTTTTATGCATGATTTTTCTGTAGACCCACAAACTTCTCTAATAAAAATTAGAAAATGAAATGACCATGGTCATTATAAAAAAAATAATAACTGATCTTTAGCAAACTAAAAGGTTGAAATTGTTTGCTAAAAAAATTAAGTCCTGACCATTTAGGAAAAGGGAAGTGGGATACACTTACATCTTCTCAAAATCAATACAATGAAAAGACAACCTACTCCTCAGGAAAGACTGCCTCTGTAAGTGTGTCTGTGTGGGTGTGAGCACACGTGTGTAGGAGGAGTGATGGTGAAATACAAAAAAGAGGAAATCTGTTGCAAATAACCAAAGCCATTGGCATACTTTCTTAATAATTTACTTAGAACTTATATTCTAATCACATCCTCTAAAAAAGTGGTTAACAAATGTGGTGGTTTGAAACTGTATGTACCCCAGAAAAGCATGTTTTTAAAGTTAATTCATGTCTGTGGGTGTGTTTCCATTTTAAGAAGGAGCTTATGATAAGGCTACTGCAGTTAAGGTGCGACATACCTCATACAGGATGGGTCTTAATCCTCTTACTGGAGTCTTCAATAAGAGAATGAAATTCAGACACAGAGAAAGCAAAGGAAGCAAGAAAACCCGGAAGAGAAGAGAGAGACCAGCAGACGCTGCTGAGTGCCTTGCCATGTGACAGAGGACTGCTGAAAGCCCAGGATTGCCAGTAGCCGGTCTTCAGGAAGAAAGCGTTTTGATAATGCCTAGATTTGGACATTTTCACATCCTCAAAACGGTAAGCTTGTAAGCTGATAAATTCCCACTGTTAAAGCCAAAGCATTTCATGGTATCTGCTTTGAGCAGCTTAGCAAATAAAACAACAAACCTTTTTTAAAAGGTCCGGAGAGTAATTATTTACGTTTGTGAGCCATAACATTGAGTGTTTTAACTAGTCAATGGTAACTTTTATCCCAAAATCAGTCAGAGACCATGAATCAGTGAATGGTTGTGGTTGTATTTAACTTACAAAAAACAGGCAGCATGCCAAATTTAGCTCATTGGTCATGTTTTTGCCCACCTCTGATGTAAACACATTTCCATTCCTTTAAGTCATGTTTAAAGACAGGGCCTAGATTTTCAGCTTCCAAATACCAAGGGCTTGCTAAGAAAGAGCCACTCCTAACTTTCTGCCCACAGCACTTGGCTACAGCAGTCTAAGGTCAAAACACAAAGCAACGCAAAGCATGCCTTTTCACCCCCTGAACCAGAACTTGCCCTGTGCTTCTTGTTTGTTTCTCACCTTCCATTAGCACTCATCTTAGTTTTTCTTCCTTTTAGAATCCAGGTTTTCTTAAAATGTAGGCTGTAGACCACTTAAATCAGAAGCACTCAGAAACACTTATTAAAAAGGAAAATCGCCTTCATCATTTTACTAAATCAGAATCTCTGGATATAGAGTCCAAGAATCACGTTTAGATCAAAGAGGCAACTATTACGATGCTGTGAAGTTTGCGAATCACTGCTAACCTACCACACTCTCTCCCAGCACCATCGCACATTGAACGTATCACTTGCATGTAACCAAGAGTTTGGGGAGTTTCTCATAAGCTGGATAACAGATTTCCTTCCACTCCATTTCTTATATTTTCATGTTGCTCTAATATTGTTTACGATAGTGTCTGTAGTTCTTCTCTGTATTTAGAGGATAGTAACCCTGATAGATGTAGCATAATAGAACAAACCCCAACTTGAGAGCCAGGTGGGTTCAAGGCTGCTCCACCCCTGTGGGCACGTTACTGAACCTCACTAGGTCTATTTGTTTAACTTTAAAATGAGGATAGAAGTAAATGCAAGATGTTGGGAAGATAAAAATAATATAAAGCATACAAAAGCACTTAGCACCTAGCAGCATCCAATAAAGGTTAATGGTTCCTCCCTGCCTTTCTTTTTCACTTTATACATGTAGTTCAGATGCATGCTTCCTTTCTTTCTCCTCTGTCAGCTCTCTAGTTAGTCCCAGCCCTCGTTAGAGCTCTGAAGTCTCCGCTTAACTGTCTCATTCATTCATGTGTTCAACAAATATTTATCCGGCATCTGGGAAAGGCTGGACACTGGGGTATGTCCTTGCAAATCTAGTGATGAGAAAACACACAGACCCTGCTCTTCTGACGTTTATAGCACAGTGCGGGAGATAGACTATATATAATTAATACATACATAGTTATTAATATATATATAACATTAATTATATATATATAACTCACATAATTAATATATAAACTCACCAATGAATTTTAGTGCTGGTTTTCAATGAGGGGGAGGGGTTTGCGTGCACACACACACACACACACACACAGACACACACACACACACACAGACACACACACACGGGACGTTTGGCAATGTCTAGTGACATTTTGGGTGGTCACACCTGGTGAGGCGGGTACTTCTGGCATTTGGTGGGAAAAGGCCAAGGATGCTGCTAAACATCCTGCAGTGCATGCACAGCCCCTCCACAACAAAGAAATAAAGAACCCAAAATATCAATGGTACTGAGGTTTAGAAACCCCAAATTAGACATATAACATATACTATGAAGGAAAAGGAAACAATAAGGAAACAAATTTGCTGGATATAGAAGAGAGCCTTCAGCAAGGCCTCCCTGAAGAAGTGAAATTAAGGTAAGTCCTAAAAGATGAACAGAAGTTCACCAGGTGAGGGGGCGATGAGAGTACAAGTGCTCGGAGAAGTGCATTCACTCAGGCCTTGTGCTTTTTAGACAGCTGGGTTCTAAAAAGAGAAACAAGGTAAGCATGACTGATTCACTTGGCAAGGGGAACGTGGGTTAGGAGGAGGCAGACGAGAATAGTGAGGGCCCTTCATACAGGATCTTGGATGCTGTGTTAAATATTTTTTATCCTAAGGGTAAAAGGAAGTCATTGAAGGGTTTTTAGCTGGACTTGACATAATGTAGGTTTTAAGATTAAACTATATGAGTAATAGAGAACGAATTTGGGTCAGGAGGAGGTAGGGTGAGATCACCAGGAGTGGTTGCAGTATGTCAGAGGGTGGAAGTAGAGATAGAGAAAAGGGGAGAACTCAAAGATATGCTGTGGATTCACTGCGGGGGTCGGTGAGGGGGGGGAGGAGTCAAGGATGACTTCCAGGCAGGGTTGGCTTTTTGGACGTGTGCCCTGGCAATCACACAGAACCTATCACCTAAAGGGGCCTCATACTTGGTATTCTGGTTTGCTAGCTGCCGGAATGCAATATAACAGAAACAGAATGGCTTTTAAAAAGGGGAATTTAATAAGTTGCTAGTTTACAGTTCTAAGGCTGAGAAAATGTCCCAATTACAACAAGTCTATAGAAATGTCCAATCAAAAGGCATCCAGTGAAAGATACCTTGGTTCCAGAAGGCCAATGAAGTTCAGGGTTTCTGTCTCAAATAAGAAGGCACATGGTGAACAGAGTCAGGGCTTCTCTCTCATCTAGAAAGGCACATGGTGAACACAGTCAGGGTTCCTCTCTCATCTGGAAGAGCACATGGAAAACATGGCATCATCTGCTAGCTTCTTGTTTCATGAGGCTCCCTGGGAGGCATTTTCCTTCTTCATCTCCAAAGGTGGCTTGCTGGTAGACTCTGCTTCTTGTGGCTATGTCGTTCTGCTCTGCTCTCTCTGAACTGCTCTCATTCTCCAAAATGTTTCCTCTTTTATATGACTTCAGAAACTAATCAAGACCACCCAAATGGGTGGAGACATGTCATCACCTAATTCAGCTTAACAATCACTCTTGATTAAATCACATCTCCAGGGAGATGCTCTGATTACAGTTTCAAACATACAGTATTGAATAGTGAATTAAATTATTCTGCCTTTATGAAATGGGATTTAGATTAAAACATGGCTTTTCTAGGGGACAAACATCCTTTCAAACCAGCACACTTAGTTTAATGCTCAACCGTCATCATCTTGAAATTCCTTACGATTTTTTAAGAAGAGGGTCTACATTTTCACTTTACACAGGGCCCCACAAATCTAGCCTATACCAAGTTTTCTCAGGATTCTCAAAAATATATGAAGATAAAGCAAGGACTGATTTACCTTGAAGCTTTACCATTATGTGTATTTGCAAAGAAACATTCCAGATATTAAGTCATGAAATTTTGACTAATTTCAAAAAGATTTTTGAAAGAAAATATTCTTTCTCAAGTCCTAGACAATCTTCCAAAATATAGTCAAACTACAGTCATATTATCTTTCATTACTAAACGATTTATCCAAAATTTATTAAGCCTCTGTTATGTAAATAGGCATTGTGCTAACCATGAAAGACACAAACACGAATAACGAAAATGCCCTTAACAGAATTCCAAGTCTAGTAAGGAAGACAGAAAAATGCCAAGTATTAAATACAATGATACAAAAAGGTAAGAGAACACAGTAAGAGTCAGAAAATTCTAAAAGAAAAAAAAAAATTTTCCCAAAGCATCTAACTAGTAAGTGATTAAGGTGGACTTGAACTCAGCAGCACATGACTGCAAATCCACTAACTACCCAGCAGGGCCACTTGAAAACTGGTCATCTCCCTCTTCCAGGTAATACAAAGCTATAGTGATGAGGTACTTGGTTGCTACGAGTTTATCAGAGTAAAATCTAGCATTTGCTAGCAATATTAGGCATACTATAATAAAACTATGATTTAACAGGGATAATCTAATGGGATACTGGATTTAGGACAGAGATCTATCTCTTGCTTGCCAGAATATGACCTAGACCTTCTTAGATCAAAGCTGGCAAGAGCTAACTGCCTTTCTCTAAAGGGAAGCAAAGGAGAACAGTAGGTAAGCAGACATGGGTTTGAATACTGGCTCTGCTGTTTAGTAGCTGTATGATCCTGGGTAAGTTGATTAATTACTGAAAACCAGGAGGTCTGAATCCTACTCCTGGCTTTGACACTATAGCTAGAGAAAATCCCATAAAAGTTCAACCAGGATATACTAAGCAATGAAGGTTCCTAGAGACAGTATCTAGGCTATTGTCTAAAATCAACATACGGCTTTCAATCTATAAATGAAAAAATGTGGACATGACTGTGAAAGTGATGACCTGATAAAGGTAGAACCATTATAAAAAATAAAATAGACAGCTCACACTAATTAAGAGTTGGTTTGATGAGTGTAAGAGGTGGAAAGAGCCTAAAGAATGGAAAACCTCAGCACATCTAGTTCAAACTAGTGACAGTCAAGAGAAAACCGTTAGTCTCATTAAAAGGGAAGGCCTGTACTTCTTTAGGGAGCTTCATGTAGAAAAATTAAATTCTAAAGGACTGTGACTATGGTCGTTGATAGAAGCCAAAAGAGTACAGGCTGCCTCTCATTTGACCAAAAGATAATTTGGAGTTTACCAAGAGGAGTTTCTACTCCCCTCTAGAGCCACAGGCTGGGGCCATTCATCATTGCAGAGAAGCTGAGGTAGTAGAATGAACCCTCTAGACAGATTCTCTCTCTCATATTTATTTAATGCTACCCTAAGCCTTAGGGCCATGAGTAGCATTAAATAAATATAAGCCTGCATGCTGAACCTAAATTAAGCACACATATTACATGTGTCTTCTCATCAGGTGTGCTGGTTTGAAACTGTCACATACTCGCAGAAAAGCCATACTTTTCGTATTAGTTTGTTAGAGTTGCCGGAATGCAACACACCAGAAATGGAATGGCTTTTAAAAAGAGAATTTTTTAAGTTACAATTCTACAGTCGTAAGGCCATAAATATGTCCAAATTAAGGCATCCAGAAAAAGATACCATGGCTTGAGGAAGGCTGATTTGGGAAGGCAGGTGGCTGGCGTCTGCTGATCCTTGTTGCCAGTTAATGGCTTCCAGCTTCTGATGCCAGTGGTTTCCTCTCTAAGTGTCTCTGAGCCTTCACTTCCTCCAGGACACAACTCTGGGTTCTGGTTTACTTAGCATCTCATGGGAAGGCACATGCCAACATGTGTTGGGCTCTGCCTGTGTCTAGAAATCTATCTGCTCTTTCAGTTTGCACTCCAAGCATCTCCAAACATCTCTATCTCTGTCAGCTCAGAAGTAAGTGTTCTCTAAGCTTGTCTCTGAGGTTTCTTCAAAATGTTTCCCCTTTGAAAATACTCCAGTGAACTAGTCAAGATTCACCCTGAATGGGCAGAGCCACATCTCCATCTACTCCAAAGATCACACCCACAATCAGGCACGTCACATCTCTATGGCAGTAATCCAATCCAGGTTTAAACCCTAAGCAGTGGGTCTGGCCCCACAAAACTGGATCAGGATTAAAACATGGCGACTCTGGGGTACATAACAGTATCAAACTGGCACACTGTTTTAATCTAATCTTTAATCCAATGGGTACTGACTTATTGTGGATGGGATCTTTTGAATAGATTGTTTCTACGGAAATGTGATCCTGTCCATGCAAGGTAGGTCTTAATTAGTTTACTGGAATCCTTAAGAAAGCCAACATAGAGAGCAGACACCTAGATAAAAACATTTGCAGATGTTTGGAGAGCTGATAGAGAAAGCTACTGGAATCAGAAGGTGAAAACAATGTAACCCAGGAACAAAGGACTGGGAAATGCCAGCCATATGCCTTCCTAGCTGACAGAAAACCGAAGACATGATCAGCCTTTCTAGACTGAATGTATCCTCTTGTTAGTGCCTTAATTTGAACATTTTCAGAACCTTAGAAGTATAAACTTGTAACTCAATAAAACCCCTTTGTAAAAACCAATACATTTATGGTATATTGCACTGGGGAAGTTTTAGCAAAACAGAACATTAGGTAAACCAAAGGCAAAGTGCCTGAAACAAATTGTAACCACATCTGTGACCTGAGTCACTTCCTTTACTTCACTGGCAAATCTGCTAAATACTATATGCTCCTTGGGCTGGTCAGGGCAAAATACATTTACTTATACTGTAAACCTTCTGCACTGTTACTATTTCATAAAATAAGGAAAACTAAGTTTCTTCCAGCTCTAAACCTCTACCGGCACAGAAGTTACTGAAGTTAATTGCACCTCCTCTGAAAACCCAACTGTTAAATGCCCAGAAATTTTATAAGCCAGTTGTTATTAAGCCATGGATAATTTGAAAATTACTGTGTTTGAAAAATTTACAACACAGAAATTGGCAAAGGCTAGAAAACAGGTGTTTGGTTTGGTTTTTTTTAGGGGGGATGGGGAGAGAAGAGCTAACTTACCAGTATGCTACTAAATATGAGACATTTAAGCAAAACTTGTTCATTTTGTAGGTGATGTGTTAAATACTCTAAGAAGGTGGGATTTGAAATATGGGGATCCATTTTTTGTTTGCAAAATAAAATACATGAACACTACAGACATTTAATGAGCAGAAACTTGCTATTATAAATATCCCACAACGCATGTGATAGTTTCTCCTAATGAAGTGTTCTAACCAAAACATCAACAGCAACCCAATTTCGAAACAGTACAATTTATCCAACCTTATTCTAACATCAACTTTTAGTTGCCTTCTTTGAGCCTCTACAGGAAATTACACTTGCATGAAAATTATTTCCTATGGAACTGACATATCTGTTGACAATTTGTTCATTACAAAATGCAATGCCCTAAACTCCGACCCCCAAGTTCAACTTTTCCTTTCTTCTTGAATCTCACTTGCTTTGTCTCATTGCTATCTTCGTGCAAAATCATTTATCAAAAATTCCTTTACCCTTGTTGTACTGGGATAGTCAGTGCTGGGATGGTACTAGGCTGCAAGAAACAGAACACCCAATTACTAATAGTTTAGAAACATGATTTTTTTTTTTTTCCCTCTCAGCACTCATGGTCAGGAGGTAGACAGCTGCTGGCTTCGTTTCAGCGGTTCACGGATATCAGTTCTGTAGATGCGTGGTGCCTTCCTGTTACAAGTGGCTTCTAAAGCCCCAGCAACCAAGTCCACTTTCTAAGCAGGAAGATGAATCAAATCAGAAAGGAGAAGCATCTGTATCTAAAAAGCAAAGACTTTCTGCTTATTCCGCAAGGGCCCGACTCTCTCACATGACCATCTCAGCTACAAGAAAGACTGAAGTGAGACTTCCTGTAGTAATAGAAAAGCAAGGGGAAGGGGGCTGGAATCGGTGATATGAAAACCAATAGCAGTCTTTTTCAGGCAGAACCTTTCTGCAGAACTTCAGGTAATATTGAGATACAATAGAGAAATATTAAAGGTAGAGAAATAGGCTTACTTGGCATGGATTTTTTATTATAAAACAATATCTCTTAGCCACAGGTCAGTTGGCACACCGTGGGCACCCATCCAGTATTCTTTTTTCCATTTTAATTCATTCTGAAGATCCCTGTGAAAAATGTCTACTCAGTGCAGTTCACAAACAATTCCTAATTTCCTTTCCTGTTTTCCCCCTTTTTCCTTTGGGTCTGATTACAAAATAGGGATATAGTTTCATTTATCTCCCCTGGAGACAATGGATGGTGAGTGGGATGATTACTCAAAACCTCAGTTGAAAATAGCATTTTTGCACTTTGTATGGTACAAATTAATTTGGTTACACAACCACCTGACAGTAAGGCCCATTCATTTTCTCCAACCTGGAGAAGAATAAAATATTTCCGCACATTTTTCTTATCCATCAGTATCAACTTAATCTTTTGTTATCACGGACACTGTACTCAAGAGCTTGGAAATGTGAAAAAGAAGATTGTGCTCTGATTGTTAAATGTCGAAAGCAATGGGTAAAGAAAATAACTTCCTAAGTCATGCCACTGAAGGAGATACAACCTTCCGGTGAGTCATCTCACTGAATGATTTAGTATATTTAAACAAGGAATACATCAATTAAAAGCCATGGATGCATGAAACAAAAGAGATATAGTAGCAAACACTGACAGCATGCACCCCAGTACTCACCAGGAGTACTTACAAGGACATTCTCCCAGTGGCATTCAATTTCTACTATGAAAAAGGATAGGGTTATGTCAGCCATTAACCATTTGATTCCCTTTGGTTCATACCAAACATCTTAGAGATTACCTCCAGAGAAAGAAGGCACAGTTCAAGGGGACCTTGGATGTCAGAGCCCTAACTTTTTAATTTTTTTTATTTTCAAAAATAACATATAGGGCGGGCCACGGTGGCTCAGCAGGTAAGAATGCTTGCCTGCCAAGCCCGAGGACCCGGATTCCCGGTGCCTGCCCATGTAAATAAATAAATAAATAACATAACATAACATAACATATAAACAAAAAAGCAATAAATTTCAAAGCACACCAAAACAGTTAGTTACAGAAAAGATTTCAGAGTTAAGTACGGGTTACAGTACCACAATTTTATGTTTTTCCTTCTAGCTGCTCCAAGACACTGGAGACTAAAAGAAATATCAATCTAATGATTCAGCAGTCATATCATTTGTTAAATCCTATCTTTTCTATTATAATTCCACCTTCTCCTTGGATCTTTCTCCTAATCTTCAGGGGTATTTGGGCTATGCCTATTATAACTTATTCATATTAGAAATGGCTGTCAGTAATATGGGATAGGGGGATGGAACTAATTGATGTTCTGGAGAGGCTTGGAGAGGATTGCCCCTCTGGGTTTAAGGATTTATCGGCCTAGGAACCCACCTGGAGGGTGAAGATTTCTGAAAGTAATCATAATGCATGGAACTTTTGTAGAATCTCAGATACAGTTCTGGATGTTCTTTAGGGTTGGCAGGAATGGTATTGGTTAGGATTTGGCAAACCACAGTAAATAGCAATATCTAGTTGAAACCTGCATTAAGAGTGGCTTCCAAAATAGTCTCCTGACTCTATCTGAACTCTCTCAGTCACTGATACCTTATTTGTTACAATTCTTTTTCCCTTTTGGTTAGGAAGGCATTGTCAATCCCACGATGCTAGGGCCAGGCTCATCCCTAGGAATCATCTCCCATGTTGCCAGTGAAACTTTCACCCCTGGATGTCATGTCCCATGTAAGAAGGAGGGTAATGACGCTACTTGGTGAGTTGGGCTTAGAGAGAGAACCTTAAACTTTAGAACAGTCATTCTCAAACTTAAGCTTTCACTGGGAGTGCCTGTTAAAACATAGATTGCCAGGCTCTACCTGTGAAAACCTGACTCAGCAGGTCCGACATGAGACTTCAGATCTGCATTTCTAACAAGTTCCCAGACAAAGATAATGATGCTGGTCTGGGGACCACACTTTGAGAACCAAGGTTCTAGTTAGAGATGGTAGGATGCTGACAGAATTATACCTAATGACCTAGAAATTCACATGTGAAAAAATGGTCAGTTACCAGAAAAAAAAAGTATAGAACTGGGAAGAAGTCTTCAAGAGAGAGTGAAAGATTTACGAACCATTACAAGGAATAACGAGCACATAAACAAAGCTGAAGTCCTGACATCAGGGAACTGAATTATGGTGACAACTTTTATTAAGCAATAACTATATGCTAAGTACTGAGCTATGAATTTTGTATGTATTTATTCCTCCTAAAACCTTGTATATTCGCAACTTCTATTACTTCAGGTTTACAGGGGAAACAACAGACTCACTTATCCAGTAAGCGCAGAACCGAGGGTTTGAAATCACAAAGCTTAATTGCGAGAGGATGCCACTCGGCATTCAAATTATTAAACTCCATCATTTTGGCATGAATCTCATTCAAAAGTATCCATATGGGGTTCTTTCTGAGGTCAATGCTGAGAGCTTCTCCCTAGGCATCATTCATATTTTCTCACCCTCTGTGATGACAGCACTGCACTGAAAAAGAGAAAAGTATGATAGATGTGACAGGACGGGGCAGGGTGAGATAAGCTGGTTTCTGTAGGAGGGCTTCACAGCTTAGAGCATGCACCATTTACAGCTGCCCCTCAGCCTCTCATAGCACTCATGTTTCAATGAGGTGAACGCCAATTCTTTCATTTACAATCAGGGGGAATACTCCCTTACAGTGGCGACAGGAATATTTATATTTAACCTCCAGAGCATATTCTTCCAGTAATCAAAGTACCTAGCAACCAAGTTAGTATCCAGAATGAAATCTGTTGAGCAACAAATCAGCCTAGAGAAAGTAAACTGAGGTGCCAATATTGAGCCAGCAGAATGATATGGCCAGGGCAGGTGTTCTCAGCCAGCTGCCACTCTGACAGATGAAGCATCCATTTGCATATTTAGATCATCTAAATGATAAAAAGCAGGCAACCACTCCCCACTACATGGGACATGACATACAGGGATGAAAGTATCCCTGGTGTAGGAGATGACTCCCAGGGATGAGTCTAGTCCTGGCACCATGGGATCATCGACGTCATCCTGACCAAAAGGGGGGAAAGAAGTACAACTAATAAAGTATCAGTGGCAGAGAAAGTTTATATAGAGTTCAGAGGTTACTCTGGAGGTTACTCTTACACAAGCTTCAGTTAGACATTCTACCTAGATATAACCAACCAGGACCATTCCAGCCAATCCTAAAGGACACCCAGCGCAATATATAAGATTCCACAAGGGTTCCAGGCACTAGAGTAACTTTCCAGATGGGTCCTGGACCAGACAAGTTCTGAAACCCAGAGGGCCCAGCCTGTCCAGAACATCAGATAGTCTCCTCTCCCTACCCCATATTAGTGACAGACCCTTCCAACATGAAAAAGTTAGAATGATCATAGCCCAAACACCCCTAAAGAGAGGAACAGAAAGATCAAAGGTGATGGTGGAGTTATACACAGATAGGATTTAACAAATGAATATGAATGCTGAATCATTAAATTGACATCTCTTTTAGTCTCCAGTATTTTAAAGCAGCTAGAAGCAAAAACCTAAAATTGTAGAATTGCAACCCACACCACTCTGAAATATGTTCTACAACTAACTGTGGTGCTGTGCTTTGAAATTTATTGCTTCCTTGTGTGTGTGTGTGTGTGTGTGCGTGTGTGTGTGTATATATATATATTTTTTTTTTTTACAAAAAAGTCAATTGTGATGATAAAAAAAAAATTGTGCCTTTTAGCCTCCTATATTGTGGAGCAGCTAGAAGGAAAAATCTGAGAGGATCGTACGGTAACCCATAACAAACTCTGGGATCTGTAACTATTTGCTGAAGAGTGCTTTGAAAACTATTGCTTTTTTCTCTTTGCTTTGTATATGTTATATTTTACAATAAAAAAATTTTTAAATAAAACATTGTGTTTTTAAAAAAAGGAGACAACCACAACTCACAGGTGTTTTATAGGAATATTTAGAAAGGAGCAGAAGAAACAAAAATTGTAACTAACATTAGAAAGAACATCTCAAAGAAAGATGTTGTTACACTTTGAAAGAAGGAAGATATCACAGGCATTTAAGTGACAAATATAAAAATGTTTAGGCATTTGGTTTAGAAATAAGCTTCAGTCTTCTGGAAAATTCAGTAATATAATAAAGTGAATTCCCATATGCTATATATTAGAATATACACTAAGAAACATACTAAGAAACACACAACTAACTGCAAACCCCCTGGTGATGGCTCAACTGGCTCTACCTTCGATAAACAAAAAGATTTGTAAGAATGCTAAATGAACAGCATAATGTTTAACACAGGTACTTATCTAAAGTAAAGAAAAGCTACCTGTAAAGCTAAAACTGTACTCCAACAGATGTATCATAGAACAAATGGGAACGTACAGAGGCAGCATAATTTGCCATTGTGGTTATTTTAACTTTTTCTAAAAGGATAAATATATCCTCGGTGAGTATCAAAGCAAAGAACTGTGTTCACATATGAAATCACATACTTTTAAAGATGTTCAAAATATCACTTTCCAAATACATTTATATATAACCCAAAGCACTGTTCAATAATATTAAAATTTGGAAATGTTATCATCTAGAATTGCCATATTGAAATGATGAAATGTTAATTAATGTAAAGCAGTTACTAGATTAGCTCTATTAATTTCTACTCTTCATCCCCAGAGCACAATTTAAGAACTCCTCATTCTAAGTTGCTACTACAACAAGAATCACCCACCTATGAAGTTAGTTATCTTTATATTCTTGCTGCATAAAACACATATATCGTTACACACAATGATCACAAAATTCAAAATTTATGGGAATAACCCGAAAAGATTTTTTTTAAAGTCAATAAATTCGGCCTCATCAACACAGAGATCACACACAATTTTTCACTGTTATAATTCAAAAAGTGTTTCAAACTCCATAAATACACACTTTTTCCTTTAAAGCATATAATTATTACTTTTAAGAGTATCTTTATTAATAGAATTTCCCCAAATATAACCAAGAACCTTAGAAAAACACCCCCTAAAATTAAAATTTTTTTTCACAACATGGAATTAAAAAGCAAAAAAAAAAAAAAAACTTTACAACTGCACACAGATTGTACATATGTTACTAGAATAAATTTTTTTTAAATACCACAGGACTGCACAGAACAGTGAAGCCTAATGTAAACTATGAACTATAGTTATGGTACAAGTATAATAACATTCTTTCATCAATTGTAACAAATGTACCAACCACACTTATACCCAAAAAAGGCAAAAACTTTGGACTGTATTACAATTGAACAAAAAAAATAAGCTAAAATAATTTTCTATTCCTCAAAAGAAATAAGCAAGATGCTAGCAAACTTATGAGATATATGCAGCAGCTGAAAAAATAGGCAGCTTAAAGACAGGCTGACGGGTAACCTGGAGTCTGATGCCACCTACTGAACACCAACGGCAGTAACTTGTCCCCATTTGCTTCTACAGCTAAACTGTGTGTGAGCCATGATTTCATTTACGTGACTAATACTGACTAATGTCAGAGTGACTGAAAGTATTTGCAGACAAAAATAATTGCTGTGTTCTTTTGGAATGGCCATACCTAGTTTAAAAATATATACATGGGGCAGTGCAACAGTGGCTCAGTGGCAGATTTCTCACCTGCCATGCCAGAGACCTGGGTTCAATTCCTGGTGCTGCCCTGTTCGATTCCTCGTGCAAATAAATAAATAAATAAATAATACATATATGGTTGGGTAGTGCAAATGGTGGCTCAGAGGTAGAATTCTTGCCAGCCATACCGAAGACCGGGTTCAATTCCCAGAGCCTGCCCATGCGGGGAGAAAAAAAAAATACATACATGGTTAGAATATTGACAAAACACAAGAAATGCAGATACATGAAAAACTCGGGCCAAATGAGAAAGAACAGCCCCAGAATCAGTCACTTACGACAAAGAGGTAACCACTGTGGATTGTCATGGGGCTGCCAGTAACAACAGTCATCTCACAGGTCAAAATTAAAGACTTACTTTTTCTCCTGCTATCTACAATTATGGCTGATGAACATAAAATAAATCACCATCTCTTGTGCAGGACATTTCCCATGAGAAATTTATGATAATAGACTGCTCACCATGATCTACAGATAAAATCTCTGAATACCTTCTCTAAATTCTCAAAGAAAAATAAACCAATGATTGCATAGTTACAGTTTAGCTTTGCTAGAAGTTCCTGGGCTCAACTATTTTGGAAAAGATGAGGTCCCAGGGTTTTGCTAGGCCTATGTAAACCTCAGCCTGGTGGGAGTCCAGATACTCAACATTTTAATGTACAGTACTTTTGTGGGTAGCCATTCTTTTTTTTTAAGATATTTTTATTGACAAAATTTAACATGCAAACATACAAGCATTCCTAACAAACATTCTATACATGGTGTACAATCAATGGCTCACAATATCACACAGTTGTGTATTCATCAACATGATCTTTTTTTTTTTTTAACATGTGCATCACTCCAGAAAAAGAGAAAAAATCTCATACATATAATACCCCTTACCCATCCCTCTCACTGACCACTAGCATTTCCATCTACCCTATTTATTTTAACCTTTGTTCCCCCGTTATTTATTTTTTATCCATATTTTTTACTCATCTGTCCATACTAGAGATAAAAGGAGCATCAGATGCAAGGTTTTCACAATCGCACAGTCACATTTTAAAAGCCATATCATTATACATTCATCTTCAAGAAACAAGGCTACTGGAACACAGCTGTCCAGTTCCAGGTACTTCCCTCTAGCCATTCCAATATACCATAATCTATCCAGGATAACCTCTCAACTCTGATTGAAATCTCTCAGCCACTGACACTTTTTCTCATTTCTCTCTTCCCCTTTTTGGTCAAGAAGGTTTTCTCAATCCCTTGATGCTGGGTCCTGTCTCATACCAGGACTTCTGTTCCATGTTGCCAGGGAGATTTACACCCCTGGGAGTCATGTCCCACGTTGAGGGGGAGGGCAGTGAGTTAAGAGAGAGAAGCCACATGTGAGCAACTAAAGAGGTTCTCTGGGTATGATTCTTAGGACTAATTTTAAGTAGGCTTAGCCCATCCTTTGCCAGATTAAGTTACATAGGGGCAAACCTCAAGACTGAGGGCTCGGCCTATTGATTTGGTTGTCCCCACTGCTTGTGAGAATATCAGAGACTCTCCAAATGGGGAAGTTGAATACTTCCTCCTTTCTCCCTACTTCCTCCCTAAAATGACTTTGCAAATACTTCTTTATTCACTGTTCAAATTACTCTGGGATTTACTGAGGCATCATACTAATCTGGACAAACCAACACAATCTCAAGCCCTATTCAAGGTTCCATGCACATATGGCGTTCCATTAAACTGACCATACATGTTAAATTAGGAAATGCACTCTGGGTAGCCATCTTATAAACTCTCCTTTCCCATAACTAAGACCAGGGGACCCTGAGTTAAGACCATGCCTTAAATACATTTATAGGTGCCTTTTTCTCCGTAGATCTTATGAAAGTAATTACGTACCCCTATGCTTATTTGTCTCCAAGAACACCAACATTATCCAATCTCTATTCTGTTCCCTACTTTATGCATAGTTCCCAGCACCATTCCTGATATATGGGAATATTTTCATCACTGATACAGTAGGCACCCAATAAAAATCTTAATTCACTAAAATATAAGCCTGGGGCTTGCATTAAAGACAAGAACTTGCATTAAGCATTATTGATGGGAACTAAAGAATGTTAGTTAGGAGTATGAATATATTTTTCTTTAAATTCCAACTGATGTTTGGTAGGAAAACACAATGTTCTTTGCAAGAAGGCTCATCACAAACAGCTGAACGCTAAAAAGCCCCACTTCAGATGTCATGCAGGATTCAACCACAGAAGCAGAACTAATTACATCTTATGTAATTAAGATGAGATCATTTTGGTGTGATGGTCTGGAGGTTTTATAGACCCCAGAAAAGGTCATGTTCTTAGAGCTAATCCATTCCTGTCGGTGTAGACCTACTGTGGGTGGGACGTTTTGATTAAGCTATTCAGTTGAGGCGTGTCCCAAGTGGGTCTCAATCCTCTTCCTGGAGCCCTGCATAAGAGATGAATTTCAGAGAAGCACACAGAGAAGTTTAGAGAGAAAAGCCAGAGAAGCTGAGAGAGGACTCACAGGATAGAAACAGACAGAAAGCCACTGAAACCAGAAACTGGGAGCAACAAAACCGGGGAGAGAAGGGAGTGACCAGCAGATGTCACTATGTGTCTTGCCATGTTACAGAGGAGCTGAGAATAGCCAGAAGCCGGTCTTCAGTGAGAAAGCATCACTTGGACATTTTCAAATCAACTATAGATTTGTTAGTTAATAAATTTCCATTGTTAAAAGCCTGTCTATTTCTGGTATATTGCATTTCGGCAGCTTTAGCAAACTAAAACATTTAGAATAACCTTAACAGCTAACGCGTAGTGACTGCTTACATGTGTGAGAACATGGATGACCTCTATCAGTCCTCACGACAATGCTATAATGTAAGTGCCATTAAAGATGAGCAGGTGGGGTATACAGAGGTTAAATAATGTGCACAAATTGGATAGAGAGTAAATGGTGGGGTACAGCCTTTCTCAATTCCTTCCCAGGTACAGGAAAGTCTAGGAATGACTAGAGAGGATGCTTGCAAACTGTGTTCCAAGTCATTAAAGGGTTCTGCCACTCTAAATAACTAAAACTATTCAATGAATGCAAAGACTCATAAATTATGCTTCACAGATTATTTCAAAATCAAACGCTAAAACATGGTAATGTTTGGATGATTTTCCCCAGAGGTGTTAACAGGAGGCTATCAGGATCCTGCATTTTGAGCGACACCACCTAAGAGCCCTTTATTGTTGCCACAGTATGCTGCTACCACTACCAGCTGACCCTAAGAATGATGTCATTCAATCACATTCCTTTTAGCTCTGCACTGAAATGAGAAAAGTCCCCAAAGGCTGGGTGGTGAGAAGAGAGCTACAGAAATCTACCTGGAAGAGTAACCACGTACCCATCCATCATGACCCACCAGGTCCTGCTGCATTTTTCCTCGCTATAGTTGAACAAGACACGACTCTGGTCACAGAGATTTTAGAACACCAAAGGACATTCGCCCATGGGAGGTAGTGGTTGTACTTGTCATAAAAGGGAAAATAGGCGGTCCTGTGCTGCTGCCACAGTCATGAGTATGCTACAGCTTCAGAAGAGGCTCATCTCCAGCATCCTCCACTGTACCAAGAAGAAGGTCTGGTTGGATCCCAAGGAGACCAATGAAATGGTCAATGCCAACTCCCATGCACAGACCTGGAAGCTAATCAAAGATGGACTGATCACCTACAAGCCTGTGACTGCCCCATACTGGGCTCAATGCCAGAACAATACCTTGGCCCGCCAGAGGGCTGCCACATGGATGTGCTTCCAATATTCAAATGCCCAAGAAGGTAACCTGCTTGAGGAGAGTGAGACTCCTGCAGCAACTACATAGAAGATATTGTGGCTCTAAGACTGACCACCACACATATCACAGCCTGTAACTGAACGGGGAATATGTTAAAGAACAAGAAGATTCTCCTGGAACATATCTACTAGCGGAGGACAGACATGGCCTGCAAGACTCTGTCCAGGGAGGAAGAAACCAAGAAATGACCAGCTGCCACAATTCTGTTTCATCAAATCACTATAATAAATCCCTCATTATATCATGCCTACTAATCCTGCCTCTGTAGTTGAAGCCTGACTAATACACAAGATAGGACAGCATTTTAGTCTTCAGCCATTTGTAATGAGTCTTCTTGCAAAGAACATTGTGTTTTCCTACTAAATATCAGTTGGAATTCAAAGAAAAATACATGTTCATAATCCAATAAGACTCCTCAGGTTCCCTCAATAATGCTTAATGCAATTTCTGGTGTTAATGCAACACCCAGATCTATATTTGAATGAACTAAAATTTTTATTGAGTGCCTACTGTATCAGTAATGGAAATATACCAACGTTTCAGGCATGGTGCTGGGAACTATGCACAGAGGGGGAACAAAACAGAGACAGGCTAATGTTGGCCCTCCTGGACAGAGATGCAAAACAAATAAGCACAGGGATAAGTAATTACTTTCATAAGACCTGTGGAGAAAAAGACACCTCCAAACATATCTACACAAACACTTACAGAAAACTTAAGAATCAAAAACACTTCCCAAATCATTTTATGAGGCCAGCATTACCCTGACACCAAAACTAGGCAAAGACATTATAAGTAAACCACACGCCAATATTCCTCATGAACATAAACACAAATATCCTCAACCAAATATTAGCAAGCTGATTTCAGCAATGTATAAAAAGATAATATATCAGACCAGTTGGGGCTTACTCCACAAGAGCAAAGTTGGTCTAATAGTCAGAAATTAATCTGAAACTAAAAAGGAAACAACTATTCACAAAAGACAAAAACACATTACCTTCTCAATAAATGCTGAAAACTTATCGGACAAAATTCAACACATATTCATGATTTTTACAAAAGAAAAAAAACCTCCCAGCAAACAAGGCAGGAATCAAAGGAAAAGCTCTCAATCTGATAAAAGGAACTGACGAAAAACCCACAGTTATATAACTGATGAAGACCGCTTATTCTTCTCTTAATATTGGGAGCATGGCAAAAATGTCCAATCATCATTTCTATTCAACATTATACTGGAAGTCCTAGCAAGACAATTAAGGAAAGAAGAAAATGTCAAAAAGATTGGAAAGGATGAAGTAAAACTGTCTTTATCATTCACATAGATAATTTTAAGGAATCTACAAAAAAGCTATTAGAAGTAATAAATGACTTTAGCAAAGTCACACAATACAAAGTCAGTATACAAAAATCAATTATATTTCTATATGGCAGTTATAAACAACTGGAAACAATTTTTTTAAATACTATTTATAACAGTATGAAATATTTAGGGATAAATTTACCAAACATTTGCAATATTTATAAACTGAAACAAAACAATGCTGAGAGAAGTTAAAGAAGATATAAGAACTTATTCAGACATACCATGTTCATGGATAAGAGAGCTAAAATTTTTAAATCTCAATTCTTTCACAGCTTATGTATATATTCAATGCATTCACAATCAAAATCCCAGCAAGCACCTTTGTAAAACTTGGCAAGCTGATCCTAAAATTTATATGGAAATTCAAAGGACCTAGAAAAGGCAAAAAAAAAAAAAAAAAATTGCAAAAGAGAAAACAAACCTTATACTACTTGATTTTGAAACTTATCATAAAGGTACAGTAATCAAGAAAATGAGATATTGGCATAATAATAGACATATGGAACAACAGAACAGAGTGAGAGAAATAGACCAGAAATAAGACACAAACATATACATCAGTTGACAAAAGCACCAAGGAAATTCAATGGGTAAAGAATGGTCTCAACAAATCCTGCTGAAACCACTGGATATCCTTATGCAAAAAAATAAATAAATAAATAAATAAAGCAGTCTATCCTTTACCTCATACTATATACAAAAAGTTACTCAAAATGAATCATTACACATGAGACCCAGTCAATGGAGGTGGCTGAAAGATGCACTGACTGAGAAACAGACTGGTGAACGTTGGTGTAAATATATGATCGAACACGGTGCTACTACAAAAAGGAACGAAATCGTGAGGCATTCAATGATGTGAATGAACTTGTGGGACATTTGGTGAAGCAAAATAAGCCAGAAACAAAAGAGCAAATATTATATGATCTCATTTAGAAAATACTTATTAGAAAACAGGGGTCTAGATTGTAAGCTCTTACAGCAGCCACATTTAGTCCGGAGTGGTAATTATTTCTAGATTTTGAGGGGCTGTTTTATATATGTATAACTTGGTATTCAGAGATAAGAATGAAGCCGATTGGGTCAGAATTGCGGCAATTCAGAACACAGGGGTAAGGAAGACATCTCCAGTATTTTAGAACTTCACCTAATCTTTGCAACCAACGGAAGAAAGTTTTATTATGTCCAAAATCTAATTTTCTGTAGCACATAATCTAAGTCAATCTGTCTAGATAAGTCATTTAAACAATCCAAACACAGAGAGCCCAGAATAACAATGAGAGACTTTGATCATGTATAGCTTAATGTAATGCCTGGATACATCCCAGAGTATATTAAGCAAATAATCAAAAAATATTGGCAAAGTCCCTTGAGAAACGAGAGAAAAATTATCCAACTATTAAACTTCACCACCAAGGAAAATCCAGATACTGTGCCGAACATTAGGGATACCCAAATGAATAGTCAAGCCCTTGATCATGAGACTTGCTATCGTAAAGCTCATGTAGGTGGCAGAGAAGTTTAGCCTACCTATATGTATGCCTAAGAGTCACCTCCGGAAGACCTCTTCTTTTGGTCATATGTGGCCTCACTCTCTCTATGCCCAACTCTGCACGTGAAATCATTGCCCTCCTCCCTATATGGGACAAAACATCCAGGGGTGAAAGTCTTCCTGGAAGCATGGAAGATGAGTCCGAGGGATGAGCCTGGCCCTGGCACCGTAGGATCAACAATGCCATCCTGACCAAGAGGGGGAAAAGAAGTGTAACAAATAAGATATCAGTGGCTGAGAGTTCAAATAGAGTCGAGGGCTACCCTGGAGGTCACTCTTACACACACTTCAGTTGGACATTGCTACCTATCGTAACTTGCCAAATCTCAACCAAAACCATTCCAGCCAATTCTAAAAAACACTAAGGGCATTATTTAAGATTCTGCAAAGGTTCCACCCACTAGGGTAACTTTCCAGAAACTTACAACCTCTACATGGGTCCCTGGACTAGATAAGTGCTGAAATGCAGAGGGACCAGCCCTTCCAGAGCATCAGCTAGTTCCATCCCCCAATCCCATATTAACGACAGCCACTTCCAACATGAAAAAGCTAGAAAGGGCGTAGCCCAAATACCCCTAAAGAGTGGGAAAAAGACCAAAGGTGATGGTGGAGTTATATAGAGAAGGACGGGTTTAACAAATGAGTGTGATTGCTGAATCATTATATTGATATTTCTTTTAGTCTCCAGTATCTTAGAGCAGCTAGCAGTAAAAACCTAAAATTGTGGAATTATAACCCATACCAAACTCTGAAATCTGTTCCACAACCAATTGTTGCCCTGTGCTTTGAAATTTATTGCTTTCTGTACATATGTTACTTTTCCCCAAAAAAAAATTTAAAAGGAGATTATGATAAATGCGCAGCTATATGATGATATTGTGAATCACTGATTGTACACTTCAATTACATGGTACGTGAATATACTATTTATATCAATAAAAACAAATAATTTAAAACATAAAGAAACAAAATAAAAAGCAAAAGCAAAAAAAATAAGTAAATAAAGTTTCAGCGGATAAGAGATTTCAAATAGAATTGAGAGGTCATTCTGGTGGTTACTGCTATACAAGCTTCAGCCAGATACTGCAAATTGCCACAGTATTCCCAGCCCCCAAAAATAGCATTCCTGAAAACCGTAAAGAATATTCAGGGCTCTATCTGAAACTCTGTAATAGCTTCACTCAATCTATTTGTCAGAAACCTAAAATATCAAGATTGTTCCTATGCCAGATAAGCCCTGAAACCCAGAGGTACCAGTTGCTCCTAGAATATCAGCCAGTTTCATCCCCATACCCCATAATGTCAACAACCCTTCTCAATAATGAAGAACTTAGAATGGTCATTGACCAAACATCCCTAAGGACTAAGAGAAAGATCAAATGAGAGGGAGGAGTTGTAACAGAGAAAATAGGAATTAACAAATAAGTATGACTACTAAATCATTATATCGATATTTATTTTTAGTCTCTAATGCATTAGAGCATCTAGAAGGAAATACCTGAAATTGTAGAACAGTAATTCATACCATACTTTGAAGTTTGTTCCATAGCTACTTGTTAAAATGTACTTTAAAATCTTTTACTTTTCTGCATAGATGGTATATTTCACAATAAAAATTTAAAAAAAAAAAGATGCCAGACCAAAAAAAGAGTATATACTATACATTCTGATTGAGGAATTATTCATTGTAAACTGAAAGCACTACCATGCTCAAAAGCCGTTTTGATTCTCTGCTGATAAAAAAATAAAATTTAAGCTTACAATAGAACATCTGATTTTAAAAGAAAGAAAATGATTCCCCATCTTTATGGGAGCTAACTCCAACTTGCAAAACAGCTTTTTAAATCTAAAAAGTCACAAAACAGTAGGAAAACCTTCCCTTTTTCTAACCATTTGAGAGCACATTCATAGCTTTCCAATGAACATCAATACATCATATAAAGACAATGCTAATCATACTTTTTCAGTGCAATATATAATTTCCTGTTGCAATGATTTTGAAGAAGATTTAAAATATTTTAGGGGGGTAAAGGGAGAGATCTTTTGGAGAGGTCTTTTTTTTTTGCCCAGAATGAAATCACTCTTGTATGGACTTTCATATAGCAAACGGATATGACACTTTAAAATGATGGTATTTCACATTCAGACTTAGAAAAGGTATATTTTCAAAAAATCCTTTTTCTGGGTTTCCACTTTGCTTTGTTACAATGATTCATCTTGGCCTCTGTTCTTGGAAAAGCCGAATGAATCTCTGAGTACAGAAGTGAAAGCCACATTCATTTTAGTATTCAGAACATTGGGAAGGTTTTCATAACAGAACTTTCTTTCCACATTTATATGTGTGGAATACAAATGCAGGAGCTTTATTTTTTGCCTACAACCACCCAAAACCTCTACAGCAGGAAGACAGTACACAATTTTCTATGAGTGTTGATCTTTCATTTGCTTCTATTTTTCTCACTATCAACCTCTCCTCCCTCTTTTTTTGGTGAAAAATTTTGGTCATTATAATAAAAAATGGAAAGACTAAAAAGACAGCTATGTACCCTGACTTTCCTAGCTGAAAGTTGTAAGGAATGGTGTTGCGGTAGTTAGATCCAGTTGTCAACTAGGCCAGGTGAAGGCACCTAGTTCTGTTGCTGAGGCCATGAGCCAATGGTACATGAACCTCATCTGTTGCTGATTTCATCTGCAGTCGGCTAGGAGGCGTGCCGGCTGTCATAAAAGACGCCTGATTTAACTGGCTGGTGCTTAAATGAGAGAGCTCAACGTACCACAGCCCAAGCAGCTCCGCATTCCTCATCTCGGCACTCGCAGTTCAGCCCAGGCTTTTGGAGATGCAGGAAGGAATCACCCCGGGGGAAAGTTGCTGGAACCCAGAGGCCTGGAGAGAAGACCAGCAGAGATTACCCTGAGCCTTCCCACGTAAGAAAGAACCTCAGATGGAAGTTAGCTCCATTTCCTTTGAAGAACTAATGAAATAAATCCCCTTTTATTAAAAGCCAATCTGTCTCTGGCGTGTTGCATTCTGGCAGCTAGCAAACTAGAACAGGTGTAATGCTAATAAAGATGCTCTCAGTCAACTGTGGACTAATGTTAGTATTAAAACTTTTAAAAATGCAGTCTTTCTCATCCAGGCTGAAAATCTCCTTGGCAGCATGGGAGACAACACCCAGGGATGAGTCTGGCTCTGGCACCATGGGATCAACTATGCCATCCTAACCAAGAGGGGGAAAAGAAATATAGCAAGTAAGGTATCAGTGGCAGAGAGAGTTCAAATAGAGTCAAGGGGCTACTCTGGAGGTAACTCTTACACAAGCTTCAATTAGACACTGCTACCTATCACAACCTGTCAACCCCCAACCAAAACCATTCCTGCCAATCCTAAAGAACACATAGGGCAATATGTAAGATTCTACAAAGGTTCCATCCACTAAGGTAACTTTCCAAAACGTTCAACCTCCAGATGGGTCCCTGGACCAGCAAAGTGCTGAAATGCAGAGGGGCCAGTCTCTTCAGAACATCAACTAGTTCCATCCCCCTATCCCATATTATCAACAGCCACTTCCAACATGAAAAAGCTAGAATGGGCATAGCCCAAATATTCCTAAAGAATGGAAAAAGGACCAAAGGTGATAGTGGAGTTATACAGAGAAGGTCGGGTTTAACAAATGAGTATAATTGCTGAATCATTATATTAATATTTCTTTTAGTCTCCAGTATCTTAGAGCAGCTAACAGTGAAAAAAGAAAAAAAAAAAAAGTAAAATTGTGGAATTATAACCTATACCAAACTCTGAAAACTGTTCTACAACTAATTGCTCTGATGTGCTTTGAAATTTACTGCTTTTTTATATATATGTTATTTTTCACAGAAAAAAATGTCAGAGTCAAAACACTGAGCATAATATGGATATATTGTTGTCTTATACAGAAATTAACCTATTTGAAACCACACATAAAAAAGTAGTTTTTCTATTTGGCCATTATGAGTGACCACTGGTGCCGATTAGCCTAACAAATCTTTGCGTAGTTATTTTGTGTTATTTGCAGTGCTGAATGATCACTGCTGTTCTTGATGCAGTTTTTACATTTTCTGGGAATGTTTGACCTCCCCTTTTTTTTTTTTTTTTCAGTTTTCAACAATTTCTCAGTAGTCAAAATTGAGAATTTCTCAAATTTAACTCAGAGGGAGGTTAAGTGAAAAAAAAAAAACATAGCTAATAATGGAAGAGCTGGACTCACCCAAGCCCCATTAAAATTAAATAATTATGGATGGACCTTAAGGACATTATGCTGAGTGTGATTAGCCAAAAACAAAAGGACAAATACTGTATGGTCTCACTGATATGAACTGACATTAGTGAATAAACTGGGAATATTTCATTGGCAACAGAGACCATCAGGACATAGAATTACGGTAAGATATTGGGTAACTGGAGCTGAAGGGATACAGATTGTGCAACAGGACTGAATATAAAAACTCAGAAATGGACAGCACAATACTACCTAACTGTAATACAATTATGTTAAAACACTGAATGAAGCTGAATGTGAGAATGATAGAGGGAGGAGGGCTGGGGGCATAAATGAAATCATAAAGAAAGATAGACATAAAGATTGAGGTGGTATAATCTAGGAATGCCTAGAGTGTGTAATGATAATGACTAAATGTACAAATTTTAAAAAAAATGTTTTTGCATGAGGAAGGACAAAGGAATGTCATTACTGCAGGGTGCTGAAAACTGATAGTAATTAATACTTTAAAATGCCACCTTATGTGTGAGACTAAATCAAAAAATGTCTATTTGGTACAAAATTTATATTTTGACTAGTGCATCTCCTAATATAACTTACGTAGATAGTTGGTTGAACAACATAAGTACATGGAACCTTGGATAGGACATTAGATTTTATTGGTTTGCCCAAAGTGATGTCCCGATGAATCCCAGAGTGATTTGATCAGTGAGTGGAAAAGTATTTGCAAAGTCCCCTTTGGGAAATAGTGAGAATGGGGGAAAATCCAACCTCCCCAAGTTGAATTCTTGATATTCTCACAATCTGTGTGGACAACCAAAGCTATAGGCTGAGCCCCCAGTCTTGGGGTTTGTTCATATGAAACTTAACCCCACAAAGGATAGGTCAAGCCTACTTAAAATTAGGCCTAAGAGTCACCCCCAAGAGAACCTCTTTTGTTGCTCAGATGTGGCCTCTCTCTCCAGCCAATACAACAAGCTAACTCACTACTCTCCCCCTGTCTACATGGGACATGACTCCCAGGGGTGTGGATCTTCCTGGCAACGGGGGACAGAAAACCTAGAATGAGCCGAGACTCAGCATCAAGGGATTGAGAAAAACTCCTGAATGAGCTGAGACCAGCATCCAGGGATTGAGAAAACCTGGACCAAAAGGGGGAAGAGTGAAATGAGACAAAGTGTCAATGGCTGAGAGATTCCAAACAGAGTCCAGACTCATCCTGGAGGTTATTCTTATGCATTAAGTAGATATCACCTTCACCTTGTTATCCAAGATGTAATGGAGAGGCTGGAGGGAACTGCCTGAAAATGTAGAGCTGTGTTCCAATAGCCATGTTTCTTGATGATGATTGTATAATGATATAGCTTTCACAGTGTGACTGTGTAATTGTGAAAACCTTGTGTCTGATGCTCCTTTATCTACCTTGTCAACAGACGAGTAGAACATATGGAATAAAAATAAATAATACGGGGAACAAATGTTAAAATAAATTCAGTTTGAAATGCTAGTGATCAATGAAAGGGAGGGGGTAAGGGGTATGGTATGTAAAATTCTTTTTTTCTTTTTCTGTTTTGGTTTTATTTTTCTGTTATCTTTTTATTTCTTTTTCTGAATTGATACAAATGTTCTAAGAAATTATCATGATGATGAATTTGCAACTATGTGATGATATTGTGAATTACTGATTATACATGTAGAGCAGAATGAGCATATATTAAGGATGTTTGCATTTCTTGTAATTTTTTTAATTAATAAAAAATTATTTTAAAAAAAGTAAATAAATAAACTCCACAGAACAATGCCTTTGCGAATTTTTTGAAAGCCCTAAAGCAGCTGATACCACTCAGTCATCTCCCCCACAGTCTTAAACAGGTGGCCACAGATTCAAGTGTAACTAACATTTATTACAATGCACCCTAAATTGCAAGAGGGGTGTTAAAACATCAAGTCAAGTGTGAAGTGATAAAAACCTCAATAGCACAAAATTCCTATACCTCATCAAACCAGCTACCCCAGCATCATTAGTTCCATCTGTCATCTTGAGGCCTTTTGCTTTTTTTTTTTTTCCAGTTCCCACATATCTCCCCAGAAGGAAAAATAACCAGAGGAAAGAAAATTATCTTACCATTCATCTGCACTTTTTCCTTTCCTATCTTTATTAATAATAAATTCTTCAGACTTCTAGAACTAAACTACCCTCATCCTCTATGTCCCAAAATATCCTCAAGACTCCTGTCTTAAACCTTCACCAATAAGGATCTAGTCCACTAGGAATGTACTATCAGAAGACATTTTCCTACAGGCCTTACCCGCTTTTCTTTTTGTGTTTCCCTCATTCATTCTGAACACAAAACCCACTGCCTCTACTTGCTTCCTCACTGAATGCTAGGGAGGAATCTTCTAGAAGGGTTACCTCAGTTTCCTGGCCGCTATCACAAATATCACACAACCTCTGGCTTACAAAAAAAAAGCAATCTTTTGACTCACAGTTTTGAGGTTAGGGGAAATCCAAAGTCTAGGCATCAGCAAGACAACACTTTCTCCCAAGAGTTGGGTAACACGGGGGTAGGGGTGGCCTCTGACCACGGTCCCCAAGCTTCCTTATCTTGCAGCCCCGCTCTGGTCACGTGGGTTGACCTCTCCTTTCTCTTCCGGGTTCCCTCGACTTCCGGCTCCTGGCTCCACCCTTTAGCTTTCTCTCTAAAAGGCCTCCAGTAATTAAGACCCATAGTAAGTCATTTGGTTGAACCATAACTTAAAGTAACATCTTGGAAAGACCCTATTTGCAATGGTTTCATACCCACAGAAATGGGATTACGATTAAGAGCATGTTTTGTTTTCTTTTTTTTATTTTCCCTAGGGTACATAACTCAATCTACCATTAGCTTTTATCATATTAGTAATCAGGGAGGGTTTGGTGAGAATGGTAGTCAATTCCACAGGTTAGAGCAGAGATTCTCATATTAGAATCACCTGCAGAGACAAATCAAGGCTTTTTGCAACCAAAAGTTTCTGTCAATTTGAGGGTCCTCCTTTTAAAAACGAATATTAACATTTCTTAATTTTGCAAATAAAATATATGTATTGACAAGATTATCTGTTTTGGGGGACAATTTATCTGTGCCACATTTCTCAATGACGATTAAATTTTGATATCCTGAAATTTTTTTTAAAAACCATGAAATGACATCATATTAGATTATTCAGTTTGTGGGACAAAGTGCAATGATTATGTCATCCAACAGGCTCCTTATGTCTTGTTTTCTGAGCTAAAATCGAACAGTCTTCTAGGGAGGTGAGGAAAGATGGGTTAAAAGGAGTTAAATGAATGAAGTACCATAAAATATTTATCTCAGCTATAATCTCCCTATATTTGTGTGCAAAAGTTTCTGTCCAGCTTTCTACGTTTTAATACTTAAATTATAAACCTTATAAATCTATTAAACAATATTTTGTATATTGCTTACAAATAAGTTACATATATACATTTAACTAATTTTTTTAACATTTGTAAATCAATTATAAAACTGTTGTATTAGAGCATGTCTACTATATAAAAATCTCCTACATCCTTTAACATCTTAAAAAGAAAATTATCCCAATAATCATGAAACTTATTACATCCTGCTGTCCTTCGGATCTGAGTCATCCATTCCCTCAGCTGCAAAGAAGCTTGACAGCTGATGGCGATTTCCCTGGGAATTCCCCTCAGCTAGTTCTCACCTAACATTACACCCCTCCCTGGGCACAGATTGCCTCCAGTGGATGGCTGGTTTTATTTTTTCAGCTTATCCTGTTAAGTGGGCTTTGCCAGTTATCCCTTTTCTGTGAGGGAACAGGTTCCCTTAATGCCATCTGATTGTATATTTCAGTGATTTTCTGTTTTGTTTTAATTCAAATGGAAACAATCTCCTATTTGATTCAGAGCTCTTTCCAAAGTCCCTCTCTTCTTCCCCTTCCCACCCACGAGTGTTAGGCTGATGGCTCCTCTAGAGATGGACCAATCTGCTTACCACCCCTTTCCCCCTTACTAACTCCTCTGACACTGGCAGAGGAGGGAGAGGGGAAAGAGGTGACTTTTCTTTCTGTGACTGCCTAAGACAAAGTCCCCAGTCTCCTGGCTATTTCTGCTTTCCTAGCCAACAGTGACCTCCTCTTGGGTCCATCTGCAATGGTAACTGTCCAAACACTGATTTTCTTGGAAGAATACTTGTTGGTTTTCAGAAAGGTGGAAGAGCCCCCAAATGTAAGAGTTATGGCTCAGGCATGGACACTTTTCCCCATGCGGCCCCATCTTGAGGGATCTATCCCACAATCTCTTTCTGATGCGGTTCCTTCTCCCACCAAGTAGCCCCTTTGACAGCCGCTAGTAAACCAGCCTAAGCCCAGTCACGGTATTGTGTTGCCCTCTCCACCCACCAGAAATTTATTTTTCCTTGCCAGGCCAAACGGTAAGAATTCAGACTGCCCAACACTACTTGTTAGCTCTAACAACCTCTTTCTCCATATCTCAGCAGCAGCAGGTATTTTCCATCCAAAGGATTCAACAAATTTCAGAAAAGAGAAAGATTAATGATCTGGGCAGCTCCTACTTTAAATAAATGGGGCTGTTCTTAAGGGAAGAGATGGTTGCCAGACCATAAATTCTTTAGTCCCCAAAAAGCCCACCCCTTTGTTCCCCATCATCCTCGAAGACCCACAACAGAAGGAGAAGGTGCTAGAAGGGAGGATTCTGCATATGTGATGCCTCTGGGCAAGCTCCGTGGGAAGGCACCTGACCCCAAATGCTGATGGTTCACTGTATTTAGAACATTAAGTGTTTGAGGCTATTTATTCCCAGATGTGGCCATTAACACCACATTCCAAGAAGACAAGGATATCTCATAACCACTTCAAACTACCCTTTACATCCAGTTTGTCCAGAGTGATATTCAAGATAGCCTGGAATAAAATAAAACTGAAGGTAGGAAAGTAAACCAGCATATTATTATTCGTACAGCAATCTAGCTATTAGGTGACAAATAAAAGCAGGCTATGATAAGCAGAATAATAGTCTCCTAAATATATTCTAATCTCCGGAATCTATCAATACGGCAAAAGGACCTTGCAGGAGTGATTAAGGTTAAAGACTTTGAGATAGAGAGATTATTCTGGATTACTTGACTGGGGATTAGGCCCAGTTTAATTATATGAACCCTTAAAAGTAGAAGGCAAAGGAAGAAGAATGGATGAGCGAGATTCAACTTGAGAAGGAGTCTGTAGCTGACTTTGAACATGGAATAGGGAGGCCAGGCGCCAAAGACTATGGTAGTCTCTAGAATTGGGAATGGCCCTCAGCTGGCCACCTATAAGAAAATAGGGACCTGGGTCCTAGAACCTCATGGAAATTAATTCTGCCAACATCTCTAATGAGCTAGAAATGGACTCTCTCCAAAGCCTCCAGAAAAGCTCAGCCAATACCTTGATTTTGGTCCAGAAAGACTATTCAGACTTCTGATTTATAGAACATAAAATTTAAAATTTATGCTGTTTTAAACAACTAAGTTCATGGTAATTTGTCATGGCAGCAATCGAAAACTAATGCACAAGTCCAGGTAAAGAGGAAGGAGAGAGAAGGTTCTAGGGTATCTACAAAATTTTAAGCCCCAAACATTAAAAGAATGTTGCTACTTCATCCAGAAACTAGACAGTTTAGAAAGGGACTTTGTTTTGAGATTGAAGTTGGAAATTCAGTTTTACACTGAACTTAAGGTAATGGTAGATCATCCATGTGTGATGCAAAAATGTTGTAGGAAATTAGGAAACGTGCTAGGAATAAAGAGGTGAAGACAGCTGTGACTCCTAGTCTATAAAGGACCTTAGGTTCATGGTTGACCCAATCCTCTTCTCCAAACTTACAGCCACAATAGAGAAAACATAAAAGAAAAAAAACAAAGACAGCCAGTTTCAAAACATAATAAATAACTTTGTGGACTAGAAATAGAACGCAAACCCGAAAGAATGAACAGCAATAAAGCCACAGCCCCTCCCAGCCATCACTGTACAGGGACAGGCAGCAGTGGCCAGAAATTCCACTCCTAGTGGACAGTTTGACAGGATCAAAAGCACACTGCAGACTGGAGGACTGGAGCCAGCCTCGTGCACAGACCTTACATGCCCAGTAAAACAATGAGGATTTATCATTTTGTTGAAACCTTAATTTTCTTTCTAGAACTACTGGTGTATCATAAGATAGAATTTTTAGTCATAAGAAGATATTATCAATTACTTTATGCTAATATATTCAAATACTTCAATTGACCTAATAATTTTCTAAAAAAGCATAAATGACCAAAACTGGCTGAATGCAAATGTTAAAGCCTGAATAAAACCATTAGCAATTTTTAAAATTGAACTAAGTCAAAATTCTCCATCACTCCTGCATTCCCCCAAGTAGTGGCTTTCAGATAAGATTTACCAAATGCTTAATGCATGGATAATCACTGTCTTGAAAAGAAAAACAATTTGAGAGAATTATATATAATGAGGGAAAATAGCAAACCAATCTTATGGCTACTATAACACGATATCAAAATTAGGGAAGAAAACACAAGGGAAAAATACATCTGTCTAAATAATACTACTCAAGAATAAATTGCAGGAGGGGACAAGATGGCGGCTTAGCAATGTGCGCATTTTAGTTCATCCTTCAGAACAACTACTAAATAACCAGAAACAGTACAGAACAGCTCCCAGAGCCACAGTAGTAACCAGACACACAGTGTACCTGAGTCTGGACCAGCTGGACCATCTGCAAGCCTCCCCAAAACCGTGAGTTCCCCAAGCCACGGCAGCTGGCGCTGGCGCCCCTCCCCCACAGGCGGCTTCCCAGAGGGAAAGTAAAGAGACTCTAAACCCGGTCAAGGCGGAGTTCGCTCATTGGGCTCATGGAAAACGAGGAAAGGGGAGGAAACAGAGGTTTTAGTGGCTGTGTCTCTATGGAGACATGGCAAACTCTGGATTTCACGGCGGGACTACTCGGGCTGCAACTGCCCCAGGCATAGGCAGAAACGGGCTGATTTCAGAGCTGTCTCCCACCTGTGCCTTCCCCAGGGGAGAGGTAAACCCCAACTTAGGTGGAATCCTTCCCTCAAGGAATTCAGACCCCAGGGCTTGGCAATTTTAAGCCATTAAAACCAGCCTACAACCTCTCCTCTGTCTCCACCACACCCCCAGCAGGGAGAGTCTTCCAAACTTAAAGGAGCCACAACATCTTTTGCTGGTGCGACCCGCAGGCAGACGCGCCACATACTGGGCAGGATAAGAAAAACAGAGCCCAGAGACTTCACAGGAAAGTCTTTAAACCTGCTGGGTCTCACCCTCAGGGAAAACTGACACAGGTGACCCCTTCCCCCTGATAGGAGGCCAGTTTAGTCCGGGAAAACCCGGCTGGAGTCTATAATACCTACGTAGACCCTCCTAAGGGTGGGGAGGGAAAAGGCACCACACAAGCAGGGCAAGAAACAAGAAAACAAGAACTGAAAAATTATCCTCTGTTAAACAAAACCTAAGCTAGAGGTCTGGAAAAAGCTGAACTGCAGGTCAAAGAACAGATAGACAACAAATTCATCTAGCAAGAAAACCCTAGGTAAGAGAAATGAAAGCAATCTCCAGAATAAACTAATTAAGGTAATTAAATGTCTAGACGCCAGCAAAAAATAACAAATCACACCAGGAAAATTGAAGATATGGACCAGTCAAAGGAACAAACCAATAGTTCAAATGAGATACAAGAGCTGAACAATTAATTAAGAATATACAAACAGACATGGAAAACCTCATCAAATACCAAATCAATGAATTGAGGGAGGATATGAAGAAGGCAAGGAATGAACAAAAAGCAGAAATGGAAAGTCTGAAAAAACAAATCACAGAACTTATGCGGATGAAAGGTACAGTAGAAGAGATGAAAAAAACAATGGAAACCTACAACAGTAGATTTCAAGAGACAGAGGTTAGGATTAGTGAACTGGAGAACAGACCATCTGAAATCCAACAAGATACAGAAACTATAGGGAAAAAATGGGAAAATATGAGCAGGGACTCAGGGAACAGAATGATAATATGAAGCGCACAAATATACGTGTTGTGGGTGTCCCAGAAGGAGAAGAGAAGGGAAAAGGAGGAGAAAAACTAATGGAAGAAATCATCACTGAAAATTTCCCAACTCTTATGAAAAACCTAAAATTACAGATCCAAGAGGTGCAGCATACCCCAAAGAGAATAGATCCAAATAGATGTTCTTCAAGACACTTACTAGTCATAATGTCAGAGGTCAAAGAGAAAGAGAGGATCTTGAAAGCAGCAAGAGAAAAGCAATCCATCACATACAATGGAAACCCAATAAGACTATGTGTAGATTTCTCAGCAGAAACCATGGAGGCGAGAAGACAGTGGGATGATATATTTAAATTACTAAAAGAGAAAAACTGCCAACTAAAAATTCTATACCCAGCAAAACTGTCCTTCACAAATGAGGGAGAAATTAAAACATTTTCAGACAAAAAATCACTGAGAGAATTTGTGAACAAGAGACCAGTCTGCAAGAAATACTAAAGGGAGCACTAGAGACAGAAACGAAAAGACAGAAGAGAGAGGTGTGGAGAAGAGTATAGAAAGAAGAAAAATTAGATATGACATATAAAATACAAAAGGCAAAATAGTAGAGGAAAGTACTATCTAAACAATAATAACACTAAATGTGAATGGATTGAACTCCCCAATCAAAAGACATAGACTGGCAGAATGGATTAAAAAACAGGAACCTTCTATGTGCTGTCTACAGGAAACACATCTTAGACCCAATGACAAACATAGGTTGAAAGTGAAAGGTTGGGAAAAGATATTTCATGCAAATAACAACCAGAAAAGAGCAGGAGTAGCTATACTAATATCCAACAAATTAGACTTCAAATGTAAAACAGTTAAAAGAGACAATAAAGGATACTATGTACTAATAAAAGGAACAATTCAACATGAAGACATAACAATCATAAATATTTATGCACTGAACCAAAATGCCCCAAAATACATGAGACAAACACTGCAAACACTGAAAAGGGAAATAGACACATCTACCATAATAGTTAGAGACTTCACTCCCCACTCTCATCAATGGACAGAATATCTAGACAGAGGATCAATAAAGAAACAGAGAATTTGAATATTACAATAAATGAGCTAGACTTAACAGACATTTATAGGACATTACACCCCCCAACAGCAGGATATACATTTTTCTCAGGTGCTCATGGATTATTCTCAAAGACAGACCATATGCTGAATCACGAAGCAAGTCTCAACAAATTTAAAAAGATTGAAATCATACAAAGCACTTTCTCAGATCATAACGGAATGAAGTTGGAAATCAATAATAGGCAAAGTGCCAGAAAATTCACAAATATGTGGAAGCTCAACAACACACTCTTAAACAACCAGGTGGACAAGGAAGAATTTACAAGAGAAATCAGTAAATATCTCAAGGCAAATGAAAATGAAAATACAACATATCAAAACTTATGGGATGCAGCAAAGTCAGTGCTAAAAGGGAAATTTATTGCCCTAAATGCCTATATCAAAAAAGAAGAAAGGGAAAAAATACAGGAATTAACTGTCCACTTGGAAGAACTGGAGAAAGAACAGCAAACTAACCCCAAAGCAAGCAAAAGGAAAGAAATAACAAAGATTAGAGCAGAAATAAATGAAATTGAGAACATGAAAACAATTGAGAAAATCAATAAAACCAGAAGTTGGTTCTATGAGAAAATCAATAAGATTGATGGGCCCTTAGCAAGATTGACAAAAAGAAGAAGAGAGAGGATGCAAATAAATAAGATCAGAAATGGAAGAGCAGACATAACCACTGACCCCACAGAAATAAAGGAAGTAATAACAGGATACTATAAACAACTTTATGCCAATAAATACAACAATGTAGATGAAATGGACAACTTCCTAGAAAGGCAGGAACAACCAACTTTGACTTGAGAAGAAATAGATGACCTCAACAAACCAATCACAAGTAAAGAAATTGAATCAGTCATTCAAAAGCTTCCTAAAAAGAAAAGTCCAGGACCAGACGGCTTCACATGTGAATTCTACCAAATATTCCCAAAAGAATTAGTACCAATCCTGCTCAAACTCTTTTAAAAAATCGAAGTAGAGGTAAAACTACCTAATTCATTCTATGAGGCCAACATCACCCTCATACCAAAACCAGGTAAAGATATTACAAAAAAAGAAAACTACAGACCAATATCTCTAATGAATATAGATGCAAAAATCCTCAACAAAATTCTAGCTAATCGAATCCAGCAACACATTAAAAGAATTATACATCATGACCAAGCAGGATTCATCCCAGGTATGCAAGGATGGTTCAACATAATGTAATACACCATATCAACAAATCAATGCAGAAAAATCACATGATCATCTCAGTTGATGCAGAGAAGGCATTTGACAAAATTCAACATCCTTTCCTGTTGAAAATACTTCAAAGGATAGGAATACAAGGGAATTTCCTACAAATGATAAAGGGAATATATGAAAAATCCACACCTAATGTCGTCCTCAATGGGGAGAAACTGAAAGCTTTCCCCCTAAGATCAGGAACAAGGCAAGGATGTCCACTATCACCACTGTTATTCAACATTGTGTTGGAAGTGCTATCCAGAGCAATTAGACAAGAAAAAGAAATACAAGGCATCAAAATTGGAAAGGAAGAAGTAAAACTATCACTGTTTGCAGATGATATGATACTATATGTCGAAAACCCTGAAAAATCCACAACAAAACTACTAGAGCTAATAAACGAGTACAGCAAAGTGGCAGGTTACAAGATCAACATTCAAAAATCTGTAGTGTTTCTATACACTAGTAATGAACAATCTGAGGGGGAAATCAAGAAATGAATTCCATTTACAATTGTAACTAAAAGAATAAAATACTTAGAAATAAATTTAATTAAAGAGACAAAAGACCTATACAAAAAAACTACAAGAAACTGTTAAAAGAATTCATAGAAGACCTAAATAGATGGAAGGGCATACCGTGTTCATGGATTGGGAGACTAAATATAATTAAGATGTCAATTCTACCTAAATTGGCTTACAAATTCAACGCAATACCAATCAAAATCCCAACAACTTACTTTTCAGAAATAGAAAAACCAATAAGCAAATTTATCTGGAAGGGCAGGGTGCCTGAATTGCAAAAAGTATCTTGAGGGAAAAAAACGAAGCTGGAGGTCTCACGCTGCCGGACTTTAAGGCATATTATGAAGCCACAGTGGTCAAAACAGCATGGTATTGGCATAAAGATAGATATATCGACCAATGGAATCAAATAGAGTGCTCAGATATAGACCCTCTCATCTATGGACATTTGATCTTTGATAAGGCAGTCAAGCCAACTCACCTGGGACAGAACAGTCTCTTCAATAAATGGTGCCTAGAGAACTGGATATCCATATGCAAAAGAATGAAAGAGGACCCGTATCTCACACCCTATACAAAAGTTAATTCAAAATGGATCAAAGATCTAAACATTAGGTCTAAGACCATAAAACAGTTAGAGGAAAATGTAGGGAGATATCATATGAAACTTACAATTGGAGGCGGTTTTATGGACCTTAAACCTAAAGCAAGAGCACTGAAGAAAGAAATAAATAAATGGGAGCTCCTCAAAATTAAACACTTTTGTGCATCAAAGAACTTCATCAAGAAAGTAGAAAGACAGCCTACACAATGGGAGACAATATTTGGAAACGACATATTGGATAAAGGTCTAGTATCCAGAATTTATAAAGAGATTGTTCAACTCAACAACAAAAAGACAGCCAACCCAATTACAAAATGGGCAAAAGACTTGAACAGACACCTCTCAGAAGAGGAAATACAAATGGCCAAAAGGCACATGAAGAGCTGCTCAATGTCCCTGGCCATTAGAGAAATGCAAATCAAAACCACAATGAGATATCATCTCACACCCACCAGAATGGCCATTATCAATAAAACAGAAAATGACAAGTGCTGGAGAGGATGCGGAGAAAGAGGCACCCTTATCCACTGTTGGTGGGAATGTCAAATGGTGCAACCACTGTGGAAGGCAGTTTGGCGGTTCCTCAAAAAACTGAATATAGAATTACCATACGACCCAGCAATACCATTGCTAGGTATCTACTCAAAGGACTTAAGGGCAAAGACACAAATGGACATTTGCACACCAATGTTTATAGCAGCATTATTTACAATTGCAAAGAGATGGAAACAGCCAAAATGTCCATCAACAGACGAGTGGCTAAACAAACTGTGGTATATACATACGATGGAATATTATGCAGCTTTAAGACAGAATAAATTTATGAAGCATGTAATAACATGGATGAACCTAGAGAACATTATGCTGAGTGAGTCTAGCCAAAAACTAAAGGACAATAACTGTATGGTCCCACTGATGTAAACCGACATTCGAGAATAAACTTGGAATATGTCATTGGTAACAGAGACCAGCAGGAGTTAGAAACAGGGTAAGACAATGCATAATTGGAGCTGAAGGGTTACAGACTGTGCAACAGAACTAGATACAATAACTCAAAAATGGACAGCACAATACTATCTAATTGTAATGTAATTTTGTTAAAACACTGAATGAAGCTGCATCTGAGCTATAGTTCTTTTTTGTTTGTTTGTTTGTGTTTTTTGTTTTTTTCCTTTTTTATATATTTTTTTATTTTTTATTTTTATTATTATTTTTATTTTTTTCTCTATATTATCATTCTATATCTTTTTCTGTTGTTTTGCTAGTTCTTTTCCTAAATCGATGCAAATGTACTAAGAAATGATGATCACACATCTATGTGATGATATTAAGAATTACTGATGCATATGTAGAATGGAATGATTTCTAAATGTTGTGCTAGTTAATTTTTTTTTAATTAATAATAAAAAAAAAAAAACGAAGCGGGAAGTCTCACGCTTCCTGACTTTAAGGCATATTATGAAGCCACAGTGGTCAAAACAGCATGGTACTGGCATAAAGATAGATATATTGACCAACGGAATCAAATAGAGTGTTCAGATATAGACCCTCTCATCTATGGACATTTGATCTTTGATAAGGCAATCAAGCCAACTCACCTGGGACAGAACAGTCTCTCCAATAAATCGTGCCTAGTGAACTGGATATCCATATGCAAAAGAATGAAAGAGGACCCGTATCTCACACCCTATGCAAAAGTTAACTCAAAGTGGATCAAAGATCTAAACATCAGGTCTAAGACCATAAAACAGTTAGAGGAAAATGTAGGGAGATATCTTATGAATCTTATAAATGGAGGTGGGTTTATGGACCTTACACCTAAAGCAAGAGCACTGAAGAAAGAAAGAAAGAAATGGGAACTCCTCAAAATTAAACACTTTTGTGCATCAAAGAACTTCATCAAGAAAGTAAAAAGACAGCCTACACAATGGGAGGCAATATTTGGAAACGACATATCAGATAAAGGTCTAGTATCCAGAATTTATAAAGAGATTGTTCAACTCAACAACAAAAAGACAGCCAATCCAATTACAAAATGGGAAAAAGACTTGAACAGACACTTCTCAGAAGAGGAAATACAAATGGCCAAAAGGCACATGAAGAGATGCTCAATGTCCCTGGCCATTAGAGAAATGCAAATCAAAACCACAATGAGATATCATCTCACACCCACCAGGATGGCCATTATCAGCAAAACAGGAAATGACAAGTGCTAGAGAGGATGTGGAGAAAGACCCACACTTATTCACTGTTGGTCAGAATGTCAAATGGTGCAACCACTGTGGAAGGCAGTATGGCGGTTCCTCAAAAAACTGAATATAGAATTGCCATATGACCCAGCAATACCACTGCTAGGTATCTACTCAGTGGACATAAGGGCAAAGACACAAATGGACATTTGCACACCAATGTTTACAGCAGCATTATTTACAATTGCAAGGAGATGGAAGCAGCCAATATGTCCATCAACAGATGAGCGGCTAAACAAGCTGTAGTATATACATATGATGGAATATTATGTAGCTGTAAGACAGAATAAAGTTATAAAGTTTGTAACAACATGGATGGACTTTAAGGACATTATGCTGAGTAAGATTAGCCAGAAACAAAGGGTCAAATACTGTATGATCTCACTGATATGGACTGACATTAGTGAATAAACTTGGAGAACTTCATTGGTAACAGAAACCATCAGGAGATAGAAATAGGGTAAGATATTGGGTAATTGGAGCTAAAGGGATACAGATTGTGCAACAGAACTGATTGTAAAAACTCAGAAATGGATAGCACAATACTACCTAACTGTAATACAATTATGTTAGAACACTGAATGAAGCTGAATGTGAGAATGATAAAGGGAGGAGGGCTGGGGGCACAAATGAAATCAGAAAGAAAGATAGATGATGAAGACTGAGATGGTATAATCTAGGAATGCCTAGAGTGTATAATGATCGTGACTAAATGTACAAATTTTTAAATGTTTTTGCATGAGGAAGAACAAAGGAATGTCTTTGCTACAGGATGCTGAAAATAGATGGTAATTAATATTTTAAAATTTTAACTTATGTGTGAGACTAAAGCAAAAAATATTTATTTGGTCAAAATTTATATTTTGACTAGTACAGTCCTGAATACAACTTATGTCGACAGCTTAATTGAACACCATAAGTACATGGAAACTTGAGTAGGGCATAAGATTTTGTAGGTTTGTCCAGAATGATACCTCGATAAATCCCAGAAGGATTTGAACAGTGAATAAAAAAGTATTTGCAAAATCCCCTTGGGGGAATGGTGAGAGAGGGGGAAAATTCAACTTCCCCAAGTGGAGAATTCTTGATATTCTCACAAGCAGTGGGCACAACCAAAGCAATAGGCTGAGTCCTCAATCTTGGGGTTTGTTATATGAAACTTAACCCCACAATGGGTAGGCTAAACCTACTTAAAATTAACCCTGAGTCACCCCCAAGAGAACCTCTTTTGTTGCTCAGATGTGGCCTCTCTCTCTAGCAAACACAACAAACAAACTCACCACCCTCCCCCTGTCTACATGGAACATGACTCCCAGGGGTATGGACCATTCTGGCAACGTGGGATAGGAATCCTAGAATGAACTGGGACTCAGCATCAAGGGATTGAGAAAACCTTCTCAAATGAAAGGGGGACGAGCAAAATGAGACAAAATAAAGTGTCAATTGCTGAGAGATTCCACACAGAGTCGAGAGGTTATCCTGGAGGTTATTCTTACGCATTAAATAGATATCACCTTGCTAGTCAAATGTAACGGAAAGGCTGGAGGGAACTGCCTGAAAATATAGAGCTATATTCCAGTAGCCAGGTTTCTTGAAGATGATTGTATGATGACATAGATTTCACAATATGACTGTGTGATTGTGAAAACCTTGTGTCTGGTGCTCCTTTTATCTACCTTATCAACAGATGAGTAAAACATATGGAATAAAAATAAATAATAGGGGGAACAAATGTTAAAATACATTTAGTAGATTGGAATGCTAGTGATCAATGAAAGGGAGGGGCAAGGGGTATGGTACGTATGAATTTTTTTCTGTTTTCTTTTTATTTCTTTTTCTGAATTGATGCAAATGTTCTAAGAAATGCTCATGATGATGAATATGCAACTATGTGATGATATTGTGAATTACTGATTATATATGTAGAACAGAATGATCATATGTAAAAAAAAAGATTAAAGTTCATCAAAACATACCTGTATGAACATGAAGACTATATGTATGGAAAAGATCTCCTCCCACTCCATAACCTACAAGGTCCTGTATATATAAAACTCCTACCTATCAATAATAAAAAAAAGACAACCCAATTAAAAATGAGGCAAAATATTCACACAGGCACTTCATAAAAGAAGACCTCCAAATGACCAATGTGAAATATGCTCAAATTTTTTAGTCATCAGAGAAATGTAAATTCTTCTATAAGAATAGATAAAATTGTTTTAAAAAATTTACAATATCAAATTTTGGCAGAACGTTAAGAACAGAAACTCTGATATTACCAATTGGAGTGTAAATTAGCATGATCTCTTTAGGATACTGCTTGGCATATCTACAAAAGCTGAATATATGTGTACTTTATGGCCCACAATTTCCACATATAGGTGTATACCAAACAATGAATTGTACATATGGGCACTAAAAGACTTATAAGAATGTTCACTGTAGCATTATTCATAATAGCCAGAACTTGAAACGACCCAAATGTTCATCAACAATAGAATGGATAAACAAATTGTATCATATTCATATAATGAAATACTTTGCAATCCAAGGAAATTCCATGAAAAAAATGGACAAATTTCTGTGCACAATACTATGAAGAAATCTCACAATCTCTATTGATAAAAGTCAGACATAAAGGAATACATAATCAATAATTCCATTTATGAATTTCACTTAGAACGTAGATGGTCACAAAGGGCAATGTTTTTCCTGTCCAGCAATGAAAATACAACAAATGAACTAGAAAAACTATATATTCATATTTGTACTCAAAGTCATCAAAAAGCTGTGGATCTAAGTTTAAATGAAGAAAATTCCATAAAGAACAATCTCTCCTAGGTATGCAGAGAACAGCAGCTGCTTTCATACTGGGGACATTTGCCACGTCCAGAGTCACAGGTAGGCAGAGAATTAAACCAGCCATAAGGAAAGCAACTTGACTAGAACAAAAGAATTATTACTGGTAGAGCATTCCTTTTATCTTGAGACCAGACAATGTTCATTGCATGAGCTACCTGATATAGCATAATAAGTGAAAAGTTCCAATTATGAGCAATTTTTTACTAGCCCCTTATTTTGTTTCTCTAGAAAAGGCCCAAAATAAATGTCCTGTGAACCCCTGCATAGGAAATCATCAGTGGAGTTTGAAGTCCAATAACATCAGTTGAGTTTGTTCCTTTCTCTTTTCATCCTATAATCCAGTGGTGGTAACTTCCACCTGTAAAGAGATAAGAGCAAATGAGAAAATAGGTAAAGAGAAGTATTGTATTAGAGAGAGGTGTGAGGCTGACAAGGCAGTGAATAAAAACTGCCTGGCTACTTTCCATCCTTAGTGGAAAACTGAGCAACATATATAGCACCTGTAATGACACAAAAATAGGATCTACAAGGATATAAGCCTGCAATTACAGCCAAATTTTACACTGAAAACATTTAATAAGAGTAAATACAAAATTATTTGGGTGCAAAAACCCCAGCCCGACATGTACAGGACAAGAAGTAAACGAATTAGCAACCCTACATTAATTTTTTCAACACTAGTTTAATGAAACAGAATTCTCATTGTCACTAAGCAGCATATGATGGTTAACCAGGAAAATAAAAATGCTACTGCAGTTTTAGACAGAATCTAGGAGGAGGAAGGTGTGTGCTGGCTATAGCTACACGATACCAAAATCATGGGCGCTGCATCTAATTCTCAACACCATGTTTTAAGAGTTGCTTGAACACCGTGAAGAACATTACAAAGAACATGGAGGCCAATAAATATTTTATGAGCAAGGGTGGAAGAAGCATAAAGAGAGCTGAGGCCCTAAGGATATAAGCAAACAGTGAAATCAAAGGACAATCCTACTCCTGCTGGACACAGAAAACATCTGTGGACATTTGAAAGGGTTCTGTCTGAGTAATGGTGGGCCCATAGAATAAAGGATATTTCATACTGGCATTATAGAAAGTCACTCTCTAAAATGTAACTTCTTTTCCTAAGATTTAACCAACTGATATAAATCAAATGTTAAAGAATAGGTAAAAATAAAATGTATTTTAAAAGGTTAAATATACAAAGAAGTAAGACGACAAAATTTGGGGGTATGATGGAACTGTTCTGTATTTTTACTGTATTAGTGGATACACAACTCTATGATTCATTAAAAGCCATAGATATGTACGCCAAAAATAATAAATTGCGTTATTTATAAATTGAAAATAAACTCATCGAAAAAATATTATTTAAAATGAAGCTAATTTTGTCCAAAGACAGCTTCTTGTTAGTACCATACTACACATTAATTCTAGAGTAGGAAAAAGGAATTAATGAGAACCCAAGCATTCAAGTTGTTATCATTGGCTTGAAGTATTTTTGTTTATATTTTTACTAATATTCTTTCTAAATAAGATAGTAAAATTATACAAATGAAACTACACACTTTTCTGCAAACTCTTGTTCTGATACATAAAAGATTGTATAATATAGGATTGCATCCATTTTTCCTCTTTTATCATACAGTCTAAGAGTAATATAGTATTTTTCTCTATAGAACTATTTTCAGGCCATTTCCCTCCCGATTCTAAATCATATTGAGTCTAGGCAGTTTTGCAAAAAAAATATTGTTTAATCTTTTTATTCCCATAGGCTCATATCCAAATGTTGATCAATTATCAAATACGCATTTGAAAGGGCTACATCCCTCTTGCGTAGTTCTGTAAGAGTGTCCCATCACTCGAAACAAACAGTGAACAATATTAAATATTTAGACAATGAACAATGAGGACATTGTTCATAGGAGTCAGCTACTAAACACCAAGTACTGAAAACCAAAGTGAGAATCTCAATAGTCAACTCTCTAAAGCCTCAAGGTCTATACCCAAAAACGAAGCTGCAAAAGCCAAATGTGGGACTCTAACCCACAGTCCTGGTTATGCCCTCTGCTGGTTTGAAACTGTGATGAACCCCAGAAAAACCATGTTCGTTTCATCCTGATCCAGTCTTGTGGGCGCAGCCATGTTCTTTTAATCCTGATCCACTATTGTAGTGTAGGACCTCTTGATTAGGTTGTTCCCATAGAGATGTAGCACACCCAACTGTGGGTGTGACCTTTTGATTGGATGGAGTTGTGACTGCTTCATTCAAGGTAGGTCTTAATTAATTTACTGGAGTCTTTAAGAGAGCTCCCGGGGAGAGAAAGAATTCAGGGCCGACATAGACACAGACGTTTGAAGATGCAGAACCCAGCAGATGTCGCCATGTGCCTTCCCATGAGATGCTAAGCAGGGACCCATAGTACTGAAAAGCCAGAACTGGAAGAGAGCCAAGGGAAGCTAAAAAAAGAAATCCACTATTTGTCCTAGAGAAGCTAAGAAAAGGCCAGCAGACACAGGCCATGTGCCTTCCCATGTGAAAGAGGAAATCAGGATTCTGAATTGATGCAAAGGTTCTAAGAAATGATCAAGAGGATGAATATACAACTATGTGATGATATTGGAGATCTTGATTATATATCAAGAATGGAATGATCATATGGTAAGAATGTTTGTGTTTGTATGTTGTAATGTTGAATAAAAATAAAATAAAAAGAAACATGGCTACTGGAATGCAGCTGTACATTATCAGGCACTTCCCTCCAGCCTCTCCAATATGCCTTAACTAAAAAGGTGGTATCTATATAATGCATAAGAATAACCTCCAGGATAACCTCAGCTCTGTTTGGCATCTCTCAGTCATTGACACTTTATTTTGTCTCATTTTCTCTCTTCCCCCTTTTGGTAGAGAAGGTTTTCTCAATCCCTTGATGCTGAGTCCCAGCTCATTCTAGGATTTCTGTCCCACATTGCCAGGTCCACACCCCTGGGAATCATGTCCCACGTATACAGGGGGAGGACAGTGAGTTTGCTTGTCATGTTGGCTGAGAGAGAGAGGCCACATCTGAGTCATAAAAGAGGTTCTCTTGGGGGTGACTCTTAGGCCTAATTTTAAGTAGGCTTAGCCTATCCTTTGAGGGTATGTTTTGTATGAACAAACCCCAAGATTGAGGGCTCAGCCTGCTGCTTTGGTTGTCCCCACTCTTGTGAGAATGTCAGGGATCAGAGAACCTCTTTTGTGGCTCAGATGTGGCATCTCTCTCTAAGCCAACTCAGTAGGTGAACTCACTGCCCATCCCCATACATAGGACATAACTCCTAGAAGTGTAAATCTCCCTGACAATGTGGGCATGACTCCAATGGATGAACTGGGATTCGGCATCATGGAATTGAGAAAGCATTCTTGACCAAAAAGAAGAGATGAATGAGATAAAATAAATCTTCAGTGGCTGAGAGATTTCAAAGAGAGTTCAAGAGGTTATTCTTATGTATTATATAGATAACCCTTTTTAGTTTGTGTTACATTGAAATGGTTGGAGATAAGTACCTGAAACTATTGAACTGTCTTCCAATAGCTTTGATTCTTGAAAACAACTACATAACTATATAGCTTTTACAATATGACCGTTTGATTGTAAAAACATTGTGTTAGAAACAGGGTAAGACAATGGGTAATTGAAGCTGAAGGGATACAGACTGTGCAACAGGACTAGATACAAAAACTCAAAAATGGACAGCACAATAATACCTAATTGTAAAGTAATCATGTTAAAACACTGAATGAAGCTGCATCTGAGCTATAGGTTTTTGTTTTGTTTTGTTTTGTTTTGTTTTGATTTTACTATTATTACTTTTATTTTTTTTCTCTATATTAACATTCTATATCTTTTTTCGGTTATGTTGCTAGTTCTTCTAAACCAATGCAAATGTACTAAGAAATGATGATCATGCATCTATGTGATGATGTTAAGAATTAATGATTGCATGTGTAGAATGGTATGATCTCTAAATGTTGGGTTAATTTCTTTTTTTCCGTTAATTAAAAAAAAAAAAAGAGAGAAGGGATAATTGGAGATGAAGGGATACAGACTGTACAACGGGACTGGATATAAAAACTCAGAAATGGACAGCACAATACTACCCAATTGTAATGCAATTATGTTAAAACACTGAATGAAGCTGCATGTGAGGTATAGGTTTTTTGTTTTTGTTTTTTTTTTTTTCTTTCTATTATTGTTTTAATTCTTATTCTGTTGTCTTTTTATTTCTTTTTCTAAATCGATGCAAATGTACTAAGAAATGATGAATATGCAACTATGTGATGTTATTAAGAATTACTGATTGTACATGTAGATTGGAATGATTTCTAATTGTTTTGTTAATTCTTTTTTTAATTAATAAAAAAAAAAAAAAAAAAAAACATTGTGGCTGATGTTCCCTTTATCCAGGTTATGGACATAAACAGTAAATAAACAAATAAGGGTTAAAAAATAAATAAGTAATGGAGGGGGGAATAAGAGGTAAAAAAAATTGGATAGATTATAATACTAGTAGACAATGAAAGGGAGAGGTAAGGGATATGGGATGTTTGAGTTTTTTATTTTTTCTCTTCATTTCTTTTACTGGAGTGATGCAGATCTTCTAAAAATGATCACGGTGATGAATACACAACTATGTGATGATATTGTGTGCCATTGTTTATATACTTTGGATGGACTGCATGGTGAATGAAGATATCTCAATAAAAAATTTTTTTTAAAAAAAGGCAATGCTTAGACCCCTGATTGAGATAAGGCCAGCCCTCCACCAGCCAACAAGGAGCTTAGCATTCCTTGCCTCTTAAACAAGGCATCAGTGATGAAGACTTGGCACTTGCCTCTTCCACCATGTCCCCAAAAGCTGAAAGACAGAACAGTTGTCCAGTGCCCCCCATAGTAGATATATTAAACCAAATATCTCCCACTATGAAATTATTGTACAAATTCTTTTGGGCTTTACACAATTTTGATCCCAGCTACCAACAGAAGCCCAAGCCCTGCAAGTCATCATCCCCCAAACTACTAGGCACATGCACTAATGTGCCCCACTTTGCCCCTCCCCTCCACCCTTCCAAACCTGCCCTTGTATTCTGTGGCACTCACAATCTATCATAAGTAGCCTCTTTTTTTCCTCAAACTCTTCTCTTTCACACCCTATTCAAAACCTGGTTGTTCCATAAAAAAACACTTCTTTCCCCCACAGCCCTCTGGGACGGAATCTATCTTTTCTCACACACCCCTTGTACCCTAGGACCTGGAAATGGAGTATTGTCCTTCTATCTTACCATTGCAACAATAAAACCCTGAATTTTTCCTACCTGCTTCACCTCCAAGTTTTCCTCACCTCCAGAAACAACAGAAATATCCACTAGATTTTTCAAGTCAAAACACCAGCAGCTATCTTTGATTGCTTCTTTTCTCATACCTACATCCAGTCCATCAGAGAACTATCAGTTCTACCTCTAAACAAATCCCTCCTTTATTCAATTCTCTTCATCCTGACCATAGCCATTGTAGTCCAAGTAATGTTGATCCCATCCTAACCAGGAAATGGAGATTTAAGGGATGATTATTTGCTGAATCATTATGTAGATATTCCTTTTTGCTCTCTGGTATATTGGAGTAGAAAGAGGGATATATCTGAAATCTATGAACTGTAATCTAACTGCTGTGATCTCTGATAATGATTGTTATAGCCTTTATCTTCTGCTGTTGTGATTGTAAAAATGTTGTGAATGGCCCTCAAGTACCCATTTTATCCAGTTTTTCAACTGTGGAATTCTTGTGATCACTAAAGACAGCCCCTAAAGTTTACTAATGAAGGGCCTTGGGTCAGCCCAGAGCTAACCGACCTTAAGTCCAAAGTCATCTTGATAACTGAAGCTGGATCTAATCAAAATCAGCCTGTCTGACATGTGCAATAGCTTAGACTATAATTATAAGTGACCTATACCTCAATATAATACTAAAATTGATGTTTATTGTTTTGGTTTGCTAAAGGTGCCAGAAAGCAATTTATCAGAAATGGATTGCCCATTTCCTTTTTTTTGGGGGGGGGGGGGGGAATGGAGGGGCAGGGTGTAGGGGTGCATGGTTCAGGAAATTGGCTTGGCTTTTATAAAAGCCATATTTATTACATTACAATTCTAAGCTCGTGAAAATGTCCAAATTAAGGCTCTGCGCTGTTTTGAAAATGTTATGTACCCCAGAAAAGCCCTGTTCTCTTAAACCTCATTCAATATTGTCTACAGTGGAACCCTTTGATGTAATCTACTCAGTTGTGGGTGTGACCCTTGAATAGATGGAGCTGTGACTCTGCCCATTTATGGTATGTCTTGATTAGTTTACTGGAGTCCTTTAATTTTGGAGAGAGTTCAGAAGCAACAGAGCTAACACATGAGATTCAGACATTTGAAGATGCAGAAAGTAAATGCCCCTGGGGAAGCCGCTTGAAACCAGAAGCCAAAGACCCCAGCGGATGCCAGCCATGTGCCTTCGCAGCTGACAGAGGTGTTCTGGACATATAAGCCTTTTTTAAGTCAAGGTATCTTTCTCAACCCCACAAATTCCCTTTTCAAAAAGCACTCTATTTCTGGTAGATTGCATTCAGCAGCTTTAACAAACCAATACAGGCACCAACAAGAGGATACTTTCTCTCAAGGAAGGCTAATTCTGGGGCTTCTCTGCCACATGGGGAGCTCATGGTGATGTCTGCTGTCCTTCTCCCCCAGCTTCTGGTTTCAAATAGCTCTCTCAGCTCCTGTGGGCCTTCTGGTGTCTCCTGGGGAAGTTTCCTTCCTCATCTTCAAACATCTGCATCCAGGTTTCATTTCTTTACTCTCTGTGTGAGCTCTTTTAAGAACTTCAGTAAAGAAATCGAGACCCACCTTGAGTGGACAGGAACACATCTTCATCTAATCAAAAGGTCACTCCCACAATTAAGTAGGGCACATCTGCATGGAAACACCCTAATCAAAAGATCCCACCTGACAATAGGTCTGCCCCCACAAGATTGATCAGGATTAAAAGAACGCGGCTTCTCTAGGGTACATAACAGTGTCAAACCAGCACACCCATCATCATATTAAAGCTTCCATTTTCTTACATATGTTCTATGACTAAGCATGTAATCAATGTACACATGCTCAATAATTAGATCGCCTCTAATTGCATCATCTGGAAACATTCTGCTCATTTTCCTAAAACCTGCTGATCTTTTGATACTATAAAACTATCAGGATTACTGCAGTTTGGGGAGACAGATTTTGGGGTCAATGGGTCATCTGATCTCCTGATTCACACCTAGCAGTACACTTTTTTGTTTGTTTATTTAAAAATTGTTTTTTAAACATAATAACATACAAACATGAATATTCTTGCCATATGATCATTCCATTCTTGGTATATAATCAATAACTCACAATACACTAGTAATGAACAATCTGAGGGGGAAATCAAGAAAAAAATTTCATTTACAATTGCAACCAAAAGAATAAAATATTTAGGAATAAATTTAACTCAGGATACAAAAGACCTGTACAGAGAAAACTACAAGAAATTGATAAAAGAAATCACAGAAGACCTAAATAAATGGAAGGCACACCAGGTTCATGGATTGGAAGACTAAATATAGTTAAGATGTCAATTCTACCTAAATTGATTTACAGATTCAATGCAATACCAATTAAAATCCCAAAAACTTACTTTTCAGAAACAGAAAAACCAATAATCAAATTTATCTGGAAGGGCAGAGTACCCCAAATAGCTAAAAATATCCTGAGAAAGAAAAAGGAAGTCGGATGTCTCACACTACTTGCTTTTAAGGAGCAATATACTTTTTTTCTCTTTGAAACCCCAGCACCTCAGGAATTGGTCCTTTGAGTGCATTGGGCAGAAAATCTACCGCCTTTGTCCAAAAATACTTTCCTTCACTTTTTTCTTCCTATAAGCAATCTTCCCACAGTGGATAAGTTCATCATTTTTTAGTCAATATGATATCGTATCTCTCTGTTTGTTAAAATCCACCAAGACTTCTATTTCCTACTTTTCCTTATAAAACAATGCAAAGTTTGGACACTGTCTACTCTCTGACCTCTTTTTGCACCACTTTCAACCTTGCCCACTATAGTGTGTTAAATTGCGTTTCCCAAAAAGATATTTCCAAGTTGTAATCCCTGGTACCTGTGAATGTGATCTTATTTTGAAGTAGGTCTTTGCTGATGTAATCAAGATAAGATGAGATCATTCTGGATTAGGGTATCACCTAAATCCAATGACTATTGTTTTTATAAGGAGAGAGCGATTTGGGAGCACACAGGGAAGAAGGCCAGTAAAAAGATGGAGGTGAAGATGGGAGCGATGCATCTACAGGCCAAGGAACATCAAGGATGGCTAGAAGCTACTGGAAGCTAGGGAGAAACAAGGAACGAACTTCCCCTGAAGCCTTCAGAGGGAGGACAACCCTTCCAACTTCTTGATTTTGGGGTTCTAGGTGCCTTAAGCCACCCAGTTTTTGGTCTTTTGTTACAGCAACCACAGGAAACTGTAACAGCCTAGAAGCTATTTCACACACCCATGCACACACACATACACACAAACCAATGGTGTTTTTCAACTCTTAACCACAATGGACTTTCCACCCCCTCACTCAGCTAGCTCAGCACCTGCTAGACTCTAACCACAAGAACTTACACCCAATCAGAAGTGAAGCTAAGACCTATAGCTAACCGCAAGATCCTGTTTTTCCCCTTGGCTAACAAAAACAACCCAAACCAGCTTTAAGAGCATGCACAGTTAAATAAAAACTTGACCTAGAGTCACCTTAGCTCATTATAATAGTAAATTCTCCGCCCAGATTTAGACAACATTTTCTGAACATGCTACATATATAGAAGCATGTTTTAGCATGATTTGTGTCTGCACCTGCGTAGGAAATTCCCACCCTTGAGCCATCCATCCACCCACATCACCTACCTCTCCGCCCACTGAAAAGTCAATAGAATGTTGTTACACTTGGACTCAAGGAGACAGATGTGTGACAAGTTTTCCTGTCTCCCATAAGGCTAGTGTTTTGCTTCCCTTTCAAAAACTCGGTGTCACTCGATTGATTTGGTGCACAACAGGTAAGGACTTTTGATCCATAACAAATGGCACCCCAGGTGGACTTCAGGGTCTTTAAGACCCTATCACCCAAGGACTCCAGGGCCCCACAGAGCAGTGAGTACCAGCTGCCAACTCTAAGCAGCTGACTAGACCCTTCTGTCTACTGGCTCAGCACATGGATCCCCACCTAAAATCCACTGGTACCACAGACCCTGACAGTGCTTTCATTTTGAGCAGCAGAAATTGTTCTAGAAATGGCTGTTCCTTTGGTCAGTAATCTTATAAAATATCTACCTTTTGTCAAAGTCTGTTTGGAGAACAGGTTCCCCTGGTACTTGGGGCATAACTAGGACTGTGGGTTAGAGTCCCACCCTAGTTTGTAAACTTGGTTTCCAGGTACAGAACCCACAGCTTTACAGGGTTGAAAATTTAGATTCTCAAACTTGGTTTTCAGTTCTTGGTACTTGGTAATTGACTTCTAGGGTTTGGTTTTGGTTCTCATTGTTCACTGTCTGAGTGTTTAATATTGTCCACCATTTCTCTCACACAATGGAAAACCCACAGTACTAGGAAGGAGGGATGATGCCCTTTAAAATGTATATTAGATAACTGGTCAACATTTAGATATGAACCTATGAAAAAAAGAAAAAAATTGTATTTCTGTGCAAAACTGCATAGCCTCAATATGATTTAAAATCTGGAGGGAAATGGGGATGAGTCTGGTTCTGGCATCATAGAATCCACAATGCTTTCCTGACCAAGGGAAGTAAAAGAGGTGTAATACAGTAAGGCATCAGTGGCCAGGAAAGATCAAGAGGCTATTCTGGAGGCCACTCTTACACAAGCTTCAATTAGATAGTGCTGATTGCCATGTTTGCCGAGTCGGACAGCATCACTCCTGTTGACTCTTGAGAACACCTAGGACTTGAACTGAGATTCTATAAAAGTTTCAAGCACTAGGTTTGCTTTCCTGGAGCCTATAATTCCCGGAGGGAATTCCTAAGAGGGTTTCTAGGTTATGTTAGAAAAAAACGCCGTACTTGAAAGTGAATAAATACTTACCTGATTGTAGAGAAGAAAAGAATTTATTCATGATCTTGCAAGAACAGATGCCAAGCTGAACACAAAATGGTGACTGGCACCCCAAACAATAGAACGCCAAAATGGTAATACCTGTGCCTAGCATTCAGACCCTCCCCTGTTTCTCTGCTGATTGGATACTCCAGAGATTACAGACTATGCAGATAATCTAACTAATTCAAATTTCTGGCAGAAGGTTCCCGTTATTGATTTTGCTTTATATTTCAATGACTTAGGCCTTTACTTATTTAAACTTGTTTCTACCTATTTGGCACCAATTCTAGGCTTACATCAGAAGTGCTCTCCCTTCCTACTTGCAAAACGAGTTAGATTTATTCTGCAGTCCTTTCCTGCACCATCTTGTGTGAAAGCAAAATTACTTTTCTTACACTTAGATATATTCTGAAGTTCAGAGGGATCAGCCTATCCAAGATGATCAATTAATTACATCCCCAACTTTTAGTGTCAACACCCTTTCTTTTTTTAATTTTTATTAATAAAACCATTCAACATACAATATGAACATTCTTTTTTATCACATAGTTGTATATTCATAATCATGATCATTTCTTAGAACATTTGCATCAGTTCAGAAAAATAAATAAAAAGAAAACAGAAAAAAATTCATATATACCATACCCCTTACCCCTCCTTTTCATTGATCACTATTTTAACATTTTTCCCCTATTATTTATTTATTTTTAATCCATATGTTTTCCTCATCTGTCCATAAGGTAGATAAAAGAAGCATCAGACACAAGGTTTCCAGAATCATGCAGTCATGATTTGAAAGCTATATCATTATGCATCATCTTCAAGAAATATGGCTACTGGAACACAGCTCTACATTTTCAGGCACTTCCCTCCACCCTCTTCATTTCACCTTAACTAAACAGGTGATATCTATATAATGCGTAAGAATAACCTCCAGGATAACCTCTTGACCCTGTTTGGAATCTTTCAGCCATTGACACTTTATTTTGTCTCATTTCACTCTTTCTCCTTTCAGTCGAGAAGGTTTTCTCAGTCCCTTGATGTTGAGTCTCAGCTCATTCTAGGATTTCTGTCCCATGTTGCCAGGAAGGTCCACACCCCTGGAAGTCATGTCCCATGTAGAGAGGGGGAGGGCAATGAGTTTGCTTGTCATGCTGGCTGAGAGAGAAAGGCCACATCTGAGGAACAAAAGAGGTTCTCTTTAGGGTGAGTCTCAGGCCTAATTTTAAGTAGGCTTAGCCTATCCTTTGTGGGGTTAAGTTAAGCCCTACTCAAGGTTCCATGTACTTATGGTGTTCAATTAAGCTGTCCACTTAAATTATATTAGGAAATGCACTAGTAGAAATATAAATTTTGTACCAAATAAACATTTTTTGCTTTAGTCTCACATATAAGTTAAAGTTTTAAAATATCAATTACCATCTATTTTCAGCATCCTGTAGCAATGACATTCCTTTGTTCTTCCTCATGCAAAAACATTTTAAAATGTGTACATTTAGTCACTATCATTATACACTCTAAGCATTCCTATATTACACCATCTCAGTCTTTATCGTATATTTTTTCTTCTGATTTTATTTGTGCCCCCAGGCCTCCTCTCTCTATCATTCTCACATTCAGCTTCATCCAGTGTTTTAACATTATTACATGAGAGTTAGGTAGTATTGTGCTATCCATTTCTGATTTTTACAACCAGTCCCATTGCACAATCTGTAGCCTTTCAGTTCCAATTACTCAAAATCTACCCTATTCCTATCTCCTGATGACCTCTGTTCTTAACTGAAATTATCCAAGTTCATTCATTAATGTTAGTTCATTTCAGTGAGACCATACAATATTTGTCCTTTTGTTTCTGCCTAATCCCACTCAGCATAATGTCCTTAAGGTCCATCCATGTTGTTACAAACTTCATAACTTTATTCTGTCTTACAGCTGCATAATATTCCACCATATGTATATACTACAGTTTGTTTAGCCACTTGCCTGTTGATGGACATTTTGGCTGTTTCCATTTCTTGTCAATTGTAAATAATGCTGCTATAAACATTGGTGTGCAAATGTCCATTTGTGTCCTTGCCCTCATGTCCTCTGAGTAGATACCTAGCAATGGTATTGCCGGGTCATATGGCAATTCTATACGTAGCTTCCTGAGGACCCACCAAACTGCCTTCCACAACGGTTATACCATTTGACATTTCCACCAACGGTGGATAAGTGTGCCTCTTCCTCCACATTCTCTCCAGCACTCGTCATCTTCTGTTTTATTGATAATGGCCATTGTTCTAGTTTGTTAGCTGCCAGAATGCAATATACCAGAAACAGAATGGCTTTTAACAATGGGAATTTAATAAGTTCCTAGTTTACAGTTCTAAGGCCGAGAAAATGTCCCAACTAAAACAAATCTATAGACATGTCCAATTTAAGGCATCTGGGGAAAGATACTTTGCTTCAAGAAGGCCAATGATGTTCAACGTTTCTCTCTCAGCTGGAAGGGCACATGACGAACATGGCAGTATCTGCTGGCTTTCATGTGGCTCTACCAAAAGGGACTCTCTCCAAAATGTTTCCTCTTTTAAAGGATTCCAGCAAGTAACTCCAACTTCAGTGGGTGGAGACACACCTCCATGGAAATCATCTAATCAAAAGTTACCACCCATAATTGGGTGGGTCACATCTTCATGGAAACAATCAAAATGCTCCCACCCAGCAATACTGAATGAAGATCAAGGGCATGGCTTTTCTGGGGTCCACCACAGATTCAGACCAGCACAGCCATTCTGGTGGGTGTGACATGACATCTCATTGTGGTTTCAATTTGCATTTCCCTAATACCCAGGGAAGTTGAGCATCTTTTCATGTGCCTTTTGGCCATTTGTATTTCCTCTTCTAAGAAGTGTCTGTTCAAGTCTTTTGCCCATTTTGTAATTGGGTTGTCTGTCTTTTTGTTTTTGTTGAGTTGAAAAATCTCTTTATATATTCTGGATACTAGACCTTTATCTGATATATTGTTCCCAAATATTGTCTTCCATTGATTAGGCTGCCTTTTTACTTCCTTTACAAATTTCATTGATGCACAAAAGTGTTTAATTTTGAGGAGTTCCCATTTATTTATTTCTATCTTCAATGCTCATGCTTTGGGTGTAAGGTCTAGGAAACTGCCTCCTATTATAAGATTTATAAGACATTTCCCTACATTTTCTTCTAACAATTTTATGGTCTTAGGTCTAATGTTTAGGTCTTTGATCCATTTTGAGTTCATTTTTGTATAGGGTGTGTGATATGGATCCTCTTTCATTCTTTTGCATGTGGATATCCAGTTCTCTAGGCACCATTTATTGAAGAGACTGTTCTGTTCCAGATGAGTTGGCTTACCTGACTTATCAAAGATCAATTGTCCATAGATGAGAGGGTCTATATCTGAACACTCTATTCTATTTTATTGGTCAGTATATCTATCTTTATGCCAGTAATATGCTGTTTTGACCACTGTAGCTTCATAATACACCTTAAAGTCAGGTAGCGTGAGACCTCCGACTTCATTTTTCTTTCTCTAGTATACTTTCAGCTATTTGGGGCACCCGCACTTCCAGATAAATTTGGTTATTGGTTTTTCTATTTCTGAAAAGTAAGTTTTTTGGGATTTTAATTGGTATTGCATTGAATCTGTAAATCAATTTAGAGAGAATTGACATCTTAACTATATTTACTCTTCCAATCCATGAACACGGTATGCCCTTCCATTTATTTAGGTCTTTTGTGATTTCTTTCAACAATTTCTTAAAGTTTTCTCTGTATAGGTCTTTTGTCTCTTTAGTTAAATTTATTCCTAAATATTTTATTCTTTTGGTTGCAATTGTAAATGGAATTTTTTTCTTGATTTCCCCCTCACATTGTTCATTATTAGTGTATAGAAACACTACAGATTTTTGAAAGTTGATCTTGTAACCTGCCACTTTGCTGTACTCATTTATTAGCTCTAGTAGTTTTGCTGTGGATTTTTTGGGGTTTTAGACATATAGTATCATATCATCTGCAAACAGTGAGAGTTTTACTTCTTCCTTTCCAATTCTGATGTCCTGTATTTCTTTTTCTTGTCTAATTGCTCTGGCTAGAACTTCCAACACAATGTTGACTAGCAATGGTAATAGTGGACATCCTCATCTTGTTCTTGATCTTAAGGGGAAAGTTTTCAGTTTTTCCCCATTGAGGATGATGTTAGCTGTGGGTTTTTCATATATTCCCTTTATCATGTTGAGGAAGGTCCCGTCTATTTCTATTCTTTGAAGTGTTTTCAACAGAAAAGAATGTTGAATTTTGTCAAATGCCTTTTCTGCATCATTGAGATGATCATGTGGTTTTTCTGCTTTGTTTTGTTGATATGGTGCATGACATTAATTGATTTTCTTATGTTGAACCATCCTTGCATATCTGGGATAAATCCTACTTGGTCATGGTGTATAATTCTTTTAATTTGCTGTTGGATTCGTTTGCAAGAATTTTTGTTGAGGATTTTTGCATCTATATTTGTTAGAGAGATTGTTCTTTAGTTTTCTTTTTTTGTAATATCTTTGTTTGGCTTTAGTATGAGGGTGATGTTGGCTTCATAGAATGAGTTAGGTAGCTTTCCCTCCTCTTCAATTTTTTTGAAGAGTTTGAGCAGGATTGGTACTAATTCTTTCTGGAATGTTTGGTAGAATTCACATGTGAAGACATCTAGTTCCAGACTTCTCTTTTTGGATCGCTTCTTAATGACTGATTCAACTTTTTTACTTGTGATTGGTTTGTTGAGGTCAGCTATTTCTTATTGAGTCAATGTTGGTTGTTCTCACCTTTCTAAAGCAGTTGTCCATTTCATCTACGTTGTTGAGTTATTAGCATAAAGTTGTTCATAGTATCCACTCATTACTTCCTTTATTTCTGTGGGGTCAGTGGTTATGTCTCCTCTTCCATTTCTCATTTTATTTATTTGCATGCTCTTTCTTCTTTTTGTCAACCTCACTAAAGGTCCATCAATCTTATTGATTTTCTCATAGAACCAACTTCTGGTTTTGCTGATTTTCTCGATTGTTTTCATGTTCTCAATTTCATTTATTTCTGCTCTAATCTTCATTATTTCTTTCCTTTTGCTTGCTTTGTGGTTAGTTTGCTATTCTTTCTCTAGTTCTTCCAAGTGGACAGTTAAGTCCTCAATTTTTACCCTTTCTTCTTTTTTGATATAGGCATTTATGGCAGTAAATTTCCCTCAGCACTGCCTTTGCTGAATCCCATCAATTTTGATATGTTGTGTTTTCATTTTCATTTGCCTTGAGGTATTTACTGATTTCTCTTGTAATATCTTCCTTGACCCATTGGTTGTTTAAGAGTGTGTTGTTGAGCCTCCACATATTTGTGAATTTTCTGGCACTCTGCCTTTTATTGATTTCCAACTTCATTCCTTTATGATCTGAGAAAGTGTTTTGTATGATTTCAATCTTTTTAAATGTATTGAGACTTGCTTTGTGACTCAGCATATGGTCTATCCTTGAGAATGGCCCATGAGCACTTGAGAAAAAGGTATATCCTGCTGTTGTGGTGTGTGATGTTCTATAAATGTCTGTTAAGTCTAGCTCATTTATTGTATTATTCAAATTCTCTGTTTATTTATTGATCCTCTGTCTAGACATTCGGTCCATCGATGAGAGTGGGGAACTGAAGTCTCCAACTATTATGATAGATGTGTCTATTTCTCTTTTCAGCGTTTTGCGTATTTGCCTCATGTATTTTGGAGCACTCTGGCTTGGTGCATAAATATTTATGATTGTTATGTCTTCTTGTTGAATTGTTCCTTTTACTAATACATAGTGTCTTTCTTTGTTGCTATTAACTGTTTTACATTTAAAACAGTTTGAAGTCTAATTTGTTGGATATTAGTATAGCTACTCCTGCTCTTTTCTGATTGTTATTTGCATGAAATACCTTTTTCCAACCTTTCACTTTCAACCTAAGTTTATCCTTGGGTCTAAGATATGTTTCCTGTAGACAGCATATAGATGTGTCCTATTTTTTAATCCATTCTGCCATTCTATGTCTTTTGGTTGGGTAGTTTAATCCATTAACATTTAGTATTATTACTGTACAGGCAGTACTTTCTTCTACCATTTTGCCTTTTGGATTTTATATGTCATCTCTAATTTTTCTCTTTTTTTTTTTTACCTTTACTGATAGTCTTCATTTCTACACTCTTCTCCACACCTCTCTCTCCTGTCTTTTTGTATCTGCCTCTAGTGCTTCCTTTAGTATTTCTTGCAGAGCTGGTCTCTTGGTCACAAATTCTCTCAGTGATTTTTTGTCTGAAAATGCTTTAATTTCTCCCTCATTTTTGAAGGACAATTTTGCTGGATACAGCCTTCTCGGTTGGCAGTTTTTCTCTTTTAGTAATTTAAATATATCATCCCACTCTCTTCTCGCCTCCATGGTTTCTACTGAGAAATCTACGCATAGTCTTATTGGGCTTCCCTCATATGTGATGGATTGCTTTTTTCTTGCTGCTTTCAAGATTCTCTCTTTCTCTTTGACCTCTGACATTCTGATTAGTAAGTGTCTTGGAGTATGTCTATTTGGATCTATTCAGTTTGGGGTATGCTGCACTTCCAGGAGCTTAATTTTAGTCTTTCAGAAGAGTTGGGAAATTATCAGTGATAATTTCCTCCATTAATTTTTCTCCTCCTTTTCCCTTCTCTTCTCTTTCAGGAGCACCCACAACAGGTATATTTGTGCACTTCATGTTGTCATTCAATTCCCTGAGTCCTTGCTCATATTTTTCCATTCTTTTCCCTATATTTTCTTTTGCTTGTCAGATTTCAGATATCCTGTCCTCCAGCTGATTAATCCTATCTTCTGCCTCTCAAAATCTGACACTGTAAGTTTCCATTGTTTTTTTCATCTGTTCTACCATGCCTTTCATCCCCATAAGTTCTGTGATTTGTTTTTTCAGACTTTTGATTTCTTCTTTTTGCTCATTCCTTGCCTTCTTTATATCCTCCCTCAATTCACTGATTTGATTTTTGATGAGATTTTCCATGTCCATTCAAACATTCTGAATTAATTGTTTCAACTCCTGTATCTCATTTGAATTGTTGGTTTGTTCCTTTGACTGGGCCATATCTTCAACTCTGTTAGTATGATTCATTATTTTTTGCTGGTGTCTAGGCATTTAATTACCTTAATTAGTTTATTCTAGAGATTGTTCTCACTTTTTTTACCTAGGATTTTCTTGCTGGATGACTTTGTTGTCTATCTGCTCTTTGACATTCAGTTCAGCTTATTCTGGACCTCTAGCTTAGGTTTTGTTTAATAGTCGGAATTTTTCAGTTCTTATTTTCTTGTTTCTTGCCCTACCTGTATGGCGCCTTCCCCCCCCCACCCCCTTAGGAGGGTCCACTTGGGTATTACAGACCCCAGCCAGATTTTCCCAGACCAAACTGGCTTCCTGTCAGGAGGGAAGAGTCACCTGCATCAGTTTGCCCTGAGGGTGAGACCCAGCAGATTGAAAGGCTTTTCTATGAAGCCTCTGGGCTCTCTGTTTTCTCTATCCTGCCCATTATGTGCTGCTTGTCTGCCTGCAGGTCCCACTAGCATAAGGTGATGCGGTACCTTTAAGTTCAGCAGACTCTCCCTGCTGGGGGCATGGTGGAGACAGAGGAGAGGTTGTAGGCTGGTTTTAATCACTTCATTTTTCCAAACCCTGGGGTCTGAATCCCTTGAGGGAGGGATTCCACCTGATCTGGTCCCTACCCATCTCTTGGGGAAGGCACAGCCTCCAGACAAACACTCAAACAAGCTTAATTCTGCCTATGCCTAGAGCAGTGGAGCCCGAGAAGCCTTGCAGCTGTATCCAAAGAGCAGTCAAGCCATAGACAACAAAAAGAAACAGAAAAATCCTTTTCAGAGCAGGGCCTCATTCCTCAGGTTTGCCAATCAAGAGCTTAAGTTGGTACGTTGCTCTGTGTATCTCCAGGTGCTCCATGTCCCCTCCTTTACTTCAGGGCCCAGACCTTTTCAAATCCAAAAAGTCCTCTGTCTTGTTTTTTTGGTTTTTTTTTTTTAATTTTTCTGTCAGCCCTGTCCCCTCTGCACCAGGGCAAAACCAGGGACCTCCACTTTTACCCAAGGTTCAGCTGAGCTGGGGACCTATTTTTAGTAGCCAGAGTTTGTGAATTAACTCCGCAATTGGAGCTTAGTTTCACTCAGCCCCTGCAGCTGGTAAAGTCCCTTTCCTTTCCCCTCTGGGAAGCAGCCTGTGGGGGAAGGGCACCGGCCGCCGCGACTTGGGGGACTCACGGTTCTGGGGTGGGGCTCGCAGCCGGTCCAGCTGGTCCAGACTGGGGTACGCTGTGTGTCCGGTCACTGACGTGGGTCCCGCAGTTGTTCTGTACCGTTCCTGGCTATTTAGTGGCTGCTCTGGAGGCGGAACTATATCCCACACCTTGCTAAGCCACCATCTCGGCCCCTCCCTCTTCCACACCCTTTCTTAACATGAAAAAGTCAGAATGGGCATTGCCCAAAGGTCCCTATAAATTGGGGGAAGGGTCAAGGAGAAGGAGGAAGTATAAGGAGAGAGTAGGATTTGGCAAATGAGCATGACTGATGAATCACTATTTTAATATTCCTTCTAGCCTCCAGTGTTTAGGAGAGGCTAGAAGAAAAAATCTGAGATGATGGACTAGAAGCCCATGACAAACTCTGGGAGCTGTTACGTAACTACTTCTTGAAGTGTACTTTGAAAATTATTCTTTTTTCTTTCTTTGCCTTGTATGTATATTATATTTTACAACCAAAAAAACCAGTAAAAAATCACATTGTAAAGGGTATGGGTATAGGAAGAAGTAAATGATGGTAGCCATATTTACAACGTACCATATTAAAGAAGAAAAAACTGTAATAAAAATTACTTATTTAATCTAAAAAAAAACAGAAGGGAAATTACCTGAAAATAGTTCTAAGGAAAAAAAAATTATATTACAATGAGATTTATATTATAAAAGAGAAAAATGGGATGTAATTCCATATGTACAACCTTTTTTGTATCAAAATAAGAATTTACAGAAAAGGATGAAGTTTCATTTGTATAGTTTCACTATGTTACTTAGAAAGAACAAAGAATATTTGAAAAAAAAAACTTCAAACAAAGGGTAACATTAATGTTCTCTATTCTGTTTCCATGTCAATTCTAAATGGACCTAGATAACTACATTAATAGAATTGGTGCTGTTAAAGGTTAGTAACTTTTGAACCAAACTCTATTAAATAGAAAAAAGCTGCTGCTTATGTAAACCTGCAATTAAATCATAGCTTGGCCCTAATAGCAACCAGACCCTGATAACTTGACTCCAGAAAAAGCTGTTTCAGAAGTGTGTCATTGTAAATGTTTCAGAATACATCTCACTGAAATACTGATGAAAAGTAAAATGAAGAAAAAATTATATTTTCATTTAACTAAATTGAGGCATTATTCTGACATGTTTGGTTTTGATGATAATTATATGTTGTGAGATGTTTGTTTAAATTCAGTCTCCAAAATCATTTTGGTAACTTAGATATGTAAAGTATGCAGAATGTTTTTCTGTTAAGGAAAAAGAGAAGAGTTTTGTCCTAAAATAAAATGACAGATTAAGAGAGAGGAAAAACTGCAGGGTAAAACCTGAAGAGATACAGAAAATTGCAGAAGATTCATAGAAAAGGAAACTATTGTCAAAGGTTTTCTCTCTATTACGGTGTGTTAGTTAGATTCAGTTGTCAACTTGGCCAGGTGAGCATACCTAGTCTTGTTGCTGCGGACATAAGCCAGCGGTACGTGAACCTCATCTGTTGCCAATTACATCTGCAGTCAGCTAGGAGGTGTGTCTGCTGCAATGAGTGACATTTGACTTAATTGGCTGGTGCTTAAATGAGAGAGCGCAATGTTGCACAGCCAAGCAGCTCAGCATTCCTCATCTCGGCACTAGCAGCTCAGCCCAGGCCTTTGGAGATGCAGAAAGAAGTCACCCCAGGGAAAGTTGTTGGAACCCAGGGGCCTAGAGAGAAGACCAGCAGAGACCATCTTGTGCCTTCCACGTAAGAAAGAACTTCAGTGGAAAGTTAGCTGCCTTTCCTCTGATGAACTAACAAAATAAATCCCCTTTTATTAAAAGCCAATCTGTCTCTGGTATGTTGCATTCCAGCAGCTAGCAAACTAGAACATACGGTGACAAAGTTTTCTTGACTTATTGGTTTGTTTATAGTAAGAGATTATAAAGGTTTTTTTTCTGAATGATCAATATAAAAGGCAGAGAGTCTATGTTTTATCAGAATAACTTCCTGTACTTTATATTGAATTATCATGTCTTTGGTTGTTTAAGGAAAACAAGTCTTCTCTCTTTAAATACTGTCTTTTATTAACTTCAGTTATATAAAGAACCAAGTATTGTATCCCAGTAATCCATTTTCCTGCTTAACATAATGTTCAAACCTAACAGCTTTTGACATTTTACTTTCTTCACAGTAACCCATTGTATTAGCTAGGGTTCTCTAGAGAAACAGAATCAGCAGGAGATATCTGTAAATATAAAATTTATACAAATGTGTCACATAACCATGGGTATGTAGAATCCAAGGTCTGTAGGGCAGGCTGCGAGCTGGCAGCTCCAATGAAGGTCCTCAACAAACTCTCGGGAGAGGCTGGCTGGCTGAAGCAGGAAGAGTCATTTTCTCTTCTGAGTCCTCCTAAAGCCTTCAGTGATTAGATTAAGTGACACTCACTGCAGCAGGCATGCCCCTTAACTGATTGCCCAACCAGACAACCAGGCGCCACTACCTGGCCAACTCGACACATGAACCTGACCATGACACCCAATTTCCTGTTTAACATAATGTTCAAACATGCAACTTTTGACATTTTGCTTTCTCAAGGTCAAACCCCAAGAGGTGTCTTTTTATTTCAAACTATTGCAAAAGACTTATTCTTTCATCTTGTAAAAAATGAGGGGCTAAAAATAGTTCAGTTCTTTTGATATGTTATGAGTTGCATGGGAAGTGTTTAGGAAGTGTTATAAAGGTTGAAGGAATTTTCTAACCTTCTGTTTGTTAAGTTTTATTGATAAAATATTGTCCATACAAATATTTAGAGATTATGTAAAATTTCCAAAGGTTTAACAGTATTTGCACTGTCCATGTTATATGCTAATACTAACCTGTATGACACCAGACAGTAGCATAATGTTGCTAATGATGATATTCATTATTTTAAAGATGTTATATGTCACAGAAGCAACCAAATTTTCCTGTCAGATACATTATTTTACTCTATGGCCAGACCTGCCAGGTCAACCGCAGGTCATAGCTTCATCTTCAGTAAAAAATATATATATATATATTTTAAACGAGAAGCAAGGCAAATCCATAAATTATGTTCTACCTGTTCATTAACATACTCATGGTAAAAATATAAAAGAGAAACAAGAAAAAACTGCTATAGTCTGTGTTTAATAGCCTCAATATAAGTTAATTGTCAAATGTTTTGTTTCTGGGAATACCTCCGTCTGGAAAATGCTCACGAAAAAACTAGAACTTATATTATAAACCCTTACAACAGTCATACTTGTTCCAGGGTTCTTTTTGGGTAGGGGGGAATGGGTAGGCTCTGGGAATTGAACCTGGGGTCTCTGGCATGGCAGGCAAGAAGTCTGCCACTGAGTTACCGTTGCATCATCCTGTCCCTGGGTTTTAGTTGTTATTTCTAAATTTTAAAATGCTTTGTTCTTTATGTATAATCTAGTAGCTCTCTGGAACTTTGAGTATCTGTGTAACACCTGAAACTCAGAGTTAAAGTTCTCCAGCCCTGAAAATATCAAAAGAGCTCCAACAATTCTAAAAACAACTCCATTACAGCCACTACTGAAGAAACTGAAGAAAGGATCAACCTTCCACTAAGAATATGAATCAAACAGATATGATTAGGACAAGGGCAAAACAGAATACAATGTAAAGAGTAATATTATCATACTTTGGAACCTTAATTTCTATGTGGAACCAAGGAGAAGAGATTTATTTTATCCAAAATCTAAATTTTCTGCGACATACTATCTGATTTAACCTGTCGGGTCAGTTTATTTAGACAACCTAATTCTGTTTTATTTAACATAAAACCTACAATAGGGAATGAGATTTTAATATTCTATACTAGTTAATGTTATAGCCTAATACTTTTCAGAATGTATTGAGCATGAAATGAAAAAAATATTTATAAAGTCCCTTGAGGGACTAGAGAAAAAAAGTATAGAACTAAAGATTCCCACCTGGAGAAGTCCTGCTAGTCTCCTGGACAATAAGGATTTCACACTTACTGAAAATGTAATCAAAGAACTTTGTAAGGTCTATATGAGCCTTCCCTCATGAAAAAATATGGTATTGTGGAAGCCCTTGATCTCAAAACTTGAATTTATAAACCTTATTTCTATAATAACAAAACTAAGCCTAATTAGAATTCATGCCTGAGTCACCCCCAGTAAACCTCCTTGTTACTCCATGTGGCCTCTCTCCAACCAAACTCTTCAAGTAACCTCACTACCTTTCTCCTTAAATGGGACATGACTCCCAAGAATGAGCCTTCTTGGTGCCATGGGACTACTACTAAGTATTGATCAGCAATGCCTTTGGAGGAAAACCTTGATAAAAAGGGGGAAAAGAAATAAACCAAAAAAAAACTTTTTAGGACTAAGATTTCAAATAGAATTGGGAGGTTATTTTAAAGGTTACTCTTATGCAGGTCTCAACCAAATAAATGCAAAGCCTCAAGCCAGAATGCCCTAGTGACAGCCAAACACCACGAACAAGCTGCTCAGCTACACAACGTTGGAACTCCCTTGGCCCTACCCTTATGAGATTCTCAAAGGTTTAAAGCCACTGATCCATTATTTTAATCCTTAGAATGCAAATAACAACCTATACCTGACCTAACGTTGCCACCACTAAAGCCAGAAGACTTTAGAGCCAAGGAGTTCTGCCAGCAGTAAGCAGAGATACTCCACTCCTTTTCATCCTCAACCCCATTGGCACCTTGTCTCGGCAGAAAGCAACTTGAACAGTCATTGTCCCCTTTTCTGTCAAGATTGAGGAAAGGAACATCGAAAGGGGGGAATTGTAATGGTGCAAGAGCTATTCCCGCCCCCACACACACACACACACACACACACCCCATTGGTGTTTTCCACTTTTGGTCTTTTATTATAGCAATCACATGAAACTATAATAGCCTAGGAGCTGTCACACACATACAACCCCACCAGTGTTTTCCCAGTGTATAATTTTGTTATAGCAACCAAAACGGTAACAGCCTAGAAGCTATCACAAACACACACCAGTTGGTGTTTTTCAACCCTTAAGCACAAGGGACTTTCCACCCCTTTCTTCAGCTGGCTCTGCACCTGCCAGGCCCTAACCACAGCCCCTCTACCCAATCAGAAGCAAAGATAACTCCGATAGCTAACCGCAAGATCCTGTTTTCCCCCTGGCTAAGAAAAACACCCAAATCAGCTTTACAAGCATACACAATTAAGTAAAACCTTGACCTAGAGTCACCTCAGCTCATTATAATCGTAAATTCTCCGCCCAGATTTAGACACCATTTTTCTGAACATGTGATGTATGTGAAAGCGTGTTTTGGCACAATTTGTGTCTGTACCTGCGTATGAATGCGTTGATGGATGAGCCATCCATCAACCCACCTCACCTACCTCTCCACGCACTGAAAAGCCAATAGAATGCTGTTCCACTTGGACTCAAGGAGACAGATCTGAGACAAGTTTTCCTGTGTCCCGCCAGGCTAGCCTTCGCTCAATAAGCTTTTTCTCTTCTCAAAAACTCAGTGTCCTTCTATTGACTGGATGCGCATCAGGAGAGGACTTTGGGTCCTAACAAAACGAATACATCCACTAAACTCAAGTCACATGACTCCTTTGGGCTCCTTTAACACACAAAGCCCATTCCTGACCTGGGGATGCGGCTATAAGTTTTCTCTCTGCTCGGAATGTGCTTCCCCCAGTCTTCACATAACCAGCTCCCACCTGTCATTCAGCTCTCAAATGTCACCTCCTTCACGACCCAGCACACAATCGAAGATAACCACCAAGTTACAGTAACCTATTTTAGTTTCCTGCACAACTTAAAGCTGTATGATACTGTACCTGATTGTTTATATATGTTTATTCTCCTCCGAAATAACACGCACGCCCTCTGTGAGAGCAGTGTCGATGTCCGTCTCATTCACTGCTATATCCTGAGTGCCTGGCACAGTGCTTCCTGGGTTGGATGACCAATTCATCCTGGTTGACCCAGGACTGTCCTGGTTTTAAAACCTAGACCTTCCTCAGTCCCGGGAAACCCAGTATGGCTGATCGCCGCCGTGATGGACACTCTCAATTCAATTATCCATAAACATTGGTAATTAACTAAATGAATGAATCTTTTAAAGCTCTCTGAAACATAACATCATGTAGTTGAGTATTTCAGTCACAAGGTGGCACTAGAACACCAAATGTATTAAAGTCAACTTCAATTTAGATCAACCTCTGTGAAGAGGCATTCTAATTTATAAATCAGCTTTTTTTCCTTAGTGCTATTAGAGTATTCTTTAAGACCGAAGACGAGAACGAGCTACCTCTGAAGAAGTTATAATTCCTTTGTGGTTTCCTGATGCTTGTTTGATTTTTCCATGTAGAAACAAGATGCATTTATAAATAAACACTAAGTTTAATTGCGTTATAATTTTTTTTCCAAAGGCTTGTCACACTAATATGAAAAATATATGTTTGGACAAACAAATCTGCTGACTACAATAACATCCGGGATTTAAAATATAGCAAGTACTTCTGTACTCACCATGCTGAGCCGCTGAAGATAAGTAGATATTGCTCCCAGAAACCATTTGGCTTTTCCACAAGTTTTTCGAGCCAAGAAAAGAAAGAGAATACATTCAAGATCAAGCAGCCTTTGGCCTAAGGGTCTTAAACTTTCACAAAGGATCCCGGATTAATTATTATAATTAGAACTGGGGGGGGAGGGGTGCTGATTAAGAAAATGGGGGTGGTTAGGTAAGTTTTCTTTCTTTTAAAAATTGTTATTGGAAAAGAGAATTTGGAAAATGCAGTTGTAATGAGAGCATACATAGATAATGGCCCCACAGGTAGAAAGATGTGGAGTGAGGAAGTAGGAGCCAGAAGAGAAGGGTAGAGAGGTGGGGGACTGAGATGTGAGTCAATGCAACTGGAAACCATTTACTAGAGAACAGTTGAGGGTGACAGACTACCAGGGAAATCTCTGGCATGTTGAAAATGTTCTCCTTACGGTAACCGTTTTGCCCTACACAGATGCAACATAATGAGAAGGGAAAAACCAAGATTACAGATGGAAGTGTATGACGAATTCTAAGAGTTCTTTTCCCCCTTTCAGTATTTTTCAAGAGGCTTTCAACAGTTTTGAAGTATTACTTTCTAGGAAAATAATATTTTTCAATATATTTTTATGTGCTGAGAATTTTTTTCTTTAATATTCTTTCAATATATTTATATCATTTGATCTGAATCAATTCAGGGTCAATGAAAAATTGCTGGCTGCTTTACGATTAATTAAATCCTCTCTCTTTTAGAATTAAAAAGATAACCCTTCAAAACTGTCAATTTCCAAAATATTTTGGTAGAACCATCATGTAGTAAATAGATTTTGTTTTTATTTCGGAGAGGGAGGGTAATTTAACGGTTAAGTTCAAACTCCAGATTTGAAGCAATTTACTTGAATTCCCGTGCCTCCGTTTCTACAGCTGCAAAATGGGGATTATAATGTGAATTTTCAGCAAGGAAAAAAAGTGGTATTTGTAAAGCAAATAGAACCATGCCTGGCACATAGAAAGTGCAATTTTTATAGCCAACGTTGTAGGAAAAGAATTTTAAAGAACATTTTTTTTTTGTCCAAATTTCTTAATGCAATCGATGTTGCGTTTGCCGCAGCCGCTGCCCGCTCGGCGATTCTGAGCAAACGCGCATCTGCACGCACAGCTCCACGCAGGCCAGGTTGCGGGGTGCACCCGACAGGGCCCCGCGCTTGGGTCAGTGCTCTGCTGCAGCTGTCTTGAAATTCTTGGTCATTTTTCAACAAAAAGGTCCCACATTTTCATTTTGCACTAGGCGCCACAAATTATGAGCTGCTCCTGACTTCCTCAGCTTTTCCTTCTGTTCTCCCAGTCTCTTTCACGCGGAGCAGCTCTACACCGGCCGTGGCGCCCCCTTTCCACTCACAGCCTTTTGAGTCGATTCCTCATCTTGGTCTCTGGAGGGCAGTAATGGAATCGGAAGCTCTCGGAGCAGGTTGCACTTTCTCCACGGTGCCCAGCAGGCTGCTGCTGCTGCGGTACGGAAAGGCTGTTTGCTCTCCTTTCCATTTCAGACTTTTAAAGAAAACGTATCTGTAAGCATGCATTTATAGAGCAAAGAAAAAGAAGAGTTGCTCCTTCTTGGAAATGCAACCTACACAAAAATGCATTTAGCAGCATTTCCCCTCAGGAGTTAAATCATCAAGCCCAGAGTTTCTGTTCCTGTCTCGAGGATGTCTTGCTTCCTTAGGAAAGTCTCGGAGGTGTGACAAGGGAGGGCAGGAGTCTTTCCTTCTAGCTGTGTGATCTTAGGCAAGCGACTTAAGCTTTCTCCAGCTCGCTTTCAAATGGTTCTCAAATGAGGACAATAGTTGTCAGACACAGGAACAATGTGAGATCAAAAGTAGATAATATGTGTAAAAACATGTTATCTTCTGGCAGGGAGGGCAACGGTAGGTAACTGTGTCAAATAATTCACTTCTGCTTTCTTTGCTAGGGTGATGTAAGGGCCCGTCTCATAGTAACTGACTTCATTTTCCTAATGGAGAAATTGAGTGCCCTGAACATTTTCCACAAAAGTTCCCACGGTACACAAGTTAAGTAAATAATCAATGATCACACATCTTTTTGTTAGTCACAGAGGAGGCACCAAAGGGATTGAAGATAAATAAGAAACATGCATTTTCCTCAGGGTCACAATTTTCCTCCCAGGAGTGACAATTTAAGGGTAAAAAATGACCATATAGAATCACCAGCATTTTAATTAAGGGGAAAGTCTGAAAGTGCTCAGGTGTCCTCTCTTCTCCCAGAGGGCCTTGGGGAAGGCTTCGAGGAGAGCTGATGAGGAGTCCAGCATGAGCAGCGAAAGGAGGGGGCATCCTCGCCAGAGCAGAGACCCCAACAGGGAAGAAGGATGGCAGAAGGCTCCGGCCACATCGGGGAAAAGAAACAATGAGCAGAGACTGAAGGGGACACATGAGGCAAGACTGAAGGGGCGTGCTAAGTTGTGTGGACTTCATTCTCTAGGTGAGCCAATGGGGAATCTTCACAGGTTTTGAATACAGGGCGCTGAGATCAGAACTGTTTGAGAAGGTAATTCTGAACATAGTGTGAAATTATGCATCAGAGTTAGGAAATCAAGGAGGCAGAATAATTTATTAATAAAGAAACTATCCCCAAATGTCCAGAACCAATGACTGGATAAACAAAATATAGTATATCCATATGAAAGAATGTCATTTGAGCATGAAAAGGAATCAAGTACTGTGAAACCCCTCAAGGATAGACCTTGAAAACAATTACGCTAAGTTAAAGAAGCCAGACACAAAAGACCACTCGTTGAAGGAGTCCGTGTATGTGAAACATCAGGATTAAGCAAATCTACAGGTACAGAAAGTAAGTTAGTGGCTGCCAGGGGCTGGGGGAGGAGGGGAATTGGGACTAACTGCTAATGGCTGTGGAGTTTCTTCATGGGATGATGAGCATGTCCTAGAATCAACAGTGATGATTATACAGCCCTACATAGAGAAAAACTACTGAATTGTACACGTTAAAGATGTGAATTCTATTGTATATGAGTTATATCTCAGTAAAGCTGTTATAAAAATTTTAAAAGAATCCATTGCCACTATCAGAAAAATAAAGAGGAACTAAATAGAATTAGCACCAGAGCAAATAAGGAAACAGACGGTTTCCAAAATGTTTGGAAGATGCATTTTGCAGAATAGTGACTGGGCATGGAGGTGAAAGGAAAGCCTTTTAACTGGAGGAACTAGCTGAATGGGGCTAAGAACAGACTGAGCAAAGAGGAGGATATATCCTGGGGAAATAGAGAGCTGGTTTATAGACATGGCAGGACAAAGGAGCAGTTGTCACATCAGGTTACAGAAGTGACCGTGGCTCTCCATATAGAAATACAGAGATGGAGAACATCAGCAGGCAGTAACGTACAAACATCATTTTGTGGCCCCTTTTAAGAAGCCCATATTTTGCAGAAATACCTGTATCGAATCATTTTCCTCCTCTTGTCTTGTTTCAAAAGAAATTTGAAGCCATTTACAAACAGGCATAAGTACCATAAGATAAAAACTGAGAATGTGATTAAGGCAAAGGAATATTAATAACAGAATGGTCAAATGAAGCCAAGGGCTTAAGTGCTACAAATATAAAAAAACGGATATCAAAAGACCTGATGCAATTTCTGAAAGCCGGTGCAAACTTAGCTCTGAGGGTCATTTTTTTTTTAACAGCAGGAACAAGAAGTCTCATTGGTTGGTTCTGAGACTGGCTGGTTAATGAGGAGTCTGGAATCGCTGGCTTCCTGTTAATTGAGGTTTTGCTATATAGGGTTTTCCTGTTTTGCAGTTGAAACCACCGCTGCTGCTAGTGTCCAGGTGTGTGCTGGGCCTCTCAGGGGCGCTTGCGGGGCCCACTTACGGGACCCTGCCATGCAACATCTCATGTGGTTCCAGTCACTTTCTCCACAGACGTAAAAGAGAAAGACTCTGGGGCCCGCTGTGCTCAGCTTCCTGCAGCAGTCCTCAGCCACCCCGGCATTTTATGCGGGGCGTCTCAGTAGCATTGGCTCCCCTGAATATGTCACTGCATTAACAGAAGTGTCCTGCCCACCAGACTAGGAACACAAACTCCAGTCAGGTCTAAGGAGATGCCTGCTGTCTCATTCTTTCCAACCCCACCCACCTCCAGTACCCTAAAATACAACAGTAACTAAACGGATGGCTGCAATAGAAGATAACCAAGCCAAGTAGCAACTAAAAATAAAATTAAAATACATTGGACAAAAGGTGGAAGAGAGAAATTAGAGAAAATAAAAGAGCCAGTGGCTGAGAGATTTCAAACAGAGTCAAGAGATTATCCTGGGGTTATTCTTACACATTATATAGATAACCCCTTTTTAGTTTATAGTGTTTTGGAGTAGCTAGAGGGAAATACCTGAGACTGTAGAGCTGTGTCCCAGTAGCCATGTTTCTTGAAGATGATTGTATAATGATAGAGCTTTTACAGTGTGACTGTGTGGTTGTGAAAACCTTGTGTCTGATGCTCCTTTTGTCTAGGGTATGGACAGCTGAGTAAAAACTATGGATAAAAAATAAACAAGTAATAGGGGGAACAAATGTTAAAATAAATTGAGTAGATTGAAATACTAGTGGTCAATGAGAGGTGGGGGTAAGCGGTATGGTATGTGTGCGGTTTTTTCTTTTTTCTTCTTTATTTCTTTTGCTGGAGTGATGCAAATGTTCAAAAACATGATAATGGTGATGAATACACAACTATGTGAAGATACTGTGAGTCAATGATTGTACACCATGTATGGAATAAGAATGTCTGTATGTTAAGTTTTTACAATAAAATATATATATATATATATATATATATATATATATATAAGAATGTTCAGATGTTAAGTTTTTACAATAAAAATATTTTTAAAGTATATGTTGGACAATAATAATAAATGACAATAACAAAGGACAACTGGGTACTCCTCTTTCTGCTCAAAAAAAAAAAAAAAAAAACAGCTTTGATATCTCAGGTCCTGCCCCCAAAACTAAGGACTATTGCAAATGTACATCTTTTCATGCTACAGGAAGAGAGCAAGTTTGTTCTATGTTGCTTTGCCAGCAGCAGGACCAAGGGACTTTTTTTATAGCAGATAATACCATCATCCAAACTCGGGCATTGCCTTTAGGCTGGGATGTTTCACTGCCAAAGGACAGCCTCTGGGACTAAAAGAGAGGTGGAAGGAAGGGAAAAGAGAATGTAAAGAGGCCAGAATCAAGAAATAAGTTCTTCTAACCAGATGTGGTTTGGATGTTGGCAAACGCCTTGACATATCGAGACTTTTTTCAGTTTCTAGATAAGTCGTGAGTACATCACCTCCCAGTTCACTTCTTCAATTTCTTTTTTTTATGCTTTAATGTTTGCAAGAGTTTATTTTTAAAACCACTGACTATGAAGCAGTAGTAGCGACCCTGTAGACTGGAGGAACACGGATCTTCTGGCCCGGGCAGGCTCTGGTCTAGACAGGACCCCGTGATTAACGCACCCAATGTCAGGGATAAGCATGAAACCATGTGGGGCCGCAGCTCCAGATTTGTTAAAACCAAGTGTTTGCCCAGATAGCTTCTAGTCCCTCTCTCTCTCTTGAACCTCCCCTGATAACTGTGATTAAAAATAAGGTCACTGGTATTTGATAATCATGGTTTTGGTATTTATTTTGTCGCCTTTGCTAAGCCTCAGTTTCCTCGTTTTCAAGCTGAGAATAATGATAACATCATCTACCTCCATAGCATTGGTATGAGCAGTAAGTAAGACGTGTGTAAATGCCTCCTCAGGCACTGGTATATACTAAGCCTGAAGAAAAGAAAAGATTCCTAAAACAAAGGGGGATTCCTGCTGTTATTGCTGGTAGAATGCACAGGACAGGCTCTTCTACAGAAAACACATGGAATTTCACATGAAACAGGATAAAGCTTGACTCTTAATTATCATTACAAAAACAAATACTGCTCATTGTAAAAAATTTAGACAGTATTTTTAAGCATTAGCTCTTCTAAGGACAGATATCTAAACGGTGAGGCAGTATTTCTTCTAAACCATGAGGATCTTTGAGACACAATATCCAAATGACCTTCAACTTGAGTAAATGAGTAAAACAGAATCTGAGTCTTTGAAACTTGAAAAAGACATTCATTAAGGAACACAGTGCAACGCTATAAAAGCCAGCAGACAATCATTATCATTCCTGTTCTCTGTTGTTTGTGCCTCTTTCGTTTTAAAGCCCATTTCGTCCCAAGGATGGAAATTATGGAAAATTATGGAAACCATTACCCAAAATGCTTCTTCTTGACCCCCTGCTTGGGATGGCCCTAGTTCCGGTCAGCAAGCATCAGCTGCTTCTGATATCCCGTTGCCATCCTTCCGCTGCACCTGCCGGGCTCTGCCCAACGGGGAGAAATTGCAGCTTGCACATCTGGCCTCAGCGCTGGGTGCCTGGCAGCCTTCCAGGTTCTTGATATCCTGACAGGGAACAAGATCCTGTGTACAAAATTCAGTATGCTTTGTAGGTGCTGTTAATGACATGTAATGTAGGTGCTGTTTTCCGTAAGTATTTACGGAAAACAATTTTGTGCTAGGGACCGTGGTAGAAAACAGAAGACAGCATCACGTCCTCCAGCCCCGTGCCTGTGCCACTTCGTATAGTACCAAAAGCCTGCTAACTTCACTTTTCTCAGAGAAACAAGCCAGCTTCACACCCAATCAAAAAAGTAATAATTTGAACAGCGCGTATGGCTATTCTACAAACCAGCTGCAGGAGAGCGGATGGAAATAGAAAAGTGATTGGGAGAGGGTTCATTTGACTGTCTCTGTAACTCCTTACTTAAACAAAGAACCAAACAAAAAAAGACCTGAATCAAATATGTCAACACGGTTTCTGTTTCATCTCCATGGTTAGTTGTTAATGTTTGTCTATTATACCATTTTTTTTGGTTCTATGTAGATATATTTTTCACATCATAGGCTCTTTCCTCAAACCTCCAAAACCCCCTTCCCATCCCCTGATGACCTTGCTCCCTACTTCCCTGCAAACACTGACGCCATAAGAACTTCCCCAGCCTCCCCACACAGACAGCCACTCGCCCATCAGCATCTCACCCAGCCATCTGGCTTTCCTCCCGTTACCAGCCCCAGACTGGCTAAACCCAATTCCTGGTTTGTGCACTAGCCTTCAAGGCTCTCCCTGCGATAATTCTTTACTGATTGTTTCCCCTGCAGGAGCCTACTGTCCATAAAAGCAGGGATTTTGGTCTCGATGGTTCTTTGATCTATCCCAAGCACCCAGTCCAGTTGCTGCCATACAGTAGACTTTTAATAGATAATTATTAAATGAATGAATGAATGTATTCCTTTTCAATAGGTTTGAAACATTTCAATATTAAGAAAAAATTAAATATTTGAAAAGAAAAGCATAGCCTAAATACATGAAATACTTGGAATAAAAGATTCTGCCTTTTTCCTGTAGATCATTTAAATGTCCTTGCAGTGCCACTGATTCACCATCTCAGCCCTTTCTCCCAGAAGACACACCAGAACCCTCAGAAGACTTTGTCATCTACATGTCTCCAGTGTTCTTCTACACACGTCTATCCTCCTTCCGTGGTCCAGTGTCTCCCGACCTCCAGATACCAATGAGTTTATCCAGGAGATCAACATTCCAACCCCCAAGAAATGTGAAAGCAATTTTAATACTGACAAAATTAGGGCCATCAGAACATAATGGGTAGGTATCTGAGTGCACTTTTTGTGGACAGCAAATTGCTGAGATAAATTCCCTCTGAGTCTCTGAAATATTAAACACCTTTATTCTGAATTATGAATGGTGTGGTTTCTCGAAACGCTGAACGAAATTTAGGCGTATGGTGCAAAGCAGTTCTTCTTTGTTCAGCCCCTACACTTCCTGTCATCAAAGCAGTGGATGAGGAGCTTCGATAGAGGTTTGGTTTTGTTTTTTTCTTCTGACCTACTTGAAAACACTCTGAAATGATCAGTTGTAAAACAATTTGGAAACTTGGCAGTGTTGCTCGTAATGGTGACCTAAGGGACTGAGTGTTTGTCTCAAGGTAGGTCCCATTGAACAGAAGAAACTCACGATCTTTATTTTAAAATAAAGAAGGCCACTCTATGTGACCTTTGATTCAAGTTTGAGACTTGTGACAGTCTTTTATGACATACTCTAAATTACTGTTAAAAGTCTTTTAGCCTGAACATGAGCTCACAGAAATAATATTATATTTTTAAGCACTGCATATTTTAGCTCTACCAGCTAGTTATTCTATTGCACCTTAAATACAATAAGCTTAGGATTGTAGGGGGAAAATTGTTAAACATGTTTTCCTCTTGGTACTTGGTATTTGATGTTGTAGAAATTGGTTTTTGTGTATTTTGGGGGTGAGGGTTGAACTTTTAAATTAAAGAATAAGATTTCTCTTCCTGTAAAATAATTTAGGGGCAAACCAGGCCTAGTGGTCAGAATGACCTGTTAAGACTCAAGAATTCAAATAATTTCTCTGGGCTTATCCTCACTCTAAAGCATTAATGGATGTATTCACTTAACTGCGGCTCAGATTCCACATCTAGAGAAGGGGACACTGAGCGTCGCCGTGTGCCTGCCACCCAGAGCTTGTCAGGCAGTGGGTGCAATGGCCCTGTGGTATCTCTGAGACAGCTCAGCAGAACACAAACATTCGGGATTAGCAAGGTCTGAAGTTGAAACGTCTGTCATTGTCAGTGCCACAGAATGATTTATGTTCATGAACTTCCTTGTTCTTAGCACAAGAATGAGTACTTTTATTTCTCTTTTTTTAGAACAAGTAAATATTTACAAAGAAATTCAAGTATGGTCTTCATTATAGTATAGAGATACAGAGTAAAAAAACAGTTACTACAAAGAATAAGTCTTAGTCTTTCTTTTCAAACTAGCTTAAAATTTAATCTAGTGCTCATTTGTATAAACCCAACTCAAATCAGTAAGTCATAATAAGCCTCGTAAAGGCTAGCTGTTTTTATTAGCTACTGCTAAAATGGAAAAATATATCATTATTTCATTGATAAAGATGAGCTCCTTTCAAAATCAGATGACATCAGAGTAATGTAGATTAACAAATGAATTGAATATTAACTGTTATATCAGATACTGGTACATATAAAGACCAATACATAAAAATGTATGTATATATTATGTGTGTGTATAAATTAATGTTTCTTTATGATGGCATTAAATCCTTAGAACTAATTCTACTTTGTGCTTGCTCTACAATGACTCATTTCCAAAAGAATAATATGTTTTTCAGATCACTAAAATGTTCTTTTGAGATTGTTAAGATTGTGTCCCATATTGGCAGAAATTGCGTCTTATTCATTTTTTTTTATTTCTAATAATTAACGGGATTCTGGCGATATATTTGAGAATACTGATAGAGTTGGCAATAATAGAATATTGACATGGGCATGTAACATTTAGAAATCCAGTCCCTCCCCCGCCCACACACACACACATACTTTAGAACACATATTTTTGGCATGCACGAACCGAGCAGCCTTCTGATTTGGAAAACTTGCCTCATAGTGAATTTCCCTTAAATTAGATTTGGAATTTACCTTGTACCTTTTACTGAAGGTCATCGGTGGATTTGGTCCGCCTTAACTTTTCTTCCTTTCCCGCAGGTCTTCCTCAGGGTCCATCCTGCAAGAAGGTGCCCTGATGTCTGCATGGGCTCAGTCTGTCCACAGAGATATGCTGAAAGCCTCCTATCAGCAGCACCTGCGCAAGGATCGTCTCTGATTAATGGAAAGCTGGGTCCCATGATCTGCTGAGCAGGGCCTTTCTTCCACCTACGGGGGGAAGGACTGATTCCCTAAGAATGAGAATGCAACTGTAGAAACCATCTGAAAACGGGAAGCACAAAATTAGCTTTTTAATAGTGCAAGAATGTGCAACCCCTGCAGTCAGAGAAATTTAATGGGGCAAGTTCTAATGTCCGTTGCTATTGCTTACAATACTACTGCATTCAAATAATCATTAACAGACCCGGCAATTCAAGTTACATTATTTGGGATTAATATTTGATTGCTTAACACTTCAAAATCTCTTTAGAAGCAGGTGCCTTAATGATTTATCACCTTTCACTAATCAGGAAATAGTCTAGAGATTACTAAAATGCAAGTGTTCTGACAAAAGAATCAATGGCCAGGAAACTAGGCTTCAAAATATGTCAGGTTTTTATTCAATTCTGCATTAAAAGAACACAGGGAGTAAATTAAAGAGCGTGTTTTCTACTAAACATAGCCTGGGTCAATTTCACCAACCTCATGGCTTGCTAGGAATTCCAGAGGGAGATTTACGGTTACTTTAGACATTGGAGAACATACACGTGTCTGGTATTGCTTCTGTTTCTGAGGTTATGCCTAAGTTTATTTTTAATGAGTGGAATCCCACATAACCCTTAAGATTATATCTCAACCAATTTGAGGGTAACCTCTCTCCAACTAGAGAGTAAAATATGCACTGTGGGGGTTGAAGGAGCAGAGATATCCTGTTCCTTCCTGGAGATACCTGTCTAATGTGGAAGATTCCAGAGCTGAATCCTCCCCACACCCTTTATCACTGTGCTCGGATCTGGGGACCCTTTTAGGATCCAAGCTCTTGACATTTAGCTATTCAAGCTATGTTCAAGCTCTTGACATTTAGCTTAACTTCATAACGGTATTTGCTAAGTTACTTCTAACGTAATTTGTGTACTTCAACACAACAAATCACATATGCAAATTAGCAATTTATATAAATACATAATAAAAGCAATGTCATCTAAATTTTGAAAATGACTCCAAACTGTTCTTTTCCCAGCAAAAGTAAAACAATGGAAAACCTTAAATTTTTAAAAATTGTTTTTCAGGAACTTTACCTCTGCTTGATATGAGAAAAGAACTTTTTAACTTAACTAGTAACTAGCTATCTAGATATAGCTGACACTTTTTTTCTGACATACTTGATTGGCCGACTAGCTGTAGAATTAAATAATAAAATACAATCTATTTTTGTATAAATCTCAAAGCCTAAGTCACATACAAAAGCACTGAGGATCGAAAAAGCAGCACAGGACTTCCGGAGAAGATGGCGGCTTAGTAAGACGCGCGGGTCTTAGTTCCTCCTCCAGAAAAGCAACTAAAGAAACAGAAACAATACAAAACAGCTCCCGGAGTCACGACAGAGACCAAAAAAGACAGCGTACCCCATTCTGGAACGGCTGAACGGGTAGGGAGAATCCACTGCTGTGAGATACCCGAGGGGTGCACGTTTTCCCGGCTGGGGTGGCTGGCGTCTGGGGTCCCCTCCACGCACGTGGCTCCCCGGTCTGACTGGGAACGTTGGATAGCGGGGCCCTCCCGTCACGCTTGGTGTCTCGGGCCAGCTGGGCAATTTGGACCGGCACTCCCCCAAGCCACGGCCAGCGACCCCCGCCTCCACGCGCGGTTTCCCGGGCCGACTGCCCCGCAGACAAACGACCGCCACGAGCGCCACCTACTGGGCAGGAAAAGAAAAACAGAGCCCAGAGATTCCACAGAAAAACCTTTCAACCAGCTGGGTCCCACACCCAGGGAGATCTGATCAAATGCCCAGACACCAGCAGAAAATAATGGATGACGCTCGGAAAATTGAAGATATGGCCCAATCAAAGGAACAAACCAATAGTTCAAATGAGATACAGGAGCTGAGACAACTAATGCTGAATATACGAACAGAAATGGAAAAACTCTTCAAAAACCAAATCAATAAATTGAGGGAGGACATGAAGAAGATATGGGCTGAACAAAAAGAAGAAATAGAAAATCTGAAAAAACAAATCACAGAACTTGTGGGAGTGAAGGACAAAGAAGAAAAAATGGAAAAAACAATGGATACCTACAATGGTAGATCTAAAGAGACAGAAGCTACAATTAGTGAACTGGAGGATGGAACAACTGAATTCCAAAAAGAAACAGAAACTATAGGGAAAAGAATGGAAAAACTTGAGCAGGGAATCAGGGAACTGAATGACAATATGAAGCGCACAAATATACGTGTTGTGGGTGTCCCAGAAGGAGAAGAGAAGGGAAAAGGAGGAGAAAAACTAATGGAAGAAATTATCACTGAAAATTTCCCAACTCTTATGAAAGACCTAAATATACAGATCCAAGAAGTGCAGCGCACCCCAAAGAGAATAGACCCAAATAGGCGTTCTCCAAGACATTTACTAGTTAGAATGTCAGAGGTCAAAGAGAAAGAGAGGATCTTGAAAGCAGCAAGAGAAAAACAATCTGTCACATACAAGGGAAACCCAATAAGACTATGTGTAGATTTCTCAGCAGAAACCATGGAAGCTAGAAGACAGTGGGATGATATATTTAAATCACTAAAAGAGAAAAACTGCCAACCAAGACTCCTATATCCAGCAAAATTGTCCTTCAAAAATGAAGGAGAAATTAAAACATTTATAGACAAAAAGTCACTGAGAGAATTTGTGACCAAGAGACCAGCTCTGCAAGAAATACTAAAGGGAGCACTAGAGTCAGATACGAAAAGACAGAAGAGAGAGGTATGGAGTAAAGTGTAGAAAGAAGGAAAATCAGATATGATATATATAATACAAAAGCCAAAATGGTAGAGGAAAATATTATCCAAACAGTAACAACTCTAAAAGTTAATGGACTGAATTTCCCAATCAAAAGACATAGAATGGCAGAATGGATTACGACCCAGCAATACCACTGCTAGGTATCTACTCAAAGGACTTAAGGGCAAAGACACAGACGGACATTTGCACACCAGTGTTTATAGCAGCATTATCTACAACTTCAAAGAGATGGAAACAGCCAAAATGCCCATCAACAGACGAGTGGCTAAACAAACTGTGGCGTATACCTACGATGGAATATTATGCAGCTTTAAGACAGACTAAACTTATGAAGCATGTAATAACATAGATGGACCTAGAGAACATTATGCTGAGTGAGTCTAGCCAAAAACTAAAGGACAAATACTGTATGGTCCCACTGATGTGAACCGACATTCGAGAATCAGCTTGGACTATATCATTGGTAACAGAGACCAGCAGGAGTTAGAAACAGGGTAAGATAATGGGTAATTGGAGCTGAAGGGATACAGACTGTGCAACAGGACTAGATACAAAAACTCAAAAATGGACAGCACAATAATACCTAAGTGTAATGTAACTAGGTTGGAACACTGAATGAAGCTGCACCTGAAATATGGTTTTTTGTTTGTTTGTTTGTGTGTTTGTATCTTTTGTTTTTGTTTTTTCTTTTTCCTTTTTATATATATATATATTATTAGTATTATTATTTTAATTCTCTTCTCTATATTAACATTCTATATCTTTTTCTGCTGTTTTGCTAGTTCTTTTCCTAAATCGATGCAAATGTACTAAGAAATGATGATCATACATCTATGTGATGATACTAAGAATTACTGAGTGCATGTGTAGAATGGAATGATTTCTAAATGTTGTGTTAATTTCTTTTCTTTTTTTTGATTAATAAAAAAATTAAAAAAAAAAATAATAAAAATAAAACACAGGAAAAAGCAGCACACACATGACAGCCAATGACAGCCAGTAGCCATGCTCAGGGCATCCCTTGTGAGATGACTTCAAGATCACAGCCATCAAGGGTGTAAGGGTAGTTCAGTGGTTAGAATGCCTGCCTTCCATGCTGGAGACCCAGGTTCGATTCCTGGGCCATGCATTCAAAAAAAAAAGATCACACCTACCTATCCGCCATCATTCTGTAGCACTCATCTTACAATCCCCAAAGTCAATGGTAATGCTGCTTATAGGCTACCCAAGAATATTCAGCAAGAAATGAAATGCTAAGGTGTAAGATTTTATGGGGTAGGTTTGAGCTTTAAGGGCCACAACTTGTAATATTTAAGAATTTTGCCCCAAGAATGAATTTCACATTCTTAGGGACTGTGGCACCCCTGTTGAGAATATATGAGTTAGAGGACAGAGCCCCATAAAAGGCCAAGTTCATCCTTATCTTTCCCCAAAAGACCACTTGGTCTCAGAAGGATCCTGGGAACCTAATTTATTGCTAAAGGAAGAGACACAGCAACTCATCCAACTCGTTACTGGGGCTCTAAACACTCACAAAGAACAAGTGAAAGGGGACTCATCAACTATTTGGACACTTATTTCTGGGAGGTGAGCACTTTGAGGGGAATCTAGTAGCCCTAGACTTGCCTTGAAAAAAAATCCTTCCCAATAAGCTGACACTGCCCGTCAACACACACTCAACTAATTAGGCAATTATTCCTAATTTAAAGAGCATTTGATGAAATGTCAGAAACAAAAAGACAAATGTTATCATGCCTCACACATATGGACTAACTATAATAACTAAGTGAACTGAAGTCGAGAGCATGGGTTATCAGGTCAGGGCCTATTGTAAAGGCTCCTAGATTGTAAGCTCTTATAGCAATCACATATAGTCAGGAATTGTAACATATTTCTAAATTCTGAGATATTGAGCTATTGTATATAACTTGGTTGTTCCTTGATACGTCAGGTATTTATGTGACACCTGAGACTCTGATTTAGAGCTCTGAAGCTATGAAAGTTAACCCATTCGGCAACTGTTTTAAAAAGCTGAAAAAGTGATGAGACTTCATCTAGACATATGAATGAAGCTGATCTAGATGGGAATAAGGTAAATCAGAATATGAAGTTTAGGATGATATGTCCCATATTTTCAAACTTCAACTTCTATGGGAGACCAAAGGAAGAGATGCTTATTTAGTGCAAAATTTATATTTAGGGTAGCACATACCTAATTTAACTTGTATGTTCAGTTTAGTTGAACACAACTACATGGAATCTTGAATAGGGCATGAGATTTTGTTGGTTTGTCCAGGTTAGTATGATGTTTCAGTATATCCCAGAGTAAACTGGGCAGCGAAAAAAGAAGTATTTGCAAAGTTTCCTTGGGGGACTGGGGAGAAAGAAGGAAATATGCAACTTCCCCTTTGGAGAATTTCTGATATTCTCGCAAGCAGTGGGGACAACCAAATCAACAGGCCAAGCCCTCAATCTTGGGGTTTGCCCCTATGAAACTTATTCCTGCAAAGGATAGGCTAAGCCTACTTAAAATTATACCTAAGAGTCACCCCCAGAGAACCTCTTCGGTTGCTCAGATGTGACCTCTCTCTCTAAGCCAACTTGGCAGGTAAACTCACTGCTCTCCTCCACTACATGCGATGTGACTCGAGGGATGTAAACCTCCCTGGCAATGTGGGATTCTGCTTCTGGGATGAACTGGGATGCAGCATCACGGGAATGAGAAAGCCTTCTTGTTCAAAAGGGGGAAGAGAGAAATGAGACAAAATAAAGGCTCAGTGTCCAAGAGACTTCAAACAGAGCTGAGAGGTTATCCTGGGGGTTATTCTTGTGCATTATATAGATTCTTTCTTTTTAGTTTTTGGTGTATTGGAGTGGCTAGAGAAAAGTGAAACTGTTGAACTGTGTTCCAGTAGCCTTGATTCTTGAAGACTGTATAACTATATAGCTTTTACAGTGTGACTGTGAGATTGTGAAAGCCTTGTGTCTGATACTCCTTTTATATGGACAGATGAATAAAAAAATAATAATAATAAGGATAAAAAATAAATAATAGGGAAAGATAAGGGGTAAAAATTGGGTAGATTGAAATGCTGGTGGTCATAAAAGGGAGAGGTAAGGGGTATGGGATGTAGGAGCTCTTATCTTTTCTCTTTTTATTTCTTTTTCTGGACTTATACAAATGTTCTAACAATGATCACGGTGAAGAATACACAACTATGTGAAGACGTTGTGAGCCACTGATTGTATGATACGGTTGGACTGGATGTGTGTGGAGATTTCTCAATAAAAACTTAAAATAAAAAGCATTCAAGTTTAGCAGAAACAAATGGCTTTCTGCAGTTTTTCAGCAAGTAGTAAAAGCAAATTTTTAAAAAATCCTGCTGTTTCAGAGGCCTGTGTGTACTACTATTGATAATCTTTAAACCACATGATAACCTAATCTTCATATCCAGAAGTGATTGTACTGACCTCAAATATTAAGAAAAGCTTTTATGTGCACAGCTTCTTCTAAATTTTTAGCATTAGAAAGAGGGTGAAATGACTGAACACAAACTTCATCATAAAGCCGCATGCCTTATGATTTTATTTATGCAGAATTTTAGCTATAAATAATGTTGTATCTGTTGAGACACTGAAATCTACTGCCGAGTTACGACTTCAGTTCTGGTGATGGGAAAGCAAATGTATTGAGACAGACCTGTTTCCAGAAAGAGTAATAAAATAAATGTCCTTGAGAAATTAACAGAACTTTCTCTTATCTGGTTGCTTTGCACATATGGTCCAATGCACTGCTAATAGTTTCCATTTGAATAAGCAAATTCATTTAGAAAGTTGTTTTGTAATACACACAAGAAGACTTACTGTTCTTAAGAACACATCAATTCTTTACAAGTGATTCAACCTCAGAATTGCCCGTCATAAGTTCTAAATAGAATTTAACCACTAACCATTAGTTTATTTTACTAATGGTTAGACCACAGATCCACAAACAGGGGTTCACACATACACCCATCAGCGAATTTTTTACAGGAGTTTAAAGGAGTACATGAGTTTTCTGGGAATAACATCATTTCCTAAAACATGAGCCTGGAAACCATCCTGCATAGTCACACCCGTTCATGTTTACAACCCTGTCACAATAAACCTTCCCTCAAAAGAAACTCTGACCTAAATACCAGTGCATTGCTCCGAGGACTAAAGACCTCAATTAAAATGATGGGTTTTGTCGAGGCCTTATTTTATGATAAATTAGTTCACCATACACCTGCTTACTATGCATATATCAATTACATATGTGTAGCTCCAGCCTATTTGGGCTGGAGCTGGGAGTTCTGGATTTGGATATATGGTAGTGTAGGATGGTGGACTTTGCTTCTTTCTCCCCAACCACTGTCAGATAATACCTAAGGCTTCAGGGGGAGACCCTTGTGAACAAAAGCAAAGAAAGCTTGCAAAGCAAGAATGGCTTTTCCAATTTTTCAATATAATCTAATAAAAGATTTTTTTAAAGTGTTGCAAAATATGACTTCTGTTCTGGGACTTATTCTAACTTTATATTAGTGAACACATGCTCTATTCTCTCTTTGTGTTTCTGAGGCGATTTCCTAAGGCTACCTGGTAAATTAATGAAATTAATGATTAAGTCATAAGTCAACTTTAAATTTAGGGTTCTAGCCACATAATTAGGCTTCAAAGAAACTGGGTTAATGGTTAACAGCCCAAAAGAATCTATTTTAATTCTATGTAATCAGGGAAAATTTTGTTTTTATTTAGAAAGTCATATAATCTTTCCTCAATTGTAAATTGCAATTACACTTTTTTAGGGTTTTCAACCAATGTAACCTCATGTGGTACTTTTAACAATCTTGTATGATAAGTAGGGCAGATACACATTTTATTTTGCTAAGAAGACTGAGGTTTGGAGACAAAGGCATAAAGTGGGACCAAACCCATTTTGCCCAACTCCGGGTCCAGTGCTCTTCCCATTCTATCAAACCAGTTCTCCCCAGTCAGAAGAAATCCTCCATATGAAAATTTACAACATTTCTTTAAGTAGCTTTTGGGGACCTGGGCCTTAACCCTTAATAGAAAAACCATGATTAAAAAAAAAAAAGGCAGGATGCCAAGTACAACTGCTATTAACAATGTACTGGGTTGAACTGTGTCCTACAAAAATTCATGTCCATCAGAGCCTCAGCTTGTGAACTTCTTTGGAAATAGTCTTTGCAGATAGAATTAATCAAGTCAAGATGTGGTCATACTAGATTAAGGTGGGCCCTAAATCCAATGATTGGTGTCCTCCTAGGAGGAGGAGAGGACGCACAGAGCTGCACAGGGCAGGAGGCCGTGTGACGAGGGAGGTAGAGAATGGAGTTAGGCTGCCAAAAGCCAAAGAATGTCTGGGCCTTCCAGAAGCTAGAAGGGGCAAGGATCAGTTTCTCTAGAGCGTTTGGAGGGAGCAGAGCCCTGCCAACACCTTGATTTTGGACTTCTGGCCTCCAGAACTGTGAGAGAATAGATTTCTGTTATTTTAAGCCACCCAGCTTGTGGCAATTTGTTACTGCAGCTTTAAGCAACTAATACAGAGATCATTATAATTGCTTATGTAATATTTCAGGCCAGCTGGCAACACTTATAACCATCATTAAAAGACATATTTTAGTAAGCATTTGAGAATGTAAGAATTGGGCGGACATCCATGGCTCTCATTCCACTACAGTGTTCTTTGAGATTGTGAACCAAACCATGTGGTTCTAAAATCAGATTATGGTGGTGGTTGCAGAGTTGCACAAATTTACCGACACTCATCAAATTTAAAATGGGTAAAATTTATGTTACACAAATTATATCTCTGTAAAGCTGTTAAAACCATACACACGCATCCAAAAATACCATGCTACCTAAAACAAGCTACATGGACACCTGCCTTTACAAGAGGCTTTGATTTGTACTTGTCCTCTAGGCACTCTGCCCCCCGCCACTTATTTTTTTTCACAGGCAGGCTCCGAGAATCGAACCCGGGTCTCTGGCATGGCAGGCAAGAATTCTGCCACTGACTCACCATTTCATCGCCCTAGGCCTCTTTTTACTCATGACATTTTTAATGCTTAAATGCCAATTACTTGTTCTTTAATGTTAATTATTATAGGATTTCATAATGAACTACCAAATGTCAACATACAACAGAAGAAACTGGGTTGGGGGGGGGCGTGCAAGGGTAGTTCAGTAGTAGTAGAATTCTCACCTGCCATGTGGAAGACCCAGATTCGATTCCCAATTCATGTTCTTCCTAAAACAAACAAGCAAACAAAGCAAACAAACAAAAAAACAAAACAAAACAAAACAAAAATTCTACAAATGGTGCTGCAACGATGGGACATTCACATGGAAAAATAATAAAATGTAACACTGCCATGCAGCATACAAAAAAAAAAAGCTGTGTAGGTTTTTAGGCTACTTAGCTTGAATCTATAAAAATAGAAATAAACTATGTTCTGTGATTAAAGAATGACATACTCACAGTGTCCACAGTCACTGGGGAAAACTGGGGGCCAGTATTTGAACATCTGTCTCCTTATTAAGCACTTAGCATATATATTAATAGTCACAGTAAAGGGCTGCCCAAAACCCTGGGCCAAAGAAAGGGATGATGGAATTCTTGCCCTCAGGGGAAAGCCTCTGAGGAGGGGGAAGGGGCATATCCTACTAAGTACAAACTGCAAAGACTAAACAGACCATGCAGAGTTCATGTAGTTAGAAAGCAGAGAAATCACCCATAAAGCAAGCTGTTTCTTGTTTTCTCTTAACAGCAAATACGTCCCTTGTTTCAATTCCATTCTCAATTTTCTATCATAATGCCATGTTGCATGGATACAGGGAGATCCTCAAATAACAGAAAAGCTTATTAAACATACTAATGAAGTATTGTTTTTAGTCAGAAAAGCTCTGAGTTGAGCAGCAATGAAGTTAAAATTGGCAGGCAATGGGACACCCAGTCCATGTGCCTGCCAACACCCTTGTATATTTTCAGATCACGAAGCAAAATATGCATGTGCATTGCTGAGTTCTACTCATGACATTTTATAGCATCTTCTTTGATGAAACGGCAATTGCAAACTAAAGTTTATCCTGATATAAAGAGGGACAAAAAGGTCAAGAACCATCTTATAATCACAAATATCATCACTACCACCACCCCAGTTTTAACGAAAGTATTAATTTGATTTTCAATGGAGTTTAGGGAAGAAAAATCCTCCAACCAATGGAACTGGAAACCTTATAAAGAAAGATGGTAGGATGGCTTATCCAATGAAATATTGGTGGCATTCTATAACCCAGAGGTCTGTACCCCTACTACTTGTTTGGGCCTCTCTTTATGCCTTTATTTGACTCTTCACCTCTGTTCTTGTTCATAGAGTTCAGAGAATTGGGGACCTAAGAAGCCACATGCTCTCAAGGCAATCTCTAGTCAGTTCCCCAGTGTTTAAAGATACCATCCTATAGGAGTCACTCCCAGAATTAGCCTTTCTTTATTCTCACACTCTCTTTATTGGCAATACTTAACAGCTGCCAGTTCAAACTGCCATTAAGGGAAAAAATATATATGAGACCCATGTCTCAAATTCAAAAACTCTGGCTGTTTAAACCTAATAAGTTCCCTGTGTCAGCTAATTGGTAAGTTAGAAAATCTACGGTGTAAAGAATACCCAGGGTTCTATCTAAGACTCTACAATAGTTTCACTCAGTCTATTTTTCAGAAACCTAAAACCTCCAGATGGTTCCTATGCTAGAGAAGCCCTGAAACACAGAAGCACCAGCCTCCCCAAGAACAGCAACCAGATGCACCCTCCTAGTCCATAACGTTGGCACCCCTTCTCAACATGAAGAAGTTAGAACGGGCATTGCCCCAAATCCCTAAAGACCAAAAGTCCAATCAAATGAGGAGGAATTATAACAGAGAAAATAGATTTCACAAATGGGTATAACTACTGAATCATTATATTGATATTTCTTTTTAGTCTCCAGTGTCCTAGAGTAGCTGGAAGGAAATACCTGAAATTATAGAACTGTAACCCATACCATACTTTGAAGTTTGTTCTCTAACTACTTATTAAAATGTACTCTGAAATGTATCACTTTCCTGCATATATGGTATATTTTACAATTAAAAATGTTTTTAAAAATCTTTGGTGAATTTATCACCTTGAAAGCTATCTATGTTTCCAAGAACATGGCAGCCATAGGCATTCCCTTCATATGGGAAGCAAGTTTCAAACCATCTGACTATGCAGATAGCTTAATTCGTCTGGCCTTTCAAAAGCTTCCTCAAATATTGTGGTCATCTGGGTGAACAAGTACCAATTCCAGGATTACAACAATATCAGACCACACAGGAAGAGAAATCAAAACATTAAATCAGGTGTTACATTAAATTTCACTATGTTTCGTGGTAAATATCACTAGAGAAAAATTACCTGTGCTTTTATTGTTATGTAGGTTAATGGCCAAACTAAGCCAATGATCTTCAGTTTCCATCTTGACTGCAAAGCAGTGTAGGCAAAGGGCTTGCCTTGCCATTTGCCTTACTTCCCTTATGATGACATCAGGGAGAACTATTTTTTTTTCAGCACCCTGCAGTAATGACATTTCTTTGTTCTTCCTCATGCAAAAATATTTTTAAAATTTGTACATTTAGTCACTATCATTACACACTCTAGGCATTCCTAGATTATACCATCTCAATCTTTACCGTCTATCTTTCTTTCTGATTTCATTTGTGCCCCCAGCCCTCCTCCCTCTATCCTTCTCACATTCAGCTTCATTCAGTGTTTTAACATAATTGTATTACAGTTAGGTAGTATTGTGCTGTCCATTTCTGAGTTTTTACATTCAGTCCTGTCGCACAATCTGTATCCCTTCAGCTCCAATTACATCAAGGAGAACTATTTTGAAGAGAATGTTGGTTTGCCAGTTCAGGGCATATATTTAGGAAGATGGAATTCATTCAGAATATAAAAGCAAATGGGGCAAGTCAAAGGATAAGATTTAGGCTAAGAATAGGAGGAAAAGCTGGCACTAATCCAGCTAGAACACATACACAACGACAAGAGATTGATCTAGAACAAGTCCTTCATTCCATTAGATCTCTGTGTAAACAGGCTATAATAACTCCCTTCTTATATTAACATTTGGAATAAAAGATGATAAAAACAACACAGTGTATTTATTAGGGCAAAAGACGGAATGGAGGCTGATGAATGTATCAAGGAAGAACCATAAACAAAATGAAGAATTAAATTTCTGTTTACATTTCTATTGTGGTGGATCATGGCTTGTTAGTTTAAGCACTCCCTGTGCTTTGATTACAACTATCAGTATATAAAATTATTTTCTAAGCCTCACAAAAATCGCACACAAATTCCGGCTGCCACAGAAAATAGCATGCAATAGGCTGGCTTAAACAATGGGAATTGAATAAATTATAATTTTGGAGCCAAAAGATGTCCAAATCATGGTACCCTCAAGGTAATGCTTTCTTCCCTAAGACAGGCATTCTAGGACCGGCTGCTGTAATCATGGTGCTTGGCTTTTTTGTCACATGGCAACACACATGGCAGCTTCTCCTGGCCTCTCTCTTGTCCTCTGGGTTCGCTTGAACTTCAGCTTCTTGCTTCCAGTGGCTTTCTTTCTTTCTTTCTGAATTTCAGTCTGCTTATAAAGGACTCTGATAATAATAGGGTTAAGATCTATCCTTACTGAGCTGCGCCACACCTTAACCGAAGTAACTTCATCAAAAATTCCTACTTACAATGGATTCACACCCTCAGGAATAGATTAAGTTTAAGAACATGTTTTTCAGGGGTACATAGCTCCAAACCACCACATAAAAGGTCATAGCTTTACACCGCTTGATGCATAAGAAACAGAATGCTTTGCAGTACACTTATAGGACAAAGAAATGTAGGATTTGTAACTATTAGCTGAATGTGAAATTAAATAAGATAAGCCTATGAGGCTGAACTTAGAAATGAAGGAAATTCAATGACAAATTATCAAAAGTAATATTTTCAGGGAGTGTGACGAAGGATGTTTCTGGACAGAGTTCAATTTACTCAAGTTAAACATACCACAAAGCACACCCACCGTGACTGTATTTAAAATAGAAAATCATTTCTCAGTGTTTTGGTTTGCTAATGCTGGAATGCAATATACCAAAAATTCACTGGCTTTTATAAAACGGAATTTATTAAGTTACAAGTTTATAGTTTAAGGCCATAAAAATGTCCAGACTAAGGCATCCAGAATAGAATACCTTGACTCAAGAAAGGCTGATGGCGTCTGGGACACCTCTGTCAGCTGTGAAGGCATGTGGCTGGCATCTGCTGGTCCCTTGGCTTCTGATTTCGAACAGCGTCTTCGGGGACATTTTTTTTCTGCATCTCCAAACACCTCTGTTTGTTTTGGCTCTGAGCCTTTCCCAAGATGGTTCCCTCTTAAAGGACTTTATTAAGTGGATTAGGACCCACCTTGAATGGGCGGAGACACATCTCCATGGTAACCAACTAAATAAAAAGATCCCACCCAAACAGTAAGTCTGCCCCCACAAGATTGAACTAGGAAAAGTACATAATTTTTCTGGGGTTCATAACAGCCTCAAACCAGCATATTCTGTTTGAAAGGATGTCTATCAGCTATGTTTTAGTAAAATCTGAATAGAAGAAACTGTGAGCCTCACTCTACCTATAGGAAGCATCTTGGTTTTATTCAGGCTGCCCTACTGGCCGAATGAAAATGTCAACTGTCACAGTGCTTTTACCTCTACATTTTAATCAAAGTAAACAATGATAAAAATAGGTCTTAGTAATCAATTATCTTCTGAGGGCCTACAATTTCTAAAAAGGTGTATTGTGCTTGGACAATAAATGCAAACACCCTATTAAAGACAGCTTTTTTCTTCTTTGACCCTCAAAGGATTGACATTATTTCTAAGAATTGAACAACTTCTCCTACTCTCCATGTAGATATTGTTGTTGTTACTGTTTACTTCACAGGTACTGTGTGGGTACGTGTGCATATCATTTTTCTTTTTTTTTAACCAAAGATACTTGCTTATTTAAAAGAAATGATTGCTTCAGGCTGCTGGAGAAACCCATCATACCAGGCCATTATTTTGAAATATAGCCTTCTTCAGGAATGTTCTCTCCTTTCATATCCACCCCTCCACTTTTTAGTTAGAAAATGAATTCAATTTTTTTTCATTTATTCTACCATCCTTTCTTGGAAAAACCCAAAATACTTACTGGTTTTAGTTAACAAACAAATAAAATTATAGGAAATAGTTATTATTTTAAGATAAAAAATAAAAGGGCAAGATGAGACACTCCAGAATTCCATCCCCCTACAGAATCTTTGAACAACCAGAAAAAAATGCTAGAACCATCTTTCTCAGGGCTTGAGAAGAGTTAAAACATTGCAGTAACTGGGAAAGTGCCAATCTTTTTTTTCTTTTTTTCTTTTTTACATGGGCAGGCACTGGGAATTGAACCCGGGTCCTCTGGCATGGCAGGTGAGCATTCTTGCCTGCTGAGCCACCGTGGCCCGCCTGAAAGTACCCACTTTTAAGGGCAACTTAAATTTTACTTCCTGCATGATGTTTCTGTAAACCTACAACTATACTAATAAAATTTTTATTAAAAAAAGAAAGGACAACTTAAAAATAGTAAGAAAACTTCATGGTGCTAATGTTGGTCCTTCTCTCACAATATCCACAACTTAATGCAGAACAAGCCCACACTCAGTGTGGGTCCCTGGTCTCAGTTCTGGAGGGAGAAAAGTAACCCCTACGTGCATTTTGGTGTCTGTGTTTGTCTGTACCAATCTACCTTGTGGCAGACCAAAAGGTGGTCAGAGCATTTGTCCCTGGCTTACCATACCAGAATTTGCCTAGTACACAAAAGGAGCTTGCAAAGAGATAACTCAGTGTAAGAAACAATCAAGTTGTATGGCTTAGGGGAAAAAAATTATTGGCTTTAAGGCATAAAATAAAGTGCCTGAGACTGTGAAGAAAGATTGCTCCCTAAAGAGAAGAGGAGGATTTGGATATGTGTAAATGGGGAATTTCTAAGACCAAAGTATATATCCAAGCTATGATACATGCTCAGAAAAGATTGGAAAGACCCTAAGATGTTGCCTTGGACTGTTCTTTATGTTCAATTTTAGAAAAGCTAAGCTCTGAAGGAGAGCATCAGCTCACTGAGAACCAATTTGCAAAGATGTAAAAGGTGTTTTGTTTGTTTTTGCTAACTCTTAGCATTCAAGGAAATCTGTCATTCCACTATCTGGATACAAACTTAAGGAACAGACAGCTCAGAAGCTACACTTACGGTTTAATCAAAACATTAAAATGTATTGTGTGCAGCAGACGATTACAAGGCATACAAAGAAATAGGAAATGATGATCCATCCAAAGGCACAAGATAAAACATCAGAAGCCATTGACAAAGGCCAGACTTTGGGCATACCAGAAAAATATTTTTTAAAATAGTCTTAAATATGCTCAGGAATCTAAAGGATAACAAGAACAAAGGACTAAAGGATCAGGGAAAATATATTAAAAATGAGAATTTCAATAAGGAGATAGAAATTATAAAAAAGAACCAAACAAATACTGGAGCCAAAGACCATAAAATAACTGAAATAAAAATTCCTGAGGTTGGTTCAAAGCAAATTGGAGCTGGCAGAAGACGAATCTGTAAAACTGAAGATAAGGCAGTTGAAATAGTTCATTCTGAAACACAGAAAGTAAAAAGAATGAAGAAAACAAAGCCTGAGAGACATGTGGGACACCACCAACATAATAATAAGAGCATTCTGTGAGTCCTAGGAGGAGAAGAAAGAGAGAAAGGAAATGAAAAAATAATCAAAAAAAAAAAAAATGACTGAAAACATCCCAAATTTAATGAAAGGCATGTATATATACATCCAAGAAGCTCAACAAACCTCCAAAAGGGTAAACTCAAAGGGATAAACACACAGGCACATTATAATCAAATTCTCAAATGCCAAAGACATAGGGCAAATCCTGAAAGCTGCAAGAGAGAAGCAATGTCATGTACAAGGGAGTCTCAACAAGATCAAATGTTGATGTCTCATCAGAAACTATGGAGGCAAGAAGACGACACATTTAAAGTGCTGAAAGAAAGAAACCGTCCACCAAAAATTCTATATCTGGCAGAACTAACTTTCAAAAATGAGGGAAAGCCTGTGCCGGCACTGGCTTGTGGCCTTGCTTGCTCACAGACCTGCGGGCAGGTGGCTAACAGGCATGGGTCAAAACGTCTGCAACAATGGTTCTGAAATTCTGGAGAAGAGCAAAATATTACACAGAAAATTCAGTTCCCACAATTGTCTCCAGAAGAGAAAACCTAAAAAGACTTTAACAATGGATGAAATTGGTAAAGACATTAAAAAGCTACTGTCAGGGCCAGATGGTGTCACAGGTTAAAAAATCATTCATGAAGAAGTAAGTTCTTAAGCAACATGATGGATTCAGAAACCCATGAAAAGAGACCACCGATCATAACATCTTCAAAACAAGATCTATCACCTCCTATTACAAATGTTTGTGAAATGAAGCATTACTGACGTGGCTGCTGTGCAGCTTTCAACAACATAGCAATCACCTTTCCTATACAGAAGGTCCTCTTCCAGCAACAGCTATGGAATCAAAATCCAGGATGCTTCAAATTTATATTTTGTTACCAAAATGTTAAATTATGTACACATTAAAATTTGAGGATATTTAAAAAAAAACGACATGATGCAATACTTCAATTGAGGAGAGATGGATTCTGAAACTCGTATCGTGGACTCCTCCCCCCATTGATGCAGACAACAACTACACTGGTCCTACTGTTTGGTCTGTATGAGGAGCACCCCAGAGTTTGCAACTCAGAGCATGGCAGCAGTACTTGCAGGGACAACAGAAGCAATTTTCACTACATTTGAAAGAGTTCAAACATTGCTTCAAGACCACAAGCATCATGACAAATTTACAAACACTTACCAGGCTTTCAGGTCACTGAAATCCCATGGAATTGGAGAGTATTACCAAGGTTTGGTGCCCATTCTTTTCCATAATGCATTCAGCAATGGATTCAGCAATGTCCTTTTTTTTTTTTTAAGACTTTTGAGGTCCCATTAAGGATTGTTTATTTCCCCAATGCAACAACTCACAGTGCTCGTTTGGTCAAAGATTCTATGTGTGGAAGGCTATTGGGTACTATGTTGGGATTCTTGCTTTTTTCTACGTAACTTTATAAAGACTTGCACACAGTCTCAGATTGATGGGGAATTTCAGTCTTTCCAAAAACTCTGGCTAGAACGGGATAGGAAACTGACAAACCTTTTCAGAGGTGCCCATCTGAATTACCATCAGTCTCTCAGATCTTGGGGTATAATCAATGCAACTTATGAGTTCATGATAAAGGTTATATGAAAGAATCATTAGTTAAGTAACATTTATCAACCAGATAGACCTATGAAGAATGCAGTTCTGCCCGGTTTCTAATCAGTCACATGCTAGCTGGTATCTTAAGTCCCGGGTACAGTGAACCATGAGCAGCACTGTTGTTTTAAATACCAACAAGAACAAAATAAAAGGTTTCAATAGGAAAATAATTCTTTTTATTTTTTTAATGGTTAGTAAGAGCTTTAGGCTAATGGTCGGATTAATAGTTGTCTACCTGATGGCCTTTGACAAGAAACCTATTAGTCAAGATGATTCTTTTTCCCAAAACACTCTTACCCTTCTGTACTGAAACATAAATGGTCACGAGCAGCCAGAGAAAAGGTTTTCAGAGCCCCATGACTTCTTAGGCTTACTTTTGTTACTCTATTTCTTGCTACTTTGCTCTTCAGAAGGGTTGCAAAGGGTAGTCTTCATTAAACTTAAGCACATACATGTTCTACAACATAGAAAAAGTTTTTTAGTATATAGATTTTTCATGATAAATAGCTTGTATTGGTGTTTGAAATAAGCACCTATTGAGATATTATCCTGTCCGTTTCTATTTAAACACAATAGAATCAAGCAGCTAATAAAAGATTCTGTTTCACTGATTTTGAAAGTTTTCTGAATGTGACTTTAAACCCTTCTAAAATACCCTTATGTTGATTTCATTTATTTTATTGCCAAAAGGTGGGGGACTTCAATTTTGTTATAGGCATTTGATCCCGTTTAGAAGCTTCATATTAATTGCATATAGATCAAACTCTGGCTAGCTATGTTTCTTTGGGTGCCAAGAGGCTTTGGTGGTATTTTTTTTCCTTGAGTAGTTTTGAGTAGTATCCTGCTCCCTTGGATTGTTCCTTAAGACAAAAACACTTCCATAAATTTCTTTATTTTAGAAGTCTATTAATAACAGACCAATGTTGTTGTTGTTTTGTTTTGTTTTTTTCTGGTTTCTAAATGTCATGGGAGGGGGAAGGGAACCATAAAATAGCTTCCACCCATACTGTTAGCTGTCTTTTTATATTACTATTGGAAATAGATGCATTTAGGGTTTTGACATTTTAGGAACCCAAGTTTACAACTGTGTCATTAAAAAAATGAGAGTTTAAAGCAAAAAAAAGAGGGAAAGATTAAGACATTTTCAAATAAGCAAAAGCTGAAAGAGCTCATCAGCACCAGACCTGCCCTGAGAGCAATACTAAAGGGAATTCTTCCTTCTGAAAGGAAAGGGTTTTAGGCAGTAGATCAAAGCTGCATAAAAAAATAAAGACTTCCAGTAAAGCTAACTACATGGATAATTATAAAAGCCAGTGCTATTGTATCTTTAGTTTATAACTCTACTTTTAATATATTACAGGCTTAGAATGGTAATGAGGGCTTATAATTCTGTATCACTTAATGTAATGCCAGGATACTTCCCAGAGTATGTTGAGCAGATAATTAAAAAGCATTGGCAAAGTCCCTTGAGAGATGAGAGAAAAAATAAGGAACTATTAAACTTTACCACTGGGGTTACCCCTGATACTGTCTCAAATATTAGGAACTCCCAAGTCTATAGGCCAAGCCCTTGATCCTGAGGCTTGCTCTTGTGAAGCCTATTTCTGTAGTGGAGAAGCTTAGCCTACCTATAGTTATGCCTAAGAGTTACTCCCAGAGGACCTCTTTTGTTGTTTCCATGTGGCTTCTCTCTCTCTAAGCCCAATATTGCAAGTGAAATCATTACCCTCCCCTGCTACAAGGGACATGACATCCAGAGGTGAAAGTCTCCCTGGCAACATGGATATGACTCCCAAGGATGAGCCTGGCCCTGGCACCATGGGATCATCAATGACTTCCTGACCAAAAGCAGGAAAAGAATGGTAACAAATAAGGTATCAGTGGCTGAGAGAGTTCAAATAGAGTTGAGAGTTTACTCTGGAGGCTACTTTTCTTGTACAAGCTTCAGCTAGATATTGCTACTTATTGTGGTTTGCCAAACCTCAACCAAAACCATTCCTGACAACTCTCAAGAATACCTAGGGCTTTAACTGAGATTCTACAAAGGTTCCATGCACTAGTATTACTTCCCAGAAACCTTTAACCTCCAGATGGGTCCCTGGACCAGATAAGTCCTGAAATGCAGAAGGGCCAGCCTCTCCATAACATCAACTAGCTCCATCCTCCTATCCCATATTATCAACAGCCTTTTCCAACATGAAAAAGTTAGAATGGGCACAGCCCAAATACCCCTAAAGATTGGGAGAAAGATCAAAGGAGAAGGTGGAGATTTTCCAACATGAAAAAGTTAGAATGGGCACAGCCCAAATACCCCTAAAGATTGGGAGAAAGATCAAAGGAGAAGGTGGAGACATAACAGAGAAGATCGGATTTAATAAATGAGTATGACTGCTGAATCATTAGATTGATTTTTCTTTTAATCTATAATGTCTTGGGGCAGCCAAAAGGAAAAAATTAAAATTGTGAAATTATGACCCATACCAAACTCTGAAATCTGTTCTACAACTAAATTGTTATGGTGTGTTTTGATATTTATTGATTTTTTTGTATATATGCTATTTTTCACAAAAAAAAAAAAGAAAAAGTCTCACAGGATCTAAAATGCAAATGCATAAAAAGTAATAATAAATCTATGGTTCTGGCTACACAATATATAAAGATCAATGTATGACAAGAATAACACAAAGGCGGGTACAAAGTGGTATAGGAATGGATGATGGTGATGGTAGCACAATACTGTGACTGCAATTACACTGAATTGTATACTTGGAAATGGTTAAAATGGTAAATATTATGTTGTATATATATTTTCACAATAAAATTTTAAAAGAAAAATAATACGTATAGGCAAAAAAGTGGTCATGTGGTTAAAATAAAAAGTTAAAGAAGTCTACACTTACTAATTATGTGAAGGGAGGGTGGCAGTTACAGATATTTTATATGTAGAGCTTGAATCTACTATGGTGCCTGTATGAGAATAAGAAAAATGTTTACATTTGAGATCTTTTTTTGGAGTAACCTGAGTTTTGGACTTGAGCTTGAAAGAAAAATAAAAAACTGTATTTTCCAAGAAGTGGGAATTTGGTGAATTTTTGAAATTTTAACATTTATTTTATAACAGTCCATATCCTTTAAGCTTCTAGGCTCTTGTACCCAATTGTGTTCCTTAAAGACATTTTAGTCCCTAAAATAGGAGGGAATATTATAACTCACACCCAAAGCTCTGATTTCTCCTTCATGCAAGGGGAGAATTGCACTGCAGGCTTGGATAGAAAAGCCGTGATCAAGTCAGTTTCCATTTCTCATAGAGGACCTGCAATTCCATGCAGAGAAGAAATAAGGAAGCAAGGCAACATACCATGGTGTTTGCATTAAGCTTTCAGTGGTCAATTTCTTGTACTTTATTTGTGGCCTAAATGACAAAAGACGATTTGAAGTTACCACAGAGAAATGACTTTCTGATCTGACATTAAAGCTGCACTTAAAAACAGTGAGCACAGGAACAGCAAAACGTGTGTAGATAAAACCTTTCAGAGCAATCTCTTTCAAGGATTCTACAACCATCATACCTGAGAGACACAGTCTTTACCTCACAGCTGGCTTTCCTGACTACTTAACTCAAGATAATTATATCATCTATTTTTACCCAGCAGCATCCTACCTGGAAAGGCTCCCTACCTGACACTTGGTAAGACTTTCTGGGGGAGAACGAAAAACTTGGCTAGCTTTGGCAAAAATTCAAAATTATTTCTTAAGTTAAGCTTTAGTGTTTAAATCATCCCTGGTATTTCTAATCAGCAGTCTAAAATCCTTATTTCTATAAGAGGACATTAATAAGAGTGAGGCATCAGCCCTTTTAAAAATGTTGTTATATTTTTTCATTTACCAGTTGTCCATATTAAGCCACGTAAGGTAAAACATGCACAATCTTACAGCTTGAGGTTGAAACAGGCTGGGTTTCATTTCCATCTACCCACAAGACAGAGTTTAATTTTATATTTTCCTAAGCTGACCTACAGCTGCTGAGCAACTGTAGCCTTTACTTTTTTATTCAGATAGAATACATTCTGAATATCTGAAAAGTAAAAAAAAAAAAAAAATGTAAAAAAGACTGTATTTTTAAATATTTTTCTTTGATTCACACAAATCCCCATCACCGAAAAAAAAAAAAAAACATTTCTTTTTTAACTTGCAAGATAAAATCTTAGTGATCATTTTTAACTACTTCTTAACCTAGTTATGGCTGAGGTAAGAAGCATGCATGAAATCCAGCAGCCAAATGGATGGTAGCCAGGCAAACAGACAAGCAGGGAATGAAGTCCTCCACTCCACTCAGCCCTCACGCCCAGGTCATGCGCTGTTTCTCAGCTATACATACCCATGACTGCTGCAACTCCGAAATCTTATTCTAACACATCTGTTCTTCGATTTCATCAAGCTTCTATCTATATAGTTAAGCCCTTTATTTTCTGCCCTCTTCCTACCTTGTCAACAATAAGCATGGTAGACCCTTGCCTCTGATTTTTTCCTACCAAGAACTTCATCTCCCAAATTCTTGTGTCCTCCTGTCATGCCTATCCCACAAGCGCCATCCCAACTATCCCTCTTACTGTAGTTGGAGGGCTACCACCACATAGATTCTGCCCAGCTAGCTTGTGATCTCCTGGTCACCAGTTCCACTGGAGCACAAGTGGCCACTTTCAACGGCCTCAGCTCTCCTCAAACCTACCAAGTGTGGGAGATACCGCTAGTTGAGAGGTACCTTGTTCCAGGACACCCAAGAAAACCACACCTCCCAGCCTCCCTGGCATTAAGTGTGGTCAAGTTACCGAGTTCTAGTAATGGAATGTGAGCTGAAGTATGGGCGCCCTTTTCCCAGGCTTGGCCTACCAAAACTTGTCACAAATGCCCCTCCATCTCTTTCCTGAGCTGCAGTACAGGTGGGTGTTTATGCCCAAGGCAGACTTGCACACCTCAATTAAACAATCAAAGCCTCTATCAACTTTGTAAAACAAATCCTCCTGACCCCCAACCCTTGCCCTCTCCACTGGGCCAAGTGGATTGACCTGAATGAGAAATGAACTTCTTTAGGTCACACTACCGAGGTGGGAGGGGAAGGCTGCCGGAGGCTATCGGCTGCAGCTGCCAGGCTCCCAATAACTAACACCCCCTCCCCAGGCTTCCTGGTGTTTGGCACATGGCTTCTTGTTCTACTGGAGACCAGAAAGAAATAAAATGTATTTTGCTTTCTTCTCAGTGATGGAGACCAAGTTAGTGTAGGGCAGCAAGTAAGTGATACTGCTATTGTCAGGGAGATGAAATTGCACGGAATCTGAGTGCATCAGAGACCTCCCAGCCCCTAAAGCCTAGGGAGGTGGGGGAGCCTGAGGGCCTCGCAGATCCTGGCTCTGTGCTCTGCCTTCCACCTCCCCCATAGAATCATATCCCCATGTAGCCTAGATTTTTATATTCTGATACTCTTTTATTGATCGTTCATCCTTATATAAAAATTAAGTGCATACATAGAAGTAGAAAAAAATACTTCCTTCAACTATAAGGCTCTAACTGTTATATCTAAAAAAATTTTTTCTGGATGAGTTATGTTTACAATTGTTATCAGGAAGCAATTGATTAAAGCACCTGAATATATTGCACATTTTGAGTCATTAACATATAAAGTAGAAATTTGCTGGAAATAAAGCTTTTAATGAGATGAATGGGACTATCTTGCTTAATGGTTTGGCTTTTTTTTTCCCAATTATTTAATATGTCTGTGGATGATACATTGAGACATTCAACATCGACTGTATTTCTCCTTTCGTTTTTATAGATATCATGTAATTTTGTTCACAGATAGAAGGAAGGTGGGTATAAAAGTGTTACTCGATTCTTTGAACAACAGCTCAGTTTTACTGGCAAAATAAAATTATTTTTAATGATTTACTTTTAAAAATGAATTACATATCTACTCAGAGGATTTAAGGGCAAAGACACAAATGGACATTTGCACACCAATGTTTATAGCAGCATTATTTACAATTGCAAGGAGATGGAAACAGCCAAAATGTCCATCAACAGAGGAGTGGCTAAACAAACTGTGGTATATACATACGATGGAATATTATGGAGCTCTAAGACAGAATAAACTTATGAAGTATGTAACAACATGCATCCATGTTCTCTAGGTCCATCACCTAGAGAACATTATGCTGAGTGAGACTAGCCAAAAACTAAAGGACAAATACTGCATGGTCTCACTGATATGAACCGACATTAGTGAATAAACCTGGAATATGTCATTGGTAACAGAGACCATCAGGAGATAGAAATAGGGTAAGATAGTGGGTAATTGGAGCTGAAGGGATACGGACTGTGCAACAGGACTGGATACAAAAACTCGAAATGGACAGCATAATACCACCTAACTGTAATGTAATTATGTTAAAACACTGAATGAAGATGCATGTGAGAATGATAGAGGGAGGAGGGCTGGGGACATAAATGAAATCAGAAAGAAAGATAGATGTTAAAGATCGAGATGGTATAATCTAGGAATGCCTAGAGTGTATAATAATAGTGAAATGTACAATGCACAAATTTTAAAAATGTTTTTGCATGAGGAAGAACAAAGGATTGTCATTATTGCAGGGTGCTGAAAATAGATGATAATTAATACTTTAAAATGTCACATTATGTGTGAGACTAAAGCAAAAAATGTTTATTTGTTACAAAATTTAGATTTTGACTAGAGCATTTCCTAATATAACTTATGTAGATAGTTTGATTGAATGTCATAAGTACTTGGAATCTCAGGTAGCACATGAGATTTTGTTGGTTTGTCCAGAGTGATCCCCCGATGAATCCCAGAATGATTTGATCAGTGACTGGAAAAGTATTTGCAAGCCCCCTTCGGGGAATGGTGAGAGTGGGGAGAAATTCAACTTCCCCAAGTTGAATTCTTGATATTCTCACAAGCAGTGTGGACAACCAAAGCTATAGGCTGAGCCCCCAGTCTTGGGATTTGTTCACATGAAACTTAACCCCACAAAGGATAGGTCAAGTCTACTTAAAATTTAGGCCTAAGAGTTACCCCCAAGAGAGCCTCTTGTGTTGCTCAGATGTGGCCTCTCTCTCCAGCCAATAAGATGAGCAGTCTCACCACCCTCCCCCTCTCTGCATGGGACATGACTCCCAGGGGTGTGGACCTTCCTGGCAAGTGGGACAAAGATCCTGGAATGAGCTGAGACTAAGCATCAAAGGACTGAGAAAAACCCTAGAATGAGCTGAGAATTAACATCAAGAGACTGAGAGAACCTTCTCGACCAAAAGGGGGAAGAGTAAAATGAGGCAAAGTGTCAATGGCTGAGAGATTCCAAACAGAGTCAAGAGGTTATCCTGGAGGTTATTCTTACGCATTAAGTAGATATCTCCTTGTTGTTCAAGATGTAGTGGAGAGGCTGCAGGGAATTGCCTGAAAATGTAGTGCTGTGTTCCAGTAGCCATGTTTCTTGATGATGATTGAACAATGATAATAGCTTTCAAAATGAGACTCTGTGAATGTGAAAACCTTGTGTCTGATGCTCCTTTTAGTTACTATATCAACAGAAGAGTAGAACATATGGAATAAAAATAAATAATAGGGGGAACAAATGTTAAAATAAATTCAGTTTGAAATAGTGGTAAATGAAAGCGAGGGGTAAGGGGTATGGTACGTATAGTTTTTTTTTCTCTATTATCATTTTATTTCTTTTTCTGTTGTCTTTATTTCTTTTTCTAAATCGGTGCAAATGTACAAGAAATGATGAATATGCAACTATGTGATGATATTAAGAATTACAGATTATATATGTAGAATAGAATGATTTCTAAATGTTTTGTTAATTTTTTTAATTTAAAAAAAATTACATTATTGGCTCATCTGCCATTAAAAACAAATCACCTTATAGCTTTTACAAGGTGAGTGTGTGATTGTGATAACCTTGGTTCTGATGCTCCTTTTACCCAGGGTATGGACAGATGAGTAAAAAATAAATAAATAAATAAGGATAAAAAATAAATAAATAGGGCAAGCAACAGTGGCTCAGTGGCAGAATTCTCGCATGCCATGCCAGAGACCCAGGTTTGATTCCCAGAGCCTGCCCATGCCATAAAGAAAGAAAGAATAGGGGGGATATGGGGTAAAAATAAATTGGGTAGATTCAAATACTAGTGGTCAATGAGAGGGAGACGTAAGGAGCATGGGACATATGAGGTTTTTCTTTTTTTCTTTTTACTTCTTTTTCTGGAGTGATGCAACTGTTCTAAAAATGATCATGGTGATGAATACATAACTATGTGATAATATTGTGAGCCATTGAATATACACATTGTATGAACTGCGTGTGTGTGAAGATTTCTCAATAAAAATATTTTTAAAAAAATAAAAAACCAATCACTTGATTAGTCTTCAGATTAAAAGCTAACAACAAGATTAGATCCTCCTTCAACTGAAAGCTCCCACGCTTGTGAAAGGACCTGTTGATCCATCATTAAGTCCTTCACTTTCTCGACACCTTCACCAATACTTTGGAATCTCCTTTGGCTGTGCTGGGTGTTTACTCCCAGCAACAATGTGCCTCAGTAAGATCCACAGCAAATGGGTAAGAGGTGGTTATAAAAGGCGACAGCATGACTGAAGACAAATTCTCAGGCAGATACATTTTACAAAAATGTGCATATGGAAGTTAAAAATCTGGAAAGTCATTCCTTAGAACCACCCAGGCTTGTGTACCTTTTTGGAAAGCCTTTGCAAACCCCCATATGTTCAGACACCGCTGGGTGAAGGCCATTATGTCTTCATTAGGGACCCTAATGAAATGGTAGGGTCCCCAGAGAAGTTGCCTTTGGGAGTCTGGATCCCCAAATGCAAATGCCCTTTCGTAAAGAGACTCTTTTCCTTTAGAAGCAGAAACTGTTTTTTTTCTATTAATTCAAACCTCTAAGTATGAAACAGGACAATGCAATTTGAGCACATTTTAGGGTCTGAAATTAAGGCACACATATTAGGTTTGCTTGAGTTTAGGCTGTTTATTTTTAAAAGGCAGGCATGCTACCTGCACCAAGCAAGCCAGCTAATCAGGTGAAAATAAGGGTCTGTGGCAGTCTTACCAGGGTGTCCACAGTCCCTTGCAGCATTGCCCCTGCCGAGGCCTGGTGGGGTCTTGCAACTTCCCCCCGATTAGAAGAGGCAAGACCCAAAGCCCTCTAGCAGGTGACATCTATTGCTTTCTCCTCAGTCAGTGCGAGCGGGACCCTGGCCAGGATGGTGAGAAATTGTAGACCTTGATTCTCCTTTGGACAGAGCCATGACTCTCTTTTAGTTCCTCTGAGTCTCAGAAGGAAGAGAAGCTGCATCAGAAATTGCTTTGTTTGTTCACACTGTGAGTAAAGAGAATCTGGAACTCGAATATTAGTGTTCAAGCAAATCAACACACTAAGGGTTGTGGCTTAATCTCTCAGGAATCTTTAGCAGAACTCGCCATCTCACCTAATTTCACAGGCTGCTTATTAACTCCTGGATGGGCTGACTTGCTCCAGTCTTCCTGAGTCAATCAGACACATCCCGGGATGAACACAGAACCAACGGGCACAAAATGTGTTCAGAGCCTCAGGAACAGTGTAGAGAGTGATTTCCCCTAGAAGGGCTGGGAGCCTGCAGGATCCAGCTCCCCTGCTCCGTGTAACCGAGCCCACCTCCTCAACCCGCCTCTTCAGGGATACTGTTCCATCCGCAAACCACCTGTCCCGGGTAGTTAACCGCTCTGCCAGCATTTTCCTTTCACCATTTACAAATGCTGAAGACTCTCCCTAGAAACCAGACCTCCCAGATATTAAACCATGAGATGAAACCAAAATGATTAAAACACCCTGGAACTGCAAAGGAAATGAACAGTAGTACAGATTCCAGAAACAGACCCAGCTACATTCCAGAACATAACTAGGAGTCAAGTTGGCATTTCTAACCAATGTGGGAAACAGCATTATTTAATAGTGTTAGGACAACTATTTTGAAGATAAATAAATAATTCTAGACCCCACATTCACTCCTTAAACCAAAGGAAATTCCAGATGAATCATAGGTTTACACATAAAACCATAAAATTACTAGAAAAAAGCACGTGTAAATTTATGTCCTGCCTTGGAGTGGGGGAGGCGTTTCTAAGCAGGGGCACAAATCCATAAGTTCTAAAGGAAAAGATTATTAAATATATTGACAAAAATATAAAACTTACATTTGTATTAAAATGTAACATTATACAAATTTTAAAAATGTTTTTGCATGAGGAAGAACATAGGAATGTCATTACTGCAGGGTGTTGAAAATAGTAATTAATATTTTAAAATTTTAACTTGTGAGACTAAAGCAAAAAATGTTTATTCGGTACAAAATTTATTTTTTGACTAGGCATTTCCTAATATAATTTAGGTAGACCACTTAATTGAACACCATAAGTACATGGAACCTTGAGCAGGGCATGAGGTTTTGTTGGTTTGTACAGAGTGATGCACCAATATATTCCAGAGTGATTTGAACAGTGAATAAAAAAGTATTTGCAAAGTCCCCTTGGGGAAATGGTGAGAAAGGAGGAAAATTCAGCTTCCCCAAGTTGAATTCTTGTTATTCTCACTAGCAGTGGGGACAAGCAAAGCAATAGGCTGAGCCCCCAATCTTGAGGTTTGTTCATATGAAACTTAACCCCACAAAGGATAGGTCAAGCCTACTTAAAATTAGGCCTAAGAGTCACCCCCAAGAGAACCTCTTTTGTTGCTCAGATGTGGCCTCTCTCTCCAGCCAACACAACAAGCAATTTCACTGCCCTCCCCGTGTCTACCTGAGACATGGCTCCCAGGGATGTGGACCTTCCTGGCAACATGGGACAGAAATCCTGGAATGAGCTGACACTCAGCATCAAGGAATTGAGTAAACCTTCTTGACCAAAAGGCAGAAGAGTGAAATGAGACAAAATAAAGCATCAATGACTGAGAAATTCCAAACAGAGTCGAGAGGTTATCCTAGAGGTTATTCTTATGCATTAAATAGATATCACCTTGTTAGTCAAGATGTAATGGAGAGGCTGGAGGGAACTGCCTGAAAATGTAGAGCTGTATTTCAGTAGCCATGTTTCTTGAAGATGATTATATAATGATATAGCTTTCACAATGTGACTGTGTGATTGTGAAAACCTTGTGTCTGATGCACCTTTTATCTACCTTATCAACAGACAAGTAAAACATATGGAATAAAAATAAATAATAGGGGGAACAAATGTTAAAATAAATTTAGATTGAAATGCTAATGATCAATGAAAGGGAAGGGTATAGTATGTATGAATTCTTTTCTGTTGTCTTTTTATTTCTTTTTCTGAATTGATGTAAATGTTCTAAGAAATGATCATGATGATGAATATGCAACTTCGTGATGCTATTATGAATTACTGATTATGTATATAGAGAATGGAATGATAATAAAAAAAAATTTTTTTTTAAATCTATCTGAATTACTGCAGTTTGAGGAGCAGATTTTGGGCCACTAGGCCATCAGCTCTCCTACTACACACCTAGTAATAAACTCTTTTTCTCTCTGAAAAAAAAAAAGGAACATTATTCTACAAATAAAGGAAAAGACAGACAACTAAAAGTCAAAATGGCTTGCATTTTGGAATTCGGTCATTAATTCCAGTATTGCCTTTTCTTTTTCAGTATTTATACAGATTAATTAATATTTTATTGCATTAGCTAGACTGTCCAAAACAGTGTGAGTATAATACATAAGTTCAGATGGTACCTGTGTCTATCTTATCCCTGATTTTAATTCAAGTGACTTTTTTGTACTTTTTAATTCAAGTGTACTTTTTTGTAACACTTGGTCTGATATTTGTTTTGGGGTTTTTGTAAATCTTATCATACATAAGTGACTTTTTTCTGTTCCTCTTTTACTCACAGTTTTTTAATTAGAAACAGATACTGAATTATCACACGCCGTTTGAATATCTACTGACGTACATTGTGGTTTTCTATTTTAATTTGTTACTGTAATGAATTATTAGTCATACATTTTTTAATGTTAAGTGTCTCTTGCCTTGTACAATAACTGCAATGATTCTTCTAAATAAATTTTACTTTTCTGATATAACACTGATTTGTTAATTTTTTAAAACACTTTTATTGACAAATCTTCACACACTTACAGTCCATTCATGGTGTGCAATCCATGGCTCACAATATCATCATATAGTTGTGTATTCATCATCCTGATCATTTTTATATCTGCATCACTCCAGAGAAAGAAAAATAAATAGAAAAAAGAAAAACTACATATATCCCATACCCCTTACCCCTCCCTCTCATCGACCACTAGTATTTCATTCTACCCAATTTATTTTACCTCTTAACCCCCTCTTATTTAATTATTTTTTATCTATAAATAGATACTCATCTGTCCATACCCTGGATAAAAGGAGCATCAGACATAAGGTAAGTGTTTTATTTAGAAGTTATACATCTATACCTTAAGTGAAATTGCTCTGTAGTTTTACTTTAGAAATATCTTTATTGTATTTTATAGAAGGTAACCCTAGCTTCATCAAATGTATTGGGAAATAAAGAAGAATATGTTTATGAGATGATAGATTAGAATGCTTTTCATCTATTTCTAGAGAATTGTTATTAAACATTTTTTGAGCATGGATGCTTTTTTAAGAAATTAACAAATTCTTTGAACTTTAGCCTCAGAAACAGGAAGTTCTCACATAAGCTTAATTTCTCATACAGTTTCCAGGGGCTCACAGATCATTCACGGATTCTGCATTGCCTCGCCAACCAATGAGAACTTGAAAGCAATGGCCTAATTATTTTTTAGTATGCTCACTAGACTCTAAAGACCAGGAGCCGCACCTTATCATCTAGCACTCAAGTAGCCACTGAGTTTAAAACCTTCATAAGTTTCTCACACAATCCTCACAGCAACTTTGCAAAAAATGGTTTATTGGCAAAGACACCCAACATAAACCAGTCTCAAATGACTTTCTCTTCATTCAGTAGCATGCGTCTACATTAGGACCAAACTGTAGGCCTTAAATACAAACAGGCTAATACAACTTGATAACAATGTAAGCATTTGAATTTAATATCCATTGCTATGTTAGAAATATCAAAGGAGCATGACTGGATTCTGTTCTTTTATTTCCATGATAGAAATCCCAGACCCTATGCCTGGCCACTGCAATGAGTCAGGGCCATGCTTCTCTGGCCCCTAGAAAGGATGCTGTGCCCGTCTCTTCTGGGCAGCTCCATGCATCAGGTTGTATTTTCTGCCTTCCCTATAGCTGTTGTCCCTGCTGAGATCCACTTGCAGAAATGCTGTTCCTCTCCCAATTGATTGAACAGTCCTCTCAGAGCAGTAAGTTGCTGAGTCAGTGCCTCGCCTCCATTGCCCTGAGCTGCTGGTGCAGTCTCCTGTCTGGAGGGAAGGGAAGTTGGAGCCTCCTATTGCCCTTCCCCTCTCTGCCCTACTGGACTCAGGAAAACTGGCAGCAACGTACAAGTTTGTCTCTTGTTTTACTCATACCCTCTGCAGCTGGGTTCTCTGTGTAAAAGCCCATTTGTTTGGAAGGCAAAGAATTTGTTTCTACTTCCACCTCTGGAACTAGAAAATTTGCCTCTAAGCAGACCAGTTCAGTAAATTTTACAAAACCTAGTTTTCAAATGAGAACACTGAGACCACAAAATTTAGACTAATTTGCCCAGTTCACACAGCAATGCAGTATCAGAACCTAACACATCTCATGCTGTAAACTGAGCTCTTGGCTCAGTCAAGTAGAGGTAGCTTGCTTCCTGAAGGGATTTCTGCTTTAGGAGGCCACTACTGTATCAGCCCATGTATAAGGTCTTTAATTATTCTCCCCCAATACACACCCATTCCCAAATGCACCAGCATTTGGAAAATTCCATTGGCTCACTACATTATTGAGGAGGCTGCGATGGCTGGCCCTGGGAGGTGATATCAGCATGGAGAGAAGAGAGAGAACCCCCAGGGTAGGAAATTTCTTGAACATGAAGCACAAACTAGGAGGTTGTCAAGGGCACGGAGTCTGGAAGCCTTTGCTTTCCTGGGTGTGTCTCATCAGACACCACAGAATTCTTTGTGGAAAGTCAGAGGAAGAAGAGTCACCTGGTAAATTATGACATCTTCTCCCTTTCCACAAATCTCATTCACCTACCTCCAGAAATAAGTTTTACTCTGCCTCAACCCCAGAATTGGAGACCTGGACACCCACATACACTTGGCAAGTCTGGCTGAGATGTTCTGCAGACAAGGGCCTCCAGGCTTCTCTAACTGCTTAAAGAGACATGAAGCTCGGTGTTTCTCACCAATCAGACCATTTCCTTCTCTGGTTAAATAATAGCAACAACACTTCTCACTCAGGATGGAATTGCAAAACTCATGTCCACTCTTTCCTGTTGAGCAAGTTGGGAGCTCTGTGTGTTACGATCCTGACAATGGATTTTAAAAGAGTCTTCCTGAATGCAATGGAATTCTGTGATTTCTCTTAGGAAACATGCCTAACCTGTGAATCTCCAAGTCAATCACTCCATTTTCCCACTTAAAAATCTTGAGCAATTGCCCTCAATTTTGACAACATGCTATCATTTTTTTCAATAGTGCTACATTGATAGTTTCTACTCTTCCTGTAAAGCTAGTTGCTAAAGCAGAGAAACATTGGTAGCCTTATGTCCATTGAAGTATAATAATAAGACCAAACACATCTATAGCTCTTGCTGTGAGCCAGGCATGGTTTCAGGTTCTTTACATGTATTAACTCCTGTCATCCACACTGCAACACCAAGTAGGCTCTATTTTATCCCTATTTTATGGGTGAAGAAACGGAAGCAATAATTTGCCCCATGTCCCACAATCTTTAAATGATGGATTCAAACCCAGAGTTCATACCTTCAACTGCCACAAAATTCTGCTTCTCTATAGTATATTTCTGAATAAGCTTCAATAAAACTAGCAATCTCAGGAAGCAATGGGAACCATGATTCTGACTTCTGGAACCTTCCATTCTCCAACAGATATGGCGATCTCCAGAAATAAACACAAAAATATTTTGTAAAGGCTTTCGGCCAACCACTCATTTTTGAACATTTTCACTGTTGTCCGTTGGTGAGAAAAAAAAATGAATGGAGGAAATGAATGAGCACATATGCAGGAAAACACTAGTTTTGAAAAATTACTGGAAAAAAATGTTTTTTTTTAAAAGAAATGCAATTGGCTATTTTCAGGACGATCTTATAGGAAACACAAACAACCTGTCTCTTCGAGAAAAGATATAATGTCCTCTAATAACAGAAAATAATAATTTGTAGTTTATGTATCATTCATTTTACAAAAACTGTCTCTTTATCATCTTTTATTATAAATGAAACAAACAAAAGAACTATGCAGACTTAAAATCATGAGACAGTCACCTAAAAAAGGTGGAAAGATCATTTTTCCCTCCCTGATCTAGGCTCCCTAAGAGCCAGGGAAAAAGCTAAATATTCTACCGCATAGGTACTAATTTTGAGGTGCCAGAGTATAGTTTTTATATTTTGGTTCATTTGTTTTTGGTTTTTTCACTGTGAAATGCACATGTGTATACAAGAGTATTTAAAACATACATGGCCATTTTAAAGAATAATTATAAGTGAATATTTACAGAACCACCATCAACTGTAACTAAATTCTGAGCCAGGGAATATGGATGGAATAGAGGTCTACAACTTACAGACTCAGCCCATAAAGAGCACCCAGATGGGATCCTCCAATCTCTCTCCCGTCATCTGTCTTCTGGAGGATGCCAAGGTGACCTTGACACCAAGAATTTGGAACATGACCTATGCCTCTTTGAGTCCCTTTCCAATCACATCCACTCACTTTCCCTTAGGGGTAAACACCATCCTTTTTCGATAACGATTTTCTGGCTAGACTTGATAGTTTCACTTTCTATATATGTGCCCCTATGTAGTTTATTGTTTCCTTTGCCAGTTTTTTAACTTCATAAAATGAAATCTTACTATTGCATTCTTTTATGTCTTCCTCCCTTTGCTCAACATTGTATTTGTGAGAATCATCCATGTTCATACATGTATCTATAGTTTGCCTGTTTGCATTGCTGTATAGTATTCCACTGCATGACCACACCTCAATTTATTTGTCCATTCTTCTATTGCTGGGCATTTGGTTTGTTTGCCGTTGGAACTCTTACAAACAATATAACTGGATATATATTTATATGTGTTTCCTGGAGTTTCACACAGCTAGGGTTGGAGTTGCAGACTGTAATCTTCAACCTAACCAAACAGTTTTTCCAAAAGAATTTACCAATTTACTCTCCCATAGAATATAGAGTATTTCCATTGTTCAACATCATCGCCCCCACTTAGTCTTGTTGGATTTCTTTGTTTTTTCATTCTAATGGTGTGTGGTTTTAAATATGCAGTTCTCTGATTCCTAATGAAAATGAGTGTCTTATCAAATATTTATTGGCATTTGAGTGTTTAAAAAGCTGAAAACATGATCATTCTCCATCTAGAGATATGAATGAAGTTGATCTGGATAGGACTAAGATAAATCAGAACACTGGGTAAAGGATGATATGGCCCAAATTTTCAAACTTCAACCTCTGTGCGAGATCAAAGTGAGAGATGTTTATTTGGTGCAAAATTCTTATTTTGGGTAGCACATTATCTGATTTAACTTATATGGTCAGTTTACTTGAACACCATAATCTTGAACAGGGCGTGAGATCTTGTTGGTCTGTATAGGTTAGTGTGATGGCCCAATATATCTCAGAGTAATGTGGGCAGAGATTTTAAAACGTATTTGCAAAGTCTCCTTGAGAGAATGGGAAGAAAGGAGGAAATATTAAACTTTCCCATCTGGTGAATTCTTGATATTTTCACAAGCAATGGAGACAATGAATTAAATAGGCTGAGCCCTCAATCTTGGGGCTTGCCCCTATGAAGCTTATTCCTGTAAAGGAAAAGCTAAGCCTACCTATAATTATACCTAAGACTCACCCCTGGAGAGCCTCACTGGTTGCTCAAATGTGGCCTCTCTCTCTAAGCCAACTCAGCAGGTGAACCCACTGCCCTTCCCCCAACGTGGGACATGACTCTCAGGGGCGTAAATCTCCCTGGCAACATGGGACATGACTCTCAGGGATGAGCCTGGATCTGGTATCATAGGAATGAGAAAGCCTTCTTGTCCAAAAGGGAGAAGAGAAAAATGAGACAAAGGCTCAGTGGTGGAGAGATTTCAGAGTCAAGGAGGTTGGTTATTCTTACACCTTACATAGATATTCCTTTTTCGTTCATGATGTATTGGAGTGGCTAGAGGGAAGTACCTAAAACTGTTGAACTGTGTTCCAGTAGCCTTGATTCTTAAAGATTATGTAACCTTATAGCTTTTACAGTGTGACTGTATGATTAGGGAAACCTTGTGTCTGATGCTCCTTTTATCCAGGGTATATACAGATAAGTTTAAAAATAAATAAATAAATAACAGGGAGAGATAAAGGGTAAAAACTGGGGAGACTGAAATACTGTGGGTCGATGACAGGGAGGGGTAAGAGGTATGGGATGTATGAGTTTTATTTTTTCTTTTTCTTTTTCTTCTTATTTCTTTTTTTGGATGTTCTAAAATGTTCTAAAAATGATCGTGTGAAGAATACACAGCTATGTGAGGATATTGTGAGCCACTGATTTTATCATATGGTTGGATTGTATGTGTGTGGATGTTTCTCAATAAAAAATATTCTTTAAATGTTTACTGGCATTTGAGTTTCCTCTTTTGTGAAGTTCCTTGTCATTTCTTTTGCTTGTTTTCCATTGTGTGGCCTTTTTTTGGTTGATCCATAGAAATTCTTCATATATTGTTTAAATGTGAGGTAAATATCTTCTCCCAGTAAGCAGCATGCCTTGTTACTCTCTTTAGTGTCCTTTGATGAACAGAAGTTCTAAACTTAGATGAAGCTGGACTCCTACATTATACCATTCATGCAAATCCATTTCAGGGTGAGTACAGGCCCAGAGGATAAGACAAAACTTTTCGGAGAATATCTTCATGTCCTTGGGGCACAGAAAGATTTCTTAAACTAAACACAAAATGCATGCTGTAAAGGAAGAGCCTGATAAATTTTACTACATTTAAACTAAATACTTCTTAAGCATTTTAAAAATTCTCCTGTGACTTGACTAGTAACTGTCTATGGAGAAGCTTTTTTCTAAGTGTATCAGAGACTGTTGATGTTCACCAATATCCTCATGCTTCTCTTCATTACTAGCCTCCTTGCAATTAAGCAAGCTAATGTGATTTATATTCTGGACTATGGAATACAAATGTGAAAGATGTACACACACATAGAGGTGTGATTCTCCGACTGTGCATGTGCTTGCTTGCTCTCTCTCTCTCTCTCTCTCTCTCTCTCTCTTTCCATCTGTTGTCTGGATGATGCCAAAGTAACCTTGAGGTCAAAAGATGGTGAGACCACAAGACAGAAGGATCCTGCGTCTCCAAGTCACCTTTTGGACAAGAGAATCTGGAGAGCCTCTCAGCCAGGAGCATCAGTAATGGAATCTACATAAGAAACAAATGAACTTTTAGTTTTATTAACCACTTATATTTGGGATCATTTATAAAAGCCTATACTAACTAATGCTTGAAGTGAAAGAAAGCTCAACCAGCCCCTCTGTGAATCATCTATCATAACTACTGAGTTTGTCTAATTAAATCATGTCTTCACATTCAGGCATCAGGTGACTGGAAGAGAGTGCAAATAAAGGGAAATGATTCTGGAGCTGCATCTTTCCCAATTGATTTGATCACGACATTAAGTTGTATAATGAGTTAATGTATTAAGCTAAATCATATGTTTAATTTGAATTGAGTTTCCTTTAAGCACAATGAATAGTTCTGGTTTTTATGTCTGCCTGAAAGGATTATAGAATTAACGCATATGAATCGGTTAATTTACAATTGTTTGGTAAATTGAGTGAATCCCATATTCTGAAAGCTTTACAATCTCTGTGAGATCTGTCGAAGTGTGATGACTGGAAAGAAAGAGTCCACCAACTCCCATATTCTCCTCCTGTTCAGGGGCCATAAATCAGTGTTTAAAGGAAAGAGCAAAAGAATAGAAAAGCACCGAGCTGACAGCTTAGATGTCCACACAGTGGTCAGTTAGAGAAGATGCTGGGAAAAGATTGGGGGGACAGGTAGGTGCTGCTCATGAGGGTCTCCAAGAAGGGTAAAACACACAGAGAAGGTACACAGATGAGGGGCGGGGCCCTGAATGCAGCCTGGAGTCTGTAGTGCCCACACAGCCTCTCACAGCTTCCTGACGCTGAGACTGACAGCGGTGCTTCAGCTGGAGCTGCTTACTGTCCACATCTGAACTGCCCCCCTCGCCCTCTTGGGCAACTTTATCTAATCTTCAGTGGTAGGAAAACAGGCTCTGCCCGACAACCTATTCTTTCTAATCTTTTTCATCTTACACGTGGCTGTTAGCTTTTGAAACTAAAAGCCAAGCTTTAATCCTTGTTTTTCTGATTCTGCTCTGATATTTCTCCCTTGAGGCAATGGAAGCTTGGTCTGACTGCCCAACAGTAGGAGGTTCGTGGAATAATAGAGAATATCACACAATTCAAAAAGTCATTTACCGGGCGGTGCGACAGTGGTTCAGTGGCAGAATTCTCCCCTGCCATGCCGGAGAGCTGGGTTCAGTTCCCGGTGCCTGCCCATGCGGGAGAAAAAAAAACAACCTCATTTACCATATCAAGCATTTTCCTGCCATTAACAAAATAAAGATATTGGAAAAATATAGTCCTCATTTTATGTTTAAGGGAGAAAACAATCAAAGAAAGCTGCAAGTTATCTAAGAAAATCTTTATAGCCAAAGGCAATCTGTTCTTCTGTGGAAATCCTTGGTAAGGAATCAGATAGGATGATATGGTCATCCCATACAGAGAAACTGCTTGTTATCAGGTGAAATGAGGCTCCCTTCCAAGACAACACAACAGTTATAGGTTACCAGGCCCTGGGGTCCTCTGGAAACAAAGCATGACCATGTTTCGGTCAGTTTGGGTGTTTGGGTTAGAACTAAAACTAGAGGAGGAGACTCCTGTTTAGATTACAAGGTAATATTAATCGATATTTAGAAATACTAAGTTTGACATAGAATCAAGTACCAGCTAGCCTAGGATTGCTAATATTTCCCTTTATTTCACAGCAGGTTGACCTAGACAAAATTCAACCCCAAGGTCTTATTAAAGCACTAAAAATTTGAAATTATATAGACCCAGCAATAACTGGTCATTTTTCAAGAGTAGAATATCCTAAAAGGCTCTAACTATCATAAAACATTTTGCATTTGAGAATATCAGGAAGCCACAGGTAACTCAGAGTATTATTATCATGCTGGTTTGAAGCTGTTCGGTACCCCAGAAAAGCTCATGTTCTTTTAATCCATTCCTGTGGGTGCAGATCTGTTGGGAGTGGGATCTTTCAATCAGACTGTTTCAATGGAGATGTGACCCACCCAATTAAAGGTGGATAAACGACGCAAGAAAGGCCTAGACCTCTCTCTCCAGCCAACACAACAAGCAAACTCACCACCCTCCCCCTGTCTAAGTGGGACATGACTCCCAGGAGTGTGGACCTTCCTGGCAACACGGAACAGAAATCCTAGAATGAGCTGAGACTCAGCATCAAGGGATTGGGAAAACCTTCTCGACCAAAAGGGGGAAGAGTGAAATGAAACAAAATAAAGTGTTAATAGCTGAGAGATTCCAAACAGAGTGGAGAGGTTATCCTGGAGGTTATTCTTATGCATTAAATAGATATCACCTTGTTAGTCAAGATGTAGTGAAGAGGCTGGAGGGAACTGTCTGAAAATGTGGAGATGTGTTCCAGTAGCCATGTTTCTTGAAGATGATTGTATAATGATGGAGCTTTCACAGTGTGACTGCGTGATTATAAAAACCTTGTGTCTGATACTCCTTTTATCTACATTATCAATAGATGAGTAAAACATATGGAATATAGATGAACAATAGGGGAAACAAATGTTAAAATAAATTTAGAGTGAAATGCTGGTGATCAGTGAGGGGGAGGGGTGGGGGTATGGTATATATGAATTTTTTCCTGTTTTCTTTTTATTTCTTCTTCTGAATAGATGCAAATGTTCCAAGAAGTGATCATGATGATGAATATGCAACTATGTGATGATATTGTGAATTACTGATTATATATATGTAGAACGGAATGATCAAAAGTTACGAATGTTTGCGTTTGTTTGGGATTTTTTTGGTATTTAAAAAAAATTTTTTTTAATTAATGGGAAAAAAAAAAAAAACCCTAGAGAGCTCAGAGAGAAACACCCACAGAGACCTGAGCGAGAAAAGCCCTAGAGATGCTAGGAGAGGACCCACAGAAGCTGAAGGAGCCACTTAAACCAGAACCCCAAAGCAACAATATCTGGGAGTGAAGGACCAACAGACACCAGCCATGTGCACTGCTGTCTGACAGAGGAACCCTGGATGCCAGCAGCCTTTCTTCAGAGATGGTATCATCCTGTTAATGCCTTAATTGGGATGTTTTCATGACCTTACAACTGTCAGTCTGTAAACTAATAAATCCCCATTGTAAAGGCCAACCCATTTCTGGTATATTATATTCTGGGAGGTTTAGTATACTGAAACAATTATTTAGAACTGGTTGAATCCACAATTTTATGTACTCTACTCTGTAGTTGGGAGGCTCGGAAAAAGACCAATAAACTTCCTTGGATTCAGAAATAGCCAGAGATAGGCATAAACTTACACAGAGCAGTACTGGGAGCTCTTTTCCAATGCTGATCCCTGTTTTCCATCAGGAAAGCTGAGCAGGAGATTTTTTTTTTTTTTTTTACATGGGCAGGCACCGGGAATCGAATCCGGGTCCTCGAGCATGGCAGGCAAGCATTCTTACCTGCTGAGCAACCGTGGCCCGCCCTGAGCAGGAGATTTTGAATGTCACTGAGATAGGGTATTGTTAGGTTGGTTGGGTGGGTCCATGGTTTGGTTTGTTTTTTCACTGCATTCAATTTATAGAATAGGTGGCAAATCACAAGTATATTAACCAAGATCATGAATCTTTAATGGGACCTTAATGGAAATATTTAATGGAACCCCTACACACACTCACCTTGACATTTTACAGAGGTGAACATTGGTTTCCAGAGAATGGAACAATTTCCAAAGTTTCTCTGCAACTTAGCTACAACACTGGGATAAGAACCTAGTTCTTCTGTCTCCTAGTACAAAGCTCTTCCCACCTCCAAATATCGCCTCCATGAGGATATGGACTTTCTCATAAAAGGTACCTAACAATTATGAGTCAAATCAGCTGCCCTAACCACAACCACAGCCACGGCTTCTTCACAATGTCCCTATGCATCAGCACAATGAAAACTCATGAGGATGGCAATGTCATGGCATTGCAAGTTTCTTACTAAGAGAAGAAACCGGGTACACAGCACATAGTAGGCGTATTCATTTATGAATGAATGAATAAGTGGATAAAAAAATTTTTTGTATGCTTTATGGTGGGGTCACACTGCATTATTTTTACATGTGAATTTCCTGTTATTGCAGCAACGTTTGTTGAATTTTTACTTGCTTGCTGTGTTTTGTTTATTTGTTTATTTTGCTTGTTTGTTTTTTGGGAGAAGCATAGACTGGGAATCATACCTGGGTCTTCCACATGGCAGGTGAGAATTCTACCACTGAACTACCCTTGCGCCCCCTCTGAAATTTTTAATGTTAAACATGCGATTTAAGAAGGGCCCTCAATAGTCTTATTGAGAATAGCCTGAGATAGGTCAAGTTCAGTAGCACCTATGGCCTGCCAGATTCTGGGTACCAGGGATACAGCGGCACACAGAAGAGTCAGAGCCCCATCCCTCAGAGTCCTGTATTCTAGAGGGGGATCAGACCAGTAACTAATCAACAAGAGTATACTGAATGGTGAAAAAGAATAAAGCAGACTTGAGGTGAGGTGAGTGGCAGTAGGGGGTGCAATTTTATAAAGAGTGCCCAAAGAAGGCTTCTGCGGTATTTAAAAAGACAGAGGGGCCAGGGCAGTCGCAGGGGCCCTGAAGGGGGCCATTCTAATTCTCCAGGAGAGAGACGAGGGCTATGATTCATGGAACAGAGAAGGGGGCGTACTATCATAGGAGGAAGGGGCGCCCGTGGGATTTGCCTGGGGAGTGATGCATGTGAAGTAGAACAGAAAGAGCAAAGTCTTAGATGAGTCAAGATTTTTTGACCTGATGAGACTTTGCTTCAAACCAGTCCGTCTACACTCCCAGGGTCTTGTGAAAGATGAGTAAAGGTTTACTTTTTGGAGCATTTTTTACTTTCAACACACTGTTCCTGTTTCTTATCTTGTGTAGGTTCATAATTGTCTTGTTATCTCCATTTTATAGCTGGAAAGAATCCCAGACTAAATACATTAGTCACGGTTACGCCCAGGATAGGACTGGAACTAAAATGAACACTTTCTGGCTCTTGGGGGTAATTTTTCCACGGGCTACTACCTCCTAGATAACAAAGCTGTATGTTTCAGCCCTGTATTTCATCAGCACCCAGCAAAGCACCTGGCCTTTTGTGATCCTCAACAAATGCTTGCTGAATTAATTCCCCACAGAGAGAGGCCTCAGGCAGCCACCACCTAGCTCCCAGCCCTGCCTCTGCTCGCCCAGTCCTGGGATTTGGGGCAGGCTTCCAAACCAACCCAGGTTCAATTTCTCACTTAACAAACAAAAGTGGGGTGGGGAAGAGGTTGAGACTAGTCATACTCTGCCCTCACAGTTGTTGGAAGGATTCAATGAAATTATCCTTACCAAGCCCTGAATGCAGGAGCTGGCACATATCAAGCAATCAGAAAGTGCAAACTAACTGTTATTAAAATGGGAACAGTATTTCATCCTGACTCCCTCCCCAGTTAACCCTTCACTTTCAACAAAACCTGCTGTAAGGTGTTCCAGTAGTCATGTTTCTTGATGATGACTGTATAATGATCTAGCTCTCACAATGTGACTGTGATTGTGGAAACCTCGTGTCTGATGCTCCTTTTATCTACCTTATCAACAGACGAGTAGAATATATGGAATAAAAATAAATAGGGGGAACAAATGTTAAAATAAATTTAATTTGAAATGCTAGTGATCAAATGAAAGGAAGGGGAAAGGGTATGGTATGTATACATTTTTCTTCTGTATTCATTTTATTTCTTTTTCTGAATAGATGCAAATGTTCCAAGAAATGATCATGATGATGAATATGCAACTATGTGATGATATTGTGAATTACTGATTAAATATGTAGAATGGAATGATGAAAATAGGAATGTATGCATTTGTTTGGTATTTAAAAAAAATAAAAATAAAAACCTGTTGTAAGGCTCTGTAGCTTAAAAATAGAAGTACTAGGGATGGTCTCTTCTTCTCCACTTCCCTCAGCCCCACCCTGCCCAGCCTCGCTCTGTCGGCTGAAGAACATTCTAAGTCACAGCCAGCTGCCAGCAGGGCAACTTTAAGACCCACAAGGCTATGTCACTGAGCTGATCCATAGCAGCCCCACCCCCAGCGTTCCTAACTGCAGAGAGGGATGGTGAACAGAGTGGGCAATTCACTGTGCCATAACCATCTTACTGGGTTTATTTGGGTGTTGATGGCTGAGAGACCCTTGCTTTATACACTAGCAGCTTGGAGAGTAAAGTAGAGGAGAAATGTGGGTCATTAGAATATTCTTGTGGGAGGTTAAATAAAATAAGTAAAGCCATTTCCATATCAGACGTAAGAAACTGAAATTATTTTCAGCCCCATTAATTTACCTGTTCCTTTGTTCCCCATTCACCAGCTCACTTAAGAAAAAAAAACCACTTCCTGAAAAGTGAACTGCTGAGTCAACCTGTCTAAGAAGGCAGCTGTGGCCCATACTCAGGATATCCAGCTCTGCAAACCAGCTTGTCCGCTGGTGGTTCCAGATGTCTGGAACTCACCACTGACCACCACCCCATCCCATCTCTCTTTCTTTTTGACTTGCCCCCACCCACCTGGGAGGCTCCCGGAGCTGCAGCCTCTTGGTCCTCCCACCTCTGCTTTGAAAGCCCTTTCAGTGGTCTAGGAAGTGGGGAAGAGACAGCTCAGGAGCTGGCTGCCTGCCCCAGCACAGCAGTAAGAAAGACCATCGAGGGCCCCTGTGGCTCAGCAGGCAGAGTTCTTGCCTGTCACGCCCAAAACCCAGGTTCCACTCCTGGTGCCTTCCTGTGCAAAAACAAAATAAGACCACCTAAGCAATTTCTTGCAATGCACACCCCACGTACCTTAAATCCGAACAAGCCTCCCCATGTGGCACTAACAATTTTGATGGCTTTGTAGTACCATTAATTTAAAGGACAGAGCGTGTCACAGTGGGAATATTAGTGCCAGAAAGCAGGAGAAAATGGGGAGTTTACAGTGGTTCCCAGCTCAGCTGCACCTCATAATCATGGGGAAGTTCAAAAAAGTACTGGTGCTCAGCCCCCACCTCAGACCAACTAAATCAAAATCCCTGGAGTCAAGACTCAGCATTTTAGATCTCCACACTTCAAATCTAACATGCAGCTCAATGTAAGAATCATTACAAATGCCAATGGCTCCTAAAGCGCTTTAGAGTCTAACAAAAACAATCCTTTATACATAATTTCAGGGGAGACACTGACCCCCTGAAATTCCTCTAAGTCAGACTTTTCTTTGGGCAAATGATGAGCTTGAGCGAAGCTGGGAGAGGTTATGGAGTCTCAGCTCAGCTAATAAGGTCCACCAACTAACAAACATCCAGGTCAACATCCTTTCTCCTCTTGTAGTGATGAGCATCAGCCAACAATGGTTTTCTCTGACAGAACCTAGCAAGGCACCAACCACAAATAATGAGACAGACAATGATTACCATTTATGTCCGCAAATGCATGTATTAAGCAGAATTCAGGCACATCACTTAATGACACTGAAATTCATCAGTGTACCGAAACTGTCCTTCGTGAAGTTCCACAATTACCCTAAACACTCCGATTATCCTGTGGATTTAAACAGCAAGCTGGGATGCGGACGGTACAGAGGAAGAGCTGGTGGATGAGCGCACCCCAGCTTGACTGCACCCCAGCCTTCCACACCCCAGCTCTCCTGCAGCCCAGCCCTCCTGCAGCCCCAGCCTTCTGCAGCCCCAGCCTTCTGCAGCCCAGCCCTCCTGCAGCCCAGCCCTCCTGCAGCCCAGCCCTCCTGCAGTCCCAGCCTTCTGCAGCCCCAGCCTTCTGCAGCCCAGCCCCTCTGCATCCCAGCCCCTCTGCAGCCCAGCCCTCCTGCAGCCCAGCCCTCCTGCAGACTAGCCCCTCTGCAACCCAGACCCCCTGCAGCCCAGCCCTCCTGCCTCCCTAGTATGGAGAAGGAAGCTCCCTCATGAGCTGTTCTCTGCTCTGCTCTTTAGAAAGAGTCTACTGGAATATTCTGTTTACTGTTAGTGTTGCTCCTGGCATTTTTAACTCTCTAATCCCCACCTCTCCAACCAAATAACTTCGCTGGGGGTAAGAATAATGGCTGTCTTGTTCACTGCCAACCCCTATGCTAGGGTGGCTTAAAGCAGATTCTGAATAAAGGCTAGAGTGAATGAATGAATGAGCACATGAATGCGGTCTTCATTTTTATGTATTTCTCTGCTACATTTGATCCTGTTGTCACTGCCTCTCCTCCCTTGACTTAAGTGATGACAAATTTTACCTTCACAGTTTCTGATTATTCCTTCTTGTACTCTCTCACAGGGCCCCTTTTCTAGACACAACCCAAACCCTGGTGTTTCCCAGGTTCACTTTTTATCTCGTTCTCTTGTAACTGCGGCTGATGGTCATGACTTCTAAACTCTGGGCCAAATTCATCCTGAGCTTCACGGCTGCATCTCCATACTGTCCATTAGTTGTTTCCACCTGAGTGTCCCACTCATTCAGCAAATAAAAGACAACTAACTTTACCTTTTCTTTACATCTCAAATCTGTTCCCTCTTCCCTTTCCCCAAACCACTACCAAAACTGAGGTCTTCATCATCTTTCTACACAACGTCCTTAGTGGCTGCCCGAAGTTTGGAGTCATTCAGCTCAAACCCATCCTCTATACAGGCACCAGACTGAGATATCTAAAATGTCAACCCTTAAAATAAATTTAGTTTGAAATGCTAGTGATCAATGAAAGGGAGAGGTAAGGGGTATGGTATGTAAAACTTTTGTTGTTGTTTTCATTTTATTTTTCTGTTGTCTTTTTATTTCTTTTTCTGAATTGATGCAACTGTTCTAAGAAATGATCATGATGATGAATATGCAACTATGTGATGATACTGTGAATTACTGATTATATACGTAGAACGGAATGAGCATGTATTAAGAATGTGTTTCTTTCTTGTAATTTTTTTAAATTTATAAAAAATAAAATGTCAACCTTAATCATGATGATGAATATGCAACTATGTGATGATACTGTGAATTACTGATTATATATGTAGAATGGAATGATCATACTTTAAGAATGTTTGTTTGTTGTTATATATTTTTTTAATTTAAAATTAATTTTAAAGAAAGATAAAATGTCAACCTTCCAAATTACTTCCTAAAATCTCTAACACATTAGTTCTAAAAGATAAAGGCCAAGTCCCTTAAACACGACAAGCCAGGCTCCGCTTATTTCTCCAGCCACAAACCCTGCCTCTCTGCTTTATACGTTAAGGTCCAGCAACGTCAACATGTCATGCATGCCATGTTGCCTCTCAGGCATTTGTCCCAGTTGGTTGGTTCCTCTGAGATAAATGTACTAGCTAATTTCTGTTTCTTTAAGGGTCATTATGGTGTACAGTAGAAATGACCCCCAATAATCTTCAACTCCAGGTATTCATTCCCTTGTGTATGGGTTAGATTAGGGGCTTGTTTATAACAAACAGAATACAACAAGGATGAAGGGATGTTGCCATCATGGCTGGGTTATAAAAGACTGTGACTTCTGTACCACCCCCCCTCTGGTTTCTACTCTGTAGAAACAAGTTAATGAAGCCCATGTGGCAAAAAATTGAAATTGGCCTCAAGTCAACTAACTGCCAGAGAGGAACTAAGTCCCTTGGTCCAACAACCCTCCAGGAACTGAGTTCTGCTAACAACCAAAAGTGAGCTAGGGAATGGATCCTTCCCCTACATGAGCCTTCAACTGAGACTGCAGCCCCGGAAGGCAACTTGATTGTGAGAGTCCCTTGAAGCAGAGGGCCTAGCTAATCCATGCCTCTATTCCTGACCCACAGAAACCGTGAGCTAACAAACGTGCAGTGGTCTAAGCTGCTAAATTTGGGGGTAATTTGCCACACAACAGTATACAACTAATACACTGATCTCAGGCAACATCTATTTCAAGAAGATTTCTATATCTCCTGCCAAACACATACACACACACACACATACACACACAACTTGGGCGGCTCTTCACAGCTCTTACAGCACCTTGTGCTCTCATTTCTTAGCATTATGTTTAAAAGAATAATTGTAATTATCTGGTTTTTCATTGGTGTTGCCACTAAACTTTGACGTATTTGGAGACTGAGGCATGTCTTTTTAGTTATTTTATCTTTGTATTGCTAATGTCAAATGCAGTCATTGGCACATATGGTCAAAATATGTTATGGATAAATGCATGATAAATGAGTGAATTAAAAAAAAAAAAAGAATGGAATAGAAAAAAGGGAGGCCCTGGTTGTAAAGGCTGAAGAACTGAAACACAGAGAACCAGAGACTACCCAGCTAGTGCAAACAGCCTAATGCACCCTTTCCAATGGAAGCTCGGAGCCCTCGAGAGTGCACGGACTGAGAAATGAGGACAAGGAAGTAAATCAAGCTCCATTCCTTGAATGGGCCACCCTCCGGGCATTTGAAACCAGTCACCAGCAGTCACCCACACCACACTCCAAGCACTCCGCCCCACCCCCACATCCTCCCGACCAAGCACAAGCACAGAGTCTGGTCCGCCCACCCCTGTCTGGCCCCTCAACCCACACCTTTCCCTCCCTGCCCCCTGCAGGCGATCCCACGCTGCTGACACTCACCTTCATGCTTGGGCCACACCCGCCCCCAGCCCACACAGTCACACAACCCCACCCTGTCCTTTGAGCTCTACCTGCGCATGCTTAAATCAGCATTTGACCCCGAGATCCAGACAAGCGCATGCGTACATCCCCACCACGCCTCCCAGCTCTTGGCAAGCAGCGATCTGCAAATCCAGGCCACACCCGCCCCCAGCCTGGCGTAATCCCAGCCCATGTCTTCGAACTCTGCGCATGTGCACACCAGCCGGCCTGCCACCCCAGACCCTACACATGCGCACAGTCACATCCTTCCCACTGGATGCCCACCAATGTGTGCACCGACCTGTTGACCCCTGCGCTCCAACCTCCTGCTCCCGCCCTCCTGCACACCCTTGCCCCACCCCCCAGCACAAGAGCCCTGTTTCCATACCTGGCAGGACATAGCCCATGCCCTACACACACATGCACCCTGCTTCAAACCCCTCCCCTCTCCTTCGCCCCCCACCCCCGCCCCTGCACACCTGCACCAGGACCCCTCCCGCCCAATATCACCCACCCCTGACCAACATCTCACAACCCCTGCGACCTGTGCCGCCCTACACACTAGTGCATCTGCCTCCTGCCCCCCTGGACCCCTCCCTCTGCACAAGGGCACACCTGCGTCCTGCCCTCCCTGATATCTGTGCCCCGTATCCCACACCCTGATACCCACGACCTCCATGTTCCAATCGCCCACCGACATCCTGCCTGCGCACCAGCCCCCCCCCCCCCCCGCCCCGCCCCGCATCCTCACATTCCCTCCATCTGCCTCCTGCCATGCCCTATCTCTGTGTCCCCCATGCCACACGCCGCTCCTGCGCTCCAAGGTCTGCCTGAGCTGCACCGCACCCTAATGGCCCCCCCACCACACCTCCAGAACTGCGCACCCTGCGCACCAAACTCACAGGCACAAGCGTAGCATCTCCAACCTGTGCCTGTACCTGCCCCACAACTCATCACCACATCACTGTGCTCAGCCCTGCGCACTGCATCCTGCCCCACATCCATCCGGCAAATACAAAGCTTTAGACTACTAAAGGAGATCAACTTCCAAAGTAACCCTCTCAAGATTTTACATGCCTCGAAGTCAACAGATGATCGCTAAGCATATTAAGGTGCAGACAGACATAGGCCAGCCTAATGATCAAGTTAAAATACAGGGGACACAGACTTTGGAACAACTAAAGATGTTCATATAACTCTACTAAATATAATCAGTGGGATGGCTAATGACATAAAGGAGATCAAGAAGACATCAGACGAACATAAAGAGGAATTTGAAAGAATAAATAGAAAAATAGCAGCTATCACAGAGATTAGAGATGCTGTTGATCAAATAAAAATATGCTAGAGACACACAACAGCAGATTTGAAGAGGCAGAAGAAGGAATAAGCAAACTAGAGGACAGGACAACTTGATTTTGAACACACAAATGAGCAAATAGCAAAAAAAGATGGAAAAACTTGAATGGATCTCAGGGAAATGATGGACAAAAATGAATGAATGTCATTTTGCTAAGAGATGGAAAAGGTAAAAAAAAAAAAGAATCCAATCTATATGATCTATATTATACCTGTATGAGCTTATAATCAAATTGGAGAGGCAAATATAAAATCAATGAACATAAATGTGAATAAGTATTGGATCCTGATTAGAAAAATCTATGGGTGCATGAAAGATAGAATACCATTTCTGATCTGGGCTTCTGAGAAGACTTGTCAGAGGAAATGACTTTTGACATTGGCCTTAGAGAATAAGAGAGTTTTAAGTAGCAAAAATGAGAAGAAAGGGGTCTAATGTTGATGACAAGCAAAAACAAATCCTAGTAAGTGAAGATATCTATTAGGAGACAGAGAGTCAAGCCTGGAGCCCATCAGGGAGAAGAACCCAGATGGAGATGGCAATTGGAAATCAATTGGCTTAAAAGGGGCACTTGAGGTCATTACTCTTGGAAAACATGGTTGAAAGCAGATAAAGCAGAACTTTGGGAAGATGACATTTAAAGAGCAGGAGGAAAGAGGAACTTGCTGAGAGTTAAGAAAAGTCAAGGCACGTGGTGTCATGTGCTAAGCACATTAAATAAGCTTAAAGAAGAAGGAGGCCTACCTTCTGAGGTTGAGCATGATGCAACATAAAGAGGCTTTGGGATGTGGCAATTAGGCCACTAATGACCTTTAAGAAAATGGTAACTGTGAGACAAAAGGAACATGGCAGACAGATTACAAAATGATAACAATAGAATAAATTTGAGGAAGTCAACCAAATATGGCCAGCCTTTGGAGTAGTCCCAGTGATAACTTGATAGACCTGCCTGTCAAGACTTCTAAATGTCTGCTGATTTTGATAGTGAAATAACTTAAGTGGTAGTGAAAGCCACATTTTTCTCTATTTAAAATAAAGAAATATCTGATCTTACCCATCTTTTCTCTTTTTTTTTTCCAGCAAATCTCAGTTTGTGACTGTTATTTCTGGACCATTTGAAGATGCTTTATCTGGTTTTGCTCGCCTGACTTCTCAACCAAACTGTGAAGGCCATAAATCAGGGAGGGTGCTTTCTTCGTCTCTCAGTATATACTTAATAATTCCAGTAAAAATAAAAATGGTATTTGCTTTTGTAAGCTCTTTGTAATCTCCCAAAGAATTTTTTCAGCAGCCCTTTACTGGGGCCTTACAAACTGCCAGGCTCTGACACTAGCACTCTGCTTCTACAAACTCTTTTAATCCCCCTAGGAGCCTTGAGGGAGGAGGGTCAGCCCCTTCTCACAAATGAGCTGAAAGCAAAGATGAAAGAAGTGGGGTATAGTTTATTTAGGCAACAACTCTTAGAGTTAAATCTGCTAAAGGGAAAACTGGAATCATGCTTTAATCATATCTAGGATGACAAACCATCTCAGGTTACCAGGACTGAGGGCTGTTCTAGTACATGGGACTTTCAGTTTTAAAACCAACGCAATCTCAGGTAAATCTAGACCAAAGAAATTTCCAACTCTTTAAGAAAAAAACAACAAAATATTGCATAAAAGAAAGGGTCCAATGCCCATGGCCTGCCTGTAATATTTACCAGGAAGAAAATTCCAATGTAACCATAAAATAATTTGAGTTGAAAATAATAGCAGAGCATGTTTCTAAACAGATAAAAATAAGTATTTTTTAAACTTAGCCAGCTTATTCTAAAAAGAGAGTGGTTTGCAAGTAACTCATACCCATGACTTTCTACCATCTTCTTCCTTGTTTGTGTTAATTTAAAGACCTAAAGAAAAGCCCAGATTTATCATCCAGGCCTGGTACTTTCCCAGGGCCAAGGAAGGAGCCATGGCTTCCACGGCAGCAAAGGAGCCATCTGAGAAGTATTAGCCTGACTTTCTTATATTTATAACTACATTTTGAGAGGTAAATTGAATTTTTCAGGTATCTTTTCTTTTAATGTGCAACCATTAAAATTTCAAAAGTGGGGGAAAAAATTCTTTACTCACTTTCGTTGTGGGTGCTGTATTGTGTTGTGTCATTTTTTTCAAACTTGAGAAAGGAGTGTTTTTCCCTCTGCGCTTGCTGATTAATTGATAAATCTGCATGTTTCTTTTTTTTCCTTTTAAATTTATTGAGACTTGCTTTGTGACCCAGCATATGCTCTTGTATGTTTCTTAAAGACAAAACATCTGGAAATCTCTTACTAAAAAGTAACCTTCGAGAAACCAGGGGATTTCTAATCAACCAAACCACCCTTTGATCCCGCCCCGCCCCCAACACGTGTCCCAAATGAATCACCAAGAAAGCAAACTGGTGAATTTAGATGTTCTCTATTGTTTGGTTTAAAAAAAAAAATGATAATAATTTCTTCCTCTTCCTGGCTTTCGTGAATATGGGGCAGGCAGCAGACCAAGTACAAAAATCACTGGCTTCTTTTTGATCTTTTTCTTTCCTACTCACAAAGAGCTTCCGCAGGTCTATCTCAGTAGGTGTTGTTTTAATTTTAGCTGGTAAAAAGCTAGCCAGCAGGTAGTCTATCTTTTGGAATTAATGTTGTATTCACCCATCACAAAACCTCTTTTGGGGATGTAATGGGGTTTTACCATCCCTCACAGCTCATTCTGGCTTCTTGGAAGAACGTGGGACGCTTTACTGAGGTCTGGTATTAATTGCTGGGGATGGGAAAGCCAGCGGCGGCAGGGCTCTACTCGAAAAGGCGCGTTGGAGCTGCTCTTATCAGTATGTTTTCACGTATCGGCTGGCTTAATAATCAACCTTCTGCCCTCAGAAGACCCAGGGATATAAAACTAGCATTTAATGAAGCACTGGGCTGAAAAACAAACTAATTTTGCTCCGGAAAAGGATCAACCCCCCACTTGCAGCTCCAAGAACCCCATGCTGGGAAGCAGACATAACGTGGTGGCAAGGGCAGACAGTTTTGAGGTCAAAAAGGCACAAGTTTAAATTCCGCATCTTCTACTCATTTGCAGATTGGCTTTGCTAATTCTCCACGGCTGTTTTCTTCACTATGAAACAGGAAACAATCATACCTTCCAAATAGAAGAGTTGTTCGCGCTAGATGAAATAGTCTAATTGTTTCTAAAGTGCCTGGTGTTATCATGAAGTGAGCGGTAATAGTATTTATCTTGTGGAAGGTTTGCTCATATGAATACAGACTTCAAGTAGCTATCGAGCTACTGTAGGTGAAAGCAACTCAGGTTCTCAGTAGCCAAAAATGAAAACAGCAGGATTTGACCCCTGTCCTCCGAATTAACATATTTTCAGTCTCCTCCCAAGGAAGAGAGCTGCAGGATTCTCCACTGAAAAACAGCCTGACCCAAATCAAGTCCAAAGGAACTAGACAGAGAACCTTCTTTCTACTCCTTAAGTTTATAAGACTGTCTAAAAGAAACTTTGGGCAATCAAATAGTAGCACAAAACCTGTTATATTCGGGGGTTAAAATAAATGTTCACTATCACTAAGAGTTTACAAATTAAAAACAGATGGTCTCAATAAGGGAAAAACTGAGACTCTGCCAGCTCCACCATTATCCTACCGCCTTCCTTTAAAAGGTTGCCTTTAGTCTAATCTTAAATTGTCAAGATCTCCCATACCTTTGTAGGAAAGACAGTATCTTACCCTCTGTATCGTCAGGAGAGTGAACTAACATTTACTGAGCACTTTGAGCTAGAACTGTGCACGTTTTCAACTCATTTGATTATCACAATGCTTTGAAATAGGCATATTTTACACCACTTCATAAGAAAACAGAGATCAAGGAATTTATTCAGAATCCCACAAAAAACAAGTAGCAAAACAACTGGCTGACTCCCAAGACAAAGTGGCAACTATAGGGAGAGGAACAGCGTTGTTTCAAAAATAGCTGAGTACAGACATGAAGTTGGAAATGGGCACATCTCTTAAGCTCCATTAGAGATCATGAGTAAGAAAGCGTAACAGTAAGAATAGCAGCACAAAAAATATATGGAACACAAGAGCTATCAAGGGAGTATTTGCGTGAATACTTTTTGGATCTCCTTTTTAGATCCAAACCCAAACCCAGGCTCATTGCACTTTGCCTTTCCTCACCACAGAATACCGAGTACTCTGAGTGGTTCAAGTTAATAACTTAGTAAACAAAGGAATCCAAATCCTCACCTATAACTCCTACCTGCGCTCCTATTTCTCTGGTGTGTTGAAGTTGAGCATATTTGGAAGAAGTCCAAGGACGGGAAAATTTAGAGATGGATGGGAATGTTTTCTGAATTTTCTAAATGGATTTCTGTAAGTCCTTAAGAGGAAAGCAATTAGTTCCTGGATGATACTGACAAAGGGTTGTTGTTGGGTTTTTTTTTCTTTCTATTTAACCATGACCTATGGTATGAGAATATCCGAGTGACTACGCAGTGGGGTGTGTTCTGTCAGGTGATGCCATCTATTTTCAGCTACATATAAGAAGCAGCCCTGACAGAATGACGCCAGCCATCGGGAAAAATCAGAATTGCTTGGGAGTTTTCATTTCCAAGAAAGTGCTTGGGAGTTTTTGCCCAACCACCTCCGAGTCCATAATCAGTATTTGGGAGAAGAATCCAGAAAAACAGAAATTTTTTTTCCGGCTTTTTAAATCCCATTCCGCTGCTGCTTCTTGCAAACCCTTTGCGACCCTCTTATACCATAGAAATGAGGTAGAAAGACGGAGGTGGAAGGGCTGCGAATGAAATGCAAGACCTTCTTCAGACCCCCTTGCCATATCATTTTCTGATTCAAAGCCCAAGAAACCTTAAATAGGATCTGAGACTCTTGATTTCAGAAGAATGAAAGTTTCAGAGAGGCTGCTTTACCCAAGGTCACACAGCTCATTCCAGGTTTTCTCCAAGGGCCAGTTTAGGATTTCAAAGTAGACTGTTGTTTGCCTTTGCCTCGCGTCACACCCAGTCCTAGTTTTGTTTTTCAGGGGCCACTATCTTCCCGGCTATCACCCCCTCTGTCCAAGGCTGTTGTCCAGTATAATAAGGCTTGAGGAGTTTGACAGGCTTCCTCATTTGTGCTGTTCTTGCACACCGATTCCTGAGCACCAAGGGTTGAAATCACCTCTGGATTGAGGAAAAGGCCACCGGGTGTTGGCAGGGAAAGAGGAGTGAGGGGCAAAGGAGATCCACTCAATGCAGCTGAGCCACTACTAAAGGGGAGAGGAAAAAATGAGATAAAAAGACCAGTGCAGTGTTGCTCAGAGGAGAACCTGAGCACCCAGTTTTCCTGTTGTAGGAAACCAGACATTCATACACCCTTCATCACCAGGAACAACACGAGGCACTGGAGAGCCAGGAATTGTGCCGCGGTCTCAGGCCACTGGCTCTACAACCCCAGAAGGCAAGGAGAGTTGCAGAGCCCCTAGGCCAGAGCTGAGGTCAGAGCTGGAAGCAACTTGGAAATATTTAAATTTGCCTCCCTGCCCCCTCTCTGAGCCCCATACTTCTCCCCAGTCACCAGAAGCTCAGCCTCTGAACCAGTCCTGTTGGATTTACTTGCCCTACAGCTTTTTCTTTCAGTTAGTTTGTTAGTTCCTCTTTGAGGTCCCATGTCGTGTAGCGACCCCACCCTATCGTCTCGACCTACACAAAATCTTTCTGTACGTCCAAGCCATTTAAATGGTAACCCCTCCTAAAGAAGAGACATCATGTTGGATTTATACTCATGTATATACCCTTTATTCTAGAATGTATGCTTGGCATTGGGAAAGGCTGAGTCTTATTCAGCTTTGTGTCCTCCACCATGAAAATTCCATTATATTTATTTATTTAAGAAATGAATCTAAGTTGGAGGAAAATTCATCTGCTAAAGACAGTGGTCCCCAAACCAGGTTCCAGAGTCCTGGCTGGCAGGCTGGGGTGAGGGGCTGGGAGGTTTGCAAACATCACATGGAATCCGAAAACCCAAAGCACAGCACACAGCGTCTTTAGACTGAAAACCTAACTTGTCTCCTAGATAGGTAAGATACAAACGGATAGATAGATGATAATTTTCAAATGTATGTACTGAGATTTCCTTTTAAATACAAGCGCAAGCAAAAGCATGTTTTAATTCCTAGTAGCTTTTTTATCAGTGAACAGATTCAATGATGTGGGCATCTTGAAAATTCAACATTAAAATATAGTCTCAAAAAAATGTAGTTCTCATACTTGAAGACCTGTACTTAAGGCTTCATGTGTCAGTGCTTATATAAAAGCACATTAAAGGTATTTTTAGCAAAAGTAGTTAACACCAAAGGTTCAGTTCTGGTGCTGCAGAGGCTTAGCAGTTTGTTCTCCCAAAGACGTTCAAATCGAATCATGCAGATGGACCCTAGGGTGAAGCACACCTGCCTCTGCTATCTCTGCAAAACAAAGCCCTTCCCCTCGCCGGCGCTGGCAGTATTGTTATGTATCACTTTTTTGCCCTCCACCCCTCCTGTTCCCCAGCTCCCCTCTCCCTCCTCCCCTCCCCAGTGAAGAGTGGCAATTTACATCCCACGATTTCAGCAATTTTTAAGGGCAGGGGTGGGGGGTGAACGTGTGGCTGCTAGAACAAAGTTACAAACGCGGGGTATCTTTTAGTTCTCACACTCAAACAGGAAGGCCACTGGAGTCACACCTACTTCTGCACATGACTCGCTTGGGATGAAGCAACACTTGCTGCCCTTGGGGCGGGGGTTGAGGGGACAATGGAAGGGAAGACTGTGAACTCAAAGGAAACAGTCCAGCCATGAAGACAGATGAGGGAGCACTCTAGGACTCTAGAGCCTGCTGGAAATGGATCTCACAGCACTCAAGCCCGGCAGTAACTTCCTATTTTTCACTGTCTCTCCCCCACTAAAGTGTAAAATCCCGTCACAGCAGAGATCATGCCCAATGCCCGGAAATTCTCCAGCTCCTCCCACTGAATCGGAATTGAAGAGTGTGGTCAGAGTTTGCCGGCTGATAGCAATAGTTTCAAATATTTTAACCTGACAATGAGCACTTGGTAGCTTCCAAGATGAAAAATAAACACGCAGAAAAGTATGGTGGCAATGTTTAATAGTTTATTGCTACATTAGCAAGTTTCATATATATACATGTATAAATAGTTTCAGGCTAATCATAAATACTGACATGGCAAAATACCTTTCTCTAGCCAAGGGGAAAAAAACATCGAAGTATTAAACTAAATAAACTAACAGCCTTAAGTAATACTGAGGAAAAACGGATGCTGAGGTAATTTTCCATCTAAAGTGACCATAGCATATATTAAAACATTCTTACTGTAAAAATAGTTATGTCATAAATGAAAAATTCAAGCTTAATAGATACTTTCAGATTAAGTAAAAAACATTTTAATTATAAATAGGTAAAATAAATAAGAAATTCGATCAACATTTATTTCTTATTTATGTATTTCAGGACTTTGTTCATAGCCTGGGCATTTAATAATAATAATAGTAAGAGAAACTTATGAAACCTCTCTAAGGATATGCATCCCATTCTAATGCAAATATATCATTCTAACTGATTTGCACATATTGATAGTATATCTTATTCTAATGAAAATATGTAGATAGCTCTATATGCATATATGTATGTATTATATATATGCATGTATGTATGAAATTTTCATTCTGGATGAGAAATATCTGTTCCTCTTTTTAAAAACAGCATATCCCAGTAATGAAAACATGATTAATTTTCTTTTAAAAGAAGACCACTTTTTATAGGATGCACACTGGCTGTGAGAAAGGGCATTTTACAGATCTGCAAGAGCTTACCAGCATAATGTAATATTCCTACATTCCATCTCTAAGTTTTTCCAAGTACATATTTTCCAGTTAATGCCTACAGGAACACATTTAATGAAAGGTCATCGAACACAGAAGCAATACAATGCATCTAAATAAGCAAATTATCAAATTATTTTACAGTTTGTAGTGACCCATGAAGTCGACATTTACTATGACATTCTTTGTTCTCAGAATGAAATCTTTTAAACACACAGTATGTATTAACCAGATAATCTACATTGTTTTGAAGTTGTTATCCAAAACTAGAGACAAAAATGTAACATATCAACAATACTGTGAAGCAGTGATTGCATACTGGTTTCAAAGATGTGTGAATATATCTCAATAAAATTGCATTAAAAATAAAACAGAAAAAAAATTTTTTAATGTAACATACCCTTTGTCCTCCCCTACACCCACAGTCTCATCGTCTATCAACTCCTCTTACATTAGTCTTGATGACCAACCTTCAGCAGAAATACTAGACAATTCTCTAAACAAAACAGAAATGTATAAAATATTACCTCCCTACTTTCAAGGCTCTCCCATTCTTGCGTTAATTTATAAACAAATGAGATGATTTTATAATGTCCCCGTATCCTCTAAGAAGGACTTCTGTGAATTCTCCAACAGCAATTCATTTTTTAAATATTCCGTCTTCATATCCTAGGGCATCCAAAAGCAAGCGATTTGCACCTCATGTTCTCTCTAATTGTTGAAATCTGCACCTACTCGGGAATCTTCCATTTGAAGAGTCTCCTCATTTGGATGGTTCTGTAGCAATCAGGTTCCTGAGCGGAAGAGTTTGGCTATCAGGTTCAGAAGCTTCTGCCGGAAATTCAATTTATCTCCAATTCTTCTGAGTTGAGTAGCACACTCAACCTCAGGCTCTGAAAAAGGAAAGCAAAACACTGCTGTCAGTCAACAGGGTTCCAAACCGTAACCAACAAGAGTTAAAAGTGCCCCTCAAAGTAACAAACTGACTAGTTATGCCTTGAAGGGTTAGGTACACTGGTGCACTGAAAGCAAAAAGGTCACTTAGAACAAATACACATACACACACAGATCATACACTAAAACCTTCTGACTCAAATTTAAAATAATATAAGCTAAAACCACATTTACTTTGGAATCTTTTTTTAAAAAGGCATCGTGGATGAGGCAACTGTCATCTTACTCTTACTCTCAAATATGGAATTTAATGTCAGGCACCACAAATTGTTAGTGAGTCTTCACCAACCCCAGGTGATATCCTTTTCTCTCTTATTTTAGGTAGCTCAGGAAGCAGAAGCCAAGTTCTAAACTCTTTTGTGTTGTTTTCAAGTAGGATTTACTTTCCAAATGCCAATAATTGGTAGCTTAGGTTATACTCTTGATAATAAGCAAATCTAAGTTTGTTCTTTCCCTCATTTTTAAAAAACATCCTTTGCACTTATTTCATAAAAGGCTCATGCAGTCTTACGCCAAAATTAAGTCCAAAGTGTCTAAAATAATTTAAAAGTGTACATTTGACTCTAGAATCAATGTCTTCCCATTCTGTACCAATCCATTGCCTTTATGAAGGGTGAGTAATGAAACAGAAAACAAGCGATGCTTAACTTACACATTTACCTACATTTTTAAGAATGGAGGTACTATAACTAAATATTAATTTAAGAAAAATGTGTACAATCTAATTTTAAGTGCATTTTTAAGTACATGAAATTAATCCTAAATCTCTACTGACCATAATTTCAATTTTCTTCAGTATTTCAAAGAGCAACTCAGAGTCTTTTTGGTTCTCTTCAAAACTATGATTATGAACATTAAAAATCATTATGACTATAAATGAAATCTGGTGACTGAGCTTGAAATAAATGAAAACAGATAGTAAAGCAGATTTTTAAACCTACATTTCAACTAATTTCTTTCTCTATGGAAACTTAGTGAAATCTTCCTAACCGCTAACAAGGGGTTCTAATAAAGCTTGTAAAATGTCGTTCTTTATAGGCAATGGGGTCAGGTTTTCTGCAAAGACTTTGAGAAGCATTTACAAAGACATATGTTTTTCCTTAAAGAGGGATACATTAACATACAGCTCCCCCCAAACCCAAACCATTCAGCATACAATTTCGGGAGCCCTGAATTCTAAGAGCCAAAATTATCCCTTTTACCCAAAAAGGGGCAGAAAGCAGCTCCTAGTAGCTCCTGTTTCCTTAATTTTTTTATTAGTTACACATGTATAAATGTATTATTATCTAAGCAAGTGTAAGAGGGACTTTCTGCTGTCCCTTGTTACTGGAAGCTAAGTAAGATGGCTGAGGGGGCGAGGCACAGGCTAGACTTTACGCAAACATGGTCAGAACTCTTAGACTTGACAAACGACGAACAAAGCTTTTCCACACCAAGCAGCAGCCAAAGGGTGTCCTGGCCCTACTCAGCGATGGCCACATTAGCAATGCACCACCACATCCCCTGCACACGCGCGGGCCCTATGAAATGAAACTAAGTAACAGACCTATTAACTGTCTGATGTAATCACAGTAGGACCCGGAGGCGCGCGTCTTCCTCGCCGGTGCCCCTTACCAGATGGCTGCCTTCTTTCCTAAGATTTATATGGGGTGGAGGGGAACCGACCTGAAATTTACCTGACCGAGCTGTTTGCGAGGTGTGACAGATGGGGGAATGAATGGATGAAAAAGCATTGGGTATCACTCCGAGTTTTCTCCTACACCACCCTCCGCAATTATTGTCAATTGTCAAAAAGCGCTGTCTTAAGCAACAAAGAAGGAAGACTTTATAGGTTCCTGAACGCGGGAGTCTTTGCAGGACCTCCATAAACCCTCGGTCAGTCCTGCGTGGGAAGAGCTATGATAGCGCCAGGTTCTGTTTTTGGTTTTGTTTTTGTGTTTTACTGTGTAGGGAAAAGTTGGGGTTCACGTTTGGGAAGGGTTGAGGAGGGCGCGGTAAGCGAGCAGGGGTCCTCAAAGGTCCCCGACTCAGAAGGCGGAGCGCGGGCCCGGGGAAGCGCGCGGAGGCCATGCTGCTCCCGGAGCCCGCTCCGCCCCCACCTGCCAGGACAATGACTTTCTCCCCGAGACAGCCGCCAGAACTTGCACTTTTCTCCCCACGGTCACAGCGCAGGGAAAGAGGGATGACAGTGGGAACGGGCAAGAGGCTTTCCGCCCCGGCTAAAACGCAGCTGCATCCCAATCTCTCCCTCGCCAACTTCACGGTCCTGCGGGGAGTGGGGGGAGAAACTCTAAACAACTTTCCCGAGGCGCCCCTAAGGCACGTGCGAGGGCGCAGACCTGGCCCGACCTTGAGCTTCTATAGCCAGTCGGGGGCCGAGGGAAGGACTGACCCCACTCCGACCTAGACCTCAACCCCGACCCGGCTTTCTCCGGCCCCAGGTAGTCCTTTACCTGGCGGAGTCCGCGCCGGGCTCGGCTGCGCGTTCTTACGCGCCTTCTTCCCAGGCATCTCTCCAGCAGCCGCCGGGAACTCCGCTGCCGACCCAACCGGGAACTCAATCCCACAACGCGAGCACCTGCGGCGAGTTCCGGATGCGCGAGGCGGCCGGGCGGGATGCGGTGGCTGGCAACGCCGAGTTGCTAACCCGACTCGGTGTGGGCCCGACCACTTTTATGGACACGGCTCTGGGGCCCGCGCTCTGGTCGTAAAGGGACTTCCCGGTGACATAGCGAATCCTGACAGGCCCGCCCTCTCCCCGCCCCCCCCCCCCCCGCTATGGGTGGAGTCAGCGCGCGGCCCGGAGCTGGTTCGGGAAACCCGCGCCACTGGGCGCGACCTGCCCGGGCACGCTCCAGCCCCGTGGCGGCGCCGACGCGCCGCGGGGGGCGCAGGACGCACGGCGGGCCAGGCGGCAACAGTCCCGGGAGTCGGGAATCGGCGGGCCAGACCCTGCCCCTAAATTAATTATCTTCCTAATAAACGGGAAGGAGGAGGGTGGGGTCGCATTGAAAATCTGCACCAATCGGACGGAGAGTGAGCTGCAATAGTGGCGGGTCCTAGCAGGCTCGAGAGCCCAAAGGTTTTCCTAGCAGGGAAGTTGGGGGTGGGGGAGGCCCGGCTCCCGTCCTTATCGTGCATAGGCAATTAGAGACTTCTGGTAAACAAACCCTGGAAAGAGCTCCGAAAAAGCAGGTTTACGAACTAGGAGCCTGTGGTTAGTTGCAGTAAAGTAAAATGAACAGAGCTTTGATACCAGTAGAGAGAGTATCAGAGGCCATATGAGATCTGAGGAGAAATGGAAACATCGGAGCTGAAACCCTGGAGCAAAGCAGGAGAACACTGCGTTGGAGTTGGGGATGGGTGTATGTGAGAGAGCGTGCGGATGCCCGAGGGCGGGAGGTGTTTCTCCGCCCGGAATTAAGGTTGTGATTTTAAATGTTAGAGCCTAGTCCGTCTAGACAGAAGGTCGATATTGTCCATTCTGGATGTTCAGTAACACAGAAAGACTGGGCATCATATAGAAAGCTTCCAAATGCTTTCCTGGAGGTATCAGTGAGCTATTTGAGAATGTGAAATTACTTGTACCATTGCAATTCCGTTACTTTGAGGAAAAGAAGTAATTAGGAAGGGATAACATGCTAAAGAGGCGGGCATGCGTTTTTTCAATCCTCATAACAATCTTACAAAGCAGGTATTCTTATTAGTTGGCCAGAATACTGGGGTGAAAATTGACATTTTAGTCAATTACCGAAGTTCACTATAAGGAGAGAGCAGCGCCACTGACAACTTGTATGACCGTCCCAACCATCAGTTTCTTAGAAAAGGAATATTCCTATATGATGGGCACTATTTAATGCAGAGGTTGCAAACTAACCATGGAGAACTAAGGAGGTCCCTAGATTTGTTTGCTTGGGCTCTCAGTATGGATCTGCAAAGTGTCTTTTGAAAAATTTAATTAATTGTCACCATTTAAATACGGAAGGCCTCTGGACAAATCAGAAGCTCTGAGTCTGTTTTCCAAAAGTGGAGAATAAGCTGGCTGCCACTCCACTGAGAGGGGCTTCAAGCTCCAGTTTACTGCTCCCTGCTCTGTTTGCTTTGCTCATTTACATTATCTGGCCCCTGTAGGCATTGGAGCCTTAAATCTTCCCATCAACACAAACCAGCCAGTATTTAATTAGGGCTTGGTCCTGTAGAGGGTGTAAACAATGCTATAAGCGTGGTGCAAAACTATTCTTGCATTTAAACAACTTAGGAGACTTTTGTTGAGGGTAGTAAATACTCAGAGGTAACAGGGGCTAGAATTCAGGAGTTACCACCTATGCCACGGGAAGCACAGTGGAGATGCTGCCTTGAAATGTTATCTCAAACCTACATGGCCTCATTCTCATTTTTAAACATTTAATACATAAAGAACATCGTTAACTTCCAGTTTGCAAAATTGGTAAAATTCTGTTCAAATCACGCATCCTGAAATATAATGATTACAAAACAAAATAAAAGTGTATTTTAACATTGTATACTTACAAAGGGTGTATCAATCCTGTCCTCTAACATTGCCATTATAAAAGGTTGTTGATCATGTGACCAAACTGGATGCAAACTTTACACAAGTCTCTGAAGACAGTCGCAAATTCCTTGGAGGAGGAAAAAGGAGAGACAGGTCAAAACCATCTGGATTATAGAGGACTTTTTATGACTTTGGATTTGAGATGGTCCATAAACTCTTTTTCAGATCTAGCATTCTGCTGAGGAAGGGTAGTGAGAATTAGTTAGAAGCTAAAGATAAAAAGCCTCTCTTAACTGTATCCCTCTCTGCAAAAGTGATACATCCTGGGCTTCAAGAAATGTAAACATATTATGTCCATCTTGGCTGTAAAATAACAAAGATTTATTATGAAGTGTTAGAATCCCTTATTGGTTGTTAAAAAAAAACATTAGTACTGGTGAGGATGACAATTTTAAAAACTATTACCAGATCATCAGTTTTCATGGACCAAGTTAAAAAATAATAGTACCAATCTGCCTATGTCTGTATTGTCATCGCTAATGTTAAAAAAGCAAAACAAAACAATAAAACAGAACAAAACAAAAAACATGGTTAGTCATCAAATGATCATTCATTTATTTCATGGAGAAAATAGGACTTGGGAAAACAAAAGGATATGAGAGATGAGTACATTTGTGATGAAATACGCAGGTTGTTGACCTCAAGATGAGGTGTGATGAGAGAATAAATAAGATGATTTCTGAGGGAACAAGTTAAGAACATCTGTCAGGCAGAAAACAAGCTCATAGTCTTAGTGTGACCTCACCCCTACCCACCCCCCACTGACTTCCCACTCACAAGGCCAAGCAAGTTTTCAGTAAATGCTTTGGAGGTGCTTGGACATAAATGTAATTTCTAGTAACGACATGAGCAAATTACAAAATATGGAGTCTACAGTAATGCCCCTCCCATTTCATTTTTTATTTTTCTTTTTTTCCTTTGTCAGTCTAGCTAAAGGTTTGTTGATTTGATTGAGCTTTTCAAATAACTAGCATTTGGTTTCTTTGATTCTCTCAATTATTTTATTATTTTTTTAATTGTCTGTTTCGTTTATCTCCACTCTAATCTTTGTTCTTTCCTTCCTTCTCCTTACTTTACATTTTCGTTTGCTCTTCTTTTTCTGGATTCTCCAGTTGTGAGGTTAGGTCTCTGATTTGAGATCTTTTTTTTTTTTTAATATAAGTATTTAGAGCTATAAATTTCTCCCTCAGCACTGCCTTTCCTGCATCCCATAAACTTTGGTGTCATGTGTTTTGTCTTCATTTGCCTCAAGATGTTTCTTAATTTCCCTTGTGGTTTCTTTGATGCATTGGTTGTTTAAGAATGCATTGTTTAATTTCCACATATTTGTGAATTTTCTTCCTCGGTTATTAATTTCTATCTTCATTCCATTATGGTCAGAGAAGAGATATTGTATGACTTCAATATTTTTTAATTTATTGAAACTCATTTTATGACCTCACATATGCTTACCAAGGCATATATAAAACCACATGAATAATACTGGTTGAGTCCTGAAGGATATAATGGAAGCGTTGTTCCGAGATGGGAAGACTCTGCCCAATTAATCTAAGAATGTAGTATAGTTCTAATTAGAATACTATTATTTTTAGGAACATAACAACTGGAGGAGATCTAGGCCTGTTTGTCAAAATATTATAAAGCAAACATAAAGAGAAAATTACAAAGACAACTAGTTGAACAGAACAGAGAGTTAAAGATTCAGACTCAAAACACGAGGAAATGAAGTGGATAATTAAGGTGACCTGTCAATTCAGTACACACAAGGTAGATGGTTTAAGCCAATTGTGTGTGAATTTAAAAAAGTAAAAATAAAAATAAGGTCTGATTCCTATCTCATTACCTGCATCATAATAAATGCCAAAGGGTTCACACGTTTAAATAGAAACATCAAACACACTAAACTTAAGTAGTCTCTCTCTCTCTCTCAGCTATCATGTAAGGCCCTGGGAAGGCAGGAAGAGAGGTTTGGAGACAGTTTTATGGGGCCCCAGATAACCAAGTCTTAGACCTTTCAAATCCACTTCTGCAGAAATCTGAAACAATTATTTCAGCCTCCCAGACTCAAAAACTTGTAACCACAATGGATGACTGACACCTCACCTTCTCTTACCCCCATGCATTCAAGCTGTCATCAAGTCCTATGGCAATTTTCTTTAAATGGCCTTGGGGTTTAGCGTTCCTTCTCAATTTCCTCAGCCTGTAATTCTCTTATTTTGTGATGGTGTTATTGCAAAAGTCTTCTACCTGATTGCCTGGCCTCTGCCTTTGGAGACTCCTCAACCTTCAAATAGCCCATGAAGCACCAATTCCTGGACATCCTCTTGCTGAAGAAGCTGTAAACCTCTCACCATTGCCCATCCAAACAGGTCAGTCCTCCACCTTCTCTGCCTCGTTGTAGTGTCACAAATTTTTATATAGATTCCCTAAAATAAGCTGCAAGCTCCTTTAAGGCAGGAACCCCCTTTCACCAGTTCTATTTTAGCCCCTTCCATTAACCAGGGCTGATCTTTTTGCAATCTCATCTTAATCAAAATCCTGAGGGATTTTTAAGTTCTGTCAAACTTGGAGAGGTAGAAATCCTACAACAGTCAATTTTGTTTTCTTAGTAAAATAATAGTTACCTGAAATAATGACCCGAGTCTCAAAGGATTATAATATATGCACAAAAGTCAGGTTGATGGGGAAATATTGTGTAAAGGACTCTCATACCATCCTCCAATCCCCCCATTTATTTGTATTCTAACTTCACAATTTAGTGGACATGTCAACTTAAGCAAGTTGTGTGACTTCTCTGAGCCCGAGATGGAAAGGGAGAATAATAATAATAATAATAATAATAATAATACCTGCTTTACGGAGCTTACCTCCAAAAAGATAAACTAGCTGCACAGTGCAGTGCCTGTCCCACTGTAAAGTCTTGATAAGCCTGGGATCCTCCTGACCTGCCGTTCTTTGCTCCTTCCCGGCCCCCCATTCCTAGATTGAGGAGATAAGTCAGGTAGTAGAAGCAATTCCACCTGGAAAGTCCCTGGAAAAACCCTCAAAATTGATGCATTGTTCATCCTAACTGGAGAAACTCTGCCTGGGAAACCTCATAGATGATCACAACCAGCCAAATTTCTACCTGAATTCAATGGTGATAAACAGGACCACTTTGCTGAGGTTCTCAGAGAAAGGAAAGAGGCGAGAAAGGAAACCGAAAGCAAAAGAGGAAGCGAATCACTTTCTGAACCTTTGTCCCCAAATCCACACAAACAGGAGAATGGGGTGGGGTGGGGTGGATTTTTTGGCACATCAGGAGTAATGCTCTTTCCTTTCCTTTCCTTTCCTTTCTTTCTTTTTCTTTTTTTAAAGAACTTGTTTCTAGATGAGTCTCCAGATCAGATAACTCCAGAACGTCAACTAGCTCCATCCCCCAATCCCATATTATCGACAGCCCTTTCCAACTTGACCGAGTTAGAATGGGCATAGCCCAAATACCCCTAAAGAGTGGGAAAAAGATCAAAGGTGATGGTGAAGTTATACAGAGAAGGTCGGGTTTAATAAATGAGTATGAGTGCTGAATCATAACACTGATATTTCTTTTAGTCTTCAATATCTTAGAGCAGCTAGAAGTAAAAACTTAAAATGGTGAAATTGTAACCCATACTCAACTCTGAAATCTCTTCTACAACTAATTGCTGCAATGTGCTTTGAAATTTAATTTTGTAAATTGTTGTTTTTCACAAAAAAAGGGGGAAAAAGTAGATTGTGATGATAAACGCACAGCTTTATATGATGGTATTTTGAACCATTGATTGTACACTTTGGATGGTTATACACTATGTGAACATATACTATATATCAATAAAAAATAAATAATTGCCTATAAAAGGATATTTAAGATCAATAAATTTTCTTGATAAGTGGGAAAAAAAGAACAGCTTTTTTTTCTGTTTGCTAAAACTGCCAGAATGTAATATACCAGAAATGGGCTGGCTTTCACAATGTGGATTTACTAACTTACAATTTACAGTTCTTAGGCCGTGAAAAATGTCCCAATAAAAGCATCAACAGGATGATTCCTGCACTCTGAAGAAAGGCCACGGGCATCTGGGACATGCCTGTCACATGGGAAGACACATGGCCGGCTTTTGCTGGTCCTTCACTCCCGGGTCCCGTTGCCGTGAGCTTCTGGTTCGGCGGCTTCATCTCTCAGTTTCTGAGTCCTCTGGCAGCTCTTCTGGCAGCTTTTACTCTCTAACAACGCTCTCGGCTTTTTCTGCCCTTCTTCCTCTCCCAAGGGACTCCCATAAGAGGGTTAAGACCCACCTTGAGTGCATGGGTTGTTCACTGGTAGAATGCAGGAGACCAGGGTTCGATTCCCAGCAGAAGCACCCCCCCCAACCCCCCCCCCCCCCACACACACACACAAAAGACCCACCTTGAATGGGCTGGCTCACACCTCAGTGATCTACCTCACCAAAGGCGCCCACCCACAATAAATCTGCACCCATGGGAACGGATTAAAAGAACATGGGCTTTTCTGGGGTACGTAACAGCTTCCAAACTGCCACAGAGCTGTTTCTTGGGAAATGTGCAAGACCGACCATCCAGATTTATCTTACCAAATAAAATACTGCCAGGAAAGGAAGATGAGCATTCAAACCATCAGTGGGACCCGTGCCTTTTGCCCCCTCTCCTTTCAAGCCCCAAGAATCCTGCATGGACCTCTGCACTGAAGGAAGCCTGGGCCCGGGCTTGGATCCTTTGGGAAGCTGTGAGACAGAGAAGCAAGAGGCACAGATACCCCAGATACAAGATTCGGTCGTATTTCAGGCTGCTGCTGTCTGAAATATTAACCTCAGGGACAAAACAGTTTTACAGCAAGAAATCCAAGGTTTATTCTCAGCTCTACCACTTAAAACCCAACGTGCTCTTGGGCAAAGGAGTTACCCAGTTAACCCATCTGTGAAATGGTGCTTGCAACCCTGTACCTACTTCATAAGTTTTGGAGAAGATTACATCAGTGAAATAGCAGATAAAAGTGTGGCGTCAACTATAAAATAATGCATACATATGATTTATTAGTGTTTTTAGTACAGTAGTCCAATCAATTAAAATGCAGTTAGAAAGCTGTGATAGTTACATTGACAAAATGTGGTGAAAAAGGAAAAAAAAAGTAACTGCTCAAGAAACCAGTGTCACAGTACTTCGGAGTAGGAGAATGGTGTGGTTGATGGACGAGGTAGGAGGGACATCTGTTTTTCACTCTATACTCTTTTGTAGCTTTTGTATGTTTTAAAAACGTGTTCTTATAGATTGCTCAAAGATATGCAACTAAAACTTAAATTTCTATGGACTGGACAATTTCCCTTCTAGGTATAAAACCAATGGAAATATATATTGATGGTCACTAAAAGAATAGTCATAATAGCACTATTTGTAATAGCCTCAAACTGTAACTGTTCAAATGCTCAACAGCTATAGAATGCATACATAAATTGTGGTCTGTTTCCACAATGGACTACTCTACAGCTACTAGCAGAGATGATCTCCAACTAGAGACAAACACATGGATAAATAGCACAAGCAATGTGGAGTGAAAGACGTCAGATACAGAAGAGTACTGCACTTATGCAAGGTGTTACTAAAGGAGGGTGGGGGTGGGGTCCTATGGAAACTATATTTTCTGCAAACCTATAACCACTCTAATAAAAAAAGTATTCACAGAAAAAAGAGCACATAGTGTATGGTTTCAATTATAAAAAGTTCAAAAGTAGTCTCTGCTGATAGAGTCCTGATAGTGGTTCCCCTTATTGTTGATATTAGTTGAGATAAATTTCAATATTAGTGTTGATAATATTCCATTTCTTGATCTGGTTGCTATGTGCACGGGTGTGTTCAACCTGTGAATATCTATCACACTCTTTTTTTGTCTGCATATTATAGATCAATTCAAGGCTAAAGTACACATGTATGTATATAAAAAAGGATTGAATGGGTCTAGGAGCCATCTTAATCATACTCACAAAGAAGCAATAAAGCACTAAAATAAAATTTTGATTAAAGCTTTTGAGAACCAGTGATCATCCATTTCGTTCAATCTTTAAGTGGCAGGTTAAAAAAATTCACAGATGCTGGCAAGTATTAGTAGCAGCAGAAATTAAAATACAGAACAAAAATGTAATATTAAAGTCAGAGTCAGGTGAATTGGTATCTTCTTCAGTACTGCCAAGGAATAAAACAAGGCATTAAAGATATGATATATGATTGGGAAGCATGTCAGGATCTCAAAAGGAAGTTACAGAACTAGCGATGTTTAAAGTATTACAGTTAAGAAAGTCAGCATGAGGGTAAAAGACAATTTTACATTTCTACGGATGTGGCCAAACGATCATAAGAAACTTAACAGTAAGTATTCAAAGTCGAAGTGAAGGGAAACGTGAATCATGAATTCTAATGTCATGGCTATTAAGACGAGGAAATAATCACTGTACCTTTTGACCTCAAAACCCAGGGCTAAGGTGCATGGTCCACAGAGCTGGTAGGTAATAGGGTCAAGATTTGAACACAGATCTTTAATGCAGCATCCAAGCGTCTGGCTTTCTCTCTGTTTCTGGATTACCTGCAGCTCTTTCTTGCCTCAAAGCTTTTATCCTTACTTTGCATTTGCCCCAGACTCTGGCAAGGCTGGCTGGCTCTCCTCCTCCAGATCCCAGCAGGAATATCACTGAGGCCTTCTCTATGATAGATCTTCCTATCGCTCTCTATTTACTTTCTTCATAACATCAGAAATTGTAGTTGCCAATCTTACTGGGATAGCATTTGACTTTTTAAAAATTTTTATTAATAAAACCAAACAACATACAATATGAACATTCTATTTTTTATCACATAGTTGTATATTCATCATCATGATCATTCTTAGAACATTTGCCTCAATTCAGAAAAAGAAATAAAAAGAAAACAGAAAAAAAAATTCATACATACCATACCCCTTATCCCTTCCTTTCACTGACCACTAGCATTTCAGTCTACTAAATTTATTTTAACATTTGTTCCCCCTAGTATTTGTTTATTTTTAATCCATATGTTTTACTCATCTGTCCATAAGGTAGATAAAAGAAGCATCAGACACAAGGTTTTCACAATCACACAGTCACGTTGCGAAAGTTCCATCATTATATAATCATCTTCAGGAAACATGGCTACTGGAACACAGCTCTACATTTTCAGGCACTTGCCTCCACCCTCTCCATTACATTTTGACTAACAAGGTGATATCTATTTAATGTGTAAGAATAACCTCCAGGAAACATGGCTACTGGAACACAGCTCTACATTTTCAGGCACTTGCCTCCACCCTCTCCATTACATTTTGACTAACAAGGTGATATCTATCTAATGCGTAAGAATAACCTCCAGGATAACCTCTGGACTCTGTTTGGAATCTCTCAGCCATTGACACTTTATTTTGTCTCAATTCCCTCTTCCCCCTTTTGGTCAAGAAGGTTTTCTCAATCCCTTGATGCTGAGTCCCAGTTCATTCTAGGATTCCTGTCCCACTCATTGCCAGGTAGGTCCACACCCCTGGGAGTCATGTCTCACTGTAGAGAGGGGGAGGGCAGTGAATTTGCTTGTTGTGTTGGCTGGAGAGAGAGACCACATCTGAGCAACAAAAGAGGTTCTCTTGGGGGGTGAGTCTTAGGCCTAATTTTAAGTAGGCTTAGCCTATCCTTTACGGGGTTAAGTTTCATATGAACAAACCCCAAATTGGGGGCTCAGCCTATTGCTTTGGTTGTCCCCAGTGCTTGTGAGAATATCAAGAATTCTCCATTTGGGGAAGTTGAATTTTCCCCCTTTCTCACCATTCCCCCAAGGGGACTTTAGCATTTGATTTTTAATCCATTTATCAGTCTCCCCCCAGGAGACTATATGCTCCATAAAGTGAAGGCTATGCGTATTGTGTCTTCAACTCTTTGTCCTACACCTGAAACACAGTAGATGTTCAATGGATGACTAGATTAAATAAATCAATTTTGTTAGATTACTTAGGAGATCAAGGGAACAGTTGTTGCAGCCTAACTCTGCCATTTGCCATCTCTGTTTTCTTGAGCAAGAAGCTCCTATCTTGTTCCAATCTGAAATAAGGGTTTGGACTGATTATTTGGCTCTCTAAATTTCCTTCATTCTAATCCACACTCATTAAATTAAACTAATTCACAACAATGTGTGAATGGATGGTGGTTCATTACCATTCCCAGAGGGGATTACATTTTTAAAAGATAGTTCTCCAGTTAATCTCTACTGTTAGGCTATCAGACTGTATGATAAGTGAAAACACTGGAAATGATTGGAGGAAGGTCATTTTGTAAAGAGGGCAGGCTCAACCTGAGACTTTGCCCCTGTGAATCAACTCCCTAAGGGTTCCTGCTTATCTCAGGGAAATGTAAATTCATGAATTCTAATGTTATGGCTATTAAGACTTCAAAAACACCAGAACTTTTCACAGTATTCCTCTTGACTGGTAAAATGAAAATGGCCATGGGGGCACCAGTGGCTTTCGAACTTAAGAGTTGTAAATTGAACTCCAGAAAGGTGGAGCCCTAGCTGAAGTTGTATGTTCCCAGTGGGGTTTGGTTTCCAGAAACCCAAAGATTTCCAGTTTTTCCTTCCAAGTGTGGGGCTTTAGCTAGTGTCCATCTACTGTAGTTTTGCGAGTGGGGCAGTAATGACCTCTCACCAAGCCTCCAGTTATTCATCTTGTCACCCTTCTGGAACTCAAAGTGCCCTACAGGAAAGTTAAGTGTCTGGGCAGTGGGGACAAAGGTTGGCTCAGAAGAACAAAGAGAGGAAGCACTTGGTACAAATAACAACGTTGGTTTGAGCAGTGAAAAGCAGAGCAGAGCTTGCTGATGTTTCCAGGATGGCCCTGTCCATAGTCTTTTCCTTAGTTTGTTTGATCCTGGTGTTAAAATCTGTAGCACCCCATAATTCGTCTTTCTCTCACACACACACTCTCTCTCATCTCAGTCTACCAGAACTCTGGCAGAGAATTCAATAATCTGCCGAGCTGATCCTAACTCCTGATCAAAGTGAGGGTACATTTTCTCTCTTCAGAGGCGCTCCACCCTTGTTTTTTCCTTTGGCTATCAGCTATCATTTTCCTCCTGGCAGCTGGGCTGGAGGTGGCTTTCTTTGATGCCTGGGTCATAACTAACCCCAAGGATGTTGCTGACAGGTCTTGCTGAGGCACCTGCATCCACATTCACCAGCATTGAAGTGAGAATTGAATGCCTCTGGTCATCGTTTCCTGAGCCAGTGCTTTTCTTTCATCTCAGCCTCTAAACCCAACCTTTCTGCCCTAAGGGTATATTAACAGAGGCGTTCATTTAAATAAACAGCAGCTAAAACAAAATTTGTAGACTCCCATCCTCGGTTATGGAACTCTTTCCTTTATTCATAGATCCCAAATTTCAAGGGATTCAGGCAATCTCGGGTGAAATCACCATCAATGAACTAAATGACAGAAATTCAGAGAAAAGGAAAAAATTCAAACAGAGATTCATCTGGGTCAGTGTGACTTGGAAAGAAGTTGCACCCCCTCCCCCAATTATTTTTAAGAAAGGAAAAGTCCATACATATAATGCATCTTTTGGCAGAGCTTGCCTTATAATTTTTGCCTTCAGAGCAAAATGGAAGTCTCTAGTTCTGCAGTAATCTGACTCACTGCTACTCAGCCCAGGACCCAAGAACCAAGAGCGTCTGCATTTCCTGGGAGTTTGCTAGAAATGGAGAAACCCCGGCACCACCACAACCTACCGAGTCAGAATCTGCGTTTTAACAAAGTTTCCAGGTGATTCGTATGCACTTTAAAGTTGGAGAAATGCTGTCCGGCCTCCCTCACTGATAACTTTTGTTGACCAGCCTCAGCAAACCTAAGAAAATACACATGGCAATTCTGCCCTAAAATACCCAAGGACAGTGTATTCCCAGAGCATTTGGAAACAAGAAAGTGCATTATTATTTCCATGCATTTAGCAGTTTAAAGAAAGCAAACACCTCTGGTACCTGCTGGGATGTGTAAAAGTTGTGTTTTCTCATCCTCTCCTTATTTGACTTTTTACCGTCTTGTTTGTAAGAGGGAGATTTTGGTTTTGTTTTCTATTTTGTCGTTTCTGTGGAAGACAATGAGTAGAAAGGGTTTCTTGTTCCCGATGCTAACTATATCCACAAACAGTGGGAAAGTTTGGCGAATTGTAAATGTTTTAAGAGCTTTTGTGAAATGAGTAAATCAGTAAGTAAAACTGTAATCAGTAAGTATTTAACACGAGTGAACAGTGACTATGAATTGGGCAGCCAGGGACAGGAGGGCTGCCTCATCCTTAACTGTGAGGCCTCCATGGACACTTTTAAATGACCACCACAGTATTGTCATGCTTTGGGGCCTAAAACGGTGCCCCTTTGATTAGGTCTTCACCATGCTAATGGTTCACAAGTACTTTTATACTTGAGGAGGGGGCCGGAGATAAGAAAGAAAGGGGGGCTTTGCAGTCTGCTGAGCTGAATGGGGAGGAGTTGAACTCCTATCTCCAATTTTAAATTATGCCCAATTTTCTGAAGTACTAACTATATAGAATAACATAGAGGTCAAACAATTCACGCACATCATATTTTCTTAACTATAAAATACCAAATATGCACATATTCTTCACAAAATATTAATCCTAAAGATTTATTTCTCTCAATCATTTCCCTACTTAAATTCTTTGAAGTTGAAAGACTCTAATTACAAAGGAAACTAAGATTACAAACCAGACAAATTTGGGATTTCCCACCCAATGCAATCGGGGAATTGGAGTGCTCATTGAATTATCAGACATACTGAATCACTTTTTTATTGCTATATATTAAATTTTCACATACCATGTAATTATCCAAAGTGTACAATCAATGGTTCACAATATCATCAAATAGCTGTGCATTTATCATCACAATTGACTTTTTTTTCTTTTTTGTGGGAAACAACATGTAAACAAAAAAGCAGTAAGTTTCAAAGCACAAGACATAAATTCATTGTAGAAGAGATTTCAGAGCTTGGAATGGGTTACAATTCCACCATTTTAGATTTTTACTTCTAGTTGCTCTAAGATACTGGAGACTAAAAGAAATATCAATATAATGATCCAGCAATCATACTCATTTGTTATACCCTACCTTTTCTGTGTAACTCCACCATCACCTTTGATCTTTCTCCCATTTTTTAGGGGTATTTGGACTATGCCCATTCAACCTTTTCCCTATTGGAAAGGGCTGTCGATAATATGGGATAGGAAGATGGAATTAGTTGATATTCTGGAGAGTCTGGCCCTTCTGTGTTTCAGGATTTATCTGGTCCAGGGATCCATCTGGAGGTTGTAGGTTTCTGAAAAGTTACCCTAGTGCGTGGAACCTTTATAGAATCGTATACATTGCCCTAGGTATTCTTTGGGATTAGCAGGAATGGTTTTGGTTGGGGGTTGGCAAGCTATGATAGGTAGCAATGTCTAACTGAAGCTTGGGTAAGCGTGACTTCCAGAGCATATTTTTCGTCTGTAACAGAGACGTCAGAAGTGATGGGTCCCAGAGTCCAGGCACCTTACTCACTCCAGACTGTTTGACCTATAGCCTTCTGTAATTCCCACCTAGGCAGGCCTCTTGGTTGAAATCGCATTTCTAGGAATCTTAAGATGTGTAAATGTGTTTTCCATCTCACCTAGATTCTTTTTTGTAAAAAAAAAAAGTCTCAAGACCACAAGACTCTTAATGTTTAATTAGATTCCAAATGAAACTCTCGACTTTGCATGGTGTTTTGGGCAAAATGACCAATATCGTTCTGCTGACACATTCCAAGACATAAGCATGCACACAGTGAAAGGCAGGGCAAATGGAAACAGTTACATAAGGGAACAATTTCTGAGCTGAGTAATAGCTTTGTAAGCAAAAAGTGGAAATGACATATGTTGTTATGCTTTCTCAGAAGCCTAGGTATAAATTTAAACAAGTCAATGTGCTTGTAACCAAAGAGAGAAAAAAATACAAAGAGGAAAATGGCATTTGGAAGGATTGCGAATGGTTATGCAATTGAATGGTTTATTAATTGGTCAAGAGTTCCTAAATGAGAAGAGGAACTCAGCTATTCTTAGTTCTCTATGTAGAAGGGAGGAGGGGGGAAAAAGGGTCCCCTGAGAAGATACGCTATTTTACTTCTAGATAAGTCAATAAAAGTAGAGAGGTTGTCTGTATGATTTCTGGGATTAACACACATTTTTTTGCTACCACATTGTCATAATCTGTATATATAATATGTGAAGTATTTCTGATGAAACTGAAGAACACTCTGCTATCTGAAAAGAACTTTGGAGACTAAAGCACGAAAATTCTGCCAGTTATGACTGAAAAGTGATAAGTTGTGAAAAAGACAGTCCTGTTGGAGAGTCAGCCTTGTCCTCTATTTCCCACAATCTTCAGTAGACTCCCTATGGCTTGTGGTTTCTAGTGTTACTTTCCAGAGGGAAGGGAATCCCTCTGAGGTGCTATTTTTAGCTGAGGACTTGTGTTTGTTTTTTAAGTCCCCAATTTTCAGTTCTATATTGTTATTCAGCAACTCAATCTCCTGCCTTCACCTTTTATGCCCACGGGCTCCCTAAGAACTAGGATAATGTAATTGGGTTAGATAGCAATTTCAGGGGCACAAATCCCAGATTGTGTCTTATCCAATTGTTGCTGTCACAATGTAAAATAAGTATAGAAAACTGCCCTGGACTAAATAGCCAATAAACAGGCAGAGCTGGGATTCAAAGACAAGAGTTTTTCATTTTGAAATGTAGACCATTTCTTGACTGGGAGGCTTTTTGCAGTGAGTGGCCCACACCACTTCTCAGGCCCGTTTTCCTGGATTTTTCTCAGGCAGCCCTTAGAGAGAAGAGAAAATCCAATGCCTGGATTTGAGTATCAAGAGTCAAACATGACACTGTCCGTAATTCCATGGATCTGGTCATGTTCACAGGCTTTTAGCAAAATGACAAAAGATGAAAGCAAATTTGAAGGACTCTCCATTTCACCAGGAACAGTAGAGAGGTGACTTTAAGTTCATGGTAATTCCCTTTGTGATTTTTCAACTTCTCTACATCTCACTAAATCACATGGAAGGTGGAAGACCTCTTTAAGGGCGCTGAAAACCTCTATTATTGCAACATTAAGAGCAGTATGCTTTTTTCAGTGGAGAATGAGAATATCAGATGACTGATAAGAAATGGGAAGTCATGATATTTCAAATTATTCCTCTTTGAGCAGATAATATACCATTTGTTCACACTTGGTTTATCATTATTTCAAAATTAAAGCATTTATTAGTGATTTTATTAGAGAAGCATTAGCACTACACTGGGGATGTATCTAAGTTGAGAAAGCATGAATAGTTTGAAAGCAAAATAACTATTTGCTCTTTATCTTGGCTGATTTTTAAATTTTATTTTAACTCCAAAAAATTTGTTTTGTTATTTCAAATAATATTAAAGAGACTTTTGAATTGTTGGGGAAAAAAAAAAAAGAGTCCAGTCTGAGCCACAGTTGGTAGCTGGTGGGTGCATGAGAAAGGCTAAAGTCCTTTGTGGGCCCATGGACAGCCCATGAACTTCACAAAGGAGATGTAAGGCCAGGCCATTGGAAAGCATGTCAACAAGATGTAATTGCTACCTCAATGGCCCAAATGACCAACTATGTGTAAAATCACTTTGGAAACCTTAAAACAGCTTTATAAAGGTATTACCATAGTTACACTTTGGTAATTAGTTGCTTCCTATTTATCCAGTCCGTGGGAGCTATTCTGGAAAAGTGTCATTCTAAATAGACTCTGTGATTTAAAAAAAAAAAGGCTATAATTGAGTGCGTGACTGTGAAAACCTTGTGTCTGATACTCCTTTTATCCAGGGTATGGACAGATGCGTTGAAAAATAAAAGGATAAAAAATAGATAAATAATAGGGGGAGATAAAGGGTAAAAACTGGGTAAATTAAAATACTGTGGGTCAAGGAGAGGGAGGGCGTTTAAGTTTGCTAGTCGCCAGAATGCAACATACCAGAAATGGAATGGCTTTTTAAAAAGGGAATTTAATAAATTGCTAGTTTACAGTTTACTTGGAATTTTGTATCTATCACTTTTAAAGAATGTTGAGGGTGAAAACCAAAGCTTCAATGGTGAAAAGCTCAATTCGCCAGGCTCAACATTATGACAGGCCTCCCCAGTTAGACAGTATTTATTTAAGTTTGTGTATTAAACTCTATTTAGACACTAATAGCAGCATTAGAAGAAATAGCAAAAAGAAGTGTAATGAGTTACTTAAAAAACCACACAAATAATTATTAACCCTTGATTTTAAAATGATGCAAAAATAAGAATTTTTTTTTAATTTTCAAGGAAAAAAATCGTTCTATGCTTTATAAGTGCCAGAAATAGTTGCTAAAATGTCTATAACTCACAACATTTTAAAAAAGAAACAGAAAGAAATAGTGAGAGGCTGTGCCTTAAAAACACAAAATTTTTTTCTTTCACTTTCCTCATATTGTCTTTTCTTAAAATTTAATTTGTTTTGTATTATCAAACCAAAACAACCTACAAACATGAACATTCTTAACATACAAACATTTCATGTACGGAGTATAGTCAATGGGTCACAATATCATCACATAGTCGTATATTCATCACCTTGATTATTTTTTAGTACATTTCCATCACTTCAGAAAAAGAAAAAACTCATACATATCATACACCTTACCCCTCCCCCTCATTGACCACTAGTATTTCCATCTACTCAATAGATTTTAACCTTTGTTTCCCCTATTTTTTTCTATACCCTTTACCAGTCCCTTTCATTGTTCACTAGTATTTCAATCTACTCAATTTATTTTAACATTTGTTCCCCTTATTATTTACTTATTTTTAATCCATATTTTTTACTCTGTTTATACTGTAGATAAAAGGAGCATAAGACACAAGGTTTTCACAATCACACTGTCACATCGCAAAAGCTATATCATTATACATTCGTCTTCAAGAAATATGGCTACCGGAACACACCTCTACAGTTTCAGGCACTTCCCTCTAGCCACTCTGATACACCTCTCTAGTACATTATAAAGGGGATATCTATAAAATGCATAAGAATCGCCTCTAGGATAACCTCTCAACTGTGAAATCTCTCAGCCACTGACACTTTATTTTGTCTCATCTCTCTCTTCCCCCTTTCAGTTGAGAAGGTTTTCTCAATCCCTTGATGCTGAGCCCCAGTTCATTCTAGGATTTCTGTCCCACGATGCCAGGGAGGTTTATACTCCTGGAAGTCATGTCCCACGTAGAGAGGGGAGGGGTGAAAAACCCGAAATTTTAAAGGGAAAAGAATTACATGCTTAACGTCATCTCATAAATAGTGAAGGGAAACAAGCAGAGGATTGGCAGGCTTGAGTCTTGGGTTCTAGTTCTGACTCTTTCTAACTGAACCTGTGTTTTCAGGTCTCTGGACTTCGGGGGACTCACCACTCCACTGAACATTTGCTGGCCAGTGTCTGAGCTTTGTTATATCATGTCATGTCTTCAGGTATCAGATTCTTCATCCCCATAGTCAAACAAGTTTTGAAAAAAGAACTTAGTCTTCAGATTAATATGAGGGCAATTTTCAGTACAGCAGAAATCTTAGTCGGTGTTTACTGTGAGATGTGTGCCCATATGGCCCTTTGCTGGGGTTACATATTTCCTTTTCTCACCCACAAACATGTTACAAAACAGCTATTACCCAGAAAAATTGGGATGCTTTTAACCCGTTTCTCCAGGGATGAAGTTCTTTTTCATCACAACACGTCCTCTCTACCTGAAAATGCTTATTGCTTTTTTTTAAAAAAATATGATATTGGTTTTTAAAAGTGAAGCTATATAATAAGAAGTGAATAAGATGTAAAAAAAAAAAATGTTCTTGCATACTTAACAATGATGGACCATTCTCCCGATGGCATGAATTTTTTCCTCTCACTTGTGATCTTTAAATTACAGTGTTTTTCAACTTTAAATGAAATTTGGGTTGAACCATTTATTGTTTCCATAATGTTGTAGTATTGACAGGTACATTGTAGACATGTGAACAATACAAAATAATAGGAAGAATGAAGGAAAGCTATAGCCCTGCTACTTCTAATTTTTTTCCATTAAATGTAAATATGTTTTCTCTTATTATATGAATAAACCATATCTGCTCACTGAAAAAATTCCAAAGTATAAAAATGTGAGGCTTAGGAAGTAAAACCTCTCTCATCCCATCCAACTAGAGATACCCATTATTTTTTTTTTTTGCATGGGCAGGTACTGAGAATCGAACCGGGGTCTCTGGCATGACAGGCAAAAGCTCTGCCTATTGAGCCACCATGGCCTCCCCCATTATTTTTAATATATAGCTTTCTAGACTTAATTATATTAATATACATGCATATGTGCACATCTATGTATATATTTAGAATAGATTATACTACATATCCTATTTTCAATCTTCATTTTACACTTAATGATATATCTTAATATCTCCTCCACCTATCTATCTCATTTTTGTAAGTAAGTGGAGTAATAAAACATGCCATCATCCATAACTGTCTACTAGTGTTAGACATTTTGTTTTCAGTTCCTTGCTATTAAACTCATGCTGCAAGGAACATAAGTATCTTAACATCCTTGTATAGATATATCTGAACAGCGAATTCTTTTCTTTTCGATTATTTTATTTTATTTTTTTAAATACCAAAAAACACCAAACAAATGCAAACATTCCTATTTTGATCATTCCGTTCTACATATATAATCAGTAATTCACAATATCATCACATAGCTGCATATTCATCATCATGATTATTTCTTGGAACATTTGCATCTATTCAGAAAAAGAAATAAAACAAAAACAGAAAAAAAGTTGATACATACCATACCCCATACCCCTCCGTTTCATTGATCACTAGCATTTCAAACTAAATTTATTTTAACATTTGTTCCCGCTATTATTTATTTTTATTCCGTACGTTCACTCGTCTTGAACAGTGAATTCTAAATGTGATTGTTGAATCCATAACGTTTTAACTTGATATATCACTCTGTAGAAAGTTTGTATACATTTACACTCCCTCTAAGGGTACATGAGAATGCATGATTTACAATCCCTCACCAAGCATTTGCCTCTGTCATAGACTGCAAAAGTTATTTTCTCCAATTTGATGTTTGTGTTTAAGTGGATGATGTGTTTTTGCCATACAGAGTTTTCATTTTGTGTGTGTGTAAATGAAAGTTTATTGATGAAGACACAAGGTCAAGCTTCTCCCAACTCCCCCTCCCCAAGGACAAGTTCCAAGGAGAACAAAAGAATGGCAGGCATTCTTAGGGCAACATTTATCACTACCTCCCCTGCCCCCATTTCTCTCCAAAGTCCCAAGCTTCACAACACATACACATGGAACAGGCTTGGGAGAGGACACTCAGGGAATCTCTGACCAGCAAAAGAGTTCTGGGTGTGTGCTTGCTTCCCTTGCCTTTTGTGTTGATGCCAGCTGGCAGTTACAAAGGCATATGGAGATAGAGGGGCGCGCAATACAAGGCAACTGCCACTCCACTTCTCCAATTTAAGCAAACTTGAAACAGGTCAAAAGGGAAGCTGCAGTGGAGTAATAGATTCTGTCTTCGGAAGAGACATTCCTTCCTAAGTCTGCTCAGATGTGCAAAGAGTTCATGGATTGACTCAGTCAGGCCAATCCATGAACTGAAAACAATATTGGTGGATTCTGAAAGAAGCCTAGTTTGGGGGATTGATGGATATATCCTGGTACAAAATTGAATTGTCTCCTTGTACCAACACACATTCTTCCTTCTGGAACTACAGTTTGCTTTGAGATGTATTTGTAGTGTGAATCTTCTTCACTGCTTGTATTCAACTTCATGAATGATTCTCCAACAAAGGAACTTTATCAATCTGCTTTTCCACTCCACACACCATCCACCTACCCGCCTCCCCCACACAATCCTGTGCTATTAAAAATAAATCTTGTGCTATTAAAAATAATCCTGTACCACACAATCCCCCATGTGCCTGAGGAGTGGTGAGTGCAGGGCATACTTCCTTTCCCCACCTCAACAGTTCTCTTGGAGATTATCAAGGTTTAAGAACTGCTTTGGGGGGAATTTTCATTTTTTACATAGTCACGTTTGTCTTTCCTTTTAAGGTTTCAGCATTGGCACTTTTCTAAGTCAGTCCTGTTCTATATAATCTTATAATACTATCTTCCAGTGTTTTCTTTTACATTGTTGAGGTCATACGTGCAGTTACTTCTTTCTTTTTCTCCCCTCTGGAAAGCAATTTGAAACAAACCACACCATCCAGAAAGTTTTATACCAGTTTATATTCCCAGCAGCAGTGACTCAAAGTACACCTTTTCACAGAGATTGACCACAGTGCATATGGTCATTTTCAGTATTTTAAATATTTGCTATTTTCCTATTTTACTTCACATTTCCTTTATTTCTCATGAAGCCAACAGTTTAAAATACGTTTACTTACAATTTTTATTTCTTCTTTTGGAAACTATTCAGTGATATGTTTGTCATTGGGGAGGGGGGAGGCTCCTGCTGCTGCTTCTTCTGTTTTGATCTGCAAGAGCTCTTCATAATTTGCACCTACATTTGCAACATAGTCCGGAAAAAGAATGTTTAGGACATGGACGCCCGTTCCAATTATTATGTTGCAAATATCTGGAATAGCATTTTTTTTAATTTTTAAATTTTATTTTTTTAAATACCAAAAAACACCTAACAAATGCAAACATTCCTATTTTGATCATTCCGTTCTACATATATAATCAGGAATTCACAATATCATCACATCGTTGCATATTCATCATCATGATCATTTCTTGGAACATTTGCATCTATTCCGAAAAAGAAATAAAATGAAAACAAAAAAAATTATACAAAAACAGAAAAAAGATTTATACATAGACTAGCATTTTTAATTGGATGGGGGTCTGGTGATGAGGCCTCGGATTGCGCAGTCATGATGGTTCACCACAGTGAGCACCAAGGGAAGAGTTTATGGTAAATCCCAATGCAAGAAAGGCCAGCTTCAGCAGCAAGTCACCACAAGGCGTGACTCAACTTCACGCTGCCATCATCTGGTGGTGTGAGTACCAGCTCAGGCGGGAAAGGGTCAGAAGGGAAAAACCAATAGACCAAAGAATGGCTAGAATGAAAGAGAATCCTGGGGCCCCTCTGGGCACGTGATGCTCTGTAATATGCTTATGGGAAAGGCTTGGAGATGGCCATGGAGTGGTAGAGTGTTTATTGTCTCTGCTTTGATTTTCCTGTGCTATGCATGAATGAGGACAGAGAAATAAATACATAAAACACTGGTCAATATAACAGAAATGTATTTCCTGAAATCAGAGACCTAGAATCATTGACGAGTTCTGGCTCCCATCACTCCCTTACCCCACCTACACCCCCACTCCCCACCCAACCACCGACCCCCAGTAATCCAAGACTAGAGCATTTCACTTATCCATGGCAACCGGGGTAATACAGACAATAAGCCATTTTTCTATGGCACTCCTTGCCTATAATGCTGAAACTCTCAAAACTTGTGTGAGTTTGCACCTCTGCAATCTCAAGTTCTGGATTTGGAATCCTGACCCTCTCCCAGCTCAGCCTAGCCATGGTATAGCAGCAGCATTTATAATTCTAGGCTTCATTACAAGGTTGACACACAAAGAACAAGAATCTGATGTTTTCATCCCACCTGAACAAATATCTATTGGCATCTGCGCTTTATCTCAGTATTGGGCAGTCATAGCAGGAAATATCTCCTTTTTACACATGCTACGAGTTCGTAGTCACAAAACAGAAAAAGATGAAGACTCAATATTAGAACTTCGTCATTATTTGCTGCACGTTTGTTTGTTATGTGCCTACTAAGAGCACTCTTATTTAAAAGTTTCTTGCTTATTTTAGGAGAATTGTCAAATGTTCAGCAAGGCAATCAAGGTGTGTCCATTCACCTTCATGGCTTTTGGGTTTCCAGGTAGACCAACGTTCAATCTGAGCCACCGCCCTCCCGCCCCCCAGCTGTCTACCAGCAACAGCAAATCAGCTGGACGGTAGTGGCCACAGGTGGTGACTTTTTCCTCATTCCTGAACCTCGGAGCCACTACTAATAAACCACATAATGCATGTCAAACAGAATTAGGTAAACAATACGGTCTCTGCTGTTTGCAGTCTTCCTGAGAAGGCTGGTGATTTTCCACTACCTTAGATGAAGAGGGTGACCTCATCAACCATGTTCAGGATAGAAAAGCGTGGCCAAACCTCTATGCGGTTATGAGGGAGGCATATATATATTTTCCCATCTTTGTCCCTGTTTCACTTACTTGATTTCCATAAGACAGAACTGTGATCAGTCTTATCTATTGCTGAGGTTATGTCAAGGGAACAAAGAGGGGTGGGGAGAGAATGAGGAGAAATATACAGAGTTGGGATGTCAGGAAAGCACCAGCCTGCAAATGGTGTAGTATAACCTTGCAGAAACAGTGAAAAAGTCCACTTTTACCTGAAGCAGCACAGGAGAGTAATGTCTTACTTCCTTTATGCTATAGTTATGATCGAAAAATATCGTTACATGGTCTGAGGTTATAAACTCTGGGAGAGGTAAGTGTGTCCATGTAGGGAAACCACTAGACACACTTAATTACACTCGCCTGACCCTGACTTGCACACTAACTAGGGCAAAAGGGTAGGAGACTGCTGGAGGGGGGATGATCTGCAACTGCAAGAGAGGGAAAGGAAGGAGCTGCTTGGGGAAGTCTGTATCACTGAGAATAGAAACAATTCTTTTTTGGACAGGAAATAAATGATTCATACATGGGGTGACATTACATTAATCAACACATGAATACACATTAAACTTGGACTATCCCACAATGGAGCTGTTTCTTTTCATACACATCAGCAGCCCACTCTCCCATGCCCTATAAATTTTTTGTGAAGTTTTGTATAATTTAACCATTGTTTTTCTTCTATAATTTCAGAATTACAATATGCTTAATTCTGTTGTTGTTTCTTTTTAGCCTGAAAACTAACCCCCAAATTTCCATTTCCTTTTCTAACAATAATATTAGGGCATAATAAATACGTTTACTAATAATTTCTCAGGTTTCCTCTTTTTTCATAAGCAGCTATTTAGCCACATAATCATTTTGCAAATAACACGTGATGTTGATTTTTAATCCCCCTTATCTCGCTTGCACTGTTTTTCAATGAAGTGTTTTCCCTAGAACTTCTTAGAACCCAGCATTGAGTTTGCAATTTATTTCCCCTACTGATATATTTGTTTTTAACTTTCGCTTTGGCCTTTGTTCAGATGTGTGTTATAAGGTCAATAAATCATTGTTGGATACATGCACCTCTTCTGAGTTCGTTTTCAAAAGCAAGGAGTCAGACAGTGATCCTGGAGAGTAATCCTGTCTGTGATGCAAACTTTGTTTACCAGAGGGTCAGCCTTTACAGAAAAACACTTATAAGACTGAAGGTGAATTCAATGCAGAACAACAACAGCCCCAGATCATTCCAAGGGCCTTGGTTCATTGTTATGGTGATGGCCGCACGTTGAGGGTCTCTGCAGGTGCCAGAGCTCCGGAAGGTGAAGGAAGGCTTCCATTCCTTAATTTTGGGCAGAACCAGCTTCTGGCCCGACATCTTTTTCCGGAAGTCTGAAACTTTGGAAAGGAGAGTGTCATGTGTAGACCCCTTTTCTCTGAGGACTGGGAAGTGGTGGCTGGCTGGCTGGCTGAGTGTCCTCTCAAGAACAGAGGGGGCACTTACTAGGATATTTGGAGGGAGCAGGGGCAATGACTGCCATTTTGCCAAATGAAAGTTTGAGGCAATGAACAGGCCCTCCAGAATAGCCGCTGTGGTAGTCGCTAGAGAAGCCTGTTCCTGAGCTCATCACAAGGAGCCCAGCCCTGGCCATGTGTGCCCTTAGGGTCCCAGGAGGAGGAACTCCCCAGTCCTTTGCTACCTTGCCAGAAGTCTGCAGAGCTTCCGAGATAACCAGCCCAGGTCCCCTCCTCTCTTTGTTTCACTAATCATTGACTCTTGGGGACATTGGCTCTGAGCAGGCAGGGTCTGGAAGCCTCTTTACCAACCTTTATCTCCAACACAGTCTTATCACTTTCTACCAAGATTCATAGCCCTGTAAATACGCTTCTTATCTCCTCTGCTAGAGCTGGATCTGCAGGAGGGATCCATGCCTAAGTCCTTTAAGTCCCCAGTGCCTACTGCTGGGCTTCAGACACATTTTTATTAAATGGGTAAAGCAAAATGTGAGTGTGGCTGTAGAAGCATCATGAAGTGTTAGAGTGAATGGTTAAAACAGTGCCAATGCGGTCCCTCCAACATTGGACAATAATCGTTACTTCTGGTGTGTCACCAACAAAGCCTCCTAGTGTGGACATATTGCCTCTAATTGAGGCAACCGCTTTGCGAAATAAATATAAAACCTCCTTTCTACACAGGAAGAGGCGGGTGCTTGGAGAATTCAGGCGACTTGCCTAAAGCCACATAGCTGAGTTGTGGCAGAGCCCAGCAGTACCTTTGTCTCCAAGGTCCTTGGCCTGTGCCCTGAGTGGAGCTACCTCCCTGAGTTGCTGGAGAGGTACAAAATAATTGAGATTGCAGTCAGGGCTACTCAAGTCAATGTCCAGTCCAGTAAAACAGGCTGTGCAGAAGGTGGGGGCTCTCCTTAACTTTAAGGTCACTGCACAACCCTGTAGGGTGAGAGCAAGGGCCTCGGCAGGCTGTCATCCCTTAGCCTGGAGGTTGCATTGGTCCCACATCTGAGGTTGGCCCTATTCAAGGGTGGCATGGCACACAACTGCTAACCATCCACTCTGCCTGCCTCTTACCCAGCTGCTCTAAAAAGCCATCAGAACAGGTATGGCTGGTAGTGGGGGAAAAACTCATCAGAACTCAAAATGAGCCCTTCCGAGGCAGGAAAAATGTAATATGGAAATGATATGAGATTGCCGTTATCCTCCCCTAATTCTGCCTCTGGTTCAGATTCCCTCTGAAATCTGCAGAACTGTCAGGAGTTTTTGTTGTTGTTCTTAATGCAATTTTATTAGATATTCGCACACCATAAAATTCATCCAAAGTATATAATCAATGGCTATTGGTATCATCATATTGTTGTGCATACATCACCACAATTTTAGAACATTCTCCTTACTCCAAAATAATAATTAAAAAATTGAAATAAATAAAAAAGAAAACGCAAAACATCCCATATCCCTTATCCCGCTCCCCCCACCCCATTATCGACCCCTAATATTGGTGTGGCATATGTGTTACTGTTGATGAAAGAATATTAAGTTATTACTGTTAACGATAGTTCATAGCTTGCAATAGGTGCATTTCCCCCCACACACCTATTATTATTAACTCATTATAATAATGTCATACATTTGCTCTAGTTCATGAAAGAACTTTTTAATATTTGTACCATTAATCACAGCTATCAGCCACTGCAAGATTCACTGAATTACACATTCCCATGTTTTAAACTCTAGGTTTCCTTCCGCTGATATACATGACTCTGAACTTCCTCTTTCAACTATACCGACACGACTCACAACTGTTAATTACGGTCACAATACCATGCTACCACCACCTCTATCCATTTCCAAACCTTCAAATTCAACCTAGTAAAAATTCTGTACAGCATAAGTCACCTTTCCCCATTTTCTAACCTCATTCTATCTTGCCAAGACTGTTTAATCAGAGCCCATGGCAGCTCTTGGCCTTCCCCCAGTGAAGCCCTAGGAGGAATGAATGGTGGTTTCTCTGCTCTACCCCTGGAATGATCTGCTTCTTATTCTTCACCGGCCTGCCAGAGTCCAGAAGCGACTACACTGCAGCCTCCAATGCCTAAACCTGGTGTGACCCACTCCCACCCCACAGTGTACACATGAAGTATATACTTAACCCAGGGGAAAACCTGTGTTTCTAGGAAGAAGGGTTTGCTCATCACCCTCTGGGCAGCCACGAAGGCTTTAAGAATGAGAAGAACTGACACCACTATGGACAGATTACTTAGAAAACTCTGGTTTAATCTGTTAGCTAACGCTGCCTATTTCTCCGGATCTCCGATTGCTTAGCTGCTGAGGAAACAAGACTGCTGGAAATCCAGGAGGTGAGGCATGAGGGGAGAAGGAGGTGGGATGATTTTATGCTGCTCACAGTCAAGCAGAGTGCTGCAGTGGCTAAGAGGGCGGTCTCAGAGGCAAGGGTTCAGGTCCTGGTTTAATCATACATACCATTGTGTCATGGGTTAAATTGTGTCCCCCCAAAAAGATATGTGCAAGTCCTAATCTAGGTCCCTTGAATGTGACCTTGTCTAGAAATTGGGTCTTAGAAGACGTGATTAGTTAAGAGGAGGCCCACATTAATCCAATATGACTAGTGTCCTAGTTGTACACAAAAGAGACAGATAAGGGGTCATGGGTCCCATGTGATGATAGAGGCAGATGTTGGAATGATACATCTGTAAGCCAAGCAACCCAAGGAGGGCTGGCAAACCACCAGGAGCTAGAACAGGCAAGAAAGGATTCTCCTCTACATGGTTCAGAGAGAGCATGGCCATGCTGATACCTTGATTTCGGACTTCTGGTCTCCACAAATGTAAGAAAATAAATTTCTGTTGTTTTAAGACCCCAAGTTTGTGGTTCTTTGTTATAGCAACCCTAGGAAACTAAGATACTCTCCCACCTTGGACAGGTTACATAGTCCTAATTTCCTTTGTCTCTAAAGTAGGGGTAAAAGCAGAACCTACCTCATTTGGTAGCCGTATGTACTGAATAGAATAATATACAAAAAGCATTTAGTACATAGTATATGCTCAAAGCTCCTGTGTATTATCAACCAGGTATGATGGTTAATTTTATGCATCAGTTTGAGTAGATTATGGTGTCCACTCGTTTGGTCAAGCAAGTGCTGGCCTGAGTGTTAGATATTTCATAGATGGATTTGCATCTGTAATCAATTGATTATATCTATGGCTGATTGCATCTACAGTCAACAAAGGAGATTGACCTCAGTAACATAGGGAGTCTCCTCATCCAATAAGTTGGAGGTCCTAAAAGCCAGAACTCAGGATTTCAAAATCAGAAAAAGACTTTCTATATCAACTTCAGTTAGCCAGCTTCCCCTGACATCAGCTTTATTGGAACTTCCAGCTTGTGGCCTGCCCTGTGAAATTTGTACTTGCCAGCCCCATGGTCACATGAACCAATATCTTATAATAAATCTCTAGGTAACCATGTATTTGATCCTTAGAAAATTTTTGTCAAGCTATAATGAAATTGGCTGGTTGTTTCTAAATACATGAAAGTTGATGAAGAAGAGGATTAGCTCGTGGATTCAAATTCCTAGCCCAAGTGCAACAGGAAAGACATGAAATTTCTATGTGCTCTGAAAGAAATTCTTATTTCTTGTAGCCAAAGGCTAAAGATTTCTGGAAATCAAATGCAGAGTCTCTTTATGTGAGTAGCTGAATTACAATGCAAATTGAAATCCCAACCTTGCCAGGTGTCTGCTGTTAAAGTGAGGGCATTGACTGGGAAGGAATGGGATCCTGAAAATTGGAAGGGTATGTGCGGACTCATCACAATGATGGTGGGGACACTCAACACCTAAATTCTGCTGAGTCCTCTTTGCCAGATAAACCTGTAATAGCCTCCCCTGAAAAAATATCCCTTCCCACCCGGTTGGAGCAGATTAACCCTGCTTTGCCCTATAAGTTATAATTTCCTTCCATGAGGAAGCAGTCTTACCAGGTACACCTGAGATAATTAATCCTAATTTTCTAAATGAAACTGAAATGGAATCCCCTGAGGTAGTTGACTTCAGGACACTGCTAATTCTTTCAGGACCCAGCCCTACCACCTATCTTTGTTTCCCAGTAGATCCAAAAGATGAGATACAAAGTATGACCCATGAGGAGGTGGGCACTACAAAAGAACTGCATGATTTTTCCAATTAATGCAGAGAAACATCAAGGGAATAAGTGTGGGGAATGGATATCAAGGGTATGGGGTGATGGTAGAAGGAAAATAAAGTTGGATCAGGCTGCATTTATCAAATATGGGGCCACTAAGCAGAGATTCTAGATTCATTGCTGTCTCCAAATGTTTGGTTAGTTGGTTGGTTGAAACATGAACCAAAAAGTGTTCTACACTAAATCAAGTCAAAATGCCAGAACTGCCGTGGTATAATATAGATGACGGTATCTAAAGGTCCAGGGAGCCTGGAATGTGGGAGTGGATTTATTGTGTAAAATGGGCATGTCCAGAGGACACATCTTTCACCGTGACTTGGAGAAATCCCTGAGGAGTTCTGGGTTCACTCCATTCTACAGGTCAAATACTACAGTGGGAAATACTACTGCTGAACTTGCACCCTTAAATAAAATGGGTATAACCACATTCTTGGTTGCCAGGAACCAGGTGGCCACACTTAATCAACAAAGAAAAGGTGGGTGGGTTACTGTAACGGACAGCACAGTCAAAGATTAATCAGAGTCTGACTCAGAAACCGTTGGGTTGGCTGGTTGATCATGGGATACCTAGGAGTTAAATAGATGGACAGTCTACTACAATCTTACTTGATCTCTAAAAGTAGAAGAGTTTTAGGTCAAGTAAACAAAAGTCTAACTTAAATCACAAAAACAGAGTCATGGCTTTCAATCAATTCTCAGATTTGAATTTATAGACCCAAAACCCTTTGATAAAGGAAAGGCCAGTTTTTCTTGGAGAAGGACCCTGCTGCACTGCCAAAAATCTATACTGTTAATCTTTCTGCCAGCTTTCCCCAAAGAGACCTGTGGCCTTTTGATTTATGATTGTATATAGGGGAGAAGGAAATGAGCAGACATTTTGAGAATTACAGAACGCTGGATCTGAACTGACACTAATTTGAGGAGACCAAAATGTCACTGCGGTCAACCAGTCAGATTAAGGGCTTATGGAAGTCAGCTGATCAATGGAATTTTAGTTCAGTTTCATCTCACAGCAGGTCTGGGGGCTCTCCGCACCCATTCTATGGTTATTTCCCCAGTTCTGGAAAGCATAATTGGAATATACATACTCAGCAACTGGTAGAATACTCACTTTGGTTCCATGACCTATAGTAATAGAGACTGTTAAAATAGGAAAGGCCAAGAAGAAGCCACTAGAACTGCTTCTACCTAGCAAAAGAAACAAAAAACAAAACAAAAAAACCACATTCCCGGAGGAACTGCAGTAGTGCCACCATGAAGGACTTAAAGGATGGAGGTTGATTCCCACCACATCCACATTCAACCCTCCTGTTTGGTCTGTACAGAAAATAGACAGATCTTGAAGGATGACAGCAGATTATTGTAAATTTAACCAGATGGTGGTTTCAGTTACAGCAGTTGTTCCAGATGTGCTATCATTGCTTGAACAAATCAGTACCTCCCCTGGTCCTGGTATGCAGCTATTGGTCTGGCAAATGCTTCAGTCTGAATACTGAGTAAAGACCACCAGAAGCAGTTTGTTTTCAGCTGGCAAGACCATAATATATCAGCACTGTCTGTCTCATGGGTAGATCAACTCTCCAGCCCTATGTCATAATCTAGTCAGCAGGAAACTCGATCACCTTTCCCTTCTACACAATATCACACTGGTCTGTTACGTTGATGACATCCTGCTGGCTGGACCCAGTGAGCAAGAAGCAGTAATCACTCTACATTTACTGGTAAGATATTTTCATGTCAAAGGGTGGGAAAGAAATCCAACAAAAATCCAGGGGCCTTCTACCTCAGTAAAGTGTTTAGAAATACAAGTGTGTGGGGCCTCTAGAGATATACCTTCTGGGTTATATCTGGCTTCTCCTACAACCAAAGAAGAGGCACCATGCCTGGTTGGCTTCTTTGGATTTTGGAGGCCATGTATTTGGGTGTGCTACTCCAGCCCATTTACTGAGTGACCTGTAAAGCTGCTAGTTTTTTTAAAAAAATTTTTATTGATAAAACTTAACATACGAGCATACAGACATTCTTAACATATCAACATTTCATACATGGTGTACAGTCAATAGCTCACAATATCATCACCTTGTTGTGTATTCATCATTATGATCATTTTTTTAAAACACTTGCATCACTCCAGAAAAAGAAATAAAAAAGACAAAAATTCATACATACCATACCCTTTACCCCTTCCTCTTATCGGCCACAGTATGAAAGTGTATCTTTAACTCCCGGATGACATTCCTATTTTGGATTTGACATTTAAATGTATTGGCATAATTTTTTTTAATTAATTAAAAAAAAAAGAAATTAACACAACATTTAGAAATCATTCCATTCTACATATGCAATCAGTAATTCTTAATATCATCACATAGATGTATGATCATCATTTTGTATTGGCATAATTTTTGATGCAGGAATGCTTTGCATTTCTATGTGATTTATCTAAAGCTGCTAGTTTTGAGTAGGGACTGGAACAAGAGGAGGCTCTGCAACAGGCCCAGGTTGCTGTGCAAACTTCTCTGCCACTTGGGCTATATAATCCAGCAGATCCAATGGTGCTAGAAGTGTCAGGGGCAAATATAGATGTGGTTGGAGCCTTTGGCAGGCCCCTCCGGGAAAATCAAGGGCAGATCCTTAGAATTTTGGAGCAAAGCCTTGCCATCTTTTGCAGTTAGCTACTGTACTTTTGAGATACAGCTTTTGGCTTTCTATTGGGCCTTAATAGAGACCACATGCTTAACCATGGGTCACCAAGTTACCATGAGGCCTGAGTTGCTCATCATCAACTGGGTGTCATTGGACCCACCAAGCTAAATGGAGTAGTTTATACAAGATTAACCTTCAGCATATCCTGGAGGAACAGATAAGTTACACAAGGAAGTGGCTCAAATGCTCATGGTCCTACTCCTGCCACATTAGATTCTTTCCCAGCCCATTCAATGGCCTCTTAGGGAGTTCCTTATGAACAGTTGACTGAGGAATAGAAAACTCAGGCCTGGTTTACAGTTGGTTGTGCAGGAAATACAGTTATCACCCAAAAGTGGATAGCTGCTGCACTGTAGCCTCTTTCAGGGTCATTCTTAAAGGACAGTTGTGAAGGGAAATACTACAAGTGGGAAGAATTTTGAGCAATTTCTCAAATTTTGGCCATTTCTCCTTCCATTTGTATACTGATCCGTGGACCATGGCCAAAGCTTGTTGACAAGGAAGTCTGGGGGAAAGTTACGTGGATGGACCTTTCCAAATGAACAAAAAAACCCATAAAGATATTTGTGTCCCATGTGAATGCTTACCAAAGGATGACCTCAGTAGAGGTGGATAAAATGACCTGTACTGTGGATTCTAGTCAGCCTCTTTCCTCAGTCACCCCTGTCATTGCCTAGTGGGCTCATGAACAAAGTGGCCATGATGGTAGGGATGGAGGTAAAGCATGGTCTCAGCAACATGGATTTCTACTTACCAAGGGCAAACTGGTAGACTACTGAGTGCCCAATCTGCCAGCAACAGAGACCAACATTCAGTCTGCAATATGGCAGCATTTCCTGAGATACTACCTGGTGGTTGGTTGATTACATTGAACCACTTCCATCATGGAAACAGCAGCATTTTGTCACCAGAGTAGACACTTGTTTTGGACACAGATTTGCCTTCCCTGCGCACTATACTTTTGCCAAAACTACCGTCTGTGGACTTATAGAATGCCTTACCCACTGTCATGGTATTCTACACAGCATTGTTCCTGATCAAAGAACTGACTTTATGGCAAGTAAAGTGTGGCAATAAGCCCATGCTCATAACATGCCTTACTATGTTCCCTATTAATCTGAGGCAGCTAGATTGATAGAACAGTAGAATGGCCTTTTTAAGACTCAATTATAGTGCTAACTGGGAGGCAATACCTTGTAAGGGCTGGGGCAGTGTACTAGTCAGGGTTCTCCAGAGAAACAGAACAGACAGAATATACATATGTGTTTGTGTGTGTGTGTGTGTCTGTGTTTTGGTTTGCTAAAGCTGCCAGAAAAACAATATACCAGAAGTGCATTGGCTTTTTTTTTTTTTTTTCCATCACACAGATGTGTATTCATCAGCAGGATCATATTTAATACATTTGCATTACTCCAGAAAATGAAATTAAAAGGTAAAAGAAAACCCCAAACGTCTCATAACATATTATCCCTCCCTCTTACTGACCACTAGTATTGCAATCTATACAATTTTAAAGACTTACAATTGAGGTAATTAACTAAGACAGTGTAGTATTGACAGATTATAATAAGAGAGTCAGTGGAACAAAAGAAAACATTGTGAAGTTGATCCATACAAACACAGACAACTATTTCTTTGCAATATACTTATCAATCATTATCAGAGATCAGAGCTACTGGATTTCAGTTCCACAACTTCAGGTACTTCCTTCTGGTTATTCTAAAGCATTATACTTTCCAGGGTGAAAATTCTGTTGTTGATTAAAAGATGATAAATCATTGAGGGCTTTTCCAAATAGATTGCTGAAGTAGGACTTCATTCCTTTGTGAGTTAATACATGTTGAATCACTCAGGAACTATGAGTACAATCTTCTGGCAATTTATGACATATAATACCATTCTTTTGAGTATGAGAATTCTGCTTCAATGACATGATGGTAGATATTTCTTTCTTGCAGATATGATGCACAGATGGTATTTCTTGTTCTTTGACACTACCTTCCCTGCCTGAAAGAACTGAATTCTGGTTTTGAAAAAATCCAATTCCTTCTTCCCGCTGTTCCTCCCCTTGAACCAACTTTGAAGCTACATCTGATTGACAGGCCTGATATCCCACTGAGAACAGATGACTGATATTCTCCAGCATCACATCTCTGACCAGCCTTCTCTGGGATGAATCCAGCATGACCCACGCTGCCTGAGTAAATTCTATAACTACATCTTTCAATTTCACTAACTCCAGTGGCTGCATGGTCAACAGCTCAGCTGAGAATTGTCTTCCTCTGGGTTTACACTCACAACAAGATAAGCACTGGGTAAGCAAAACGATGGTGCTTTCATCAAATTGCACACTCAGAGGTTCTTTACCAGTCTAGAAAAGGTAACATTTTCATGGAGGACTCTCCTTTAATGAAGTTGACAGTGTGATCAGTATTGCACGTGGCCCAAGTACTCCACGACCTATGGGCGCCTCCTCCATGGGTCCCACAGGAAGAAATTGCTTAGTCCATTGGCTTTTATAAAGGGAATTTATTAAGTTACAAGTTTATAGTTCTATGGCTATAAAAATGTCCAAACTAAGGCATCCAGATAAAGGTACCTTAACTCAAGAAAGGGCTGGTGATGCTCAGGGTTTCTCTCTCAGCTGGGAATGCACAAGGCAGTATCTGCTAGCTTTTTCTCCCAGCTTCTCATTTCAAATGGATTCCCTGGGAGCATTTTCTTTCTGCATCTCTAAATATCTCTGTATGTGTCAGCTCTGAAGCTTTTTCCAAAATTGGTTACCTCTTAAAGGATTCCAGTAAGCAGATTAAGACCTACATTGAATGGGTGGAGACACATCTCCATGAAAACCACTTAATTAAAAGGTCCCACCCACAACTGGGTGGGTCACATCTCCATGGAAACAACTTAAAAAAAGATCCCATCCAACAATTTATTGAATCAGAATTAAAGAACATGGCTTTTCTGGGGTACCCAATAGTTTCACACCAGCACAATAAGTAAATATTAAGAGATTGATTCTAGGAATAAGGTTATGTGACTGTGGGGATTGGCAAGTCCAAGTTCCACAGGGCACTTCACAAACTGGAAATGCCTATGAAGATGACACTGACTTCCCCAGGAGAAGCAGGCTAACTGAATTAGATATAGAAATTCTTTCTGACTGCTGAAATTCTTAGCTCTTGCTTTTTTGTTTTTTTAAAAATATTTTTATTGTAAACAACAAACAAACATACAAACATTCTTGACATACAAGCATTCTTGACATGTTTACAACCAATGGCTCACAATATCATCATATAATTGTGATGATCATTTTTTTCCAAACATTTGCATCTCTCCAGCAAAACAAAGAAAAAAGAAAAAAGAAAAACTCATACACGTCATACCCCTTACCCCTCCCTGTCACTGACCACTAGTATTTCAATCTACTCAATTTATTTTTTATTTTTTATTAATTAACGGAAAAAAAGAAATTAACCCAACATTTAGAAATCATACCATTCTACATATGCAATCAGTAATTCTTAACAACATCACATAGATGCATGATCATCGTTTCTTAGTACATTTGCATCGGTTTAGAAGAACTAGCAACACAACTGAAAAAGATATAGAATGTTAATATAGAGAAAAAAATAAAAGTAATAATAGTAAAAACAAAACAAAACAAAAACCTATAGCTCGGATGCAGCTTCTACTCAATTTATTTTAACCTTTGTTCCCCCTATTATTCATTTATTTATCTATATTTTTTACTCATCTGTCCATACCGTAAATCAAAGGAGCATCAGATACAAGGTTTTCACAGTCTCATAGTCACATTGAAAAATCTGTTATTATACAATCATCTTCAAGATGGCTACTGGAACACATCTCTCAGTTTCAGATACTTCCCTCTAGTCACTCTAGTACACCATAAACTAAAAAGGGGATATCTATATAATGCATAAGAATAACCTCCAGGATAACCTCTCAACTCGGTTTGAAATCTCTCAGCCACTGACACTTTTATTTTGTCTCATTTCTCTCTTACCCCTTTTGGTAGAAAAGGTTTACTCAATCCCTTGATGCCGAGTCCCAGCTCATCCTAGAATTTCTATCCCACGTTGCCAGTGAGGTTTATACCCCCAGGAGTCATGCCCCACGCGGTGGGGGAGGCGGGGCAGTGAGTTCGCTTTCTGAGTTGTCCTCAGTTCTTACTTTAAAACCTCTAACTGATTAGATGAGAAGTCTCCTCTCATTGCTGAAGGCAATCTCTTCTATTGATTGTAGATGTAATCAGCCCTGGATGCAATCAAATGACTACAATTTATATCAATCAATGAAATACCCTCACAGTAATAATCAGGCCAGTGCTTCCTTGACCAAACAACTGCATCCTATAACCTAGTGAAACGGACATATGAAATTAACCATAATAGGCAGTGTTTTCCAGAAGGCTGCATATGCTCTAAATCAATGCCCAGTCTACAGTGCTGCTTCTCCCACAGCCAGGATTCATGGCTCCAGGAATCAAGGGGTGAAACTGGGGGTGGCACCACTTACTATTACCCTAGTGATACAAAAGTAAAATTTTTGCTTCATGTCCCTAAGATCTTATGTTCTTTTGGTCTAGTGGTCTTAGTTCCAAAGGGAGTAGTGCTTCCCCTAGGAAACAGAGCAATCATTCCATTGAACTGGACTGCCATCTGGCACCTTTGGGCTCCTCATGCCTCTGAATCAATCAGCGAAGAAGAGAGTTACTAGGTGATCCGTCCTGATTACCAAAGGGAAATTAGACTGCCACGGCAAAATGGAGATAAGGAAGATTATGCCTGGAATACCGGAGATCCCCTAGGGCATCTCTTAATACTGCCATGCCCTGTGAATAAAGTCAGTGGGAATCCACAGCAGACAGGACTACTAATGGCCACATCCTTCAGGAATGAAGGTTTGGGTCACCTTACCAGGTAAGGAACCAGGACCAGCTGAGGTACTTATTGAGGTTAAAGGGACTGTGGAATGGGTAATGAAAGAAGATATAAATACCAGCTATGACTACTTGCAGATACAAGGGCTGTAGTTGCTATGAGAATTTCTTCCTGATATTTTTTATGAATATATATATATTCATATTCATATATATATATATATATATATACATATATAGGGCAAATCCTTTTGTTTTTTTCCCTATATTATCTCCTTTTCTTGTAAGTTTTATTAACATTACATCATAGTATTTAAGTTATAAGATATTAAGGATAAGAGTGGCTATCACCCGAGGACTTGCATCCTTATGTGGGGAAACGGTGGGTACGATTTTTTTTTGTTTTTTTTTTTTTACATATGCAGGCACCAGGAATCGAACCCAGGTCTCTGGCATCGCAGGAGAGAACTCTGCCACTGAGCCATGGTGGCCCACCCTGGTATGATTTTTATTGTACAGAGACAAGATAGTTGTATCATTGCTTTAGTTTGTTAGGCTACTGAAATGCGGGTGCCATGAAATGAGTTGGCTTTTAACAGTGGGAATTTATTAATTTACAAGCTTACAGGTTTAAAGCTGGAAAAAATGTCCAAATCAAGCCATCATCAGGTGATACTTTTCTCCCCAAGGACTGGCTGCCCGTGATTCTGGACTCCCCTGTCACATGGCAAGGCACAAGGTAGCCTCTGCTGGTTTCTCCTTTCTCTTGGTTGCTGTTAGCATCTTACCTCCTTGGTTTTCTTTGTCTGAATTTCATTCTCTTATCAAGGACTCCAGTGAGAGGATTAAGAGCCTCCCTGAATGAATGGGTCATATCTTCAGTTAAGATCCTACTCACCTGGTAGCACAACACTGTGAGCATAATTAATGGCACTGAAATATATATATGGGAATGTGTTAAAAGGGGAAATGTTATATTGTATGTATGGTACAATATATATATAAATCCATGAAACTGCACGATCCAAACAGTGAACCCTAAGTAAATCCATGGGCTATAGTTAATAGTACAAATATAAAAATGTGCTTTCACCAATTGTAACAAATACACTGCACCAATGCAAGGTGTTAATAATAGGATGTTTGGGGGGGGATCTTGTATTTGATGCATGATTTTTCTAATAATTTCTCTAATAAAAATTGAAATAAAAAATAAAGATATATAAAAAAAGATTCTATTTGCCAAAAGATACTGCTTACAATGGGTCCATACCCACAGGAGTGGGTTAACTTTAAGAACACACTCTTCTAGGGTACTTACAGTTTCAAACCATCACAATTATGTTCAGCAAAAGTATGACTGCGTTGTTGTCTTTATTTGGAGATGAAGTAATGTTTAAGGAGATTATGGATAGGTGCCAAGCTGACAAGTGGTGTAATGTGATGGTTAATTTCTTTTGTCAGATTGGCTAGGTTATGGTGTTCACCTCTTCAGTCAAGCAAGCACTGGGCAATTGTTGCGGCCAGGATATTTTATTGAGATTTGCATGAGTAATCAGTTGATTCCATCTATGGCTGATTACAGCTACACTCAACAAAAGCAACAGCCCTCAGCAATGTGGGTGTGTGGGTATCCTCATCCAATCAGCTGGAGGTCTTAAAAGCCAGACTGAGGATTTCAGAAAGGGAGAACTTTTGCATCCACTTCTGTCAGCCAGCTTTCACTAAGGAATCCCGACTCAACTTCAGCATCACCTTTATCAGAGTTTCCAGCTTATGGTCTGCCCTACAGAATTCGGACTTGTCAGTTCCTGGGGTCGTGTGATCCAATTCCTATAATAAATCTCTTAATGTGTACGTATATATATATATATATATATATATATATATATATATATATATATATCCTGTCACTTCTCTTTCTCTGGAAAACCTGACTAATATACAGGAGTACTGGAAAAATTCCTATCGTGTAAAGAATATTCGATAGATTCTTATCCTTTCCTTATAGTAAGGGGAAAAAAAAACAACCTTAAAAATTGAGCAACTGAGGCACCAAAAACAAGAGTTAAGGAACTCTAGGCGAGTTGTTCCTTTTTCTTCTCTTGTGCTTTAGAAGTCTGGATTCTTCCTTTTTGTGCCGGGGCCACAGTCCACAGCAACTTAATATGCCATGGGGGGGTCTCTCTTATAGTATGATGAAGAGCTGGTGGCAAAGGATATAGAACAATAGGAACAACAGCGAACCACCCCTCTCCGCTCCAAATGGCCAATTCACATGCATGCCTTTGTGTCTCTCCAACTTTGATGATAGAATCCAAAATAATGATCTATACCAGGGTTTGGAAACTGCTAGTTGTTTTTTTTTTTTTTAACTTTTCATTATCAGATAATTATAAGTCCATAGGAAGCTGCAAAGAGAGATTCCCTGTGCCCTTGACCCAGTTTCCCCCAATGGTTACATGTGAACTCTCAGCAATTGCCATTTAAGGATGATTGCGCTGGGCAGCATCAGTGCACTGGAATTGCTTCCTGCATATCTGAGTTGGCTCACCCCACTCAAATTAATCGGAAAGAAACCTGGAACCACAGTGCCCCTGGCATCTTCTGCAATCTCCAGATGTGTGCCTGTTGCTCCAAGCTCAGTCAGTTTCCTCTGATGGGGTTTGCCTGGCTCTTTTCCATGAGTGTGGATTTTTGTTTTCTTTTGTGCATACCACAGTCTACTTTGACTAGGGGAAATGGGAAATTTCAACGTGGGGGAGCTTCAGGCCCTGTCTTGATGACACTGAGAAGTTGTGAGCCCGGGAGGCCTGGGTGCAGTCTGGTTTCAACCCACTGATGTTCGGCGGTGGCCTTCTGGGAGAAAAGCCCTATGGGAGAGTCAAAGATAAAGGAGGGCATCCAGCCATTTGCAGAGAGATGAAGTGGCTGATGAAATGAGTAAAGACATGAATGAGCGATGGCCACTGCTTCTAAGAGCTAAGGGCAACGTGCTCGATGTGAACCGAAGATGTGAGCTTGCCTTCAGGCTGGAGCTGGACTTGGAATCGGGGGCAGTGCCCAGGAGGGATGTAATGGAGCCAGGATGATGACAAACATTCAAATTTTAACAAAATCCCATTTATTGATTTTGCTGCCTTTTTTTCTAAAATAAAAGTAAAAATCCTCCCCTGTTTAAAAAATACAAAAAGATATAAAAAGAAGTAAACCTCATGTGCAACCCCACTACCGAACAGTAAAACACTGTTGCTATCCTTTTTATATAAAAATATCCTTTATAAAAAATTAGGGACAAGCTTCAACCATTTGGCTAAAGAGGGAGGTTAGCGATATTGCCCTCTGTAGAATTATGTTGTCCAGCTCTTCTGCAAAGTTCCCTAAATGCTGAATTTATTTCCTTTTTTCCTTTTACTTTGTATTTTTTTTCACAAATTGATTTCATTCTGCATACTGTTTTAAATCTACTTTTCTTTAATTTAACTTTATATTACGGGTATTTCCCTAAATCAGTACCCATTATTTTTCGGTCACTTATTCATTATCTCAGAAACAGAACACATACATCATTAAAAAATGGAAAATATAGACAAATATAGGTTTAAAAATCAGAGCACTCCATTCCCACCACTCAAAATTCACTGCTGTTCACCTTTTATGATATATACTGAGGGACAGTTTTTCCAAGCATATATATGCATGTATGTATTTTAAGGGGAAAAAAGAGATTATTTTCTAAATATTTTGGTCAATTCTTTTCAATACTTTAAAAATAACAGTTTTACTGAGATATAATTCATATATCACAAAATTCACCCTTTTTTTTTTTTTTAACATGGGCAGGCACCGAGAATCGAACCCGGGTCTCTGGCATGGCAAGCGAGAACTCTGCCACTGCACTACCACTGCCAGCCCCAAATTCACCCTTTTAAAGAATAGAGTCCACATTGTACACTTTGTGGTTTTGCAGCCTGCTCTTTTCAGGCAGTGCTCTCCACCTATTCGTTGTAGTTGATCTTCATATCCTCTGGGTCATCATCTCTGGACCACCGAAACATCCTAAATTGATCTGAAAATGTCCTGTGGAGTCAGGTTGTTCAACAGTGTCCAACCCAGGACAATGTCTTCATCCGGTAAGTCCCTTCAGCCTCCTTAAATGTAGCACATTTAGGAGTAATTTGTCACCTGATTGACATGCTTCATTTTACAGATGAGGAAGCCGAGGCTCTGTTCAGGTGTGGGCAATACCCAAGGCCCAGGGCATTCGCTGACTACAACTTCCACCCCTGATGCTCATGGCACTTTCAGGGGATAACCTTATTTCTCTTCTTCAGAATAGCACCTTCTTCCCAGGGATGAATCTGGCCGTGGCACCGTTGGATCAACAATTCCCATCCTGAACCAAAGGGGTAAAGAAGTATAACTAATAAAGAATCAGTGGCGGAGAGAGTTCAAATAGAGTCGAGAGGCTACCTTGGAGGTTGCTCTTACACAAGCTTCTGTTGTGTAAGAACAACAGAACAAGGAACCTTGCTACCTATCATAACCTCCCAAACCCAACCAGGACCATTCCAGCCAATCCTAAAGAACACCTAGGGCAATATATAACCTTCCACACGGGTTCCATGCACTAGAGTAACTTTCCAGAAACCTACAACCTCCAGATGGGTCCCTGGATCAGATAAGTCCTGAAACTAGAGGGCCCAGCCTCTCCAGAACATCAGATAGTTCCATCTCCCTACCCTATGTTAGTGACAGACCCTTCCAACATGAAAAAGTTAGAATGACCATAGCCCAACACCCTAAAGAGAGGGATAGAAAGAAAAAGGGTGACGGTGGAGTTATACAGAGAAGACAGGACTTAAATGAATATGATTGCCAAGTCATTACATTGATATCTCTTTTAGCCTCCAGTATCTTAGAGCAGCTAGAAGTAAAAGCCTAAAGTTGTGGAATTGTGGAATTGTAACCCACGTCAAATTCTGAAATATGGTCTACAACTAATTGTGCTGCTATGCTTTGAAATTTATTGCTTTTTTTGTATATGTTGTTTTTCACAATAAAAAGAAAGGAAAAAAGTCAATATGCTGATAAAAAATATTTATTCCTTCTAGCCGCCTATATACTGGAGAACCTAGAAGGAAAATATCTGAGAGGATCATATGGTAGCCCAGGACATACTCTAGGATCTGTCCTGTGACTACTTGTTGAAGAGTGGTTTGGAAACTATTGCTTTTTAAAAAAAAATTTATTAATTAAAAAATTAAGAACAAACAAAAACATTAACATATAATTCCGTTCTACATATATATTCAGTGATTCTCAATTATCATCACATAATTGCATATTCATCATTTCTTAGAACATTTGTATCAATTCAGAAAAAGAAATAAAAAGACAACAGAAAAAGAAATAAAACGATAACAGAAAAAAAAAGATTATACATATCATACCCCTTACCCCTCGCTGTCATTTATCACTAGCATTTCAAACTAAATTTATTTTAACATTTGTTCCCCTATTACTTGCTTTTTGATCTGTTTGCTTTGTATATGTCATACTATACAATAAAAAAAGTTAAAAAAAAAATAAAAAGAATAGCACCTTCTCCCTCTTCCACTGCTTGACTTTCTATTGAACACGAACTAGGCCCTCAGTTAGATGCTGGGGGTGTCACAATGAAAACTGTAGCCCTTTTCTCAATAAGGGACTAGGGAAGCAGACAAGATACAGGGTGGCCGACCCTAACTAGGGAAGAACGGGGCATTGATGGATGCAAGAAAAAGCTTGGGGGAGGAGGGGATTGGAACTCACATTTTGTAGACCCACTAGGCTGGAGAGTAGAAAGAATGGAGATCGAAAAGGAGAGCAGGAACCAAACCTCAAGGGGCTTTGTGTGCCATCATAAGGCGTTTGGATTGCATTGCAGGGAGCCATTGCAAGCTTTAAATCAGGGGAGGAAGGTGATCAGGGTACGGCAGTGTGGGAGATGGATTGGAAAGCCAGGGGTAGGGAAAGGGGGAAGAGGCTCTTTGCCATCAGCAAGTCCAAAATTGGTTGCAGACAGTGTTCAGATTTTTCAAGGCAATTACCTTCTCTCCACTGGGTCATTCCTGCTCCAGGTTAACTGCCGAGTGCCTTCCATCACGGTCTACAGAGACAATCTGTCCCCTGCCCACCCAGCTGGAGCTAGCTCCCTCCTCACCATCCTTTCTTCTCAACTCCCCTTCTCAAGCTTATGCTGTCTGCTCTAGCCAGACTGGTAGCTGGAAGAACCATGAACATCCCTGCTGCTGCTGGCCTGGAGCTCTTGCACAGCTCTCTGCCAGAATGCTGTGCCTCCATCTGTATCCCCAGCAAAACCTTTGGCTAAATTCAAGAAGCAGCTCAACCAAGTGTTCCCGCCTCCACAAGCCCTCCTTGGCTTCTCCAGGCAGCCTGACTGTAACATACTAGCAGCGCCCACAGCCTTGTATTGTATTTGTCTGCTTCTGTGGCAGCTTACTTCTAGCTCAGTGGTCTACAATCTGGCTGCTTTTTAATATCACCTAAAGTTTTAGAAAAAAAATTCCATCCTGATGCCAGGAGCCCATCTATAGATATTCTGATTCACTTAGTGTGGGTTGGGACCTAGTATTTTTTTTAAAGGACAAGTTTTGTTGTTTTTTTTTTTTTTTTTAAATAAAATGAAAGCCAATGTTCTGGTTTGCTAGCTGCCGGAATGCAACACACCAGAGATGGATTGGCTTTTAATAAAAGGGGATTTATTTTGTTGGTTCTTCAGAGGAAAGGCAGCTAACTTTCCACTGAGGTTCTTTCTTACGTGGAAGGCACAAGATGGTCTCTGCTGGTCTTCTCTCCAGGCCCCTGGGTTCCAACAACTTTCCCTGGGGTGACTTTCTACATCTCCAAAGCCCTGGGCTGAGCGACTAGTGCTGAGATGAGGAATGCTGAGCTGCTTAGGCTGTGCTGTATTGCGTTCTCTCATTTAAGCACCAGCCAATTAAGTCAAATGTCACTCATTGCCGCAGACATGCCTCCTAGTCGACTGCAGATGTAATTGGCAACAGATGAGGTTCACGTACCATTGGCTTATGTCCTCAGCAACAAGATTAGGTATGCTCACCTGACCAAGTTGACAACTGAATCTAACTAACACAGTCAACAAAGGACAAAAGCAACGTATTTGTAACTTCCTAATAACATTGGTTATTTTACTTCTGTTAAATCTGTAGCTGCTATTTGGAAATAGCATATTTGGGGGAAAAAAAACTAAAAAGGAACAACCTCACTTTAAACTATTTTCTTCTTAAAAACTTTTATTTTCCAATAAGAAACATATATTGCTTTTTTAAAAACATGTTTTATTGCGAAACATAACATATACACAAAAAATGCAATGTATCTCAAAGTACATTGCAAATAAGTAGTTATGGAACAGATTTCAGAATATGGTATGGGTTACTATTCCACAATTTCAGGTCTTTCCTTCTAAGTGCTCCAAAATACTGGAGACTAAAAGAAATATCAATATAATGGTTCAGCAGACTCGTTTGTTAAATCCTATCTTCTCTGATATAACTCCTCCTTTTGCTTTGACCCTTCTCCCAATCTTTAGGGATATTTGGGCTATGCTCATTCTAAATTTTTTTATGTTGGAAAGGGGCACCAATAATATGGGCTAGTGGGGTGGAATCAGATGTTCTTGGAGAGGCTGGTCCCTCTGGATTTCAGGATTTATCTAGCCACGGAACCCACCTGGAGGTTGTAGTTTCTGAAAAGTAATCTTAGTGCGTGAAACTTTTGTAGAATTTCAGATAGAGCCCTAGGTGTTCTTTAGGGTTGGCAAGAATGGTTTTGGTTGGGGCTTGGCAAACTGTGGTGATTAGCATTATCTAGCTGACAGTAGTGTAAGAGTAGCTTCCAGAATAGCCTCTTGACTCTATTTGAACCCGTGTAGCCACTGATAGCTTATCTTGTTACATTTCTTTTCCTCCTTTTGGTCAGGAAGGCATTGTTGATCCCACGGTGCCGGGGCCACGCTCATCCCTGGGTGTCATTTCCCACGCTGCCAGGGTGACTTGCTGGGCCCTGGTTTTTTAAATAGCTTTCCAGGTGGTGTTGAGATGCAGCCAATGCTGAGACCCACTGCTCTAGACCAGGAGTTCTCAAACTTTAAGGTGCATAGAATCACCATGATGGTTTGATTATTGGGCCCCACAATCAGACTTCCCAGGCTTCTCATTGAGTAGTTCTGGGATTAGAATTTGCATTCCTTACATGCTCTTTGGTGGTTCCAGGAGCTACTGGTCCAGGGATCAAGACTTTGAGAATCATTGCCTCAGCAGGGGCTTGTTAGAAATGCAGAACCTTGAGCCCCACTGCACATTTACAGGACAGAATCTGATTTAACAGGAACCCCAGGTGGTTCATGTGGACATGAAAGCTTGAGCAGCTCTGCTCCAGACAGTAAATTCCTCTATTGGTAACCTTGACATTTCATTTCTACATGTGTTGCACCTGTGCTACCTAAAATGTGCAGTGATATTTGTAAAATAAATGAATGTTCATTAGCACATTGAATCTTTATTTCTGAGCAATTTAATTGTTGGTATCTAGAAGCCTGACTATATATGGTTATCTCAGCAGAACAACAGGACTTTGGGGGAGATGTCAGAGCTGTGGGGAAGACCCTGCATGAAAGGAATTGTCAGGAAGACCCCCACAGGTGGGGTCTGGGGAGAACACACGAATTGGGGTATCATTCGCCTGTCTTTCAACCAATATTTAATTCATCTATTTGGGCCAGGTCAACACTTAGGCACTGGGTGTTGAAAGTCCCTGACTCAGAGGTGCTTGCCATCTGGTAATGGGAAATTTTGCTCATGTCTTGATATGACCCCCTGGGCAAAGTGTTACCAGAAATGACAGCACGCTGTCCCATACAGTGGCCTCCAGAGAGACCTCTAAATAGTGCTCCATGATAACTGAAGAGGAAGTGAGATGGGACTACACGAGAGGGCAGGCTGGCAGTGTCAGGAGTGTGTGGCAGGATTTCTGTTCCAAGAATGGGAATTGGCAAGAGGAAAGCAAGGTGAAATTCAGAGGCTGAGTATTGGCCAGTTACCCAAGACTGGGGGAATAATCACGTCCCAATGGCCAAGGCTGAAGCAAAAAGTGGGGGCAAAACTTGGGGATGGCACTGAAATTCAAGTATTAGGTCCTGGGGCACGAATGAGTTTTCCAAGTCAGACCCAGCGTCCCAAGGAGTTCTGCTGAATGCTGAGTTCAAAAGGAAGAAAGGAAGAAAGAGGGAGGGAAAGATCCCTAATGGCATGGTTTCCTTACTTCTCTCCATCAGTAAGAACTGAAGGAAATACTCTACTTTGGCTTTAACAGGAAGGAAAACAGGCCACAGTGTCCATTTCTGCGTCTACTGCTCTTTTTACCAATTCTAGAAAATTCTTTGGAAGCTGCAAAGAGAATTTTGGAGAGCCTAGGAACCCTTGTGACTTGGGAATGCAGCCTAGTGAAGCAGAAGGCACTGTTAGGGGAGCTAAAGCTGACAGAGCCCAGGTGGTGAGGAGTCACAGGAGAGCCTGCCTGCCCCTTCATTTTTTGTGATAGGTCTCACTATGAATAACTCAGAACAATAAAGCATCTCGGAGCCCGTCCAAGGGGCCTATCCAAGCTACTTAACTCAAAATTGCTGAGGTGCCAGCAGACACTAGGCTTATAAACCTTTTCTTATCAGGTTGGCTCAGCCAGATCTCCAAAAGGAACAGTAAAGTTTTATGGTGTATTCTAACAAGCCGGCTTTCAGAGGCAAGCTGTGTCTTGATGAAAATTTTCCGCAGCTGCAGTCAAGGTCAGATCAGAACAGGCCCTGATTCTACTGGGTGGGCTGAAGTTAGACCTGTGAATCTGAATAGATTTCTCATTTGATAATAGGAAAATGTCTTTGTCTTCATGTATATTTATGTACACAGACGCACATACACACACGTAAGCGTAATTATAAAGATTTTCTGGTTGCTCGGTCTTTTATCCTTAGTTTTATTTTTACTGTTGTTTTTCACACCACTTTAGGACAGATAATTTGGAAAGAATAGTTTTCATCCTTTTAAATACTTTCTTTTTTATTATTAGTTATTGCTATTCGATTTATCTTCAATTTATTTGCCATTCCATAGGAATGCCATTTAAATCAGTCCAAACTGTTTAAAACGTAATTGTTTAGAATGTCTTCTCACTGCTGAGCCCCAATAATTAATAATTTAGTTATAATAAGAACTCCAAGCAAACACAATGCTTTATCTAAAAGTAAATAGAACTCAGGTTTATTTCGGTAGCAATTACAGTCATTTCTCCAGTTAGAAGGAAAGTCACTGTTCTAAGTTTGCTAGCTGCCAGAATGCAATATACCAGAAACAGAATGGCTTTTAGAAAAGGGGAATTTAATAAGTTGCTAGTTTACAGTTCTAAGGCCAAGAAAATGTTCCAGTTAAAACGAGTCAATAGAAATGTCCAATCAAAGGCATCCAGGGAAAGATACCCTGGTTCAAGAAGGCTGATGATTTCAGGGTTTCTCTCTCAAGTGGAAGGGCACATGGCCAACACAGTCAGAGTTGCTCTCTCATCTGGAAAGGCACGTGATGAATATGGCATCATCTGCTAGCTTCCTCTCCTGGTTTCCTGTTTCATGCAGCTCCCTGGGAGGCATTTTCTTTCTTCATCTTCAAAGGTCGCTAGCTGGTGGACTCTGCTTCCTGTGACTATGTCATTCTGCTCTGCTCTCTCTGAATCTCTAAATCTCCAAATCTCCAAAATGTTTCCTCTTTTATAGGATTCCAGTAAACTAATCAAGACCCACCCAAATGGGTGGAGACATGTCTCCACATAATCCATTAATAACTACCCTTGATCACTCAAGATCACATCAAGTCACATCAAAATGTGACTCCCTAAGTCATATCTCCAGGGAGATGATCTACCTATAGTTTCAAACATACTGTACTGAATAGGGATTAGAAGAAACAGTTGCCTTTACAAAATGGGATTAGGATTAAAGCACGGTTTTTCTAGGGTACAGACATCCTTTCAAAGCAGCACAGTCACTTTCCCAGGTAATGAACAAACATTTTTTTAAGTTGTGTTGCAGTATTTCAGCTGCTTAACAATGTCCATAGGCATCCAAAGGGGATGTTAGAAAAGTGACCAGATGGAAGTCTGACAAAAAGAAAAACAAATCCTGAGCCACCTAGCAAAGAGAATGGGGGCCCAAAACTGTCACAGTTACACAATCAACGGTCCAGACCAGAATTTCTTCCTTGAACTAAAAATGTGATGTCGATGCCCAACAGCCCAGGTTATTACTTCCTGAAAATTTTCTTTGTCTTTGTTTAGCAGTCTGATTACTCTGACAGTTCATATGCCCCCAAGTATATTCCAGTATCATTTTTGTCCTGACTGAATTTATTAGTTCTAACATACTCTAATACTCTTTAGATTGTGCTTCACAAATTATTTTTGTAAGCATAAAGTTTAAAAGCCTAATTTTAAAGAAGCTGGCTGAAAACCTTTATACCCAGAGAGAACAATTTGCTTTCAGGGTCATTCTTACCATTCAATGCCAGGAATGTTCTGCAAACTTTTCAGAGCCCAAGGCCTATTCTTTGAATGTCCTGGGGTGGTGAATCTTTTTCCTTTGTTTGGAGATTTGCTTTCCGGAAACACTTAAAGTTTATTCTTCGCTAAATTTAGTGAATAATGTGGGTGGTCCAGCTGGGTAACTGTTTGTTTGGGTCTAAAACCCAGTTCGGGCTTATTTATAAGCCCAAGGGACAGATTTCCTTTGGTGGGTTGTCAGTCAATTCTGAAAGCAACCCAGGAAACTTTCACAGGTGTTTTAAGCCAAGTAAAGATCATAGGCAAGACATATCGCTTCCCCAAGTGGCTATCTATAAGGGACATTAGTCTGACAGAAATCATAATACATTTAAAAAATAGATTGATGTTAATTTCTTGCCATGGCACACACACAGACACATCTGAAGCTGAAAATGCTTTAGGGAACAATAAGGAGAACTCCAAATAATTTTACTTTACTTAGGGAGAAAATAATGTTATTGCCTTTCCCATCACACATAAAACAGCAAGACGAAAATTATTTCCTCTCCAATGCCCCTCACCTCCACCCCGTAGATCCATTTTACGGGGAGACACACAGAGGACTGAGAACACAAACAAGGTGGATGTGATGCAGGCCTGTGGAATCAGGTAGCCTGCTCATCCGCCATTGCTTCTGACCACTGCTGACCTCCTCTGCAATGTGTATCTTCTTTCACCTACAAAAGCACCCATGCTGATAATCCAAATATTCAGCACTTATGAGTTGAATATCATGGGTAGTCTGGATCCCCAGGAGGATTTAGGGTGGCTTGTATTTATATGCTGCTTTCTGCTTTTTAAAGAACTGCTTTGCCTAACCTCCTGGATCAGGTGAGTGGGCAGCACAGGTACCCACCCTTTTTGAAGGTCAGCATACTGAAGCACAGTGGGTGGAGTGCATTTCCAGGACTAGTTGGCAGTTGACACAAATTTAAGACGCTGGGTCTAATTAACTGTTTCTTGGCGTAATACTTCAGGAGTGAACCAACGGATTCCAATGTTTGCACTGAAGTGATGTATGCAGTATACTTAATTGTTCATTTATTATCAAACATCTCACACATACTGATAGTATACATATTAACTCACTGAATACTTGTTTAGCCCCACCCAGCTAAACAATTAAACTTTTAAAACTAAAATAACAGCCTCCTCTCCACTCCTTCCCAATTCCATTTCCCTGCCTCTCCAGGGATAGACACTCTACTGGTGAGGAGGCAATCATTTGGGAGGTGCGCTTTCCCTCTGAAGACAACTTGCTTCAGCTCTGGTGTAATGGATCTCAAGGTACCTTCTCTTCATTTTAACCTCCACTCCTCTACCTCCTTAGCAGTGGACTAAATCTAGGACAGGCAGGAAGTGAACTGGGGCTTGAAGTTTTGTATAGAGTGAGGCTGCCCCAGAGTTGATCACATAGGATTCCAGGGGGAAGAGGTAACTTCTGCCTCCCCAAGTCACCAAGAGGAGACTCTTACCCAAGTAGGTGAAAAGTGTTTTATTTATATTAAAAAAAAAAATTTTTTTTTTTACTGAACTTGGGGATATTGATACACAACCAATTTTAAATTTATATCTTTCAGTTCAGTTTTTTAAATTTTATTTTTTAATTTAGGTGAAGTGTTTTAAATGAGCCCTCTCCCTTTCACTTCTTGTTTCCTTATCTTAAGGTGTCCGTCCGTCCGTCCCCCCACCACCCCCCCATCACTGCTCCAGCTTGTTTTCCAGCTGGCCCTACAGGGACCCCATGCGCACCAGCTGCCCTCAACTGCCCCATGAGGCCTCTTCCCATAAATCAGCCAGCCTTGCCTTTCGGTTTTCTGCCTCGGCTGGAAGTAACCAGCCTCTGGTAGATTGAATCACGTGCCCTGTGGCAGATGGATTTATATATCCCAGAAAAAAAACATGTTCTTAATCTTAATCTATTCTTGTGGGTGTGAACCCATTGCAAATTGGATCTCTAGAAGATGTTAAGGTGTGGGCAGACGGACTGAGGGAGGGCCTTAATTGGAATTACCAGAACCCTGTAACCAGAAGAAGCAGACAAACACGAGAAAGCCAAGGCACGAGCCAGAACCGGAAGTCAAGGAACCCGGAAGTGAAAGGAGCGGACTACGCCACGTGACCTGCGGTGGGACGCGAGGAGGGGCTGCTCGAGGATCTCCCACAGACGGCCCCAGAAAGTTCAAGGTTTCGCCTTGTCTGGCTGGCCCGTCCGCTTTGGCCTTCTCCTGGCCGCGAAACAGTAAACCAATGACTTCCCGTGGATTACGCCATCATGAGGTATTTGTCATAGCAGCTGGGCAAAGCAAGACGTGGCCCAGACATGGCCCTGCTGGCAATGTAACCCCTTCGTCTTCAAGGTGATAATTTTGTAAAATAAGCTGTGGTGAAGGGAGAGGGTTAAGGAGGTACCATAGAAGGGATATCTGTGCATTTTAGCTGATCTCGACCTTAATTAATTACCTTACAGGAATGTTGACTGGAGGGAATTTCAGAGCCCAGCGTGGAGGAGAAGAGCCCCAGGGGCAAGTGGCAGCTGCGGGAGCTCTGGATGCAGACAGGGTCTACCTTTACATCCCAAGGGAATGTGGTCAGGCTTCAAGCCCCTGAAGGGAATCTAAGTTTGATCTTTGATGTTCTCTCTAAATGAGTTTAAATAGTCACAGAGATAATATGATGTATTGGAAGATGCTCACCATAGAGCTTCAAACCTGCACCCATTACCAGACGAAACTGCCTGTGGGGCACCTTGAGCCACTGTTATTTGTTTATTTTAATTAAACAAATTGTTTTTTAAACATAACATACAAACAGGAACATTCTTACCATATGATCATTCCGTTTTTGGTATATAATCAGTAACTCACAATATCATTACATAGTTGTATATTCATCACCATGATCATTTCTTAGAACATTTGTATCAATTCAGAAAAAGAAATAAAAGGAAAAATGAAAAAAACTCATACATACCATACCCCTTACCCCTCCTCTCGTTGACTGCTAGTATTTCCATCTATCCAATATATTTTAGCCTTTGTTTTTTATACCCCTTACCACTCCCTTTCATTGATCACTAGCATTTCAATCTATTAAATTTAACATTTGTTCCCCCATTGTTTATTTTTAATCCATATGTTTTACTCATCTGTCCATACAGTAGATCAAAGGAGCATCAGGCACAAGGTTTTCACAATCACACAGTCATATTGCAAAAGCTGTATCATTATACAATCATCTTAAAAAAATATGGCTACTGGAACACAGCTCTGCATTTTTAGGCAGTTCCCTCCAGCCTCTCCATTATACCTTAACTAAAAAGGTGATATCTATTTAAAGTGTAAGAATAACTTCCAGGATAACCTTTTGACTCTGTTTGGAATCTCTCAGCCACTGACACTTAATTTTGTCTCATTTCTCTCTTTCCCCTTTCGGTGGAGAAGCTTTTCTCAATCCTTTGATGCTGAGTCCCAGCTCATTCTGGGATTTCTGCCTCTCGTTGCCAGGAAGGTCCACACCCCCGGGGAGTCATGTCACACATAGGGGAAGGGCAGTGAGTTTTGAGCCACTCGTTTTTATAATTTATAATTACGCTTTGATTATGAAATTATATTTTAGCATAATTATATTCTACTATAATTTTGCTTTAAAAGCATCTATTTTATTAAATGTGATATTGCAGATATATACTGTTGTTTGAATTTTGTTTTTTCCCAACTTTTTCTTTTGAAACATTTCAAATCACCAGAAGAGTTGAAAGATTGTGGGATAAACGAATTCTTTCACCTTGATTCATCAGTTAAAATTATACTAATTTTATCTCTGTCCCTATTTCCTTTTTCCTTAGATGTTATTTTTCTTGCTCAAAGAAAGTTTCAGACATCATGACATCTAATGCTTCAATGTAATTCTCCTGAGACTAAGCGCATTTTCCTAATCTTGACAATGTTATTATTACAATTTAAAATTGAATTAATTCTCTCCTGTGTCCCTGAAATGCTTTTAGAGCTATTTTATTGTTTATCCAAGATCCAGCCCAGATCTATACATTACCTTGGGGTGGTAAGCCTCTTTAATCTCTTTTAACCAAAACCAGCCCATCCGCCCCCACTCCCACCTTGTATTTTGCTTTTCTTGGCAAGGGCTGTTTTGAAAAGAAACCAGACCAGTTCTCTTGCAGAATGTTCTACATTCTGGATTTGCTTTTTCGTGAATGTGTTCAGGCTCAACCTCTCTCTGGCGGAACTTTTCTTGGCAGGTGATCTCCTGTGCTTCTTTAAAGCCTCAGATTAGGAAGTACAGAACAACAGGGAGAGGCTAAATTGTTTGTTTGGCTAAAGTGCTGACCTTGAGCCATCCTCACTGCTCAGGTTCGGGCTTCCCTGATGATGAATAAGTAGCCTGGGGGTGATGCCTAGAGGCTGCGTGAAGGGCCTGCTTCCCTACTCTCTTTCACTCAGTAGTTTTAGCATTTATTGATGCTTGTGGGGCAATGAATGATTGCCTTACAGGTTGCAAAATGGTCACTTATCATGAGACTTCTATCCTTCTACATTTACTAGCTGCCATTCTCCCTTTTTCTTTCTTTTTGACGGGTTTATTATAGTGAGGGCTCACTGACTTAAGAAAATTCTTTATTAAGAATGGTTTTAGATTTACAGAAAGATTACAAAGACAGTATAGACAGTTCCCATATATCCCACACCAGGTTCCCCATTATTACCGTTTCATATTATGGTGCATTTGTTACAATTAATGAACCAATATCAGCACATTAACATTAACAAAAGTCCATACTTGATTCACATTTTCTCCGTTTTTTTTTGTTGTTCTTTTAAAATGCCTTTTCTCTTCTGGAGCCTCATCCCGGGCACCTCCTTACATTTAGTCCTCATGTCTCCTTAGGTTCCTTCTGGTTGTGACAATTGCCAGGGAATTCCAACCTCAGGGCCTCGGCCCTCACTGTACCCTGTACGTATGTGTCCCCTCACGCAGATCCCTGCTCGCTTTTCAGAGAGGCCCTGCCTGCCTCCCTTACCTAAAGAGCACTCTCCATCCCTATCTCCTTCCGTGTTTTATTCTTCCTCATCACACTTACCGCTCCCTGACGTTGTGTTACTCGGCTGTTAGTTGTCCAGATTTTTACTCAGAAGTCAGCAGCACAAGGGCCATGCCTTGGATTTATTCACCGCTTTATCTCTAGCTCCTAGAGCAGTGTCCGACACACAGAAGGGTTCCCTCACCCTTTGGTGTGAAACCCTGAGCCCCAGTGCATTTTTCTCTCTCCCATTTTCTACCCATCCTGACGTGGCCTATATGGTCTTATATGAAACCTTGTAAAATGCGTAGCGTTGTCTTACATTGGTGCGGATTTCTTTAGGAGGACACTGATGAGTATGGAAACAGCCCATCTCGGTTGAGTTGTGGGCAAGCAAAGTGCCACTCACCAAGAAGGGAAGGGTGGGAATTAGGCTCTGGCTAATGTTTGCTAATTCTTGGAGAAGTTTGTTTTGGGGGAGAAGGAAAGGGAGCCAGAGTCTATTGGGGATTTAGTGTCAAAGAGAATTATGTTAATGGATGGGTTGGTTGATGGTCAGTGTTCTGGAAAGGAAGCTGGCGGGAGGACTCCTTATTCAGAGCCCATCAGGAGGAGGAGTGAGTGCTGGGGAGAGAACAGAGGCATCCTGGGGTGGAAGGAGATGCAGGCCAGACATCTCAATGGCGAGAGGGCTCTGCTGATAGTGCAGCCCCATAGTCTCAATCCTGTGAGAATGGAGGAATTAAAGCCTCCGCTCCTGGTTTAAAAGCTCTGCGTTTCCATTTTCTTGCATTGTAAATTCTCTTTCCTGCTGCGTTTCTTTCTCTTTGATTGCAAGTCAACGGTAACTCAGTGCTCGTTTGGACTTGACATAGGGATCATACTTTGAAATGAAATGAAATGTTAAAATACTGTTTTAAGAAATATGTTGAGGTTGCCTGTAAATACGACCTGAGTGTCACAAATCTAGACCTGATTATTCTGGTTATTATTCTAAACAATGTCTAAAAGCAAGGGATCTGTACTAATGAACTAATTATGGTCTGAACATGCCAGAGATAGTCCTGATCCGGGCCTAATGATTACCAAGTGTTTTTGCAGCACCTGCACCCTCTAGTGGCAAAATAGTGACAGTAGGAAAATGGAGAAAAAGGAGGCTTTTGTGCAGTGCACTCAGGAATGGACTGGCACCCAATTCGGGACACCTAGCTAGAGCCTGCAAAGCAGACACCTCGTTTCCTTACCACCTTACGGAGATGGTTAGAAGATGATTCCATTCAAAGGTATAAAGCAAGATAGAAACCTAACAAATGATGAATGTTTTTGTTTGCTTATGTGTGCCTGTGTGTGTGTGTGTGTGTGTGTGTGTGTGTGTGTGTGTGTGTGTGAGAGAGAGAGAGAGAGAGAGAGAGAGAGAGAGAGAGAGAAATTTTGCCTATTGGCAATTTTTAAAAATATTGCCAAAACCCAGAAAAGGCATATGAAAAATGAGCATGCAAGCACATTTTAGGAAGGTGGTTTGGCAGTAGGTTTCAAAATGTGATAAAACTCCCACCACTGGAAGTTTAAAGCAAAATGATGTATATAGGACAAAACATAATGTATAAAGTAAAAACTTAGCGACAGCAATGTTCCCAAATAAGCAACTGATTAAATAAATTATGTTTCATACATACAGTAGTGTATTATACCTTTACACTTATTGATGATAAATGATTGAGTGAAAATAGGTGAATTAAGCAGGTCGTTATCCTTATGGAGCCTACTGCCTTGTTAGAGATAACAGGATGGCAAATAGGTGCCAGGGGGCTTCACCGGCATTCTGCTGTCCCTGAAGCCAGTGCCCATGGAAAGTATGTGTAGCCAAGAACTTCTCTCAACCAGAGCTTCGTGTAATGCTTCCAGCAGCTGAGGTTGGGATAAATAAGTTTACTCTAGTCTGTCCTACGATTTACAGCCAGACAACCTAGGAAATTTAATTGATTTTCCTCTGATTTAGAGTTAATCCATTCTAACAAATTTGTTCACAAGTGCTCTGGATTAAAAAAAAAGCTACTCAGGGACAAGATCAGGCTTTCAGATAGTTTTCTCTGTAACTGTGTAATATTTCCAAGATCTCTCCCTCCCCCTTGTTCTGGTTTCAAGATACAAGAAATTTTGAATGAAAGAATAGAAGTTCATTTCACAAGGATTCTATGGTGAGATTTTGCTCTAATTGATTTGGTTGGGACCTGTGAAATTTTCATAAGTACTATATTTTCTTTTTGTTTTTCAGTCTGGTTTATTGTAGCATAACCTACATTCAATAAAATTCATTTGTTTTAGGTTTTAGGTGTGAATTTTAACGAACGAATACAGCCATACAACTGCCACCAGAATCAAAGTATCAAATATCTCTTCTACCCACCAAAAGTTTCCCCATGTGCCCTGGGTAGTCCCAAGATACAGCAATCTAATTAATAGCCAAAGATGAAAAAAAGGAAGTTTGGTGAGTATCTCAGTTTAAGTGAACTCAGCGCTCGATATGAGGAGGTAGAGTGACTAGTCCCGGGGAGGTGGGGGACAGGTTGCCCCCCCCCCCGAAACTAACACCCCAGAAACCTTCCAAGAACAACATCATATTGGATCAGACCAAACGTAGAAGGGTATGAATATATTTTCACAAACACCGTCACCTCGAGTGACATTTCCCTCACAGGCATGTGAGTGAGGTTGCAAATTCTCCTGGAATTTTAACTTCTTTAAAGATGATTGACTTTAGAATACTGTCAGCAATCTTTTGTTGCCGGTGTCCTTTGTAACATGAATAGAACTCTTTTATTTTTGTAAAAGGACTAATCTGATCTTTCATTTGGGAATGTGAGAAGGTTTGTTTTGAAAATTAGTCAAAACATTCCTTCATTTTCCATGTTCTATTGTCCCTAGAGGCTCTCAGCACAGACACTCGGGAAGTTTCCTGTCTAGACCCCCTGGGCCTTTTACGTAGTTAGCCAGACTCCTGAAGTGGTTCATTCTGAGTGAGCTGTGAAAATCAAGATGAAGAAAGATAGTTAATATTTCTGAATTATTTTAGGGACTTTTTTTTTTTTGCCTTTGTAGTAGTTCATGCAAGAACTTATTTATATTTGTAGTGCAGTTGGTAATATTTCTGAATTATTTTAAGGACTTTTTAAAGAAAATATATTTATTGACAAAGCTTCACACACATACAATCCATACATGGTGTTCACGCAATTGTATTCATCACCATGATCATTTTTAGAATATTTGTATCATTCTAGAAAAAGACAGAAAAAGAGGAAAAGAAAAAACTCAAACATCCCATACTCCTTACCCCTCCCTCTTATTGACCTCTAGTATTTCAATCTACCTAATTTATTTTACCCCTTATCCCCCCTATTGTTTTTTTATTTTTTATTCATATATGTATATGTATCTTTTTGGCCTGGGCAGGTTCTGGGAATCAAAACTGGGTTTCTGGCATAGCAGGCGAGAATTCTGCCGCTGAGCCACCGTTGTACTGCCCTATTCATATTTTTTTTTACTCATTGTGGAAGGATAAAAGCAGCATCAGACACAAGGTTTTCACAATCACACAGTCATACTGTAAAAGCCACATCGTTATACAATTTGTCTTCAAGAATCAAAGCTACTAAAACACACAAGTTTCAGGTACTTCCATCCAGCCACACCATAAACTAAAAAGGGATACCTATATAATGCATAAGAATAACCTCCGGGATAACCTCTCAACTCTGAAATCTCTCAGTCACTGAAACTTTCTTATCTCATTTCTGTCTTCCGCCTTTTGGTCAAAAGGCTTTCTCAATCCCATGATGCTGTGTCCCGGCTCATCTCAGGATTTCTGTCCCATGTTGCCAGGGAGATTTACATCCCTGGGAGTCATGTCCCATGAAAGGGTGGGGGAAGACACCAAGTTCACCTGCCAAGTTGGCTTAGTGAGAGAGGCCACATCTAAGCAACAAAAGAGGTTCTCTGGGGGTGACTGTTAGGCATAATTATAGGTAGGCTTAGCCTATTCTTTGCAGGAATAAGTTTCATAAGGGTGAATCTCAAGATTGAGGGCTCAGCCTGTAGATGTAGTTGTCCCCACTTCTTGCGAGAATATCAGGAATTCTCCAAATGGGGAAATCGAGTATTTCCTCCTTTCTCCCTAATACCCCAAAGGGACTTGGCAAATATTTCTTTATTCACTGCCCATATTACTGTGGGACACTAACCTGGACAAACCAACAAGATCACAAGCCCTATTTTAGGGAGTTTTTGTGAAATGCTTTTGTAACAGAGTGATCTGATAGCAGGTATCAGGACACCCAAGTGAAAATGGTTTAGCTATGGGAGTTTATCATCTCAATGGGGAAATCAAGCCTCAGACTGGTTAATTCAGCAGGGTGGTGGTGTCCTCCAGGACACAGGTTCTTTCTTTGTCTGGCTGTGCCTCTATCAGCATGTGGAGAGTCCTTCCTTTCGGGATGGCTGCCACAGTTCAGTTCCCCCACGAAGGGGAAGAAAATAGTGTCCCTGACTCCAACCCAGTTTCTTCTTTCTGTGATGGGAAAGAAACTTTTCCTAAATTCCTCTATCAGATTTCACCCCTCAATCTCTGATCAGGATTGGGTCACATGCCTAAGCTCTGCCTGCCAGGGAAACCTGAAAAGCAACTACTTGAACACTTCAGCATCTCTATGGGAAGAGGGCTTTGGTAATAAAGAAGGGGAGGGGTCTGGCTGTTGAGCAGATATTCCAGAGTGTCAGCCACAACTTTATACAATTTATTTGACTAACATTTCCACCAGAGCCCTCTTCGGGGCCATCATTGCCCTCTTCATGGATAAGAGGGTGCCAGGGTGAATCTTGAAGGAAAAGGGTGTTAGCCAAAGGAAGGCAGTGGGGTAGGAAAAACCCACAGACAGACATGTGTCCGGTGCCCTTCACTTTTCAGGATGAAATGTGTGACTCAGCAGGGATTTCAGGGAGAAATGTGGGACATCTTTCAAATCATGCAAATTTAGGAGCTGATATTCCAAGAAGTTCAGTCACAAGTGCAATACAAGGTCTGAGTCAAGACTTACATTCAGGTCTGTCTGGCTCTAAGTTCCAGTCTCGTACTTACATTTGAAGTCATGGTTTCCAGCACAAAGTAGAAGACACAGACGTAAATCAAATTTGTAATGGGCTTAGAATGCACAGGTAGCCTTCATGCCCGGAAGTGCTTGAAATGCCTCTGCTAAGAATCAGTGCTTTGAGTTAAGGAATTATCCATTGTTCAAAAAGGCAAATATATGATCTGTTTGCATATATGAATATTTTAGCTGGGATTCAAATATGTATCTGATATTTCAGTAGGGAGTATAGGATAGGTAAGTTTTGCAGGTTAGGGGAGAGGAAATGTGAGATAAGCTTAGCAAAGAGGGGAGAGGCAGTAGCTGCCACAGAACAGAGAGAGAATAGTGGAGATCTGAAATCTCCCTAGAGAGGGTAACTCTGCAAGGAGAGGAGGGGCTTAAAGGGGTGGAGGAGGCCAAGGGGTGCTGGGTGGGAGGGGGCAAGTTCAGTCGCACATTTTCTGGAATCACTGCCCCCCCCCCCCCCACTAAATCACCCTCCTGTTGAGTTTGACCCATTAACTAGGTTTCCAGTTTACTCAGTACTTTCTTAAAAAATTCTCTTTTAATTTTAATTTTTTTGTCCTAGGGGCTTCACTGTCCTTCTTGGCAGCCCTACTTTCATCAGGGTCTCTCAGCCTTGAAGCTGTGTTTGTGATGAACTCCGATTGCCAGCAGCATTCACATTCCTTCTCCTGGGGTTCCTGGGTCCCCTTCAAATCCCCACACATACAGCGGCTTTGGAAAGTGTCACCCAGAACATGAAGCAAAGCCGGGGCTTTAGAGTGGAGGTGATGAGACACAGCTGACTCAGCCAAGATGCCAAATACTGTGGAAAACAAGTTTTAGGTTGTTTATGTATGAGTAACGTTGATGATTCAAAAGATGACCCACATTTCTCCCCGAAATCCCTGCTGAGGTGACATATTCCATCCTGAGAAGTGAAGGGCACCGGACACATGTCTGTCTGTGGGTTTTTCCTCCCCCACTGCCTTCCTTTGGCTAACACCCTTTTCCTTCAAGATCCACCCTGGCACCCTCTTATCCATGAAGCCCTCCCTGGTATGTGTACCCCACTGACCTGCTGTAGGATGCTGAGCAAGCCATAGCATATCTGCCATCGGCACTCTTAATATTTGTCCCCTTGTCTCTGCTCCCTGTTTTTTTGTTTTTTTTTTTTTAACATTTTTATTGTGAAATACAGCATATATACAAAAAAGAAAAATGTCCAAGTACTTTTTAACAAGTAGTTATAGAACAGATTTCAGAGTCTGCTATGGGTTACTGTTCCACAATTTTAGATTTTTTCTTCTAGCTACTCCAAGACACTGGAGACTGAAAGGTATATCAATGTAATCATTCAGCAGTCATACTCAGTTTTTGCATCTTCTCTGTTATAACTCCTCCTTCTTTGATCCTTCTCCCGTTCTATAGTGGTAATTGGGCTCCATCCTTTCTAACTTTTTCATGTTGGAAAGGGGTAGCGATAATAATATGCGATAGGGGGGTGGAACTAGTTGATGTTCTTGGAGAGGCTGGCCCCTCTGGATTTCAGGACTTATCTGGCCTAGGAACCCATCTGGAGGTTGTAGGTTTCTTGGCCCCTGTTTTATCAGCTGCTCTGTATTTCGAATACTTGATGCAGTGCCTATAGTAAGTGCTCAGTGAATCTTTTAAAATAATCGAATGGACAGATGCATGCATGGACCTCTATATGGAAAAACAGATAAATAGTAACAAAAAGTAAAGCTCACTTTTAAACTATTGTGAAGGATCATATTTGATTTCTAATAGAAACTTGGACTGTACTCTTAACTAAAATAGATAATAAAGATCAACTTTCTCAGAATATCCAGTTTGCTACATATGTTGCACTGAGAAGATGAATATGTGTGGGAAAGGACCAGGAATTTTTTTCTTTGTTTATTTTGTTTTATTTTTTGGCAATCAGTTTAACAGTGTTTTATTTTATTAAGGCATGTATAATAAATGTTAGCAGCTACTCACATTCCTCCACGATATACAGGGCTTCTGCTCACTCAGGATCTGAAAGTTCCAGCTGAAACCTCAGTTCACTGTTAGCCACCTAAGGTTAGAGGGAAGACTCCACATCCCGTGTTTCCTCCCACATCCACTATCACTGCAGCTGAAGTATTAGGAATGAGCCTGGAAGGAGCAGGGAAGAGCTAACCTTGTAATTGGGAGCAGTCCTTACATATGTAAAGCAGCAGACCTTTTTTTTTTTTTCAAAGATAGAGTTTATTACTGCATAGTAGGAGAGCAGACAGCCTAACAGCCCAGAATCTGTTCCCCAAACTGCAGCAATTCCTTTTTTCTTATTTAACAAAACAATATACAAACACAAACATTCTTACCATGTGATCATTCCAGTCTTGATATATAATCAATAACTCACAATATCATCACATAGTTGTGTATTCATCGTCATGATCATTTCTTAGAATATTTGCATCAATTCAGAAAAAAAAATAAAAATAAAACAAAAAAATTCATACATACCATACCCCTTACCCCTCCCTTTCATTGATCACTAGCATTTCAATCTACTAAATTCATTTTAACATTTGTTCCTCCTATTATTTATTTATTTTTAATCTATATGTTTTATAATTTTTTTATTAAAAAAGATTAACAACAAACAAAACAATAAGATATCATTTCATTCTACATATACAATCAGTAATTCTTAATATCATCACATAGTTGCATATTCATCATTTCTTAGAACATTTACATTGATTTAGAAAAAGAAATAAAACGATAATAGAGAAAAAAAGTTATACATACCATACCCTTTACCCCTCGCTTTCATTTACCACTAGCATTTCAAACTAAATTTATTTTAACATTTGTTCCTATTATTTATTTTTATTCCATATGTTCTACTCATCTGTTGACAAGGTAGATAAAAGGAGCATCAGACACAAGGTTTTCACATTCACAGAGTCACATTGTGAAAGCTATATCATTGTTCAGTCATCATCAAGAAACATGGCTACTGGAACACAGCTCTACATTTTCAGGCAGTTCCCTCCAGCCTCTCCACTACTTCTTGAACAACAAGGTGATATTTACTTAAAGCGTAAGAATAACCTCCAGGATAACCTCTCGACTCTGGAATCTCTCAGCCATTGACATTTAGTCTTATTTCACTCTTCCCCCTTTTGGTCGAGAAGGTTCTTTCAATCCCTTGATGTTAATTCTCAGCTCATTCTAGGGTTTTTCTCAGTCCCTTGATGCTGAGTCTCAGCTCATTCCAGGATCTTTGTCCCATGTTGCCAGGAAGGTCCACACTCCTGGGAGTCATGTCCCACGCAGAGAGGGGGAGGTTGGTGAGACTGCTCGTCATGTTGGCAGGAGGGAGAGGCCACATCTGAGGAACAAAAGAGGCTCTCTTGGGGGTGACTCTTAGGCCTAAATTTTAAGTAGATTTGACCAATCCTTTGTGGGGTTAGGTTTCATATGAACAAACCCCAAGACTGGGGGCTCAGCCTATAGCTTTGGTTGTCCACACTACTTGTGAGAATATCAAGAATTCAACTTGGGGAAGTTGAATTTCTCCCCACTCTCACCGTTCCCCGAAGGGGGCTTGCAAATACTTTTCCACTCACTGATCAGATCACTCTGGGATTCATCAGGGCATCACTCTGGACAAACCGACAAAATCTCATGTCCTACCTGAGATTCCAAGTACTTATGATGTTCAATCAAACTATCTACATAAGTTATATTAGGAAATACTCTAGTCAAAATATAAATTTTGTAACAAACATTTTTTGCTTTAGTCTCACACATAAGATGACATTTTAAAATATTAATTACCATCTATTTTCAGCACCCTGCAATAATGACCTTCCTTTATTCTTCCTCATGCAAAAACATTTTTAAAATTTGTACATTTTTAAAATGTACAAATTTTAAAAATTGTACATTTCACTATTGTTATACACTCTAGGCATTCCTAGATTATACCATCTCAATCTTTAACATCTTATCTTTCTTTCTGATTTCATTTATGTCCCCAGCCCTCCTCCCTCTATCATTCTCACATTCAGCTTCATTCAGTGTTTTAACATAATTATATTACAGTTAGGTAGTATTGTGCTGTCCATTTCTGAGTTTTGTTTTTTTTTTTGAGTTTCTGTATCCATTTAATCCATATGTTTTACTAATCTGTCCATAAGGTAGATAAAAGAAGCATCAGACCCAAGGTTTTCACAATCATACAGTCACATTGTGAAAGCTGTATACATTATATGATCATCTTCAAGAAACATGGTTACTGGAACACAGCTCTACATTTTCAGGCACTTAACCCTCTCCATTGCACTTTAACTAAACAGGTGATATCTATATAATGCGTAAGAATAACCTCCAGGATAACCTTTCGACTCTGTTTGGAATCTCTCAGCCATTGACACTTTATTTTGTCTCAGTTTGCTCTTCCCCCTTTTGGTCAAGACGGTTTTCTCAATCCCTTCATGCTGAGTCCCAGCTCATTCGAGAATTTCAGGAGCAGACATTTTAACCAAGATAAGAAATAGACGCTCTGATTGTTGGATAATAGTAGTAGTAGCTGATGCTTTATACAGTACCAGATAAGTATGGGCCAGTGTTCTAAGCACTTTACCTGAGGATTGTTTAATCTTTGAGCAGCCCTCTGAGTAGGAATCCCATCAGGTAGATGAGGGAATGGAGGTAGAGAACTAAGTGACCGGCCCAAGTGCACACTTTGTCTGCTGCAGGTTAGATGCTCCAAACCAGAGTGCATTGGAAAGGAGGCCGTGGAGTGACAGATGGGTGGCCACTGTGCAAGTGCCCTGACCTCCACAGCAGGGCTGTTCATGTTGCAGTGCGAGAACCTCAGCAGAAACAGGATAACCGTTTTCCCAGCCACTTCACAGTTACCATGTCTGATTAATTTTCAATCTGCCTCTGACTCTAAAAGTGAGAGTGTGTGCATGTGTATGCATGCTTGTATAGTATTTTATGATAGGGGAAGGTTACCCTACTTTTAGGGGAAGAATTGTGCTCTTTTTTTTTTTTTTTAAAATCAATAAACATGTTTAATTAACTGGGAAAATCAAGACATTGGACCCCAAAGGACTCAAGCTAATTTTTATTTTACCACTTATAAAATTAAATTGTTGCTTTATGGCCTGCCTTCCCTTGAATTTCTTCTTACTTTCTTTGTAGGGCATTATTTCCACTCTTAAAAGAGTATTCAAAGGGAAAAATCAACAAAAATATAGTTTAGATAAATGGAAATTACTTCTGTTTTTTTTGGCAATATCCATTTTCTTTTTCCATTTACATGCTGCTCACATTATCCTCTGCAGTCTTTCTGTTTCTTTGGTCTCTGAAAAGTGTCAGAACAAAGATCTTCAACAGATTTTGTTTGGCTAGCTTTGCAGCTAACCTGCTAGAAATAAATTCTTATGTATTTGTTGCAACTTGCAGGACACCAAAAAAATGACCAGAAGGGGCCTCAGAGTTACCTGTGAATCCAGGGACTAAAGTGATTTTTGGAACATTTCAGTTTTTGGAGTGTGTGGAAAAAAAGTTATTAATTGAAGAAAGGCTGACTCAGGTGGTGTAAGGATGACGGAACCTAGCCTCAGGGGTTTGTGGACGCTGCCATTGGTGTCATGACCCAAAGTCCTTCTCTAATGAGGAGGATGGGTTCATTGAAGATTTGCCTTCAGGGTATTGTTCGCAGGTGGCTATAACCCTAGTAGCAGCGCACCATAGTTCCTTGCCCTCTAAAATCTCTTCCCCCAACTCGAGCTAAGAGCACGGTTCCTTGGGCCACCAGTAGATGGCGCTGTGAGTTCAGGAGAGAGAGCAGCCAGGCCTGTGGGCCGTCTTTCCAGTGATCAAGGGCCACCAAAAGGTGCTGCCTGGCACTTTTTCTGATTTGCTTTCTCATTGCTTTGGTGGCTTCCTCAAATCCATGCCAAGGTGTCTAAGTGCATGTAATAATATTTTCTTCATCTTTAGGAGGGTCTAAGCTCCCAGCCATACATGATGTAAAATTGAAAGGGAAGGCCGAACAAGTCTTGTGAGCTTCTAGTTTTGCGATATAGGAAATCTGGCAGGGATTTGAGTGTGTGTGTGCGTGCGTGTGTCTGTGTTATGGATACTCTTTGGAAAGTGGCTGTCCTAGTACACACCCTGGTATAAACGACAAAGTTGGGTGTGGGTGAATGAGAGCAAAACAGATGAACCCAAGCAAAAAGCAAACAAGAGTAATTGGCATCATAAATCACTTTTGAGCTCTTGGGATGATATAAATCTGCTTTCATGCGATGCGCACATTTTTTTCCTCACTTGGTCCAGCTGCTCACAGAAAGTGAAATCGCTGCATGTCACGGATGGCGGGATTGCTCCGTTTAGAGCTAGTCTTCTGACAAAATCTCGTTCAACCTCGGTCTGTTCTTTTTAAATCAGTTTCTCTTTGCACATTTTCTTTCTCACCCATAACCTGCCTTAAGAAATACTCCCTTTAAAAAAGGAAGAGATAACTTTTTTGAGTGAGGTTTTAGAGAGCAAAACCTTTAAAGAAAGATGGAGCTAATTTCAGGTCTGAGATGGTGCCAGTTCTTGATTAGCTACATGTGTACATCATACTTGGTGAATGATGTTTACTCATGAGACTTTCCCTCTGCCTCATGCATGTTTTAGCTGTCATTCTGGTTTCCACCTTCATTCTCCTGCAAGACCAATTAGAGTGCTTATCAGAATAAACATAATTAGAAAGATAAGGGCATAGGGCCAGAGGCATTAAATAATGCATGCATATTCTTTAGTGCTTGAGGGTCCCTTAGCATGACATTGCCTGAAGGTGAGAGAGTACTTGTTAAAGAGAGAGGTGGTGGACCCAACCCTGGACCTACCGAGTCAGAATTTTGAGGATCAGACCACATAATCTAGTTATTTTTAATAATACCCCAGGTGATTTTATCATCAGAAGCTTAGGAAAGAATGCCTAAGCAATTGTCTAGTCCAGAGGTCAGCAAACTGTCCTTGTAAGGGGCCAGATAGTGAATAGTTTCAGCTTTACGGGCCATACGTCTCTGTCACAACTACTCAGCTCAACCCAGAGCCCCCTGCCCTTTTGAATGAGACTGTTCTGCTCACACTCCCGTGTGGGATATAGGTCCCCTGTGGTCCACTCACTGCTTTTGACTGAAATTTCTGTGGTGTCACTTGTGATCGAGGAACCCCAGTCACGATGAGGAAACGCTTGCATCCCTCAAGGAAGATCTTGGCGTCCCATTTCTCTGGGTAGGCGGGTGGGGAAAATGGAAATGAGCGAAGCGTCTCTTGTCTACATTGAACAGGGCTGAGCAACGTCATGGGTCAACTAGACTGTCCACAACTCAAACTGCTTTAAAAAAAAGGTTCTTTTAAGCTTATTTGTGACCAAGTCTTGAAGCACCTGGGAAGATGTGTCCTTCTGGTGATGCCCAACTCCTTTTTAACAACCTTCCCAGAAAGGAAGTCCTTCATTACGGCAAACCATATTCTTCTCTTCCCACTCTGGGTTGTGATAGGGAGCATCTGGTTGTCATTGTACATCTGCAGAACCATCGTTATATTGCCGCACAGTTACGCTTCTCCTGGCAGACAGAGTGGGTTTTCTTCCATCTTCCTCGGACAACGTGTCCTCCAGGCCTTTAATCCTGAAGTCATTTTTAGGGGGTTGGGGCCTTCTCCAAGTTTTCTCACCCTCCTAACTGCCTGGTTTTGAACTGGGCTTGGTCTGTTGGAGACTTCTGAGCTCTAAGAGAAGACCTTGTGGGTGGGTGGATTGTGTTTTCCTCTGTTTGGCTGCTAGAGCCTCAAATCAGTTAGTGAACAATCCTTCCTAGTGTGACCCCTGTATGTTTTTGGGGATACAGAGCATTGGGCTCCATTTGCTTCTTCTAGGAGAGCCCTCATCAGAGCAGAAGCGCGTGTCCTCCTTTCCTCTTGAGGGGCAGGGGATATTTCATTTTTGGAGGACAGGGTATACTTCATTTTTGGTTATTGTTTTTTTGGTACCCAGAAAAGAATGGCCCAGAATAAGGTAATAGTCAGAAATTTTTTGCAAATCCTATAGAATTATTTATTATGCAGGAATTTATAAATTTTTAGGAATGGAGAACAATGTAGCAGTTGCTGCTTTCTAAAAAGGGAGAGCATTTTTCATTCAAATGGCACTGGTCTCCAGTCCCTATTGATTCTCTCGTGTTCTAGGTATTCAGCAGTTTGACACAGTTAATGCTTTTTTTCATACAACTTTTTTCTTTTTTTTCTTTTGCATAGGCCAGCACTGAGAATCGAACCCGGGTCTCCGGCGTGGCAGGCGAGAACTCTACCACAGAGCCACCATGGCCCACCCTTTCATACAACATTTATTTGTGAAAAGTTCAAATCAACAGAAAAGTTGAACACCCTGTATCTAGATTCACCAGTTGTTAACATTTTGCCACATTTGCTTTTTATCACACAGATCTCTTCATGCACACCTACCCACTCCTACATACATACATCCCACTTTTTTTCCTGAAACACTTGAAAATAAGTGCTGAAATCATAATACTTCACCTCAAAATACTTCAGCCTATGTTGCTGAGAAAAAGGACAGCTTCCTGTATAAATATTATATCACTCCTGAGACAATCGATATTAATTCCACATCATCTGCCATATAGTCCACGTTCAAATTTCCCCAGCTGTCCCCAAAATGTCTCTTTATAGTGATTCTATTTTCTGAGCCAGGATCTGCTGGAGGTTCACGTCGCAGTGGTCTCTGGTGTTTCTTCTAATCAGGAACAGCCCTCTCGCTTTTTATTTTCTTTCATGACATCAATGTTTTTGAAGGATTCAAGCCTTCAAAATGTCCCATATTCTGAAATTGTGTGATTGTTTCCTTGTGATTAGATGCAGCTTCAACATTTTTGTCAAGAATGCCCCAGTTGTACTATCGTGCACTCCTTCCTGCCTCGCATCTGACCGCCCAGAGCGTCAGTGTGAGGTTTGCTCACTTGTCTGAGGTGATGCCCGCCAACTTCCTCTAAGGGAAAGCTGTATTTTCCCTTTGTAAATAGTAAGGACCACGTGAATGGTACTCTGAGACTGTGCAAATAACCTTTACTCCAATAACATTTTACTCGATGGTCTTATTTATTGTCCATTATTGATCTTTGCCGGAATTGACATGGGGGTAGCCAAAAAATGTCTAATTTTATCATTCCTTCTGATTATTAGCTGGCATTGTTCTATAAAGAACAGCTTTCTCCATGTCGCCTTCTTCTTCTCCTCTTCCTCCTCCTCCTCCTCCTCCTCCTCCTCCTCCTCCTCCTCCTCCTCCCCCACCCTTCCTTTTACCCCTCCTTCTCCTTCCTTTCTCTCTCTCTCCAGTCAGTGCTTTTGACTAAAAGAATTCACCAAGCCTCACCGAGTTGCTGGGTGTGTCTCTGGGCCCCTGATGGGAGGCCCCTGTTTCCTTTCTGACCAAGGATGTGAAAATGAGGTGGAAGGTGACAGGGGTGGGGACCGCGGTGGGGAGTGGAGAGTTCGTGCTTAATGGTACAGAGTTTCGGGTGATGGAGAAGCTTTGGTAATAGATGGTGGTGATGGTTGCACAATATTGTGAATAACTACCACTGAATTGTGTACTTGAGGTGGTTAAAATGGGAAATTTTATGTTGTATGTGTAACTGCATTAAAAGTTAAAATTAAAAAATGATAGAACTGTACAACACGAAGAGTGAGCCCTAATGTAAACTATAGACTTTAGTTAATAATGTAATTATAATAATATCAGTTCATCAGTTGTAACAAATGTACCACACTAAATGCAAGATGTCAAGAATAGGGAAAGCTGTGTGTGTGGTGTTGGGTGGGTGTATGGAAATTGTACTTTCTGCATAAATTTTCTGTAAACCTCCCACTGCTCTAAAAAACAAAATCTAGAATAATTTTTAAAATGACATGAAGTGGATGGTAGTGAGAGTGCCTCATAATAAAACTGCAGGAATTTGGATACTGCTTCAAACGGAATTCGTCTTTTTGCTTTGTTTTAAGGAGGAAAAAAAATAAAGGTTTTTTTACACTGGCAGGAGGGCAGGGGGAGTTTCCCAAGCCTGCCTCCCTGAAGTGACTTTTCCACTGGCTTTTGTACATGTCAGAGCCAGAGAGATGATCATCTTAGGTGACAGGCAATGGGTCTGAATTCAGTTTTCTATTCCTCCTGTTGGGCTAGGCTTCCTTACCCACCCTTGCAGCGGGTCATGTGATGTACCAAGTGATGTCTGATGAATGGGAGGGCAGTGACCTGGCGATCAGTTGGGCCTATAAAGCCGACCCTCAATGATGCTGTTGTCCCCTAACGGTATTCGCTCTCACCTTCTCCTGGGTGACTATTTCGTACCTTCTACACTCTCTTCAAACATCAGCTCCACCCCCGGTCTCCAGCCTCAGCTGATGGATACTCCCTACTTCCTTGAACCAGAAGGAAGCCGCTAGAAGTGATTTCCACATTTGCCCCGCACCACGTTTCCCCAGCAGAGCACCTGCGCCCACATGCTCTGCTCTCCCTCCCGTTAGCATGGTGAGCTGCCTCCGGGCTCCGACCAAAACCCAAACCTCCCACCTGGGCACTGGATTCCACCCTTCTCTGCTACAATAGTGTGTTGCTCCAGGAACACTCCCCTCTCTCTTCTACATCATCATTTACATTTTCCTAATTTTACTCTGGAACATCACCATCAGCAATCACCTGTGCCGTTGTTTCTCCCACCTGATGAAAACTCCTCTCTTGACCGCATTTCTGGCCAGCGATGACCCCCATTACTTGGCTCCTTTTCATAGCAAAACACCTCAAACAGTGATCTGTAAGTGTTTTACACATCCTCCCTCCCCATTCTCCCTTAAATTCACTCAAAGCTGGCTTTTCACTTCATCCCTCTGCTGAAACTGCTTTTGTAGGATTGCCCATGTCTCCGCTTCACCTGCCAGCCATGTTTGAAGAGGATGCTCGCTCCCTCTTCCCCAGTTCACTTTCTGCACGTGGCCGCCAGGACATCTCACTCCCTCTCAGGTGTTCCATGTCCACACCTGCCTCTCCGTAACCTGTTCACCTGCTCTTTCCCATCTCAGTTGCTACTTCCTTCACCAAAAAACTTTGGAGTCATCTTCAATTCTTGTTTTCCCCTCACGTACCACATCTGGTCCAAAGGTAAATCCTGACTGCTGTACTAAATCCAGCGTCTAACAACTTCTCAGGAATTCCATCTCTACCACCTTGTCTAGGCTGTCTTATCTTTGCCCGGCCTCCTAATTGGCGTCCCTGATTCCACTCTGGTCTTCCTCCCATCTATACTAGTACAGCAGCCAGAATAATCCTTTAAAAACACAAGTCATATTATGCACTCCCTGCTCCCCCCCCCCAATGCACCCCATTTTAGCTGAAGCAATCTTTACAAGGCTAGTTAAGTTCGGTGCACCCGGAATCCAAACGCACATGGCCTTCCTCTACCCTGTCACTCCTCTCTGCTTGTCACACTGACCTCCTTGGTGTTCCTCGAAGGTCTGTGCTCTCTCTCCCATCTACCCTGAATCATCTCCCATAACTTAGCTTCCTTCCTTCCTTCTCATCTTTGCTTAGTTATCACCTTTTGAATGAGACCTGTTCTGACCCTTTAAATTGCTACCCCTCCATCCTACCAGCACTACTGATCACTTTCATTCAGTTTTGCTTTTTAAAATACTACATATTTATTTTTTATCATAAGCTCTGCAAGGATAGGGCCTTTTTTGGTTTTGTACATTGCTATATCCCAGGTGTCTAGAACAGTAAATGCTTAATAAATATTTATTGCATGTATGAATGAATGAAGTTTGCCCCCTCCCCTTTTTCATTTCTTATTAATCAGTTTTGGAGGGAGGGGAATTTAGGGAATACCTGATAGATCGTATGAAAACCAGTCTCTTATAAAGCAAATCATACTTTATATAATCCAGGAAAGCAGATGTTTGTGTTTGGTTTTGATTCTTATTACAACTATGCATGTGCAGTTGTTTTTTTTTTTTTAAAGAGAGTTTATTGTTAAGCACAAAGCGAGGAGATCAGAAGGCCTTTGGGCCATAAAACTGTCTCCCTGAATTGAAGGAACTTTCAGTGTTTAAAGCATTCAAACAAAGGCAGGCAGGCTTAGGATAATGAGCGAAGTGTTCAGTTCTGGGCTGACTTATGTTACTTCATTAATAATCATTAAGAGGGCTATGTGTAGGAGCACCAGACTTCAGGGGGCTACGTGCAAGGGCACCTCACTTTAAGATTGCGAAACAAGATAAAGGGATATTAGCAGGGCTAATAATAAGGAGTTGTCTTATTACTGTGCGGTTACAAGGTGAAGAATACAATGTTTCAAAACATAGCATAGGCACCTGTAGTATTTGCTTTGGGCTACATTGCAATGTATCAGAAATTTAGAGAGCATTTAGATAATGATTCTGTAATTATGATTATATTTGTTACCACTGTTACACATCTGCCTCAGAGCTAAGATGACCCTGAATAGAATTGGATTGATTCATAGGCTATGGAGGAAATTCGTCTTACCAGGGGCATGTGCATTGTTTTTTTATGTGCAATTTTAAAAGCCAAATAATTCTACATTGCATAAAATGGAAGTCAGCATTCCACTGCCCCACCCCTTCTCAGCTTGATTTTTCAGTTTCAGATAAAAGTGTTTTCAACTATTTTTTTCTTGGGATTTACTTCTACATTTCTTTTATACTTATGTATTCTTATACTACTTACTTATATTTAGTATTTTTTAGATATTCTCTAGTGACTTCCTTATTTGGAAATGAGGATTTATTGCTTTTATGTCCCAGCATATGATCTATCCTGGAGAATGTTCCATGTGCACTAGAGAAAAATGTATATCCTGGTGTTTTGGGGTGTAATGACCTATATATATGTCCATTAGGTCTAATTCATTTATCCTATTGTTTAGGGTCTCTATTTCCTTGTTTATCCTCTGTTTGGTTGTTCTAGCTAGATTTATTGCTTTTAAATTGTTTCCTCTCTCCAACATTTCTTCTTCCCACTCTATGCTTTTCCCTCTATAAATATGTCATCAATTTTGGTGAAATCAATTTTCATATTCACAGATGAGCCATGTAATGTACTTTTTATACAATTTAAAATTTTTCCTTGGAGATAATAATTGCCTCTTTTTTTCATTTGCTTCGTTTTCTTTGTATCATTAATCTATCCCCAAACTCTTTGCCAGCATAGGGTCTCCTTTCAGTCATTTCAAATACATCTCTCAACTCCATCCTTTTTTCTTGGTGACACCCCTTCTGGAGTGCTTTCTCCTCCTGCTGCAATCTGAATCGATTGCTTCCAAGGCTTACTGTAAAGTCGTTGTCCTCCGGTCTCCCTTCTCTTACTTTCTGGGAATTTCCTCTCTCTTGGGTGTCTCCTGTGTCCTGGATCTCATGTATTCTTCTTTCTTGGTTTACCAACTCATTTCAGTGGCATTCATACTTCTGAGAGATAATTATGGGAGGTAACTATTTTAATAAGATCTTGTATGTATGAAAATGTCTTTATTCTATCCTCATACTTGTTGACATTTTGACAAGGTATAAAATTATAAATTGGAAATCATCCTTTTTCAGAATTTCGAAGAAATTGTTCCATTTTCTGTTAGCTTCCAGCATTGTTTTGTGAAACATGATAGAAGATTGATTTGCATTCTTTTATATGAGACGTGTGTGTGTGTGTGTGTGTGTCTGTGTGTGTGTGTGTGTTCCTCTACCTGGATGCTCTTAGGGTCTTCTTGTAGCGACTTATGTCCTGAGATTTCACAGTGCTAAGGTTCTTTTAAAGTTCCTTGGTCTAATCACTCAAAAGGTTTTTTCAATCTATAAATTCATGTCCTTCCATTCTGGGACATTTCCTTGAATTATTTCTTTGATAATTTCCTCCCCTACATGTTCTCTATTCTCTGAATTTCCTCCTGAGATCATCTAAACTTTATGTCTTCTTACTCCTATTCGCCATCTCATTAGCTTCACATTCTTTTTCTGGGAGATTTCCTCAGTCTTTCTTCCAACCCTTTTATTGAATTTGAATTTTTGCTACAATAGTTTTAATTCCCAAGAGCATGTTTTGGTTGTCCTTTCAAAAGATTTCTTTGTATAGACCTTTTTGTTCCTATTCCTTCTTGTTCTTGCTGCACCTCTTCCTTTAACTTTGAGCATTTTCATGTGTGTGTTTTTGCAAATTTCCCTTTTCTTGCATTGCCTTTCTTCCTCTGAGTTCCTTTGTTTGTTTTAATCCCTGATCTTTCAAGTTAGATAATTGCCTCAAATATCTAGTCACCCTCACCTGTTATTTCACAAGTAGTGAGGCACTGGAAACACGACTGGAAATTTTGTGTGACGAAGGGGCTTCCCAATTTACAAAGATTCCTTTTTATCCTACAGATGATAGGTCCTTGGTGTGTTTGTTTGGACATCTGAATTACTAAGAATAGAGAGGAAGAGACAATACATAATATCCTTTTATTCCTCTGCTTAGCTTGAAACCAATTGAGGCCTACGAATAAAGATCAAAATAAGAGCTTTATTTCTGATGAGTATGATTGGAGAATGTGGCTGAAGATCTCTCATTTTAGTAGACCATTCATACTCCTGCTATCACAGATGGAAAATTTCAGGCCTTTTCTGTACAGAAATCCTACACTCATTTTACATTAACTCCCCATTGCCCTTGACCCCACCCCAGGAGGCCTGTACTCTACTTTTTGTCCCCGTAGTTACCAGGAGGCTAAGATTTAACATCGAATTCTGTAACAATCTTGTTTGGTTTGATACTAACTTATTAACTTCAAAGGCATACATTAACTGTCTTCCTATACTACTCTGTCCCCTCACCTTTATGCAGTTCTTGTCACAATTTATATATTTATACATATTAAGTCAAAAACCACTGATTTATAATCACATTTTATGCATTTCCCTTTTGGATGCTGTAGGAAGTAAAAAAAAAAAAAAGGAGTTACAAACTAAAAATACAATAGTACTGCTATATGTATTTACCCATGTCATTGTCTTTGCAGGAGATCTTTATTTCTTTATGTGGCTTCAGTCAATTATCTACTGTCCTTCCCTTTCAACCTCAGAACTCCCTTTAGCATTTGTTGTAGGGCCAGTTTAGTAGTGACAAATTACTTCAGCTTTTGTTTATCTGGGAATGTTCTCCCTTATTTCTGAAAGACAGTTTGCCAGATAGAGAATTCCTGGTTGGTATTTTTTTCCTTTCAACACTTTAAATATCTCACCTCACTGCCTTCTTGTCTCTGTGGTTTCTGATGAGGAATTGGTACTTAATCTTATTGAGACTCCACTGTACTTGACACATCAATTCCCTATTGCAGCTTTCAGAATTCTCTCTTTATCTTTGGCATTCAACAGTTTGGTTATAATGTGTTACAGTGGGTGTATATGTGGATTTATCTTGTATGGAGTTTGTTGAGTTTCTTGGAGATATATATATACGTATATATATATATCTTTCATTAAATTTGGGGATTTTCCTGCTATTATTTCTCTCTCTTCTCCTTCAGAGACTCCCCCAATGCATGGACTTGATGGTGTGCATTTTTCTTCATTGTTTCCTCTTTCTGCTCCACAGACTGGATGATTTCAATTATCTTATCTTCAAGTTCAGTGATTCTTTTTTCTGCCAGCTTCAATCTGCTGTTGAATCTGTCTAGGGAATTTTTAATTTCTGTTAACTATGGTCTCTGTGGTCTTCACCTCTCTTTGGTTCCTTTTCATAATATGTCTCTCTATTGGTATTCTCTTTGGGTTTTCCTGACTTCCTTAGTTCTTTGTCCATGTTTTCCTTTAGCTCTTTGAGCACATTTAAGACCATTAAAAAAAAATCTTTGTCTGGTATGTCCCAGGTCTGGTCCTCCTTGTTGGTGGTTTCTAATCCTTTAATCTTCTCTTTTGCCAGGGCCATCTCTTCCTATTTCTTTGTATATTTTGTAATCTTTTGTTGATACCTGGACATTTTGATATTCTATTGTGTTATTGTTGGAATTTAGACTTCAGGGCTTCTTTCCCTTAAGCTTATATTTTGCGAACATTTTGACAGAAAAATCCTTGAATGGCAGGAGATAACCAAAAAAAAGAGACAATACTTTCCCCTGTCTTTGCAGAATGGCCTCTGTGAGTGCTGTTCTTCAGAGCTTAGCCATACAATGAATTTAGAAAACTTTTTTAGGCAAAAGTGTGGGTTTCTTCCTGGTCCTTTCTACACATAGTGTCCTGTCTTGGGCACATGTGTGACTGTAGGAATCCCCTTATTTACGTAGATATGAAGGAGTCATCTTCCCTGGAAAATACTTTTCTCGTGGTTCTAGGCCTGTACTTGTATGTCCTATAGCCAGCAATCCCTTGCCCCAGGCAGCATGATTTGGCTGTTATCTAGCTTTCTCTGGGTGAGATCTGTGAGCTGCCTCTACCCACAGGACAAGTTCTGGGATGGCAGGTTCGTCAGGCCACCACCAGACAGTTTGGGTCAGACATACACGCTCCCAGTATGTGCATGAGGGTCACTCTCCTGTCTCTGGAGCCAGGACCACGGATCTGCAGTGACAGTGTGGATAGGGTCCATGCTAAGCTGATGAGTGTTGGGGAAGGGGCCAGCCAGGGCTTCAGGAGATCTTTTTAAGATGACTTTTTCTTGATTTGGCACTCACCATATTAGTGACATCCTTTAACTCTTTTCTGGGACTTTGAGAAAGATGTTTTTGACAGTTCTTGCTGGTTGTTCAAAGTTTCTGTGGGGAGACAGAGCCCTGGAGTGTTTCAGGGCCATCTTGAATTGGGGGAGGCTCTCTGAATCAATTTAAGAAGAATAAAAATAAAAGAATTAAGGAAGGAAGGAAGAAAAAAGAAGAGAGAGAATGAACTTACAGTCACTGGGAAAATGAGTCTCATTTTCCTTTGTTTCAAGTTTGTTTGGATCTTAGTCATGTATCACGTGAAAAGTAACACCCGACTAGCCAGGAAGTCACCAACAGCCTATTTTTGGATGATTAAAGAGAAATAATCTCCAGAAGGTTGTTGACTATTAATACACTTTACAGTTAGGGAAGATTTCTACTTTCTTTTTTCATTTCCTGATTCTTATCTTAGGCTCTCAAACTGAGGCCATTCCTTGGCCAGAATAACACATTGCAGCATAATCTGCCTTCTGCCATTTATCAAAACTTTATCTTGGCCTTTTTCAGTTAATCAAAGCCAGGAGGCAACATTTCACGAAAGGACAAAGATGTACATTTTATACCAGGAGGAGTGACTGTGTGTGTGTATCTGTGTGTGTGTGTGTGTGTGTGAGGTTGGAGGTGGTACTGGTGTTATGACAAAAAAATGTATGTTGGTGAGTATTGTGAGAAGGGAAAGACTTGAAATGCCAATGTAAGTATCAACTTAGACTCTTAAAAGCAGTTGTAACTAGCAGTAGACTTATACCAGGATCCTTGATAACAATAACAAAGTTGATCAACTTCAACCCTAAACAATTGATTTATTAAGGAACTTGTTTTGTTTTTCACTGAATATAGAGAAGTGAATTTAAGGTTTCCATTTGTGGTTTCCAAAAAGAAATCAACTTGGCAGTGATTGTTTCCCAGTAAGTACAAATAAATCATGCTCTGACACAAACCTGGTGTCATTCTTGTCAATAGTGATTATCATAAGTCAGTTAAGTCAGCCTGACTTATCTGCCTGAGGGATTTCACCACTAGTGGCTGTGGTTGCAGGAACCACTGAAACACACTGTTATGTTGTTCGGGGCTTGGACCATTCAGAGAATGGTCACTTTGCTTTAGGAAGAGGGAGCACTATCTTCCTTCTGGAGAATATATGGTGGGTAAGCAGAGCAAAGGAAAACAGATGATTGCTAACTGTCACTGAGCATGTATTTTCTTCCAGGAACAATTGTAAGTATCATCTCGTTTATTTTTCACAACTCTGCTATTTTACAGAAGAAGCCCCTGGACTTGGAAAGATTAAACATGTTTCCCAAAGTCGTACAGCTAGTAAGTAGTAGACATGGAAGGCAAACTTTGGTTTGTCTGAATTTAAGGACAGCTCCTGACAGCTCCGCCACACTCTGGCCACATACGGAGTTAGTCATCAAGTTCTAATTCCCCATTCTAGTTTAAACCCACCTCTCCTTCATACCTATCACCAATCCATCAGACATACGTTCTCATACCACACTGGAATCACCAGGCCAAGCTCCTACATGGTCTGCCTGCCTTTGCAGTCTTCCCCTTCAATCCATTTTGTATGTCACAGTCAGACCAGTAGCCCTTAATGAGCATCTCTAACATCCATTCTACCAGTGTAGATGAAGTGCCCATTCTTGGCACTCTGAAGACCCCAGCCCTAAGAAACTTGAGGTCAAGTGCACAAGGGCAGGCTTTCCATTTACACAACTGCAGATCCCATTGCATACGCCAGCAATTTTAAACTGCTCAGTATGGCTTTCACAATCATCTGTAATACTGTTCAATCCAATGATCTGACTTATATTTTCAATATACAGCTCCAATTCCAACTAATCTCTTACCTGGGCCAAATTAGAAGGTTTTAAATTTGGCAAAAGTTATCCATTATCTAAGACATAATTGTTTCTTTTATCATTCATTCAGCAAGTATTTATTGAGTATATAATATGTATACTGGGTACTATATGGTTCTAATAATTTATAAAACTATTTATGAAATCAAAAGGAATTATCTATTTTAATGGTAAAATTAAATAATCTTCATTGTCTGTCACTTTGGTCTTGGTTCAGCTTTCTTTGGTGACTTCTCTCCTTCAAACTAGGACAAACGTCTCTCTGACTCAACTTGAGTCCTTTCTTTTTTGACTGGTAATTCCCATATTGTTCTTTTTGCTGTGTTCCATACTGCTTTTAGAATTTGTAGGTATTTGAGAATATTTTTATTTAGCAGAATCAACCCAAGCTTTTCCTTTACCAAACCTTAAAGAGGTGTTTTACAGAAAATAAAAAAAGAAAAGGAGGAAAAAGACATAACAGGACTAGGATCATGAAACTCCTGAGAGATTCAAATTCCTGCTTAGTCCCGTCCCCCAGCGTGCTGCCTTCTCTCTCCTGCAACTCTCTTGGCTGAAGATGTCTTGTCCTTCTCTTGGTCTCAAGTTTCTTGGCATTTACATTCTTCAAAAAGTATTTTCTTTGAACAAAAGAAAGTTAACTATGTTTTTTTTTCTAGCACAAGTGGCATACCTACTCTGCAGCCAACAAATCCAACAGTCTATCACAAACAATTGAATATTAACAAGAATTGTGACCGTATTGGCTGTGAGCACTTCAGATCTTGCTGGTGATTTGCTGGAATGAGCACAGGCCTGGGAAGGGGCTGGCAGTGCTATTGACTCTACCAATCTGCCAGCAGCCTCCTTGCATTGGCATTTTGGAAGACTCGGAACAGCGCCCAGTTTCAGCTGTGTAGATGAGAGCAGCAGGCATGTCAGGCTGAAAGCCATCTAGTAGGAGTGAAGCAGCAGAGTTTAACGTGTAAACGGGTGTGGACTATGCAATGCTATGTGACTGCCACAGGAAATAAAGAAAGTAAGGGATGGACAATTGGCTGTGAATGGGAGGCAAGCTGTGAGCTGGGCAGCAGGTCACGTGGTGTGGATCCAGGCCAAGAGACTGGGAGAGAAGAGAGGAAAGAAGGGAATTAGGCCAGTCTTTAATGAGAAGTGGAGGAACAGAATAGGTCATTTATATCCCTTGTCCAGGATCCTTCTGTGATGCACAACTTTGAGATTAAAAAAACAATAACAACAAAACAAGAATGCCCAATATTAATTTTGGGCTAAATCAGCCTAAGCATGTTGATTTATATTTTCAATCAAGAAATTGAAACTGTTTTGCTTATGTAATTTCAGATTAAGAAAAGGTAACAGGGACCACCGTTTGGTAATTATAATGCAATAGAAAAGCGAGAATTGCATTTTTATTTTAGAACGTGGTGAATTAAAGAAGCCAGAGGAAGAAGGAAGAAAGAGAGACATGTTCAAGTAGGGGTGGAACAAGAGCAAAATGAAATTCTAACCGGGGCAAAACATTCACGGAAAGATGGATAACCATGGGAGCCTGACGTGTAGATTAAGTGGCAAAGTACACCGACACAGCCCACTATTTTGCACGCATAATCAATGAAAATGTGTTGGTAAGAGTGAGGCAGCCATAAATGGAATTGTATGCCTCATGCTCGACAGTTTGAACTAGTAAACCAGCAGGACTGCAAACACGTTTTCTCCTTTTAGAAAAAAAGATGCGAGGCAAGAGTTTAAAATGAGGGAAAGTTTATCCAATTTGCAATCAAATGAGCGTGCTATGGGTTCTGAGCCAGCTAATAGTTTAAACTGAGTTTCGTCAGTGCCCTTCCTTTAACCAGCTGGAATGTTTTATAAATACTATCCTTCAGTCCTTTGAAATGAAAGATGTGTCTTTATTGGGAAACATGCATCTCATCATAAAAGTAGAACACAATGTCCTTGCTTTAGTTATTCTCTGGAGAAGTAGACTTTATTGCACTATATGCTAGAAATATAATAAAGGGGGAAAAGCTTATTACAGAAGAATTTACTTCAGGCATGAGAGACTGGGAAGTGGTGGATGGATGGATGGATGGATGGATGGATGAATGGACAGACATATTTAGAAGTAGATGGATGGATGGAAATAAAAACTCCACTCCCAAGGTACCGATATTCATTGAGCAAACTCTCAGAAGGAAATCAACCACTACTCCTTCTTTTTCATGTCCAGGAATCCATGAAGAAAGACTAAGCCAGATGAACTTCCGAAGAAATATGATAGATTCAAGGTTTTTAGAAACCAGGAGCTCACTTATAAAGGAATTGGGAACTAGTTTATATACAAAAGAGATTTCCAGGGCTTTATCTCAATCTTGTTAGTTTTTATTTGAAAAAAGTGACATTTGGTCCCTTTCTTGTACTATACATGTTATACTAAAATAAATTACAGACTGATCTGAGATTTTAATGAAAAAGAACCATGTAAGAACCAAAGGAAAATACAGGAAAAATAACAAAGAAAGAAAAACCAAAAAGAAATAAAACAACAAAAAATATAGGTGAATTTCATATTATCTTGGGGTGCAGATGGCTCTTTCAAGAATAAAACCAAAAGCAAAATTGCAAAGGAAATGAGAGCTAAGATTTGATTATTACAGTTATTATTTTTTTTACTCAGGATAAAAGCACCAGAAACAAAGTTAAAAGGCAGACCTATATGAAAAGAACTCAGGAGCAAAATTGCCTTAGTCAGGTTTTCTTTTGCTTGCATATAACCAGCTCGAGCTAGCTTACAAAAAAGGACAAAGAATCTGAGTTAAAGATAGAGGGTTATCTCTCGGCCTTGTTGGACCTCAGGAGAAACAGGAACCAGGGAATGGGAACACTGTTTTGATCGCCTGCTCTTCACCTGTTGGCTGAGTCCTACCCTGGCCTTATGGGGGTGACAACACATGGCATTAGACAGATGAGACCAACAGCAGTTCATGAGTATCATGTACTTACAGCCCAGGGAGGAGGATACCACTTGCCAAGCAGAGTCACATGGGGGTCGCATGCAGGGGCTGCACAGGGGCTTTGTGCGGGGGCTGCACAGGGGCTGCATGCAGGGCTGCACTTGGTTGCAGAGTGAACGAGCAGAGCTGTGAGAGGCAAGCTTTGTAGTCAGAGAGTTGGGTGTCCTCTGGTTCCCATGGGAGGTCGTAATTGACTTGTTTAAATAATTCCACAGCGGGCAGGGAACCAAAGCCACTACCAAGAGGTAAGCAGGCACTGCGCCTGCTCTCACGATCAGGAGGGTTGTTTGGCTAGAGGAGCTTACTGTTGGGAGCAGAGTGGACAGGGAAATGTGCACTTAGGTCATACGAGGCCCTCCAACTTTTCCTCAGAAGTCAAGGCAGCACATAATATTACTTCTAGGCCTTACACCACAAAGGCATCGGGAGTGAAAGTGGCCACTCGCAGATTTGTTCTGGGGCAGCTTGGTCTCTCATAACTCACTTATTGGTCTACACCGTTCCTCCTTTTGCTGCTCAGACTCTTTCCCTTCCTCTCTATGTACCTAGCCTGACTCTCTGGGTCCTCAGTTCCGGCTGCATTCAGAAGCTGTTTCTTGTTCCCAACTCCAAGTCCTCATGACAGAGAACCTTAGCGGTCCACTTTTTCCCCAATTGTAAACCCCCAATCCAGAAAGCTGTGGCCAGGGACACGCAACACATGGAACACGCACAGCTGCAGGGATCTGTGGGCTGTTACCACAGAAAAATTGTCACCACAGCAACCCCCGTGCCTATTGTCAGCCCTCATGGTTAGGAGAATAACTCGTCTCTGAGGAAATGGAAACATTTGAGACCCTCACAGACTTCACCCTTACCCTGTAATGAATGCAGCCCCGAGGAAGGATTATGGGTTTCAGTGAGTTCTGAGTCTAACGAAATCATAGAACATGAAGGTGGTAAGGGGAATCCCTTGAATTTGCAGTTGATGTTAGAAGTGAGGGTGGTTTGTGTGAACTCTTCCCTCTAACTTTGTAGTTGGGTCCTAAGTCCTTGCACTTGGGGATGAGAAGCTTTGAGCACACTTGACATCTGGAGGATTGGGTCCTTAACCTCATAGTTTGGCTAACTCCAGGCAGGAGTTTGAAGATAGATTTTCTCCTCTCCAGCAGCTTGTAAGCTAGAACTTCTATGGAAGAAGACAGACACAAGCCATAGGAAACTACAACCAAAGGTGGAATATAAGTGGACAGAGAATAAATGCTAAAAATAAAGTTAGGATGTTTCTGCAAAAGAGAAGCTAAGCCTACTTATAATTAGAGTCACCCCCAGAGAACTGCTTTTGTTTCTCAAATGTGGCCTCTCTCTCCAAGCCAACTAGGCAGGTGACCTCACTACCCTCCCCGCTATGTGGGACATGACTCCCAGGGATGTAAATCTCCCTGGCAACATGGGACAGAACTCCCGAGATGAGCTGGGACCAGCATCATGGGATTGAGAAAGTTTTTTTGACCAAAAGGGGGAAGACAGAAATGAGATAAAAAGTTTCAGTGGTTGAGAGATTTCAAACAGAGTTGAGAGGTTATCCTGGAGGTTAAACTTATGCATTATATAGATATCCCTTTTTAGTTTATGGTGTATTGGAGTGGTTGAGGGAAGTACCTGAAACTGTTGAGCTGTGTTCTAGTAGTCTTGGTTTTTGAAGACAATTGTATAATTGTATAATTATGTAGCTTCTGCAGTGTGGTTGTGAAAACCTTGTGTCTGATGCTCCTTTTATTCAGTGTATGGACAGAGGAGTAGAAGAATAAGGATAAAAAGATAAATAAATAATGGGGAGGATAAAGGGTAAAAATTGGGTAGATTGCAATACTGGTGGTCAGTGGGGGGGGTAAGGAGTATGGAGTGTATGAGTTTTTTCTTTTTTCTTTTTCTGGAGCAATGCAAATGTTTTAAAATGATCATGGTGATGAATACACAATTATGCGATGATATTGGGAGCCATTGATTGTATACCATGTTTGGACTGTCTGTGTGTGAGGATTTGTCAATAAAAACATATTTTTTAAAAAGTTAAAAAACTAAAGTTAGAGGTGCTATTACTTTTAGCTGGAAAATTAGGGAAGACTTCATGAAGGGAGGGATTGTTGATCTGAGTATTACAAAATTAGTGAAATTAAGGCAACCTGGGGTGGGAGTGGTTACTCAATTATTTTTTTGATTGTCGAATAAATGCATGATCTTTTCAAAATACAGAAAATTAATGAAAGGAGAGAAAAATCATCCAGGATCCTATCAATTGGATATGATTAAAAATTACTTATTGTGGAAAACATTTAAATTATGCAAAAATAAGCAGGATAGTTTAACATACCCCCACACACTCATAACCCAGTTTCAGCAAATATCACTTCATGTTTAATATTGTTTGATCAAATCCCCACACACTTTCCTCTCTTTCAATATTATTTCAAAGCAAATCCTAGACATTATATATCGCATATTCACTTGTAAATATTTCCTTATGTGTATCTGAAAGATAAGGACTCTTTTAGAAAACATAACCACAATGCCATTGCCACCCCTACAAATTTGATATTTCTGCAATTCTTGCTCAAATAATCTAGACATCTCATAAATGTCATATGTCACTTGTCATATGTCAAATGTCATTTTTCTTGAAATTTAGTTGTTGAAGAAGCTGGGTTACTTGTCCTGTAGAGTTTTTCACAGTCTGAATTTGTTGATTGTTTCCCCAAGGTAGTGTTGAACATGTTTCCCTGTCCTCTGTATTTTCTGTTAATTGGTGGTTGAATCTAAGAGTTTGGTTAGATTCAGGCATTTTTTTTTTAATAAAATGACTTTATGGGTGATGATGTGTTTTCCCTCAGGAGGCACACAGATTCTTTTATGTTAGTAGCTGTCGATGTTCACAGCCTAGATCCAAAATGGAGACATTCTGGTTTTTTTCATTCCTTTTTATCTATTTGTTAGTTATCGGTAATACTTTTCAGAAGGAAAGCTTTCCTACTTTAGCGTTTGGTTACCTGGTGGTACACTTCTAGAAACTACATGAGAAATGCTTGATTCTTTCTCTTTAGTTATTGATGTTTGAAATAATGTATTGGCATGGATAGAATTTGGTGGGCTGAATTGAACATCCCAAGCAAAACTTTTGAGGATAGGAAAGCCCAACATAGAAAGGCAAGGGAATTAACAGACAAAATTTCAGAACCCCTGGGGACTTGTCAGAAATTAATTTGGGGGAATGGCAGTCAGAAGTGTGGGGGAAATGCTAACCATTTCTGTGTTTAGGAGGAAACAAAAATTCTTTTTATAAAAAACTTTTTATTAATTAAAAAAAAATTACAAGAAACACAAACATTCCCAACACATACACTCATCAATTCACAATATCATCACATAGTTGCATATTCATCATCATAATCATTTCCCAGAACATTAGCATCAATTCAGAAAAAGAAATAAAAAGACAACAGAAAAATATAACAAACAGAAAAAAAAAATTTACATGCCATACCCCTTACTGATCCCTTTCATTGATCACTAACATTTCAAACTAAATCTATTTTAACATTTGTTCCCCCTATTATTTATTTTTATTCCATATGTTCCTCTCATCTGTTGACAAGGTAGTTAAAAGGAGCATCAGACACAAGGTTTTCACAATCACACAGTCACATTGTGAAAGCTATATCATTATACAATCATCATCAGGAAACATGGCTACTGGAACACAGCTCTACATTTTCAGGCAGTTCCCTCCAGCCTCTCCATTACATATTGGTTAACAAGGTGATATCTACTTAATGCATAAGAATAACCTCCAGGATAACCTCTAGACTCTGTTTGGAATCTCTCAGCCATTGACACTTTGTCTCATTTCACTCTTCCCCCTTTTGGTCCAGAAGGTTTTCTCAATCCCTTGATACTGGGTCTCAGCTCATTCTAGAGTTTTTCTCAATCCCTTGATGCCGAATCTCAGCTCATTCTAGGATTTCTGTCCCATGCTGCCAGGAAGACCCACACCCCTGGGAGTCATGTCCCATGTAGACAGGGGAAGGGTACTGAGTCTGCTTGCTGTGTTGGCTGGAGAGAGAGGCCACATATGAGCAACAAAAGAGGTTCTCTTGGGGGTGACTCTTAGGCTTAATTTTAAGTAGGCTTAACCTATCCCCTGTGGGGTTAAGTTTCATATGAACAAACCCCAAGACTGGGGGCTTAGCCTAAAGCTTTGGTTGTCCACACTGCTTGTGAGAATATCAAGAATTCAACTTGGGGAAGTTGAGTTTTCCCCCGTTCTCACCATTCCCCAAAGGGGACTTTGCAAATACTTTTCCACTCACTGATCAGATCACTCTGGGATTCATCAGGGCATCACCTGGACAAACCAACAAAATCTCATGTCCTATACAAAGTTCCATGTACTTAAGGTGTTCAATCAACTATCTACATAAGTTATATTAGGAGATGCACTAGTCAAAGTATAGATTTGTACCAAATAAACATTTTTTGCTGTAGTCTCACACATTAGTTGAAATTTTAAAATATTAAGTACCATCTATTTTCAGCACACTGCAGTAATGACATTCTTTTGTTCTTCCTCATGCAAAAACATTTTTTAAAATTTGTACATTTAGTCACTATCATTATACACTCTAGGTATTCCTAGATTACACCATCTCAATCTTTATCATCTATCTTTCTTTGTGATTTCATTTATGCCCCGGCCCTCCTCCTTTATCATTCTCACATTCAGCTTCATTCAGTGTTTTAACATAATTGTGTTAGTTAGGTAATATTGTACTGTCCATTTCTGAGTTTTTATATTCAGTCCTGTTGCACAATCTGTATCCCTTCAGCTCCGATTACCCAATATCTTACCCTATTTCTATCTCCTGATGGTCTCTGTTACCAAGGAAATATTCCAAGTTTATTCACTAATGTCAGTTCATATCAGTGAGACCATACAGTATTTGTCCTTTTGTTTCTGGCTAATCACACTCAGCATAATGTCCTTAAGGTCCATTCATGTTGTTACATACTTCATAACTTTATTCTGTCTTACAGCTGCATAATATTCCATCTTATGTAAATGTCACAGTTTGTTTAGCCAATTGTCTGTTGATGGACATTTTGGCTGTTTCCATCTCTTGGTAATTATTAATAATGCTGCTATAAATATTGGTGTGTAAATGTCCATCTGTGTCCTTGGCCTCGTGTCCTTTGAGTAGAGACAGCATATAGATGGGTCCTGTTTTTTAATCCATTCTGCCAGACTATGTCTTTTGATTTGGAGGGTTTAATCCATTAATATTCAGTGTTATTACTGCATGGGTAGTACTTTCTTCTACTATTTTGCCTTCTGGATTTTATATGTCATATCTAATTTTCCTTCTTTTTACCTTTACTCATAGTCTTCCTTTCTACGCTCTTCTCCACATCTCTCTCTTCTGTCTTCGTATCTGTCTCTAGTGTTCCCTTTAGTATTTCTTGCAGAGCTGGTCTCTTGGTCACAAATTCTGTCAGTGATTTTTTGTCTGAAAATGTTTTAATTTTCTCCCTCATTTTTGAAGGACAATTTTGCTGGATATAGAATTCTTGGTTGGCAGTTTTTCTCTTTTAATAATTTAAATATATTATCCCACTGTCTTCTCGCTTCCATGGTTTCTGCTGAGAGATCTGCGCATAGTCTTATTGGGCTTCCCTTGTATGTGATGGATTGCTTTTCTCTTGCTGCTTTCAAGATCCTCTCTTTCTCTTTGACCTCTGACATTCTGATTATTAAATGTCTTGGAGTATGTCTATTTGGATCTATTCTCTTTAGGGTACGCTGCACTTCTTGGATCTGTAATTTTAAGTCTTTCATAAGAGTTGGGAAATTTTCAGTGATAATTTCTTCCATTAGTTTTTCTCCTCCTTTTCCCTCTCTTCTACTTCTGGGACACCCACAACACGTATATTCGTGCGCTTCATATTGTCTTTCAATTCCCTGAGTCCCTGCTCATAATTTTCCATTTTTTCCCCATAGTTTCTGTTTCTTGTCGAATTTCAGATGTTCCATCTTCCAGTTCAGAAATCCTATGTTCTGTCTCTCGAAATCTACCATTATAGGTTTCCATCTCTTCTACTGTGTCTTTCATTCCCATAAGTTCTGTGATTTGTTTTTTCAGACTTTCAGTTTCTTCTTTTTGTTCTTTCCTTGCCTTCTTTATATCCTCCCTCAATTCATTGATTTGGTTTTTGATGAGGTTTTCCATGTCTGCTCATATATTCTGAATTAATTGTTTCAAACTCCTGTATGTCATTTGAATTGTTGGTTTGTTCCTTTGACTGGGCCATATCTTCAATTTTCCCAGTGTGATTTGTTATTTTTTGCTGGCATCTAGGCATTTAATTACCTTAATTACTTTATTCTGGAGATTGCTTTCACTTCTTTTATCTAGGGTTTTCTTGCTGGATGAATTTGTTGTCTATCTGTTCTTTGACATTCTGTTCAGCTTTATCTGGATCTTTAGCTTAAGTTTTGTTTAACAGAGGAGAATTTTTCAGTTCTTGTTTTCTTGTTTCTTACCCTGCTTGTGTGGTGCCTTCCCCCCACACACACTTAGGAGGGTCTACTTAGATATTATAGACCCCAGCCAGATTTTCCCAGACCAAACTGGCCTCCTATCAGGAGGAAAGAGTCACCTGCATCGGTTTTCCCTGAGGGTGAGACCCAGCAGGTTGAAAGACTTTCCTGTGAAGTCTCTGGACTCTGTTTTTCTTATCCTGCCCAGTATGTGGCGCTTGTCTGACTGCAGGTCCCACCAGCATAAGATGATGCAGTACCTTTAACTTTTTCAGACTCTCCCTGCTGGGGGCGTGGTGGAGACAGAGGAGAGGTTGTGGGCTGGTTTTAATGGCTTCAAATTACCAAGCCCTGGTGTCTGAATTCCTTGATGGAGGGATTCCACCTGGGTGGGGCTTCACCCCACCCCTGGGGAAGGCACAGTCTCCAGATAAGCCCCCAAAAGACCTCACTTCTGCCTATGCCTGGGGCAGTTGCAGCCTGAAAAGTCCTGCCGCTATATCCAGAGGCAGTCAAGCCTTTGTAGATACACAGCCACAAAAACCTCTGTTTCCTTCTTTTTTTTTTTCCCCTTTTTTCTGTCGGTCCTTCCCCCTTGGTGCTGGGGCAAAAATGAGCAACCTCCACTTTGATCAGGTTCACCTAAGCTGGGGGCCTATTTTTAGTAGTCAGAATTTGTTAATTAGTTCCACAATTGGCATTTGATTGTGCCCAGTCCCTGCTGCTGGTAAAGTCCTTTCCTTTCCCCTCTGGGAAGCAACCTGTGGGGGAGGGGTGCTGGCCACCGCAGCTTTGGGAACTCATGGTTCTGGGGGGTGCTTGCAGCCAGTCCAGCTGGTCCAGACTGGGGTACGCTGTGTGTTCGGTCACTGACGTGGCCCCAGGAGCTGTTCTGTACTGTTTCTGGTTATTTAGTAGTTGTTCTAGACGACGAACTAAAATGCGCACCTTGTTAAGCCGCCATCTTGACCAGGAAGCTGGAAACAAAAATTCTTGATATTAATAATTTATGGTTGTTCAGTGTTTGTAGTTTAGAAAATTCTTAGTTTTCTCATCTGTAAATAGAGGATAATAGAATAATGCCTCTTTCATAGAATTATTATGAGCATTAAATGAGCTAATATAATTGCCTGGCACATAGTTAGTGCTATTTAACTGTTTACGAAATAAAACAAATGGCTTAAAGCATTGTGATGTTTAAAACGAGCAGGTGGGGCAGACAGGGAAGATGCTATTAGCATTTTACAGCTAGAGACAGTGAGACCCAGGGAGGTTGTGACTTGTTCAAAGTCTCAGGTTCATGGACCAGTTGTGGTTCTTAGTCCAGTGCTTTTCCCACTTAGTACTGGGCCACTTTTCATCTATGAGAAAATTACCATTGATGAGCCATGTCTGTCTTAGACTTGTTTCTATACAAATGCAAGTGCATATGGCCAGAGTGGAAAACATTTACCAGGGACCTTCCCCAGTGCTATTTAGCCAGTGGTTCTTTGGCCTGGCCAGTGGTCACCCAGTATGCATGACTATTCAATGGTGTGTCTTTTTGTTCCTTTAAAAAAGTGTTTGATTGAATTCACGACAGTCATTTGGCTTCAGCCTATGTCAGCATAAATATTTCCCTTTAAATCTAGAAGGAAAGAAATCATAAGGATAACTTTGGCTACAATGTTTTTTGCATGTCCCTTGATACTGTTTGAGTAATTTTCAATTTAGTTTAAAGATAGCAGTCCTGATAGCAGACCTGGTCAGAGATTGGCTTCTCCCCTGCTGAATCCAAGCACACAAGCTGCACCAGATGTTTCTTTTTAAGGTTTGTGGGAAACTTGCTCCTCCATAAGAGCAAATGTTTGCAAGCTTGAGCTCTCAGACCCTGACTCTGGTCCCACGTGATGATTGGAATAGCCCAAGGCTGGATTATCTACAGTCAAAATCAAGTCACAAACACTGAACTCTAGAGCCAGCTTTTCTCTGGCACATACGCAAAAGGCACCATGCTATCTTTCGTGGCTACTTGGAATCCCTTGGATGCCATGGAAGGAAGAGTCAAAATCATATACAGCAAACAGTGCTTTGAAATGGAGTCTCTGATGGGTCCCGGCCCTTCAAGATTGGTCCCAGTTGAAACCTGGCTTAGGCAAGACTTCCATGTGACCATCTTTATTGGATCACAAAAAGTTGCTCCCAAGAATTAACAGTGTATTTTAAATTGGTTTTGCAGGAAGGAGGGACACCGTCCCACTGTAGGCTGTTCGTCAAACTGATTTATGGGGAGCAGCAGTTATTTCCCTGAAGGACAGATATTTATTTGATCTCTAAGTAGATTATAAACAACAAAAACCAAAGGGGAGGGGGGGCAATTTTTCTTCAGGCTCTTTTCAAAGGAGTGAAGCTCCAATCGTGGAGGGACCTGTAATAAAATCCAGAAACCCTTGTGTGTTTCTTAAAAATCAACTAAAGAGGTAAGAAAGATGTTTATAGAAGGTGGCAAAGGAGAGCTCAGAGAGAGCAGGCCCCGCGGTGGGCCCATTAGAACAGATTGTAAGTACGGGGTTGTGGGAGCCTATGTCAGAGGCAATTCCCTAGTAGCACTATCAAAACTATCAGATTGGGCACCAATTTTTACAGAACAAAAGCACTTCCTTTTTAGTATTAAAAAAGTCCATGTGGTAAGATCATGTGTGCATTTGAAGGTTTCAAAGTTGGCGAAAATCTATCAAATTGGCTCACCTCCTTCTCACCCCAGCATTTCCTTTTCCTGGGTTTTGCTGATTCACAAATGGATGAAACCGTCAAATGTATGATGAAAGGCATCAAGTGAGAGATGAGTCAAAATAGAAAAAATGAGAACCAGGCAGTGCTCTGTAGGTCCTGCCAAAGTATTTCCAGTTGATGAAGGATATGACATGCCATCACTGCTGTGCTGAAAACCGTAAGAGGTGCGGCCAGATTGCAAAGCTGCCCAGGTGCTCCCAAGATGACGAGAGTTGGGGAGCTGAGGGGGTGAGGGCCGTGTGCGGGACAGCCTTTCCTTTTCTGGTGACAACACGGGTCCTTTCCCTCATCAGATTATCAGACTATGTTCTACCTATTAATCTCCGAGTCTGTAGGGCAGTAAGCAATCTTATGCTTCCTGCAGAGCTGTGCCATGCCATCTCAAATAGGACAGTGTAGGTCCATTTAGAGGGTAGGAAGGGAGAGGAGCCAATTGTTTTTCATCTTTGCCGACCTCTCCTCTTTCGGAAGATGTTCTGTATCTGGGATTAACATTATATGATTCTTTATGTCTTTGGATGTAGAGAAAGAACTGAATATAAATCTACATCAAATTATACAAATTATACATTACCAAGAGGAGGGGAAGGAAGCTGTCTGGTCTGTGATTTGCTGTTCTGTTCTGAAAAAAAAACAATCATACCTCATTTATCAAGTATTTTTTGAGTACCTACATTATATTTGACTGGAATATTAAAGGTAAGACAAGGTGCCTGCCCTAAATGTATGATCTCATGGGGGAATCAAATACCTAAACAAGTATGGGAGTGTTAGAGGTACTTCACTGGTGTATATCAGCCAGGTTGGCATGAAGGGAGTGGCGGGTTTCAGCTGGGAGGTGGTGGGCGGGGAGGAGTCAGGAAAATATATAGAGAAAAATGTCCATACTGGTCCCTGTGCCCCAGACTGGCCTGTGGGGAGAAGGGTGTTGTGGAAAGTGAAAATGATGTTGAACTGCATGTGGCATGCAGGAGAATGCCAGTGGAGACTCAGCAAGGTAGTTTCTCCAGCCTTCAATCAGTGCCTGTAAGATCGAGGGCAGCTGAGAAAAGAGATTTTGCACCGAGCTGAGTAGAGAACCACGCCGGCCGCCAGTGTCTCTGGAGTGAGTCACTCTGTCCACGTGCCTGGCATGGCCCCGAACCTCAAACGAGTGCCTGGACTTGCACGAGAGGCTTTTTTTTTTTTTTTTTTTTTTAAAGGAAAGACAGAGAGAAGGAAGGAAGAATAGAAGGAAGGAAGGAAGGAAGAAAGGGAAACATTTTTAAACATTTTCTTGTTTTATTGTATTTTGTTTCTTTTGTTTTTGTTACATGGGCTGGGGCCGGGAATCGAACCGAGGTCCTCCGGCATACGAGAGGCTTTTTGACTTTCCGTGTGAGAGCAATAAACACAGATTCATGAATGATCTCACACTTCTCCCCTCCTATGGGTTCAGCTGTCCTTTGATCCACAATTGGGAACATCTGAGGACTGTTTGCTTTGAGAGCTGCCTTCCCTCATGTGGATGGAGGCAGTTACACCATTTGTTGTACCCTGGAGTGTCTGCTTTACCCAGTGTTTGGATTCTCTGTCCGTGTAGAGAGGATCCTGGGGGCAGCTGTGTTCCTGGTGCCCTGAGCTGCACGGTGTTCTTGAAAACTGACGTTTTGATATGGTTAGAGGGAGCTAAAGCAGGCCCCTGAGGACCCCTTCAGAAAGGTGACAGGCACCACGTTTGCAGACAGCATTAGATTCTAACTGCCCTGGTACCATTTCCCAGGACAAAGCAGGCTGTGCATTTCCAATAGGCAACTTCAAAATCAGATCTTTAGAATACAACGCATTTCTCTCCAGAGTCTGGTTTTATTCAAGCTCGGGAGAGAGGTGGGGTGGGGAAGTGCTTTTGCTTCCCACAATGTCCTCCGGCCTAGCAGGGAGGCTGGCACACAGTAGGTATGCGACAAAAACTTGTGGCATGAACAGAGCGCAGTATTTAAGGATGAACGAGAAAAAGATCAAATTGTAAATATTTGTGCATAATCCTTTATATTTTGCTATGTATCTTTCAAAATTTTGCTTCTAATGCATACTAAAGTGATTTCGATATTTTAAACACGATGCTGTTGAATTAAACCTTTTGCTGGAAAAAACGAAGGACAAAATTAAATGGCCAAATGAGTTGAACTCTCTGAATTAAAAACAGTTACAGGGAACTTTTCTTTTGCTTTTAATGAGCAAACTAGAGGAGGCAACAACAGTTTGTGGCCTCACAAATTAATTACAGAGTACTTAGAAGATGAGAGAAATATTCTTAAATCCAGTCATCTCATTCACAAGACAAACAGTGGACTCTCTGGATTAAAAATAAAAGTTAATAAGCTATGACAGGGTGAATCAAACAAGAGATATTAATTGCAGCTAGTCTGATGGCACCTGCCAGGTGTAAAGGTTAAGTGCCTACCTAGTAAGAACCACATTTGTTCAGCTTCCAAGGCATGTTACAGCTGCCTTGGAAAGGGGTCCCAGGGAGGATGGTTTTTCCCACAGGGTACTCATTGCTTCAGTTGAGAATCCGAGTGAACAAGAGATTTTAAATAATCAGCTTAATTCTGCTCAGTACACAAATAATAGCATTCATCTTTGGGAAATTAAATGGAAAGAAAATGTGTTCAAAGCATGCTCAGACCCTAGCATGGTGCCTCTAACACCTAGTGTGTCATGGTGGGAACTGAGTAAACGAAGGAAGGAAGGGGGGAGGGAGGGAGGGAGGAGATGTAAATCCGATAATGTGAGAAGCCCCATATGCTCAAGGCTCTCACTTGTGGGTCCCTGATGTCACTAACAGTGCAGCCCACTGAGACTTTTCCTCCCCAGAAAAATTCCAGTTTCTCCAGCTCCTTCTCTATCATCAAAACTTACTTGTTTTTCCCTTGTTTACTAAGGGTCCCTGAGAGGTGACATACCGCCTTGACAACTTAATGAGATAAGGTGTTAATGGCTGGTAACAGTGAATAACCTCCCCAGCAGATCACGTTCGCATTTTAACTTGACTACTTTAATTGGAAAAGTGTGGCTAAGGTGAGCATGAGGGCCAGTGGGAAGCTGTTTGGGATGAAGGTAATGGAGTTTCCATTGACATTTTGATGCCACTTCAAAATGAAGGGTGGTTGCCTTCTACAGAGATGAAAAGCAGGTATCTGAGTCTTCCAGGTGGCTAGATGTCTATCCCCTCAAAGGCCTCCTAGGAACATAGAAATCACGAAAACTCAGGGTGGTTCATTTCTGGGTTTGATTTTCCAAGATCAGTAAATCCAAATACTGAACATGTCTTTTTCTTTTTTTTCTTTTGCATGGGCAGACACCAGGAATCGAACCCCGGTCTCTGGCATGGCAGGTGAGAACTCTGCCTGCTGAGCCACTGTGGCCCACCTGAACATATCTTCTTTTAAAAGGTGAACTCATGTTCTTCTGTTTGTAGCTCAGTGAAGCTGGAGAACAACTGGTCAATAACTCTTCTCACTAAACATTCTTTTATACTCTTGAAGATAGCAACTAAATATTGTCCTCTTTAGGCAACACAACCTCAAGTTTTTTAAACTTTTCAATGAAAAACCCTTTTCCTTGGATTTAGTGCTGCCATGAATTTTTTTCTGGATTTTCACCTAATTTCTCAAATGAAAAGGTTGTGTCCAGTTGTTATTGTTGTTGTTGGTTTCTCACCATGTTAGGCTGTGGGCAAGTTGGAAAGCCAACAGCCAGTAAAGTTCATTGTGTAACTGTTGCTTGTTATTTAGTGGCACTGTCCCCTAAGGGGACACCTCTCTCAACTGTTAAAACTTTAAAATAAAATGGAATCACAATCACTTTTTTGAACTTCCTTGAACTTCCCCAAGGTCCTCTAGTATGAAGCAACAAAATTGAGGGCAGAATTCATGTTTAAATTATCCTTATGTTGTTCACAGCACTCAGCTGTCTTGCCTGTAATAGGTACTCGAAACAAATGCTTGTTGACTGGTGGATGCTGAATAATGGCTATTTCAACCCAAACCGTCTCTCTCACTTGTTATATTTCCCATGTCTTCCAACTTTCATATTTAGTGAACAGACAGAATGTGAACTATAAACAAATACAATTTATTCTCTGTGTCTACTCAGTGTTTAATCTCTTGTCACATTTTTGAGTTGGCTTTTTTTTTTAGCATAAGGATTACATGTTAGGGATGATTTTCTTGGATGAAATCCAGTGTTCTTAGGAATGTCAGTTCTGGAGAAATTAGAGACGATATCATATTTGAGCAAGGTTGGTCTTTTGCCACTTCATGGATGAGGTGAAAGATTAACAGAAATCTAACAATGTCAAGTACAAATGAGGGCTGTAAGTATCAGTATATTATTTATTTATTTATTTTTTATAAGCACTTGGTTTTATTGCACGGAAGCAATTGAAAGTGGACCCCAGTGGAAAAGTGCACCCTGGCATGATTTGGTGGCCAGTGCCCAGCCCCACCTGCTCCAGCTCTGCCAGAATAGAGAACTCTCAGGCAAGGGCTTGACCCCTTCTCTTGGAAAACAGAAGGTATTCAGGAATAGGTTAAGGCATCGCAAGCATAATGTGTTTCTAACTGCTCATTCATTATTGCGGTCATCTGTCAGTTGCACATAGAGGAAATAAATGTACTTATCGGGAAAAGGGGGCAGTTTTTATAGTCAAGTGTTTATGTGTGGCGTTCGGCATATATCACATTCGACTACAGAAGCTATCATAACATAACTGTCCATCGCATGGGGAGAGTTTGGGGATGGGGGTAGGGGGTGGGCACTGGCACTGCACTTTAGATCTGCAACCCCCTACTGAGCTCCTATCCCTTTAGGTGGTTGGTAAATGGTCAAATGCACTACATCCTTCTCTTCTGAGGGTGGCAATTTGTAGAGTCTCCACTCTCTAACGATGTTTAGAAACCCCATGTCTAGAGCGTAGAACAGCTAGAGACGCCTCCAGCTGGTCCCACAGCCTCAGTGGGCCCCATTCCTCCTAGATGGTGGCCACAGGTTCAGAGGCCTTGGTGTGGATTGGACCGACATCTGCAATAACAGGCAGTGGGGCCAGTAACGTATCCTCAGGCAGTTTTCTGGGGTTTTTTTTGTACTCTGCATGGTGGGGTCACATTTCATTATTTTTTCCATGTGAGTATCCCATTATTGCAGCACCATTTTTGTCTGTTTGGTTTGTATTTTGTTTGTTTTGCTTGCTTGTTTGTTTTCTGGGAAGTGCATGGACCAGGAATTTACCCGGGTCTCCAGCATGACAGGCGAGAATTCTGTCACTGAGCTGCCTTTGCACCTGCTAGCTTTCTGTTTTTTTTTTTTTTTTTTTTAGGTACATGGTTTGGGAATCAAACTGGGGTCTCCCGCATGGAAGGTGGGCATTCTAAGCACTGAACTATCAAAGCTTTCTGTTTTAACTTTTAATTTGGAACTAATTTCAGACTTATAGAACAGTTGCAAGATTGATACAGAAAATTCCTGAATAAGCTGTACCCTTCATATACTTTATTCTAATTCTCCAAATTCTCTTTCTTTCCCATTCTGAGTCTGTTGTGTATACCTATCTATGTATACATGTGTATGGATATAGATATGTATATAAATATATGTATTATACATATGCGTATAGTCATTATTACCTCAACTTTTTGAGTGTAGATTGACTATATCATACTCCCATGTCTCTTAATATTTCATTATATGTATCCTGGGGACAAGATAGTCTTTCTATAACCATAGTGCATTTCTTATTACTCAAGAAATTTAATATTGATACCATGATTTTATCTCATCTACAATCCATATTCTGTTATTGTCAGTTGTCCCAACAATGTCCTATAGAGTATTGCCTTCCCGTTAGTCCAGGATCCAGCTCCCAGCACAAATTGCATTTAGTGTGATGTGTCTGTAATCTCTCTGGCTCTGGGACGATTCCCCAGCCATTCTTTACTTTCATGACATACACAGTTTTCAGAGTACAGGCCACTTGTTTTACAGAAAATTCCTAAATTTGGGTTTGTCCGATGTTACCTCATAATTATATCCAAGCAGATTTTGGGGGCTTTTCCATGAGGAACCAGGCAGAAATCATGCTAATGGCTTGTTCACAACGAAAACCACATACGTTACCAAGCTTTCAGTGCTCTGGAAGGTCCGTTTTTGCAGCATCCTTGTGATTCATGTCTTGTTCGTTTGCCCAGGCCCTTTACTTGCTGCTACCTGTTCCTAGTATGCTCTTCCCCAGACTATTTGGTTTTCTTGCTCCCTCACTTCATTTAGTTACATTTAGCCGTAAAGTGAAGTCACAATCTCAAATTCCAATCCATAGCATTCTTTCCTCATTTGAAGCCCTTCCTTCCTGCCAGACTTCTGAAAGTCTCCTTTTCCCTGTCTCCTACCTCACAGTGCTCCTATGTGTGTCACGCTGATTAAAACTGGCCTCTGCAACTAGCTTCACCCCACTCGGTATACAGGTTTTATAGGTGGAGGCTCTCCTTAAAGCAGTGACTGCTCATTTAGGTGAGAGTGACATCTAGTGGACCAGTGATGACAGCCTTTGAGCTAAAAGTTCTTTTATTTACCCCTAAAGATCCAAAGAGGGGCAAAACAAACATCCAAAAAGAATAAAAATAAAATAGCCAACCAACCAAAAAGACACCACACCCTGATTCTTGGATAGATTCTGTGGTGAGATCTGGAAAATCAAGGGTTATTCCTGTTAAAAGTTTGGTGTGGCCACTGATGTGTTACTGTTATAGATGCCTGAAGGTTCAGGTTTCCATTATGTGTGTTGGGGAGAAGTGTCACGGACAGTTGATACGAGAAAAGTTAGACACTTTGTTGGGTGAGACAGCTTAAGCTATTCATTTTTCAAGAGGCTGGTTTATTATTACTTAAAGGGAATGAGCATGAAATTACTGTATACTATTGCTGAGTGATGGCGATGATTCAGAATTACTCTTCGGTCATTACGTGCGCTGAACTCAGGAAGTAATGAACAAATGTTCCTACTTATTATTTTTTTAAAAACAAAAATATTAAATGCTTGCTTATTGAAATATATCAAAATCTAGCTGTTAAAACGCAAGATAGGGAGTGCAGGGGCAGTTCAGAATTCTCACCTGCCATGTGGGAGACCCAGGTTTGATTCCTGATCCCTGCAGTCTTCCCCCAAAAAACAAACAAGCAAAACAAACAAACAGCAAAAAAGGGAAGATAAAGAATATCTTAATCATTCTCACACATGCTTTACTTTAACCACATAATAAGATTTTTATCTAATTGTGGTAGTTAGGTTCAGGTGTCAAATTGGCCAGGTGACGGTGCCTAGTTCTGTTGCTGTGAACATAAGCCAATGGTACATGAACCTCATCTGTTGCTCGTTACATCTGCAGTTGGCCAGGAGGCGTGCCTGCTGTAATGAATGATGTTTGATTTAATTGGCTGTTGCTTAAATGAGAGAGCTCAACATAGCACAGCCTGAACAGCTCAGCATACTTCATCTCAGCACTTGCAGCTCAGCCCAGGCCTTTGGAGATGCAGAAAGGAATCATCCTGGGGATGGCTGTTGGAGCCCAGAGGCCTGGAGAGAAGGCCAGCAGAGATCGTCCTGTGCCTTCCCATGTAAGAAAGAACCTCTGGAAAGTTAGCTGCCTTTCCTCTGAAGAACTATACGTTAACTAAATAACCCCCTTTTATTGAAAGCCAATCCATCTCTGGTATGTTGCATTCTGGCAGCTGGCAAAGTAGAACACTAATCTTGAGCTAATTCCCAAGAAGTTTCTTGTATTTTTAATTTTTTTGTTAGAGTAAGCAGATAAAAGTTTATTGAATACACATGTGAAAAGACACGTGGGCACTCTCACAAGAAAGGAAAGAGGAAAGGTGAGAGGCTTTAGGTAATGTGGAGCCATTTGAACAATGAGCCAAGCAAGAAGGAAAGTGACAGCCCATGGCCAAACCTCCCAGTATATAACCTGAACTTACCAGTCTGGATGGTTGGAGAAGAGAACTCACTCCTCGTTGGCTTGCCAAAATATGTTGCTGAATTTTGGTTTCCAGGTTCTCGTTCATGACATGAGAAAGAATTCAAGGACACAGCCAAGAATAGAGTAAGCAGAAAGCTTATTGAATATACATGTGAGAAGACATGCAGGCAGTCTCGCAAGAAAGATGATGGGAGGCCTAGTTTCACGCATTTTAAACTTTATATTGATGAATTAATAATAAATAATCAATTAATATTTTAAATTTATTAATCATACATAAATATTTATCAAGTGCTTATTGTATGGCAATGACAACACAGAGCTAGTAGGGGACTCTAGGAACAAGAATTTCAAGGGAAGGTTAGGGGGACAAGGTGAAAGGTGACGTACTCTGATCTTCATTTTTTCCATTTAATATAACTTGGAGAGTGTTTCATATTATACATAGGGAACTTCCAGTTTCCTCCTCCTCTTTTTTTTTTTTTTGTACTTGCAGGATTCCACTGTGTGGAAAATTTGTTTAGTCTCCTACTGGTGTACATGAGCTTATTTACACTCTTTTACTTATTCAGCCAATGATGTAATGAATTATTTTGTGCTTATATCACTTCAGATACATGTTAATATATCTGAAGGATAAATTCCCGTAAGTGGAATCACTGGGTTAGAATTATGTGCATCTGTAATTTTGATAGAAATTGCCAAAATCCTTCATCAGAAGTTTGTTGTTTTTTTTGCCATGTTGGCTGTATGTAGGTTTATTTTAGTATTGATTTTTAAGCTTTTTCAACATCACTGAACCTTTTAAAGAGTTGATAAAAGCTATTGATTCTTTTTCCAGCAAGATACACTAGGTATAAAAATCTAGAGTACAATCTGTAGCATTCTTGAAGGTCAGTGCTTTCTGGGAAAGGAAATTTTGTTTTAGAGCTTGAATTAGAGGCACACTTCTGGTCGCCCTGATACATACATAATCTTCCTTATGGCCCATGTGTTGCTGCAGTTCTTCCTTCAATGTATCTTTCATTCTTGTCATTTAGAAAGCTTTTTGTTGATCTTGTTGTCTTTTTTTTTTTATCATCATATCACCTTTTTTTTCTTTTTTGGAAAAATTACCTATATACAAAAAAGCAATAAATTCCAAAGCACATTGCAACAATTCATTGTAGAACAGGTTTCAGAGTTTGGTATGGGTTACAATTCCACAATGTTAGGCTTTTAGTGCTTGCTGCTCTGAACACTAAAAGAAATATCAGTATAATGATTCAGCAATCATACTCATTTGTTATACTCTACCTTCTCTCCACAGAAGTTTTAACAATTTGCCTTCCAGTCAGTAATGTTTGATAATTTTTGTCACGTCCACATAAACAATCCTTTTGTTACTGCTAGTATGAAAGGTAAAACAAAACAAAATATAACTCATGCTCTTTTTACTTGGAATTTTTCTTATTATGGGTGAAATAGGTAAATTTTTCAACTGACTTTCTGTGAATTTACCACTTATACTTTGCCGATTTTTCTATGGAGTTACTGTTTTGTTAAAAATTGATTTGTAAGAGCTCTTTATATATTGGGTTAATTGGCCCTCTCTCTGAGATAAGAGTTGCAAATGTTTTTTTCCCCGGTATGCCATTAGTTTTTTGACTTTGCTTATGATGGTTTTTGCAATGTAAAATTTTGTTGTTGATTGGCCTTTGTGTTATACTTAGAAAGGCATTCCATCCCCTGAGATTATAAAGAAAATTATTACATGTTTTTTTGTGGCACGTTTAGGGTGTTTCAATTTAATTATTTGATCAATCTGAAATTTGTGAGATAGGATCTCACTTTATTCTTTTCTGCTGCTGAATTTTTCCTTCCTTCCTCACAATTCTGAGTAGGGCCAGCTCTGCTGTGATAGGAAACTGTTATGACATGTGCCTATGGGAAGCAGACATTTTTGGCAGTGACTTGGCTCCAGAGCACACTAAGCTTTGGGTTAAGGGAAGCACCATTTGTATACCTTCATAGAGTCTCTCCATCATGAGCAAATTACTTGCTCCTTACCATAGAAAAAAATGAACTTTTCTTTTTGAATATTTGGAAAAATCAAAGGAAAAGTGAAAGTAATGAATCAAAGAGAGCTTGGACAACAAACCAAACAAAAACGCTCGCTTTTCAAAAGCATGTTTAAGCATTTTTATCTAGAAAATCTTCTCAAAGTTTATAAATATCACCTAGCTATCAGTTCCAGCATCAACCTGGGGGAAGTACTTCCTGGTTTTATGACCAAGTTTGTGGTCAAAGGGTTTGGAATGGAAACACTTTGTTCATCCGGCTAATTGTTGTTCCCTTCTGTGGCGACAACATTTGTCTGGGTCATGGGATTACTCAGTCAATCAAATATTTATTGAGTAACCAGACAACCAATGGAAAAATTAGGCTTGGACCATATTGTTCTCCATACTCTTGGCTGGCTAGATTTGCCTTAAAATCTGGAGGCAATTGAGATCACTAATTCTCATCTTTTGATTTGTAGCTTAGAAAAAATTCCACTTGGTTAGTAAAGGAGAATGAAATGGATTTTTAAAAAAATACAGATGCAGAAGAAAATGCATCCTTATGACATTTGGCAAATAAGGTATTCACACATTCAGGCCCCCAATTCCAGTATCGATTTATGAATGCTTTCTCTCCATTTCATCTGTTTCCACTTGAAACTGGAAGCCCCGGGAATTAAATTGCAATCTCTCTAATTTACCACAAACCTCACACAAACAGTGTTTGGTGAGAAGGTAAAGTCACTCATTTTCACCAGATGGGTTCTGTGAGAGTCATTGCTATTCACCGATATTTCCACTTCTCCTCCTTCTGGGGGCATGGAGAGATTTACACTTCTCTGTCCACTTGAACTTGAGCTTGGCTGTATGATTTGCTTCAACCAAGGAAATGGAGCAGAAATGATGTGCGTTACTTTTGGACAGATGCACAATTTTCTGTTTTCCCTTCCTTTTCCCATAGCAACCACTGATGTTCCAGTTGGTAGAAGCCCCATCAGCTTGGGTCTCTGCATGAGAAGAATATGGAGAGGTGTCCCCCCACTGACCTAGGATGGATCTGTAGCAGGACAGAAAAATAAACATCTCAGACTACTGAGATCCTGGGGTTGTTTGTTCCTGCAGCATAGTCTCACATTTGCTGAATAACACAGAAATTGGCACCTAGAAGTGGACTACATAAAAATATGGTATTGGCTTAAGGGCCAGGTGGTGTGTGGCAAGGAAACTGTCACTTGTAGTAATTTGGGATGTAGATTATACTCCTGATGAGCTTGTACCTCTAGGGAAAACGATTATTGTTAGTAGTATGTATAGTTTGCCAATGGCTGGGTTTGACAAGCTGTTACAAGAAAGAGAGGAGCTCAAAAAGGAATGGATAAGATTTCAAGCAGGAATGTGAGAAAATAGAGTCACAAAAGTCAAGGACTTGTAGGTCTGCTAGGAGACTGGATCTTAAATAGCAAAAGATACAAATGGAGAAAACTTGAAGTGGCAGGGACCAATTAAAATTCTACTTTGCATAAAGGGACCAATTAAGGGTATGGTCATCACACTCATTATTAAAACCTGAATTAAGATGCCTCTGAGGTAAGAGCCAATTAATTGCATGTGGTGTTCAAGAAGTCCTTTCAATTATACAAAATGGCACCAGGAAAAAGAGACTAAGATGTGGCTCTCTCATCGAAGCCTGACAGACTCGAGGAATCTAAATTAAATTGATAAAGTGAGGCATGAGAGCAAAAGCTCAAAGAAATACAGTAAATGGGGGGATTATGCCTCAGAAGAGACTTTGGCTGTTGGCATATGGAGCTAACTAGAATAAAATATATAAAAAGCTGGTTATGTTTTTGAAAGAGTTGTATTGGCAAAAGAAATAGCCTGGATAAAAAGGAGATGACGATTGTTTAAAACTTAAAATGCCTTTTGTGACTGTAATCAACTCAGGGCAAGAAGTGGGCTGAGAAAGCTGTTCAGCCCTCAGGGAAGGCATTTGTTCATGGCCCATTTCAAATATGTGCACGGAAGAAAATTAGAAGAGAAGACTCTTTCAGAAGCTGAGCCAGGCATCAGGAGGACAGTTAGCTAGTAGAGCTTTTCCAGGCAGCACAATCAGAGCCTAATCAAGGAACTGTTCCTCATTCTAGTTAGGAACCATCCCTAAGCCCCACTCGTATTTAGAATTGCTGTACTTGGCCATCTGCACGTGACTCTCATACTTTGTCTTTCTGAAGCTGAGAACTCATTGTGGTCACCCTGCCCCTGTTCCACTGTGGAAGGGTGGCTGTGTGGCATGCAGATCCATGAACTCTCTCATCAAAGGTCTCTAAATCAACAGGTGCCGTATCCAGACTTGATGTAAAAACTGCTGTGAATCTCCCCCAAACCCTAGATTTAGAGCTAAAGCCATTTTGGGTTGAGACTTTCTGGTTATATCCTGGGGGCAAGGGTGAGTACATTTTCTGTGCAGAAAGGAGATTGAATTGAGCATTGGTAACCAAAAGGACAAATTTAGTAGCCATTAGAGCTGTTGATCAATATTTCTGGTTCTCCTGCTTTCAAGCATGCATGACACACTCTCACTCCACCTTGGTGTTCACCAGACCACGTGATTGCTTTGGTTAATGAAATAGGAAAATGTCATGTACCACTTTCAGGCAGAAGACTTTTCGATCTAGTACTGATTAACAGTGTTCCCTTTTCCTTGCCATGGCAACCAGCAATATTTCAGAAGGTGGAGTCTTTGGAAACTTAGGTCCCAAGTGAGAACAGTGCAGAGTAGAGATCACTGCCCATCCAAGATGGATAAGAAACATAAGTGAATGATAAACTTTTGTTTATGTTTGAGGTTAAGATAAACAAGATATTGGAGTTTTGTTTTGCTTTGTTTTTTGTTTTTGTCATGGCACTGTAACCTAGCCTGCACTGACTAATGTAGGTAAAAATATGTAAACTAGAGATCAAATCTTACAGGATTTTCCTCATGGATAGAAGATAGTGTTCCTTAACAAGCAAACTTGCTCTTAGCATTTTTGTTAGTTGTTCTCATATATTTCTATTGAATATTCAGTGAACCAAATGATTTATTGTTTTAAATAGTCTCATCAGAATCACCCATGTCATGTTCTCACTGTCAGTAAAAATGTTTTCTTCACTTCCTGACACTTGTATTACTTCAAGATTCAACTGTATATTCAGTTTTATTTATTTACTTAAAGATAGCACACAATATTTTTAAACATATGACAATTAAACATACTTATTTTTTAAATGGCATAGATTGAAATACTAATGGTTAATGAGAGGGAGATGGAGAGGTAAGGGGTATGGCATGTATGAGGTTTTTTTTAAATTTCTTTTGCTGCAGAGATCCAGATGTTCAAAAAAAAAAAGATCATGGTGGTGAATACACAAGTATGTGATGATATTGTGAGCCATTGAGTGTAACCATGTCAAGAATGTTTGTATGTTTATTTGTTGTTTTCAATAAAAATATAAATAAAAAAGCATACCTATTTTTTTTATAGATTTAAAGGAAAAAGAGAGTTGCCCTTAACATTTGGGTTTGGAATTGGTAACTGCTGTTGAGTGCTATATCAGCTCCTGGCATTGGGTTATGAAATGTCACTGCTGGATAACAGAAAGTATATGAATTTATCTGGAGGAAAAAAGCTTTTTTTTAGACAGTTTAAGAATGAGTAACATGGTACACAGTGTCTGCAACTATGATTTGGCAAAAGATATAAAAATATTCTTCAAATTTATGTTCCTTCTATTGATCTTTTCCAAAATCCAAGGACATAGCATTAATCTCAATTTTATGAGAATTAATCTGTGGGGAGTTAAGATAATAAAGTACAGGTTTGTTGCTTTCTGATCTAATTGCTTCAGGGATAGAGCTTACAGAATCTCGAGAAATGGACAATTAACATATTTCCTTCAAATCCCAGACGTTTTATGCAAACTTTGGCAAGTGCTGAACTGCAGAAAGTTTGTGGTTGGATTCTTTGATAAATGCCTGAGGTACGGATCTTCATCACACTTCTTTTCCTTTGTTAACATCGTTCTTTACACTTGGAATGTTTTCTTCTTCTCCAGTGCTCAAAATCCTTCTTGTCCTTCCAGGTCCAGCTAAAAATGCAAATCCTTTGATAGAGGAACATTTGGTAGAGGTATAATGGTGATAGTAGATCACATTTTTTAAAATTAAACCAATCAACACACACAATATGAACATTCTTTTTTTTATCACATGGTTGTATATTCACCATCATGATCATTTCTTAGATCATTTGCATCAATTCAGAAAAAGAAATAAACAGAAAACAGAAAAAAAAAAATTCATACATACCATTCCCCTTACCCCTCCCATTCATTGATCACTAGCATTTCAATCTACTAAATTTATTTTGCCATTTGTCCCCCCTATTATTTATTTATTTTTAATCCATATGTTTTACTCATCTGTCCATCAGGTAGATAAAAGAAGTATCAGACACAAGGTTTTCACAATCACATAGTCACATTACAAAAGCTCTATCATTATACAATCAGCAGATCACATTTTTAATTAGAAGTAAGATAGATAACCATGTGCCAGACACTGGGTAAATGCTTCAGGTAATTCTCTCATTTAATTCTCATTGAATGCATATGACTTAGAACTGTTGCTATTCCCCATAACACTCACTAGCCCCTAATTCCATAATTATAGAAATGCTCTATTAGGGTCTTCACATCAGACGTTCCTGAGTTTGACTCCTACCCCTATTACTCATTAGACTAACTGTGTGGCCTTGAACAAATTAATTAACTTCCCTACAGCTAAATATACAAAAATTAAATGAACTAACAAGTTACAAGCATAGATAAGTCCTGGGATCTCCTTTATTCAACAACCCAGGATGTCCTGTGCCTCCTTCTTGTGTTAATTCCATGTTATCTTGGTTTTTGGTTTATTCTTTTATTTTGGTGGAGTACATCCTCCAGATGCTTTCTGAGAAAGTAAATATGAGCCAAAGGGTTACAGTTTTGAGACCTCAGATATCTGGAAATTTATTTGCTTGATTGCCACTTTAAAAGATACCTGGTTCCTTCTCTTTCTAAGCTGTTTAGGGATTCATCAGTGTTAATGATCTTATTTCTGGGCTTTTCCCACTGCCAACCCAGCTTCTGATTTCCTCTTGCTTGAAAAGTTACTTATTATCCATGTAACTTATAAAATGTAGCATGTAAAAGTTGCTTATTATCCTTTCCACCTTCTGAAAATTTACAGCTGTCAGATCTTCACACACTCTCTTTGTGGATACATGCTTCTTTTTTAATCCTTGTATTGTAATGTAATTTTATTGGGGTTTTTAGAAGGAACACAGAGACCAACAAGTATTTGATCTTCTATGTTTGGCCAGAAATGGAGAACTGTCATTATTTTATCTTTAAAATTCAGAAGGAAGACTAGATTTTTCATTCACGTAGAAGGTCATACTTCTTTTATTTAAAGGTTGGAACACAAAAGGAAGGAGTAGGGAAAAGTTAATGACTTCCATTTGGGATAAGTTGATGTTGAACTTCCTAAATGTTATTCACATAGCTATTTCTTGGATGTCTTTGGATAGAAGACCTTGGAGCTTGAGAGAGAATTCTAGGTTAGATAAGGACATACACAAGTCATTAACAGGGTGGAGACGGTGGGATGCTGAGCAAGAAAAGTGAAGTGCTCAGGACAGAATATCAGTAAAGGTCAGATAGGAGAGCGTATGTGGTAAAGGAGGCGAAATAATTCCCAGAGTTTTGTTTTGATTTGCTACTCCCTAATTTCTGGGATTAAATATTTATCTATTTAAAGCAAAGCTCCAAATGTTTCCCCCTTTTAGGGAGTTCTGCAACTTTCTCTCTTTGAGCTTGAATATTGCTTTCTGAATGTTAGCATACGTGAACCAAAAACTGAGATAATGGGGATAAGAAAACCCAGATAGGTGGAGGTTTACTCTAAAAACTGTGGATTACGTTAAATGTCTAAGTGGTTCAGAGCACTTTGTTGAGGACTGTCTTCCTCCCTAAACAGCCACAGACTGTCTAGGCCAGAACCAGCTTTTGCTGTAGAAGGTGGGGGCAGCCTCGCTCATGAGCCAATACATGATGCCAGGAAGCCACACACCCTGGCAGCGTTGGCAAGGCAGCACCTCAGAGGTGCCAAAGTCACAACACACTTACTACTTTCAAATAGAGTATAAATTACATCCTTTGATAGAAAAAAGTTAATCACTTAAAATAGGAGGTTCTTCTGTCTAGATAATTCATTTAAACAACCTAGACACATGGGGCCCAGAATGGAAATGAGGATTTATACCATATAGCTTAAGGTAATACACAGATACGTCACGGAGTATGTTGGGTAGTTAATAAAAAATACTGGCAGTGCTCACTTCTGTAGCACATATCCTAAAGTTGGAGTGATACAAAGAAGACTAGTATGGCCCCTGCGCAAGGATGACATGCAAATTCCATGTTTAAAAAAAAAAGTATTGGCAAAGTCCCTTAAGGGATGGGAGAAAAAATATGAAACTATTAAACTTTATCACTAGGGAAACCCCTGATTTTGTCTCAAATATTAGGGACACCCAAGTCAATGGGCCAAGCCTAGATCTTTTTGTTTTAAATATGTTTTTATTGAGTTATCTTCACACACCATACAGTCCATCCAAAGTGTATGATCAGCGCCTCACAATATCATCACTTACTTCTGTACTCATCATCATGATCATTTTTAGAACATTAGCATCACTCCAGAAAAAGAAATAAAAAGAAAAAAGATAAAACCCATACATCCTATACCCCTTACCCCTTCCTCTCATTGACCACTAGTATTACAATCTACTCATTTTGCTTTTTATGCCTTACCCCCTATTTATTTATTTATTTTCCTTATATTTTTTACTCATATGTCCATACCATGGATAAAGGGAACATCAGACACAAGGTTTTTTTTTTTTTACATTTTTTTATTAATTAAAAAAAATTAACTAACACAACATTTAGAAATCATTCCATTCTACATATGCAATCAGTAATTCTTAATATCATCACATAGATGTATGATCATTTCTTAGTACATATGCATCGATTTAGAAAAAGAAATAGCAAGACAACAGAAAAAGAAATATAATATAGAGAAAAAATAAAAATAAAAATAAAAAAATACAAAAATATATAAGAAAAAAATAAAAAAACAAAAACAAAACTATAGCTCAGATGCAGCTTCATTCAGTGTTTTAACATAATTACATTACAATTAGGTAGTATTGTGCTGTCCATTTTTTTTTTTTTTTAGAAATCATACCATTCTACATATGCAATCAGTAATTCTTAACATCATCACATAGATGCATGATCATCATTTCTTAGTACATTTGCATCGGTTTAGAAGAACTAGCAATATAACCGAAAAAGATATAGAATGTTAATATAGACAAAAAAAATAAAAGTAATAATAGTAAGAACAAAACAAAACAAAACAAAACAAAAACCTATAGCTCGGATGCAGCTTCATTCAGTGTTTTAACATGATTACTTTACAATTAGGTATTATTGTGCTGTCCATTTTTGAGTTTTTGTATCTAGTCCTATTGCACAGTCTGTATCCCATCAGCTCCAATTACCCATTATCTTACCCTGTTTCTAACTCCTGCTGAACTCTGTTACCAATGACATATTCCAAGTTTATTCTCGAGTGTCGATTCACATCATTGGGACCATACAGTATTTGTCTTTTAGTTTTTGGCTAAACTCACTCAGCATAATGTTCTCTAGGTCCATCCATGTTATTACCTGCTTCATAAGTTTATCCTGCCTTAAAGCTGCATAATATTCCATCATATGTATATACCACAGTTTGTTTAGCCACTCGTCTGTTGATGGACATTTTGGCTGTTTCCATCTCTTTGCAATTGTAAATAACGCTGCTATAAACATTGATGTGCAAATGTCCGTTTGAGTTTTTGCCCTTAATTCCTTTGAGTAGATTCCCAGCAATGGTATTGCTGGGTCGTATGGCAATTCTATATTCAGCTTTTTGAGGAACCACCAAACTGCCTTCCACAGTGGTTGCACCATTTGACATTCCCACCAACAGTGGATAAGTGTGCCTCTTTCACCGCATCCTCTCCAGCACTTGTCATTTTCTGTTTTGTTGATAATGGCCATTCTGGTGGGTGTGAGATGATATCTCATTGTGGTTTTGATTTGCATTTCTCTAATGGCCAGGGACATTGAGCATCTCTTCATGTGCCTTTTGGCCATTTGTATTTCCTCCTCTGAGAGGTGTCTATTCAAGTCTTTTTCCCATTTTGTAATTGGGTTGGCTGTCTTTTTGTTGTTGAGTTGAACAATCTCTTTATAAATTCTGGATACTAGACCTTTATCTGATATGTCATTTCCAAATATTGATTCCCATTGTGTAGGCTGTCTTTCTACTTTCTTGATGAAGTTCTTTGATGCAGAAAAGTGTTTAATTTTGAGGAGTTCCCATTTATTTATTTCCTTCTTCAGTGCTCTTGCTTTAGGCTTAAGGTCCATAAAACTACCTCCAATTGTAAGATTCATAAGATATCTCCCTACATTTTCCTCTAACTGTTTTATGGTCTTAGACCTAATGTTTAGATCTTTGATCCATTTTGAGTTAACTTTTGTGTAGGGTGTGAGATATGGGTCTTCTTTCATTCTTTTGCATATGGATATCCAGTTCTCTAGGCACCATTTGTTGAAGAGACTGTTCTGTCCCAGGTGAGTTAGCTTGACTGCCTTATCAAAGATCAAATGTCCATAGATGAGAGGGTCTATATCTGAGCATTCTATTCGATTCCATTGGTTGATATATCTATCTTTATGCCAATACCATGCTGTTTTGACCACTGTGGCTTCATAATATGCCTTAAAGTCAGGCAGTGCAAGACCTCCAGCTTCGTTTTTTTTCCTCAAGATGTTTTTAGCAATTCGGGGCACCCTGCCCTTCCAGATAAATTTGCTTATTGGTTTTTCTAATTCTGAAAAATAAGTTGTTGGGATTTTGATTGGTATTGCATTGAATCTGTAAATCAATTTAGGTAGGATTGACATCTTAACTATAGTTAGTCTTCCAATCCATGAACACGGTATGCCCTTCCATCTATTTAGGTCTTCTGTGATTTCTTTTAGCAGTTTTTTTTGTAGTTTTCTTTATATAGGTTTTTTGTCCCTTTAGTTAAATTTATTCCTAGGTATTTTATTCTTTTAGTTGCAATTGTAAATGGGATTCGTTTCTTGATTTCCCCCTCTGCTTGTTCATTGCTAGTGTATAGAAATGCTACAGATTTTTGAATGTTGATCTTGTAACCTGCTACTTTGCTGTACTCATTTATTAGCTCTAGTAGTTTTGTTGTGGATTTTTCCGGGTTTTCGACGTATAGTATCATATCGTCTGCAAACAGTGATAGTTTTACTTCTTCCTTTCCAATTTTGATGCCTTGTATTTCTTTTTCTTGTCTAATTGCTCTGGCTAGAACCTCCAACACAATGTTGAATAATAGTGGTGATAGTGGACATCCTTGTCTTGTTCCTGATCTTAGGGGGAAAGTTTTCAATTTTTCCCCATTGAGGATGATATTAGCTGTGGGTTTTTCATATATTCCCTCTATCATTTTAAGAAAGTTCCCTTGTATTCCTATCCTTTGAAGTGTTTTCAACAGGAAAGGATGTTGAATCTTGTCAAATGCCTTCTCTGCATCAATTGAGATGATCATGTGATTTTTCTGCTTTGATTTGTTGATATGGTGTATTACATTAATTGATTTTCTTATGTTGAACCATCCTTGCATACCTGGGATGAATCCTACTTGGTCATGATGTATAATTCTTTAATGTGTTGTTGGATAAGATTTGCTAGAATTTTATTGAGGATTTTTGCATCTATATTCATTAGAGAGATTGGCCTGTAGTTTTCTTTTTTTGTAATATCTTTGCCTGGTTTTGGTATGAGGGTGATGTTGGCTTCATAGAATGAATTAGGTAGTTTTCCCTCTACTTTGATTTTTTTGAAGAGTTTGAGGAGAGTTGGTACTAATTCTTTCTGGAATGTTTGATAGAATTCAGATGTGAAGCCGTCTGGTCCTGGACTTTTCTTTTTAGGAAGCTTTTGAATGACTGATTCAATTTCTTTACTTGTGATTGGTTTGTTGAGGTCATCTATGTCTTCTTGAGTCAAAGTTGGTTGTTCATGTCTTTCCAGGAACCCGTCCATTTCCTCTAAATTGTTGTATTTATTAGCGTAAAGTTGTTCATAGTATCCTGTTATTACCTCCTTTATTTCTGTGAGGTCAGTAGTTATGTCTCCTCTTCCATTTCTGATCTTATTTATTTGCATCCTCTCTCTTCTTCTTTTTGTCAATCTTGATAAGGGCCCATCAATCTTATTGATTTTCTCATAGAACCAACTTCTGGCCTTATTGATTTTCTCTATTGTTTTCATGTTTTCAATTTCATTTATTTCTGCTCTAATCTTTGTTATTTCTTTCCTTTTGCTTGCTTTGGGATTAGTTTGCTGTTCTTTCTCCAGTTCTTCCAAGTGGACAGTTAATTCCTGCATTTTTGCCTTTTCTTCTTTTCTGATATAGGCATTTAGGGCAATAAATTTCCCTCTTAGCACTGCCTTTGCTGCATCCCGTAAGTTTTGATATGTTGTGTTTTCATTTTCATTCACCTCGAGGTATTTGCTAATTTCTCTAGCAATTTCTTCTTTGACCCACTCGTTGTTTAGGAGTGTGTTGCTGAGCCTCCACGTATTTGTGAATTTTCTGGTACTCCGCCTATTATTGATTTCCAACTTCATTCCTTTATGATCCGAGAAAGTGTTGTGTATGATTTCAATCTTTTTAAATTTGTTAAGACTTGCTTTGTGACCCAGCATATGGTCTATCTTTGAGAATGATCCATGAGCACTTGAGAAAAAGGTGTATCCTGATGTTGTGGGGTGTAATGTCCTATAAATGTCTGTTAAGTCTAGCTCATTTATAGTAATATTCAGATTCTCTATTTCTTTATTGATCCTCTGTCTAGATGTTCTGTCCATAGATGAGAGTGGTGAATTGAAGTCTCCAACTATTATGGTATATGAGTCTATTTCCCTTTTCAGTGTTTGCAGTGTATTCCTCACGTATTTTGGGGCATTCTGGTTCAGTGCGTAAATATTTATGATTGTTATGTCTTCTTGTTTAATTGTTCCTTTTATTAGTATATAGTGTCCTTCTTTGTCTCTTTTAACTGTTTTACATTTGAAGTCTAACTTGTTGGATATTAGTATAGCCACTCCTGCTATTTTCTGGTTGTTATTTGCATGAAATATCTTTTCCCAACCTTTCACTTTCAACCTATGTTTATCTTTGGGTCTAAGATGTGTTTCCTGTAGACAGCATATAGAAGGATCCTGTTTTTTAATCCATTCTGCCAATCTCTGCCTTTTGATTGTGGAATTCAGTCCATTGACATTTAGTGTTACTACTGTTTGGATAATATTTTCCTCTAACATTTTGCCTTTTGTATTATATATATCATATCTGATTTTCCTTCTTTCTACACTCTTCTCCATACCTCTCTCTTCTGTCTTTTTGTATCTGACTCTAGTGCTCCCTTTAGTATTTCTTGCAGAGCTGGTCTCTTGGTCACAAATTCTCTCAGTGACTTTTTGTCTATAAATGTTTTCATTTCTCCCTCATTTTTGAAGGACAATTTTGCTGGATATAGGAGTCTTGGTTGGCAGTTTTTCTCTTTTAGTAATTTAAATATATCATCCCACTGTCTTCTAGCTTCCATGGTTTCTGCTGAGAAATCTACACATAGTCTTATTGGGTTTCCCTTGTATGTGATGGATTGTTTTTCTCTTGCTGCTTTCAAGATCCTCTCTTTCTCTTTGACCTCTGACATTCTAACTAATAAGTGTCTTGGGGAACGCCTATTTGGGTCTAATCTCTTTGGGGTACGCTGCACTTCTTGGATCTGTAATTTTAGGTCTTTCATAAGAGTTGGGAAACTTTCAGTGATAATTTCTTCCATTAGTTTTTCTCCTCCTTTTCCCTTCTCTTCTCCTTCTGGGACACCCACAACACGTATATTTGTGCGCTTCATATTGTCCTTGAGTTCCCTGATACCCTGTTCAAATTTTTCCACTCTTTTCCTTATAGTTTCTGTTTCTTTTTGGAATTCAGATGTTCCATCCTCCAAATCACTAATTCTGTCTTCTGTCTCTTTAAATCTGTCATTGTAGGTATCCATTGTTTTTTCCATCTTTTCTACTTTGTCCTTCACTTCCATAAGTTCTGTGATTTGTTTTTTCAGTTTTTCTATTTCTTCTTTATGTTCAGCCCATGTCCTCTTCATGTCCTCCCTCAATTTATCAATTTCATTTTTAAAGAGGTTTTCCATTTCTGTTTGTATATTCAGCATTAGTTTTCTCAGCTCTTGTATCTCTTTTGAACTATTGGTTTGTTCCTTTGACTGGGCCATATTCTCAATCTTCTGAGCGTGGACCGTTATCTTCTGCTGCTGGCGTCTGGGCATTTAGTCAGATTCCCCTGGGTGTTGGACCCAACAAGGTTGTAAGATTTTTCTGTGAAATCTCTGGGTTCTGTTTTTCTTATCCTGCCCAGTAGGTGGAGCTCGTGGCACACGTTTGTCTCATGTGTTTGGAATTGATCTCCCCAGTCACCGATCTCCGCGGCCTGGGGATTTCCGATCCAATTCTCTCCGTTGGTTCAGGGGCCGCGCGTGGTGGGGGCGTCAGCTGCCGCGGCTTGAGGGGACCCTGTGGCTGGTTGCTGGCCGCAGCGGGCCCGGGGAATTCACCACCGGACCAGGAAGCCACCCGCGGGGGGGGGACACCGCGGCTTGGATAGCCCTCTGATCCGAGACTCGTAGCCGCGGACTCAAAGCCGAGACTCGAAGCCGCCCGCAAAAGAGGGGCGCTGGCCGCCTCGGCTTGGGAAACTTGCCTCTCCGAGACTCTCAGCCGGCCCGGGAAGGAGGGAGGGAGTAGCTCTGGCCGCCGGAGCTGCCGCTGCTCAGGAAATCGCACGCCGCTTGGGGATCTCACCGCAGCCGAGTCTCGCAGTCAGACTAGCCAGTCCAGACTGGGGTACGCTGTGTGTCCATTCCCTGCCGTAGCCCCGGGAGCTGTTCTGCACTGTTTCAGTTCACCTAGTAGTTGCTTTGGAGGAGGAACTAAGACACACGTACCTTACTAAGCAGCCATCTTGGCACCCCCGGAAGTTCAGACACAAGGTTTTTACAATCATATTGTTACATTGTAGAAGCTACATAGTTATACAGTTGTCTTCAAGAATTAAGGCTACTGGAATACAATTCAACAGTTTCAGGTACTTTCCTCTAGCCATTGTAATATACCATAAACTAAAAAGGGTTATCTATATAATGCATAAGAATAACCTCCAGGATAACCTCACAACTCTGAAATCTCTAAACCTCTAAACGTTTATTTTGTCTAATTTCTCTCTTCCCCCTTTTGGTCAAGAAGGCTTTCTCAGTCCCGTAATTCCAGGTCCCTGCTCATCCCTCAGAGTCATGTTCACGTAGGGGGTAGGGCAGTGAGTTCACCTGTCAATCTGGCTTAGAGAGAGGCCACATCTGAGCAACAAAAGAGGTTCTCTGGTGGTGATTCTTAGGCATAATTATAAGTAGGCTTAGCTTCTTCTTCCTATGCAAGAGTAAGTTTCTTAGGGGCGAGCCCAAAGATAGGCTTGGCCTATCAAACAGGTTGTCCCCAATGCTTGCGAGAATATCAGGAGTTCCCCTAGTGGAGAAGTTTAACATTTCCTCCTTTTCCTCAGTTCCCCAAGGGTACTTTTAAGCCCTTGACCTTGAGGCTTGTTTTTGTGATGCTTATTTCTTTTTTACTTTTTTATTGTATAATATAACATATATACAAAGCAAAGAAAGAAAACAACAATTTTCAAAGCTGTACAGAAGTAGTTATAGGACAGACCCCAGACTTTGTCATGGGCTACCATACCATCCTATCAAATTTTTCTTTTAGCTGCTCCAAAATATAAGAAGACTAGAAGGAATAGTTTTTTTTTATCATCACCATTGATTTTCTTCTCTTTTTTGTGAAAAATGACATATATATACAAAAAAGCAATAAATTTCAAAGCACAACACAACAGTTAGTTGTAGAACAGATTTCAGAGTCTGGTATAGGTTACAATTCTACAATTCTAGGTTTTTACTTCTAGCTGCTCTAAGATACTGGGGACTAAAAGAAATATCAATATACTGATTAAGCATTCATATTCATTTGTTAAACCCTGCCTTCTCTGTATAACTTCATCATCTTTGAGCTTTCTCGCACTTGTTAGGGGTATTTGGGCTATGGCCATTCTAACTGTTTCATGTTAGAAAGGACTGTCAATATGTGGGGTAGGGAGGTAGAACTAGCTGATGTTCTAGAGAGGCTGGGTCCTTTAGGTTTCAGGACTTATCTGGTCCAGGGACCCATCTGGAGCTTGTAGGTTTCTGGAAAGTTACCCTAGTGCATGGAATCTTTGTAGAATCTTATATATTGCCCGGTCTTCTTTAGGATTGTCTGGAATGGTTTTGGTTGGGGTTTGGGTAGGTAGCAATATCTAGCTGAAGCTTACCATAAAAGTGGTCTCCGGAGTAGCCTCTTGATTCTATTTGAACTCTCTCAGCCACTGATACTTTGTTAGTTACATTTCTTTTCCCCTTTTTGATCAGGATGGTGTTGTTAATCCCATAGTGCCAGGGCCAGACTCATCCTTGGGAGTCCGCTCCCATGCTGCCAGGGAGCCCGCTCCCATGCTGCCAGGGAGCCTTTCACCCCTGGATGTCATGTCCTATGTAAGGGGGAGGGCATTGCTTTTACTTACAGAGTTGGGTTTAGAGAGAGTGTGGCCACATCTGAGCAATAAAAAAGGTCCTCCAGAAGTAACTCTTAGGCATACCTATGAGTAGGCTAAGCTTCTCCACTACCTACATAAGTGAAGCTCATTTCTGTAGCAGAGAATCTAAGCCTACCTATAGTTACGCCTAAGATTTACTTCCAGAAAAACTCTTTTTTTTTCATATTCATCTACTTTTATCCCATCACCTAATACAGCAATTTAATAACAGTTTAGTTTTTTTAATTGTATAAATTTAGTGTTTGTTTCAGAAGTAAATTTTATATTTAATGTTGGATTATTTATTAGTAAATAATATTTTATTATACTATTATTAGTTGTTTTTCTTCATATTTTGCAATAAAAGGAACACGTATATAGAAAAACACCATGAACAAAGTTAGAGCTTAATGAATGATTGTAAAGCTTGTGGCTTTCACCAAGGTCACTCCCTCTCTCGTAGAACCTTCATTTCCTCTTAGTTGAACAAATGACTGCAAATTTCGTACTCAGCATCTGTGCTTAAACCAATGTCTTTCTAGGCATTTTGTTTACTGACATCTATTCACTCAACTGGAAGGGATATTGGAAACAATATTAAACAAGGTCCAACAGGATAACTTGGATTTCAATGGCTCTTTTATTTACAATTCACTTTTACTGGGTATAAAAGTCATAACTCACAGTTTCTTTACACAAATATTTTGCCCCATTTTCTTCTGGCACAAAGTATTATTCTCAAAGACATTGATGAGGTTCTAATGTTATTTCCATGAGGCCATTTGCTTTTTTCTAGCTGCACAAAGGATTTTTCTTGTTCTTTAAACACCAGTAATTTTACTAGACTCTGCTATGCAATCAGTCATTCTGAGTCAATGATTGATGTGTACTTTAAATATGCAACTTAAAATATTTTTATTTTCAGAAAAATTTGAATGATAAATTTTAATATGTTTTTCATACCTCTGCTTTGGCAGTCTCTTTTAGGCAATCTAGTAATTCATATATTAACGTTCTAGGCCTATATTTAACTGTTAGCATTTCTTCTCAATCTTTTATAATCTATTTAAAAATTTTTACTGTTATATATTTTATATTCACATACCATGTAATCATCTAAAGTGTTACAATCAGTGGTTCACAATATCTCATCATATAGCTGTGCATTTATCACCACATTCGACTTTTTTTTCTTTTTTGTGAGAAACAACATATATGCAAAAATTAATATGTTTCAAAGCACATCGCTACAATTCATTGTAGAAGAGATTTCAGAGCTTGGTATGGGTTACAATTCCACCATTTTAGGTTTTTACTTCTAGCCGCTCTAAGATACTGGAGACTAAAAGAAATATTAGTGTAATGATTCAGCAATCAGACTCATTTGTTAAACCCTACCTTTTCTGTATAACTCCACCATCACCTTTGATCTTTCTCCCATTCTCTAGGGGTATTTGGGCTATGCCCGTTCTAACTTTTTCATGTTGGACGGGGCTGCTCATAATATGTGATAGGGGGATGAAACCAGTTGGTGTTCTGGAGATGCTGGCCCCTCTTTATTTCAGTACTTATCTGGTCCTGGGACCCATTTGGAGGTTCAGAAAAAAACTCTTTTGTTGCTCATATGTGGCTTTTCTCTCTTTAAGCCCAGCTCAGCAAGTAAAATCATTACCCTCCTCACTGCATGGGACAAGACATCCTGGGGTGAGAGTCTTCCTGGCAATGTGGGACATGACTCCCAGAGCCTGGCCCTGGCACAGTGGGATCAACAACACCTTTCTGTCCAAAAGAAAAAAAAGAAGTGTAACAAAAGAAGGCACCAGCGGTTAAGAGAGTTCAAATTGAGTCCAGAGGCTATTCTGGAGGCTACTCTTACACAAGTTTTAGCTAGATAGTGCTTATTACCATGATTTGCTAAACTCCAACCAAAACCATTCCTGTCAACCCTAAAGAACACCTAGGGTGCTATCTGAGATTGTTCAAAAGTTTCACATACAAAGATTACTTTCCAGAAAACTACAACCTCCAGATGGGCTCCTAGGACAGATAAATCCTGAAACCCAAAAGGCCAACCTCTTCAAGAACATCAGCTAGTTCCATCCCCCCATCGCATATTATTAACATCCCTTTCCAATATGAAAAAGTTAGAAAGGGCAGAGCCCAGATACCCCTAATGATTGGGAGAAGGATCAAAGAAGAAGGAGGAGTCGTAACAGAGAAGATATTTATGACTGCTGAATCATTGTATTGATATGTCTTTTAGTCTCCAGTGTCTTGGAACAGCTAGAAAGAAAAATCTAAAATTGTGGAACTGTAACACATACCAAACTCTGAAATTTGTTCTATAACTACTTGTTACAATGTACTTTGAAATGTATTGCTTTTTTGTATATATGTTATATTTCATAATTAAAAATGCAAAAAAAAGGAGAGTTCTTCCTGACTATCAGAACCAGTAATAAATTTAGAGTTGATAATCATTGCCCATGGTGTGGTTTCTCGGAAAGGAATTATAGCAATACAACTTGGTACTGATGGTTAATTTCGTTAGCAGGATCTACATTTTTCTCAAGGAAGAGCTTTGAATCTGTACATATACTGGGTAGTTGATTAAAAGCTCATAGTACTGGGCCATGGAGCAAGATTTGATCTGAAAACATTTAAGGGCAAATGTTACCAGTTAGTCACCACAGTGAAGAAAGTCTATGGGCTTCATAGATGCTCTGATTTTGAGAAATTAATGTAAACACATCTGTGATTCTTCTAGGATAGTGATTCTCTATCTTGGCTGTTCATTTGAATCAGCTGGGAGAATTTCTAAAAACCAGTAATTCCCAAGATCTGGAGGGCAGAGTTCTGATTTAATTGGACTGGAATGGGGTCTGGGCATCTCTCAGTCCTAATTATTATTATTAATCAATATTAACAATGATTAATTATTAATTGAATGTTAAATAAGTGAGCTATCTCACATTAAAAATCAGAAACAGAAGCCAAGAGAGGTGAGGGCCCTTGCTCAGAGTCATGAGACTAGCTTAGAGACAGAAGTCTGTACCAGGATTAGAACCAAGAACTATACTAGTGGCTGGACTTCTTTCTTTTTCTTCTTTGTCACATTGCCTTCTATTCCAAATCCCATGTATCGGCTTCCCTAGCATGTTTAAAGAGCCACAGCACTCTAGCAGTCCCTGGAACATGAGATGGGCCCTGGATCCGTTGGTCCCTAGAGTGTGCTTTAGGAGCTTGTTTCATGCAGAGCAGGTCAGAGGTAGATTGGAGATGGAAGGAAGGACTGGAATAGACCAGGATTTGGGTGCTCCACTCCTGCTTCAATTAGAGTAATTCCATTTTATCTGTTCCATATTTTGGGTTTACTTGGGGAAAAAAATTGAAAGTGTCCAATGCTAAGAGCAAAAAAAAAAAAGTATTAACAGTACTGGTTTAAAATATAGGTAATAATATGCACACTGAAGTGTTGAGGGATGAAGCAAACTGAAGTTTACAGCTTACTTTGAAATGTATCAAAAAGCAAAAGGGATAGAGGGATAAAGGAATAGACATATGATGTTAATATTTGAATCTTGGTGGTGGGCATACTGTGTTGGCTGTACAAGTCTTTCAACATTTTTGTATGTTTGGACGTTTTTATAATAAAATGTAGGGGGCTTGTTCTGACAAAAAAAAAGTGTTGGTTTAGTCCAATGAATCATCTAGTGTTATAAGAGCTAAAACAAAGCTGAGAAGTTAGGAGACATATCCAAGACCTAAGTAGATAATAGCCAAGTCAAAAGTAGGCTCTGACTCTGTCTCTGCCTTTTTATAGTTATAATGGACCATATATTTTTTTAATTAATCTTTTTTCTTAAAATACCAAAAAAAACCCTGCAAACATTCGTAATTTTTGATCATTCCGTTCTACATATATAATCAGTAATTCACAATATCAGCACATAGTTGCATATTCATCATCATGATCATTTCTTGGAACATTTGCATCTATTCAGAAAAAGAAATAAAAAGAAAAGAGAAAAAAATTCATGCATACCATACCCCCACCCCTCCCCCCACTGATCACCAGCATTTCATTCTAAATTTATTTTAACATTTTTTTCCACTATTATTCATCTTTATTCCATATGTTTTACTCGTCTGTTGGCAAAGTAGATAAAAGGAACATCAGACACAAGGTTTTCACAATCACACAGTCACATTGTGAAAGCTGTATCATTATACAATCATCTTCAAGAAGCATGGCTACTGGAACACAGCTCTACATTTTCAGGCAGTTCCCTCCAGTCTCTCCACTACATCTCGACTAACAAGGTGATTTATATTTAATGCATAAGAATAACCTCCAGGATAACCTCTTGACTCTGTTTGGAATGTCTCAGCCATTGAACTTTATTTTGTCTCATTTCACTCTTCCCCCTTTTGGTCGAGAAGGTTTTCTCAATCCACTGATGCTGAGTCTCAGCTCATTCCAGGATTTCTGTCCCACGTTGCCAGGAAGGTCCACACCCCTGGGAGTCATGTCCCACGTAGACAGGGGGAAGGCAGTAAGTTTGCTTGTTGTGTTGGCTGGAGAGAGAGGCCACATCTGAGGAACAAAAGAGGTTCTCTTGGGGGTGACTCTTAGGCCTAATTTTAAGTAGGCTTGACCTATCCTTTGTGGGGTTAAGTTTCATATGGACAAACCCCAAGATTGGGAGCTCAGCCTATAGCTTTGATTATCCGCACTGCTTGTAAGAATATCAAGAATTAATTGACCATATATTGACCCAAATTTCCAGACAATGTTAAATGGGAATAATACTGTACATTCTTGTATCATTCCCTTTTTGATTAAAAATACCTGCAGTGCCTGAGTATTAAGCCTCTTTGTTGAGATGGATATTTTAGATGATGTTAAGAAAATACCAAGCATGGAAAGGACAATAAAATTAATGAGCATATTTTAAGCATCAAAAAAGATCATATGATTTGTCTTATTTTATCAATAGGTGTGAAACATTAATAGATTTCCAAATATCAATGCTTCTTTTACTCCTGAGTAAACAGTTGATGGCTTATAATGTCCTCTTGATTTCAATTTACGACTTTGCATGTATGTGCTTTGTTTTATTTGGTTAACACTGCCAAAAATGTAATATACTAGAAATAAGTTAGCTTTTATAAAGGGAATTAATAAGTTATAAGTTTACAGTTCTAAAGCCATAAAAATGTCCAAACTAAGGCATCCAGGAAAGACATTTTGACTCAAGAAAGGCCAATGGGTCCAGAACACCTCTGTCAGCTGGGAAGGCACATGGCTGGTGTCTCCTGATCCTTTGATTTCTGGTTTCAAACAGCTTCCCTGGGGGCATTTTCTTTCTGCATCTCCAAAGGTCTTTGTCTCTGTAAAAAGTTCCCTCTTAAAGGACTCCAGTAAGGGGATTAAGACCCACCTTGAATGGGTAGAGACACATCTCCATGGAAACCCCCTAATCAAAAAGTCCCACGCACAATTGGGTGGTTCACATCTCCATGGAAACAATTTAATAAAAAATATCCCACCATTAAATACTGAATCAGGATTAAAGAACGTGGCTCTTCTGGGGGTACACAACGGTTTCAAATTGGCACACTCTTTTTATATAGCTTTCTCAGTTTGGTGTTTTTCCAGATATTATTATAGCGCATGTAGTTTAATAAATTGAACTTGGTAGCTTTCCATCCTTTCCTGTTTTCTGGAACAATATATATTGCTTTGGAGTTGGTTATTGTTTATAAATTTAAGAGAAATTCCATGGTAATATTATCTGACCTAAACATATTTTAAAATATTCTCTGAAGGCTTAACTTACTGGGTATGATCCACAACTTTGTTAACTTACCCTTGGCTTTCATGATGAGAGAACTTGGGCAGATCTGTACTCTAGGAGAATTGTGGAAACATTAGATGCATCAGAGTGGTCAGGGATGGGAGAGACTTTAGAGATCACCCAGAGTGATCTTCTTCTCTACAGATCATGATGCCAAGCCTTGGAGAGGACAAGGAAGTTTGTCCAAAATTGAGCCAAGACAAACAATCAAAACTCCTGACTCCCCTCCAACAGAAGGATGTGCCGTTTGAATTCCCATCATTCTTGGAGGTATATCAATAAAATCAGGCTGATGCTAAAGAAAGATAATATTAGAGGTTTCCCAAAATCTTATTAAGGATTTTTAGTTGTGTTTCCTTCAAATAATTCTTCTCTTAGGCTCAAGACTGTCTGAATCCCCTTACCCTGTGTGGGGAGGTGACTACAGCCTGGTCTAGATCTGAACTGGTAGAGGGAGTGTCTGTGACCCGGGACTCAGGAGGAGGCTGTGGGTCCACTGTGGAGCATGGTCAGTGTGTGGGAGAAAGATGTGCAGGTCAAGGAGGTAATGTGATCAAGAGGGGCCAGAGGCAGCCATGGAGGGCTGGAGTATGGAGCCAGGCACTGGTAGGCCAGGGAAGTATGTACAGAAATAAAGAGGCAGTGAGAGAGACACAAAGTATCAGGGAGAAACTGGGCAGCCGGTCTGCTGATATCTGACATCTTGAGGTTCATGGAAACCATCACCACACAGCAATAGCCTGATGATTTTCTAGAATGCAAATGGGGACAGGCTCACACTGCGGTTCTTCTCTTAGCAGGTCTCTCTTCCCTATCCTTCTCAGAACTTGTGGTTGATTTGTTGGACGTCTATTTGTTTTCAGAAATTAGGTTACAATCTGGCCCTGAGTTTTTGTTTCCTTGTACAATAGAATCCAAGTACCTTTGAACTGAGCTCTTCCATTCTTCTGAGAAAAATGTTACTCTTATCTTGCCAGAGTGGCCAGGGAATTATGACTTTAGGTGTGGGACCATGAGTCATCACTAAGCAACATGTTTGGGGTCAGTGACACTATCTGGGTATCAATGGGAACTCTGCGTGGGTGTTAATAGTCTCTCAGGATTTGACTTCAGAGATCATGGAATTTTTTTCTGGACATCTGCTGTTCAAGGGAGTGTGGTTTGGCTGATTTCTTTCTTGACACTTTAGACAAATGAAGACTCACAAATTTCCATAGCACTTTTAGGCCTTATAACTTATTTTTACATCCTTTATCCCTACAACAGTCCTGCAGGTATATAGGATAGATATTATATGGATTACAAAAGGCCAGGGCATAGCTAATAAAAGGACAAGAACCTGGATTTCCAAAACCATTTTCATGAAAAGAGTGAGATAGCATGAACAGGGTCCAAAGTAGATGCAAATAATTTAAAAATTCCAAAGAACAAAGCAGAATGACCAAGCCAGGCCCCTAAAAGCATTATGAACCTTCCAGAGTGGGTTGGTGGGATGGCAGCCACAGCTGTATTTCCTGGTGCGGCAGGAATTCAGGAACAGGCAGGATCTCTGAGCTCCTGGTCATGGATTCTGGCCCGAGAACTGCGGGCTGTGAATGCTCCAGGCCCAAGTGCAGAGACCTTCTGGGAAAAGGTGGGCTGTGCTCTCCTTTCCCAAATCAGCAAAACCCAGAGCAAACATGCAACTCTTCCCTCTTGCTACCTCACTGATTTGATTTCAGCTACATATTGTGTACCACTTGTGGTTGGATCCAGTGACCTTCACTCTTTCAGATCATTAAGATCCTAATCAATCAACAGGAAATAATGTGTATGCAGCACCATAAAGTATTCTTGACATATTCTATGTTAAGAGTCCCTTTCTCAATCCAGAATTTCTTTGGCATTATAATCCCAAAGAGGCAGAAGTTCTCCATCCTGACTGTGTATTAGAATCACCTGGGAACTCCCAGTAACTACAGATGCCCAAGACCAGCCCCGAGACTATTAAGGTAGAACTTCAGGGAGTGAGGTCCCAGGCATGCATCGATTTTAAATGCTCCCCAGGTGATGCTAATAGGTAACAAAGTTTTAACCACTGGGCTAGGGCCTTAGCAACCTGGTGGGCCTTGGCCCTGTGCTCTGTCCGGGAAATGTGGATGAAGCATCTGGGCTGATGGGACCATCGGAACAGTGTTCCCGGGCACTCAGCTGTGCTCACGTGTTCCCTCGCATGAACAGGTGTCTCAAGCACAGCAGAAGAGAGAGAGCCGCCCCTTTCTCCTCCTTTGTGGCTGGGCTGGGAGAAGCACCAGCAGAGATGCATAGAGCCCCAGGCCCATCTGATGAAGGAGGGGCCTGCTTCCTGCACCTGAGAGTACCCCAAGATACAGAGGTGGTCCAAACAGGCAGATACAAGCCCAGACTAAACTACTCGGTCCAATTCCTTCTTCCTTGGAAGATACGGACTCCCTCCCTTCTTATTCAGGTAGACCAATCACATTTATCTTTAAGAGATTTCTAAACAGGCAAAAGGGAGGGATAAGTCACATTCCCTTTTTATAGACTTGAAATCAAATATAGGACTGCTGAGCTTACAAAGGAGGTGAGTGACTGTCCTCTCAGCCAGCCCTGGCGATGGTTTAAAGAAGAAACATTATATGTAAATATAAACAACTAGAATGTAACAAAAGATAGTTTATTTAATTGACTCTACTCTGTTTGACAGGAATAATCAGTACCTCAATTGTTTATTAGGACACGAAATAAATGTGCTTTTCTTTATTCATTGCTTGTCCTTCAGGCAATATTTTCCTGCCTTTTTATGACCCTTAAGAAGGACAGTGAGTTATAGCATGAGGCTAATGTCTCCCAAAATATGTTCCAGTAGATGTTGGGTGGGGAAGGAGGGAATTCTATAGGCAAATGCATCTGAAAAACATTGGATTAAACAAAGCTAAACAGATTTCTTAACTGTTAAATAACTCCCTCTAATATAGCATATATGTGGTGAATCTCCACAAGTGGCGCACAGCATGCATTCTTTCCCAATTTATTTTTCTTTAGAATACTTTTTTTAGGGACCAGTTCATGGGATAAGGAGGAATAAGACACTTTGAGAACATAAAAATTAGACCAAGAAAAAGAGGCAACAAAGGCATATTATTTTAATTGTTGAATATTATTAATGGGCTTTAGTAAGCTGACAGACTCAAACTGGAACACATTTTAATCTGCTTTGTTATGAATGTGTTATTTTTAAGATGCAGCAGAGGGTGGGCCACGGTGGCTCAGCAGGCAGAGTTCTCTCCTGCCGTGCCGGAGACCAGGTTCTATTTCTGGTGATTGCCTATGCCAAAAAAAAAAAAAGAAAAAGAAAAGATACAGCAGAAAACTGGGACACAGTGTTATTAGAAAATTTTCAATTGGTTAGTGTTTTAGTTTGCTAGTGCTGATGGAAATTCAATATACCAAAAATGGTTTGGCTTTTATAAATGGAATTTATTAAGTTACAAGTTTACAGTTCTAAGGCCATAGAAGTGTCCAAACTAAGGCATCCAGAGAAAGATACCTTGACTCGAGAAAGGCTGATGACGTTTGGAGTTCTCTGTCAGCTGGGAAGGCACATGGCAATGCCTGCTAGCTTTCTTTCCTGGCTTCTCATTTTGGGGAGAACTGCATCTTCTTTCTGCATCTCCAAAGGTCTCTGTGTCAGCTCTGAGGCTTTATCCAAAATGGTTCCCTCTTCTACTTAAAATTAGGCCTAAGAGTCACCCCCAGAGAAACTCTTCTGTTGCTTAGATGTGGCCTCTCTCTCTCAGCAACATGACAAGCAAACTCACTGCCCTCCCCCTCTCCATATGGACATGACTCCCAGGGGTGTGGACCTTCCTGGCAACATGGGACAGAAATTCTAGAATGAGCTGGGACTCATTTCTCAATCCCTTGATGAGAAAACCTTCTCGACCAAAAGGGGGAAGAGTGAAATAAGACAAAATAAAGTATCAATGGCTGAGAGATTTCAAACAGAGTTTAGAGGTTATCCTGAAGGTTATTCTTATGCATTATATAGATATCATCATTTTAGTGAAGATGTAATGGAGAAGCTGGAGGAAAGTACCTGAAAATGTAGGGCTATGTTCCAGTAGCCATGTTTCTTGAAGATGACTGTATAATGACATAGCTTTCGCAATGTGACTGTGTGATTGTGAAAACTTTGTGTCTGAAGCTACTTTTATGTATCTTATCGACAGATGAGTAAAGCATATGGATTAAAAATAAATAAATAACAGAGGGAACAAATGTTAAAAAAAAAAAAGGTTCCGTCTTAAAGGACTCCAGTAAGAGGATTAAGACTCACCTTGAATGGGTAGAGACACATCTCCATGGAAACCACCAAATCAAAAGGTCCTACCCACAACTGGGTGGGTCACATCTCCATGGAAACAATTTAATAAAAAAGATTCCACCCTATAATAAGTCTACCCCCACAAGATTGGACCAGGAAAAAGAACCTGGCTTTCTGGGGTACACAACAGCCTCAAAACAGCACAGTTAGTAATGAGGTAAATGAATGAGGCTGGAATTTTTAGATGCAATAGGTTATGTAGAGGCGAAATCCATTTGAGTTTTCATGGAAGTATAATAAAGCCACCTTATTATTTTAAACTTGGAAAAAATATTTAAGACAAAAGAAATTGTTCTTGACCTCAAGAAATAGACTTGAGCAATATCACAACAATTGAAGGAAAAATTGCTTTGGCAAGAAAATAATGGTGCTGTCACCCACAGCAGTCCATGATATCACAAAAAGTGTACTACTGATCTATAATGTAGAATGCCAAGTGACTTAAAATTATATGGATCAATCTCATTTAGGGACCCTAAAATATGTTGAAAATCAGTTATAAATCAAACAGTGAAAATATTCTTTGAATCTGTCAGCTATTTTATTGGAATCACTTAAACCAGGGGCTGATAAAGTATGGCCTGTTGGCTAACTATAGCACCGTTTTTGTATGTCCTGTGAGCTGAGAATGGTTCTTACATTTTAAGTGGTTGAGAAAAATCAAAAGTAGAATAATAGCTTATGACCCTTGAAAATTATATGAAATTCAAATTTCAGTCTCCAAAACTCAAACAGCCATACTCATTTGTTTTCAAACTGGCTGTAGATGTTTTCGCATTACACTGACAGAATTGAGTAGTTGTAACAGAGACCATATGGCCTCCCAACGCATAAAATAATCACTGTCTGGCTCTTTGTAGAAAAAATTTGCTGACTCCTGATCTAAATAAGAGTGAATTTTTAAAATGTTACCAGTATTTGTTGGCATCCCATTATCAGAGCCTAAAGGAGATATACATGTAAGATGAGAATAAGTGTTATAGGTTATTTGCAACAGCAAGAAATGATTTATCTTCCATAGAGCAGTTAAATGCTCAAATAAACACTCCTCTAATGATATGAACTCAATTTTACTTTTGGGTAAAGCAGGAAAGACAGTTTCTCCCAAAATAATGCACTGACCAGCAATCTGAAAACAGAAATATAACCATCACATTTGATCTGCTTCATGTCCGAAAATATGTTCAAGAACAACTTAAAATCTTAAAGATTATGCTTTCATTCATTTAGCATGTATTTACTGAGTAGTTACAGTTTGGAAGTAATGTGTTGGAATGCACTAGAGCCTTGCAGGCAGGCATCCCTCCTGCAAGCCAGGAGCAGACTCAAATGAGAGAATGAAGCTCTCTCTCACAAATCACTACAAAATGGACTTTGGAGGAGAACATTCAAATGTCCTAAATATTTCCTCCAAATATTAATGCTGAAGGCTTGTGGGAGGATAGGGAGCTTTCTGGGCTATTTTAAGGCTCAGAACAGTTTCACACTGGGGCGTACCAGCTATAAAGGTAAAAATTCTTTTTTGCAGTGATAACTAGCATTGAGGGATACTGTTATAGAACATTAATTTCTTTTGTCAGTGTTCAAGCTGTGATCCAGATAACTCTAAGGAATAAGTCATAACCTTAGCAATTTATAAGAATTTTTTTGTTCAACCCTTAAAAGGAGTCAGTCTGTGTATTTTTCTCTCCATGGGCAGGCACCAGGAATCGAACCCGGGTCTCCGGCATGGCAGGTGAGAACTTTGCCACTGTGTGTATTGTTTTTATTTAAGGTGCACAGGCTCAGATGGTTCCATCACTGGGACAGGACCAAATGGATACATTTAAACTGCCCAAGATAAAGAAACTTACCTCACTAAAGCAACTCTGTTAGAGCAGTGCTTTCTCCATCTGTGGTCATGGACCACTGAGCTGGGAAGTTATTTGAAGGGTTTGTCAAATTCAAAGACAGATCAACAACTTTCTAGAGACTGAGTAAATAATATTTAACACACACATACATATATATATATATAACTATTTTCAAACACATTGATTTTTATTAATAAAATCTATCAATTCTCATTATTAATATTTAACGAGCATTTAATATGGGTAAGGCATTGTGCTGAGCACTCTGCATGTATTATCTCTTTAAGGTTAAGGAATGAGTGCAATTCATTTTTTTAATTTTTTCTTGTGAAATATAGCATATATACAAAAACTCAATAAATTTCAAAGCATACTGCAACAATTAGTTATAGAACAAATTTCAGAGTTTGGTATGGGTTACAGTTCCACGATTTTAAATTTTTCCTTCTAGCTGCTCCAAGACATGGTAGACTGAAAGAAATACCAATATAATGATTCAGCAGATATACTCATTTGTTAAATCCTATCTTCTCAGTTATAACTCCACCTTCTTCTTTGATCTTTCTTCCAAACTTTAGGGATATTTGTGCTATGCCCATTCTAACTTTTTCATGTTGGAAGGGGTTGTTGATAACATGGGATAGGAGGATGGAACTAGTTGATGTTCTGGAGAGCCTGGCCCCTCTGGGTCTCAGCACTTGTCTGGCCCAGGGACCCATCTGGAGGTTGTAAGTTTTTAGAAAGTAATCATAGTGAATGGACCTTTGTAGAATCTCAAGATAGAGCCCTAGGTGTTCTTTAGAGTTAGTAGGGACTGTTTTGGTTGGGGGCTGGTAAACTATGGTAACTAATGCAATTCTTCATTGCATTCTTTATGGCAAGAATATAGAGAAAGGAAAAAGGGCACCCAGTACTAGAAGAACAGGCCATCTTCAATTACTTGTCTCCATTCCTTAGCAAGGTGGGATAGCAGCACCTAAGTAGGTGTGCTGGTCTGAAAGGATTATGTACCCCGGAAAAGCCATGTCTTTATCCTGATCCAGTCTTGTGGGAGCAACAGTTTCTTTTAATCCTACTCAAGAATGTAGGGTGGAAACTTGATGAGATTATCTCACAAAGATGTGACTCACCCAATTGTGGGTATTAACTTTTGATTAGATGCAGATGTGAGTCCACCCATTCCAGGTGGTCTTTAAATTAGTTTACTGGACTCCTTTAAAAAGAGGATACATTTTTTTTGGAAAGGGCAGCAAAGCCATGAGAACTAGGAAAGCCCACATAGCCAGAGACCTTTGGAGATGAAGAAGGCAAATGTCCCTGGGGAGCTTCATGAAACAAGAGGCCTGGAGAGAAAGCTAGCAGATGTCGCCATGTTCGCCATGTGCCTTTCCAGTTGAAAGAGAAACCTTGAACTTCATTGGCCTTTCTTGAGTGAAGGTAACCTCTGTTGGTGCCATAATTCGGACATTTTTATAGACTTGCTTTAATTGAGACATCTTCTCAGCCTTAGGACTGTAAACTTGTGACTTAATAAACTCCCCTTTTTAAAAAGCCGTTCCATTTCTGGTGTATCACATTCTGGCAGCTAGTAAACTAGAACAGCAGGGTACTAGGTAAGATAAAGGCCACCACAGATGCAGTCACTGAAGAACTGGAGAACTACTGAGCTGGGAAATGGGAAACATGGTCCTGAGTCCGTTCTACTAACTGTGTAACTTTGAGCAACTCACTCACTGGACCTCAGTTTCTCATTTGTAAAATAAAGGGTTTGTACCAGATGGTCTATTCTAGACGAGAAACTCTACGTAATACACAGAGAGGTAATTACAAGGTGCAGAGAGTACACGCAGGGTTATTCAGACTTTGAGACATCTTATTTAGATACTTTGGATGGTTGCATAGCACAGTATCTGGCAGGCAGTAATAATCACAACAAGAGCTAAAAGTTGAGTGCGTCCTGGGGCCAGGCCCTATGCTAGCATTTTACATACTTGACTGATATAAAGCTTACAACCACCCGAGGAAATAGTTTTATCTCTGTTTTGCAGATGAGGAAACTGAGGCAGTAACTTAGAAAAATACCTTATTTATATAACTCATACATGGGAGGGTTAGAAAGGTAGATGTTCAGAAATCATTTGAATGCATGTATGAGTGAATCAATGAAGAGTACAAGAGACCTGTTTAATTAAATAGAGTCAAGCCTGTTGTTGGCCCAGATCCTTTCTTCTAGTCTAGCTGAGCACTGGAAACAGTTTCCCTCAGACTTCTTGACCACTGGAGATAGCAGGATCCTCCCAAGTCAAGCAAAACATTCTCTTGTCTTCTAGTCTCTGAACCACAAGTCAACCAGATATCCAGCCATTATAGGAATGGCTGTAATTACTCAAATCCTTATAAAATTACAACACAAGGCCTATTCGATTTTCTGAATGTCTTAAAAGTTCCAGGTGGCATTCATTCATTTCTTAAAATGAATTAATATGTATTTTGCTTTCAGCAATTTGTGACTCTTGAGATAATTTGGGGTTTTGAAGTCTACAGTTCCTTTGAAGAAGTTTTATACGTGCAGATACCCCAGGAAAAACAATTTCCTTGTTATATAACCTGTAGCTAAAAATGAAAAACTTGAATGGATCACCCTGAATACATTTTTTTCTAATTCCTGTTCCCTTATTGGTGTCTTGTGGCAACAGGACCCATTCGATGTTGTCAACTTGGAGGTTGTTGAGTCATAGACAGGATGTTTTACAGAATAGATGACTAACAAACACTGTCTATTGGTACCCACAGATAGAAAAAGAAAAAGAGGACGGGAGAGATGGGGGAGGGAGGAGAAGAGGAAGGGGAAGGGGAGGAAGGAAAGAAGCAAGCAAGCAAAATAGTGCACACAAACCCAAGCAGGTCAATGTAATAACCTGATACATTCAAAGTATTTGGGGCAGAAAATAAAAAAGAATTTGCAAATTCCCTCAAAAGACTGGAGAAAATGTATAGAACCATCAAACTTCCCCACCTGGGAAATTTGTGATATTCCCTAAAGCATTAGGGACTCGCAGTGTAATAAGCCACGCCTTTGACCTTGAGGCTTGCCCTTATGAACCATTTCCATAATGGCAAAGCTAAACCTATCTATAATTATGCCTAAGAGTCACTCCCAGAGAACCTCTTTTGTTGCTCAGATATGGCCTTTCTCTTTGTAAGTAAACTCTGCAAACAAACTCACTACCCTCCCCTGCTGCATGGGGCATGACTCTCAGGGATCAGCCTGGCCCTGGCAATGTGGAATTGACAATACTTTCTTGACCAAAAAAGGAGGTCAAAATAAGCTTCTGAAGACAGAAGCTAGAGAAGGGGGAGTGGTTACCTAATAAGCTAAGAGATTTCGAATATAGTCAAGAGATCATTCTAAGGTTACTTTTATACAAGCTTCAGCCAGATACTGCAAATTGCTTCAGTACAGTATCCCAACCAACAATATTCCTGAAAACCGTGAAGAATACCCTGGGCTCTAAGTCTCTACAAAAATTTTACCCAAGTTTATTTTTTTCAGGAACTTAGAATCTCCGGATTGTTCCTATCCCAGTTAAGTCCTGAAACCCAGAGGTACCAGTCTCTTCAAGGACATTAACCAGTAGTATTCTTCTACCCTATAATGTTGACATCTCTTTTCAGCATGAAAAAGTTAGAATGTCATTGCCCAAATACCTCTGAAGATTGAAAGATCAATCAAATGGAGTGAGGAGTTGTGACAGAGAGGTTAGGGTTTGAAGGTGATTATTACTACTGAATCATTGTATGGATACTTCTTTTTGGTTTCTAATCTGTTGGAACCACTGGAAGGAAATACCTGAAATTGCTAAACTGTAATCCAGTAGCCTTAATCTTTGATAATGAGTCTATAACTATATAGCTTTTATCTTGTGATGTATGATTTTTAAAAACCTTGGATTGATACCCCCTTTATCCAGTCTGTTGTTAGATGAGTAATAAAATAGACATGCATGGGGAAAAATGTAGAATATAGAGTATCTAGAGATAGACAGAAGCTAGAGGAGGGGGAGTGGTTACCTAATATGTACTGAATTATTAACAAGTTTGAGTTTCAAGTTTGAAATTAAATGTTTGGTAATCACAGAGGTGATGGTAGCCCATTCTTGGGGTTCTAAGAGATAGTAATGTATCATAGGTACATTTGATTGAATGTGGTTGTTTAAAGTCATGTATGTAAATAAGTTCTTGCATGAACCACTACAAAAGTTTAAAAAATAGTAGAGGACTACGTAGGGAAAAAACATAGCAGTTGAAAACTATGGACTATACTATAGTTAACAGTAATATTTTAATATTCTTTTATCAACAGTAACAAATGTACTATGCCAATACTATGGGTCAACAGTAGTAGAGGATAAGGGGTATGGAAGGATTTGGGTTTTTTTTTTAATTCTTATTTCTGTTCTGGAGTAATTAAAATGTTCTAAAATCAATCATGGGGATGTAGGCACAACTATGTGATAATACTGTGAGCCAGTAATTGTATACTTTGGATGGTTTGTGTGTTGTTTGAATATACCTTGATAACATGGGGGAAAACCCCCTAAGCAGGTAACTATACAATGCTGTTGAGTCAGGTCGTTTGACCAACTAAGGCTTCCAGAGCGCATTTTTGGCTTAACCTCTTAGTCACCATTTCATTGACCTGGGAACCAGTATAATCCCAAATTGTTCTGCCTCAGTGCTAAATGTTGGGTGTAGCCAGATTTGGATACTTTATAGAAAAATAGAGTCCAGAATTAGATTATAGGGGATTCTTTTCTCTATTAAAGAGATTAGAGATCCAAGTTCGAGGTCTAATTTATGATCTTGAATAAATCCCTTTCCAGATAATCTCAGTTTTTCTTACCTGTGAAATGGAGATGATAAGGAGGTGATGGTCTTAGAACAACTGATGCATATTTAGCCCTTTGCATGAAACCTTAGGGGACACCTGGACAAACTCAACCCTTCTGAGGGAGAGTGGCTAGGAAGGCAAAGGAAAGAATCCACACAGGTTTGAAGAAAAGAGTATGTTTAACCTAAATAAAAAAATACTTTGGAGGGCAAGGTAATTGCTTTCAACTATTCTAAGGCCTATTATGTGGGAAAGATGTTAACTTCTAAAACTTGGACCAAGGGAGGAAGTGACAAGAAGATAGGTTTTGATTCATTTCAAGGAAGATTTTCTCAATAGCCAGAAGTATTTTATTTTAGATGATGTGCTCGATCATGTTATAGTGAATTTCCTAACAGTGGAGTTATCAAAATAGAGGTTGAGTGACTAGGTTAAAAGGGCATTCAACCTCTGAATCAGTAATGTGATTGGGAGACATTAAAGTTCTCTTCTACCTTGTAATTCTAATTCTCTATAACTTCCCTGATTATTTTATTTTTAAAAATGAATTAACATATGAGGAAAAGTTGAGAAGACTTAGCTCTATGGATGCCAGGTAATGTCACAAATATGATGACAACTTGAGCAAGAGAGCCTTCAAGTTCATATTCATATACAGTGCTGGCAGGTGGTAAAAGTCAAAAGAATAAAAATTCAGTCTGTGGAATAAAAATACAGCTAAAGCTTTTAATCAGGAAGACATTGCCCCAAATCTTTCTCTGATGCTCTACTCATCTGTATTTCAGGATTTGGTTGGAGACAAAAATGGAGGAAAAAAGCTTTGATAAGGGAGGAGCAATCCATATTTGCTAAAACAAATCCACAAACAAAAACAGAACTAGTATCAGAACTGCCCTGTAAGGACCCTTGTCTGCCCTCTAAGCCCAAGGACTCACAGAAATGCCTCCCGGAGGGTGACGGTGAAGGTTGTCTGCACAGTGGGAAGAAAGTTGCAAATCACCCACATCTGAGCAATTCTCACGTACAGTTTCCTAACCTAATGAAGAAGGCATCCTACAGAAGGTTTGGTGAGTGATGATTCTTCGAATACCATAGATAGCCCTTGAGTTATGCAGCCTTGTACATGAATCATTTTCAAGTAAATATCATGTTTTCATACTATTGGTATGAAATGTTAGCACACACGTTAGTGCTGGGAGCCTTTTTAAAATTTTTTAACAGATTTACTCAACATTAAGTAACATATGTGCCACAAACCTTTCTTTTGTGGACAGTTCAAAATTTACCACATGTTGGTGAGTAGACTCAGGTTGATTCAACTGGGTGCATTCTTGAAGGAGCTGACATCTTATTTCTACTGGGCCCATTTTTTTCTTATTTAAAATTTTAGACTATCCCTCCTTGATGGTCTGCTGGATAACTTCACTTGTTTGGTTTACCTAGAAGAGGATTCTTTGTTGGCAAGGCAAACAGTCAATGATCTCCATTAAATCTTCACAGGATTTTGTTCTGATGATGATTGAAAGTGTGATCCAATGTCCTTTCTGACCACATGAGTAAGAGACCAAACTGTTAGGGGCAGCAACTTTAAAAATAGAGAGAGAGGGAGGAAAGGAATTCTGAAGACACATACCAAATACAGCTCTGCTCAGGAGATGATCACCACCAACTGCAGAAATACAAGAAATCGTCTCAGAACTGTACTGGAGGTGAGTGAAAAAAGTTCATAAATAAGGCAGAGAGTTAAATCAAGGTTCATCCTTGATTTCCAAAAGGAAACATGTGATCAGGAAGTGGTTCAGGTCAGTCCAAGGAACTCAAATCTATGAGAGACCAGAGTGAGAAACAGATGTGAAGAGAGTGGAAAGCCTAGTAAACATTGATGGTCATAGATCATCACGATAACATTTGGGAATATCAAGCCAAAGTCTCAGGAATTCTAATCCCTCTCCTTCTGGTCTCCTCCTCCATAGAGTTGGGCATAAATACTACAAAATCTAATGGAGCATCCAAGGGATGGAGAGGCAGATGAGGAAAGAAAAATTATTGTGAAGCCCTTCAGAATTGCATAGAGTCATGTTTTGCTGTCTTCCAGTAAGACAGTGGAGGATAAAGTGAGGTTGGGGGCGGGGGCGGTATTGATTTTACAGCATCCTTGAAGCAGTCTGCACATGACATGGGACAGCCTTGGCAGAGGTAAGAGGGAGGAGAAATGTCAGCAAATGACAAGCTTTTAGCTCTCATTTGGTCTCCCAAGGGAAAATGGCTCCCAGTAGTAACCTTAGGAGGGAATTTCCAGGAGGAAGCTTTGATCCAGGGGCCAACATTCCAGCCCTCCCCAAGACAGCAAATATTCCCTTCCCTTATTTCTAGCCCTCTTCCCCAGAAGGAAAAGAAATGCAAGCTCTGTAAGCGGAGGTTAAGACATGATGAGCAATACAGTGATGGAATGAGAAAGAGTGAAAGCCCGTAGAACTTCTGCTCTTTTCTTTTCAAAGAAACAAAACTTTGAAAAACAAAAGTTTTTACTTTGAAATAAATTCAGATTACAAAACATTTGCAAAAATAACAGATATCCCATACAGAGAACCCCAATATATTCCCACATACCCATATATCCAGATCCACCAGTTTTCACTTTTGCCAACCTTGCTGTATCATTCCATCTGTCCATCTATTTATCAATCCGTTATCTATCTATCTATCTATCTATCTATCTATCTATCTATCTATCTATCTATCTATCTGTTTTCTGAACATTTGAGAGAAAGTTGCATACATCATACTCCTTGAACACGTATTACTTCCATGTATATCTTCTACCACAAGAATATTCACTTATAGTAACACCTTATGTGCAGGTATCAGCTCAAGAAATTTAACATTGATATAAAGCTTACATTCTATACTCCATTTTTTCCCTTATGTTCCAATAATGTCCTTTTGAGTCTTTTCCCTCCATTCTCAGATGTGATCTGGTATCATGTATCCCATTTAATTGTCCTTATCACTTTAGTATCTCTTTTTTTTCTTTAATTGTGAAAACATACAACATAGGTCTTTCCATCCCAAACCTTCCCAAGTGTATCATTCAGCGGAATTAATCACACCGCAATGTTACAGTTCCCTTGCCACCTTCCCTTAGTAGAACTTTCCCTCACCCCAGAGAGAAACCCTAAACCTATTTTGCATTAACTCTCCCATTTCTCCTGCCCTCCCACCCCTGATAGTCTATTTTCTGTCTCTGAGATTGCATATTCTCTGATAATATCTTTGTAGTTAACCATGGAGCTGAAATTTAACATTCCAAATCTATAACAATCTCATTTGCTTTAATAACAGCTTAACTTCGCTAGCACACGTAAACTACGTTCCTGTATCCTCAGTCGGCCCACCTTCGTGTAGTTCTTATCACAGATTACGTATTTATACATTAGAAGTCAAAACCATTGATTTCTCATTACATTTTATGCATTTTTATTTTAGATTCTGAAGTAAAAAGTGAAATTATTAAAAAAAATACAGTACTACTGGTATTTGTATTTAACCGTGTCGTTATCTTTGCTGGAGATCTTTATTTCTCCTGTAGCTTGTCTGTTTTCTAGTGTCCTTCCCACTGAACCTGCAGCGCTCCCTTTAGCATTTCTCGTCGGGCCAGTCCACTGTGGGTGGGCGCCTTCCGTGTTTGTTTATCTGGGGATGTCCCAATTCCATCCTCGTTTTTTGTTGTTGTTGTTGTCACCTGAGAAGTTGTGGTTTTACAAACCATCATGCATAAAAAATGTGGTTTGCCTTGTGTTCACGGTTTGTGTAGTATACCTCCATGGATTTTTAACAAAACTTTTATTCTGTAAATCATATATACAATCTAGCATTTCTCCATGTAATTATATTTATATATCTATTTTAGTGCTATTAATTATATTCACAGTTTTGTACTACCTTCACCACCATCCATTACCAAAACATTTTCATCATTTCGAAATAGGGACCCTGTGCATTTTTTTTAAAACTTTTTTATTGTGTAATATAGCATATATACAAAGCAAAGAAAGGACAAAGCAATAGTTTTCAAATCATTCTTCAACGAGCAGGACAGGTCCCAGAGTTTTATCGTGGGCTATCCATACCATCATCTCAGATTTTTCCTTCTAGCTGCTCCAGAATATTGGAGGCTAAAAGAGATAAATATTTTTTATCACCACAATTGACTTTTTTTTCTTTTTTTGTGAAAAATAACATATGTACAAAAAAGCAACAAACTTCAAAGCACAGCACAACAACTAGTTGAAGAACAGACCTTCAAGTCCAGCGTGGGCCACAACTCCATAACTCCAGGTCTCCACCTGTAGCTGCTCCAAGACACCAGAGACCAAAAGAAACATCAATACAGTGATTCAGCAATCATACTTATCTTCCAAACCCCACCCTCTCTGTACAACTCCACCACCACCCCAGATCCACCCCGCCCCGCCCCACCCCACCCACACCCTCCGACTCCCCAGGGGCACTTGGGTAATGCCCATTCCAACTTCCTCACCTTGTAAGGGACCGTCAGAAGCTCTATACCTTTTTTTTGGCATGGGTAGGCCCCGGGACTCGAACCCGGGCCTCCGGCATGGTAGACGAAAACTCTGCCACTGAGCCACCATTGCCCATCCAGGATCTCTGTACATTTTAAGACTTAATTTCCCAGTCCTCATCCCTAGCCTGCCCCCTAGCAACCTTTAGTCTAGATTCTGACTTTATGAATTTGCTTGTTCTAATTATTTTAAATCAGTGAAATCATACAATATTTGACCTTTTATGTTGGTCTATTTCACATACCATGATATCTTCAAGGTTCATGTTGTCCTGTGTATTATAACTTTGTTCCTTTTCACAGCTGAAAAATATTCCATTCTATGTATATACCACATTTACTTATCCATTCATCAGTTGATGGACACTTGAGTTGCTTCCATCCATCCTCATTTTTGAAGACACTTTTGCCAGATACAGAATACTTGGTTGGCAATTTTTGGCTTTCAGCACTTTAAATATGTCTTTCTGCTGCCTTCTTACCTCCGTAGTTTCCAATGAGAAACTGGCATTTAATCTTACTGAGGCTCCAGTGTATGTGATACATTTCCTCTCTCTTCTGGCTTTCAGAATTCTATCTTTATATTTGACTTTCAGCAGTTTCATTATAACACAGTGTACTGTGGAGTTCACTGAGCATCTTTAGATGTGTATATTCATCTCTTCCATTTAATTTGGGAAGTTTTCAGCCATTATTTTTTTTTAGTAGTCTCTCTGCCCCTTTCCCTCATTCTGGGATTTCCACCATGTATAAATTGGTACACTTGATGGTGTCCCACGGGTTCCTCAGGCTCTGTTCACATTTCTTCATTCTTTCCTCTTTCTGCTTCTGAGACTGGATTGTTTCAATTGTCTTATCTTCAAATTCACTGATACTCTCTTCTGCCAGCTCCAATCTGTTGTTGAACCCCTCTAGGGAATTTTTTTATTTCTATTACTGTGGACTTCAGCTCTGTTTGTTTTAGTTTCCTTGTTACTAAAGTAAATATCATGTAATGAGTTGGCTTAAAAAATGGGAATATATTGGCTCATAGTTTTGAGGCCTGAAATGTCCAAATCAAGGCAGCAACGCAATGCTTCTTCCTGTAGACTGGCATTCTGGGGCTGGCTGCTGGCAATCCTTGGTCATTGGTTCCTCTGTCACATAGCAATATATATGGTGGCCTTTTCTCGTCTCTCCCTTCTCTTCCAGGTTCTGCTAACTTTCAACTTCTGGCTGCTGCCTTTGGCTTTTTCTCTCTCTGTGACCTTCCCTATAAGGCCTTCGGTAATAGGATTAAGATCCACCCTGACTCAGCTGAGCCATACCTTAACCAAAGTAACTCAATCAAAGAGTCCTATTTACTAGGGTGCATCCCCACAGGAATGGGTTAGGTTTAAGAACTTGTTTTACTGAGGTATATAGTTCCAAACTACTCTGATTTTTTTCCTTTTCATAATTTCTATCTCTTCTATTGATATTCTATTTGTGTTCATCTGTCATTTTCCTGATTTCCTTTAGTTCTTTGTCTATGTTTTCCTTTAGTTCTTTGAGCATATTTAGGACCATTTAAATACAATCTTTGTCTGAAATGTCCCAAGCCTGGTCCCCTTCACTGATGATTTCTAATATTTTAATCTTCTCCTTTGCCTGGGCTATCACTTCCTGTTTCTTTGTATGTTTTTTAATCTTTTGCTGAAACCTGGACATGTTGATATTTCTGCATATTATTGCTTGAATTTAGATTCTGAGGCATCTGTTCTTTGAATGTTGTTATGTATCCAGTTAGTGTTATGACAGGGCTTTCCTGGAATGCCAGGATCTGCAAAAGGAAAAAAAAAAAAGGAGAAGAAGGACAAAAAGAAAACAGGTTCAAGACAAAAACTTTGACCTGTGCAAGCACTCTCCTTCAGGGCTTATCCATACAATGACTTTGGAGAATAATTCATTGCCAAAGCTTATGGGCCTTCCGGATCCTTTCTGCACAAACCTCCTGTCTTGGACATATACAGTTGGCCCTAGGTATTCCTCCATTTACACAGAAAAGAATGTCCCTCTTCCCTAGGAAACAGTTTCTATACAGCCCTCGGCAGTGCATCGAAAGTCCTGCAGCCAGCAACCCTTGCCCCGGGTAGCCCAATTTACTTTGAAACATGAAACATTTTAATTTATATGTGTGAATATAAACATTAATAGTTTAAAATTTAAATCAACTTTTGTTTTAGTTTTCCTTTTTTTTTTTGCATGGGCAGGCACCGGGAAGCAATCACGGGTCTTTGGCATGACAGGAGAGAACTCTGCCACTGAGCCACTGTGGCCTGCCCAAACTTTTATTTTTAATACTCATTTTTCATGCAAAAAAACCCACCATATTCAGAAAAAAATAAATGAAAAATGACAAATTAAAAAGGAAATGCTGGAATTCCTTTCAAATATTAAATTCAACTGTGAATGAAATGACAATAAAATTATGTCCTACACTATGCTCTCCACTAGAATTTTTATTTAACTTCCCCTTATCAAAAAGAAGGCTAAAATTGTCTTCCCATATTCCTTAGGACAGTTAATAACATTCATAACAATCTAGTGAACTCTGTGTGGCTTATAACCTACTACTCTTATTCTCTTCATCACAGGAGCCTCTATTATTTTGGACACATCATTATGCATATTGAAATGTTTTTAATTATTCCTTTTCCATTTATTGATATTTCCAGATTTACTTGAGGGATTTCCAGTCTTTTGTCTAGAGGGACCTGGTCAGTTGTCTTAGGCTACCTTCTTTATCTCTAGTAATGCAATCAGAAATATGTATGAAGGAATAAAGGAATGAATGAATCATCCTTTCTGCCATTCAAAATAACCTTACCTCTTTATTCTCCAACATCATATGGCATTATAATGACATTATAATTATAATCTTGTAATTGTTTGGTAAATCCAATCAAGTTGAAAATGTATGTCCAATAGAGTGAAGGTCTAATTAGATTTATTTTCTGTATAATCAGGGTATGACCCCTGTAATATAGCCCTTCTTAGATTTATTAGCTGTTTTTTGTGGTTTTTTATGCAGTTTTATTGAGCTTTATTCATATACCATATAATCATCCAAAGTATCCAATGAGTTCACAGTATCATCATGTAGTTGTGCATTCATCATCGCAATCAATTTTAGAATATTTTCACTACTCCCTCAAAAGAAAAATAAAAACATTCAACACATCCTCCAGCCCTTATCTCCCCATCCCATCATCTACTATTTATTTATTTATTTTGTCATTATTTTCTTACTCATCTGCCCATACTCTTGATGTTTTTATAATCACATGGTCACACTGTAAAAGCTATGTAGTTATATAATCATCTTCAAGAATCCAGGCTGCTGGATTACTGTTCAACAATTTCAGGTATTTCCTTCTAGCTATTCTAATATACTAGAAATTAAAAAGGAATAGCTATATGATGTAAAGGAATAACTTCCAGAATGGTCACTCAACTCTATTTGAAATCTTTTAGCCACTGAAACCTTATTTTGTTTAATTTCTTTTCCCCCTTTTGGTCAAGAAAACTTTCTCCAACCCATGACACCAAGATTAGGCTCATCCCTTGGAGTCCCACTTTGCCAGGGAGATTTACACCCCTGGGAGTCATGTTGCATGTAGAGGGGAGAGTAGGATATTATTTGCAGAGTTGACTTAGAAAGAGAAAGACCACATCTGGGCAACAAAAGAGGTTCTCTGGAGGTGGCACTTAGGCATAATTATAAGTAGGTTTATCTTTTCCTTTGCAGAAATAAATTTCATAAGGGCAAGCCCCAAGATCGAGGGTTTGGCTTGTCAAATTGGTACTCACTGTTTTGTTTAACTAATGCAGCTGGAATGCAATATACCAGAAATGGATTTCTTTTATAAAAGGGATTTATTAAGTTACAGGGTTATAGTTCTCAGGCCATGGAAATGTACAAATTAAGGCATCAATGACAGGATATATTCAATCAAGAAATGCGTGCAGGATTTCTCTGTCATCTGGGAAGGCACATGGCTGGCATTTCCTGGTCCTTTACTTCCGGGTTGCATTGCATTCAGCTAGTTGGGAAGGCACATGGCTGGCATCTCCCAGTTCTTTGCTCCCAGACTGCATTGCCTTCAGCTTCTGATTTCACTGGTCTTCTATGTCAGTTCTCCAAACATCTGTGTTAGCACTCCAGGCATCTCCACATGCTTGTGTCTGAGCTTTCTTCAAAATGTTTCTCCTTTAAGGGACTCAAGTAAACTAATTAAGACCCACCTTGAATGGGCAGTCACCCCTCCATTTAATCAAAAGGTCATACCCACAATTGGGTGTGTCATATCTCCATGGAAACAACCTTGTCAAAAAGTTCTACCCTAAACAAGAGGCTTGCCCCCACAAGATTGGATTAGACTGAAAAGAACATGGCTTTTCTGGGGGTACATAACAGTTTTCAGCACATTCTATACTCTGGACCCCAAAAGACATGTTATTTCCAAATACAAAATACATTTATTCTATCACAACATCACAGAAGCCTTCAACAATTTCAGTAACAATACAAATCCAATACCAAGTAAAAACAAGCACAAAATCTCATCAGAATCAGTTTTAGGCATGGTCTATCCTAAGGCAAATTCTCTTCTGCTTGTAAACCTATGAAATTCAGAACAGTTTATCTGTCCAGTATACATAGGAGGAACAGTCATAGAATAAATATTTATATTGCTGTAGAAATAGGAAAACAGGGGTCAGCGGACCCATACAATTCCAAAAACCTGCAGGGCAAACTGCATTCGATTTCAAAGTCCGAGAGTCATTTATAGAATGACGCATTCTCCTCAGGGCATCAGAGAGCAACGGTCCCATCCTCTCTACACAGTGGCCATGTTCTCTCCAAATACTGAGGTGAGGATTACAACCTTGGGGAACTTTGGGGTGATCACCTTTTCCTTGGCTCTACCCTCTTCAAGCATCAGAGCAGCACCTGGACTCTCTTCCATCTCCAGGGCACATGCTCAACCAACTCAGACCAGTGGGTTGACAGAAAGGCTCTCCCCAATTCCCAAGGAGTGTGCTCCATCCTCTCTGAGGCCTGGGGCACAAAAATCTTCCTGAACATCAAGGCAGAAGGCCCACTCTCTGCCTCTGGGGCAGACTCACCCTCTCCACATACATGGATGGAATTGCTTTCCTGGTCCAAGATTTCTTGGCTTCAGACCTTAGCTTCTATGGTTCTGCATTTGAAGTAATTTTTCCTTCAATCTGTACCTTTTCTGTCCCTCTTGGTCCAGACTGGCAGTGGTCACATTTATACAGATCTTGCAAAAATGTTTTTCGATAGCACATAGGGATAAAAGCCATCAGACATAGGACTTTCCACAAATTCTTTCTAGATAAATCTGCTTCCAATCCTGGCTTTTTCTGAAATGGCTGACTGGTTCCGTGTTTAGTTAAATTTCATGTGGGGCACTAGCCATTGGGATCTCCCTTTCTGTAAGCCCAGAATTTTCCAGACCATCAATTTCTGGTTACTTTGCACCCAGGAGCTCAGTTCTCAACTTATCCCTTTCCTGTTGCATTTTACTATAACCTGCAAGAAGAAGCCAGGCTGCATTTTCCACATTAATTTGGAAATCCAAATTCACCCCTCCATTGAGAACCAGGACTCAAATTTGCCAGATTCTCTCCTACTTTAAAACCAGGGTCACCTTTCTTCCAGTTTAAGACAACACATTCATCATTTCTGTCTAAGCCCTACTGGTGGTATCTTTGGAGTCCACATTTCTACCAACAGTCTGTTCAAAGCAGTTCAGGCCTTTTCTACCAGGCATATCACAGCTCTCCCAGAACCTTCCCCTTATCCATGGAAAAAGCCGTTGCAACATATTTGGTATTTGCGAACAGCAGCAGCCCACCTTTCTGGTACCAAAATCTGTTTTACTTTGCTAATGCTGCTGGAATGCCATATGCTAGAAGTGGATCGGTCTTTCTAAAGGGGATGTATTTACAAGTTTACAGTTGTAAGGCCATAAAAATGTCTAAAGTAAGGCATCAGTAAGAGGATACCTTTAATCAAGAAAGGCATCAGGGGTCTGTCAGCTGGGAAGGCACATGGCTGGTATCTCCCAGAACTTTGCTCCCGGGCTGTGTTGCCTTCAGCTTCTGATTCCACTGGACATCTATCTCATTGGACTTCTTCAAGCATCTGTGTTGGTACTCCAAGCACCTCTAAATGCCTGCATCTGAGCTTTCTTCAAAATGTTTCCCCTTTTAAAGAACTCCAGTAAACCAATTAAGACCCAACTTGAATGGGTGGAGTCACTTCTCCATCTAATCAAAAGGTCATATCCACAATTGGGTATATCACATCTACATGGAAATAACCTAATCAAAAGATTCCACCCTAAACAAGAGGTTTGCCCCCACAAGACTGGATCAGGATTAAAAGAACATGGCTTTTCTGGGGTACATAATAGTTTCAAAACAGCACAGTTGCTAATGCTTGTGAGAATATCAGAATTCCCCAGTTGGGAAAGTTTAATATTTCCACATTTTCCCCCAGTCACCCAAGGGGACTTGGGAAATACTTTTTTATTTTCTGTCCAAATTGGTCTGGGATGTATCAGGGTATTACATTAACCTGTATAATATAACAAGATCTCATTCCCTATGCAAGGTTTCATGTAATTATGTTGTTTAAATAAACTGACCATACAAGTTGAATTAGTGTGCTACAGAAGATATAAATTTTGTACCAAATAAACATCTGTTCCTTTGGTCTCACACAGAAGTTGAAGTTTTAAAACACAGCCAATATCATCCTTTACCCAGTATTCTGATTTACCTTAGTCCTAACCAGATTGCCTCATTCACATCGCTTATTGAAGTCTGGTCTCTTTTTTAGCTTCTTTAACAATTGCTGTATGGAGTAATGCTGACTTTCATCGCTGCAGAACGCTGAGTCTCAGGTGTCGCACAGATACCCAGAGCTTCAGGGAACAACCAGGTTATATACAAAGAGCTCCGCATCTCAGAATTTAGAAATAACAGTTTACTGATTCTAAAATATATCGCCTATCGTTTCTTTCTATTAATCTATTAAGATTTTTAGGATCTGAGAACCAAGTTATAAATGGAAAGAAAAAATTGTAATTTGCTGAGCACTTAACTCTATGCCTATTGTGTGGGTAAAATGAGAAAAAAGAAAATGCACACCTTTGGGGAAACTTTTGATCTAATTTGATACTTAGAGTTTAGCTTGGAACATGAGATGAATATACAGAACAGCTTGCTACCCGTGGGATGTGATGGAGTGTTAGGGGCTGAAGAAGCCAGGCGGTTTAGGGAGCAAGTGATCCCTTTCACACAGAGAAAGGGGTTGGGGCTGGACATGTAAGGTTGGGTTGTGCTTGATTGCTGCCTGTTGGCAAAGGCAAAGGAAGAGAATTTTTGAGAGGTCCAAGAGTAGAAGACTTGGTATTGAGGAGTAACAAGAAAAAAAAGAGGTGGCAAGTATAGTAGTTAGGAACATGAGCTTGAAGTCAGATTTCAGTCCCAGCTCTATTGCCTTGCAGCTCTATGACCATTAGCCAGTTACATAACCTCATAATCCTGATTTTCTTATCTGTAAGATGGAGCTATATACAGTACCCCCTCAGGTTGTGATAAGTAAAAGAGACAACCCATGTTAAGTTCCTAGCACAGTGCCTGGACTCATAAACTTGCAATAAATGTTAGCTCTTACATCATTTTAGTCTCCATGAATATAGGGACTGTGTCATGTTTACCTTCATTTCCTAACATTTAACACACAGCAAGCTATCAATATATGTTTTTGAATAAATGAGTGAATGAATGAAAGAAGACGAAAGAACAAAGGGACCTAATGAGCATACTTATAATAATGTCATCACCGCAAACACCAAGTTTCCTTATGCCAAGCACCACACTTGTTGAGATAGAATTTCCTCCTTGGCCCTATTTCCTCCTTGGGTCATGGGAAAAGCAAACAAACAAAACAGGAAGAACCTGATATCTCACTGATGGAATTACAATTTAAAAACGGATTATCCAAAGGTATTAAGTATGGTAACATTATCATGTTACAATAAATCCATTAATTATTTGTAAACTTTCAGTAAGTGCTCAGATTTCTCTATAGAAAAACAAACATCTCTGTCCATTATATAAAACCCTAGTTATTTTGTTCAGGTACACAATAGAGAAAGCCATGGCACAATTTTAATAACAATATATATATTTTAACTGTTAAGTGATGCCCCACAGAATTACAATTACAGTACTCCAGAAATCAATTTGATACTTGATTCATCAGGTTAGTTTATTGTAATATAAATTTAACTGGAAGGTTGTGATTTACCTTTGACCCTGGGCATGCGCCTGGGATAGTTTATGCAGTGTCATAAAATAGAGTTGGCTGGTTGGCCAAGAGATAAGATAGATTTGGCTGGTCAGTCAAGAGAACAAGTGTGAACAATTGTCCTCACTCACAGTCATCGTGGACTCCCATGTGTCAGGCACTTATAACAACTTTATTTGTATTTACTTATGTAATCGTCACAACACCCTATTATGTAGATAATTTTATCATATCTATTTAAAAAATGGAACAATGGAGGCACAGAGGGTTTAAGCAACTTGCCTAAGACCTCCCAACTAGCTCAGCTGCAAGGTAATATTCAAAGTCAGGCATTCCAACTCCCAAGTTTACACTCAACAATTTATCAATACTGTCCCAAGCATGAATTCTAATTCTGTGTACTGTAACTTATTTCTTCCCTCTCTGTGGGAAGATTGTGGAGGAAGGAGGGAAAGGGAGAAACTCCAGAGAGTTTCTCGAAACCATGTGGATCCTTATCCATCCTGATACTGAAGAAAATGGGACTGTTTTGGGCGGAAAGACAGACTGCTGGAGAGTGGTGCTTTTAAGTAAGTTTGTTATTAAATGTTAGTGCTTAAGAATCCTGTGACCTTATTAATGCTGCAGATTCCTGGGCCTCATACCCTATAAAATTGGATTCAATAGGTCTTGTATGGACTTATATCTGCATTTCTAGTAAGCTAGCCAGGTGTTTTAGTTTCCTGGGCTGATCAAACAAATACCATGCAATGAGTTGGCTTACACAATGGGAATTTATCAGCTCACGGTTTTGAGACTGGGAAAAACTTCACATCAAGTCTTCATCAAGATGATGCTTTCTCCCCAAAGACTGGTGTTCTAGGGCTGGCTGCTGGTGATCCTTGGTTCTGGGCTCCTCTGTCAACGTGTGAATGCAGATGGTGACTTCTCCTGGCTTTTACATTCTCTTCAACATTCCATTGATCTTCAGATTCTTGTTTCCTGTGGCTTTCTGTCTCTCCAGTCTGAACTGCATTCCAAAGGAATTCCAGTAAGAGGATCGAGACCCATCCTGATTGAGGTGGGCCACACTTTAACTGAATGTTAAATGTCAAAATGTCCTACTTAAAATGGGTTCACACGCACAGGATTAAGTTTAAGACCACGTTTTTGGGGGTACATACAGCTCCAAACCAGCATACCAAGCAATGGTGATGCAGATGGTCTCTTAGCCACAAATCAAAGAACTCTTTTCTGATTTGCTTTAGATGAGTAATAGATAATAAATGCTTGACTTGAAATTTTCCATGACAAAAAAATTAATTCCTAAAATCCTTCTTCTACATGATGTGTATAGTAGCACTTGGCCAAATTGAAGGTCTTATGGCCAAACTTTGTCAAGAGCCCTGTATTAACTTTCTATTACCGTGTAACAAAAAAACTTAGAAGCTTTAGAGAACACCCATTTATTATCTCACAGTTTTGCAGAGCAGAGGTCTGAGCAGGTTCAACTGGGTTCTCTGCATAGGTCCCAATGAGACCACAATAAAGGCATGTCTAATCCTCCTAGAGTTTCAAATCTCTCCAACTTGCCCTCTGCCACCAGCTGGAGAAAATTCCTCCCTTTTAAAGGCTCATGTGATTAGACTGGGCAAAGCTAGATTGTCTCTGGTAATTAACTCTAAGTCATCTAATTAGTAACATTAATTACATCTGCAAAATCCCTTTTGTCTTACAATGTAATGTAATTTGGGCATGATATCATATTCAGAGTCCTAGAGATCAGAGCAGGAAATCTGGGGGATCACTTGGAATTATGTCTACATGAACCCTCATTGTTAACCATGTGCCTGTTTATTCATGTCTCCCTTTGTGCCTTGTCTAGTATCTTTCAGAGAGTGACTCTTCTTCCTCTTTAAAGAATAGATGCTCCTTGCTTGCACCATCCAGACAATTGCTTAGCTCAATTCTCCTCTTTATTTGGCCTTAACAGACCTAGCTAAAGTCTGTTTAAGTCTAGTGATTCTTTGAAATATGCCCCAGAACCAGTGTTAAGAGAACTGAAATTACTATTATATTTCAAATTCTTGCTAGTTTACCTGATCTCATTGTTAATTATAGAATTATTCAGAATGAATCTTTGAACTTACATGACGTAAGCTTACTTCCCAGTTAATCCTCTTCCACAGGCCTAAAATCTTTCAGTAGATACAAATTGGAATTGGAATCGGAAAATTATTTGGCCAATTTGTAGCAGGTTTTCCAGAGAAGTCCTTTTCACTGACATTATGGAAATCTAAATAGGCTTTTCCCTCAGGATCATCAGAAGAGTCTGGAAATGTCAATTGGCCTTAAAGCCAGTCCAAGATTTTATGTTTTCTGGTTTTTACAAACTGTCAGTTTTTATTTTTATTGCACAACAAGAAGTTTTGTTGTTTATCAGAACAAACAGGGCTAGTAACAATTCTTTCCAAGTACTGGATCTTTATATTCACTTAAACAAAAGAAAATAGTCCTATGTGCCTATAAGAGATAAGAACCTAGAACTGTGGGCATGTATTGGAAAGGACATGCAGTACTTCTCTCGGGTCATTTCCCCAGCTTCAGCCTATTTGTATTTCGTTTTCTTTTTAACTCTTTGCAAACACAAATTGAATACAAGTTCTAATTCCCTTGTGATACATTTGGAAGATACTAAAAATGAGTAAAATTAGGAATTGAAATTCCATGACAATGTCTTCATTTTAAAGCAAACAAACCTAATACAAAGTAGTATGAACAAGGAACTTACAAATTCCTTGAAGTATAGTCTGTGTACTCCCACCCTGAAATGAGGCACTGGGGGTGCTTTGTGGGAAGGCCAGTCATGGTCAAAGGGGATAAAAAAAATCAGTTCCTGACACTCAGGATGGGGGTATGAGTAGAGCAGATGCTGCCAACTTAGGCCTTTTCCTCAATTAATTGGCTCTTTGCATTTTCTTCTCTCTTGAGAACAGTGTTTTAAAGTGTCCCTTTGAGGCTCCCTTGCTCTGGCGAATACCACAAAGGAAGGAAATTTTTTCTCTCTTTGTCCTTCAAGAGGATCCTCTCTTTCCCTCGTATATGAGAATCAGTAAGGAATACCTCCAAGTAGAAATGTGCTTTTCCCCCCATAAATGTTATACAAATTATTTCTTTAACCTGATCACAAATTATCACATTAAATGAATTCAGCTGATGGGCTGGTGGATTTAGTCCTGGGCACCCCCATTATAATTCCCTGAGGTTTCTTTCTTATGTTAAAGTGACATTAATATATGTGCAATTCTCCTCTACTCTTTTATGTTTGTTTGTTTTTTAATTGTATGCTATAACATATATTCAAAGCAAAGAAAGAAAAAAGCAATAATTTTCAGAGCATCTTCAACAGGTAGTTACGGGGCAGATCCCAGAGTTTGTTATGGGTTACCATACCATCCTCTTAGATAGATTTTTCCTTCTAGCCGCTCCAGAGTTTATCTCCTCTATTCTTATCTTAATGGGACAAGTTTTGTTTTTTTTTGGTCATAATTGTCTTAAACTTGTTGAGTTTCCAGTGACAAATCAATTAATTTTCTATCTATTTCATTATTGCCTCTTAATTGGATCTCCTGATAGACCCCAGAGGAGAATGCAAAGAATTGCTTGTAGAGCTTGCACATTTTTTGCTGCTCTGTGGAATAGCCTTCTTGGGCAAATTGCTTGAATGATAGGTCAAATCTTGTTATAATAATCCCCACCCCTCCATACTGCCATATTTCTTTATTGCATGGACTGTTGCACTGATAAATGAACTTTATAGCTCAAAGAATGTTTTAGCTGAAAACAGAGCCAGACCATGGGCCTTATTCTATAGATGAGGAAACTGAGGTTTAGATCATTTAAACTAATAAACACAAAGTCAAACGGCATCGAGGATTTGAAAATCTTGTATCAGAGTTTTCAATGCTAAGGTGCAATTTAAACTCATCTGAGTTCTGTTGAAAAGAATATAATCACAAACACCAACTCTTTTTTTTTTTTTTTTTTTTAAAGGAAAGACAGAGAGAAGGAAGGAAGGATAGAAGGAAGAAAGGGAAACATCTTTAAACATTTTCTTGTTTTATTGTATTCTGTTTCTCCGTTTTTGTTACATGGGCTGGGGCCGGGAATCGAACCGAGGTCCTCCGGCATAGCAGGCAAGCACTTTGCCCGCTGAGCCACCGCGGCCCACCCCTCCAACTCTTTTTTTGATGTTTATTTTTACCGCATGTCACATAGTCAGGTTTAGTACTTAACCGGCATTTGCAGATATTCCTGCCAAAGCATATAAACTGTCAGGAAATGAAATTTTGCTTTATCCTTTCTCTGATAAAAATGGGATCTTTGAGTGAGGCTGTATTTAAAGTTCCTTATTTATGGTTAGTATTTTGGCTATTCGCTGTTCATTTTTATGAAGTGTTAAGTTGGTCAGGATGCTGTATCCTAAATAGCAATGCCCAGGAGATTGCCATTTCCATTAAGCTGCCTGTTAGAGTGTGCAGTGGCTAAGTTTAATCGACTTCAGAGTAGGTGCAGGTAGGTTCAGAAAATCTACCTGTCAGGCCACTGATACCTTTTTGGTTTTTCCCATGCTCATAAATAATGATGTACTTAATCATGACAAGTGTTAGAAGTTCTTGAACCTTGAGTTTTATTTAAGACCTTGCTTTATTTTTACTACAGTAAGAATAGTATCAGACTAGGCTTTTTAAAAATGGCCAGATGTCTACCATTGCAGATTGACTTAACCAAACCAAATCCCAATTTCCTCTAAAACAGTGGTTCTCACTGAGGTTGATTTTACCCCACCCCAGGGGACATTTAGAAATATTTGAAGATATTTTTGCTTGTCACAATGGTGGTGGTGGTAGAGAGTATTCTGGTTTGCAGGCTGCTGGAATGTGATATACCTGAAGCAGAGTGGCTTTTAAAAACAGGAAAATATTAAGTTGTAAGTTTATAGTTTTAAGGCCATGAAAATGTCCAAATTAAGGCATCCAGGGGAAGACACCTTGCTACAAGAAAGATGATGATGTTCAGGGTTCCTCTCTCAACTGGAAAGGCATACCGTGACACCTACTAGCTTTTTCCCCAGGAATCTTCAAAGGCTTCCCCCAGGGCTCTGTTTGTACTGTTGCCTCTGTTGGTTCTTGTGGCTCTGTTGGCTCTGGTGGCTCTTTCCAAAATGGTTCCCTCTTAAAGGGCTCCAGTAAGCAACCCCACCTTGAATGGTGGTGACATATCACTATGGAAACCATCTAATCAAAAGTTACCACCTACAAGTGGGTGAGTCACATCTCCATGGAAACAATAAAAAAGATTCCACCCAGCAATTGAATGAGGATTAAAGGATATGGCTTTTCAGGGATATATGATAGCCTCAAACCAGCGCAGGGAGTGATCTTGGCATTGAGCAGGTAGAGGCCAGTGATTCTGCTCAACATCTTACAGCACACAGGATAAATCCCCACAATAAAAATGATCTGACTCAAAATACCTGTCATGCCAAGGTTGAGATATCTGCTCTAAAAAAAGAGGGATAATGCAGGTCTGTACGTTAGTGCAATATGGTTAATATTTTTAGAATTCTTAGAGTAAGTTTGCTCAACAAAAATTAATGATAGCTTAAAATATCATTCTTTAATGGGAAGCAGAATATGCCAAAGGAAAAAAAAAAGAATATATAATGGGTTTAAACAAAAGCCAGAGAAGACAAATATATATGTAAATAGTAGTTCCTCTATTGGGGTAGTCATAGCATTCAATAATTTTGCCACATACACACATAATACATGTATATAGTAAATATTTCTACATACATGTAAATATATACATATGTATACATGCACATATTGGAAGCTCACATACATACATGCAAAACCCTACCTCATCAAAAATCAGGGGCCATTTATATATTTCAAGCTTCTGTATAAGAACATACTGAGCTATTATTCCTCCAGCCCAATTGTATGTCTTTGTCAGTAGTGTTTTATCAATTAGTTTTCCTGGATAACACAGCACCCAACACTCAGTAGCTTTCATTAGAAGACATTTACTTTCATGCTTGGGTCTGCAGGGCGACTGCAAATGGCTGATCTAGGTGGGCTTCGCTGGGTGGTTCTGCCTCAGGCGGTGGGTCTTTCTGGGCTGAGCTCTTCAGTGGACTTGGGTTTGTTCCACATGTGTCCTTGCACCCAGGCTGCAGGAGCAGCAGCCACTCTTGGGCACTCCTTCTTATGGTAGTGGTGGGTGTGCAGGTCAGGGAGTAGAAACACGTGATATGTCTTCAGGCCCCGGCTCACAAGTGGCACTCTGTCATTTCTGCCCAGATCCCAGTGGCCAAAACAAGCTGCATGATCTAACTATATATAATTTTTCATCCTGACTCTTCTTACCAAAATGCATATTAACCATTCCCCATGTCATTAAATATACTTTACAAACAAAATGTTTATAGCTTTCAAATAGTCCATTAAGAGAGGCATAGAAGTCCTCCATGCCTCACTTATTTATACTGTGTTTATCTTCGTTTGTTAATCCTCTTAAGATAGTGCACTGTGCTGGTTTGAAAGGATGTATGTCCCCTAGAAAAGCCAAGTTTTAATCTAAATCCCATTTCATAAAGGCAGAATAATCCCTATTCAATACTGTGTGTTTGAAACTGTAATCAGATCATCTCCCTGGAGATGTGATTTAATCAAGAGTGGTTGTTAAACTGGATTAGGTGACGACATGTCTCCACCCATTTGGCTGGGTCTTGATAAGTTTCTGAAGTCCTATAAAAGAGGAAACATTTTGGAGAATGAAGGAGATTCGGAGAGAGCAGAGAATGCTGCAACACCACAAAGCAGAGAGTCCATGAGCCAGCGACCTATGGAGATGAAGAAGGAAAATGCGTCCCTGGGAGCTTCATGAAACAGGAAGCCAGGAGAGAAAGCTAGCAGATGACACCATGTTTGCCATGTCCCTTCCAGCTGAGAGAGAAGCCCTGACTGTGTTCGCCATGTACCTTCTCACTTGAGAGAGAAACCCTGAACTTCATTTGCTTTCTTGAACCAAGGTACCTTTCCCTAGATTTCTTAGATTGGACATTTCTACAGACTTGCTTAATTGGGACATTTTCTTGGCCTTAGACCTGTAAACTAGCAACTCATTAAATTCCCCTTTTTAAAAACCATTCCACTTCTGGTATATTGCATTCCAGCAGCTAGCAAACTAGAACATGCACTTTGCACTATTTATAAAGTATATCTTTGAAAAACAACCAAAAGACAATGGGAGCATATCCTCGATGTTGATCAGATTCTGGTTCTATACAATGTCACTAGCAGGAATCACAATGAAACTCAGCTGTTTCCAGCGAGGGTAACTAGGACAAGAGACAGACTCCAACAGTACCATCACTAATTGTAAGAGTTCTTTAAAATTTCGCACCTGGTTTACTCATTATCCTGAAACTAATAGTAATGTTTACTTTACTGTCGATACCCCAGTGATTTTTTCCCAAGAACTGACAATATGATAAATGTTCCATTTGGTGATAGTTTTAGGGATCACGGAATTCTGCCAGTTTCCAGCATGGATCGCTTTCCCTCACAGGCACTTTCCAGTGGCAGGTAGGATTCGAAGGAGCCACGTGTGGCCCTCGGGTCAACCACCTGGGTTGTAGTAAACTTATGTACTGATGAGGTTTGAAGTATTAGCAGAGGTGAATGGATTAAGTTCTGATTGTTTAACCTGACTGTGCCTTCATGCACTACAAATTGATACTAAAAGAAATGTATAAACCAGGAATAGGTAAGTTAAACCCCTGAGTAATTGAAACATGCCATATGAGTTTTCCTTCTTATTGCTTAGCTGGTAACAGTGAATAAATAATAACATGTTTCTGCAATGGTGGGATGGCTTTAATTACTAGAATAATGGAACGTTCCCCATTTGGTGACTTACCAACACATATTCTGTTTAAATTCCAAACTTTAAGAGTATCCTGTTAGCATTCTGAGAGTATGGCATCTCTACAGAGAGTGGCTACACATTCATAAGGGAAGCTCCTTAGTTCACTGCTGTTTTCTGAGAGTTTCCCAACTTCCTCTGAATTCCAAAATGAATGCTATGCCTCAGTGTAGTAGGACTGTGTGGTATAGGGAGAAATGGTTGGAAATGACAAATTTCCCTACCTCCTCACACCAACCACTATTTGGTTAATTGAGTCCATCTCAGCTGCAAATAAGCCAAAGGAGAGGAAGATATTTCCCAGAAGGAGGCCTGATTAGAAAAGTCTGCCTCGGTGTATTTCAGCTCCAGGCCAAATGGCAATATCCTGAATCACCAGAGAGAGCTCTGCAGTCGTGTGTTTCTTCACATTTGCTCTCTTCACCGTTCTTGAGAAGTATTTATTGGCCGCTAGGATCTTTCAGAAAGGATTTATATAAATCTCAAAGCTCACTGATTAATTGATTATTGTATATTAAATCAAATACAGATGGGCATTGTCTGTTGCAGTATTGCATGCTTTTAAATCAACTGTGCTTCTCAAATATTTCTGGTGGTAGGAAGAATTTGTAGCATGTAAAAGAAACTCAGTGGTGGAATGGATTTGCAAGATACTCCTAGAACATGTTCAATAATGACACTCACAAAGACTTGGATCCCTCTTAAGATAATTTTTCTTTATGTTAGGACTTGGGAAGGATAGCAAAATGACTTTTGGTTTATTGACAGTGTGCCTTTCAGTAAGCATTGAAAACACCATGTGAATGTTATTTGGTTAATTGTTCTTGTCCCTGAGGTAGGCACATCATTTTATAAGAGGGAAATCTGAGAGAGATGAGTGAGTTTCATACGATCCCAAATTGTTGAATGAAGTTAGGATGCGTAGTTGTGGTTTTTACCGTCACCAAGTGGGTACTCACAGAAGCATGTATGTAGTATGTTTATTGAGCATATTTTATATGCCCAGTACTCCATTTCATATAGGACTTTCGTGTGTTATCTAACCTCACAGTAATCTTATGTAGTTGGAATTATCTCCATTTTAAAGACAAGGTACTGAGGTCCAGAGGATTAAATAATGTGTCCATGGTCCCTGGCTAGTAAGTGGCAACGCATGGATACAAACCCATGGAATAGAACTCCTCCTAGGTCTGGCTCAGGCCTGTTCCTCTAAATAATATCCTTATGTGGTCCCTTCTGTTCCTTCTGAAAACATTCTGTAGCTGTGTTTTCAGCCAATGCTCATTCCAGAATTTATCATTAATTCGAGGGTGAGGTTAGCTTTGTGAGCAGCATCAAACAGTGCCACATCTGACCAGAATTATCCTTGGCGAGAGATTAAACATGATGCCAGGAATGGGCTGAAGTGGGTGACAGCTCCCGAAAAGCCCAGACAAGCCTGTGGGGTGGGCCCGTCATTCCTTAGTCCATCTTCAGAAGGCCCAGACTCTTTAAAGTTGGATGCAGGTTGGAGATGTCAGGAATGCCAAGTACATCCCTCGACATTCCTCTCAGCTCCCATGAGCTGTTCCTCTTCCTGTGGAAAGCAACCACTGGATGTGTTCACTATGGGAATAATGAGGACTATGTGAGATTATAAAGAACACCCCCCCCCCCCCCTGCACACACACCACCGTGAGCATATTCCAGGAAAACATTTTGGGAATCTAGAGGAAGATGAGTAAGTGGAAGCAACCTTGGCCAGATGTAAGCGCGGGCCAAAACATGCGCTCTGAGGTTAGGACGCTGCCTGCTTAGCAATGCCACACAGCTGCCGGGAGGACCACCATTTCTCTTGGACCTGTTCCTAAAAGATAACATTTATGGGTGGAAATGTTCCCCCCCCCCAAAGCAAAATAAAACCACACAAAAATAACCAGACAGCTGACTCTCACGACTGAATTATATGAGGTGTTAGAAAACCGTTTGGATAACATTCATTGGTCTGGAATGTAAGTCATGGGGAAGCGTTGCTTCCTAACTTCATCACTATTAAATTGTTTTACAGGGCTTTCTCCTAATATTTCATGGGGAAAAGAAGGATAAACCTTTTTCTTCCAGTCTCAGTGATTAGCTGGGCCATGGAGAACGTGGGAAGGTGGGTGCTAGTCCTTTCTGATGCTTTTGAAAAATGTTCTTTGATCCTTCAAAGTGAGGCCATGTCCTCTGGCAGAAGCACCGGTGCCTATTAGGGGCCATGCAGAGTGTGTGGATGCCTCCATCCCCGCCCATCCACGGGCTGACGTGCTCACCATTTCCTCTGGCAGACCTCACCATGATCACAGAAACTTCCCAGCAGGCCAGTTACCCAGGCCACCTCCAATAATCACAACACCTCATTAAGCCATAACCTCCAACCTCCTCTCACATTCAAACTTCTAGCACAACTGTGCCAGTAGGGAAAGCCGCTGATGGAGTTTTAATTTTATTTCCTTTCCCTTCCCAGGACTGTGCAGGTCTGATGATGTGGCTAAGCAGTGAAGAAATCCAAGGACAATGGAATCAAGCAGATCTAGAAAATGATGACCGTCTCCGTTAATTACATGAATAATCAATAATTGAATGAGCTGTAAGCACTAACCCAAATTCATGGAGAGCAAAATGGATTCCTAATCCCGTGCCTCCTCCCTAAAGCTGGTTGCAGACTGAAACGTGGGTCCTCTGGATGCTTCTGCCTTAGCCCTTCGCCCACCCAGTGCTCAGTTCTCATGTACGTGTTTGGGGTGATGTCAGGTTTTCCACCCTAGTTTACCACCTATTTCTGCCTCTGGGGGTGCTGTTAAATCTTAGGGCACCTACTCACCCAGTTAGCTCCTGTTACTTGTGTCTTTTCTCAGGACAGCCAGCTTATAACTGAAAGTCCTCAGAATTTAGATTGATAAAAAAGAACCAGAAAATCATATAATAGAGGGCAGAGCAAGGCGGGACACCTGCATTCTCCAGCAGCTGGATGGGAAGGCGATGTGGCAGAGGTGAGATGGGCTGATCTGGACATTGGCTACCAGTTCTCAGGTCTCATACCCAGAGAATGAACCTGATCCTCCTTACTACACTGACGATGATGATGATAAAACTTTGCAAATGGCTAACAACAAGGTGAGATGGTTATAATCTGGTTCTTCCCTTCAACTCCAGTGGAATCATTTAAAAAATAGATGTATATTTTCCATAAATAATGCAATAACACACTAAATAAATACTTTTCCTCTTTATTCAACAATAATTTGTTAGGAATGTATTATGCACAAGGCCTAAATGAAATAGTCAAAGATTCAACTCTTCTGGGATCTAGACAAATCCTAAGTGGCCCTGCATTTTTTTTCCTGTAGATGATGTCATTACATGCCCTCCTTTTGTTTGCACATGTGTCCCTCACCACCACATGCGCCTGAATTGTTTTTCTGTTGTGGTCATGTTTGCAATCATCTTTTTTGATGAATCACCAAGTTCCTTCTTGACTCTGAATTTGCCAGATGGTCCCTGGAATGCTGCCGCTGCCCATGGCCACAGACCTCGGCGGAGCTGTCCGGCTCACACAGAGCTGCTATCAGGGCCTTGGGACCGTGGCTCATCCAACTTGGCCAACTGACCATGGATGGCAGGAAATGAGCGAAGGGCACTGTGTGTAGTGAACTTCAGTCCCCCTCCTCTTTCTCTAAGGGAACCCCAGATCTTATTTGCAGGCAAAGCACAGGCTGCTGCACAGGTGAGACAAGCAACTAAGGATCTCCATAGGCTTGATGGAGAGTGGACGTCACAGTGAAATGATGGTGATAGACCCACACAGGGGTTTTGTGAGGAGGGGCCTGGACAGTAACTCTCTAAGCAAAATTGCCTTTTCAGGCAAGTGAATGAGACCAAGCCAGCCAGGGGATAGTGGCTGAACATTTCCTCCCATCCGAGACAGCCTGGGTCCCATTCCAGAGTCTACCACTTACAGGTCACGGGACCTTGGACAAGCAGCTGAACTTGCCATGCCTCAGCTTCCTCATCTCCAAAATGCAGACACTAATACTTATCTTACAGGGGGTTGTGGGGACCGAATGACATAATGTAAGTGAGTCATGTGGAGTGGGCATGGGACGTGGTGAACACCAGATAAGAAGTTCCCAGAATTGGTACTAAGGGGAATGGGGGCACAGGCTCTGCCTTGGTGGCAACCACGAGAGAAGGAGGCCGGTTGGTGTCTGGCCAGGTTACAGGGCTGTGAGGAATGAGCACGAACCCCAGTCTGGCACCAGCACCCCCTGCCCCTGGAAGGAGACAGCGTCATCCAGACAGAGTGTGGTCCTTATCAGGGACAAGCCACACAGCCACGGGGAAAAGGTCCTGCTTGTGGGAAAACATAAGGTGATGAGTGCTGGGGGAAAGGGTTTCGAATGGCCTTTGGTCCCAATTTGATCTGGGGGGGAAAAGTTCCTTCCTTAACACCAAGTTTCCATCCAATTTCCCTATACAGAAAGGAGAGCATTTTGGAGGCGTATGCTAAATTGCGCTGTTTTCCTTAAATCCCTTAAGCCGCTGCTCTAAGTTTTCTTAACCTTGACCTTGTATTTCAGGGAATTCAGGCCAGAAGAAAAATAAAGTCCTCCTCCAAATAGTTACTGTTGGCCCCAAGTTTGGTCATTTGTAAAGGCAGCATATCAATCAGCTCGAGCAACTTCCACACTTTTCAAAAATGTCTTGATTTCAAGAGAGGAGGCCTAATGCCTCCCAGGGTAGAGTTTGCTATACAATGACACAACTCTGATTTATCAATTTCTCTCAGTTGTTGAGAACAACTGTTTGGCCTTTCCAGAAAGAAAGTAGTTTTTGTCAGAAGGGACTGTTTAGCTTAGGTAGTTCAAATCACTTGTCTTCTGACCCCTTTCGCTGAAGCGTGATTGAGTGTTGATGGTGCTTCTGCAAGAAATGAGAAACAAATAAATATGGAGCAGCTGAGCTCTCACAAGTGGGATAGTAGTTCCTCAGAGGGTCATGGGTATTTTTACTTTGGGGTCAAATGCAGGAATTTCCACTTACAGTGGTCTTTTCCAGAACATGGTCCTTCATGTTGGTATTTGGGTAGGAAAAGTAGTGTGGTTATACCTGAGTCCTTGGAGCGCTACCACTAAGCTACACTCATGTCCAACCAGCTCCCTGCCCTTCACAGTTCATTCATCTGAAAAGGAGGGTCTTGGATACAAGGACAGATGCAATGAAACCAACCACTGGCGCCTCAATTCCTCAGTCCTTGCTTTGCTCTTCAGTCTTCATGGAAGGGCTGCCTGTCATCCATTCATTCACTTATCCATTCAACATACTTTGCAAGCATTTAAGCGGCAACCTGCCCCCTTGAGAGGCTTTAAGGAAATGAATAAGCTCTTGGTGTCTTTTCTCACCTTACTAAAACCTGCACCCAGATCTGCCTTCTTAATGAGTTGAAGTTGACAGCTAATGACTCACAAAGTAACCCTGCTCATGACCAATCGCTTTGATTGGAAATGACTACTGACTTTGGAGTTGCAGAAAAAAGACACTAAGTGGAAGGAAACCTAAAGATAGATTTTTCTTCAATATTCCTCAAGTTTTCACCATCCCTTCTCCACCCTGATGCCCTTTGGAACCAGGCAGCTGCTGCACTGGCCTACAGTGAGGAAATAGTCAACTGTAAAATATCTTTTATCAACTTGAATAGCCAGTAACCCACCCATTTACACTTTCCCCCTATCATCTGGAGAAAACTCTGTTTCATGTCTTTAAAAACACGTGAAAAATTTTAGAATTTTAGTAAGGGCCACAGTCCTAGTATTACAAGAATAATAAACATAAGTATTTCTTAGGCGCCAGGCACTATACTAAATGCTTTAAATATATGATCATTTAATTTTCAAGCAATGATTTAAGAGAGACTTGGCTATCTTGACCATTTCCTGATGAGGAAGCAGGCTGAGCAGTTAAGCGTCTTCCTGGGTTGGTCTGGCTCTGGAATCTGAGTCTCCCATTATGTTACACTTGCTGCTAACAGCAACTGATTCCTACCTAAAGCTTCCAAGGCTTTTCTTGTCCAGATGACGTCTGGGGTCTCATGAGAGAACTGATTTTCACATGATGGCCATCTTATTATGGATGAAGAATCATGGACTGTCAGATTGCTCCAATTTCAGTCCTAGGGTTTAAGCTTTGGGGAGGGTACAAGGTGGACACTGGGGCTCCCCTGAAGTCTGAATGTGCTGTGAGGCCCCACTGCTCAGAGCCTTGGCAGCCTCATCTGTGGAGGGAAACAACTAGGGACTAGCCCACGTTATTTCTTAATTCACTTATTCACCTGCAGTTTCAACCCCTCAATCCATTTTCCCCAGGAGCCTGTAGACCAGTGCCAACCAAAAGAAATACAATGTGAGCGATGTATGTAATTCTAAGTCCTCTAGGAGTCTGGCAAAAAAGTAAAAAAAAAAAAAAAAAAAAAAGAATGGGGTGAAATTAATTTTAATAATACATTTTATTTAACCCAACATATCCAAAACATTATCAATATAAAGGTTTAATGAGATATATATGTTTCTATATACTAAGTCTTTGAAATCTCATTTCACTTAACAGCAAATCTCAATTTGGGCCAGCCACGTTTCATGCGCTCAATAGCCATAAAAGGGGGCTGAAAATGCAAACCTTGTCACCTGAGTCTCTTCCTTAAATCCTCCCGTGGCCCCCACCACCTCCAAGATAAAAAGGGAAGCTCAGCACCACTGCCTTCCTTTCCAACATGTGTCTGACCCTCCCTCCAAACACACACATACATACACACATACTGAGTTCACACACACACACACACACACACACTTCTGTTGCCCCAGAGCCTTTGCACACCCTATTGTTTAGCCTCAGTTTGGGCTCACCTCATCTGTGAAGCTGCCTCCCCACCCCAAGTCGAGAGAGGTGCATGGTAGGCTAAATAATGGCCCCCCAAAGATGTCCATGTCCTAACCCCCAAATTTGTAAATATGTTACCTTACCTGGCAAAAGGGACTTTGCAGATGTGACTAAATTAAGGATCTTGAGAAGGGAAGATTACCTTGGATTATCCAGAGTTCAAGTGTAACCACAAAGGGTCTTTATAAGAAGATTGCAGGAGGGTCAGAGCCAGAGAAGGTGAGGTGACAACAGAACCAGAGAGAAAGGTTTTAATATGCTACATTGTTGGGTCTGAATGGGATGCCAGCGAAAGAATACCAGTGGCCTTCAGAAACTGGAAGAGCAACACAGCCTGCTGACATCTGGATTGCAGCCCAGGGAGGCTGCCTTTGGACCGCTGACCTCCAGAACTGTAAGAGAGTACATTTGTGTTGTTTGAAGCCACCAAATTTGTGGTAACATGTTACAGCAGCAACAGGAAACTAATACAAGGTGTTTTTGCCTTTATGCTCCCATAGCCTCTCAGTCTAGCATGCAGCCCTCCATCATAGCACCCAGCACTGCATTTTGGTACGGTAAGTATGTTTGCTTGTCTCCCCACTAGACCTGGAGCACCCTGTAGACGGTTTGTCTCTTATTTACTTTAGATACTCCCACGCCCAGCATTGCCTGACATAGTAAATACTCATTTGATTTTTTTTTTTATTTAAACAGAAAAAATGAATGAAGGTAGGAGAAAGTAGTTTTCCTTGCCGTACAGTGGGGAAAATGCTGTTCAACTATGCCAGTGCAAGTGCCATACATGCATCAACATAATGAAGAAGGACGGGAGCACCCCTGCAGCCAGCAGCGTGGGGGCTGGAGCATGTGAGCTGGAGGAGGGGCAGCAGATGAGGAGCACAAGAGCGCGGTCCGAGAGGAGGGGCGCCTGGCTGCACAGGTGAGCCTTATGTGATGATAGGATCATGAGACTTTTTCACCCAGAAGCACACAGCTGAAGGGCTTGGAAAATAAACAGAATTCCAAGAAAAACATTTTCACAGATCTTCCAGTGACTCCAGGACAGCTGAGAGATAAGGTAACTGCTGAACTGAGGTGTGAAAACAAAAGCATAAGGAAAGAAGTGTAAGGGGAGATAAGAGCAAGTTTGACAGTATAAAAGAGGCTCAGTCAAGGAGAAAGATGATTCAGTAGCAAGGAGGAAGCAATGGTGAGAAAATGGGAGATTATCTAAAGGGCACTCAGAGGGGGAAGGGTTGAGCAGCTGGGGTTTGGAAAAAGGAGATAAATTTTTAAAAACCTCAAACTAGAGTCAGGCGGTGGGTAAATGTCCATTCACAGCAGGGTTTCTCAATCTTGGTATTGCTGGCATCAGTAGCCAGAGAATTCTTTGTTGTGGGGAGGGGGTGTCCCATGCATTCTAGCGTGTGGAGTAGCATCCTGGCCTCTACCCACCAAATGCAAGGGCAACCCCACCCCCCGGTTGTGACAACCATAAATGCTTCCAAGCATTGCCGATTATCCCCTGGGTAACAAATTGGCGCAATTGAGAACCACAGATTAAGAGGAAGAATGAGGATGGGGAAGAGTAGGGATATACTTCTAAGAAAAACAGAGGGGCAGAAGGAAAATAAAAGCAAGAGATAATAAAGCTGGAGGATGGAAAGTGAGAGCTGGAGGGTAGAGGACAGTATCCCACCACAGGGAGAATTCCAGCAAAAAAAGATGATGGAAGAGAGAAGACACAGGAAGGTGAGCAAAAGCATTCTGAGGGAAAGGAAAAGAGCCCAAGGACAGTGGGAATGAGTAGCCAAGCAGGAGGGTCACATGCCAGAGGAAATCAACTTCAAAGCAGGTCACCCACAGGGCTTAACTACAGGTTACTGACATAAGGGATCAGGATCCATTAGCCTTTTATCAGAATGTGGAGATGCAAGAGCCAAATACATGTCAAATTACATACACATCGCTTTCAGGCTCATTATAATTATCCCATAGATGAATGTTGGAACTGAAAGAAGATTCAGAAGGGCCCAACTCTCTTTCTGATATATTATCTTGGAGCTCATCAGAGATTTCAAACCAAATAAACATCACTAAGAGATACATTCAGATCTAAACATCACTGGGCAAGCAGAAAGAAGGTAAACACAATCACCCTGATCCATCCCAAACAAAAAGTGCTGCGTGCCAGTTAGTGAAACCAAACCAAGTCGGCTTATTAGAACTGGCATTCCTTCAGGATTCTGCATTGTTGGTAAAGATTAGAAGTGAAGAATGTAAAACTAGGCAAGCCAACGATCTCTGAGGACTGTGTGTATGTGTTTGTGTGTGTGTGTGTGTGAGTGTGTCAGAGAGAGAACAAGACAGAGACAGAGATCGCACTAAAGCTCTTCCAACCTTCTTGAGCAAACCTTGGCTACACTTACCTTCCCCTATTCCCCTTGGATTTATAAATAATCAGTTTCCAGTTAGAACAAAGTTCCACAGGGTTATGCAGGACTCTGAAGTTTTAAAAAATTTTGTTTAGGTATTTCTTTGTGCTTCCGTGGATGTTATTCACAATCCCTGTGTTTCAGGGGAGTTCTTGGTCTGAGCAAGACCTCTGTCAGGTCCTGGGGCTGAACCAGAAGGATGGTTTACAGAAGTGGTAGAACTCCAAGAGTTTTGAAACCTAATTTTGTTCTTCTCCTGCCGGCAGTCCCATGTAAATCAGCAGACTGTTCATCTCCATAAGGATGGGTCCACTGCATGTAACTTGGCTTTGCTGCCAAAGAGAGTCAGCTATCACACGAAGGTGAGAACTTCCGGGGATGGCTAGTGGACACAGAGCTGCAGAGGGGGATCATGTCTGAGCATGAATTATGAAAGATTCCCAGGGTTACTTTTATCATGGTAGACACTGGGCCTTTCCCGGTTCTTGTTAAGTCCCTGTGTAAACATCCTGAATATAGTCTATTATTTAGGAAGGAATTGCCTGGCTGCTTACTTCTCCAAAGAACAATTTAGAGTAGTGGTGAGAGTATGGGCTCTGGAGTCCAAAAACCCCAATTCAAACCTAGCTTAGCTAGTCACTAACTCTGTGCCTTGACAAATTACTTAACATCTCTGCCTCAGTTTCCTCATCTGTAAAATGCAGACAATAATAGAATCAGGTGCAAAAGATTGTAGTTAGGATTAAATGAGTCAGTACTTGGAAAGTGCTTACAATAATAGCCGCATGTATTAGTTTCCCTGCTGCTAAAACAAATACCTTGCAGTGGGTTAGCTTAAGCAATGGGGATTTATTGGCTCACAGTTTTGAGGTGAGGCAAGTTTCAAAATTCAACTTATCAACAAGGCAATGCTTTCTCCCAGAAGACTGTGGCATTCTGGGGCTGGCGACTGCCAATCCCTGGTCCTTGGCTTTTCCGTCACCTGGTAATGCATATGGCAGCATCTTCTCCCCTCTCTTCTGGCTGCTCCCCTGGTTTTTCTTTCTGTATCCAATTTCCTTTGCTTATCATGACTTCAGCCATATTGCATTAAGGCCCACCCTCACTCAGTCTGGGCACACCTTGACTAATAATATCTTCAAAGGTCCTGGTTACAAATGGGTTCACACCAACAGGACTAGGAATTGGGACCTGAACATGACTTTTATGGGGTCATGATTTAATCTCCAACACTGCGTGTATGAAGTGCCTTGTAAGTATTTGCCATCATTATTCTTTGGGGCCAAATTCTTGGGAAATTATCCTCATCCATTAAAAACCTGCAGGAATGTGGCTTTCTTGGTATTATATCATGAACAGGCCTCCATTTAGATTAAGAAACGCATCCCCTGTCCTATTAGAATTTACCAGCCTTCAACCGAAGGCTTGAATGGACTCCCGTGCTTTCTTTAAATGTAACTGTCCTGCTGGTGGATTGTGAGCTCCTTAGGCAGGGACTTTTTACACTGCTGCAAACACTCCAGATCTGGTCCAATTTAGAAAAGCTCAAAAGAAGCTGTACAGCCTCACCAGTGGGGGATGTGAAGAGACTATTCTCACCAATGTAGGGTTCATCGTGCTGGGTTTTAACTACCCAGCTTCTCAAGTTCTTTAATAGCATGATTTGATTTTAAATATATAAAAGTCAGTCAGACACAGTATTCAGAAGCACAGCTGTTCTGAGGGCAAGTATAGACATTCTAGTTTCTAGCAACTGTTATTGGATGTGACTACCCAGAGCCTTAGGTACTCCCTAACTCTCTAATTAAAGCACAATGCTAATGACGCGAATGCCAGTTCTGCTACTTACCTGGGGCAGGGCATCTCTATCCTTTGCTGCCCATTTCACAGAGTGTATGTTATTAAAAGCAGATTAGATGAGAAGGGTGAATGGTCTAGCACACCTGCATTCACATGTTTGAAGAAAGACAATTAAAATGTTAGCTATTGTTTATTTTCTCTGATGTGGCAGGCACTTTATATATCTCACTTATTCTCTGCATCAACCCCATAAGGTGGAGATTGTTGTTCCTATTATATTTATGGATAAACTGAGTTCCAGAAACATTAAACATTAAACAGAAACATTTAATCAGGGCAAAGAGGTATTAAGTGACAGAGCTGATTAATCTGATTTTTAAGTCTAGTTTCTTCCCACTTCCCAATGCTATTTTTCGAAGTTCGTTGTTTAAGGAGGGGAAGTAAGGTCAACTTCATACCTAGAGAAAAATGTATTTTTTGATTATGGTAAGCATCCATGCTCTGTTGGCCTGAGTAAAATATTTCTTCCTCTGTAAAGTATCTCTTTGCTCAGATTAGAAAACTTTTAAAGTTAACATTCTTATTACCTGTCAGAGAGGTTTGATACCATATTACTGAGCTGAGTATCTCCCAATTCTCGACAATCTTAAATAATTCCTCAGGGAATTAAGGGATATAAGCAGCGCCAGCTCTTCCAAAGAAAAAAAAAAAAGCAAAGAATTTGCTGGTTTTAGTATGGTTGACACTCAAAAAAGTCATTTCATAAATCCTGGGATAATTCTAATCCTATTTTCTAGACCACAGACTTCATAGCATGGGCCAGTGGGCCCACTTCTAATGTAGGCCTCTTGTCCTTCCTGTTTGTGCTCTTTTGGGGCCACAAGAGATGGGGCCATCCCAGCTGCACATCCTACAGGCTCCAGCTGCAGAATCGAGTGGTGTTAGAATCTACCTCTCCACTCAGAAACCTTGGGGATGAGTCCACAGTTCTGACTGGTCAAGGACACCTCCAACTCCTGTTGTCTCAACAAGCTCCTCCTTTCAGAGAAATCCTAGACTGGGGTCCAGTGTGTGTGTGTGTGTGTGCGCACACGCGTACGCGTGCACATGTGTTAACACTTTCAAGAACAAGCATGACACCCAAAACACATAATTAGATTTTCTTGATATTGTGTTTAAACATTCAACCAAACAACAAATTCTTTTTGTATTATTTGCTCATTTTACTTGTAGTGGTCTAACTGTCATAAAGTTAACAAATCTTTTTAAATGACCTTTATTTCAAAATTGGATAAAAATTTGTAATCCCAGAATGACATAGGAATCAGACATTTCGCAATGTCTTGGGAGAAAATTCCAGTGATCCACAGCTTCAGTAAACTTTCGGAATTTGTGCAAGTTAAAACTAAGGCATATGGTGCAAAGATAAAGTACGGCACCCCAAAACCAGAGCTTTAATATTCATTTACTGTATTGAAAACATTTTTGATTCTTCTTGCCTCTAGCAGTCGCTTACAATGGCTTGGAAATCAGCATATCCTAACACTTTTCAAGATGCAACCCAAATTCTCTGAGCAGACATGGTTATGTATCAGTCAAACCTGACTGAAGCAAAGATATCAGGGAAACGTTTATTTTATGGGTATGTTATTACGTGCATGGATTTATGCCTGTCACTCACTATAAGATGTGAATACTACTCACTCTTGTCATGTTTCTATGAAAAGGCCTTTGCCTTCCCAGTGGGTGACAGTTGGTGTTTTTCAGGGAGACCAGTAGGAAAAATCTTTGATTTTCTTTTTTTGAAGCAATTTATAGACTTTTCCTTTATGGCTCCTCTAAATCTTGTAACTGATCATGTGATCATTTTGATCTGACTTCTGGGAATTCAAGAACTAATTCGTGATCTACTTTTAAACATAGCACAGGACATTTTGTTTATATGGTTCTCCCAAATAATTTCACTTCAGCTTTATTTGATCCAGAATTTTCCTTTGCCTCAATTGCTTTATCTAAGTTTGTCCTATATTACTGTATGCATTTTTATCAGCCACCTCAAATTCTTTTTATAAGGAAAAATTTAAACAAATAATAGTGAAATGAATTGTGCTGCTAATTGGTGGTGTTCAGCTCTTTAGAGTAACTTAGCTTTTCTCTTGATCTCTCTTTTCTAATACTATGTTTGAGTTCTTCAGAGGTTGGAGTCCCATAAAATCAGGTGGGAAAAGCCAGTGGTTGTATTTAGAAGGCTGGTCTTTGCCCTCAGCGTTAGTTTTCACTTTTCCCTTTCATTTTGTTTTTTGTGCTTCCCTGTCTAAATTCTGTAGCCAGCCCCCCCCCCTCCTCCCCTCCTTGACCCCAGGCAACACTCAGGGGCCCACAACCATACCTGTTGTACTAGGGGATCTAACCTATAGCACATACTGCCCTCTAAAGCCCTCAGCACAGCCCCGGGCTCCTGGGATGGGAGAACTGAGAAGCTGATATCAACTCTCTGGTTTGTCTCAGGGAAGCTGACAGGTCTATGTGGAAAGCGTTGCAGAGAGTGGTATGCTGAAAAGAAATAATTACACTGAGCCTCTCTCTAAGGAGCATTTAGGTCCAGATCATTCATCTTTGTAACGCGCCTCTGAAAGAGACGGGGTGGATCCCCTCATTCCTGTCGCAGATCAGTGGGGGGGTGGGGGTGGAGAAAGGGTGGGGGTGGAGGGCGGTGGGGGATGGAGAGAAAAACCAAGACCCCTGAGGTTCTTACCACACCCCACCTCAATCCTGACATCTCCTATGCACTCAGCAGCCTGAGCAGAGGCAGACTTTGTCCTTTACAGGAGTGTTTTTCACTTGTCAGGTGTTGGTACCCACACATGGCCCACCACAGCTCCTTCCGCAGGGCTGTGCTCCTGGCCCAGACCCCACCCACCCCCAAGCTGGACACTAAATGCCGTGTTGTCAGGAGCTGCCAAAGAGTTTAAATTCCAAGCCTCCAGGTGAAGGTTTTCAAAAGGTCTCTGCTCCAGCTCACCTCTTCCAGAAATGCTCTGACCACCCACCCTTGAGATTTCCTCTCCAGGCAAGCCTGGACTCTCTGCAGGCCCCAGCACCTTTTCTCACCCTTCCTTCTTAGATGTGCTCAGCAGATGGGGATGTAACTAATGAGGAGGCAAAGTTGGCTCTGACTCCAGTCTTCTGCCTGTAATGGACATGGTTTTGCTTTTATCATTTTGCAGTCTGAATTACTGTCCCTGAAAAGCTGCATAGCCATACATGTGGCTTAGTCACTACTATTTACTGAAGCTGATGGCTCAACTCCAATACCATTCACTATTATTTGTAGAACTAACACCCATAATGCAATGGTAGAAGAACCAAATGTAAAAGGATGAGAAAAAAAAGGAAGTTACTAAAGTTGAATACAGTAATTGTTAAGAAAATAAAAACTGGAACCTTCTGCAGGTGGGCCTCTTCCCTCCTATGTGGAAATTAAACACTTTTGTGGCACAATCTGAAGTGAGACCATTTCAAAAGCGTTCGGATGGGTTTATTTTTCATGTATTTAGAGAGCTCGCTCTCCAGCCACCCAAACAACTGTTTTTGAAACAAACCCTATTTATTTGGAAAATGAAAAGCTAGAAAGCCAAAAAATTAGAACTTAAAATTCTGTGCACTTTAAAATCTAATTTAAAAAAATTAGAACTTAAAATTCTACTGAGTACTCTATGACAGGCACTGTGCAAAATGTACAATCTCATTTAATATTCATAAGAACGTAGGAAAAAGTTTTCCCATTTTACAGATGAGAAAAATGAGTTTCAGAAAGGCTAAATAACTTACTCAAGGGTACACAGCTGCAAAGCCATGGAGCCTGGGTTTGAATCTGGATTTTAGCTGACCCCATGAGAACTGCTCTCAGGATCTGCAAGATTCCGAAGGGTCTTCAGAATGATCAAGTGAAAATTACCTTGTTCAGTATAGCGCCATATTTTAATATCAAGTGTGGTTTAAGGTCTTCTAGGCCTGTGTAAGTTCTTTAGAAAACAACCTCAGTGAACTAAGAAGTAGGAAACCTACTTTCAAGCCTTGACTTTCTTCAAAAACAGGCTACTAATTTCTGCCATGTCCTCTCCTTGAGGTATTGTGGGATTCAAGTAAGTCATGAATGTGGAAAACCTTTGGAAAATAAAAAGCACTCCACAGAGGAATGATGCTGTAATTGCTATTTAAAATGCCAGTGTGCATATGTGTGGTCAGCCTCAGTTTAACAGAATATTTTGTAAATCAAAACACCCGCCTCCCTGACCAACTAGCACATTGGTAGCACATGAACGTTCTATCTTTTCAACTGTTGACAGATGAGTTTAAGAACCTGGAGCATGTCAGGGTTTCGGCATTCAAATCTCCTGCTCTTTCCATTTATTTCCGGCCACGGCCATTTGTCTGCCTCTGCAGCCCATGCTTGGGCGGTGAGCTCCTCTTTAACCGACACAGAGCTCTCCTAATGTGCAACAAAGCGTTAAGCCTCGGAGATAACATCATTTACAATTAGGGCCGCCGCTAAATGAGCTGATTTACGCCCCACCCCGCACCCCCAGGGTTTTCTTGTTACCCGTAACTAAGGCAGCATAAATGAGCAGGTAACAGGGCCAGAGGTTGAGGGCACCTCTCAGTTCTCACCTGACACGGTAAGGGTTTCCAGCTTTGAGGTGCGTGCAGGGCATGGAAACAGCATTAAAGTTGCGCGCTGCAGAGAGCATTTAAAATCCGGAGAAAGACCCGATGAGAGCTCGTTACGTGTCTGGATCTCGAGTTAGGAAGAAAGTAGCGGCACGGTTTATTAGGAAACGAATTGACTGGGGACAGTCTTCCAAGCATTTTAATGAAGACAGACTAAGCGCTAACAGCGCTTTTTTTTTTTCAGGTTGCAGAAGCAGTTTAGGAGGTTCGCTCGAACTTTCAACTCTTCCTTCCTCCCTTATTCCACTAAGTGAAAAGAAAAACTGGGATAGTGGAAAGACACAATGTAAGGTCCTCGAGAGAGGTGAGGTAAACATGGGCCTGACCCCGTCATTAGAAATCAAGTGACAACAGGAAGGACGCTTATTAACCCCTCTCCTCCCCCTCCCCTTTCCCGGAGTGAGAACCGGCTCCTCCTCCTCGTCCTGGTCCTCCGACCCTGGTGCAAAATGCAAACCACCGCCTGCTTTTCTCACCCTGCTCTTGCCTCCCAGCGGAGGAAGAGGGAAGAGGGGAAGGCGCAGCCCAAAGCTGAGTCAAGGAAGTTTGTCAATTCGGCGGGAACATCCCGAGCCAAGCGATCTGGACCTCGGGACCCTCCGCGCCGGCCCGGCACCCGCAGGCACTCTCTGGAATTTGAACCCAGCACCCCACCTCCTAGCCTGCTCCCTAAACCCGCAAAGCCCCTCGAAAGCCTGAGCCTCGCGCAGGTGGCGCAAACACCCCTGCCCTCGGGCGCCCCCTGCCGGGGAGAGGGCAGGCGGCGGCGGCGGTGGTGGCTGCAGCGGAGGAGCCGGGCGCAGGGTGGGGAGAGAACTCGAGCGCCGGGAAGAGGTCGGGAGCTTCCCTGATGGTGCCGCCGCCTCCTCCGAGCCGGAGAGGAGCGGCGAGGGGGCGGCTGGGCAAGAGCCTGGGTCCGCTGCTGCTGCTCCTGGCGCTGGGACACACGTGGTCCTACCGAGAGGAGCCCGAGGACGGCGACAGGTAAGAGCTGCCAGCCGCAGCGGAGGGCGAGCCCCAGGTTGGTGCGCGCCCAGGGCGCGGGAGGTTCCTCCTGGCTCCGGCCGCAGCGACCCGCACGCCCCCGCTCCTCTAGGCACCGGCGCGGGCTGTGGTCGCCTGTCCTGGCCAACGTGTAACTGTGCTCTAGGGTCACCCCCTCCGCGCTCTCAGCCTGGGCTCCCCCCGTTTGCGGGCGCGGGCTCCGTGGTACCCCGCGTTCCTGCTGCCCTCCGGTGCCCCGCTTCTGCAGCTCTTCCTTTCTCCTCGCTCTCAGCGTCTCGGTCTGGGCGGCTCTCCCCGCCTGCAGGGGACCCGCGCCGCTTTTGGGCGCGGAGGCGCAGATCCCGAAGTCCTGGTGCGCAAGGGATTCCCCAGCGCGCACGCTGCCTTCAGCTCCCCAAGAATAAACGGAGTGTACTCTCCACCTTTTTTTTTTTTTTTGTAGAGAAATTTGCTCCGAAAAGAAAGTAGCGACGACCAAATACCCGTGCCTGAAGCCTTCGGGCGAGCTCACCACGTGCTTCAGGTGAGGCTCCGGGGCTCTGCGGAGCCGGCGGCGGCGCGCGCCCCGGCGGAGGGGAAGGCGGCGCCCTGGTGAACCGGTTTGGAGATGGGCTCAGGGACCAGGGGACATGTCGTGCTGGGAGGTGCTGGGTGCAAGCCTTTGTGTGTTTGGGGGGTGGGGGGTGGGGTGGGCTTGGGTCACAGCGTTTGCAGCTTTTAGTGTGTACCCTGAGAATGTTTACCCTTCCCTGGAGGGCTGCTGTGGTGGAGGTCGGAAGGAAGGAGGGAAGAGAAGGGAAGAGGCTGAAGGCTTGTGAAGGAAAGTGGATTGGATTGTGAATGTAAACAGTGGGGCATAGCGAGGATGCTTGAATTTGCGTCTTGTTTTGAAAATACAAAGTCAACAACAAGGAAATATTTGGCACTGGGCTGTTCTTCTGACCTTCTCTTGCTGGGACAGAGTGTGTCGCTGTCACGGCCTCTGTGGGCCAAGGGATGGGAGGATTGTGGGTAATGTGGTTGTGTTGGGTGAAACAAAGAACGTCACAATTGTTGAGCCACAAGGAGAAGAGGAACAATCTTTCTTAAAATGTGGTCCTTAGATCAGCTCCATCAGAGTCACTTGGGTGCCTGTTAAAAATGAGCCAGGGTGGGGCTGGGGAAACTGCAGTTTTAAAACTGCTCCTTGTGTGGTTTTCATGCACAACAGAAAACAGAGAATCTGTTCAGTACTTTTGGAGGTGAGGGGCGATTGACTTTTTTTTTTTTTTTTTTAAACCATTGAATTCCTGGCTTCTGTTGCAGTGCTTTCATGGGATGGAAGAGGCGTGTGTCCATAAATATTTACAAGTGTCTGCTGCTTAAGGTACTGTGCAGGCTGCTGAGATCATACTGCACAACCAAATGCTGTCTCTGAGAATCTTACAATCTGCCTGGGGTGCTTGCATAAATATTGTGTAGTACAAGTAACACAGCAGTCTGCAGAAGTGAACTTGAAAGGAAAGTGAGTTTTACTGTTTGGAATGTTGTGGCAGATGAATCCATCATGATGCCTTCAGCTGCAAGAGACATTATTTCACATACCCAAAGGTTCAGATGTAAATAGTTCCAGGGCTTGTTAGCTTAGTGGTACAAGGGCACCGTCTGTCACAGTTTGTACCTATATTTTTAAATCTGTCAGTGGTGAATAGGATGACTTGGGTGAATCAGGAGTCACTGCTTGGGGTTGGGAAGTGCTGCCTTCTTTGGGCGCGTGAGGGATAAGCATTGAACACAATGTGTTAGAAGAGGTGGGGTTATATTTAATTGGCAGGTAAAGACATTAGGAGGTTAACTGGGTAACCGAGGTCACCCAGCTGTTTTTAAATGACCCGGTGGTGCTGGAGGCAGGCTTGCGTGCCTGGTTCCAGCCCTGTGTTCCATCCACACGACAACAGTGTTGCTTACGCATTGTTTTCCTATCACACAGTGTCAAGTCTCTTCACTTAACATGGAAAGTGCCCCTGATATGTTTTGCTCATTTGTCCAATCCCTGAAGGTCAGATTCCAAATCGGTGACAGTTACAGAATGCATGTCAGACTTCCAGAAACCACTGGTGTCTGATTATTCTAAACTGATTGCATTTGTTATGCTGTTACTGTCATCTTTTCCAGATTTTTCAAAGCAGTGTGGTGTTTCTTTTACATGGAGAGTCTCAGCAAGGGACAACAGCAGCATCTTGATGTTTTCCTTTATAGCTTCCAGAGAAATGATCTATAAAATCTAATAAAAAGGATATTTTATATCAAGGAGAAGAGTCAAGATTTTATTTTGGGGAATGAAAGGAACGTGAGGAGATGTTTTCAACCTGAGGAGGTGGTAATGGTCCTTGTGAATATTAAATGCGTTTTGGTCTTTTTAGAGCTGAGTCACTTCTTTCATGGAAGTTTAGAGTTCTCTGGGTACTCCACTGGTTTTATGCTTTTTTCCATTACTTATTCATCTCAAAGACAATCATTTGGCTCAAAGACAGTCAGTTGGCGGTTGCTGCCCTTGGTTTGGTTTTGAATCCCAGGCGTGGAGAAATTAATGGTGCTCCTTGGTTTGTGAGTTCTGACTGCCCTGACCTGTAGACAGTTGCTATTCAAAGTCTGGTCTGGAGGCCAGCACAGACGTCACCTGGGAGCTTGTTGGACACTCGGGGTCCTTCCCAGACCTCCTGAATCAGCACCCACATCTTTACAAGATGCGCATTAAAAGCTTGAAGCACAGCCATAGCAACCAGTGTCCTGAAACACTGGACGCGATACAGGGCAATTTGGACAGGTCCTCAAAGGACCGTGGAGGTTTCTGTAGATGAGTGAATAGTTCTGCTAACGAACCTGAAACTAGATGAAGACCCAGCCTCTAGGAAAGTGGATTGTCCAACCCTTGGGTGACCCTTATTTAAGTTGTAATTAAAGAAGGCAGTGCTGTTGTATGGGGAATGCTAGCTGGCTGGGTATAGCCTCTCTCCCTTACCAGGTGTGTCTTGGGACACAGTCTTCCAGCAAAAGTAGAAGCAGCCTGGAAACTGCTTCTAGCATTGTTTTTAGAAACACTGAGAATGAAGATGAGTTTAACGCTAAAATGAACATGGTAGATATGAGTAATAAACTGGCGTGCCATCTGAGACCTTAGTGATTAGGAGAAGAAAAGATGGACTTAGAACATCCTTTGACCTGGGCCTCCCTGCCTTCCACCCTTTTGCAAGTGTTTTACTTGATTTTACCTAAGTAACACCTTCCCATGGTTGGCTTTTTATATTATCTACAAAACAATCATGACAGCTTGGTGACCTAAGTATTTACTACAGTTCTATGTGCTTCGTGTGCTTTAATAGCATTTGTATTCCCAGTTTTACAGAGGAGGGAGCCAAATCTCAGAGGGATTCAAGTAATTTGCCCAGGGTCACAAAACTAATAAGTGTGAGAGCCAAGATTTAGACCCACTTTTTCTGACTTCAAAGCCTGGGCCCTTTCATTATCCCAGAGGTACCTACAGAGAGGGCTGAATTTTCCAGATTCTGGGACGTGCTTAAGGAAGACAACTACATTCAGCTGACTATAAATTCAAACGATAGTTTCATAGAAAATGTCAGCACCTTCCCCCACCCTCCACAGTGGTCTTTCTGAGTGATCAGTGTGCTTAAGTTCTGCTTTAAACAAATGACTATAAATTATACTATGTGAAAAATTGTTTCATACACATTTGGCTTTCCTTCCTAGCATTTCATCTTAACCACAGGATCTATGTCTTTATTGTGCTAAGTATCCAAAGTTTAGTAGGCTCTTGTCGAATGAATGCCAGTGACAGCTTGGAGAATTTCTGAAGCGCACATTTGCTCAGCATTGTAATCTGACATAAGGCATATTCTTTTACCATTAGTTAAGATATCAGAGTTGGTGTGTGATTTATTTGAACTTTGAATTTATTACCACCAAGCTAAGCATTTGAGGTTAGCAAGCATTACCCCTTTTGTGGCTTTTAGAGTTTTTCCCCACAAACTGACTTTTTCCCCCTTCTTTCCCAAACCCTGTATTTTGAGCAAAGTTTCACATTTACTTTACCTTTCCTTGGTTGGGTTATATACTAATAAAATAACATGTTAAAGACTTTTTTTATTAAATAAGGATCAAGGAATATGCCTGGTAGGTGTAGAAAACATCAGTTTTGGGGGGGTGAGGTTCGTCTGATAAATCTAATTAACTTTTTGATCCATTAATTAAGGATTATTGAACATCTATTATGAACTTAATAGTCCTAGAAAATGTTTGTGTAGAAGAATAAGATGCAGCTGCTGTTCTTGAGAGGTTACAGACTTAATTTTGGACCGAGGCCACTGAAACTGGCAATATATAACCCATGGTATATGATTGTGTCCAAAGCCGTGTAACTTGTACCATGCTGTCAGTACTGGGGAAGAAATTAGAAGCAGTTAGGCCTGGCTTATGGCAGAAAGAAGACCTCCTCATTCTTGGTGGTTCTTCAATTTGGTTTGTTAGCAAGTGTCTTTCTGAGTTGCATAAGGTATGTTTTCAGTTCTGGTGGTTCATGGACCTCTAGGTAAGATAATGAGGTATCACTGCCCCTCAGCCGGGCTCTTGCTGGTTGGTGGCGTCTTATTAGGTGTATTGCTGCTCTTGCTTGTGATGGCTCATATTCCCACGGGAAAGTATGCCATGGGTATGTAGCAACCCCCCTTTTCTTTGAGATATCACCAAATCCTGTGAGATTGTAGAAGTTAATGTGACATTTCTGTAGATGTGTGTTCTAGTTTGCAAGCTGCTGGAATGTGATATACCAGAAAAGGAATGGCTTTTACAAGGGAATTTATTAAGTTGCAAGTTTATAGTTCTAAGGCTGTGAAAATGTCCAAATTAAAGCAAGGCCATAAAAACATACAATCTAAGGCATCCAGGGAAAGATACCTTGGTTCAAGAAGGCCGATGATGTTCAGGGATTTTCTCTCTCAGCTGGAAAGGCACATGGCAGGATCTGCTAGCTTTCTCTTCACCAGCTTATGGGGGGTGTGGGGTGGGGCTCTGTCCTCTCTTTTGGCTTTGTCGGCTCTAAAGCTTTTTCCAAAATGGTTTCCTCTTAAAGGGCTCCAGTAAGCAACCCCACCTTGAATGGGTGGAGACACATTTCCATGGAAACATCTAATCAAAAGTTATCACCCACAATTGGGTGGGTCACATCTCCATGGAAATAATAAAAAAGATTCCACCCAGCAATATTGAGTGAGGATTAAAGGGCACGTTTCTTTGGGGGTTCATAATAGCTTTAAACCAGCACAACGTGTTTGTTTGGAGTTTGAAGAGCAAGAAGGTCATTTCATTAGAGCGGCCCCAGTACCAAATGAAAGCACTGAGCTCTACTTAAGGATACACTTGGGGGAAGACTAGAATGTGCTGTTCTGCTGGGTCAGGTTTCCTGAAGAATGCTTTGATTTGTCAAGAACATACGTTAACATAAGCACTTCGTCCCGGTTAGGATCCCAGCTCAGTTACTTAGTTTGGTGACGCTGGACAATATTTTCATCTCGGTGTTCTTTCTCGCTTGTAGATGAGGATAGCAGAACCTAAGTTACAGGGTTGCTGCGAGGATTAAAAGCACTTTGGAAAGTGCCTGGCACTTCCTTCTCACCGCATCCCGAGTCAGGCCTGTTGAGCCCATGCAGCAGGTGCTCAGTGGACATTTGTTGAATTGAGTGTATAAGATTGGTGAACTTTACAGCGCTTATTTTTGACACAGCAAATTCAGACCAAATCCGTAAACAGCTAGCATGTTTGTATACTGCTCACACACCAGTTTCTAGGTGATTTTCCAAATTTAGGGTGGCCTGGTAATCTCGAGCCTTTGGAAAATTACAGAGCGTGTGTCTCTGGGTTCTGCCATCTGCCTGACTACCCATAGCCGCCTGGCTCCAGCCCCTCAGAGCAGCCAGAAGGCATAGCACCATTTTATAGAGAACCAGGCAGGCTGGATCACAAAGGGTCTTATTGGCAGAGATAAGACTATTAAGCTCAGCCCTGGTCTCTCTCCTTTTTGCTGCTTCCACATAGCTGAAGAACCTGAGGGCAGCTCCATGCATAACTGTTGGCTTGTTCAGGGTGTGCAGGCCCCCTTCCAGAAAGCAGTTGTATTTCAGCAACGACCTGGCTTATGGATGTTGTAAAGAACGGGGCAGGGGACAGGCGGAGATGGTTTTGTGCAGAAGTGCATAAATAGCACACCTGCTGACAGTAGCCTCCTGTTCCCCTGTGCCAGGCCGCCTCCAGTGCTGGACTGCCAGCCTGCCAGGGCATGAGCCACCTGTCCCTCATTCACGACCCCGTGTCCTCAAGAGGCTAGCCCTGTGCCTGTTCAGAGTGCGGGTACCATGTGTACCTGTTGATTGGCTGAGTGAATAAATATATTAAAGTTGGAAGTATATAGTAATGAGACTTAACTTAAATCTGTTAGGCCTTCCAGAACCCCTGCTGCTGTCCAGGTGTGCTTCCTCGCCTAGCTCAGGGCCAGGGAGGCTTTTTAAGAAGCCAGAGATGAGCTAGACTAACTGTACCTCTTTGTGCTGCTGCCATTGTTCCCAGCTGAACTTGCTCAACTCTAATTGCTAATGGGTGGCAGATGCTGGTTCTGGCGACACCAGCACTCCATGAACTTGCATTGTTATTGTAAGTAACTTGCTTGTTACTGTAAATAACACCTGGAGAGGACATGTGCATTCCTGGCCACGCAAGTTGCAAGTTGCAGACACAGGCCCTGAAGCAGGGACTCCCAGTTGTGTCCCTCCCACACCCTTTCATCTCTTAGTAAAGAATAGGTGTGGGAGGAGGGAGGGAGGGTGGAGTGTTGGTCAAGGCAAGGTTCCATATCACTTTTCAGCCATTTTCAGAGAAACAGTACAAAGTGATTGGAAACAACAAAGAATGGAGCTCGCCGTCAAAGGTGGCGCTTTCACTGGTGCGCTCTTTGGGACCAGATTCAGTTTCTACTTCTAATGTTCCCAAAGTCCGTGCTGCCTGACTTCCTGCGGTTGGCTTTGCGTCGCCTCTCCTAATTGAAGCTGGGGTGCGCGTACCTGGAAAAAACAAAGGTGCTCTAGATGATCTATTTTCTCAGGAGAAAGATTGCATTTCAATCACTGGTTTCCATGGCAGTGTGGTTCAGCTTCCCCAAACCTCCCACCCTCCTGTTTGGCAGGACCCGGACTGCCTCTGTGAGTTCGAGCCTGAATTTGGGGCACGACTGAGGGTCTGAAGAACAAAGATTTGCCTTCTCTTCTAGTTTATTCCCTTTACTTTGGGGATAAGAAAGAAAACGGCTGTCAGATCTGCAGCTCCTCTTCTGCCAATCTAGGACCTTCCTTTTCCATGAAGTTATTTACTAACGTTCACGTTTCATCGGCAGTTTTCATTCATCCGCTCGGGAGGACATTTGAGTCTCTGCTGCGTCAGGTACAGTTGTAGGTACTTAGAATACACCTGTGAATAAAACAGGCAAAACATTAAAAAAAGTCTCTGCTCTCATGAATTTTAATTCAACTTCTCTTCCAGTAAAGGTGTTTTGAGCCAAAGATAATTCCTTTGGGATGTTTTTAAGATAGTTATTTTTGGCAGACATCTGATTAATGTCACATTTGGGGGGCTAAGATCTCAGAACTTTCTTTGGCTCAAGTACATCCTTTTAGTAAGAGAAACCTCACAGTTCCGAGCAGGGATGTCAAAGCCTGTGGATGGTGGCAGCCAAAGCATGGGGGTTGTGTCTTGTTATATGTGTAGAGATGAGCAAAAATTTCGCATGTGTCAGAAGTTTCTTCCAAGAATGATCAGAATGTGAAAGTATTACAAAGAGGAGGCACATTCTCTTACTGTGGGTCCTGGGAGTTGGAAGCATCAGGACTGTGACAAATGTCCCTGTCCCTCAGCATGGGCCAGTGGCCCTCAGTGGAGTCTTACAAGAAGGCCTGCCCCTCCGATGTTTCTTGGTTCTCCTAATCCATTATGGAGCAATTGTTATAAATGTGTCTGAAATCTTCTGGAGAATCGTTCCCTCCTGAAATAACTGCACAACTCCCTACACCATTGCACCCTGCACGATATATGAGTAACTAAACTTTTGACCTTTGATTTTGAGTTGCCTTTTGACAATGCCAGTCGTTAAAAACTCACAGACTCCTATGTCGTGATGACTTCTGACAAGGAGTATGGGGAGAAGTGATGGAGAAGAAAGAACTATTTAAAAGAGATATTTTGAGGAGTGAGAAGCACTATCTGACGATGGTATTTGGGGGAAGAAGAGAAGAAAATTGGAATTCACTATTTGACATATTAGGAAGGCAAAGGAATGCTGTGAGCACGGCAGAGAGGAAAAGTGTAGTATAAAGATTTGTAAAGGATGGAGAGGTGCCTATGGAGATGAAGTTAGGTACAAAGAGAAAGGATTCTAGTAGTTATGTAGGAGCTTCTGACCCTGGTAACAGCCATTTTGACTTATTCAGCCTTAACTGAAGTTAGAATCAAGGCTGACTAAACATACAAAGTCTGGGAGACTTAAAAACATCACTTTCTAAAACCTTCTGCCTGTGTCTGCCACAATTTGGACATCAGAGGCCTCGAAAAGCCATCACGGAGCCAGGCCGTGCCCCCTCCCCCATCCCCCCTCTTACCTTCCTTTGCCTTCATTTGCAATTGCTCTTGGTAATATATCCAAGCTTCATTTGGGGGGTTTTCTACAGAGAAATGGCTCATGGTTTTTGTGGTGAAAGTTGCCCAGCAGAGCAGAGATTGTTTTCTTAGGAAAACTCATCAAGACCCCAAAGACTGTTAAACTAATTGAAGGTTGTGAGAGTGATCCCAACCCCCTTTGGAGACAAGGTCATTAAAAAGAAAGGAAAAAAACAAAACTTGCTGGAATTTAGTTCTGGCAGAATCTGCATGGTTAGAGAAACCTAGAATGCAGTATACACTGGGCTGTCTCTGAGAAAGCTTAGTTGAAGGATTTTTAATTCTGTAAAAATTGATCTGAATGTTAACTTGCATTTGTTTTCTGGAGCCTCATTCTTGTTGTTCTGGCTTAGTTACACAGATGTGGGGAGAGAAACTTTATCCAGTATGTTATGTGGAGGTCACTGCATCTAGCAACAATTGTTATCTGAAACACAAAAGAGAAACAAGGAGGAAAAGAAAAGCTTTGAATAGCCAAAACTGAGATTACAGAAAAAAAGATAATCCCAAGGTCATGTGCTTTTCTTGGCCATGCCCTGCCTTCGGGTGTTTGCTGTCAGACGCTGGTCTAGTCCTTTCTCCCTTAGGGGGCCGGGTACATGCGAAGGTTGGGAGCCAGGCAGCCCGACTCGGAGCCTGTGTTCTCCTTGACCACCGAGGTTCTCTTGCTTTCCTGCCAGCTGCAAATTAAAAAGAGGGATCTGGAAGAAGAAGGAGGGCTGCTGGAAATAGGGACAGCAATTACGCTAGGAATGACTGGTCAACACCTAATTTGGACAAAAGCAGACACAAGAACCAACTGTCCACCTCCCTCTGCCTATTCACCCCTAAAAAAACAGCTCATACTGGTGTCATTTAATAAAGGGGCCTGGGACATGACCTAGCACACACTCTAACCTCCGTGGGCCCACTGTCCATCATGGTTATCCAGACCATCCAAGCAGAAGGACTTTCAGCACTACTTGAGAAAAAGCATTAAATTTTATCTAAAATGGCATGTCATGCTATTTTGTAACTTTCACCTCTGCAACAACTCGCTCTCCAGGATGGTGCGGGATGCTGAAGGCAACATTGTGTTCTGACCATTTACTGTGGGAAATGCAGGAGCTCAGGCCACACCCCACACCTAACGAATGCGAATCTGCATTTTTACCGAGTTCTGTAGCTGTTTCCTGCACATATTAAATTGAGAAGCGCTGCCCCCATTGCCATTGCATAACTCCGGGCCCCTCTCACATGGCTGTTATGTACGTCCTGTGAGGCCCTGGGACACTGATTCTCAATCCAGGCTGCGCGGTGGAATTGCCCAAGGAGCTTTTAAGAAATCCTAGTGCCCAGGCCATACATCAAACCAGTTACATGAGAAACTCTGCAAGTGGGTGCCAGACACAAGGAGTTCTGAAAGCTCCTTATGCGAATCCAGTGCATGCCAAGGTTGGTTTTCAACCATTGCCTAGTGCTAAAGCTGAAGGGGTGAGCAGCCTAAGTCTTTGCCAGAGGCTGGGTTGATGGCCTCTATGGTTTGTTCTTGTGGCCGATCACGCCTGTGTCCTCCCAGTGCCTTTTATTCTTGCCGTTGAGTCCAGGTCTCTCAACAGGGACCCTACAGCTAAGGCTGGTCTCAGGGGCCCAGCAGCATGCCTGTAGTCTCCCAGCCCTTGCTGACCAGTTCCTATTCTTCTGACCTCTCCTTCCTGGTGTCAGGGGAGAAGTAGTGAGCTGAGGTGAGTCAAGAAGGCCTTATGAGCTATCTCTGATCATCTTAAACTTATCGTTCAAGAGCCCGTGGTGCAAATGCCACCACTTTTCACTCTGTGTTGCTTGCTCTCAGCGTGGTATCTGGGGCTACTTGATGAACTTTGATGCATTTTTTCATAAATATTTCTGATTTGTGGCTACACTGAACCTTCTCCCCAGATATAAACATGGCTCAGCATATTATAAATGAAGGCTTTTTAGGGTCAAGCTGTGTTTTTCTTTCCTTGCAAGCATCAAACAAAAACACATTCTGTTTTCTCTCCGTAGGGTGGTAGGACACTTATGGGCTGGCAGAGCGTCTCTTTGGCGCTCCCGTCCCTCCTCCCACCATAACTGAAAGAGCTTCTCAGCCACCAGTAACACAAACTTCTCGTAGGTCCACGTGAACCTTCTGCAACCCGAAACCCTGTGGCTTGACCGCATAGTTATAATCTGAGCCCTGTATTTACTGTATGTCCTTAACCAGGCCATCCCCAAATATAGGTCTACATACAATGCATGTTTACCCACACATAATTACATATATTTTTTTATAATGGCATGTGTGCCAAGTCATAAAAATGGGGACTTTTATACATAAAGAAATAAAGGCAGTACAGTCGTATTTCAGATGTAGAGGTGTTTCTGAGGCCCCTACCAAGAGCCTTTGAGTTTGAGGCTTAACAGGACATGAGGTGGTTCACAAGTCACCTCTAGGCTTTTCGTAATGCAGTTTCAGAGTCGGACCATGTGAGTGTGGCCTCCTGGTATAGAGGACATACTCGGAGTAGATATGTATATTTCTCAGTGAACGCACGAAAGGATCTGAGCAGACTCCTGACAATTTCCTTAGCATCTCTGTCTTCACCACTGTTTGCTCCAAGTTTTTGTCCAGAGATCCTCAAGGCTGGGATGCACGTGTTTAGGTCACGATGCAGGTGGAAATGATCACCCACGTGGGGGACATAAGCTTGCTGCTGGCTGTGGACAGGTGGCCTGGAAGCGTTGGTGGCCTGGGCGCCGCCCTGCGATCCCCGGGTGAGAGAGGTTTGAGGCCTCGGCCTGTCCCCTTGCGCGCATATGGCTTCACGTAATATCGGATTGTCTGAGTGCGTTCGGTCTCCGCTCTCGTGTCTTTGCAATATCTGTTTTCATTTTGCGAAGCCCTTGGGTGCCAGGACTGTCCTTAACTCTCTGTCCTGGATGGAGGAGGGTTTCATATGTGCTTCTTAGGACTCTACGATTGAGAATCCTTGGCTCCCAAAGAAATTTCCTTAATGGCAAGGGGGAAAGCACCTTTTCCTTCTAGGGAAATATTTTGCTACCATCCCAGATGACCTACTCGGCTATAACAATGGAGTTTCCCAAAAAAGAAAGATTAAGGGGTTTTTGACATTAAGAAAGGCAAAAACATAAATCTCTGCTTTGGTTTGCAGTTCCTGCAAGAAAGAAGAAATCTTAATTGGAAATCTTCCTTTCCAAAACTTTACCTTCTTTATGATGACCGTCTGGTAACTGCCTTAATGAACCTTATTTGCTCATTGTATTTTTCATATCACAGCAACATATGACTCAGAGCTGTGCCCCCCCCCCCCCATGATCTGCCCCCTACATGGTAATACCTGTTAAGGGACTAGCATGTATTTTTCCTGATCGTTCTATGTATTTCCTAACAGATAGACTTATTTATAGACACGGGTTTGTTCTGGAATTGCTTCGCACTTAAGAATAGGTGAGGAATGCTTCCCCATCGTTATGTGGGACACTGATTAATATACCATGTTCCTTTTATGGCATGGTTCTCATTGCATGAATGCATCTAATTCATCTGTTCCCTGGGGAGATCTTTATAAGGCAATTAACAGTTGGTAAGGGCCCCCTCTCTGATGTTTTGGAGGATTTAGGTTTTAAATTTGATGAATTTCAAATATCAAGTTTTGCCAAAATGATTGAGAAGAGGGTACTCGAGTGTAAGGACACAGCCCGTGGCCCTGGGACGTGGCCTCCAGCCTACCCTCCTGCCCACTGGGAATGTGGCCCTGCGGTCAGCCAGGAGCCCTCGGGCCCCCTGAACCCCAGTCGTGGCATGGGGGGCCGCTTGATGATGAGTCTGTCCACATCTCACAGTCTGCCTGTGACTGCTCCCTGCAAGCAGAATAAAGGAAGGAGCTTGGCTTTACGGTCCAGCGAATTTGCTTGACCCGAGGGCAAGCATCTCTACTGTGAAGATACTGTGGGACCTGGGGAGTTCTCGTCCTTTATCATCGGGGGGAAAACTAGGTAATAGCCATTTAGGAGCTTCTGCTGAATCTCTTAAATGCCTCTGATAGCTTTTCCTATCCCAGTTATTAAAGAGGGAAAAAAAATAATGTTTTTAATTCACATAGACATGTTTTGAAAACAGCCTCCTTTCTTTGCCACAGGCATGTGTTGTATAAGCAGAGAGTCCATCGTTTTACTCTGTAAAAGTTTTATTGACCCTTGTCTCTCCCATCGCTGGCTTTTCCTATTTCTTTCCAGATGTGCTGTCCTACCAAATCCGGGGTGGACGGTGAAGTTTGTTTCCCCACTTAGCGGGGAAAAGCTGTAGTCTTATGCTAACTTCCCACGTTCTGGAAAGATGAAATTAAAGCTAATTTAGGAATAAAGGAAGCTTTATTAGCTTTATTTAATAAAGCTAATAGAGGAAGAAGGTTTGAAGGAGACATTTAAAAATCGTCATGCTGCAAAAGTGACAACAGAGGAAAAGGATTTTTCTTCTCATAGAAATTATTTCACATCTCTCATCTCTTATAGCATACCAGGGTTAATGTCTTATAGTAACTAATATTTTATATAAAAAAATTTAGATTCCAACATGTATATCATTCTGAATTTATGTATGTTATAGACCGAAGAAGCTTCTTTGCCCAGCAGTTCCTTGAGGGATCTTGGAAAGACCTCATGTGCTGATTTGCCCACTGTAGCCTCCTCACCACTATCAATATTTTGCTTCCCAAAATTGGCGCTGTTTAGATACACTAAGAGAAACAGTGAAACCAGGCCATTAACTACATGATTGAGACCAACAGCTCTTTTTTTTATCCTTTCCCCAGCCAAGGTACCCACATAAAAGGGAGAGACTTCTCTTGAATTACCCAGGTAACTATCAGTTTTTAACATCCTTTTCCGCATTTAAGCAGTCTTCCTTTAACAAAAAGGTATCCTACTTGAGTTTCATGTTAAATCAATGGGCTACTCATTAGTTTGACGCTTGGTTTTTTTCATTTCCCCACTGTTAATACTCTTTTCTTGATATTTTAAACTTCCTTATCTGTGCCTTAACCTGTACCTCTTTTAAAAGTGTTTCAGCTAGGTTGGGGTTTTAATTTGATGGAGGAAAGGAAATCTCCACTTCAGCCTTTGCTTTTCATTGTTTATTACTTGAGTCATCATAAAGAAAATAATGTGCGTGTTTATTTTTTTGAAGGTGAAGAAAAGCTGACTGTATCTTCCCACGAAAGGTATATATGAAAATTTCAAATATGTTAAAGGAGACTATGAGTTCCCATATGCTCATCACCCAGATTCCATAGTTATCTAGATTTTTGCTACATTTGCTTCATCTATCCCTTTTTGCCTTTGCTAAAGCATCTTTAAAAGCAAACCCCAGACATGACATCATTTCCCCACTCTGCATTTCAGTATTCATCTCTAAGAAACTTGACATTTCTAGGCACTACCGTAATGTCACTATCACACCTAAAAAATAACTATGAATATTATTTTTAAACATTTACTTTTCCAAATACAGCAAAGGTCCGTATTGTGGAGTAATTTCTCATGCATTAAGTCACGAATGAGTGGTTCTTCTTTTCTCACCACTGAGTGATCTTAGATTTTAACAGGTGTGCCTGATTCTGAACTAGCTTCTAGGATGGAAATCCTGCACTGTACCTCAGGATGCCACATTGGAGCTCTGTTTAAATGGAGCAGAACTCTCTGTAGGGTAGTTTTTCCATCAGTCGCTCAAGGATTGTTAGTTGTTTGTGTTTCAAAAGTACTTAAGTATGATTTTATTTTACCTCAAAGATCGTTCCATATGTTTGACCCGAAGGTAATGTTATAGTGTGAATGTGGTGTAATCTTAGCAAATGCAGACGTCGTTTTGAAAGGAAAGCTAACATTTTACTGATATTTTTAAGGGTCCTTTTAAACCCAGATGAACAGACCTTTCTTTTTACTGCTTCTCTTGTAGCAAAATTAAATTCGTTTTAAATTGGGCAGATTGAAATACTAGTGGGCAATGAGAGGGAGGGGTAAAGGGGTATGGGATGTGTGAGTTTTTTTCTTTTTCTTTTTCTGGAGTGATGCAGATGTCCTAAAAATGACGCACAACCATGTGATGATATTATGAGCTATTGATTGTACATCACATATGAACTGTATGTGTGTGAAGATTTGTCAATAAAAATATAAAAGAAAGTCCCACCAAGCAAAATTGAGCTAGGATTAAAGAACATGGGTTTTCTGGGGTTACAACAATTTCAATCTGGCACACTGTGCAATAAATAGTTGAGCTTTTTTTTTTCCTTTTATGTATACTAATAGTTATTTTATTTTTTTAAATTTACTTCCATTATATAGTTCAATAAAAGAAAATCTTTGCAAACAACAACAAAAGATTCATTAACACTCAATTACAGCATTAGTGTCACACATAAACAAAAGCATGACAAATATTCTAAAGCAAAAATTATCTATTATAGTATTGTCTTTTTAAAATCCTGACACCTATTCTTATATGCTTTAGATGCTTATGTTTAGAGTAAAAATCAATCATAACTTACTGTGTGCTTTTAGTTAACTTTTTAAAATTTAGGTTTGCAGTATGATTGAAATTACAGATGCACAAAATTTGGAGTCAAGTCTTTGAGCTGGTGAGAAAAACAGCGGCCTTGTATTCTGCTCTTTGTTCCTACCCAGCCATGGCCACTACTTTCCAACTTTATTAGCTGACTTTTAAAGTTACCTCCTTATTAGTCACTTGCTTATATTTCTCCTTTAATTTTTTCTTCAGTTTTTGGCATTGTATTTCAACTTCTATGGGAGAAGAGACTTCAGCTGTCTTCAGATACCTTATACACACTTAGCTCCCCAAAGCATACTTTCCGGTATAGTTATATTACAATTTTGGATAGAACAGTGTTCAGTATTTATATTATGACATGATATTCCATTGATATATAAACCATATTCCATTGATATATAAACCGTGCAATATACCACGGTTATTTCTCGTTTGTTCTGTATGCTATTTCTTCCCTATAGTTAACAATCAGCTTAAATTAGTATATATTTATGTACATATATATATATATATATATATATAAAAATCCTGAACCCAATACCTGACTTACCCCACTTATATAAGTTCTTCCAGTGTATATTCAGACGTAACGAAGTATTCCGTCATTTTGTCCTTCTGGAGGAAGCTCCTCCCCAAGTGTTGGGGTCTCTAACCTGAACTGGTTTTTCATGAAGCCCACAGCAGCTGTGGCCTTGGCATCTCCCTTCATTGTCATCTGGGAATCTCTGTCTCCTTGTGGTGTTGGCTTCCGTGTGTCCTGGATCCCACACTTGTCCCTTTCTTCATTTACTTTTTCATTTTGGGTGGAACGTACGGTCTACTAATTTCCTAGGAGAGAGAGAGTGTGGGAGGTGCGTTTGAGTTTTAGCCGCGTGCATCTCTAGTTGCCTAATTGATCCTCACTTGGATGTCTTCAAGACATTTCAAAAACGACATGTCCATGTAGAGATGTTGACCTTATTCTTCCTCTCCAAACAGATCCTGCTTCATGCAGTTGCCCCACTGCTAGGTTTCTGTAACTTAGTAAGTGGCACTAATACCGTTAGTTGCTCTAGGCAGAAACCTACGCCTAATTTTCGATTTGTCTATTTCATATACTTTCCACATGAAATCTTTCATCTAATATATCTGCATTTTAGCTTTCTCTGATCTGCCACCCTCCTGGACCAGTCTGTCGTATTTTCTGGCCTGGACCTCTTTACGTCCAGTCTTACCTCCTTACAATCTGCTCCCCCTGTGGCAGAGAGGGTTAGCCTCAGCCTGAAGCCAGGTTATGTCAGGCCCAGGCTTAAAATCCTTCCTGCTTCTTGGTGCCCTTAAAACAAAGTCTGCACTTCTTGCCCAGGTTTGGGGGCCCCCGAGTGAGCTGCGCTTTCACCAATCTCTCCATCCTCATCCTGGGCAATCCCTCCTCAGCCTTCCAGGTGCACTGGTCTCTTTTCTTTAGGTGGCAGAGGACGTTCTCCTGCTTTGAGCAGTTACCCATTTTGTTCCCTCTACCTGGAAAAAAGGTCTCCCCCCACTTGTTCTTTTTAAATCCTATTCTTAGCCCCTAATCCTTGAGGATTTGGTTTCAGTGTTACCTCCACAGTGAGCTGTTACCCATCTTCACCCTAAGATTCGTCTTTTTAGGTCATGGTTTTAGTTCTTTATAGCCTTTAAAAATTTGCAGCTTACTTTGTGTGTCTGCTCTGCCCCCCACTTCCTCACCCCCAGGGGCCGTGTTTGTCTTATTTTTGTAACCCCTGTATCTAGCCCAGTGCCCGGGCCATTTATATGTGCAGAACACGTGCTTGTTAAAGCGGCAGTGATACATATGATTATCGTGTAGCGAGAGTGTCCTTTTGAGCCATGTTTATTATTTGTGGTTTTAAATTTATACTTGAGCTTTTTCCAGTTATGTGAGGGAGGTTACATAAAACACATGAAGATAGCATAAATTAAGAGGCAAAAAAAGATAAATTAGGTTAGAGACTTAAGAAATGGAGCCAGGACTGAGGCTACAAATGCACGCCATAAAGACATACACGTATGCTTTGCTATGGGTGGGCCGTTTGGCTCTGAGTTTTCTAGCAGCCAGTGAGAAAAGATAGTTACACAAGACCATGTGGTAAAAACAGAGCAGCACCCAGGAGAGCTACAACTGTTCTTTATGTTCAGACCAAACAGAAACTTCACCCGGGGTTGTTGTAAAGAGAGCAGTATATAACGTGATGGAGAGTGTCCCAGTAACCGACGTGGTAAGTTTCGTAGGAACAGTTGCTATAATGACCTTCAAGCATAGACTGCTCCTTGCATGCCAAGTACAATTTGGTTAAAGCTAACTTATGGGGCCCGTATGACAGGTCCAGGTTATATCTGTTGTATGTTAGATGAAGCTGCCCCTGTCATCTGTGCCACCTCCTGCTTCGAGAGGCTACCCTACCTGGGTGGGGTGGGAGAGATGCTGGCTTTAGCTTTCGTTAATCAGAACTTCCTCTCTGTCCTAACCAAATACAGCTAACTTTCACCATTGTACTGCTACTCTTCTTATTTCCAGCTGTTGAACACAGACTTCCAGTTTCGTTCCTTTGCAAATTCACCCATTTCTTTTTATCCTATACCTAGGTCTGGTGTATATTTCCTCTAGCAGCATCTCCTAGCTTAAAGGTTTTAAGACTCCTGGACAGTATACTTTGAGAATGGCCGAACGTTCTTTATCTTTGTATTTTAATGATGGTCTCAACTTTCTCTGCTATCTGCTGCACAGGTTTCTTCTGAATGTTTCACTCAGTCATTCTTTTGTGTCACTGGGGTCTTAAAGAGAATGGAGTTGAGAGACTGAGGTAATTTTCCTTAGCTCCATAGAAAAATTAAATTTCTTAACATTCTAAGCAGCCACCTCCGAGTAAGTCTGCTCAGAACAAACCTGAACTCCGAGGAGGAGAAACCTTTAATAGTTCTGTAATCCTGTGGGGGGGGGGGGGGGCAGGCAAAATTGCTGTAGGTTTTTGTGACTCTTCCTTGGTGTTTCCCATATATAGCTCAACGTGCAGCGGTCGTTTAACCTACTGATTGTCATCATAGAAGATAAGCAGAATTAAAAGACTTAGTTCAGCACCATGGTTGGGATACAATTCAGATGTTTCTCCTGCAGAATCGGCTCTCATACCACCAATTGGAGATGTTGTAATAGATTAGAGTGCTCAGGGTGCATCACGGCTGTCGCTGTTGGTGATAAGGCTTTTGTCACCGGAACTAGAGCCACTTATAGGAACAAAAGTTGTTGGTGACACTTGGTTTGGGCAGCTGGTTGTTTTAGTTGGCCTTGGGTTCTTTCCTTCAGCATTCTTTCTTACGATCCATCTCACTATTTTTATTTTGTATGTTTTACTAACCATCCTACTTCCATCATGAGTTTTTGCAAAGAAACCATGGGTGGTAAAGATGAGGTGTAAGAAAGTGTAAATGGTAGTCATGGTGATGATAGAGAAAGGCCTCTGCTTTTGAGCAAAACCTGGATGTAATTAAATGCTGGATTTGGTCAGAGAGGTTTAGGTTTTATAGCTACAAGCTATTGTTATTTATTAAAATTCTTGCAGAAAAATAACTTTCATTGTAAATCTGAAACTTTATAGATCGTAAATCCTTTTTCCCTATAGGAACAGTTATTTTTATGACATAGTTGTTGATTTCACAAGACTTTTTAGAAATGCAAGCATTATGTAACAGCAGAAGAGATTGTGCTTGTAAAATGTTTCTGGATGGTGCCAAATAAGCATGTAACAAATTATATCAATTTTGGTTGCATTCAGAAATATTCTTATTGACTTTGTTTTTAGTAATAATTGTAAGTAATATGCATTGAATGCTTTCTATGTGTTAAGCAACGTATATTATTTTCTTTAACCCTCTCAACCATCTTATGAGGAGCAAGTTATTTTTATCCTCATTTTATAGTTAATTTAGCCTTAGGTTTCAGTAACTTGCTCAAAGTCACACAGCTTAAAAGTGGTACAGTTGCAGTGGTGTCGTGTTTCCAATTAATTTGACTGTTCATTCTTTACTCATTTTCAGTAGAGTTTTGTTCCTGTATCAGTTATTGCTGCGTAACGGAACACCCTAAAACTTAGTGGCTTTAAACAGTAGGTATTTTCTGGCTCACCATCTGTGGGTTTGCAGTTTGGGCAGGGCTCAGCAGGTGTGATTTGGTTCTTTCCTTGTGGTAGTGGCTTGGGTAGCTTAGCTTGGGCTGGGGAATCTAAGATGGGCTCTTGCCAGCTGAGGTGCCTCAGTTTCCCCAGTGACCTCTAGCACATGCACCCTCATCATTGAGTAGTTTAGACTCAGCTTCTCTGTGTGGCCCTGCAGATGTTCCAGGAACACAGGGGTGGAAGCAAGCAGAGGGGGAAGCTGTTGAGGCGTAGGCTGCTGAAGCAAGTGCTGGCACGGGTCAGTCACTTCACTGCATTCTGTTGATCAAAAATCAAGTCACAGGGCCAGCCCCATTTCAGGAAAGGGTGACCCTTGTGGCAGGAGGAGTGGCCTCCACACAGGGATTTGGGGGAGGGGATTTTTGGCATCCATTATTGCAGACGAGCTACCATGGTTTTCTTCACTAGAGGTCTGTAAGTATCACCCTCTGAAACATAATCTTTATTCACTTGCCACCTGTTTTCTCTCGCCTGACTTCTAGTCTCATTGGGTTACTCTGATTCTTCAAGCAGCTACTCCAGCCACTTTTTTTTTTAACTATATCTTTTAATTTTGTATATACAGCAGTTTAGAGTTCTTGGCTTCACGTTCTAGCCCTGTTATACCCACATTCATCCACCTACAATCCTGTGTGAATAAAGACTGTCCTCATGTCCATGACAAAAGGCCATCATGCTACATTTTCTCCTTCCCATCCTTTTGAATGTTGTACAAGCTTAGCTCTTCTCTTGCTTGAGTGCATTCATCTCTGTGTTATCCCCAGACCAGCACCCTTCCAACTATCTCACTCTTGCCAGTGAGGCCAACATTTCCCTTGATCATTAAAACTTCTGTATTGGAGTATCAGTCCCTTTCTATCTTCCCATCATCCTTTCTTCTACTTAAGGCAGCACATAATCACCTCTTCCCCTCACCACTCACATTCAGGTTTGTATCAGCTCATCCCTCACTTAACACATCCGTTCAGAGTCCTTGCCCTCCCTACCTTCCCTCTTCCTACTCCACTGTGTTCTTTCCATGGCAGCCAGTGTCAGGAAATGCTACTCGTGTGACCCACATTCTACTGCTTCCCTCCTCAAGGACCCCCTCCTTCCCAATAGCTATTTTTGATTGCAGTGTACTTGAACTGCTTTCCCTAGTGGCTGACAATAGCTACAGCTTGCTTCCCCCAAACTTAGCCATATTTAAAAAAGAATTTTCCTCTGATATAATCATTAACATATCTTATGCAACTGCCCTCAGCAGATCACTGCTCAAGGGCAAATTGTGAAGTAGCCTTGAATACTGGTCTTAGGTTTAGATTTATTTTGATGAGTTTCTGAAATGTCTTACACAGCAGGGTGCTGGGAAGATTATGGGGTGGCGGGGTGGTTGGTAGTACATAGATGCTTTACCGAGGAAGAAACTGGCACATCTGCATCAGGGCAGCATCCCCATAGGGGTGGTTAGGCTGTGCTATAGTGTGGAGCCAGGGCTGCACACAGGCACGTCGCTGTGAGGCTAGTCTTAAGGAAAATTACAGACAAGGCTAGTCTTAAGGAAAATTACAAACAAGGCTGAGAGCATCTTCCACTTCCCTCAGAATCATCCTTTCTGTCCCTCCGCACACCTCCTCCCTTCAAAAATTTGTTGATTTCCTTGGGTTCTTATTGCCTGCCCCCTTTGAAGAGAAAAAGTATTCATTACCATTTATAGATGGAGTGAAAGTCATCCCTATAATGTGTCCATTTCTTTATTTCTAGTTGTGGGGTAAAAATCAATACTGTGATCATCATCATCATCATTAAAACTGTACTTTGGAGTCGAATTCTTGATATTCTCACAAGCAGTGTGGACAACCAAAGCTACAGGCTGAGCCCCCCCAGTCTTGGGGTTTGTTCATATGAAACTTAACCCCACAAAGGATAGATCAAGTCTACTTAAAATTTAGACCTAAGAGTCACCCCCAAGAGAGCCTCTTTTGTTGCTCAGATGTGGCCTCTCCCTCAAGCCAACATGACAAGCAGTCTCGCCACCCTCCCCCTCTCTGCGTGGGACATGACTCCCAGGGGTGTGGACCTTCCTGGCAACTTGGGACAGAGATCCTGGAATGAGCTGAGACTCAGCATCAGGGGACTGAGAAAAACCCTAGAATGAGCTGAGAATTAACATCAAGGGATTGAGAGAACCTTCTCGACCAAAAGGGGGAAGAGTGAAATGAGACTAAGTGTCAATGGCTAAGAGATTCCAAACAGAGTCGAGAGGTTATCCTGGAGGTTATTCTTACGCATTAAGTAGATATCACCTTGTTGTTCAAGATGTAGTGGAGAGGCTGGAGGGAACTGCCTGAAAATGTAGAGCTGTGTTCCAGTAGCCATGTTTCTTGATGATGATTGAACAATGATATAGCTTTCACAATGTGACTCTGTGATTATGAAAACCTTGTGTCTGATGCTCCTTTTATCTTCCATATCAACAAAAGAGTAGAACATATGGAATAAAAATAAATAATAGGAGGAACAAACATTAAAATAAATTTAGTTTGAAATGCTAGTGGTAAATGAAAGCAAGGGGTAAAGGGCATGGTATGTATAACTTTTTTTTCTCTATTATCGTTTTATTTCTTTTTCTGTTGTCTTTTTATTTCTTTTTCTAAATCAATGCAAATGTTCTAAGAAATGATGAATATGCAACTATGTGATATTAAGAATTACTGATTATATATGTAGAATGGAATGATATCTTATTGTTTGTTTGTTGTTAATTTTTTTTTATTTAATAAAAAAAAAAAACAGTACTTCGGGATCGTGCCCTTAGAAAGGAATGCACCTTTCACTTCCCAGTCACTGGAATCGCAAAGAAAGCACAGGCTGAATATGGAAGCAGCAGTGGGCTCGGCAGCCTGGGCCGTTCACACGCAGGTTGGTCCTGGTCTAGTCTGAGTTCCCGTGGGTCTGTGCCCCTGGTCGATGGACTTCTTGAGGTGGTGTTTTCAGCTGAGGTGCGGCCCGGCTGGGTGAGGGTGGGTCAGATCCAGATCTCTGCAGGCCTCGTAAGGAGCCGGAATCCGGAAGAGCAGACGCGAGAAAGGAGACTACGTTTCCGGGTGAGGGAAGGCGGAGGTGAGACTTGGCGGTGGTGAGACGTCCCCGAGGATCTGCCCATAGCCCCAGAGTGCCACGGGGAGAAAACAAGTCCTGCAGTTATCCTAATGTTGTACTGGTAGCCTGTGAAGCCATGAGCTAATTAATTCCCCAAGTTTGAGCCAACCTACTGTGTGGCATTTCTGATGGCAACTCGGGCACCCAGAAATACCTATCTTACTTTAGTCATTATTAATTTGACTTTGTTGTAGTAACCAAATAGACATTCAAGCCGACATAACAGTGATAAAAATGACACTGGTTGCCACGTTTTGAATGCCTGTCCCCTGCTGCACCTGTGCCTGGTGTGTTGTACCCAGTAACCGCTTCACCTGAGGAGCCGGAATCTTGGCTTGGCCAGTGAACTTGCTGTTGGCCCCACAACCTGGATGTGGGCTTGAAGGTGGGCCTCCATCCACAGCTACCAGACACTGGCTCGGGTTCTCCTCACTGCACCTCCCTGACTTCCATGCCCCGCATCCCCCTCGGAAGTGCGTGCAGAAGCTCGTGGAGGCTGATGGTTTCCTACCCTTCGTGACTGGGGGGACGGGGCGCTCCACGAGGTTGTGGGCTCTCCTCCTGTCAGACCTCTGGGAGGAAGAACCTCATGGAGGCCTGGGTTTGAAAGCTGCTTTCAAACCTATGAGCTCCCAGGCCTGCACACGCGCCCTGTGGGGTGATATCCCTTTGTCCCCAAATCTCCCCTCCTCAACTCTGATGTGTCCTCTCGTCTGCAGGGTGCAGTCTCCCGTGCAATTGTCACAGGCAGGGTCATTTATTTATTCAAAGTTGGAACTTTCAGAGAACAAGAATCTGCTGGTCAGAAATCTCTTGCTCTTCAGGGAAGGGAAGATGAGATGGGGCCTGGGAGTCAGGAGCACGTTGGGCAAAGGCAGTCCTCTGGAGACAGGGATGTGGCAAGGATGGAAACTTGTTTGGGTCCTGTTCAAGACCTTTGTCTTTTAATGTTTATACACGTTATCTGTGAGTGTGGGGGAGGGGAGGGGCAGAGGGATGGAGGGGGATATGGATGACATTACCCTGAGAAATAAAGCTAGGAAATTAGTAACTAGCAAGGTAATACTTAATCTTTATAAATGGCTTATCATGCTTGCAAAACCACCACTGAGCACAGTGACTGCAGTATTTACCTCTTATAATGTGCTCAGTAAACTAACTGGATACATTGTACACATTGCTAAGCCCTTCAGTCCATGTCTGGAAATTTATCATGAAGGAATTATTAAGGATGTGCAAGAAGTTTTTAACTGTAAGGCTATTTCATCACAGTTTTGATTTTAAAATAAACATTTGAAAACAGAGCCTGAATGTGCAATACTAGGGAGGGGGCAGATGTATAATTTAAGGTATAACCATACAATGGAATATGGAATGACGATCTTTTGACGTAAAAGGGTGGTCGCATATTACATGAAAAAAAGCAGGTTTTATAAGTGGAGTGTGAATCAATTTCTGTAAATAAATGTGTAATAGTGTAACATCTAAATTTTTATCTAGTTTTAAAGAAGCGTTTAAGTGACTGTATGAGTTCGTAGCTCTGTCTTCTGAGTAGAGGGACTGTTAGTACTTAGTCCCTTTTGTTCTGCTTTTCTGTTGTGTTGGTTATCCTCTGCGCCTCCAGATCGTGCTCCATTCTTTTCCGTCCTGTTTTGTGTCCTGGGTCCTGGGTATGTGGAATGAGTCAGCTGCCTTCTGTTGGGTTCAACCAGTGACAAGCCCCAGCGTAGATGAGAGGGAGGAAGAGAGAGGGGTTGGCATGTTGACCCTGCAGCTTCCTTCCCGCAATGCTGTGGGCTGGAACTGGCCATGTCTGTACAAAGGACTGGCTGCTGCTGTGGCCACATTTGCTGGCTTATGTCACCTGCCTGGGCCCTCATAGAGAATGCCATTGGCTTTCTCGAGCACGGAAGGAACATTTGTCTGTGGGCCATTAGAATAGTGGTACTTTTGTTCTCCCTTGAGAGACTCTCCTCTACAGGAGTCTGGGGCATTCGTTCCCTGTTCCTTTGGCATCACCCTCGGCGGCGTAGGGCGCCCTCTATGGTGTCTGCCCATTGTGTATCCTACGCGTGTTGGGGAACAGATGGATTAGTTTTGGCCCCCATGGTGTTTCCACTCAATTAAAGCCGAGTTCCTTAGCTGACAGTAATAGCCACAAAGTAAACAGATGTTCACTAGCCCCATTTGTTCTGCTTCCTGGTGAGCAAAACACTCTTCAGTGGGAAACACTTAACCAGGAAGAGCCTGGCTTGGGATGTATAAATTATCTCAGATCTATAAACATTGTTGCTGGTGAGTGTAATGCTTTTATTTTGCCTTCAGAAGAAAATCTCATATTCTCCTGTTGCCTGTATGTCATGAAGTGATACCCAAAGATTTCTATGAGCATTGAGGTGTTGCATTTGGTGTCATAAAATATGAGCATAGCCATAAAAGTTAGTGGTTAAAATGACTTGATATGGTGTAATTGTAAAAACCTTGGGACTGACACTCCCTTTGTTCAGTGTATGGGTAGCTGAGTAATAAAACAGACATGCATGAAAAAAAAATAGGTAGTGAATATAGGGGAAAAATACCCCTATGTAAACTACCAACAGTACTTATATTATTACCTTAATCTTTCGTCATTTGTAACAAATGCAATTATTGTTAACACTTTTTTTGTAATTCTGTTTTTTATCAATCGTAGCAAATTTTCCACACCAGTGCAAGTGTTGGTGGTGTGGTGGTGTTCGGGAATACTGTATTTTTTACATACTTGTTCTGTAGACCCATAACTTCTCTAATAAAAATGTTTTTAATTTAAAAAAAAAGTGATTGGCTCTTTTCAAAATTTTCACAATAGACTGCTTCATCTGGTAAGTTCAATGGTGATTTTTCCAACACTCATTTTTTAAAAATGGGGTTATTCCTGTGGATTTTTCCTTCCCCTACAATGAGCAGCCACCTAGTCTGGTGTTTTAGTAGCTATTCACCACTGGGGCCTTGAACGCTTGTAAAAAGAGCAGACATCAGCACATCTTCTGTACCATAACCAATAAAATAAGGTTTAAAATGCTGAAGGGGGAACATCCTCTGTCTCCTGAGGATAGTTAGGAACGTGTGAGTGGATTTTCGCCTGTGTCCTGAGTGAGCTGCCATCTCCGGGGGAGGGGACTGGTGGACTGGGGCGCAGGCAAGGGCCCCTTGGAGTAGAGTAGGCTTTCGTGGTTACACGTGCATGGAGAGGGGAGTGCCAGCTCACACACGCATCTGCTCTGGCCTCTCTGTGCATGACTTATGCAAACAATGAGCTCATAAGGAGAAAGCTACAGTGGAACCTTATTTGAAGTAAAGGCTGCCTTTCAGCTACTGAGCTTACGCAAGCAAGTGCATTCCTTAAGAGGAAGCCAAAGGGAGGCTTTTTAATAAGGCTGGCTACCTTCCACCTCGGTTTCAGTCTTTCACTTTGCTTCTGCTTCAGCTCACACCTTAAATGTTGGAGTTTTTCAGATCAGTAGCGAGTTCGTGAGTTTTAAGTAGGAGAGGATACTTAATCCAGGAAGGGTGGGGGAGTGGACGTGACTAGGGGGTTTCTGTGGAAGCTGTGTTTGCATAGAACATGGATTCTTGGTTCCGTGGGCTGTGTCTGTTCAGAAAGATTTTGGAAGGGGTTGTTAATATGCAGGGTTCTGAGTATGGGTTTTTCTCCTTTTAGTGTATTTTCCCTCCCTCATAACACCCTCCCCAACACACATTGACCCCTCTATTCCCATTTAGTTTTTGTCTCAACTGCCAAATGCATATGGAAAGTAGTTTCTTGTCTCCAAAGCTTCAGGTGATGGTTTGTGGTCACCCGCTGTCCCTCTGCAGGCCCCACAGACCTATCCAGAGCAGAGCTCGCTTCTCCTGCCTCCGTTCCCCACCCCTACCCCCTGGGTTCTAGATCTTGCCTTGCAGCTTCACCAGCTTCCTAGTCTGCCAAACTGGAAATCATGGGGGTTAGCCATTTTTTCTGCCCCACCTTTCAGTATTCTCATTTCCACTCAGATGATCAAGTGCTGTCGCTTCTGCTTCAGGAGAGGCTTTTTTGTCCACCTGCTTCACTTCTCAGCTCATCATCTCTTGCTATAATAAGGCTCTGACAGTCTTTTGAGAGAACCAACCTGACCACATCCAGCCCCTGCACCCCCCCCCCCCCCAGTTGCACAGAGACGCCCCTTAGTGCAGCCTGCCTGGCGCCACCCCTGTCTCTTCCCACTGGCCAAATCCCATCCACGCTGAACTCGTAAGTGAAGAATGTGTCACCTGAATTAAAAGACTTTTGAGTATGAAAAGGATACTGTTAATAATTAATAGTTCTGCCAATATAATAGGCACACTCTGGGACTAACTCAGGCAGATAAGGACATAGGTTCCCTTGTTATTCTCTCTTCCCTTGGAATGCCCTCCTCACTTTTTTTTTTTTTTCTGCATGGGCAGGCACCGGGAATCGAACTTGGGTCTCTGGCATGGCAGGCGAGAACTCTGCCACGGAGCCACCATGGCCTGCCCACCCTCCTCACTCTTACAATAAAATCCCACCCATTCTCCTTAAAGTTCAGCTCAGATGTCACGTGCTCTGTGCTTCCTTCCGTAACCACTCCAGGGAAATAGAATCGTCTTTTTTTTCTTCGAAGCTGACATTGCTTTTGCATACTTTATTAAAGCGCATAGCTGATCTGCCTTTTACCTAAGGGTCTTTCACCCCCAGCACATGACAGTAGGAACAATATCTTGTCCTTCACCCTTGCACCTGTGCCTGGCATGTGGGGAATGCTCAGTTAAGCCTTTGCTTGAAGTCATGCATTCATTCGTTGGTCTTTAAATCAAGCACATCGAACCTGGTACTAGTCTCGAGGTTTTGTTTTGCTGTTCTGTACCTTTACGTAGGGATAGAGATTTAGGGTGTACAGGGCATTTTCTAAGTGACCAGTCTAATTACTTCAAACTCGCCTTGGGCTTTTGCATTTACTCTGTCTGCCGGGACTCCTTCCACTCACCTGGCTCACTTTGGGACCTGGCTCAAATGTCACGCCTTTCCTGAACCTGTTGCTAAACTAAGCCCCCGGTTTATACATCCTCATAAAGTCTACTGCATGCAGTTGTCACATTTTGCTATTAAGTATTTGGGTGATTTTCTTACATGTAATGTTTTTTGCCCTGCTAGACTTACTAGCACAACAAAGAAGGAAACCTGTTTGTTCCGTTCACCTTAGTTCCACAGTGGCTGGCACTGAGGCACTCAGTCGGCATTCAGGGAATGGATGGAGTCCTGGCCCCACTTCTCAAATTATGGAAATGAAAACTCAAAGAATTTAAATGTCTTGCATCAGGTCAGACAATTCTGAATTGAGGACTGAAATTTTCATTTACTCCACAAGCGTTTGTTGAGCTCACCCTCCAGGTTGTCACTGTGTACGTTTGACCCTGAGATCCTTCACCCCCAACCCAAATGCTTTTGGACAAAGTATTCTAACATTTTCAGTACGTTATTATAAACATTCTCAACCACACAAATCACCAAAGTCCTTTCGAGCTAGACCAAAAATATTTGCTGTGTGAATTTGGTCTACAGTCTGCAGGTCCATAGAGACGCATGTTAGATGGCCAAGATATTTTCTTAAGTTGCAAAATTTTCCAGATGAATTCCACGGTGGGAGTGTGTGAGTAGTATATTGCTGGAACATCTCCAGGGAAAATAGCTTTGGTCAAGGGGGAAAAATACACATTAAAAAAAAAAATCCCACTCCACTATCATTGCGTATTCACAGGAGGAAATAGTTTACAAAGATTGTGTTTGTTTATACATTTTTCTTTAGTCCTTCAGCCTACCAGGTATTGGGATGTCTGGGGAAACAAACAAAAAAAGAGCCTTTGTAAATCTGTGGTTGACCTTTTGGCCGTGGAGTCTTAAAGCTCTTCCAATGAGAGAGAATAGTTCCAGCTGACAATTTCCGTGAATCTAGTTTTCTAAGCACTTTAAGAGGAATATTTGGATTAGTTCATCTTTGAAAAGCAAATTTGTTGAGTTTTCATTTATTACTTCTAGAGGCGGAAAATGGTGACAGAGTCTTTGACTCGGGCAGACCTTACTATATGTGAATTTTCCTATGGAAGGAAGCAGTAAAATGAGCACAGTTAGAAATGTCAAAGCTAGCAACTTGTACTGTATCAGTATAGTGTGGTTCAAATGGTTTGTATATACCAGATGCTTTATGTTAGGGTCAAAAAGGACTTTGTCCTCTGCACGAGCATACCCAGAATATTACAGGAGTAGTAATCTGAAAAGAGGGTAATCTAGAAAGTGGAATACAAAGAGACTCCTCTCTTCCCTTGTAGGCAAGACTGATGTGTACAATGTGAAGATTTGGGTTCTAGAAGAAGTCAAAGTCTCTCCTTAAGGTCATTTAACTTATTTTAACTCCTATTCGACTGAATATTCATTTGCTTCCTGTCTACACTTAACGCTTTTTGTGTTTGAAAAGTTTCATTTCTGGGCAGGACTACAGCTAGAATTTACAATGCTTTTGTTTGAATTGGCAAAAGATGCCCCTTTCTCTAGACTGATGCACAGTGGAGTGTAGGCTGGACTTCTGTCCCCAATGACCCCCTTAGTTGAGTGTCCGTTTGAAGTGCGTGGCCACACATCTGTACACAGAGGTCCTGAGCCCAGGGTAGGCAGCTGAAGTGGATGTCTGCTCTAACGAACTTATGCATCATCTGCTACCTGGCTTTACGTATGGAACTAAAGAGTGAAGAAAATGTTCAGTAGGGAGGTGCTAGGGATAATGGAACTCTGTTCTGGAAGCTTAGAGCTGGGAAGGCCCTCTGAGCTCTGCTTCAACAGATGGGGAAACTGTGGTCCAGAGAGGTTTCATCCATGTGTTTGATCATGCGTCTTGCTGCTGGCAGAGGGAAAGGTTTCTGACTCAGACCACTCAGGCTGGACTTCCTGTTTCCTCTCTCTACAAACTATGCGACTGTGTGTTAGTGGGAACTGTGGCAAAGCCCAGCTGTGGCAAAGCCCTGGTACTCAGACTCTGAAAGTCCTAGAATGCGGCCAGGTACATTTGTGGCATGCTTTTCCTTTCTGGTTACATGCTAGTTGGACTTAATGAATTTTGTTTCATGGCATTTTCTCTCTCTCATTTTGGCATGCAGTGAATAAAAATGGCCTAAAAATGCAACCAGATCACTTCTTAAACTCTTGGAGATGTTGGGAGTAATTTCCACCTGTTCATTTCTCCCTTTTGGTGCCCGAGAGAAGGAGCACTTCTAAGAATTAGTTGTTGGAAAGCCATGTAAGAAATCTGTCTGGTTGGAACTAAGTATGTCTACTGGCTTCTCATATTCAAAGCTTGTTCCTGTAAAGAAAGCATGTAAACTCTTTTAATTTAATGTATTAAGAGTGTTTATGGAATGTGTTCCAACTTCAGTGTGGGAGGCTCTATTTCCTTATAAAAATTTCTCCAGTAACATAATCCTCAGGATTTACATGGAACTTTTCTCCAGGGAGATCAGAGGCCACTGTAGTCATTGTTTCATAACTCCTAGCAACTGTGGTGTGCCAGGCACAGGAACATGTGGCGTGTATGAGCTTGGATTGCTTTCCTTTTCCATTTTTGAAGATGTTTGTTTGTGGGGATGAAGGCACTGATGTGGTGTTGATGGAGATATAAATTGGTTGAACTTTTCTGTTTATACAGCCCTGAGTAGCACGTGCCAGTTCATGAAAAATAATTACTTGCAATAAAGGCTAGATAGTACCAGGTAACGATTATTGGGTACTTACTGTGTGCCAGTCCCATCATATGCTCTGTACATCCTAACTCATTTAATTGTCGCGATGGCCATATGAGATAAGTATTATTATCTGCATTTTACAGATGATTAAACTGAGGCAAAGAAGTACCCTGCCCAAGGTCAAACAGCTAAAGTGTCATAGTCGTTTCAAAATTGTACCGTCTGCTCTTTGATGTACTGCCTCCGAAAGCTATAATACGGCTTCCTTACAAGCAAAATTGTAAGGGACCTGTAACTTATCTGTTGTTGTTTCTTACTTTACACATTTTTTTTAAAAGCAGATAATGTGGTTAAGCCTTAAGATTAGTGTTGTCGAGTCTTAATGATCAACCTGAAGAATCAATGAACGCAGGCTTCTTTGTTCATCAAAGGCGCAGGATTCCAGGCAATTGGTTTACATGTGGGTGAAGAAATCTGCAGCTTCCCCCACATGCATGCAAACCTGGTTTGGGTCTTACTCCCTGGCTGCCTTGCTGGGTCACTGGCTAAATTGGAACCAATTTGTGTTGCAGAATACAAATGTGACTAGTGGCTTTAAGCATAATCTCAACTGTGTAGAGGACTTCTAGAGATAATGGAATCACAGTAGGATTTCAGTCTGTGAAAGACCTGGGGTAGAGATGCCCAGGAAACAGTCTATGAAGGCAGTAAACTGTTTCGGAGATACCAGGTTCATCTTCCCAGTTTTAATAGCTCTTTCTGCTTTTTGGAATGACCTCTTTGGGGTTAGTTAATGGCAACTGACTAGTAGCTGCTGAGTGCTGCTGCTTCCTGAGAGAGAGGCTTCTGGCCTTCGGTACATGCTGTAACCACAGTTTATGTTCACACAACTCTAAACTAATACTGTACCCAGAGCAGTTTCTGTAGCATAGAGGACCTGTGAAATCAGCACTGGGTGTATACGGAGCTTGGTTCTTTAGGCAAAATAATAAGCTTTTGTGTTTAACTCCATCATTAAAAGGCTAACCTCTTAAAATATATTAATTGGTTGAACAAGTGACTACTGGATGCACGTGCAAATAATTAGGCCTCAGCTGCCATTCCTAACCATCAAGAACTGAAACTAATGATCCAGAGCTCATGTTCTGGGAGCCCAGTTCTTACGTTTTTCCTTTAAAGCCAATTTAAAGTGGTGCTTCTCTGGAAGACAAATTCGCCTCCTTCCATTTTAAAATATATTGCAAACTAGCAATTATAAATATCAAAAAAAAAATAATTTAGCATTCAAGTAGTTGTTCTCCTTAGATTTAAAAAACTCCTTCAAACATTTTACAGTCAAATAAGCACAACCATAAATTTCTTGTAGGTTTTTTCTCTACTGTTTATAAATAATTCAAAATATACTTGGCTTTTTTTAATTGCAAAATTATTATAAAATTTTAATCAGTTATTGTGCCCTCGGAAATCCAAACCCATCCTATTTAAATGAGCACCGTTCTGTCTGATTCATCTTAAATGGACCTGCTCCCTGAAAATCTAGCCGTCGAATTCTAGTACACGTGTTCACTTCCTTGCCAACGGTCATCAGTCATTTTGAAAGACGCAAAAGTAGAAGTTAAATTTAAGAGATCACATCTTCCTTCCCTTTCCCTCCCCACTGCCCCCTTTTGTAATCATGCTCATTCCATTCGTAGTAGAGTGCAAACATTTGGAATCAGTCCCCAGGACAGATTATTTACAGGTTTGTGCAAGCCTCTCAGACTTGAAACCAGGCTTTATGAAAAGCGAACGTGATGTTCCTTTGCTCCCTGAGTGATGCTGCATTTATTTCCAGCATATTCAAGTGCGGCTTGCATGAGTGGCCATCCTTTGGAGTCTGGGTGCAGCAAATATATACAAATGGAGACAGGCTGTGGCTAACTGCTGGTGTTGGTGAGAGCTCCGGAGCCCTGCCTGCCTTTTGTGGAATGCATGGGTTGAATCCAGCTGCCTCCTGTTTTTTTTATTTTATTTATTTTGCTATAATTAATTTTTTAAACTTTTCTTTATTGTGTAGTATAACATATACAAAGCAAAGAAATAAAAAAGCAATAGTTTTCAAAGCACTCTTCAGCAGGTAGTTACAGGAGAGATCCCAGAGTTTGTCAGGGGCTACCATACAATCCTCTATATTTTTTCTTCTAGCTGCTCCAGAATATATGGCTCCTGTTTTTTTAAATAAAGTTTTATTGGAACACAACCATGCCCACTCCTTTACATGACTATGTCTATGGACTGCTTTCCCACTGCACTGGCAGGAGTGAATAGTTGTGATGGAAACGTCTAGCTTGCAAGCTGCTGGACTGTGATGTACCCGAAACAGAATGGCTTTTAAAAAGGGGATTTTATTAAGTTGCAAGTTCACAGTTCTAAGGCCATGACAATGTCTGGATTAAGGCAAGGCTATGAAAATGTCCAAATTAAGGCACCAGCAAGAGGTTACCTTTACTCAAGAAAGGCCGAGGAAGTTTGCAGTTTCTCTTTCAGCTGGAAGGGCACGTGGCAAAGTCTGCTAGCTTTCCTTCTTCATCTCCAGAAGTCTCTGGCTGTGTGGGCTCTAAAACTTTTCCCCAAATGGTTCCCTCTTAAAGGGCTCCAGTAAGCAATCACACCTTGAATGGGTGGAGACATATCTCCATGGAAACCATTTAATCAAAAGTTACCACCCACAATTGGATTGGTCACATCTCCATGGGAACAATCAAAAAGCTCCCACCCTGCAGTATTGAATAAGAATTAAAGGACATGGCTTTTCTGAGGTACACAAGAGATTCAGACTGGCACAGTAAACCATATAGTTTCTAGGCTTTTCAATGTAAATATCTGGCCCTTGAGTGAAAATTTGCCAACAGAAGCTCTAAGCAGATTTATTTTAGCAAGATGTTGATATCTGTCTCGTTGTGGCACTTGTGTTCTTTCTGCTTACTGGCTCAACCTTTATTCACTTGATTCACTTGTGTGGCTCCCAATGGGTAAAGTGTCAGGAGAATGTTTTGTTCAGGCCCACATCACTAGTCCTCATGACTTTTTTCTTTCTGGTGAAAGAGGGGATGAGGAGTGAAGTGGGTAGAACAGTCAGATGCTGCTTCCTGTTTAGAGAGTTTTAAGTAAAAGTACCCTTAGAGTGGTGCTGATGTCAAACTCTAAGAACTGAAATTCTCTTCCTCAACTGGAAGAAACCTTTTTCTCCCTTGGTTCTGAGTCCAAGTGGGGACTTTGGAGTTATGGCTCGCGATGCCAACTGCTGCTTCTCCTCTGTCTTCCTTTTCCTTCTCTTACTTAGGCTGTTGTTGTAAAATGTTATTTTTATAAACTCAAGCTCTTGTTAGAGGGTTATGGAATTTTATTCTGTGATATATAGATTTCACATTTGCCAAAAGGAGTTGTCTTAAGTTGTATGCTAACTTTACTGATCATGGAAACAAAGGATGCTGAGAGAGCCCAAAGAAAGCATCTAGTTGTCCTTGGGACTCAGGCTGGAACCCTGCCTAAATGATAGAAGGAGGCCCATCTCTGGTTCAACAGTGTAATTCAGCTGGGTTTTTCAAACTTCGCACACCCATTTGTAATGTGAGAAGATGGCATTTTCCTTAATTCCAAGGGCCGAGGCTTTTAGGAAAAGTAACATTAACTGATCACACTGGGTTTTTACTTAATGCATTTCCCTGTAGCTGAAGTTTACATGAACTGCAAGATTGGGGCTTGTTCTAGTTTGCTAGCTGCCGGAATGCAACACACCAGAGACGGATTGGCTTTTAAATAAAAGGGGATTTATTTTGTTGGTTCTTCAGAAGAAAGGCAGCTAACTTTCCACTGAGGCTCTTTTCTTACGTGGAAGGCACAGAATGGTCTCTGCTGGTCTTCTCTCCAGGCCCCTGGGTTCCAACAACTTTCTCCGGGGTGACTTCTTCTGCATCTCCAAAGGCCTGGGCTGAGCTGCTATTGCTGAGATGAGGAATGCCGAGCTGCTAGTAGTGCTACGTTGCAATCTCTCATTTAAGCACAAGCCAATTAAGTTAAATGTCACTCATTGCAGCAGACACGCCTCCTAGCCGACTGCAGATGTAATTAGCAACAGATGAGATTCACCTACCATTGGCTCATGTCCACAGCAACAGAACTAGGTGCTTTCACCTGGCCAAGTTGACAACTAAATCTAACTACCACAGGGCTCTAGGCCTGGGTCTTGATTCTTGAAGGCACCTGGTGATGTCTCCAGCTCTACTATTCTGTAAACTGTACACTCTCCTTTCCTTTTCCCTGAGGGTCTTGCCTAGGAAAAAAATACTGTTTTTAGAGTTGCAGAAGATTAATTCAGTCCCTGTAAATCACTCTCCATCTCTAGGAAAAATCCTTGCCAAGGTATGCAGAACCAAAGCTAGCACGTTCTTTGAATCTCAGAAAAAAATTAACAACACAAAAAAATTTCAGTTTAATTCCAGGAATGACAGCCAGCCTAATCACTTACAGGGAAAGAACCAGCATTTAGCTTGCACGCTTGATAAAAGCTTGTCTTGAAAAAGTTGCTGGAGTTTTCACTCAAAGATACCTGCCTTTGTTTCAGCACCAAGGTTGGATGTACACTCAGTTTTGAGAACACCTGTGGGAAACCCCCTGACCTGTAGCTTCTGTCCCTAAATTTGCTTCATTATCTAAAGGTGAACTTCTTAAGCTGCCTTTTTGGTTTGCTAAAGCTGATGAAATGCGGTATACCAGAATGGGTTGGGTTTTACAATAGGGGTTTATTAACTTACAGGCTTACTGTTATTAGGTTGTGAAAAATGTTCAAATTAAGGCATCACCAGGACAATACCTTCTCTGAAGATGGCTTCTGGCGAGTTTGGGCTCCGATGTCAGAGAGCGAAGCACTTGGGGATGTCTGCTGGTTCTTCTCTCCCGGATTTCATTGCTTCCAGCTTCTGGCTTCTGTGAATTCCTCTCAGCTTCTCAGGGGCTTTTTCTGTAAATGTCTATGTCTCTTTCTGTCTTTTTTTAACCTCTTATAAAGGATTCCAGTAAGGGGATTAAGATACCACCCCCTTGAAAGGGGTGGGGTCACATCTCAATTGAAATAACCTAATCAAAAGGTCCCACCCACAACAGATCTGTACCCGCACGAATGGATTAACTTAAGACCATACTTTTCTGGGGTCTATAAAACTTCAGGTTATCATACAGCCTGACATTTTCCTGGGAACATGCTATAATTGATGGGGTTCTAGGTCCTTTTCTTACTATTGCCTGGGATTGGCTGCCTCTCCAAAGCCTAAAGAGAAAGGAAATAGGGTAAAAAGTCATCACAATTTTAGATGAAGTTAAAAAAAAAAATCCCACCTATATATACATTTACTAGCTGGCCATGGTCTGTAAACAATCTGTTCTTTGTAAACTCTTGGAGAATGCACCTTGTCCTTTCTAGTGGCTGTAGTTTCCCAGCCTTCTCTCTCAAGATTCTGTTGCCACTCAAAGAAGAGAAGCTTTGTTTCTTTATAATTCATCTGTTCTTGCTACTTCTTGACCACCACAGATGATTTCCAATTTCAAAGTCACTGTCCCAGGTGTCGGTTGGGGGTGAGATGGGAAGTATGCTTTCTGTTAGGACCCGCAGGGCAGTGGGGCGAGGACCTCATAACAGATAAAGATGCTTAGGAACCAAAAGAGAAGGCTGGACCATACAAGGCTGGAATATAGAAGCAGAGAATGGGTTGGCAGGAGAAACGTGGTTCTGGAACGTTGGGTGAGCTTTCCCAGGGCATCAGTAATGCATTTGCATTCAAATTCCAGCTGGGATAATAACTTCGGAGGAAATTGCACTTCGTGTAAGCTGCTGCTGAAATTTTCTCTGAAATGATTATCCCTTACACTAAAAGGATTATGCTCCTTTTAATGTGTCGGAGACTTTCTAAACCCTATCACGCTAGGAGGTTTCCCATGGAATGTCGAAAGCTGAAGGGAGCAGTTAAATATTATTCACATGTAAGCATCTGATGGTGGGGGAAGGAATCGGACTCTCCCTGCAGAGGTTTTGGAAGCTTTGTTACTCTTTGAGTGGAGAGCTGGGCCTCTGCTCTGCGGCCGGCCGTGGGAAGCTTTGCCTCCCCCCGCCACTTAAGTGTGGGCCTCAAGGCAGAGGTGGAAACGAGCCCCTGCAGCTGGGCAGCGCATGTGAGTTTTTAGAAACAGGTCCTCTGGGATAATCCTTGAGGAGTTGGTGGGCTTCTACCCACAGAACCCTTTCTCTGAGAAGCTGCTCCATGGACTCTGCTTTATTTCTAATCCACCTTTATGACTGGCTGGCTGGAATATCCATGCAGAAGAGGAAGAGAGAACTATGGGGTACGGGGGCCTCCCCGACTGGCTAGAAATGGCCCATATCACCCTCCCAAGCTGTTACCCAAACGAGTGGAGGAAGCCTGCCTGGGACGCCTTCCCCCTTTCCCATGTGTCCTTCACAGCCACCCTTTCCTGCTCATTGCCAGCTGGTGGAGACCACAAGGCTCTGAGCTGTGTGGTGGTAGACCTCGGCTTAGCCACTCCTAGAGCTCCAGCCCCTTGGATGAGACATCTACCTCCCCAGCAGGTGCTTAAATATGTGAGCCTTTTGCCCACCTCATCCCCCACTTTTATTTTTCTGTTGGTAAGGAATAGAAGAGCACTTATTAACAATCAAATCCCACGGTAGCCTGAGGTGTTGAAAGAAGTTGGAAGAGCCGAGGGATAAGGAATCAGAAAGCTCTGGGTGTGATCCAGATTCTGCCACTTGGTAGCCAGAGGTGCTTGGGCTGTTAATGAACCTCTCTGAAGTCCGGTTTCTCCACCTGCAAAATGATTGCTGAGAGGATGAAATAAGCTAATGTGTGCAGAATGCCGGTCGTTTTATTAAAGCCCTCTGTTAACAGCAGCTGCTATTATGCATAAAGCCTTAACTTATAAAGGAATCTTTTTCATGTTGCTTCTTTGAAGGAGGGGTCCAGGTGTGGATTCTGTCTTGTATTGGGTGTGAGTTATGTCTTATATTTCAGTCTGCATCGAAGGATGAGCACAGGGCAGCCTCAGCTGCAGTGTAATGTGTGGAGAGGGTGTGCGAGGCTTGTAAAGCTGACTTGGAAGACCCAGTAGGGGCCTGAGGGGCAGGGTCTGGAGGCAGCTCATTGGTGGCTGTTCTTCTCCAGAAGATAAGGAGAGGGGTAGACATTTCCCAAAGTCTCCTTTTTCTCAGTAGCCAAAGTGGTAATGGCATACGATACTTTGTGAGTGGCACCTGTCGACTCTTAGATACACCTTGAGCTTTTCAAAGACGGTTTTGATGGGTACTTTGAATCTTCTACTTCTCAGTCATTCTCCTTTCCCCCTTCTTTGACCCTCCTGTAGTTAATTTGAATTGTGTGCCAGTTGGGATTCAGACATAGATCTGATCAGCAAATGACAGCAATTAGGATCAGATTCTCACAGCTCCAACCTGCGCCTCTCAGAGTGAGGAAAGTTGGTTGAGGAAGTACAAGGAGGGGAAGGAGGAAACGCTGGCAGAAGTAGCCTAGCCAGCCAGATCCCTTCCAAAGCGACGCTCTGGGCTGTGTCATCACTAGCTGAGTTGGTTCATCAGCACCCAAAGTTGCCCCTTTCCAATGGCTGATTTCCTGGGTTTACAAAACCATCAGCCAGGGAAAATAATAGAAGACTGTGAAAATTCAGTGGTTTCTTCCTCTCAGGTACTCAGTTGAAAATTGTGTATTTTAATAAATTGAACCATAGGTACAGACAGGTCTGTAATATGACACATGGATTTCCTTTTGTAACTCTGTGCTCAGTTATGTGATGTGGCCATAATTCGATGAACACACACAAGAGTTTTCTGTTAACTCAGTTGTTAGGAACAGGGTGTGTAGGGTAAGGTTGGTAGTTATGAAATCTGATTACCAAAGCAAAATGTTCATTGTAGAAAATTTGGAAAATACAGGGAACTACAAAAGTGTAAAAACAATCCAACCATAATTGCATCAGAGATAACATTATTGGTATTTTAAAGCATATCCTTCTGTCTCTTTCTACATATATATGTGTATGCATTTCTCGTCATTGACATCATATTGTACATATGGTCTTGAATCTTGTTTTTCACATAACCATACATGGTGAACACTTCCATGTCATTAAATATTCAGTCATGAAAATAATACAGAATCGGGGTGTATGGATAGTTCAGTGGTTAGAATGCCCGCCTTTCATGCATGAGACCCGGGTTCAATTCCTGAACCATGCACCCCCCCCCCAAAATATAGAGAGAATAATTACATTTGGGGATTACTTTGAGTAATATATGGTGAATGTTTTAAAGCTGAATTTATTCTGTTATTGAAAGCATGATACATAGTTTTTAGGCAGAAATGAAACCAAATGTAAATATGGATTAAAGGGGAAAAAAAAAGTCTTGGAAACTGTGTTACCAAGGCTTTTTGTTTTTGTTTTTGATGAGTCTAGTATCAGCATCAGCCTTTTGCTTTAGTTACTGTTTTTATTAGGCAACATCAACTCAACAAATTCCTTTTGAGTTTAAGCTCCTATCCCCAGGATCAAAGAAAGACAAGAGCCTTTTGCATTGTTCAACCAAGGCTGGTGGTGGTCCTTAGTGCTTGATTATGGGTTAACATGGACACAAAATGACTTTCTGGGAGAAAGTGCTGCAGGAACCTCATCTCCGTAGGCTCTTCCATGTTCATATGATGTTGGTGGGTCTGGTTCACAGCTTGGCTGGGGGTTAAAGCAGATGGGCCTGCACTTCACCAGCAATAGAGACCCACTGCCCACCATGTCCTCATCAGGAGGCACTGTTTTGAAATCACTGCTGTCCAAGACCTATCAGAAATCTCTGCTGAGAGAAAAAAATACTTGTGGGGGATAGTTACCCCTTCAGGGCAACTGTTCTTAACCATATTAGGTCACAAGTCCCTTTGAGGTCCAAACAACTGGTCACACGCACAGCCCAAGCTTATTCCCAAATTGAGAAGCCTTGCTTTAGGTACTCTAAACTCCATCCCTATGTAAGATGCATCATCCACAGCAGAGGTTTTACTAATTCTCTGTGAGGCCTTCAGTCTGCATGGCTGACAGTCTGAGAGACACACTGTGTGCGTCTGGTCACCACCCTTCTCTTGGTGAGGACCTTGTTCCTTCTTTGGACCGACTTTCAGTGTATCTTTTAATCTTGGTCTCAGACCTAGTTATGGTTCTTCGAGGCAGCTGTCTGTTTTATATTTTATGGACACAGGAATCTTACCCCTGGTTGTTTCTCTTCCTCCTGTTGTCTTCTAGAAAGCTTAAACACAAGTCAAGGTCTCAGCTCAGAGCTGAGATACATAGGGTTTCATGACATAGACTGTTTTCTTTTCCTCATTTTTCTTATGTTTAATTATTCTACTTTATTGAACAGTATATGCATCTTTAAAATTTTTTTATTAATACATATTATGTATTCACATACCATGTAATCTTCCATAGTATACAATCAGTGGTTCATAACATTGTATAGCTGTGCATTTCTTATCACACTTGACTTTTTTTTCTTTTTTGTGGTAAATAACAAGTATATACATCTTTTTAAGCTAGCTTAGGTCTCTCTTTTTTTCCTCAATAGATAGACATAAATAAGTGATTAGCAAAGAGGAAGAGGAACTAGAAAGCAAGAGAGGAAGGGACAGAGAGAGACAATTGAATATGTCTTTAGAAGGAGGTCCTAACAAGAAAAACCATTTTCTATCGAAAATAATTTAGGGAACATTGAGGAATTGTAGTACCTCAAAGCTAGTCCTTCCTAATTGGCTTCATACCTAAAATTCATACCAAGCCCATTAGATAAAGGTGTGGGTAATGTACTTGTTGGAAAGGGATGGAAATAATGAATATATATGGAGTGCTTTTACATGCCATAACTTTGTGTTATATATATATATGTATCTTATTCTTATATAACCTACGTTATGTATTATCTTCATTTTATAGGCAAAACTGAGGGGCTCAGAGATGCTGTCCAAGGAACTCATACTTCCTAGAGTTAGATTTGAACCTGGGTTTGTCTAACTCCAGAACCCAAACCTTGTTTACTAGGATATCCTATTTTGTCATTGAAGTATATATAAAAGTAGGATCCAATGTTGAGAGAAGAAAACAACTTTTCAATCTCATTTTCTTCTTCTCACTGAAACTTGGATGAAATCACTTCAAGTCTCCAAATATATTTTATTTTTAGGTAATGGCCTTTATCGTGGATAGTTTTAACATAGAAATTAAAATGTCCTGTCCTTAAAAATATATGCTTAACTCCATTTAAAATGAAAGGCTCTCAGTTCCCTCAGCTGGAAAGGAGAAACCATGCTCAACTAGTTTCTATTTTCCATCTTGACCTTTCCTTTCCTATCCTTTCTACCCAGGGCTCTTCTGGCTTATTTGGGACTAGAGTGGGGCAGGCAGAGAGGCAAGTGTGGGAAAACTCTTACCTGATGGGAACTATCACAGTCTGGTTTTGCTGCTCTATGGATTTGGTGTGTTTTCATGACTGACCTTTATCTAGGTGTTTGGCATATTTTGAGGGGAAGGGATTGCATCCTCTTTCCCATCTCTTTCCCCTCTCCCCTGTTGTCAGAAATCTCAATCTAGAAATTCCCTGAGCATAGGACATGGCTTCTCTAGGTGGCCACAGAGATTCTGTTCTTTGGCCGTCCACTTCTTAGTTCAGATTACTCTCTCCTCCAGGGGGTCCTCTCAGAACAGCCCAGTCCACCTCCCTTCCCTAGATCAGTAACAGGAAGCTCACACTTCCTTGGCTGCAAAAAATTCTGAAGAGAGCCTCCATCTTGATAGGATTTACCATGTTTGATCTCAGCCCTACTAACACCAGTGGATAAATACATGTCAAACTTCCACGTGATCCCCTGGAGCCCTTTCATTGGGGGGACGAGACGGACAAACTATATTCTGTTAACCCTCTTGGAAGAAGTTCTCCAAACCTCTCTTTTAAGCTATTTTAGGGTAGCTGGTGGGCCGAGCTTAGCTGAACTGGCTTCAAAACCATGCAGTATGTTTCGCATAGCTGGGCCACAGCTTCTATGGAATACCACGGGTTATTTTGCCCTAACTATCCTAACTTTTGATGGTTAGGAAAGCACTCCATTTTAACATGTTGACGTAGTTTGTTTTTTCTTTGGCAAGAGCGGAGGCCACGATGGAATGGGATATAGGAGAGAATGCCTATGGACACGTATAGATCTGCCAAGAGCTTTTACAGGATTGATTCTGCAAGGCAGCAGGACATTTCTAACTCTTTTTCTTCTATTTTCCGTAACTGAAAAGCAGGCGGGATGACATGGGCGTGGCATTTTCCATAACGTATCAAACTGTTTGTTTGAAACATCCATCTACAAAATCCTGATGTTTAGAAGCTAGATGTAGCTTTATGACCTTCCTAGGGTCTCCAGACCAACAGATGACTTAAAATTCAGAGTAAATGAATCATTGTGCTGATTTCTTCATCATTATTGTTTATATCCAGTAGAAAAGGCACAGAGTTGAGAGCAAGACTTTGAGCTAATATCTATTCTTTCACTGATACTTTGTGGGAAGCAGGACAATGTTTTTCTTCTCTGGACTTTTATTCACTTGTGAAGGACGCTCTTATTTAGGAATTGGCAGGATGTTCTTATATGGGGGTTGGAGGGGCATGAATGAAGAGTCTGTCTTCTCTTCCCCTTCCCCTCCCCCACACAGACAGCTGGATGTTTGTGATAATGTGGAGGGAGGGATAGAGGAGGTGTATTGGGTGTGGGCATCTCTATGCGCAAACCCCCACCCCCATATAGTGCCAATTAGTAATTATTATTTGGCAAATTCTTTAGTATGGCATGTGGTCCTTGAGAAGGTTAATCACGTGGCCATCCAGTTAGATACGCAAATTGTCCTTTTTCAGAGGGTGGCCATTCTCAGGTAATGATAGTTATGATTGGGGGAAAATAGTCACTTTGGAGCTTGCAGCTCTTCACCTGAGGGTAGGTTAAGCTGGCTTGCTATGATCGGGTCTTGCAGGGGTGCTTTGTGTAGCCAAAAAGCATGGACAACAGAAGTCATAGGCTCAGTAAATCCAGACCTTAGAGGTGCTGAGTCAGCGCATGTCAAATCATGTTCCCCAGAAGGCTCATCCTGTGAGATGTCCCAGAGGGGGAAAGAGGAAGAGTCTATGGTCAGACACATTTGGGGAGCACCTCTTGTACCCCTTACTTGGGCATTCATAATAAACATTAGCATAGTTAAACGTTCTGAGAAGACTTATAGCTTAGAAATAGTAGTGTTTTTAAATACTGCAATGTTCAGACTTGTACATTTGGGATATTGAGAGTCCCACTCTTTGGGAGGTTCTAAATGTCTTGCAAAATATCTGATGACTTTTCTTTACCTTGAGGGTCAGTTTGAAACTTAAGAAAGCCAGATGAGCTAAGGTCTGATGCTAAACAGGCTGAGTAATGCTATTTTGAGGTAAATAAAATGAAGTAATTGATTGTATTAGATATATAAGTGAATATAAGTATGTTTATACTGGATTTTTTGTCTGTTTGTTTGTTTTTTGCATGGGCAGGCACCGGGAATTGAACCTGGGTCTCCGGCATGGCAGGCGAGAATTCTGCCTGCTGAACCACTGTGGCCCGCCCTATACTGGATTTGAAGGCAGTTTTAAAGAAAGGCGTTTCAGATAGGGCATTGTTAATAGTGGCTCCATTAAAATAAGCAACTACATTAAAATAAAATAATAAAATAAAAATTCTGGTAAATACTCTTATTTTTATTTCTAATACATCATTATTTTATAACTATACCTTAAGACATCTAGGTCAGAAGTTATGACTGGTGAGTCCCTTACTATAATGTATCTGATTTTTTTGTGTGTGAAATAGAAGGAGTTTAATATCAAATAAAGGACAGCTGGGAGAAGGAAGAAAGGAAAACAATTGATGTTTATTGCAGTTTGGACTGGTGCCCACCCACCCAACCATTCATTCTTGAATTCACTAATTTTAAAAAGAAAAACCATTTTCCTAAATACCCCTCTCCTAACTTATCCCCCATGACTTGCTTTTTTCCCTTCAACATTGTGTCTTTGGGAATCATTTTTCAATGTGGTTGACTCATTTTCATCTGCAGCCTGGTATTCTATTGTATGAAAACATCATACAATATCTGTTCTGTTGATGGACACTTGGATTGTTTCCAGGTTCTTTTATGATGCTGATGCTATGAACGTTCTTACAAGTGTGTCTTGGTATATGCATGTGAGAGTTTTTTAGATTATGTTCCCAGGAGTGGACCTGCAGTGCCCCATGGGAAAGGGAGGTTCAGTTTTACTGTTTCCACAGTGGCGGTACCATTGTTTCATACATCCCTGAAAACTGGCATTGTCTGACAAATTTTGCTTTTATCAAGTGGGTGTAAAATGATGTCTTTATGAGTTCTAATTTGCAATTCTCTGATTCTAATGGGGTTGAGCATCTTTCCATGAATTACCAGTCATTTGTATTTCTTCTCTGATGAAGTGCTTATTACTTATTCATTTCTCCTTTTAAGTTTTTCATTTATAAGTAGGTTCATTGATTCTTTATGGATTTTGAATACTAGTATGTTGTGAGTTTGTGTTGCTAAAACTTCTTCATGGTGTCTTTTGCTAAGAAGACATTTATAATTTTAATGTAAGTCAATATATCAGTCTTTTTTTTTTATGGTTTGTACTTCTGGTCTTAATACCTGTCTGAATTGTCTTCTAAAGTTTTATAGTTTTCTTTTTAAATCCTCCTGGAATTAATTTTTATCTATAGTGTAAGATAGAAATCTAACTGTATTTTCCCCCTTATGGAAAACCAATTGTCCAAGCATCACTTATTTAACATTTCATCTGATCTTCAGGGCCCACGACTTATAAATTAGTTTTCCATATGTGCATGGATCTGTTTTGGGGCTCTTAATTTTGTTTGATTGTCCTATTTGTCTACCTCTGCACCAATATCAAACTATTTTAATTACTACAGGCTTATTGATCTTGATATCTGCTAGGAAACTATCTCTGTCTTGTTTTTCTTCAGCAATAGCTTACTTAGCTCTTCTTGGCCATTGGCACTTCCGTTTAAATTTTAGAATCAGTATGTCAAGTTCCACCAAAAAAAATTAGAATTTAATAGCATCTGAAGATTAAAATAAAAGTCAGTTATTCCCAAATCAATGAGATTTCCTATCCATGAACATAGTATATTTATCCACTCTTTTAGAAATTCTTTAACATCTTTTCATACAGTTTTCCAACTCTTTCTGGAAAAGCTTATAGGTCTTTTGTTGGACTTGTTCCACATACCTTTTAAAATGTTTTATACTATTATAAATGCCATCTTTTACAAAGTTAAAATTTCTAATTGTTTTGAGAGATTTGTGAATGCATTTGAAATTTGCATTGATTTTTATGTACTACTAATGTAGTAATCTGTAGATTACTTTGGATTTTTTACAAGGGCAGTCTCATCTACAAAACAATGTTTCATTTTTTCCTTTCCAATCCTTATATTGTATTTTTTCTTTTGTCATTGGACTATTTAAAAACTCTAGCACACAAAAAGAAGACCCTCTAGTACTGTGTTTCTCAAACTTCAGCATGCATCAGAATCAGCTGGAGAGTTTATTAAAACACAAATTTCTTGACTTTATTCCCAGATTTTCAGATTCAGTCCTCTAGATGAGTCCAGATAATTTGCATTTTTAACAAATTCTCTACCGTCCTGATGTTGCTGGTCCAGAACAAAGCTTCATGAACCATTGCTGTCGTACAAGGCGCAGGAGAATTGATGAAAGTTGATATCACTATCTTACTTTTTGACCTTAAAGGGATGCTTTAGATATTTCACCATAAAGTATGTTGTTTTCCAAGGATTTTTAGTTTTGTGTGTGTGAAGTTTCTTTGTCAGGTTATAGAAGTATGTTTCTGTTCCTTCTTTGCTGCAAGTGGCTTTTCCTAATTATGAATTAATGTCGAATGTTAGTGTTCGCTTTTCCTACATATTTTCTAGATGACTTCTTTTATCTGAAAGATGACTTTTTTTTCTTCTTTAATCTGTGAAGATTAGAGTAAACCCACCTGCATCTCGCTGCCCTACGTTTACTTTGCATTGCTAGATTCAGTTTGCTAATACTTTTGCGTCTATGCTGAATAGACTTGTCCTGTAATTTTCTAGTCTCATGAAGCCTTTGTTTGGTTTTGTTTTCCAGATTATGTTAACCTCATAAGGTTTGTTGGAAATTGTTCCCTCTCTTTCTGTTTTCTGGAAGAGTTTGTGTAAATTGGAATTATCTGTTCTTTGCATGTTTGGTGGAACTTGCCTGGAAAGCTATTCAGGCCTGGTTTTCATTTTGTGCAAAGATTTTAAATTGGATTTGTTCTATTTCCTCTTGAGTCACTTTTACTAAGTTGTATTTTTCTAAGAATTTATCCATTCCATCAGTTTTCTAATTTACAGGCGTGAAATTAATTATTTGTTGTATTCTTATTTTTTTGAATCGGATACATCTGCAGTTCTCCTTTTTTTCATTTCTAACATTGATGTCTTCTATCTTTTGTTTCTTAATAACGTCTCCAGAAGTTTGCCTGTTTTCTTTCTAAGGGACAAACTTTGTTAAACTAAATTATTTTTTCTCATTTCTTTGAGGTCTTTATTATTCCTTCATTCTATTTCTTTGGTTTATAGCTATAATCTTACTTTGTGTTTTATTTGTCCTGTTTCTTCTGTTCCTTTTTTCTTTTTCCTCTCATTTGGATTGACTAAGATTTTAATAAACCTTTTTCAGTAACTGAGGAATAAATCAGACAGCTAACAAATTCTATGTTTTGTTTCTGGTACTGTTTTTCGTGTGTGTGCCTTATTACACTGATTCCTGTAGCTCTTTTGACATTCACAATTTTTAAGCCTCTGTAAATTTTATTTTTTTGGATTAAAACTCATAGACTCACTAAACATTAAAATATGAGACACTAATTGTAAAAAATGTATATATATTTTATAAAATACCAAAGACAGAAATACTAAAGATCATGAACAATTAAGCTTAGTTTATGTTGTTTGTTAAAAGACAAAGTAAACTTGATTTGTAATTTGTATGTATAAATTCCAAATCCTACTACTAAGATTTGGTCTTTTGAATTATATATACAGTTTATTCGACTTATGTAACATCTGTTCTGGATAATTGCTTACTGTTTAGGTGTATTAAGGCAGGGGGAGCACTATACATAATTACATTAAACGTTCTGTACCAGAACATTTTGAATTGTAGAATTTTACCCCAAAGAATATGTATACACAGCACATCAGATTAGGAGAAATCATACCAACTATTAATGATAATATGTGTGTGCATATTTAATTTAATTTACCTTCACTGGAGTAATTTAAAGATCACCCCTGCAGAATATAAATGATATTCTTATCTGGTATTTTAATTCTATCTTATTTCCCCCTTTAAGTTAAATATTCCTGCTAATTGTACAGTCAGCGTTTGTTTAGCTGTGTTCACATACAACCAGTATCTTTGCTCACTGTTTCTTCTCAGAATTTCCATGTGGGATAATATTTTTCCTTTCCAAGGATCACTTACCCTTTCAGCAATTCTTCTAGTGAGGATCTGTTGGTGGTTAATATTATCATCTATAAACATTGATATTTTGTTGAATTTTTGAGGCAGGCTCCTCGCTGCTTGAAATATTAAACATTCTTATTCGGAGAATGATAATTCTTATTCTGCCTGAGTTTCTTTGTGTTTTTATTTTTGACTGAGTTCTTGTCCCTTGGTTCTTTATCTGTGGGAATTTTTAAGCCTGGGATAAAGTTGCTTTCCTTCAGAGAGAATTTGTGATCTTATGTCCAGATGCTTAGACCTGGAGCACCACAAAATAAATTTATTGCTGTGTGCATTTCATGCAAACCTGTTTGAGGTCAGCTCTAAGGTTAGATATTCACAAAGTTTTGCTTTTTTTTCCTACATAGTGCCAAGATAAAAATGACTGTTTATCCCAAATGCTTTTTCCCTTCATGTCTGTTTTGTCTGGTTTTAATAAGAACTCTTTCCAGCCTCCCACCCCTCTACCCCTGGCCTCCTCTGTGTCTTTATGGTTTAGGTGACTTTGTAAGCAACACTAGGGTTTATTTTTTTAAATCTAGTCTGACACTCTCTGTCTTCCTTTGGGTCTGTTTTTAAAAATTTCCCTCTAACTTTCTTTGGAAGTTAAACATTCCATTTTTAGTCATTTAATGAATTACTGTTTTAACATGCCTAATCACCTTTAAGTCTATAAAGCACATACACTTATTCTCCTCCTGAGTAATACAATACTTATTAGAGTATTTCAGCTTCAATCACTGATCCTATTCTACTTCTTTTCAACATTTTAGCTACCTTTGTTCCAATCTGCCAAACTAGTCACTTTTTTGTTGTTTTTTACAGTTGATGATATTTGCATTTTCCTACATGTTTAGAAATTTCTTTTCTTTACCTTCTGGCACTCAGTCCTCTCTGTTGAGATAATTGTCCTTTCTAAGGAAATTTTTATAGTAATTTCTTTAGTGATGTGCTGTTTAACTTTTTTCTTTTTTGCTTGGTAAAAATATTATATTGTCTTAATTCATGAATGACAGTTTAGCTGTGTACACAACTCTAGATAGATCTTTCTTAGCACTTTGAAGTGGTGTCACTGTCATCTGGTTTCCATTTGTACTGTTTAAGTCTAGTGTCAGTCAAATTGTCATTGCTTTGAAGTAATCTCTTTTCTCTCTGACTTTAAGATACCTGTCTTTTTTCTGTATTTTTACTGTGTTACATCTAGGTGTCTTTTTTTCCTTTCCTTCCTCTTTTTCCTCTCCCTTTAGTTAGAATTGTTTGTGCTTTCAGAATCTAAGAATTTCAAGTTTCATCTATTCTGGGAAATTCTCAGCTATCTCTTCATATGCCTGTTTTTACTGTTCTTTCTTTTTAATTTCTGACTAGACATATATTAGCCCCTATCATTTTATCTCTCTGGCCGTTAATCCTGCCTCCATTGTGTTTGTGTGCGTATGTGTCTTTGTCTGTGTATATGTGTCTGTGCTGCATCCTGGGATGTTTCTTCAGATCACTAATTCAACCTTCAGCTGTATCTAATCTATTCAGCACATCCTATGAATTTTCCATATTAGCTGTGACCTATTTTTCCCATTTAGAAATTCTATTTTCTTTTTTCAAATATCTGTAGTCATTTGGTAAATCTTTTGATCCTTGCTCATGTCTTACTTCTACCTGTTATTTCTTTACCTAAGTGGCATTTTGAACCTGGTTATTTTATGTTATGCATTTGAAGATTCAGTTCTGGTGTCCTTGAGTATTCTAGTTCTTCATTTGGCTGTTTCTTATTTTGCTGACTCAAGCTCAGTGTTTTGCAGTTTTTTGTGAGCTCATATTTAATCACCTTAATCTGTGGGTATCCTGAGGCGCTCGATTTGTGGATGTTTCTCCTGTGAGACTTGAGTTTGCTTCTGCCAAGCATCTTGGAGTATCTCCAAATTAGGACCATTTCTTGAATAATTTTGTAACTTCGGAAACCCCAAGTCATGCAGTTAAAATGAATGCGAATCCCAAAGTTGTGTGGACCCAGGCCAATGACTAGAGATTCGCAGGGGAGACCTTTTGTCTTGACTTGTAATTGAGAACCAGGCAGATATATTTCCTTGTTGCTGCCCCTGGCTGGCCGGCATCTTTTCCCCAACCCATCCTCTCACTAAGAGTGTCATTCTTGGAGAATCCTGTTTGCATTTTGCAAAATGACCGTATTTGAATTCAGCTTGAGGTTTTGTAAATCGGTGTATTTGTTTCAGATTTTCATTCTCAGTTGGGTTCATGTCCCTACTATGTTCAGGCTGACAAGGCCTAAACGATTAAGCAGACCTGCCGTTCTTTTAAAGGCATTTACTACAGTATTTTGTTTTTTGTGTCGTTATAAAATTTATCATATATGTTCTGGGCCTAAAATCAAGTGAAATGTTGATATCATGAAAGAAGTCTACTTATATTTCAACACAAAATTTCATGCATAAATTATCTTTTATTTTTAAAAAATCTAAATTATATAAGTGTGTGTGTATTTAATACAGAAAGAAGCATCCCCTCTTTGAACGGGTTGGCTGTTCTTCATTTTCCTGGCTGCTTAACCTCCTAACAATTTAGACAGTGCTCTCAATGTTTTGCCCCAAGGGTTATTCCTGGCTGAGTGTCCTCCAATAACTTAATCGGGGGTCCAAAGGAGCCTGAAAACACAGATTAATGAAATGTACAGATGGTGCTAAAGGAGGGAAATGTTCCATTCTCAGAAGGGACAGGCGTTCTGCAGCAAGAGGAAAAACTAATGCTATAGACAATAAACAGTGAAACAAGAGAATAAGCCTGAATTTAGACTAGGGAAAATTAATGTATCCTTGGAAAAATGATCTGCAGGGATTCTCAGAGCAGTGATCCTGGAGGGAAAATTGGACCCAGAGAGGAAATGTGAGAGCAGGTATGGGGAGCTACATAGTGGTTATTTTCAGCTAATTGGCCATAAGCTCAATAACAGAGAGTAAGAAGGTTAGAGTCATTTTTACTTATAATAAAAAAAACAAGTTTGTTGTTATCCTCATGTAACCACCTAAATACTTATATGGTGCTTTATCACTTACTTGGAAACTGCTTTTTTTACATCCATCACCATAGATTATGAATGACGTACGTTGGCTTTTCATAAGACCTTCCTTAAAGCTCCTGAAGGATCAGCTATTGAGAGGTGTGCTTAGAGAAGAGGCTGCTTGGACCATTCCCTCTTATAAGTGAAGTCATTTAAGCACAGAACCCTTAATGCCATTTTAAGCAAGATTACACGGCCTCTAGAGTGAATACCTGCCTTTTTCTTTGAGGTCCTCTTCTTGGCTGGCCTTAGTTCCTTCCGCTTTGTGAAATGTTCCCCCTAGTCAAGCTGCAGCCCAGAACCAAGGTCTACAATGGACCTTCCCTGGCCACCCAGTCTTCACTTATCTCCTCTGTTATCTTGAGGTGGTTGTGCAACCTCTTGGGACCCACTTCCTCTTTGGTAAAATGAATATCTTGGGTTGAATCATATGTTTAACGTTTTTCATAACACTGCACCTTTGGGGTTCCTATTTCCCATTGAACCTATGGTACAAAATTCTGTGCTTGGTTATTCTCTGGCATTGGACCTTAAAGTTTTTGCAGGTTGGTCTTGGGGCGCCAACAAGAGTAAACAATTCAAATGGCTATCCATATTCGATTTTATTTGAATCCATGAGACAAGACATGGTAGTCAAGCCTTGAGGATAGAATAGGTACTAAGTAAATGGTGGCTGCCCAGATTTTTGCTGCCTCACATCTCCTGCGACTTTCTCCCTCTAAGATCCACCCTAGCCAGTATTTTCCTGTTAAAGGTATTATTTCTAGTCGGTTTACTTGGTAACCTGCAGATTTCTACCTCTGATACAGGATTGCCACCTAGTGGGGAAAGGTGGCACACGTAGGCTATTCAGAGCCAATGGTCCTTGCCCCATGTTCCTTGGTTATATGGCGAAGTCGAGAAGTCAGCGTCTTGGAGTGAGTTGCACCAAGTTGACTTGATGTGGGTCTTAACGTGTAGCCAGTTGGCTGCAGTTTGCATGGTGTGATATAAGGCGGCTGCTGTGGGCTCTGTTGGCCATAGTCAGCCCATTGGCCCTTCATGTCCAGCTCTCAAGGTTCATTCCTTGGCTTGTCTTATCTTGTGTGGCGTATCCACTGATCATAATAGTGCATCATCCCCTCTCGTTTCCTGGATGTAAGTCAGAACTCTGTTATAGGTGAAAGAAACCCAATTCAGACTTATTTTAAGCTAACAAGGGGGGGTTTGTTGCTTTTGTTTTTTTAACTTTTTTTTATTGTAGAGTATAACATATATACAAAGCAAAGAAATAAAAAGGCAGTAGATTTCAAAGCACCCTTCAACAAGTAGTTACAAGACAGATCCCAGAGTCTGTCATGGGATACCATATGATTCTCTCAGATTTTTCCTTCTAGCTGCTCCAGAAATAGAAGGCTAGAGAGTTTAAATATTTTTTTTTATCATCACAGTCGACTTTTTTTCCTTCTTTTTTTGGTGAAAAATAACATATATACAAAAAAGCTATATATTTCAAAACACAGCACCACAATTAGTTAGAGAACATATTTCAGACTTTGACATGGCTTACAATTTCACAATCTTAGGATTTTATTTTTAGCTGTTCTAAAATACTGGAGACAAAAAGAGATCAATTTAATGATTCAGCATTCATATTCATTTGTTAAATCCTGTCTTCTCTGTATAATGCCACCATTACCTTTGATCTTTCCATCCCTGTCTTTAGGAATGTTTGGGCTAGGCAATTCTAAATTTTTCCTATTAGAAAGGTCTGTCAAAGGGTCTGTCACTAATATGGGGTAGGGAGATGAAACTATCTGATGCTCAGGAGAGGCTGGACTAGGTTTCAAGAGTTATCTGGATCAGGGACCCATCTGAAGAGTGTAGGTTTCTGGAAACTTACTCTAGTGCATGGGACCTTTGTGGAATCTTATATATTGCCCTAGGTGTTCTTTAGGATTGGCTGGAATGTCCTGGTTGGGGGTTGGCAGGTTTTGATAGGTAGCAAGGTCTAAATGAAGCTTGCATAAGCGCAACCTCCAGAGCAGCCTCTCAACTCTATTTGAATTCTCACAGCCGCTGATACTTGATTAATTACACTTCTTTTCCCTCTTTTGGTCAGGATGGAATTGTTAATCCCACAGTGCCAGGTCTGGATTCATCCCTTGGAGTCATCTCCCACGTCACCAGGGAAACTTTCACCCCTGGATGTCCTGTCCCATGCAGAGGGGAAAGGGCAATGATTTCACCTGCAAAGTTGGGCTTAGAGAGACTGAGGCCACATCTGAGCAACAAAAGAGGTCCTCCAGAAGTAACTCTTAGGCAGGCCTATAGGTAGTTTAAGCTTCTCAACCTACAGTTTATTGGCTTTTGTAACTGGAAAACTTAGGGGTCGGCTGACTTCAGGGGTGCTGAAACCCATGTCATCAGGAGTCGCATTCTTCCTCACACTCTCTCTCTGTGCTCTGCTCTTGCATCGGCTATAATTTCTCTTTTTGCTTGGCACATAACCCCTACATCTCCATACTCACACATGGCTTCTCATCCTCCAAATCATGCAAAAATGTTAGGGTTTATTGGGGTATACTCTTACTGGGGCGTGAATCAATCCCTGAATCAATTCCTACTGTGGGACAATGGTGTTGCATTTGGATTGGCCAGGTCTGGGTCATATGCCCTCACCCCCACCCCCAGTCACACGAACTGAAAAAGGGAAAGGGTTCATTCCCCAAAGGAAAATGGAAGTGCCGTTTCTAAAAGAAAGAGACTTGGATGATAGACAAGCAAAAAGAACACATGTTCCTGGCAATGGTCATTGTATTTGTCAGCCCTTTACAGGAAGCCTGTCACTTGCTCTGATATGTGCGCATTGCTTAATATCTAAAATAGCTTGATAGTCACTGGCTGAGTGATTGAGGCCTAGCTGGGAAGGGCAGCCAGGGTGAATGGGCCCCATGGCCATTAAGTGCACCCCTAGGCCACTGGGTACCTGAGGGAAGGGTCAAAAATCAAAGATACATTGTGTGGGTGACTCTAGAAATGACTACACATGGTGGTTTTAAAATATAGCCTCATCATATTTAGACCCCACTTCTCAATGGAAGGAGTTCCAGTGTCCCCTCTCCTTGCATCTGAGCAGGCTTGTGACCACGCCAATCAATGGAATATGGCAGAAGTGATGCTGCATGAGTTCTGAGAGTCATAAAAGGCCCTGCAGCCTTGTTCACCAGAACACTTGCCCTTGGAGTCCAGAGCCCCAAGAGAAGTTCACCCTGAGACCACCATACTGGAAGGTGCTCCTGTCATAGTCTTGCGGGAACCCAGCCTTCCAGTCACCCCCTGCTAAGGTGTAAGACCCATGACTGATGCTGTCTTGGACCCACAAATCAGCCTACCTGCTAGCTGAGTGATGCCACGTAACCTCCGACAGTGCCACACAGAGCAAAATGTGGGGCCCTGGCTGACTCCTGCCTGAGATCATGATCCACGGAAGTGTCAATCATAATAAAATAGTTGTTTTAAGCCACTAAGTCTTGGGGTTAATTTGTTACTCAGTGTTTTAGTATCCTGGCTGCTGAAACAAATAATTGTTCAATAGGTTGGCTTGACAACAGGAATTCATTGGCTCGCATCCTCCAAGACTTAGAAGGCTTGCTTCTTCCCGGGGTTGTTATTTCTGGGTGGCCGGCAATCTTTTGGGGTTCCTCGGCTTTTCCATCACATAGCAATGTATGCAGTGGCGCCGTCTTTGCCTTCTGGGTTCCGGCAGCCTCCAGCTTCTGGGTCTCCTCCTGTCTTTTCTCCGTGTGTAATTTCCTTTGCTGTAGGAACTTCAGCCTTATGGGATTAAGGTCCAAGTTTGGGCACACCTTAACTAAGACTGTCTTCCAAGATTTTATTTACAAATGGATTCACATGCCTTTTGTGGGGGACATGATTCGATCCCTAACACTCAGTAATAGATAACTGGAGCAAACCACCATTTCTTCATCTCCCTTAATGGGAAAGTAAAAACCAAACATACTTCAAATTACTTTGACTATAATCTCAACACAAATGCGTTATGAAAAGAGCCGTTTATGAAGACAGATTAAATGATTTTTTTTTTCCAAAAGGCTTTCAAATAATACATTTTGTCTTCTTTCTGCCAGCAACTTGTTGGCGGGCTGCCTCCTTTTATCTCGGGAAGCCTATGCAGTCTGAGCAAGAAGCAGGGTCCAAATGTCTCACTTGCTGTCACAGCTTTCCCGCACATGGCAGCTTGCTTACAGGTCCCCCAGGACCCCGGAGAACTTCTGTTTCCTCACGGAGATGGGTCTTGGCAGGCCAGTGGAATGTGATCAGTCAGAAATATTGCAAAATAGAAAGTAGGCTGACTCTCTGGAACTTTGGTGGCTTTTTTTTTTTTTTTTTTTTTTTTTTACCCCTGTAGACATACAGAGTGTGGGGTGCTTTCCCCAGAGTGTTGTTAATAAATGGGCAGCATGAGGTTTCTGATGAACTATGTATACAGGCCCTTCCCTCCTCCTGTGCCCCCCACCCCCCTCTCCACCAGCTCAGACAGTGGTGACCGTGGACAAGCTATTGAGAACAGCCCAGCATGTGTGTGGCTGAGAAGCCACCAGCTTCCTCTTACGTGGCAGCCTCACAGCAGGGGCTCCTAAAATCCTGCCCTGAGTGTCTTCTGTTCCTGACTTCTCAGTTAGCAAAAGAAAGTGACTTCTTCCTTGAAATCATGTCTGAGCGCAACAACTCCTTGCTCCTCCCTTCTCACTCGATCAACAAATGTTTATGCAGCGAACACGGTGCCCACTAACCAATGTCTTAGAATAGATTCATGAGCAAAGGGGACAAAAATCTTGGCCTTTATAGAATTTACCTTCTGAAGGAGGATGGGAGGGACAAACAGTAAGCATCACCGATAAGTTGATACATGAAAAGAAGGTGATAAATGAAAAGTAAATGGAGCAGGATCAAGGCTGGACAGGGAGGGTTGTAACTATCAACAGTGAGGCTAAAGGAGGTCAGCTCATGAAGAGGGCATGTGAGCAAAGACCTGATGGAGATGAGGGAGTTAGTTAGGTGATATCTGGGGAACGACTATTTCTGGATGAAGGAACAATCCCTTGTAGAAGCCTTAAATTGGTAGCAAGGAGTGGCTGGAGTACCACCAAGTCTTCTGAGCAAATGGAAGTAGATGAGGTCAGATGGCTTCACAGGCCATTGTTGGGACACTTTACTTTGAGTGATGTGGGAGCTGTTGGAGAGCTCAGAAGGTGTGACAAGATGTGACTTATTTCTTAGATCTCTCCAACTGTTGGTTGACAACAGGCTGTGGGGGACACACGTATGAACAAAAGATCCCATAAGAGGCCATTACAATAACAGGGATGAGAGATGGTAGTGGCTGGAACTGCAGAGGAACCAGTGGAAGAAGCAAGAAGTGGTTGGATTTTGAGTGCGTTTTGAAGATAGAGCGAACAGGATTTGCTAATAGACTGAGTTTGGGGAGGGGAGAGAAGTCAAGGATGTCTCAGAAGTTTTTGCCTATAACGGGAAAGATCAGGTAGCCTGGAAAGCAAGGTGGAGAGAAGATAAGTAGTTCAGCTTGAGCTGTGTTAAATTTGAGAGGCAGGTTGTTGGATGTCCAAATGGAGATGTGCATAGGCTGTTGGGCATATATGGGCATGGTGATCAGGGGCCAGGACCGGGCTTGAAAGAAGTCCTTTCTAAGGGGTTGCTGGGTTATCTTAGATTAGGTCTCAAGGGCAGAGTGGTTAGACAGCCTTGTCTCAGGTTGCAGGATGAGCTCCACCCATTGCCTCTTATGACCACCATCTGGTCCATGAAGTTGTGGATGCTGTGATGGTGACAGGAATGCAGAATGTCTCATGGAGCCATCCAAGGATTGCCCATGACAATGCTGTTGGCTTGGAGCACAAATTGGACTATTGGCACAAACAGATAAATACCAATCTTCTCTGTACTGCATGTATTTGTTTGAAGGGCACAAAGAGTAATTTCCATCACATCCTGTCATTTGAAAATAGAATGAGGATAAAAGGAAAAACAATTAAGGAAAATATCTTTTTTTTTCCTGAGAGAAGTCATAAAAGAAAAAGCACTTTCTCTTATTTCTTCTCTCTTTTCAAATGAAAAAATAGCAGCTACCACTTAGTTGATCCTTGTTTAATATTTAGTAATTGAAAATATTATCCCAAGGGTGGAAGTCTGAATTTGGCATTTTAAATCCGCTTTCTGCATATGGTTTTCAGTGTACCTGAAGGAAAATAGAAGGATGGGATGTAAGCTGCTATATAAAGTAAGGAAATACAGATTTATCAAAATAACTGTCAAAATGAATAACTGTTTTAGTAACCGACGTAGTATGTCTTCTACCTTGTTCTCTTGTAAAAATTTACACCACTTCAAAGAAGTTTTAACTTTACCCCTGGCTCTTCACATTTCAAATTGGTGAGACTTTATTACATCTATAAGTAGACTGAGAGTGGAGATGATATTTTTGGAGCACGGATCAGTCTAGGAAACCTATGAGTATCAATATGAAAAGGAACAGCCTGAAATCTGCGGTTATTCCCTACCCCATGAATGTTAATAAATGAATGGTGAGAAGGGGGGTTATCTCTATCGAAGAATAGGATGTGCGTGTGTTTCCAAGACCTTGGGCAAGGCCGGGAGGCGTGTGGAAGGCAGTGAGTGTGGCTGTGACGTGCCCAGGACCTGGACCGACGTCATCCAAACCCCAGATCTGCTGCGGGCCCCCAGGCACGGCCCCTGGCTTCTCCAGGCCTTCATCCCCCTGCTTTAGAGGCGGATGTTTGTACTTCCCTTCTGGGTTCCTTTGAGGATTTGATGAGTTAATTCCTGTGCAGGAGGCATAGTGCAGGGGTTGAGAGGACGAATGCTGGAGTCAGCTGGAAGGCTAGTCCTGGCCCCACTACTTACGACCTGCATGACCTTGGGAGAAGGTGCCCGAAGCCTCTCAGTGCCTCTGTTGCCTCTTTGGTAAAATTAAGATAATGATCTTACCTACCTCACGCCCATGGTGGGCGTGAGGATCAAATGGATTGGGACATGTGAAATTCTTAGAACAGTGCCTGGCACGCAATAAGTATTGTTGAAGTGTTTTCCATGATGCAGTGTTGAGATGCCTGCCTGGGCTGGAATGTGAGCATTTTCCTTCAAGGAAAGAAAGCTTGAACTTTCAAAATGTGCATTAAGCTGTGGCTTAGCTTACATAGGGCGTAAGGTGGGATTCTTTAAATAAATTGCAATTAAAAAAAAAGTGGAGTTTTATTTTCATTACTTTCTATGTAGAGATCATCTTTTCAGGAACTTGCTGCATATAGTGGAAGAGTTTGATATTAAGATTGGACTGATTAAATGTGCCGTATTCCTTTGCTTATAACGCGTCTTTGGGCATCCATTCCTGTGCTTTGACTTCTTCTATAGAGCATTTCAGCACACGATATTACCTAATTAACATTAACTGTTACCTAAGCAGTAGTGCTTGAACTTATGAGTAGTAATGAAAGAATCGAAAGGCGCCTCAGCACCAAAGTCTTATCCCTCCACTGGTTCTGCATTCAAGAACATTGACTCTGGGCGGGCCGCGGTGGCTCAGCGGGCAAAGTGCTTGCCTGCTATGCCGGAGGACCTCGGTTCGATTCCCGGCCCCAGCCCATGTAACAAAAACAAAGAAACAAAATACAATAAAACAAGAAAATGTTTAAAAATGTTTCCCTTTCTTCCTTCCTTCCTTCCTTCTCTCTGTCTTTCCTTTAAAAAAAAAAAAAAAAAAAAAAGAACATTGACTCAAATGCAGAAAAATTCCTTTTCAGAATTTATTCGGTCTTCCACGTTACCTTTTTAAAGTCTTGGTTTATACGCCTTTTATATGCATGTATTTTTAATTTTACAAAAAAATCTATACAGAGAATACCAAGTTCTCACATTCTCGCCCCCCACCCCCCATAATTAACACCTTGCATTAGTGTGGTATGTTTGTTACAAATGAAGAAAAGATTATAATTGTACTGTTATAGCCCGTGATTCACATTAAGGTTCAGTTTGTTGTACAGTCCTATGGGTTTTTAAAATTTTGTTCTAAATCTTCCCCTTTTAGCCATGATCAAATATATAATTCATTGCTGTTAATTACATTTGCAGTGATGTGCTACCATCAGCCCCATCCATGACCAAAACTTTTCCATGGAAATACGTATGTGTTTTTAACACTTCTCTCTTTTTTCCTTTTTTCTTTCTTTCTTTCTTTTTTTTTTTAACACAGCAGCAAGTCTCCAAAACTGCCTACTGGTAGCAGTATCTGGCTATAATTTCATACCATTGAATTGACCTTACCTTCTGTGTCTATGGCAGGGAGTTTTTTTATATCCAGTTGTGACACTGGTGCATATTTGAAAACCCAGGGAAACTTTAACAACAATTAAAAAAGGAAACTATAAATGCCTTGGCCATACTCCAGAATTTCAACTGTTTTATTTTTTTTAACTGCCCAGTTGATGCTAATGTGTCACCATGGCTGAAAACCATCAATGAGAGTCATGATTTAATAATTTCTTCATCCATAAAGATGCAGTTGCTTTTTTTGAAGTTAGAGAATTTAAAGAAAAATATTTAGTAATAACAGCCCAGGTGGTTGCGGGACTCACTGATGGAGCCCAGGAGGTTGGGTGATCTGGCCAGTGGCTCCCCGTGGCTGGGGGCTGAAGTCAGCTTCTGAGCTCATTCTGGCTCACTGCTTTTATCTTCAAGAACCTTCTCATGCTTGAAACACAACAGCTGTGGGTGTGTATACCCGTGGAGGCTGAGGGCTCTCCCTTGGCCTTTGGTCAACCTGCTTCATGGCTGTCACCTGCATAATGATGTTTGTAAGCTCCATTGTGCCTATTGCTTAGGCTTCAGGAAGTCCAACTCTGTGTTTTGCTCTTAGTTCTGGGGATATATCAAGGTTGGAAAGCTGTGTTCACTAGACGTTGGTAATTCCAACACAGTCGCAAATGTTTATAACTTCCCAAAGCAATTTACATTGAGTGCATGTTTAAGTAATGGTGTGTATGTCCTTTTTCTATTGTCCCCTACTCAATGCCCCACACTTCCTCTCATGTCAACTCCAAGAACTCATGTTCTAGTTTGCTAGCTGGCGGAATGCAACACACCTGAGACGGATTGGCTTTTAATAAAAGGGGATTTATTTTGTTAGTTCTTCAGAGGAAAGGCAGCCAACTTTCCACTGAGGTTCTTTCTTACGTGGGAAGGCACAGGATAGTCTCTGCTGGCCTTCTCTCCAAGCCTCTGGGTTCCAACAACTCTCCCCGGAGTGACTTCTTTCTGCATCTCCAAAGGCCTGGGCTGAGCTGCGAATGCGAAGATGAGGTATGCTAAGCTGCTTCAGCGCTCTCTCATTTAAACACCACCAATTAAGTCATTCATTGCAGCAGGCACGCCTCCTAGCTGACTGCAGATGTAATTAGCAACAGATGAGGTTCATGTACCATTGGCTCATGTCCACTGCAGTAAAACTAGGTGCCTTCACCTGGCCAAGTTGACAACTGAATCTAACTACCTCAGTACTCTTGCATTTACAGCTGATTCCCATTGTTCTATCACAGCCTTGGAATGATTCTGTCACAGGCCAAAGATAACTTGAGGCTGAAATGTTAAGATCAAGCCCATAAAAAGGAAACATCAAAAATGCTCTCTTCCAGTGCTGTGGACTTGCAAGGAAGAGTAAGAGCAGCTAGAGTTGAGAAGCATATCTTTACCAGAGGCTCCGCGAAGTGGGCAGGCAGCTACATGTCTTCTTAAGCTGCATTTCTGGGGCTCTCGGCTGTGGCCTGGCCAGACTACCACCATCCTTATACAGCGGGGTAATTCCACTGCTGGGTTCAGCCTGCCACCCTGCACCCCTGTCATTTGGAATGGGTTATCCCCAGCGGCCTTGTGGTTTGTGTCTCTGATTGCTGGGGAACGGGTTTAATAAAAACCACACAATTCATTTTGACAGCCTTGACCCATCCCTCCCAAAGCAAGGAGCTGTTTGTGACTTTCTTTTTCTATTTTCAGTTTGTTTTTTGATTGCAAAATCAGGCATTCCTTTGAATTCATGTGTGCCCTGAAAAACCAAACGGCGTGTTTTCAACAGTTGTGGCTGCTGGTGGGCACGTTGATGCTTCCGAGGGGAGGGAATGGTAAACAAATGGTAACCAAATGCCCCACCAGGGCCCAACCTCTTGGTGGCAAAGTTGTAGCCCCCAGGTGCTACTTTATACCCGTGGTGCCCTCCCATGCTTGCAGCAAACCATCTGGGTTTCATGGATGTATGTGTGGTATGAATGTGGCTTTTCCCTGTAATTAATTACCCAGAAAGATACCCTGTCCTTGAGCAGACCTTGCTCGGCAAGAGGCCGGGTGACCGAGTAGACTAGAAGATGCCCAGGCTTGAATGTTTGCTCTGCCGTCTCAGAAAGATGGGTCTTAGACAAGTACCTTCCACTTGACCACATGCCGTGCCTCAGTTTCCTTTTGTAAAATCACTGGCAGTGATAGAGTGCACCCAGTTGATTCACAAGTAGAGAAAGGGTTTTTGAAGGACCCCCCTTAAGCCCTGGGGTACAGTAGGCTTTTGCTAAATGGTAGCAAGTTATGGAAGCAGCAGTCAGCAAAATGAGTGAGCCACTCTGTACTTTACTTTGGGCCACTTTTTAAATCTCAAAGGCTACTTTCCAGTCTCTTCACCCAGCTTTTTCATCAGCTTTGGCCCTGAGTTACTGTTGACTCTCACCAAAAATCTAAACAAATCTGAAAGATTATCTACTGCTGAGAATATTTAAAAGAATTTGTTGCAGATTCTGAAACTGGCTTGAATGAGTTCCCCCAACCTTCAGAGAAATGGCCAGATTGTTAAAATAAATATGTAACAGTGCAGTGGCCCCTTTGGAAGGCACGCTGCTCATTTGCACGGGTCCATGTGAAGGGCTGCACGCACACGCATGCACGCGCACACATGCATTGCTTTCATCTGTACAGAACCAAACCTGGGCAGCCTGTACCTGCCCCCACCAGTGGAGGCACTCCCGGCTCTTTTTTTCTTTTTCCCTTTTTAAATGCAATTTTATTGATATATTCAAAAACTGTAAAATCATCCAAAGTGTACAGTCAGTGGTTCACAGCATCAGCCTATAGTTGTGCTGCATTCATCACCACAATTTTGAGCATTTTCATTACTCAAAAAAATACATATCAGAATAAAATAAAAGTGAAAAAGAACACCCAAATCATCCCATGTCACTTATCCCTACCTATTGTTTACTTATTGTCCTTATTTTTTTACTCATCTGCCCATAAGATGGATAAAGGGAGTGTCAGCCGCACGGTGTTCACAATCACACAAGGTCACCCCAGTGAGTTGTTTTTTTCTTTTAAATATTTTTATTGTAAACCTTAACAAACAAACATACAAAAATTCTTGACATACAAACATTCTATACGTGGTGTACAATCAGTGGCTCACAATATGATCACATAGTTGTGTGTTCATCACCATGATAATTTTTTTTTAACATTTGATCTCTCCAGAAAAAAGAAATAAAGAGAAAAGAAAAAAACTCATACATACCATACCCCTTAGCCCTCCCTCCCATTGACCACTAGTATTTCTGTCTACTCAATTTATTTTAACCTTTGTTCCCCTAATTATTTATTTTTTATCCATATTTTTTACTCATCTGTTCATACCATAGATAAAAGATGCATCAGACACAAGGTTTTCACAATCACACAGTGACAATGTAAAAGCTGTATCATTATACAATCATCTTCAAGAATCAAGGCTACTGGAACACAGTTCTACAGTTTCAGGCATTTCCCTCTAGCCACTCTAATACGCCATAAACTAAAAAGAGGGATGTCTATGTAATGCGTCAGAATAACCTCCAGGTTAACCTCCCGACTCTGTTTGAAATCTGTCAGCCACTGACGCTATTTTTTCTCATTTCTCTCTTCCCCCTTTTGGTTGAGTAAGTTTTCTCAATCCCTTGATGCGGAGTTCCCCACTCATCCTAGGATTTCTGTCCCATGTTGTCAGAGAGGTTTACACTCCTGACTCCTGAGCTCTTTTGTAACAGAAAGGAGTCTGCAGGGGAGAATTACAGAAGCAGAAAATCTGGCCTGGGAAGAAGGTGAGCAGAGACAGAAGCCGAGTGATGCTGAGAAATGCTGAGAGAAGGCGGCTGGCTTTGTGAATGGTTCAATGCCAGGCAGGGAAGAGGGTCTGGGAGGCCAGGTTCAGGCAGGTGTCTTTGCATAGTGGCTTTGGGGCTACCAGAGAGTGCTGGAGTCTTGTTTAGATGGGATCGGAGGGTAGGTCCAGGGCTGGACTCTAACATGGGGGGCATCTGTCCATGGCCCACTGTTTATCTCTTGTGTAACACAATCACCCATGCAGAGTTAAGCTCATGATATTGCTGACATTTGATGCCTGGGTTTAAGCAAAGAATGAAGGGACGGTGCCTGTGGCCTTCCTTTAAACAGACCTTTCCTTCCTTTCATCTGGGACTCTGGCTGTGCAGGTGAGAGAAGGATGGAATTGTCTTTGGTGTCAGGAAGATCTGAGTTTACTTACTAGCTGTGCGTCCCTGGGCAAGAGGCTGAGCCTCTTTTTGCTTGACTGTAAAAGGGAGAGTAGATGTTTTTTGGAGAGTTGTTTCTGGATTTGGTTACAGTGCCTGCAGTGTGAGGCATGGGGCAGATCTTTCATCAGTAGCTCTAGTGATTGAGGGTTATTCTCGTGTCTTTCTCCTCCCTGACAGGGACAAGGTGGTCCATCGAGCTCATCTGTCTGAGCAGCTCCACTGAGTGACTGAAGACTCCTAAGGCATCAAAGCAGATTGCTAGGCTATGGAGACATCTAGGAAGGTGACTGGGATAAGCTCAGGCCCAAGCGCATGAGAGATTTGGGGCAGGTTCATCTTGTCATGTTTGATTATCCCCTCTACACCCTCAGATCAAGTGTGGCTGCAGGGGCCACTTCCCCTGGTAAATCTGCTTGACCTTCGAGTGTGCCATGGTTTGTTTCTAGATGCTTCTTTGGGGACTACGTGGTAGGAGGACGTGTCCAGGAGTGACTGCTGAGCTGTCCCCTTTGGCACCTTGTCCCAGCCCCAGGCCCTGCTTTGATCCAGAGCCCTGGAAAGCCCCTCGGGCTTTCAGAGCCTTCACACCTATTTATGCTTTTGCTCTGACTTCAGCTGCCGAGTTGGACTCCCCGAGGCTCCATCACTTCCTCTTCGCACAGTCCTACCTGCTTCACCCCTCTCTGTTTTCCTCAGCAGGGAATTGAAGTCCAGTTACCCTCACAGGTCTGGCCGGTACAGGGACATTATTCTGAAAACCCTTTCTATTTGGCACCCAGGCTGAGATCCTGCCAAATACAGTATCAGGATATGTATAGTTCTGTGTAAGCAAAATAACTCATGGTAAAGTAGTAAGGGACAAAGCGTTTCCTTTTGAAAGTTGCAGAGCAGCCGCTTAGGCACAGAGGGGAGACTTTCAGCCTAGCAGGGTGTCCCCTTTCACCCACTCCAGCGTTGGTTCCTTCCAATGAGGCTTATGCCCAGGAAGTCCTAGAAGAAGTGAATTTCTTCCTTTATTCAGGGAGATCCAGGATGCTGCAAGAGAGTAAAGGATGAGGAAGCACAGAGGCCAGAGATTAGGGGAAGACTGTTCCAGGCCTCCTAGGAAGACACCCCGGGAAGCCTGGAGTCAAGACTCATGGTGTGGGGAAAACGTGTTTGTGTGAATACATGTATTTGTGTGTGTGCACCACGTGTTTCTGTGAATACATGTATTTGTGTACGGACACCACGTCTTGGTGTGCATGCCTGTGTTTGTGTGCAGGTACCACATGTTTGTGTGTATGCATGAGGCCATTCTGTCTCTCTTTCTTTCTGTGTATGTCTGTCTCACTCTTTCACACTTGGCTTACCACGAAGGCCAAAAGCTTTAGAAATGTTGAATGGAACTGGGGCATCTATGCCGTCTCTCGTCCAGCCTGCTGCCACAAATTCCCTACCCGCTGGGCTAGATTATGTTAAAACTACACGGACCCTTTTTGTTTCTTGATATACAAAGCAACATTCCCTTCATCAGAATAAGGGGAGGTAAAAGAAAAAATCTATATCTTTAAAAACACAACTAAATTCATTTGGAACAATAAACAAGTGAGAATCTAAAAAGAAAATTCCAAAAAGGAGACTTAGGAGATGTAGCCGGTCTGACCAGATAATAAAAAGTATAAAGCTAAGATAGTTTTTAAAATTAAATCTACAACACACCGTTAAGTGGGATAGAGTAAATCATAAAAAAGAGCTATTACATCAGAGATTTTAGCATATAGTAAAGGAGTCATCAGAACTTACTGAAAAAGGTATTATTTACTATTTAGGTTTGGAACACTGGCTTGCAATCTGGAAAAAAATTAGTATCTGTCGCCACATGACAGCCGAAATAGCTAGAGACAGGCAAAGTCAAGTATTTTGAAATTGTATTTCAGGATTCAGATGAGCATGTAGTAGCCTGCCTAAGGGTGGCGTCATTTCAAATGCGATGATTTAATCATGCGTGCTTTTGAGGTAAATTGATACTTGGGAGCTGAAAATTTGTTTTTCAGATTTTCATGTTACTTTCTATTTTCCGTTAATGTTTTCATATTTATTAGAGAAGAATTTAAATTTCTAAGTGCTCAAAAGCAGTGGAAAGCCCTTATTATATGAATTGTAGTTATACAGATGCAGCAGTCCTTATTAGAATTGAGGAACTGTGCTTCACACAATTTCTGGGTGGCAGGCATTGAATTTGTCTCTCTCCATCTCTCTATATAAGGTAAAATACAATTTGCAAAGTTGCCTTTAGTGTGGTAAAACAAACAAACCTTCATCCTTAAAAAATGAGTAGTTTCCAGGTATATAATAAAGTCCAAGCATTTTCTTTTCATCCTGAGGAGAGATGTAGACACTGCTTAATGACTTACAAGAATTAGTTCAAAAGAAGAGCTTTTCTGCAGGAAGACACTGGGACACAGGCTTCTGAAAGTCCCACTTAGATTTCTGGGACTAGGACTCAGCGCCTCCAAATTTTACATCTTAAATTGCATGCAACCTTCCATAAAATTAACATAGAAAATTAATCCATAGTTACAGAGGGTATTTGGCTTTCATGCGTAGTTAAGTACAATTCGTTGAAAGAGCTTGTCTTCCTGATCCGATGGTGACACACGGATGTACAAATGAGGGCATATGCATGGTCTGGATAGGTGGGCTAGCTCGTGCTCATTTGGGGAAAGTGTCAAAGCTCCTACCTTAGAAATTGGGCAGACTCAGTTCACAAATTCCATATGTCTGTTTTATACAAACTTCCTCCATCCCCCAACTGATGAGAGAGAGGATAACAGACATTAAAAATGCCCAGTCCCAAGGGCAGGCCACGTGGCTCAGTAGGCAGAGTTCTTGCCTGTCATGCCAGAGACCCAGGTTTGATCCCCGGAACCTGCACATACCACTAAAAACACACAACACTTAGTTTTAAATGGTTTAAATGGCATCAAAATCTAGGTGGTCATTTCCTGTACTGGAAATAAACATAGGTATACCATAAGGATTACTGTTAGCCACAAATGGAAGCAGAATCACCTTTTGGAGAGCAATTAAACTCAGTCCTCAAGCTCTATTTAGACTTTTTGGACTATAATTTTTTTTTTTTTGGACTATAATTTAATTCAAAATCTTAGATTTTCAATTACTTAACTTTTGAAAGGTCATATGGATCTGAGATCCATTTCTTTGAGGTGATATGAGCCATCGGTTATTTTCTTGAATGTCTGATTACTCATGCCTGATATTTAAGGCACATGCTGGCCTAACAGTTCAGACGTGTCCCCAGTCCTTTTCAAGCCACGGGGTGATGGATCTAGTCGTGTATTTTCAGAAGTAAAGGCCGTCTGATAAATCTGCTCCTGTAATTCTTTAGTAATTCTGAAATTAAGGGAAGGATTGTCTTAAACAGTTTCTGTGAATGGCAGTACCTTATAAGCTTTAAAAAAAAAACAACAAAACCCTGTGTGGTGCAGTTCTCCAGGGAAAAGGTATGGGTCTGAGTCAAAGGCCAGCCAGGGCAGCACAGGCATAGCTTCAAACCCATCAGGTAAAATCTCTGGGGAGCATTGTTTGCCCTCCAGCTTTCCTTTTACCTCCTGCCCTGTGACCTCCTCCTGCTATGACAAAGACCCCAGTCACCTCCCTGATGGAAAATAGGCATTTCTCTTCATTTTAAACAAAATTACTGTTCTCGCATTTCCTGTTTTTTTTTTTTTTTTTTTTTTTTTTTTTACTCTGAAGCTGACCTTTGGGTTAAGAAGCAGGTTTTAAGGGGAATGCCGATGCCGTCGGCTGGGCTTATGGTCATGCAGGTGCTGTCTTCAAAGAAACTTCTGCTAAACAAAGAATCTCAGACTCAGATTTGTAAGCATCGCCAATTTACGTCTGACATCCAAGGAGGAGGTACTGGATGCCTAAAGTGTGCAGGGAATGATGGGAAATTCCAAAAACCTATGTGATCCCTGTTCCTACAGAGATTCCAGAATGATACTTTCAACTGCCAGGCCATACAGTGATGATCTGGGTCACTGTTGCCTTCGTCGCCATGTAGTGGGCGTGGCACTGTGGCGTCCTACTGGGCTGCTCGTTGGAAAGCCCTGGGGAGTTTTCCCTAGTCCTGCCGCTTGGGTTCCAATCCCAAGATGCTGATGCAGTTGGTCTTGGGGGGCGGGGGTGGGGTGGGGAAGGGAACCTGGGCAATTGGATTTTTTAATTTTAAAGCTCTTTGGGTCTCTATTTTCAGCCAGTTCCGAGAATCGCATGGCATAGCTCTTCCAACTCCAAGAGTTTTCATATCGTTTCACTTGAGTGTCACACTAACTCTGCAAAGCAGGCAGGACTGGAAATATTTTTTCCTTTTAGCAGATGTGAAAGCTGACGCTCCCAGTGATTAACCAGCTTGCCCAGCATCACACAGAGTTAGGATCAGAAACAAAGTCTTCCATCGGAGTGGGCTTTCAAATTAAGTTTGGCAATCCACTTGTCACGTAGTAGCCAATGTATGAAATTCTTTGGCTGTTGAAACTCGAGGTGACTTGTTTAATAATTTTCTGGGAAACTCGAGGTGACTTGTTTAATCCTGGAACCCCTCCAAACTTAATAGGCCCTCTCCCATGCTCCGAGCCTCTGGTGCCAGGTGGGAGAATGCTAAAGGGAGCTGGGCCTTTGGAAGAGCTGGGACCCAAGGAGTAGACTTGGCACTGGGCCCCCAAGGGAGTTTCACGAGAGACAGACTCCAGCCAGGATAGTTCCGCCTCCCTCTAGCTCGGGAAACCTGTTTGCTCCCTGGAGCCCTACTCCCTGAGAAGAAGGGAAAGGGGCAGCTTTTTAAGTTTGTCATGTTCTTAATCTTCGGAGTTGAAACCCATCCAACCTTCCAAATATTTTAGATAATGCTATATATCCTGTAATCTCTTGCCTCAGAGTTTGTGTTAACCGCATTCAGGATCCCCCATAAATCACATAGCCATCATTTTTCATGGCCTCCCCTGGCTCACCTTTCTGTTTTCTTTCTCTGTTTTTTTGCCATTTCTTGTTTAAAACAAGTGTGCCCCAAATGGGTCATCTCTCCATCTTCCTCCCTCCCTCGGCCCCACACTGCACATTCCCGTGTTCAGACCCCACCGTGGGCCTCGGATAGTTTGACAAGCTGCTGATGTGACAGTGCTTGAAGCTCCTCTCCCACAGGCCCTTGGGTTGGGGAGGATGTGTGGTGAGCGTGTTAGCTGGGAAGAGGCTGGGCCATCCCTATCTTGTGATCTGCAGCTTATTTCTGGATCACAACAGAGCTTTGTTGCTCCAGCTTCTGTGCCTCCTTTAGAATTTTCTCTTGATCCCAATTTGGCCTCTGTGGTAGGCTTTTTTTTTTTTTCCTTAAAGTAACCTATTTATTATAATGGTAGTTCTTTGACAAGTGTCCCCTTTCTTCTAAAGGGGTGTGCTTGCTTATCTGTTTTCATCTTTATTGGTCCTTTTCCTGCAAATATTGAGTACCTGCTGTGTGCACTGTCCTAGCTATTATCAGTGAGCAAAACATAGGTCCCTTGTGGATCTTACCTTCTGAAGTGGTCTAGTGTGTGCTCTTGGGGGTGAGGAGAGGACATTTATTTAGCACCTATTTTGTGCCAAGAATAACCCTATGTTCTTTATGAAACCAGATAGCAAGATAACTAAATAATATGCCAAGTATTATGTTGATAAAGAATAAAATGGCTCCCAGACTTAGAATCAAAATCTATTTAGGAAACATAAACTTATAATGATAGTATAATATGATCAAGGTATATACCAAATGCAATGGGAGCACAGTTAAGAGATGATTTTTTTTTGCTTTTTCTGGTAGTGGCTTAGGAATGGTTTGACTAGTACAGATGACATTGGGAATGGTCTGGAATAAGGAATGGCATCTGCCAAATGCCCTGAGAGAAAGAAAGCTCTTTTACTTAGAAGGGGCTGAGAGCGCAGAGCTTGGGTGAGCATGGTGTTAGGGGACAAGGAAGAGCAAGGGATGCTGACTGGGGGTGAAATTGGAAATAAAGCTTTGAACAGTCCTATAAATCCTAAGGTCTAACTCTGTAGATCACAGGAAGCCATTTCCAGTTTTAAATCTGCTGGATACTGTTCTAGTTTGCTGGATGCCAGAATGCAATATAACAGAAATGGAATGGCTTTTAAAAAGGGGAATTTAATAAGTTACAAGTTTACAGTTCTAAAGCTGAGAAAATGTCCCAATTAAAGTATGTCTATAGAAATGTCCAAATTAAGGCATCCAGGAAAAGATACCTAGGCTCAAGAAGGCCAATGACATTCAACATTTCTCTCTCAGCTGGAATGGCACATGGTGAACACGATGGCATTGCTGGCTTTCTCGTGGCTCTACCAAAGGGACTCTCTCCAAAATGTTTCCTCTTTTAAAGGATTCCAGTAGGCAACTCCACCTTCAGTGGGTGGAGACACACCTCCATAGAAATCATCTAATCAGAAGTTACCACCCACAATTGGATGGGCCACATCTCCATGCGAACAATCAAAATGCTTCCACCCAGCAATATTGAATGAGGATTAAAGGACATGGCTTTTCTGGGGTCTACCACATATCCAAACTGGCACAGAGTTTGTGTGTCAACCATCAGAGCTGTGTGTTGGAAAGGTCACTCTGGAGTGAAACATGGTGTATGGGGAGACCAGTTAGGAGGCCAAGCTCTGGGTGGTCTTCTAACCAAGACGCGACCAGATACCTATCTCCATCACCCACAGGGTGGGAAGGGAAGAGTGACAATGCAGTTCTCTGCATTGCAGTTCTCAACCTAATGTGTGGTTGTCAGACATTATAATCAGATTGGTTAGTAAGGCAAGGAAGGAGCCACAGTAGATTCTGGGATTTGGATCCTGAACATCTGGATGTACCATTAACTAAGAAATAGAAGAAGCAAAGGTTTGGGGTGGCTTTCCTCAACTTGTTAACCATGAGGGATGGGTGGCCGTCTCACACAAATCCCCCCTCCTCCCCCATGGTCCCCCTTCACAAACCCCTCTCTCCCTCCTTTCCCCCCCAACCTCTTCCATCTTTATTCAAGTTATTTCCCCCTTCATTGAAGGTCTTTGCCCTTCTGTACCACATCCCCGTTTCATGCCCTTGTCTGAGATCTTCATTACGGTCCGTCTTCTCTGAGTTCCTTTATGATGTACAGTCCATAGCATGCAATTTAGCACTCTAATTATGTGCTGTCTCATCACAGTCTCTAATTCTTTCAGCCTGTGTAAATCTTATCTTCCCAGCTGGCGCTTCTAAATTATGTCTTTTTCTTCTTTATTTCCAGCTGGGCATCTAGTCAATCTGAAAAAGAAAAGCAGTTCTTGGGTCAATTGACTGCATTTTGAATTCTTTATCCCTGGCCACTTATGGTGCAAACAAATCCCAGGAGGCGTGTTTCAAGACTTGTCTACATCAGAGGGCTCCGTCCACGGGGCACGGTGCCTGGGCATCGGGATAGTTGGTTCCGATTCAGGCTCTGTTACTTTCTAGCTGTGTGAACTTGGCAGTTTCCTTAGACTGCTCAAACCTCAGTTCCTGCAGGCCCTTAGCCCAGTGCCTGGAAAATAGGAAAGCTCCACAAATAATTACTGGCTTTTTTTGTCAAGCCCCTATCCAGAAAGTTCTACTTTCTAGGGAAGTAGGGAATGGCACACTCGCCTCCTTTCTGGGGCCAGAGGGAAGGTGGGGGCAGCCATGGGGCGGTAGCTGGGAACCTCCTTTCTAGCTCCGGAGCGGCTGTTGCCTTTTGGACCAGAGGTGGCATCCTGTCTGGAGCATGTTGTTCTAAGTCATCACTGCTTGTTGGCTGGAGGGAGGGCCAGGAAGTGTGACAAACCAGAGCTCCCACAAAAGAATTAAGATCTTATTTGACCCATGGGATTTGCCCCCAATTACTTTCTCAGCCCATTCAGAGGTACGCCAAGACTTGTTCATTAAGACACCATCCTCGAGCTAAGCCTGCGCTATGCGCTTCCTATTTCAACCTGTGGATTCTAAGAGCACTTAGCGGCAGAATCCAGTGCTCAGGGGTCTGAGAATTATGGGGTGCCCCTAACAACCTGTCTCATCTGAGCAGGGCTCACAGCCTGTGGACAATGGCTTTAGACACAGCAAGCCTGGTAGGCTTCACCCAGCTCCTAAGAATTTGTAGACGTATGTTTTTCTAGTGATGACATAGTTCAGTCAGTAAACCTGAACTTTATGTATATGCTTCAGACTCAGTTTTGAAGCCTTTAATAGAATGTCATGAATGCCATTTTTGTGCATTCAGTTGAGAGAAACATTTTGACAGTCATCTGCTCTGCCTTTACGTGGACTTCTCCTGTAAATAGTTTTGAATCCTGGTCTTCCTACTTTCTTAAAAATTTTGGTTGCTGTGCTTATTTATCCTGTTAAGTAGTGTTGAGAGGATCTGAAAGAAAGGCCAGATACAGACATGTGTTTTAGGAGTCCTTTCCTTAACTGTTGTTCTCTGATCCCAAGTGGCACAGTTGCCAGCCGTCAGCTGGAAGGGAATGTAGACGCTGTGCGCGTTGGCCGAAGTGAGTGTAGACGCTGCGTGCACGGGTTGGGGAGAACCTAATCCATCACAGAGAGCAGGCGTGGGCAGCACACTGCAGTGTGGGGTCGGCTCAGCTCAGCGCTGCACTGTTTCCGCTCCAAGAGCTCCAGAGCCAGCCCTGGAGCTGCCAGTGGACACCCCTTGGTGTCTTCCAGGGGCCTCCACCTTCCAATTCTGTAAACAAATGTGCTCCTGCAGACAATCCCATTTCCTCACTTTCTTTCTGAGAAAGCATGAGGCCCCGTTTAGCGAATGTAATTCAGGAAGCTGAGTGAAGCAGACTCACAGGGCAAGGGCTCTTGGGTGTCTCAGAGGTTGCCTGTTTTCTGTAACAATAAATTTGCGGTTGAACATTATTGAGCACATGCCTCTCTCGACTTGACAGTCCGTGAACCTCTACGGGTTTGGGTAGAGAAGGAAAGAGCTGTATCCCAAAGTTCTCTTCGCAGGCGGGCTCCATAGAGAATGTGCCTTGCTACCTCTGGTCTGCCTGAAGTTCAGCTCTGCAAGTGGCCACCTGAGGGCTGTGGGATGATTTTCTGAGTAAACTTTTCCCTTGCAGGAAAGGGTTGCGGGTGCCAATGCTTCTTTCCCACTTTGAAGGCAGGTCAGGCAAGTGCCCTAAGGTCAGGCACACAAAACAGCTGACAAATGAGCACTCAAACACGTTAAAGAACATTATAACTAATTCTGATGAATTCTAAAGCCTTATATTTTTCCAAAATTTTGTTTAATCAGATATTATGTGAGGATAAAATTTCCTTTGGCTGTTGTCCAGCAGCCCTTTCTGTTCAAGTTGGATATTGGTCTATAACGTTATTACAGGTGGCTTTTTTGGGGGGTAAGGTGGGGTGAGGGCAGTACAATCTGGAAGGTTTAAGTTTTCACATAAAAAAGTTATTTTCTTGGAAATTACTTTTTAAACCACTTATTAGATAGTAATTACTATATACACAAAGGTATATGGAACCATGTAATAAATGCCCCTGTATCCAACACCCACTTTAAAAGATGAAACACTGCAATGTAGTTCCAGTATCTGAGGCACCCCTACCTCCATTCCAGCCAGATTTAGCCACTGTCCTGAACCAGTATTTATTATTCCCGCAGTAGACATGAAATATTTTGTGTATTGTTGTACTGGGTTGTGGGCTACTTCCATGTTTGCCCCAAGTGGCTCAAGTTAATGCATTGTCACTTTCATATATAACCCTATTGCATGATTAGACCACAGTCGGAGAGAGAACGTTTATTGGTGCAGAAATGTTTCATTCATGTTGTCTTGATGGCAAATGGAAATCTCTCTTGCCCAATCATATTGCAATACTGTTCCCCATAACTGAATCATTGCCTGTATTGGTATATCATTGCCTTGCTGGTATGTCATGAGATTTGGAAAGCGTGTGCTTCATTAGCTTTTTTATTTTAATTGGGAGAGGAATAGAACCTCTTTAGAAAAGGCCTTTCTCAAGTTTAGTTAAATAATCAAATCTGATTACCATCCTACATTTCCTGGCTCCACCCATCTCCTTCATTTATTCAGCAGATCTTTGTTGACTACCCTCTGTGTGTCAGGACCTGTTCTAGGGGCTCAGATATAAGCACACAAAACACAGTCTCTGCCCTGTGTGAATTAAGAATAATATAAAATATAGTGAGGCAAATACTATTAATAAATAGTCATTACCTCAAGCCAACCACAAGGCAAGAAACACAGTGATTTAAACAGGAAGTTTAATATAGTTATTCTTTTATAGAACATAATATTCTTTATAAGATACAAGAGAACTCTATGTGGCATCTGTGGCTGAAGGAGAGTAATCAAGGAAAGAAGCACTAGGAAGGAGAAGGTATGATTTCAGCCCATTGGATGCTGGAACAGTTTGTTGGTTTGCTTGGTCAGAGCTTGTACACAGCTGTTGGGCAAGCTGAAGACAACCCTCCTGGTGATAGATGAGCTAAAGCCACATTCAGACATCCAGATATGCAGAGGGAGTGGGATGCCACCAAGCTTAAGTTCTATAGCAGCAGTGTTGGCATCAGAGTAGCCAAGGGGACAGGAAGAGTGGAGTGAAGAAGGCAATCAGAGGATGTTGGGGCACTAGTGCAAGTAGGAGGTATAGATGCACAATGTCTGAGCTGACAGTACTGCAGGATGGTAGGACTGAGCTGTTGCCAAGGGACTACATGTTCCAGGAGTGTGCCTGGAGCAGAGAGCAATTTGCCAATATCCTCACAAAGATACTGCTAACCAACCATGCAAGTGGCCAGGCACAGCAGGAGAGCTCTGTCCTTATGCATTGTCCCTTCCACACCCCTTACTCTGAAAGCTTCATATCATTCTTACTGTAGAGGAGAAATGCTTCAAGGAATTTCATCTGTTATCACAGAGCAGGTATTGAAGGGTGAATGTGTTGCTGAGAGGCAATCAATTAACAAGTGGCACAGATGTGTTATAAGAAAGTAGTCTCAGTGTCAATTAGAAATAAGAAAATTAAGTCTAATCTTGTAACTGCTACTTAGAAAGATAGAGGAGGGTCTGCAAAGGTTTGCCTGAGGAGGTGACACCAGAAATAGTCTTAAAAATGATCAGAAATAGGGCAAGAAGGGAAAGAAGTGAGAGGAAAAGGACATGCCAGGAAGTGTACACAAAGGCATGGGAATCAGAGAATAAATAAGTTTAGGGATGCATGAATAATTCCAAGTGGCTGGGAGTAAGCTAATTGAAGATGGGTGGTGTTTTAGTTTGTTAGCTGCTGGAATGCAATGTACCAGAAACAGAATGGCTTTTAAAAAGGGGAATTTAATAAGTTGCTACTCTACAGTTCTAAGGCCGAGAAAATGTCCCAGTTAAAACAAGTCTATGGAAGTGTCCAGTCAGAGGCATCCAGGGAAAGATACCTTGGTTCAAGAAGGCCAATGAAGTTCAGTGTTTCTCTCTCAAGTGGAAGGGCACATGGCGAACACAGTCAGGGCTTCTCTCTTACCTGGAAGGGCACATGGCGAACACGGCGTCATCTGCTAGCTTTCTCTCCTGGCTTCCTGTTTCATGAAGCTCCCTGGGAGGCATTTTCCTTCACATCTCCAAAGGTCACTGGCTGGTGGACTCTCTGCTTCATGGTGCTACAGCATTCTCTGCTCTCTCTGAATCTCCTCATTCTCCAAAATGTTTCCTCTTTTATAGGACTCCAGTAAACCACTCAAGACCTACCCAAATGGGTGGAGACATGTCATCACCTAATCCAGTTTAACAACTACTCTTGACTAAATCACATCATCCAAGGAAATGATCTGATTGCAGTTTCAAACATACAGTATTGAATAGGGATTATTCTGCCTTTATGAAATGGGATTTAGATTAATGACTTTTCTAGGGCACATACATCCTTTCAAACCAGAAGTGATATTAGATAGTATTGGAGAGGAAGTTAGGGAATGTCTCAAAGTGTAGGTCATGCAGCCAAGTTCGTTTTTTCTCCCTGAAAGTCATAGGAAATCACTGAAGATAAGAAAATTCCCCTTAGGAGCACGGATTGGAGAAGGGTCACACTGAAATAGAATAAAGATACTTTTAGAGTAAGCTGTCCCTTAAACTATGAAGTCCTTGTCTAAACAGTGGCAATAGGAATTGAGAAAAATATAATGACTTAAGAGATATTAAGAGGGTAGAACCTATAATAGTATTTGGTGGATCAGCTGTAGAGACTGAAGGTAGAAGAAGGTGACGAATGAGTCCTCTGGCTTTGTCTTAAGGTGGATAATGGCACCATTCTGTAGACTATGGAATACCTAAGAAGAAATAGGTTTAGTGGTTATGAATGTGGATGTTAAGATGATTTAGATGTGGGCTTGTTGAGTTTGAAATACCTGTGAGATATATGCAAGAGGAAATGTCCAGTAACAGCATAGTCTGGGCATAACAGAAATATGTGAACTGGAGGTAGACATCTGAGTCATGGCTTAAGAGTGGTGGTTGAAGTCAAGGAAGTAGATGAGGCTCAGGGAAGAGTGTGTAGAATGTGAAAGAAAAATGACTGAAGACAGAGCCCATCTGGAGCATTAAGAGAAACTCAAAAGCAATATGGGGGTAGTGACAACAAAAAAAAGAAGGTGAAAAGTACTGTCCTGGGTTCAGAGGGAGAAGTTTCAAAGAGGAAGAATTAGTCATCAGAACCAGATGTAAGGGAAAGGTCAAAAAAGGGAAGAACCCAAAGAAGCCGATTGGATTTAGCATCATAGAGGACATTGGTGACCTTTTGGGAGAACCTTTGGGAGGGATAGGAGTAGAAGCCAGATTATGGGTGGGCAAAGACTGGATAAGGAAAGAGAGTAAACAACTATAATTTCAAGAGATTTGGCTGGGCCTGAGAAAAACAGATGGCAGCAAGTGTGTAATACAGAGTCAAGGAAGCTTTGTTTTAAATATAGGAGGGTCACAAACATGATTATATGCTGAAGGGAAAGATACAGTTTAGAAGGAAAACTTGATTATAAAAAAGAAAAGAGATAATTGATGAAAGGGAAGCGATGTGATCCAAAACAAAGATGGACCAGTCTTGAATAAGAGAAGAGATTCATTTCCCAATGAGGAGGGAAGACAGAAGGAAGAGACTTAAAGTGGTGTGGATAAATTTGTAAACTGGGAGGCCGGCAAGTTGAGGTTTCTAACACTGTACCTTTGCAGACACCTTTTGTCCACCATCAACCAACCTGCAAAGCTTCTAATTGTCTTAAAAGAATCATTTAACCTTACTTGCTTACTTACTTCTATTCCTACCCCTCCCAAAGGTTCTCCCAAAGGTCACCAATGTCCTCTATGATGCTAAATCCAGTCGGCTTCTTTGGGTTCTTCCCTTTCTTGACCTTTTCCTTACATCTGATACATGTATCAGATGTATCATGTCTGATACAGTGGCCATGAGCTATACATGGATATTTAAATTTAAATTAATTAAAATTAAATGCAATTTTAAAAATTCATCCCTAATTACACTGGCCATATTTCAAGAGTGCTGGTAGCCACTTGGGATTAGTGGTTACCACATTGAACATTGCAGATGGAGAACATGCCAACATTGCAGAAAGTTCTGTTGGATAACACACTACTCTAGAGGCCTCCCTGAAAGCTCCCCATCAAAACCTCTACCTTCCGAGAAAGGGGGAAAATGCTGCTTCCCCATGTGGAAAATTCCTGATATTCTCACAAGCAGTGGGAACAACCAAAGCAATAGGCCAAGCCCTCAATCTTGGGGTTTTTTCCATATGAAACTTATCCCCACAAAGGATAAACCCAGCCTACTTAAAATTAGGCCTAAGAGTCACCCCCAGAGAACCTCGTTTGTTCCTCAGATGTGGTCTATCTCTTTCTCAGCCAACGCAGCAAGCAGACTCACTGCCCTCCCCCTCTCTTCGTGGGACATGACTCCCAGGGGTGTGGACCTTCCTGACAACGTGGGACAGAAATCCTAGAATGAGCTGGGACTCAGCATCAAGGGACTGAGAAAACCTTCTAGACCAAAAGGGGGAAGAGCAAAATGAGACAAAATAAAGTGTCAATGGCTGAAAGATTTCAAACAGAATTGAGAGGTTATCCTAGAAGTTATTCTTGTGCATTATATAGATATCACCTTCTTAGTTAAAGTGTATTGGAGGGGCTAGGGGAACTCCCTGAAAATTGTAGAGCTGTGTTCCAGTAGCCATGTTTCTTGAAGTATATAATGATATAGCTTTTGCACTGTGACTGTGTGATTATGAAAACTTTGTGTGTCTGATGCTCCTTTTATCTACCTTTTCGACAGATGAGTAAAACACATGGATTACAAATAAATAAATAATAGAGGGAACAAATGTTAAAAAAAAAAAAAAAGTGTATCTGAAGCAGGCCACGGTGGTTCAGCAGGCAAAGTTCTCGCCTACCATGCCGGAGAGCCGGGTTCAATTTCTGGTGCCTGCCCATGCAAAACAAAAAAGTGTATCTGGTTGTCCTTACTTTTTGGTCAAAATTGACAAAGCCAACAATATAAATGAAAAAGATATTTAAATTTGAGAAGTCACACACAATGAGAAAGAAAAAGAAAGCATATAAGGTAATGACAAGAAAATGATCCCAGATATTTGAATAATAAATAAAAATTAAATATTCATGTCATTGGGGAAAAAAACAAGCAAAACACCCCCTCTACCTGCCTTCTGAATTAAACACAGAGCTGATCTTCTGAGCGCTTCTGTCAGGATATTTGATGCTCACCCACCTAAAGTGTCAGCTACTTAACAGGCAGTTCATCTTTTTATCCCAGTTGCCACAACAGTGTCTAGTTCACAGAGAATGTTGGATAAATGGTGGATGAAACTGTAATAAATGAATGAACTGAGAAGCGTGAAAGTGAGTGAATGGGTGAATGAATGGGTGAGTTGGCCTGTGTCACCGAGCTTTAAGGCTGGAAGCTGGGGGTTCTTCAGGGATTAGATGAGCAGCTCATCCCTCCATAACAAACATGCTTATGGTAAGGCTCCATTAGAAATGCTCATCTTCAAAGCTTTCCCTCAGAAATCCTTTCCTGTCTTAAATCATTAGCAAATTCTAGCTTTAGGCAAAGAACTTTCCCCAGATCATTCCATTGCTGATGTGAAAATTAAAATAATTAAAATCGGGCCTTGTTCCTTTGCTTTCCCTGGACCACATCTCTTTAGTAGGCAGTAAAGACCAGGGTAGAGCTTGTTCCCCACTCCCCCTAACTCTGCCCACTACACTCCCGCCCCTCCCCCCCATGGTAGGATTAACACTAAATCATGTCATCTCTATTAACACCTCGGCCCAACTTTGTTAAATAGCCTCTATTTAGCAGAAGCAGGAAGTAGGCTCTGGGGCTGTGGAACACAAAGTTACTTGTGGTTTTGACCTATGAGTTGTCAAGAAAATTCCTGAGAAAGGAATTCTGTAAACAGTAGCAACAACAGTTGTACCCAATGTTTATTGAGTGTTTGTGTGTCAGACACTGTACTGAGAGCTTGTTCCGTAAATTTCTTTTCACTCTCTACCATAACCCCCTCGCTGTATATACTTTTATTTTATTACCCCGTTTTGTAGAGAGTAAGCCCAGAACCTGAGGTTTGGAGGAATAAACATTGTCAGCATCACACACACAGGTTAGAATTTGAGTTTAAACAGTCTCTCCAGAGCCTTCATTTAACCACTGTGCTAGTGAGCTCCACCCCCCCAGTATGGTGTCCTGGAACAAAGTCCAAGGTTCCAAGGGCAGCTGAAGGGCCCAGAAGGAGAAGCAGTGAGGAGAACAAGAGCAGAGGACAAATGTTAAAATGCCGCTGTGCCCATTCCTTTCTGCTCAGGCTAGCCTCTAGAACCGTATCAGTCATGCTTCCCAGATTTAGCTTTGTAGGCTGTCCCCAACTGAGAAATAAGATGTACCACATGGTTCATTATAAATCAGCTATTTAAAGTTGGGAAAATTCTTTCATTGGAACAATATTAGAAATAGCAGTTAGATCTCCAGCCCAGCTCACCTCAGTCCATGTAATAATCTGTCCTTTAGTTGGTTCCCGGGGGATCAGATTTCAGGCTTTAAGAAGAAGGGTTTCAGGTCATATAGGCACTCACGGGCATCTCCTGCAGTACCGACTGGTATGTGCTTATCTAAATATCAGCCTAAACTGTACAACATTAGAGGACTAAGTCTACAGTGGCCAAAAATACCACCCATTTCCAGGTGGACTACAGGATTTTGGGTTACTCTTTGTTTTCAAGAATAAGTACTACTGTTGTCCTTTATCAGTCTGAAAGAAACAATGAGTATGCTTGTGTGTTTTGATTTAGAATATGGGCATCTACCAAAAAAAGAGTGCTTCAAGCAGCTGGTGAAATATTTTCGTGAGAGAAATAGCAATCATGCTGTAAATGTAAGATTTACCCATTTTGCTTGACAAAGCAGCATGCCAGAAGACACGTTTCTTGGGATGAAAAGATCTACTGGTTTTCTTCACTTCCAAACAGACCAAGCAACACGAGATCCAAGATAAAACAGAGCCTCCAGAGATTGTTCTTTGTGTGTTTCATTACACCCCCACCAAAGTTTGTTTATGTTACCCCGTGGCCCAATGGGGATTTATGAATCTTTATTTTTAAATGCTTAGCTGGCTTCAAAACATGGCTCCAAAATGGCAAGGATTAACATATGGACATTATCTTCGATGAACAAACTCATCTTTACTACTTTATTTGAAGACAGTTTGTAATGGGATATCATAACAGGCTTGTTAAGTATGTAAATAATTAAAACAAAGCCTGTTTTATAAATGTAAACAGAAAAAAAACAGGTACATAGAAAGTACATAAGAAGTATGTAGTACTTCATGTGTGCTGTTTGCAGTTTGCTGTGTGGAAATTTTGTCACAGATGCCTCTCTACTTTCTATGACAGGGTCACTGGTGTCCCCATCTTGTCATACCTGAGGAATTTCATGCCAAGAAACTGAAAGATCAATTTGTGGGAGTCCTAAGCTAAGCTCTGTCCTGGGGTATGCAAAGGATACAGACATATGATCCCTGCCCTCGGAGAGCTTCACAGAGCATTTTTTGAAACAATTAATGAACTGCTAAGAATTAAGCTTGTGTTACTAACAGAACTATACTTGTACAACAATAATTTGACTTCGGGGTAAACTGGAGTTTCTCCCGAGCGCTGTAGGAGTTGAGATCAACACGGTTGCTTGGAAGTGGTAATGTGCTTCAGGCAGGAAACTGTGGCTTGAAAGTTCAAGCCTCCTGATTTCTGTCTGAGGCAGATTTTCAATTCAGTTTTCCCGGGACCTGGCCCAGACTGTTTTCAACCAGAGCAGGTTACTGCCACCTTCAGCTTTTTCCAAGGAAACTGCCAGAAGGAGGGCAAGTTTGGGATAGTTGAACCTTCTCTGGCTCCTCCTGTCTGGTGACAACTCAAGCAAGTTTCAACCTTCAGCTTGGGGATTTCTGGGACATACTTACTGTGAAGGGTCCATTGGGCTAAATGAGTGGCAGGGGCGGGGTCACAGTTAGTGCTTGATGGGCAGACACCCAGGCTGTTTTGAGGTGACAGAGGCTCTGTGTCATCTTTAGATCTCCTGCTTTCCCAACAGGTTCTAAGTACTTGAGAGGTAATGAAGGAATATCTACTAATTATCCAAAATAGCTAGCAAATGGGAAATTCTAACCAACAGAAGAGTTCTCCACAGGACATGGTTTTCTGTCTGGAATTGCCTCACTTTGCCAATCCCTCAGCATCCACCTAGACAACTATATTTGTCCTTCCAGACTCAGCTTGAGTGATGCTTCCTCTACAAAGCCCTCCCCACGTTTCCTTGGCAGAGTGAATCCCTTTAGGTTCTGCTCCAACCCACCTCACACCCTTTGGCCAACTGCTTGCCCATCAGTCAGTCCTCCTTGAGGACTGAACTTGTCTTCATCTTGGCCTCTCAGTGCCTGCATGGTGACTGGTTTTCAACCGAGGGAGGGATGGTCAGGTTTGCTTGTCGTTACAGTTGAGATTTATCAAAAAGACCAAAGCTCATGTTGTTGCCAGACTCTTTCTTTGTATTCACCCTACCTCGTAAGGAGCAGCACCCTCTGCTGGGATGGGTCCACCTCTCGGATGTTGTGTCTGGGGCTCCTGGAGTGGATCCCGATCCCGACCATTGCAAACCAGCAAGAACACACTTTCACTGGCTGCTTTAATGAGGGTGTTGCTTTCATCAACAGACCTGGGGGTGCCAAAATCTGTACTAGTCACTGGATAAAGTGAGGGTCTTGCCTCCCACCCCAACCCACCCCCAATGTGGCCTCATCAAACATCTTAGCAATAGTTGATGAAGAGCGAGGACTCAGTTTTGAAAGACATGGAATACAGTTTAAAAATATATTTAATGTCAAATTGGCAAAGCTAGGCAGTGCAAAGTTTAATTTTTTAGAATTAGGAATCCTGGTCTGATGCATCTCAAAATTATCATTATGCACAGTAGTTCAAATTGGGCATGGAGGCACATAGCTCTTGGACCCATCATATAGAGTGCAAGTGGTGTCTTCCTTACTAGATTCCCAATATCTGCTTATTTAATGAACATTTTTCATTACAGAAGTAGATAAAGAGAAATTAATTTCCTTTTAGATATGGATGATTGCAGCTATGTGCTTCATTTACATCTGGTAAGTAGTAAAACATGCTGATTGTTTTATATCTGCCTTTTAGTGTGGATTCTGGAAAGTATCCGTTTGAGACACTTGTTTGCTTTTTACTGGATAAGTATCTCTGTTTGGCTTATCCTCCCTTGCCCACCCAAGTTCTACGAGGTAGGAGGGGGGAGGATACCATGCTCCCTGAGGCCAAGAGCAGTAGCTCTGTCCTATAACCTTTGTGCCCTTATATGGCCCTGTAGAACTGAATGCTATATGGAGAGATGAAAGATTCTACTTGGATACGTTTTCCAGTTTCTTCTGCCTACTTTATCCATTGGGTCATTCCCGTTCTTTCCTCCAGAAAATGAAAGAAAGTACCCAGGAGAGATTGGAGAAACCTTTTTCACTGAGTTTTATGAAAGTAATACACAGCCATATCAATGGTCATATGTATTGAGTGTCAGGCTTTCCACTTGATTCTCAAAACAACTCTACATGGTCATCTCTTTTCAGATGAGGAAACTGAGGCACAGAGAGGTTGAGGATCTTGCAGCCTGGGGAAGTCAGAGGTTAGATGGGACCTTGGGCTCGGGTGCCACCTTAGTTCCCCTTGACAATGGCTGGACTATTTTTATCTCTCTTTCTTATCTGATATTTTATTTGCTCAGTCGCCATATTTTAAGAGGACAAGAGGTTCTGTTTCTCTGAAAATAAAATGTTTGTTTCTTTACAAATGATAAGGGAAAAGTATTCAGGGTAGGAGAAAGAACAACGTTTTAGCTGTTAATTTCATTTTGTGTCCTTGCTGGATTGAATAACCTAGGAATATATAATTACTTAGCGCATAATTCTATAATTATATAAAGATGAGCAAAAACTTGAAGAGGACCCAGGATATGCAAGGTTTTGAAGCAGGGGCATGTGCTTCCTGGAAAATGCCAAAGACTACATTTGAATCAGATGTTTTATGGAGAGATGAGCCACCTTTATCTGTAAAGGCCAAATTCTGCCTCTTCATAGGGAGACTAGAAGAGAAAGGTTGTTTTAGAATAACAAAAAGGCCTTTCAGCCAGAAACTTGAAGGGCCTAGCTGATAGTAACTCGTGAATCCTCGCCAACAGGAGCTCCAGGCCCCAAGGATCAAATTGTGGGCCCTGATATTTGAGGTTTCAGGGATCACACCTTCTTTTCTTCCAACAATAAGTCCAGGCTCTCCGTGGTGGCTGGGTTATCAGCATTTGGCTGTGGTGACACACACCCGACATTTTGTCAAGGACAGTGTAAGATTAAATCTTTCGTCCACTTAGTCCCATACATGTAAAGAGGGCTAACAGATGATCGAGTATCCCTCTATTCCTGGAAGCATATGAGTGCAATTCAAGTCTTCTCTCATGTTGTAATAACCCTGTGAGAGAATTCTCATCACCTTCACTTTACAGCTGAATACGTGAAGAAACAGGTCTAGGAACTTGTCCAAGAATCTCTGCAGATGAAACTGGGTTTGATCCCGAGTTGGTCTGACTTCAAGCCTGAGCTTTATTTAACCATCCGGCTGCACCATCTCATTTTGTGAGACCACCAGGTTCTGATTTGGAATTGGAAAGCTTGAGCACTACGTATCCCTCTTCTTCATGGTTTTGGGGTCCTACTGCTTTGGGGCAAGATAACTTGTCCCCCAATTCCTCTGGACGCATTGACCAGCATATAGTCCTTGGAGATTTCCTCCTTGCTCACACTTCTCTGTAGAATCCCCTCTCCTGCTCTGCCCACTTTTCCTTGACCTTCTGATGTTCCAAGGCTTCCTAAATAGCCTTTCATGGTTATTCCAACTATGCCAGTCACCCCCTCTTGAGATCTTTCCTCACTTACAATGCACACACAGACGCACACATACCTTTTCTTGTGTGGTATGTTATGCTGGTTTGGAGCTGTTATGTACCCCAGAAATGGCCATGTTCTTTTAACCCTTCCTGTGGATGCAGACCTGTTGTGGATGGGAACTTTTGGTTTGGTTATTTCAATTGAGATGTGACACCACCCCATTCAAGGTGGGTCTTAATCCTTTAGTGGAATCCTTTAAGAAAAGATGAAAGGCAGAAAAAGCAGAGAGAGAGCTTAGAGAGAAAAGCCCCAGAGAAGCAAGCAAAGACCCAAAGAACCTCCCAGAAAAAAGTCCTGGAGAAGCTAAGAGAGGACCCACAGTACACAGAGAGGAAGCCACTGGAATCAGAAGCTGAAAGCAATGAAACCTGGGAAAGAAGGATCAACAGATGCCAGCTGTGTGCCTTCCCATGTGACAGAGGTGTCCCAGATGCCGGCAGCCTTCTTCAGAGTCCTAGTATCATCCTGTTGATGTCTTAATTTGGACATTTTCATGGCCTAAGAATTGTACATTGTAGGTTAATTAACCCCCATTGTAAAAGCCAACCCAATTCTGGTGTATTGCATTCTGACAGCTTTAGCAGACCAAAACATGTATTTTCTCTTTTCAGTGTTTTCCTATCTAGATCTTCATAATTGGGGAAGTTTATTCATTCATTTATCCATCCATCCATTTGTTTTCTATTGTATTTGTACTATATATAAAAGAAATTTAAGTTAAAGATTACTGTTTGAATTTTAAATGCAATTCTAATAAATCTTGATGGATGAATGAAGAATGAAGGAAGGGTCATAGGGATAATAATAACAATCTTTGTGACCTCATATTCTTTCTCTTGTCATAGCTGTGGAAATGCAAAAGCAGAATTAGGAACGACAGATGAAAGTGACAAGAGGGAAAACTTAGCTCACATTGCTGCTTCAGCACCCCTGCCTTCCTGTCACTCCGGAGGGAGGCCAGTATCCTATAGCTCACGCTTTTCTTTGGTTCCCATGAAGCTATTGAACAATCCTTCTGCGGTGTTATTCGAGGGAACCAGGTGGAGCTTACATTTGTAACAACAAATGGCCTCTTGCAAATGAGAGGCCCTTATGTGAATTGCGGTCCATCCATCTTCCATAGTTCTCATTCCAATCTTGTAACATTGGTAACATTTGAAGGTAACATTTTATCTACCTTCAAAACGTCTTAAATGCATGGATGTTTTAACTTTCATGGGTAAACAAGCTGGCCAATTGTTGAATTTGCTAACTATTTAAAGATGAGCAAAGTTGAAAACAAAAGGTCTTCTGAAAAAATTAACAGGGTCGGGAAGGGTGTTGAAGGCTGTATGTGTATGGTGGGGAAGACATGGTTTCTTCTAAAATCTCAAAGGTTTTAATTAAAGTTCATGGCTTAATAAAAGCAGAATTTCCTGCCTCTTAGCCCCTTCCCAATTACATCATGTTCTGTAACCTACACATATGCTTCTTTATCCAGGTCCTCAAGTTTTGCTGGTAGGCATTAGGTCATAAATGTACTCAAAAGAAAACTAAGACATAGCTAATAAAATAGGCCCCTCTTTACAATAGGATATGGGCCCCCTTTTTCTCTCCTGCCTGTTGGAGACGTGGGTATAGTGAGGTATGACGAGAAAAAATTATTTATACCCTCCTCCCCACTACAGCTCATTAGCCTTGAAATCTTGAAAGGAAGAAAGATTGGAAGGCAAGGGGTGAGGATCTAACAGGAGGAACCAGGAACTAGTTTGCTCTACAAAAAAGGGGGCAAGAGGGGGCGGTAGGTGGTAACCAACTAGAGGGGCTGGAGGAGATGGGTAGAGTGTAAGTTGAAAGAGAAAGCTAGGAAGCAACTGCCTTCAGGGGAGGAACTTTTGGAGCACTGAGGATGCTTTGCTGACTACGGTGTATTGTAATCCTCTCCTTCCTCTTTTCGTCCCTCCCCACCTCGTTTAATGAAATCCACATCGCTCATTTGACGAAACAAGAACACCTGCCACTTTTTCAGAATTCCGAAAGAGCTCTGAGTCTGGGGCTCTCACTCTGGAATGACTCCCGTTTTGTTAGAAAATTAAGCATAGCTCTGCAGAGTTAGTTTTCATCACTGAAGAGTAAAAAATTATCCCAATTTTCCCTTTCAATGGTAGATAGGCTGGAAGGGAGCCAGCAGTAATACAGTGTCATTTTTTTTTTTTAATACTATCAGGCCAGGGTCCAGAGTCATGATATTTTCATCAAGAATTTGCTTCAATTGCCAGTAACTACTGTTTTCACTTTTTAGAAATGTCTCATTCCACTTAGAAGCCTGTCACATCTCTGCACTCTCATCTCCCTGGAGGCCCAGGCTGTGTGTATGGCCTGCATTAACTCTTCAGGCAGGGAGTATTTCAGTGGGATAGAAGACAAAGTGAAGGCACAGGGTCTCCATCTGGAAGTGACATCACTGGCATTTGAACCCAAATCTGACTCCAAATTTATGCTTTTAGAAGCGCTGCTCCTTAAGGTGATCTAGATCGAGTTGACTTTGACATGTCCTGGGATAATATGTGACTTCTGTGAATTGGAAAGCTTGTGTCACTGAGTCCATTCACCACGCAGTGGTGAGGAGGGTTAAGGAAATGCGCTGTAATGGTACAATTATTTCAGTTTCAGTCTTGATGTAATTCAGTGCTGCTTCTTGTCTATCCAGGAACAGCAATTACTTTAATGTTGTATCCCTGCTAGATCCCAAACTGTGTATTTTCTCAGCAGAATACTTGTATACATGTTATCATATATGAGTAGACGTAAATGAGACATTGGAATCAACAATGTCTAGCATGGTTCATGGCACATAATATAGCTTTTGTCTGTCCCTCCTTCCCCTTCCTCTCCTCATCCTTTCCTTCTTCCTTCCCCTATCATCCCTGTATGATTCAGCATTCCTTTGGTTGCAGAAGGAAGGAGCCTAATTTAGGCATACTAGAAAAAGAACAAGAAGTACAGGTGAAAGGGAGAAGAAGTAGGCATGGTTTGTTGCCATAGGTGTAGTAAAAGGTCCAAAAGGGCCTGCTATCAGCCATGGCTGGATTCAGGAGCTCAGTGGGTGTCACCAGGACTTGGTATTTCTCCACCCCTAATCTCAGCTCACCTCTATCTTGGCTTCATTTTCAGGCAGACTTTACCATATGCCAATTTAGTACCCTCTAGAAGCTCCAGGTTCACACCCTTGAGGTTTCATATCTCATAGAGAGTGGTATTCTCCATCTCAGTGGTTCCCAGAAGGTCCTGGAATTGAGACCGGGTCCTGGCTTGGGTCATGTGCCCATCTGTGACCCAATCGCTGAGGTCAGGGGAATGTAGGGAGCTGGTTGGCCCAGCCTGGATCAGCTGCCCACTGTTGGATATAAGAATGAGGCTCCTCCTTCCTCTACCACATGGGTGGATAGTCAGAAGCTCAGCAGACTTTCCAACCTCCTGATGTGCTTTTGCACACTTAGTTTGCAGTGCTAGAAACAGCCTTTCTTGGGTTCCTTGGATCTAGGATTCTGGTTGTGATTGTCCAATCACCTGTACTCATGTGAACTTGAATTCAGAACTGAGGTGAAGAAGCAGCACACTTGGCTGCTGCAGACTGAGGCCATGCAGTATGATGCGGCACTAAGGAACCTCCTGATATGGCAGCTTCCTACAGTAGTGGGTGACTTTCTGTATTGTGGCAGAGGCAGTGTGATTCTGGAGGATGGGGCTAGTTTGGCAGCTCAGCCCAGAGCCTTGCTGTACCAGCCCTTGTAAATCACAAGTTCTATAAACCACCTTGTAGCTGGTGGTAAATCCCGTTCGGCTTTAATAGTGTGGATTCTTTTGCCGTTATCTGGTCCCTGCCCCGTGCATGGATTTTACTAGAAGGTGAGGTCTTGGGTGGTGGGCAAACAGCACCTGTCCACCACAGCCCCTCACTTCCATTTCCCTCCTACCTTTCTCTGTTTCTCTCTTTCACTTCTCTCTCTCCTTTCCCTTGAAATTCGGATCATGAGGCTCCAAGTTGTTTCTCACAAGAGGTCCCAAACTCTTTATCCATCCCAAAGATCTTGAAGAAAAGGTGCCTGAGTGAAATCTTTCCAGCGATGGGGAGGGTCTAGCAAGGCTCTCACAGTCCCTCTTGGCTTAAATGTCAGTGCCCGCCTGGGCGTTTCCTAATGAAAGTCAGTGTTAATGAAAATTTCATGGGCTTTGGAGTCCACGTTGGGTTCACACCCAGCTCCTGTATTTACTTACTAGGTGTGTGACCTTGGGTAATGTGTCCCGTGTGTGAGGCTAAATTCTCCCGTCAGTAGGTGGATAGTAATAAGATCCCATGGATTTGCTTGAAGAATTAAATAGTGTACTATGTGTAAGTGTTTCACTCACTGAATACTCCCCTAAATGCTCCTTTCCTCAGTAAGCCTTATTCTCTCCATTTGTTCCCTTTCCACTTCGCATCACATTGCCTGATAGTTAATGTGGTTGGTTCCTTTGTACCCAGCTGTACAAAGTGCTGTATATGAATGAACTCATTTAATCCTCAGAGCGACAGAGGAGGAAGTGGAGGCACAGAGGGATTACCTAATTTGGCTAAATTTACGCAGCTGGTAAGCGGTAGATCTGGGATTTAAAACCCAAGCTCTTAACCACTAGCTGGACTGCAGCTTTCTTCCTAGCATCTGCCCAGCTCGAGATATTAAATGAATGGGAGATCCTTTGGTAATTAAATAAAATGTACTGTCCTCCTTTTTTTTTTTTTTTTTTTGAAGATCATTTGATTAGTGTTATCTTCAGAATTTAGAATTTAGGTTTTTTGTTTTTTTTTTAATCTTGCTGTGTTGATCTGTTTTCATTGAGTCATCCGCATGCGTTTCTGTGGCTTTCTTTGTAACTAGTAGCTTACATTTACAAGGTTAGGATTGGGCTGTGTGTCCTCCGGCTGTAGAGAGAGATTTTGTCCATGTGCAACTGGCTGACCTCTTCAGAGATCAAACCCGCGGCTTTGGTTCCAACTGAGTCTTGGTTTAGCCAAATGCAGCCGCCCACTGCCTTCTCAGCTCAGCCCTTTACTGATGGCTGATTCCCAGCCACTGCCATGGGAGGAAACAGAGAAAGTTGGAACTCGCTGTCTTGGGAAAGAAAATAGCATGAGGCTCCCATGCAGGTGATTCTCTTCTCAGCCATTTCCTATGAGAACCTGAGCTTGGGAGCAGACATTGGAACCAGGAATTTAACTTCCGGAGTAAAACTGAAGTTGTTTGCTACCTAGAGCTTTCTTGCCCTTTGTCTTATACCACAGCCAAGAATGATTTCCTGTCAGCTTAGGTCGAGCGTGGTTCAGAAATATATTACTTTCTTTCATCTAAAACTCTTGAAAAGGGTCCAGATATTGAAACATTTCCAAAATAGTAATTTTACATAAATGGCTCTGTGTGTGCCTTATTTTTATGTTCAACGGGGGAAACTAACAATTATTTGACAGTTATTTTAAACAATTAGACTTCTAATATTAAAATCTGTTCTCGGCTGGCCCGGAGCCCGTTGGTATTTGGAATTTTTGTCCACGCGTCTTTTCCTCTCCCTCCCAAATCTTGGTGCAAAGCACTCAGATGTTTTGAACTAGACCTTTGCACACTACACTTTGATCCCTTATGGAAATGGAAGGAAAATTATAAGACAAAATGCAACTTGATTCCTCTTATTTACCACATTCTTTTCCATTTATTTTAGACAGAGTGTTCACCTGCAGATTGTTGCAAAATTGAAAGCCTTAGACAGCAGGTGCTGGCCTGTAGTTGGCCTTGTAGATGTTTTTTTTTTTATTAATTAAAGAAAAAAAAGAAATTAACACAACATTTAGAAATCATTCCATTCTACATATGCAATCAGTAATTCTTAACATCATCACATAGATGCATGATCATCATTTCTTAGTACATTTGCATCGATTTAGGAAAAGAACTAGCAAAACAACAGAAAAAGATATAGAATTTTAATATAGAGAAAAAATAAAAATAATAATAGTAAAAAGAAAAGGAAAAAGAAAAAAAAGACAAACAAACAGACAGACCAAAAAAAAAAAAAACCTATAGCTCAGATGCAGCTTCATTCAGTGTTTTAACATGATTACTTTACGATTAGGTATTATTGTGCTGTCCATTTTTGAGTTTTTGTATCTAGTCGAGTTGCACAGTCTGTATCCCTTCAGCTCCAATTACCCATTATCTTACCCTGTTTCTAACTCCTGCTGGACTCTGTTACCAATGACATATTCCAAGTTTGTAGATGTTTTTTTAACAGGAAAAAAAATAGGTTTTAATGGATACTTTTCCAAGAGATCAGCACTGAAACTCTCTGCACCCAAACTTCTTTTTTCAGTCATTCTTTGGAAGTGGCAAAGCCCCTGGGCTGTCCCAATGGAGACGGCCGTTGATGTGAGACCCCATTTGTGAGACCTGAATTCCTCCTTCCTGGTCTTAAATTTTAATATCCCTACTTTTCTTTTCAATCTATTTGTTCCCTCTGCCAAATAACTGATATATTCGATGACACTAAGATATGGAAAATAGTGTAATATTTGGAAATACTTTACACTGTATTTAAACACCCATTTATTTATTTATTTTGCATGGGCAGGCACCAGGAATTGAACCTGGGTCTCTGGCATGGCAGGCAAGAACCCATTTCTTTTTTAAGTTATTCCTTAATGCTGGACACTTTGAGAACAGATAGTGAACGCCAGTAATGGGAATTTAAGGCACCTCAGCCAGCAGAATGTGGACGATAATTTCAGGCAAAGAACTTGCCCTGTCTTCTGGAGGGGATCCGGGAATGATTATAAAAATACAAAAGAAGTACTGAGTGTTTACAGTGAGCAGACCCATGCAAAGTGACTTTCCTGCATTATTATCATAGTTAATCCTTATAATGACACGAGAGAGTCATAAGTCATATCACCCTTGTTTCCGTTTCCTAGATGAGGAAACTGAGGCACAGGAACAAAGGTAGGTAACTTGGCTGTTTCTACACAGTTAGCAAGGGGCAGGTGTTGGAAATCAAAATCAGGACCTGCAGGGATGAGTCCCAGTTTTGTAAAGGCTTATAAAATTATCCCATGGGGAGAGGGGCGTCCTTGATAAGAGAGAAATGCTAACTTTTGAATAAAATATTAGGTACCAGCAGGAACTAATACAAGGGAGGAACACTGAAGCTTCAGCTTCCTTGAGCTCCCTGTAAACTCACCTCTGAGAAATGATGCCCTGAATTACTTCCCTGGCTACCTTGTGCTGGTTTGAAGCTATTATGTACCCTAGAAAAGCCATGCTTTTTAATCCTCATTCAGTATTGCTGGGTGGGAGCTTTTTGATTGTTTCCATGGAGATATGACCCGCCCAATTGTGGGTGGTAACTTTTGATTAGATAGCTTCCATGGAGATGTCTCCACCCATTCAAGGTGGGGTTGCCTCTTGGAGGCCTTTAAGAGGAAACCATTTTGGAAAAAGCCTTAGAGCCATCAGAACTGACAGAGCCAACAGAATGGACAGAGCCCTGGGGAAGCTTTCAAAGAATCCTGGAGAGAAAGCTAGCAGATGTTGCCACGTGCCTTTCTGGCTGAGAGAGAAACCTTATCATTGGCTTTCTTGAGCCAAGGTATCTTTTCCTGGATACCTTAATTTGGACATTTTTATAGTCTTGCCTTAATTTGGATATTTTCACAACCTTAGAACTATAAACTTGCAAGTTTATAAACTCCCCTTTTTAAACGCCATTACATTTCTGGCATATTACATACTGGCAGCTTGCAAACTAGAATATACCTCCTGCCTCATTTGTAGGAGGAGACAGCCAGTCATGCCAGTACAGGGCTGCAGGCTTGATTTGGGGATCAGCATTCACTGCTGACCAGGTGAGTGGCGTGGGGGAAATGGACGCCAACTGGGAGGCTCTCGAGTTGAAGATCTCTTCCCCTTAAAGAAAACTCTAACCAGAAAAACAGGAAGATGATTAACTTCACCAAAGAATTTTGTTTTATACAGGGATACCCTGCCATGTTCTTTTCAATGTTGTAACTAGATCTCTATGCTTTTTGACATTTAACACTCAAATTTTCAGGAACCTGCTTTTATAGGGTCTTCATTTATAGAAATAGAAGAAAGCCAGAGGGGAGGTATCAAGGTAATTTTTAAAATGACTGTTTTATCTATAAGAGGGAGGATAGAGAGCCAAACTTGCCTTGGTTTGGGTCTCCAAGGTAACAGAAGCCATGGGGTAAAAATTTATTTTCCACGAGGTTGCCTTGGCTTTGTGGTCTCTACTGAAGCTAACTTTTCCTGTGCCTTTGTTCAGAATTCCAGGAACTTTGAGGATGAAGGGAGACTGAAGTTTATAAAGGGGACGTGGAGGGTGGGAAGCTATGGCTCTTGAATGCATAAAGTGAGAATGAGTACAGATTGCCATTGGGGTGGGAAGCCCCCTCCCCCTTGGAATGGCCCCCAGCCTGGTACCTACTAGCTCACGTGGCTCCTTTTCCTCCTAGATGAGAGAATGCCAGGCCAGTGAGAATTCCCGTCAGCCCGTGTATGAGTGTTAATCGGTAACAGTTTGTACATTTAACTGATAGAACTTGGAAAATGTGAACAGCCTTCATTTTGCTGTTTTCCAAAATGCTTAAAGCATTCAAATGTCAGCACAAATCAAGCATTTTGGACTACTCGAGCCAAAACTGTCCACAGCCAGGATTGTAAAGATTATAAATGTGGCCAGCAAATTCACAGAATTTTGGGCCTCGTCTCATATAAGAATGCTGGGCCTCCTTTACCTTCTCTTAGGCTTTTCTTAAGGAAATGAGGTTATATCTTTTTTAAAAAATGTGTCTGTGCTTCCAAGGAAGGATGGCAATGCATGTAATCTAAAACAGCTGATAGAGCACACATGAGGTACAATTTATAGTTGGTGCTGGAATGTATTATAAAAGTTATTATTGGCAATACTTTAAAACTCTTTTTCATGTTTTTCTTTAAGCTGATCTGAAAATTAGAGGCCTTCTCTGTTCAGGCAGCATCAAATGGAGGGAATATGTTGCTGAATTAAACAATATCAGAAAAATGCTAAGTAAAGATTTAAGGATACCTGCAGGTAAACATCACATGGATTATTGAGAAAAGGCCCCCACATTTAGTCTTTTCTCAAAAAACTCTTTATTGTTAAATGAAACACAGATATAGAATACCACTCAGAATGACTGTGCAGCTTAATATAAGGCTTTGCAACCACCAGCCAAGTCAAGAAATATAACTTTGTCAGCCACCTTAGAAGTCTCTCTACGTACTTCCGTCCCCCCTCCCCTAAAATAACCACTTCCTGACTAATACTTATTTGCATTCAAAAACCTTCCATCCCTCCAAAATAACCACTGCCCTGACTGTACTTATTGCATTGCTTCATAGTTTATCACCCACATGTGTAGCCCTGGACCCTGGAATTTGCCCTTGAAAAATGGAGAATGGCTTTGAAGCCTTTTTGAACCGACAGGTTTCCCTCTGTCCTTTCTTTTCCTTACTGTGTCTCTATTGAAGATCCTGGGCCATTTGATCTGCAGAACTTCCCATGGCTTGGCTTTTGCCAACTGCAGGCCCTTTGTGCAGTTCAACATTTCCTTTGTCCTCTGTGTTTCCTGTAAATTGGATCTGGAGGCTTCACCAGACTCAGGTTTAAGCTCTTGGACATGATGAGAAATCTTGAGGCATCTTTGATCTGGAGTTGTATATCTGCTTGTCTCTGTCTTTGTTGCATCCGCAGCCTTTGCTCAATGCTGAGATCTGTTGATTTCATTGAGGCTTACACAATGAGGATATTTTAATTTCATCATTATTTTTCTATTTATTAGTTGGGAATACTTTTATAAAGAGAAGCTTCTGTTCGTCTACTATTTGTTTACCCAGTGGTGCATTTCATATAGAAAAGCAAGGGTGAATAATTGGATTCTTTTCCTGTATTTAGCATTTTTAAGATAGCAGTTTGGTTTCCTGAAGTTGGCCAATTTTTTTTCAATCGTTATTTTTAGAGAAGCTAGAGGTTTACAGAAAAGTAATGCAGAACTTACAAAGTTCTCATATAACCCCACTTCCACATACACAAATTTTCCCTTTTATTAACATTTTGCATTAGTGTGTAAACTTTGTTACAATTGCTGAAACAATATTATTATAATGGTACTATTAACTTTAGCCCATAGTTTATATTAGGGGTCACTCTTTGCAATTAGTTGTTTTTTAAACAATATATAATGTCATAGACTTAAAAATATTAGATGGTTTTCAATCCATTGAAATTCTTCTTGACCCACTTGTTAACATTTTGCCCTTTATCGTTTTGTAATTTTTCTTTCTACATGTTTTATCTTTTGCAGTTTCTCTCTATTTTTTCTGAATCACTTAGAGTATTTTGCAACATGGTGTCCCTCCATCCATAAGTAACTCATTGTGTATTTCTTAAGAAGTAGGACTTTATCTTATAGAGTCATGGTATGCTTATCAAAATGGGAAATGTCACTGATACAGTACTACTATCCAATCCATAGTTATATTCAAATTTTGCCAGTTTCCTGCATAATGGTCTTAACAGCGTTTTTCTTGGTCTGGATTCTAATTAAAAGGGCCATATATTGCATTTAATCTTCTTTGGTCTGGAATAGGCTTATTTTGTTCAAATGTGTTCTGTAAAAAACTTTACCTTCTCTCTAATTTATATGTTTACTTATTTATATCTATATGAACTCATGTCTTCTTATTTTAATTTCATGAATATTCTGTTACTATCATTTTTCAATAGGAATTTGATCGACTTTCAAATTATCCAAGATTTTGTCAGCAGGAAACCCTTTCAAACAGATCCTATGCCTTTTTGACATAGTTTCATCATTTTTTTAGCACTTCCGTTCTTTATGATATAGCATGATGTTCCAGGCTAGTTTTGTACTTTCCCTTCTACTGGAATCAACCACTTTTCAAAAGAGCCCCAGTTCCTTTTAAGAGGGAAGGGTGTTCAGAAACCAAAATCTAAATGCTAGGTGTGTTCAGTGCTATACTGGAGTATGTTTGTTTCTAGACCCTTTTCAGCAGATAGAGCTAAGAAATACAAAGACATCTATTTCTATATCTGTCTCAAACTATTTGTATGTGTGTGATATATGTGTGTACATATGTATCCATGTATATAATATCTATATCCGTTCATATTGATAGCTACAATTCTGTTTCAATAGGGTTTATTATAGTCTTCTCCCTTGTAAAACCCTTCTACAGAAAAAGAAAAAAAAAGCTGGGTCCCATTATATTTATTCTCAATAAATATTTATTCTCATTTGCTCAATTCCACAGTGCATAGAAAGTTGCAGATTCTCATACCACTGGGAAAAGCAAACCTATTAACCAGAGTGGAATATTTATTTGTTTACAATATTTATTTATTTCTGTATATTTGGGAGTATATAGCTCAAAAATCACTTCGTTTTTCCTCCCACTCTCTTCAGTGTGATATTCATTTGAGATAGTTAGATCCATTTGTTTCTTTTTTATTTCCATTTTAGATTTCTCGTTTCTTTATCTATTGAGGTGACTTATTTGTTTATGTTAAATATGTTATGCATGTAATGTAACTGTATATATTACATTCTCTTTTTTGTTATGTTAAAGTTAGCATACTATACATGTTCTTTAGCAGTTTCCTTTCTTCACTTATTAACATATATTTATGGAGATCAACTCCCTGTGTTAGTTTGCAAGCTGCTGGAATGCAATATACCAGAACTGGAACAGCTTTTTAGAAGGGGAATTTAGTACGTTACAAGTTTACAGTTCTAAGCCTATAAAAATGTCCAAACTAAGGCATCCAGAGAAAGATCCCTTAATTCAAGGAAGGAAATAGGTCTTTCAGCTGGGAAGTTACGTGACTGGAATCTGCTGGCCCTTTGCCCCTGGGCTCCTTTGCTTTTAGCCTCTGGTCCTCTGGGTGCTCCTCACCTTGCTTCTCTGGGGCTGACTTTCATCTCTTGGCTTCCCTTGACTCTCTCCAGGTTCTGGGTTGCTTAATGTCTCATGGTGATGTCTGCTGGGCTCCAAGCATCTCTAGATTTCTGTTTTGACTGTTCTTCAAGTGTCAGCATCCATGTCAGTTCTACTCTAAAGTTTCTGTTAGTTCTGTCACTTCTGTTGTATCTGACTCTCTCCAAAATGTTTTCTCTTTTAAAGGATTCTAGTAAACTAATCAAGACCCACCTGAAATGGGTGAAGTCACATCTCCATCTAATCTAAAGGTCACACCTACAGTTGGGTATGTCACATCTCCATAGAGATAATCTGATCAAGTTTCCACCTACAATACTGACTCAGGATCAAAACATGGCTTTTCAGGGGTGCATAATAGTTTCAAACCAGCACACTCCCTATCAGTTGTAGGGGTATTCTGCATAGTTATTTTTGTATACTGTATGGTCAGGGTCACATTTAATTCTTTTTCCATGTAAGTATCCAGTTGTTGCAGTACCATTTGTTGATTTTTTGGGATGGGGTGAGGGGAAGTGCATGAGTCAGAAATCGAACTCGGGTCTGCCAAGCAAGAATTTTACCACTGAACTACCCTTGCACCCCCATACTTTTTTTAAAATAGTACTGGCAGAATACTCCGTTGTGTAGCTATACTCTGGTTTATTCAACAGGTCTCCTATATATGGGCATTTACTGTTTCCAATATTTTGTCTCATACAATCTTGAAATAAATAGATTTGTCCAAATAAATTTTTATTTTATTGGCAATGTGAATTCCTAAAAATTGGATTGCTGAGGTCAAAAGGTAAATGCGTATAGTAGATGTGCATGCATTTGTTTTAGGTATTGCCTAATTCCTTTCCATAAGGGCTGTACTGATTTGTGTGTTCAACAACAAGGTATAAGTGTGCCAGTTTCCTCACAGCCTTTTAATTTTTTGCAAATCTGATGATAGATGGTATCTCAGTGTAAATTAAACTTTTTCTGTTTTTATGAGTTAAGTTAGATGTTTTCAATACATTTAAGGGTCATTTTATATCTCAAGAATTGTCTGTTCATGTCTTTTGCCTATTTTTCTATTGGGTTTTTGGCCTTTTCCCCCCAATTTTTTAGAGTTATTTTTAAAATGTATAGAGATACCAGCCTTTTATTTGTAATATGTGTTGTGAACTCTTCTTCCTAGTTTGTCATTTGTCTTTTGACTTTTCTTACAGTATTTTCTATTATGCAGAAGTTTGTAAAAGCTTTATGTAGTCAAATGTACCCATCTTTTTTAAAAAATTGGATCTGGAATTTTATCATAATTAGTAAGTTGCTTTTTATACCTCGATCATAGAAGAATTTTCCCATGTTTCCTTTGAAGCACTTTTGTGGCTTCCATATTTTTTATGGTTTCAATTTTTACCATTATATCTCAGATACATCTGAAGTTTATTCCTTTGTATGAAGTGAAGTCTTGATCTAATTTTGGGCTTTTCCTAATGCTATCTTGTTGTCCTAGTGAAACATATTAAAAAAGTCTACTTTGCCCCAGCAAGTTGACATACCAAATTACATACACTAAATTTCCAAAGTAATTGGTTCTATTTCTGTACTTTCTGTTTTATTCTGTTTGTCTGTTCTTTGTCCTTTACATGTGCCAGTACTTCTTTTTTTTAATTTTTTAAAGGCTTTGTGGTATGTTTTAATATCTGGCAGGACTAGTTACCCCTCTAGCTTTTCTTTTGTAGTGTTTTCTTAACTATTCTTGCATGTTTGTTTTTCCATATGAACTATTTAGTATCATCTTGTCTAGATCCATAAAAAGCAAAAAGTTTCTTGTTATTTTTATTGGAGTTGATAATTTTATTGGGATTAATAAATTAATTTAAGGAGAACTGGCATCTTTATGATGCTATGTCATCATATCCAAGAACAAGGGATGTCTTTTAATTTGTTCTAGTCTACTTTTTTTATTGTCTTTCAAGAGTGTTTTATAACTGTCTTCATGTAAGCTTTGCAAACTACTCGAGTTTATTCCTAAGTATTTTATCTTTTGTTACTATTTATATACACTGCCTTACTGAATTCTTTTCCTCTGGTGGCATTTTTAGATTGAGTCTCATAGGTTTTTTCAGATATACTATATCATCTGTACATAGAGACAGTTTTACTTCTTTTCCAGTGCTATGCCTCTAGTGTTTCCCATTAAGAAAGATAAGTTTTTAAGATGCTAACTTTAGGACTAAGGGATATATTTATGTTAAGAGTATTCATCAACTCTTATTTTCTTGAGTGTGTAGGACTTATAAAAAATCAGGAATGGATATTGAATTTTGCCAAGCATTTTTTTTTCACTTACGGAGAACATTTTGTTTCTTCTTCCTACATCTCTTTAATATGTTACGTTATATTGAGTACTTCCTATTTCTGCACCAAACTTGCCTTCCTGGAGTAGATCCCAGTTGGTCACAATACATTATTTTTGCTATACTATTACTTTTTTCATACTATTTTCTATTGTATTTTGTATGCTTACATCAATATTTTAAATGTGAAATTGGTTTATATTCTTTTTCTGGTGCCATAAACGGTAGACTATTTATCAATGCTGGACCTCTCTGGTCTCTGAAGGTCTGGTAGAATATCCCGGGAACACCATGTGAGCCTGATGTTTTGGGTGGGAAAGGGGGAGTAACTTTCTCTCATATGAAATTAGTCTGTTTGAGCCTGCACCCTTCTAGGAAATTACACATTTCTCATATAGTCTTCAATTTTATTTGTGTGGAGCTCTACAAAGTAGTTTCTGTTTAAGTTTTTCTATTTCACTGGTAATTTTCCATTTGTTCCTTCTTATTTTGTATATTAGTGCTTTCTCCTTTTTTTGATTAGCTAGTGGTTTGTATTTTAATGTTTTTCAAGAGCGTGGGTATTGGCTTCATAGCTTTTCTGTACTCTACTTCATTAACTTCTGATTTTATCGTTTTCTTTGTTTTTCTTTTTCTACTTTTATTTTCAGGTGTTAACAGTTTACTCATTTTGTTTCTCTAGAAAGCTGCTGCTGTGTGGCAGACTTATCTACCTTTTTTGATATGTAAAATGATCTTCAAGTTATTTTTTATAAGGATGAGCCCAATAAAAAATAAGACCCCCCCCCCCCCCAAAGGTTTTCTTTTTCTCAGTGACTGCACAATCCTGAGTCTGAAACCATTACTCTGAGTTTGGTATATATGTGTTTTTTGTTGTGTTTTTTTTTTGCAGAGAATGCATTTCTAAAAATAAGGTAAGACATCAGTGGAAAACTAAGCAAAAGCATGAGTCACCTCCATAAGTGCATTGCTCTAGAAGTAAAAATATATGCAAATGATCCAGAAGGAGGCCTGAGAGCAATAAACCCTCCTCATCTGTCCATCACAATTTGTCCTCTCTGCTCCCTCCAGTTCAGCCTTCACGTGGTCTCGGAGGTTATTTGAACTGATCAGATCTTTCCCTTACAACAGCCTTTCCGTGGCTCCCTCTTGTACTCAGCTGAAGGCCAGACTCTAGCATGGTGCCCAAGGCCACTCTAATCTGGTTTTGGGGCTTCATTTCCCACCAATATCCGGCAGGCACCCTATGTTCTCACCCCACTGTGCCCTTGACTGGAGCATGCCATGCATATATCTTCATACTTTTTTTGTTTTAATCATCACAATTGACTTTTTTTTTCTTTTTTTGTGTGTAAAAAATAGCATATGTACAAAAAAGTAGTAAGTTTCAAAGCACATCGCAACAATTAGTTGTAGAACAGATTTCAGAGTTTGGTATGGGTTACAATGCCACAATTTCTTTCACTATGTTTTTTGACTTAAGAATGTAATTCATATGTTTTAATAATGGAGCTCCTATCTATTTCTAATTATAGACAGATTATAGGATATTACCGAATGCTTTTTCTCTATCAATTGAAATAATTACATTGGCTGTCTTCTTTAGTTAATATATGGAAATACTTTCTTTTCAATATTAATTTATATTTTAATAAGTAATACATGCTCATGAGATAAAATTCAGAAATTACAAAAAGGTATATGGTGAAATGAAGGTCTCCCTTCTATCCCATATTTCAGCCATCCATTTGTGTTCTCCATAGATGAGTACTATTATCAAAATTGTATCTATTCCAGAATAATTCATGCATATGTAAGCATTGACGCATGCATGTAAATATGATAGAATTCAAACAAGTGGCAGAGATGTATTAACTTTAACAGGGGGCTAGGGTAAAGAGGGATTGGCAAATAAGAAGAAAAGAGAATTGTTAAGAAATACAGAATTGACAGTATAGGGAGCAGACACTGCCCTGAAGGCTGACACAGAGAGCCCAGGGAGGAGACCCCCCCCCCATGATTTTTTCCCAGGGTACGATGCAGATATTACTAGAAAGAGTGTGGCTTTGACCTGATGGAGTTGCTGAGATGCTGTTGACTGTGAAACTTGCTCGAAATCTTCCCTCCAGTGTGCAGGGAAAGCCATCCCCAGGGAAGTGCCATACTTTGAAAAATTTCTGCGAAGTCAACCAAGAGGGTGCTGGGGAAACCGTTCATGGGTGGTCCCTTGCTGGTGAAACCCTGTTGCAAAGCTTTCTGGGAGGTATCAGAGAAAACATCTATGAGGTACCTGGCAGGTGGCATTCCACTGTGCAGCTGCTCAGGGGAATGCTGGGTGCTGCTGTTCACTGAGGTTGCAGAAGCTGGGCGCTGAGAAGCAGTTCACTGCAGTAACCAGATGCTAAGGGAATAGCAAGGTGCAGGAGCCCATTGCTAGAAATATTGTGAGCTGCAGTAGTCTAGCAGTGGAAGCACACTGGAACCAAGGAAAGGAAAACATCCTCCTCTTCCTCCAGTGTCCCCACCCCCCAACCCCACCTACTAGCCCTCTACTGACAGATAAAGTATAACATCTGTCACTTTACGAAAGAGAACATTTTTTAAGGACCATTTCTAATTTTGCAGGGCAGGCAATGAAGGATGAGTTTGGACTGGAGAGGCAGTAAATTGATTACAAATGGCACAGTTCACACATAGAGACCCATATACATAGTTATTTTTATCCATATATACTTATGCAGGTGGGTACACAGATAGGTTTTTTTTTCTAATGTTGACCTATCCTTGCATTCCTGGAATCAGTCTTCCTTGATCATGATGTTTTCTTTTTCAGTGCACTACTGGATTTGGTTTGTGAATATTTTGTTTATGTTTTTATCTCTATTTATGAGATTGGCATTCATTTTTTCCTCATGATATTTATCTATATGTATATGAATGTTGTACTAGTCTCGTAAAAATCATCTGGCTTGTTTTTCTTTTTCTGTTCTTTGAAACAGTTTGTGTGTGTTTTAAAATACGCATTTCCCTTATCACCATTGGGTTAAGCATCTTTGCATATGTTCATTGCCCACTTCTATCCCTTCTCTTGAGAGGTACTTGTTCAGTAGCTTGTTCATTTTTTGCATTGGGCTGTCTTAAATGATAGTTCTTTATATATTCTGAACACTAATCCTTCATGTGAGTTGCAGGTATGCTTTCCCACTTCGTGGATTGTCTTTACCCTCTCTTTAGATGATCAGAAGTTTTTAATGTTGTATTAGTGTTTCTCTTTATTAGTGGACTTCTTATACCTGGTGTAAGAAATCCTTTCCTACCTGACATTTGTTTTGTAATACTTCTGATACTACCTTTTTGCTGTTTATACCTGGGTCTGCACTTGCAACTGATTTGTTGGCATGGCATTAAGTAGACTTCTTATTTCGTTGCTTATTTTTTCCCCTATGAAAACCCAAATGCCCATTACTGTTTTTGTTGTTTTTTAAAGCTATCTATAGCCATTGCTTTGCAGTGCCAACTCTATCATAAATCTAGTGGGTTTGTTTCTGGCCTTTCTCCTCTTGTTTATCTCCTCTCTGATAATAACACCCCATCTTAACTTTTCACTTTTTAACAAGTCTCACTTGTTAAAAAGAAACTGGTAGAGAAATTGCCTTTTTCTTCTCCACATTTCTTGAACCAGGCAAAACAAGAACAGTATAGTTCTAATTACGTGAAATCAAGAATAGGCAAAACTCTTGTCCACCACCGAACCATTCTCCACATAATTGCCAGAGTGGTTTTTAAAGCCAAAATGGTGTTATGCCACTTTGCTGCTTAAAATCCTTTCATATTTCATACTCTACATGGAATAAGATCCCAAACCGTAACTCTGGCTGGATTGAAGCTGTTATATACCCCAGAAAAGGCCATGTTCTTTTTTTTTTTTTCTAACTTTTTTATTGTATAACATATATGCAAAGCAAAGAGATGAAAAAAAATGCAATAGTCTTCAAAGTACTCTTAAACAAGTAGTTAACAGGACAGATCCCAGAGTTTGTCATGGGCTACCATACCATCCTCTCAGATTTTTCCTTCTAATTACTCCAGAATATAGGAGGCTAGAAAAAGGCCGTGTTGTTTTAATCCATTCTTGTGGGTATAAACCTATTGTAGTTGGGACATTCGATTAGGTTGTTTCGATTGAGATGTGACCCACCCAATTCAAGGTGGATCTTAATCCTTTACTGGAGTCCTTTATGAGAGGAAAAAGGCAGAGAAGCTTGGCAAAAGCAGGGAGAAAAAACACCCAGAGAGCTTGAAGAGAGAAGTGCCGGAGGTGCTATGAGAGGACCCACAGAAGCTCAGAGAGGAGGCCACTGGTACCAGAGGCTTAAAGCACCAAGACCCAGGAGAGAAGGGCCAGCAGACACCAGCCATGTGCTTTCCCGTCTGACAAAGGAAGCCCGGACACCAGCAGCCTTTCTTTCATAGAAGGTATCTTCCTCTTGATACCTTAATTGGGACATTTTCATGGACTTGGAACTGTCAAATTATAAGCTAATAAACCCTCTTTGGAAGAGCCAATAAAAGAGAACTAGTTGATAGTGATAGAAGTGATAGAAGTCAGAATGGTGGTCGCCTGTTAGGGGGAATTATATGGGAAAGAGCACAAAGGAACTCTCTGGAGTGCTAGAAACGCTTTGCAGCTTAATTTGGGTGGTGGGTGTATGGTTTCTATACAGGTAGGCAGGAATTGGGCTGTACACTTAGATGAATAATTACTGTATGTATTTCTTACCTTAAAAAGTTCCCTTTCTCTATTTTTGGCCCTTTGGTGTTCTATGGAAATTTTAGATTCCTCGAATCAAATTCCACCCCAAAAGAATCAGTTAAGATTTCATTAAACCTACAGGTCACTTTAAGAACTGGTATCTTGATATTACTGAGTCTGGGCAGGCCATGGTGGCTCAGTGGCAGAGTTCTTGCCTGCCATGCCAGAGACCCAGGTTCGTTTCCCAGTGCCTGCCCATGTAAAAAAAAAATAATAATAATAATAATAATTACTGAGTCTTCCAATTTATCATTGTCACCCCTTTATTTCTTCTTCTTTTTTTTTTTATCTCTTTATTTCTTTTGGCCTTCTCTAATGTATCTCAAACTTTTATGTTTTCTTGGTAGAGCACATCTAGTCCTTTTCTTCAATTTATTCTTCATTATGTAAGATAATGCTATTTTTTTAAAAATGGTGTCTTTAAAATTTTTTCATTTTGTTTTAGATCTTTATCAGGTTTTCTTGATTGTTTTTCTTTATAAACTCTCTTATTCTAGTAATTGAACTGTAGATTCTTTTGGAGTTTTGTTTCTTTTCCAACCTTTTCCTCTTTTATTTTTCTTACCTAACCCAGTAGCTAAGCCTTCCAGAACAGTACTGAATAGCAGTAGTGATATAAGCCATAATATAGACCCATTCTGGAGCTGAGTCACTTCTTGGAAGAGAGCTACTCTGAAATGCCTGTAGACCTTAAGCAGATTCCTGTAAGAAGGACACTTTTATATGCTAAGCTACTGAAATTGGGGGTTTGTATGTTCTTATAGCAATACCATCCTGATGAATACAATCAGATTAAAGTAATTCTCTTCCATTCATAGTTTGCTAAAATATTTTATCACATACGAGTGTCAAATCCTATCAAATGCTTTGCTTTTTCCTGCATCCATTAAGATGATTATACTTTTCTTTTAATCTATTGGGCAAATTATAGTCATTGTTTCCAATGTTGAAACAAATTCTCATTATTCCAATAAACCTAAGTTGGTCCTAATGTAATAATATTGATTTATTGCTGTGGTTGGAATGCCCCCATTTTGTTTGGGATTTTGCATTGAGACCTATGAGTGAGATTAACTTTCTTTCTCAGATTTTTCTTATTGGGTTTTGCTATTATGAAGTGAGTTGGGAAGTATATCTTTTTTTTTTCTATTCTCAAGTTTTGGTAAAATTGAAATTGCTTATTCTGTCAATATTTGGTAGAATTTGCCAGCAAAGTCATCTTCAGTTCTTCCTTCTGATTCAGCATTTTCACCACTTTTTTTTCAGATGAGATAAATTTGAAAGGAAGTATGCCCCCTAGAAAAGCCATGTTTTAATCAAAATCCCATTTCATAAAGGTAGAATAATCCCCATTCAATACTGTATGTTTGAAACTGTAATTAGATCATCTCCCTGGATGATGTAATTTAGTCAAGAGTGGTTGTTAAACTGGATTAGGTGATGATATGTCTCCACCCATTTGGGTGGGTCTTGATTGGTTTATTGGAGTCCTATAAAAGAGGAAACATTACCAGTCCAGCAGGAGTTAGAAACAGGGTAAGATAATGGGTAATTGGAGCTGAAGGGATACAGACTGTGCAACAGGACTAGATACAAAAACTCAAAAATGGACAGCACAATAATACCTAATTGTAAAGTAATCATGTTAAAACACTGAATGAAGCTGCAACTGAGCTATAGGGTTTTTTTTATACTATTATTATTTTTTAATTTTTTTTCTCTATATTAACATTCTATATCTTTTTCTGTTGTGTTGCTAGTTCTTCTAAACCGATGCAAATGTACTAAGAAACGATGATCATGCATCTATGTGATGATGTTAAGAATTACTGATTGCATATGTAGAATGGTATGATTTCTAAATGTTGGGTTAATTTGTTTTTTTCCATTAATTAATGAAAAAAAAAATAAGAATCAAGGCTGTCAGAGCACAGCTCAACAGTTTCAGGTACTTCTCTCTAGCCACTCCAGTAAACCATCAACTAAAAAGGGGATATCTATATAATGCATGTGAGTTTTTTCTTTTTATTTTTTTTTCTGGAGTGATGCAAATGTCCTAAAATATGATCATGGTAATGAATACACAACTATGTGATGATATTGTGAGCCAGTGATTATGCACTCTGCACAAAATGTCTGTAGGATAAGATTTATCAATAAATGTTTTTTTTTTAAAAAGCAAAAAAAAAAAAAAAGAGGAAACGTTTTGGAGAATGGGAGATTCAGAGAGAGCAGAAAATGCTGCAGCACCACGAAGCAGAGAGTCCACCAGCCAGATTTGGAGATGAAGAAGGAAAATGCCTCCTGGGGAGCTTCATGAAACCGGAAGCCAGGAGAGAAAGCTAGCAGATGACGCTGTGTCCGCCACGTGCCCTTCCAGCTGAGAGAGAAGCCCTGACTGTGTTCGCCATGTGCCTTCTCACTTGAGAGAAAAAACCCTGAACTTCATCAGCCTTCTTGAACCAAGATATCTTTCCCTGGATGGATGCCTCAGATTGGACATTTCTATAGATTTGTTTTAATTGGGACATTTTCTCGGCCTTAGAACTGTAACTAGCAACTCATTAAATTCCCCCTTTTAAAAGCCATTCTGTTTCGGTATATTGCATTCCGGCAGCTAGCAAACTAGAAGTCATCTTCGGTTCTTCGTTCTGATTCACCATTTTCACCACTTTTTTCAGATGAGATAATGTCTATTCATTTCCTTAATTTAAAGATTTGAGTCTCACTTTAAGCTTACATCATGAGGTGTGGTGTTTATCATTCACAAAGAGATCAGTTCTAGATGCCTGGCTCACTTGCAGTGCTGGGCAAGCTTCCTTTCACATGGCTGATGCCCTTCCCTAGCAGAATAGTCCATTTTAGGCCTAGCATCAGCCTGATCTTACCTCTCCTGGGATCTGGTCGTTTCCCAAAGCGTACTCGCCAGGCATGCACAGTTGCGTTTTCTAAACACAGTCCGTTGTGGGGTTCCAAGGTCCACGGAGAGTTTCAGCTACTCACCTATTTCCAGGCCTGGGCACTTTCTTCCTGTTCCCAGGTGCGCATGTGCTAGTTCCAGCCCTACCCCTGACCGCCGCAGTGGTGGTATGCTGTCCAGCCTTCCCATGTGATTGAAATGGGAGGGAAAGGATAATTCAGGAGCTCACTCCCATCTTCTTGGCAATGATTCTTATGTGACCTAAAAAAACTTTGTTTTTCTTATGGGACTCAAAAAGTGATGAGAGACCCCCTATAAATAGAGTAGAATATCTAGAACTCTAGAGTTAGGTTGCGTGTCCCTTTTCCACAAAATGTGTACCTGTGCCACTTAAGATATGCAATAGCATGTCAAATTTTAAGTCAAATTATTCCTAAAAGGCTGGTATTGAGATGAGGCCAGGGGTGGAAGGCAGCATTGGAAGGAAAAAATGAATTTCCTCTATTCTGATATCAACTTTGTAGCAATTATTTTTCAAAATCCAAAGCTTTCTCCTTTTCTCTAAAATGGTACTGTTCCAAGTTTAAAATCACAGCACTGGATTTAGAAAGTGGTAGTTGAAACCCATGTATAGGACTAAAAGTTAGAAACATCCGTTCTAAATAGGATCTATTGCTTTTACTAAGCAGCTTTCCTTGCCTCATTTTATTAAAAATGTTTGTGTAAGCTGTTTGTACAGACTTAACAAAAGGTGTGCAGATGGCACAACCAATGAGGAAGGCAGTCCTGGGGGAAGTTGGGGCCTGGCATCTTCTGTTTTTATTTGTAGTTTCACCTGCGTCTGGGTTTATGATAACTGAAAACTTGTTTTGCTAATACCTTGAAAAGTTACTTTGCCACATTCATACCTCTGGTTGGAGAAGCTGGAATTTGGGGTGTCTAAGAGTGGTTCTCAGCAAAGGAATTTGAGGTGTCTAAGAGTGGTTCTCAGCAAATTCTAATGGCTTTGGCTGTGTTCATTCATCCAACAACTATTTTCAGAGTCTCAGGGGCAGGTCAGGGCCTGAGCTTGGTGTTAGGGATTCAATGGCAGCGAAACCCAACAGGATCCTTGCTTTCCAGAGCCCACAGTCTGGGGAAAGAGGCCAACAGCAATCAATCACCTCATAAATGTACATTGCCTTTGTAGGAAGTACGGTGAGGGAGAATTGCTCAGGAAGGAGTGTCTGTGAAAGAGAGACCTGAGTATCTTGGGGGTGGGTGGGCATCAGAGAACATTTCCGGGAGGGGTGACATTTATGAGGGATGATGGGGTGCTAGGGGTATTCCATGTTGTCTTAGCTAAGGTTCTCTAGAAAAACAGACTCAGCGGGAGATATCTGTAAATATAAAATTTATAAAAGTGTCTCATGTAACCGTGGGGATGTAGCATCCAAGGTCTGTAGGGCAGGCTACGAGCTGGCAGCTCCAATGAAGGTCCTCAATGAACTCTCAGGAGAGGCTGGCTGGCTGAAGCAGGAAGAGTCATTCTCTCTGATCTGAATCTTCCTTAAAAACTTCCTGGTGATTAGATTAAGCATCACTCATTGCAGAAGACACTCCCCGTAGCTGATTGAAATGCAATCAGCTGTGGATGCAGCCAACACGGTCATGATTTAAGTCCATGAAATGTCCTCACAGCAACACACAGGCCAGCACTTGCCCAACCAGGCACCACCACCTGGCCAAGTTGGCACATGAACCTGACCATGACACATGTGAAGGGAACAGTATGTTCAGGGACTGAGGGCCTGTAAGGAACCTGGCTTGTTTGGGAAGCTGAGAGAAGGCCAGAGCTCCGAGACCCCAGAGGAGCACAATTCACAGTGAACCAGGAGAGGCAGATGAAGGCAGAACCTGCCTGTGGAGAGTTTCAGTCCTTTGCCTCACGTGAGGGGAAACCCTTAACCTCCTGTTCTTCAGCAGGAGAGTGCCTGCATCAAGTCTGTCCTCGGAAAGGGTTCTCTCAGACTACACGCCAAAGCCCTGAGTTAGTTTGAAGAGTCCAAAGGAGAGTTTGGTCCCAGCTACACACTTGGGACCAGAAATTGCCCTTCTTTATGCAGGAAGTTCCCTGTTTCAGCTCATTAGTCAAAGCCCAGCCAAGAGCAGTGAGGGAAGCAAGGCCTTTAACGCTTATTCACAGGGGAGAAACTTTCATTTTCCTACCAATTACTCCTAAGGGAAATTTGTTTACATGACTCTTTAGAAAAAGGGCATTGGCTATTTGGATAAAAAAAACCAAAACCAAAGTACAAGAGCTATAAGGAGGTGAGTTATGCTTAGATTCATGAGAGAAACTTCAGAAACGATGTGCTAAAATGCATCACTGGACAACTAGCCTTAAAATTCCCTTTTATTCATGACAGTCTCTCATTTTATATCTTCAGTAGAGTTTAGGAAATTTTCTTCGTGGACCCCCCTCCCCCCGTGAGCTTACAATTTAAAACTGAAAGCATAAATTTCACTTTAGTAAAAATTCTTAACAGGGAATCTCATCCATGTGCTGAGTTCAGGCAAGGAACCCTGTAAGCCTGCGTGGGGCTTAAAGTTTAGCCTAGAAAATGATCAGCATTCTCCTTAGCACCTTTTTCCACTATAAAAATACATGACCACTTTACAGCTAGTAGTTTGAGTGTTCATTGTTACCTGGTTGTGAAAGGGAGTCCTTTTTTTTTTTTTTTTTTTTTTTTTTTTGGAGAACAGGACAGAGAGTAAACCTGAGGACTGCCCTGTCTGTGAGGAGCTGATGTGGGAGTATCCTGCTCACCTCAGCTGTCCCGTGGCTGAGGGTTGGGCTTCGCTGCCCAGCTCAGCAGCTCCCCTTCCTCTCTCCTCCTCCAGCAGCGCCTGTGGTGCTATGGGGAAGGATTGGCTCTTCTTCGGTCAAGAGCCTATCTCGCCCCTCTCCCCGGCGAGAGCCTCCAAGCAAACTCTTCAGGCCTGTTTGTACCAAACATAGTTCCATTCCAACTTTTTCTTATCAGGTTCTTGGCATTAGCAATGTGGTCTGGTGCTCCCCATACAGCTGGCACCTGCTCAGCTCAGTAAACCCTCAGGCTTGGACGATATGACCTCTAAGGTCTGGTGCACAAAGATTCTAGAAAGAAAAATCCATGGAGCCTGTGAGGTGTTTGCGTTGCCATACAGCTTGCTTTCTTTTCTGTTCTCTACACAAGTGTAAGTTCAGCAGAAAGTATAAGAGAATTAAAGAAGGGAGAGATGGTGAAGAAAAACCTGATGGAGGAAGTTGCTTTTGGATTGGATCTGAAAGAGCAGTCAGGATTTGGCCTATTGGAGACAAAGGAAGAGAGCTTTCTAGAAGGAGGGGGAGAGCCTTGCAGCATGAGGAGGGAAGGTGGGGGTAGGGTGGAGGGCACAGGGTCCAGAGTTTTGTGAGAGGAAAGGAACCCTGACTGGAAAGGTGCTGGTATCGGATGGTGACCCCCAGTTTTCCTCGCTGGCTTGCTTCACCTTCAGCTTAGCCTAGGTGGTTGGTAGTTAGTATGCTTAGCGTTGAAGCAAGGATGGAAAACCCAGAATGTTAGATGGAACCGCAGGTGGGTTTGGGTAAGATACAACTGTGCAGTGGTGGCCCTTCAGGAGACATTGGGTAATGTCTGAAGAAATATTTGGTTACACAGCTGGAGCGAGGGAAGGGGGGTACTACTGGCATCTAGTGGGTAAAGCCCAAGGATCCTGCCAAAGACCCTAAAATGCACAGGACAGCACCCCCATGACAAAGAAATATCTGGCCCCAGATGTCAGTAGTACTGAAGTTGGGAAGCACTGCCCTAGTGGTAGTGGCATTTGGAGGCACCAAAAGCCCCTTTTATTCCTCTTTTCCTCAGATCAGCAAAAACGTTAGCACCCATGAGCTATTTCTGAGCATAGGAGGACATTGTGCTTTGTCACCCAGTAAATCTAGGCATTAGTTGTCTGGGTTCTATTAGTTGCCCTTGGGCACGGCGCTTACCCTTGGATCCAATGACTGTTGCTTTGGGGCTTTTCTTTTTGGGAGAGCTGAGGAGATATGAGTGGGAATGCCTTGAAAATTTTCCTCAAGAAATAAAAAGCCTGTTGGACGAGTTTGTATACTTTCCTGTCAACATATGTTTTCCTTGGGTTCTCTTCAGTGAGGAGTGTCGAAAAGTTGTCACTTCAGTTTCAAATGGGTTGGTGACTGTTGTTCTCACTAAAGTAAATAAATAAAAGTAACAAAAGGAAACAGCCCAGAGTTCTGTGCCTTCTCTCACCCATCCCAGGGCAGCTGCTAATGGGAAGCATGTGGCGAAGGGGCCGGGTCGCACGTAGGTCCTTCAGGCTGTCTCATCCTGGGCTGGTCACAGCAAGCTCCAAACCTCTCCCTCCTGCTGCCATGTATCCCCCACCATCCTCTGTCTTTTCTTTTAAAATGTTTGGCTTAAAGACAAAGTTGGAGGCAAACAAATAGAACAATGGAAAAAACACAAGTCCACCCCCTCTGCCCAGGCACAAGTTGTTACTTTGGGTGGCGACTTGAAGTACTGGGGACTCTGCTGTTCCGTATGACAAGTGATGATGTCACCCTAAATTATTTCAAGGATTTTTCTAATAGAGGGGCAACTGGTTTCACCCCCCCTAGACTGTCAGGGTTCTCTTTGTTTTATGTAGAAAATAAACTATTCAAATCAGATGTGATTTGCTCTCCTTGAATTTTGGAGAATAGAGGTGCTTCAGGAAGATTGTTTCTTATGCTATCATTCTCCCAACTTCAGGTCCCAGAAACTTCTTTCTCCCCTTTGAGTGTTGCGCATCGTCAGGTGTGCCAGATGTCCTAGATGCAGTAGGGAAGGCACTGGTAACTCAGTCCATGCTTCATTTTAACGAGGGAGAATCAGGTCAGCATGCGCTGAGAAATGATTAGAAATTCCTGGATGAGTAATAAACTGCTGCTCTTCAGGGAAGGTCCTGGTGGATCTCTTGGACACGGCAGGATGCAATTAGAGCACCGGCATTTCCTTCTCTTGGCGTGTTCCAGGCACGTGGCTGTCACCATTAGGTGGGGCATAATTAGGACTCCTGGGAATTATGCATTTTCTGAAGTGAAAGTGCTTTGTCATGAATGAGGACAAATATGTTATGAAGGGTGAGTCGATCAAAATTGTCCTCAGTTGGACCAAAGTAATTATAGTAGCTTTCAACCTCTGCTTTACATTGAGTGAGATGCATTTCAAGTACCCCAAGCCCAGGCCATGTACCAGATCGTTTAAATGGGAACCCCTGGGAGTGGGACCCAGAACTCTATTTTTAAAGATCCCTAGGGATCCCAGTATGCAGCTGTGCTGGTTTGAAAGGAAGTATGCCCCCTAGAAAAGCCATGTTTTAATCAAAATCCCATTTCATAAAGGTAGAATAATCCCTATTCAATACTATATGTTTGAAGCTGTAATCAGATCATCTCCCTGGATGATGTGATTTAGTCGAGAGTAGTTGTTAAGCTGGATTAGGTGATGACATATCTCCACCCATTTGGGTGGGTCTTGATTGGTTTATTGGAGTCCTATAAAAGAGGAAACATTTTAGCGAATGGGAGATTCGGAGAGAGCAGAGAATGCTGCAGCACCATGAAGCAGAGAGTCCACCAGCCAGAGACCTTTGGAGATGAAGAAGGAAAATGCCTCCTGGGGAGCTTCATAAAACCAGAAGCCAGGAGAGAAAGCTAGCAGATGATGCTGTGTTCACCATGTGCCCTTCCAGCTGAGAGAGAAGCCCTGCCTGTGTTCACCATTTGCCTTCTCACTTGAGAGAGAAACCCTGAACTTCATCGGCCTTCTTGAACCAAGGTATCTTTCCCTGGGTGCCTTTGATTGGACATTTCTATAGACTTGTTTTAATTGGGACATTTTCTCGGCCTTAGAACTGTAAACTAGCAACTCGTTGTATTTCCCTTTTTAAAAGCCATTCTGTTTCTGGTATGTTGCATTCCAGCAGCTAGCAAACTAGAACAGCAGCCAAGATCGAGATGAGCTGTGCTCACGAAATGGTTATCAGGTGCCTGATCCGTGTCTGTTTGTACATTTATGAACCTGTAAACTGTTCCATCTTTCTGCTATTTCCTGTTGTTTTCCCATCTAGTTTTAACAACCATGGAAGCTAATAAGCATGTTTGTGAAACATGCATACCCAGTAACAGCAGTCCTTAAAAAAGACTCAAGATGACTCACCTGTCAAGAATTTTAATGAGAGAATTCTTATGTTTTAAGAGAATTTGGATAAGAAATCTTCTAATGTTCTGTCTCAAAGTTTAAGAATCATCCATTTAGACTTCAGTCAGTGAGAAGCAAATTAACCTGTGTCTTTAAGCTGGCAACATAGCAAACATGAAGTACTGTGATTTTCCTATCTCCATGGCCTTAATAATAAAAAACAACTGTCTTATTTTTAAACTATTTTAGTTCTGTAGGTTGGCTCTTTCCTTTGTGACCAATTTACTCCAGTCAAATAAATCACATCACTGTTATTGCTTTATCTACATCTGTTCAAGATTAATTTGATACAGTGATACTACAACTGAAAAGTCTTTGTTTTGTGTTGTCCACGCAATCTTGTATTATATGTAACTTTTGTGTTCATTTATACATAGATGTATATAGAACTGATGCCTAAAAAATTCACAGATTATTAACACTTCATTCTACATGGCAACAAATTTGAGCATTTTCATCAAATATGGTCTAAATTATTTGCGGTAGATTTTCTTACTGAGCTTTAGAAATTGGGGCATAGCAAAGTGCTGTCAATCAAGGGCAGCTTAAGCTGTCCTTTGTGTCTTTCCAGGGGGCCTTTCTTTATTAAATTAATCTTCAAACCCCATTGCACTGCCAGAGTTGGCTTTTGTTGGAGAGAAAACCAACTCCAGCTGGAGCTGTTGCCCAAAGATTTAAAGCCAACTCTCAGATACGGCTGCCACGTCTGGTGACCCCATAAACTCTTCTCTCTCAAAAGCCTGCCTTGGCCCCAGCGTGCAGTTAGTGTTCATGCCCCTTCTCCTTCTCAGACTTTGCCATCTCTTGCCCATAACTCTTCCGGATCCAGAAGAAATAGTCTGTCATGTACCTACCACAAGTATTCCCTGCTTCACCACAAGCACAGGTTCTCAGGAGGACCCTTCTGAGAAGGAAGCAAGTTTCTGTGCTTGAGCCAGATGGTCTTTAGGCTTACTACCAGGGTCTCTCTTGGTCCTGAACATAATTGCAACTGGAGTCCAGTTCAGAGAGAGAGAAAAATGATTTGGGAGTAATTGTGGAAAAAAAAAAACACCAAAAACCTATTTCCAGTGGACAAAACCCGCCATGCAGACTTGCTGGCACCTTGACTTCGAAAGATCTCGGTGGAAAAGGCAGTCTGGGTGAGACCTGCTGAAACTCTTTCCAAACAGGATGTCTTTCAACTCCACAGTGCTGTTTAAAGTGATCATTCAGTTGTTTGGCACTAAAACAGAGCCCATGGCAATGGGAGCAGCCAGTAAAGAAGAAGTAGATGGGAAAAGGCGAGATAGAGAAGCCAAGTTGTAGCTCCACTGGCAAGCTCGTTCCTGCAGAGGAGGCGAAGGGGACTTCAATCCAGGGTTGATCAGAAGCAAAAAAACCCAGAAAGAGCTAACTAGTAATCTTGTGCTCCATTTCTCTTTTGCCTTTCACTAATATGTAGGCTTTGGATAGATCTTAGGCATCTTTCTTACTTAACATTATCGTTTCTAGTGAAGCTGCTGTCTAGGATTAATAGACTTAAATGATTTTAATTTTTTCTTCAATGTGAAGTGTAACATGGCATGAATGTCATCAGAAAAAAGTGGCTTTAAGCGTGGCCTTCTGAATGGTGCAGCCATTTTGGAAAAGTTTGGGAGTTTCTTATAAACTTAAGCATGCACTCATCATACAACCCAGCAACTCTGCTCCTGGGTATTTATGTAAGTGAAATGAAACCTATGTTCATGCAAAAGCCTGTGTGCAAATGTTTTTCAGCAGCTCTCTTTTTACTCCCCCCAAACTGAAAACAATCCAAATGCCTCATCTGGGAACGCATAAACAAGCTGTGTTCCTTCCATACAATGGAATACAATTTAGCAATGAAATGGAACAAGTCCCTGATACATGCAAGAATATGAAAAGTTATGCCCTGTGAAAAGAGCCAAACTCAAAAGACTACCTACTGTAAATTCTATTTGCATGGCATACCTGCAAAGGAGAACTAGAGGAGCAGAAAACAGATGGTGGTGCCAGGGGCTGGAGGGTAAGCAGTTAACTGTAAAGGGGAGGGTATGGTTTTATGTCTTTCCCAGGAGTGACAGAACTGTTCCATATCCTGACTGTGACAGTTGTTATTGATTATGCATTTATCAACTCTTAGACAAATTGTATATTTAAAAGGGTGAATTTTACTGTGTATAAATTATGCTTTCACATAGAAAAAGAATGGGGTAGAAGCAGCCATCTGTGTTCAGAAATTGATTGTGATGATGAATGCACAGCTATATGATACTATGAACCATTGATTTACACTTTGCATACTTTGGGGTGAGAATAGACTTTTCAGTTTACATTGTGAGAGTGTGAAAACCTTGTGTGATGCTCCCCTTTATGCAGGGTATGGAAAGATGAGTAAAAAAGTGACAAGAAATAAATAATGGGGGATAAGGAGTAAAAAAAATTGGGTAGATTGCAATACTAGGGGTCAATGAGAGGGAGGGGTAAAGGGTATGGATGTATGGGTTTTTTCTTTTGTCTTTTTGTGTCTTTTTCTAGAGTGATGTAAATGTTTTAAAAATGATCATGGTGATGAATACACAACTGTGTGATGGTATTGGGAACCATTGATTGTATACTTTTGGATGGACTGTATGGTGCGTGAAGATATCTCAATAAAAATATCTTTTTTTTAAAAAGAGATCATTATAAGTGCTGTGGCAATGATCTGCTTTGTGGGACAGAAGTTAGGGTTTGGGAGCACATATCTGCATTATCCACAGTGTTCGAGTCATTGCTTCATGAAGGGTGCACAGATGTTCCAAGAGGTCAGTGTCCATTCTCCTGAAAGCTGTATGGGATTCAGCTTCCAGTGCCTACTCTCTGAGGGCTGCCCCAGGACCTGTGGCTTGCCCTGCCTCCTTATCCAGGCTGCTTGTCTAGATCTTCTGAAGTTGGAAAGTGAGTGAGGTTAATCCATACAAGCTTGCCCAAGCGATATAAATTATTTTGACAGATTTACATATTTTGACCTTTCTCAAAAAGTAATATGATATAAAACTGATATAGGATATTAAGAAACAAGCTCTTTATACAACCTTTGTTTTTCTTCTTTGAAGTGTTTCTTTTGGAAGCTTTGTCAAAATTGACAGGACAAAGTCTGTGTTGTGCCATTTCACATGGGTTTAATTATGTCATAAATAAATCCCACTCTATATGATATTATTCTAGCATCTCAGAGAATCAATCTGTAATAACAGGAAATCCAGGACATCTTTTATTTAGTGTCTATAACAAAAATTGGCTCCAGCTTCACAAGACAAGGAAAAAAACTATATATATATACTATACACATACATATATATGTAATTGTGGCAGTTACAACAATGCTGCTTTGGCTAGATGAAACTCAATAGCAAGCTGATTGGACGGTTCATTTGATTCTGAAAGAAGTTTGAAGAAAGCACATTGACTCACTGTTATGGGCTTCATGGTTTGTTTTTTTTCACGTTCAGTAACTAAAAATGCCTACTGCGTGGCAAGGTGATGTCAAGGCATGCGTTCTTCTCATTTTTGCTTTCTTCTCCAGAGAGCACCATTGCCAAGACCCCTTTCAGTATCGATCTTAGATCATTCTTAAAAGGATGTAGGGTGTCCTAGTAATCTGAAAAATAGAGACCTGTCTAGTTCTGGAGGACACTTTAGAAGCAAGATTGCCATGGTTTCCGATTCCGTAGATCTGGAATGGAGCCTGAGATTTGCATTTTTAATACATTCCCAGGTTCTTGACCACACTTTGAGAACCATTCTCCTACATGAATCAGATCAAGTGTAGGAGATTAAATCAACTTTGTTTAAACCTCACCTATTTCTAGGGATTGTCCATTTCATCCATCTATTAAAATTAATTTATTCATTTTAATATTTGGTGAAACTTCTATATGCATAGATATTTTAAAACCTTGTCATCGAAGACCTTTAAAAGTGAAAAAAATACATATATACAAGCGAAAGCTATATTATAATGCAAATAATATATAATTGTGCCAAATCTTCAGCCTTTCCCAGTACCCTCTGCCAACTGGCCTCAAAGAAAATAAGTTAATTCTAGCCTCCACTGGACCAAAACACCCATTCACCCACATACACACACACATTTTACGTTTGGGATATTTTACCTTTGGGGATTGACTGCTGTTATATTATAATCAAAAGTGCTAGGTTGAATTTCTGGTCAAGTTCATATATTCCAACTCAGCAGTCAACTTATTCCTCCAATGAGGCATGAAATTGAAGCAGTATGGCTCTCCCAGCTGAAGGGTCAGCCCTGTGGGATCCAGGCCCACGCCGCAGTCAGGAGACCTTGGAAATGACAGGCTGTAATGCTCCAATCTTCTGCCTGGTTGGTGGGCAGCCAGGGGTTGCCTGGCTCCTGGATCCAGCGTGCTGGGACCCTGCACTGACCCCTTTGGCCAACAGCAGTTCTGCCTCTGTCTTTTTCTGGAGGCCTCACATTTAGAGGGATTGTCGCTTTCATCCATCTATTAAATGATGGAAGAACTGCCCTAGGCCATTGGGAGGTCCTGCCCTCCCTCCACCTCCCCAGCACCTCCCTGAGGGTAACTTTCATTTACTGGGAGGTCACTGCTGTGACTATTCACAGAGGACCCTTCTCCAGTTGTGATCTTGGCGTCCCTGTTCTAGAAACTGGTTTGCTCGCAGCTCTCTGGGCTTGAGTTACACCTAATAGGACGGGCGCAGAGCTCTGCAGACCAGCGCCAGGCACACCTTCCTTATGCCATCGCGCTCCCCTCATCCAAAACCTGTGCCCGAGTATTTTAAATACTGAACTTGGGACCGGGTTTTAAGGTCTCCCCACTGAGCAAATAGTCTGTTTCTGGGGGGCGCTCGCTGGCCTCTCTGCATGCTCCTTTGCATGGCTGGTGTTCTGCAGCCAGCCCTGTTCCATCTCCCTCCTCATGCTTGCTTGCTGCAGGGGTTGTTGGCTTCCTGTTTAATTTCTCAGGGTGTCCCAGAGGAAGTTTCCTCTCCCCAGCTTCAGTCTAAGCTCCTGGAGGAAGTTATAACACTCACCCTGCTGTGTCTCCCACCTCATCTCGCACGGTGGCTCATAGCAGGTGATTAATAACTGCTTGTCAAAGGAACCATTAATAAATAGTAGTAGACTTTCAAAAGAAGTAGGAAATGTCTTTGCCCAACCTATGTAAGAATGAGAAGAGGAGGAAGGAGGGTTTAAAGTCTGGTATTTTCCTGGTGGTGACGTGCATCTAAGAAAATGGAGCTGAGTTGCTGGTTGATAACACCCATTTACAATATTCTGTAAATGAAAGTTTGGGTTTTGTGGAGTGGGTTTTTTTTTTTTTTTTTTTTTTGCCTCATTGTGACTCTTCAGTTTACTAGCTATGTGATATCAATTAATTTAGTCTTCTCATATTCTATCTTTGTATTTATAAAATGGGAATTTATATCTACACTGCAGAGGTATTGTAAGATTAAAGGAGGCAAGGGATGTATGAAAATGGATATGTGTAAAAAAACTAATGGACGTTCCTTTGGCATCTGGAATGTAGTAGGTGCTCAGAAAACAGCATCTGCTTTTTATATTGTAATTAATGTTATTGTCGAAACTGCCTTTTTTAGAGTATTTCAGGCTAGGAAAATTGACATTGACATAAAGTGAATTAAGGCAGAGACTAAGGAGGGTCTTGAACTTCTTGGCAAACTGGTGGCAGTGAAATGTTTAATGCTGTTTAAGAAGTAGTGAGTATGCCAAGGCCACCCTTGTGCGGTGGCGGGTCCTGCGGCTTTCTGGATCAGTTGCTAGCGGGGGAGCTGGCTGGTGGCGGTGGCAGGGGCAGTGGCCAGGTGATGAGAATGCCTTTCAGAATCTTCGAATAGGAGGGAGAAGGAATTAAGGCAGGCTCCTCTACCGAGAGGAAACTGAAAGGGATAGAGGTGGTGACGCCAAGCAGAAACCATCCAGGGAAGGGAGAGGGCCTGGAAATGGAGGGGTCCGAGAGCCCACGCAGGTGGGTGCTGGAGGGCGGTGGTGAGGGGGTGGTTTAGTTGCTGAGGCTGTTGCGTTTTTCCCTGGGAGTTCACGCCCTGCCCCTACCCTGCAGCGTGGTGCCTTCCAGTGGGACCCGGCCCACCCCAGTGGCCAGCACCTGCTGTCCTGCAGATGGACCCAGGGGCTCAGGAAGCCCCTTCCTGGGAAACCGACGCCTGGAGGCTGGTGGGGAGGCACGTGCCCGGGGAAGGTGGGATTCTGGGGTCCTGGGCGGGGCAGGGCTGCCTGCCTCACGTGCTGGCTTTTGCCTGTGCAGGTGACCTAACCAGACACGACCTCTCTTCTAGAAGACCTGCTCCTGGCCGCTGCAGTCTAGCTATCTTATTCCCATGACCAGGGAAAGGAGATATAGGGGCAGTTCACATTATGAGAGATTCCCTTGGAACCTTACCAACAAGAACAGTTAATAGTCAATTGATTAGACATGTTGGAGGCCAACTGGGAAGAATAGTTCAGACGACTGCTCTCGGGTGTTCTGTGCCAGCTTCTTTCCAGAGATCAGGAATAAGCCATGTATTGGCTCCAGTCAGCCTGCACTGGACTTGCCATCTGCCTCTCTCCCCTGCTGCAAGGGGCCGTTTGCAAAGCCTACACGGTGACCAGTTGCTGGACAGAGCAGAGGCAGGAACTTCACAGCATCTGTCTCCTGTAAATCAGCTGAAGAGTTTCTGAGAAGACCGCACTATTACGGCAGGGCAGTACTTAGCCATGTTCTGAAGACATTTGGGGCTCTTCTGTCCACAGGTAATTTAATGGAGATGCCAGGACTGGAAGGGGCGGGGGTGCAGGTCTGGAAGGGATATGGACAACTGCTGTAGGGTGCCGGAGGGACCACTGCAGGAACCTACTTTTGCCCTGAGGGGAGTTTTCCTAGCTGTGGCTTTCTCTATGCAAATTAAGATTTTTGAAAATCAGGAAAAAAATAGCCACAAAGAAGTTTTGAAAAATATACGAGTAAGGAGACAAAATCAAAACGAAGTTCAAAACAAATTAATTTTTTTAAGTTGAACAAGTTAAAAATGGCATTAGGAAGGGGATATCACAGATTGATACTCTTGTGTGTGAAATATGCGTCTACTGATAAAACTTGGGGTCTGCTTCAAGTCTGCAAGTTGTTAACAGTGACTTTTATATACTGTCATCATTATCCCAGGCAGAAACAGAGCACTGTGGTGGTGGTGAGCGAAGTCACATAATTGGCAAGTCTTGGCTTGGGTACACTTTCAAACAATTCCAGGCAGAGTTCAGGACAGCATCAGCCCTGGAGAGCCGTGCTTGCTTTGGGGACAGCAAAGCTGGTTATCGCTCATCTTCGTTGGCACATGGCACCTAGAAGCAGGAGCTACAGGGACCAGGAGAAGCTTGGTCACCCCTGGAATCACCACGTGATCAGACAGTCCACTTGGGTGGCAGCTTAGAAGGAGAAAGCATGGCATCAGTCATTTGCTTCTCCACCATCTCCTGCTGAGTTTCCCATGAGCTAATGCAAGGGTTGTGTCCTGGCAGATGATACATATGAGAGGTGTTTAATGCAATAGTGATAGAGAATGAAGGAAAGAATATGTCTCTCGTCTTTTTCCTTCCCTAAATCCAGAATGTTAGAACAGGGAGCGGAGTTGGCCATTACCTACTCCTCTTGCCTCTTCGCTTTACAAATAGAGAGGAAGTAATTTGCAGAATGATTTGTGGTAGTGATGTGATAGCCTTACGAAGCTTGTTTTAAGAAAACATGCACTTAGTTTATCTTAAATGCTCATTTCACCAAGACTTTACATTTTTATTCTTAATTTCCTATGAGCCTGTGAGGATTGTTTGGTAGTTAGACATTCCAGGAAGTAGTTATGATTTTTACTTGAAGGGAAAAAAAAGAAGGGAGGGGCAGCGACTGATACTGTTTTGTTTTGTTTTGTCTCCAGAAGCAAATGTTGGCCAGCCATGGTGATAGTTTTGGTATTTCTTAATAAGGAGATTTAGGGATGTTGTTAGTATGTTTAATTAGCAGCATCAGCAAATATGGTCTTTGCCCATCTACAGCCGAGCAGAACAGTTCTCTCCCTTTTTTGGGACAGTCAAGTGCATCTCTCTTACTCTGCTGGTGCTTTTTCCATAAGCCCTGAGTACAGATTTCACTGGCTACTTAAAGCAGCCATTGTTTAATGACACAATTCTTCCATCACTTTAGATGAACTGTTGTTGGGTGTTTTTTGCTTACATTTTGCAGCATATTTAAAGACAATTCTAAATAGTGTTTCTGGTAAGTTTTGCAGGTGAGCCTGTTAAGCAAACATGTTCAATATTAAAGTGCTTCTCCCTGCCCCCACCCCAGGAAATTTCCTCTCAAAGATGGAGACAGGAGGCAAGTAATTAGCTCAGGGTGCTTCAGAATGAAGATGGACCTGGAAGAGGAGTGATATGCTGCCATGTGGGTGGCAAAATCTATACTTCCACGGATGGAATGATCTCCTGGCCTGCTCTGCTCCTTTTCTGGTGCCCCAGGAGCCACGTGGCCATTGGTACACACATTCTGGACCTTCTGTCATCAAAGGCTCCATCTGGACTTGCTTTGTCGTGAAGGACAGTGGAGCCTACTGCACTGGGCTCAGTGCTAGGCCCAGAGGTTCTGAGGCATGAAGTCAGTGGTCCCTAGAAGGGTGCTGGGTGATCGGGGCTAGGGTAGCTGTGCGTAAAGCACGCAGTAGCAGTCTGGAGCTCCAGCTCGTCTATGTGTTAGGTTGGGCCTTGCACTTGATTTTCTTTGGGGACAAAAAAGGTGCAAAAACCCAACAGTGTGTTTGCAAATGTAACTGGATGTTGTGTCTGGTCTATGAAAAGTCACATAGCAGTGACCCTCCGTCTTCCTCTCCTAACTGCAGGCCTGGGTTTCTCCTTCCCTGACAAGCAGAGCCAGCCTCATAGGCAGCTGCACAGCACCCTGTGCTCAGAAGAGCCCTGTGCTTTAGCTGAATGCTCTGCAGTTGCCATCTGAAACAATTTTAATCATTTTTGAACAAGGGGTCTTGCCTTTTCATTTTGCACCGGGCCCAGTGAGTTATGTAGCTGGTTTTGCCTACAGCCCCAGCCCAGTGCAGGGCTTGTCTCAGACCCTCAGTGATAACTAAAATCAGTCTTACTGCCGAGCCCTGGGGTAGGATGAGGGTCTAGAGTAAGTCCTACCCACCGGGGCTTCACCTGCTCCTCACCCGGGGCTGGCCTGGCTGGATCACCAGGTGATGACGGGTGTTCCTTCTTCCGCCACCATTCCCAGGCTGTGGCCCCAGCACAGCCTTTGACAGCCCTTCTTTGGGGATTAGACCTCGCTCCCCAGGCTTGTGCCATTGGCTTGGAATTCTGCCTGAACGAAACAGACAGATGTCTGGAACAATGATCAGTTCTTCCTGCTCCGTCATGGCCCTGACCCTCCTCTTACCAGTCACTCTTTCTCCCACCCCCTCTTCATTTTTGACTTCAGATTCAATCTGCGGTGACCACAGACACAATAAACTCAGTTGGACTGTGGATCTAGCACCCTAGCCTTGAGCCCTGTTCCCCTTTCTCACTGATCTCCTGCTTCCACCAAGCCTGTTCAGAATAAGTGAGCAAAGTTAATTTTTCAATTCTGTAATAGTTATTATGCTGGACTTTTTAAAAATATATATTTTTAATGAGAACCCTTCATACACGTACAGTCCGTACATGATATACAATCAGTAGTTCACAATCGTTTGATTGTTTTTAGAGCATTTGATTATGTTGAACTTTTAAAGCCACTATGTTTTTGGGTTTGTGCTTGGACATATATTTTCAGGTCCTCTCTATTGTCTACCTTTAAATTATTCCCAGATCTAGACTTTACTTTCTACTTCTATCACCACTGACTTGCTCCAGGCCTTCAGCACTTCGCCCTTGAATTAGCGAATGAAAAACATTTCTAAACTGGCCTCCAGTTCTCTTTCCAGTTCAGCCTCACCCAGCGTCAGCGTTCATTGCCGTCCCTGCAGACTGCTCGATTTGAATGTGCCTCCTGTTCAGGAAACCATGCTATGTGGAAGGCAGGTCCCAGAGCCTCTATGATCTAGTCGGTGAGATCATAAGTGAAATACAAGACAAATGGGTACTTTATAATAAAGGGTACAAAGGCAGTTCTGGAAGCACTGCCATGTTCATGAGAAAACTGGAAACCACCCAAATGTATACCAATGTAGAAGTAGTTAAATGCATTGTGATACATCTATGCAATGGAATATCATACAGTCCTTCCACTTAATAAAGGGGTCTGTATGGACTTACATTGGAAAATAAATGAGATACATTAAGTGATAAGAACACAAGATAGGATGTGTGTATAGTATGATCTCATTTTTGAACATTTAAATAATTTATGTTAGTCTGCAGATAGGAAACAAAATTGGAAGAATTACATCAAATTACTGAGCATAGGTGTCTCTGCTATTCATTGAGTTTCTATAAAGTTCATATCTTGTATAACTTTGAATTATATTTCTAATTAAAAAAATATTGAAGTACTTTTTGAAGGAAAATATTAGAAGAGTTCAAAGGAAATTAGCAGCTAACCCCACTGATTATTGTAAATGTTGTCCTTATTGTGTCACTCCTGGAGCCAGCCTGCACCTGGGAGAATGTTCACACCCATCCTGCTTTCTGTCCTGCACACCTCTGCTTAGCCAGCCTTGCCTCCCTGAGCCCCCTCCGGCCCGCGCACTCAGTTCGGGGTTTCCTATCTCTGCTCCTTGTGCGTGCTGTTCTCCCTTCCTAAGAAGTCTCACGAGCTCCTCTTCCCTAACTCACACCCACTCCTCATCACATCTGCCGCCCCAGTTCCCTAGCCAAAGCTCTCTCTTCTTTGAACACTGGGGTGCCACTAATTTTGGGGTTAGCATCATGAACAACGTGGACCTTTCTAGAACTCTTGTGAGTCTTTTAGTGCCTCCTAAATTTTAATCTCCTGTGTTGGAAATAACTGGGTTCTAATCATCTTTTGTGTCCTCAGCATAAGAATTTGCACATAGTTGACATCTCATAAAGAATTAATGGATCGATGTCCAGTTCGACTGGCTTCCAAGACTCCTTTAAAGTGGGGCCACTTACACAGGAGGTGACCTCACCCAGGGACATCCAGTGCCTCAAGGTACAGGGCACCCTTTGAGCTGGTCAGCAGAGGTCTACAGCCAAAATAAAATCCTGACGTTGTTTTTCCAGTTTACAAAAAAAAAAAAAAAGAAAAAGTTAGGCAGAATTTTCCCAATTGTATATTTTTCCCTATACCGTTTTTTAAAAAAAACCTCAATACTTACTTGCCACTGTCTGTTTCTGTGTGGCCAAATGGCCAAATGAATGCACAGGAGCAAATGAATATCACTGGGGAGTCAGTGGGGGGACAGCTGATCATGTTTATTTCACCCTCTCCCAGTGCACAATCCCCTCCCCTCCTTACCAGTGTGGTTGAGACTTTATATTGGAAATCAGACAGCCGAGTGTTTTGGGTGCTGGTGGTTCAGCTCAGGCTCTGCCCGGTGGTGCACCTCTGCCTTTGTCACCTGTGGCGTGACCCCATACCTGCCCAGTGGGCCAAGGGCGCCGCCTACCCCCAGCCTCATCGCGAATAAAGAGCCACCCGAGAATGGACCTGTGTAAATATTACATGCCAGGGCCATCCATCGACTTGGTTTACGTAGGCTGCGTTTTTCCTTGACCCACAACTTCAGTTAGAGAAGCAGAGGCAACAGCCATGGCCAGGTGGAAACACGTAATAAGATTTCACTGAAGGCTCGGTGATGGCACAAAGGACTAGTTCCCAGAGCAGCTGTGGACCAGCCGCATACACGGGAAAGGATTTTTATTCCATCCCCAGTGGAGGGTATTGAGATGGGAAACAGCCAAACCCTAGCGAGCAGCCCGGGGAGGGGCAGGCAGCACCCAAACCACTGCATAATGCCCTGAAAACCCAGGTGGGAGCTCGGGCTGATGGCATCAGGTACGTGCAGTGGACGGGCTCTGCTCAGAGCTCATTTGGTTACAAGAAACACATCCTTTCAAAGGAACTCAGGCAGAAGGGACCTTTATTCTTGACAAGATCAGGGGGATATCAGGAAAAAGACATGCATAATTATGCTAGGCCTTGTGGGAATTTATAACTCATCATGCACCTGCCATCTTCCTTGCTCAGCCTGTCTGGAGCCGCCTGATATTTTATCTCTGCTTCTCTCTGTGCACCTGTCAGATTCACTTATTTGTCTCTGGAAACGCATTAATTTGTCCATGGTAGAAAATGCCCCCCCCCCCCCAATTCTACCTGATTTTATGGCTCTAATTTTTTTTAAATATTTTTATTGAGAAACATACATGTGTACAGACCAACCAAATTGTACATTCAGTGGCTCACAGTATCATCACAAAGTTGTGTACTTTTCACCATGATCATTTTTAGAACATTTGCATCGCTCCAGAAAAAGAAATAAAAAGAAAACAGAAAAAAAACCTCATACATACCATACACCTTACCCCTCCCTCTCACTGACCTGCACTATTTCCATCTACCCAATGTTGACCCTTTATCTCCCCCAGTTATTTATTTTTTAATCCTTATTCTTTTGTACTTATCTGTCCATACTTTGGGTAAAAGAAGTATCAGACACAAGGCTTCCACAATCACACGGTCACATGGTAAAAGCTATATAGTTATACAGTCCTCTTCAAGAATCAAGGCTACTAGAACACAGTTCACCAGTTTCAGGAACTTTCCTCTAGCTAGTCCAATACATCATAGTATAAAAAAGTATATCTATATAGTGCATAAAAATAACCTACAGGATAATCTCTCAACTGTTTGAAATCTCTCAGCTACTGAGACTTTATGTTGTCTTATTTCTCTCTCCCCTGTTTTGGTCCAGAAAGCTCTCTCATTCCCATGATGCTGGGTCCCAGCTTATCCCCAGGAATCCTGTCCCATATTGCCAGGGAGATTTACACCCCTGGGAGTCATGTCCCACATAGTGGGGAGGCCAATGAGTTCACCTGCCAAGTTGACTTATAAAGAGAGGCCACATCTGAGCAACAAAAGAGGTTCTCTGGGGGTGACTCTTAGGCATAATTGTAAGTAGGCTGAGCTTCTCCTTTGTGGGAGTAAGCACCATAGGGGCGAGCCCCAAAATTGAGGCCTCAGCCTATTGAATTGGTTGTCCCCACTGCTTGCAAGAATATCAGGAATTACCCAGATTGGGGAAGTTGAATATTTCCTCCTTTCTCCCCAGTTCCCCAAGGGGACTTTGAAAATTCTCTTTTATTCTCTGCCCAAATTACCCAAATTATATTGGAACATCACACTAACCTGTGCAAACCAGCAAGATCTCACACCCTGTTCAATTCTGTCTGATTTTAAGTCTCTAAATGTTTTAGTTAATATTTTTTAATCGTCTTTTTGGGGGATGTGGGGGGTGTGGGTGCATGGTCCAGGAATCGAGCCTGGTCTCTCGCATGGGAGGTGAGCATTCTCCCACTGAACCACCCTTGCATCCGATTAATATTTTAAAGAGACAAATTCTGACTGGTTCCTTGGTTATAGTTTAAGCAAATTCTGATTGGTTTCCTGTGGGCCAGGTGTTCATGCCAGGCTAATCAAGTATGTGTGTTTGTGTCGTGTGTATACACACATCACATGCATAATTATGAAAGACCATGATGAAAAGGCCAAGTGAGGTAGTAGAATTACTGATAGAATGTCATTATTGTAACCTGGTACCTTTTGGATTCTTATATGTGTCCTTTACAGCTACCAGTACATAGAACTCCTGTGTATAAATCATGACCTGGGCTCAACCATGTATCTTTCATCTCTGCCTATGTATTTTATAGACCTAAGAATCCACTCTGTGGCAGATGTGGTAAGGGTCTTGTCTCTTGATTCTTGAATATTCAGCCTTTATGCGGCTGAACGACATTATATACAGAGGCCCGTTTCTCTGGAAGTCTGTCTTTTAGCAACTGCATTAACTAGAAAACTGTAAATTACCAAAGAAGGCTGCCAAATTGAGAAAACTGTTTCCACACTTTCTTATAATGTGGGCTTGGATTTCTCTGTAAAATAAAATTTACTGATTTCATCAAACTGGGTGGTCATGTTAACTTCTGCTAGCGAGTTGGGAATTGGATTCAGAAGGTGCATCATAAGTCACGAGACAAGAGACACACCAGAATTGCCAAAGATGAAACCATCTTCACTTCCTCAGGAGCTTCTGCAGAAGAAGCTGCAGCCTTTTGCTGTGGACCTGTGCACTGGTCCGGGTTGCACAGAAGCTGAGCGAGAGCTGCTGGGAGCTAGAGAGGAACTGGGGATCTATCTGCTGTGCCATCAGCCACAGTGGCACCTGCATCCTACACCCACTTTCGGAGCATTTGCTTTACTTCACCTTCCAGATCTCACACAAAATGCCTCTTGTAGCCAGTGCTAACATGTAACTGTGCAGGGCTGGGAATTCTGAGAAATGCAGTTCCGATCTAGTTGAGCTAACACAGCAAATCCAGGAGAGTGTGAAATGTGTAAATATTCCCATAAACAGTGCAGACAGTTTCATTTTTGTTTAAGCTTAAGCTCTCCATAAAATGGGCTTATATGGAATAAGTCTCTTTCTTTAGACACTACCACTTCAGTAAAACAAAAAAAAATCTGCTGTTGGCTGCAGAAGTTACTAATTATGATGATTTATTGACATTCCAAGTAATTATTAATTTCAGAACTGATTATATCTTAGAAAAAGTGGCCAGTTCTCTGAGCAGAATGGAACAGCTTAATTAAATTCCGATTCATAAGGTCGTTGTCCGTCCTTCCACTTGTTTCCCGCCACAGGGACTCTGCTTCCAGCTGCCTTTAATATTATATAAACCCTTGTCTTCTGCAGCTGGGTCACATTCAATAAGTAATTAAAGCACATTGGGTTAAAGGCACTCCCAGTGCTTCCATTAATCATCTCCAGGAAAGAATGCTGGGGAGGCAAGTGTTACCGCAGATCACTCTCCCCTGTCCTGCTGATACGAGCGCTCCTTGCACTCCGTGCTCCATCACAGCCCCCACTTGAATCACTTCTGGAAGACGGGACACAGCTGGGCCCTTCATACCCTGGGGACTCATCCATAGCTACGGTCTAGCTCTGCCAAGATTGGTGGGGGGAGAGAGCAGGAAGGCCTCTTTAAGGGCAAGATGCTTTGTATTTCAAACATTTCCAAAGGCAGGCCACACCGGAGCCATGGCAGGTTGGTCAGCTGAGATGTCACTCGAGGCAGGAATCACTCGGGAGGCTGAGTGAGGAAGAAGGGACAGAAGTCCTGGGCAGTTTACTTAGTGGACGCCTGGAAACTATGCTTCTTCCTGAACCCTGGAAACTGAGAATCTTATAGGCCTTGAGATTTGTAGACGGGGCTGCCTCCAGCTCTTTCTGTGACACCTGGAGCCTCTGAGGTGGGTTTTTTACTTCCAAGACAGAACTACTTTGATAACGGCTGGAGTTGGTCCATTTCTCCAGGATGTCCAAGCTGGGACGGTGATACTGACCTAATTTCCTACAAAATACATAGGGCCCCAGGGTCATGAGTGTTCTTACGTGATGAGGCAGCATTTGTTTCAAACTTGTGCACGCACCGAATGCATCTGAAGACTTCCTCTGGATTTTAGCTCTGTTGCCATTTCTTCCTAAAGAAATTGCACAGCCTGTGTTTGGTCACTTTCTGTTTTCATCTTTTAGAAGTAAAAATCCAAAGTTCTGGCACAAGAAGCAAATTCTTGAATTATTGGGCCAGGATTTTGGAAGCAGCAGGCAGGGAGTGAACGTGCCACCTGTTTGCAAAAACAGGAGAGACGGTGAGAGCCATGGATGTAGGTCATGGAGCAGTCATGGTGTTCTAGTTTGCTAGCTGCTGGAATGAAATATACCAGAAATGGAATGGCTTTTAAAAAGGGGAATATAATAAATTGCTAGTTTACAGTTCTAAGGCCAAGAAAATGTCCCAATTAAAACAAGACTAAAGAAGTGTCCAATCTAAGGCATCCGGGGAAAGATACCTTGGTTTAAGAAGGCCGATGAAGTTCAGGGCTTCTCTTTCAAGTGAGAAGGCACATGGCGAACAGTCACGGTTTCTCTCTTGACTGGAAGGGCACATGACCAGCATGGCGTCATCTGCTAGCTTTCTCTCCTGGCTCCCTGTTCTTGAAGCTCCGTGGGAGGTGTTTTCCTTCTTTATCTCCAAAGTGCTGGCTGATGGACTCTCTGCTTCATGGTGCTGCAGCATTCTCTGCTCTCTCGGAATCCCTCTCATTCTCCAAAATGTTTCCTCTTTTATAGGACTTCAGAAACTGATCAAGACCCACCCAAATGGGTGCAGGCACACCTCCACCCAATCCATCTTAACAACCACTCTTGATTAAATCACATTTCCAGGGAGATGATCTAGTTACAGTTTCAAACATACAATGCTGAATAGAGATTAGAAGAAACGGTTGCCTTACAAAATGGAATTAGGATTAACACAGGGCTTTTCTAGGGTACATACATCCTTTCAAACCAGCACATATGGCTTTGACTGACTATAGCTTATCTGTTAACATTTGCCATCAAATTCAGCTCTCCACTTCCCAGAGAACATGTCTGAGATCCATATGTTCTTTTTATTTTTTGACATAGGGCAGGCTCCAAAAATCGACTCGGGGCCCGGCATGGCAGATGAGAATTCTGCCACTGAGCCACCATTGCACCGCCACCACCCCCCATATGTTCTTTTAAACTTTTAATCTCTAACCTTTGAGTACTCGGCAATCAGCATTTCCTCTTGTAGAAGAGGTTTTTTTTTTTAAATGGGTCATTTCAAGAAAAAAGCTTTCTAAATTCTGAAAGTATTTATTTACCACTATATTTCTCATAATTAAGGCACAGCGGGTCATATTTTCACCTTACCCTCGGAATACGAGGAACACATATAACTGTCTATTTTTTAGTTTGGCTGGGAGAGGGGAAAAAAAAGAATATCTGAGCCAGAGGAATCTGAAAAATCATATCCTTGAACTACCAGATTTTACAAATGACCCAGTCAGTTCCTGGCTGGTTCCTGGCAGAGGACAAGGATTTGAGGCTCTGAATTCCCACCCCGCCCCTGCTCTCCATTGTCATGAAGCTGCTTTATTCCCTCCAGACCCACCTGGGCATTCAGTTGGAACCCAACTGCGTTCTCAGTAACATTGCCAGAATGGTATGACTGAATTGTGACTAAGTAAGAAGATTCACAACCTGCATCCCTGGGAAACTTTCCTCATCGTCTCCCTCCACGAGACTGTCCTAGCCAGCCTGCAGGAGGTTGGTGGCCCTTGCTGGCCTGTGGAACACTGTTTTGTCACCCTTTTGTATAAAATCTCTGGTATAACGGGGAGAGAGGAGACTCCAGAAACCTATGGAAATCTGGCAGGCATAGCTTTTGAGCCCTTGAGAGTTGGCCATCTGGGCCTGTCATTCTACACTAGAGCTTGTCTCTTCCCAGTAGCCCTCCAGCCTCCTTGACTGTTGGGATCAGTGACCCAAAGGGAAGTTAGAATGATGTAAATACAATAAATGCATACAAAGGACCTCTGCACACAGTTGAAATCAAGAAATGCTTTTGAGTGAGACAGATCACATAGGACTGTATGTACAGTTGGATTCACACGGTACATTGAATGTGCTGGATTGCATATGTGTTTTTAGAGTTAGAAGGAACAGAAAGTCATGACAGTGTTGAGCTTGCTCTCCTTTCTAATTCCTTTACTCCAGGTCCAGGCCTGCAATCTGGGAAGAAGTATAATCCCTATTTCCAATAAACATCGAAAAGTACCCAGGATTCTCCTCTAGCTGCTAGCTGTCCACAGCAGCACCTTTATCTAGGCTCTGGAAAGGAATGGAAAACTCCACCATCATCGGTCATGCTTTTTGGTACGACAGACTTATTTCTACTTTCAGAACCGGAGGGATTGTCCTTCTCCAGCTGCCAGGTCATCACAGTGGCGACAGTGGCTGCCGTGCTGGAGGGACAGTGTGGAGTCTGTGGCTGACCAAGGTTACTGAAATCCTTGTAACCAAGGTTACTAGCAATGACATTTCACTTCCACGTGTCTCTTCAGAGTTTTTGGCTCAGTTACAGGATGCAACTAAGGCAGCGTCTGACCACATAGTAAAGTGTACTTTTCCCAAGTAGAAACAGTACTGTGGCTGGTCTGCATTTTGCCCCAAACTTTCTCCCCTTTGCTTAACCACAGGAACAGAAAGGATTTGAATGGCTTGAGTTTCTGATGCTGTTGAAAGGCACTGTCAACATTTCCCAACAGCTATTACTTCACATCTTTTTGGCTTCCCACACCCGGTCTGCTGTTCTCTAAGGGGTAGCTGACACTGCATCTGGGTTACATACGCTTGGCTTGTGCAAGTGGTTGCATTCACATGTGGTGACTGTTACAATCTCTTTGTGCCTCAGTTTCCTCATCTGTGGAATGAGAGTGTCCCCTGTTCCTCTGAGGTCTGGGATGTTATGTGTGCTTGTACTTGGGAGAGATTCTGAGTTGTGTCAGTTGAGCTGTAAGGTAATGCCATCCCTTCTCAGATGAATGGCTGTGATTAAATAAGGGGAGAAGCTCTCAGATACCCCTAGGTTAGACCGTCTGGCTTTGGATGAGTAGAACGGGGCCACTGTTGAAAGTTTTCTCATTCATTTGGCCAGTGCTTTACTGTCTTCTTATATGGAGCCCAAGACTGGTATCGTCGACCCTCTGAATGGATTTAGGCTGCAAGCAGCTTTGGCTAGTGGGGAGAAATTTCCTGCAGAAGACTGTCTGAGGGTAGCCATGTAATTAAAGGAGACTATTGTTCCATCTTTACTTTATCTCCCTTCTGTTACTGTTTTATATCTCTGTATGGCCATGCGCATGGGACAACTTTATTGTAGATCAGCGAAAGGTCACCTTCAGTTTAAGGGGAAAAATAATCTACCCTTAACCAAGTCTAAACATTCATCTCAAGGAGAGATGTGTAGTGAATTTTTTTTTTAATCATGATTGATTACAACAGTCCCTTGTCTAGAGAAGCAAGTGAAATTTTCCATCGTCTGTCATTCAGCATTACTTATTGTGGTACTACATGAATTTGACCAGGTATTTTCCTTTTTGGATTTAGACAACTGTCTTAGAGAAACTTCCCCTAGTAACATGATCTCGCCAAACCAGGCTTCTTCACAGAAAAACTGTCTTGGAACTATTGCCAACTTTGACTTGTACACCTCTTTCAAATTGAGTGAGCAAATGGATATCTGAAGTATGAGGGGTTGTGGGATTAGTTCCAGATGCCGCCACAGTCAGGATGCAGGATAATAGAGTCTGTATAGGGACATATCACCTTCCAAAACCTGGATGAAGATTAGAAGGAAGAAGTTATTGCTGTATTCTCCAGATAGTTCATGAACTGGCCCTCTGATGAACCACCCTGGATATGTTAGCGCGTTCAGTGATCACAGTAAACACTGAGACATGTATATCCTGGGTAAAACAAGACCACAATATTTTGCGGTTCCTCCCTTCAAGGGATGGACTCATTTTCCTCGCCCCTTGTGTCTTCCTTTGGCCAATAGAATGTGACAGAAGTGATGTTGTACAAGTTCCAGAGCCCAGGCCACAAGAGGCCTTGCTGCTTCTGCCTTCACTCCCTTGGAACCCTCCTGCCCCCATGTTGGCAAGCCCGGGCTGACCACTGAATAACGAGAGGCCCACGGAGAGAGAGGCCAAGGCACCAGGCATGAGAAGGAGGCCATCCAGCCCCAGGCCACCTGTCAAATGGCTGTAGCCCTAGGAGTTAGCCATGGCAATGCCAGCAGAAGAGCTGCCTAGCTGGGCCTGGTTATTTTTGTTTTGTTTTAAATACTTTTATTGACAAAACAAAACAACATACAAACACGAACATTCTTAACATATGAAGATTCCATACTTGGTGTACACTCAGTGGCTCACAATATCATCACATAGTTGTATATTCATCACCATTATCATTTCTTAGAACATTTGCATCACTCCAGAAAAAAAAAAGAAAAAGAAGAAAACTCGTACATACCACCCTTACCCCTCCCTCTCATTGACCACTAGTATATCCATCTACCCAATGTATTTTAACCTTTGTTCCCTCTATTTTTTCCTATACTCCTTACCACTCCCTTTCATTAATCACTAGTATTTCCGTCTACTCAATTTATTTTAACATTTATTCCCCCTATTGTTTGTTTTATCCATATTTTTTACTCATCTGTCCATACCGTAGATCAAAGGAACATCAGACACAAGGTTTTCACAATCACACAGTCACAGTGTGAAAACTATGTCATTATACAATCATCTTCATGGCTATTGGAACACAGCTCTATAGTTTCAGGCACTTACCTCTCACCACCCTAATACATCTTAAACTAAAAAGGGAATATCTATGTAATACTCAGGAATAACCTCCAGGATAACCTCTCAACTCGTTCGAAATCTCTCAGCCACTGACACTTTATTTTGTCTCATTTCTCTCTTCCTTCTTTCGATCAAGAGGGCTTTCCCAACCCCTTGATTCTGAGTTCCAGTTTACTCTAGGATTTTTGTCGCATGTTGCCAGGGAGGTTTATACCCCTGGGAGTCCTGTTGCACGTAGAGGGGAGTGCAGGGTGGTGAGTTTGCTTGCTGTGTTGGCTGAGAGAGAGACCACATGTGAACAACAGAAGAGGTTCTTTGGGGGTGACTCTTAGACCTCATTTTAAGTGTTGGTTTGAAACTGTTATGTACCCCAGAAAAGCCATATTTTTTTAATCTAGTCTTGTGGGGGCAGACCTGTTGTTCGATGGAAACTTTTGATTAGGTTGTTTCCATGGAGATGTGATGCCATCCATTCAAGGCGGGTCTTAATTGCTTACTGGAGTTCTTTAGGAGAGAGATATTTTGGAGAAAAGCACAGATGCTTGAGAAACAAAATACCCCGGGAGATATGCTAAGCTAAGAGATAAAATCCAGAGTTTGCTCCAGAGAAGCTAAAAGAGAGGATCTATAGATCCTCAGTGAGGGAAAACACCTCTGGAGAGGCCAGAAGGCCCCACAGGAGCTGAGAGAGCTATTTTGGAAACTAACCCAGGAAAGAAGGGCTGGCAGATATAGCCATGTGCCTTCCTATATGACCGAGAAGCCCTGGATGTCGTCGGCCTTCCTCTCATGAAGGTGTCCTCTTGTTGATACCTTAATTTAGATATTTTCATGGCCTTAGAACTGTACATTTGTAACCTAATAAATCCCCTTTGTATAAAGCCAATCCGTTTCAGGTATATTGCATTTCAGCAGTATTAGCAAGACAAAACACCAGTTAAAATATCATTTTAGTTTTGTTTTGTGCTCCCTCTGTTTTTCTGTCTCCAGTCATTAGGAATTGTTTCCTAAAACATCTTCAGAGAATGCATCACCTGCCATTTGGGGCTTGTGGCTACATGATTCTCCACCTGCTAATGTTCTAACATCACAGGGCTTGGGCACAAGTGGAATTATAAAGATTGTCTAATCCAGTCCACTTGGAGAAGCTTTACCAGGGAACTGGTTCGCCGCAGAAGTTGGGGCTCTTAGGCTTGTGAAGTCCTGCTGGGTGAGGGCCAGGCCCCTTTGGAAGAGCTAGGCCACCAATGAGATAGGGATCAGGAAACTTTCTGTAAGATCAGACAGGAGGTATTTTAGGCTTTGTGGGCATATAGCATCTCTTACAACTACTCAATTCTTCCACTGTAGCTCAAAAGCAGCCATAGATAATACGTAAACAAATGAGCATGGCTGTGTTCCGATAAAATTGTATTTATAGAAAGAGGCGGTGGGCCAGATTTGGTTCCCAGATCTTAGTTGCCAAGCCCTGGCTTAAAGCTGCCCAGCAGGGGGGCATGTGCGGCTGTGTTGCTGGACTGGGTGTCCTCAGGGTGTGAATATCTGCACAGCCTGCAGGTAGCTGGGGTGTGAACAAGCTGTAGCTGGCGGTCAGTACGACCCACAGGCTCAGTCCCAGAGATGCTATAAGGGTGCCTGGAAGCATCCTTCCCATAGTGCCGTTATCCCAGTGGACTTAGGAGAAAGCTGGGTGGTGGGGAGCCATCCAGCCAAACGGAAGCCTTCTCAGCTGTGTCCTTGGCCACTTGCTTTATCTTTCTGAGTCTTAACATGCTTATCTGTTAAATGGGGAGGATAATGAGGAGCAGACTGCAATACGGGTGGGCTGTTTATGTTGCGCTGGGGTCCCCTTTGCCCCCATGTTCGCAGAGGGGACTCACGGCAGTGCTGTCGTTGCCTGACAAGGGAAGCAGCTGTAGATGATTAAAAGTACATTATTACCCTCCCGTTTTACTAGGGACATGCTAATTGCTGCACATATCGCTGCAGCACTGTTGCCTGCTGGGTGTGCCTTTTTATCATCTAAAAAGTCTGTGTTTTGGCATCTCCCTCAATTGGTAACAGAAGGCAGCAGGCGCTGGGTGGTAGGATGCCTGCTGTTCCCAGGGCACGGGCAGCTGAGTGACAGAGGTTATCTTTCTGGACCCAAGCGCACCAGATGGAGTTTATTTTTCAAATCAGTTTCAGCCAGTGTGATCAGATATTGCAGCCTCTTAATTCAATTTACTTTTTAGGGAATCTTTGTATCACTCCATGGGATGTCTGTTAACTATTGTTGCGTCTCCAAAGTGAAGTTTATTTATTTGAATTCTTCTGGAGATGGGAGAATAAGCATAACAATACTAAGAATAGCTTAGTCAAAATCGGCATTTATCACGATGGATTGTTTTCACCAGGGTTATTTTTCCAGGAGACTACCATATGAATCACATTTTGCCATCTTGAAGTGTGTTCTAGTTTGGATTTTTAAAATGCACGTGCAGCAGGTTGAGCTTCCACGGTGTGGTCTGCATTTCCGAGTGAAACATGCGGAGCGTATTTCTTTCGGTTGTGCTCTCGATTTCACAGGCTTTCTGCAAATGATTTGTTAGTCTGTGATTTCATTCTACCGCGGCAGCAGCTAACCTGGCCCTCTCCGAGGTTTACGAGGGTGACTTTTGGGTGTTTTCTTCTTGTAGAATACCACTCCTTGCCAGGACTGAAAGGAAACTTAATGATTATGTAGGCACATGTCTCACCCCCATGCCCCTTCCTTACAAGTGGAAAATCAAAACCTGCTTCTTAAGTTTTCCACTGGATGTAATTCACTGTATTTCAGTGGGGAAGCAGAACAATCAAAGCATCCATCTAACTTTGTCTTCATATCGGTGCAGACGTTCCTACTTGCTCCCATACGGACATCCTTCTCCTCAAGGAAATAGCAGTGGGCTGAGATGAACCGCATTGAGCCAGGGCCCAGATGGACCACTCGCCACCCACAGCCTCTTGGGCCTTGGCTGCCTCATTCATAAAATGGGAGGTTGTTTTGGACGAACTCTCCGGCACTACTCAACACCTGACCCATCCGATAGTTGGCATCACGTGGCTGGCACAATGACCAGTTCAGTATAAAGCACTTAAAATCTCTTAATGTCTTTCTCTATTTTAACCACAGCGGGGAAAATACAGCATGGTCAAGTGCCCCACTGTTCAGCCGAGATGCCCTGGGCTCGTATTTTGGTCAGTTTGTCCTTGCCCGGCACAACCCCGTCCGTCCTCAGATCAGCAGCAGCCCACCCAGCAGGGGGCCTCCCAGTGCACGGCTTCCGGGGCGCGTAGCTGGGCTGCCCGCACAGCCCGTGCCGTCGAGGGACTGCAGAGAGCCCTCCATGTTTCACAGCCTGCTTCCGTGTTCTCAGGCCGAGCTGTTTGGTGAGGAGCGTGGCCCAAAGCGTTGTCAGCACGTGTTAGACCAAAATTGTCTTCAGCTGGAAGCAAATACTTTGCTTATGTTGAAATGTTTATCAGGTGTGTGACACCAGTCCCATTAAGGCTTTTAATGAGGGGGAGATAGATGTGCAGCTGGTGTCAGCTTTCGGTTTTCCTACTAGTTTAAGATGCTGTTTTCTAGAGCTGTGCCGCTGATGCCCTCATCTGAGCCTTCAAGCCTGTCCTCTCCCCTAGTGCCAGTCTTTTCTCCACTATTTGACTCTTGTACCTGTCAGCTGAGGGTTGCTGTTGAACATCTTGAAAACCAAACTCCTACTCTGATCTGCCAAATCAGTTTACTTTCCCAATTTTAATTTCTGCCACGAGCTCTGCTATTCTCTCAAAGGTTAGCTCTGAAATTCAGATCTGTGACTTTTCTCTTTCCCTAAGCCCCACCTTCTGGTTTTTTCAGTCCAAGTTCCTCTTTTTTTCTCCCAGAGAATGTCATTTTTTTACTCTTTTACCTTCCTCCCATTACCTCATGCCTCTATTACTACACTGGTCTTTAACTCTGTTTTCTCAGCCTTCCCACTTGACAGTCTTCACTGTTTCCCCATTTCCAGCCCCAATAATCAAAAGCCCTCTGTTTGATTTAAGGTCCTGGATATGTTTCATACTCATTGCCCATGGAAACGTGACTTGTTCTCATCAGTCCATCTCTAAACCCTCATTCTCTACTGTTGCTTCTTTGCCTTCACTCACGGTGGCCCCTTCAACTGAAATACCCTTCCATGTCTCTGCCCTCATCTGTCAATAATCCACTCAAATTCCACTCTCTCCAGCACTCCCTAACTTTGCTTGCTGTGAAGTTCTTCAGGCTTGTCATAGTGTAGATCACTCTTTGCCTGGTCTTGTTAGCTAATTATGTCATAGATTCCTGCTGGCTCCCTTGCCAGACTGTAATCCAAAGACTATAGTGATGAAACCTCCCCTGTGAAACAAGCGCTCACAGTCCTGAGAGGTGGGTGGTCAGTGCTGGGTTGGTACTGGCCCTGTAGTGTTTCCTCATATAGAGGGTGAAGCTCATTTCTCCTCTTCAAGACATTCCACACTTGATTTGCAGAGAAGCTTTCCTTTCCTTGGCCTGAGGAAACCTTTAAAGTTGGATAATGCTGGTTTGGTTGCCAAGCCATAGATTTTCTTCTGGTTAGAGGCCCCAAGATTGCCTCTTACAGTTCTCTTTGTGTTGAGGCCAATACCTGAGGCTCTTGCTTTGCCTCGGCCTTAGAGTATGACCTTGGCAAGAGGAGCAGCCCACCAAGACTGAAAAGTGTACATGATATTTTAATAATCACAGGTGTTCATGCTGAAATACATGAGATTTGAGGCATGAACAGAAAAGTCCTACCTCCGTCCAAGAACAGTAAGTTGAAAAGACAAAAAGAAGGAATGATTGCTAGAGGAGGGAGCTATTCCTCAGCTTAGCCAAGAGTTCCCAAGCAGAGTTCCACAGGAGGAAATGTTGTCATGTGTTCTGGTCTGAAGACTCAGTGTCCATGTACCCCTCCCTATCTGTGCAGATGGCACTGCCCTGTCACTCTAGCTGATCCAACTTCTTTTGCCTGTGCATTTCACCAGGAAGTGTAACTAAGAGGTCAGGAATCCAAGTGAGGAAAAAGTTTGGCTTTAATATCAAGAAATGCCTGAGAGTATTTGGGAATTAAGTCTCTTAAGGTTTTGCTCTCATATAAGATATTTAGATGGAAAATTGTCCCCTTCCTTACTAGAATCCTGTATGGACAGAGATGTTTCTTTGCAGTGTGGGGACTGGCAAGGATGATGAATCCCACCCTTTTAAAGTGAGCACAACTTCTTTGCTGGATCCACACTGGCTGTCCTGAACCAAATCGCTGGAATATCAAGGTGCCCCCATATACCAAGTTCTGCTTACGAAGATTTCTTCTGTTTGACATAGCTCATCCAGTTTCCCTGGGGTAGTTGGGGGGTGCATTCCACATGAAGAAAGAAAAGGATTGCCTAGGCTGGGTGTCAAAATATCTAGATAACTCCCAAAGTTAACATTTTAGTGCCACAACTTTAAATAGGAAGAAGGTAATTCCTCTTGCCAAATTTCAGGATTCAAAAGTTCCCTGTTTTCTGCAAGTATGTGAGCTAAGGGCTAAACCAGATTTCTTATCACAGATGGAGATTCCTGAGATTTTAATCTGCTGTTCCTTTCAGATATCTGGGGTCACAAGTAATTAGTCATTATCAAGTTCTCTCTCTCTCTCTCTGTCCTCTCTCTCCTCTCTCGTCATTACCAAGTCCACTCACACACACAGAATCTTACTAACATTTTTACCTGCCTTCTTTTAATCCATTTTACTTACAGAATGATCTTTGTAAGCCAAATCTCATTAGGCTAGTTCCTATTAATTAAGTCCAAACTCTTTTCATTTGACAACAGACCCCCCCTCCCACCACCTCCACTTTTCTGACGTTCACAGTGAGCTGTTTGCAGTTAAAAGCATATCCTTTGCTAGGGACTGCTGCCTCCCACTTCCCTCTGCTTGATGGCTCATATATGTACCACGTTCACATCTAAATCCCATCAGTCCTACACCTTTAGGTGTGCCACCTCTAGGAACCTGATTCTTTCTACTCCTCCTTGTTCTTCAGGTTGATCTCTCCCTTTGATGTTCAACCTTTCCAACCTTAAGTTATGATCACTTGTGATCATATATTATTCCATCTAGATTGTAAGCCTTCTGTGGTAAGGGAACATGCTATAATGCTCTAGGAACTGGCTACCCCAAAGTACCTTACCCACAATAATCACCCAATTGACAATTGTTGCTTGAACAGATAAACAAATGATTATTTTATTCAATTAAAGGTCTAAAGATACATTAAAACTCTTCCCTTATACACTTTATACATATACATATCTTTATATGTATAGAAATATCCATGACTAATGAATAATTAGTATAAGTCAGACAATATTAATTCAAAATAAGTTAAGATAGCATAACAACTTTTTCCCCAGAATGCACGTAAAGCCTTTCAAGATATTTCTTTCTTAGAAGAAGAGTAAAAGGAATAAGCTCTGGAGGTTGGATGAAATAAACTGTGACTATTTCAAAGTTATGCTGAGTCAGATAATAAATTATTGTCTTAACAATAGACAAAAACTTAGAAGGGAAAGGGTAACAGACTGGACTGTATACCTTTTTCATACAGAAGATTAACTGGTTAAAAATACAGGAACAGATTGGGAAAATATTTATAGAATGCATAATGAGACAAGGAATTAATGTTCCTAAAATATAGCAAGTTTCTATGAATTAGTAAAACGCCAACAACACAGAATGGATCACGGGTTTTGTTTAACTATTGCTCTATTAGCTGGGTTCTCTAGAGGAACAGAATCAGCAGGAGATATCCATATATGGAGAATTTATATAAATATCTTATGTAACTGTGGGCATGTAGAGTCCAAGGTCTGTAGGGCAGGCTGCAAACTGGCAATTCCAATGAAGGTCCTTAACTAACTCGCAAGAGAGGCTGGCTGGGCAACCGTGGGGATGCAAAGGTCCAAGAACTGTAGGGCAGGCCATGAGCTGGCAGCTCTGATGAAGGTCCTCAATGAACTCTCAGGAGAGGCTGGCTGGCTGGCTGGCTGGCTGGCTGAAACAGGAAGAGTGATTGTTTCTTCTGAGTCCTTAAAAGCCTTCAGGTGATTAGATTAAGCGTCACTCATTGCAGAAGACACTCCCCTTAGCTGATTACAAACATAATCAACTGTGAAAACAGTCAAGATAATCAGGATTTAAGTCCATGAAATGTCCTCATAGCAACAGACAGGCCAGCGCTTGCTGGACCAGACGACCGGGTACCATCGCCTGGCCAAATTGACACATGAACCTGACCATGACACTATGTGACCAACTACCCGAAACTCAGTGATTGAATGAGCACTGATTCATTGTGTCTTATGACTGCAATCTGGGGTTGCGTTCAGTGGGTGGTTCTTCTCCCTCTATATGGTATCTACGGAGACTAGAATGTCCAAGATGTCTTCTTACTCACTGGATGCCTGGGACCTCCGTTGAGGTGACTGGAAGTTCTAGGTGCTAGGAGGCATCTCATTTGCTCCGTGTTGTCTTTCCTGCAGTGAAATGATCTCTTTGTATGGTGGCTTAGGGTTCCAAGAGTGAATTTTCCAGAAGGAAAAAGCCCACTGGGCAAGGACTTACCAATGCTCTGCTTTTGTCATGCTTGCTTATATCTCATCGTCCAGAGGCAGGGAGGTGAGGAGTGATTCACTGGAGGTCACCAGTGTAGCACTCTGCTGCAGATATGAATAGGCAAATCACAGAAGAAATTGGAGTGACTCATAAATGTGAAAAAGGCACAATTTTATTAGTGGTGAAGGTTATGCAAATGAAAATGATAGGATACTATCTGTTTCGACTTGCTAAAGTTGCCAGAATGCAATATACCAGAAATGGATTGGCTTTTGCAAAGGGGATTTATTAAGTTATAGGTTTACAGTTCTAAGGCCATAAAAATATACAAATTAAGACATCAACGAGGATACCTTCACATAAAAAAGGCCAATCCTGTTCAGGGTTTCTCTATCAGCTGGGAAGGCACCTTGCTGGCATCTCCTGGTCTTTTGTTCCTGGTTGCTTTGCTTTCAGCTTCTGGTTCCAGTGGCTTTTTATATCGGCTCTCCAAGCATCTCCAAATGTCTGTGTCTAGGTGTCTGCTCTCTTATCAGCTCCTCTGAGTACTCCATTAAACTAGTTAAGACCTGCCTTGAATGGGCAGGGCCATATTTCCATGGAAATAATCTAATAAAAAGATCCCACTCACACATGGTTGGGTCACATTTTCATGAAAACAACCTAACTGAAAGATCCTGCCCACAAAGTTGGATTAAAAGAGCATGGCTTTTCTGGTATTTTTCTGATACCTTTTTTTTTTAAAGGTGCGTAATCCTTCCAAACCAGCACACCATATAGGTTATTGGGTGGGAAATACACATTGTCTCTATTTCAGGTACAAATTCTTTGTACCTGCCGGCATACACATTCAGAGAGAAAACCGTCTAGTGTGGAAACGGGAAAGGAGCTAACTTCTTTTTAAATATACTTCTGAATGTTTGGAATCTTTTACAATAAGTATGTATTTTTTTCATGATGAAAATAAAAGAAGAAAATTGGAAGCTTCTTTAAAGTAGATAGGTCAGCAGGAAGGAAGAGATGAAAGAAAGATAGAAAGAAAGAAGGAATAAAATGATGTAGGAGGAAGGTCCTCTGCTACCTGAAAATCTGTTGCTTTGTTGAACCTCTTTTTTTCTCTTTGTGCTCTCCAGTGCGCCAGCTTATTCTCTATTATCTGAAAAAATTAAGGGTCTGTGAGTCACTAGTAATACGCATAGTTAAGTTATATTTTTATGATCTACTTTTTGAGCTTTATAAATTGTATATTGATTTTCCCAACATAAAACTTTATAAAGTTTGTTTTTCCAGTGTCTGAGACCATGTTTCCCATGGGGATGAGGGGTGTTGGAAAATCATAATTTGCTTGTATGCCTGTTGTTCGTCAGATGTTTAATGCATTATAAACTAAATGCTGCCTCTATCCGACAGCTATGTGGAATCTTTATCTGGCTTTGGTGTGTGTTAGGAAGTGTTTCTTCCTCTCCAATTATTTGGCAGAAATTGAGCAGGATTGCTGTTAATTCTACTTTTCTGTCCTCAAGCTGCTTCTGCCTGCTGGACAAGTTCTGGGAGAGCCAGGCAGAGAGGACTTTCCCGGTTCTGTCTTTCAGGCTGCCACCTGATAGATTAGCACCGATATACAGGCACCCCGCTAGATGCACAGTGCTTACTGTGCTCTGTCCAGAATGGGGCCAGGGATCCACGATGGAGGCACAGCTTGGCTCCTCACTGCCCGGGGGTGGGGCGGGGGTGTGTGGAGGAGTGGCTAGCAAGGGTGCCATGAACTTCTCCTACCATTTTTAAAGCTGTGGTTTTTTTACTTAACAATTGCTCAGTTACTGCAACCCTTTAATGTTTTCCAGAGTTTTGAAGAAAAGTGTTCTACCAGTTTTTGTTAGTTGCTCAAAAATTCTGTGGGAGGAACGTCATCTCGGAGCATCTTATCCCACTATCTTTGTAAACTGGCAAAGCAGCATCTTTTTAATAAATATTCTTGGTTTTATAGTTGCGTGGAGGGGATTGATTAAGCTCCCAGGAAGACCAAAGGTGACACTGAAAAAACAGTTCGCCCTCTTTCTAAGAGTTAGCAAAATCAGCTAATATGTCACTGATACAATTTTTTAAGGTGATGGTGCTCCTACTTTGCCTCGAAATTAGCTACATGTATATTATCACCTTAACCTGCTAGATATTTTATACATTAATTTTTGTGCAGGTTACAGCATAAATAATAAAATTTAAATAGAGCACGCAACATTTTATTTTCTCAAAAGGAAAGTCTATTTTTAATTTTGGCAAATAAAATGCCTACATCCAGAATGCACGCTCCCACCTTTGAAATTTGCTGGAAAGGTAATGGTACTTTTATAGACACAAACTGAGAATCCCAGGACTGTGAGGGTCTCTGTCACTGCTTTCAGAGTTTCATAATTTAGTTTTATAGATATGATCCTTGTAAGATTCAGTCTTAAAAGTCTTAGCCACCAACATGTTTTCTTAAGATAAATTGGCCAGCTTATCTAAAAATCACATACAAACTATAATTGAATTGTTGCCTTTTTGCAGCCTAAACTATTAACTGTAGAAAAAGAGTATTAAAAGTCTATTTCTGAGAAAGGAAGTGGGTAGAAGGCAAGAAGAATAAAAATATTGCTTGTTTCCTTTAAAACTCCTTCCTTAAGTAAAGGTTAATGAATGTTTCCATAGGCCTTACATAGACACAAAGCTCTAGATTCCCTAGCAGAGTTTCTCAGGTGTGGTTTGCAGATCACCTGCATTGGGCTCCTGGAAGAGGTAATTCTGGGCCCCACCAGGCAAAAACAGGGCCCTGGACTGTGCATTTTTTTTCTTATTAATTAAAAAAATTAACTAACACAACATTTAGAAATCATTCCATTCCACATATACAATCAGTAATTCTTAATATCATCACATAGATGCACATTCATCATTTCTTAGTACATTTGCATCGATTTAGAAAAATAAATAGAAAGACAACAGAAAAAGAAATAAAACGATAATAGAGAGAAAAAAAGAAAAAAAAACTATACCTCAGATGCAGCTTCATTCAGTGTTTTAACCTAATTACATTACAATTAGGTAGTATTGTGCTGTCCATTTCTGAGTTTTTGTATCCAGTCTTGTTGCACAGTCTGTATCCCTTCAGCTCCAATTACCCATTATCTTACCCTATTTCTATCTCCTGATGGTCTCTGTTACCAATGACATATTCCAAGTTTATTCTCGAATGTCGCTTCACATCAGTGGGACCATACAGTATTTGTCCTTTAGTTTTTGGCTAGTCTCACTCAGCATAATGTTCTCTAGGTCTATCCATGTTATTACATGCTTCATAAGTTTATTCTGTCTTAAAGCTGCATAATATTCCATCGTGTGTATATACCACAGTTTGTTTAGCCACTCGTCTGTTGATGGACATTTTGGCTGTTTCCATCTCTTTGCAATTGTAAATAATGCTGCTATAAACATTGGTGTGCAAATGTCCGTTTGTGTCTTTGCCCTTAAGTCCTTTGAGTAGATTCCCAGCAATGGTATTGCTGGGTCGTATGGCAATTCTATATTCAGCTTTTTGAGGAACCGCCAAACTGCCTTCCACAGTGGTTGCACCAGAAAATGACAAGTGCTGGAGAGAATATGGAGAACATTCCCACCAACAGTGGATAAGTGTGCCTCTTTCACCGCATCCTCTCCAGCACTTGTCATTTTCTGTTTTGTTGATAATGGCCATTCTGGTGGGTGTGAGAAGGTATCTCATTGTGGCTTTGATTTGCATTTCTCTAATGGCCAGTGATATTGAGCATCTCTTCATGTGCCTTTTGGCCATTTGTATTTCCTCTTCTGAGAGGTGTCTGTTCAAGTCTTTTTCCCATTTTGTAATTGGATTAGCTGTCTTTTTGTTGTTGAGTTGAACAATCTCTTTATAAATTCTGGATACTAGACCTTTATCTGAGAAGTCGTTTCCAAATATTGTCTCCCATTGTGTAGGCTGTCTTTCTACTTTGTTTTTATTATTATTATTATTATTATTTTTATTAATTAAAAAAAATTAACTAACACAACATTTAGAAATCATTCCATTCTACATATGCAATCAATAATACTTAATATCATCACATAGATGTATGATCATCATTTGTTAGTACATATGCATCGATTTAGAAAAAGAAATAGCAAGACAACAGAAAAAGAAATAAAATGATAATATAGAGAAAAAATAAAAATAAAAATAAAAAATACAAAAATATATAAGAAAAAAACAACTATAGCTCAGATGCAGCTTCATTCAGTGTTTTAACATAATTACATTACAATTAGGTAGTATTGTGCTGTCCATTTTTTTTTTTTTTTAGAAATCATACCATTCTACATATGCAATCAGTAATTCTTAACATCATCACATAGATGCATGATCATTGTTTCTTAGTACATTTGCATCGGTTTAGAAGAACTAGCAATATAACCGAAAAAGATATAGAATGTTAATATAGAGAAAAAAAATAAAAGTAATAATAGTAAGAACAAAACAAAACAAAACAAAACAAAAGCCTATAGCTCGGATGCAGCTTCATTCAGTGTTTTAACATGATTACTTTACAATTAGGTATTATTGTGCTGTCCATTTTTGAGTTTTTGTATCTAGTCCTATTGCACAGTCTGTATCCCATCAGCTCCAATTACCCATTATCTTACCCTGTTTCTAACTCCTGCTGAACTCTGTTACCAATGACATATTCCAAGTTTATTCTCGAGTGTCGATTCACATCATTGGGACCATACAGTATTTGTCCTTTAGTTTTTGGCTAAACTCACTCAGCATAATGTTCTCTAGGTCCATCCATGTTATTACCTGCTTCATAAGTTTATCCTGCCTTAAACCTGCATAATATTCCATCGTATGTATATACCACAGTTTGTTTAGCCACTCATCTGTTGATGGACATTTTGGCTGTTTCCATCTCTTTGCAATTGTAAATAACGCTGCTATAAACATTGATGTGCAAATGTCCGTTTGAGTTTTTGCCCTTAATTCCTTTGAGTAGATTCCCAGCAATGGTATTGCTGGGTCGTATGGCAATTCTATATTCAGCTTTTTGAGGAACCGCCAAACTGCCTTCCACAGTGGTTGCACCATTTGACATTCCCACCAACAGTGGATAAGTGTGCCTCTTTCACCGCATCCTCTCCAGCACTTGTCATTTTCTGTTTTGTTGATAATGGCTGTTCTGGTGGGTGTGAGATGATATCTCATTGTGGTTTTGATTTGCATTTCTCTAATGGCCAGGGATATTGAGCATCTCTTCATGTGCCTTTTGGCCATTTGTATTTCCTCCTCTGAGAGGTGTCTATTCAAGTCTTTTTCCCATTTTGTAATGGGGTTGGCTGTCTTTTTGTTGTTGAGTTGAAAAATCTCATTATAAATTCTGGATACTAGACCTTTATCTGATATGTCGTTTCCAAATACTGATTCCCATTGTGTAGGCTGTCTTTCTACTTTCTTGATGAAGTTCTTTGATGCACAAAAGTGTTTAATTTTGAGGAGTTCCCATTTATTTATTTCCTTCTTCAGTGCTCTTGCTTTAGGTTTAAGGTCCATAAAACTGCCTCCAATTGTAAGATTCATAAGATATCTCCCTACATTTTCCTCTAACTGTTTTATGGTCTTAGACCTAATGTTTAGATCTTTGATCCATTTTGAGTTAACTTTTGTGCAGGGTGTGAGATATGGGTCTTCTTTCATTCTTTTGCATATGGATATCCAGTTCTCTAGGCACCATTTATTGAAGAGACTGTTTTGTCCCAGGTGAGTTGGCTTGACTGCCTTATCAAAGATCAAATGTCCATAGATGAGAGGGTCTATATCTGAGCACTCTATTCGATTCCATCGGTCGATATATCTATCTTTATGCCAGTACCATGCTGTTTTGACCACTGTGGCTTCATAATATGCCTTAAAGTCAGGCAGCATGAGACCTCCAGCTTTGTTTTTTTTCCTCAAGATACTTTTAGCAATTCGGGGCACCCTGCCCTTCCAGATAAATTTGCTTATTGGTTTTTCTGTTTCTGAAAAATAAGTTGTTGGGATTTTGATTGGTATTGTGTTGAATCTGTAAATCAATTAAGGTAGAATTGACATCTTAACTATATTTAGTCTTCCAATCCATGAACATGGTATGCCCTTCCATCTATTTAGGTCTTCTGTGATTTCTTTTAACAGTTTTTTGTAGTTTTCTTTGTATAGGTCTTTTGTCTTTTTAGTTAAATTTATTCCTAGGTATTTTATTCTTTTAGTTGCAATTGTAAATGGAATTCGTTTCTTGATTTCCCCCTCAGCTTGTTCATTGCTAGTGTATAGAAACACTACAGATTTTTGAATGTTGATCTTGTAACCTGCTACTTTGCTGTACTCATTTATAGCTCTAGTAGTTTTGCTGTGGATTTTTCAGGGTTTTCGACGTATAGTATCATATCATCTGCAAACAGTGATAGTTTTACTTCTTCCTTTCCAATTTTGATGCCTTGTATTTCTTTTTCTTGTCTAATTGCTCTGGCTAGAACCTCCAACACAATGTTGAATAATAGTGGTGATAGTGGACATCCTTGTCTTATTCCTGATCTTAGGGGGAAAGTTTTCAATTTTTGCCCATTGAGGATGATATTAGCTGTGGGTTTTTCATATATTACCTCTATCATTTTAAGGAAGTTCCCTTGTATTCCTATCCTTTGAAGTGTTTTCAACAGGAAAGGATGTTGAATCTTGTCAAATGCCTTCTCTGCATCAATTGAGATGATCATGTGATTTTTCTGCTTTGATTTGTTGATATGGTGTATTACATTAATTGATTTTCTTATGTTGAACCATCCTTGCATACCTGGGATGAATCCTACTTGGTCATGATGTATAATTCTTTTAATGTGTTGCTGGATTCTATTTGCTAGAATTTTGTTGAGGATTTTTGCATCTATATTCATTAGAGAGATTGGTCTGTAGTTTTCTTTTTTTGTAATATCTTTTCCTGGTTTTGGTATGAGGGTGATGTTGGCTTCATAGAATGAATTACGTAGCTTTCCCTCCACTTCAATTTTTTTGAAGACTTTGAGCAGGGTTAGTACTAATTCTTTCTGAAATGTTTGGTAGAATTCACATGTGAAGCCGTCTGGTCCTGGACTTTTCTTTTTGGGAAGCTTTTGAATGACTGATTCAATTTCTTTACTTGTGATTGGTTTGTTGAGGTCATCTATTTCTTCTTGAGTCTAAGTTGGTTGTTCATGCCTTTCTAGGAACTTGTCCATTTCATCTACATTGTTGTATTTATTGGCATAGAGTTGTTCATAGTATCCTGTTATTACCTCCTTTATTTCTGTGAGGTCAGTGGTTATGTCTCCTCTTCCATTTCTGATCCTATTTATTTGAGTCCTCTCTCTTCTTCTTTTTGTCAATCTTGCTAAGGGCCCATCAATCTTGTTGATTTTCTCATAGAACCAACTTCTGGTTTTATTGATTTTCTCAGTTGTTTTCATGTTCTCAATTTCATTTATTTCTGCTCTAATCTTTGTTATTTCTTTCCTTTTGCTTGCTTTGGGGTTAGTTTGCTGTTCTTTCTCCAGTTCTTCCAAGTGGACAGTTAATTCCCGAATTTTTGCCCTTTCTTCTTTTCTGATATAGGCATTTAGGGCAATAAATTTCCCTCTTAGCACTGCCTTTGCTGCGTCCCATAGGTTTTGATATGTTGTGTTTTCATTTTCATTCACCTCGAGATATTTACTAATTTCTCCCTTGACCCACTGGTTGTTTAAGAGTGTGTTGTTGAGCCTCCACGTATTTGTGAATTTTCTGGCACTCTGCCTATTTTTGATTTCCAACTTTATTCCTTTATGATCTGAGAAAGTGTTATGTATGATTTCAATCTTTTTAAATTTGTTAAGACTTGCTTTGTGACCCAGCATATGGTCTGTCTTTGAGAATGATCCATGAGCACTTGAGAAAAAGGTGTATGCTGCTGTTGTGGGGTGTAATGTCCTATAAATGTCTGTTAAGTCTAGCTCATTTATTGTAATATTCAAATTCTCTGTTTCTTTATTGATCCTCTGTGTAGATGTTCTGTCCATTGATGAGAGTGGTGAATTGAAGTCTCCAGCTATTATGGTAGATGTGTCTATTTCCCTTTTCAGTATTTGTAGTGTATTCCTCACGTATTTTGGGGCATTCTGATTCGGTGCATAAATATTTATGATTGTTATGTTTTCTTGTTTAATTGTTCCTTTTATTAGTAGATAGTATCCTTCTTTGTCTCTTTTAACTGTTTTACATTTGAAGTCTAATTTGTTGGATATTAGTATAGCTACTCCTGCTCTTTTCTGGTTGTTATTTGCATGAAATATCTTTTCCCAACCTTTCACTTCCAACCTATGTTTATCTTTGGGTCTAAGATGTGTTTCCTGTAGACAGCATATAGAAGGATCCTGTTTTTTAATCCATTCTGCCAGTCTATGTCTTTTGATTGGGAAATTCAGTCCATTAACATTTAGTGTTATTACTGTTTGGGTAATACTTTCCTCTACCATTTTGCCTTTTGTATTATATATATCATATCTAATTTTCCTTCTTTCTACACTCTTCTCCACACTTCTCTCTTCTGTCTTTTCATATCTGACTCTACTGCTCCCTTTAGTATTTCTTGCAGAGCTGGGTCTTGGTCACAAATTCTCTCAGTGACTTTTTGTCTGAGAATGTGTTAATTTCTCCCTCATTTTTGAAGGATAATTTTGCTGGATATAGGAGTCTTGGTTGGCAGTTTTTCTCTTTTAGTAATTTAAATATATCATCCCACTGTCTTCTAGCTTCCATGGTTTCTGCTGAGAAATCTACACATAGTCTTATTGGGTTTCCCTTGTATGTGATGGATTGTTTTTCTCTTGCTGCTTTCAAGATCCTCTCTTTCTCTTTGACCTCTGACATTCTAACTAGTAAGTGTCTTGGAGAACGCCTATTTGGGTCTAATCTCTTTGGGGTGCGCTGCACTTCTTGGATCTGTAATTTTAGGTCTTTCAATTAGTTTTTCTCCTCCTTTTCCCTTCTCTTCTCCTTCTGGGACACCCACAACACGTATATTTGTGCGCTTCATATTATCATTCAATTTCCTGAGCCGCTATTCAAATTTTTCTGTTCTTTTCCCTATAGTTTCTGTTTCTTTTTGGATTTCAGATGTTCCATCCTCCAGTTCACTACTTCTAGCCTCTGTCTCTTGAAATCTACCATTGTAGTTTTCCATTGTTTTTTTAATCTCTTCTACTGTGTTTTTCAATCCCATAAGTTCTGTGATTTGTTTTTTCAGACTTTCCATTTCTTCTTTTTGTTCATCCCTTGCCTTCTTCATGTCCTCCCTCAATTTATTGATTTGGTTTTTGAAGAGGTTTTCCATTTCTGTTCATATATTCAGCATTAGTTGTCTCAGCTCCTGTATCTCATTTGAACTATTGGTTTGTTCCTTTGACTGGGCCATATCTTCAGTTTTCCTGGTGTGATTTATTATTTTTTGCTGGCGTCTGGACATTTAATCAGATTTCCCTGAGTGTGAGACCCAGCAGGTTGAAAGATTTTCCTGTGAAGTTTCTGGACTCTGTTTTTTTTATCCTGCCCAGTAGGTGGCGCTTGTCTGTCTGTGGGTCCCACCAGCAAAAAATGTTGTGGCTCCTTTATTAATGTCACTATTGGTGTTTGGTTGGACCCAGTCCCTGCCACTGTCGGAAACTCTCTCCTCTCCCTCTGGGCAGCTGATCCGAGATCCTCCGCGGGACTGGGAAGCCGCCCACGGGGGAGGGGCGCCGGTTGCCGGCCGCTGTGGCTTGGGGAGGCCGCTGATCTGAGACTTGTAGCCGGTCCGGGAAGCCGCCCGTGAAAGAGGGGCGCCGGCCACCGCAGCTTGGGAAACTTGCCTCTCCGAGACTCTCAGCCATCCCGGGAAGGAGGGAGGGAGGAGCTCCGGCCACCAGCTGCCGCGGCCCGGGGAAGCGCGCGTCGCTCGGGGATCTTACCGCAGCAGAGTCTCACAGTCGGTCTAGCCAGTCCAGATTGGGGTACGCTGTGTGTCCGTTCCCTACCGTGGCCCCAGGAGCTGTTCTGCACTGTTTCTGGTCACCTAGTAGTTGCTCTGGAGGAGGAACTAAGACGCGCGTACCTTACTAAGCCCCCATCTTGGCCCCCCCTGGACTCTGCATTTTTAACAAACTCCCCAGGCAATTCTTAGTATACAGTAAAGGGCAAACCCATGAGAATTCAACTACAAAAACTCTGGGACTTCCAGAGAAGGAAGCTAAAATTCAAAAGAGAATTCTAATTAAGCTTGCTGGCTTGTTCCTTAAAAAAGAGAGAGGGAGAAACCCATTTCTGGGGTGGCCTGGGTTTAGCAGGGTCTTGGAGGAATCGGTCTTCCTTCCCTTGTGGGATTTCAAAAGGTCGGCAGGGAAAAGGGAATCCAACAGTGGCCAAGGGAGGGGGTGAGTGAGCTCAGTTCCTGGCGAGGTTCACTTGGGCAAGACACTTCCATAGTGGCATTTAGTAGCACCAGGAGGACAGTAACCTGTCATCACAGCTTGTGGGGAAGATTCTGTGGATGGTGGCACTGAACTCCATTCCAGAACATTCTTCAGCCTGGGCTTTCTTGGACCTTCTTGGCAAGCCACTTCTTAGTAGTGCCCCTGGTTTCCCAGCTACATTATATAAATTTTTTAAAACAACACTTGCTTTTTTTCAGTATATTTCATTTTTCACACCACAGTACAGTGCAAAAGAAACTGGAAATGGCTTTCTTATGGGCCCTATTTGGTGATATTATCATTTCCCCCAATCCTTTATTAATATTATGTTTAAATGTCTGTTTATATAATTTTAAAGAGTCTGTTTTGAGTCTGTATAATTTCTCATCTCTATGGTGCTTCAGGTTTGCTTTGAGAAACAGAATTGGGCTTTTGTACGAGAATTAATAACTTACTATATGAATAGTGTGTTTATGGAAACTCAAGGATTTCATGTTTTGGAAAGGTGGTTAGAGCTCCGGCTGTCCAGATACCCCTTAAATTCTTCACAGCCTTCAATATCAGCATGGACAAGACATTATTAAACTTCTGTCTGAATATCCCCAGTAGTAGAGGACCAGATAGATGCACCACAAAAGGGTGTTCCTTTAGGAACAGCTCTATTTATAAGCGGTTTTTTAAATGAAGCAGAAACCAGTTCCTGGCATCTTTTGCTTTCTGATTCTGATACTGCTTTGTGAGAACAGCTAGGAAAAGTCTAGTCGGTCTGCTTCATCACATCCCTTCACCTGTTTCAACACAGCCAGTGTATGGTGTATTATCCTACGGGTCCCTTCTCTGTGCTCTTTCCCTTCAGCTCTTCCGTCTATCCCCCAATTTCACGCCACTCCTTCCTCCTGTCAATCTCCAGTGTTCAGTGGCCCTTAAAGACACCTGCGACTGCAGCCCATGCTCTCGAAGGCATGGCTAGTCTCCTCCCCTTCTGGACACTTCACTTCTGCTCAAGTAGCCTTGTCGTGACTCATCTCTTTTGGCAGCTGTACCATAGAGCAACTCATGTTTAACTCACGGTCAGCTAAGAGCTTTAACTTTTTTCACGTTTACTACTCCTAAGCCCCTTTCCTCCCGTTCCTCTTTAGACCATTTGATTTAATGGTTCCTTGTATTCACAATACTACATTTTCCCAGCTTGTCTTCAAGGAGATCCTAAGAGTCAAATAAATGTCTTGCTGAAATCCAGGTATGTCACATATAATGTATCCACTTCCCCCAGGCTGGTAACCCTCTTTAAGAAAGTAGGGAGGACATTTGGAAAAGTTTATTCTTAGTAAATCCATTTTTGTTTCGAATGATCTCTACATCCTTGTCTTATATATTATAAAGCACCATTTAAATTATTTAATCTAGAATTTTGCCTATGATGGTTGTAAGGCTCCCTGACATATGGTTATGATTGTCACCTTCTCCTGTTTGTCCTTATGTTCAGTTTCTTATCATCAGTGTATTCTTCAGGATTTTATTTGACTCTTAAAGAATACTGAACAGAATTTAATTGAACAAATTTTATCAAGATATGTGAGGATGAAACCACATGTAATTCTTCAAGGTTATTAGTGACATCATACTTCTAAGCAATGAAAAGAATAATGCTTTACAGAGTTATCCCATATAAATTATATCCTGCCTTGATGGCAGCCGTGACAGATAGTTGAGATATTAATCTCATATAAGTTAGGAGCAGTCTCAAACAACTTAAATGAATGCTCAAGATACTCTTGTCATAAAACATAAAGATTCAAATGGCCCTTGGACACCATATTCAGCCCTGACTCTAGGGAAGAGATGGCCAGCTGAGTCTTTGATTTGTTCTTTTTCCTAGCAGCTTTCCTATTTTAATGTAAAGCTAACTGGACAGACGACTCTCCATTCCTCAGTGTCTCTAGCATGCTTTTTTAGCACAGACTTCAGTAGACTTTTTCTGTAAAGCACCAGAGTAAATATTTTAGACTTCATGGGCCATATAGTCAGGCATACCTATTTAACTCTGCAGGGATTGCTTAAAAGTAGCCATGTGAACGAATGGGAGTGGCTGTGTCCCCCTGAAACTTTATTTACGAAATCAGGTGGTGGGTCATAGTTTACTGACACCTATTTTAGAACATGGAGTCCTTTAAGAATACATAAAATCTTGCAACATTGAAAGCCCAGATTCATTTGTGGAAGTGCTTATGTTAAAAGCAAAGGTGGGGAGAGGACTATATTAACACTTCAGCATACATCGCTACAGTTTGAAATTATCTGTGGTCTCAAAGGACTGACAAAACTGAATGACAGCAGAGCCTCCCAGCCCTCCCTCCCCATTACCACCCGCACCTAATACCCAGTTTGCAGACAGCCCAGATGTAATATGGGGGAAACGGGTGTCAACTTCGCTGGAACATTTTTGACCCTGAATTATTCCGATTTATTTATAAGAGACCTAAATTATGTTCCCTTTCTGGGTCTTCTATATAATTTTCTAAGATGATGGATAAAAATTGAGCTGTTGTCTCCTTTAGGTTAGATCTTGTATGAAGACCAACAAAAACCAACAGCAAACAAGTGTTTAACTGCTAAAGTTGAGGTCTTTTCCGTAATTTTTTTCGTCTCTAGAAGCAATGGTAAGGAATGTTTACTGAAAGCTCGCCAGTTTTCCTCCAAGACAGCAGCAGTGAAGGAAGTGTGCTCTGGTCATTACAAAGTTCTCCTGCTTCTCATTATCTTAGTCAGGACTCAAGATTGTGCACTCATCTTTAAAGTCAATCTTGAGCATGAAAGAGAATTCTGGAGGTAGGGGTCAGTGCGTGTCCCCAGGGGAGAATTTACCAAATAGATTCCCCCATGGGCATGAGCATGTAGAATTTGAAAAAGTCTATTCTTTGTTATAAAGTGATTTTATATTTCAAAAACAAAAAGGGACTCTTATTGTGGTTGTGATGTGAACTAGAAAGTAAAGCTTAACAAAAATCTCTCGGTCAGGTAGGGAAGGATTTAAAAGAAACTGAAAATCATGGTTATTGACTGTCATGTTCAGTTTTTTTTTTTTTTTTTTTTTTTTTTTGGTTGGTTAGTTGTTTTTGGCATGGGCAGGCTTGGGAATTGAACCTGGGTCTCTGACATAGCAGTTATCATGTTGGTTTTAAAGCGTATTCAGAGTATATGAATTTAGGGAGAACAAAAGTTCTCATTTTAGTTTCCTAATTGATAAATGGAATTTGAGGTTTTGAGAAACCAGAAGGTGATGTCATCTCTGGAGAATCAGTGATGTTATTGTAGATAGTTTTGTGGAGAGTCTGATTTTCATCATCACTTGATGGACTGTATTAGTTATCTACTGCTGTGTAACAAAATACCCTAAAAACTTAGTAGCTTAAACCAACACATTTATTACCTCAGTTTCTGTTGGTGAGAAATTTGAGCACAGTTTGGCAGGCTCCTCTACTTGGGAAACTTTCACAGGCTGGAATCAGGTGTAGGCTGGACTGGAGTCTTCTCAGGGTTTTACAGGGAAGGATTTGCTTCTTAGCTCAGAAGACTATTGGCAGGCATCAGTTTCTCCTGGGATGGTGGACGGAGGGCCTCAGTTCTTCACCAGCTGTTGGCAGGAGACCATCCTTGCCTTGTGTATATCTTCAGTGGGATGTGTTGCTTTATTAAGGCACGCAAGCCAAGGAGAAACGAAAAGACTGACGTAAGATGGAAGTCACGGTCTTTTTTTTTTTTTTTTTTTTTTTTTTTTTTTTTTTTTTTTTAAAGGAAAGACAGAGAGAAGGAAGGAAGGAAGGAAGAAAGGGAAACATTTTTTCTTGTTTTATTGTATTTTGTTTTTCCGTTTTTTGTTACATGGGCTGGGGCCGGGAATCGAACCGAGGTCCTCCGGCATAGCAGGCAAGCACTTTGCCCACTGAGCCACCGCGGCCCACCCGGAAGTCACGGTCTTTTACAACGTAAGCAGAGAAGTGGCATCTGACATCTTTGCCATCTCTATTGGCTGGAACCCAATTCACTACGTTTAGCCTACCCTCCAGGGGAGGTGTGGTGGTGTGGAGTGGTCCCTCCTTATATTAGTTGTTGATTTGCACATGGCAGTGTATGGTACCCTCGGGCTAGTAGCACCCATAATTAAGTACAGATATTTCAATGCATTTAAATTGTCCTTTTGGGAATTTGTGTTAAGGCAGCCAGGAAAAACCATGTTCTATAGAGAGAGGGCAAGAGTGACAGGTTTGGGAGATATCAGCTGAAGTGTCTGTTAAAGTATCCCAACGATGGATTTCTTGAGAGACTGTTTATGGGTATGTTTAACGGAGCGAAGTTGTTCTGAGGAATGATTGATTTATCGGAGACATTTAGGAATGGAAATTAAGGGAAAACATGCATGCCTGTATATTTTGGCAACTAAGGATGAATATTTCTTTGAGATTCTTGAAGTTTGGGATACATCTGAAATATACAGAGATTTTTGAGAGAACTCATCTGTTTTTACTGTAACTTCTATAAATATATTGAAATAGACTCATATTCTTGACATTTTGGCTTATGGGAACATAAATCTCTAAATGCACTATTTGACATATTTAATAAAGAGCAGGATGTTTTGCTAAATACCACCACCTCTTGACAGTGTGGTTTATTTACAACCCTATTCATTTATTTAAAAATACGTATTGCATTTACTGTGTGCCAGGCACATTTAGTCTCTATAACATCCCTATCAAGGAAGCACTATTATCTCCATTTTACGGATAGGGAAAGTGGCACATAGAGTGGCGTGTCTTAGACAGCGAGGACGTGTGGAGCCATCAGTCAGGTCCTAGTGAGGTTCATCATGTAGTTCAGCTTTGATAGATGATGTGAAGAATGTATTGAAAACCAAAGGGCTGACCAACAAGTCCCTTTTGAGGAGACACAGTGAATGCTGTGCATTTTATTTACTTGCTAAAGTAAGAAATTTACCCGTCGCTCTGAGTATGTGTCAGCTTGGTTTGCCAGACATTGTACCTCAGAGGCCTTCATTATGGTCCAGCCCCCCAGAATCTGGCTGAAATTTAGAGACAAGGTTAGAAAAGGCAGTCCCTATAATGTCTCAGAACTAATAACAAATGAATGAGATTAACAGTTGAAAAGCCCCAGCCCAAAAGAATGATTTTAAGTCTTTAGCCCATGAGACCGGAGGTGTCCCAAATAACCTAGAAGCTGTACTCTGAGAACTACTTTGGTTTTCCAGTTTAAAAGCTAGCAAAAACAAGAAAAACAGAATGTTCTTTTATTTTCTTGATCTGGTGTCAAGAAATGAAGAGGCCGCATTTGTATTGTTTTGCTCTATAAAAATGTTTTTCTATCACTTTGCTTATTTGTTGCCCTTGCTGGCAGCATCACTTAGTTGTGGTTCTGCTGACGCTTTGTTAGTATCACCTTCCTTTATCTGAAAGAGGTTGAAAGTTCCCCATGCCTGAGACAACCTTCTCTTCCTTTGTGCTTCCAGATCTCTCTCTTGAATTGATTCTTGGGTAGTTCCGAATTCAGACAGGTTTCTTGCAGATGCTGCAGAATTTGAAGGAGTCTGTCACTGACAGGAAGAGGAGTTGGAGACTTTGGACATGTTATAGAAGAGACAGAAAGAAGGTGGGAGACGATGAGCCAAGGAAGGGACACAAGGTTTCCCGAGTGTTGCTAGGTGCCAGGCTGTACCTGGGACACCTTATAAACACATCTCACTGGATCCTCAAACCTTCAGGATGGGAAAACTAAGGTTCTTAGAGGATACTCTAACCAAAGCCTCACCTACTCTAAGGACAGGAATCGAGATTCTGTCTTTCTGGATTCAAAAGCTAATAGGAAAAAAAAAGAAAAAAAGCTAATAGGATTTTTGTAAAGAATTAGTTCAGATCTTTAAAAAATATATTAAGGAATAACATAAAAACACTTTGTATTCACCTGATAAAATAAAGCATCACAATCACCATTGAAACCCTCTGTGTGTTCTCTCCCTCAGAGAGGTATACGCTGTTCCGAAACTGGATCATATTATTCCTATAAATGTCTTTATACTAATGCATGCGTGTATTCCTTAGCAATATATACATACTAAAACATGTATGTATTCCTTAGCAATTAAACTTTGTGATAAACGGTATCACAACCATACCATCCTTTACAATTTGCTTTTTTTTGCATTTACATCACTTAAAACATGTAATATTTCTCTGTATGAGTGAACCACAATTCATATATCCATACTCTTTGTTGACATACATTTGGGTTGTTTCCAAATTCTTCAGCTATTAAAAGCAGTGCCATGATGAGCAGTCTTATACACATGCCCTATAGTCAAAGGCTTCAGTTTCTTAGTGTGCTTAGGACTAGAGCTGCTGGGTACTGGGGTAAAACAGTCATTTTCAACTTCACAAGGCTTTCCCTTATTTGCTCTCCAAAGGGATTATGCTAATTTTCACTTAAACCAGTGAGTCCCAGTTGCTCTAGATGCTTATCAACCCTGGGTAATGTCAGCTGTTGGGTTTCTGTCAGTCTAACGGGTATGAAATGGTATTTTATTGTGGTTTTAACTGGATTTCTATAATTACTACTGAGGAAAATCCGTCGTCCTTTTGCAAAACAGAGCTGATGCTTATGGAGTGCCACCTTTTTGTCAAATCTCCAACACATTCCACCCCAGCCTCAACGTTTCTTCTCACCTTTATAGCATGGAGACTTAGTCATGCTGTTGATTTCATTATTGCTGAAGACAAGACTGCAGCATTCTGAATTGCTTGCCCTGCGATCAGAGACGTTGTATAACAGTTTTCATAAGCCTTTCTATCACATAGACTTTAGAAATCACGTGGGGAAAATGTAGTGTAGAAAATGTGGTGTGGAGAAACTATAGTGTAACCTTGTATTTACCCCTCTAAAAATTAGGAGTGATTTTTTTCAGTTTGGGGATAAAAGTGGGGGAAAATGAGATTTTATTCCCTCTAAACCATAGCATCATTATTTATGACTGCTTTTCTCCTTCCCCCTTCATCATGATTTTTATGTGTGTGGTCAATTTGCAGACTTTTGCGAAAATGTCTAGGCTGTGAAATGCGGGTTATACAGCTCTAGATTCGGGTCAGAAGTTCTGCTGGGAGGCATCTCCAAGGGAGGGCAGGGAGGTTTCTAGAGTCAAGCAGAATCTGGGTAGAACCCCGTTCTTCAGAGGAGTGGTCCCCAAATGTTAGAGAGCATCAGATTCACCTGGAGGACTTGGTGAGCCACAGGCTGTGGGCCACCCCCAGGCTTCCTGATCAGCAGGTCTGGGTTGAAGCCAAGAATTTGCATTTCTAAGAAATTCCCTGGTGATGGGATACTGGGGGCCATACTTTGAGAATTATTGCTTTATAGCAATTTACCCCAGAGTAGGGGAGGTACTGGACCAGGAGGAGCTAGCTCTCAGACCGAGGAGATTGATATGTAATATTACAACCCAAAGTTCTGACTGGTAAGCATATGGGTGACGTCTCTTTTCTGTTTGTGCTTTCCAACATATCCCACTTGTTTTAAAGTAAGCATGTGTTTTTAAACATTTAATTAAGGATAAGAATTCAGTAAAACTGTGAGGCCTTGTGGCCTCATACTTTAGGAATTCAATAAATAACAGATGGAGCTTATTCTGGATTTTAATTTTTCTTTTTTAATTCTAGCAAAGATTTTTAAATACATGATACCAATGCTTTAGGTATGTTGTTTAGCTTGATTGACTTTTAGCAATGAACCTTTATTTTTGGCTGGGCAAAACTACTTCTGAGATGATGATACTCATGTGTGCATTAATCGTTAGCAAACATTTAGAAATCCCCTTTTGTGTACCGGGTTATGAAGGATGGCTCACCCAATTCTTAAAAAGAGGGTCAGGATGGTTATGATGATTTTCCAAATTAAGTATTTTATGCTGCTTTGGATCTTCCACTGAAACAGATCAGCTCAGCTTCACAGATACACAGGGCATGGAGCATGTGATAATAGAAACACATGGCAGTGCAATGCAGAGCGTAGCAGTTGTGACTTATGTAGGTCAATGGACAAATACATTTTTGCCCATATGGATATATATGCATGTACTTATACTATCTGTATATATATATATATATATGGATCACTTGAACAACTTAGGTATAGCAACCAAGATAATCTAATCTGTCTGTGGATGGAAAAGTAAAATAATTTGTCTTTAAAAATAATTGAGGAGAGGGCGGGCCACGGTGGTTCAGCAGGCAGTGTTCTCACCTGCCATGCCGGAGACCCGGGTTCGATTTCTGCTGCCTGCCCATGCAATAAATAAATAAAAGAAAAAATAATTGAGAAGAGATACATGATACAAGGAAGTAATTCTAGGATTAGTTGAGGTCAGTGTTTTAACCTGCATGATATTTAAACCAGTCTTTTTGAATAAACATGTGTTCCATTGAATATATAGCTTTTATGCTAGTGCCTGTATGTAGTCTATATTTCACTTTATATATGCTTTAAATAGGAATAAAGTTAAGACCAAATTATTTAAATTATTTTCTTTCCATATTGCTTACATTTCTTTAGGAGAGTTATGCTTACTCATTAAAGTTGGTATATTTACCTATACAGCATGTGTGAATATAAAATTTTAAAATATAAGGAGAAAAAATATTCTCTTTATTGTCTTTATTTCATAAAGAACTGAACTTTTATAGGAGAATTTATTTAAGCTGTTCTGAGTTTACTAACAGGGAAGTTTGCCTTGCTTCAAGTTCCAAATTTTCTTTTCTATTTCAAAAGACAAATATAGTTTCATATCTGAAGAAGATATGGGAAATTGCATGTACTTGTTTCTGAGCTCACTCGCATTTCATCTTAACAATTTTAATCAATTTCTTTTTAATACTATGCTCAAAATAAAATGTAGTATTCACCCTTATGATGTAAGAATAATTTCTGTTTTCTTTGTCTCTAAGGATCTTGTCTGAACATATATTAAACCTAATGGAAATGAAAACCAGGAATAGCTTGGGGGAAAAATTAAAACTAGGATCAAGGTTTCAAAATATTATGAAAAGGAAATAATGAAATGCAGTGCTTCCCCTTGATGTTGCTCTCCTCCTGTCTTCTCGTGCTGCCTTCTTGCTGGAGTGTTCTGAAGCCCACATGCCCTTAGTGACCTGCCACGGAAAGTTACCATGATCAGAATGTGCAGTCAGGAGCCATTGACACAATTTGATAAAGATGGATAATGCATAGAATTTTCATTTTCTATAATTATCATTCTCTTGGAAGGAAAGTTGAATCTGAAGCCTCTGGATTCTTGTTTCTAAGGTAGATTTAAGTGGTGGTAAAAACATGAACTTTGGAATCAGACAGATGTATAACACCTCCCCGACTTCCTGCCATTCCTATCTACATTATAACTCATGCAATCCATTATAATTAATTGGACATGCATCTGAGAGAATGTCCTTCAGTCTGTGAAATGGATAACATAGTAGGTCACTGGATTTTGAAGATGACACAAGGGAATATGTGAGAAAATGTGAGGCAAGTTATTGGTGCCCAGCAAACATTAATTCCCTTCTCTTCCCCACCCAAATCGGGTCTTCAGAACTGGAATCATCACTGAAAGGAATGAATTCTATGTGCTGCTAACCAGGTGTCATGGTCAGGTTCATGGGTCAACTTGGCCAAGTGGTGGTACCTGTTTGTCTGGTTGGGCAAGTGCTGGCCTGTCTGTTGCTGAGGACATGTCATAGAATTAAATTGTGATCATGTCAGCTGCATCCACAGCTGATTCCATTTGTAATCAGCCAAAAGGGAGTGTCTTCTGCAATGAGTGATGCTTAATCTAATCACTGAAAGCCTTTTAAGGAAGATTCAGAAGAGATAGGCTCTTCCTGTTTCGGTTGGCGAGCCTCTCCTGTGAAGTTCGTCCAGACCCTCCATTGGAATCATCGGCTTCACAGCCTGCCGTGTGGATTTTGGACTCCTCATTCCCGCGTTCATGTGAGACACTTTTATAAATTTTATATTTGCGAGTGTTCCCTGTTGATTCTGTTTCTCTAGAGAACCCTGACTAATACACCATGTTTGTGACATAGGTTCTGCCTTTTTGGATGTCCTCCACACAAAAAAGCAACATTAAATGGAAAGATATTGTCATGGTTAGGTTCATCTGTCAGCTTGGTCAAGTGGTGGTACCTGTTTGTCTGGTTGGGCAAGTGCTGGCCTGTCTGTTGCGGTGAGGACATTTCATAGAATTAAATCATGATCATGTCAGCTACATCCACAGCTGATTCCATTTGTAATCAGCCAAAGGGGAGTGTCTTCTGCAATGAGTAGTGCTTAATCTGATCACTGGAAGCCTTTTAAAGAGGATTCAGAAGAGACAGGCTCTTCCTGTCTTAACTGGCTAGCCTCTCCTGCAGAGTTCGTCCAGACTCTCCATTGGAATCATCGGTTTCATAGCCTGCCCTGTGGATTTTGGACTCTGCATTCCCACGGTCATGTGAGACACTTTTATATTTGCGAGTGTTCCCTGTTGATTCTGTTTCTCTAGAGAACCCTAACTAATACAGATCTATAGATACTTATGAGTTGTATTTATTTGGTATGCAATAGATGAAAATGATGTGGAAATAGGTCTTTTTTTAATTAATTTATTTTTTATTTATGATACATAATCACATACAAACACAAACATTCTTAGCATATGATCATTCCGTTCTTGTTATATAATCAGTAACTCACACTATCATCACATAGTTGTATATTCATCATCATGATCATTTCTTAGAACATCTGCATCAATTCAGAAAAAGCAATAAAAAGAAAACAGAAAAAAATTCATATATACCATACCCTTACCCCTCCCCTTCACTGATCACCAGCATTTTAATCTACTAAATTTATTTTAACATTTGTTCCCCCATTATTTATTTATCTTTAATTCATATGTTTTACTAGTCCATCGATGAGGTAGACAAAAGGAACATGAGACACAAGGCTCTCACAACCACACAGTCACACTGCTCAGCTGTATCAGCATACAATTATCTTCAAGAAACATGGCCACTGGAGCACAGATCCACATTTTCAGGTAGTTCCCTCCATTATACCTTAATTAAACAGGTGATATCTATTTAATGCATAAGAATAACCTCCAGGATAACCTCTCCACTCTGTTTGGAATCTCTCAACCATTGACACTTTATTTTGTCTCATTTCGCTCTTCTCCCTTTTGGTCGAGAAGGATTTCTCAATCCCTTGATGCTGAGTTCCAGCTCATTCTAGGATTTCTGTCCCACGTTGCCAGGAAGGTCCATACCCCTGGGAGTCATGTCCCATGTAGAGAGGGGGGAGGGCAGTGAGTTTGCTTGCTGTGGAGGGGGGAGAGGAGGGAGAGAGGCAGAGGCAGGCCACATCTGAGCAAAGGAAGAGGTTCTCTTGGAGGTGACTCTAAGGCCTAATTTTAGATAGGCTTAGCCTATGCTTTGCAAGATTGTTTCATATGAACTAACCCCAAGATTGGAGGATTGGCATATTGCTTTGGCTGTCCCTACTGCCTGTGAGAATATCAAGAATTCTCCACTTGGGGAAGTTGAGTTTTCCCCCTTTCTCACCATTCCCCTTAGGGGACTCTGCAAATACTTCCCTATTCACTGTTCAAATAGCTCTGGGATCTATTTGGGCATCACTCTGGACAAACCTACAAAATCTCATGACCTACACAAGGTTCCAAGTACTGTGGTGTTCGATTAAGCTGTCCACATAAGTTATATTAGGAAATGCACTAGTCAAAATATAAATTTTATACTTATATACAAGTATACTTTATATACAAACAAACATTTTTTGCTTGTCTCACCATATGTTAAAGTTTTGAAATATTAATTATCATCTATTTTCAACACCCCACATTATTGACATTCCTTTGTTCTTCCTCATGCAGAAACATTTTTAAATTTGCACATTTAGTCACTATCATTATACACTCTAGGCATTCCTAGATTATACCATCTCAGTCTTTATTGTCTATCTTTCCTTCTGGGAAATAGGTCTTCTAAAGCAAACTCAACCGTTGGTGCCATGTGCTTATTTGGGGGATCAAAGTGAGAAGTGATGTCACTTCCATGGGGCCCTAAGAGGCCGTACTGAGCTGGTCTGCTCTGTAATTGCTGCTGCTGTGTCTTTTGCGCCTGAGCCTGTGTACTGGGTTGAATAGTGTCCCCCCAAATTCACTCCAACCCAGAACCTCAGAATCTGAACGTTTTGGAATGGAGTCTTTGCAGATGTAAGCAAGCTAAGATGAGGTCATACTGGGTTAGGGTGGCTCTATATGGATGGTGTCCCTATAAGAAGAAAGAAACTGAACACAGAAAAGGACACACAGAGAGAAAAACACCAGGTGAAGAAGGGATCCATTGGCATGATCCATCTACAGGCTGAGTTACTTGGAGCTGGATTATAGGCAAGGAACCAGTCCTACCCTAGAGGCTTCGGAGGGTGCATGGCCCTGTCAACACCTTGGTTTTCAACTTCTCACCACCAGAACGGGGAGAAGTCCTTTCCACTGTTTTAAGCCATCCGGAACTCTTTTATGACAGCACCTAGGAAACTGATGTAAGTCCCCAACCCCCAAGAACCTTGGGCCCCAGACCTCACCCATTCTTGGTGCTCCCAGCACCATTCATAGTCCATGTTGGGTGAAGAGTGACCTTTGGGTTGGTTGAAGTTCTTACGATACTTTGCTGATACCCTCAGAAGGATTATGTTCTGGAGGCTGAATGAAGGACTAAACAGAAGAACAAAATCCAGGGCCTTTTTCTTCTTAGTCATGTGTGTGTTGTCTTCCAGAGGAAGCTGCCCTTTCAAGACACCCCTTCATGTCCTACACGTAGTCCCTTAAATACATAAGAGGTGTTAGGACAAAATTTTTTCTGTTCCTTTCTAATTAGATTCTCTTTTATTCTCTGGTAAGCCTGATTCGCTAGCCCAAGAGCTCTTTAGACAGGAGAAAGGAAAGGCTCACATGTGGTTTTAAAAAAATGTGGTTTTTATTTTCATCTTCAGTGTGTCTCTTCTCATCTTTCACTCTGACTGGGGCTCTGAGGAGGCAGCGTTTCCAGTGTTGGGGTCATCTTCTTCGATGTTGGAAGTTCTTTTTGTTCAGTGATTACATGGCCAGCAAGTTGATTTGGAGGATATTGGATCATTTGACTCATCCTGTATTCCCTTGTTATGTTGGAAGAACACTGAGTACTCAGAAGGATTTTAAAAGATGTCCCTCTCTAGAAGATGGTGCAACTGGGTTTTTGGTATTTCACTTGAACAGTTTTGAACCTGTCAATTCAGAGCCATCACTGAGACAGCTGGCATAGAATGGAAGAGTTTCCCATCATAATAAAGCATCTGATTAAAATACCTTGTTAAAGAAACATTGGCGAGTCAAGAAAAATTAAAATTAGGCCTAGTACCAGGAAAAAAAATAATAGCACTAATTTTTAATAGCAAAAAGCTGTAACGACAACAATAATAGTAACTAGAAAGAATTGAGTGCAGTAGTTCAGGTAAAACACACTAATGTGCAGTACCTAGTAAGTCCTGAATACACCTGGCTTTTATCATTGTCTTTCTGGTAAATGTTTCTCAGGTGTGACTTTAGAAAAGAAAAGCAATTCATTAAAAAAAATCTGAATTTAGAGCACTTTTGTTTAGTAAGTGGTGCCTAATTGGGTTGTTGGACTAAAAAAGATCATTTAATACTCGCCTCATTGAGATGCCCAGGAGTTTGGTTTTTTTTTTTAATTAGTCAACAGGCATTTTGCATTGAAGGCAAACAAAGAAAGCTGTCACTTAAGTATCAAGAGCATATCCCTAGAGCTTTGTGCAAGGTGTGGCCGTGTATGCTTCCCAGCTCCATCCCAACTGTGAAATTCTATGTTACAAAGCATCGAGGCAAATACGTGCTGATTTTGAAGAGATGGACACTTGTATGATCAGGTTATTGAAACTAGCCTCAAAAATGACCAAGAATGAAAGTTTGTACTTGTTTTTTCTGCCCTTAAATTCACCATCAATTACTTCCAAATTGGAAATTTGGTCATGCAATGCTATCTCACATTTTTGTGAATATCTCCTTATTTTTTCACTTCAGCAATTTAAAAATACCTAATTTTATTGTGCATTATGCTGTTCATTAATAGGGATTTGAGAAGAAAACTTATTTTTTAGAACAGTGGGAGAGTGGTGTTTTAAGGAAATTGTTTTTCCTGATTCCCCCACCGTAACCAAGGGTGTATTTATCATTCTGTTCTCACCCTTTGTTTCTGTTTGTGCCTTAAATCACAGCTTAAGCCAGACTGTCCAGAGATTGCCAGAAGCCGCATTACTTTTATAAACAGCTTTGTGCAAGCGTATGTGAATATGCCTTTCTCAAAACATAAACCTGAGCAAATCTCTGAATCGATTTAGAGCAGGGAAAGTGTATTCAGTTTCTGAGAACTAGCAGCATGTCCTAAGGTAGCCACGGCCATTGGAAGTTCTGGGGATAAAAACGATAAACTTTAAACTGAGGGGAGGGTAAAGATGGCAGCCAGTAGTGATGCAGCCGACCTAACATCCCGCAGGGAGGGTGAGGCAATCCCAACGCTAAAGGGATTGCACAGGGCGCATCCTACTTCACAGTTGGCGGTTTAAATCTTTTCCATTTTCCCAGCTGAGAACCCGCGCCACCTCCCACCCACTGAGACGTATCCTCTACTCCTTCTCACCCCCACGTCCAGTTCATCAGCACACCTCCCAGTAAGCAAGTCATTGTTTCTTGAATCCACCTCTGATCGTTCCTGGACTTCTGTGGCCACCTCCTCTCCTCCCTGGTCTCTTGTGTCCAGTCTGAACCATCATATTTTCCTTCCCTGTTGTGATTGGAGTTACTTTTCTAAAATTCTCATGTGGAAAAAAAGAATAGGAAGACAAGAGGGAGCCCCTTTCCTCAGGTCGGACAAAGAGCCTGTCTCCTCTCTCATTCATCGGGTTAAAGACTAATTTTCCAGTTTCAAAGGGGAAAGAGCAGTCCTTGGGGCCTTGGAGAACCAAGGCTTAGCAGATAGGGGTGATAAAAACATTTTATTGCCTCCTTCATGCATACCTAGACCATGCGTTCCTTTGCTTTCTCAGTGGGACAAGGCTGCGGTGGGGGTTCTCGGAAGGGGGGCTCATATTTTTCCTATGTATAAAGCCCATATACATCCAAAACATAGATATGTTTCACCTGTATATTAAAATTTCAGGGGTAGCACCTTACCCCCAAGCAACAAAACCCGGTCTAAAATGCCCTCTGGTGGAGGTGGTGTTAATGAAAAAAAGCATGAACAGTGACTCAGGAGGGAAGGGAGGGTCCCTCCCTAGACCAGGGCACGCACTGACAGATGGCATCTCTGGGGAGTAGTCTATCCTCCTTAAGGAGGGCAGGGGGAGTTTATTAGGTTAGGGAGAGGCCGCAGTTCCCCTAGCTGGTAGGATGGCGTGGATCAGGAATCTGTGTCTTGCTCAGACTGCCCAGGAGAAAGGGCAAACAAAGGTCTGGTCCTAGCTGGAGTTGTGGCATGAGCCAGACTGCAAATGCACAGGTATCTCACCAGTCTTTTCAAAATACATCACCAGGGTGGGCCATGGTAGCTCAGCAGGCAGAGTTCTCACCTGCCATGCCGGAGCCCCGGGTTCAATTACCTATGCCTGCCCATGCAAAAAGAAAATACATCACTAAAAGGTAGGCACACTTTTCTATTTCACGTGGTATTGTAAGCCTTATTTGTAACCTGCCGATGATCTAGTTTAGGGAAGGGTCTAGTTATCAAGGGAGAAGCCCCCCTAGAACGTCATATCTGCTTTGAAGGCCCAGGAGTATTTTTCCATTAATGCCACCAGGCCCCGGCTCCTCCCTGACTTTGACCTCCCAAAGGTGGGGTTCAGGGCAGGGACTCCAGACTTTAATTTTCCAAATCTGATGCCCAGGAAAGAATGCAAGGGTGCAGATGAAAGAGCTTACCCAGGACAGTTCCTACTTACACACTGTCGCCTCCTGTCCATTATGTTGGGCGTGTTGGTGTCACGCCCTTGACCAGGAGGACCACGCGTTCCTCTTTAACAGCCTCGTCCTCAGATCCTTGCCTCATACAGCAATGGAAGCCTCTCCGACTTGCAAAACTAAGGCCAGATGTTGCCGCTATAAGCAAGTGTTTTCTGTCCCCCAGCAGGAACCTGAGATAAGTTTGTAGTGATTGAATCTGTTTAATTCAGTCATGAGGCCAGGGTTACAGAGACTTTGGAGTTTGGGGAATTGTTTTTTTCTTTGTATACTGTTTGGCGGGGTCCCTTTTCATTATTTTTCCATTGTGAGTATCCCATTATTGCAACACCATTTGTTGAATTTTTATTTGTTTTGTTTTTGTTTGTTTGGGAAGTGCATGGACCAGGAATTGAACCTGGATCTCCCGCATGGCAGGCAAGAATTCTACTACTGAACTACCCTTGTACCCACCTGGAGATTTTTGTGTGTGTGTGTGTTGTAGATGGGTTTTTTGTTTGTTTGTTGGTTAACATTTTATTTGAATGACGCTGGCCTGTAGTTTTCATTATTTATACTGTCTTTATCAAGTTTTGCATCATAAAAGTGGTTAGGCAGCTGTAGATGTTTTTTAGTGAAGGTCTAGTAGCCTTCCAGCCAACTTCATGTAGAGCCATCGAAATGCAAAGGAAAAAACTCAGCTTCTGATTGCTTGTTTGGAAAGTCAGTCTAGGGGGAGGTGGCCCGGCCTCTGAAAGGCAGCCCCTCCTCCCAGCGGCCCCAGGCACAGCTCCTGATATTAGCAGGATATTAAAGCTGATCTTTAATCATCTTTCAGGCAAACAGATCTCCCTTTGTAAAAAGCTTAGCTAGATAAGGAGAGCCCTGGAGGGAACTTCAGCCCTGAAACCAGCATTTAATAGACATGAGCCAAAGGGCAAGGCTGGGTGAGCACAGGATGGAGAGAAAGCGCATCCTCTCTGTAGGTGCCCACAGGCCCAGGTGAGCATCGGTATCTGAGCCTTGGTGGGGAGTGGGCAGTGCTATGCTTCCTTAGCCATTGGCATGGGCAGCAGACTGGGCCTGGGGCTGAAGTGTGGCTTCCTGGTGGAAGACCCCTCAGTCCCCTGGTTCCCTGTCGGGGAAGCCTGAAGGCCCTTAGTAAGGAGGCTACAGAGTGACTCTCCTGGGGGCTTGTCTTGCTGAGGGAGGCAGACGATTCATTAGGTAAAGACTTTCAGTTAGTCACAGAGAAGTCTCTTTAAATCACATTTGTCTGGATGTACAGGTATCTTGGGATTTTTCAGACTGACATCACAGTACCGTTGCTGCAGGGCATCCTGTGCAGTCGTGTGAGGTGGTGGGGTGCCGGGAGGGGGGAGGGGCAGGACCCAGGCCCAACTCAGGGCTCCCACAGTTCCCTGCTTTCAGCTGAGATTCCTTCGCCGGGAAAATGGCTGAAGGCTGACTCTCCTTCCTCACTACCCTCCAGGGACTGTCTTCAGTATCAAGTGGGATAAAATACATCAAATGAAATAAAATCCTGAATTTAATACATGATCTTTAAAGCCACAACTTCTCTAAAAAAAAAAGAGAGAGAGAGAGAGGCATTGGAGAACATATGGCATGAAGTTAGAATTTGGGGTGGCAGAACCCAAATTTTCTTTAATGTAATAATTACAAAAGGTGAAGTAGTTTATGTTCACTGTAATTACCCATTCATTCAAATCTAAAATAGTGTAACACTTGTACATTATATTATCTTTTATGCCAGAATTAAATTCTGTTTAATGTGACCCAAAAAAGTGAAATGAGGTATATGAAAACACCTTGGGAACCCTGAGGTGCCGGTTAGTTACGAGATGATCATGATGAGGACTGTGATTTATATTACTAGAACAGAATTGTGGTGTTTCAGTTTGCTCAGGCTGCTAGAATGCAATATACCAGAAATGGGTTGGCTTTTATAAAGGGGATTTATTAAGTTACAAGTTTATAGTTCTAAATTAGAAAATTTAGTATTTCTAATTAAAACCAGGGATAAAATAGTGAAAGATTATTTTTAAAAAAAACTACAAGTGTGGGAGAGGATGTGAGAAATAGAAACACTTATTCACTGCTGGTGGGAATGGAGAATAGCACAGCTGCTATGGAGGACAGTTTGGCAGTTCCTCAGGAGACCTAGCATAGAATGGCCGTGTCATCTGGCAGTCCCGCTACCTGGTATCTGCTTAGAGGAACAGAAAGCAGGGATGCAAACAGATATTTGCACATAGATGTTCATGGTGGAATGATCCACAATTGTCAAAAGATGGAAACAACCCAAATATCCATCAACTGATGAATGGATAGAGAATATGTGGTATATACATACAATGGAATTTGGGTCAGCTGTAAGAAAAAATGACGTCATGATGAACGCGACAAAATGGATGAACCTTGAGGACATTATGTTGAGTGAAATGAGCCAGACACAAAAGGACAAATATATGCTCTAATACTTCCTAATTAGAATAAGCAAACTCATGGAGTTAATTCTAAAAAATAAGTTACAAGGAGATAGAATGAGGGTAGAGAATGGGGATCTGATGCTTAATTTGTACAGAATATTTAATAAGGCTGATTGTAAATGTTTGGAAATGGATAGACGGGTCGGTAGCACATTATTGTGAGAGGAATTAACAGCGCCGAACTGCATATGTGATTGTGATGAGAGAGGGAAGTTTAGGATTGTGTAAGTCACTAAAAGGAAAACTAGAGGATGAAATGTGGGACTGTATCATATAGTGAGCCCTTTTGTGGACAATGAAGGTGTTTAATTATACAAATATAAGAAATTTCTTCCATGAACTAGGACAAATGTACATCACTATTACAAGGTGTTAATAATGGGAAAGTATATGGGGAAATACACCTAATACAAACTATGGACTATAATTAACAGTACTACTTCAATATTCTTTAATCAGTTGTGACAAAGGTGCCACACCAATGCTAAGTGACAATAATAGAGGGTTATAAGTGGTATGGGTTTTTGTTTGGAGCAATAAAAAATGTTTCAAAATTGATTGTGGTGATGAGTGCACAACTCTGATTATATTGAGAGCCATTGATTGCACACTTTGGATGGAGTGTATAGTGTGTGAATAAAATACTTTTAAAAAATAGTGTAAGAGTACAATCCTAGTTTTTAAAATGTGTATGTGTTATACAATTAACTATAAACAGTATAAATAAGTAGAAGGATTACGGAAGGTTTCCCTTTTATTCATGCTTTACACATTCCAAATTTACTCAATCAGTATAGTATTTTATTTAGAAAAAATAGGCATTATTTTTAATTTTTTTCTCAAGAAAATAGGTCCAATGAATTTATTCTTTTGAAAGTAGAATTTCTCACAAATTCTTTCCTTCTGAAAGTCTGTGGATTTCCTGTAGCCCTTCTCCACATTTGAAAAACAAAAGCAAAAAAAAAACAAAGCAGATCAAGTGGCATGATTTCTTGGCTTGACTTGTGAGAAAATGCCAATGGTGATATTGGATTCCTTTTTAAATAATCTGGTTTTCACCTGAGTTGAGAGTGAGGCTAACAAAGTAGAAGAAAATTCTCTGCTGCAGGAATGGCCAGAGATGTGTGAGTGGAAAGTGGGAGCAGACTGCAGGAGAAGCCTTGGATGACTGCTCATTGCAGAGGCTATGTGCTGTTCCCCAAACCCTTTTGGAATTCCCTGCTGACCTCCAGTTTGGGAATTGCTTCCCGAAAGAAGAAAAAAGTGGCTGCTTTTTCCATGGAAGGATGTGCTCCACCCAGACTCATGTGCAGTCCACATAACTTGTGAATACGTTTCTTCATTGCCACCACAATCAAGAACCAGAGAACTCGGTATTGAAAAAGAGTTATGTTGAAATCAAAAAATAAATCCAAATAACAGTTCTGATACATATCAAAGTCATAGTTAGGGGATTTTTATGTACGTAATGCTTTTTAGAATTTGGTTCTTAATTTTCCACTTTGTAAAATTCCTCATTGCTTAAAATAGTCATTTCAGCTCTGATGGAGCAATATTTGAATGTGAGTGTAATGCATGGGATTAAGTTTTGCTGGCAGCGAGGGTTAAAGATTCCACTTTGGACTGTAAAATCTGCACTTCTGGCTGAAGGATAATGAGAGATAGATTGAATAAACTGGAGAAGCTCAGCATTTAGAGAATGTTTTTCCAAAACATAGCTTTACAGACCTTTTGTGACTGATAAAAGCCAACAAAAAAATCTGTGAACTTAAAAAAAAATCACTATTTTGACAAAACATCTAACTATGTGCCCTGCTCCACTTAAGTGGTATTATGAGGCCAAATTGGGTTAATTCCAGTTAATCCAATTAGGCTGACTGAAGTTTTTTTCAGAGAAGGAAATGATGGTGAGAATGATGGCCATTTTGGCCATTAACCAAATTCTGCCCAACTCAAAATCTTAACAGATATTGGATACATGTGGTTCTGGTAGATGAGTCAACGCTGTTTCCTTCTGTGGCTTTTGTCAGCTGCTTGGCCTCTCTTTGTTTTTAAGTATAAAATCGAAACGTGTTGCCCTCCCAGTCACATAGGGAAAGCTTGGCATTCATCTAAGAATTCCCCATTGCAAGAAATCACTTGGAGAAAGTTTGAACAGATGTTCTCACTTAAAAACTGGTGATTCATTGTCAAATCAGGCAGGTAAACATAACATGTGATGAATTCAACTTAATCTCCAAGCTCTTAATGGGCCCAAATTTATATTTGATGCCTATTAAACCTTTTTGCTAATGGTATAAGTCCTACACTATATGAAACATATTGTCTTAGTAAGAGACAAGATCTTTCCTGAAGAGGCCATTTCTCCTGGCTATGGAAAGCTATTAATTATAAGAAAAAAAATCATCAAATTCAGGTACTACTTTTAAATTGACATATTGAGAATAAACTGCTTTTCTATTTATTTAAATTTTTCTTCTGTGACCTAAGAGCCTTAAAAATATCCAAAAACTGGACCAAGTAATCCAATCTAAGGATATCTTATAGATGAAGTGAAAGGTTATGAAATAATCCATTAAATATAACACAGAGTAGTGAAATTTGGTCTAAAAATAGAAAAATTTGTTTTGCAGTCATCAGTAGTTATACTAAAGACTTTAAAATAAAAAGTTGATGCTAAGAAATTATGTGAAAGAAGCAGGATACACAATTTATCAGTATGATCTCAACTACTTTTTTTAAATGCATAGAAAAGTGAAAGGATAACTGCTAACAGCTTAACATTCTGGCTTGTAGGATTAATGATTATTTTGTTCTCCATATCTCTATAACTTCTAAAATTTACATATGTGATACATAGGCATATTACTTTTATAACTGTAAAATGGTAATAAAATAAAAATACATTTCTTAAACATTTTAAAAATAAAATTTTTCAAAATTTAGTGCTTTCCATCATGAGCATCTGGGTACATATACACACAAATGTGTCCATCCACACCTCTGCATGTTCCTATAAGGCTGTAGGTTAAAATATAAATCTTAAGGCGAGGAAAGTACTATCCCTGTCTTGACCTAATGCCTGTCAACTTACTGTAGGAATAATAAAGAGCATATGTAACCAAACACATAAAGATATGCATATCTGTATGATTATAAGCATGCATGCACACATATATATAAATATACACAGGTATATAAAATATTCAAAACCTATAATCAATTTTAAGGAACAGCGCCTTCCCCCTGCATAACATCCATCTCTCCTCCCAGTAGCATCACTCTAATTATGTTTGGGGAAAATTGTTCCTTTTCCTTCTCAGTAAATCTAGTTGAATGGGGCTCCCAGGGTCAAAGTATTGTTTGACAGGCCCACACCTATCAAAGCATTATTCCCCACATCACAGTGACAGGTGCAGGAACGGGCACATGATCCACTTAGGACCAGAGCAAAAGAATACATTCCAGGACTAGTAAGGCATTGTTCCGAGGACCCTGAAACAATCAGACCTGGTATTATGAAGAAGTGGTCCTGAAGGTGCAGGGAACCACCATGCAAACACAAGAATGGAGACCCAGGGGCAGCAGTGCTAAGAATTGGGCCCTGATAGCATCTCTTGTGCCTGTCTCAAGCTGCATTTAAACTAGAACTTTCCAGTTGTGGGAGCCAATAATTCCCTTGGGGCTTATTTCCTTTCACTTTCAACTAAACGAAAACTAACTGGTAAAGAAACTGTGATGATTAAGTCTAGGTGTCAGCCAGGCCAGCTCTTGTTGTTCCATTGTTCAGTCAATCAAGCACTGGCCTGAGACTGTGCAGGTATTTCATGGATTTAAAGCATCAGTAAGCTGGTGGCATGTATGGCTGACTTACAACCTCAGTCAACTAAAGGGATTGTCTTCAGCGAAGACAGAAATCTCTTCCACTGAGTTGAGGGCCTCAGAGGGAGAACTGATGACTGCAGCACTCAGAAGTTCCATCTGTCCCCTCGGCCAGCCAGCTTCTGCTGGGAAATTCATGGAAAACCCTCATCAGAGTCCCCAGTCTGCAGTCCACCCTGTGGAATTTGGACTTGTCCATCCCTCCCATCGCCCGAGCCAATTTCTATAATAAATCTCATAATATTTACATAACATATACATAGCCTGTCAGTTCTGTTTCCCTGGAATCCCTTAATACAGAAACCAAATGGGAAAATACAACATTTACTGACTTTCTCTCCTAATTAAAAATTTTCAATATGGCACTATAGGCATTTAAAATCCAGTTTTCACTCTTTCTACTTAAAAGCAAAACATCTCCCTGCACTCATGTTCTTCTGCTATATCAGCTAATCAGCAGCAGTTTCTACTTGCCCTCTTGTCAGTCAAGACAAATTTGTATTTAAAATATATGAATCAGTCTGTACGTGGATTGAAATTCCATACTTGCTCCCACACTGCTCTTCACTGAAAAACAAAAGCCTTAGTTTTACATAAAATTGTTCTTTTTCCTTTATTAAGATGTATTGCATGCCTTTGTAGAGAATTGAGACAACACTGATAATCCAGAATTTAAAAATGAAACAAAAATTGCCATAATCATATTAAAGAAAACCTCAATTAGCATTTTAATTGGGGGATTTTATGGCTGTTTAAAAATAACATCATACAATAATTTCTGCCCATAAGCTTTTTTTGCTCAATATTAATTTCCCAATTCACTACATGTTTTATAACTGCATTATTTTAAAAGTCAGAATATTTCAATATGTGAATTATATCGCTTCTTTAAACAAATTGCATATTTATATTTCCATTTTTTTGCTCCTTTTTTTAAGGCGCTCCTTAAATTTTAAGATTTTTGTTGTAATTTGCTCTTTAGAAAGATTGTACCAATTTATACCAATTTATGTTTCAACCACCATAATATGACAAAGGTAGTTTCTTCACACAGCTACTCCGGGTGTGCAAGATTTAGCTATGTAAGGTCATTCTCCCATTAGACTGTAAGCTCCATGAGGACAACTCAGCATCTTCCAGCACCTACTACAATGCTGGCACAGAAGAGGTTCACTGTTAATAATCGTTTGGATGGATTGATAATATATATATTATATATATATTATATATCATGTTCAATTCACTTTTCAACAAGCCTTAATTTTTTTATTTTGGGTTATTGATAAATTAAAAAAAACTCAGAGTACTGATTTTGATTATTAATCCATAAAACTACGAGTAACCCATCTCAGTCACAAGTCCTGTAGATTAGTGGTGATGTCATCAGAGCTCAGACTTTTCTGAGACTCAAAACCAGCTGTAAATATGAAGTACAGAAACTATTTTCTTTTATAATTTCCTCTCCCTTCCATGCCATTCTAACAGTTTTACAAGAAAAAGAGTGCTGTTTGATTTTTTTTAAAACATTGTGGGAAACCATATATTTGTGGTAATACATTTTTTCCTACTCAATTCAGAATTGCCCCCAGAGGTCTCAGTCATTCTCACAGTATGAGATTAGTGTGCAACCTTGTGATAGCTATTGTTTCTTCTCCTCCCGGTTAGAAGTCATTCCTCTTAGCCCTGCTCCTTTCCAAGTAAGTCTGAGGACCTCAGAACTGCTGTTGGTCTGAGGTGGTACTCATGGTGCAGGAGCTAAAACAACTAGACTCTAGACTCTGGTCCAGAACCAGGGAGAAACTTCTTTCAAATATGGTGGGGGAAAGGACCGTGATCTGAGTCTGTGTACGCCCGGCCTGCTCTAAGACTGTCTTGTAACAACCTGGAAGTACCTAGCGGTGGTTTTAGTCGGATTCCCCCAGATGCAGACCCTTAGACATGTGGCTTATTTTAGAGGTGGTCCCAGGCAACATTTGTAGGGCAATGGGGACATGAGACAGGGAAGGGAGGGCATCCAGTAGAGTGTATATTAAGGCAAGTTGCCCCTGTGAGTTCCTGGAGTGGAAGCAAACAGGCCATCTCTGAGAATAGTATCAAATTAGAGCCCTGGGCAGGGAGCTGACAGACAGCAGTAGGGGCATTAATTCCCCCAACACTTTCCTTTTCCTTGCTTTGGAGAGCCCAGTGGGCAGGCCTGCAGGATCAGGGAGCCAGAAAAAGCATTCAGGCAAAGTGGCATGGCGATGATGGCAGTGGGAAGTGGGACCCACCAACATGGGCACGATGAAGGTGGAGGGACTTTTTCAGATTATAAACTGGAAGCTGTACAGTGTAATTGTATTAGATGAAAAATTCTGGAGTCAAACTTCCTGAATTCAATTTTGGCTTCTATTTCATACTAGCTATGGGAAAGGTTCTTAACCATGTAAGCGCTCTACCTCAGTTTCCATTTCTGTGGAAAAGAGCATATTTTCATCATCTCTATCTCTTTTTGTTCAGTCATGGAGTTAATGTATAACATGATTAGATCAGTGGCTGGCACAGAGTGGGCCCTGAATGTGTTTGATATTATTATTGTATTATTGCAAACTGACTCCAAGTCAAGGAGCCCCTCCAGAGAGGAGGCTTTATATCCCTTTGAGAACAGTGTGTTGACTATGAGCATGTCTTCGGAAAAAATGTTGGAAATCACTGGCAGGGTGTGAATCCCAAGGTTCTTTCGATCCTACTGTTTATGCCCAAACCCACAGCACATTTTCCCCTTTCTCATGACACTGATCACAGGCTTAGCGTCTGGTGGGGGTAGGCAAGTGTCCTCCACCCAACTTCCAACTTTGGAGCAAAGAGAAACGAACGCCCTGCTGGCGTTCAGAACCACGGACAGTGGCGCCAGAGGCTGCACACCCCTGCCCCCCCGAGAGTCCTGGGCATGCTGAGCCTATGACAGAGCCCTCATCTCTTCCAGACTCAAGAGACATGACCGTCATTGGCCATAGTTCTGAACCCCCTACCGTCCTAACTGCTAATGACCAATAGGAAAACAGAGTGCTCTCAGCACTCACTTCATTGCATCTTAGCTGTTGGGAGGAACTGATTTTGAGGCCAACTTATAATTAAATTTAGGAAGAAAGGAACAGAAGGTCACCTAACCTAATCTGTGTGAACACACTGTTGGTCTTAAAATGGGACTTTCCATACAGCCAGGCTTTGCAGCCCCAAGGATGCTTGGCAAGTCACAAACAAGATAATGACGGGTTATGGGGGAGGTGGGGAGCTTTGGCTTAGGATGTATGTAAGATATATGTGGTGCCTCCTTGACACTCTAACATTCATAAATTAGTGTATGTTGTTTGTTTGTTTTTTTGTTACTGAAACAGAGCCTAAAGAACTACCCCTGAGGCTTACCTTGTGAGCACACATAGAAACAGACAAAAGTTCCTCCTCCATCAATAAAAGGGAACCTTGCCACAAAGAAAGTTAAATTGAATATTTCAAGAATTCCCAAAGCCCAAGATCCCTTACAAGTAGACAGCAATAGTGTAAAGGAACAACTTTTTCATGTGTGAACTGATGAATTAGTTGGAAATAACCAATTTATGTCCCATTCTCTCAGCATTCTCTGCTTAAAAGGGCCTTTGCAACTTAGTCAACTCCCACATTTGCAAAATTGAGGAAATAGGAACATAGAGGTTACATGATTTGTGTAGTACCAGAATTTCATCTGCAGTGGTTTGTTTCAGCTGCCATGGGAAAATGTGCCTCCTTGGTTTAGTTGCTTCTAAAAGTTAAAGATGTGGGGTTAAGTGCCCAGGTCAAAAAAAAGTAGTATTCGAGTGACCCACCTGGTGCAAGGCAGCTTAAGCAGTATTTGGTTTATTTCATATAACTTGCACAGCAGCTATTGTTAGGAAAGAAGTTCACATGGTACTTTCCAAGGGAGACCCAACTGAGAAAACTGAGTTGGGACACAGACTCTCAATTCTGACACGTAGTGGTGTGGACAGCAATTACTGACACTCACGAGGACGTCCTCAATGTGATGTGTGACGCCCTGCATGCTCGCTTACATTCCTGACACCTTCCCTTTTCTGGGCCAGCGATAGCCCTGCCCAAGAAGACTGAACTCTGGCTTCCAAAACCTCTTGAGTCTCAGCATCCCGGTCACGAACTGAAAATTAATGAAGTAGAAATTGGTTAGAAGGCCAGGAAGATCTGTAGTGATGAGCCAAAACTTCTCTTAAGAAGAAAAACAGAACCCTGAAGATGCGTCATAACAGGAGGGTAAACAGAGATAAACCTTGGTGACTCCCTGCCCTCTCTCCCCCCAGATCTCCTCTCAGTGGCCCTATCCCTGGGATACTAATGACCCACCATCCTCCACGAGGTACCGTTGCAACAACAAACACTGGCAGCTATCAGCCACTTGACGTGTTTGCTGGCGCTTCTCATTTTCACAGCCTCTCTGTTATCCCTCACCCTTAGTGAAGAGTTGCAGATATTTGCAGTCCAAGCAGAAGAGAGAGAGAGAGAGAGCATAGAGATCTTTCTGGGCAGGAAAATCTGCCCTTGTCCACGTGCCTGCTATGAATAAGCTGGGCTCTGCAAAGTTAATCAGAAGGAAAAACATGACCATTACTGAGCACTAAGATACTGCAAGTGCCGTGCTGCTGCTTTACTTGAATTAGCCCATTCCATCTCCCCTCGCACCTGTAAAGCAGATCCTCCTATTATGCCCATTTTGCAGATGAGAAAATTGAGCTTCTGGGAGATTAACTTGTCTTTAAGTCATAGCTAGAAAGTGGCCAAAGCAGGATTTGAACCCAGGTAGCCGACACCTCAGCCACTCTTCTCTATTGCCTCCCTCTGAAAAAAAGTCTAAGGAAACCAACATATAGCCAGCACAGTGTTTTTCTTTTATTTATTTGCTTTTATTAGAGAAAGTTAAGGTTTGCAGAAAAATCATGCAGAAAATACAGGATTCCTATATACCACCCCCACCCACACACACACATATGCAGTTTTCTCTATTAACACTTCACACTTGACAGTGTGGTGACTGTCACAATTAACAAAACAATATTATAATTATACTATTAACTCTAGTTCCTAGTTTACATTAGAGTTCACTCTACGGTACACTCCCATGGTTTTTAAAAAGTTTTATTCTAGTAACTCATACACAATCTAAAATTTGAAACACATTCAAATTACAATTTAGTGGTATCAATTACATTTCCAATATTGTGCTGCCATCACCATATCCATTACCAAAATTTTTCGATCCCCCAAACATAAATGCTATGCCAACTAAGCATTAACTCCCCATTCTTTACCCCCACCCTGGCCCCTGCTAACCTATATTCTAGTTTCTGATCTATGAATTTACTTATTCTAATTTTAAATCAGTGAGCTCATATGATATTTGCCCTTTTGTGTTTGGCTTATTTCACTCAACATTATGCCATCGAGTTTCATCCATGCTGTTGCATGTATCAGGACTTCATTCCTTTTTATAGCTGAATAATATTCCCTTGTAAGTATTTTATTTGTATTTTTCCGCATCCCCTTAAATACTTGTAGTTTTCTGTTTTTAGAAAAGTAGCTATCTAGTAGATGTGAAATGGTATCTCATGGTGGTTTTGATTTACATTTCCCTAATGACTAATTATGTCGAGCATCTCTTCTTTCATGTACTTATTGTGGCAATTTGTAGATCTTCTTTGCAGAAGTGTTTATTCAAGCTTTTGCCTACTTTTTTTTTTTTAACTTTTTATTGTATAGATATACCATATATACTAAGCCAAGAAATAAAAAAGCAATAGTTTTCAAAGCCCTCTTCAATTGCCTGCTTTTTCATTGTGGGATGTTTGTCTTCTCATTATTGAGTTGTAAGATTTCTTTATATATTCAGAATACTAAACCTATATCAGATATGCAGTTTCCAAATACTTTCTCCCATTTCCTAGGCTGTCTTTTTACTTTTATTATGAAGTCCTTTGATGCACAAAAGTTTTTTCTTTTGATGAAATTCCAATTATCTCTCTTTTCTTTTGTTTCTCATGCTTTCAGTGTAAAGTCTAAGAAACCATTGTTAACACAGGGTCCTGAAGATAGCTTCCTTATGTTTTCTTCTAGGAGTTTTCTAGCTTTCGTTCTTACACTTAGGTCTTATGTCCATTTTTAGTTCATTTGGGTATATGGTGTGAGGTAGGGTCCTCCTTCATTCTTTTGCATATGGATATCTAGTTTTCCCAACACCATTTGTTGAAGAGACTATTCATTCCCCATTGAGTGGACTTGTAACCCTTGTGAAAAATCATTTGACCTATAGATATGAGAGTTTATTTCTGAACTCTAAATTCAGTTCCATTGATTTATATATCTGTCCTTGTGCTAGTACCATACTGTTTTAATTACTGTTGCCTTTTAATAAGTTTTCAAACTGGGAAGTGTGAGTCCACCAACTTTGTTCTTTTTCAGGCTGTTTTTGGCTATTTGGGGCCCTTACCCTTCCATATAAATGTGATGATTGGCCTTTCCATTTCTGCAAGGAAGGCTGTTGGAATTTTTTTGAGATTGCATTGAATCTGTAAATCACTTCAAAATAGCACAATTTTTAAGGTAATGTTTGTCCCCAAAGGATCATTTTTCTTACTATTTAATTTTCATCAAACTTAAAGGTTACCTTGGCCTTCTAACCTCAGATATATCCAAGATGAGCTGTCTCTCATGGGGATCTCTGTTGAAAAGCCAAATGAATTACTGCCCAAAGATAGAATTAGAACACCATGAGTTGCCAGCCTTAGAAACTTGGAAGAGAGTAGCACTGAGAAGAGCTAAAAAAGACACGGGTGGAGGACTATCTTAATAGGCCAGTTTTGGCCATGGTGCCATTTATGGATAGATTGCAGCTCAAGACTCCATAACAGAATTAAACTCCTCGTGTGGGTAGACTACATGTTTAGTGGCATGCCTGTGCCTGGCACACAGTACCACCGTAGGTTCTTTTATTTTATTTGCATGGGCAGGCACCGGGAATCAAACCCAGGTCTCCAGCATGGCAGGCGAGAACTCTGCCTGCTGAGCCACCATGACCTACATGGTAGATTCTTAATAAATAGCTTCTATTTTTGTTACTAAGAACAACAACTGGTCTTTAAAACACAGCTTTTACTCATGTTAACTATCATGCAGGCTAGAAAACTTTAGAAGCAAATATGGGCAGGGCTCATCCATAGACCTGATGTGATCATTTGCATTTGGCTTTGGACTCATTTAAGTTCTACTGTATCTTCCTATCCTTTTTCTTTTACTACCTATGTTAATTCTTGTTCTCTTATTTTTTTATGTATCACTTTATACTACTTTATTTCATCTTTGGAGAAAGCTGCATGCATAAATTTAAAAAGTAAAACATCAGAGGGCGGGCCACGGCGGCTCAGCAGACAGAGTTCTCGCCAGAGAGCTGGGTTCAATTCCCGGTGCCTGTCAATGCAAATAAATAAATAATTAATTAATTAAAATTTTTAAAAAGGCAAAACATTAGAGCTTCCTGCTTCTCAGCCTTGCAAACGTAAAAGTAAAACCTTGTGTATCTACACCTGGCCCCGTGGTTACTGTAATTCCAGGCGCCATCACTCATAAGTACAATTGAGCTGTGATCAGCAGGGTTAGCAGTTGGAATTAGAGAGATTTATTGACTACCACTGAAAAAAAATACTAAGGAATTGCGCCAAGACAACTTAAGACGTGTCTGCTGAAATGGATGGCTTTCCCCATTGTGTTTTGATTGAAACAAAAGGCATTCTGTGTAGTGGCAAAGGTGCTCTGGGGTGAGGAATAAGTGTTTGTTCTTTAAAGTCACCAGATGCCACTTAGATTAGGGTTGCCGCCTTTTGTGTGTTTGTGTGTGTGTTTTTAAGTAAAGAAAAAAGAAAAAACATGCCTGAATTCCCTAAGGGAAGCCTGTATTCCATAGAAAACAAAGCCTCAGCCAGAAGCTACCCTTACATGCATAGGTTTCCAACCTCAGGTTCGGAGCCAGCGGAAAATGTCACCCGTGGCTTTCCAAGTAGAATGAGGCTGACAGGTCAGTGGTCTTGGCTGCACCAGAGGCTGAACTGCAGGAAAACAAAGCTCCAGATCAAAAGAGCGAGCCCTCTGCTCTGAGACTGACTCACTGGGAGGTCCACATGTCATTGAGGGGCTATGTAAAAGGAAGCCCTGAGAGTCCAGACATGGTAATCACTTATTAAGTGCCACTGTGTACCATACTGTCTAGCACATCTGCTGGATTCGGTAAAAGATACAGAAGCAGTCCCTCCCTCGAAGGGCTGACTACCTCATCTTACAACCTGGGACAGGCAGGTGGTGTTTGAAGAGGAGAAGAAAGGGGATGGGCCCCATGTAAGTTGGCGATAATACCGCTGTGCTTGTTCTGGGAACCTGTCTCCCCATACTTCGAGGGGAAGCTTCCTGGTGGAGGGCAGCATGGCTGGGCAATTCCTCATTCCCTTGGCTGCCACAGAGCGGGACGGCATCTGCCCTCTCCCTGCTTCTTGGGAGACAGTGTGGCCTGAAAGAATAAGTTTGGGCTTGGAGCCAATCTGATTTAGGTGTACATCCTAACTCTGAGCCTCCATTTCCTTATCCCTAATATGGGGTTCGTAACTCTGTTTAAGATAAGGCTCTATAACCTAAATGTTTCTAGACCTCTCCCTTTTTCTCTCAAAGGGTGGCTTTTGCCAACTTGTGGGGTGTCTTCATTTTTCAGGGCTGCTGACACAAAGTACCACAAACTCGGTGGCTTAAAACAATAGACATTCATTGGCTCACAGTTCTGAAAACTCAAAGTCCAAAGTCACGTTACTGACAGGGCCATGTTCCCTTAAACCTGTAGGTGAGACTCCTTTCCTTGCCTCTTCTAGCTTCTGGTGTTTGCTGGCAGTCCTTGGCACCCCTTGGCTCACAGATGAATCACTTGGATCCCTGCTTCCATCTCCATCAGGCATTCTTCCTTGTCTCCATCTGCACATGGGATCCTCCACTATATTTGCATGTCCAAATTTCCTTTTCTTATAATCCACCACCAGTCATATTGGATTAGACCCCACTCTAACTAATCATTTTAACTAATCACATCTTCAAAGACACTATTTTCAAATAAGGTCACATTCTGAGGCATTAGGGATTTGGACTTCAGCACATCTTTTTTGGGAGACATAGTTCAGCTCAGCACAAGGTAACCCAGTAGGTCACCTCCAGATTTGTGGGCTTTTGTGCCACTAGAAGCTTCCATGGGCTCTCTGCTCAGCCCAAGGGGTTGTTCACTCCCCTTCCTTCATGGGACTTAGGTAGCTGGCTGCCTGCCCCACCACCCTCCGCCAGACTCAATACCTGCCTGTAGGTAACTTCTTTACTGAAGTTAGGGCTGGAGAGCCTTAGAAATAAATCTCCAGGAAGGAAAACTACAACTGAAATCTGGGTATCCCTAGGAAGCCAGATGAAAAGGCACTTCAATACTTGGATACTTCCTTCACTCTTAAACTGCTTCCCTCAAATTCTCCCCATTATCCTCACCATCTCCCTTTACATTTCTTTTAAACTGACCAAAAACAACAACAAAACCACCACACCTCACCCCCTCCAAAGTAAGAAGTCCCATTTCTTTTTTTTTTTTAATTTCCCAGAATCTTTGGAACAAGGAATGCTCTGGCTTCAGCTTGGAAGAGCCTGGAAGCTCTCCCCTAGCCCATCTCTCAGGCTCTGGGTGGAGGAGGGGACCTAGGGAGGGAGCTGTAGAAAGAACAAGTACTTGTAATCTCTCTCCTTCTGCCCCTCTAGCAAGAGCTGAAGGCCTACTCTTTCCCTCCCCACAGGGCCTGTTCACCAACATCTCTCAAAATTGTTTATTTTTTTTCCTTAAAGATAGGTCAGCCTATTATTCCAACCTAGAAGAAAGAATGCTGCACCATTCCTTTGGGAAAGGAGTCCCCCACCTGGACTGAGATGTCCTGGGCGCTTTCCCATCTTCTGCCAACAGCACACAAGGTCACCACCTCTTCCCGCCACTGTTTCCCAGGCAAGGGTGCAGTGCCCACCGGTCCTTTCCATTCTGTCCATCTGATGGAGGAGTTTGAGGAGAGGGCAGTTTCCAGCTCCTACCACCCTAGCTTGTGGTTGCCAGGAGCAGAAGCCAGTGTAGAAAATGGGGATTCATTGTAATGTAAGGCTGCAGAGGAATCACTAAATCCAAGGACAGGAAATCAAGTATGTACAAGCCTCACATGAGCAGGAATTGGACCAGCAATGATTAAAATTACTTTCTCTGCCTCTTTAAACACCTGTTTTCTCACTTTGTGGCTTCTTCCTGAGTCTGTTCCATCCTACCTCTTCCTTTTTTCTTTTTTTCTCTTTGTAATTTTTTTTCTTTACTAGAGAAGTTGTGTTTTCATGCAGAAAATACAGCGTTCCCATATTATTCACACCCTGAATTATATGGTACATTTGGTTACAGTTGATGAAAGAGCGTTTTTATAATTGTGCTATTAACTATAACTCTTTGTTTGCATTAGGGTTCATTCTGTTATACAGTCCTGTGTTATTGTTTTATTTTATTCTAGCAACATCTATAGATCCTATCATCTCCTCTCTGAACCACATTCAAATATATGATTCAGTGTGTTTATTACTTTCACAATAGTGTGCTACCATCATCCATTACCAAAACTTCTCCATCACCCCAAATAGAAACTATACAATTTCAAGTATTAACTCCCCATTTCCTGCCCCCATCCCAGCCCCTATTTTCTAGTTTTTCCTTCGGACTTTGATTATTCTAATTTTATCAGTGAACTCATACAATATTTTTCTTTTTGTGTATGACTTAATTTCACTCGACATGATATCGTCAGCGTTCATCTGTGTTGCATGTATCAGATCTTCCTTCCTTTCCATGGCTGAAAATCCTCCCTTGTATGTACGCACCACATTTTACTTGTCCTTTTCATCTGTTGATAGGCACCTAGGTTGCTTCCAGCATTGGCAGTTGTGAATATTGCCTCTGTGAACCTTCGGTATATACCTAGAAGTAGAATTTCCGGGTCACGTGGTAGTTCTGTACTAAGCTTTCTGAGAAATGCCAAACTGTTTCCCCCAGTGGCTGCACCATTTTACATTCCTACCAACAATGACTTCCTGCTTCTCCACATCCTCTCCAACATGTGTAATTTTCTGTTGTTGTTTAATAGCAGCCATCCTGGAAATACCTTTTCCCTTTGACCGCCTCCTCGCACAGCTTACACTCACCCCCCAAAGGGCTGCCCCAACCTTGGGATCAGCTGACACTCAGCTCTCCTCCCTACAGTGAACTGAGGCCATCCGTCTCTGATATCTCGATTTATACTCCTGAGCAGATTGGTTTGGCTTGGTGCAACTGATAGTGGGCTCTTCGAGGCAGGTGTCCCCTGGAGGTGTGAGGCAGGGGTTCTGCATTGGGTGGCAATGGAGGGACCCCTCGCAGGTGCTATGAGAAGTCATGGTTCCTTTGAACTTGAATATAACAGTATTCATCACATGCTGTCCTAAAACAGATGAATATTTTTGCACTTTCACATTTCTGAAATTAACATTTCATTGCTGTGAGCCAGACAGCAGTTTGGCTATAGTTGCGAGTGCCTGTAAGGGCACAAACAGGGAACAAACCTGTATCAAAACTGGCTTCCAGGGTTCCAGCTATTGGGAAGAAAGTCCTGAAGATAGGGGCAAAGCACTCTTTTCATCCCTAAGAACCAAAAGGTTGGGGGAATCCACATCCTCAGCAGCGTTCCCAAAGCAGGAGGCAAAAGTAAGTAGCCCTGTGCACCCACAGAGCCAGCTTACCAGGCTAGTTCTACTGGCTTTTAATTTTCTTATGGACTCTTTTTAAAATGCTACATCACCCATGCAGCCCAAAGGCAGGAAGGACAATGTTTTGTGACAAAACACAGAAACTGATGCTGCTTAGATAAAAGAGGGATTCAGAAGAGTCACACTTCAGTATGTGAAGCTGTGACCATCTTAACCGGGCTGTTTTGTTTGTTTTCCGTTATATGTAGTCATTCATGTGACATATGACAACCTCTGTCTAATTAGGATTAAAATAATTCTTGGAAAACGTATAAAAGGAATTCAGTAGAAATGGAACATGGTTGAGTCTTATCAGTAACTTTAAAAAAAAACATTTTTTTTTACATAAAATAAGCATGCAACTTACAACTGATACTAAGAATCAATAAAATACGGTAACGTCCTCCATGGAGGCTGCAGAATTCTTAGCAGAAGCTTAGGGGCAGGAATCTGGTTTGCAGGGAGGAAGGAGAGGAACTCAGTTTGGGGCTGGGATTGCATAGCAACCATATCTTTATTTAAACTGTCTGTGACCAGTCTACAGAGATAGCAGTGTTCTCTACCAATCCTTTTGTTCTCACTTTCCTTAAGACTGTTAGTTTGTCATCTCTATTTAAGGATAAGAACCCCAGCGTGGAGGGGGCATGGCTGCGGAGATGAAGACGGGACAGAAATGGGCCCATGGCTGCAGGGAGGGGGCGCATCTGAAGAGGAAAGCAAGGCCCAGGCACATGGGACACTGTGGGCCTCGGCAGGCACTTGAATTTTATTCTGTGTGAGTAGGGATGCCACTGGGCGTGGGGGTGGAGCGGAGTCAAGCACAGGAGCAATTTATATTTTTAGAATTGCCCTGTAAATGTGGAAGACATTGCCATGAAGGTGGTAAGGACAGAAAGCAGAGAAACCTGAGACTGGTGAGAGTCTGGACTAAAGACAGAGGGAGAGTTGGACTTGAGAGGTAGAGAAAATCAAATTAAATCCTGATGAATCTATCACCCTGCCCTCAGAACTCACACACACGACAAAATGTGGCACGTGGTCTCAGCAGGCTGTACCAGTCACTTGGCAGTGAAGACTGATGGTCATGGCAGAATTGATTGTCGTCTCTGCAAGGAAAGTAGCCTTGATCCCAAGGTTTGTTTGTCTTTCACAGGCAAAGAAGGGAAGGGGGATGTTTCCCATGCGAGACTCCCCAGTGTTGGAAGCATCTGGGCTCTGGTGATGACGGCTCACATTTCACAATTTGAACTCCCAGCATCGTTGTGGCCTGGTGTTTGGGTTGACTGGTTTTTCTGCTGGCTTTTCGCCCCTGGCAGCCCAGCAGCCTCATACAACACGACGTGCACAGTCACTCGTTCCCAAGACTTCTCCTGGGCCAACACCAGTCCATCTCTTTGAAAACAGGTTGGGTCACTTAAACAATTATTCCTTTTCTCACCCAGCTCATTAATAATGACATTCAATAAATCAGCTCCACCTAAAAATACTTTTCAGTGTGAAAGAACCATCTGGATTTCGGGAAGGTCGTTAGAGAGCACACATGAAATAATTTTTTTCTAATCCCCTCCTGTATAAATATGGCTCATTTCCACTAAGCCCTGAATTTTCCCTTTTGTGTGGTGTGCTGCTGTGAACTTAAGAAATGTGCTAGATTCAAAGTGTGTCCAAAATCTCATTGTTTCCTTGTGTGCCCATTAGGGGTTCTGGTTAAGGATTAAATTCTTTGTTGTTTTCCTTCTTTCCTTTCCTTTTCTTTTTTAACTTATATTAATTTCATCCAAAATAGAAATGTTCGTTTTTTCTTAATATTTATCATGCATTTATGCATGGATGGCAGTATGAATATAATTGCCCAAATTTTGCTTTATGTATTAAGTTATTGCAATTAATTAATACATAGCATCAAATTTTTCTTGATATGACTGAATTGCTACCCATTGCATCTATTACATGCATGTACATGCATTTTCATTCTTTTTTGCATCTTAGGTATATTTTCTATTCACTTTTGATTCATTGCTTAAGCTTTGCTTAAGAGATAGCTATCAGTGTTGATGGGTAGGAAATTAATATGATAGCTGCTACCTATCAGTTTCTCAAAGAGTCTGTTTGTTGAGGACATGGGCAGTTTGCAGTTCACAGAGCACTGATTCCAGGTTTGGTTGTTTGGGAAAATGCATGGTCTGGGAGCTTATTTCTGCCTGTTCTCAGTCACAGCAGGACTGAGCAAAAATGTCAACTTTAAGAAGGCAAGAGGAATGTGAGTAAAGACAGTTGTCTGTATCTGGGCTGCGTGTGCTTAGAAAGTACATTCACTTACTGGCCTGGAGTATAAGTCCCATGACTTTGCTGTTTGTTGTTCATATCATTAAGACCTTGTCTTTTTACCTGCATTAGGCATTTGCCCTGTCTAGGTGTTTTACATAAAGGATCTCTTCTTGTCATCACAATCACCCAGTAAAGTAGGCTTCAAACTGCCATTTTACAGATGTGAAAACTGAGGCACACAAAGAAGTTGAATAACTTGTCTAATGCCACACAGCAAGTGGATGGCTGGGCTGAAAGTCTAACTCAAGTCCATCTAACTTCAAAGCCAAGCTCTTACTCACTGTACTATAATATCTTCCCAAAGAAACACAAGGTACAGTAACACTTGGCTTGCAGATTAACCTCAAAATGAAGGATTTAGGGACAGATGTAAAGATTTATGATCAGATATATTTTACCAATCACAAAGAGAATGTTGACTGCAAATATCGCTGTAAGGTGAGAGGTTTGACAAATGCTTTCAATTCAATGGATTAGAGGCAGAACCTGGAATACAACGTATAAGTACCTGCAGTAGATAAAGGGACAGGCATAAGCATGGCATGAAGCCAGGATGGCAAAAGAAGCAGACTGCCATGGCAGAGGTTCTTGATGAAACATGATGGGAAGTCACGATGAAAAAATGGAGTTGGAATATGAAGATTCTCAGGAGCCAGGGAGAGGATTATGATCTGACAAGGGAGAACAGAGGTAGAAGGGTTCACTGAAGAATTTGAACTTGGGCAGGGCATGAAGAAGACAATAATACCTTGGCCACAACAAGGCTGAAGAGCTGAGAAACGGGAGTTGTGAAAACCAGCTCAGAGCTTGTTTGCCATTATTCAGGAATACTTATGTGGCCTGGAGTTCAAGTGGTGGCAGTTGTCGAAATGGGGGGAAGAGATGTGCATAAGCACAGTTCCTTTATTAAAACTGACGCGCCTTGATGTTTTGGTATAAGAAGTGAATTTGCGGTTGTAAGCTGAGACAGCTTAGAGAAATGAGATGAGGAATTTCCAAGGGGGTGTTGGTTTTGGAAAGAAGGATGTGGTTGATTTTCAGACGTTGACTTTGAACAAGTTATGAGATATCTTAGTGAAGATTTCCTGGGGTCACTGGGCAGTGGGACTTAAGCTGGATGAGAGGATGGGCTAACAGTGTAAACGTGGGAATCATGGTTACGCTAAGGAGGGAGGCGCAACTGGAAATCCCTGTTGAAGAGGATCAGAGGAGAAGAGGACACAGTCGAGAGGGATTGACTAGGTCTTCATCATCTTTAATTTCTGGTGAGAGCAATAGTCACATTAAGGGAAGGAAAGGCTTAGACTGATACTTTCCAGCTTTATCGTCCCAGGGGTGATTGTTCGTGATTTCATCTTGTGCTGGTTGCTTTTGTTGGCCCTTCCAGATATATTTTGCACTCCTCAAGATCCTTCTCTCTGCCCTGGGAGGCCAGCCTTTGTGCGCCAGCAGTGCTCCCATGCCCTCTGGCTTCCTGTTGGGTACAGCCAGCTGGAGATGGGAAGGAAGGGGGAAGCAAGTAAGGCCAGGGATCCTTTCTTCAAGGTTGCCTCAGTCTGCCTGTGTCCCTTGGCTGAGGTCACTGCTCTGTTTCAAGCACCCTGCTCAACACAACTTTCTGTGGGCTCAGTAACCTGGCCCTCCTTTCATCTGCTGTGGTAGTTAGGTTCAGGTGTCAACTTGACCAGGTGAAGGTGTCTCATTCTGTTGCTGTAGGCATGAACCATTAGCATGTGAAACTCATCTATCGCTGATTACATCTACAGTTGGCTAAAGGGAGTGCCTCCTGCAGTGAGTGATTTTTTATTTAATTAGCTAGATGCTTAAATGAGAGAGCTCAATGCAGCACAGCCCAAGCAGCTCAGCATACCTCATCTCAGCACTTGCAGCTCACCCCAGACCTTTGGAGATGCAGAAAGGAATCACCCTGGGGAAAGCTGTTGGAACCCAGAAGCCTGGAGAGAAGGCCAGCAGAGATCACCCTGTGCCTTCTCGTGTAAAAGAGAACCTCAGATGAAAGTTAGCTGCCTTTCCTCTGAAGAACTATATGTTTTTAACTAAATAAATCCCATTTTATTAAAAGCCAGTCCACTTCTGGTGTGTTGCACTCTGGCAGCTTTGGTAGACAAGAACATCCACCTAGGATGTGGGATGGCAGCAGACCCCCTACACAACCCCTGAGTCCCTCGTGGGTCCTCTGCACCTTGCCCACATATTTGAAGTTTAGTCTCTTTGTAAACCCTCCCTTGAATTATCCAAATTTGAGTTTGCCTTCTATTTCCTATTGGAACCCTGAATGATGAACATCCTTTCAGTAAATTTCTTAGGACCAACCCATCATATCTCCCTTTTGGGGCTCAGCAAACAGGAATATTAGCACTGAAGTCAATGTTCAACTGTAAAGCTTTCTTTAGCCTAAATTTCTGCTGTATTTATCTTTCCTTTCCACTGGTTGACTTTTGTTCTCATTTTAACATGTCTTTATAAATTATTTTGAAAGATATCAAATTGAGTAATTTAGTAAGAAATGTGCTGATTCTCCAAGTCTCACTTACTCTTGCCAAATCTCTTAAAGTTTAAAACATCCTAAGGGAAATAAAACTTAAGCATCTATTTTTCATGTTTTGAGGGATGCACATTTGGCTAATCTAAAGCATTATGCCTTGAATTCACACTAGGTGATCACTAGTGGAAGGAAGGAATGAGTAGTTTTCCTAGGTGTTTACTTCTGTGTCTGTGGGCAATTGTGATACCCCAGCTTGATCAGGATAAATATTTCGTAGGGTGTTGAATATAACCTGTGACATCAGGCCCAATTATGGAACTCTTATGTACTTTGCCATCTCTTGGTTTTGTGTTTGGTTTGAAGATGCTATCATGAAACCCTTTGTAAAATAAAGAAGAAAATCAAATTCAAATAATCGTTTTCAAGTCTTAATAGGTCAAATGTGGCCCAAAGGTCTATATTTTCCCATTTCTCCTCTCCACTAGGGATTTTAGAGGTGAAAGGAAGTTAGAGGTCATCTAACCCATCTGGTCTATCTCCCTTATTTTTCAATGAGGTAACTGACGCCCAGAGAGGTGAACCCACCCCCAGGGCCAGATAAGTCACTATGGAAATTCAAAGGAAGAGGAGGCTGCTTGGCTCAGGGAGCCAGGGAAGGCATCAGAGAGGAAGAGGAGATCAAGACAATCACTGAAGCATGGACAGATGTCAGGTACATTCCATTTCAAGTAGAGAAGGCAGGAACACATTCCAGTGTCCAACAGCTTATAGTTTGGGAGTTCTTCTAGAGATGAGTAAAATCTCTAAAATGGTAGCATGGGAATTGTTCAGATGGATTACACTGAGACCCCAAGATGTATTCAGTTGTCAACAATTCCATAATCTTTAATCATTTTATGTTCACAACTTTTAGGGTCTCTGTTTATCTGGTCAGTGAGTGAATCAGCTGCATCATGTTTAGTTCACACTTAAGGTCTGCCAAATACTAGGGAAATCAGAATGATGGGTGAGATGAGCTCTTTGCCCTCCAGGAGCTCACAGTCTGGGTGGAAAGAACAACCTAGATGGGAGCTGAAGGAAGAAATAGTGTTTTTTTTCAGAGGGAAGCAGCTGAGTTGGGCCCACCGGTGGAGAGGAGGGTGGGAAGGTCAGGACACTTCCAGGAACATTTAGATGTTCAGAGTAATCTGAAAAACGGGGGAGTGCTGGAGACAAGACTGAAAAGATGCTTTGCAACAGATTTGGACTTGACTTAAGGCAGTGGGGAGCAAGGAGATGATGTCACATAAGATAATAAAAGGATTATATATTCTAAACATTTGCCGTTGATGGGGGACAAGATGGGAGGCAGGGAGATGAATTAATAGGCTATAAAAATGGTGAAGGAGAAAGATTTTCATGGTGGGAACCCAGGTAGTTTGGCAGCCAGGATGGAGGAGAGATGTGGATTCCAGAAACATTTACGAGTGTCAGGCCTAGGACCCTGGAGGTTGTCTCACAGCATGATTAAGAACCCAGGCTTCAGCGTCAGACAGCTCTGATGCAAATTCCAGCCCTGTGTCTCCCACTGGTGGTGTGAGCTGGGCAAGTTGCCTAACCTCTCTGGACCTCAGTTTCCGGGGCTGTCAAGTCGGATAATGATGCCTCTTGTGATTCTGGAGTCGGAAGCCCCCACCCCCACCCACCCCCCAGCCGGATGGCTGGGCCAATAATACACACTCAATAAATAATAGCTCCCGGTACTACTGCGCTGCTGGTATTGACCCAGGTGTCCTGGATTCCAGCTGGTTTCTCTTTCCCAGATTACCCGTTCCCTGTCTGCAGCTGACACACTTAACGGTGCGTGACGGGAGCTTGGTTTCCGCAGGGGCACTTCTCATGGCTCGCCCTGGGTCACGCGCCCATTGCCGGCCTGGTCCTTCGAGGGAAGAGGCCCAAACCCACCCCCACGAGGCAGAAGGACAGACAGCTCAGACCACTGGTCTCCCTGACAGTGAGCCAGGAACCTGTCTGCACAGGAGAGACCGCCTCTCCGCTGCTTACGTTCACGCTGGCCTTTCCTCGGCCCCTGTTCCTTTTTAAGGGGATTTATTATTCATCGCTGATATAGAATGTTCTGCACCTTTGACAGGAGAGACAGCCCCGAACTGCCGGTGGTTCAGCGTCTCGCTCCTTGCCCGTGAGTTGACTGTTTGGTGGGCGTGGCTCAGCAGCAGTGCCCCGCCCGCCCCCCTTCTCCCGGCCCCGCCCCCGCGTGCCCTCTGTTACTGAAATGGAATTTATGGCCTCGTATCTGTTGTGCTGCCTTTTTTTTTTTTTTTTTTTTTTTTTAGGAAATATGATCCACAAAGCCAAGTCATGTAAACTTGAGAATTTCAAGGGCTCAGAGTTGGGCTCAAATTAACCGGTGGTGAGTGCTGAGCGCTGCCCTCTGGCTCACCTTTGTTTAGATAAATAATTGAAAGTGTGCTATTTACACGTCTCCGGGCCCTGGCGGCACTCAAAGGAATCTGGCTGAAGACGCCTTAATTGAAAGCAGGAGATAACCAAGGACACAGCTTTCCTCCCTTCGGGATGTTAACACGGGGCAAACTTTCTTTTGGAATCCTTGTTCTTGGCAAGCCCCAAGTCAGAGGACAGCACACATGAGACACGTGCCTTCCAAAAAAGCAAAGCATGTTCCCACATCCCTGCAAGGGATGGCTCAGATTTTAAGGAGAGGACAGTCACTCGGCAAACGTGGTGCGCAGGGCCTGGGGACAGTGTCTGACGAGGCCGGGCCTTGCCCTCAAGGGGAAAAGTGGGGGAAAGGGGCACTCTCAGATTTCAAGGGGTTCTCAATCCCAGCTGCTCATTAAAGCTCTTTATTCCCTGGGTCTGGCCTCAGAGATTCTGACTTAATCGTCCCACGGTCCAGCCTAGGCATAAGTAGTTTTTTGCCAAAACTTTTTTTTTCAACAACCACCTAGTTTCTATCTCACAGCCTGGGTTGAGAACCACTGAGGTGTTTTTTTCCCCCTCAACATTCTGAGAGGCCCAGTTAGTAAGAATATGAAAGCCCAGAGGATATCCAAGTCCTTTCCTGGTGGATGAGAATTCAAAGAAGGCTTCCAGGAGGAGGAGGACGTTGAGGTGAGCCTTGAAGAGCAGGGCCAGTGGACTCTGCTTAAGGCTGGGAGGGCCCCCCACGCTTCAGTTCAGGGTTTCCCTCCACAGCTCCGCGGGTTTCCACAGCAGCTCCACTCTCTTACGTAGCCGTGTTACCTGCCCACCACCCTGGGCTCTGTCCTAGGGAGGATACGGTCCTCCTTGCTGGCCCAGTATATGGGCCCAGAACTGCCCGGCCGGAGTGGCGGGGCAGGAGCAGTGCTGTCCCCAGAGGAGAGGGGCCCGGGGGAGCCCAAGACAGGCTCCGGCCCAGCCACCTGCGCACTTCTGGACACGGAAGTAGCTGCTGCTAATGATGACGCTGTGCCCACAACTACATCTCTCTTCACACAGATATTTTTAATGAGCAGCTATTCTGGGCCAGACAGTGCTTCACAGGTCAGGGCCGAAAATCCTGGTTCTAACACTTCTTCACGGTGCCGCCTTGGGCAAGCGTCTTAAGCCGCCTGACACTCAGTCTCTTCAGTTGTAAAGTGGGGACAATCAAAGAAACTATCTGGTCGGTCATTGTGAGAAATGAAAACCCCGCTGAGGTGGCAGCTGCTCACCCGTACCCCAGCTCTGGGAGGCTGCCACGACAAAAGCCTCAGGTGCACAGGGAGGGAACAGTACATGTTAGCTACTGCTGTCTGCATTCTGCGCTCTGCACCGCTATTACCTTGCCAGGGAAGAGGCACGGTCTGATTTTCAGGTTCAGGTCTAGTCAGACCACATCACTGGGAGAGTGGAGCCGGGGTCTGCAAAGGCGTCTTCAGCCGGTATGCCGGGCCAAGCCAGCTGTTGTCCCTAGGGCTGCACCTGCTGCAGGCTACAGGAGACGCGGCAGCCAAGAGTCACCATGTCCTTCAGTAGAAGCCTATGAGCTAGAGGGAAGCAAATATGCAGTATCTGCCTAATTCTTTGTCTCAATAATGTGTTCCCTTTGCTGTCAGAGGCTCCTTCCCTGTGGCAGTGGAAATGCACAGAAGGGGGTAAAGGGATTTTGCTAATGGTGGTCTCCCTTGTGTTTCTCACAAGGTGAGAAACGGCCACTTCAGGTGGTCCCCGGGGTCTGTGGGGAAGCATTCTGCTCTGCATCCAGCTGCTCAGCACAAAGCCCATCAATGCAGGGGACTAGTGGGGCTGCCCTCTGGCTGGCATGGACAAATGGCCTTGGGTCGGTGATGGGTCTAAGTGGTTCTCTGGAGAGTCCTTCACCCCTATCTGGGAGTTATTTCTGACTCAGGACAGTCCCCACTAGAGGGCTTTACCATGCCTTATAAAATTGGGCCATTTAGGAAAAATGGACCCAGATTCCATAATAAAGACCCCAACCTCCCTCTCCATGGTAGTCCAAAGCCCCCAGAGCTCCAATTCCTGGGACAATACTGGCCCCAAATGGAAGTCCCTAAGACAACCGTGGCCCCTTTGGAAAACCCTTCCAGTCTTCACCAGGCTCCTGTCACCATTGACCCTCCTTTGCCACCGTCCACATACCCATGTCAATCCCTGGAGCAATCACAACCCCCACCCCACCCCCCTCAGTGTTGAGGCTGCTTCTTAGCTCCAGCAGCCACTGCTGTGCACACAGAAGACAGTTGCTCACCAAGTTTCGTTCATTAAACTTCAGAAAGCAACTCCCATCGCCACATCTGGGATGCTTCTCTTCATTATAGTGCCTGAAATGCCGCCAAAAAGTTACTCCACTATCCTCTTTACGTTTGGACACCCTGAAAGAGTGGTGTCGTCTTCTCGTGCCCACTTGTCCTCAGGGACCATTGTTTGACAGTTTCTTCGAATTCAGTGAAAGGACTCCTCTGTCAGGAGACTTTATAGCAGTGCTTAGAATGTGTATAAGCAAATGACACTAAAGCCACTAGGCAAGTTTTCAAGATTACATAGATCACTTAATTACAGGGCACTGTTGGCTCTTTATCTTAAATGCCATACTTGGGATAGGGAAGAGAAATTGCTCTCTCCAACTTCTGAGAGCCACTTGGCCTTAGAGTACATTGGGAGACCAGATTAGAAAGCATTTCAAAGATCTAGGGGAGGGAAGTCTGTTAATAATAAAACAGCAAGGAGTAGCCAACTGCATGAAACAGAAAGGCATTTATTTATTAACCCTATCACTTCTCTCCTAGGGAATCCACAGAGTGATATCTTTTGTCTGGGAGCAAGGAAAAGAACCCCAGGGAGGGCTAAACAGAAGACAGAAAACACCAAGGCACTGCCAATGAATTATGCCCTAAATTTGCCAAAGGCACTAGAACCTCGATATCGTTTAAAGCAAGTTCACATTTATGAAACACATTTTCTCACTGTTCCACTGGCCTTGCTCTGCCTGATACAGCTGGTCTCTTGTTGTTTACACTTGTGCTCCAACTCTTTCTCAAGGTTGCCAGTAAATAATTCGTTAATGCCAAAAACCACCCACACATTCAACTGTTATTGACAAAATCCAATTCTCATCTGACAAGGGCTGTATCTACAGTCTAGTAAACATATTTATATCTGAACTATCCCCAGGTTGACTTCTGTTCATGAAACAGAGAAATTTGGGTTTTGGATAAAACACACAGCAATCATGAAAAACCTGTCTGTGATTAATCCCCAAATCCAAAGCCTCTTCTATTATTTCAAAAAAAGAACAAAATCTTAATTGCAAAGGACAGACACGCAACTTGCAATTTCAAGGTAAAGGGGGTTGTGATTAGGATACATGGGGCTGGAGCTGCAAAGCTGCCAGAGAACATGGCAGCGCTAGGAGCAGCTCCACATGTGTCTCTCTTGCAGTCTCTGCTTCCCTCGGTGTCCTCCCCTTACTTGGGTTTCAGCTCCTTCAAAATCCTGGCTTGTTCCTTAGGTCTCCAGACCTTTTCTCAACTGCCCGAGCCTCAACTGCAGCTACTGTGGCTAACTGGCCTATTTGCTGGGTGTTTGGTAGCTTAGAGCTCTGGAGAGTATGTGGTTGGTCTGGTTCTGTTTTGGCCTGGGAGCTGTGCTTGAATTGGCTGCCCTTGAATTTGGTTCCCCTGCTTGTCTTCTTAGCCTTGAGGGTGAGTGTTGTAAGGTACAGAGCTTGACTATCCAAGCTACCCAATAAGGAGCAATTGTGGGCTGGGCAGTTTTCCTTGGGAGGATGTTGTGGGCCCCCAGATACAGTGATTGACAGCTCTGGTTCAGGGGACATCCTGAGCCAGAAGAGATTCTGGTTAATGGGACACCTCTATCTATTCCCACGTTACAGGTTGCATCCCTAAAGCCGAGAAAACCATCACCTCTGCATGCTTTTAATGCATGCCTCCCTTTCTGCCCTGGTGGCCGTCCTTTCTCTTCTCTGTCTAGATAAGTCTTATTCATCTTGTAAGATTCAAATCTTACTCCACAGCCACTTCCCAGGCCAGGCCAGGCTGGGCCTGCACTATCCTTTGGCAATTTTTTGATGGACTGAGTGCCTTTTGACATCTTGGTCATTTTTTTAATGACCTTGCTGTTGTCAAACATTTCCTGTATTTTATGTCCTCAGTGAGGGTAGGAGCTTTTCTTCATCTTGAACTCTTTGTATTTCCTCAAATTATCTGCTAGTGACTTGTTCAAGCATTCAATTCTTATTGATTTAATGTAAGCTAATGTTTTAATGGATCTTCAGACATTCCAGTATTTCACAGTGTTCCATCATTACTATTAAAAAATACTCATTTATTCCTGGACCATGCATCCCCCCCAAAAAAATATTCATTTAAATGTAGTTTAACCCCAACTTTGAGGGAAGACAGCAGATAACGGTAACTACTGCTATAACTGCTATCAGTACTGCCCTTCATTGAACGTTTCCTACAAAGCAGGTACAATGCCAGTAGCTTTATACATCTCTTTTAATGTTCAAAGTAGCCCTAAGTACATATTGACATTCCACTTTGCAGAAAAAGAAACGAGGTGCCAGTTTATAGATAACTTACATCGATTCATAAAATGAGGAAGTGGTGGAATCAAGTTTCAAACTCGTCTGCCTGACTTCAAAGAGTTGCCCAGAACCATACCATATGTCTCCATGTTTTCGTACTTGTTAATGGTTTTGATTCAGACAAACCTCCTAAACACAATGAGCTATGTTACAACTCAGCGGGGATTCAAAATTAATATCTTGGGACAACTGCTTAGCCTGGAGAGGGTGGCAGAGCTGCCAAGCAGACCCCTGGATTCTGGTTTCAGCTGCAGTGCTGAGTAGTCTTGGGCAATAGTTCTAGTTCTTCATCATAAACAAAAGAGAGTGTATTATTTACTCCAGATAAAGTTGAATGTTTCCAGTCCCGTGGGGCACGGGATGGTAAAGGCAATCAATTAGTCATTATTTCATGCAAGAAACATCACTGAGGTTACACCATGTGCCAGGCACGGTTTTCAGTCCATCCATTACTCCTGCCAGTCCCCAATTCCTTCTGTACCATATAATACAGAAAAGGAGACATAAAGGACAGATGAGAAGCCACTGGAGGCCAGAAAAGATAAAAGGGAAAAAAAAGAGAGAAAGAAAAGCTCAAATCCTTATTCTGTAAATAGCGTCTTGGATAGGTTCTTCCCCAAAAAAGAGTGCTAGCCAAGTTCTATTCAACAAAAATTTACTGCACATCTGTGATCTTTCAGACCCTGGACTAGGTGTTTGGGATAACTAAACCTTAATCCTGCCCTTGCAGAGTTCATTGTCAACTAGAGGAGGCAGATTGTGGGGATATGATGGTAGAAATTGCATGTCCTCTGATGACCTGTAAGATAATCCATGTAGAACTACCATTTATCATACATGTAGAACTACAGTTTATAAGTTATTGTCCAAGGAGCAGAGTCATGACTCTAAAACACCATCCTTTAACAATGATAAAAATACTCTGGCATAGACTCAATATGAGAGATGCGGGCAGCTTCTCCTTTCTCTTTAAACAACGCTTCAAATATCAAGGAGCTTATATTATTTTAAAACTGGGTTTACCCTAGACCAGGAACCTTCATTTCTGAGCTTTGAAAATCCTAGCTGTGTTTAGTCATGTATTGACCAACATATGCTCTCCTCTTGAGAACCTCATTTGGAATATATTTATCCAGAGGTCATTAGTGCCCGTGAGTGCAGTATCACCACCAACAGGTGTTATGTGAGCTTAGATTTTTGGCATATATGGGGTATTTCACTTCCAAGTCCTTTACCTGGGCAGTCAGGAAGAGCAAGGAACCTACTGCACATATCAAGTGCAGTAGATGCACCAGAAGTTTGCATTACTTTCCCATGTGCTTGTAAAATAATGTCAAAATGCATCTGCTCACTCATACCAATATCTGGAATAATCAGAGGCTAATTTATTAAAAACGTTCCTTCTTAATTCGTGTATTTTTTCCTGAGGGCTGGCAGTGTACCCTTTTTGACCTACATGTCTTTTTTCCTGATGGGACAATTCTCATAAATGGATTATTACATGCTTTAGTTGGTAGCTTTGTATAAAATGGATAAATATTTGGAACCAGAAAATTTTTGAATTGGGGTCAGAAGAGACCCCTGGCTCCAAGACCCTTTTCTTCTGGAGCAGAAAAGTGATGTGCTCAAGCTCATACAGCCAGTGTGTTGAATTCCTTGACATCACTTCTCCCCGTAGTCCTTCTCTCCTTTCCTTTTCTCTGTCCACTTCCTCCAGGTGGACATTTCCCCAAATCATGTCCTTAGTCCTCTACATTCACATTTGGCCCACCTTCTCCCTTTTCAGCTTCATCTGCCCCCCTGAAGGCTCTCTCTGTCACACCTCCACCCCTTGCCTCACCCTTGAGCTGCCTAGAGCCTCAACCATTTTAAACAGTATGTTTAAAACTGAATGTAATACTTCCCAGTCAACCCAAATTTGGGGCTTTAAAAACCTTTTGCATCTCACACTTTTCTTATTTAACCAATATTCGTTAATGGCAACCTTCTCCTCCAAGCACCTATGCTAAAATCTCTGGTCGTCAGCTTCTCTTTTTCTTATCTTCTGCATCTAGTGTGTTAGGAAGTCCTTTGGATTCTGCTTCCCAAATTTCTTTCAAATCTATCCTCACTTTTCTATTTCTACTTCCCTGTTTTACACCCTTGTACTCTCCTGAGAGTTTGGGTATGATAGCCTTTTTGTCTGCTCTATAATCTTCTCCAGCCTCTCCTCCAGTCAAATGCCATGGCTCTAATGAAGTAAAGATTAAATAAGGTCCAGGTTTGGGAAACAAACCCTTAAGGCTGCCTGACGATATCCTGAACCAAGGACAGGGGAAACTATTACCCAAAGGGAAGCTGAAATTACAAAATAGAGAAACTGGATCTGAGGGCCAGGCTGGAGGGATATGGCTGGCCGTAAGTGAGGATAGGAGTCTCTTTTTTTGGAGCCTGGCACATCTTTCTGGGGGTAGGGATAGAGCCCTGAAATTGGAGTTGATATTCTTCCCTCTGGATTAAGATTAACACTTCCATTATGACTTCTAGTCTCCTGTCTTATGTTGTCACTAGATGGGTATATATATTTTGATTATCTTCAAAGACTAAATGCAAATCTTGCTTATCTATCTCCTGTGGCACCCATTTCAGTGAAGAGGGCACCTCTTGAGCCAGGTAGCCTGAGTTCACATCCCAATTCAGCTACAGATTTGCACTAGTAACTTAAGAACAGTGTGCTTCAGTTTTTCCATCTGTAAAATAGGACTGTTATGAGAATTAAACAACCCATGGCAGGGAGTTTAGCTTAGCATACAGTGAGCTCTCAATTATTGATTGAAGTTGTAAAACTTAATGCTTCCACTTTTTAGCTAAACCAATTTGAAAATTGTACTGGGATTTTGAATCATTATAAAGTTCAGAATTTTACAAGTAGAAGGTTCCTGCTCTCATCTGTACATGATTTGGAGGTAGAAATCCTACTTTTGATGTTGCATGAATTTCTCCCCCCAGTGACTTTGATCTGAATTAACATCAGTGTACTTCCTTTTCCATAAGGGTTTTATGATTCTGAGAGATAGGGTGGTGTTACGTCGTGATTAACAAGGCTAGGAAAGAGCTCAGATTGGCCCCCTCTGTCTGTTCCCAGTCAGTACAAGGGAAATGCGCTACTTTGAGACTTTCTTATTTAACGCCTGTGGACAAAAATGATGACAATTTGAATCAGTAGATTTTATTTACATATTCTGGTACTGAGATTTCTCTGGCAATGCCTCATTTACATGGTGAAGTGCAGGAAAAGGGGACCGACGGCCACTGAAACCTGCCCACTTTGTGGTGGAAAGAAGCATAACCTTGTCAAAATAAAGTGCTCTTTAGCTTTGAGTAATTTACAGAGAAGGCTCCAGGAGTTAACATTTCAAAGATCACCATTTCTTAAAACTCAAGGGCTCCATGCACAGTTGCCTCTGGAGCTAAATAAAAGGCAGCATCTTTCCCAGATCTCTTTTGACTTACAAACCTTGTATTTCAGAAGCCTTTCTCCCATGGATTCATTTCCTTCCATTATTTTAGCTTTGGGTGTGTATTAGGCTCCAAAACTGAAACGAAAGATAGTAGCTTAAACTAGCGAGGTTTTTTTCTTTTTTTTCCTTGTCTGGTGTGAACTGTACCTGGCTTCTTTGGTGACTGAGCCATATCATGGCCTTGGGCTCCTTATGTGTTGACCCATCTGTCCCTGTGGTGTCCATCTCACCTTGTCTAAGAAGGCACATACCACTGCATTCACACTCGCGCTCGTGGGAAGGTGGAAACAGAAAGAGGGAAGATGCGTACCCTATCCTTTAACGGCTCCCCTGAAGTCTGCACACACGCATCCATTCACAGCCTGTTGGCCTAACTTAGTCACAAGGCTGTACCTGCCAGCAGGAGGCTGGGGGATTTTGTTTGTATTAGGCTCCAAAACTGAAACGAAAGGTAGTAGCTTAAACTAGCGAGGTTTTTTTTCTTTTTTTTCCTTGTCTGGTGTGAACTGTACCTGGCTTCTTTGGTGACTGAGCCATATCATGGCCTTGGGCTCCTTATGTGTTGACCCATCTGTCCCTGTGGTGTCCATCTCACCTTGTCTAAGAAGGCACATACCACTGCATTCACACTCGCGCTCATGGGAAGGTGGAAACAGAAAGAGGGAAGATGCGTACCCTATCCTTTAACGGCTCCCCTGAAGTCTGCACACACGCATCCATTCACAGCCTGTTGGCCTAACTTAGTCACAAGGCTGTACCTGCCAGCAGGAGGCTGGGAGATTTTGCCTTTATTCTGAGTGGTGCTGCACCCAATATAACTTGGGTTTTCTTTACTGTAGAAAATAGGGAAAGTAGATATGAGAGAACAGCTCGCTCTCCCTACCATTGTGGGTAATTTGGGGCTTTCTGGGAAAGAAGTAGATGGCACATTTAAGAACAGGCTCGAACATATGTTGGGTCACAAAGCAAGCCTCAATACATTTAAAAAGATTGAAATCATACAAAACATTTTCTCGGATCATAATAGAATGAAATTGGAAGTCACGAACAGGCAGAGGACCAGAAAATGCACAAATATATAGAGGCTAAACAACACACTCTTAAGCAACCAGTGGGTCAAGGAAGAAATTACAAGAGAAATCAGTAACTATCTTCAAGGCAAATGAAAATGAAAACACAACGTAAGAACAGGCTTGTTGATTATTTGCTTCAGATCTCTGTCTCCCATAATGGAAGCTGCTTTATTCTACCTAGGAAATGAGAAATTCGTATGTTCTATTATTTTTTAAACATAAAATTTCTCATTGCAAAAGCAGTAACTGACAATTTTAGAAAATATAGGCAAGTAGGATGAAGGCAATTAAGACATCCAGAGGGTGGCGATTTTGAAGACATCAGCATGGTGGTGAGAATTATGAAATCCTAAGAACGTCTCCAGCCCTTGAGGAAGAGAGAGGAGTGAGAAAGCAATGGCTGAACAGAAGAGAAAACCCAAAGAGTGGGAGGAGGAGACTAGGAAGTCAGGGGGCCTTCTGGAATGCCTCGGTAACCAGCATGAAGGACTTTTGTTATATTGGTAGGTTTGCCATGTTCAATGTGATGCTTGAAGAGATGACTTGCTTGGTAAAAGCTGCAGTGGCATGAAAAATAACCCTGTAGTGATCTGAGAATGCTCAGAGTTCAGGATACAGCCAGAGTGAGTAACTGTCCAGGGCTTTGGGCTTTGGGTACCACACTGTCACTGCAAACAGTGAACCATGTCGGTGCCAAGAAATAATCCTCACTTTTACGTGCACTGTCTGTGCACGATGGCTCCCCTCACCCCCTGAGTAAAATGCCATTCAGACTCGTTAGTGCTTCTAACAGTTTAGCAACCGTGGGGATAAATGTGAACACAAGTTCGTTGGTATAAACATATCTCACGCATGGGGAAAATTATTCCCTTAAAATACTCTCTCAAATAAACCTCTTTAAATCCATTATTTGAGGTGAAAAAGTTAAGATTGAACATCCTACTAAATGATACAATAATTTCCTAAAACAATGTCTTACCAAATACCAGATATCAGTTCCAGGTGACTTGGTCAAAAGCAGGTTAAACCCTAATCGCCAGGATGCCAGCTTTGTTTACTACATGACTCCTCAGCTTCTGCGTTGGTTACGTGACTCGGGATGGCCCAGTGGCCCTCTGTGCTCCTGCTCGGGCTGGAGAGCTCAGCATTGCTCTTTAATGAGTCCTCAAAACCACACGTTTCTGAAACTACTGTCAAGCCTGGCATTAGAAATGTACCCAGAAGTCCTGAAAAATGTACCTAAAGGCCCATTAGAAATGTACCCAGAGATCTTATTCTTTCCTTTATTCTCTCTTTTTACAAAATCAATACTTATTCAGTACCAAAAAAATGAGAAAACACGAAAAAGGACATGAGGAACGTTTTTTGTCTCCCCCACATAAATGTCAGTTCCTGGGTATTTACCCAACCTAGTATTGTTTTTAATGTAAGCATATCTCTCTAGCTGCAGGTACAATTTTATTTGGTCTTTCACCAAGACTTCAAACCTACCTTTTTCAATTTTTACTTTTCTTCTTATATTTCAGAAATGATCAGCATCTCATCTCAGGTCAAAGGAAAACAGCAGCCAGCAAACAAGATAATGATGGTTGATAAAGTAGAAAATTCTTTTGGGAAGAGAAGGAAAGAGGGAAAAAACAGGTTGGAAAGAGGTAGGGTGTGTTGCATTGATATAGTTGCAAAGAAACTTTCGCAGTCCAAGGTTCTTGTCTGCTAACCCCTTGGGCTCTGGCCAGACCTCCTTTGAGCATCTGACACGGAAGTCTAAGGATCATGCTAGAGCAGCGGGACAGGGACAGGCAGTCAGAAACATCATGCTGAGGTGACCACGCGTGCTCGCAGCCTGGCAATGGAAGCCACTATTGGCACCCCACCCCCCACACACACACCCCATACACATACAAGCCAGCTTTAAGTAATCAGTCAAGATCCAGCCACATGCATTCAGTCATTAAGAACAGACATCAGTGAATCACCAAGGGAGGCAGAGTGCTTCAATAGCCTGCAAGGGTTTCGATTAATAATTGTCTTTGCAGGAGGGAACATGGAAACCAATATGGCCAAGAGACCAGCTCCCTGTATTCCTGTGAGTGAGGAGCGGCTGCTTTTCCCTGAAAGCCAAGCCTTGTTCTAAGCAGGCTGCTGATTTTTGTAGCTCTCACTCCCCTGCAGCCCTGTGGCAGCCTTGAGGGCACACATTGGTGCAGGCTATTCAGTGGGAAAAATAGCACGTTCCCCCCTTTTTGTTGGACTTAGTGTCTACCAAGCACTGCACTGGGCTCTTTGTACATTTTAATTCATTTAACACCTACGCCAGGCCTGTGGGGTGGGCACTGCTGTTCTTCCCATTATACAGATGAGGAAACTGAGTTGAAAGTGGCATCACTTGTCTAAGATCCCGCAACTGGAAAGTAGCAGAACCTGGATTCAAACCCAGGAAGTAAAGCCCTGAGGCCCAGAGCCCCAGCCACCAGGTGTTCTGCCTTTTTGGTAGATGTGTGATAAATATTTGTTGAATGAATAATTATCACTCACAACCCTGAGGGGACATGTACCTCCTGGTCATTACCTTAACCCCAGCTAAAACTAACCCTCCCACACAGTTCAAACTCAGATGATGCTTTAGCCAGGATGTTACTTGTCGCAGAAATGACTCCTACCATGTTCCCTTCTCATTCGGTCTTGGCCATCAGTAATTGGGCACATCATAGCAGATTATGACAGATATGCTCTTATAATACCATTGAAATTTTGCAATACTAGAAGCTTATATGTAGGTGAACAAATCAATAGGATTCATTTCAGTTTATTCTTAATTCCTGCTCTAGCAAACATGGTACTACTAATTTGCCTGGAAGGAACATTCTTGCTGGCTGAGAGGCTGGAACGAAGCATGTCTAGATTGGAGTGAGTCATTTCACTGGGGTCTGGTTTTGGCATCTGGTGGAAAAGGCATTGTAGTAAGCCACGCAAAGCCATGCAAAGCTCAATGAAGGTTTCAACCAAAGAAGAAGGTTAAAAGGAGGAGAGGAACGATTCCTTACTCTAAGGAGCATCACAAAGAAAGTCAGGACCTCTTTTAAGCCCCCTGCCTTTAAAATGAGAGCTGAGGAATCTAATCTGTGTTCTTCCTGGCAAAGGTTTCTTAAGGACTCCTTCTCAGGCATGCCACAGAGCGGTTGATAAATAATGCAAATTGAATTTTATAGTTTTTCGGCCCCATATGTCTTCATTTAGGACTGAGTTGTTGGAGATGTGAGGAAGCCGCCGTCCAGTTCTTTAGAAACCATCATCAAGAAGGGCTCATTCTTTTGAAAGGAAATGTTCAACAGAAGGGGTTCTAAAAAAAAAAAAAAGACATTGGGAAACTCTGTGTGCTTGGAAGGGTTACCCTCTGGTGGATAGTTTCCTCTCATTTCTCAGGCTTAGTATCCCAGAGTCTTGAACATCTTGGGTAGTTTTCCCTAAGAATATACCTTCTGCCTCTTGCAGAGATAGGCGAGGAAAATTGAACTAACCATTTGGCATGGGGGCAGAACCTGCAAGTCTAACTTCTCACCAGACTTTAAAATCATCTTGCTATCTTTTGATATCCACTCCCCTCAAATATCTGTTGCCTTCAATTTCTGAGTCTTGCTGAAGTTCTACAGGGTGAGTTGGCTTGCTTCTCCCTGATAGCCGACTTCATAGGTACTTCTGTTTGAAGTTAATTCCAGACTGCAAAATCACTCACCATCCTTCCATCCACTTTCCATCTTCATGTATTGTGGTTCTCAGGTTACAGTTGTCTCCTAAATCCATGGGATACAAAGTTTGCATTTTTATTTCTTATCCTTGTTATTTGAGGGTGACTTGTGAAAAAAGAAGGGGACATAATCATTTTGGCTATCAGAAGGTTCCCTTTCCTTTTCTCTCCCCCCCTCCCCTCTCATCTCTCCATCTTGAAGAAGACTTGATGTGTGCCACTGAGTAAGAAGTGGAAAAAATAGATGAGTCACAAGAGGAAAGCAGCTGGAGGGAGTTGCTTTTGCTGTTTGCTTGCAGCTGAACAGTATCGTGACCCTGGGCCAGGCATTGTGCCAGGGACCTTTCATATATGATCTGGAATCCTAGTGTTAATCTTATAAGGCAAATACTGCTTTCCATATTTTATCCGTGAAGCTCAGCAAGTTTAAGAAGTGAGCCTGAGGTCACGTCCCTAGTCCTTTAAAAGAGCCAAAAGTGCTTGAGCCCAAAGCCAGTGCACTGTCATCTACACATAGCTGGCAGAGCTGTTGTGGCAGAGCTATTGGTGGCATGAATGGCACCAAGCACTCTAAAATACTCTAAAACAATGCAGCTCTTGATCTTGTTTAAGTCTCTGATACATCTGGTGATTGCCTAGGCATCGGTGGAGGCAGCTACTGGGAAACCCCAAGTAAATCTTAGGGATTTAACCTTGCGTGGGAGTAAAGTTTCACCTATTTTATTCTCTTGACCTTTCAAGGTCCTTCTAGTCCTCTGGTTCTGCAAGCGTTAAAAAAAAATCTTTTAAGGTCAAAGGTGATGGTGGAGTTATACAGAGACGTAGGGTAACAAACAAGTATGAGTGCTGAATCATTACATTGATATTTCTTTCCGTCTCCAGTATCTTAGAGCAGCTAGAAGTAAAAACCTAAAATTGTGGAATTGTAACCCATACCAAACTCTGAATTCTGTTCTACAACTAATTGTTGTCCTGTGCTTTGAAATGTATTGCCTTTTTGTATATATGTTATTTTTCACAAAAAAAGAAAAAAAGTCTATTGTGATGATAAAAAATATATGTATTTATTCCTTCTAGCCTCCAGTATTCTAGAGCAGCTAGAAGGAAAAATCTGAGATGATTTATGATAGCCCATGATAAACTCTGGGATCTGTCCTGTAACTACTTGTTACAGAGTGCTTTGAAAACTGTTACTTTTTTCTTTCTTTGCTTTGTATATATGTTATTTTATACAATAAAAAAGTTTTAAAATCTTTTCTAGAATCTAGTAACTAACAATCAGCAGACAGTGTAATGAAGATATTTCTGCTGTCTTCATTTTCCCGATTTAGCTTTTCTTTCCAGCATCTCTCACACACACCTGACTGGTGAGATTTATTTCTGGCTGCACCAATTCTATTTATAATTTTGTGTGTGTGTGTCTTAATACTCGGGGGCACCCAGGGGAAACCTCCCCAGATTTTCCTGATCATTAGATGTCACCCTATCCATGTAACAACCATCTAATCATCCACCTCCCCTTGCCAAGAAATGAGAAAAGCATTCACATTTGGAAAACCACACTATAACACGTGAAGTGTATTAAGAACTGCCTCCTCGGTATAATGTGAACTTTCCCCATCTTAGTTTGTTTTCCTAAAAGATAAAAACTGTATAGCCAGGTTTATACTTAAGCCTAATAAGTGCCCGTGTGTCTTAACAAAGAGAAGCCTTCCCTTTGGCTGTCTCAACTTCATTATACGTTAATCATGTTGTAAGTCACCTTTGAAATGGTATGAAATGTGCAGCCAGTGTTTATTTTTTTATACCTTGGAATATTTCATTGTTTATTTTAATTGGTCCTTTATGATTGATAGGTGTTTAACCTGCAAAATAACAATGTATTCCTAGGAACCCTGGGGAGAACAGAAGGATGAACTAAAGTCTAGCCCTCCATCCCTTGAGCAGAGAACTGGGTCAGTTAGACAGTTAAGAAAAAACAGAAAAGGGGAAGTCAGTTCTTAGCTAAGCAGGTATTTAAATGAAGCATGTCCATCGTGAAGCTCACGTCTTCTCCTGACAGAATTCCACAGCCTTTCAAAAGCATTTCAAGTCACTCCATTATCATTTCGAGTTCTTAAAAAGGCAAATGGCTGGCTCCATTGTGTGGACAGCGCCAAGCCCTTGAAATACTCAAGAATGTCAAAGTGCCCAAGTCTTGGACGTGGAACTTGTAGGAACTTTAAAATGCCCTAGAACATCTCAGAGGCTCTACTTTACACGTGCCATTTAAATGGAAGCAGACAAATAGAACCATATGTTTAAACGTGCTATTAGACTTAAGTATCAAAAACACATGTTTCTCCCTCTATCCAAACTTCTCATGAATCACTCAAGTTTCAAATCATCTAGTGCACTGTTCTTCCTCATGGTTTTCTATAGAACAGCCTCAAGTAAGAGAGTAAGCTATAACCATAAAATTTTAATGAATGCTCTATTAAGCCAGTTTCCTTTTTGGTTGTTAGAGGCTTGGATTTTTTTAAACCATGGATAACCAGGCAAAGTTTGTGTTATGGAATGTAAAGGTAGATCGTCTACCATTATTGAAAATAATAATACTCATAAATTTATATCGCCAAGGGATTCTCTAGTCATGAAAATTTATTTGGAGATGTTGGAAAATTATATCAGATGGGAAAGTTCTAGGCATTGCCACACATCATTCATATCAGTGAGTAAAATACCTATATGTATTTTCCTTCTAACATAAAATATGCTGAAGAAAGCTTTAAAGTAAAGTAATTGGAAGGACAACTAACTGCAAATGTCTCCTTTGGAATAAGAAATCTTTAGCTGTTTCACTCAGGTCTGTTTGGGGAGTACCTCAGTGCCTCTGTGATAATGGAAGTTGCTTCCAACACCTTTGGAGGAAGATTTCCACCCCAGCTGGCTCCACCTGGGAAATGCTGCAGGAAGGAAGGAGGGAGCATTGATGTGCCTAGTCAGGCTTCAGAATTTTCTCTCACCAGATATGACTTTTATAAATTGTTATAATTTTTAATAAATTTTATGTAACATAAAGTAGATTTAATATTTGAAAATAAATTTTAGGATGAGATTGCTTGAGTTTCTCCTATGAATGGTAATCCAGCTAGTAGGGTCAATCCACAAAGAATGATTTGACCAATATTATAGTCAGATTATACTAATTTTCAAAAGTAGCCAATAATGCTGTTGAATTGTTTTTTCATTAAAATATGATGGGGAAAATGAATTTAAGTGTATCAGAATTCCTCTTAAACTGAGCCTAACTTGGTTGGGAGTCCTGACCCATTTGATAAAGGGGAGCATGCTTTTTTTAATTTCCCAGATCACTGGTTTGTGCCCTTTACCCACTGCAGTAGGTGATATGGCAGGCTGATGAACTGCTTGATACAGATTTAAATCCCATATTTAACTTACTGCCTTTGACTTCCACCTAGAAGGCATATTCAACTGCAAATGAGTAAGAAAGACATTGAAGCAGGAATACCTTTGCATCTGATTTCTTTTACAAAAATGTATAAAAGAATAAAAGTAGACTTCCGGAGAAGATGGCAGGACTTCCAGAGAAGATGGCGGCTTAGTAAGACGCGTGGGTCTTAGTTCATCCTCCAGAACAGCTAATAGGGGAGTAGTAACGATACAGAACAGCTCCCGGAGCCACGACAAAGATCAAGAAGACAGCGTACCCCATTCTGGAACGGCTGACTGGCTGGGAGAACCCGCTCTGGTGAGATCGCCGAGGGGTGCAGGCTTCCCTGGGCCGGGGGAGCAGGCGGCCGGAATCCCTCCCTCCCTCCTTCCTGGGCGGGCTGGGAGAATTGGACAGGCGGTCCGCTCAAGCCGTGGCGGCTGGCGCCCCCCCCACGCGCGGTCCCCCGGACCAGCTGGGAGAATTGGATCGGAGATCCCCAGGCCACGGAGAACGGTGACCAGGGTCCCTTCCAAACACATGGCTTCCGGTCCGGCTGGGAACGGTGCACTCCCCCGGGCTGCGGCAGCTGGCGCCCTCCCGTCACGCTTGGTGCCCCGGGCCGGCTAGGAGATTCGGATGGGTGCTCTCCCGAGCTGCGGCAGCCAGTGACCCTCCCCGCGTTCAGATCCCCGGGCCGGCTGGGAGATTCGGATTGGCACTCTTCCAAGCCACTTAGGCTGGCGAACCTCCCCCACGGCGAGAGTTTTCCAAAGTTAAAGGACCCACAGCACCTTTTACTGGTGGGATCCGCAGACAAACAAGTGCCACGAGTGCCACCTACTGGGCAGGATAAGAAAAACAGAACCCAGAGATTTCACAGAAAAATCTTTCAACCTGTTGGGTCCAACACCCAGGGAAATCTGACTAAATGCCCAGACACCAGCAGAAGATAACGGATCACACTCAGAAAATTGAAAATATGACCCAGTCAAAGGAACAAACCAATAGTTCAAATGAGATACAGGAGCTGAGACAACTATTGCTGAATATATGAACAGAAATGGAAAACCTCTTCAAAAACGAAATCGATAAATTGAGGGAGGACATGAAGAAGACATGGGCTGAACAAAAAGAATAAATAGAAAAACTGAAAAAACAAATCACAGAACTTATGGAAGTGAAGGACAAAGTAGAAAAGATGGAAAAAACAATGGATACCTACAATGATGGATTTAAAGAGACAGAAGATAGAATTAGTGATTTGGAGGATGGAACATCTGAATTCCAAAAAGAAACAGAAACTATAGGGAAAAGAATGGAAAAATTTGACAGGGGATTAGGGAACTGAAGGACAATATGAAGCGCACAAATATACGTGTTGTGGGTGTCCCAGAAGGAGAAGAGAAGGGAAAAGGAGGAGAAAAACTAATGAAAGAAATTATCACTGAAAATTTCCCAACTCTTGTGAAAGACCTAAAATTACAGATCCAAGAAGTGCGGCGCACCCCAAAGAGAATAGACCCAAATAGGCACTCTCCAAGACACTTACTAGTTAGAATGTCAGAGGTCAAAGAGAAAGAGAGGATCTTGAAAGCAGCAAGAGAAAAACAATACATCACATACAAGGGAAACCCAATAAGACTATGTGTAGATTTCTCAGCAGAAACCATGGAAGCTAGAAGACAGTGGGATGATATATTTAAATTACTAAAAGAGAAAAACTGCCAACCAAGACTTCTATATCCAGCAAAATTGTCCTTCAAAAATGAGGGAGAAATTAAAACATTCTCAGACAAAAAGCCACTGAGAGAATTTGTGACCAAGAGACCAGCTCTGCAAGAAATACTAAAGGGAGCACTAGAGTCAGATACAAAAAGACAGAAGAGAGAGGTATGGAGAAGAGTGTAGAAAGAAGGAAAATCAGATATGATGTACATAATACAAAAGGCAAAATGGTAGAGGAAAATATTATCCAAACAATAATAACACTAAATGTTAATGGACTGAATTTCCCAATCAAAAGACATAGACTGGCAGAATGGATTAAAAAACAGGATCCTTCTATATGCTGTCTACAGGAAATACATCTTAGACCCAAAGATAAACATAGGTTGAAAGTGAAAGGTTGGGAAAAGATATTTCATGCAAATAACAACCAGAAAATAGCAGGAGTGGCTATACTAATATCCAACAAGTTAGACTTCAAATGTAAAACAGTTAAAAGAGACAAAGAAGGACACTATATACTAATAAAAGGAACAATTAAACAAGAAACATAACAATCATAAATATTTATGCACCGAACTGGAATACCCCTAAATACGTGAGGAATACACTGCAAACATTGAAAAGGGAAATAGACACATATACCATAATAGTTGGAGACTTCAATTCACCACTCTCATCAATGGACAGAACATCTAGACAGAGGATCAATAAAGAAATAGAGAATCTGAATATTACTATAAATGAGCTAGACTTAACAGACATTTATAGGACATTACATCCCACAACAGCAGGATACACCTTTTTCTCAAGTGCTTATGGATCATTCTCAAAGATAGACCATATGCTGGGTCACAAAGCAAGTCTTAACAAATAAAAAGATTGAAATCATACACAACACTTTCTCGGATCATAAAGGAATGAGGTTGGAAATCAATAATAGGCGGAGTGCCAGAAAATTCACAAATACGTGGAGGCTCAACAACACCCTCTTAAACAACGAGTGGGTCAAAGGAGAAATTAGTAAATACCTCGAGGCAAATGAAAATGAAAACACAACATATCAAAACTTATGGGACGCAGCAAAGGCAGTGCTAAGAGGGAAATTTATTGCCCTAAATGCCTATATCGGGAAAGAAGAAAAGGCAAAAATTCAGGAATTAACTGTCCACTTGGAAGAACTGGAGAAAGAACAGCAAACTAATCCCAAAGCAAGCAAAAGGAAAGAAATAACAAAGATTAGAGCAGAAATAAATGAAATTGAAAACAATAGAGAAAATCAACAAGACCAGAAGTTGGTTCTATGCGAAAATCAATAAGATTGATGGGCCCTTAGCAAGATTGACAAAAAGAAGAAGAGAGAGGATGCAAATAAATAAGATCAGAAATGGAAGGGGAGAAATAACCACTGACCCCACAGAAATCAAGGAGGTAATAACAGGATACTATGAACAACTTTACGCTAATAAATACAACAATTTAGATGAAATGGACGGGTTCCTGGAAAGACATGAACAACCAACTTTGACTCAAGAAGAAATTGATGACCTCAACAAACCAATCACAAGTAAAGAAATTGAATCAGTCATTCAAAAGCTTCCTAAAAAGAAAAGTCCAGGACCAGACGGCTTCACATGTGAATTCTATCAAACATTCCAGAAAGAATTAGTACCAACTCTCCTCAAACTCTTCAAAAGAATTGAGTGGAGGGAAAACTACCTAATTCATTCTATGAAGCCAACATCACCCTCATACCAAAACCAGGAAAAGATATTATAAAAAAAGAAAACTACAGACCAATCTCTCTAATGAATATAGATGCAAAAATCCTCAATAAAATTCTAGCAAATTGTATCCAACAACACATTAAAAGAATTATACATCATGACCAAGTAGGATTCATCCCAGGTATGCAAGGATGGTTCAACATAAGAAAATCAATTAATGTAATACACTACCATATCAACAAATCAAAGCAGAAAAATCACATGATCATCTCAATTGATGCAGAGAAGGCATTTGACAAGATTCAACATCCTTTCCTGTTGAAAACACTTCAAAAGATAGGAATACAAGGGAACTTCCTTAAAATGATAGAGGGAATATATGAAAAACCCACAGCTAATATCATCCTCAATGGGAAAAAATTGAGAACTTTCCCCCTAAGATCAGGAACAAGACAAGGATGTCCATTATCACCACTATTATTCAACATCGTGTTGGAGGTTCTAGCCAGAGCAATTAGACAAGAAAAAGAAATACACGGCACCAAAATTGGAAAGGAAGAAGTAAAACTGTCACTGTTTGTAGACGATATGATACTATACGTCGAAAACCCCGGAAAAATCCACAACAAAACTACTAGAGCTAATAAATGAGTACAGCAAAGTAGCAGGTTACAAGATCAACATTCAAAAATCTGTAGTATTTCTATACACTAGTAATGAACAAGCTAAGGGGGAAATCAAGAAACGAATCCCATTTACAATTGCAACTAAAAGAATAAAATACCTAGGAATCAATTTAACTAAAGAGACAAAAAACCTATATAAAGAAAACTACAAAAAACTGTTAAAAGAAATCACAGAAGACCTAAATAGATGGAAGGGCATACCGTGTTCATGGATTGGAAGACTAAATATAGGGATGTCAATCCTACCTAAATCGATTTACAGATTCAATGCAATACCAATCAAAATCCCAACAACTTATTTTTCAGAAATAGAAAAACCAATAAGCAAATTTATCTGGAAGGGCAGGGTGCCCCGAATTGCTAAAAACATCTTGAGGAAAAAAAACGAAGCTGGAGGTCTCACACTGCCTGACTTTAAGGCATACTATGAAGCCACAGTGGTCAAAACAGCATGGTATTGGCATAAAGATAGATATATCGACCAATGGAATCGAATAGAGTGCTCAGATATAGACCCTCTCATCTATGGACATTTGATCTTTGATAAGGCAGTCAAGCCAACTCACCTGGGACAGAACAGTCTCTTCAATAAATGGTGCCTAGAGAACTGGATATCCATATGCAAAAGAATGAAAGAGGACCCGTATCTCACACCCTATACAAAAGTTAACTCAAAATGGATCAAAGATCTAAACATTAGGTCTAAGACCATAAAACAGTTAGAGGAAAATGTAGGGAGATATCTTATGAAACTTACAATTGGAGGCAGTTTTATGGACCTTAAACCTAAAGCAAGAGCACTGAAGAAGGGAAATAAATAAATGGGAGCTCCTCAAAATTAAACACTTTTGTGCATCAAAGAACTTCATCAAGAAAGTAGAAAGACAGCCTTCACAATGGGAGACAATATTTGGAAATGATATATCAGATAAAGGTCTAGTATCCAGAATTTATAAAGAGATTGTTCATCTCAACAACAAAAAGACAGCCAACCCAATTACAAAATGGGAAAAAGACTTGAACAGACACCTCTCAGAAGAGGAAATACAAATGGCCAAAAGGCACATGAAGAGATGCTCAATGTCCCTGGTCATTAGAGAAATGCAAATCAAAACCACAATGAGATATCATCTCACACCCACCAGAATGGCCATTATCAACAAAACAGAAAATGACAAGTGCTAGAGAGGATGCGGAGAAACAGGCACACTTATCCACTGTTGGTGGGAATGTCAAATGGTGCAACCACTGTGGAAGGCAGTCTGGCGGTTCCTCAAAAAGCTGAATATAGAATTGCCATATGACCCAGCAATACCATTGCTAGGTATCTACTCAAAGGACTTAAGGGCAAAGACACAAACGGACATTTGCACACCAATGTTTATAGCAGCGTTATTTACAATTGCAAAGAGATGGAAACAACCAAAATGTCCATCAACAGACGAGTGGCTAAACAAACTGTGGTATATACATACGATGGAATATTATGCAGCTTTAAGACAGAATAAACTTATGAAGCATGTAATAACATGGATGGACCTAGAGAACATTATGCTGAGTGAGTCTAGCCAAAAACTAAAGGACAAATACTGTATGGTCCCACTGATGTGAACCGACATTCGAGAATAAACTTGGAATATGTCATTGGTAACAGAGTCCAGCAGGAGTTAGAAACAGGGTAAGATAATGGGTAATTGGAGCTGAAGGGATACAGACTGTGCAACAAGACTAGATACAAAAACTCAAAAATGGACAGCACAGTAATACCTAATTGTAAAGTAATCATGTTAAAACACTGAATAAAGCTGCATTTGAGCTATAGGTTGTTTTTTTTTTTTTGTCTTTCTGTTGGTTTGTTTGTCTTTTTTTTTCTTTTCTTTTTCCTTTTCTTTTTTTTCTATTATTATTATTTTTATTTTTTTCTCTATATTAACATTCTATATCTTTTTCTGTTGTTTTGCTAGTTCTTTTCCTAAATCGATGCAAATGTACTAAGAAATGATGATCATGCATCTATGTGATGTTGAGAATTACTGATTGCATATGTAGAATGGAATGATTTCTAAATGTTGTGTTAATTTCTTATTTTTCTTTAATTAATAAAAAAAGAATAAAAAATAGCTTAACCATTATAGTCTCCACTCTTAAAACTTCTGGGGGTGTAGTCTTCAGTTGTGCAGGTTATTGGATCTTGAATTCTGGTTACTTCCTGGCCTCTGACATACTGACTTTGGAAGTGATAAAGGGGTATTTGCTAGGAAACCAGCTGAGGACAAGGGAAGGGAAAAGCAATGGAGGCAGGAGAGACAGAGTGAAAGGGAGAATGTTTGCTCCAGCAGAAATGTTGATATTGTGCTATTATATAGAATATACAGAAATGTAACCATACTGGTTCACTGACCTTTGCCATTTTTTATTCTACAGTTGTCATAGGCACTGCTTCTCCATACATTATAAACCCTATAAGAAAATATCAGAATTTTTGCTTTTAAGTGTCATATGTATTTTTTAAATTAACAGTGAAAAAATAGTCATATATTTGCCTAGATATGTAACATTTATGATGCTCTTCATTTCTTCCTGAATATTCAGACTTCCTTCCGGTGTCACATCTCTTTCAAACCACAGGTCTGCTCATGATGCATTCTCTTAGTTCTCTTTTATTTGAAAATATCTTTATCTTTATTCTTGAAGGATATTTTCCCTGGGTGGGATAGGTAGCTTGTTTTTACTCATCCCCTAAAAT